>NC_064614.1:925203931-927703931 GCF_023898315.1 Schistocerca nitens | reverse complement strand
TCGGGTCGAAGCTCATCATGCAGGAGGGGTGCTTGCTGGAAGTAGCATTGGGAAAGGAGGTAGAGGATGTGGAGATGGAGAGGGACAGGACACAGCAGGGGGGCATTGAGTCGGCGGACTATATACAGGGTGCGGACGTGTTCAAGGAAAAGGACAAGATGGGGGAAGGGGATGCGGTTGTAGAGGATGTGCATGGGGGACAGAAGGCGGATACAGAAGGTGAGGTGGATTGCATGGCGTTCTAGGATTTGGAGGGCTTTATTGAACCTGGGAGGTGTGGAAATCCAAGCAACACTGGCATAACAAAGGATGGAGCGGATCAAGGAGTTGTAGGTGTGAAGAATGGTTGAAGGATGCAGTCTCCAACTCTGGCTGGACAGGAGTTTCAGGAGGTAGAGTCTGTTGTGGGCTTTGTGTTGGATTGTAAGGAGATGGGGAGTCCAGGAGAGGTGGCAGTCAAGGGAGAGGCCAAGGTATTTGAGGGCAGGAGTGACGTGGATAGCACGGCCATGGTGAAGTAGAAATCGAGGAGATGGAAGGAGTGGGTGGTGCGGCCTATGACGATCGCCTGGGTCTTGGAGGGGTTGATACGAAGGAACCGCTGGTTGCACCAAGTGCAGACTAGAAGTTCCCGGCGTCGGCTTTATACTAAAATTTGACGTGGAAATGCATTGGCATTGGCTGCCATCACAGGAACATCCTCTATTGAAATCCGCGCCCCTGCAAATACTCTACTATCTGTGGCACGCAGACGCATGCATAAAGGTGAAACTACATGTCCGCCCTCTGTCGGAATGAGCGCCCGCGTCGCTAAAACCAGACGTCAGATGTCGGCAGACGTGTCATTATGAATAAACTGTTTTCTCTCAGAAGAAATTAGAGACATCACAATATTCTTGAAACCTGTCCACATGCAGAGTCAACATTTTCAGAAATAAATGTTTCATGTTGACTGCTCAGGTAAACTGAAGACTGTTTCTTTTCGCACTTGCTATGCAGAAATGTCTTCCTATCTTTCTTTAAATTCTTAGTTAGAGCTGTATTCATTAGTAGTAGTACTGTGTACCTAATTTATGGCTCACTTTGTTTGCAGTGGACATTATGGAGCACCCCCATTAACTATGATACCATCATCATGTAACAATCTCCATTCCCACTCCTCTCCGCCTGTCTAATCACAGCGTGGTGTTAAAAGTGATGCTTAAAAGTGGTGTCGAGTTCAAAGACATGCACAAAAAACTATTTAGCCTTCAAAGACGCTGTGGTCAAAGTTGGGTTATGTTCAGAAAAGGATCGATCTGAATCGTTTGAAACCTACTCGGAAAGTATAAATATTCGATCTTAGGCATTAGTGACAGCCATACACACACAAACGCTATGGATGCCAGTGCCGTAACTTGCTGAGACAGACAGAGAGAGAGAGAGAGAGAGAGAGCGAGAGAGAGAGATAAAGAAAGTCCAGAGTGGGATAACACACTGCCCAGCCATGTCTGCTAAAAAGGAGACGACACTTGACGACTCTCTAACGTTCTTTTGCTCAAAACACGAACAACATATTACAGAGGGAACAGGAAGGAAAAAACAAAAATACTGTGGCGCGCGGCGCTAAAGATTCATCTTTCATTACAACCACTTTTTCTCTCTCTCTCTCTTTTTTTTTTTTTTGACACATGGTATGCTATTAATTTTATCACCAGGGTAATTTGAAGTGACAAATCATGTATACACATCGCTTTTAATATCATCATTAATATTAAATGTGGTTCCATGATATATTAGGCTACTCATTTATGTGTTTTATTTTTTTTGAACCACATTTCTACAACATATATCCATAATGAAAATCTGCAAGCAGCATCTGGGAAATATCTGAATTAGTCAACCCCACTGCTAAGGGCTTTCAGACATAACATAAAAGTCTGTTCAATTCAGTTAACCAAATTTTCATTAAATATGACGCTGCATTAAATTTCAGTTTTTGCAAAAACAGACATAATGTTTGATAGGATAGCCACAATCAATGATTTTACGATGTAACTTTTAATCCATCTTGATTGCAAAATGTTTATTCATGTGACCGGTTTCGGTTCCTCTAGAAGTTGCTGTATTTTGACGGGTTGCTCCTGTAACCGAAATATCAGATCTGAAGACGGTTCTAGAGGAACCGAAACTGGTCATATGAATAAACATTTTGTAATCAAGACGGATTAAAAGGTACATAGTTAAAATTCAGTTTCGAAATCAGAGCAGGAACTCCATATCTACCTTCCCACTTTGTTACTGGCTTCAAATCACACATTTTCGCACATTTTGCATAGATTTGCCGAAAACACTGTCATTCAGAGTTTGAATGAAACTTCTTCGAAGTCGTTCTCACTTTCACGCATTTATTGACAATAACATTTATATATTGTTTAATCCAGGCAGCTGGACAGAATGACGGTGTCCATTCAATTTTGCTTAGAATAACATTGTTTTTCATACACTGCTTTAAGGTTCTGTAGCGAATCATATAGTTTTTCTTATTGAATAGTGTGGAAATGAGTTCTTTTGTAACTCCTTGCTTGTTGATGCTAGGGTGTGGCAGAATTTTCTCTGGACATAATGGCAGGTCAGTGAGAAGCTCATGCAAATTTTCCAGGTATTCAAGATCCACTTGTAAAATATACCCTGCATGTGAATTCTTAATTATGCTCATTACATCAAACCTACCGACAGACATCCATGTAAAATTAGAGAGTGATAAGTTTAACGTCATAAGAGTCATCCTTATTTTCATTATTGTCAGCTGTTGTTTCCAATGTGAGCAGTGAACAATATTACACCTCATGGCAGGCTCAACAACCAGAAATTGCTCCACATCGGCAATAAGTTGCAATTTCACTTTAGTAATTTTTAGCAGAACGTACCAAACCAAGACACGTGAAGTAAGTTAATGAGTAGGATCCAATTTATAGGTCTTAAGAAAAAGACTGCCAATATTTTCGAATACGTTGGGAACGAGCGACACATCTGTTTTTAAATATAAAATAATGAATACAGTCCATACGCTGGAAGCTCTTTGGTACTCAGCTTCCGTTATTGTTCCGCCTTTTAACACACTTTTAAACTCTTCGACTGACGATAGTCTATCTTCCAGTAAAATCGACTTGTTGTTCAATAGCACATATGGAAGGATTTCCTTCTGATTAAACAATACGTCATTGGGAAAATATGTCCTCATTATCTTGATTTCATTGAATTGATAAATCAGAAATGTATATAGCAGTATTGCTTTTGGTGCAGTTCTGCAATACTTTCCGTAAAAGATTTATAATTCTCCATATTCGATGGCAGAATAGAAATGCAACCTAGATTCAGTTTATCTTCTTCGTTGCCATCTATGTTTTGTTCCAAAATGCTGTGATCAAAGAATAACTTTCATAATTACTAAGATTGTAGAATACAATGGGTCCTTTTAAATAAAGCCTACAGTTCACTCTGCAACTGAGATCTGCTGTGCCTCGATACGTGAAATCTAGTGGTCTCTGTGTTCTACATCAACGGTTGCTGACCAATATGAGAAATCTCAGCTGAGCGAAGTGCTACTAATTTTTCTTCAGGGCTTATTTCAATATTTTTATTTTGCAATAAAAATCCATTTACAGTCTCAGCGATTGCATACGGGTGTTCAATGAACCATTCATTACATGCAGTCATTAATTCCGTACAATTTAAACTCGGAATATTCATAATCGTAGCTGCAGTGTACATAGTAGGCTATGGTGAATGGGCTATATCATCATCAGTGTTCTGCCAAAAGGCAGGTTTTCAGATGGTAGTTCTCCAGGCTATCCAGTCTTCTGCCATCCTCTTCAGGTCTGCATAATTTACTCTTCCCTTTATGTCGTCTATCATCTTGTATCTCCTTCTTCCTCTCAGTCTTCTCCCACAAACCAATCCTTCCAAAGCATCTGCAAGCAAGCACTCCCCTCTCAATGAATGTCCTAACCAGTTCTTTTCCCTTTCTCTTATAACCTTCAGCAGACATCATCTCTCACCAACCTTTTCCAATACTCTTTCATTACCCGAATTGCCATAGCGAAGGGGGCATTCAACAGAAAGAGGAGACTCTTATGTGGCAAATTAGATAAAGGTCTAAGGAAAAAGCTTGACAAATGTTTTATCTGGATGGTGGCATGGACGCTGAGACGAGAGGATGAAACAACGTTAGAAGCATTTGAGATGTGGATGTGGAGGAGAATGGAGAGAATAAGCTGAATGGGCTATATAAATGTGCGTAAAATACAAACCACAGTCGCTGCTACAGCCAGCAACAAGCTCCAACATAAATTTCGGATCAGCATAAATTAAAAATGGCAGCTTCAGATTGTTACTAAACTTGCCATATTTTATAAACTTTTTCTTGCCTCTAGGCAAGACCTCTAGTGACCTATTTAAACTGCGTACAGTCAGTTAAATATGTATCCAACTTTTACTTAGTTTAAGCATAACACAGATATCGATCACACAATACGATATAACAATGAGAATGAATAATACTACTCCGTGCAAGTTTCGTCAGGTTTTTTATGCAATGGGAATCATATATGTCTGTATTACCAACACTGATAGTTTTATATATTTCTCATGAGAGTGCATTGTGGTATGTAGCAGTACAACTTGAAATTCTTTTTCATCACTTTTGTCATCTACGTCCATCCATTCATAATCTGAGTATTGGATGTTTACAGAGACATTGAAAGGGTCCTGTAGCCACCTTTCATTAGTCCCTTAGCCCATTTTCATTACCATTTCTCTTTCTTTTCCTTGTTTCTCTTTTCTCTTTACTCTCATAGTGGCGTGATTGAATGAATGTGGTTGTGTGTCACGTTGCTAGACGGTGGCGTAGTCTGCTGCAGAAAGTCTGCGATAGTCGTACAGATTCAGCAGCAGTTGTACAGAATAGCCAACTCGCGTAGTGGTCAAGTAGGCAAAGAGGTTTTCGCTACTTGTGAGAAATCCACCTGCGTTAGGTTGGTGGCGGAAATGGCATCTTTGGGTTTTCCGGGCCACGCGGAGCGTGGAAGAGGCTGGAGAAGAAGCGGGAAGGCAGTCTGCCGCCGGTACGGGAAGCGTCCACAGCTGTGCTCCAGTCGAAGAAGGGTGAGTTAGACTGACCTCGTGGCGCGTTGTTACTTGGCGAGGGGAGAGCTGTTAGCTTTTGGTCTCGCTTTTCAACTCTGAAAGATTGCTTTGCCTTGTCGCAGCAAGGAAGGCAAAACTTTGGCAGATGTTTCACTTAGTAAATTTCTATAGCAGACTTGGATCCACCGGAAGAGCGCCACACAAAGGTGTCGATAAGAAGTGAGCACTCGCTTCTGCATGAATGTCTGTTTGCCTTCAGCTGTGCCTGTATAAGCTTTCATTTTTCTAAATATTAATAGCTTTGCCTTTTCGTAAATTTTCCTTGCTTAATGTATCTTTCGTCCGTGGGGAGCCGACCACGTGGTTGAACATTATAGTTGTTGGGCTACCGGCATCACTAACTGTCCGATCGCACGTTTGTTTTAGATAATGTTAACATGATTGTGTGATGTTATATTGTTGGAATTTGGCACTATACCTAGAAATTGTGTCTCCACAAACCACGTGTTATCAGGAATCGTGTACATGCCTCACATCCTTATCTTAGGAATAAATGATTTTATCTACAATTTTCTCTTGTGTTCCTAGATTACGTTTTTGCACCTAAGCCACTCACCTCGTAGCTTTCCCGTTAGCACATCCAATGCCTTTCCTTATGCACAGGTCCAGTGATTAGTCTCCCCTTGTATTTCATAACAAATTCTTTAGATTAAGTCTTATTTTCAGGTGTGTTGCTGGGAGCTGATCTTATGCAGTGTTCATGCATTTTCTATTTTATTTTGAATGTTTGATTGTCGTGAACAGTGCACGGGCAATACTATTAATTACATCGTATCCGCTATGAGCGACCTCACAACGTATGCATTTTTGTGAGTTTTTGGTCTGTGATCAAATTAATTTATTTTCCGACTCGACTAAACCTTCGGTTAGTTGTATGGTTAGAGTCGGTGGCGGCCGTAATCTTCTCAAGTTAACTTCACAAGCAATAAGTATTTACATTCCCAATAATAACGTAATAACACGTAGCAACAGGTTAGTTACAACATCTACATTATGTTTCTCGAATATGTCCACATACTTCAACAAGTAGGAAATGGTGTGATAATATAATTTGTTTGCATGTGGCCAATATTTAGACACATTGTCTGTATTCTTATTTATAGGATACAAACCAACTAGAACTGACCACTTATATACCCAGACTTAATATTTATTATTGCATGTTTGTGTGCTACGACTTTTGGTAGTTTCTTGTATACTCCTATGTAAAATCTCTTATTTTCATTCACATTAACTGAACTGTTTCCTTCAATCCCCAGCCAGAATCTCTCTCTACCGTTTATCAATAACATTAGTCTGGTCCTAATAATCACTAATTTTGGGTGGCGTTAAGCTCGCATTTATTTTATTAAAATACTAATGAACCTTGATCACAAAGATTTATTAAAAATTAACAATCATATGTCAAAATGGCAACCGGTTTCGATTTTATCAGTAATCATCTTCAGACCATGTCTCATCACATGGTGAACAGAGTCGGTGGCTGGAGCGCTGGTAAGTGTCGGAGGACACCAGTGTAACTGTTCAACTGTACCAGTTATCAGTGGTTTCCTCTGCAATTTACCAGTGCTCCAGCCATCGTCTCTGTTCACCATGTGATGACACATGAAGATGATTTTGATAAAATCGAAACCTGTTGCCATTTTGAGTCTGATTATTGATCCTTGCAATCAAAACTCATTTGTATTTTATCATATATGTGTCGTCGTTATTGTCCAATAATTTTGTCAGAAGTTAATAACATTTATTTTACTTCGCCTACCTTGGGCAAGATAAAATTGAAGACTGGTAACCAGTGGCAGCAGTTGTGTAAGAGCACAAGAGCGCGAGAACACCCTAACTTTCGACGCCTTGCGGATTTATTGGTTAATTTTCTTTGAATGCTATTAAACTTAATGTAAATGTGGTAATCTGAAATACTCCACACTAAATCTATCCACTGCGCTACATTGTTGCTCTAGACTAGGTGAAACTTAACATCAGGGTCGCGAGCAAACTTTCACTTGTGCACTTTTTAAGGAGATTCTGCGCATGCGTAACTGTTATGACGTAATTGCCTTGCAGGCCAAATACATACGGATTTGATAAACAATGTGCACGGTTCACGGCGTGCACTGCTAAATCTTACCACTCAACTACAAGTTTACGTCAACATCACCAGGTGGTAGCACACAGCAGCAGACGCATCTGTTTTCGCTTGGCATAAATCCCACAAGGTGGTAGCACACTCCAGAGATATGCCATCCACTATGTAGTAAAATTCGATCGGACATCAGTCTATTTCATAGTTATAGTGTTACAAAAACCTGTTTTGTGGAATTCTGAATGAGATATAGTACATGAAGTTTTGGATTTTATTATACAGTAATCCATGTGAGGCTCTGAGAACCATAAGCACATCACCGTCGGTTGTGAGACTGTAGCATTTAATCATGTTTCCAACATCTGTTGTTCTTACAGTGGGTCATGTTTATCTGTGCTGTAGGTTCACATTGTACGTATACATGAACATTCACGAAAATCTGTCTCACTGGTTACTCTGATATTCAGTTAAATGTGGGGTCAAAGACGCTGTGATTTTGGTCTTTATGGATCTCAGCGCCTCACTTGTATTCTAGTCAAGTGATCTTGTACTACTTGAATTTAATAATTTCCGTAAACGCCAGTTTGTGTTTGGAGTTGGTTGTCCACTTTGCGTGAATCGACTTTCCTATTCAGTGATCTCTGTTGAACCTGTTTTAAGCAGTAACGGAAAAGAAAATTATCAGGAAAAGTTAGGCGTAAAGGAAGTAGGGCCTCCCAGACCAGATCCGTTGTCTGAGAAAGAGACGATATCAAATAAGCCTGACTACAAGGGAAAATTTAACAAAGGAGTGTATAATAGGCGTAAGTTGTTGTGTGGACGCAACGCAAGAATGCCTGATTTCAGCCCAGAAGTTAATTCGTTAAGTAATACATAAACCAGGAGTCTGGTACCTAAACATTATTTCGTTCTCGCCGTAAACTGTACTTAATTATGTACAAAACAACAAAATTTCACAAAAACAATTCTCCTTTGTTCAGACAAATTATGCATATTATTATTATTATTATTATTATCCTTTTCTCAGACTTTATGTCTGGTTAAAAATGGAAAGTGACGTGGACCTTGATCAAGCGTGACTTACTTTTAACTGTACGGTATATGTTATATTGCATTTAGGAACTTTCGGGTAATTGAACATGTATCAATAATTACGGATTTCTGTAGTTGTATATATAAGGTTGGATGTAGCTGTATTGCATTGATGTACTGGTGGATATTGTGTGGTATGACTCCTGTAGTTGATAGTATAATTGGTATAATGTCAACTTTATCCTGATGCCACATGTCCTTGACTTCCTCAGCCAGTTGGATGTATGTTTCAATTTTTTGTCCTGTTTTCTTTTGTATATTTGTTGTATTGGGTATGGATATTTCGATTAGTTGTGTTAATTTCTTCTTTTTATTGGTGGGTATGATGTCAGGTTTGTTATGAGGTGTTGTTTTATCTGTTATAATGGTTCTTTTCCAGTATAATTTGTATTCATCATTCTCCAGTACATTTTTTTGTGCATACTTGTATGTGGGAACGTGTTTTTTTTATAAGTTTATGTCGTACGGCAAGCTGTTGATGTATTATTTTTGCTACATTGTCATGTTTTCTGGGATATTCTGTATTCGCTAGTATTGTGCATCAACTTGTGATGTGACCTACTGTTTCTATTTGTTGTTTGCAAAGTCTGCATTTATCTGTTGTGGTATTGGGATCTTTAATAATATGCTTGCTGTTAATATCTGGTGTTTATTGTTTGATCATGTATTGCAATCATGAATCCTTTTGTCTCACTGTATATATTGCCTTTTCTTAGCCATGTGTTGGATGCGTCTTGATCTATGTGTGGCTGTGTTAGATGATACGGGTGCTTGCCATGTGGTGTTTTCTTTTTCCAATTTACTTTCTTCGTATCTGTTGATGTTATGTGATCTAAAGGGTTGTAGAAGTGGTTATGAAATTTCAGTAGTGTAGCCGATGTATTTATATGAGTGATTGCTTTCTGTATTTTGCTAGTTTCTGCTCGTTCTAGAAAGAATTCTCTTAAATTGTCTACCTGTCCATAATGTAGGTTTTTTATGTCGATAAATCCCCTTCCTCCTTCCTTCCTGCTTAATGTGAATCTTTCTGTTGCTGAATGTATGTGATATATTCTATATTTGTGGCATTGTGATCGTGTAAGTGTATTGAGTGCTTCTAGGTCTGTGTTACTCCATTTCACTACTCCAGGTGAGTAGGTCAGTATTAGTATAGCATAAGTATTTATAGCTTTTGTCTTGTTTCTTGCAGTCAGTTCTGTTTTCAGTATTTTTGTTAGTCTTTGTCTATATTTTTCTTTTTGTTCTTCTTTAATATTTGTATTATCTATTACTATTTTTTGTCTGTATCCTAGATATTTATAGGCATCTGTTTTTTCCATCGCTTCTATGCAGTCGCTGTGGTTATCCAATATGTAATCTTCTTGTTTAGTGTGTTTTCCCTTGACTATGCTATTTTTCTTACATTTGTCTGTTTCAAAAGCCATATTTATATCATTGCTGAATACTTCTGTTATCTTTAGTAATTGGTTGAGTTGTAGATTTGTTGCTGCCAGTAATTTTAGATTATCCATGTAGAGCAAATGTGTGATTTTGTGTGGGTATGTTCCAGTAATATTGTATCCATAATTTATATTATTTAGCATGTTGGATAGTGGGTTCAGAGCAAGGCAGAACCAGAAAGGCCTTAATGAGTCTCCTTGGTATATTCCACGCTTTATCTATATTGGCTGTGATGTGATATTATTTGAATTTGTTTGGATATTAAGTGTGGTTTTCCAACTTTTCATTACTATGTTTAGGAACTATATCAATTTAGGATCTACTTTGTATATTTCCAATATTTGTAGTAACCATGAGTGGGGTAAACTATCAAAAGCTTTTTGGTATTCAATGTATGTGTAGTGTAGCGACCTTTGTTTAGTTTTAGCTTGATATGTCACCTTTGCATCTATTATCAGTTGCTCTTTACATCCTCATGCTCCTTTGCAACAGCATTTTTGTTCTTCATTTATAATTTTGTTCTGTGTTGTATGTGTCATTACTTTCTGTGTAATGACTGAAGTTAATATTTTGTATATTGTTGGTAAGCATGTTATGGGGCGATATTTAGCTGGGTTTGCTGTGTCTGCTTGATCTTTAGGTTTCAGATAAGTTATTCCATGTGTAAGTGTATCAGGGAATGTGTGTGGGTCAGCAATGTAAATGTTAAATAATTTAGTTAGATTTGAATGTGTTGAGGTGAACTTCTTTAGTCACAAATTTGCTATTTTATGTTTTCCAGGGGCTTTGCAATTGTGAGTAGAATTAATTGCTTGGGTGACTTCATGTTGCAAAATTATCACTTCAGGCATTTGTGGTATCATTTTGTATGCGTCTGTTTCTGCTTGTATCCACTATGCATGCCTGTTATGTTGTACCGGGTTTGACCATATGTTGCTCCAGAAGTGTTCCATGTCTGTTATGTTTGGTGGATTGTCTATTTTAATGTGTGTGTTATCTATTTTCTGGTAAAATTTCTTTTGGTTTGTGTTGAATGTTTGGTTTTGTTTCCTTCTATTTTAACTTTATTTGTATCTTCTAAGTCGTTTGGCCAATGCTTGTAATTTCTGCTTCTTTTCATCTAATTGCTCTATCGCTTCTTGTTGTGAGATTTTACCTAACCCTTTTCGTTTTTTTCTGACATTTCATTTCTTATAAATTGTGTTAGCTGTCCGATGTCTTTTCTCAGTTTTTCTATTCTGATCTGTAGCCTGTGTTGCCATGTTGGTTTTGTGGGTTTCTTCTGTGTGTTGGTTGGTTCTGATCTCTGCGTAGTGCGTATATTTAGTGTAGTGAGTGCTCCTATATAAACCAGTAGTTGTAACTCTTCCATAGTTGTGTTTTCATTTATTTTGTTGTGTATGATTGTGTTGATAGTTTTTATTGTTGTTTCGACTTGTGGGTTATTTGGCGGTCTATGCAAGAATGGTCTAATGTCTGTATTTGTGTCTTTGTATTCTATATATGTCAGCTGAAATTTTTCTTCTATATCTAACATGTGTCTCACTTCGTGTTCTATTTGTGCTTGTTCTGGTGGCTGTCTTAAGATTTTGTTTTCCTCTGATTGTTTAACTGATACGTGTTGTTCTTTGTTTGTTTGCTCTGGGATGTTTGAGTCCAATACTGTATTTTCTTCTTCTTCTGATTGCACATCATTTTGTTCCAGTATTTGTTGTACTTGTTGTTTGATGTTTTCTAATTCTGACTGGGGTATCCTGTTATTTTTGATTATTACACGGATCTGATCAGCTAGTCGTTGTTCTGTTAAAAATTTTAATTCTGGATATCTGGTAATAAATGTTGTGTATACTTGTGATCTGTATCCAGTTGTGTTGGTTCCTAGGTTTGTTGCTTTATAATAACAGAACATGAGGTGTCGATTAATTTCATCTGACCATCTCATCCTCTGTCTTTGTTTTCCTTCTACGGTGTTTGCAGGAAGCATATCCTGCAAAACACCTCTATTTGGATTTAAATCATTTTCCAGTTGGCTAGCAGTGTCGTTACCATTGTGGGCGAGCATAGGGTTCAAGCGTCGTTCCCGACCATGACGGCGCTTTTCCGAGGCTTCTTTAGTTCTGTCCTGAACCAACTAATCACACTAGAAGGGGGGTTAGCCCTATTAGTGGTTTGTTCTTTTCGTCGCCTTTTACGACTGGCAGAACATACCGGAGGGCTATTCTTTTCCCGGGCCTCCACGGGGTTTATTAATATTATTATTATCACTATTACTATTATTATTATTATTATTATTGACAGCGGCTGAAGCTATATAAATATGTTGATAAGCATAGCTGTTATACAGCAGATGCTATTAATCTGACACTTTCATAAGTATCTGCATTCCAAAATTTTTGAACATCCGGAATGCATGCCTACGAACCGCCACAGCTAGTAACAAACTTACTTTTAAAAAATTGATTTTAAGAGGTTGATTAATTAGACGAACTCTGTTCTTAAAAATGTGAAAAAGGCATCGAAAGCAATACCTAGGTTCTTTAAACCCAACCCTATTAGCTGTCACACTTGTACCTCTTCGATTTTCAAATGCAGACCGGACAACAGCCCATTAAGATCATAAAATGTGATGTATTTTGGTGCTGGTTCGCCAACTGTTGCAAATAGAATGAAGTCTCAAAGTCAGTGACAATGAAAAGATGTTATCAATCAGCTGTATTTTCGACAGTTCCTGTTCTGTCTCCAGCTCATTGTACGTTCCACAACAATGAATGAGGAAAAGCATGTCTTAGGAAATACAACACAGTTGGCTTCTAGATATGGCAAACTCTGAATAGACAGAAACAAGTATAACAAATGTCTGCAGGAGAAAGAGGAAGATTGGAAGAGGCATCGTGAAGGAATTGCATAAACAGAAACATTTCAGGAAGAAGAGTCAGCGGATGAAAGATGTAATGTATATGTAAGACTTACACGTTCTGGTTGGTTGGCATGTATGTCGAATTATTCTCACAATCAGGCATTTTGATGTTAGCTGCTGAAGTTATCCATTCAATGATCTTGTCAGGTATATAGATGCCAGTGAGTGCAGATTCTGCAACACTGATTAAGAAAAAGCGTACCTGAGTTGCAGCAAGTAATCAATAGATGAAAATCACAAAATTATTAATAGTGATATATGCTATAATCAATCTTTTGGAAAGTTGTCTGTGTGTGTCTGTTCCAAGAAGAAGAAAGCAGTGAAGTGGCAGCTATGATAGCTCAACATCAGTTCAAAAAAATGGCTCTGAGCACTATGGGACTAAGGTCATCAGTCCACTAGAACTTAGAACTACTTAAAACTAACTAACCTAAGGACATGACACACATCCATGCCCGAGGCAGGATTCGAACCTGCGACCGTAGCAGCAGCGCAGTTCCGGGCTGAAGCGCCTAGAACGGCTTGGCCACTCCGGCCAGCTCAGCATCAGTAATTTGCCTGGAGTGTGTGCTCTCGACTTACAGCCTCCTTCCAGCTGACTCAGCAGTTGCTTAAATTTGAGCATGCACATTAATACAATTTCAGATTTCACCAATTTGACAAACCAAGACAAGTTGAGACTTGCAAAACGCTTTGTCAGTAAGTGCAGGCTTCCCAATGCCTTATTGATTCATGTCAGATTTCGCCACAAACTGGGTGTCACAGCATGATAAGACTTGCCCTAAAAAAAGAAAAAAAAATCGCTCAGTCGGTGAAGTCAGTCTTGTCAGTGCGAATCGACGTATATGTGTTACATTACACCAAGCTGAGAGACAAGTACAATATCGACCAATGCGCCAGCCACTCAGTACTTTCCAAATAGAGACTTCAAGCATTATTTTGGTAAGCATCCCATCAGTAGCCAACATCCATAGTGTGGTTGTTGGTAGTGATAAACAACGAAGAATTATTTAAACACCCAACGAATCGTTTGGAAACTTTTAACGTAAGGCCAATTTATGCGATATTCAGATCGTTCGGATACTTTTGAGCACGACACAAAATTCAGTTACTTTTGAACATGACAACTGCCATAATGCTTGACAGCAGCATGGCGCGGCGGTGGGCGGAATGAGTATCTCGTGTAGTCTGAGTTGTACCTATCTCATCAGCTCTCTCATTTGAAAGTTGCTGACGAGTCGTTGATATTGTGCAGTCTTAATTCAGTGGCGACTCTTAACATTGTTATCTCGCAACCTGTTTGTTTGTAGATGCATGTTAGCTGGAAAAGTTTTTTCGCAATTAATTATGATACTTCTTGTGTATACATAATATACAGTCACCGTTTACAAATACGGTTAGAAACATACAACACTATCGTTCGAAAACTAACGTCTGTGACTGTGATGCCAGCTGAGATCGGTTAATCTTGCGACTGTGTCTGCAAATCCCTGTCGTGTCTTTTCGAAAGTCAAAGAATATTTTCTGCATTTACATGTCTAAGACACATCGCTTTCGGAATTTCGCAGATAATTTTCCTCGTTACTACTTGCGGGAGCTATAAATAACATAATGCTTCACAGTCTTAGAGACGGAAAAAGAACCAGCAGCGTTTGTAAAGAGATACGAGGCCCAAATACATATAAACAACATTGTACAAAGGTTCTATGGAAAAAAATCTGGGAAAACTGTTGAGAATTTGGTCAAATCACAGCACCAAGCCCACAGTGTGTTTACTTGCATTATCTTTGCAGTACCAACAGTAAACGATTTGTTCCCCGCGATAATTTGCTGGTATTGGTGAAAACCGTGAAACAAAAATAAGGTTAAATGCGTGGGATTCTACGGTCAGAGTCAGTCGACATTTAAGTTTTCCGCGTATGGTACCGCGTCATAATGTAAAAAACTACTGCTGCTGGAGAAAAACCAACTTTTCGTCCATGGTTGCAGCGGCCTTCTTCTGGGTCTACAGTAGACCCAGAAGAGGGCCGTTACAACCGTGGCCGAAACGTTGGTTTTTATCCAGCAGCAGTAGTTTTTTACATTATGAAGCGGTACCATACCCAGAAAACGTTTATGTTAAAATTAAGATGTTTCAGGTGTTTCATCGACAGTTACTCCTATATCATTTTTGTTTCTATTGGAGCAATATGTTAAAACGTTCTGGTTTTCTGACACAATGCAACATATTACTAAGTTCTTCAAAGTTTCACTTCCGCTATGTAAGTAATAGATGAGGGAATAGAATGGTGTGACCTATTATGATATTTCTTATTAGAGTGCGGACGACAGCTCTTACCCGGTCACTAAGCAAATTATGCACGGTGTGTAAAAACTGATTTGCTTTTATGTAAATGTTTTGTATTGTCATGTTGGGATATAAATGTTGATTATTTTGAAAATATTTCTGATGGAGTGACCGTGGAATAATTACCATTTTAGCGCCACGAAGTATTAGACACTGGAGACGAGAGAGAGAGAGAGAGAGAGAGAGAGAGAGAGAGAGAGAGAGGATCGTTGGCCGTGGGATACTGATTTGTTGTTCAGCTTCAGCCTGACAATTTAGAACTGAGAAGGAAACGTACGCCGCTAAAATTAACTACCAAACACTAATTTCAATTAACAAAAGCCGACCGTGGTGACCGAGCGGTTCTAGGCGCTACAGTCTGGAACCGCGTGACCGCTACGGTCGCAGGTTCGAATCCTGCCTCGGGAATGGATGTGTGTGATGTCCTTAGGTTAGTTAGGTTTAAGCAGTTCTAAGTTCTAGGGGACTAATGACCTCAGAAGTTAAGTCCCATAGTGCTGAGAGCCAATTAACAAAACTTGCTCGTTGACAAGGGAAAGCTACAGATGTCGGCGACATGTGAACAAGCCTAGATTTTAAATAGTGGAACTTCTAAGGTGAGAAGGTAAAGATTATGTGCAGCGTAGAACTTGCAAAGTGGATTGTTAGGATGACAAGCACAATGTACCAGATTACCGAATATTTAACTGTGCTGTATCACGGTTGGGACGGTACTGATTCCAATAGCCTACAGGTAGGTAGTATTCGATAATTCGTAAGATCTGTCTATATCCACTTGCTTGGTATTTACCGTTATAAGTTTCATACAACAGTAGAGAGTTTCTCAACACTTCATCATTACTCTAAAATACGTTAATTTGAATTACTAGCACATTTTCTTGAGGTATCAGAATGTCGTATGTGACTTGACATTTAGCCATAGGAACACTGAAAGTATAGGTTGGCGTAAATAAAAGTGGCCCGGACGAGTGGATGTAATTGGACGTGAGGCAGCACTAACGGATGAGGAAAAGACCTACAATTATTTCGAGCAGGATTGAGCAACCGCCCATACAGCGGGCGAACGTCGGTGACATTTACAGAATCTTCACGACAGACAGAGTTGTTCGCAGATGTTAGATTGGTCACGGCCCTAGCTGGGCACCCAGATGACCTGATCTGTTAGAGTGCAATTACTTTGTTGGGGAGTCCACAGTCTAAGGTGTATCGCAGCGCTCCTCATAGTCTTCAAGAACTGCAGAAGAATATTTCGGATGAGCTTGCAGCTATTCCAGCAGTCCAGCTTCGATCCTCCTTCAGCAACTTGCTGACAGGGGCCCAAAAGTGCCTAGAGATGAATGGTGGTCACTTTCAACATCTGCTATAGTCAGTTTAGTACTGTATTTCCTTTCCTCTGCAGTGTTTCTTTGTACCTTGGAACTATGTATTGCCTACCTAATTTTTTGCTCACTTTGTTTACATTGGTCATTCTGGCGCATTTCGTTTAGATTTGTGACGAAGCTGCACGCCCTTCATCCATGAAATCATCATCATGTGACAAGCCTCTTTCTCTCTCTCTCTCTCTCTCTCTCTCTCTCTCTCTCACACACACACACACACACATACATACAGACAGACACAAATGAATTTCAACACGTCTTTTATTTATTTATTTATTTTTTTTTTTGCGTTATGTTTAGAAGTGCCGGCACTGTTTACACAAGCATTGCTTGTGCCATGTTCAAGAGCATTCGATTATTTATCAAAACACCTATGTACACCTATGTTAGCAAATACACACACGTAAAGACACGCGAGGTTTGTCACCTGAATTAGTGCCGTGTTCAAAAGATTTCGATTATTTACCAAATCAATTTCGTAAATACACACACACACACACACACACAGACACACTCACTCACACGCATGCACACTCACCCACACACCAACGCGCGCGCGCGCGCACACACACACACACACACACACACACACACACACACACACACACTATAAGTTGTTGGCGGTTTAGAAAGACTGTGGTGGGAGTACCTTAATTGAATATTTTAATATGACCCTGTATATCTGACATAAACAAATAATTATCCACGAAAACAACGATAAAGGAATTTATCTCACTACGAAATTAGACAAGGATCTCAATTAACTTAGCCTTTGACATATAAATCAAAAGAAGTGTAAAAGTCACTGAAGGTAATAAGCGAATGCTTTGCCGAACCCGGACAATGGAGTTGGAATATGATTCAAATGAACGCATTTTGGGTGAAACATTTGTATTACACTTTCAGCAGTCGCTTTCGACATGGAAAATTCTGTTCTCGGCGTTTTTTGGCGTCGCATGATTTTGATAGGCTGAATGATAATTAATGTGAGTGCTGGCTAGCAAGAAGTTGTCTTACAAGACGCTGATGTCACTCCCTTATTGGTATTGCAAGTGGTTTATCAGTTACAAAATTCGTTATACCTGGCGCTTCAAATCTGTATTTTGCCCTCTCCTTCTCTGTCTGTCTACGTTCTTGCCCTGACCAATAAAGGTGACCTCCGTAAATACAAACGTATGCTTTGCCCCCACTTCTAAGTTATATACGTAAACCTATGGAAACCAATTTTACATTTCGTTAAGCATCGGGGTTTTTGCGTGATCGGAGAGCTGTGTCTTGACTCGCCATCCTCGAAGGAGCTCCAAACTTTCCATTCCTACTTCACTTTCCAAGGTATTATCTTAATCGCCCATGATTTTAGTAAATTTTGCCTGCCTGCAGTTTTTTTCCACAGCTGCAGTTCTTCCGAGGCTCTGCCAAAAAAGGCACGCGTCCCACGACCACACACACCGCTCGCTAAAAAGAGCCTCTATTGTCCCTGCACAACCTGGAGATCCAATTTGTATTGTACGACTTCGGGCGTCCACCGCCAAGGCGACTTTTTTGCAAAGGACTTTCTAGTCTGGCCCTGCACACGTCTGTGAGTTTGTTTTTTTTTTTGGTCATCAGTCTACTGACTGGTTTGATGCGGCCCGCCAAGAATTCCTTTCCTGTGCTAACCTCTTCATCTCAGAGTAGCGCTTGCAACCTACGTCCTCAATTACTTGCTTGACGTATTCCAATCTCTGTCTTCCTCTACAGTTTTTGCCCTCTACAGCTCCTTCTAGTACCATGGAAGTCATTCCCTCATGTCTTAGCAGATGTCCTATCATCCTGTCCCTTCTCCTTATCAGTGTTTTCCACATATTCCTTTCCTCTCCGATTCTGCATAGAACCTCCTCATTCCTTACCTTATCAGTCCACCTAATTTTCAACATTCGTCTATAGCACCACATCTCAAATGCTTCGATTCTCTTCTGTTCCGGTTTTCCCACAGTCCATGTTTCACTACCATACAATGCTGTACTCCAGACGTACATCCTCAGAAATTTCTTCCTCAAATTAAGGCCGGTATTTGATATTAGTAGACTTCTCTTGGCCAGAAATGCCTTTTTTGCCATAGCGAGTCGGCTTTTGATGTCCTCCTTGCTCCGTCCGTCATTGGTTATTTTACTGCCTAGGTAGCAGAATTCATTGACTTCGTGACCATCAGTCCTGATGTTAAGTTTCTCGCTGTTCTCATTTCTACTACTTCTCTCGTCTTTCTCCGATTTACTCTCAAACCATACTGTGTACTCATTAGACTGTTCATTCCGTTCAGCAGATCATTTAATTCTTCTTCACTTTCACTCAGGATAGCAATGTCATCAGCGAATCGTATCATTGATATCCTTTCACCTTGTATTTTAATTCCACACCTGAACCTTTCTTTTATTTCCATCATTGCTTCCTCGATGTACAGATTGAAGAGTAGGGGCGAAAGGCTACAGCCTTGCCTTACACCCTTCTTAATACAAGCACTTCGTTCTTGATCGTCCACTCTTATTATTCCCTCTTGGTTGTTGTACATATTGTATATGACCCGTCTCTCCCTATAGCTTACCCCTACTTTTTTCAGAATCTCGAACAGCTTGCACCATTTTATATTGTGGAACGCTTTTTCCAGGTCGACAAATCCTATGAAAGTGTCTTGATTTTTCTTTAGCCTTGCTTCCATTATTAGCCGTAACGTCAGAATTGCCTCTCTCGTCCCTTTACTTTTCCTAAAGCCAAACTGATCGTCACCTAGCGCATTCTCAATTTTCTTTTCCATTCTTCTGTATATTATTCTTGTAAGCAGCTTCGATGCATGAGCTGTTAAACTGATTGTGCGATAATTCTGGCACTTGTCAGCTCTTGCCGTCTTCGGAATTGTGTGGATGATGCTTTTCCGAAAGTCAGATGGTATGTCGCCAGACTCATATATTCTACACACCAACGTGAATAGTCGTTTTGTTGCCACTTCCCCCAATGATTTTAGAAATTCTGATGGAATGTTATCTATCACTTCTGCCTTATTTGACTGTAAGTCCTCCAAAGCTCTTTTAAATTCCGATTCTAATACTGGATCCCCTATCTCTTCTAAATCGACTCCTGTTTCCTCTTCTATCACATCAGACAAATCTTCACCCTCATAGAGGCTTTCAATGTATTCCTTCCACCTATCTGCCCTCTCCTCTGCATTTAACAGTGGAATTCCCGTTGCACTCTTAATGTTACCACCGTTGCTTTTAATGTCACCAAAGGTTGTTTTGACTTTCCTGTATACTGAGTCTGTCCTTCCGACAATCATATCTTTTTCGATGTCTTCACATTTTTCCTGCAGCCATTTCGTCTTAGCTTCCCTGCACTTCCTATTTATTTCATTCCTCAGCGACTTGTATTTCTGTATTCCTGATTTTCCCGGAACATGTTTGTACTTCCTCCTTTCATCAATCAACTGAAGTATTTCTTCTGTTACCCATGGTTTCTTCGCAGCTACCTTCTTTGTACCTATGTTTTCCTTCCCAACTTCTGTGATGGTTTTTTTAGAGATGTCCATTCCTCTTCAACTGTACTGCCTGCTGCGCTATTCCTTATTGCTGTATCTATAGCGTTAGAGAACTTCAAACGTATCTCGTCATTTCTTAGTACTTCCGTATCCCACTTCTTTGCGTATTGATTCTTCCTGACTAATGTCTTGAACTTCAGCCTACTCTTCATCACTACTATATTGTGATCTGAGT
This sequence comes from Schistocerca nitens, assembly GCF_023898315.1. Lineage (NCBI taxonomy): Eukaryota > Metazoa > Arthropoda > Insecta > Orthoptera > Acrididae > Schistocerca > Schistocerca nitens. The sequence goes on along the minus strand of NC_064614.1, from coordinate 927,683,743 downwards.
CTATATCTGCTCCTGGGTACGCCTTACAGTCCAGTATCTGATTTCGGAATCTCTGTCTGACCATGATGTAATCTAATTGAAATCTTCCCGTATCTCCCGGCATTTTCCAAGTATACCTCCTCCTCTTGTGATTCTTGAACAGGGTATTCGCTATTACTAGCTGAAACTTGTTACAGAACTCAATTAGTCTTTTTCCTCTTTCATTCCTTGTCCCAAGCCCATATTCTCCTGTAACCTTTTCTTCTACTCCTTCCCCTACAACTGCATTCCAGTCGCCCATGACTATTAGATTTTCGTCCCCCTTTACATACTGCATTACCCTTTCAATATCCTCATACACTTTCTCTATCTGTTCATCTTCAGCTTGCGACGTCGGCATGTATACCTGAACTATCGTTGTCGGTGTTGGTCTGCTGTCGATTTTGATTAGAACAACCCGGTCACTGAACTGTTCACAGTAACACACCCTCTGCCCTACCTTCCTATTCATAACGAATCCTACACCTGTTATACCATTGTCTGCTGCTGTTGATATTACCCGATACTCATCTGACCAGAAATCCTTGTCTTCCTTCCACTTCACTGATCCCTACTATATCTAGATTGAGCCTTTGCATTTCCCTTTTCAGATTTTCTAGTTTCCCTACCACGTTCAAGCTTCTGACATTTCACGCCCCGACTCGTAGAACGTTATGCTTTCGTTGATTATTCAATCTTTTTCTCGTGGTAACCTCCCCCTTGGCAGTCCCCTCCCGGAGATCCGAATGGGGGACTATTCCGGAATCTTTTGCCAATGGAGAGATCATCATGACACTTCTTCAATTACAGGCCACATGTCCTGTGGATACACGTTACGTGTCTTTAATGCAGTGGTTTCCATTGCCTTCTGCATCCTCATGTCGTTGATGATTGCTGATTCTTCCGCCTTTAGGGGAAGTTTCCCACCCCTAGGACAAGAGAGTGCCCTGAACCTCTATCCGCTCCTCCGCCCTCTTTGACAAGGCCGTTGGGAGAATGAGGTTGACTTCTTATGCCGGAAGTCTTCGGCCGCCAATGCTGATCATTTATCAAAATTTAGGCAGTGGCGGGGATCGATCCCGGGACCGAAGACGTTTTGATTGTGAGTCAAAGACGCTACCCCTTTTTTTTTTTTTTAGTCTCATTTTGTTCTATATTGTTCGTTGAATTTGTTCGTGGCGGACGTCCGATGACACTCGTTCAGGTTGTTCACTGACCGTTCACTCAGTTTTTTTATTACAGAGGGTACCTAAACCCTCTGACCGGACTCGCTGAGCTACCGTGCCGGCAGCCCTAGACCACGGGTTACGCTTCTTGATTTTCTGCTGTTTGCTGTTTCCCTGCCGATGTTATTGCCCTACTGTACCCTCGCCTGTAGCCGAGTGCAACCTGCTTTCATGGTGGCTACTCATTTAGGTGTACATTTGATTCAACGTAGGAATTTGTAACCGAAGAAGTTAAGTGTTGGCAATCACTGGTACTGATTCATATTTCGTTTTCCGGTGGAGACTAATTTATTTCCGTTTGACCTGACTTGTCCTTTCGGGTTTTACATAAGTGACGAGAAAGTTTCGTAAAAACTATCACGTAACAACACACACACACACACACACACACACACACACACACACACACAAGCAAGTCCAGCTGGTGCTGAGACACTCGGGAGATACACATTGCGTAACATAGACACCTGTTTCTCTGCTTGCCTCTCACTCTGTTTACACCTTCAGCGAAAGCTCAGTGAGGTGGTGTGAAATATCATTTACATAGTTTGCCGTCTCGCCGTAGAAGAGCCAACAGGGAGCTGGCTTCGTGTATTGATACTGCAATCAATAGTTCGGAGAGTTATTATGATTTTATCACAAATGGAAATGATTAAAGCTACGAATACTTAAGCAGCTGCATGATTTTTTGTGTGGTAGTCTGCTTTCTGACTAACTAGATCTTGCTTCACGTCACTTCATTCAAAAGAAATTTGTGCAGTGAAATGTTCATAAATGATGACCCTTAAGAGTTCTATTGAATCGCTTCACAACTGAGGTATTCAAAGTAGAAAAAAACTATGAATACTGCTTTGCATTAGCTGCTTGAAACGATCCCTACCTCGAAACCATGATTGTCATTAATCCTCATCCATGGTCACCGTCATTACCCATCGATCACGGTAACTACCATTACTCCCGAACAGTGACTGTCATTATCCCAATCATGATGACTACTGTTACCCCGACTGGTGACTGTCATTATTCCGAACGGTGACTGCCACATTCTATATCAGATGTTCTTGCAGCTGATGCAGAGCTGGAGTGCCCTAGTTCAAGACATTGTGAACAAATAGCAGATGAGCCTCTAATATTATCAGCACCACACGTGGGAATGGCTGAGTCGAAAAGTTCGGTCCTGTTTGCAACCAGAATATCTACTATCTACTATCTATTTTTTTTTTTTTGTGAAACATTTAGAATAGTTCCTTACCATGCCATGTCGCTACTACCCACCGTAATCACTTGAGTCTTTAGGTCTATAGCTGGTAAGTTGAACAACCAGGAAATTTATGCACAGCCTTCTCCAAGATTTCCCTTAAACGTTATGACACTATTACCCCTGAGGCACAGCGTCTACAAAAGCATCTGATGACTATGTTTGATCCATCTTTAACACAAATCTTCACCCAAATTACTTAGCATTAGGAATCTGCACTAACATTCCTGTATGTTATCGTTTATTTATGGCTAGAAACGTGCCTCCAATATCGGCGTGCAGCCTACGTTTTCATTCCAGTCAGAATGAAGAAAGTCACTGCTATTAACATCTGGTTTCAGCATATTTCCTCTTCCTAATACCACGTTGGCATTATTACCATTAATAAGTGAGAAAAGTTCTGAGACCTTCCCATGGACGCATTTAACTAACACAACGTTAACATTGTCTTTCTCCAGTCTGTAATGACGAATGCTACAATCTTCAAATAATGGGGCTGACACTGTTCCCTGTCTGAAAGGAGAACATAACCCAGCGAACTTGTGGAGGAATTTCACTACTCTGAAACTTTCCACAATTCCACACTGCATCTACTCTGCTATCCTTTTAGCTGCTTCCTCCATGTAGCGCACGTGTGATCTATTAACAAGAGTTCTGTACGTGAAGTTCTACATTTCCTGGACCGGTGCTCTCCTTTGGCCTCATGGAAAGTCATCGCTCTCCTTACTCATGTTTTTTGCAAGACTGTATTAAATTCCTCCGTCCACAAGCGTGTCTTTGTGGTTTAAAACTTTTATCAATGTTCGTTCCGCTGTCATAACTTGTTTAACTTCCGCTGTATGTGTTTGAAGTACCAAAAGCATTGAGAATATGTGGGGATTTGTGTACACATTGTCAACGCAACCCCATTCGATTGTTTTCTTGTAGTGTTTCTCTACAGCTTCTACAAATTTTTAATGGATTTCAGCTTGATATTATCTGTTAAAATTTCATTTTACGATTGCAGTTTCGGCATTAAGCCATTTTCAAGCATAAAATTTTTATATATAATTTCATGTTAAGCAGTCCTGCCTTACATAAATCTATATGTCAAAATCTTATGTTTTAAAATGGCTTCATACCGAAATTGCAATCGCAAAATAAAATTCTAACACCTGAAAACAAGACGTACTCCTTTAAAAACAACTTCATTCGTTACATCAATATTTGTTTGAGAACTTCTATACCACCTCGTTACTTTCAGTTACATACCCAGCAAGCAAAAGACTACTTACTCGTTAGCGACGCTGCCCAGGAGAATAATTTTAAAAAGAAGAATCTACAAGATCACAACACTAGTCAATATCAATCTGTCCTCGGTAAACAAATACCTTTTTGAGATTTACAGTAATCTTCCTGCCCTCACACAGCCCTTTGAGCAACAAGACTCATAAAATCGAAGTCCTTACTAATTATAATATTAATTTATAGATACACAGTTTGCCATTAAAACTGCAAACATTATGAAGACGCCATGCACCAGATGTGAAACAGGCACGATGTGTACTACATCCTTAGGTACGCAAAGGATTAGCAGTTCAGCAAAACCTCACATACAAGGTAGGAGCAACGCCAACTACATTCTGTACATAAAGAAACATTACGCAGCAGGTTTCTCATTCAGAAATCGCATTTGAACGTTGACTGTGATCGTCATGTGTCCCATGTAGGAATGAGAAACGCCTACCAGCACGTGTCGGAAATCGACAGCAGCACGATTGTGGTCTAAAGGTGCTGCGTTTTATGGTTCCACGGTATTGCTGCTCGTGGTGGTGAGCATCCGACGACTGTCAGAAGAATATGCAATCGATAGGTTGAGGAGGCTATACTCAACGCCACGCAGGATCTCAGCGGCCCCTGCGACTAGCGCCCGAGAGTACAAATGTATTGTTCACTCTGCTGTACAGGATCGTACAAACATATAATGTACCTTGATTATGGAAATGGGGTTCTTTGCAGTATGAGAAGTGTCCACATGAACAATGTGACAACATCTAGAGCACAATGGACTGATAGCACGGCAACCACTCTTGTGGCTTTCCTTGACATGGCGCTAGAGGGCAGTGTGCCCAAAATGGTTCAAATGGCTCTGAGCACTATGGGACTTAACATCTGAGGTCATCAGTCACCTAGAACTTAGGGCTACTTAAACCTAACTAACCTAAGGACATCACACACATCCATGCCTGAGGCAGAATTCAGACCTACGACTGTAGTGGTAGGGCAGTTCCAGACTGAAGCACCTAGAACCGCTTGGCCACTGCGGCCGGCTGCAATGTTCCCAACAACAACTTGGACACCAGGGTGGCTTCACCTCATATGACGAATCCTGGTTCTGCGTACACCATTACAATGGAGTTATCCTTGCGTGAGAAGCTCCGAGGAGAACGAACGTTGCTGGACTGCATTTTTCATTGTTATACTGGCTGAGCATCTGGGCAGTTGATATTGGGACCCACTGGGTACACAACACAATTATCTCTGGTTTGCAAAGCTGGTTATTTGAGCAATAGGCGCTACAAAACTGACATGTTGGCCAGTGGCTGCCCAATATCCTAAAAGTCTCTGCGACATTATGTTTCAATAAGATAACATTAGATCACATTTGCGTGTGCTATTTTGTTCTACCTTGATAAAGAGCGTGTTCGACAGTTGTCCTGGGCAGTACCTTCCCTAAATCTGTCACGCACTTGAGAATACTTGCTCATAGGTTCCCAAGGGGCTGTGATGCCACCACTTGGCCAGACTATGATTGACTAACGCAGTTGCAGCAACATTGCTAAATGATGTGGCTGTGTCTTTTATCCAGTTTCAATTCGATACGATGATCAGATGGATTAGAGTCATTGCTGCTGCCAGATGTGGCATCTCTGTGTACTAAATTTCGCGTCATAAATACACTCATATCACATTCATATTTAATAATGTATTTATTCTACTATGTATGCACAATAAGTAAAATTTTCTTTATTTCCTATCCTTCTCGGTTCTGCAATTTCAATAGCCAAAAACGTATTTTTAGCATTAAGAGCCTCCTTCAGTCTTTGCCAATTAAAGAACATTTCCATAGGACGAGATCTGTTTATAATATATATCTCACTCAGAGTAAGTACTGTTCTGACAGACAATGAGTTTGTTACTGGTTAAACTGCACGGCGACTTTAGAGGAGTGTGATGGGGAGCTGTTAAGTGTAACTCTCATAAAATACACCAGTGTGCAAAACTTGAGGATGGAATAACCTTCTTATGATGTGTCACTGCCAAGTAACACACTTCAATGAAACATGGACTCTACATAGAAAGAACTGCTATAGTGTGGAGGAGAAGGTAGCCGAAATCAGTATTTAGTTATTTATTTATTTATTTGCTAGCCTTTTCCCTGTAATTCACAATGAAACATATACAGGCTGTACATAAATTCCGGGAACACTTTCAATAATTCCGGGAACACTTTCAATTATTTATTGCACAAGAACCAAACACTGTACAGATATCACACATATGTCATTTTGAAGACAAACCCTGAAAGTTTTTCTTTCTTTCTTTCGTGTATAGCGCCACAGCGTAGTTTGGTAATTTACCGATAGTCAGCGCTAGTCGCAAACATGGCGAGTTCAGGTGCGGAGCGAGCTTTCTATGTGTTGGAGTTCGACAAAAATAAGTGTGTTCCAGGCATAATTGTCGAATCTGGGGTACAAAGCATACACATGAATGCATTGAATTTGAGCATGATTCCCCAAAGCTAAATTTTTTTTTTGCCTTGTCACATCGAAAACTATACGGGCCATTCTTCTTCGCTGAGGGCACTGTCACTGGATATCCCTACTTGGACATGTTACAGCAATGGCTGATGCCTCAAATGCAATCTGACTCTCCATTCATCTTTCAGGAGGGTGGGGCTCCACCCCATTTTCATCGTGCAGTTCGTGGGTACCCGAACACAGAGCTGCCGCATCGATGGATCGGCCATGCAGGAGAAGGGGACAGCTGCTTCATGAAATGGCCTCGCCAATCACCAGATCTCACTCCATGTGACTTTTTCTGTGGAGACACGTTAAAGATCTGGTGTACATACCGCCCCTACCAAGCAATGTAGCAGAGCTCTGAGAGAGAATACGGGAAGCGACTGCCACAGCTGATGATGCCGTGCTGGGATGGGTATGGCAAGAATTGCCGGGTCACTCATGGTTTGCATATCGAATGTTTGCAAAAAAGACTTCCAGAGTTCCTCTTCAAAATGCAATATGTATTTACATCTGTGCAGTGTTTAGTTCCTGTGCAATAAATAATTGAAAGTGTTCCCAGACTTTATGTGCACCCTGTACTGAACATCCCTCCTCCCCCCCCCTCTCTGTCCACTCCTTACTCCCTCCGTCTGTCCACCTCATCCTTCCACCATTATCCTCCCCACTTTCTTTGCCTTTCCATCTCCTCCTCCCCCTTTCTTTCTACATTTCCTCCACATCTTATCTCTGATCATATTCCTCTCCATCCCTCTCATCATATGTCATGTTTTTATCCTCCTCTGTCTTTCCATCTCTGCCTCCCCCTCTTACTTTTTCACTTGCCCACTAGCCCTCTACACCTTCCACATGATTCATGTATCTACCCCTCTTCCATTCTCTCAGTCCATTCCGCCCTCTGCCCATCTCAACCTGTGCTCAGCCATACTCCTCGGCATGTGTGGCCCCTGCAGTACAGTTTAATAAGGCAGAACAATACTACTCCTGTAATGAGCCTGTCACTCAGGGAAGGCTAAATGGCAGGGATATGAAAATAATTTATTTGCCCTTAAAATATAAGCCACAACGCAAAACAGGCCAGTAAAGCAGTTGATATCACTCCAGCACAACACACCTGACAGGCAGTTTCTTGCCCCCTGATATGTGGGCTGCCCTGCAGTTTGATTTGGCAGGCCGATACTGTTACCGTACAACATGCCCGTTGTTTAGGTCAGCCTATACGTCAGGGGTTGGAAAAAACGCTTTGTTGTCCATATCTCTGCTCCTATTGGAGCTAGGAGGCTATAAATCCCACACTGCTGATACTCGTGAGGCCAGATGTTTCTGTGCCAAATTTGGTTGAAATTGATCCAGGGCTTTGGAGGAGATCCTGGACATACACACATACACCAAGCCTTACATAGATAACAGATTTATTTATTGCTTATATAAGATGAGCAAATTAGGACCTCAAGGCCCTCTCTTCCATTTGACCAGGAACAACACATACAAAAGGTATTCAAAAACATTTATAACAATAATAATAATAAACACTCCTACTGCTACTGCTGCTGCCACTACTACTACTACTATTGAAACATCCTCTTAGAAAAATTAGTGAATTACTGTGCTGATAAACCTCTTACGTTATTTGATTTTCAAACAGCTGAGCAGAACTGAACGTACTCAGACATTTCTCTCTTTACTTATTCTGATGAACACTAAATGACACACAATATTTTTCTGCGCAACGCAATCTGACATTCAGTAATTCCTACAAAAGAATGGCCCTGACGAACAATGACATATACCTTTCATGAATTACTTACCTCACAAAAATCTTCGTTACTCGAACTACTGCAATACAGCGAGCGCCAATACTGCCAGCTAAATAAAAGATTCTGAATACTGAAGGCACTAACTACTGATTGGCATAGTTAGCAAATGAAAGATTTTGATAGAGAACAACCAATGTATTAACTTTAATAATATTCAAAAGTCATATATTATTATTATTATTATTCGTTACAGTCAACTTTGGACTACGCTAAGCATCAGTCATTTCTTGTGCTTTTTCTTGCGTTCTTCCCAGTACTTCTTCATTTTTTCTGAGTGGGCTTCTTTACGTTCTTGCGACCAGGTTGTTCCCGTCTTCTTTGATTGCGTTCGGTCTTTGAATCCCTGTATTTTGTTGATGGCATTCCTATATTCCATTCTGTTGTAAACTGTCTCTGGTATAATGTTCATTTCTGCAATGTCTTCTTTTACTTCTTTCAGCCAGTTAATTTGTGTCTTTCTGCTTTCCATGTATTCCAGGATTTTCTTTGCCGTTCTTTCTGGTGCCATTCTTTTGACATGCCCATAGAAACTCAGTCTTCTCTTTTTAAAGGATGTTGTCAGTTTTTCAATTTTCTCGTATAACTCTTTATTGGATCGCAATTTATAATCTTGTCCATCCTTTTTAGGTCCTAAGATCTTTCTCAGTATTTTTCTTTCTTTTATTTCCAATTTCTCCAACAGACGTTTTCTGTTCAGTGGGATGCATTCAATCGCATACAAACTTTCTGGTTTTATTACCGCATTGTAGTGCCTGAGCTTGGCATTGATGGAGATCGACTTTTTATTGTATACATTTCGGCATAGCTGGTACGCCGTTTCCATCTTTATTGCTCTTTCCTGTAGTGAAACATTTGGTAACCCTGTCGGTGTAATCCATTCCCCTAGATACTTAAATTTATGAACTCTCTTAATTATTCCATATTTAGTTTGCAATGTCTGTGTTGGGTCTGTTTTGTCCTGTATCATCAGTTCTGTCTTTTCATACGATATTTGTAGACCTGTCTTCTCAGCGATCTCATGCAGCATTTCTATCTGAATCTTTGCTGTTTCGATGTCATCTGCCAATATTGCCATGTCATCAGCAAATGCCAGACATTCAATTTTTGTTTTATTTCTTCCTAACGTTATCCCATTTTTCACTCCAGCTTCTGCCATCTTCTTTCTCCATTCCCTGACCACTTTTTCAAGGACAATGTTAAACAACAGTGGGGAGAGCCCATCCCCTTGTCTGACACCTGTTCCAATTACAAACGGTTGTGACAATCTACCCAAAAACTTCACTTGCGATTTTGTTCCCGTAAGGGTTTCCTGGATTAGACTTCTGCTTTTATCATCAATCCCAAATTCTTCTAATGTGTTAATCAGGGTTGGTCTATCAATAGAATCATATGCTTTTTTGAAGTCTATGAATGTAATTACTAGATTTTTCGATGTGCGTGCGCGAAGTTGTATTATGGAGAGTAGACTGAAAATCTGTTCACTGCATGATCTTCCTTTTCTAAACCCAGCCTGATATTCACCCAGTTCTTTCTCTACTTGATTTTCAATCCTGTTTTGTAGTGCCTTGGATAGGATCTTATAGGCCACTGATAACAATGAGATACCTCTGTAGTTATTTGCATTTGTCTTGGCACCCTTCTTATGTAACGGATGAATCAATGCTGTCATATATATATATATATATATATATATATATATATATATATATATATATATATATATATATATATATTATTATTATTAGCGAATGTCCCCATGGGAGAACGATAAGCAGGTGATTAACATTTCTTAATGTTCTTCTTATTTTCCCAGTATTTCTTCATTGCCTCCCCAAAGGCCTTCTTCCTTTCTTCGGTCCACTTTGGTCGGAAAGGTTTAGATTCCGTCTCTGGAGTAAACTTCCACTTGTCGATTTTTCTTCTGAATGTATCCCGGTCTGATGTGTTTGTTATGTCAATTTTTGCCTTTTTCAAATCCTTCTTAACTTCAGTTACCCAGGGTATTGTTGCCTTAAGTGATGTCATATAGTCCAATAGACGTTTAGTTAACCTGTTTCCAGGTAATCTGTCTATATGTCCATAAAACTTCATCCGCCTCTTCCTGATATCTGCCTCGATGTTTGATATTTTTTCGGTTGTCTCGGTAGTCTGCAGCCTGTATCCATCTTGTGTGTATCGTGGTCCTAGGATTTTTCTAATAATTTTTCTCTCTACTTTCTTAATTTCGTGTAAATCTAATTTTCTATTCAGGGAGAGTGTTTCACTTGCATATGTGACTGTTGGTTTGATGACTGTGTTGTAGTGTCTGATTTTAGTGCCTTTTGATAGACATTTCTTGTTATATATATTTTGAATAAGTCCGAATGCTTTCTTGATTTTCTGTAATCGGTTTTTTTGTGCTATTTTCTCAAGTCCTGTTGGTTCAATAACTTCACCGAGATACTTAAAGTGCTTGACTCTAGTTATTTCACCATACTTTGTTTTTAGTTTCGAAATATCTAATTTTGAGCAGATGAATTCTGTCTTCTCAAAGGAGATTTGCAGGCCAACCTTCTCAGCACATTCTTTAAGTGTCTCAATTTGTTTTACTGCTGTTTCTTCACTGTCAGTTATAATTGCCAAGTCATCTGCAAACGCTAAATAAGGGATGTTCAATTTTCCTTTACCTCTTCCTAGTTCAATTGGCTTCCACAAGCTTTGTTTCCTTAGTGTTACTTCCCACTCTTTCATAACTTTGTCCAAAACTATATTGAATAATAGTGGTGAGATCCCATCTCCTTGTCTTACTCCTGTTTTAATTGAGAATGGTTCCGAAATTTCCCCTCTGAATTTAATTTTTGATTTGGTTTCTGTTAGTGTTTGTTCAATTAGTTTTCGGGTTTTAGTGTCTAGGCCTCGTTCTTCGAGAATGTGACATAGAGACTGTCTGTCTATGGAATCGTATGCCTTTTTGAAATCAACGAATGTGCAGATTATTGGTTTTGACCTGATTGCTTTAATCTTTAAAATAGTTTTAAGGTTGAATATCTGTTCCGGGCATGATCTATTAGGACGAAAGCCTGCTTGGTAATCTGAAATTGTATGTTCTAGTTGTTCTTGTGCCCTCTTTAGGAGACATGCAGATAGAATTTTGTAGGTAACTGGTAAAAGTGAAATGCCTCTGTAGTTGTTTACGTCTGATCTCTCTCCCTTTTTGTGCAATGGGTGAATTAGTGCACACTTCCACTCCTCTGGGATATTTTCTGTCTGCCAAATTTCTTGGATGATGCTAGTGATCAATATATATATATATATTATTACAAATTTACTCTTTCTGATGGACACACGTCCAGATCGTACGCTCTCAAAATTCTGCCATCTCTCTCCACATCCACCACTACTGGCGGCTCAACTCCAACTGCGCAACACTACGCGTTGTTCACATCCAACTGCCCAACACTAAAATAGCAAAAATTCCAACAAACCAAACCAGCCACAGACTGCACACAGCACAGTCAGTGATTTTCATACAGAGCGCTACGTGGCGTTACCAACATAAAATGGCTCTGAACACTATGGGACTTAACTTCTAAGGTCATCAGTCCCCTAGAACTTAGAACTACTTAAACCTAACTAACCTAAGCACATCACACACATCCATGCCCGAGGCAGGATTCGAACAAGCGACGGTAGCGGTCGCGCGGTTCCAGATTGTAGCGCCTAGAACCGCTCGGCCACCCCGGGCGGCGTTACCAACAGAAAAACCTAAACAGCCTACTTACACTATTAAAAATAATAATAGTAATAGGAAAGGGAATTAAGAATGAAACAGATTAGTTTAACACATATGAAGCCATGTTTCGTATCATCAGGAGCAGCAGATATAAAGAAAGAGGAGGAGATTGAAAACTCAGTATCAGTGGCAGTTAGGAAAGAACAGAATTTAAATGAAGAACTCTTGCTGATATGGGGGAAGGAGGAGTTGTGGGGAAGGGAGGATTTATGAGCATGAGCTTCATGCAAGTATATGGTGGAGATGACTACTGATAGAAGGTGGGTCATTACTTGTGTTTTGTGGTTTGAAAGGAATTTAATTGCTCTGATATTTTGTAGCAGATTGTTCCGAAGTCAGATTCCTGATACAGAAAATGATTTAGAGAACATGGCAGTGTTATGTGCTGGTACAGAGTGGGTTTTTCTTTCTTGGGAAGAAGTATTTCTGCTGTGCTGTTCAGATAGTAGTGTAAGAGTTGAAGGTAAATGAGTGGGCGTGCAATGACTGGGAAGATGATAGAACAGATGTAGTACAGTGATCAGTCCAGACTAAGTGATGGCCCAGAATTACCCCCAAATTTTTTGCAGAATAAGAAAAGGTTAAGTCTATGCCGTTTAAGATTAAGAATGGAAAAGATTCTCTGATCTGCGTGGTGATAAGTCTTTTGTGAGCGACTAAGGTTGCTTGATCTTTAGATGGGCCAGGTTTAAAAACTATTTTCTGTGTGTGCTCTTCTAAGGCAAGTAAATGAGGATTTACATGCTAGATTGCTGTGCACAGATTACTGGACTTGTGCTTAGTTATAACTGTATGTCGCCAGCATACAGGTGATATTTCCAGTAGGAGGGAGTAGCTGACACGTCGGTAACATATAACGAGAAAAGTAATGGGCGCAATACTGATCCTTGTGGGACCCTGATACTACGTCCAACCATTGTTTTCTTTCAGTTTCAACCATTACACACTATTTACGGGATGTAAGATATGAGTGGTACCATTGTACAGCATTTGAAGAAAAATCTTGGGCTGTGAGTTGAGCAAGAAGAATGTCAAATCCAACAGTATCGAAAGCGTTGCTGAAACACAACAAGCACATAAGAGTCACCTGTTGTGTGTCCATAGCCTGTTTCAGTATAACAGTCACTTTTATAAGGGCTGCCATTGTGCTGCGATTTTTCCAGAAACCAGACTGGTATTCAATTAAAACGTTATTTGATATTAAATAATTAATAAACCGTTCATAGACTATGTAGCCTATCCTAAAGCCTTGGACAATGCCGGCGGAATGCAAATGGGCCTATAGTCGGACGGTTGTTGGTGAGATTCCCTCTTGGGTAATGGTTTTATGAGTCCCTGTTTCCAGACTGTTGGCAAGAAGTTGGAAGTCACAGAACGCTTAAAAATGTGCGTTATTTTGGGCAGAAGTGGATGGATGGGAAAACTGAATATTTGGTCTGTTATTCGAGCTATGCTACTTGGAAGTGACACATCACACTAAAGTTTCTTTTGTCCTCAATGTTTCACACCAGTGTAGTTCATTAAACCGACACTGTTTTCGAAATACATTGAATAAGTGATATTTCAACTGTTTTTATCGGAATTTTTTGTATTCTAGAGTTTTGTGTCCAAAGTCAGTTAGAGGTAACTGTAGGCTAGCAGGAATTGCGATGTCGGTGCTGTGAGGGGAGGGAATGGGAGTTGAGGGCAAGGGTAACAGAATCTTGATGAAGAATAGGTCTCTAGTTGGAGGAGGGATGATATTCTGGATGAGAAATGGAAATTATGTTATTTTGTTACGAATAATGGACTTACAAAATGGAATCTTTACGGGTGTTTTACAACTGAACTTTATGGGATGCATAGCACTTCTGGTGGTGGAAACTTAATTAGCTAATAAGTGATATGTGTAGGGGAGCGCAGGCGGGTGTAGAGAGCAAGACAAGAGGGCATTATGTATAGGCCTAGTAGGGAACGATAAAATCAGAGAGTGTATTAATCCGACAACATTAGTAAGGTTTAGTATAGATTGGATAAGAGTTTTGTAGGTGTCGGGGATGTAATAGGGATGTTCAGTCTGTTTGTGTTAGGAAGTCAGATGAGCCCACTGTTTATAGAATGGCTTTACTTCTCCGTGGATTGTACCGCTGAAGAACAGGGAGGTAACCAATATGTGTACACGGCAGACTTGGTAGTGTTTTTTCGCCTGCCATTAATTCTGTTTGCTATCGAGCTCCATCCGAAAGGGGTAAGCAAGAAACAAAAAAGAAAGCACTGCGAGTGGCTGATGGAGCATGGCTGCGGCGCGCTCCACAGACTAATACCCGCCTCGGCCTTCCGAGGACGTGACGTTAATGCCGCCCGGTGGTGCCCGTGTTTGCTCCTGCTCCCGTTATAGCTTCGCGACGCCGTAACAGCGACGGCTAATACGCTGATCCCGCACGCGGGCCGTCCGCCGCTTTTTTGCCCGCTCGCTAGTGTAAATCCATTTGACACTAATGCGTCCTCTTGCTAAATTAAACATCCATCGGCAAGCGGCGTGCAACATTCATGGCGCCCTGCGTGCATGAGTAATGGCGGGCATTACGTGCCGCCGCTGCTGCTACCTGGCGGCCGGCCGCCTGAAATATTGATGCGGCGCTGCGCCGCGCCGGGCGCTGCTGGCGCTCGGCGCTCTGTAATCGCTCATCTGTCTGCTGCGCCCGATACTACGTCATCACAATCTTTATCTGCGGCGGGCTACGGAAGCGATTCGCTTTCGCCGCCATCGCGGGCACGCGCTGTGTTTGCGGTCGCGCGCCGACGAGTAAAACGTCCGTGCTGCGGCATCCACCCGCATCAGCCTGATTAGCACAGGCACAGCATTCTGTATCCTGTCTGAGGTAACAAGAGAGATGGCCCTGCCGTCAATTTCTCTCCAGTATACTCTCCTACACCGCACACACAGGGTGTCCCAGAACTTCAGGGCGAAAATTATACAGATGGTGTAGGGTCCTAAACTGATTACTTTGACGCTATTTTGCAGAAAAATTGACATGTTGAGAAACATGGTTTTCAAGGAACTGAACAGCGCTCGCATAGTGAACATGCACAATTTTTTTTTCAACAAAAACACAGAGCAATTCTGCCACACTGAAGCACATAGTACGTAGGTTTCCACCACGTTTCACGTTCTAGTAACTTTAAACGTTTTCATAAGTGCCTTGACAGAGGTCATAAGAAATAAATCTATCGTAAATTTTACCATGTAGTGAACAAAGAGCTTTCTGTCGATCGTAGTGCAGCAAACCAATAAACGGATACAAAACGAGGCCCCACCAAGAAAACAAAACGAAGCTTGTAACAAGCATCTGAAGATGGATTTGTAAAATATGCGAAACCAGTTTTGGTTAGATTCAAATAATCCTTGTTAACCCATACTTGTGGATAGCTGCTGTTTCAGTTATAAATGATTACATGATTGAGAATTGGCGGCTCCGGTGTCGGAAACTGACCTTCGGCCGGAAGAGCGGTGTGCTGACCACATGCCCCTCCATATCGGCATCCGGTGACGCCTGTGAGCTGAGGAGTTAACGTTTTACTTTGAGTTAAGGAACAAATGAACGTTTCAACTCTTCAGTGCTACAACACATAAAATTTTACAATTGTCTGTTATACTGTTGAGCTATGAGACAGATAGTTACGATCATATCAACAGAGTTCAGAAATGAGGTCTGTATGCACGCTTTAAATTCGCCAACTGGTTCTGTGACGTCAAACTCACCGCCTCCGTACGCCCGGAGACTCGACTCTTGAATCTACGCCGCTGCCCATTTAACTGAAAACTCCTCATTTGAGTCTGTGTCGGATAAAAGAGGACACTGTCAGCGTAGAAAGGGGAGCGAATACACTAGTGTGCAAGTACCGTGTGGTTTAATTATCGTGCAGCTATTCACAGAGGTCCAGTCTGGGCTGTAATTATCGTTTGGCAGCGAAACTTGGTAGACTTTCTAATGCGTTAATGAGGAACCGATTTACGGTGGAACGAAATTAGTTCCAATTTTGGCCACCAGGTGCAAATCTGGCTCTGTGAATGCAAGAAAGACGTATAAAAACGTTTGCATATTTAATGAATTGGGAACGGGGCATGGGCAGAAAATGTCAAACAAGTGAAAGGCATACCTTTGACTTTTGAACTAATTTTTTTCCAGCGTAAATCAGTTCCGCATTAACGCATGACCATATCTAAGTTTCGCTGAGATACGATAGTTACAACCCACAATGGACCGCCGTGATTTGCTGCACTTTAATTACAACCATCTCGTATAACCGATGATACACAGCACTGCCGCTACCTTGTTCTAGGTACCCGTTAGGGATGACGTTTATTATACATCAATACAATGACTGATTGGAACCTGTAAAGTCACTTGATGACAGGGTAAAACATGGAATAATTGGAATTGCAACTAACTCTCTCATAAGACTATTAAGAACAGATCGTGACGTGGTAGTCATAGGTAAGCTACCTCTACACTTATGTTTCATTCGAATTACGAGTACACTGATGAACGAAACATTATGTCCGCCTACTTGTTTGTTCGTCTCTGGAACGAAATATATCACTGATTCTGCGTATTAGGGATCCGACAGTTTGTTGGTAGGTATGTGGAGGTATGTGGCATTAGTTGTGTACGCACAGTTCATGTAAACCACGTAAATATAGCGCCACTGATTTGATTACGCTGTGGTGACGCCTAATAGTGACCAAAATGGTTTCCATAAGATTTATATCAGGCGAATTTGGTCTCCCAGACATCAATGTGAGTTCACTATACTCCTCCACAAACCAATGTAGCATGGTTCAGGCTCCGAGATACGGACAACTGTACTGCTGAAAGATGACATTAAGCTTGAAGGGCTGCAGGTGGTTCGTAGGAGAAATGGGATTCATCCGAAGAGACGACATGTTTTCATTGATAGCCGGTCGAATGCCGATGGTTCCGTGCCCATTACAATCATAATTGACGATGTCGCTGGGTCAGCATGTAAACAGGTAGGGGTGGTCTGCTACAGAGCTCCATGTTCAGCAATGTACGATGAACAGTACGCTCCGAAGCACATATGCGTGCACCAGCATAGTACACTTTTGGCAGAGGTGTCGCAGATCACTACCTAACTTTACAGAGCAGACAAACCTCGGAACCCACGTTCTGTGAAGAGACTCGGACGTCCAACCACTTAGCGCCTAGTGGTAGTTTCACTGTCCTTCTACCTCTTTCCGTAGTTGCTCACTACAGTAGCGTGTGAACGTCCGACCTGCTTCGCCGTTTTCGAGATACTCCTTCACAGACTCTGCGTAATAACAATCTGCCCATTGTCAAAGTCGCTTATCTGAATGGATTTCTCCAATTGCGGCCCACATGTTCGCTAGGGTGATCCGCGTACATACTTTTGTTTCCGCGTCACGTCCGGGCTGCGCCACTAGGTGGCATGCAACGTCGCAGTGGGCAGTGGTCATATTGTTTCGGCTCGTCAGTGTACATGTAATATGTCTCCTGAAACATGCTCTCATCAACATATAGTTTATACCGAAGAAATGATATTATAAAGCAAGATTTTAAACATGGCTGAAACAGCAACTGTTGATATTCTTCACGGTAAATGATAACAGCCAAACGGTTGAAGGATAAAGATTTATTAAAATCCTTGACCACGGTTTCGGTATATCTAAATATACCTTCATCAGAAGTAAAATACACCTGAACAGGAAGACACCTTCATTAGCAAAAACTTAGCACCGGAACTGAGAAATTATTCTTAATGAACAGGTGCAGCTTAGAAACAAAAATTTTTTAAATAGTTTCAAACCCCTCCTTGCTCTAATTTAATATAGTCTGGTTGACTAGAAGTTAGTTTTCTTGCCTGTTGATGCTGGTGAGATACACTTTTCCTGTCTTGTTGGGATTTTATGTATTTTTGATGTTGCTATTTGTGGCTTTCGATGTGTATGTGTGGTTAAATGATTCTGTTATCTTTTTGTTCATAACGACAGATGGTTTCGTTTTATTTCAACATTTTGGTTGTTTTCGCTAGTATGTATTTTACTCTTTAAGTTACACGAGATTCTCGCGCATAACACTAGTGCCCTCTCTCGTTAGATGTGTTCTGTTGCGCATCATCTGCTTGACACTTTTTTTCTTTTTTTTCTCTTTATTGTGATTTCATTCCCCTGCCCCATATGGGCAGGGGAGGGCTGTTAGCGGCACAATCCGCCGCTCTTCAGCCGAGAGACACGACAACTAAAACAAGAATAAAATGATACATACATAAGGAGATAAAAAAGGGGAACATAAAACAGTAAGGGGAGAAAATGGAGGTAAAAAGACATGGACATGTAGAAGGTCATGGGGGACAGTTAAAAAAAAAGTCACCAGAAAGTTAAAAAACACAGTTGGCGATTCTTGAAACACAGAGAAGACACTGAATGCGAATGCACAGGTTAAAAGTTGGCCACAGTATTAAAAACACTCCGAAACAACACACTTAAAACCCACTTCGAGCACACACGACGAAGAGTAAAACTACCAGGTGGGACCTGCCGAGGGAAAGGTCAGACAGGATGGAAAAGGAGGGGAGAGCATTGGGCAGCTGAGGAAGCGGCGGGATGAAGAGAGGAGGGGCAACTGTGGGTTCACGAAGAGGCAGGAGACAGGTGGGGCGGGAGAGGAAAAGGGAAGACAGGGCAGGAGGGAGCGCAGAGACACTGAAAGGAGGCACAAGAGATGGAGGGGGAGTAGGAGGGGAAAGCCGCTCAGGAGGAGGGATGGGGAGGAGAGGGAGCCCTGAGGAGGAGGCAGGAAGAGGGGTTTAGAGTTGGTAGGAAGGGTAGATGTCAGGGCGAAGCTCATCATCCGGGAGGGGTAGATGGTGGAAGTTGTGTTGGGAAAGGAGATGGAGGGTGTGGAGATGGAGAGAGGGAGGGACACAACGGTAAAGGTGCGGCAACTGGTTGGGAGTGGAGAGGAAGGGAGACACCAGGGGGTGAGGGGGATCAAGGCGGCGGACAATATATAGTGTGCGGATGTGTTCAAGGAAAAGGAGAAGGTGGGGGAAGGGGATGAGGCTTGACACTAGGACACAGGTAAATTGGTTTTGTATTTCCTATTGTACGAAGGTGTTTTTAAATGATTCAAATATGTTCTATTGTACGTAGGTGTTTTTAAATGGTTCTAATATGTTCTATTTATTAGGACAGAAGGTTTGAATTACCACAACTTTTAATAATTCTGATGCGCATGAGTATGTATCCATGGGTTTTAATGTGCGCGAGTGTCTCGTGCATACCCCAAGTGCCCTCTCTCGGCGAAACTGTCTGCCCTAGGGCTTTCACACCCTCTTCACGCTAGTTCATAGGCGAAGTAATGATGCTATGCTATGCTGTGTTCGCATCGACCCTCTGTTCATAATTATGTTGTATAAATGGAGATGATGTTTTCACTACTGAAGACGCCTTTTCCACGATTGTTTTATGTATCTCCACTACAGGATGTGATTTTAGTGAGTGACTAAAAGTTTTTATGCTTGTAATAGTTTGGTAATTTTACTGTTACTTAAGCTATAAGTGTTTTTTTTCTTTTCTTTTCTTTATCACTTCTGGTGCTAAGTTTTTGCTAATGAAGGTGTCTTCCTGTTCAGGTGTATTTAGATATACCGAAACCGTGGTCAAGGATTTTAATAAATCTTTATCCTGCAACTGTTTGGCTGTTATCATTTACCATGAACTATTATAAAGCCATCTGACTACAATTTTGTAAAGGAATACAAGAAGAGAATGTTATGTATTGCTTACTTTATGCAGTATGATAACTGCAGGCATAGATGAACATCTGAATGAATTCTGTGATTATTTTAATTTGTGATAATCTCATAGAATGGTTTCAAAACGTGTAACTCAACTTTTAGCTGAGTTAAGTGCTGTGAGCATGCTTGGTTCAGTGTGTTAACGTAACAATTTATATTTACAATACTGAAGTCTAAAGACATAAAACTAACCAGGTGTCTCTCCTATGCGTCATCAGTCGCATTTTCTCTGGCGTTTCAGCAGATATTTGCAATTTCGTTATTGCAGTGCTCAGCTGGAATCAGCCCAAACAAATGCTGCTCATCACGTCTCACATACGACGCCCAGTATCAACAGAAAGCGTCGCTTCGCTTCTCGTTGTAAACAAAATAACTTTTAATACGTTTGTTTGTGTGGCCACCTTCCGCAGCAGCTGTTAACATCTGTCTGTTATTATAGGTTATCTGTCTTGAGCTGACTGCAATTTCGTTCCGCTTTTATTAGTATTAGTTGAAAACAGTCTTGGTTGCAATTTTAGTTTTTTTATTTATCAACTGCGCGTTTCAGCTTATTTAGGCATCTTCAGGCTGATCTTAATTTGGTGTTTTTTAGGACGATCCTTTAGACAGTGTAGCTAAAGGGTATCGTCGAGTACATCAGGCCAACATCGCCTTCGTTAACCTCAGTAAATACTTTCTAGATGGATGTGAGTTATGCAGGTCTTGGAGACACTCACGTCCATCTAGAAAGTATTTACTGAGGTTAACGAAGGCGATGTTGCCGCGCGGGATTAGCCGAGCGGTCTCAGGCGCTGCAGTCACGGACTGTGCGGCTGGTCCCGGCGGAGGTTCGAGTCCTCCCTCGGGCATGAGTGTGTGTGTTTGTCCTTAGGATAATTTAGGTTAAGTAGTGTGTAAGCTTAGGGACTGATGACCTTAGCAGTTAAGTCCCATAAGCTTTCACACATAGTTGACACATTATGGCATTTCGATTCGTGTAAACTTACAACTCAGCAGCATGTGATCGGCGTCGACGTAGACAGGGGAGTTTAATTTTTTTACGCGCTATAAACATTCCGTTTTGATTGTCATAGATGTCATGTGAGCCAGCATATGGGTGTATGGCGACTGATTGTTACATCCCCAGCCAAGCAGAGGGATGCGCGCAGTCGAGTACGCAGCCGGCTACTGGAGAGTTTCACAAGGCGCACATCAACAATGCGATATTGTCAAAAGGGATGATGACGATAGCCTTTCGTTCAGTTTAATAGTTCTGAATAGGTTTATCGTGACTATAGAGGGAGTACTATTTCTAATGTATCACGAGTAAGGTCACATAATTTGTCGTTAGTCAGCCGGGAGAACGAGTTGCTCTTTGGAGAAACGGGCGTATTACGTCATGGGTAAGTACAATGCATGAGCTGACATTTGAGACGATCACCGAAAGAATTTAGTCAGGGCCTTGTTCTTGTTAAATGAATGTCCGGACAGACAATTTTATTGGTTCTGTGACTGTTCGCAACTGACACTCTTATGGCAATAGTTCGTCTTGCTTCATAGCGGTTTTACGGCAAGGATCTCTCAAGTTGTGTGGTCAGTGACCACGACTATTCAATTTTTGTAATCGTCGTGAAGACGTAATCTGGTGGAGGATTTTGGTAGGCGGTAGAGTGCCGAGACTGTTTTATAAGAAAGGAATCATAGAACTGCACTGAACTCTGATGAAAGAGTGCTTTCTGTTTCTTTTTTCTTATGTGTGGTTGGAAGTAGTCTAGAGTATACGGAGTCGACTCAATGGACTTATTAGTCGGTCAGCAGACTACATCCTTAGTAATTACGAAACCTGAAAGTGGTTAGAGAATTGGATACTTCGAAATAGTGAACAAGATACTCAACTCTGTTGGAAAGGAACAAAATAGTGAGCCCATGATTTCAACAATTAACTGAAAAATGATGGCGTTATCATTTTCTTCAAGAAAAATTTATGTCGAGAGGCTAAACTTTTCTGTGAACTTAGTCGTATCGAATTAAATAGGAGCCAACGCCTGAAGTGGTCAGGTTCTATTGAAATATTTTCAGGTAGAAAAAAGTTTAGTAAAGAAAGAATAATAAAAGCACATAAGGATATTCTTACTTTATCGAAAAAAGAAGAAGAAATGTAAGAGAAGTGATTTGCATTGAAGAAAGAGTCAAGTTTTGTTCGTGATCGCTTTACAGTTAAATATCATGAATACGGACAGACTGGGAAATTATATTTTACTTGGATAAAAATAAGCAGAAGCCTTCCAGAAAACAGGTAACATCGTAATCTATTGGCCTGACGAATAAATTGTGTATCAGAACATGGTTTGGCTATAACTGTGAGTTATTTTTCTTAATCCAGTCAGTGATATTATCATTTTCTGTGCCTTGAAGTCAGCATAATATTGATACAGTACAATATAAAAACATGCTTGAAGTAATACCAAGGAGAATTTCCTTTTTGCTGTTAGGTGAAACATAGCTGGACAACACTGAATCTCTCGAAAATAAACGTATTTTTATTTGGTCACAAACTCAGTGGATCATATGCTGTGGTAATATTAGCAGTCATATCACAGATGAATGCTTACTGAATACTGCACTCGATGATTGTACATAGAGACGTATTGTATAAAAAAGGCACTAGGATTCACAATAATATTAGTCTTTTACCTGCAGATTCGCTTGCGCACATGTACATATGTCACATATAATGTCCACACTTCTTCTTCCATCTCCTCCGCCCTCCTCCCTGCGCCCCACATCCTTTTCTCTCTATTTGCCCATCTCCTCCTCCCTTCTCTCAGCTCATCTGCACTTCTCTCCCCTCTTTCTGTACATCTACGCCCCCCCCCCCCACCCTCCCTCTGTCCATCTCGTCTTTACCGTCCTTTTCCGTGCATCCGCTCCTGCCTCTCATTTCTTTCTCTGTATCCATATCCTTGTCCATCCAAGTCAACCTTCCTCTTGACATGCCCATCCCCGTGTGCAGTTCCTACAAAAGAGGTCGATAAAACAGGCTGGTGTGTGTGTGTGTGTATTGTGCATATTGAACCGGTGACCTAGAAACGACGGAGAGGCTTCGTCCCCCTGTAACCTCCCCTTCACTTATCGACCTTAATGACAGTGAAAAATTAAACTGCGTGTACCTAATGGAAATTAGGGAAAAGCAATCGTCACCGATGTTAATCTGTCGGTAAAGAGGGAGGAAGAGTTACATCTAAACGAAAGGAAAAATGCAAATGAAATTGGTGGAAATTAATTTTGAAAAAAGGTAAAGTTAATAAAGAAAGTAAATGTGCGGTCGTTACATTAACAATTAACTGGCGTTAATTAGATATTTGAGATTTTGGGAAAATTACGGTCGCCAGTCCTATGGACAACTACTATAATAACTGAAAAAGAAAGGTTAATGCACATATAATTAGCACTAAATGCGTGGCAACTGAAGGTTGACACGTGTTGTGTGAAAACTGAATGTTTGTTAGAAGTAATAAATTTCGCTACACTCTGACTTCATTTAGCAAAAGAATTAATAAAACTGGAAAATTGAAAGTTAATTTAGTGACTGAAATTAATAGTGAACTTTGTTTCCGAATCACCACGAAATAAAATAAAATAAGGTGAGTCTTGGGCTACCTCAACAATAATCTCAAAAGCAACTTGAATCTACGCAATTTAGAAATAAGAGATTTAACTTTGAACTTGAATTAAATGATTCTGAACAATTAACAATAGTAAAATTTAGTACGTACCAAGCTGAGCTGCAGTCACAGGTAAGCTAAAGTATGGTAACGAAACTCGCACTCTTAATTTGTGCTTGTGTAATCTAAATATAGTTCTGTTTGGTTACTGTAGCCAGCTATGAATACTTTAACTGAACTTTGAAATTAAAAGCAGTGAAATGCAATGATATTACTTTAATGCTGGCGTTTGAATTTCAACGACACTCGGGTTCATTTCGGAAAAGTAAGGGGCCCTGCTTGGTAATGAAATTGGGACAATGAGCAACAAAGGTTCATGCTAAGTTGCTGTATTTTAGTGATGCAAATGGAACAGTTTGAAAAGCTGAGGTCTGCCATACAGTTCTAAAACTTTACGTGCTTTCAGTCTTCCTTGTTGGTTGATTTAAAGTTTGAAGTCGTCGATCGAGGAGGTGGCGACAATCACTTATTGTCGGCCGTCGCTGCTGCAGAACTGGATGTTGGCGTGCCTTCTTCTCGACACGGTCACCAGGCGAAACGGGCTCTTGATGTGTGCTAGCTGATGCTACCCGTCCGCGACACCGTGCCAGAAACTAACATAGAATGTCGAGCGCAATTACATGCTGCCAAACCTCGAAAGCGCTGCAACTCGCGGGAGCGTCACTCAACACACCTGCTCCACCGCCCTGCTCCAGCAAGACTCTGCTCTACCCGCGCTCCACGCGGCAGAGTTAACACTACCCAAGATCCTAAACACTTTGGTTCTATACACGACCTATCGACGTAATAGTTTGATAGCATAGTTTTCCCTAGGCAAGACCCAGAGTTAAAAAAATATAAAACAATTACAATATATAAAGACACAGAAATGTCATACCTTCGGGTAAGAAAATAAGGAAAAAATTTATAGTACAATAGATGGAAATAGGAGGATAAGCATTTCCGACGTTACACCCCCGTAGCCCTCAGCAGTTCACAACCCCACAACAGGCCACAGCAGTCCACCCACCCCACCGCTGCCCCATACCGAACCCAGGATTATTGAAACAGGCTGGTACTACTCCCACAACACACCTTTCAAGCAGCACAGCGTATGTAGCATTGGATTGGAAACCCATTTTCCCGTGATGCCACGCAAAGCAGGTGAATACTATCACCACACAACACATATGTTATGCAAGGCAGCCATATGGCTGTTGCTAAATGCAGAACTGCCGATAATAGATTTCTAATTGAAATAGTATTTGATCTCAATGTAAAACACATCCTATAAATGTGGGAACCTGATAAAGAGTTCCCATGCCTGTATCTCTGTAAATATTTGAGTTAAGAGTGTTACAAATACCACCATGTTCTTCCTCTCAGGGAAAAGAGTTCGTGTGTCAAATTTGAGCCACTTTGCCCCTGGAGCGTGGGAGGAGTTCTTACACATACATATATGCATATGAATCTTGAGCTTTGTGATCAGTTCATATTCTGGTGGATCGTGTGTAGAATTCATTACTTCATTGGGAATGTTCTTACCAATACTGGATGAATGGGTTCTGTTTACTATTGATGCTAAGTTATGGGAGTGTGATAGTTGAGGGTTTAACCACTCAATGGTGTGCCTTCAACGGTGCACTGGGCCAAATACATTGCCTCTTGCTTTTGATAGCATCTGTGTTTTGGTATCACGGCGATCGCTAGAAGCCCGTAGCTGATGCTCACATACGTATTGGAGGTGTTCAGTCTCAATTTTCCATATACATCCACCAGGAATTGTTGCAGTAACTGGTGGCAGTGTAATAGATCGTTGGAGCGGTCAGTGCGAACCATAAAGTGTATGCATTGATATCCATTATGGTCACCTCCTTCGGACTGGTCTCACTGGACAATGGATCAACATCCAGGGGGCCAGAAAGATAGTGAGAATCACTTGTAGAGGAAAATGAGAGGGTACAGTTGACTGTCAAATAACTGGTGCTATTCGGATTTGTGCATAATCCCTGCATTGTGTCGGTGTAGAAAAATGTACTGGACATCCCCATCTGGGGATGTGACCACTGCAATCCCAGGTGACTGGGCTGGATTGAAACTGCACTCCACTCTGCCCTGGCGGTCGTTTATCGGATCGTAAAACTAATTTGTACTCAGCGTATGTTCTAAGGCAGTTTTAAATTGTGAAGTTAGTCTATTGTGCGTGTACAGCATTTTCTGTAAGTATCATATGTCTGCCTTGAGAACCCCACTACCTTGGAAACATAGTTGTAGGTATTTGGGTTCACTGTCTTTATGCAGCAATACAGACCATACCTGGTGATATATCTGTTTGGATCTTCAAAGTGGTGCACAGTGTGGTGTGCATATATGGTGCTGTTGTACTGAACATTGTGATCTGGAACGCTGCATTATATTTTCGCATGATCGGTAAGAAACGTCTCAACAGCGGTGTGTCCTCTTGTGTCAATGCATGGACTTTGTCTGGTTATGGATCAGGATATGCAGTTTAACCTGACCATTCCTACAACACATGCCAGGTGATTCAGCAGGAAACCGTTTTGGTTCACGATGTGAACATAATGTGGACTTTTCACCCACACAACAGTTGGTTTCTCTGCATATGTCTCATGAGGTATGTAACGATAGGCCAACGTGGAGAGGTGTGGATATAGCTCTGTCTGACAATGTTTAATGTTTTTGAGGAGTGTCTCACATGGAACGGACTCTCATGTGCTCTCATGTGCCACTGAAACCTTGTAGATCAGACGTCAGCAGACTCGAACGCTATGTGTGTTGTTGCAGCTGGTTGCATCTGTGTATGACGTCATTCCATGTCCTCAGGACGTTTCTGTGCGTGTAAAATTTTTCTGAGTTTGGTACAAGGCTACACTTGAGCTTCAAAAAATGGTAAAAATGGCTCTGAGCACTATGGGACTTAACATCTGAAGTAATCAATCACATAGAACTTAGAACTACTTCAGCCTAACTAACCTAAGAACATCACATGCATCCATGCCCGAGGCAGGATTCGAACCTGCGACCGTAGCGGTCACGCGGTTCCAGACTGGAGCGCCTAGAACAGCTCGGCCACCCCGGCCGGCACACTTGAGCTACTAACCTGTGTTGTCATCCCAGCACATTACACCTGCATATGTCATGTGTGTTGCAGCATAGGAGTTGCGAAGTGTGTTCAGGTCCAATGTTGTAATGTCAGTGGTGTACCAGACAGAGTACTACGTCGTCCTTGCCAGACACATAATGAATGCAGCATTTGTATCTAAGTATAATGGATATAGAAAAACGTGAGTATTTCACATTGGATAAATACAGTGTTAAATACCTATGCTAAGAGCCAGGCATATATTTGGCGATCTCATAACATGGGGCACACTAAGCTGCCGTGCAGAGCAGATCTATAATATGGGTCGATACTATTCTCACACAATATATTTGTCATGCAGAGTAGCTGATTCGACAGGTGCTTAAAAACGTCGCATGTCTGTATCCCTGTAAATATTAAAGCCAGAGCTTTATGAATCCCCCTATGTTGGTCCTCTTTGAGCAAGGAGTTTGTGTGAAAAATTTGGTCTATTTTGATCCAGGGGCCTGAGAGGAGTTCCCAGACATACACACATAATTTCAGCTTTTATGTAGATAAGGTTGATGTAATTTATTGGGAATGAGTGCCTGTAGGAAATAATTACCTACATTAAGTTTTGAAGCAGAAATTTTGGTGTCAAGAGAGAATACAGATATCATTTTGTAAATGCCAGTTTTAAAACTAGCTGAATCAACTGCGCCTGGTATATTCTGAACAGTTGAAACAGTAGTCAGATATTGATGCCTAAACAAAGTGGACTTGTTTATGAAACTAGTGTGAATAAATCTATATATTTGTGCTGGAAAGAGGGATCTGTGTACAGTTGAGCAGGGTTAAGGATTTGAGAAATGCCTCTTCTCGGGTACCTACAGAATAATAGGTCAAGCCTTAGGGGGCCTGCATTGTTGAATTGCTTACGCCTTTCTCGATGCCTAGAGGGTATCTGACGACTTCCAGCATTAAAAGTACAATTATCGGCTAATTCCTCCTATCATCTCACAACACTATGTATACAGATTATGCTTATCCATTACGCATATTTTAGAACCGTGACTGTATATTGAATGTAAATAAGTTATACACAACTGCAACCAGTCACTTTTTTTCAATAATAATGCTTTATTACATGAACCGGTTTTCGAACCCTTTCAGGTTCATCTTCAGATGATTTCGGGAGGATCCGGGAAGTTACATCATTACTGGTAGTAGCATAATGCTGGGTGCTGGTTCTATGGCAGAAAGATGGGTCACACTTTAATGTATCGCCATGACTATAGCTTATCTGTCTGCCTCCAGATACGAAAAAAGCCGCCTGTACTGTCGCAGTAAGTAAAAACTAAATTTACATCCATATCGGCAGATAAGCTATAGTCATGGCGATACATTGAAGTGTGACCCATCTTTCCCGGATCCTCCCGAAATCATCTGAAGATGAACCTGAAAGGGTTCGAAAACCGGTTTATGTAATAAAGCATTATTATTGAAAAAAGTGACTGGTTGCAGTTGTGTATAACTTATTTACATACTATGTAAACACATTAGAATCTTTAAACAATGACAAGAGATTACGAATAAACTATGTAAACTTTGATTAGAGAAAGTATAATTTGACGTAAAGTATAATCGTGGCGACAGTGAAGCACAAAATCGCCCCAGCAAGAATCACCTAGTACAATATATTACAATAAGGGAAAGATTTGAACTAAAAAATTTCACATTTAGAAAGTGTTGTAAACAATTCACTAGACGAGGGTGTGATGGATTCAATGACGTTAGTATTCGGATGAACTTATATAAACCCGATTCTGTACCATGCCTAGAGAACTAACCGTCCCCCTGAATAATGAGTTTAAACATAGATAAATGTATTCTGAAGACATGGAGATGCTCTAAATATGGTACTAATACGTTATGCCGCGCAGTGCAAGCGCGAATACCACAAACACTTGCAACAGATATAACAAGGGAACCTCCCCATCGCACCACCCTCCGATTTAGTTATAAGTTGGAACAGTGGATAGGCCTTGAAAAACTGAACACAGATCAATCGAGAAAAGAGGAAGAAGTTGTGTGGAACTATGAAAAAAATAAGCAAAATATACAAACTGAGTAGTCCATGCACAAGATATGCAACATCAAGGATAATGTGAACTCTGGAGCGCCGTGGTCTCGTGGTTAGCGTGAGCAGCTGCTGAACGAGAGGTCCTTGGTTCAAGTCTTCCCTCGAGTGAAAAGTTTACTTCTTTTATTTTCGCAAAGTTGTGATCTGTCCGTTCGTTCATTGACGTCTCTGTTCACTGTAATAAGTTTAGTGTCTGTGTTTTGCGACCGCACCGCAAAACCGTACGATTAGTAGACGAAAGGACGTGCCTCTCAAATGGGAACCGAAAAAATTTGAGCGCAAGGTCATAGGTCAATCGATTCCTCCACAGGAAAACACATCTGATATATTCTATACGACACTGGTGACGGCATGTGCGTCACATGACAGGAATATGTTGTCGACCCACCTAACTTGTACACTTGGCGAATGGGTAAAAAGATTCTTCTACCTTGCCCGATTTAGGTTTTTCTTGTGGATGTGATAATCACTCCCAAAAAAATGATGAAAACATAAGAGTTTGGCACATAAACTGCAACAAACGAATGCAACAGTTTCACAGTCGCAATGTTTTCCCTGTGCTCTGTCAAAACATATGTTTTTAACGTTTTCAAAATTTTCCCTGTGTTGACCGTCAAATCCTGCGTATGTCCAAGCAAATCTCAACATGTCCTGGAATTTTGGAGAGCGAAGTTGATTATGTGTTAGTGCCTGAACTTTGATAATTGTCTGATAATAAAAAATTAAACTTTTCACTCGAGGGAAGACTTGAACCGAGGACCTGTCGTTTCGCACCTGCTCACGCTAACCACGGGACCACGTCGCTCCAGAGTTCACGTTATCCTTGATGTTGCATATCTTGTGCATGGACTACTCAGTTTGTATATTTTGTTTATTTTTTTCATAGTTCCACACAACTTCTTCCTGTTTTCTCGATTGATGTGTGTTCAGTTTTTCAAGGCCTATCCACTGTGCCTACTTATAACTAAATCTGAGAGGGTTGCGATGGGGAGGTTCTCTTGTAAGAATGATCAACAGAAAGTGACTCCTGTTCTGCTTAATACAATACTCGACCACAGCAGCGCCTCTGCACTCCGAAACACCCCGACTGGAACCGTAAGCAGACTGCAAGTTACCAGATGCCTTTTCTCTGACTGGCTGGCGTTTCAGCACACCGAAGTGTTTCAACTCATGAATCCCTACTGAGCTCGTCGAAGACACTGGGAATCTTAGAGATCAATTGCTCGGCATCTTTGCAGCGAGTCTGCGATTTAGCATAGGCATAAGAAAAACCAAATCAGAAAGCTGCGATTGAGACAGACATTTTCAAACCTGTAGAGAGATGGTACGTTGCTAACACATTGCTCCTATTCAAAGTATATTGGTGTTGCGAAGATGCTCGGCACTCGAGTCTGTGATGGCCGTGGGTAGGAGACAGCTGCGTCATCATCAGCAGCTGCCGAGGGCTGGGCTCTGCTGGACTGCAGCACTGAGGGCTGAGGGCTCTCGAGAGACGCGGCGCCTGCCTCCTCCTCGACCTCTCACACACGGCGTACTCACCTCCGCTGCTCCTCCAGAAATAAACCTACTGGCATTAATAAAACATCCCAGCACCGCTTCCTACATATTCTGATAGTGCTCAGCCCTCAGTCCACGGTTTTCCTCTCTTGGCATCGTCAGATACAGCGATAAACCAAAATACCTTGGTGTAGCATAGGACGGAACGCAGACGTATCAAAATAGCTTTCCAACACAGGTAAGAAGGTGCAAACACGAGTGAAGCTGGTGAGCAAGCTGGCAGGACGTGGGGAGCAAATACAGCAGTTCTCCACAGAGCATTGCTAGCAATAGTGTACTTTGCAGCAGAATTCTGCGCACCAGTTTGAATCAGCATTGGTCATGTGAAGAAAACTGACATTCTTATGAATACAGGTATGAGAGCCATTTTTGGCACAGTCAGATCTACACCTAATTGCTGGCGGCCAATGCTATCGAGCATCTTCGCAGCTCACCTCAGTCGAAAGGCGGCTCTCCACAAACTTTGCCTGCAAGTTTCCAAAAATGAATCCATCTGTTTTCATGAAGATTTGCTCTGACTACCTAGGAAAAGCGTCAAAAGCAGAAGGCCAGCATATGATGTGAAAATGCTCTGCCCTGGGTTTAACAAGGACGCTAAATGGAAATGTAAGTGGCAATCCATAAAAACGCAGAACCACGAACTTATTGAAAACAAACCCGTTTAAGTTCCAGGCTTTCTTCAATCTAGGGAGGCTTGGATACAGCTTAACAGATACCAAACTGGAGCACAAGTGCGATTTTGAATATAATAATTTTGGATGTTAGGTCGTTCATTATAAATCCTTAAAGCAATTAAAATTCTCGACCTTTCGACCAACTTGTTGCGATCTTCTTAGAGGCGAGTAACTGCTGCCCCGAAGAGGGTCGCAGCAAGTGCTTCGAAACGTCGGCAATTTTAGTTGCTTTAGTGTTTTATAACGACGCAGCATTGGTCATGGAAGCCTATAAACCTACACGCACAGGTACGGTTTTTGCACTGACAGTATGTCTGACTCTACTGATACTCAGATAATGAGCCATATTGCCCATGAATACCCTAAGAGAGCCCGCCTGGCTAGCCGCGTGGTCTAACGCGCTGCTTCCCGAATGGGAAGGAGCACCGGTCCTCGGCAAGAATCCGCTGTGGACGGTTTTTAAAGCGTATTCCATCTGCCTCGGCAAATGCGAACTGGTTCCCCTTATTCCGCCTCAGCTGCAGTGTGTCGGCGATTGCTGCGCGAACACTGTCTCCATATATGCATACACCATAATTACTCGATCACCCAAACATTTAGGGTTTTTGGGGCTACACTCGTCTGATATGAGACATTTCAGGGGGGGGGGTCACTGGGAGCCGAACCACACAATAACCCTGGGTTCGGGGTGGGGCGGTGGTGGGGTGAGTGGACTGCTGTAGCCAGTTGTGGGGTTGTGAACCACTGAGGGCTACGGCGGGGACGAAGCCTCTCCGTCGTTTATTGGTGTCCGGTTCAATACACATACACACACCCTAAGACATGTTGCCCTAGTGGTGGTATCAGGGGGGTCTGTGAAGCATCCACCGAGGCGCTCCACTGTATTAGGTCTTCATTCGTGTGTAGTGTGGGCCGTTTATAGTTTATATGGAGTAAATAGATGCACATAGGTTTTTGTTTCTATGTTCACTGAATTTGATGTTGTAATTGAAGCATTCTACAATAACAATAGTAGCCCTCTGTCGATAGCGTGTGATTTGACCACTTTAACGTTGAAAGGTAACGCTGTGAGGAGTATACAAAATGATTGAGAACGTGTGCAAAGCTTAGTTTAATAACAACATTTATTTTCCCAAAACGAAGACAGACATAAATCATGCTAAACAAGTTATTGATTGAATACTGTAAACAACTAACAGTCGGTTTAAAACTACAATGGGCAAGGATCCTGGGTGGCAGAAGTGAATCAAGTACTCTGGCTCTAAAAATGTGGATAACGCAATCTGAGTTGATCTGACGATGAGCATACTTTGATTGATTAAATCTACTGTGGTTTCACTACATAGGTGCAGCTGAGAGCAAGTGGTGACTGAGATCTATACGCCCTGACAATGCCGAAGCAGCAGTATGTTACCCTATTTGCTTCGTGCGGCGATGTAAGTTGCAGCTGCTGAGATGGGTGTGGAGGAGGTGAGACGTGGAGGCGGCACCTGGGAATCGATCGTGGCCACGAAAGAAATGCAAAAATCTCACAGTCTAGCGATCAGGCAGACGAATCGCAATTTACTTTCTACCAGAGCCCTGAAATCACGGTAGATTTCAGTGTGTGACACACCCATTCGCTGGTCGTACCAAGGACCAATTTGGCTTACTTATATTGCTCCCTCCTACGTATATCTCACGAAGAGATCATGAGGATAAAATCAGAGAGATTAGGGCCCACACAGAGGCATACCGACAATCTTACTTTCCGCGAACAATACGAGACTGTAATAGATGGGAGAACCGATAGAGGTACTCAAGGTACCCTCCGCCACACACGTCAAGACAGGTAAACCAAAAACGAATACGTATGCCCTCAGCAAATGAGTAGTCCGAGACGTTTGTAGTCACACTGTCAGTACAATAAGAACTTCACCACAAGCTCCCCAGTCCAAACTACTTGCAAGTGAAGTCAGTCTCAGGACAGATCCCAAGCACCAGTCACGCATTCCAGAGCATCGATCAGAAGTCCTCCTACCAGACCAAAGTCCAGCAACCCAGCCCTTATCACCTTTCCAAATAAATTCCGTTTTCCCGCAAAGTGCACGAACGACACCGCCTTCACGCCGTCCTGAGTTAAACACAGGGCTCCAGAGGCGTTAAATCTCCCGTCCCACACGACAACACAAACTCATGTCGAACCAGGGCAAGAGTTACAAAACCTACGTTTCTGGAAAAAAAGATACCACCAATTACTGGCTTTTTTGAGTTTTTGCGGAGGGGGAAGATGCTTTCCTCTGTAGTCGTGTCGCTTCCCACACCAACAAGCGAACAGATACAGTCTTAAAGATCTTTATCTAAATCGCCTGTGCCTTGGAGCTTGTTAGTCCTAGCTATGAGGTGTAACAAAGATTCCATCTCTAAACATTTCTCAGATGCCGGTGTTTCTTATACAACCGAGGAGGCCGATGGAAGTGGTTCACAGGCCTATTTTCAATATCGGCGAACACGAAATCTTGTGAATTTTTATTAAACATGGCTCTGCACACAATACCTGATTTATGACTCTACTGTGTAGACGCATTCCTTCAGTCCGTCGCCCCCAGTCAAGCTTCGGCTGGCGCCAATGCTGGTATCGTGGCATTGTTCTGCTGGAGACCTGTGTTGACAAGGGGTGCTGCTCTGTTTGCCCTGTACTGCTGTGAGCCCGTCTGGCAAGATTTACTGAGGGATGGGATCGCCGCCAATTGCTTTCAACTCGAAACATGCCGTTTCTAATAGCTAAGAACCATAAAAATACCTCATGCTTTTAGCGCCCTACCAGGCTCCATCAACGTCTGCTCAGGCCGTTAATTTTCGAGAGTCGCGCTCAAGGTGCCTCAGGTCGTAATAAAATCTTCAATAATTTTCCGTATGCGGAAAATAGGTGAGAGAGTAACTTGTCCTCTCTCAACGTTTCTTACATTCTCATCAGAAGAAGTTCTCAGGAAACGAGCAAGAGACGTCACATTATTACTACCTTTTAGATATAACGTGCACAGCATGCAGCCCCTGGCATACGTGAAGTGGCATGTGCTGGAGAAGCAGGAACTCGTACATAAGGGAGCACAGAGCATTGCTGTACACAATTTAATATTGTTCAAAATTCTGTGAGGTGTCGGAGGTCCTCCCCTATGTGACTGAATGGCGATTTAACTGTGTTTAAGGACGGCTGATTCGTCCTGTTAATTATGCGATCGACCAGCCATGTCTACACACTAAACTGTTTTAATAAATCTGTAAATCAATGGCAATAGTACGATCAGAGATACTGGTAAACGTATATGCAACATTTTAATGATTGGATTTGTAGATATGTAGTCTTTTTCCGTTATTAACAATTTTAATGAATAGTGCCATGACACTGAGAATGGGCGCTGATGAACTGTTTATCGTCCAAAATTTCGGCTAGACCACACTTGTCGTTATGGTTTTAAGTCCAAGGGCTTTTTGATGCAGATTATTACATCTCTCCTCCCCCCT
This sequence comes from Schistocerca nitens, assembly GCF_023898315.1. Classification (NCBI taxonomy): domain Eukaryota; kingdom Metazoa; phylum Arthropoda; class Insecta; order Orthoptera; family Acrididae; genus Schistocerca; species Schistocerca nitens. Next base: position 927,649,406 of record NC_064614.1, on the reverse strand, counting down.
CCCCATACTCCCCTCCTTTAGCACGCTGACCTTTCCTTGATGCGTCAAGACGTGTACTATCAACTGATCACTTCTTTGAATCAAGTTGCCCGGCACATATCATTCCACCCCAATTCGACTCGACACCTCTTCATTATTTGTCCGATCTGCCCATCTAATCAGTATTTTCATCTAACACATTTCAAAAGCTTCTGTTTTCTTCTTGACCGTATTTACAAATACAGTCATGCATTTAAGAAGATCAGAATTATATACAAGTGGTATAGATAAAAAAAGGAAATTAATGAAAAAAACTGAAGATAATGACATGAAACACAGGCAAAAACAACTTGAAATAATATACTGAGAATAATAAAAGTTATTTAGTTTAGGTGAGATAGTCCGTATCTCTCTTTTCGTTCCGTGTGGGATCCGTACCAGATAGGGTTGAAAGAAGACATAGAGAAGATACAACGGAGAGCAGCGCGCTTCGTTACAGGATCATTTAGTAATCGCGAAAGCGTTACGGAGATGATAGATAAACGCCAGTGGAAGACTCTGCAAGAGAAACGCTCAGTAGCTCGGTACGGGCTTTTGTTGAAGTTTCGAGAACATTCCTTCACCGAGGACTCAAGCGGTATATTGCTCCCTCCTACGTATATCTCACGAAGAGACCATGAGGATAAAATCAGAGAGATTAGGGCCCACACAGAGGCATACCGACAATCTTACTTTCCGCGAACAATACGAGACTGGAATAGATGGGAGAACCGATAGTGGTACTCAAGGTACCCTCCGCCACACACCGTCAGGTGGCTTGCGGAGTATGGACGTAGATGTAGATGTTAGAAAGAAGCAAAGTTCTTTATACACCGCAAACTTCGTAGTTGCTTATAATGTTGGTACAGGTGCTGGTAGCTGGTATTTCTTAATTACAATGTTCCTTAGCAACTACGATGTGAGGTCTAACCAGATGATGCATCCGGCAAATATGTAATTTGTGACAAAGTGGAGATTGTCCAATTCATAAGAGGCGCTGAGCAACGGGTAGCGGTTGAAATTTAACCGCGCTGTGGTAATTGTAAATTTCCGTGTACACATGAGCCCATGGTACCAAGGTCTGGTTGTTAGCATTGCTATTATTTGCGTGTAGTAATTTTCTTTAGTTGCTTGGGAAGCTTTCCATTCCTTCTGAACCTGTCACTCATTCCGAATCCTCTTCCTGTAAGTAGACCCACTGCTGTACGTATAGAAGTCTGTCACCACTTTCTCAGCACGAGAGTCAGTTGCTAAATCTGCAGAGCAACACCTACTCGTTTTGCCAACTTATTTATTAGAGAAACCACAATAAACCACCAACAGTAACGCACTCCTCAAAACCAAAAAACAATAAGGATCCCTTCTGCGGATCAAGCAAATAACAACTAATTCCTACAATCAGAGTTCCCTTCGACGCTACACCCGTACAACTGTTCCACGTCGAAGTCGTCTGTTAGCAGGTGGTAGATACGGTATCACGACGGAAGCGACGTATCATAATCGTTGCGGAAGAGAGGATGGTCGAAGTCGCACACCGCTGGACTGGTCGATCTTCTCCGCTCTCGGCGATGATGATTAGTGTTTGGTTTGTGGGGCACTCAACTGAGCGGTCATCAGCGCCCGTAAAAAGTCCCAATTTTTACACAGTTCTATTTTTTTCGCAGTCCAATCTAGCTACTGTCACGAATGATGATGATGATGATATGAAGATGACAACACAAACATCCAGTCCCCAGGCAGAGAAAATCTCCAACCTAGCCGGAAATCGAACCCGGGAGCCCGTGATCCAGAGGCAGCAGTGCTAGCCACTAGACCACGAGCTGTGGACTGCGCCCTTGGCGAGTCGAGAAGTCGGCGCCGGCATATCTGGCCCCAGGCAGAACATTTGCACACATGTGATCGCCGGGAAATAGTTCGTTGATCGTCGCCCTCCCTTCCTCTGCTGTCGGTTGAGCCATCTGTTGGACGGTGGCCGCACATACGTGTTTGTTGTCAACTGTGGTACTTACTGGTAAACACTGTTGCATGGGCCAGACTTCGCAGCGGAGTCGGCAACCCGCATCGCTGGTCTGTCTGCGGTGTTGCCGCTATAGTAGGCGTCTGTGCTGACTGCAGCAGTCGTTATGCACTATAATCCAATACACAGAGGTCCTGCAGGCATTCCTTTCCAGTTAGTTTACGAATGCTATTATCTCATGGACTATCGGGTGGTTTTTGTGCCATTGATGAAAATATTTGAGGACAGGAAGTGCAGATTTAAATATAATCATATTAAAACAGATGCTTTTCTCGAGAGCAAGCTTCCATCTTCAGATACATACAGTTTCAAGGATGAGAAATTAGTTGTCTTCTTTTACTTCCCTCGGTAGTCCCTTAGTCGGCCACTATCTTCCTCTTGACCGCACAGTATGCTGAACTATATCAATAGTATATGTTATTCTACGTATCACCAGCCCTGCTGGCGGCCATACACTGAGCTTCCTCCTGTGGCGTGCACAAAAAAATGGCTCTGAGCACTATGGGACTTAACTTCTGAGGTCATCAGTCCCCTTGAACTTAGAACTACTTAAATCTAACTAACCTACGGATATCACACACATCCATGCCCGAGGCAGGATTCGAACCTGCGACCGTAGCGGTCTCGCGGCTCCAGACTGTAGCGCTTAGAAGCGCTCGACCACCCCGGCCGGCCTGGCGTTCACATTTTATGAGATTTTCAAGTTAAATTTAGCGTCAAAATTAAGTCTCTGCAAGGAAAAAACCTTTTTGAGTTATCGTATTACAGGTTGAAAAGCATTTGTTAACCTCTTCTATAGTTTTAAAATTATTAAAATCTTAAGTCGTAAAGGTAATTTATGGACACCGTGTATTACAATATAACTACTCTCCAGAGTATGTGAGAGTTCTTTCTATAGAATGCCGGCCGGAGTGGCCGAGCGGTTCTAGGCGCTTCTGTCTGGAACCGCCCGACCGCTACGGTCGCAGGTTCGAATCCTGCCTCGGGCATGGATGTGTGTGATGTCCTTAGCTTAGTTAGGTTTAAGTAGTGCTAAGTTCTAGGGGACTGATGACCTTAGAAGTTAAGTCCCATAGTGCTCAGAGCCATTTGAACCATTTCTATAGATCGCTTATCAACTGACACCATCTTCCGCTAACGAAAGTTAAATGAAAATCTGCAATAATTTATTGCAAAGATTAACTGGAACATTGCGGGTATCCGACGCAAACAGTTTGAGAACGATAGAATTGCCCGTGGTTTGTTCATTAAGTGAGTACTGTTCGACTGCAAGGTCCAGCAATTGCCAAGCCCATCTAATGAATCTTGTTGCTGCCATAGCGCTGGAAATTGGGAACGTCAGCTATGAAATATTTTGTTATGGAGAACAAAGGCTATTCTGTTACTATTTTTCTTCTGCTCAGCTGTGTTTATTGTTTTAATTTATCTGCTGCCGGCTTCAAATGAACTGCGCCTTCATCTTCAGGCATTTTAGCACTGTGATCGATGTAATACGAACTTGCAGTCTTCTAGTTACCACACTATAGTATGCTGGGGGTTATTAACACGGTGTAGTTGCGATGTGATTACTTAGAGACTGAATTGGTGATCCCTTGATGCCTCAGAATATGCCCTACCAACCGATCCCTTCTTCTAGTCAAGTTGTGCCATAAATTTCTCTTCTCTCCAATTCTATTCAATACCTCCTCATTAGTTATGTGATCCACCCATCTAATCTTCAGCATTCTTCTGTAGCACCACATTTTGAAAGCTTCTATTCTCTTCTTGTCTAAACTATTTAACGTCCACGTTTCACTTCTATACATGACTACACTCCATACAAATACTTTCAGAAACGACTTCCTGACACTTAAATCTATACTCGATGTTAACAAATTTCTATTCTTCAGAAACGCTTTCCTTGCCATTGGCAGTCTACATTTTATATCCTCTGTACTTCGACCATCATCAGTTTTTTGCTCCCCAAATAGCAAAACCCAATTACTACTTGAAGCGTCTCATTTCCTAATCTAATTCCCTCAGCATCACCCGATTTAATTCGACTTCATTCCATTATCCTCGTTTTTCTTTTGTTGATGTTCATCTTACATCCTCCTTTCAATACACTGGCCATTCCGTTGAGCTGCTTTTCCAGGTCCTTTGCTGTCTCTGACAGTAGCTATAATACCTTTAATTAGTCCTTTTGTTTATTTTATTAGTTGTGTCTAGTTTTTGCTTTTACAAAAGAAAACTGAGGTTGTTTTAGAGGACGATCAGTTTAGTGTTAGGAAAGGTAAAAGCACCGAAGAGGCCGTCCTGACATTGTGCTGGATAATGAAAGCAGAACTGAGACACTTTCAAAGGATTGGTCGACCCAGAAAAATCATTAGACAATGTAAACAAGCGCAAGATGTTCGAAATTCTCAGAAACGTCGGTGGAAGCTATTGGGAAAGGTGGGTAATAACAAGAAGGAACTACAAGAATGGAACACGAACAGCGAAATGTTCCGATTAGAAAGGGTGTAAAATGGAGATGCAGTCTTTTCTCCTTACTGCTCAATCTATACATATAAGAAGCAAGGACGGAAATAAAACATAAGTTCAGCAGTGCGATTAAAAATGACGGTGGAAGATTAACGATGGTTGCGTTCACTGATGACTTTGCTGTCCTCAGTGAAAGCAAGGAGGAACGGTGGGACGTACTGAATGAATGATCAGTCTACAGAGCACGGAACATAGATCGACATGTAACCGGGGAAGGACGAAAGTAATGAGAAGTAGCAGAAATGCGATTAGTGATAACAGGAGGAAATCGAAGTGTTTGAGATGTTCTTGAGGAAAAGGTGAAAAACAGCCAAATCAGTTGCAGTAGTAGAAATGTTTGTTAAAACTCCTTGACCTAGGTTTCGACGTCTTTAAAAACGTCATCTTCAGAAGGATCAATGATTGACACCTAAAATGGTTAACATTTTACAAATGTTAAAAATGAAACTAACTTACAAAGAATTTTTACATCTTCTGTTACATAACGTTGTGGAGGTACGTCAATAATGCAGCCATAAGATATAAACTAAGATAAAATTCTCCTGACTGTCAGGAGAAGCGGTTTTGCAACTCTACCTACTGGATGGACGACGCCCCAATGTCGCTTGAGTTCACAAAAATTAAGGACGCGAGAGGGCAGTGCGTGTATGCACGGGATAAGTGCGCAGTATTAAAAGAAAGAAACGCATTGAATTGGCTAGAAAACAGCTACATTAAAAAATATTGACATAATATAAGGGCGGAAATTTAGTGCAATATGATAGTATGGAAAGCCAAACGTTTTATTTTCTTATCTCCCAAACAAATTTTCCTGAACCTATGACATAAATCAATATATAAAATAACATGAAATACATTATTTGCAAATGATGAAAGGGAGGAGTAAGTTAAATGATAGGAAACGATGAAAAAATGGGGCGGGGGAATTTAACCTATATACAATGTTAACGGTTTTAGGTGTCAATCATTGATCCTTCTGAAGAAGACCTTTCTAAACACGTCGACACCTAGGTCAGGGCGGTTTAAGAAACCTTTTCACCACTGCAAGTGATTAGCCAAATCACTTGCACCTTTTACCTTTACCTCATTCTACAGTTGCTGCCTCCAGCCGTTTTCACGATTTTAATGTCTGAGAAGTGGTGCTTTAGACGGTCGTTGAACTTGGCTGCACTGATATGATATGGTATGAAGAGATTTTCCACAAAATTATCGAGGAAAGAAACATATGGAAAACTCTGAAAAGGAGGGAGTAGCTTCCATAGTAGAATTATGAGTTGTAGAGGGTAAAAACTGTAGAGGCAGAAAGAAGCTGGAAATACAAAATAAGTAGTGGAAGACGTAAGGCATAAGTAGTACCGAGAGATGAAGAAAATGAGATCTTTGTTTAACGTCCCGTCGACATCGAGGTCATTAGAGACGGAGCAGAAACTCGATTTAAGGAAGGATGGGGAAGGAAATCTGCCTTGCCCTTTCAAAGGACTCACCACAGCATTTGCGTTAAGCGATTATAGGAAAATCACGGAAAAGCTAAATCAGTATGGCCGGACGGTGATTTAAACCATCCTCCTTCCGAATGTGAGTCCCGTGTTCTAACCACGGCACTACATCGATCGGTATGAGATAAGGAATTTGGGACAGCAGAGAAACTCGTGACTGACCGCATCGAACCAGATAGAAGACTGACGACCACTCCCCCAAAAAAATTTGTAAATGTAAATAAATTATACACAACTGCAACCAGTCACTTTTTTCATTAGTAATGCTTTATTACATTAACCGGTTTTCGAACCCTTTCAGGTTCATCTTCAGATGATTTCGGGAGAATCCGGGAAGCATTTGTAAATGTATGAGAATATTATCTGTGATTGTCAAAGAGAATGAAATACCATATAACGTGAGGTATAAGAAGAAGAGAAGTGGATAGTTTTTGAGGTAATTTATTCAATGAGAGCGTCCAGGTGGGAGGCCCTCGGTGGGGTGAGCGGGTCCTCAGAGGGTCCAGGGTACAGCCAGGACGGGCAGGGTAGCCCTCTTGACTGGAGAGCTGGAGATCTGGAGAGCCGCAGACGGGCAGACCACCCGCGGCGTGAGACTCCCTGCCCATCTCCCCCTTCCCCTCGCTCCCACCCCTCCCTCCCACATACATCTGACGCACCTGCTGCTGGCCCCCTGCGACGACACGATCACGTAGGCTCAATCGTAGCTAAGGAACGCGGCAGACTTCGGTTCACTGCCAGGGTTCTGGATGATTGCTCTCAGTCTGCAAAGGAGGCTGCTTACACATTAGCAGTGCACTGTAACGCGACCGTTTTACTATTTAACCCCTTACCTTACAATTTCATTGGACGGAATCCGTGCCCAAGCGATTGGAGACGTCGCCTGCGAACCGGACAAACATGACGAGGGGGGCAATCACAATACAAGCCGACATACGGATAACTGTTAGGTAGCTACACTTCTATTTGTTTCACGTGATACTTTTTTATATACACTTTTGTAGCACCATATTTCAAACAGTACTTCAAAATCCATACATATGCGCGCGCGCGCTTGTGTGTTTGTGTATGTATGTATGCGTGTGTGTGTGTGTGTGTGTCTGTATTTTCCACATTTTTTCTTGAACCACAGGACCGATTTCGACAAAAATTGGCATACAGAATTGGTATACATATATACATATACAGTCAGACGACAATCGCTGTGGGCGTAACAATCCCCTACTTATCAAAGGTATTGGGGTTGAGGTAAAAAAGTAGCGGAACTCGTGACGCATGAATTCCCAGACATTATTCATCCAGTATCTCAGAATGGGAGCACATAGCAACTGGCAACAAACTTTCCACATAATTTCAAACCTTTACTAAACCTTCCTTACTACCTCTACAAAATGATGGAAGGAAAAATGTTTATCGTTACTACTTTTCCGGTCTTCTTACAATAAAAGTACCGCATGATGTATGATGTTATAATTTATTACTTCTTTACTACTTACTGTATTCGAGATACATTTTACAAAATGTATGCATATGTACCGCTGAAGCGCAAAATTATATCGTTGTAAGATTCATAGTTCAGCTGACATGACGTCGTAAACAATGAGATGCGTGGGAAACTGCCGCGTCATGCATGAAGTTTAAATTTATTACTTCTTTGCTACTAACTCTATTAGCAATGTATTTCGCAGACGGTATCCACGTACGTCGCTGAATGTACCTAGAGTATTATATCATTCCACTATACACACTTCGGGAGATATAACGTCATAAACAGTGAGACGTTTGAAAAACTGCCGCTTCGCGCATGACGTTTAAATTTATTACTTCGTTGTTACTAACTCCATTCGGAATACATTTTGCAGACGGCATTCACGTATGCCGCTGAATGTACCTGCAAAATATATCATTGCACGATTCGTAGTCCAGGAGATTTGAAGACATGTTACATTCATTGACAGCAAAGTCTGTCGAAACAAGTTGTCGAAAATAAAAAAGTAAGCGAGGGGGCACATTACCTCTGCTACATTTATTCGTTAATCAACGTATGTTTCCTTTCTGTGACAGTGTGTCGTTGTTTGGATAATTCATGTATTGAACAGAGCGATATCTGACTGAATTTTCTCATTTTGAGAAATGAGGAGGAGCGGTCTGTTTTTACTTGGTAAAAACCTTTCTCATAGCCAAGATCGAATAAATACTTTTTCATTTTCCACAACTGGTTTCGACAGACTGTGCTGTCAATGAATGGAACACGTCAAGCTAACGTAAATAGATGTGCTAAGGTGCATATTACTGTATACTGTGATTTTTAAGACTTATCTATTATCTGTGAGCGCAACATATACGGACATGGCCATGTGCAAAATGTGATTTATGATTGTAAGTGTTTCACTTCTGATAACCTTTGTATAATCTGCTACATTTTATCCACTAATACGACGTCTTGGAATGATGTCCAACTCACTATGTACAACTGTAAAACGTTTTTACGACGGAATCAAAAAACCTTGTGAACGTCGGATAAAGTGCGTTGAAGTGCAGGGAGGTGACGCAGAAAAAATAATGTATATTTCTTCTATTCTTAGAATAAATATTCATTTACTCAAAAATCCCTTTAGTTTTTCACGTAGGGACTCCAGAAAGTAAATTACATATCTTATCCCACGCTAAGACAAATGTGCAACAGAAGTGGCGACATGGCAAAAGGGTGTAGGCTGCATCCTCCTCATTGCCTGCGGACACACACTACGTGATCAGAAGTATCCGGACACCTGACTGTAAATGAGTTATAAGTTCGTGGCGCCCTCCATCCATAATGCTGGAATTCAGTATGGTGTTGGCCCACCCTTAGAATTGATGACAGCTTCCACTCTCGCAGGAAAACGTTCAATCAGTTGCTGGAAGGTTTCTTGGGGAATGTCAGCCCATTCTTCCCGGAGTGCTGCACTGATGAGAGGTATCGATGTCGGTCGGTGAGGCCTGGCTTGAAGTTGGCGCTCCAAAACATCCCAGAGGTGTTCTATAGGATTCAGGTCAGGATTCTGTGCAGGCCAGTCCATTAGAGGGATGTTCTTATCGTGTAACCACTCCGCCACTGGTCATGCATTATGAACAAGTGCTCGATTGTTTTGAAAGATGCAGTCGCCATCTCCGCATTGCTCTTCAACAGTGGGAAGCAAGAAGGTGCTTTAAACACCAATGTAGGTGTGCTGTGATAATGCCACGCAAAACAACAACGGGTGCAAGCCCCTCCATGAAAAACACTACCACACAATAACACCACCGTCTCCGAATTTTACTGTTGACACTACACACACTGGCAGATGACGTTCACCGGGAATTCGCCATACGCACACCGTGCCATCGGATCACCACATTGTGTACCGTGACTCGTCACTCCACACAACGTTTTTCCACTCTCAAATCGTCAAATTTTTACGCTCCTTACACCAAGCAAGGCGTCTTTTGACATTTACCGGCGTGATGTGTGACTTATGAGCAGTCGCTCTACCATGAAATCCAAATTTTCTCACCTACAGTCAAACTGTTATAGTACTTGCAGTGGATCCTGATGCAGTTTGGTATTCCTGTGTGATGGTCTGGATAGATATGTGCCTATTACACATTAAGACCCTCTTGAACTGTCGGTGGTCTCTGTCAGCCAACAGACTAGGTCGGCCTGTACGCTTTTGTGCTGTGCGCGTCCCTTCATGTTTCCACTTCACTATCACATCGGAAACAGTGGACCTAGGGATGTTTAGGAGTGTGGAAGTGACACCCAATCACCTGACGACGTTCTAAGTCCATAAGTTTCGCGGAGCGCCCCATTCTGCTCTCTCACGATGTCTAATGACTAATGAGGTCGCTGATATGGAGTACCTGGCTGTAGATTGGAGTTAATATGAAAAACGTCCGGACACTTTTGATCACATAGTGTACGGTAGTTCTGCTGCGGTACGGACGAGAAGTGCACCGATGTGTGCCAGTGGAAGGGTTCGGCAGCTGGAAACGTACTACAAAGTTTGAAGTACGCTGTGCGGTACAAATTCTTGTGGGTAAAATGTCTAAATTGCCCACAGATTTATCATGAAATTCTGGCAGTGTACGGACCAAATGCAGGTCAAATCGTAGTGAAATGGAGTCAAGAATGTGAACAAGTCTGCACAGACGTGGGTGACTATCGGGAAGTTCATATCTTGCGCCATGTGATTTCCATATTTTTGGCAAGCAGATTTGATAGGAAGGAGGGAGGGGGGGGAGAGAAGGAGGGAAGAAATTTTTTCATCAATGAGGGCGTTCTATCATCGAGGAACTGAGGGACGATTAGAATGTCAGATATATAAATCTGCAGAAAGTCACTTTCTGAAATAGTTATTTATTCCATGAATCAGTTTTCGACCTTTTCACGCTCATCTTCAGATGGTCTGCAGGAGGTTACATAGCTGTTTTAAAGCGTAATGCTGGGTGCTGGCTTGTGACAGTATGAGCGGCTCTTGTTGTTAATATCCATGTCAGCAGCGCGGGATTAGCCGAGCGGTCTAGGGCGCTGCAGTCATGAACTGTGCGGCTGGTCCCGGCGGAGGTTCGAGTCCTCCCTCGGGCATGGGTGTGTCTGTTTGTCCTTAGGATAATTTAGGTTAAGTAGTGTGTAAGCTCAGGGGCTGATGACCTTAGCTGTTAAGTCCCATAAGATTTCACACACATTTGAACATTTTGAACAATATCCATGTCTGCTTCCATTGTGATGGATAGGTGGTTCTACGTCACTCACTTTTACAGAATATGTATGCATATATACTGTAATAACGAAACTTTACCAGCATCCAGCAGGTGCTAAGTATCAGTTGTGACTATCTGAAGTGAAGTGAGAATAAATTGTACTGAATATGAACTAACAAAGTTAATACTGGTATACTACTGCCGCTACAGGCACTAATAGTGATAATAATGATAATAGTGGCATTAATACCAATAATGATAGTGAAAGGTATAAGAAGAATTAATAGGGCTACAAAACAGATAAACAGATTTTTTTTTTTTTTTTTTTTTTTTTTTTAGTGCGTTCCGGGAAAAGGGAATTTAAGGAGACTACTTGGTTGAGAATACTGGAAAATGAAGACCAGGTTGCAAAGCGGAATGTACGAGGGTAACGAGTGCGTACAGGGACAATGGTAATCTTATTGTTTGCTTTAGTGGATACATAATTACCTGTCTTGTGAAGCTGGAGATGTTATTTGATTCTCTAATATAACGCGGCAGGTTGTTACAGAATCGGGTTACTTCGAGAAAATGGCTGAACGATGTAGGGGGACAGAAAGGATTTTGCTCTAATGGGAATGAGTGTTTCAGCCGTGTTGCTCAGACAAAAGCGCTAAGGTCGAGAAGAGTGTTCATTGATGAGACAGTAGAGAAGACAGAGGGCATGGCAATCTCTGCGCTTGTCTGCTTGCAGCCAAGATAGCTATGCATGTGACGATGAAATGTGATCAAAGAGACGAACATCACAGATATAGCGAACACAGGTATTCATAACCACTGACAGGCTCCGTGAACTTTCCTGAGGAAGGCCTTGCAGGATAACATCGCTGTAGTCAGTAATTTGAAGTATTAATCTTTGTTCAAGTTTCTTTTGTAGGTCAAGAAGGAAGAGCTTTTTATACTTTTGTCGAGCATCGAGAGATGCTGAAGCATTCTTGCACATTGCAGTTGCAAGCTCAGTCCAATTTAGATTTTTACCTGTTATTACTGCTAGACTTTTGCTGAAGGATAGAAGTTGATATTTGTCCGTTTAGGGTTAAAGATTGTATGGTTTCCAGATATATCGGACTAATGAGCGCAGAATGACCAACCAGTACCAACAGAGTTTTGGATCCGTTGAGCTTTGACCCTATATCCTGCACCCATTTTGATAGTGCACACAGATCGGTATTGAGATTCTCAATAGTTGTCTTCAGGTTTATAGGTTTTACACTTAGATACTCCATGATGCTACTCCAGGCGGGTGTAAAATGAATGCGCGCAACGGAAAATAATAAATGCTAAAGTGATAATTTGGCCCTGTCTGACTACCCCCTGAAGCAGATCTTAGGATCTCTTATTTCCATAAATTACAATCTAAACATAAATGAATGATGAAGGCAAGTAATACTACTAAATGATAAACGTTGTTTCTTATTAAACGTTTATTGCAGATTAAAAAAAACACCCTTTCTGACAAATGTCTATATTTCCTAAGTAAAATTATTAATCAATTGCCCAGCTCTGCCCCGTTTTATGGCCACGCGATCTAACATAAATAACGCGAAATGACTGACATTATCTAAGTACCAAACACTAGAAGACACTACTTTCAAAGATGATCTACGGTGGTGTGGAACCTCAGTGGAAATAAACTAACGTGATCACAACTGTTTAGCTTTATAGCCCTAATAAGCCGAAGCAATTTGTGATATCACCGGATGTACTGCGTCTGGTGCGTCGGCGTGCTGGTTCTCGTACTCGTCTGCGTCGATGGAAGAACTCCAGCCACAAAATAAAACTCTTTCAAACAGTAGGACGGCAGAAGGCGGTCCTCTGACTAATACACTCTCATACTGTCTTCTCGTCTCTGTGTTCTACAGACGAGAAACGCGAACTCTCAGCCACAAGGACGGAGTTCAGATAACGTCTCAACGTAAGTAGAGGCAGAAGAAGTGCTCTCAATCACTGAACGCTGCCTACTCAACGACGACTTCCAACCCAGAGGCGAAGTCCAGAATCGTATAAGTTCGCAACAGTGCATTATCTAACTGTTCTAACAATAAACTCTCCTGAGAGCAAAGACAGCAAGTCCGTCTGTACCAACAAAAGCTGATATCGAGCGACCGCCACACACGGGCGCTCACCACAGAAGACCTCTTCTCTCCACCGCTGGCCTCCCAGCAAGGCTCGGCTCCCCACCATCGTAATTCCAAAAACGAATCATCTTCGGAAACCACGGAATATTTTCCGTCTCTACAGAATCTTCCGAACGCCGAACAACCATATTTTAGTCTTTTGTCGTCCAGCTCGTACAGTGGTATGCTTCTGAGTAAAAATCCTTGGAAATAACCCAGCCCGCGTGGTTTCCGAGGTGCCTCTTCTTCGTTCCTCTCATCTGCGTCCAAGATTTCCGTAGTTTCCAAGGTATAATCCTTCCGGTTCGGCTACAAAACCGGCCGGTCGCAACTCTACTGTGCTCCAGCGCTTAGGTGCTCCGACGTCCGTCTTCCTCCTTCCTGTGTTTAAGCAGGACCAACACACCTGTGTGAGCCTTCCACCCAGGGCTTGAGTTCCGTCTGTTGTTTCATTTCCACTGTCGTTCCAACCTCTACTAGTATGATAATAAAGACACTCCGTCGCCTTTCATTCAATAAGCGTTAAAAATTATTTACAAGACGTACTTGACAATGTCAGCCTCCTTTAAATATTCATATATACGATGTACTACCTATCAAATAATACCTAATGTGGTTGTAGATCACGGCAAAGTATGTGGATGAGTGCTTGTAAGGTGCGAAATTATAGCCACCTTACGATACAGCAGGAGGTTATTAGCGTACATGTGGTATTTTCAGTAGGACAAGACTGATGACACATTATTTACGTATAATGGAAAGAGTATAGGACCTAATACCGAACCCTGGGGGGAGACCTGATACTACCTGCCTCCATTGTGACTTTATGGTGCCGGACTTGATGCACGTCAGATATGAAAGAAGCTATTGCACTGTACTTAGCGAGAAATGCAGACTGCTAAATTTGGCAAGTAAAGTGTCCAAGTCGACAGTGTCAAAGGTTTTGCTGATATCTAAGAACCACATATAGTTGCTTCCTGTGTATCCATGATAAGCTTCAGGTCGTCTATTACCTACACGATTGGCCATTAAAATTGCTACACCACGAAGATGACGTGCTACAGACATGAAATTTAACCGACAGCAAGAAGGTGCTGTGATATGCAAATGATTACCTTTTCAGAGCATTCACACAAGGTTGGCGCCGATTGCGACACCTACAACGAGCTGGCATGAGGAAAGTTTCCAACTGATTTCTCATACACAAACAGCAGTTGACCGGCGTTGCCTGGTGAAACGTTGTTGCGATGCCTCGTGTAAGTAGGAGAAATGCGTACCATCACGTTTCCGTCATTGATAAATATCGGATTGTAGCCTATCGCGTTTGCGGTTTATCGTATCGCGACATTGCTGCTCGCGTTGGTCGAGATCCAATGACTGTTAGCAGAATATGGAATCGGTGGGTTCAGGAGGGTAATACGAAACGCTGTGCTGGATCCCAACGGCCTCGTATCACTAGCAGTCGAGATGACAGGCATCTTATCCGCGTGGCTGTAGCGGATTGTGCAGCCACGTCTAGATCCCTGAGTCAAGGGATGGGGACGTTTGCAAGACAACGACCATCTGCACGGACAGTTCGACGACGTTTGCAGCAGCATGAACTATCAGCTAGGAGACCATGGCTGCGGTTATCCTTGACGCTGCATCACAGACAGGAGCGCCTGCGATGGTGTACTCAACGACGAATCTGGGTGCACGAATGGCAAAACGTCATTTTTCGGATGAAACCAGGTTCTGTTTACAGTATCATGATGGTCGCATCCGTGTTTCGCGACATCGCGGTGAACGCACATTGGAAGCGTGTATTCATCATCGCCATACTGGCGTATCATCCGGCGTGATGGTACGGGATGCCATTGGTTACATGTCTCGGTCACCTCTTGTTCGCATTGACGGCACTTTGAACAGTGGACGTTACATTTCAGATGTGTTACGACCCGTGGCTCTACCCTTCATTCGATCCCTGCGAAGCCCTACATTTCAGCAGGATAATGCACGACGACATGTTGCAGGTCCTGTACGGTCCTTTCTGGATACAGAAAATGTTTGACTGCTGTCCTGTCCAGCACATTCTCCAGATCTCTCACCAATTGAAAACTTCTGGTCAATGGTGGCCGAGCAACTGGCTCGTCACAATACGCCAGTCACTACTTGTGATGAACTGTGGTATCGCGTTGAAGCTGCATGGGCAGCTGTACCTATACACGCCAACCAAGTTCTGTTTGACTCAATGCCCAGGCGTATCAAGGCCGTTATTACGGCC
Source organism: Schistocerca nitens (assembly GCF_023898315.1). NCBI lineage: Eukaryota > Metazoa > Arthropoda > Insecta > Orthoptera > Acrididae > Schistocerca > Schistocerca nitens. The sequence continues at coordinate 927,634,214 of NC_064614.1, read as the reverse complement.
AAAGGTTGTTGTTGTGGGTACTGATTTCTCAGGATCTATGCACCCAAATTGAGTGAAACTGTAATCACACGTCAGTTCTAGTATGATATATTTGTCCAATGAATACCCATTTATCATCTGCATTTCTTCTTGGTGTAGCAGTTTTAATGGCCAGTAGTGTATATTCAAACAGATTTTGTGCTGCGATGTTTACGAAAAGTTAATTGGTATTCTTCTGTTAGGTTGTTTGTGGTTCCGTGGTTCGTTAGCTGGGCTGGTTGTGGACTATATATTCTACTGCTTTGCAGAGTGCAAGAGGAAACCAAATAGGTCGGTAACCAGAGGGTGCTGTGGCGGCGTCCTTTTTAGCACACCCACTGACGTCATCCAGTATTATGAGTCTTTACCTTGGTCGAGATTTATCCACTTCAGGTGACGAAAATCACTGTCTGTCGTGGATAACTTTTAGTGTAATCCCGCACCGCGTGCTGTGCGGACTCGACGGTGAGTTCGCCAGTCTCTGTAGCACAGGTGGGCGGACAAAAAGATAAAATAAAATAAAATGAAACGAAAAAAGAAAAATGGTAGCGGCGCGGATTGAGAGTCTGCGCTGTCCGCGAGCAAACAGGCCGCCACGGCTGGGCCCTGCGCCGCTACGTGTAGTGTAGTGTTTTATTTGGCGCCGCGGTCCGCTGTTTACCCCTGCCGCTGCCGGCGGATAGCGGGCCTGCACCCTGCTGCCGTCCTTTGCCAATCAAATGCTTACGCCGGTCTCCACAGCCACCCTGCGAGCGCGCTCTCTCTCCGGTTTTTTCACCGCTCCGGAGAAAATATATATATATTTTTTGTTTCACGTCTGGATTGTTTGCATCAATTCGAATTTAAAAATAACTGGCAGCGAGAGCGCGCGAACACGCGGCAGGGGCGATTTCATTTACCGCGGCCGGCACGGCGACCGCTTTGAACTCGGACGGGCGAGCAAATTTTTTTGCGCGCGCTTCTGTGCTGCCGCCGGTGGGGAGGCGCGAAACAACGCGAGCGCAGCGCCGCCCCGCGATCTGCGCTCGCCATTTTTTTTATTTTTTTTTCCCGCTCCTCCCCCTGTCTTTGTTTTCGCTTCGCGTCCTGCGACGACATTATTGACAATAACGGGAAGTGGCTAGCCAAACACAGTCACCAGTTTCAAGTAACGAAGCTGTATGCGGTGCCTCCTGCGTGCAGCTGTTTCCGAGAGGTGCCTTGCGCAAATATTTTACACTCCTCCCCAGTATTTTGGGACGCCGTTTCGGCCTGGCGTCGCTCTAAATGCGATTGCTGAGAATATGTATTCTTCCGTGCATTCGAAAGCAAGTTCACGGGCTCTTGATTCCGGATTACTTAATATTACTCTTTTGAAAATTGACAGTGTTTTTAACTTTTCGTATCCATGGCAAGATTATTTCTATTGCGAACAAGTATCGCACACGTGTAGGCATAGATTACTTTAAATTTTTGAAAAAGAATTGTTGTGAGTTCAGTATTGCAACGAGGACCTCTTATAAAACTAAAACTTGTTCGGAGCGCAAGTGGTGCAATATAATTATGATGAAGTCTTTTTGAGAAGTGTGATATATTGCAAAATTCCTATCAAACGATTATTTGATTGACTGCCCATTGTTGGGTTTCACAGTTATGTAAGACTTTTTAATGTCATAGTGGTCACCAATAACTGATAACGGCCTTAAGATCGAAACTGTGGTAGTGAAAGTAAATAATTTCTATAGTCAATGGCGCCTATGATGTCTTTTAAAAGATTATTTTTTAACAGAAATTGTCAGATACTCAATTTTTTTAACTAACCGTGGTTCAGTTTTCGTTCACGGCGTTTTCACGTTAGCCCATACTTCACACAATATTGCAATTTTTCGAATGAATGTATTAAACGTAATTTTGTTTGTATTTTATATCGTTCTGCTCTCTTAGATAATATTTCTCATGTTCTATCAAATTCTGACCTTTGACCAGCTCTCTCCTGCTAATACCAGCAACGAGTTTGGGGTGTAGCACCACATGCTTCACTAAATTCTTCCTCCTTGTCCTAAGTTTTTACCAAAAACGTAATTGCAATCCTACAATTTCTAATATATCTAGTACGTCTTCGTTTCGTACTTTATTTGGACAATTATTTTTTTATTTCTTTTCACAGCACTACGTATCAAATATTTCCGGTTCAAAAATTTAGACAATACTGTCCACGGAGTACAGCGATCAGCGATCTGGTGCGTCTTTATCAATATACACTTCTGTATCATGGCGGCCATCTTAACCATGTTGCCTAGCCAACGGCATCGTTTTGAATCCTTACCAGAAGGCACTGCCTAGTAAATATACTACGACGTGTATGTATTTTGATGGTTGTATCTATTAGTGTAATTTTACCTGTTATTACGCCTTTATATAATATTTGTATGAGCATATAATTACCACTCCCTAGTTTATTCGTTTATCGACAAAACATTAATAAGAATGATGTGTTTGTCTCTTACAGCAGTGTCATAGATTACACTGCTTCTTCTGTTGTTTGTCCGTTTTATTTTAACATAAATGACTACTTGCGTTGATGCTTTATAATGTTTTAACTTCTTATGAATTCGTACGTGGTCTACGAGAACTTACTGTGCAAATTTCGAACCGCAACGACATTTCAGTTCTTGTGAAGCGTTTACTGTTGGCTGGTGATAACGTGATCCATAGTCGGCGCGCGGATTGCACACTATTTAACCCGTGGCCCCACAGCCATCAGTCACAGTGTACGAACGTTGTATCACGAGGAGCCGCCACCACCGGCCATAGGGGTAAACGCTACAGCCTTTCTCTATTTTCTTTTAGCGCCATATGTAACAGCACCGTTTGTAAAGTTTTACTACAGCTTTTTCTCTATCTTAGTTTAACGCCATATGTAATGGCTCTGATTGTAACTTTGCTGCTCCTACCCTTGCAGGGACAGAAAAAAAATTTCTGAAGATGGTTCAAAAATGGCTCTGAGCACTATGGGACTTAACATCTGTGGTCATCAGTCCCCTAGAACTTAGAACTACTTAAACCTAACTAACCTAAGGACATCACACACATCCATGCCCGAAGCAGGGTTCGAACCTGCGACCGTAGCAGTCGAACGGTTCCGGACTGAGCGCCTAGAACCGCGAGACCACCGCGGCCGGCCTGAAGATGGCTTTGACACAAAACGAAACTGGTAAACAAACAAATAGTACTGTGATCTCCACTGTTGGTTTTAACCTAAAGTTTCTGGTTCATTTTCCTAGATCTTCACTTCATATACTGCTGCAATCCATATGAATATTCTCAGAAAATCTCCCCTTAATTCAATATCAGTATTTCGTACAAGTAGAATTCTGTTTACTGAGGAAAGCTTTCCACTACACCAGTCCACTGACACTTGCCTTACTTCTCCCGTTCCTTTCAATCCTGCTTCGTAGATAAGACATTAAGTAATTTCTCTTCTCTCTACCAACTGCTGTGGTCCGCAACCCGCCGTACAATGTGTGGAGCAGGGTATACAGTGATAGTATGCCAGAACAGTCCTGCCCCATAATGCCCAACCCCCTCCGCGGTTGCTATCCACAGGAAGAAAGTTGGTCGACATCTCTCTTTACAGCCTAGGGATTCCTGTAATTTACCGTCATTGTCATTAAGTGAGATATTTATTGGTGGAAGTAAGGTATACTAGTTGGGTCTCTAAATTTTGTAAGTATTTCTCTCCGACCTTATCTTTTGCACTGTTACTATTAAGCAAGCCTAGTTTTCTTGTCCCACAACACATCATCATTGTCATGTTACGTTATCTGGTGCTGGTTACACTGTTCATTTCACTCAACAGTGTTTCCCCCGTGACTTCCTCATTTACGCCGTGAAACGCTATGGTGTGCAAATTATGTCTTAAATATCTACTCTCTCAGAGTGTTCATTCTTTTGATCAAACTATCTTTCATTTCCTTCATTTCTTCTATACTGCAGATGTTAAACAACAGTGGTGACAGCTGGAACATTGAGTTACATTCTCTTAATATTAATTATTCTTTTTGGATAATTCACAAGTATTATTAGCACACACAGACACTTCCAGGGGGTAATCGAGCTTTTTAGTCGGTTGGGGGGGGGGGGGGGAGGGAGGGGGGAAAGGGATAGAAGTCATAAAAAAATATTGTATCGCAGAGACGCATCAAAATTTCCTTGAGTGAACAATGGTATTTTCTCAATCCTTTTGCTGTTTGTCATTTCATTGTGGAGAGTGCTAAAAAGTCACACATTTTTATACTGCCATGCAGCACTCTCTTTAAATTGCCATATATCACGCTATTTTCAGCTTAAAAATATGAAAAAGTACAACTTACCACAAAAGTATGTACTTTATCATGGCATACACAGATCTTTATACTTTTTCACATTAAACTGTTTATGACACACCAATGAAAAATTTCTCTTAAGGAATTTAATTTTTTTCTCTATACCTAACAATATTCTTAATTTCATGTAGGGTCACCAATGTCTGAAATCTACGTACATTTGTAAAATGACGTAAGAGACATGTAATTATTATTACTATTTAGATGTAAAAATATGATGTTTAGAGAGTACGTTACAGATTTTCCAAATGTGCTCTTCTGTGTTACACATCATTTGCACTTAATGAAACCTGGAATCATTTAAAATATCGGAAAAAAACATCATCTGAACTTCGCGAACTGCTGTTACTTTCATTAAAACACCCTGTTACCAATACACTAAACACTCGCTAATCCGGCACTAAGTAGTCCGGCCTCTCACTAGACTGGCCCACATCCAACCGCTGGTCGCTCAAGCCGAAATGAAGCGAACAATAACGAATTCTCGTATGCAACAACGTTGTTAGTTAATTAGAGCGTTGAACAGAGCTATACACGTCTGAAACTATGGCTTTCTTTACGCTTTCGAAACCATTGCTTCTCAAAGAATACATTTCATGCTAGACCTCAAGCGGAAACTCGAAATTAGAGAAAAGTTGAACTGAGGTTCTTCGCAGAAAGGCATGCTGCTGAGTACAATGCTGGGTAGGCAACTATTTACGACCTAATTTTAACGGGCGAAGAGATAACCAAAAACATACAGAAAAGTTTTGATGTAGAAGAGAAGAGAACATAAGAGGAGAGAACATGAAGAGTCTCACAATGCTGATGCTGAAGCTGCAGACGTCTTCCTGAAGTACGTTACGCGACAGTCATAAATATGCAGTATCAATGCAATGTTTGCGAGGCCGTTGTGTGATAAAGAGCACTGCCGTCACGCGTCATCATTTTGACAACTAAAAGTCTGGGACGTGTTTCATAGTGAGTGATACTACTGTATATGTAAATACTCTAGGACTAAGTTTTCTGTGAAAATGAATTTATGCGCCGGCCGCGGTGGTCTAGCGGTTCTAGGCGCTCAGTCCGGAACCGCGCTACTGCTACGGTCGCAGGTTCGAATCCTGCCTCGGGCATGGATGTGTGTGATGTCCTTAGGTTAGTTAGGTTTAAGTAGTTCTAAGTTCTAGGGGACTGATGACCACAGATGTTAAGTCCCATAGTGCTCAGAGCCATTTGAACCATTTTTTTGAATTTATGCTGACATCTGCATATGTTCACGCGCCTATCTGCGAGGCATAATTACTGTCCAACTGAGTACACGGAATGAAATTTGCAAAGACTTTATGCTCTGTCATCGACATGTCCCCTGTTTACTATCCTTGCCAGCTGCGAGTAGAATTGCGCTGCAGCGTCACACTTTCATCTATCGGCCGCCGAAGTTTGCAATTTTGCATTTTCCGTCGATACCTGCATGAATATTAATTTGTGACCAATTTGCATATCTCCTTCATGCTGCGTCTTTTTTTGTCTTAGAGTGTATTATTAAGCAACTGAGAGATAGTTTTCAATAGACCAAATCCACTAATCGGCCGAAAAAGAGACATAAATTCTTCGACTACCATACACGAGACTCTAATACATCCAGTTCTCACCTACATTGAGTTTACATGGATCACAAGTTGTATCATTCCCTCCAAACTTTTGAACGCCATGCGATCCATATTGCATTCCGTCTGATGTACCAGCCGATAAATTTCTCCCCAACACTCGGGATACCTTCATCAGGTCGGCCTCAGTGGCTGAGCGGTTCTAGGCGCTACAGTCTGGAACCGCGCGACCTCTACGGTCGCAGGTTCGAATCCTGCCTCGGGCATGGATGTGTGTGATGTCAAAAAAATGGCTCTGAGCACTATGGGACTCAACTGCTGTGGTCATAAGTCCCCTAGAACTTAGAACTACTTAAACCTAACTAACCTAAGGACATCACACACATCCATGCCCGAGGCAGGATTCGAACCTGCGACCGTAGCGGTCGTGCGGTTCCAGACTGTAGCGCCTTTAACCGCTCGACCACTCCGGCCGGCTGTGTGATGTCCTTAGGTTAGTTAGGTTTAAGTAGTTCTAAGTTCTAGGGGACTGATGACCACAGATGTTAAGTCCCATAGTGCTCAGAGCCATTTGAACCATTTTTTTTTTTGAAAAGGCACTTCGAAAAGCCAGCACATATACGTGCAAGCATCAGATTTAAAATAGAATGTTTACACCATACAGTAATGGTCATCGTTGAAACAACACTGATAGAAAAGAAGTCGCAACACCAAAAATTAATTAATGTAGTGTAATGAAATTTCTGGAATACTATTGTCTAGGTAACATATCTAAGTATCATTGCAAGATCACAGGTTAAGGGGACCACACCGTGGTTCAGGTCGAAAAAAATCGATTTTCGGTTTTCATCATATTTCGATAGATCAACGTCTTATTTAAATACTCTGAAAAGAATTTTTCTAAAAAAAATTTTTTTCGAGCATTTAAAGAGGATTTTCCTATCACGTGTGTTTATGTGCCACGCCCACTTTTCTGTCACCCACTTTTCTGCATATATTTTAGATCTTTATATCCCCTACATTGCACGTTAGGGATTTCTTTTTACTCCTGAGTGTTTTGGCTATCCTTGGAATGCAACGGTCGGTATGCTTTTGTTTCTGCTGTTTGTAAACAACACACTTTCAAACACGCGGTTAGTTTTGTTCAAGTGTGATTGCGAGTAGTTGTTATAGAAAACTTGCACGTATACTATGGGCAGACAATTAGGAGAAATAAAGAAAATCTGGAGGCCATGAAGAGAGATATTTGGGCCATATTCTTCCATAAGTCCTCTACTGATGATAAGCCATGTCATGGATTGTGTCCATCAGGAGAAAATTTGTGGTGCAAATACAATAGGGCTCAGGCAACTGGAGAATCTTATTCTCACCTGCATTCTCTTCCTGCTGCTGTTATTACAGCAATTAAATCTATTTTCAGAGACTTGGCTCATCCTGACTTCTAAGGAAATGTCTTCATGGGCAGACACAGAACCCAAATGAATGTTTCAACAGCATAATTTGGAACCGCCTTCCTAAAACTGTATTTGTAGACATGCATACAATGAAACCAGGAGTTCATGATGCTTTATTACATTCAATTGTGGTAATATAGGAAAGTGTTGGGTACTGAAAAAGCTGGGAATTAATCCTGGTGAAAATATGATCACTGGGCTGCAACATTACGGTAAAATGAGGACAGCCGATGCAGACAGGTCTGCATCTAATATGCCCAAGAAAGCAAGACAAACATCCAGGAAGATGAAAAAGAAGCTGGAAGACCTGTTAGAGGCCAAAGAAGGGCCATCATATGCAGCAGGACAGTTTTAATTAACCGTAAGTAACAAATTTCATAAGTTTTTTCTTTAAAGTCAATTTCCTGCAAACTAAAATTTTCAGTACATATGCCCCATTATATCAGAAACTATGATAGATAAATGAATGAAATTTTCAGAGACTCTGCGTAACACAAAAAGCCACCTCTGATACTACATTCATTAATATTCCCCAATTAGGAAGTTCACAAAAAAATATTTTCTGCAGAAAAAAGTTAATATTTTTGTTAATAAAGTTAAATAAGTATTTCTTAAAAACTATAAAATGGATAAAGTAGACTTTAGTACAGTTGACTCTATTAGCATCATGTAACATACAGTAAAAATATTAAGATCCTACATCAAATAGTTTTTTCAGAAATGGGACAAATACGTGCCTAAATTAACATGGCTTAGATAGGCAGAGTGTGGTCCCCTTATATAAGCGCGAGGTAAGCTGTTGCAAATGTGAAATGCTGATACACCAATAACCGGTGTAACCGTACAATGTTGAAAGCAGTGTGTTGTACAGTCTATGGGATGGAGCTCCAGGCCTGTTGCATTTGGTCTGTCAATATAGGGACGGAGTTGTCATCCGATGATGTCCCATATGTACTGGATTGGAGACAGATCTGGTGATCGAGCAGGTCGAGGGCAATGTAGACACTCTGTAGAGCTTGTTGGTTACGAGAGCGGTCTGTGGGCGAATGGTATCGTTTTGGAAAACGCCCTCTGGATGTCGGTCATGAATGGCAACACAGCAGGTCGAATTAGCAGATTGAGGTATAAATATGCAGTCGGGATGCGGGGGTTAAGTACGAGAGTGCTCCTGCTATCAAACGAAATCGCATTCCAGAAAGTAACTTTAGGTGTAGATACAACGATTCTACTATGCAGACAGGTTGGTTGCAGGTCCTCAATTGGCCTCCCTCTAACCAACACACAGCCGTCATTGGCACCGAGACAGAACCAGCTTTCATCAGGAAACGTAACAGACCTCCACTCAGCCCTCCAATGAGCTCTCGCTTGACAACACTGAAGTCGTAAAGTGCCTAAGATGGCATACTGTCATATTTGACAGTATATGACACTATGCCATCTTAGGCACTGTATAACATAAAACACTTGATAATGGCAACCTAAAGCTGAAGTCATGATTGTGTAAATAAAAATGATTGTGCAAATAAAAAACAGTCTAATGGCGGTACTGACCTTAAAGAAATACACTACTGGCCATTAAAATTACTACACCAAGAAGAAATGAAGATGATAAACGGGTATTCATTGGACAAATATGTTATACTAGAATTGACATGTGATTACATTTTCACGCAATTTGGGTGCATAGATCCTGAGAAATCAGTACCCAGAACAACCACCTCTGGCCGTAATAACGGCCTTGATACGCCTCGGCATTGAGTCAAACAGAGCTTGGATGGCGTGTAGAGATACAGCTGCCCATGCAGCTTAAACACGATACCACAGTTCATCAAGAGTAGAGACTGGCGTATTGTGACGAGCCAGTTGCTCGGCCACCATTGACCAGACGTTTTCAATTGGTGAGAGATCTGGAGAATGTGCTGGCCAGGGCAGCAGTCGAACATTTCCTGTATCCAGAGAGGACCGTACAGGACCTGCAACATGCGGTCGTGCATTATCCTGCTGAGATTTAGGGTTTCGCAGGCATCGAATGAAGGGTAGAGCCACGGGTCGTAACACATCTGAAATGTAACGTCCACTGTTCAAAGTGCCGTCAATGCGAACAAGAGGTAACCGAGACGTGTAACCAATGGCACCCCATACCATCACGCCAGGTGATACGCCAGTATGGCGATGACGAATACACGCTTCCATGTGCGTTCACCGCGATGTCGCCAAACACGGATGCGACCCTCATGATGCTGTAAACAGAAAATACCCCCTGGAATGATGTTAATGAAAGGCAGCACAACAGGTCGAATCACCAGATTGACGTACAAATGTGCAGTAAGGGTGCATGGTATAACCGCGAGAGTGCTCCTGCTGTCATACGAAATCGCACCACAGACCATAACTCCATGTGTTGCAGATTGGTTGTAGGCCCTCAACAGGCCTTTTTCTGAGCAGCATCGCTGGCATCGAGGCAGAACCAACTTTCATCAGAAAGCACAACAGACCCCCATTTTCCTGTCACCTCCAATGAGCTCTCGTTTGACACCACTGGAGTAGCAAATGGCCGTGGTTTGGGGTCAGTGGAATGCACGTTACAGGGCGCCTGGCTTGGAGCTGTCCTTGAAGTAACCGATTTGTAACAGTTTTCCGTGTCACAGTGGTGCCAACTGCTGCTCAAATTGCTGCTGTAGCTGCAGTACGATGTACCAGAGCCACACACCGAACGCGATGGTCTTCCCTGTCGGTAGCGGCACGTGGCCGTCCGGAGCCCGGTCTTCTTGTGACCGTTCATTCTTGTAACCACTGCTGACAACAATCACGTACAGTATCTACACTCCTGCCAAGTGTTTCTGCAATATCGCCGAAAGAATGTCTAGCTTCTCGTACCCCTATTACACAACCTTTCAAACTCATTGAGGTGTCGCTAATCGCATCTTTGTCGCCTTAAAGGCATTATTGACTAACATCAACTCACCACCTCCAATCTCAAAGGTAATGGTCATGACTGTTACAGCGAAAATTTAACGCTAACCTGACTTGCGTCCTCACAGTGGCGCAACTAGCACCACTCTTATGCGACAGGGGCGATTTGAATAGACATCATCTTTCAGATGTAAAATGGTCCTACAAACTTCTGGTTAAGTCGCACACCTCCTTCTTGGAGTTGAAATCTTTTTCTGTCTGTGTATTTACACAATCTTAGGCACTAAATGTACTCTCTTTCACTTCATTTTTATGTGTCTTTAATCCGTTTTACACTACTGGCCATTAAAATTGCTACACCACGATGACGTGCTACAGACGCGAAATTTAACCGACAGGAACAAGATGCTGTGATATTGAAATAATTAGCTTTTCAGAGCATTCACACAAGGTTGGCGCCGGTGGCCACACCTACAACGTGCTGAAATGAGGAAAGTTTCCAACCGATTTCTCATACACAAACAGCAGTTGACCGGTGTTGCTTGGTGAAACGTTGTTGTGATGCCTCGTGTAAGGATGAGAAATGCGTACCCATCACGTTTCCGGCTTTGATAAAGGTCGGATTGTAGCCTATCGCGATTGCGGTTTATCGTATCGCGACATTGCTGCTCGGATTACGGAACCCCGTGCTGGATCCCAACGGCCTCGTATCACTAGCAGTCGAGACGACAGGCATCTTATCCGGATGGCTGTAACGGATCATGCAGCCACGTTTCGATCCCTGACTCAGCAGACGGGGACGTTTGCAAGACAACAACCATCTGCACGAACAGTTCGACGAAGTTTCAAGCAGCATGCACTATCAGCTCGGAGACCATGGCTGCGGTTATCCTTGACGCTGCATCACAGACAGAAGCGCATGCGATGGTGTACTCAACGACGAACCTGGGTGCACGAATGGTAAAACGTCATTTTTTCTCTTGAATCCAGGTTCTGTTTACAGCATCATGATGGTCGCATCCGTGTTTGGCGACATCGCGGTGAACGCACATTGGAAGCGTGTGTTGGTCATCGCCATTCTGGCGCATCACCCGGCGTGATGGTATGGGGTGCCATCGGTTACACGTCACAGTCACCTCTTGTTCACACTGACGGCACTTTGAACAGTGGACGTTACATTTCAGATGTGTTACGATCCGTGGCTCTACCCTTCATTCGATCCCTGCGACACCCTACATTTCAGTAGGATAATGGACGACCGCATGTTGCAGGTCCTGTACGGATCTTTCTATACACAGGAAATGTTCGACTGCTGCCTTAGCCAGCACATTCTCCAGATCTCTCACCAATTGAAAACGTCTGGTCAATGGTGGCCGAGCAACTGGCTCGTCACAATACGCCAGTCACTACTCCTGATGAACTGTGGTATCGTGTTGAAGCTGCATGGGCAGCTGTACACGCCATCCAAGCTCTGATTGACTCAATACCCAGGCGTATCAAGGCCGTTACTACGGCCAGAGGTGGTTGTTCTGGGTACTGATTTCTCAGGATCTATGCACCCCAATTGCGTGAAAATGTAATCACATGTCAGTTCTAGTATAATATATTTGTCCAATGAATACCCGTTTATCATCTGCATTTCTTCTTGGTGTAGCAATTTTAGTGCCCAGTAGTGTATTTAAAGGTAGAAGAGCAGCTACGTGGCAGCTGAGGGATCGTCCCCAACAGGGGCTTATAGCTATAAAGAAAGGGTAAAGTATTTATTCTGAAAACTGTATGTTTTCTGTAAATGTACGACGAAACCCACATTTCTGGTCTAGCCGCGAATGGTGTGCGCGAAGGACGACTGTTGTTGTTCAAACCTCTCTAATTTTACGGTCCTGGTCTTTTCGCGGATGTTTGTGGACGGAAGCAATATGTTGGTTGGTTCTTCTAGGACGACACGATCTCGAAATTTTGACAGTAAACCATACCGTGATGCACAGTGCCTCTCTTGTATCGTCTGCCACCGAAGATGGATGAGCATTCCGCGGCGCTTTCGCGCTTGCTTAACTGCTATGTGACGAGCTACTGAGGAGCAATAATATGGTGTCATTCGAAGCAGTGTTTTGTAACCTACATCTGTTGTGAGTGGATTTCTCTTTCCCCTGATTTGTCTGACGAATGTCATTCTGGTAAATGCCATCCCTATGATTATTTTAATGTAACGGTTCCATTTTAAATCGCTCCATACACATAGTTCGAAATATTTAATGGATGTAATTGTTTTTAGTAATTGTTCGTCAATTGTGCAGCTCAACGATGACTGGACTTTGCCCTGTTTACGAGCATTACTTCACATTTGTTTATGATGAGAGGAAACTGCTAGTCCTTGCACCATCTGTCCAACTTCTGCTGTTCTTCGTGCATTTCTCTACAGTTATCTAGACCTGCGACAGCGCCATCTGCGAACAGCGTCAAGGAATTTCCGACATCATCAACTTGCTACTCACTTTTCTCTTGGGGGGGGGGGGGGGAGGGAGGAGCGAATAGCAGGTCCTCGGCTACATTTTATTATTTTTATTTAGTTTATTTATTTATATTGCGTGGCTGCTAGTTTCTGGATCGCAGCCCTTTATCGAGAGCTCATTCTCGTACACTAACTGATCAGTGTTATACGGAAAGCCACATGTAAAGCGGAACTGACCACCAGGCAGCAGTCGAGTTCGCGATGCCGACGAGCGAGGACGATGCGCGCGCGGCCGGGGCAGCCGCCTCGGACGCGCTGGAGTCGGCCGCTGGTCGGTCGGTTGGGCCTGTCCCGCCGGACGCTCCAGCGGCCGCTCCACACAGGACGGATCCCAGGTTGACGACCCAGGCTACGGCACCGGTTCATGGCAGGATAGAACGACGATCGACAGGCGCTATTCGACCGCAGAAAACTACACACCACACGACGAAACCGTATTCGGATGTCGGCCATACATCACATCACGACGGACGCAGCAATGAAGACGACCGCCAGGACTACGCCAGAAGACTCGATATATGTCGGGAGGAGGACAAAGAAACGCTGAAGGACATACAACGCCTTATCCGCTATTCACGGGAAACGCAAGAGCAGGATAACGACACCTGTCTGGCATCTCCATTTGTGGACTCAGATGTCGAATCACAGCACTCCCACCAAACGGTCGACGACGCGGAGATGGCAGCGGCCTTTTCAGCAGACAACGAAAACGACTCCCTACACGCAGAGGGGGACTTTACGCTCGTACACAACAAAAGGCACAGAAGCAACGCATTAGCCAAGGACTTAGCCAACCCGGCTAAGAGACGAACGGAGACCATCCCCACAACGAACCGATTCGCCCCACTGACACCTCAAGCTGCGCCTCCATCAACCACCAACAAGCCGCAGGCACAAACTTCTAATTCCGCAGAAGCCGTGGAGAGAGACAAGAATGTGCTTCGCAAAGTGCCCCCAGTCACAATTTATTACACAAAGGATTACGTTCACCTCAATGAAACGCTCAACGGACTTCTAGAGGGCAACCTTAAAGCTATATACCAAAAGGACCGCATAAAATACCACTTTGAGTCCTTCGAAGACCAAAGGCGTGCAATAAAATTCTTCACGAACCACAACTTCTCCTATTTTACACATCAAGCACCAGACGACAGGGAACTGAAAGTAGTTGTCAAACGCCTTCCGGCGGAAGTTACCGAAGAACAACTTTACTATGCCCTCAAGGAAAAAGGCTTCAAAGTGCTACAAGTCTACCAATTTAAGGAACGCGACGAGAAGACGAAACAATTGATACCGCAACCTGTGTACCGAGTCACCCTCCCATCCGGAAAAGACAGTGACAAGATATATGATGTCAAATACCTGCTCTACACACGAGTGATAATCGAAACCTATAATAGTAAAGAAGGACCAGTCCAGTGCCGACATTGCCAACGTTTCGAGCATACAGCGAACTACTGCAGCATGCCAGCACGCTGCGTCCGCTGCGGTGGATCCCATAAATCATCGAATTGTACCCATCCTAGGACGGCGCCCCCAAAGTGCGCCAATTGTGAACAAGAACATCCAGCGACCTTCCGTGGCTGCCCCAAATTTCAAGAACTCCTACGGAAATATACTAGAAGGACACCAAAGAAGTCGACCCCACAACGGCCTATAATTTTTAAGAACTCGGCCATGGCAGCGATTCCGGCCACCCAACAACAAGCGGCACCTCTCCCTGTGGAAACAATCGCCTCCCCACCACAACCGGCACCCAGAGTGACTCTACGACAGACAAGACAACAGCGCTCGTACTCCGAAGCAATACGTGCCCATCCGCCGACTCCAACACCAGCGGAGACGTCATCTGCCTGGTCGACCACCTTTACACCAGCGTTAACAGATATTCTTCAACTACTCACCGCCCTCCAGCAGAAGCTGACCTCTATCCTCTCGCTTGTAGAAAGCGTACTGACAGCTTTTCAAACACCCTAAATGGATAGACGGCATCACGCGAGGAATCTTAACTTCGCCGGCCGAAGTGGCCGTGCGGTTAAAGGCGCTGCAGTCTGGAACCGCAAGACCGCTACGGTCGCAGGTTCGAATCCTGCCCCGGGCATGGATGTTTGTGATGTCCTTAGGTTAGTTAGGTTTAACTAGTTCTAAGTTCTAGGGGACTAATGACCTCAGCAGTTGAGTCCCATAGTGCTCAGAGCCATTTGAACCATTTGAACCAATCTTAACTTCTGCATTTGGAATGCCAACGGCCTGAAACTGAAGAAAATAGAATTCTCGGACTTCTTACATCGCCACAGGATAGACGTAGCATTTGTCTCCGAAACACATCTCCGCGAGTCAATCGACCTCCGCTTGAGGAACATGCACATCTACCGGACGGACAGACGGGACCAGCGGGGTGGAGGGACCGCAGTTCTGATCAAAAAATGTATTCGTCACCACCAAGAACGTTTACCCCAACTCCAGACTTTAGAGGCCACGGCAGTAACAATCCACACGACGCTCGGAAACATTACCTGTATTGCGGCTTACCTTAGCCCAAAGAAGCCTCTCCACCCAGAAGATCTTTACTCCGTTACAGAGGGTTACGACAAGATCCTCCTTGGAGGGGATCTTAATAGTAAACATGTTGCTTGGAATTCCCGTAAGAGTAACCCAAAAGGACATATGTTGTTTGCACTGGCTGAGAATTTACATGTTTCCGTCCATGGACCACGGGAACCGACGAGGATACCTTACGTCCAGACACAAGACGCTGATGTTCTAGACATCGCCATAATCAAGAACATCAACCCGAATCTCCATCTGCGGACGCTGGATGACCTTTCTTCGGACCACAAACCGGTGTTAGGACTCATAGAGAGGGCTACTTTGCAACTCCCACTGCCGACGACAAGAACTTACGACTGGCAGCAGTTCCAAGCGTACCTCAACAACAATGTGCGACCAACCCAGGTTGTTACTACCAGAGAAGCGATTGATGTGGCAGTCGCAGTACTCACGAAGAAGATTACCAGTGCGAAACAACGAGCACTCACGGAGCACCTGCAACTAGACGTCAATTATGACGAGTTTCCACCACCACTGCAGGAGCTTAAGACGCGGCGCAATCGATTTCGGAAACGATGGGTCCGTTACCGCCATCCGGACGATAGACGGGAAACTCACAGACTAACCCGAGAACTCCGGCGGAAGGTTCAGGACTGGAAGCAACACACGTGGGAACTCAAAATGGACAACTTTCTATTGCGCACCAAAGATGAATGGCGAATAGTTAAAAGTCTCAGACAGCAACAGCCCCCCAAAAGGGCAATTCGAGGACCCCATGGCCTCTTGTACGACTCACTGGCGCAGGCGGAGCTGTATGCGGATACATACCAACAACAGATGACTACGCCCCCCACGGAGGATGGAGATGATGCACTCCACCGTGCAGAGGAGGACACAGCGGCGGAATGGGAAGCTATTCGGGACGCCCCGACTAACACTATGCCCCGGCTGACAACGCCGGAGGAAATTCGGAGGATTATCAAGTATAGCAAACACACCTCACCTGGAGCAGATAGAATCAGCAATACGGAATTGAAACACCTCCCGAGAAAGCCTGTTGTGCTTCTCACCCGGATAGTGAACAGCTGCCTCAGGACTGGATACTTCCCAGAGGCATGGAAGATTGCCAGAATAGTGCCAATACCAAAACCGGGCAAGGATCTCTCACACCCTGACAGCTACAGACACATAAGTTTACTGCCGACGCTGGGAAAGGTACTGGAACGTGTCCTACTGAAACGCATGCTGGACATCCTTGTGGCACACAACATCATCCGACCGGAGCAGTTTGGCTTCCAGGCGAAGCTATCGGCTGAGTTACAACTACTGTGCATCACGGAATCTATCCAAGACAATTTCAACAAGAAACGACATACTATTGGAGTCTTTCTCGATATAGAGAAGGCTTACGATAAAGTATGGCGACGCAACTTGATCGTCAAGCTCCGACGTACCACTCCCCTACCAGACTGCTATTTAAAACTTCTTGACAATTTTCTTCAGGATCGCAGATTATATGTTCGCATTGATGACAAGAATTCAACAACACGGCCTGTCCTTGAAGGACTTCCACAAGGATCGGTCATCTCTCAACTGCTGTTTAATTTATATATTAACGACCTCCCGACGGTGCCACATGTTACTGCCAGTTTCTATGCCGACGACACAGCGCTCCTGACTGCAGGCACCAGAATGGACCACCTCGTCACACGGATGCAGCGCCAACTAGATTTAGTGGACCACTGGACCCACATGAACAAAATAACGGTCAATGCAGAAAAAACCAAAGTTATTGTCTTCACACGTCGGAGACCCATTGTCAATGACCGCCTGCGGATATCAGACCAGCCACTCCCCTGGGCAACAACTGTAAAATACCTGGGAGTGCATCTAGACGCCAAACTGTTGTATAGTCATCACATTATGGAGAAGAAGACGTCTGGCCTCAAAATGCTGGGAGCTCTCCTCCCCTTTCTGAAGAGCTCATACCTCAGCCAACGCACGAACCTCCAGTTGTACCATGCCACAGTCGAACCATCTATTTTGTATGGATCGACCTCTTGGGGTACTACGTGTGCCACTAACTACAAGAAGTTACAGGTTGTACAGAGCAGATGCCTACGATGGATCACAGGAGCCCAATGGTGGATCCGAAATCATGACATTCATCGAGCCTTAAGCGAATCTTATCTCTCAGACAAGGTCAAGGAGAAGGCACGAACCTTATTTCGGAAGTTGGACATGATACGTAACAGTACACCACAACTCACCACAGTAGGTGCAGTAGAACCCTTACGCAACCACAAATATAAAGTACCGAAGGCGATAGTATTTGAGCCTCCGTAAATGATATCCCTACGGAATTCTCCATAATTTAAGGACATATCGTCCTTTAGAACTTCTACACACATGTTTTCAAACACACACCAAAAGCAGCGAGTTAAAGGACCCTTCTGTGTGCCCAAACTAAAGCTGAAAGAAGAATAATAAATAAAGAGAAAATTTTTACCCCTTCCATCCCCTACAGAAGTAAAAATCAACGAAGTTGATCAGACTTCAGCACCACCACAAAAAAAAAAAAAAAAAAAAAAAAAGAACTGACCACTAGATGGACTCGCCAGTGTCTAAGGAGGAGGGAAGTGATATGATGTCAGCAGAGATGCACTAACAGCATCAGCATAGCGGGTAGGTCAGGAGAGCAGTGATCTGGCATGTGGTCTAGTCATTGGGTGGCTTATGAGTATCAAAGTCACAGACACTTCAGTCCTTCTGAAGCTGCCCAAGTCGACAGCTGATAACGTGATTGTGACTTAGAAACGGGAAGGAACAAACACAGGTAAACCAACACCGAGCAGATATCATATACTGACGGACAACGTCCGTCGAGCATTGTGGAGAGCATTTGTGAAAAATCGCATGGAATTAGTGGAAGGAACCAATCGTGAGTTCCAAAGTGTTGCCAATAGTCCAGCTAGCCTAGGGGGTCAAAAACAGTGGGTTAGAATGGTCGAGCAGCCCCTCATAAGCCACACGTGTCTGTGTGGTGTGGTTTCACAAGATCCTTCATTCTTGGTCCGTTTTTGTTCGAGGAGATGACACCTCACGCGCCTGTGTACAGTGATAGTTACAAGTTATATGGACCTCCTTGTGCAAGCCATGATTCCAGCTTTGTAAGAACGCAACTGTGTCCACACCACTATTTTCCTGCAAGACAGGGCGGTACCACATGTCACTTGCCAAGTGAAAGATTTGATTCTGGAAACTTCCGGTAACGACCGCACCATTTCTAGGCGATTTCAAGACCAGTGGTCTTCCAGATCTCCCACCAAAACATGTGAGTTCTGGCTGTGGGAATATCTGAAATATCGAGTTTATTAAGAGTGTACCTGAACTCATCCTAATCTAAATGATAGCATACAACGACAACTGATTACACTGGATACGCTGCGAGCTACTGTTCACCATGCGGCGTTATGGTTGAAGCATGTTGCTGAGTCTGGAGACCATATAGAACACATGTTGTAACTTGTAACCATATCCTATAGACGTGCAGAACCATCGTTATCGTGTGTTTGATCGTTCCTCCACTTTTCCTGCGCCCACGCCACATTCTGACTGCTTACAGCGTCACATTTTCACCTGGTGGCAGAAAGTGGAACTATTATTTATTTTCAGCATATCCCACGAGTTCACCGATTAAGGAACACATCCATGATATTTCAGCGTCCGCCGATGTATACATCTCGCACTGTAGCACTCGGAACATCAGTTCGATTATAACCACGCGGTATTTGAGATCAAGGTATGCAGATGACCTCTGTCTCACTTAATAAGCTCAGTTTTGGTTTAGTTCCCAGTCTTCAGCGTTCTCTGAGCATAGTAAGTCCTTAAAGTACTCTGCCCAATCACGTAACATTCCCTTCTGTTATGCTATTAGTTCACCATTTTCCCTTTACTATTTTTTTTTAAATCCCCTTGTAGGGTTATAGATCTTTCTATCGAATTTCCTACTTGCATTTTCGTTTTTCAGTAATTTGGTATCCTGCAACTGCCTCTCGAAAAAAAAAATTTCTTTGCTTTCAGAATCAGCTTTTCTGCCTCTATAGTCATCTACTAACGTTATTCTTATTGTAGCCTGCATCCTATTGTATGATTGGTTTTTGTTTTTGTTGCCTCCTCAACTCTCCATCATACCTTTCACTTCCTATGATCTGTTCTTCCACAATAGTCACTTCCTTTATAGCAGTCGGTATTTTGTTCCTGATTTTATTGCATTACTCATTTATGTTACGAGTATAGTTCTTGAGGATTCCCGTCCATCTATTTTCTAAATTAGTAGTGTTCGGCCTGCCTTTGGTCCTTAGGTTCTGAAGTATTATACTTATTCTGCCTTTCTCCTTTAAATTTACTTACATTCTAAATTCTCACTCTTATTTTTGCTATGAGGAGGTAATGACCAGAGTACGTACTAACACCTCTGAAACTACGGCAGTCTGGTACATCCGAGCCATGCTTTATATCTATTTATCAGTTTGATTCTTGGTGTTGCTATCTGAAGACAAACAGGTCACTTTGTGCATATTTTTGCCCCGGAACCATGTGCTAGAAGCTGCCATGCTAAGTGATGCAGTAAAACTTATCTGGTGGAGTCCATTGTTATTACTTCTATTATCAAGTCTTTGTTTACCAGTGGTATGGGAGAAGAACCGCTCCTTCTAACCTTACCATTCATATCTCCTAACGCCCTCTTTATATCATTTTTTACACACTCGATAAGCTAGCACCACCTTCTTGTAGAAAGTACCCTTCTTTCCTGCTGTCTTCTCCTAAGGAGGCGCATGTGCGTTTGTACCATGGGATGGACCCGATCAGCCAAAAAGGTCACATAATCCTTGGACTAATGCGACCTTGCAGTGCAGTATAACCATGTGGCCCATGAGATTCTACGATATGACTTGCCTAAATCATCACCGAACGCACGCCACGCCACTCTTGGGGACATAAACTCGCCAGAATTAGAAACAATGGGAAACAAAACTCATTCTACCAAAAAACTTTTTTCCGTTGCTCCATAGTCCAGGTTTTAGGGCTTTAGCACTACGTTTTCCTATTAGAAGTGTCTGCATCACTTGGAATTCGTGCCCGCCATGCAGTTCCCAGCTTATGGATCTCCATCCGTGTTGTTTCGGTGCTGACAATGTTCGCGAGCGCGACATTCTGTCCTGCAGTAACTTTTGCAGCTGCCGAAATCTTATGTTTCTTCACAGTCGTCTTCAATGGCCTTTCGTCAGCATCACTCAACACACACTTTCTTCTGCGTTGTGACTTAGCAGATGCTGTTTTTCCGCTTTCCCCGCATGGGGTACAAATCTTTGATACGGTGCCTCTTGAAACACGAAATACTTCGGCTTCCCTGGTTACGGAAACATTCACCGTACGAGCACTAACAATTTGTGCACGTTCGAATTCACTTTGCTCAGACATAATTTACTCACAAGTACACACACTACTGTTCTGACCACGACTGACCCTTGCAACATGTTGAGGACACTGTACAGATACCGTTCCTGGTCAAATATAACAACTTGTAGGCTTGGCTAGCATCTGCATTTATATTCAGCGATTTTTGTTCAAGACCTGCATGTGTTCACTATTGCGAAAACTGTAGTACACGTTCCACTATTGTTTCAGGAAGGTACACTATCTACTGCAATCAGACCATGAAATCTACCTTGTAGTTTTCACTATGCGAATCATCCTTCTAAAAGCTCCAGTTCAGCGAGTATATAAGGTTTGCGCTTCTACAATGCAGTTCTCGTATTCCTCGTTAGTCTGCAAAGTCTTCGCTTTAAGGTCCATACGCCTGTATTTTTTTGAGCTTTCGTAACAAGACGTTTTTCCGATATAGATTATTACCCCATAGCCAAACCCTCCATTCCTCCTCAAGCCTGCCCTGGCTCTGTTTCTCATTGGAGAAAAGGAAGATTACTATTTAACGTTCCTTCGACATCTGGGTCATTGGAACCGGGGCACAAGCTCGGAATGTTGCAAGGGTAGAAACTATCCTCGCATTTGACTGGAGTGACTTAGGAAAATCACGGAAGACCCAAATCTGGAAGGCTGGACGCGGATTTGAATCGTCCTCCTCCGGAATCGAGCCAGTGCGCTAGCAACGCGTTCGGTTATCTCACTGGGGTTGGATACCCAGTCTTCCAGAAGGCTGTTCGTGGGATGGAGTAGGAGAAACTAAATGACTTTGACTTGTGAAAAGTAATATTTTACTCGTCACTTGGAGGGTGAACTTACCTAAATTAACGACCACTAATACGTGTCAAGATAGTTTTTATCAGATAACGTGCTCAGCCAAGCTGTGGAACTGCAACCTGGCGTCGTCACTGGCTACGGACCCACAAAGAAGATTTTCCTTCTAAAAGACAGTTCCATTTTACGCCTTGGTGGTCATTTAAATATACAACTGCTGTTGTACTAGATTCGAACGAGTACAATGTTCCATACTCGTCAACGCCTGAAGATGTATATGTTAAGCATAAACTCTTGAAAATGGTACACTGGCGAAATCAGCTGTTCGTATGAAGTAAGTGACCATGGCCGTAACGCAGCCAAGGTGGAACGTGGAATTGTCTTTTAATAAATTTGTGATTGTGGAAAAAAACATATTTCTTTCTATAACAGTGAAGAAAACCTTGTATTGGAAAATCTTGTCGTAACCTTTATAGACGTTAAGAAAGCTTGCGACTCCGTAGACAGAAAAACGCTCTTCACTACATTAGAAGAATTCGCCACAGACAAATAAACTTCGGCATTAATTAAGGAAACAGATAGCAATAGAGTCCAAAACAAAATTCTGTGGACATATTTCGAAACGATTTGAAATGAAAACTGGCGTAAGGCAAGGCGATGGCCTCTCACAAAGGTTCTTAAACTGCGTTTTGGATTAAAAATTGTCCAGAATTCACAAGATACAGTAGAAGCAACTGAGAGAATAAAGTCAAGAACTTAGGGGGAATTATGCAATCAAACGGTCTAGGTCAAGAAGCAAAAAAAAATTCGAGTCCATAAAATGGAAATAGCTCATCAATTAACGAAGGACATTTACCGTCAAAAAATCACTTTCAGTAAAACCATAAATCCAGTACCACATCGCTGTATAAAATCGGTGCCTTTATGCAGCGGAACGTTTAGTTCTAAGCAAAAAGGGAGGAACTGAAGAGTTGGAAAAAAAGGAAAGGGAGGTACTAAGGAAAATAATCGACCCAAGAAAAGTTGAGAGTATGTGGATGAGAACCGAAAAACTTTGTTAGGACAAGGAGAATTTCGTTTTTGGCCAAGTGGTTCGAATGTATGGTATCGTAGCTTTATACCACCTTCACTGACGTTTCACAGTTGGTAACGGACAGGTTCCAACAGTGGTCGCAAGGGGACGTGGCGGACCCAATGATGCATGCCTACTGGGCCACGTCTTCAGCGTCTCGAGCTACAAATCCTCTCTGCCGACGGCATTACACGGTCTGGTCAGAGTCGCAGTCTTCGACAATCTTCAGCCTTGATCAGTCTACGACAGTTCGCTCGTGCATCAGTAGTGGGAGCTGCACACTACCCGATGCTCGTTGTAATAGCTAGACTTTATCAGTATTTGTTTTCTAATTTTCATTTTTAATTTTTTTTTGTAAAGCTTCTTCACAACGTTTTGAGAAAGCTGCAAGTTAAGCAAAACTTCTGTTTAATATATTTACGTGTCCGTTAGTTATTTCTGCTCCTGTCCAGTAACAATAAACAGTTGCTACACTACTCTGTAAGCAACCTCTCCTTACCATTTCGCTCGAAGTAGTGTACAGCAGATTGAACCTGGAAAGACTGAATAAAAATATTTGACCTTTTCAACAAAACATGCAGAAAGCAAATGAGTTAGTTCAACGAAGTTAAAAAGGATTTTGCATATTTAACGTTACGAATACATCTACATGACTACTCCGCAATTCACATTTAAGTGCTTGGCAGAGGGTTCATCGAACTACAATCATACTATCTCTCTACCATTCCACTCCCGAACAGCGCGCGGGAAAAACGAACACCTAAACCTTTCTGTTCGAGTTCTGATTTCTCTTATTTTATTTTGATGATCATTCCTACCTACATAGGTTTGGCCCAACAAAATATTTTCGCATTCGGAAGAGAAAGTTGGTGACTGAAATTTCGTAAATAGATCTCGCCGCGACGAAAAACGTCTTTGCTGTAATGACTTCCATCCCAACTCGAGTATCATATCTGCCACAGTCTCTCCCCTATTACGTGATAATACAAAACGAGCTGCCCTTTTTTGCACCCTTTCGATGTCCTCCGTCAACCCCACCTGGTAAGGATCCCACACAGCGCAGCAATATTCTAACAGAGGACGAACGAGTGTAGTGTAAGCTGTCTCTTTAGTGGACTTGCTGCATCTTCTAAGTGTCCTGCCAATGAAACGCAACCTTTGGCTCGCCTTCCCCCCAATATTATCTATGTGGTCTTTCCAACTGAAGTTGTTCGTAATTTTAACACCCAGGTACTTAGTTGAATTGACAGCCTTGAGAATTGTACTATTTATCGAGTAATCGAATTCCAACGGATTTCTTTTGGAACTCATGTGGATCACCTCACACTTTTCGTTATTTAGCGTCAACTGCCACCTGCCACACCATACAGCAATCTTTTCTAAATCGCTTTGCAACTGATATTGGTCTTCGGATGACCTTACTAGACGGTAAATTACAGCATCATCTGCGAACAACCTAAGAGAACTGCTCAGATTGTCACCCAGGTCATTTATATAGATCAGGAACAGCAGAGTTCCCTGGGGAACACCTGATACCACTCGATGATTTGCCGTCTATTACTACGAACTGCGACCTTCCTGACAGGAAATCACGAATCCAGTCGCACAACTGAGACGATACCCCATAGGCCCGCAGCTTGATTAGAAGTCGCTTGTGAGGAACGGTGTCAAAAGCTTTCCGGAAATCTAGAAATACGGAATCAACTTGAGATCCCCTGTCGATAGCGGCCAACGTTTTCAGGTAAGATCAGGAATTTCAGGGATATGGACAATTGGAAAGAGAGTAACAGAATAAAGAAATACTTGAAAGACCAAAAATTAAGAAAGAAGAAAGAATCATGAGGAAGCTACTACACGGGATACATACATAGCTGAAATTGAAGGAAGAAATAGACGAAATAGTTAGTTAGTTACATTTTCCACAGATCACTTGAAAGATTCTTCTGTCGAAATCATGTTGAACAGGTCACTTTACAGAAAAAGTATACATTGTTAGTATTGATATTAATGAACAAATTAGTCATTAGTCTCACTCATGCAAATACGCTTAAGAACTAGGGTTTTTCAGGTTATTAGGTTTTCAATAAAAATTTGCCTATGGAATAGAACTTATCCAGAAGAAATGATTTTAGGTTAGATTTAAAACTTGCTTTGCCGCCTGTCAGACAATTTATGTTATTGGGCCAGTAATCAAAGACTTTTGTTGCCATGTCACCAAGCTAGATGTATGATGGAGTGGTCGGAGGAACACAGTGGCGGGTTCCAGTTGATGTGCTGCCCCCCCCCCCCTCTCCCCGCCCCCTCAGCTCGCCAAATCTGAACCCGATGAAATACATCTGGGATATTATTGAACGTGGTCTCAGAGCTCAACGCCCCTCTCCCGGAATTTGACTTGAAGGTGACTTGTGTGTGCAAATGTGGTACCACCTCCCTGGAGCGACTTACCAAGGCCTCATTGCTTCCATGTGTAAGACGTGTATGTTTATATTGTTTATTGTCAAATCACAATTTATGAAAGATGCTTATATTTTATTAATAGGATTAAGTAGGAATAATTAATATTTGTGATGTTGGAAATAATTGTGGTAGCAGGGAATGTCTGCAGCAAAGTATTGTTGACAAGAGAGACTGCAAATTGATACAATTTTAAAAAGGGCGGGAGAGACCGCGTATGGAGACATTTTAAGAAAAGAGCGGGAAAGACTGCGCATTGATACATTTTGTAATTGTAGCAGGGACTGTCTGCACCTGAAAGCATTGTTGGCAGGAGAGACCGCACTTTAGCGTTCGTAGGAAGTCAGTAGTAAGCGAGATGTGAAGCGAGTCGGTAGCAGGTCTGAAGCGAGAGATTGAGATGAGCGGTGTGCCTGCCAGCCACTAGCTATGACTTACAAGAGATTATAAACGGATGTACAGAGACATCAACTAACTATTATAATAAGAGGACCTAATATTATTGAATTAATTTTTTGAGAAACTCAAGACTACTGAAGGTATATTTGCGCATTGCTAGTTGTAAGATTATTGTAAAAAGTAAGTCCCATTTGAACGTTTGTAAAATCATTTCATTCAGAATATAATTAACTTTTGCCAGCAATATTGCATTTCTAATTATAATCCATCCCAAAAACCATCAACGTAAAACTTTACAAAATTTTATTGTTGTCAAGAAAAAGTTTAACTATGAATTACGTAACTTCAGTCAAATTAATTAAAGAATAACGTCAGCTTTGCAATTAAAGAATAACGTCAGCTTTGGTAATAAATACAACCACTTATTATGAAAGCCCACCAGCAGCTAACAGAGTATAGTAAAACAGAGTAAGTATGTTCATGTCGCAGTTCGATGTAGCAGTCAGATGGCGATCCAGTAACAGTAAAAAAGGCAAGGAACAGTTTTGGGTTATTTCAGATAACGACTGAGGGCCACGACGACGACACATTCTATGTTTCGTCGAAATAATCAGAAAATCACTTTTAATAAGCAGCAATTAAATTTGTATGCGAAGATAGAGAAAGAGAATAAATTTCAAAGGGAAGATTTCATTTGTTATTATTAAACAAGAGATAGAAATCCTAAGGAAAGGTTTCATAGTTTATTGTAAAAGGGAAGGTTATCATTAACAAAAAAAGTATAAAGGAGACGGGAAGGTTTCACATGCCACAACGCGCCGCCACTGTTATCCGTACCAAAGGTGGACATACCGGCTATTAGATAGGTGGTCATATTGTTCAGTGTACATCATAGATATTTGAGACTTGAAAAGATATCTAGAACCGTATAGTTTCATTTGACGAAGAAAACTATTCGAAAAGACGTTATTGATTAGAAATATGTAAAATACATCAAGGGGTTTATTCGCTTGTTTTCAAGACTAGGATTTATATACAGAGGAAAAGCAGCTAAAGTTTTGAACATGGCTGCTTGGTCAGCGACCGTTTATAAAGTAAAATTAACAGCAATAGCAGCCCTCGGTCGCAAACTTAATTGTTTGAGCTGCTCGGAGAAACGCTTCTTCCAGTTCATGTTTCCATTAAAATGTGCTGCCAAAAATCTGTAACACTCTACTCTGCTTAGTGACTCCTGATCACGAGATTTATCAATTGTTGGTATGAGTCTGTTTGTTGTACGTAACTGAATATACTGAGTTACATAAAGTAAGGGAGCGTCCATATTCAGAGAGCCACTTAATAATTCGTTCAATAAATCATTAACATCTCGTCTGTTGCTTGTTCTCTAATGGGCTTTATTACATTAAGGTGACAAAAACTCATGAGACAGCAATATGCGCATATAGAGATGGCGGTAGTATCGCTTACACGAGGTATGAAAGGGCAGTGCATTGGCAAAGCTGTCGTTTGTACCCACGTGATTCTTGTGAAAAGCTTTCCGACGTCATTATGGCCAAAAGTGGACTTCATGTTCCTACCTAACGTTGAAATTTTCATGGGTGACAATGCGCATTGTCAGCGGGTCACATCTGTTCAGGATTCTTTTGAAGAACATTGTTCGAGCGAATGATTTGGCCACTCAGATCATCCGACCTGGCTCCCATCGACCATTTATGGGACCTAATCGAGAGATTAGTTCGTGCACAAAATCCTGCACCGGCAACACTTCCACAATTATGAACGGCTATACAGGGTGGTCCATTGATAGTGACAGGGCCAAATATCTCACGAAATAAGCATCAAACGAAAAAACTACAAAGAACGAAACTCGTTTAGCTTGAAGGGGCAAACCAGATGGCGCTATGGTTGGCCCGCTAGATGGCGCTGACATAGTCAAACGGATATCAGCTGCATTTTTTAAAAATAGGAGCCCCCATTTTTATTACATATTTATGAAGTACGTAAAGAAATATGAATGTTTTAGTTGGACCACTTTTTTCGCTTTGTGATAGATGGCGCTGTAATAGTCACAAACGTATAAGTACCTGGTAACACGTAACATTCCGCCAGTGCGGACGCTGTTTGCTTCGTGATACATTACCCGTGTTAAAATGACCGTTTACTAATTACGGAAGAGGTCGATATCGTGTTGACGTATGGCTATTGTGATCAAAATGCCCAACGGGCGTGTGCTATGTATACTGCTCGGTATCTTGGAAGACATCATCCAAGTGTCCGGACCGTTCGCAGGATAGTTACGTTATTTAAGGAAACAGGAAGCGTTCAGCCACATGTGAAACATCAATCACGACCTGCAACAAATGATGATGCCCAAGTAGGTGTTTTAGCTGCTGTCGCGGCTAATCCGCACATCAGTAGCAGACAAACTGCGCGAGAATCGGGAATTTCAAAAACGTCGGTGTTAAGAATGCTACATCAACACCGGATTGCACCCGTACCATATTTCTATGCACCAGGAATTGAATGGCGACGACTTTGAGCGTCGTGTACAGTTCTGCCACTGGGCACAAGAGAAATTACGGGACCATGACAGATTTTTTTGCAGCCGTTCTATTTAGCGACGAAGCGTCATTCACCAACAGCGGTAACGTAAACCGGCAAAATATGCAGTATTGGGCAACGCAAAATGCAAGATGGCTGCGACAAGTGGAACATCAGCGACATTGGCGGGTTAATTCATGGTGCGGCATTATAGGAGGAAGGATAATTGCTCCCCATTTTATCAATGGCAATCTAAATGGTGCAATGTATGCTGATTTCCTACGTAATATTCTATCGATGTTACTACCAGGTGTTTCACTGCATGACAGAATGACGATGTACTTCCAACATGATGGATGTCCAGCACTTAGCTCACGTGCGGTTGAAGCGGTATAGAATAGCATATTACATGACAGGTAGATTGGTCGTCGAAGCACCACACCATGGCCCGCACGTTCACCGGATCTGACGTCCCCGAATTTCTTTCTGTGGGGAAAGTTGAAGGATGTTTGCTATCGTGATCCACCGACACCAGGTGTTTCACTGCATGACAGAATGACGATGTACGTCCAACATGATGGATGTCCGGCACTTAGTTCGCGTGCGGTTGAAGCGGTATTGAATAGCATATTACATGACAGGTGGATTGGTCGTCGAAGCACCACACCATGACCCGCACGTTTACCGGATCTGACGTCCCCGAATTTCTTTCTGTGGGGAAAGTTGAAGGATGTTTGCTATCGTGATCCACTGACACCAGGTGTTTCACTGCATGACAGAATGACGATGTACGTCCAACATGATGGATGTCCGGCACTTAGTTCGCGTGCGGTTGAAGCGGTATTGAATAGCATATTACATGACAGGTGGATTGGTCGTCGAAGCACCACACCATGGCCCGCACGTTCACCGGATCTGACGTCCCCAAATTTCTTTCTGTGGGGAAAGTTGAAGGATGTTTGCTATCGTGATCCACCGACACCAGGTGTTTCACTGCATGACAGAATGACGATGTACGTCCAACATGATGGATGTCCGGCACTTAGTTCGCGTGTGGTTGAAGCGGTATTGAATAGCATATTACATGATAGGTGGATTGGTCGTCGAAGCACCACACCATGGCCCGCACGTTCACCGGATCTGACGTCCCAGAATTTCTTTCTGTGGGGAAAGTTGAAGGATGTTTGCTATCGTGATCCACCGACACCAGGTGTTTCACTGCATGACAGAATGACGATGTACGTCCAACATGATGGATGTCCGGCACTTAGTTCGCGTGCGGTTGAAGCGGTATTGAATAGCATATTACATGACAGGTGGATTGGTCGTCGAAGCACCACACCATGGCCCGCACGTTCACCGGATCTGACGTCCCCGAATTTCTTTCTGTGGGGAAAGTTGAAGGATGTTTGCTATCGTGATCCACTGACACCAGGTGTTTCACTGCATGACAGAATGACGATGTACGTCCAACATGATGGATGTCCGGCACTTAGTTCGCGTGCGGTTGAAGCGGTATTGAATAGCATATTACATGACAGGTGGATTGGTCGTCGAAGCACCACACCATGGCCCGCACGTTCACCGGATCTGACGTCCCCAAATTTCTTTCTGTGGGGAAAGTTGAAGGATGTTTGCTATCGTGATCCACCGACACCAGGTGTTTCACTGCATGACAGAATGACGATGTACGTCCAACATGATGGATGTCCGGCACTTAGTTCGCGTGTGGTTGAAGCGGTATTGAATAGCATATTACATGATAGGTGGATTGGTCGTCGAAGCACCACACCATGGCCCGCACGTTCACCGGATCTGACGTCCCAGAATTTCTTTCTGTGGGGAAAGTTGAAGGATGTTTGCTATCGTGATCCACCGACACCAGGTGTTTCACTGCATGACAGAATGACGATGTACGTCCAACATGATGGATGTCCGGCACTTAGTTCGCGTGCGGTTGAAGCGGTATTGAATAGCATATTACATGACAGGTGGATTGGTCGTCGAAGCACCACACCATGGCCCGCACGTTCACCGGATCTGACGTCCCCGAATTTCTTTCTGTGGGGAAAGTTGAAGGATGTTTGCTATCGTGATCCACCGACAACGCCTTACAAAATGCGTCAGCGCATTGTCAATGCATGTGCGATCATTACGGAAGGCGAACTACTCTCTGTTGAGAGGAATGTCGTTCCACGTATTGCCAAAGGCATTGTGATTGACGGACATCATCTTGAGCATTTATTGCATTAATGAGGTATTTACAGGTAGTCACGCTATAACAGCATGCGTTCTGAGAAATGATAAGTTCACAAAGGTACATGTATCATATTGGAACAACCGAAATAAAATGTTGAAACGTACCTACGTTCTGTATTTTAATTTAAATAACCTACCTGTTACCAACTGTTCGTCTAAAATTGTGAGCCATGTGTTTGTGACTATTACAGCGCCATTTATCACAAAGCGAAAACAGTCGTCCAACTAAAACATTCATATTTGTTTACGTACTACACGAATATGTAATAAGAAATGGGGGTTCCTATTTTAAAAAAAACTCAGTTGATATCCATTTGACCTATGGCAGCGGGCCAACCATAGCGCCATCTGGTTTCCCCCTTAAACTAGACAAGTTTCGTTCTTTGTAGTTTTTTCGTTTGACGCTTAATTCGTGAGGTATTTGACCCGGTCACCCTATAGAGACAGTATGGCTCAACATTTCTGCAGGGCACTTCCAACGACTTGTTGAATCGGTGCCACGTCGAGATGCTGCACTATGCTGGGTAGAAGCGGATATTTTAACGTGGAGCTGATAACACCGAAGTTTAGCTTCAGAACGGCGGTCGGCCAGCCGGAGAGGTATTAGTTGCCGGGGCAGGACGCGCCGTCCATAATGCACGGCTGGCTGGCTGCACGCGGCGCGATAAATCTTGAAACGGGAGGCGGCGCGGTCTGCACGCGAGGGTGCGTGCGCCAGATAGGCGGCGGC
This sequence comes from Schistocerca nitens, assembly GCF_023898315.1. Classification (NCBI taxonomy): domain Eukaryota; kingdom Metazoa; phylum Arthropoda; class Insecta; order Orthoptera; family Acrididae; genus Schistocerca; species Schistocerca nitens. The sequence continues at coordinate 927,603,104 of NC_064614.1, read as the reverse complement.
GCATCGCGTATGCACTAATTTGTTGTGCAATTGCCCGCCCGCCGCTTGATCCTCATCAAAGTTGCAGCCGGCGGCGGCGCGCACGCGACCCGCGGCTCTCCTAACGGCCGTTTGATAGGCCCGCCCCGGCCCGGCCCGAGCTCGCCACGAGGGCCGCCTTATCGCACGGGACCTGGGCTCTTCAGATTGTGTTTGCGTTGCGCGCTGGCGCTGCATAAAATCCTCACCAAATACTCAAATTGATTTCGGCTCACTCAGAAAATTAGAGGTCCTAGTGTCCCAGTCACGAACCAGTTCTGCCCTGACTAAAATCAAAGCTTCTGGCGCTTACTGCTATTGGGTTGGTGCACAATTTCGTAGCGTTTTTCCATGACTTTAGTAAACACAACAGATACATGTAACCTCCCCCTCACTTATCGACCTTAATGACAGTGAAAAATTAAACCGCGTGTACAGTCGTGGACAAAACGAGCGAGACCCCTCGCCTTTTCGTTATGCTGATCCGCACGGCTTTAAAGTCTGCTACACAGCATAACAGGCAAGGCGACGAAGTGCTACCAACATACTATGCGCAGGCGTGAAATTGACAAACTATCTGAACTTTTTTAGACTGTATTCCATAATTTGTAAGACTATATTAATGCTGATTAGTGTGTTAAATACAACACGTAAATATAAGACAGAACTGAAAGAACAAACGCTAATTGGTATGAACTGGACAAATAAAAATGAATTTCAACTTATCGAGATGACTTAACTGTTTCAGTAAGACAAAGAACCCCAGATCGTTACGAAGTAGCAAAATATTATCCGCATTCGGCCGCGAAACGGTCTGTGTCAACGTTCAGACCAGTCATACTGGATTACCGTTGCTGACCTACCATGAAAGTGTGCAAATTTAGCAATGCGTGAAGATTCATAACGAAATTCAGTTAAAAATCATTCAGTGCCACGCTTAAGTCAATTCCATTATTGACAGAAGCGGAAAAAGTAGGCAGTAACATGTATGAAATTCTACAAGAGTGTCATATTGACATGCACAGGGCGCCAGTACAGAATAAAGGTAGCGATAAAACGTATTGGGTGCGCGAGAATTTCTTAAAATTGCTTTACTGATATTCTACCTGCCTCCATAGAGATTAGAACCGAAAACAAACCAGACCTTCCTTTCACTATGCTAGCAGACAACCTAGGCAAACAGCCCTCTATTATTACCCCAGACATGAACAAGCAGGCAATTTCGAAATGAAAATCTGCAGTTTCTGTTGCATAGAGCTTTCTGGACTCAAAAACATGAATTTTCTTCCTTTATGTCACCGCTTATGTGACAATCATTCGGGATGTTTATCGAAATAACAAATTACTGTTATTAGAGAGTAAATTTTGTAGGATAATTCTGCACCACCCCAGGAAATAAACGGCTACATAGCTGCCAAACGTATTCTGCATTGTTTCGAATTCTCCACTAGACTCGCCACAGCCAGAAAACGTTCATTAGCAGAAGTGTTTCTTAAGCTAGCTAGCAATGAGAATGTTCGTACTTCTAAAACGCGGTGGCATTAATACTGGGATGTGAATTACCACGTGTATAGGCAAATACATTCTATTTGCATTCCTGTAAACGTGATTTGGATCGAAAACGTAGCTACGACTAATATGCTTATGTATCGACAGCAACTAGAACATTTCGAATAAAGAGTAGCGGGTGTTATTTATGCGGCCCTCATCTTCAGTGTTTTCGTTGTTAGGATTTCGTCACCTAAACCGGTAAAAACGGAACCCTACTAGTCTCACTTTCTTGACCGTCTATCGGTCTACCCAACCCTTAAAACCCGTTTACCTCCAGAACGGGTGGACATAATAAGCGGAAATGTATCGCACTTCTTGCTGTAACCGGTCCCATGCTGGTGTAAAAAAGTGAGCTTCTATGTCAACGCAATCAAAAGATACGACGGTTTATGTAAAGAAAATTTACGCGAAAGGTCAAAAAATGGCTTCAAGAACTATGCGACCTAACTGCTTAGGTCATCAGCCCCTAGACCTAGAACTACTTAAACCTAGCTAGCCTAAGGGCATCACAGACATCTATGCCCGAGGTAGAATTCCAACCTGCGACTGAAGCAGCCGTGCGGTTCGTCACTGAAGCGCCTGGAACCGCTCGGCCACCGCAACGCGGCGAAACCCTACTCACCTCATGTATAATGATAATATATACTGTCTAGTGAGGATAAACTGTATTCTCCAGCAACTCAGATCGTTTGATCACGGAACTTTTACGAAGCTACATTCAAACTTTGTCGAAGTCGTCTGCAATATCCATTACAAACACCCTAGGAACTTCGTATGCGATATCCACTTCTGAAGACGCTGGTAGATACTGCAGTACTATAACAAGTAGGTGGGAATTTATTGTTATTGGTCCACGCATGACACTTTATTTCAATATCAATTTAACGCGCCTAGGTGTTTGTATATGCCTGAAACTATTGAACAAAAAGTAAATAAACAACAAACGAGCCGGCCGCGGTGGTCTCGCGGTTCTAGGCGCGCAGTCCGGAACCGTGCGACTGCTACGGTCGCTGGTTCGAATCCTGCCTGGGGCATGGATGTGTGTGATGTCCTTAGGTTAGTTAGGTTTAAGTAGTTCTAAGTTCTAGGGGACTTATGACCACAGCAGTTGAGTCCCATAGTGCGCAGAGGCATTTGAACCATTTTGAAACAGCAAACAACTTCGATGTTTAAATCAAATGAAAGTCACATGTCGTAATTAAAACATAATTTCGTCGTTACATCTACATGACTACATCAACAGGATTTCTTGGCAATCCGGACTTACGTGCCTGGCAGAAGGTTAGGGTTATTTCTCTACCGTCCCACTCATTAACAGTGTGCGGGAAAAAGGACCACTTAAATCTTTTCTTGCGAGCCTTGAATTACATTATTACTATGGTTTATCCTGTGTTCCCGAGGAAATACCCCGATCTTGCTGAAACTTCGCTCAGTGAAAGCGGGGACAAAATAAGCGAACACGTGTCTCGGCTTATCTGCTTACACTCTACCGCTTCTGAGAAAACGACGGTCAAAGTTTTCAATGCGCTGTTACTATAGTGTAGACACCTCTTAGCGGGTAAGCATTCAACTGGAGCGGTGGCTCTGCGGCTACCATAGCGATTTCTGAACTTTGCGCTGCGAGTTCGAAACCCGGTTTTTCCTTTTTTTTCCCCTCACTCTCTGAATTATCTACGAATGTTTATTCCAATTTATGTTGAAACACTGTTGTCGTTATTCGTCAGTTAATTTACTGTGTAAAGAAATAAGTTAAAAAGGGAACACACAGTGCGTAGTGGGGCGATCACTCTGTTGTAGAAATAATTCAGAAGCCAAGATCGCTTAAATATTGTTTACTGGATAACCGGTTTCAACACACTAAAGGTGCCATCATCGGATCTGAATGTAGATTAACATTTATAAAATATTTGGTTATAACGATACATGAGGCAGCCCAGATGATGTTAGATCAGCTTGTCTCATTCGTTTATTACTTTTTAATTCATTAATTACACATAAAGTTAATTGGCGAATAATGACAACATTATTTCAACATAACTTAGAAAAAAACATTCGTAGATAATTCTGATAGAGAGGCAGGAAAATAAAATAATTAAAAAACCCAATATGGTATCGAACACGGGAATCAGTGTTAAGAAGGAACGACGGTAGCCACCGCTTCAATTGCGTTCTCGGCTGCAGAAGGTATCTACACTAGAGCAACAGCGCGTTGATAACTTTGACCGTCGTTTTCTCGGAAACGGTCGAGTGTCTGCAGATAAGCCGAAACACATGTTCGCTTATTTTGTCCTCTCCTTCACTGAGCAAAGTTTCGGGACAATCAGCCTATGACATTTGGCGAGTTCCCCTCGCTCGTCGAGTCGCTTCTTACGCCCGGCGAGAATTATGTATGCCTCCGAGTAAACTGCGCCACCTGGAAACACGGCGAGCGGGGATAAACACGTTTTCCTTCTTATAAGGCAACCTTCTACAGATAATATTCACGAAGTGTTCTTCAGGTTGCCTCAGATATTTCAGAAATGTTTCTTGCCTCAGGCCTGCCGCATATGCAAAACGTAAACATTTCATTTCATGTAATATTTATCAGGATAAGACATGACAAGAGTGGACCAGTCCCTTCTGAGAAAAATTAGAGATTCTAAGTTGCTCCACTATGTAATGACACGGGCACGGGCTTGCGATCTGTCTTTTATGCCATCGATTTCCGTGTTACACATACTTGGCCACTGCGTTGCGGCTGCCATCTTGGAGGAGGCAGTCTGTTTCCTGCCAGCGCTGTTTCCGCAGCCAATATTAACCGCGACGAATCATTCAGTCAACGCTAAATGGCCCATCTGGCTGAGGCAGACAAGGGCGCTATAATAGAACTCCATGCAGAGGGATCTTCAAATGCCGACATAGCGAGAACTATGGGTCTTCACAAGTCGACGGTAGCCAGGTGGATCAGACGAAAGGAAGAGAGTGGTAACTTGAATGGGAGGCCTCATGGCCGTCGCCGCAAAACAACGCAAGCTCAGGATCAGCAGATACGCCGTTTCAGTGAGAACCACCCATTTGTCAACGCACGACAAATCAGCAAATTCATGAAGCTTGGAATGAGTTACTTGAATCTCCTAGTTCTGTGGCTCGAGTTGTGGGCTCAATGCCCAACAGACTTCCAGCTGTTGTGGAAGCCAAAGGAGGCTATACGCGATTTTTTTTACAGACTTATGTTTTATATAATTTCAAGGAAACGCAATAAGTGGAATGGGGACAAACAAATTAATTCACAGCAAGATATGTAATATTTAATTTGATAAGAGAAGAAATACTCACCTTATATATTCATTCAGTCTCTATAAAACACGTGACACACGTGTGTATGCAAGAAGGGTACAAAACAGTTCAGCACAAAATAAAAATGTTGAGGAGAAGCTCCCCGATGAAGACGTAATTGCAGAACAAAGGTTGGGCTAGAAGGAGAGGTAAGGAGGCCAGAAAAAGCAGAACAAAATCAAATACCCAATAGACTTTGAGTAGTTGTCGCAGCAAAGGGCGGTTGGTATATGCGATTCGGAGCAACTGTACAAGAATAGTTTTATTTACTGATTTTTGAGGCTTTATTTTGTGACGGCTAAACAGTGCTGCATCATGAGACCCGCTATTTTTCCACATGTGGCTAAACATCAGAGCTGAAAAAATTTTGAGAGGTACCGAAGTTCTCTGGAAGAGTAAAGTGTTTTAGACAAGAAGATGATTTTTAGTTCATTTCATTTTAACCATTCACACTATGCTTCGACATTCTAATCTTTGATTTCATTTTATTATTACGTATCTTTCCTTCAGTGAAAGTCAACGGTAGTAAGTTTCAAGATATGAAGAATAACTGGAAGTTTTTAATTTGTGGAATAGCGTATTTAACAGTTCATATTTTCAACAAATCTGTAGTTATAGGACATATTAAGAAGCAAGTAAAAATGGCACTGTGGAAAGATCAGGTTGGCCTCTAAAGGGTAACGACGGTAAAATAGCAAATACTAAACAATGGGTAACAACTATTGTTGATGGTGAGTAGCCGTAATCGATATGTCACTTTTCCGTAATTGTATTTCTGAAGTTTATCGTCAATCCTAGGACTGACATCGATACTCTGTTTTACGTAAAGAATACAACCTTCAAAATTTATTTAGCAGCGCAGAATATTAAATCACAGTTTATAGATCAGGAACCTAATCCAACTGCCTTTAATTTTATTCTCACGGATGACTTTGGGACAGTAAATAACAAGAGAAATAACAAAACTCTCAGAATCAATATATAGAATGCAAGTGTCCAGTGGATTCAAAAGTTTGCTGTAATAGAGATTAATTGCTTTTACAGACTCCTTCATGCCTACATTTTCTATCAGACAATGTTTGAAACTAGGACTAAGAAGGTAAACAATTTTTCCACAAATTGTCAAATTGGAAGTCGGAGAGACAGTTACACAAATTACGATGACAACAAACGTTTTTCAAGTAAACTGATCACAGGAGGAATCCAACGCATTTATTGTGAGTTACATGCACAGTATGTAAACTGACAACGCCACCAACACACAATACCACTAACAAGGGAACATCCCCATCGCACCGCCCTCAGATTTAGTTATAAGTTGATACAGGGGATAGGCCTTGAAAAACTGAACACAGATCAATCGAGAAAACAGGAAGAAGTTGTGTGGAAGTATGAAAAAAATAAGCAAAATATACAAACTGAGTAGTCCATGCGCAAGATAGGCAACATCAAGGATAGGGTGAGCTCAGGAGCGCCGTGATCCCGTGGTTAGCGCACGCAGCTGCGGAACGAGAGGTCCTTCCGTCAAATTTTCCCAGGAGTGAAAAGTTTAATTTTTATTTTCAGACAATTATTATCTGTCCGTCCGTCTGTCCGATGCGAGGTAACCGCGCCGTAGTATGATGACGCTACACCTAAAAAACATCGAAAGACATGACGTCAGTCGACTATAGCGCACGGAAGAGAGAGTATTCCTGCTAATGAGGCTCCCTGGCTGGCAGTTAACTGTTCGCTACTTTGGACGAGAGTGCATTAAATACGTGCGATGCATTGCGTGGGCAATATGAATCCAGCAAATATAGCTCGTGACTCCAATAACAATGTCAATGAATATTTTCCGAACTGTAAGGCATCGGAAAGTTCCTTAAGGGATCGAACGATTGTCGAACATTTGTATGATTATTTCCTACATTTGTTGAATAACAGTACGTGTGGTGATGATTGTCTGAAAATAAAAAAAATCAAACAACTAACCCGAGGGAAGACTTAAACCAACGACCTCTCGTTCTGCAGCTCCTCACGCTAACCACGCGACCACTGCGCTCCCGTGCTCAAGCTATCCTTGATGTTGCTTATCATGCACACGGACTACTCAGTTTGTTTGGTTTGAATATTTTTTTCGTAGGTCCACACAACTTCTTCCTGTTTTTCGAATGATCTGTGTTCAGTTTTCAAGGCCTATCCACTGTGTCAACTTATAACTAAATCTGAGGAGGGTGCGATGGGAAGGTTCCCTTGTTAGCTATGAAACAACTGTAGCAAAACGGAGCATCCTCGTTATCCATGTGATGGATAAGACGACTAATTCGCAACATAAATGTCAATGTAAGCATCAGTTTCTGTTGGAACGTGCTTCCCGGACCAAATAACATACATTTCCTACGTCTTCAATGCGAATCATGTAGCAAATGTAATTTAAAGGACATAAAAATATCGAATGAATTTACTAAAATAATTATGAACCACTTGAATTTGCATTCAACAGGCAATGTTCAGAAGTCTGGTGTAGGAGTACTGCATGCTCTAATTCGAAACAACAAAAATCAACAGAGTAACTATTATTGAACGTCATCAGTTCACTCATCGAGCATTCCTATGCAGTACTGTTACTGGTGACGTGTTATGATGCCTTTATCGTTAACTTCCTAAGAAGAAATGAAAGGCTGAGCCCCACCAAAAGACGTAAACTCGAGGAAAGAGTTGCGTGAACATATTATTTTACATCTGATAAATCCAAAAGTGTGTTTTGGGCTACGAATTCTGCCCCCAGGGTGTGTGCAACACAGCTGGAATTTGTTGCCAACAACTGAGACACCTTTCGGTCACAGTGTAAGAAAATCGAGCAACAAAACTACATCACCTGTGCTACTGCATGATAACGCACTATGTTGATTTGAGAAACAAAACTATCCAGGAGATTGATAGGAAAGTCGTCTCTCAGGCACATTTGTATTGATAGGGAAGTCCTCTCTCAAGCACTTGTCCCTCTCGTCATATATTTGTAAAATTTTACCTTTCCCACTCTAGATCGATCAACCGTCAAGGCAATTCATTTCTAGACGAAAATACTTTTAAAACTACTCTGGTTTATTGACATCGTTAGAACAAGTAGGTTTCTACAGGCGTAGAATTTGTAAACAACTTTACCATTGTCATATCGTTTTAGATATCGTGAAAGAAAATTCTGCTGCTAATTAATTTCTCTTTGATAATTACTGTTGCGTTTAGTAAACTAATGGAAAATGCAATTAAAATATTCACTGTACTAATACAAACTAAAGTCAGCTTAATACAGAAACATCACGACGGCAGTCTATCTTAATAAAGCATTAAGTTTCTGTGAGACAATTGGGCTTATTTTAACACGAATTAGTAGGATATTACAGACTTTACACTTAGAAAAGATCTGTATTTATTTCATTTCCTGTACCATTCGTAAGTGTTATGAAAATGGGGCTTTTCATAGATAAAATTATGTATTCACAACAACAAAAAAATGTCGGCAGAAAACAAAAGTGGCATTATGAATCTGGCAGTACCGTAAGGTTTTCACTCTGACACTAAGAGTTACTGAAAGTAGCAAGAAGAATTTTGCTCGAGCGTTGTCTTACGATTCCCTTATTAAGTTTTTATCTGCCTGCTTGTAGCTGTGCTACAAAAGAATTAAAAATCTGGCTTTCAGCAAGTCTCGAAAGGCGAACAAAAGCAGCTTGCACCTGGTTACTAAGCATGTTACCTGGGGACTGGTTTTTTCTTAAAGCGGGAAGACATCCTTTTGTGGTTCAATTGGCAAATGTCAGTCAGACGTGTGACGTTAGTCTAAGCGTTTCGGTGTGTTGAATTTGTACCAATGATTTTTCTACACGTTTTTTCTGTCCCAAATAGAGTTGAAGTCTCCCATTAGTATTTTCACGTCATCTTGGTGAATTTTGCTCATGGTATTTTCGAGTGTGTTCCAGAATTTTTCAACATTGTCGGTGTTTTTCTTATTTTCGATGTTGGTGGGTTCAAATGGTTCAAATGGCTCTGAGCACTATGGGACTTAACTGCTGTGGTCATCAGTCCCCTAGAACTTAGAACTAGTTAAACCTAACTAACCTAAGGACATCGCACACATCCATGCCCGAGGCAGGATGCGAACCTGCGACCGTAGCGGTCGCGCGGTTCCAGACTGTAGCGCCTAGAACCTCTCGAACACTCCGGCCGTCGATGTTGGTGGGGACACGTGCATTGATGAGTGTATATGTTTTACTGGGGCTCTGAATGACCATAGTCATAAGTCGCTTGTTGACGGGCCAGCCGCGGTGGCCGAGCGGTTCTTGGCTCTTCAGTCCGGAACCGCGCGACTGCTACGGTCGCAGGTTCGAATCCAGCCTTGGGCATGAATTTGTGTGATGTCCTTAGATTAGCTAGGTATAAGTAGTTCTAAGTTCTAGGAGACTGATGACCTCCACTGTTAAGTTCCATAGTGCTCAGAGCCATTGGAACCTTTTGATTGTCGATCGGTGTGATTTCTTTGACAGAGTTGATAGATCGGTGTTCGAGAAATGCAATGCCGAAGATTGGTACGCCTTTCGTTACCTTTTGTTGTATTCTGCTCTTGAAGATGCAATGGTTTCCCTAATGCACGGTTTCATTGTCAGTTAGTCGTGGTTCTTGAAGTGCAAGGATGAGAATTTTTTGTCGGTCCATTTCTTTTGTGAGATTATTTAGTTTTCGTGTTTGGATCAAGGTATCGATGTTTACTTTTAAATGCATGTTTTTTGCTTGTAGGGAAATTTACCAGAGATCTTCGATATTCTCTGTCGTGCTAACCTGGACTCCCCAGAATCCGAAAATCCAACTGCCGCCTGTCGACAGCCGGGTTGTGTACCACCTGGGATAAAGTTGACTTTGCTTGCATAGTTTACGTTTGCTTGTGTTTCATTGGTTGTGCTTGGGTGATACCAGGACCGGACAGGACCAGAGGGTGTTGAAGCCTTTGAAAGCAAATATTTTCAGCCAAGCTCATTGAGCTAACACGGTGACCAGAGTAACGGTGATTTTCACTCAGACGTGTCTGGATTTTGCGTTCAACGGATTGAGTAGCCGTTCAGGATTGTGTTAGTATTTGGTTCACCCCTAGTATTTGATTTCCTCGGTACCACCCATATGGGGGAGGGTTTCCACTATCCGCCACACGCGATTATTATTATTATTATTATTATTATTATTATTATTGTCATTATGTCTCAGCAAATCCCATATGGTGTATCTTCCCACCACTGAAATAGATGTGTATTGTTCGATTCAGTATTTCCATCACATAAATGTGGTTTATAATTACGTTACATTGCTACTAGTAGACATATTTCTCACTTTTTCTTAGACAGTTGCTACCTGTTACTCCATCATAGGAATTTATGTGCGAAGCATTGTTGAAATACAGACGTTCAAATTATCCGATTTCTGTAATTTCATTTCGATACCAGATCGTTCTAATCGGATTCAGCCAGGTAGTCTTAATGTGGATATCCGACCACGACTGTCATCATATGATAGACTGTGTAAACCACATTCTTTATCGGACTGTTGAATATAGATCACTTATCTATGACAGGACCTGAATTCTTAAACACTGTGGAAAATAATAATCCGATGTGCTTATTACAAATACGTTATTCCAATATAAATATGTGAACTAACGAGATAACAGTTTATTTACAGGAGCAGAACTAATGTTCAAATGTTCAAATGTGTGTGAAATCGTATGGGACTTAACTGCTAAGGTCATCAGTACCTAAGCTTACACACTACTTAACCTAAATCATCCTAAGGACAAACACACACACCCATGCCCGAGGGAGGACTCGAACCTCCGCCAGGATCAGCCACGCAGCTCATGACTGCAGCGCCCCTGACCGCTCGGCTAATCCCGCGCGGCTACTAAAAGTATACTCGTCCACAAAACCCATGTGGACAATTATCTGATAATCGGTCAAGCTTTGCTTTGTCGCAGCTCTTTAGGATACAAGTCCATTTACTTTCAGGCTCTTACGTACAATTCTTGCAATGCAAGGTAATTGAAAAAACTCATCCACTCGACGCCAACTGAGGAACTGACTGGTGCATGTGTTGTTCAACACACAGTAGTTGTCACCCTCACTGGAATCAATGAGTGTGTGCGTGTGTGTGTGTGTGTGTGTGTGTGTGTGAGTGTGAGTGAGTTTTCGTGTTAATGCACAATCTGAATCAATACTATTAACATCAGACAGACAACCGGGCATCAAATATGACTGTAAAGTATGTTAATGCGATGGGAAGTTACAAACTGAATTTTCACCTAACCCACGTCCTGCATATTACGTTAAGTAAGATGTATTAACTCCATAGTATCGTTAGCAGAGAGTGCGCTCTTGTTGTCGAGGCCTGCGACAAGCGCAGCGATCAGCACTGCCCAATGCCGCCGCGATTTGTTTATGTTGGCTGAGCGTGGACACTGCAGCAGACGCTTCGCCATAAACAGAAAGAAATCACCTTGGCTCTGACTGCAGTGAGCGGATATCACTGCCTGCGTGTTCTTATAGTAACCAACGTGAGACTCTACTCACAGGTGCCATGGAGCAATTGCAACGGGTATCATGTCATTAGTCATGAGAATATTAACCAGTGATGAAATGTCCACTCTATTTGAATCCTAAGAAAATAGGAACCTTCTCACAAAGGAATGTGAGGTGATATCAAAATTTATCCAACATACAAAAATTAACTGCAGGGCTTTCATGTATGCAGTAGTAGCACACAAGGAAATAATATGTCTTGGAAGCGTATATTTCATTTCCTCTTCTCATATTAACGTCCTTGTTTTAGAATGAAGTGAGAAAATTAACGCGAAAAACTTAAGTTCCTGAGAAGCATATAAGTCATTTCCTCGTCTCATATCATAGCTTTTGTTTTAGTATGAGGTGAAAAAATAAACAGTTTACGGCTCTGAAACATAATATGACACCAGATTCTTATCGTAGGCGCTATCGGAAACGCAAAAAGCAGGGAGCTGTCCATTCTTTTGTCCTAAAGAGCTGCGACAAAGCAAAGCTTGACCGATTATCAGATAATTGTCCACATGGGTTTTGTGGACGAGTATACTTTTAGTAGCCGCGCGGGATTAGCCGAGCGGTCAGGGGCGCTGCAGTCATGAGCTGCGTGGCTGATCCCGGCGGAGGTTCGAGTCCTCCCTCGGGCATGGGTGTGTGTGTTTGTCCTTAGGATGATTTAGGTTAAGTAGTGTGTAAGCTTAGGTACTGATGACCTTAGCAGTTAAGTCCCATACGATTTCACACACATTTGAACATTTGAACATTAGTTCTGCTCCTGTAAATAAACTGTTATCTCGTTAGTTCACATATTTATATTGGAATAACGTATTTGTAATAAGCACATCGGATTATTATTTTCCACAGTGTTTAAGAATTCAGGTCCTGTCATAGATAAGTGATCTATATTCAACAGTCCGATAAAGAATGTGGTTTACACAGTCTATCATATGATGACAGTCGTGGTCGGATATCCACATTAAGACTACCTGGCTGAATCCGATTAGAACGATCTGGTATCGAAATGAAATTACAGAAATCGGATAATTTGAACGTCTGTATTTCAACAATGCTTCGCACATAAATTCCTATGATGGAGTAACAGGTAGCAACTGTCTAAGAAAAAGTGAGAAATATGTCTACTAGTAGCAATGTAACGTAATTATAAACCACATTTATGTGATGGAAATACTGAATCGAACAATACACATCTATTTCAGTGGTGGGAAGATACACCATATGGGATTTGCTGAGACATAATGACAATAATAATAATAATAATAATAATAATAATAATAATAATCGCGTGTGGCGGATAGTGGAAACCCTCCCCCATATGGGTGGTACCGAGGAAATCAAATACTAGGGGTGAACCAAATACTAACACAATCCTGAACGGCTACTCAATCCGTTGAACGCAAAATCCAGACACGTCTGAGTGAAAATCACCGTTACTCTGGTCACCGTGTTAGCTCAATGAGCTTGGCTGAAAATATTTGCTTTCAAAGGCTTCAACACCCTCTGGTCCTGTCCGGTCCTGGTATCACCCAAGCACAACCAATGAAACACAAGCAAACGTAAACTATGCAAGCAAAGTCAACTTTATCCCAGGTGGTACACAACCCGGCTGTCGACAGGCGGCAGTTGGATTTTCGGATTCTGGGGAGTCCAGGTTAGCACGACAGAGAATATCGAAGATCTCTGGTAAATTTCCCTACAAGCAAAAAACATGCATTTAAAAGTAAACATCGATACCTTGATCCAAACACGAAAACTAAATAATCTCACAAAAGAAATGGACCGACAAAAAATTCTCATCCTTGCACTTCAAGAACCACGACTAACTGACAATGAAACCGTGCATTAGGGAAACCATTGCATCTTCAAGAGCAGAATACAACAAAAGGTAACGAAAGGCGTACCAATCTTCGGCATTGCATTTCTCGAACACCGATCTATCAACTCTGTCAAAGAAATCACACCGATCGACAATCAAAAGGTTCCAATGGCTCTGAGCACTATGGAACTTAACAGTGGAGGTCATCAGTCTCCTAGAACTTAGAACTACTTATACCTAGCTAATCTAAGGACATCACACAAATTCATGCCCAAGGCTGGATTCGAACCTGCGACCGTAGCAGTCGCGCGGTTCCGGACTGAAGAGCCAAGAACCGCTCGGCCACCGCGGCTGGCCCGTCAACAAGCGACTTATGACTATGGTCATTCAGAGCCCCAGTAAAACATATACACTCATCAATGCACGTGTCCCCACCAACATCGACGGCCGGAGTGTTCGAGAGGTTCTAGGCGCTACAGTCTGGAACCGCGCGACCGCTACGGTCGCAGGTTCGCATCCTGCCTCGGGCATGGATGTGTGCGATGTCCTTAGGTTAGTTAGGTTTAACTAGTTCTAAGTTCTAGGGGACTGATGACCACAGCAGTTAAGTCCCATAGTGCTCAGAGCCATTTGAACCATTTGAACCCACCAACATCGAAAATAAGAAAAACACCGACAATGTTGAAAAATTCTGGAACACACTCGAAAATACCATGAGCAAAATTCACCAAGATGACGTGAAAATACTAATGGGAGACTTCAACTCTATTTGGGACAGAAAAAACGTGTAGAAAAATCATTGGTACAAATTCAACACACCGAAACGCTTAGACTAACGTCACACGTCTGACTGACATTTGCCAATTGAACCACAAAAGGATGTCTTCCCGCTTTAAGAAAAAACCAGTCCCCAGGTAACATGCTTAGTAACCAGGTGCAAGCTGCTTTTGTTCGCCTTTCGAGACTTGCTGAAAGCCAGATTTTTAATTCTTTTGTAGCACAGCTACAAGCAGGCAGATAAAAACTTAATAAGGGAATCGTAAGACAACGCTCGAGCAAAATTCTTCTTGCTACTTTCAGTAACTCTTAGTGTCAGAGTGAAAACCTTACGGTACTGCCAGATTCATAATGCCACTTTTGTTTTCTGCCGACATTTTTTTGTTGTTGTGAATACATAATTTTATCTATGAAAAGCCCCATTTTCATAACACTTACGAATGGTACAGGAAATGAAATAAATACAGATCTTTTCTAAGTGTAAAGTCTGTAATATCCTACTAATTCGTGTTAAAATAAGCCCAATTGTCTCACAGAAACTTAATGCTTTATTAAGATAGACTGCCGTCGTGATGTTTCTGTATTAAGCTGACTTTAGTTTGTATTAGTACAGTGAATATTTTAATTGCATTTTCCATTAGTTTACTAAACGCAACAGTAATTATCAAAGAGAAATTAATTAGCAGCAGAATTTTCTTTCACGATATCTAAAACGATATGACAATGGTAAAGTTGTTTACAAATTCTACGCCTGTAGAAACCTACTTGTCCTAACGATGTCAATAAACCAGAGTAGTTTTAAAAGTATTTTCGTCTAGAAATGAATTGCCTTGACGGTTGATCGATCTAGAGTGGGAAAGGTAAAATTTTACAAATATATGACGAGAGGGACAAGTGCTTGAGAGAGGACTTCCCTATCAATACAAATGTGCCTGAGAGACGACTTTCCTATCAATCTCCTGGATAGTTTTGTTTCTCAAATCAACATAGTGCGTTATCATGCAGTAGCACAGGTGATGTAGTTTTGTTGCTCGATTTTCTTACACTGTGACCGAAAGGTGTCTCAGTTGTTGGCAACAAATTCCAGCTGTGTTGCACACACCCTGGGGGCAGAATTCGTAGCCCAAAACACACTTTTGGATTTATCAGATGTAAAATAATATGTTCACGCAACTCTTTCCTCGAGTTTACGTCTTTTGGTGGGGCTCAGCCTTTCATTTCTTCTTAGGAAGTTAACGATAAAGGCATCATAACACGTCACCAGTAACAGTACTGCATAGGAATGCTCGATGAGTGACCTGATGACGTTCAATAATAGTTACTCTGTTGATTTTTGTTGTTTCGAATTAGAGCATGCAGTACTCCTACACCAGACTTCTGAACATTGCCTGTTGAATGCAAATTCAAGTGGTTCATTATTATTTTAGTAAATTCACTCGATATTTTTATGTCCTTTAAATTACATTTGCTACATGATTCGCATTGAAGACGTAGGAAATGTATGTTATTTGGTCCGGGAAGCACGTTCCAACAGAAACTGATGCTTACATTGACATTTATGTTGCGAATTAGTCGTCTTATCCATCACATGGATAACGAGGATGCTCCGTTTTGCTACAGTTGTTTCATAGCTAACAAGGGAACCTCCCCATCGCACCCTCCTCAGATTTAGTTATAAGTTGACACAGTGGATAGGCCTTGAAAACTGAACACAGATCATTCGAAAAACAGGAAGAAGTTGTGTGGACCTATGAAAAAAATATTCAAACCAAACAAACTGAGTAGTCCGTGTGCATGATAAGCAACATCAAGGATAGCTTGAGCACGGGAGCGCAGTGGTCGCGTGGTTAGCGTGAGGAGCTGCAGAACGAGAGGTCGTTGGTTTAAGTCTTCGCTCGGGTTAGTTGTTTGATTTTTTTTATTTTCAGACAATCATCACCACACGTACTGTTATTCAACAAATGTAGGAAATAATCATACAAATGTTCGACAATCGTTCGATCCCTTAAGGAACTTTCCGATGCCTTACAGTTCGGAAAATATTCATTGACATTGTTATTGGAGTCACGAGCTATATTTGCTGGATTCATATTGCCCACGCAATGCATCGCACGTATTTAATGCACTCTCGTCCAAAGTAGCGAACAGTTAACTGCCAGCCAGGGAGCCTCATTAGCAGGAATACTCTCTCTTCCGTGCGCTATAGTCGACTGACGTCATGTCTTTCGATGTTTTTTAGGTGTAGCGTCATCATACTACGGCGCGGTTACCTCGCATCGGACAGACGGACGGACAGATAATAATTGTCTGAAAATAAAAATTAAACTTTTCACTCCTGGGAAAATTTGACGGAAGGACCTCTCGTTCCGCAGCTGCGTGCGCTAACCACGGGATCACGGCGCTCCTGAGCTCACCCTATCCTTGATGTTGCCTATCTTGCGCATGGACTACTCAGTTTGTATATTTTGCTTATTTTTTTCATACTTCCACACAACTTCTTCCTGTTTTCTCGATTGATCTGTGTTCAGTTTTTCAAGGCCTATCCCCTGTATCAACTTATAACTAAATCTGAGGGCGGTGCGATGGGGATGTTCCCTTGTTAGTGGTATTGTGTGTTGGTGGCGTTGCCAGTTTACATACTGTGCATGTAACTCACAATAAATGCGTTGGATGCCTCCTGTGATCAGTTTACTTGAAAAACGTTTGTTGTCATCGTAATTTATGTAACTGGCTCTCCGACTTCCAATTTGACAATTTGTGGAAAAATTGTTTACCTCGTTAGTCCTAGTTTCAAACATTGTCTGTCTGACGGAAAACGTAGGCATGAAGGGGTCTGTAAAAAGCAATTAATCGCTATTATAGCAAACTTTTGAATTCACATGATACTTGAATTCTCTATATTGATTCTGTGAGTTTTCTTATTTCTCTTGTTATTTACTGTCTCAATGTCATCCGTGAAAATAAAATTAAAGGCAGTTGGATTAGGTTCCTGATCTATAAACTGTGATTTAATATTCTGCGCTGCTAAATAAATTTTGAAGGTTGTATTCTTTACGTAAAACAGAGTATCGGTGTCAGTCCTAGGATTGACGATAAACTTCAGAAATACAATTACGGAAAAGTGACATATCGATTATGGCTCCTCACCATGAACAATAGTTGTTACCCATAGTTTCATATTTGCTATTTTATCGTCGTTACCCTTTAGAGACCAACCTGATCATTCCACAATGCCATTTTTGACTCGCTTCTTAATATGTCCTATAACTACAGATTTGTCGAAAATATTAACTGTTAAATACGCTTTCCACAAATTAGAAACTTCCAGTTATTCTTCATATCTTGAAACTTACTACCGTTGACTTTCACTTGAGAAAAGATACATAATAATAAAATGAAATCAAAGATTAGAATGTCAAATCATAGTGTGAATGGTTAAAATGAAATGAACTAAAAATCATCTCCTTGTCTAAAAGACGTTATTCTTCCAGAGAACTTCGGCACCTCAAAATTTTTTACACCTCTGATGTTCAGCCACATGTGGACAAATAGCGGGTCCCATGATGCAGCACTGTTTAGCCGTCACAAAATGAAGCCTCAAAAATCAGTCCACATTCCATTTACTGCGTTTCCTTGAAATTATATAAAATATACGTCTGTAAGTAAAAAAAAAAAAAAAGACGAAGAAGAAAGAAACAAAGCTTGAAACAGCTGATTGGTGAAGCCTCCTTTGGCTTCCACAACAGCTCGAAGTCTGTTGGGCATTGAGCCCACAACTCGAGCCACATAACTAGGAGATTCAAGTAACTCATTCCAAGCGTCATGAATCACATCAGAAAGCTGTCGGCGAGTCGACGGTGACTGCCCTTTTCTCGTATTACTCTGACCATTTCTGCCCAGATATTCTCAATGGGATTCGTGTCAGCTCCTTTAGGTGGCCATTCCGTTACAGTAATATTACTATGGTCGTCGACCCGCCTCTTAACCACACGTGCCATATGAATAGACGAGCGATCTTGTTGGAACATGATCTGATCATCGCCAAATCTTGCTGCCACAGCAGGCAACATCACGTTCTCCAGAATTGATATGTAATTGCGCGCATCGAATCTTCCTTCCACTTCCCACAGGAGCCCACACCCTTCGGCCGATATCCACGCCCATACCGTTACCGACTACAAATGGCTCAGAGCACTGTGGGACTTAACATCTGTGGTCATCAGTCCCCTAGAACGTAGAACTACTTAAACCTAACTAACCTAAGGACATCACACACATCCATGCGCGAGGCAGGATTCGAACCTGCGACCGTAGCGGTCACGCGGTTCCAGACTGAAGCGCCTCGAACCGCACGGCCACACCGGCCGGCACCGACAACCTGCCACTCCTTCGGCAACTGTAAATATATTTTCGATTATACCTAGCACATTTAGGCCGGTAAACTAGTACTTTTCCGGATGATGCCGTAGAGAAAACTTTTTGGTGCGTGAAAATCACTCGCCTCCAAAACTGGAGAGGTTTGTCGCCATTTTCAGTAGCAAAAGCAAGGCAAGCTTCTCTTTGGGAAACAGTCAATGTCTCTTTCACAGCAGCGATTCTTGCTCTCAGTCCACCTTCCCTTACACGAGGAGTGACGGTCTTACTGCTAATATTGAGACCCAAAGTTTGCTGAATTTGTCGTGCGTTGACAAATGGGTGGTTCTCACTGAAACGGCGTATCTGCTGATCCTGAGCTGCTGTTGTTTTGCGGCGACGGCCATGAGGCCTCCCATTCAAGTTACCACTCTCTTCCTTTCGTCTGATCCACCTGGCTACCGTCGACTTGTGAAGACCCATAGTTCTTGCTATGTCGGCATTTGAAGATCCCTCTGCATGGAGTTCTATTATAGCGCCCTTGTCTGCCTCAGCCAGATGGGCCATTTAGCGTTGACTGAATGATTCGTCGCGGTTAATATTGGCTGCGGAAACAGCGCTGGCAGGAAACAGACTGCCTCCTCCACGATGGCAGCCACAACGCAGTGGCCAAGTATGTGTAACACGGAAATCGATGGCATAAAAGAGAGATCGCAAGCCCATACCCGTGTCGTTACATAGTGGAGCAACTTAAAATCTCTAATTTTTCTCAGAAGGGACTGGTCCACTCTTGTCATGTCTTATCCTGATAAATATTACATGAAATGAAATGTTTACGTTTTGCATATGCGGCAGGCCTGAGGCAAGAAACATTTCTGAAATATCTGAGGCAACCTGAAGAACACTTCATGAATTTTATCTGTAGAGGGTTGCCTTATAAGAAGGAAAACGTGTTTATCCCCGCTCGCCGTGTTTCCAGGTGGCGCAGTTTACTCGGAGGCATACATAATTCTCGCCGGGCGTAAGAAGCGACTCGACGAGCGAGGGGAACTCGCCAAGTGTCATAGGCTGATTGTCCCGAAACTTTGCTCACAAGGGGAGGCCGCCAAATGTGAAATTCAGATTCGATTCATACTGCGCATAATAAAAGCTCATGGCCAGAGGTGTAATGTGGCAAAGCACCAAGATGCACTTCTCAGCTGTTGTCGAGAAAATCGACAGTTAGAAGAAACCGTTGCGGTGAAATACTCTCTACGATTAATAATTTTCTACAGCGTCGTGGCGCAGCGGTAAGCGCTCGAGTTCGTAGCCGGCACGGTAGCTCAGCTTGTTCGGTGAGAGGGTTACGCGCCCTCTGTAATAAAAAAACTGAGTTAATCGATCATCAACGAACTTAATCGGATGTCTTACGACGTCCGCCCCGAGCAGACACAACGAACGAAAACGAACAAAATGAGATTTAAAAAAAAAAAAAAAAAAAAAAAAAGTTCGTAATCCGAAGGTCGCCGGATCGAATCTCACGCCATGCAACATTTTTTTATTATTATTATTTTTTTGTAATTCAAATATATATATATATATATATATATATATATATATATATATATATATATATATATATATATATATATAAACTATTAATGAATTGCTTATGCATGTTGGTGAAGGCGGATCGCTCTCCAATTGTACCGCCTCCATTTTACCGTTTGTTTAACAGGGTGTACCAAAGCTCTCACGTCCGCACTGATTTTCGACGGTGTTATAAGTTGTGCTAGGGACCGCATCTACCTTCTTTCGAAGTTAGCAGGCAACTACGCTGTTATGCGGCGGCTCGTTTCGGCCCATTCAACATCTGTCCTTCAAGTGTAACGAGCGATTAACGGAGTTTATATTTCATACCTGCCACAGCAAATTTGTGTTCGTGGGGTTTCTATTCTAATTCGAACGTTTGACTTACGCTATACGTATTCGTTTCGGAATATCGTTTCTACGTCTTCCGCTAACTATACGTGGTTAACATTATGAAGACAATTAATAACATTTGTGAAATACAAATTTGTTTGCGGAAAACATAATGATGTTCGAAGTCGCCAGTTTTTCCACGACAAACGACTTTCAACAACTTATTATATGCATAATTGTTGCAACCTGTTGCCGGGAATTATATATATATATATATATATATATATATATATATATATATATATATATATATATATATATGTGTGTGTGTGTTTATACACACATTTGAATTACAAAAAACAAATACTAAAAAAAAAAAGTTGCATGGAGCGAGATTCGATCCGCCGACCTTCGGATTACGAACTCGAGCGCTTACCGCTGCGCCACGACGCTGTAGAAAATTATGAATCGTAGAGAGTATTTCACCGCAGCGGTTTCTTCTAACTGTCGATTTTCTCGACAACGGCTGAGAAGTGCATCTTGGTGCTTTGCCACATTACACCTCTGGCCATGAGCTTTTATTATGCGCAGTATGAATCGAATCTGAATTTCACAATTGGCGGCCTCCCCTTGTCAGTGAAGGAGAGGACAAAATAAGCGAACTTGTGTTTCGGCTTATCTGCAGACACTCGACCGTTTCCGAGAAAACGACGGCCAAAGTTATCAACGCGCTGTTGCTCTAGTGTAGATACCTTCTGCAGCCGAGAACGCAATTGAAGCGGTGGCTCAGTGGCTACCGTCGTTCCTTCTTAGCATTGATTCCCGTGTTCGAGACCATATTGGGTTTTTTAATTATTTTATTTTCCTGCCTCTCTATCAGAATTATCTTCGAATGTTTTTTTTTCTAATTTATGTTGAAATAATGTTGTCATTACTCGACAATTAACTTTATGTGTAATTAATGAATTAAAAAAATAATAAACGAATGAGACAAGCTGATATAAAATCATCTCGTCTGCCTCATGTATCGTTATATCCAAATGGTTTATCAATGTTAATCTACATTTAGATCCGATAATGGCACCTTTAGTGTGTTGAAACCGGTTATCCAGTAGACAGTATTTAAGCGATCTTGGCTTCTGAATTATTTCTACAACAGAGTGATCGCCCCACTACGCACTGTGTGTTCCCTTTTTAACTTATTTCTTTACACAGTAAATTAACTGACGAATAACGACAACAGTGTTTCATCATAAATTGGAATAAACATTCGTAGATAATTCAGAGAGTGAGGGGGGAAAAAAGGAAAAACCGGGTTTCGAACTCGCAGCGCAAAGTTCCGAAGTCGCTATGGTAGCCGCAGAGCCACCGCTTCAGTTGAATCCTTAACCGCTAAGCGGTATCTACACTATAGCAACAACGCATTGAACACTTTGACCGTCGTTTTCTCAGAAGCGGTAGAGTTTAAGCTTATTTTGTCCCCTCTTTCAATGAGCGTAGTTAAAAGCAAGATCGGGGTCTGACACTTGGCGTGCCCCCTCGTAAATTGCGTGCGTTGGGATTCAGTAGACAGAATGCGTCCACTTTCCTCGACTACTCATTGACATGTTTGGAAACTTTCTTTGTTGTAGTTGCACTTTGCATTATGAGGGCTGGTTTTCCTGATGAGGATCTACTTATGGACTTTGCTCCTAATTTACGTTACTGTGTAGTAGACCTACTGCAACTACTTAAACCGGAAACGTTTGTTTGTTTGGATACTCCGCTTCTTAGTTGCTACATTTCGCTAAAATATTTTCCTTTTTTTCAAAACGGCAAGTTAAGATGAGCACTGCAACATGGTAAGATCAGTAACAATTTAATACTTTGAAACAGTTATGTGTGGTGTACGAGGAGTCTACTGTTGTTGACTGAGGAATACATTAAACACGAAAGCTGCGTCCAATAACAATAATTAACTTTCGGTTACATGACAAAACACAAGTCGAAGCACTGTCAGTTCATCTCAGTACCCAGTAAAACTTAAACTGGAAAGATCGAAAACATACTTTTGTGGGGAAGGCAAACGAATGACTGCGTTTTATTGGCCGCACACTAAGAATACGCAACAGGCCAACTGAAAACACTGCCTACACTACGTTTGTCCGTCCACTGCTATAATATCCTTGACAGACGTGATTGACTGTGCACGCAAAAACGCCCAAGGAACGGTAGCACGCTTTGTAATGTCACGAAATAGGGGAGAGAGGATCCCAGATTTGATAATCGAGTTGGGGTAACATTCATGAAAACATATGCGTTTTTCGTTGCCACGAGATCTTTTCACGAAATTTCAATCACCACCATATGTTCTGAATGCCAAAACATTATTTCCTAGGGTACTTACACAAGAAGAAACCATAGTAATAATGTAATTCAAGGCTCGCAAGAAAAGATTTAAGTAGTCCCTTTTCCCGCACACTGTTAATGAGTGGGACGGTAGAGAAATAATCCGAACCTTCTGCCAGGCACGTAAGTCCGGATTGCAAAGAAATCCTGTTGATGTAGTCATGTAGATGTAACAACGAAATTATGTTGTAATTACGACATGTGACTTTCACTTGATCTGAACATCGAAGTTGTTTACTGTTTATTTACTTTTTGTTCATTAATTTCAGCCATATACGAACACCTAGGCGCGTTAAATTGATATTGAAATAAAGTGTCATGCGTGGACCAATAACAATAAATTCCCGCCTACTTGTTATAGTACTGCATTATCTGCCAGCGTATTCAGAAGTGGATATCGCATACGAAGTTCCTAGGGTGTTTGTAATGGATATTGCAGACGACTTCGACAAAGTTTGAATGTAGCTTCGTAAAAGTTCCGTGATCAAACGATCTGAGTTGCTGGAGAATACAGTTTATCCTCACTAGACAGTATATATTATCATTATACATGAGGTGAGTAGGGTTTCGCCGCGTTGCGGTGGCCGAGCGGTTCCAGGCGCTTCAGTGACGAACCGCACGGCTGCTTCAGTCGCAGGTTGGAATTCTACCTCGGGCATAGATGTCTGTGATGCCCTTAGGCTAGCTAGGTTTAAGTAGTTCTAGGTCTAGGGGCTGATGACCTAAGCAGTTAGGTCGCATAGTTCTTGAAGCCATTTTTTGACCTTTCGCGTAAATTTTCTTTACATAAACCGTCGTATCTTTTGATTGCGTTGACATAGAAGCTCACTTTTTTACACCAGCAAGGGACCGGTTACAGCAAGAAGTGCGATACATTTCCGCTTATTATGTCCACCCGTTCTGGAGGTAAACGGGTTTTAAGGGTTGGGTAGACCGATAGACGGTCAAGAAAGTGAGACTAGTAGGGTTCCGTTTTTACCGGTTTAGGTGACGAAATCCTAACAACGAAAACACTGAAGATGAGGGCCGCATAAATAACACCCGCTACTCTTTATTCGAAATGTTCTAGTTGCTGTCGATACATAAGCATATTAGTCGTAGCTACGTTTTCGATCCAAATCACGTTTACAGGAATGCAAATAGAATGTATTTGCCTATACACGTGGTAATTCACATCCCAGTATTAATGCCACCGCGTTTTAGAAGTACGAACATTCTCATTGCTAGCTAGCTTAAGAAACACTTCTGCTAATGAACGTTTTCTGGCTGTGGCGAGTCTAGTGGAGAATTCGAAACAATGCAGAATACGTTTGGCAGCTATGTAGCCGTTTATTTCCTGGGGTGGTGCAGAATTATCCTACAAAATTTACTCTCTAATAACAGTAATTTGTTATTTCGATAATCATCCCGAATGATTGTCGCATAAGTGGTGACATAAAGGAAGAAAATTCATGTTTTTGAGTCCAGAAAGCTCTATGCAACAGAAACTGCAGATTTTTATTGCGAAATTGCCGGCTTGTTCATGTCTGGGGTAATAATAGAGGGCTGTTTGCCTAGGTTGTCTGCTAGCATAGTGAAAGGAAGGTCTGGTTTGTTTTCGGTTCTAATCTCTATGGAGGCAGGTAGAATATCAGTAAAGCAATTTTAAGAAATTCTCGCGCACCCAATACGATTTATCGCTACCTTTATTCTGTACTGGCGCTCTGTGGATGTCAATATGACACTCTTGTAGAATTTCATACATGATACTGCCTCCTTTTTCCGCTTCTGTCAATAATGGAATTGACTTAAGTGTGGCACTGAATGATGTTTAAGTGAATTTCGTTATGAATCTTCACGCATTGCTAAATTTGCACACTTTCATGGTAGGTCAGCAATGGTAATCCAGTATGACTGGTCTGAACGTTGACACAGACCGTTTCGCGGGCGAATGCGGATAATATTTTGCTAATTCGTAACGGTCTGGGGTTCTTTGTTATCTGGATAAGCTGAAATCCATTTTTATTCGTCCGTTTCATACAAATTAGCGTTTCTTCTTTCAGTTCTGTCCTATGTTTACGTGTTGTATTTAACACACTAATCAGCATTAATATAGTCTTAGAAATTATGGAATACAGTCTAAAAAAGTTCAGATAGTTTGTCAATTTCACGCCTGCGCATAGTATGTTGGTAGCACTTCGTCGCCTTGCCTGTTATGCTGTGTAGCAGACTTTAAAGCCGTGCGGATCAGCATAACGAAAAGGCGAGGGGTCTCGCTCGTTTAGTCCACGACTGTACCTAATGGAAATTTGGGAAAGCAATCGTCACCGAAGTTAATCTGTCGGTAAAGAGGGAGGAAAGGGTTAAATCTAGAAGAAAGGAAAAATGCAGATGAAACTGGTGGAAATTAATTTTGAAAAGGGGTAAAGTTAATAAAGAAAGTAAATGTGCGGCCGTTACGCCAACAATTAACCAGCGGTAATTAGATATTTGAGATTTGGGGGAAATTACGGTCGCCAGTCCTAAGGACAATTACTATAGTAACTGAAAAAGAAAGGTTATTACACATATAATTAGCACTAGAAGCGTGGCAACTGAAGGTTGACACGTGTAGTGTGAAAACTGAAATTTTGTCAGAAGTAATAAATTTCGCTACACTCTGACTTAATTTAGCAAAAGAATTAATAACACCAGAAAATTGAAAGTTAATTTAGTGACTGAAATTAATAGTGAACTTTGTTTCTGAAGCATATTGAAATTCAGTAAAATACAGTTAGTCTTGGGCTACCTCAACAATCATTTCAAAAGCTACTTGAATCTACGCAATTTAGAAATAAGAGATTTAACTTCGAACTTGAATTAAATGATTCTGAACAATTAACAATAGTAAAATTTAGTACGTACCAAGCTGAGCTGCAGTCACAGGTAAGCCAAAATATGCTAACAAAACTCGCACTCTTAATTTGTGCACGTGTAATCTAAATATTGTAGCCAGCTATGAATACTTTAACTGAACTTTGAAATTAAGGCAGTGAAATTGAATTATATTATTTTAATGCTGGCGTTTGAATTTCAACGACACTCGGGTTCATTTCGGAAAAGGAAGGGACCCTGCTTGGTAATGAAATTGGGACAATGAGCAACAAAGGTTCATGCTATGTTGCTGTAATTTTGTGATTTGAACAGTTTGAAAAGCTGAGGTCTGCCATACAGTTCTGAAACTTTACGTGCTTTTAGTCTTCCTTGTTGGTTGATTGAAGGTTTGAAGTCGCCGATCGAGGAGGTGGCGACAGTCACTCATTGTCGGCCGTCGGTGTTGCAGAAGCTGGATGCTGGCGCGCCTTCTTCTCGACACGGTCACCAGGCGAAACGGACTCTTGATGTGCCAGCTAATGCTTCCCGTCCGCGACACCGTGCTAGAAACTACCATAGCCAGTCGATCGCAATTACATGCTGCCAAACCCCGAAAGCCCGGCAACTTGCGGGAGCGTCACACAACACACCTGCTCCACTGCACTACCCCAGCCAGACTACCAAAGATCCTACACACTTTCGTTCTTCACACGACCTATCGATGTATTCGTTCGATAGCATAGTTTTCCCTAGGCAAGACCCAGCGTAAAATACAAATAATATTTACAAAACAAACCAATTATACATCGACATAAATGCATATATATATATATATATATATATATATATATATATAGTTTTTTATATATAGTTTTTTATATATATATATATATATAGTTTTCCCTAGGCAAGACCCAGCGTAAAATACAAATAATATTTACAAAACAAACCAATTATACATCGACATAAATGCATATATATATATATATATATATATATATATATATATATATATATATATATATATATACAAATATTAAAACAATTACAATATATAAAGACACAGAAATGTTATATCTTCAGGTAACAAAATAAGGAAAAAATTATGGTACAATAGACGGAAATAGGAGGTTATGCATTTCCGGCGTTACATACACATAACCGAGACATTATTCATCAACAGTAAATTCTCCTTCACTTCGCGCGACCGCTACCGTCGCAGGTTCGAATCCTGTCTCGGGCATGGATGTGTGTGATGTCCTTAGGTGAGTTAGGTTTAAGTAGTTCCAAGTTATAGGGGACTGATGACCTCAGATGTTAAGTCCCATAGTGCTCAGAGCCATTTGAACCATTCTCCTTCACTATTTACAACATTCTGCCAATGATGGCGTAATCGTTTGATTCCGCGACTGTAGGCGAAGAACTCTGTAATGTTGTTGCTTTAATTTGCTCTGAAAGCGGTGTTGATAGACAATAAAAGCCGGTTAAAAGCTGTGACCTGTCTGGGGAAGTTAACCTTGCATTACTGCGCAACTGTTTCACCAGGTATCCAGTCTAGCTTACCAAATTCCCAACCAGACTAACATTAATTATAATCTTTTAATAGTCATACGACAACCGGTGATATATATATATATATATATATATATATATATATATATAAAAGAGAATTTAAATAAAAAGAAATAAATCAGTTTATATTTGGAAATTTATTTTAACATTGATCATTGAAATTTCAGCATCTTAAACTTGATTCATAACTAAACTGGTGCCTTATTTAGGATTGTGAAAATGTGAGATTGTAATCTTACGGAACACATCAAATATGGAGGCAAGATTGGGAGACGGCATACAACACTGCATTCATAAAATAACACATGAAGAACGTTGAAGCATATGCAAGAGGAAATTAACCACAACCAACCGATTCAATTTTCACCCAAAGAAGTTACGTTCGTAGCGCAATCCTGTCCGTCATGAAATTACCACACACTGGTATACTAATTTCATACTAACTCTCTGTGAAATCTTCCCGAAAAGAATAGCTGAGGGCTACTTTGATGCGTACACCACATGCTTCACGTGGTCCTTGGTTTACACAAAGAGTGTAACTCCACAATAATTTTGATAATTAAAATAAATTACATCGAAACGCAATTTTCTAAAGAAAAACCTCGAACTGGTTACTATCGTCTTGCTATTAACCAGATGAGTCAAACAATTGTATAAGCACGTGGTACTGGTCTCACAAAGTACACCCCACGTGGGTTGAACATAAAGAAAAGTTGCTATATTGAAAAATATTGTCAAGACGAGACGTTATAATCTCACGCACATTCGCATTTAAGATTGATGATCTTAGAGTTACTGCTCAACACGTGGTTCCACTTTACTCACAAAGTAGTGACAAAGCAACTTCCGGAAGATATTCTGAACTTCACACTTGAATTACACTGCGTTGCAATTTAAAATAACATTAGATATTTTAGACATAAACCTGAAATAAAGGTGATTAAATTTTCAGTTAGGGTGAACTTAAGAAATCCATTGTCCTACGGACTTAGCAGACACGCGCTTAGCCGGAGATCTTACCACTTCAGACGCTAGCTGCGGACAGACTGACCTGGGCCGCTACCGAGCGTGCTTAACAGATACCAACGGAAGTGACCAGAGAGGCAGCTTCCTATACCAACATGACAAGGGACGGACAGGACCATACAAAGAATAGAAACCTCTCTGCTTTTAGAAAGCGTAGCTACCTGTTCCGACGTTGGTCCTACTGTTCTCTAGCAGACAGGCTTGTCTGCTACCCTCAAGCATGCAACTAGAAATACATTTGCTCATTCATCTTCTCACACAGAAGGGAAAGGGGATGACAGTATCTTATCATATACAGTATATAAAAGAAAGCGGATGTAGGTTCCGTATGAGACTGTGTGACATGAATTACATATAAACTGTGTTTTAAAGTGTAGTAGTGTGACAGATCGTTCTTGTTTATGTGTAAAAGTAACACGTTCCACTACTCATTTTTCTCCCAGATAGTCAGAAACGCCACAGTAAATTTAGAAGAGGAATTTATGCCGTAAATGACAACAGATTTAAGAAATTAACATGAAAGGAATCCAACAGAGACCTTTCAACTCGTCGAGCCATGTTCGGAGCGGAATTTCACCCGGAAAGGAAGTTAGTAGAAATTCGTTGAAGGTTGTTCGACAGAGAGCGATGAAGGTGAAAATATGAGGACTCGAAATCAGCTGACTAGGATGAGTGCGGAATAACTTCCCAACCCAACTCCTGTATAGCGTTTTTTGTCAGTGTAGCAGAATGCGGGCGGGCGTTTTCGTGGAGTAACAACACTTCACACAGTCGTCCTGATCGTTGCTCTTGGATTGCGTCTGCAAAATGTCTCAATTTTTGACTGCGTCAGCTGCCATGGTTACATCTCGGGCAAGCAATTCGTAGCACACCACATCCTCGTTGTGAATGTTCAGGTTTTGGCGGCGCAAAGACTGTTCCATTAAGTTTCGGGTGTGCAGCCGCAAGAATTCTCCTTCTTCTTCTAATAATTCGGCTGTATAACGTTCAGCCATCTTCAGAGTGAGCCGCAAGACTGCCGCTCCATTTTTTTTTTCTTTATTGTTTCGATTCCCACCCGAAGAGGGCGGGCTGGCAGCAGCTTAGTATGCCGCTCTTCAGCCTACAGAATTTGTTTTAAAAGGATGAAGATACTAAACAATAAAAACAGGCGATAAAATCGGAGACTTAAATGGTAATATGGCGGAAAAAAATGTGGAACTTAAAACATAGAAACAAAGGGATGATGATGCTAATAAAATACATATGAAGCAGACAGGTAAAATAATAGACAGACAATTAAAAAAACTCGGCGACAGTCTGGTTTCTGTTCGACGAGACATAAAATTCACACCCAGCCACAGCATGATTTCTATTCGCAACACTTTGGAAAGACGAACAACGCTGAACATTCACTTGAACAATGCACCAAAAAGTTGGTAAATATGACATACCACAGCCGAGGGCAGGTGGGGGCCGCTCCAGTGCTCGCTTCGTCCCTTTATACTCGAGTACCGCGCGACTGCGCATGCGGCCACAGATGCAAATGCGTCAGAGACGTTGGTTGGCGGCAGAGACGTGCACAATGCGCGGGTTACATCTATGACTCCGCAGTCGATCTGTGTTGGCATGTCGATACATCATTGTGAGCTGCACTGTGACGACGTCATTGTGAGTTTATTACACCAAGTGCCGGATTCCATGATTTATCAAGATTGAAACGACTAGCTGTATTAATCAAGCGAATCTCAATTGCCTCCTTCACTATCGAGTCCCAAAAAGATGATGCAGTTGCCAAAATTTCGACGTTGACATACATCCTCGCTCTTCCACCAAATGCATAACATCATCTTTCCTGGATGCACGCAAGTCTTTGTATGGGGAACTGCTGCTTTGTTTGGGCTCCATCATTCTTTTCTTTTCCTTATGTTGGTATAGAGACACAGTTTATCGTCACCAGTAATGATACAGTACAGGAATGGTCGGTGCCGCCTGAGTCTGTTGATGACCAGCAAGCAGAGATGTATTAATGGCCACCAGCTGATTTTTATGACTTTGGCTTACGGCATGCGGTACCATACTCCCGATTTTTTACCCTTCCCCATTGCATGCAAATATCTCACTATGATCACAGTTCATAACTCGAGTACACTCACGTGGATCATTGTGGGTTAATGTGTTAAAACGATCTTTATCAAACGCCATAGGTCTTGCTGAACGTGCAGTGTCACTGTTAACAAGACGATCTTCTTTAAGACGAGAAAACCATTTTCTTGCCATGCTCTGTCCAGTGGCATTATCCCCATACAGGGCGCAAATGTTTCTGGCTGCCCCTCTACTGTTACCCCTCTACTGAACTCAGAAGAATACGCCGCAGATGTCCCGACTTCTCCCCTTGGATGCCCATTTTCTTGC
This sequence comes from Schistocerca nitens, assembly GCF_023898315.1. NCBI lineage: Eukaryota > Metazoa > Arthropoda > Insecta > Orthoptera > Acrididae > Schistocerca > Schistocerca nitens. The sequence goes on along the minus strand of NC_064614.1, from coordinate 927,572,567 downwards.
ACCTACGGATCCATTCACTACATTAAAATGAGAAAATGAGAATATGTAAACACAAATAGCAACAATGAACTACAAATAAAAAAATGACAATAAAATAAATGAACAAATAGCAGGCGGAATACCGACATGGAAAATCAAAACTCTACGAACTTACGCCCTAACTTAATATTTATACACTTTGTAAAATGTACAGATCGCTTGAAAGTTCTGTATCAAGTTAAATTATACCTATTTCTTAAATAAAGGCGGTGGTACTGGTTATTGCGTGGTGGCTGAAGGATTCACACGCGTCCGCAGCTCGTGGTCGTGCGGTAGCGTTCTCGCTTCCCACGCCCGGGTTCCCGGGTTCGATTCCCGGCGGGGTCAGGGATTTTCTCTGCCTCGTGATGACTGGGTGTTGTGTGATGTCCTTAGGTTAGTTCGGTTTAAGTAGTTCTAAGTTCTAGGGGACTGATGACCATAGATGTTGAGTCCCATAGTGCTCAGAGCCATTTGAACCATCTGATTCACACGCTAAGTAATAGATGCCAGGACGTCCCGTGTTTACTGTGAAGTTGCAGCAGTAGGTCGCTTCTCAAGTTGGTGGCATTCCGGAAGTGTTCCCAGGGTCTGCTCGCCGTATTATGAAATTTCGGTTTCCGAGTTTAATCCCTGACGTGCGGCTGTAGGGGTCCGTAGATCCCAAGTGCGACATGTATCTGCTCAGCATGGAGGTCAACAAGAATCCTGTCTGTCCATTCCCGTGAAATGTGAGAAATTTAGCTCCATCTTAACTGTATTTCTGCTCGGCCAGTCTTGTGTATTGCCTGCTCTTTTATACACTGTGTAGGTTTCCGTGGTGGAAGACCGTTCAAACACTGTAAATGTGCCGTGGCCAGGAGCTATGTTGTGGAGTGGTGAGGGGCTGAATTAGTTAATAAACATGTAATGCTTTAGAACACATTTATTACAGATAAACTTTCCCAGAGGATAAACACGATGTTAATAACGCTTCTAGGCGCTTCAGTCTGGTACCGCGCGACAACTACGGTCGCAGGTTCGAATCCTGCCTCGGGCATGGATGTGTGTGATGTCCTTAGGTTAGTTAGATTAAAGCAGTTCTAAGTTGTAGGGGACTGATGGCCTCAGCTGTTAAGTCCCATAGTGCTCAGAGCCATTTGAACCATTTAATCGGTCAAGTCCACAGTGGACTTAAACAAACATTACAGCAGAAAACTCAATGGCAACTTCGCATTTAAACCCTGAAACGGTCAATTAACTCTAAACTCCAGAAATTTGCTGCAGTTACAATCCAAAGAGTTCTTACAGTGACAAAATTTACTAGTCACCAAAGTAGAATTGCAAGTTAAAAACCAGTTAAAAGCTTACGCAGTAGTCTATTAAATGAATTACTTTCTGCACGACTTAAAGAATTAAACTGCACACATCAATAAGGCCGCAGGTTGTCTTGAGAATTATGGGAATAATAGACAGGCATCACGCCCAGTACCAGCAAGCGTAGCTGTTGGCATCAGGTGACGGAATGATTACACGTCCCAGTAGCAAGGTTCAAAATGGTTCAAATGGCTCTAAGCACTATGGGACTTAACATCTGAGGTCATCAGTCCCCTAGACTTAAAACTACTAACCTAAGGACATCACCCACATCCATGCCCGAGGCAGGATTCGAACCTGCAGTAGCAAGGGACCACTAAGCCGTGACATATGTAACGCTGATCAGCCGTTATTACATGCTCTAGGATTTAGCAGCACAATTATTGTACTACCTGGAACGCATGAAAGAAATATAAGCACGGCTCAGAAAAAATAAACCCACACAATTTAAAAGGAACCAGTTCAGATTTCCACAGGTGAACGAGATTTAACTATCTGGACTATAGTGCTGATTAAGGAAGCGACTCAAAGTAACTATTTGAATGTATTAACGACTCTGGCCAGTGTCTGTCACTATTAGATAATTATTTAACCACTGTGACTATCTCCGTCGCCCGCTCTCGGCACACTTAAATGACTTCACAAGTGTGAGGACAAATTTTATCACAGCACGGGTAACTAAACTCAGTTCGTTCCGGAAACTCTTCCCCCCTCCCCCCCCCCTCCCTCCTCACACATTTTTTTTTGAAAAAAAAATGAAAAAAGACCCTTACGGAGGCAGATAATGAGAATGCGATTGCGCTGGTGGGTTTCCCCATAAGAATAACAATTTCCCAACGAAATTTATCAGATCTCACCAATAAATAAAGGAAGTTTCCGCAACAAGAGAACAAATCAAGCCAGATCCACAGCACTTTCACGATCCAGATGAGAAGCCACCATCGCACCGCCGTATGACAACAGCCGTGGCTCCTCCAGGCGTGAAGTAGAAGTTTCCGTCCGCTGTGCCCCAGAACATTACAGCCGTGCTCCTTCCGTTCGCCACCAAAGTCCGCCGCGACTGTACAACTACCACTAGGAGCACACCATAGCTCATGCCGTCTCAACGAACCCAATCCAACCTTGTTTTTCTCTGGCAGTGGTTGACCAAGCTCCCCTCCATCATATCCTCTAATCGCATCCATAAAGGTGACCATTATCCGTATAAGAGTATATTCACGCAAAGGCAAATAAAACTGCCGGGACAGGTCTCACCAACCTATTAATTGTTACTGCGTATACGCGTATACACACCATGCCAGGGAAACTTTTGCAGCGTGCCCCTCTACTTTAATGCTTCGAGACACATTACACTGGTCACATACGTTACAAGCTTGCTGCTGCCGCTCAAAAGTGCGTCTTGGTTGAGAATAGAGAATCTTCCAATTCTTATAATTCGTTTCCTTAGAATCGTTCCGTGGCGACTTCCATTTACTTCGTGACTGTCACCCGAATTCAAATGGCTCTAAGCACTATGGGACTTAACATCTGAGGTCATCAATCGCCTAGGCTTAGAACCATTTAAACCTAACATGAGGGCATCACACACATCCATGCCCGAGGCAGGATTCGAACCTGCGACCGTAGCAGCCGCGTGGTTCCGGACTGAAGCGCCTAGAACCGCTCGGCCACAACGGCCGGCCGCTGTCGTCCGAGCTAAGTGTGCAATTGGAAGACGTAAGCGTCACTTTTTGCTGTTCAAATGGCTCTGAGCACTATGCGACTTAACTTCTAAGGTGATCAGTCGCCTAGAACTTAGAACTAATTAAACCTAACTAACGTAAGGACATCAAACACATCCATGCCCGAGGTAGGATTCTTTTTGCTGTAGTTGAGGTGTAAGTTTCATATACGAGAGGCGTAACTTAAATGTTCAAATGTGTGTGAAATTGTAAGTAGGCTGTTTAGGTTTTTTTGGTAACGCCACCTCTGTATGAAAATCACTGGCTGTGTTGTGTGCAGTCTGTGGCTGCTTTGCATTGTTGTAATACTCGCCATTGTAGTGTTAGGCAGCTGGCTGGGAACAGCGCGTAGCGTTGCGCAGTTGGAGGTGAGCCGCCAGCAGTGGTGGATGTGGGGAGAGAGATGGCGGAGTTTTGAAATTTGTCTTGAACTGCTATATATATATATATATATATATATATATATATATATATATATATATATATATATATATATATATATATATATATGATGATATTAAGGTAAATACATTGTTTGTTCTCTATTAATATCTTTCATTTGCTAACTATCCCTATCAGTAGTTAGTGCCTTCCATAGTTTGAATCTTTTATTTAGCTGGCAGTAGTGGTGCTCGCTGTATTGCAGTAGTTCGAGTAACCAAGATTTTCGTGAGGTAAGTGATTTGTGAAAGGTATAGTTTTCTGTTAGTCAGGGCCTTTCTTTCGTAGGGATTTTTTGAAAGTCAGATTGCGTTGCGCTAAAAAAATATTGTGTGTCAGCTTAAGCACAGTCCTGTATAATTGTTTAAAAGGGGACGTTTCATATGTCGACCCTTAGCCGAGGATACCTCACTGGAATCTTCTGATTTTTTCCTTGTAGTTTCTGTAATTAGCGTAGATTTTGTTTATTGCTAGCGCGTAATTGTAGAGAGAATCTCCTTTGTAGTTGCAGTCTTTCATTGTTGTACAGTAAAACAGTTGTGGCATGCATGTAGATTTGCACCAAGTATTTCGCAGCTGCGCTTGCAATTAACTAGATATTATTTTCAGTGTTATATTAATGTGTTCTCTTATGTTTGCTCTTCAAATTGTGTTTTTCTGTGTTGTCGTGTGAAATACTGTGACAATAATGGCGTGTGAAAAACGTAATACTAGGCTCCAAAGTAAACTGAGAAATGACAGTGAAAACGAAAGCAGTGTGTTAGCGCCACCGAGTAATGAATTAACTGATGTTCAAAGTAGTAATTTGGTAATTGTGCATAGGGAAATGGAGCGGGCGGCAAACAATGGCGTGGACAGTGAAACAATTAGTGAAGAGGGAAGCATTATCGATCGATCGGTCGGCAACAGCTCGCCTCAGGAATCGGGAATGACAGGACACTATTTTGCAAATATTGTAGATTCAGGTTTTGGGTTCTCACCGTTTTCTCAAATGAGTCAAGACACATTTTCCGCTTGTCAAAATGTGAATGTTGCCGGTGCAAATTCACTGCCGAAAAGCACTGAGGAACATGTTCCAGACACCAGTGCATTGTTATTACAATTAATGCAACAAATGGGACAAAAGCTTGAAAAGTTAGACACAATGGAACAAAATCAGAGACAAACACAGCAAAAGCTTCAAAAGTTAGACACAATGGAACAAAATCTTAAAAAGTTAGACACAATGGAACAACACCAGAGACAAACACAGCAACAATTAGACGCAATGGAACAAAAGCTTCAAAAGTTAGACTCAGTGGAACATAAGCTTGAACAAACACGTGAAGATTTAACTATTGAGTTACATAACATCGAATCGAAATGTCAAAAAGTCTGTAATGACGTAAAAACACAAATTTGTGAGCATTTTCAACCTATTTTTTCGCGGCATGAAAACGCATTACAGAATCACGAAGCAGCCATAAAAGAACTGCAAACCATTGTTCATGAAAATCACGACACCTTGCAAGCTAAAATTGACTCAGTTGCATCTACCGATTCGGTTACGCAACTTGCAAAAACTCAGGAAAACCTAAAGGACACAGTAGAAAGACACATGGAGGAAATTAGTACATTATCAGAGAAAGTAGTTGAACTTTCAGATCAGCTAAATAATTTATCTACGAAGGTAGATGATAATCTGAATGACACAAAACCGGTAGTCTTTAATGACACAGAAGAGAGAGAACAAATTAGGAAACTGAAACAAAATCTGAATCAAATTAATACGCAACACCAAAGAGAAATCCGGGAAGTACAAGATCAGCTGACACAGGTAATACAAGAATTACGTATTTCAGAGGACACTCGCGCTCCAACACGGGAAGAGGGACTTAGAAATACGGAAAAGCCGCAAAATAATAACACAGGGCATTTCGGAAGTTATGAAAGAAATTGGCAATGTCCACCGAATTTTGAGATGGAACGGCCGACACGACCTAACAATGACCGATATGCTACTCGCCGACATGATGACTTTGACTATAAGCTGTTCATTACTACACGTAAATTCAAAACATTTAAGAATTCTGGCAATGACATTCATCCACAAGCGTGGCTCCATCAATTCTCTCATTGTTTTCCTCCCAACTGGTCATTGGAGCACAGATTAGAATTTATGTGTGGCTACTTAGAGAATGAACCAGCTGTAAGAATGCGATCAGTCATTCACGATTGCCACAGTGAAGGAGAATTTTATCATGCCTTCCTCTCTGCATATTGGTCTCAAGCTACAGAAGACCGAGTAAAACACAGCATCATAATGATGAAACGTTTCGAACAATCTGAATTTTCCAGTCTTGTGAAATATTTTGAAGACATGTTGCACAAGAATCAGTACCTGTCAAACCCATACAGCCCCTCAGAACTCATCCGCATTTGCTTAATCAAATTACCTGAACATTTACGACATATTATTTTAGCAGGACGTTGCAAAGACGACATTGAAGCTTTTCAGGGACTCCTACAAGAATTAGAAATTGACACAGACAGTCGCCGGATGCGAAAACAGGAAAACAAACACTACAGGTCACATACGTCACAATTCCGTGACGACAGAAACAATAACTGGACACGACAAGGCTATTCTTACAACGCAAATCGTGATCAAAACAGACATCACCCGTATGACAACCGTTGGCAGAATAATAGTTACAGAGAAAGATCGCATTTCCGTAGTAATGAATGTGACAGAGATTACCTTAGAAACAGACAATATGGGAACCAAAATAAATATTATCAAGGGAGACAGAATAACTTTAGACGCAACGGACCAGCGTGCAGTTACGATTCAGGAAGAAGTTCTCCACCACGTGACCGACAAGAAAGAAACTATGGAATCTACCGACATGACGACAGGCGATATGATCGGAACGACAGACCTGAATTGCATCAGAACTGGCGGGATTTAAACAGGGCAGGGCCCTCTCGTCACGGTGAATTTGTAGAAGTTAGGTCTCCAAACCCCAATAACGACGTGCGCCAATAAAGAGACAATAGACAATGACTCCCACAGCAGGCAGCCGCGTGCGCCCGCTGGCTCCGAGAAAAATAACATAAGACGCTAGCCTTGAGAAAAATTCCAGTATTCTTTACCGACGTACACCGCATGACAATTGCATTCAAGTTCAAACTCTGAGTACTATGAAGAGTAAAGGATTTCACCACACTTCACATATCAAACCGTTTATTGAAAGATAATCTGCTTTTTGACTTTGTCTTTGCTATATAACTTTTCACTTTACATTACTAGTATGCTTTGTAAGACTTAAGAAACTGTTAACATGTAACAATGTTTGAAGTTAAATATCCAGTCAAGAACCAAGAGAACTTATTTAAACAGAAATTACGAATGCATTGTTGTTGTGAACAGACGACACAGTGTTATTGTGTGTGTGCATTCTTGCTTGTTTGTTGCACGATTACGTAACGACTATAAGGCTCACATACTTAGAACATTTACCAGTACTGCTAATGAGATTTTAATGCAACATTTTGGTTTATTTGAAAATACATTCTGAATTTAAAGTGCTTTCTGAGAGATACCAGATGACACAGAGGTTAGTTTAAGTGACAGCTACACGATTTTTATCACGACGCTACTAATGAGTGACAATTTACAATGTTGCTTTTGCGGTGTATCTGTTTTATATCTGCACAGTTTTCTGAATTCTTCTGGAAAGAAAAACATGTTTTAGTAGTAACTTTTGTGGTATAGCTACAATGAGACAGCCTTTTCCGTAGCACAACAATACGTTACAGCACAGTACTTTCTTCATCACGGCAATAAGCGTAATAACTAAGATATCTATTCGCAAAGCATTTCATTTTTGTGTATCGTGAGGTAAGTACATTGACTTCTGCAGAACTTAGCTTTCGGAGGACGATAACTACGACACTTCCACAGAGATTATCTTACAACAAGACGCACAGTTTAGCGCTACAGTACACGCATTTGAGTGATTAATTTTGTAGTTAAAACATTTATTTTTAAAGATATTTGAAGTACAATGATACAAAAGTTTTCCGCGATACATTTCATTCCATTGCTGTAATCTGTAACACCTGAGGGTATAATTACATTCATCCCCAGGGGGGTACACGCTTACTTTGTGTACCATGTGTGTGGCAACCACAAGGAACCCTAGCTAATGTGGTATTTGCTTATACAACTTTACACATCGGTACCATATTTCTCTAACACACAAATTACACAGCTATCTGATTATTTACCTGAGAGAAACAAACATTTTTTTACTATATTAGTGACAGATGTTTACGTAATTACACAGTTGAATAATTTCACACTTATGAAATTGTATTTTGTCAGTACTTTGTGAACTCTTCATATTTTTTCGGATCCATTGTGGTACTATGAGAGCTTTGAATGATGTATTTGGCATGGGATCATGATTTTAAAGTACGTTTGAGGCAGATGACACTTTTGACATGAGCAGAGAATTTTTTTAGGTTTTGAAATTATTGGAGGAAGCTACGACGATTTTGAGATTTGACTGAGGTGTTATGATGTTATTTTTACGACGACGATGTGTATTATGCTGCTGAGGTATGTTTGTGGTCAAGAAGCTGATGCTATATGAGGAATTTGATTATGCTACATATTTCATATAATGAAATATTAAAGAAGCATCGACGAATATATATATGTGTAATAAGGTAAGGAGTAATGAATAGAAGGTAGGGACTCTGACTGGTGAAAAAGGATGTTGTAAACCGAGAATCGTACTTTAAGAGTTATGAAATGTGTGTAAATGCGTGAATGTATCACAATGCTGGCGAAAATTTTTTGGACACTGTTATATTCATACGATTTTGTTTCTACAGATTTGTAACCCAAATTCTTGACCTATGAAATTTTTATATGAGACTGTCGCTGTAGCGAAAACTGCTGTCGTAAATATTTCGTTAAGAAAGGTAAGTGACCGTGAAGTAATTCGTTGTGAGCGGCCAGGTGTGTCAGATGCCTGGAGAAAAAGCCATTATTGCGAGCCCTTTTCAGCGGCACAGGTAGAAAAAAAAGGGGGGAGGCCATTATCCTCGCTATTGACGTTCCTTTGTAGAGAGCATCGCAAAAACGACACGGTCGAACTTGAAAACATATGTTGACACTGTGGAGCTCTTAATTTATGATATTTAAAGGAATGCCTAATGAAATGACGAGAAATATTTTTACATCTGCACACCTGATTATGACAAGCGTCTTTCTACGAGAGTTGAGAGAATGTCTACTAACTTATGAAATGTCACATGACTATTGAATGATATTTTTATGCTTTGGTTTGCGTAATTGCTTATTTCATTTGATATCTAGTTTCTAGCTGCACTGCAGCATTGGTTAAAATAAAATTTTATAGATGTACTAATATAAATTTTTTCTGTCTACAGATCGAGTAAATAATAATTTTTTCAAAAAAAATGAGGGAGCACAAAAAGACATTTACCTTCACAGGAACTGCAATCATAGTTTTCTTTTCAAGTACTTGTTAATTTCTTTTGTAGAATAAATTGTGATGCATCACTCTAGTGTTAAGATGTGACATAGGTCTTAGACATGGCCATTTTTAGTGTAATACTTTTTCTGCTTGAACTTTGTCATGTTTAGGTATAAGTTATGCTGTTTGCCAGGCATAGTGCTACTGAATTTTAATTTGCGTTACTCTGCTAAGCCAGATTTATTTTTCTTGTTTGCTGCACATTGCCTTATATTAGTCGTAATATTGCAATTGCTTTGCTAATTTCTAAAATGCTGCTTCCTTTGCAAATCTGCACTTTTTTGTCATTGCTGTTTGCGTTAATTGTTTTATGTGCTGCTGCATTGCCTCGTCCCTTAGTTTAGCATCTGAGCTTAGTAGATTTAAGTTAGCTTAAGAGGGGGTAGACTATATAAGAAACTAGTTGTGATGAATGGAAAGAAATGCATTGAAGGTATATGAAAACGTTTTCGGCCAAAATGAGTATTGTACAATGATCCGTAATTATTTTGAAAGAAATATGAACAGAGTAGAGAAAGCAGGTATTGATAGGACTTTTTGGCAATGATGATGAATGAAGGGAGATCTCCAAGAAGTAAAGAAAGTTTTGTTTGCAAAATACTGCAGTAAAACAAACCCTGTCCTATCCTTGTATTATTCCGCTATGTGTTTGTGTACCCTTGTGTATTTGTTTTCTTCCTGTCTCTGTGTAGTTTCATAGAATTTTTTCTTCTTCTAATACTAAGCTACATTCACTATGATGAGGAATACTGTTATCCTCAAATATAATTGGCATTAATAATATGTTATTTTCTTTGTAAAGATGTTTAGACATTATTTATTCTGTTCTGTTTTAATGCTCATGTGTAAAGTTGATGTTTCAAAATTTATTCTGATCTTTTATGTATCTACTTATGTCATAATTCCTGTAACACTGTTGTATATGTTATTTTGATTCTTTTGTAAAGCCTGTACTACAAATGTTATCTGTATTGTTACGTTCTTGAATGATGTATTTGTACCTTGTTATTGTATTCTTATGTTATAAAATTGTAATTGACAGCAGTTCATCAAATTAAGTAACTTGTAAGTTCCATTTCACTGCACACGTTTCTGTTGGTCATACTATATGGACAATATGTGACACGTAGGGACTGTTAGTGTTTGCACGTCTGTTAATAATTCAGCAAGGGACTGGATAACAGCATTGCTGGTTCTGAGGACAATTCCAAAAACTTTGTGAGTGCACAAGTGGTGGTTATGGACTTGCTATATTGTCCGCAAGACTCTTCGATGGTGATTGTGCAACTGCACAGTCGCAGCAGATGGTTGCTGGCCGTCTCTACAAGGACTACAGTGGGTCTGCATCTTTGATGGCCCACCTGTACCATTATCTCTACAAGGACTACAGTGGGTCTGCGTCTTTGCTGACTCACCAGTACCATTATTTCTACAAGGACTGCAGTGGGTCTGCGCCTCTGGTGGCCCACCAATACCGTAATCTCTACCAGGACTACAGTGGGTCTGCTCTGTGATGACCTACCTACCAATATTCTTCAAAACGTCGAATGACTCTGCTGTGGGTTTGCTCTGTTGTGGCCCATTACCTGTCAGCATGTCAAGAGTCAGCACTGTCTTTCCGTTGGAAGGACAACGCTACTTCTTCAAGACTGCATGGAAATCCACTACTTCCGTGTGCATTTTCTTTTACTGCTCAGACTTTGAGAAAAACACTGCAATATGATGAATGATCAGGACTGTCTTTATGGACTGTGAGAAAATTTTAGCTTTTGACCAACATTGTATCAATAAGTGTGTGCATTTGATTTCCGTGTTATTGTAATTACGATTATGAAAAATTTATACAAATATGTATTGCCCAGTGCCCAAACCAATTTGTAAATTTTTTTGTGGGAAGCATGGGGGCTATGTAAGTAGGCTGTTTAGGTTTTTTTGGTAACGCCACCTCTGTATGAAAATCACTGGCTGTGCTGTGTGCAGTCTGTGGCTGCTTTGCATTGTTGTAATACTCGCCATTGTAGTGTTAGGCAGCTGGCTGGGAACAGCGCGTAGCGTTGCGCAGTTGTAGGTGAGCCGCCAGCAGTGGTGGATGTGGGGAGAGAGATGGCGGAGTTTTGAAATTTGTCTTGAACTGCTATATATATATATATATATATATATATATATATATATATATATATATATATATATATATATATATATATATATATGATGATATTAAGGTAAATACATTGTTTGTTCTCTATTAATATCTTTCATTTGCTAACTATCCCTATCAGTAGTTAGTGCCTTCTGTAGTTTGAATCTTTTATTTAGCTGGCAGTAGTGGTGCTCGCTGTATTGCAGTAGTTCGAGTAACCAAGGTTTTCGTGAGGTAAGTGATTTGTGAAAGGTATAGTTTTATGTTAGTCAGGGCCTTTCTTTCGTAGGGATTTTTTGAAAGTCAGATTGCGTTGCGCTAAAAAAATATTGTGTGTCAGCTTAAGCACAGTCCTGTATAATTGTTCTAAGGGGACGTTTCAAAATCTTATGGGACTTAACTGCTAAGGTCATCTGTCCCTAAGCTTACACACTACTTAACCTAAATTTTCCTAAGGACAAACACACAGACCCATGCCCGAGGGAGGACTCGAACCTCCGCCGCGATCAGCCGCACAGTCCGTGACCGCAGCGCCCTAGACCGCTCGGCTAATCTCGCGCGGCAGGCGTAAGTAATACAACACATAAGTAATACAACACATAGGTAATACAGCAGATTTTTTTTCTGAGAGCAGGTTGGTTTTATTCAGGATTCCAATACATTATATTGTATCCCACTGCTTTGTCTAAAAAAAACTATTTTTTCACATACTATCCGTTCAACGCGACGGCCTTACGCCGCCTGACTGGGGGAATTGTACGTTCGAATGGTACCTCTCTACTGGTCGACGTCGTAGTCAACATTTTGACGTATCAATAACCTCCCCATCCTCCACGTACTGCTTGCCGCCGAGTGCTTTCTTGATTGGGCCAAACGAATGGAAGTCGGAAGGTGTGAGATCCGGGCTGCAGGGTTGACGAAGAAGAACTGTTCAGTGAAGTTTTGTGAGCTCCTCTCGGTGACGAACAGCCTGAAATCGTGTCTTCATTTCCCTGCGAGTAGCACAGTACACTTCAGAACTGATCGTTGCTCCGTGAGTGAGGACGTCAAACTGAATAACTCTTCGGAGTCCCAGTATGACCGTCGTCTTGGCTTTAGCGGCTGTTTCTTCGGAGAAGGTGTGTCGCCACTCCGTGGATTGGCGTTTTGTTTCCGGTCGGAAGTGACGCCCCCATCACCTGTGTCGACGTTGTCACGATCAGCCTCGTAATGCGCAATGCTTCTTTCTCATAAAGGTCTACTGTTAGGCGGCGAGGAAAGCGGCTGGCACGCCTCTGAGTACTCCAGCTGGTGCACGAGCGTGTCAGCACTACCAACAGAGGCGTCCAGTCGAGCAGCTGGATGTCTGATAGTTATGCGTCGATCACCTCCAGTGAGAGTGTCCGCTCAGGAGTAACAGCGGTGTGCGGCCGGCTGACAAGCGGGAGACGGGAAGGTTTACGCGGCCCTTTTGCGCTGGCTACAGAAGCCACACCCAACGACTCACCGTGCTTTTATCACTGCCTCGTGTTCGTAGACGTTCTACAAGCGCCTATGAATATCTGTGATGCACAGGTTTTCTGCCAAAAGAAACTCAGTGACAGCTCTCTGCTTGGAACGCACAACCGTTACAGACGCCATTTTGAAGATTACATATTGCGCCGTTACATTTGAAACTTTGTGAAACAAGAGCTGAAGTGTGAATATTCCACAATGTCCCACAGCAAATTACGCATTTTTTTCGTGCGAAATTGACTAATAAAACTGTGTCGCATAACTTATTGAACGTTTTTCGTATCGGAGTCCATACTCTGGGCAGATCTCATTTATCCGCTGGCTTGAGTATTGTGTATGAGGAGCTCTTTGGGCTGTCTCTTTTACTTATTTGAAAACGCGAGCTGTGCAGATGAAAAACTCTGACTTCTTCTTCCTTAAGTCTGTATAACGATATGAATCAAAATAGCACATGATTCCTTTACTTTATTTTTCGCGTCAGGGTCTGTCAATTTTTCAGTCCAGTACTGGGGTAAGTCAGAAGCTTCAGGCTTGCTTAGCAACAGGCCGTCTAGGGAGCAACGTGCAGGATAATTTCTCGATGTTGTAAGATGGTCCATGTTTTGTATTTCTCTGCAATCGCACTTATTGTCGTGAAGTTGTAATAGGCTCCATTTTATCGGATGGGTTTTGACAGGTGCTATACCGGTTTTGATAGGATTTGGCATTTGGCCTGTAGTTTAATTCAACACCTCTCGGTGCATGTTCTGAAATGGGCGACAGGAAACGTGTCGACGGTGTAACTGGGGAACCGATTTTAGGCCGTTTAATCCATGAAGGCGCTCATCAAATGTCTTTTCGAACTGTTCACTATGTTCATGAGCTACCCGATGAGATTTGGGACTGCTCAAATCTGAAGCTTGTGAGAACTTTTTCAGTGGAGTGGGCTTCTTGCATCCTGTGACTAGCCCACAAGTTTCGTTAAGGCTTCTGTCGATCTTCTTTGGATGCGCCCACCTAGACCACACAGGACACACGTACTCAGCTGCGGAAAAGTAAAGTGCTAAATCGATGGTTCTGAACACAGCAAGTTTGGCGCCCCACTTAGCTTTCTAAGGACATCGTTCCTTGCAGCTACCTAGTTTCGGTTTCTTTCGGAGTGATACTTGTATGTGAGGGACATCTCAAGCGTCACTCCAATGTATGTTGGCTAGTCTATTGCGCTCAAGGATAGACCAATTCCAATTAACGTACAGCTTTCTATTTACTAGGCGCGTGCGCAGGTGAAAAGCGCGAACTTTCGTTCTAATTGGAGGGAGTTGTCATCGTAATATGCTCAATTAGCTTGTAGAGTAGTCTCCAACATTACGTCTGTTTCCTCAAAAGGTTCTTCCATGTGCTGTGATATCCAAATCGTCAGCATAGAGAAAATGTGTCGTATCTTTGAGTATTGGCTGATCGTTCGTAAATATGTTGAACGGGATGGCGACTAGAACATTTCCCTGAGTAAGGCAGTTTTTCCGCTTCCTCCAGCGAAATTTTTTCCTTTCTAGGATAACATAGAATTGTTGGTTCTGCAGCAAGGATTATATAATTTTTACTCGTTGATGGTCCGCAGTAATATCATAGAATTTGAGAAATTGTTTTCTGTGTTTTACTGTACCTTCCATCAAATGAATAACATCACTGATTCAAATTAATCCGTCAGCAAACTGGCTTCAGGCCAAGTAAATCTTGCCAGATCTTGGAACTTACGGAGCGTATAGAAAAGGGATAGGAAAATAAATTGATAATGGGATTGGCTCTGGTGTATCTAAGTGCCCCCTAGAATACCGTACACCATGTAATTGACTTCAGTATTTCGTATTAGCTTTCTGTGTTTTTGTTTTCTCGTTGCCCTCTAACATGGTTTGTGATCACCTCGGACGGCCAGTACAGTTGCACACCTGCATGGCATGGACAGTATGAGGTTATTAATCAGCTTTTGAGGGATATTTGATCATTCTTCCATGAGTGCAATATCCAGCTCTGTAATTGTTTGGGAGGTGCTGGTCTGGCTGCACTGCGTCTGCCAACCGCATCCCAGGCATGCTCAGTCAGGTTTAGGTCCGGTGAACAAGCTGGCCACTCCCTTCGTCAAATTTCCTCAGCTTCAAGCATATTGTCTACCAGTGCAGCTCTGTGAGGACGAGCAATACCGCCCACCAGAAGGAACCCATCTCCTATGATACCAGCATAGGGCACAACAAAAGGTCGAAGGATCTCGTCTCTATAGCTCTGAGCTGTCAAAACGCCATTCTCAACGGCATTGAGGCCCGAATGTCCGCCAATACTGACTCCTGCCCACACCATTCGTCCACCATCATTATATGGTGATCTTTCTTGCACATAAGCAGGATTGTTCCGAGTTCCAAGTTCTCTCCACCTGAGGGAACGATGATTGTCCGGCTGAACACAAAATCTTATCTGTGAACAGCACTCGACGCCATTCGTCACGACTCCAATCCTGATGTTCCCGCGCCCAGTTTCTGGGCGCTAAACGTTGTCGTGGGTTTAATGGGACACAGAAGATAGGCCTCCGTGCGTAGAGGCCACATCCCCGAAAGCCATTTCGGCCCGTTTGTGTTCATATTTTGCGTCCTGTTGCTGCCTAGAGGGTGCGCTGCAGCTGAGTTGCAATTCAGCCTCCTGTCTCGACGGGCTCTTGACCGGAGATAACGGTCATCGCTTGCTGATCTTACACGTGGACGACCTTGGCCTTGCCTCCTTCTTCCTGTTGTCTGAAATCGCGTTACAGACCAATAGTTGCAGCCACCTCCGTCTGTATCCATCCCGCTTCCGACCGTCCTATGGCTCTCCGTGCCATAGCTTCGTGTAAGTCACGTTGTTGTTGCATTGCACTGCCTGGTCACTACATTATTTGAACCCAACTTCTTGTGTAATTCGTTTGGTAGAGTAAACACAAGTCAACACCAACCCCCTCTGCAGCAATTTTCCGTTATTACCACTATCTCGGTGACCGTAATGTTGTTGTCTCGACTCCGTAGAACCAACAGAAAGACGTCGAATCATTTTACTTCATTTTGACGATGATAATATTTGAGAACCTAGATATCTCAACTGATCCTCTAATTGTTTTGACCGGTGTTATATGTTTGTTTGCTTTGGAATAAATGATGAGTATTGTGATATTGTTTTCCATTTATGAAGCCTACTTCCTACTACTTCTTGAACGATTAGGAGAACCTTATTTAACAAATATAACCAGGAATACACTAAGGCGTAGTTGTGATATTGTTCCCGTCGTTCGCAGTGATCAATTTATTAATGGACTGTCGCGTAACACGCACAGCTCTTTGTTGTCGTGATGAATGGGTAGCGTTCGCAAGATTTATTTCGGAAATCGTACGGTTAGTAATCTAGACTAGTTTCATAGTCTCGACATTCTTCCGGCTGGAACGGTGACCAATACACTTTAGAAATAATATGTATTAGCCTGTAGTCGCAATTTTTTATTTTTCATACTGGCTACCGGTTTTGGTACACAGTACATCCTCAAATGGTTCAAATGGCTCTGAGCACTGTGGGACTTAACATCTGAGGTCATCAGTCCCCTATAACTTAGAACTACTTAAACCTAACTAACCTATGGACATCACACACATCCATGCCGGAGGCAGGATTCGAACCTGCGACCGTAGCGGTCGCGCGGTTCCAAACTGACGCGCCTAGAACCGCTCAGCCACACCGGCCGGCATTACATCCTCAAGCCATCATCTGGCACGCAGTCGCCATATTCGCTTCGCAAGTAGGTGTGTCAAATACTGGACCTATATTAGTATCGACCTATATACACTTAATGACAAAAAAATTGAAGCGTACATGTACAGCCAATCGGTAGGAACGGCAATGATCAGGCTTGCAATTCTGTGTCACAACTACAACGGCAACAGAGTGTTTAGTGTTGTTACCGGGCCAGGGAGGTTACACAAGAAGTAAACAGAAGTACACTGCCCTCCATAAGTTTGTAAACACCATGCTGCGTGTTACAACGGAGCAAGATGGAAGTGATCTATGTGAGTTATTGGTTAGAGTACGGAATAGCAAGCAAAATTAACGCTTAGTAATGACACGTACAGTATTGTACACTTAATTATTATACATATACATACATATCGGAACATACTAGTATTGCTCCGTTTTATGTAAACCGACGTTACCTATCCAAGCAGTTCTACTAAACACCGCAGATGGCGCGAGTAGACCGCATGACTATGTAGAGGTACGTTGTTTACATTTCTGTTCACTTGTAGTTGCGTTTGCATAACGTTATGACACGCCGCGAAAGTAATTGAAAATGGCTCCAAAGTGCCAGATTCCTTATGAATCACGGGTAATGATAATCACTTTGCACCAAGAAGGCAATAGTGTCCGACAAATAGCAAAGAAACTGATGATTTCCATCAGCGGAGTTGTCAAAACCACACACCGGCATCGAGAAACAGGCTCCTACGGAGATAGTCCTCGCTCAGGAGCACCCAGGAAAATATCAGAACACGAGGAAAAGTATTTGGTAGTGACCAGTAAACGTAACAGATTAAAAACTGTCCGTGAATTGACCGTCAACAGTGAGACGTAGCCTGGCAGACAATTTCCGAGGTTATGTAGCAACAAGGAAACCACTGTTGCGTCCTGTTAACAAGAACCACATGAACGCTTGAATCCTCAACGCGTAATTCCAACTGTAAAGTGTGGTGTCACCGCCAGACACCACACTTGCTAGGTGGTAGCTTAAATCGGCCGCGGTCCATTAGTACATGTCGGACCCGCGTGTCGCCACTGGCAGTGATCGCAGACCGAGCGCCACCACACGGCAGGTCTCGAGAGACGGACTAGCACTCGCCCCAGTTGTACGGACGACATTGCTAGCGACTACACGTACGAAGCCTTTCTCTCATTTGCCGAGAGACAGTTAGAATAGCCTTCAGCTAACTCCATGGCTACGACCTAGCAAGACGCATTAACCATATCTGGAGAGAGTCTCACTTGTATTATCAAGAGAAATGTACCACAATGAATTAAAGTTAAGTATACGAGAAGCTCCGTTCTTTTCTTTATAGCTTTCATCACGTATCCTGTTTCAGACTTAACGCCAGTCGGCGTGTGTGTACGCGTGCCTTTCGGTTACCCGTCACTGTGGACTGGCTGCCTTGTCAGTCCACTACATAAAGCATGTAGGGGGTTCTGTGATGGTATGGGGATCATTTGAAGGGAAGAAAGTCGGGAATTTGGTGAAAATAGATGGAAAAATGAACCAAAAGGATTATCATGCCATTCTCCAGTGACATGCTAAGACATCTGGTTTGCTCCTGATTGGGAAAGGGTTTGTCTTGCAGTAAGACAACGATCGGAAACATACGTCTCGCATGTGTCAGAACTATGTGAAGTCTCTAGAGGTTCGTAAAATGTTGAAAAACATGGAATGGCCGCACCAATCCCCTGATTGTAACCCAATCGAGCTGCTATGGGATGAATTGGACAGGATGATCCGAAAACGGGAAATAATGAGTGGTCACAATTGTGGGAGGTTCTGCAGCAAGAATAGAGATTAATTCCAAGTGAAATGTTGGCAAAACTGACGCAGCGCATGCCGAGAGTGTGTAAGGCAGTGATGAAAGCAGAGGGTGGCTACTTTGAGGAATCGAAAATTTAATTGTTGCATCTTCCTGTGTTGTTTGAGCTTAATAAACACTTGAAAACAACAAAATGCATTTTTATACTGTATTTCCTTTGCATTGTCTGTAATTACTAGATGTTTCCTAACTTATGGAGGGTAGTGTATTGAGTGATCACTGTGAAGGACACAGAGATGCCGCGTACTAATCTGCGACAGTGTTATCAGGACCCGCCAGGATTTGCGAGGCGTTTCGTTGTGGGGTCTCCCATTCCCCAGCTGGACAAAGTGTGCAATATACATGCTCGTGGGACATTTGGATGTGGCAATGTTCCGATGTTGGACTACATGGGAAGTGCCCACAGGAATACTAGTCGTGAAGTTTTCAGTCGACCACCTCTGAACAACATGAGAGAGCACCATCGTACTCTGCAGCAAGCACATCGTAACCTCTTGACATACGCGCCTGTCACCCGAGACAAGTACAGTAGAGCGTCGATTATCCGAAGTAATTGGAGGACATGGGTGCTCGGAAAACTGGTTTGTTCGGATAATCGAACTGTACATGTTTATTTGCCAAAAAGAAGTACTGTACAGTAAATTTATTCATAAAAACAGGCATCTCTTTTAGTATTACAAAGTAACATACAAAGACAACTTCAGTAGGAATATATAGTATGTGGCACAGTTTATTAAACAAAAATATATACATATTACATACGTATTTTGCATGAACAATACACACAGTATACAAAATTAACGTTTAAAAAAATCCTTTATTTTGGTCTGTCTAAGCAAGCCTACACGCTTACGAGCAGCCAAGTCACGTACTTTTTTCATTACAGATATCTGAAACTGGTCACTTTCATCTTGGACATCAAACCATCGCAAGGCAGTATCTAAACACGTGAACGCCTCAGAAGCTGTTGGTATACTTTCATCTTCACTTTCTGGAGCACTGATTGATGAGATGCTGGCGGCGTCATCTTTATCTAATGGTTGAAATGGCTCTGAGCACTATGGGACTTAACATCTTAGGTTATCAGTGTCCTAGAACTCAGAACTACTTAAACCTAACTAACCTAAGGACATCACACACATCCATGCCCGAGGCAGGATTCGAACCTGTGACCGTAGCAGTCCCGCGGTTCCGGACTGCAGCGCCAGAACCGCACGGCCACAGCGGCCGACCGTCATCTTTATCAGTGACGACATTTACAATCTCGCTGTCCTGCATGATTTGGTGTCCTGGATCTGCATCATCGATATTCTACATCTACATCTACATGACTACTCTGCAATTCACATTTAAGTGCTTGACAGAGGGTTCATCGAACCACAATCATACTATCTCTCTACCATTCCACTCCCGAACAGCGCGCGGGAAAAACCAACACCTAAACCTTTCTGTCCGAGCTCTGATTTCTCTTATTTTATTTTGATGATCATTCCTACCTATGTAGGTTGGGCTCAACAAAATATTGTCGCATTCGGAAGAGAAAGTTGGTGACTGAAATTTCGTAAATAGATCTCGCCGCGACGAAAAACGTCTTTGCTGTAATGACTTCCATCCCAATTCGCGTATCATATCTGCCACACTCTCTTCCCTACTACGTGATAATACGAAACGAGCTGCCCTTTTTTGCACCCTTTCGATGTCCTCCGTCAATCCCACCTGGTAAGGATCCCACACCGCGCAGCAATATTCTAACAGAGGACGAAAGAGTGTAGTGTAAGCTGTCTCTTTAGTGGACTTGTTGCATCTTCTAAGTGTCCTGCCAATGAAACGCAACCTTTGGCTCGCCTTCCCCCCAATATTATCTATGTGGTCTTCCCAACTGAAGTTGTTCGTAATTTTAACACCCAGGTACTTAATTGAATTGTACTATTTATCGAGTAATCGAATTCCAACGGATTTCTTTTGGAACTCAGGTGGATCACCTCACACTTTTCGTTATTTAGCGTCAACTGCCACCTGCCACACCACACACCAATCTTTTCTAAATCGCTTTGCAACTGATACTGGTCTTCGGATGACCTTACTAGATTGTAAATTACAGCATCATCTGCGAACAATCTAAGAGAACTGCTCAAATTGTCACCCAGGTCATTTATATAGATCAGGAACAGCACAGGTCCCAGGACGCTTCCCTGGGGAACACCTGATATCACTTCAGTTTTACTCGATGATTTGCCGTCTATTACTACGAACTGCGACCTTCCTGACAGGAAATCACGAATCCAGTCGCACAACTGAGACGATACCCCATAGGCCCGCAACTTGATTAGAAGTCGCTTGTGAGGCACGGTGTCAAAAGCTTTCCGGAAATTTAGAAATACGGAATCAACTCGAGATCCCCTGTCGATAGCGGCCATTATTTCGTGCGAATAAAGAGCTAGCTGCGTTGCACAAGAACGATGTTTTCTGAAACCATGCTGATTACGTATCAATAGATCGTTCCCTTCGAGGTGATTCATAATGTTTGAATACAGTATATGCTTCAAAACCCTACTGCAAACCGACGTCAATGGTATAGGTCTGTAGTTAGATGGATTATGTTGTGTCGGCAGACTTGCCAACACTACGCACACTAATTGAAAGAGGCGGCCAAGATGCACGCACTAACTGACGAAGGATGGAGTGAGGTCTGAAACAGGAGACTTAATGAATGCTATAAAGAAAAGTACGTAGCTCCTTTGGTACTTATCTTTTAATCCATCCTTTGTATACATCGTTCTTGATGAGACATCTGGAGATTGTGGCGATACAAGTGCGACTCTTTAGATACAAGCTATCTAAGGCTAATGGCGCCTTGCTAGGTCGTAGACATGAACTTAGCTAAAGGCTATTCTGTCTCTCGGCAAATGAGAGCAAAGGCTTCGTCCGTATAGTCGTTAGCAACGTCGTCGTACAACTGGGTCGAGTTCTCGTACGTCTCTCGAGACCTGCCGTGTGGTGGCGCTCGGTCTGCGATCACACAGTGGCGACACGCGGGTCCTACATGTACTAATGGACCGCGGCCGATTTAAGCTACCACCTAGCAAGTGTGGTGTCTGGCAGTGACACCACAGATTACTCCTACTACCCTTATTAAACACTGGTGCGACATGTACAATTTTCCAATCTGTAGGTACAGATCTATCATCCATTCATGAACGTCGTCTTCATCTCATTCGAGGCAGTCTTTTTCTTTCAGCATACCGAGAATTTCGGACATGGAAGGTCCCATTAGAAGCAATGTTCCGCCAGCGGTGGCCCAGTGCGGCGACAACTGTGGGAAACGTGGTTTGGGAGTGAGGGGGATGATGGGTGGTAGGGTGGGAGAGTAACAGGTGCGAGGAGAGCGATTACACAGTTCGGTTAAGCGGTCGTTCGCTTGGCCGACGTTCGGATAATCGACGCTCTACTGTAATGGACTGCCTGCAGAATTTTGTGTAATCCGGCTCCACTGGTCAGACACTAGCAGTAACAGGACTAGGAAATTGCCGCCCCTTACGTAGGCTGCCGTTAATGCCACAACAGAAATGGCTGCGTCTGAAATGGTGCTGTGACTGGGGAGCATGGAGTGTTGATGAGTGGTGTCGCAGTGTGTTCAGCGATGAACTACTGTTCTGACTGTTCTAATCATCGACACATGGCTCGTGTCTCTATGAAATTTCTGCATAATGCTGAGGTGCTTCTGATGCCAGCAACATCCGCTGATCTGTCCCCGATAAAACATGTGTGGGACCAGCTCGGATGTCAACTCCGTCTCAGTGCCAGCATCCAGGATGTAAAGGAACAGTTGTAACAGTTGTAGTCCGGCGTCCTCAGGATGCGATACAACGGCTTTATGACAATCTTCTCAACTGAAGTATATGCATCGAGACAATATGATACTGATAAGTGGAGTCATCCAAGTTCTTTGCAAAACTGATTCGGTTTTGTAGCCTTTGCAGTGGCATCATACGCCCTCTCATCCCATGCGCTTCATTTCGTTTTCCCCTCCCCTTCTGTGTGCCTCCTTTTTTCTGTCACGCAGTGCACTCCGACAAAATGGAATCACAAGTTGAGCGACATAAACTAAAGTGCGTAGGTGTGTTTGTACATATGAAAAATGATATCAATTCAGATTTCGCGCCAGTCGCATACGAGAGGCGCTAGTAGCACCATTATGAGGATGCAAATCAGGTTTGCTTCAAATACACGCTGAATAGTCGTGAGCGTTAGTAACCTTTGAGATTGGACACGGTGAGTTGGTGTTAGAAATGCCTATAAGGCAATGCGACTTGGGTAGTTTGTGCAGCTATGTTGTTCATAATATTGCGCTGGTGTTACGGTCAGCCAAACTGCCTTCGTAAACACGAAGACTTGGACTCGAGTCCCGGCCGCAGCACAAATTTTAATTCACTTCTTCAGCTTCCAACGTTATCGTAGATAAATTAGGGACTTCAATGTCTCAGGGAAAATTTAATTTAAGATCTATACGAACACATGAAGTACAGCACTTCCCCATTACGTCCAATGCTGGGGTGTTACTCCAATGTCGGAGATCCCTGGTAATAGCGACAATATAAAGGGAGATGTGGAGTTTGTGTTGGGGAGGGCATTTGACTTGTGTAGTTCTTGTAGCTATTTTGACCATAATGATGTGGTGGTGTAGTGGTCGGATGCAAAAAGACCCGCGTGCGAGTCCTAGCCGCCACACAAATTTTAATTTTCTTCTTCAACTTTCAACGTCATCGTAGATAAATTAGAGACTTAAATCTCTCAGGGAAAATTTAATTAAAGACACTGTTATCTAAACCTCACGGAGTTTGAACGAGGTCGTGTAATAAGGCTACGCGAAGCTGGACATTCGATACTGTAGAAAGACTTGACAGTAATGTAGCTCCTGTACATGATCGTTGTGAGCAGCGGTCACGAAAATATACGGTCCAAGAAGACCGGTCTCTGGACAGCCATGTGACACTAACGAGAGGGAAGACCATCGTGTTTGGCTTATGGCTCTGGCGCATCGTCATGACCTGTTGCAGAAATCTGAGAAGCAGTTGCACAACAGTGACAGAACGGTTACAAATCGGTTACTTCGAGGACAGCACCGAGCCAGACGCCATTTGGCGTGCACTTCAATGATCCCAAACTACCGCCATTTGCGACTTCAGTACTGTTCAAATGGTTCCAATGGCTCTGAGCAGTATGGGACTTAACTTCTGAGGTCATCAGTACCCTATAACTTAGAACTACTTAAACCTAAGTAACCAAAGGACATCACACTCATCCATGCCCAAGGCAGGATTCGTACCTGCGACCGTAGCGGTCGCGCGGTTCCAGACTGTAGCTCCTAGAACCGCTCGGCCACCCCGGCCGGCTTTCAGTTCTGTCAAGGGAGATCTCATTGGAAGGCAGGGTGGATGTCTGTTGTGTTTTCTGATGAAATCCAGTTCTGGCTTTGTGCTAGCAATGGCCGTGTGTTTTTTAGGAGGTCAGTTGAGCGCCTGCAACCACCAAGTCTGCGTGCTAGACATATTGGATCTACACGTGGAGTTATATCTGGGGTCCGATTTCGTATGACAGTAGAACCACTCTCGTGGTTATCCCACGTACCCTATCTACAAATCTGTACGTCAGTCTGGTGATTCGACCTGCTGTACTGCCTTCATGAACAGCACTCCAGGGGATGTTTTCCTCGTTCACATTCCGCTGTTGTAACGCAACATGCCCTACAGAGTGGCGGCACGTTCACCGGCCTGCTCCATCACCAGGGCTGTCTCCAATTGAGCACGTATGGGACGTCATCGGACACACCCTGTAGTTTTTCTCTCGTTCTATATATAAGTGAAAGGAAAGACAATGATTAGTAATAGTATAGGGTTCCCTCCGCCACGCACCATATTACGTCTTGCGGTGTGTGTGTGTGTGTGTGTGTGTGTGTGTGTGTCAGGGTACGATTTGTGCTTTTGCCAGTGGGGGGGATGTCTTAGGGGGTTAGTAGAATTATATATGTTACTAGCTTGGACCGTGGCGTTACGCATGGTTAAACAGCTATTTATAAATAGATGGTAATGCCGAAACTCACTATTCACGCGTATGCACTATCAGAAAAGCCATCCCTTGTTACATCTTTAAAAGTACATTATAGGTAAAGTTTATTTACAAAATCATCTACATACAAGTATACGAGGGGAATTCAAAAAGTAGAAGGACATTTGTGAAAAGCTGTACTTATTCTGATGATAGAAAACTGAAACATATTAATAGTATTAATAGTAAGACTTATCAAAAATCTTCAGTGTTCGGCTCCACAAATTTAAATTATATGTAAAGTTTTACTCCAGTGCGTGGGAAATAAACATCCCAGGTTGGGATGCATAAACTAAAACCAGAGGAGGGGATGGTCTGATGCAGAGGGGGGGAAATTCCCCCCCCCCCCCCTGCAAATCGCACACATGCGTGAGCTCGGCGAAAATTCCGATTTCGAATTTAGGAGACAGCGACGGCAAACCCTCTCGACGTTGTCTACCCATCCGGTTCCGTTAACGGTCTGTGTGGATACCACCATTTGAAACGCGTTGTGGAATCAGGTGTGAGTCGACCTTACGCCTCACGCGCTGGCAGCGATATTTGGCGCCGTCCTACGAGATGCGCGTTGCAGTTAAGTGGGCATTACTCTTCATTTATTTCTCACCAACCGTACCTCTCGAATCAAACCAAGTTTTTTGTTGCCTAGTAAAGATTATACCACTCAGTTACCACAGAATTTGTTGTACATTATTTGCGTGGAAAACTGTTGAGTCGAGTATTTGGCGTGCCAAGGAACAGGCGCTGGTGCCTAATCCTGGCACGCCGCCCCACAGGCAGAGCCGGCGGCAGGCTCGTCCCGGGCTTATCTAATAACGCCGCCTCCGCCGCCGCCGCCGCCGCCGCCGCCGCCGCCGCCTCCTTAAGCTGTTTGGCTACGGGTCGCCGTCCCGGCGTATAATCACCGCAATTTTTCAGGTGTCCCCGGCGCTGTTTGCCGCCAGCCGGCAGCGCGGCCTCACGTTTACCCAGCTAATAAACCTGCGATTGTGATGGAGCTGATTACCGGCTGTTTGCGCGCCTTAAAGCCGCCCCGCCCAGCGCGCCCCAGGGAACATCCGCCCACCACACGCCCGTTTCTTACCGCGCGGCAGTCACTTAACGTCCGCCGCTCTCCCATAAATTTCAGGAAGTCAGCTTCGTAATTACTCTAGAGCGAAGGTAAGGGAAAATCGCTCTGAACTGTTTTAGTACTATATATTCAGGAAGCTGTAGTTTAATACTCGCATATACGGTACTTACACTGCCATTAAGTAAGTATCGTACAGCATAATACAGCGTGTATCATAATTTAATAGCGAAAACTGACACAGGTAAGTGCACATGACAATAAAAGTAAAAGCGTCCCAGTAAACATGGCTCTGCAAGCGAGCCGTTTACGAGACACTTGTCACTGCGTGCGGCTGTGATCTGCGACTGACTTCATTACGAAACACTGTCCTTCGTAGTACAAATTTATTTGAAATATAACATTTTAGATTCAGTCCGCATCTTATTGGACTCAAATTTCACCTACCTGAACACGAAATACTGTGGGAGAAAGAGTCGTAACCTGGGACACCTAACAGGGTTCAAATGGTTCAAATGGCTCTGAGCACTATGGGACTCAACTGCTGTGGTCATAAGTCCCCTAGAACTTAGAACTACTTAAACCTAATTAACCTAAGGACATCACACACACCCATGCCCGAGGCAGGATTCGAACCTGCGACCGTAGCGGTCGCGCGGTTCCAGACTGTAGCGTCCAGAACCGCTCGGCCACTCCGACCGGCACCTAACAGGGAAAAACTGTTCACGTCGTCACGAAACACTTGGCATGAGTCACGAAAATAAAGTACAGTAATAAAATAATGACTATGTGACGCAAAAGCACGAATAAAGCTACAATAAGATGCGTAATAGCATTCATTTTATGTCTGATGCGGCCTTTCTCTGTAAATACAAAAATTGCTTAGGAAAATTAAGGTTTTCCCAGATTTGAAGACGTGTTCCAAGGCACCGTCATGTATCTACGAACAAATATTCTACTGAAATTTAAAACTTTTCCAATCCTGAAAATCTTGCCAATACCGCACTTAATCGTCTATCTGCTTCATTCATTATTCTGTTGCACATCAATAATCAGTAAACAAATTAAATTAAGCAGGAGTATTACACTTACAGCTTAAATACGTTTCGAAATAGAAACTATTGCAAACTAACAAGAAATTTTCATTTCCAAGGCAGGTAAAACTGTCAACGCGTTAAAGCACCTCTGTTCATCTGGAAGAATTATATGTTCCATGGTAAAAGACCTTGTGTTTCAAAGTACAAGATGTAGCACGACCCATGAAGTA
The DNA here is from genome assembly GCF_023898315.1 of Schistocerca nitens. NCBI lineage: Eukaryota > Metazoa > Arthropoda > Insecta > Orthoptera > Acrididae > Schistocerca > Schistocerca nitens. Next base: position 927,545,795 of record NC_064614.1, on the reverse strand, counting down.
TGGTTTAACTGAAGCATGGTTTAACTGCCCACATGTTATGTAAATAGTTCCAAAAATATACAGTATTTTACTCAGAAAAGTATTTCGTACCTCAAGTAGTAACACCATACAACTAAGTGCTTTAATCGGTCAATGGAAGACAGTACACGGTACCAATATCTTGCAAAAAGACATGCGTGGAAGTGCGGTTTTTTTCAGAGGCTCATACCTTGGGTTCTATTGATCATAGAAATAATGGATGAAGTATTTGGGTAGCCCTTACTATTTATATGTCTAGCGGAGGAATGGGCATTCTGTAGCTATCCTATTGCACAGGGTCAAAAAGTAAGCATTACACACTTTCTGTAGCCCAGGTAAATTGAGCAAATCGGTTAGTTCTTTTGCGTTACGTGTGGTCTAGGGTCGATTTTAGTCAGCTTATAAAAGCACCGTTTATTCTCGGTTTATTTTTGTCCATAGCTGATCGTCAAATTGTGAACACATCTTCTTAAAATGATATTCTCGGGCAGCTTCGCAACTTCTTTTCGATATCATTATCAGTTACCGAGATCCAGAGGTTCAAAGCTACCTTACCTATGCACGTAAAATCTAAAGGTATTATCCGGTCTGACGTAATTAATACATGGCAAGATTCGTAGACTCATTGCAAGGTGTCTGAGGTTACCAAACTATGTTTTTAGTCTGCATTTTTTCACCAATAAAATCTGATGACGGGCTGTCTCTGTATAACGGAAAGGAAGAATGGATTTAACATCCATCGACATCGACCTCATTACGGATGGAGCACAAGGATGGGGAAGGAAATCGGCCGTGCCCTTTCAGATTAACGGTCGGAGCGATTCAGGAAAATCACGGAAAACCTATGTCTGGATAACCGGACATGGGTTTGAACCGTCGTCCTTCCGAACGAGAGTTCAGTGTGCTAACCATTGCGTCACCTCGCTAGGTCTGTACAATGGGCACTTCATACCTGTACAAATACGCCTAAAGTGAGGCAGCAGTGACAAAAATGGTATAGAAAGGATCTTAACACGCCTGAGAAGAACTTGAAATGACTGCCAAAAATATGTAAAATTGGGAAGACTGCAAATTCAGCAAAATATCTCTAATTGCATTTGTATTCTTTTGATGTACAAACCAAAGCCGGGAATTTTTGATGAATTGCGATCGATGGGCAAAGTAACCAGAAGAAAATGTAAAGCAGACGATTTTGTGTATCATATTATGCGTACTTATTTGTTGCATATCTACACACATAAAAAAAGTTTTGCATCACCCCGGTTCCCGGAACTCCTGAAGATAGACGTTGACTGTGGATATTGCATCACAGACAAAGTTCTTTTGACTGTTCACAGATGTCACGACAGCCGATCAGTTCCAGTCATTCCACCAGGAAGGAGGTACATGGCTCGTGTTGTCTGTAGTTCAGCCATGCCTAGACGGTCAGTACCGCGGTTCGATTGCGTCCGCTTTGTTACTTTGTGCCAGGAAGGGCTCTCAACTAGGGAAGTGTCCAGGCGTCTCGGAGTGCACCAAGGCGATGTTGTTCGGACATGAAGGAGATACAGAGAGATAGGAACTGTCGATGACATGCCTCGCTCAGGCCGCCCAAGGGCTACTACTGCAGTGGATGACCGCTACCTATGGATTGTGGTTCAGAGGAACCCTGACAGCAACGCCACCATGTTGTATAGTGCTTTTCGTGCAGCCACAGGACGTCGTGTTATTACTCAAACTCTGCGCAATATGTTGCATGATGCGCAACTTCATTCCTGACGCCCATGGTGAGGTCCATCTTTGCAACCACGACACCATGCAACGCGGTACAGATGGGCCCAACAACATACCGAACGCACCGCTCAGAATTGACACCACGTTCTCTTCACCGATGAGTGTCGCATATGCCTTCAACCAGACAATCACCGGAGTCGTGTTTGGAGGCAATCCGGTCAGGATGGACGCTTTAGACACACTGTTTAGCTAGTGCAGCAAGGCGGGAGGTTCCATAGTGTTTTGGGGTGGCATTATGTGGGGCCGACTTACGCCGGTGGTAGTCAAGAAAGGCGCCGTAACGGCTGCACGATGCGTGAATGCCATCCCCCGACCGATAGTGCAACCGTATCGGCAGCATATTGATGAGGCATTCGTCTTCATGGGCGACAAATCGCGGCCCCATCGTTCACATCTTGTGAATGACTTCCTTCAGGATAATGACATCGCTCGACTAGAGTGGCCAGCATGTTCTCCAGAGATGAACCCTATCGAACATACCTGGGATAGATTGAAAAGGAATGTTTATAGTCGAAGTGACCCAACAACTACTCTGAGGGATCAACCCCTAATCGCTGTTGAGGAGTGGGGCAACCTGGACCAACAAGCCTGATGAATTTGTGGATAGTATGCCACGACGAATACAAGCATGCAAGAGGACGTGCTACTGGGTATTAGAGGTACCAGTATGTACAGCAATCTGGACCACCGCCTCTGAAGGTCTTCCTGTGCTGTGGTACAACATGCAATGTGTGGATTTCATTAGCAATAAAAAGGGCGGAAATGATGTTTATTTTGACATCTAGTCCAATTTTATGTACAGGTTCCGGAGCTCTCGGAGCCGAGGTGATGCAAATAATGTCAAACAATATGTGTCAATGTACATAAATCAAAAATTTACTTTTGTATAGAATACGTTTCGTGTAACAGCACAACTCTCTTTAACAAAGAAAAAAGGAGAACCAGCGGAAAAATGCTTCTGTCGAAGGACAATAAAGGCGAATACTTTCCTCTTTAAAAGACTAACAGAAAAATTGGGAACCAGCCGTCTCAGTCCTCATCCTGCATTCCTCACCAAAAATTGTGGCATGGAAACATATTCGCTCTTTCTTGTGCTGGAAGAGAGTATCAGAAAGGCAGTGCCGGTGGAAGAGAGAGGAGACCGTGCTAGTGGGAGAGAAAAAAAGGCAGATGAAGACAACAGCAGTAGGAGCCAGAAAGATAGGAGATTGTGATGGTCTGTGAGAGCCGGTGGCAGTAAGGGAGGAGGAGGAGGAGGAGGGGGAGAGTAGTGTTTAACGTCCTGTGCACAAGTAAGTGCCGGCCGGTGTGGCCAAGCGGTTCTAGGCGCTTCAGTCTGGAACTGCGCGACCGCTACGGTCGCAGGTTCGAATCCTGCCTCGGGCATGGATGTGTGTGATGTCCTTAAGTTAGTTAGGTTTAAGTAGTTCTACGTTCTAGGGGACTGATGATCTCAGATGTTAAATCCCGCAGTGCTCAGAGCCATTTGAACCATGTTTTCGACAAGTAAGTCATTAGAGACCAAGCACAAGGTCGGAATAGGGAAGGATGGGGATGAAATCGTCCGTTCCCTTTCAAAGGAACCATCCTGCCATTTGTCTGAAGGAATTTAGGGAAATCACGGGAAACCTAAATCTGGATGGCCGGTGGCGGTTCTGAACTGCGGTCCTATCGAATGCGAGTCCAATGTGCTATCCACTGCGCCACCTCGCTCGGTGGCAGTAAAGAAGAGAGATCGACACAGTGGGAGCAAAAGAGAGAGGGGTCTGTGCAAATGTGCAAATGAGGAAGAGAGTTGAGTAGGACTGGGGGGGAGGGGGGGTCTGGTCCCCTCCCGCCCACCAGATAGCTGAGCTTATACACGAAAAAAATTGCCCTCTTTCCTACATTTCTGAGACCCACATTAAAAAGCTTCCGGGTCTAGCGGACAAAACAGCGAGGAAACCATTGCCAAGGACAAGGGGAGACATTGATGGTTAACGAGAAAGACAGTAGACTGTTAGCGAGAAATAACGAGACAGTGGACAATGGGAGAGACGAATAATGGGACAAAGCCAATTGCAGTGGGACAGAGAGAGACAATGAAAGTGGCACAGAATGAGACAGTGATAAGAGTGAAAGAAAGGAGTGAAGACAGCGACAGTGAGAGAGACAGGCGGGAGAAAGTGCCGCTGGGTGAAATAGACATACACAGGGTGTTCGAAAATCCCGGTAATAAACTTATAGCTGCTGTAGAAGAGTGTGAGTAAATAATATCTTGGATAGGAAACAATGTCCGGAAACGTCATCCAACGCCGCTTCAGAGCGTCAAAGTTTTAGACGCTGGCGCCTGTAAATGTATGTTTATACAGGGTGATTCCGTGATGATGTCACAAATGTTCTAGGATTATGGAGAGGGATAAATGTAGCAATTGGAGGAAAGGGTCCCTGTACCGGAAACGAACGAGTCGAAAGTTACCAGCAAAAGCCGTTCTGATACCTCTGACAATGGACTATTTTTACTGGTACTGCTGTTGTTAAGATTTACTGTTGTTATTAAGACGGTAGGGTAGGCAACTTTCAGAGGTGGTAGCATGGATCAAAACAAGAAAAAATGACTATTTCACATGGGCTTTAAAATGCGTACCTGAAGAGGTATTAGCACTTGTTCAGTAGAGGATATGCGTTTGAAACTAGCGAACATGAACAAGCGCTCACAGCTCCTCAGGTATAAATTTTAGTGTCCATGTTTACTGGACTTTTTCCTTGTCTTCTTTGATACTACCACCTCTGAAAGTTGCCTACTCAACAGTCTTAGCAACAGCAGTACAGGTAAATGTATTCCACTGTCAGAGGTACCTGAACGGTTTTCGCTTATAACGTTTGACTCGATCGTTTCAGGTACAGGGATTCTTACCTCAAATTGATAAATTTATCCTTCTCCATCATCTTGAATATACATCTATTTACAGGCGCAGGCGCCTAAAACTGGGACGCTCTGCAAGGTCGTTGGTTGACGTTTCCGGAGATGGATTTCTTTTGAAAATATCATGTTCTCACTCCCCTCTGCAGGGGGCAGTATTTGTAACGGGAATTTCCAAACACACTCTATAGACAGTGGAAGTGAGAATGAGATTTTCACTCTGCAGCGGACTGTGCGCTGATATGAAACTTCCTGGCAGATTAAAACTGTGTGCCGGACCGAGACTCGAACTCGGGACCTTTTCCTTTCGCGTGAGTCGTGCTTGGATATCTCAGTTGGTAGAGCACTAGCCCGCGAAAGGCAAAGGTCCCGATTTCGAGTCTCGGTCCGGCACACAGTTTTAATCTGCCAGGAAGTTTCATGTCAGCGCACACTCCGCTGCAGAGTGAAAATATCACTCTGGAAACATCTCCCAGGCTGTGGCTAAGTCATGTCTCCGCAATATCCTTTCTTTCAGGAGTGCTAGTTCTGCAAGGTTCGCAGGAGAGCTGCTGTAAAGTTTGGAAGGTAGGAGACGAGGTACGGGCAGAAGTAAAGCTGTGAGGACGGGGCGTGAGTCGTGCTTGGGTAGCTTAGTTGGAAAAGCACTTGCCCGCAACAGGCAAAGGTCCCGAGTTCGAGTCTCGGTCTGGCACACAGTTTTAACCTGCCAGGAAGTTTCATATCAGCGCACACTCCGCTGCAGAGTGAAAATCTCATTCTGGAAACATCCCCCAGGCTGTGGCTAAGCCATGTCTCCGCAATATCCTTTCTTTCAGGAGTGCTAGTTCTGCAAGGTTCGCAGGAGAGCTGCTGTAAAGTTTGGAAGGTAGGAGACGAGGTACGGGCAGAAGTAAAGCTGTGAGGACGGGGCGTGAGTCGTGCTTGGGTAGCTTAGTTGGAAAAGCACTTGCCCGCAACAGGCAAAGGTCCCGAGTTCGAGTCTCGGTCCGGCACACAGTTTTAATCTGCCAGGAAGTTTCATATCAGCGCACACTCCGCTGCAGAGTGAAAATCTCATTCTGGTAACATCCCCCAGGCTGTGGCTAAGCCATGTCTCCGCAATATCCTTTCTTTCAGGAATGCTAGTTCTGCAAGGTTCGCAGGAGAGCTTCTGTAAAGTTTGGAAGGTAGGAGATGAGGTAGTGGCGGAAGTAAAGCTGTGAGGACGGGGCGTGAGTCGTGCTTGGGTAGCTCAGTTGGTAGAGTACTTGCCCGCGAAAGGCAAAGGTCCCGAGTTCGAGTCTCGGTCCGGCACACAGCTTTAGTCTGCCAGGAAGTTTCAGTGGAAGTGAGGCTTCACTACAACGGGAGACTGGATGAAAGGATTTAGAATGTTCTGTATTAAAAGAGAGAGATCATGTTCGCATGCCAAACTTTTTGGCAAGGAAGTCGGAATGAGTATTGATACAGCTCCTCTTTTCTTTCTCTTCCGGAGTCTTTTTATAATGTGTATGAGTGTGAAATCTTATGGGACTTAACTGCTAAGGTCATCAGTCCCTAAGCTTATACACTACTTAACCTAAATTATCCTAAGGACAAACACACACACCCATGCCTGAGGGAGGACTCGAACCTCCGTCGGGACCACCCGCACAGTGTATGACTGCAGCGCCTTAGATCGCTCGGCTAATCCATCGCGGCCGGAGTCTTTTAAAGAGAAACATATTCGCCTCTGATGTGCTCTAACAAGAGCATTATTGCATTGATTTATTATACAGCAATTAAACGCGTGGAACGTGAAGTGTTTACAAATATTGCACAAAACACAGTTTCTTGTCCAATAACAACAACCCCTGTTGAAAATGGTGGAAACTGCTTATGGTGGTCTCTAGCAAGCATTTTTTCGTGTGATTCTCAAATCAGTCACTAGACTGAAGTACCGACGAAAAGAACATCATGTGTCCCTAGGTACACTATCCTATAGGTACAACACTCTCTCGTTCTACTTCAGCACGTTAAATGTTACAACTTACTGTACACTCACTCGTGTTAAAGGAGGTATTATAGAGGTATCCTCGCATTTGGATGGAATAGCGCAGACGTCTCTGCGATGAGCAACGAATTCCTCAGGATCACCTCGTAAATCTTGACATTTGCTACTCTACAATTTGCTACTCTACTTCTTCAACCGTATCAATGGGCGTGCTGAACACTTCACTTCTGAGACGACACCAGACTGAAGATTCGAGAACATTGAGACCAGGTGATGTTCGAGACCGAGGTAATGACCGTGTTCGACATCTCCATGATGGACCGTATTGGCGAGTTTGGTGTCGTCTTACAACAGCAGTAAAGTGTGCCACAGCTCCGTCATGCATGCACCACGTTCGTTAACATTGTGCAAAACTAAAATCTCATTTATACGATGGATTAATCGAAAAGTTTGCATTTTAAATACGTCCTTACTTGACGTTGGGATGCAGCGTGTCATATTTCTCTTCAATTGCGCCGAGTTGTAGATATTTGTATGATGCCAACCGGGCAATGATAATACTTGTGAAGATCGAGCTGTTAATATCCATCTTACTTTATTATCCAAACTACACTCCTGGAAATTGAAATAAGAACACGGTGAATTCATTGTCCCAGGAAGGGGAAACTTTATTGACACATTCCTGTGGTCAGATACATCACATGATCACACTGACAGAACCACAGGCACATAGACACATGCAACAGAGCATGCACAATGTCGGCACTAGTACAGTGTATATCCACCTTTCGCAGCAATGCAGGCTGCTATTCTCCCATGGAGACGATCGTAGAGATGCTGGATGTAGTCCTGTGGAACGGCTTGCCATGCCATTTCCACCTGGCGCCTCAGTTGGACCAGCGTTCGTGCTGGACGTGCAGACCGCGTGAGACGACGCTTCATCCAGTCCCAAACATGCTCAATGGGGGACAGATCCGGAGATCTTGCTGGCCAGGGTAGTTGACTTACACCTTCTAGAGCACGTTGGGTGGCACGGGATACATGCGGACGTGCATTGTCCTGTTGGAACAGCAAGTTCCCTTGCCGGTCTAGGAATGGTAGAACGATGGGTTCGATGACGGTTTGGATGTACCGTGCACTATTCAGTGTCCCCTCGACGATCACCAGTGGTGTACGGCCAGTGTAGGAGATCGCTCCCCACACCATGATGCCGGGTGTTGGCCCTGTGTGCCTCGGTCGTATGCAGTCCTGATTGTGGCGCTCACCTGCACGGCGCCAAACACGCATACGACCATCATTGGCACCAAGGCAGAAGCGACTCTCATCGCTGAAGACGACACGTCTCCATTCGTCCCTCCATTCACGCCTGTCGCGACACCACTGGAGGCGGGCTGCACGATGTTGGGGCGTGAGCGGAAGACGGCCTAACGGTGTGCGGGACCGTAGCCCAGCTTCATGGAGACGGTTGCGAATGGTCCTCGCCGATACCCCAGGAGCAACAGTGTCCCTAATTTGCTGGGAAGTGGCGGTGCGGTCCCCTACGGCACTGCGTAGGATCCTACGGTCTTGGCGTGCATCCGTGCGTCGCTGCGGTCCGGTCCCAGGTCGACGGGCACGTGCACCTTCCGCCGACCACTGGCGACAACATCGATGTACTGTGGAGACCTCACGCCCCACGTGTTGAGCAATTCGGCGGTACGTCCACCCGGCCTCCCGCATGCCCACTATACGCCCTCGCTCAAAGTCCGTCAACTGCACATACGGTTCACGTCCACGCTGTCGCGGCATGCTACCAGTGTTAAAGACTGCGATGGAGCTCCGTATGCCACGGCAAACTGGCTGACACTGACGGCGGCGGTGCACAAATGCTGCGCAGCTAGCGCCATTCGACGGCCAACACCGCGGGTCCTGGTGTGTCCGCTGTGCCGTGCGTGTGATCATTGCTTGTACAGCCCTCTCGCAGTGTCCGGAGCAAGTATGGTGGGTCTGACACACCGGTGTCAATGTGTTCTTTTTTCCATTTCCAGGAGTGTATTTAGATGTTTGTTCTTGATGTAATGAGATGCACATCTCTGTAGAGGAAATGAAGGAATCGCGTAGCAGGTGGTGTGGAACACCATTTGCAGACGACAGATGTGCCCAAATTTGTGACTCTTGCACGAAGTGACACTTGAACCGAGAGGGGATGTATTGACATTTGCACGGAGCCAACGCCACTGCAGGTAATGGACAGCGTGCTCCAGAAGTAGGATACACCGGCCGGTGCGCCGCTACCTGTGACGTATTCTGAAGAAGGCCTAAGCCCATTTCCTGCACGAAGTTCCCTGTCGCCAGTACAGTTTGTAGTGGACTACCCACAAAAGATAAGAATTTTAGGGGAATGTAGCCACGTTCGTATTCCGGATGAAGTAGCAAATGAAGTGCGAAAACATTTTGTCAGCGCAAAGAAGCGGGGAAAAGAAACAGACGCTACTGTTTCAGCAGTTTACGTTACTGTTCCATCACTTTACGTTGAAGAAGTAGGGCAGCTCTCCAATCGAGGCGCGAGTTAATAATATCGTTACCAACAGACAGAAGTGCGAAACAATTTTTACATTGCATTAGGGGAAAATGTATGGGAACTACACAATATGTGAACGACGGCAGCAATTTTATATTTGTAGGTGATAACAGGGGACCGAATGACAGAATGCTGTTCTTTGCCAGCGAAAAGAGTGTTTATCAAACTGCGAATCATTTCAGGAGTTCGAGCAAGCAGTTTGGACAGTTGTTTATACTCCTCGCCGACCTTAACAGTTCTTGGGAGGATATAAACACCATTCCAGTTGTTTTCGCTTTGCTGGTAAGTAAAAATGGAGAAACACATGAACATTTTTAAAGCTATTAAAACTAACTTGCCTGGATGGAACCTTGCGTCTCTTCTGATGCATTTCGAAATTACAGTCATCCAAGCAGTTAACACTTTGTTTTCTGGAACAGGGATTACTGCTTACAATTATTATTTTAATTAACGTCTGTGGAAACAATTTCAGTATTGAGTCCTCATTCCAGGCTATAATGAAAACAAGGAAATAGGGAATGCGCTCTGCTCTAGCACATCTTCCCTGGAAATGCATCGAGCGAGGTGGTGCAGAGGTTAGAAAACTGGACTCGCATTCGGGAGGACGACGGTTCAAACCCGCGTCCGGCCATACTGATTTAGGTTTTCCTTGATTTCCCTGTATCGCTTCAGGCAAATGCCGGGATGGTTCCTCTGAAAGGGCACGGGCGACTTCCTTCCCCATCCTTCCCTCATCCGTTGGGACCGATGACCTCGTTATTTGCTCCCCTTCCCCAAATCAACCAACCAATCTGGAAATGCTGGACGATGGTTGGCCGAGTATTCAGGAGAGCACGCCCGAATACCAAGAGCTTCAGGACTTTTATGGCTATTTTTTAGACCAGTGAGTTGATAATGAACATAAGCCAACAGAGATGTGAAATATCAGTGGAAGGCGCCCATCGCGTTAATGGCGTCTCGGAAGGACCGAACCGAAGAATAAATACAGCAATATCAAAAGTTGATCCAGATGTTTACTCATTAGCCTTTCCTCGTTCCCGCGTCGGTTTTGTTCCCAGTTCCAGTTCTGACATTCCTCGTTCCCAGCGCGGTCACTTTCTTTTACGAATGTCACTCCTTCTTCGTCCCAGCTCCACCATTCTTGTAATTCCTTTCATTTAATGCGTTCGCCGGTTTTTGTTCAGTTTCAAACCATTCGAAAAACGTAGACTTCTAGTTCCTTGTGTACACTTCCCAGTTTCCACACCTGGTAATTATAATTTAGAACTCGTATATAATTTTGTATTAAAATTAACACACGAAGTTCTGACTCACTGGAAATAACTTTTTGACATGCTAGTATGAGTATGTCATAACAAAGTGCCTATAATTTTCACTTTATACTTACATACAATATTTATCAGTGGCATTATTTAAGTTTATGTATACAGATATTACTCCTACGAGTTTTTAAAAAGAAAAATTTAAATCAAATTAATAAATTCATCAAAACAGTACCATTCTCACTTTTCAGTTTCTAGGGAGAGCTGGTAATCCTCTGAAGTGATTAAAAAGGCATTCAGATAACCTGGAATTCATTCGCTAAAGTTGCCAATTTGTTAAGATCGAATTTCGAAAAATTCGGTCCTACTTGAGTTGGACATATGCACAATATTTATCTAACATGTGGACCTTACGGATTGACCATCTTCGATTTTCTTCATATTTAAAGAATTTGAAGACATCACTTTCCTAAAGCAGTCTGAGACGAGTCTGAAAAAAAGTATGATACATCGACTTTGAAGACTGCAAGATTTTTAAACTACGTTACATACAAAACAATTCCCGAGCATCGTTGTAGTTGCAGGAAGCTGGATCTGCAGTATAGAAGTTTTGCGATCGTAAAGTCACTGCGATGAATCTTACTGTAACACTTTTATTTACATTACCTGTATACCTATATTAATAAACGAAAATAGTAATTAACAAATACTGAATTACTTTTTAAATAAAAATAACAGTTTAAGTTTTATTACTCGTCTTTTGTAAATACGTTAAAATTTGATAAAGGCATAATTACATAATCAGATAAAAAAGGAAAACGGTGAACAAGTAAAAAATTAATGGCTTCCAAAATGGACCGGTTGTGAGTGAACATTTTTCCAAAAATTGATTAGTCTGTTCATCTCTATTAAATAGTGCGATAAAATTTATTTATTTTTAAGAATTAAGTGGAGAAAGAAAAGGATATATGGGCGTACGAGACGATTGCATAGTAAAGCTATTAAACAATTTGATTTATTGTAGCAAGAGGCTTTAGGAAATAATGTTAAAGCTGAGGGAAGGGGTGAAACAGGCAGATTTGTGTGCCATTCAAGTATCAAACAGTCAAATTTTATTTTGTTAAAGGTAAGAATGCACAGGACCAACGGAAACTGCTTCAGGTTAGCGGACAAAGCACAAAGTGCTGTGCTCACAGACCCCGGTAAATGCAGCGTGATACCATGTTCGTAGGTAACAACGACCATATGACCGATAAAACATGGAAATACTGGCAAAGCCACACGTGCTTGAAAATCTCTCCAATCGAAGTTGGAAGTTCCAGAAATTAAAGAGGCAGTAAGGAAAGTAGAACCTACACGGGAATACAAATTGCGAACGTGAAATTATTGCCCACTGGTTTACTACGAATGTGGGCCCACCACAAGAGTGGGTAGCATCGCAGAACAGGAACAGTCGGAGACAGAATGCGTACTCAGACATCTGGAGCGCACCAAAGTCTCGACATCACAGTGCAAATTGTCATGCAACAGTAAGCAATCTGTGAAGAAGAGACTGTATTACAATCTGGAGACCAGCTGACTTAGATAAGTGTAGAGCAACAGAAATATTGTGTGTCAGATGCCGGCCGAAGTGGCCGTGCGGTTAAAGGCGCTGCAGTCTGGAACCGCAAGACCGCTCCGGTCGCAGGTTCGAATCCTGCCTCGGGCATGTTAACTAGTTCTAAGTTCTAGGGGACTAATGACCTCAGCAGTTGAGTCCCATAGTGCTCAGAACCATTTGAACCATTTTTTTTTGTGTGTCAGATAATAGTTAAAAGAATAAATACAGTCTGCATTTGTCTGTATTAATAAACAATCAAACGTGTCAATGTAAAGGATTAAAAATAGTGTTATAGCACTCATCTCTAACAAAGCTGAGTGATTGGGGGAACAGAGTGAGATACATGTGTTCTCTGTGAGTAAGCAGAGCGAGTCATGGAACAGCGCTTGCTCCTGGTGGTTACAAACCGGTATTGTTGAACTCACCTGCCCTATGTAACTAAGGAAGGCATTTACTCCCTCCTACGTCTTACGATGTTACAAAGGAATTAGCCCACAATTCATTTTTCCTCAAGTCCTGTCCATAACGACGGGTATGGGACACAAGGAAATTCTATATCTACCCCATGATTCGTCATAAACATTTGGATTCAATTATTACAATTAGAAACTCTGTGTGCTCTTCTGAACCTAGTATTGGGTTTCATTTATCTCTCAATCTCTGTCTGCCAATGTCTAAACAGACCCTACTGCATGGCGTTACCGCCTACATGATTTACAATAAAACGGACTCTCATACAGACATTCTATGTAACTTATACAGTTCTCTCAAAATCTCTTAGAAACAGCACAGGATGACCTTTCCGATGTGGATAAAACACAAGAACTTCTGAGCTAAACCTTTACCCATCGTAAAACTAAATTCCTCCCACGATTGACTATTTTGACTTTGAACTGACCCATCATGATCTGAAATATTTACCAGGTCTCTCAATGGCTCAGTTGTATTCTCCTGCCACTGTTTTGTAACTGAATAGTAATTATTATCTTCTCTGACTTTATGTGGTAATGGGATGTTTTACTTTAAACTAGCATAATGACATGGCTAGATAAATTACACGCTAGTAAGGCTATTATCGACGTTTGAAAACTCACGTTCTCTTAGTTTCTAAACTTCTCAACTCTGTACGTCGATAATGACAATGACTATTGTTGGAAAACTCTAAGCCCTGTTGGACACACTATTTCCACTTTTTAAATATTCCTTTCTTGATTCAAGTCTTTTCTATGGACTAAAGTTTAACTCTTACATTGCTATTATGCTGCTCATTCATAATGAGCTAACAAATGGGAGCAGTCAATATCATACCTTTCGGTCAACAGCATCTGTTTTTCAGTTAATTCTGTTACTTGTCTCACCTACAAAACGCTTATATTTCTGGGCCACTTGGCCACGAATATCTCCTTTACCTGATCTGTTGCTCTATTAGACGAATCTGCAGTTAAGTCATTGTATACAGACATTTCGTCCTTTGCTTTTGTCTACTTTCTGCTGCTTCCCGTTTCTCGTTTTTCTTACATTCTGCTTTCACTCGTTTCTCCTCCTTCTCGCCCATCTACCGAGCCATAGAGCACTGTATACTTTCTTCATCGCTTGTTAAGAAATCTGTTTAATAGCTATTGTTAAAACAAATTAAAAAACTCTTGACTGACATTTCACAGGCCCTGGATGCTTTCCTGCAAACTTTTCTAAGCGATAATGTGACACCGCTTTTGCACACGTGGAACGACGCAAGTAATAAGATAATCTATGACTCTTGAAATGTAAACTAATGTCTATTGAAACTAATGATTCTAGTTTTCTTAGCGAGGTATCTTGTCTCTCTCTCACTGTCTTCTATCTTAGCTTCCAATGGAGACGCACGTTTTGATGAAAGGTGCTGTACTATTGATATCTGCATATTTTAATATATCACATAAACTCTGAAATGTTCTTATTTAAACTGAGTTACTACTTCTACGTCGTTCTAACCTGTATATATCTGTTTCAGCTTTAATTTGTGACTAGGTGACGTGGAACTCTTGATAAGGTGATGCAACTGATCGGCTATCATGGTAGCAGCCTATAGGAAAATTTGCATGATCAATCATAGAACCTGCCTTCATTTTCTTTTTATGATTTATAAAGTCCGATTGAAACTTGTTGTTTGCATTTTTATGCAAGTCAGCGTTGGCGAGTCAAATTTTAACATGGATACACGATCTAGCAAACTCTATTAATGACCAATCACGAAAACTTTTACTCTCTCATTTTCTTTATCCGAACGTGTCTCGTTTCTTATAATACTACTGCTATCACAATTTCCACTAGAAAACATTTTTAATGATTAAATATGAACCGGAGTATAAGTATTATAGTAAACAAATACACATAAATCTGAGACACTACAATTCACATTTTGCACAGTCACCAAATCACAGTTTCAGTATTCAGGACTGTCAACTCTGCTACAGTCACTGGCCACTTGGAATTTCTTTTAGAGTAATTAAAATTTCTATTAATTAGCCTCTGTACCTCTTTTTACTGATTACAGCTTAATAATCACTGAACATGGATTCACTTGTTAAGTACTCACATGCACTACTGATAATCTTCGAAGTTTCCTTGCCTCAGTGCATTTAAAGGTGTGGTTTCTTATGTCCTGGTTTGTTCTTAGGACTCTCCCGCAGGCCGACTCCTCCAGATGCATCAGCTTTCAGCCATTCTCCTCAGGTTGTCATTATGTTAACTTAGCTTCATGTCTTATACTCGATAGCATTTTTAGCCTTTCAAATGTATGAAGTACATTAAACGCTCTTATTTTGGTACACGATACGCGCAGTGAGAAAGTGCGCAAATTTTACTTGCTTCAATTGCAAAGACCACTTTTTAACCTAAATATTGCTTTATTCAGGAGAACACTCTATGGATACATCACTAAAAGGTCATGTCATGATCGCCATATAATGTTGTGTACCAAAACGGAGTGCTAACGGAATCAACTTAATAGAAAGTGTAAAATCGAAGGTAGGGGCTTGCCAGACACTCATATATCAAACACGTCAGTGACGCAATAGAAAAAAAAAATGATCTCCACCTGGATCCACAAGATGTCATTGGCATTCAGTTTTCCGTCATCGGCCACGCTGTATACGTCAAGATGCGCACCGAAGAACTGTGTACCGACATTGTGAGCTGCCACGCGCGAAACCTCGAACATAACCACCCGAACGGTCACTGTAGTAATTGACCACACGGTTTCGGCCTGCGTACGATAAAGATTTTCGAACTGCCGCACGAGGCCCCACTGTACGTCGTAATGTCGCCTTTTAACCAGTATGGCTACGTACTCATTCATCTGGCTGAAAAATGAAAACGCTTTGACACCTACCCTGTACTCACCGGCGCGTCCGTCAAGTGAAAAGTGAATTGATGAAGCATGTGCCTTCTTACTTGATTATAGGGGATGTAGCGGCGTAATTATATATTAAGGACAGCCCCAGACCTGAGCTGGCAGCGGCCAGAAAGGGTAAGTCCTCCAAAATTGTCTGTAGCGCCGGCTTGATCACTTAACGACGCCGCCTCCACTACGCCGTCCACAGGATCTCCCTGTCAACTACGCCGCGCTCACCGCGCCGACTGCCGACCTTCTGCATGACACACGCGACCCATCGCAGTTGCTGACTACCGTCGAGGAGACTAATCCGGGAGGAGACACTCGCCTGCCTGGAACCGCTAACCACGACACGGGGATGGATTTGACGCCTGGCGTTGTACCGACTTGCCATCTGGCAAAGAGGCGATAGATAACCGCCCCCGTTCCGACACAGGACAGGATCTACGTAAACAGAAGACCCAACGGAAGCACCGGAAGTGGCACCGTGCGCCCTCCGACGATTATCTTCAAAAAATGGGCCGAAAGACGACGACAACATGTTCGGTGACGCAAAGTTCTCTGACAGGCAAATGTCGGACGGTAATGTTCCGCCACCTCATGCCACTACAGCTTCACGTAGTAGAGATGTGGCGCCGAACCCTCCTGAAAGCGTCCTGTGTGAAATACCTCTTGCTGTGCCAACTCTACCTGTATGCACAGCGGGCCATCTGTCGAGGGACTCCACATCTATACTGACAACCCCCTCGGCTGATGATGTCGAGGATGACATTGTGCTACCCCTGATGATGAGGAAGGGCACGTCCAGATGCAAGTGTCAGAACAGCTACGACACAGTGACTGAAAATGCGATGGATGCTGCGGCTGGTCCTCCCCTGATGGCTGCCGCCCAAGTGGACGCCACCTTTCCGGCGGACGTGGTGCTCCAACAATACCAGCTGGCGATTGTCGTCAACATCAATACCATAAGTGCGCGTCATAAACTGACGAGGTTACAATATACGCTGAATGCGGCGGATATAGACATTGTCTTCCTCCATGTTGAGGATTTCGTCGGCCCTTTTGGATATGTTGCTCACGTCTCCCACTGGTAATAGCGTGGCAATCCTTCTCCGTTACAGACTAACTGCCGAAGATGTCGCTTTTCTCCCTGACGCAAGAGGCATGGCGCTCACTCTCCATGAAGTCAGAATCGTTCATATCTATGCGCCCTCCGAATCGGAAAGACGCCGTGAACGGTCCGCTTTGTTCGCAGAGGCGGTCACGCCCCTCTCTGTGGGACGCCAGGATGCCTTAATCTATGCAGGGGATTTTAACTCCACCCAGGGGCAAAGGACCAACTGCCACACTACGTTTCATGTCCGGCGCTCCCCACTATCAAAACCAACCTACGATTCGTCGACACGTGGGACTATGTACATGGCTATAGGACATGTTTCATGTACTACGCGAGCCACTCTTGCAGCCGTATCGACCGGGTCTATCTCTTGCGCTCCATTGTTCGGGGCTGCTGAAATACGGCCCGTTGCTTTCTCCGACCGTACAGAGTCACCTTGCGCCACCAGATGATCTGACATGGGCGAAGCCCCTGAAAATTGAACGTGACACTTCTACACTCGCCTGAATGCTCAAAGGAGGCAACGTGAATGTCATGCGGCCATAGGCAAAGGGTCTACCCGAACGCATTCTCTTGGTGTCTGTTATGCCCAAACCGGCTCTTAGAAAGGCGTTGACTGGTCACGGCAGCGAGATCGCCACCTGGAAGCGTCTTTTACTATGTTTTTACTACCGTATTCTGCATGATTGTTCCGCAATGCCGCACTCGCCTGTCCGTCAGCAAGCAATGAAATGCACAAAATCGCCGATCACGGCACTCACGAGGCAGCACTTCAAAGGGACGATTTTTCGTGCCCGCACCACAACGGGCCGTCGATATATCATATCATCGCCGAACGCCGGCGTCGGCGACGTGAGCTAATCCACGCTGTAACTCTAACCGACGGTCACTGTTGCAACACAACGTGAGATCGGAAATGCTAACCACGTTTATTGTAGTCAACTGTTCGCGGACCACCATCGTCCCTCAGACGCGACTGAGGAAATCTCTCGGTTTACGTATGGCACACTACCGCGGACGCGTAGACGGCATTACTTGAGGACGTGCCTGAGGACGATCACTGCAGCTATACTAGCCGAAACGCATTACAAGTCGCCAGGACCCGATGTTCTCCTGTTAGTTTTACGGGGCCTACCGTCAATTACTAACTCCTGCTTGCATGGACATATGCCGCGATTTGACGTCCTCTGAAGTACAGCTTCCTGGTGTCTTCCTCAAAGGATTGCTCGTCCCTGTCCATGAACCAAATGATGGAACCCCCGTCAGAGATTATGGCCCCCT
The DNA here is from genome assembly GCF_023898315.1 of Schistocerca nitens. Classification (NCBI taxonomy): domain Eukaryota; kingdom Metazoa; phylum Arthropoda; class Insecta; order Orthoptera; family Acrididae; genus Schistocerca; species Schistocerca nitens. The sequence goes on along the minus strand of NC_064614.1, from coordinate 927,527,934 downwards.
ATCGCTCCCGATCTGTCATGTGAAGGTCTCTACCAGGATTTTGGCAGAACATCTCTGGAGAGTCGCCCGGTGCACGGTGTCCCACGATCGGGCTTCTTTAGGAAGCGGTCACAACATCTGGACTGCCTAATGTCGATACCCCGACGTGGTCACGCTCTCTCGGACGCGGTGCATCACAGGGGTCCTGGCCTCCCTTGATTTCATTCAGGTCTTTGATGGGGTTGATCACTCCTATTTGTCGGCAGTGATGTACAATATGGGATTACCAGACAGCTTCGTGAAAGTCATAATGCGTTTACGCTGGGGTGCGACATCTAGGCTCCTTACGTCGCCCATCCTGGTATAACGACTGGTGGGGTAAGAATGCCCTCTTCCCGCGATCGTGTACACTCTCGCCGTGGAACCGTTACTCTGCGGCCTCCACGAAGGCTTCATCGGGATTCTTGGCGAATACACTTTCTGCTGCACGACCTATGCCTAGGACCTGGTCCTGCGTAACGGCAACGTGTTCTTGCAGCGCTGGAGTGGATGGTGTCCTACGGCGCTGTTTTGGGCAGCTTCCTTACAGTTCGCAGATCTAGCGCGTTGCCCCGTGAATGCGTCGCTCCCTTGTGGATTGGCGACGTGGCACGATGTTTGAGTATTGATTGTAGAAGCGACTTGCGGCGGTCAGTGGCCTCTAACAGTAGGCTCTTATTACGCCTGATCTGAGCAGAGCTCCGTGACCATCGACTTCGAATCCTGGACATGCTGCAACGGACTCGTTTTGCTGATGTTGATGTCACGTCACGAATCCCTCACGTGGCCCAGACTTTCTCCATCCCGGCGTTAATGGCCAGACAGATGTTGGCTGTGCTGGCTTCCTTTGTCAAGGCCTGCTACTTAAAGTCAGCTATGAATCCCTCACCCTCTCATAGCACAAAGGAGGCCTCAGCCTCTGTCACGTCCATCATCGAGCAACAGCCTTCTTTGTAAGCAGGCGTGTCAAGATATGGCGACGCATTCCGACGTGCCTCGACAGCTTCCTGGTGAGCGCCCTTACCCCGAGTTCACTCAGTGCCCCAGTGCCACTGACAGACATCCCAGTGACCTTTGCCGGCCGCGGTGGCCGAGCGGTTCTAGGAGCTTCAGTCCGGGACCATGCGGCTGCTACGGTCGCAGGTTCGAATCCTGCCTTGGTCATGGATGTGTGTGATGTCCTTAGGTTAGTTAGGTTTAAGTAGTTCTAAGTTCTAGGGGATTGATGACCTCAAATGTTAAGTCCCATAGTGCTCAGAGCCATTTGAACCAGTGACCTTTTCCTAGTTGAGCTATTTCTTTTTTGAATATACCTACAAAAGGACCGTGATTCTCCCTCCAGGTCCACCGACGGCCAAGATAGTGTATGCCTCGTTGCTATCGCGGATTCCGCCGAATGTGATTGAAGAAAAATATCTCCTCGTCCGGTGGAATGCCGTGAGTCGGACACGACGCCGGTACTCTTGCGTCAGACATCCAACCCACCTGGTACGTGACGGTTAATCAGAAGCAAGTCTGGCAGTCGCGTCTCCACCGGACGCATCTGGCGCCATCACCATTACGTACCATGTGTGATGTGCTGGACGACAATGACCATTTTGTGCGGCGAGGTGAGTAACGTTTGGCATTCGGTCCGCCACATGCTGACGCTCATCACATGCAGGACTCCTAACAGCATCACACCACGAATGGTTCTCTTTCCGGACACGGATTATTTTCCGCGTGCAAAGACCTACTCGATGACTTGGATTAGCAAGCACACAGTCCACTACCTGCATGGTGGTGGGTACAAATCATCCTTCGATTTCTGGCAACAGCAAACGACTGACACTGTGCAGTTGTGAAGAACCCAAAGTACCGTCTTTCGAACTCTCTCCGGAGCGCTTTCCACAACCCCGTGCCCGCTCCCACCCTCCGCAAGCAAGGAGCAATTGACATATGTTCCTTCTTCCATTTCACACATTCTATTTCCTCACTGATTATTCATACACACTTCCGAGAAAATGTGCATCGTTGATCTATTTATGTGTCACCATCATGCGGGATTTTGTTTCCTGCTTATGTCGAAGGCGATCACCAGTCTTTGCGAGGACGTGTTGGTGTGACGGAGATGGATTCATTCAAGACACAGAATACAATAAAAAAAAGTAGATAAATATTATTAAAAAAGGCACCTCTCTTGTATCCTCCTTCTTTTTGTGGAAGTTATTGGGGTCTTTCTTCATAGAGGCCAACGACTGAAATGGTGGAGCTTTTCTTTCGGGACTTCTTAAACATTTAGGGGAAAAGTGGCGGCGGCATTAGCTTCCCTTCTTTTTACATATCAACACGACCTGTCAGCCCGGAAGTTTTAATAGAAAGGTAACTGAGGTGACAAACCAAATCAATTATAACTACATTATTACTCTGCAACGAGCCACTGGAGACCACGAGGCTCTTATACCAGAATACCCAGAATTTACTCCTGAATAACCTTCGAAATTTTCTCAATATATTTTCTGAGGAATATCCTGCTCCGCATATGCAGGCAGTGCATTTCAGAGCAGCATAGGTTTCGCAAGTGGAGGGTGATTCAGGGGAAATATTGAAGTAGCGTTATTTGAACAAATAAACACAGGGAAAATATTTTTTTTTACGAACAAAAGTATATATACAGTGTGCCATTTATGACTTCACTGAAAACTGTCTCAACATAGACATAGATAACATAGACAGGACACGTCTCCTTTTGGTGTTCAAATTCAAGTAGTCTGTCGCATTTCTCGGGGAATGGCAGTGATTCCATCTTCAACATTCTGTTTCAGTTCATGGATAGTTTCAGAACCTGGGCGGTACACGTTGCTTTTTAAGATGTCCCCATAGGTAAAAATCGCATACAATAAGATCAGGGGATCTCGCAGGCCATGGGATGTCACCGTTACGTGAAATGACGCGTCTCCCATACAACCGGCGAATGGCTACTATAGATCATCGGGTAATATGTGACGTGGCTCCGTCCAGCTGAAACCACACGTTTTCGAGGTTAGGATCGTGCAGTCACGATGTAAGGAATCTTTAAAACTTACCAGCATGCCGAGTAGGTGTTACTGTAGTTGCGAATCTGTCCTCAGTTTCAAAAAAATAAGGGCCAACGAGACTATGACATAGTACACTATACCATAGTGTAACCTTGGAGAAATTCTGTTTGTTAACCTATCCGTTAAGGTGGAAGTGGGTTTCGTCTGACATTCATATATTTTCAGGGGATTGGTTTCCTCGTTGATTTTAGCCAACAGTCGTTCACTGAAGTTTCCACATGACATAGGGTCCGGTGACTTTAATTGATGCATAATCTGTAAGTTATACAAATGAAGCTTTAATTCGTGCGGTATTGCTTTTACGCTTGGTCGGTCAATCTCTGGTGCAGACGCAGTTTGTAGAACGGAATGGCAAGGGCTCCCTCCTCTTCATGGCCTCTCGAACAGCTGTAATGTCTCCCAGGGTTGGTACAGTTCTATCGCGATCTGGAGGCTTCTTATTTAAGACTAAATCAGTTTCTTCAAAATAACGCGCCCCCGTTGTAGTGGCCTGAAAAGATGGGAGACGTTCATGACGTCCTAGATGAAAATACTGACGAAATGCCCTTAGGCCAGCTGTCACACTATCATCCTGTTTGTAGAACACTGTCGCAGCGATAGCACATTCCGCAACACTCCAGTGCTGCATGACTACGAAATTTCTACGTGTTCTCAGCAACTACGTATCGGCTCCAAACAGCTACCGGCACTATAGTTCTGGCAAGACTACCGGACAAAATTTCCCGTTTCCTTACAACACCCTGCGTTGTCAGTGTTTCTTCATGTTACTCGGTGTTCTCAGCAATAACGGAAAATAAGCAATGTGAAGAATTAGACCTAATATCTTTCTGTAAGAGTGCCGACAAACTGAAATCTGATAAATGGTATTTCTTTTTTATGTCCGTTGTTGAATATGTACAGCGAGGCTCAAATCTCATTAAGGCTGCTGCAAAAAGGAAACGGCGGTAGTGAAGCATTTGGTGAGGATCAGAGGACAGGCCCTCTGCCTTGTGACGGACGGGTATTTGATGGCGGCGACCAGACAAAGGGCTTCTGCAGCCGGATATTGCAGCACAGCACAGCACAGAGCCGCACGCTGCCAACGGCTGCCAGGGGCTGCAGGGCGGCAACCCGCAGCGCACAGAATACTGTCTCCGGGAATGTAGAGGCACTTTACCTTTGATCTCGGTGTGCTTTCAGTTCCTACGTCATTAGCAAATGGTAAGGGTGAAGGTAAACGCGGAAAAAAGCAAGATGATGTCCATAATAAAGGGAGAACCCTTTGGTATGCGATAGCAAGATTACTGGCGAACATATGACGAATGCTTAATGATAGTATTATGAAAAGAGTAGGGAAGACAATATGTTAGGATTCCGAAAAAGAGCAGTGTCTCTGTACAGTAAATCGCGTACAAGACATTAACACGATCAATTCTAGACTATTATAGTGTGATTCTCGAAATTTTCCCATTCTAAAGAGTATTCCATGATATTTCGGAATTGCAGCTGGATGACGTCGACTTCTTGCCACGATATTTCGGATGACAACCACTCAGCCATCTTGACGTGCGTTTTTCACCGGAGATTACTAGTTCACATCTCTAGCTTAATTCCAAAAACGGTCTTGGAGAAGAATGCGCATAGGCAGCTGCTACCTTCTGTCGAGTTTCGCACCGGCTTCGAATATTGGTCCATCTATGGCGAACAGGCGTATGCGTAGTGGTGATACTACACGGGCGCTCTCTGTCGGAAGGTGGGCTTGCGGAGTTAAAATACAGATGCGAAATTAATAAAATTAACTGTCGCTAAACGTGTCAATAGTTGTAGGGTACTTCCTTTCTGAAGATGTTAAAGAAAACACACGGTCCAAAGCCATACCCAGTTGAAAGCCGCTGTCACGATTAATAAGATCTTAATAATGCAATTCCAGAAGCATCTCGTTGAGGCTAAGGTTTCCGTCGCAAAATAATCCATGGAATATCATGTGGAGATACAATGTTCAGCTGTGACTGACTTAATGGGCTGCGAAAAGCGAGTGTGGAAATCATTTAGATCTCATGTTTCACGCATTCTGCGCGTCATCTGAACAATGTAAGCCTTCCCACACTGGCAAGGTATTCTGTAGATTCCAGCTTCCGCAATCCCAGATCGTGCTTTGCCGAACTGAGAAGAGCAAATTTCTTCCTAGGTGGGAGGAAGTTTTGAAACTGCCGGCATATGGACTTGAACCGCTGCTTCTCCTGTTGATCTTGTGAACGGTTACGTTTGTTTCTCCTTAAAGCAGTGCCGATCTGACGTGGAGAATACCCGTCATCTCTGAATACAAGTTATAGGTGTTCCAGCTCCTTTACAATGCTATCTCCATCAACCAAAACATATGGCCCATGCATCAATATTCGAAGGACACCCGTTGTTTATGACTGTGGCGACAGCTGGACGCCTGCAGATATAGGTCTGTTTGTGAGGGCTTACGGTAAACCGAATACGCCGACTGACAGACATCCACAAACGGCAGACAAGTGCTCTTCTCCATTTCCATCGTAGATTTGATATTCCCGTGGGTTGAATTCAAGTGTTACAGAAAGCATAACAGTTTTTCTTCACTGTGGGGCTACACTACAAAAGCTTTATCCGCATATCGACAGAAGACTTTATCCCAGTATCAGTTACAGTCATATTGCTGCTCTATCAGTTAGGCATCGCTACAGACAACGAACGACTGCAGAGACACATTCTTAAGATCAGAACAGGTGATCGCTTTATGTGTCGTAAAAATCGCTCAGTAAGCATCTGACGGACTACATTTCGTAAACCTTACTTTTCCATCATGCTTGCAGCTGTTCTTATCTAGTCTAATGTCAGTTCTTTAATAGCCTGGATTTCCTCTGCAACAGCAGAAGTTTATACTGATAAATGAACATAAGTTTCAAACAAACAGTCCGCAGCTCGTGGTCGTGCGGTAGCATTCTCGCTTCCTACGCCCGGGTTCCCGGGCTCGATTCCCGGCGGGGTCAGGGATTTTCTCTGCCTCGTGATGACTGGGTGTTGTGTGATGTCCTTAGGTTAGTTAGGTTTAAGTAGTTCTAAGTTCTAGGGGACTGATGACCATAGATGTTAAGTCCCATAGTGCTCAGAGCCATTTGAACCAAACAAACAGCAGTTAAAAATTAGTTAGCCTTTCTGAGTATACATTAAAATCTCCTTACTAATAATGTTAGGTGGAGGTCAGATATAAAAAAAAAATCTGTAAATTTGCACCATCTTTTGCCCCTTCATGATCTATAATATTGAACAGGGCCTGTGGGATGCCTGCTGCCAGATAAAATTACGTTTTCTTGAAGAGGGACGTTTTGAAATTCCTGTATCATAAACATGTAAACATAGAAATATAAAGGTACAGCCACGTTAATGTGGACACATGTCAAAGGAATGAATAACCACCTTTTGCAGCATGGATATGCAGGAGAGAACCAATGAGGGATGTGGAGCCATGCCGACTCCAGTGCAGTGGCCAGCTTCACTAGGTTTCTCATACAAACACCCACCGTTTAAGATGGGAAAAGGTTAGCTTCGGTGCAATATTTCTGAGCGCACAAGTTACAGCCAAGTTGACAGTAAGTTACGCTACCAGCAGTTATGAAGAAGAATGGAGACCACAGGGTCCTAGACCCACTGGAAAGAGTAAACATAGAGGTTTGCATGGTGCAATTACAGGCAGAAGGGGCCCACTGACCTACCTACGTGTTATGAGTACATGACACGGAGCAGCGCGTTAGCAAAACAGAGGGGCGCAGCCACGTATAAATAGGCGCCGGTTCACTAACAAACCATTCAAGTGTGGCATGTCTTCTGGACGGCACGGAATGTCATACCACCGGCTACACGCAGCAGCAGATGGGGCACCAGCATTCCAGTCCACAGCTGGTCGCTGATTCGACCCTCTGAGGCCAATGTGGGGCATTCAAGTGTGACAGCTCTCCTGGATGGCGGGGCGTGTTACACCACCAGCTACACACAGAAGCAGATGGGGCGCCAGCGTTCCAGTCCATGGCAGGTCACTAGTTCGATCCTCTGAGGCCAACGTGGGATCTGCAGCCAGCCAATGGGGGGCCATGCCACGGCTCGCTACTGTGGGCAGTCTTGTTGGCCCCCAACACACGCCAGAGGCATCCTGAGGCGAGGGCCACAAATTCGGACGCTGGATCACAGGCGCTTGTTGTCGCCGCAATCTTAGTCACGCCGGCGAGAAAGCATGCCACGGGCCGCATTGCAGCTGAGGTGGCAGGGATGGAACCGCTGTGTCGATTGCTGGCGCAGCCTGACGTCGTCACAACTACGTAACTGTACAACATCGACACACAGCAGTGCACTGCATGGGTCGCTGAGGCAGTCATTCCGCGCCAAGCCATTTAGTGAAGTGGTGTCCTCAGCATTGTGGGACCCGGCGATGCAGACCGAGAGGAACAGGGGCACTGTAGCTGGAAATAGTAAATCACTTGGGAAACTCAAACGAGTGTTAACATGGCGCATCCTGACAGTTTCCATCCTCATCGAACATTCCCTCTACAGTGCGAACAACCAAATCGAGGTGCTGCCACAGATTCTCAACCTCGTGTAAATCTGGTGTGTTTGATGGCTAGGAGGGTAATTTAAACTCATACTGCTGCTCTTCGAACTGCGCACGTACTGTAGGAACTGTTGGACATGTTGTGTTGTTCCGCTGCCATCGTGCCAACGAAAAAACAGCTGCATGTAGGTATGTACATCGCCCCCAAGGATAAAATCATATTTGTGTTGAACCTGCGATGCAGCAATGTAAATTATACTCATAATTTGGACGGATTACTCTTGTAACCAATACAAGGTCTGGTACATTTGTAGTCTGATGATGATGTGCTTTAGTAACAACGTTGTAATTCATAGAGTATTTGTCGATTATTTCTTGCTCAGTTGTCTACAGATCTGAGGATGATTCATGTTGAACTGAAAATCAGTTTTAAAAAAATTAAGCCAACCAAGAGGGACAATAAAAATCAGCAATCTCTAATATTTTGTAATATAGTAAGGCTCTCCTGGACGGCGGGGCGTGTCACATCACCAGCTACACACAGAAGCAGATGGGGCGCCAGCGTTCCAGTCCATGGCAGGTCACTAGTTCGATCCTCTGAGGCCAACGTGGGATCTGCAGCCAGCCAATGGGGGGCCATGCCACGGCTCGCTACTGTGGGCAGTCTTGTTGGCCCCCAACACACGGCAGAGGCATCCTGAGGCGAGGGCCACAGTGAAGCGCCAAAGAAACTGGTATAGGCATGCGTATTCAAATACAGATGTATGTAAACACGCAGAATACAGCATTGCTTTCGGCAACGCCTATGTAAGACAGGGATTTTCCCGTAGGAGCATTTCACGAGTGTACCGTGAATATCAGGAAACCGGTAAATCGGGACAGAAGTGAAAGTTATTCTAATTATTAAGTTGCGTGATACAAAACCAAATGATAGAATTTAGCACTGTCTCTTTTCATGGTAATTCGCTTTTTTAGCCATTGAAAACGACAAGACAACATGGGTCACTATTGCTGGTCATCAGGTTGTTATATAGTGTAACACTGTATCGTGGAATCATATTTACAGTGAAGCGCCAAAGAAACTGGTATAGGCATGCGTATTCAAATACAGATGTATGTAAACACGCAGAATACAGCACTGCTTTCGGCAACGCCTATGTAAGACAGAGATTTTTCCGTAGGACCATTTAACGAGTGTACCGTTAATATCAGGAATCCGCTAAAATATCAAATTTCCGACATCACTGCTGCCGGAAAAGATCCTGCGAGAACGGGACCGACGACGACTGAAAAGAATCGTTCAACGTGACGGAAGTGCAACCCTTCCGCAAACTGCAGATTCCAATGTTGGACCATCAACAAGTTTCAGAGTGCGAACCATTCAACCAAACATCATCGATGTGGGCTTTCGGAGCTTTCTACGGGTAAGGAGATACCTTCAAGAAGCCATCCACTCTGCATGTCGGTAGGGGACTGTTAAAGCTACTGGATGCTCTGTAAAGGTGGGGGCGTGTGCAGTTGCAGTGATATGGGACACCTGATACGCCTCGATACGATTCTGTTAGGTCTCACGTACGTAAGCATCCTGTCTGATCACCTGCATCCATTCATGCCCATTGTGCATTCCGACGGGCGATTCCAGCAGGACAATGCGACACCCCACACGTCCAGAATTCCTACAGAGTGGCTCCAGAAACACTCTTCTGAGTTTAAACACATCCGCTGGCCACCAAACTCTCCAGACATGGACACTATTGAGCGTATTTGGGATGCGTTACAACGTGCTGTTCAGAAGAGATCTCAACCCCCTTGTACTGTTACGGATATATGGACAGCTCTACAGGATTCATGGTGTCAGTTCCCTCCAGCGCTACTTCAGACATTAGTCGAGTCCATGCCACGTCGTGTTGTGGCACTTCTGCGTTCCCCCGAGGGCCCTACACGATAAGAGGCAGATGTACCAGTTTTTTCTTTTTTTGGCTCTTCAGTGTTTTTTACGTACGAGAAATGTTGCTATATGCACTCTTGATCATTGACACCAATAATGATAGGAAGTAACGAAATGTCACTCACTCTATGTATACGAATGAGCATATTTAGCGGTGTGAAATTTCATACACTGAATTGTGACCTCTGGTGGCAAAAACGTCTGTACTCAGGCTGTGCCTAGAATCGAACTGAGCTCACATAGTGGGTGGCATGCGAATACAGACGATGCTGCCTAGGGCAACAGTCGAATAACCCCTGTATCGAGGTAAGTCATGTCAGCACTGCAAACACGCGATCTTGCGTCATCTCATTCTCATTCATTCCAGACTGGTGCGGCGCTTCAGGTTCGATGAGGGATAAAAAATGTTCAGGCAGACTGTGAATAACAAGTTTATTGGAATGAAAAAAAAAATTAAATTCTTCTTCTGCGGGGCACAATTACACAGCATAATAAATAAAGACTAAATTGTGAACTGACCTTGAAGTGTCCAATGGACTGTCAGATATTGATAACTGTTATAAATATTAGAGTCACTCTTATTGTCTCACTCGGTGCACTAATTGTCTCCGGTTGCACCAACACTCTGACATGGTATAGCATTACAATACTGAAAGGCTACACTGTAAAGGCCATGTTCCGGTGTAGTATGGCCAGGACTCCTGGTAGCTCCACGTAGCATTGAAGGTGAAGGTCCAAGGTCGGTAGCTGCACTGGAGAACAGGCTGCTGAAGTTTCCAGGAGAGACTGTGATTGATGGACTGAGGAGCGGTCGGCGTAACTACCCAGAGAAGTCGATGTGAGCTGCTGTTACATGATGGTGCGCCATCACAAATACTGCCATGCAGGCACCTGACATCGTGGAGGTGAAGTAGTGCCTGCAGTAGCAGGCTGAGGTCTTGGATGTGTGTTCTGTTGTCGGTGAGCCAGGTGTCTCTTGAGATGGCTGCCGAAGATTCTGTGGACAAAACAGCGCGTTTGGTTGCTGTAAAAAGTGTTGATCAGTATATCCAGAGAGCGTGGAGTAGCGTCTGGTTGGAGGCACTATTACTAGTTGTTGTAGATGACACCTGAAGTTGGGCCACACGCGGGATGTGGTTGTGTGACGGGCTGGCGAGTAGTGGAGACATAGCTCAAATTATGGTTATGCAAAGAAGAGGTGATCATATTGTGTACCAGCTGCTCCCCGCAGCATCAAGCTAGATGCTGGGCCAATATGATGATGAAGAATGCAGGCTGGTAATATTCGTCCTCCTTGGAGCCTCCACACATGGGAAAGTCCATCGTCATGCTATACACAGAAATTGGACTTGTCTGAGAAAACGACGTAGTGCCCCTCCTGTTCAGTGCTGTTGTTGGGCGCTCCACTGTTGGTGCACCTTGCACTCCAGTTGTATCAGAGGAAACTGCAACTACTGTTGCAATGCTGACAGTTTGTTTATCCTGATACAAGCCACCAAAGAAATAAGAATTGTGACCAAGGGTGATGTGCTTTGCGACATGATAAGATGGCAATGGTAGGTAGAGGCATTGGGCTGAAAGACTCGATGGCATTAAAAGGCATGATTATAGAAGAGGTAGATATGGCTGGACTGGTAGATGCATTGATGATTAAGAATTAGCAGAGACAATAGCAGAGGTGGCTACTGGAATGACAGATATTCATATCCATACGTTTTGGAGCTGCAATCAGCTGATCCATAAAATAACATGTGTGCAGAGGGTCCACCAACTTAAGACTGACAAATGCCATCTGCAGTTGAAATGAAAGCTGCAAATATAACAAATGGCAGCTATGAACAATGGAATATGTTCTAATGCAAAGGCGTGAGGGGATTTTTGCTTGATGAGAGACGGAGAGTGTAAATATTTAGTGAGTCCAGTGCTTCATATAGATGTCAGTGTAACTATTTCGTCTTCTATTCTTGACATGGGGAACTAGACACCTGTGTTGAGTGAGACAGCATTTCAGAAGTTGCCTCTTCGTTTTTTTACAGAAGACCAAGATGAAAGGAGCAACTGTTAGCAAAAGTATAGAAGTGAAGAGAGAAGTGGTATTGAAATTCTGTGTGAAGGTGGGAGGTATTCTGCAAATTTTGTAGTAGTGTCAAGTTCGGCAGTGGAAGCTATATTTTAGTGAGTGATTTTTATCAAAGCACTAAGTAGTGAGGAACTTGGGTTGCAGTAAAGTATTATTGAAGTATAATGATTCAATGATAAAGTTAAGTTTCGATGAGTTAGCACTTAGGGAGAAGATTTTGAAGCACTGTTTTAAATTTGTTACCAAGTCTGCGTTGCTCTTTGAGTCAATAAAATTCTATTACTAGCTGCCAATGAAGTGTTTGTATCTTACAAAAGATATGGAGTGATGTCGATTTTGTTGCAAGGTTTCTGAAACAGCGATAGATAATTTGTTTCGTGTGCTGTGACGTTATTCTTTGCCATTTTCGGAACATCCTGGTACAATGAAGAGTTTTCTCTATCGGTTTAAAGTGAGAGAGCATAAGAGATTATTTATAAGTTCCGTATTTTATCCCATTGATGTATAAAGAGAGAATTGAGGAAGTAATTGAGAAAATGCTCTGGCATGGGGTCAATGACCTGCTGTGAGTTCTTAGGATAATAAGTTGTTAGTGGTGCCTAAGAGAAAGGGCGGCATTCAACTGCTGTTGAATTTCACAGGAAGTAATATGATTATTGAACCAGAAACTGATAGACCATAGACTTTAGTTGTTGCAAAAATTTCATGGTATTAAGGTGCATGCCAAATTTAAAAGAACGCAAAATCCCCAAGACTGGCAAAGTTTTGCAGAAGTTAGAAATATAGCGCTTACTTTAAGGCGAAATGCTTTCAATAATTTCCATAACGAAACTCTATCTCGAAATCTGGCAGGAAACCCAAACAGATTCTGGCCAGACATAAAGCACACCAGTGGCAAGACGCAATTCAAAAATGGCTCTGAGCACTATGGGACTTAACATCTGTGGTCATCAGTCCCCTAGAACTTAGAACTACTTAAACCTAACTAACCTAAGGACATCACACACATCCATGCCCGAGACAGGATTCGAACCTGCGAGCGTAGCAGTCGCGCGGTTCCGGACTGAGCGCCTAGAACCGCTAGACCACTGCGGCCGGCCAAGACGCAATTAATACCTTCACTGCGCGATAACAACGGTGAAGACATTGATGGCAGTGCCACTAAAGCAGAGTTATTAAACACGATTTTCCGAAACTCCTTCACCAAAGAAGACGAAGTAAATATTCCTGAATTCCAATCAAGAACAACTGCCAAGATGAGAAACAAAGAAATGTGTATCCTCGGTGTCGCAAAACAGCTTCAATCACTTAATAAAAGCAAAGCTTCTGGTCCAGATTGTATACCAGTCAGGTTCCTCCCGGAGTATGCTAATACAATAGCTCCATATTTAGCAATTATATAGAACCGTTCGCTCACAGAAAGATCCGTACCTAAAGACTGAAAAATTGCTCAAGTCACACCAATACCCAAAAAGGGAAGTAGGAGTAATCTGTTGAATTACAGGCCCATATCTCTAACGTCGATTTGCAATACTGTTTTGGAACTTATACTGTACTCGAACATTATAAAGTACCTCGAAGAAAACGATTTATTGACACGTAGTCAGCACGGATTCAGAAAATATCGTTCTTGCGAAACACAACTAGTTCTTTATACTCATGAAGTAATTAATGCTATCGACAGGGGATGTCTAATTGATTCCATGTTCTGTAAGTAGGCTGTTTAGGTTTTTCTGTTGGTAACGCCATGTAGCTCTCTATATGAATATCACTGCCTGTGCTGGGTGCAGTCTGTGACTGGTTTGCATTGTTGGAATTTGCTATTGTAGTGCTGGGCAGTTGGCTGTTAACAGCGTGTAGCGTTGCGCAGCTGAAGGTGAGCCGCCAGCAGTGGTGGATGTGGGGAATGAGATGGCGGAGTTTTGAGAGCGGATGATCTGGTCGTGTGTCCATCAGAGAGAGTAAATTTGTAAGACTGGATGTAATGACTTTTGAACACTATTAAGGTAAATACATTATTTGTTCTATATCAAAATCTTTCATTTGCTAACTATGCCTATCAGTAGTTAGTGCCTTCAGTAGTTAGAATCTTTTATTTAGCTGGCAGTATTGGCGCTCGCTGTATTGCAGTAGTTCGAGCAATGAAGATTTTTGTGAGGTAAGTGATTCATGAAAGGTATAGGTTATTGTTAGTCAGGGCCATTCTTTTGTAGGGATTTTTGAAAGTCAGATTGCGTTACGCTAAAAATATTGTGTGTCAGTTTAAGCACAGTCATTTATAATTTTTGTAAGGGGACGTTTCATATGTCGACCCTTAGTCGAGGATACCTCACTGGAATCTTCTGATTTTTTTCTTGTAGTTTGTGTAATTAGTGTAGCTATTGTTTATTGCTAGCGGGTAATTATAGAGAGAATTTCCTTTGTAGTTGTAGTTTTTCATTGTTGTACAGTAAAACAGTTGTGGCATGCATGTAGATTTGCACCAAGTATTTCGCAGCTGCGCTTGCAATTAAGTAGATATTATTTTCAGTGCTATGTTAATGTGTTTCTTCAGATTGTGCTTTTGTTGTTATCGTGTGAAATACGTGATAATTATGGCGTGTGAAAAACGTAACACTAGGCTCCACAGTAAATTGAGAAATGATAGTGACGACGAGCGTAGCTTATCAACCACACCGTGCAATGAATTAACAGACATTCAAAGTAGTAATTTGGTAATTGTGCATAGGGAAATGGAGCGGGCGGCAAATAATGGTGTAGACAGTGAAACACTTAGTGAACAGGGAAGCATTATCGATCGATCGGTCGGCAACAGCTCGCCTCAGGAATCCGAAATGACAGGACACAATCTTGCAAATACTGTAGATTCAGGTTTTACGTCCTCACCGTTTTCTCAAATAAGTCAAGACACATTTTCTGCGTTTCAAAATGCGAATATTGCCGGTTCAAATGCACTGCCGAATAGCACTGAGGAACATGTTTCAGACACCAGTGCATTGTTATTACAATTAATGCAACAAATGGGACAAAAGCTTCAAACGTTAGACACAATGGAACAAAATCTTCAAAATTTAGACACAATGGAACAAAATCAGAGACAAACACAGCAAAACTTAGACACAATGGAAGAAGTCTTCAAAAGTTAGACACGATGGAACAATATCAGAGACAAATACAGCAACAGCTTCAAAAGTTAGACTCAATGGAACAAACGCTTGAACAAACACGTGAAGGTTTAACTGCAGAGTTACTTAAAATTGAATCGAAATGTCAAAAAGTCTGTAACGACGTAAAAACACAAATTTGTGAGCATTTTCAACCTATTTTTTCGCGTCTTGCAAATGCATTACAGAATCACGAAGCAGCCATAAAAGAACTGCAAACTATTGTTCATGAAAATCATGACACCTTGCAAGCTAAAATTGACTCAGTTGCATCTACCGATACGGTTACGCAGCTTGCAAAACTCAGTAAAACTTAAAGGACACAGCAGATACGATTTCAACACAAATGGACAGTCTGAAAATTGGTTCAGAAAACACACTGAGGAAATCAGTTCACTATCGGAAAAAGTAGCCGAACGTTCGGATCAGTTCACTAACTTATCTACAACGGTAGATGATGATCTGAATGACACAAGACCCGTAGCCTTCACTGACAAGAAGAGTATAAACAAATTAAGAAATTTAAACAAAATCAAAATCAAATTAATACGCAACACGAAAGAGAAATCCGACAAGTACAAGATCAGTTGGCACAAGTAATACAAGAATTACATGTTTCAGAGGACATTCGCGCTCCAACATGGGAAGAGGGACTTAGAAATACGGAAAAACCACAAAATAATAACACAGGGCATGTCGGAAATTATGAAAGAAATTGGCAAGGTGCACCGAATTTTGAGATGGAACCGCCGACACGACGTAACAATGACCGATATGCGACCCGCCGACACGATGACTTTGACTATAAGCTGTTCATTACTACACGTAAATTCAAAACATTTAAGAACTCTGGCAACGACATTCATCCACAAGCGTGGCTTCATCAATTCTCTCATTGTTTTCCTCCCAAATGGTCATTGGAGCACAGATTAGAATTTATGTGTGGTTACTTAGAGAATGAACCAGCTGTAAGAATGCGATCGGTCATTCACGATTGTCACCGCGAAGGAGAATTTTATCATGCCTTCCTCTCAGCATATTGGTCTCAAGCTACACAAGACCGAGTAAAACATAGCATCATAATGATGAAACATTTCGAAGAATCTGAATTTTCCAGTGTTGTGAAATATTTTGAAGACATGTTGCATAAGAATCAGTATCTGTCAAACCCATACAGCCCCTCAGAACTCATCCGCATTTGCTTAATGAATTTGCCTGAACATTTACGACATATTATTTTGGCAGGACGTTGCAAAGACGACATTGAAGCTTTTCAGGGACTGTTACAAGAATTGGAAATTGACACTGACAATTGTGGAACGCGAAAACAGGAGCACAACAATTACAGGTCACATCCGTCACAATTCCACGTTGACAGAAATAATAACTGGACACGACAAGGCTATTCTTACAACGCAAATCGGGACCAAAACAGACACCACCCGTATGACAACCGTTGGCAGAATAATAGTTACAGAGAAAGATCACCTCTCTGTGGTAATGACTATAACAGAGACAATCAGAGAAACAGACAATATGGGAACCAACATAGTTATTATCAAGGGAGACAATAACTTCAGACGCAATGGGCCACCGCGCAGTTACGACTCATGGAGAAATTCTCCATCACGTGACCCACAAGAAAAAAATTACAGAAACTACCGACATGACGCCAGACGATATAATCGTAACAACAGACCAGAATTTAATCAGAACTGGCGGGTTTCAAACAGGGCAGGGCCCTCTCGACAAGGTGAATTTGTAGAAGTTAGACCTCCAAATCTCAGTAACGACGCGCGACAGTAAAGGTAACTGACAATGACTCGCACCGCAGGCAGCCACGTGCGCCGTCTGGCTCAGAGAAAAATAACATAAGCTAACCTTGAGAAAAATTACAGTATTCTTTACCGAAGTATACCACATGATAATTGCGCTGAAGTTGAAACTCGGAAGAGTAAAGGGTTGCACCACATTTCACATGTAAACCGTTTATTGAGAGATAATCTGCTTTTTAACTTAGTATTTGCTACAAAATTTTTCACTTCACATTATTAGTACGCTTTGACAGACTTTGAAACTGTTAACTCGCAACAATGTTTTGAAGTTAACTATCCAGTCAAGAACCTAGAGAACTTATTTAGACAATTAATTACAAATGCATTGTTATAGTGAACAGACGACACAGTGTTATTGTGTGTGTACATTCCTGCTTGTTAGTTGCACGATTACGTAACGACTATAGGGCTTACATACTTAGAACATATACTGGCACTTCTAATGAGATTTTAATGCAACATTTGGCTTACTTGCAAATACATTCTGGATTTAAAGTACTTTCTGAGAGATACCAAATGACACAGTGGTTAGTTTATTTGACAGCTACATGATTATATCACGACACTACTAATGAGTGACACAATTTACATTGTTGCTTTTTCGGTGTATCTGTTTTATATTTGCACAGTTTTTCTGTATTATTCTGGAAAGTAAATCATGTTTCAGTAGTAACTTTTGTGGTATA
Organism: Schistocerca nitens; assembly: GCF_023898315.1. NCBI lineage: Eukaryota > Metazoa > Arthropoda > Insecta > Orthoptera > Acrididae > Schistocerca > Schistocerca nitens. Next base: position 927,510,580 of record NC_064614.1, on the reverse strand, counting down.
TCTACAATGAGACAGCCTTTTTCGTAGCACAACAATACATTACAGTATAGTACTTTCTTGATCACAAAAATGGTTCAAATGGTTCTGAGCACTATGGGACTTAACATCTGTGGTCATCAGTCCCCTAGAACTTAGAACTACTTAAACCTAACTAACCTAAGGACATCACACACATCCATGCCCGAGGCAGGATTCTAACCTGCGACCGTAGCAGTCGCGCGGTTCCGGACTGCGCGCCTAGAACCGCTAGACCACCGCGGCCGGCATTTCTTGATCACGGTAATGTACGTAATAACTACGATATCTATACGCATAGCATTTCACTTTTGTTTATGATGAGGTAAGTACATTGACTTCTGCAGAACTTAGCTTTCAGAGGACGATAACTACGACACTTCCACAGAATTATCTTACAGCAATACGCACATTTAGCGCTAAAGGACACGTATTTGAGTGAATAATTTTGTACTTAAAACATTTATTTTTAAAGATTTTTGAATTACAATGATACAAAGGTTTTCCGTGATACATTTCATTCCGTTGCTGCAATCAGTAACACCTGAGGGTATAATTACATTACTCCTCAGGGGGCTACACGCTTACTTTGTGTACCATGTGTGTGGCAAGTGCAAGGAGCCCTAGCTAATATGGTATTTGCTTATACAACTTTACACATCGGTACCATATTTCTCTTAACACAGAACTACACAGCTATCTGATTATTTAACAGAGAAAGAAACTTTTTTTATTTTTTTTACTACGTCAGTGACACGTGTTTACGCAATTACACAGCCGGATAACTTCATACTTATGAAACTGTATTTTGTCTGTACTTTGTGAACTGTTCATATTTCTTCGGAAGCATTGTGATACTATGAGAGCTTTGAATGACGTATTCGGTATAGGCTCATGATTTTTAAATTACGTTTGAGGTAGATGACTTTACTGAAGGTTTTGAAATTATTGAAAGAAGCTGCGACGATTTTGAGATGTGATTGATGTGTTATGATGTTATTATTACTACGACGATGTGTATGAGTAGTGGTTAGGGACTCTGATTTGTGAAAAAGGATGTTGGAAACCAAGAATCGTGCTTTAAGAGTTATGAAATGTGTGTAAATGCGTGAATGTATCACAGTGCCGGCGAAAATTTTTTGGACACTGTTATATTTATAGTATTTTGTTTCTACACATTTCTACTGTAATTTCTCGACTTGTGAAATTTTATTTGTCTCAAACTGTCACTGTAGCGGAAACTTCTGTTGTAAGTTTCGGTTGGAAAGGTAAATGACTTTGACGTAAAGCTTTGTTATCAAAATCTTTCATTTGCTAACTGTGCCTATCAGTAGTTAGTGCCTTCAGTAGTTAGAATCTTTTATTTAGCTGGCAGTATTGGCGCTCGCTGTATTGCAGTAGTTCGAGCAATGAAGATTTTTGTGAGGCAAGTGATTCATGAAAGGTATACGTTATTGTTAGTCAGGGCCATTCTTTTGTAGGGATTTTTGAAAGTCAGATTGCGTTGCGCTGAAAATATTGTGTGTCAGTTTAAGCACAGTCATTTATAATTTTTCTAAGACGACGTTTCAACGCTTAGATTTCAAGAAGGCTCTCGACACCGTTCCTCACAAGCGTCTTCAAACCAAACTGTGGGCCTATGCAATATCGCCTCAGTTGTGCGACTGCATTCGTTATTTCCTGTCAGAAAGGTCACAGTTCGTAGTAATAGACGGAAAGTCACCGAGTAAAACAGAAATAATTTCCTGAGTTCCCCAAGGAAGTGTTGTAGGCCCTCTACTGTTCCTGATCTATATTAACGGCATAGGAGACAATCTGAGTAGCCGTCTTAGATTGTTTGCAGATGATGCTGCCATTTACCGTCTTGTAAAGTCACCAGATGACCAAAACGAATTGCAAAATGATTTAGATAACACACCTGTATGGTGCTAAAAGTGGCAATTGACCCTGAATAATGAAAAGAGTGAAGTTATTCACATGAGTACTAAAAGAAAGCCACCAAATTTCGATTACGCAATAAGACACACAAATCTGAAGGCTGTAAATTCAACTAAATACTTAGGGATTACAGTTACAAATACCCGAAGTTGGAACGATCACATAGATAATATTGTGGGTATAGCCAACCAAAGACTGCGATTCATTGGCAGAACACTTAGAACGTGCGTCAGATCTACTAAAGAGACTGCTCACACTACGCTTGTCCGCCTTATTTTGGAGTATTGCTGAGCGGCGTGGGATCCGCATCAGGTGGGACTGACGGCTGACATCGAAAAAGTACAAAGAAGGGCAGCTCGTTCTGTATTATCGCGAAATAGGGGAGATAGTTCACAGACATGATACTTGAATTGGAGTGGAAATCATTAAAACAAAGGCGTTTCTCGTTGCGACGGGATCTTCTCATGAAATTTCAATCACCAGTTTTCTCCTCTGATTGCGGAAACAGTCTGATGCACCCACCTACTTAGGAAGAAATGTTCATCACGATAAAATAAGGAAATCAGGGCACGCACAGGATAATTTAAGTGCCCGTTTTTGCCACGTGTCGTTCGAGAGTGGAACGGTAGAGATACAGATTGAAGGTCGCTCATTGAACCCTCTGTCAGGCAATTTATTGTGAATAGCAGAGTAATGACGTAGATGTAGATGTAGATGTCTTCTATTGACATACTAGAGAGTTTCTGGCAGACTAAGTTTCATCCTTCATGTCGTAATTCACGGCGTTTTGGTGTTATGGTTGTTACCATCAATATCACAAGTTATGGTGATGTCAGCTCTGCTGCATTTATCAGAGGTTTTAATAGCATTCTCCTGCTAGATTTGAAAAGGAGGGTAATTTCTATGTACACGACATGGTGACTGCAGAAGAAAATTGAGAAAATTATAATGAGGTTTTGAATACCATGTTCAAAGATTATGGTGTCACTGTTAACTTAGCAAAATCAGAAATTGGTTGATGTCAGGTGAAATTTTTTGGTCACATTGCTACTTCAGCAGGGATTCCATATGTTACTGGAAAGATTGAGTAGCCTATAGACTTAGACAAGAAAACGAATTACAGCATTTCTTGGCTTAATTTTTACTCGAGATTTATTAATGTGAATATTTTGACTACGTCACAACTGTGTGCGTTGATGGGGAAGAAAATTCCTTCGGATTGGCACATACAAGCACATGCAGAATTTGAATGTGTTAGGTGGGCTCTTCTGGAAATACGTCTTCTGTCACATCCAGATTGAACAAAAGTTTTTTGTCTAAGCTCGAATAGTTATAAGATGGACCTTGGTGCTGAGTATTTCCAAGTGTATGAAGCAGATAGAGTAATGGAGTGTCATACAATTGCTTTTGTGAGTTGGGGGCTTACTGAGTGTGAACACAATTATTCAGCCATGGAGCGTGGGGCTGTAACTGTTGTGCTGTGTTTCAAGAAGTTCAAGTGTTACTTATTTGGTAGGATGGAGGTGGAGGAGATTAGTGTTTAACGTCCCGTCGACACCGAGGTCATTAGAGACGGAGCACAAGCTCGGATTATGCAAAGGATGGAGGAGGAAGTCGGTCGTGCAGTTTCAGTAGAACCATCCCGGCATTTCCCTGAAGAGATTTAGGGAAATCACAAATCAGAAAGGCCAGACGCGGGTTTGAACCGTTGTCCTCCCAAATGCGAGTTTGGTGTGTTAACCATTGCTCCACCTCGCTCGGTGTTTGGCAAGATGACAAAGGTTATACGAATCACGGAGCATTGAAGCTTAGGCTCAGTGTAAAGTTGTCTCATTGTTGGTTAACCAGATGGGTGTTTATCTGAAAGAGTTCAATTTCAAGACTGTATTTTCCTGTAAAAGACAGTGCTGTTGTTGACGCTCTTTGAAATTCTCCTCTGGTTATTTCATGGGACTGAGGAAGACCCAGAAGAGAAATACTTCGAAAATGTTAATCTTGATCATTACATTACTGGAGCACTTGTAAATATTACTAAGGAATGATATACTGATCCTTCACTGAATGATGTTACGAAGAAGTGAACAGGGTCAATGTAGCAGATACTTTTGTTCGGTGAAAGCTGATATTTTGTTTAAGAAGAAAAGTAAGATTTTGCAGTGGGTCAATGAATCAATAAATTAATCCGATATATAATTTCGGTTATTGATATTTTGGTGCAAGAAAATGTTTTCACAAACGTTTTGAAATATTGTACTTTATCGATATGGAGAAGCACGTTCACGAAGTTTTGGCTTTGTGTAAGCCCTGTGACAAGGCGAAACTAACAATGGTGTCACTTCATGCACCTTTATTTCCAACTGCTCTATGAAGGTTGGAAGAACTTGCCACCATTGATGTACTTAGTTCTGTTTCAAGAGTTATTCAAGAATACTCTTATATTTTTTCGCAGGTTGAGTTAACTTTTAAATTCGTTTCACTCACACCACTGAGAAGAGCTGCAAATCAATCTTCTGTATGCACAACCCAGCGTCATTTTCTTCGTAAAGTTGATCATGCTGACAATGTGATTTCCGACAATGGTTCACAATTTAGGTCTTAGTTGGGCAGCATACTTTGCACAGTAGAGAAAAACAAACAAACAATTTACATCTTATCACCCAGCATCCAGTCCCCCTGAGTGTGTCTCACGTACTCCACATATGTGCCATAACAGACGACAGGAATCTTGTGCAAGGAAGTGGCCTGGTTTGCAGCGAGAAAAATATCCACACGATCGTCGTGATTATGTCTTAAGGAAGACTGACTGTAAGGACGATAACGATAGTTGGGGCTTCCCTTGACGTAGCAGCAGTGGGGATAGTGGTTATTGCTGGAACAACCGATTTTCGGCTATATCGGTGTTTTTCGACGACAATTTAACTTGAATATTAAGACCGCTCAAAGTAACCAGTTTCTGAAATAACCGATTTTCGGTTTATTATTCCTATTATTTCCTGCAATAAACATAGAAATCAAACAAATGTTGAAAAATTTTCACTGCCTCAGTTTCAAGACGCATTGAATCAAAATATTAAATTAAACAGGCAATTAAAAAAAAAAAAAGCCGGCCGCGGTGGTCTAGCGGTTCTAGGCGCGCAGTCAGGATCCGCGCGACTGCTACGGTCGCAGGTTCGAATCCTGCCTCGGGCATGGATGTGTGTGATGTCCTTAGGTTAGTTAGGTTTAAGTAGTTCTAAGTTCTAGGGGACTGATGACCACAGATGTTAAGTCCCATAGTGCTCAGAGCCAATTAAAAAAAAATAAGGTTAGTCCGTTAATCGTTCTTGAAAAGCTATAAGTGTTTGAATACTACAAAAAAATCACCAGTATTCTACTACTGACTCTAATTATATGAAATTCTGCTCAAAAATCAAGTAATCGAATAAGCCGAACTCTGCTTTACATGTTAACTAGTTAATTTTCAAAAGCTACGAACAAATAAAGACATATTATGTAGACAAAGGCTACAGAACAGCTACTTTCTATTCGTATTGTAAACTATGAATGAATCTTTAAGTTTTCTCTTGACACCCCGTCACAATTTTTGTGGCTCCTTCCATAGTTAATCTTTTAAAGCAAACTGGTCACTGCTCTTCACCGACACTGCACTTCCTAAAATAGAAGTGCTTGCAAACTGGGGATGGTGGCATTCTGTAATGCCCGACGACAACTGCGAGAAACTGCCATACAGACCAGATGGGGCAATTCTCGCACACTGCTTGTACACAAGTACTATACAATACGCCCCGCCACATGATATCTCAAGTATTTTGTCTCAGCAATGCTATATCAATTCTTATACCATGTGTTTATTGCTCGTTTCCGTCGTCATTGTTATTAAAATAGCACTGATGGCTTCTCCCATTTTCTATAATAACGCAATATTTCAAAGCAATGAACGTTTTACATATAAGAATTACTCGATTTTTAAAAAAGATTTATTTGAACACCAAAAATTTTAGCGCTGCTGTTATGGCTAAATGCGAATTCTTTTTCCTTCCCGTAAGAAAAATCATCTCTTATAATCGAGACCAAGCGAATACCAAAAAATATCCGTTATCCATAACTAAAATACCGGTATGGATTTTAACCGATCCCAAAGGAGCAGTGCGAGGCACACACAACAACGACACTGCACATAGGATTGGCGCTAGTCGTCGTTCCAGAGTCCCAGTGCTGTGTAGAGTATCACGATGGACCTATCAGTGCGTGGAGGCTCCGAGGAGCACGAATGTTACCAGACGGCATTCGTCATCATCGTACCGGCCCACCGCCTGGCATGATGGCGTGGGTGCACACACCGTCGCCTCTAGTTCATATAACTGTGTGCTGTGCCTCGACCTCTCGCCAACCAGTCACATACCCGCGTGGCCCAGTTTCAGGCATCGTCTACGATAACCAGCAATAGCGCCTACACACCTAACACTGATTCGCGCTCGCCACGCGCGTTAGTAAATGCTCTGAACAGCTAAAAATGCTGTCATAGAATTTTCAGCAGCAGCCACAAAAGGCGCCAAGGGCCGCCGACAACAGAGGGTGCATCCAAGATGGTGGCGCTGCTATCGCAGGTTTTGTTTCACCTTCGCGATGTCAAGTGCCCGCAAGCAGTTCACCGTGTGCGTGCGCCATGATAGTATTTATGGCGGCGCAGCACCACGGAATAGCTGTTCACAGCGAATTCTCCATGGACGAGTTGCAGGGGCAATTACACTGACCACTCTGCCGTCCATCCATCAGAGTCTCTCCTGGAATCTTCAGCAGCCTTCTCTCCGACGCAGCTAATCTACCGACATCGGATCCTGACCTTCAACGCTACGTGGAGCTACCAGGAGTCCTGCCCATGCTACAACGGAACGTGACCTCTACAACGTAGTTTTCCAGGACTGTAGTGCTACAGCACGTTGTAGTAGGTACAATCAGAGACAGTTAGTGCATCAGTGATTGTAGTATTTATGAGTCTTCTGTGTCTGACAGTCCACTGGACCTATTCACTTCGAAGACAGTTCACAATTTAGTCTCTATTTCTTGTATTGCGTAACTACACCTCACAGAATGAGAACTAAAGTTTTTTGTTCGGTTGATTAAGTGTGTAATTTGCAGTTTACATGGGTACCTATTTTTCGCACAAGGAATTCGTTGTGCCGTATCAGTTTGGATAGCAAGTGTTACATTTCTGATGGGTAGAAGCCGATTGCTGGGATCTATCTTCGAGGTGTCTTTGACGTTATCTTTCAACAAGATAACGCAAGACGCGCGTTTCAAATGGTTCAAATGGCTCTGAGCGCTATGGGACTTAACATCTGAGGTCATCAGTCCCCTAGAACTTAGAACTACTTAAGCCTAACTAACCTAAGGACATCACACACATCCATGCCCGAGGCAGGATTCGAACCTGCGACCGTAGCAGTCGCGCGGTTCCGGATTGAGCGCCTAGAACCGCGAGACCACCGCGGCCGGCCCTTCGTCCGCACCTCCGCCCTCTTTGACAAGGCCGTTAGCAGAATGAGGGTGACTTCTTATGCAGGAAGTCTTCTGCCGCCAATGCTGATTATTAATAAAAATTCAAGCAATGGCGGGATTTGAGGAAATTTTAATTGCTGATCAAAGACGCTACCCCTTGCACATTGTTTTTGCAGGGCATTTCCTTGCCGCCTCCTCGCTTGTTGTGGTTGATGCGGGGAGCATTTCTTTTATATCTCGCCAATGTTCAGTACCTCCTTGGACTGCCCTATTCAAGATCGCACACTTTTGCCACAACGTTTGCTTCAGACAATGACCCTTCATCTACGTCTGCTACGTTCACACAGTTTTGTGAACACAATGGCATTTATCTGATCCACACAGCGCCTTTCCATACGGGTTCTAACGGTTTGGTGGAAAGGTTTGTCTTTATTTTTAAACCCAAATGACCAAACTCTACAAGCAACATTCCTTGGAGGACACACTTATCGAACCATACCTGACGATGGTTCCTCCGCAGCGGAGAAGCTGCATGGAAAGATCCAAGTCCCAGCTCGCCCTCGCTCTGCTCCACCATCATGCCACCGTCGAATTTCCTTGGTACACTCCATCGCCATTTGTTTTGCATCCACCAAAAGCCTGTGTAGGCTCTTATGTTCTCTCACGGCTGAAAACATTGGCTTCTTGCAAATGTTTCTCGAGTCCTTGGTCGAACTATGGTGGTCACCTTGGCCGACGGGGCCACCTGCCGGAAGCATGTAAACCAGCTCTGACCGCACTGTGGCCCTGCCTTTCCCAACTTGGACTTTCTCAAGTTTTTGTTCCAGAGTCGCTGCCCTCACAATACCTGTCAGCTGAGGATGGGGGAGTTGTCTGATTGACATCTGGGGCCAACTCTCATCTCCCGTGGCCACAGCGCCAGATGTCGTCCTCTTGGACATGGATGTTGCATCTCTCGCGGCCCAGCATCACGACGCAAAGATGGTCTGCAGCCTGGCACCACCCGTTAGAGAGAAGGGGCGAATATCATGTAAGAGGTTCTATCCTATTATATCGGCAGATCCATCACGCGGGCAGCCACAGCTGCTTCTGCAAATCTCAGCGTCGCACTTGGCACCTGGAGAGGGTGCCATCATCACGGAGAAACCTACTTGCATCTGCGCGCTACGCGACAAGGAGATAACTCCCACAGCATTCCGCCGCAGGTTGCTATAAGGCGGAGACAGGACAGCACCAGTCAGGCTTCGAGGGCCTTCCCTCGTCCAGGCTACTGGAGCCACTCACCCCATCAAACAAGACTGCCCTCGGACTCCATCGTTTGAGACAACCATAGCTGCCAGAAGTGATTGTCGGTTTTTCCCGGACTCTCGCCCTGGCTGATACCCAGGGACAACAGCTTCATCATTAATGACTTTGTTCTGAAATGGGTGTTCCAGATTTCCCGGTCCGAGCTTTAGTGCTGTCCTATTGGACCTAAACCTGGCGAGTCGTCATGGCCAGACTCAGGCTTTCCGGTCATGAACATCCAGCCAGTGACTATTGCCAAACGTAGCGTGCAGCAGCACATGGCTCCAGGCAGTGTTTTTCTTGGCGAACTTTGCCTCCGTCCAGCGCCTGTTGGCTCTCAGCGCCTGTTTGTCCTTATTATGATCCACTGTTATTTTGTACCTATTGTGTTACGCTCATTACCGTATTCTTGGCTTCCAATTGCCTTCCTTCGAAGTTCGAGTCTCGGTCCGGCACACAATTTTAATCTGCCAGGAAGTTTCATAGCAGCGCACACTCCGCTGCAGAGTGAAAATCTCACTCTGGAAACATCCCCCAGGCTGTGGCTAAGCCATGTCTCCGCATATCCTTTCTTCCAGGAGTGCTAGTTCTGCAAGGTTCGCAGAAGAGCTTCTGTGAAGCTTGGAAGGTAGGAGACGAGGTACTGGTGGAATTGAAGCTGTGAGGACGGGTCGTGGGTCGTACTTGGGTAGCTCAGATGGTAGAGCACTTGCCCGAGAAAGGCAAAGGTCCCGAGTTCGAGTCTCGGTCCGGCACACAGTTTTAATATGCCAGGAAGTCTCATATCAGCGCACTCTCATTCTGTAGACTTTTTTGTTGAATAAACTTGTTATATCTTGGACAGCGTTTTTCTTGCTTCGGGAAGCAAAATGTATCAGTATTCGTCATCGCAAAATGTTCAACAGTTTGCAGCAGTATTTAAAGTTTGTGGTTTGTGCGGACTGTTGAATTTTTGAGAATGCGTACGAATCTTGCCCTCACACTCTCCACGGTTGGCATCTCACACTCAGCAGACCGGCGCTTTTCTGTTTACAGAGACAACCGGTGCCCCTAAATTGTCAATAATAACGCACAATGGTCTGTTTACATGGCGAAGGTCCTTTCCAAAATGATTGAAATGGCTCTGAGCACTATGGGACTTAACTTCTGAGGTCATCAGTCCCCTAGAACTTAGAAATACTTAAACCTAACTAACCTAAGGATATCACACACATCAATGCCCGAGGCAGGATTCGAACCTGCGACGGCAGCAGCAGAGCGGCTCCTGACTGAAGCGCCTAGAACCGCTCTGCCTCAGTGGCCGGAGAAGGCCCTTTCCCATAATCATTTCTGAATGCACGCTGTTGTAAGAGATAAACATCTCGCATATTCCAAATACCAGAAATTCTTTTCTTGCTTTGTCGCCATTTTGTCAAAGCACTGAACTCGCAACGACTCATGATGGTCACAATGCAAATTCGGTGAGTCGACGTTCAGTTCATGCATGAATCATACACCGACGCAAAAGAATCGCAACACCAAGAAGGAGTTGTACGACGTAACGAAAGTTGGTAAGCGTGTTTCCGCGTCTGAAAAATGATGTCTGTTCACATTTCGCGCCAGCTGCAATAGAGTAGCAATAGCAGCGCCGCTATGAGGATGCAAATCAGCTTTGCTTTACATACACGTTGTAATGGTCGTGACCGTTAGTTAAAACTAAGATTAGACGTGATGAGCTGAAGTTAGTCAAGGATGCCTTCAAGACAACAAATATTTCATTATCAACACCTCACTGAGTCCGTGTAATAGGGCTACGGGAAGCTGCATGTTTGTTCTGAGATAGTGCAGAAAGACTTCGTAGGCATGTAGCCACTGTACATGATTGCTGGCAGCGGTGGCGACAAGAATGTACGGTCACAATAAGAACAGGCTCCGGACGGGCACGTGGTGCTACCAAGTTTCAAAAATGGTTCAAATGGCTCTAAGAACTATGGGACTTAACATCTGAGGTCATCAGTCCCCTACCCTTGGCAGCCGAACGCCGCCGAATGGGGGACTCCCGGCCCACAATGCCGTACGCTCATTTACATTTATCGGTCCCCTAGACGCAGAACTACTTAAACCTAACTAACCTAAGGACATCACACACATCCATGCCCGAGGCAGGATTCGAACCTGCGACCGTAGCGATCGTGTGGTTCCGGACTGTAGCGCCTAGAACCCCTCGGCTACAACGGCCAGCTACCAAGAGGGAAGACAAGTTTTTGCGGCGTATGGCACTGATGAATTATATTGCATCTAAAGCAGTAATTGTAGCAACACTGACGCAATAAGCTGTTAAAAATCGGTTACTGCAAGGACATCTCCGAACCAGACGCCCTGCAGCATGCATTTCGCGGACTCCAATCCACCACCATTTGTGTCTTCACTGGTGTCAAGCGAGAGATCATTGAAGGGGAGGGTGGAGTCCGCTGTGCTTTCTGATGGAAACTGGCTCTGCTTCGGTGCCAGTGACGGCCGTGTGTTGGTTACAAGGAAGCCAGTTGAGGGCAAGCAAGCAACCTGTCTGCGTGCTAGAAATCTGGAGTTATGGTCTGGGGTACGATGTCGTACGACAGCAGGTACTCTCTGGTGGTTATCGAACGCACCCTGGCTGTAAATTTGTACGTCAATCGGGTTATTCGACCTATTGTACTGCCATTCATGAGCAGCATCCCCGAGGGATTTTCTAATAGCATACCGCTCGTCCACATTCCGCTATTGTAATCCAACATTCTCCACAGAGCGTCGACGTGTTGTCTTGCGTGCTCGATCTCCAGAGCTTCTTCAAGCGAGCACGTTTGGGACATCATCAGATGATAACTCCAGCGTGATCCACAGACAGCACTAATCGTCCATGTACTGACGTACCAAATGCGACGTGCATGGAGCTCCTTTACACAAACTGACATCCGGCATCTGTGCAACACAATACATGCAAGTCTGCATTCTCGCGTTTAACATTCTGCCGGTAACAGCGATTATTAATATACCAGCATGTCACATTTGCAATGGCTTATCTCGCACTTATACTGATCTCCGCTCTTACAGTCTTAATCATTTAAATATGTTACCTAGACAAATATTCGCTCTACATTAACTATTTTTTGGTGTTGCGATTTTTTTGTTTTTGGTGTATTTGCACATGTAATTGAGCCGTGGCGGACTGGCGCCATCCCCTCGAGTACGCTCGTTATATCGTTGCGATCGATTTTTGAGGTTATATGTGACCTTAGGATATCGTGTGGCTTTCTTCCGGGTTGGCGGGCTTCAAGAGTCGGCCGTCAGTTTTCGAAAAGTAAACATTGAGAGACTTGTGACGTCTCCGAAGAAAGGAGTGTCGACTGCGACCGGGTATGCCCTATCAGCGTGATATGCCGCGGAGTTGTATTGGTCGGCAAGTCCGTGTTTTTGGGGCAGCTCGGAGATCCAAGTTTCGTGATTTATATCAAGGGAAAGGTCACTGAAGGAATGTGGTTAAGCTGATTGAGCCGCTGAGCTGTGCTGTGTGCAGACATCAAGTAAGTTGGCCGTTACTGTATGTGACTGAGCGACGTCTTAAGAGGCGTTTCACTCGCTAGATGATTGTGGAACTTACACAGCCGTTAATCGAAAAGTATGTAGCTCCGTGTGAGCTGGTTAAATGTTGGCTTCGCAGTGAAGTCTTAGTTACAACTGTACTGGTTGTTCTCCAATTGATTATTAAGGGTATTAAGTGATTGAAAACTGCACGGAAGTGATATTGCTATTATCGGTGAACCGTCCTTAAATGGTTTCAATTTAAAGGTCAGTGATTGCTGTGGACGGTACATTTTGTAGACTGATGCACGTATGTCTGGTGCAAGGATTCTGCCCTGTATTTTTGTGTGTGTTTTAGAGAGTTGCAATTATCCTGTGTTTGTCAAAAGCTGCTGTAAGTGCCAACGTCTTGGCAGGGAGTGAGGTGTAACCCGCAGCCTAGGTCCTGCTGTGTTTACGTGACCCTGCCACGGCTGGATTGCTTTGGGCGAAGACCCCATACCAAAAGTTTAGTATATCTTTCCTTTCCGGCAAGGCGGGTAAAACGCGTTTTGTAATTTGATTATGATTTCCTGATGTCAAAATAAATGTGTTTTTTTTTTTTTTTTGGTTACATAAAGACAGACCTGCAACTAAGTAAACGTTAGCAAATGGAGCAGGTGTAAAGTAATTCAATTCTCTCTATCGATTGCCATGTAATTTTGGACTAATTGCAGTGATCTGTAGTAATATACAGTTCACAGTGCTTGTTGAGTCGATCTCACATCTCTATTAAAGTTATAATGTGTAATCACGTAAAGTGTAATCTGGGTTTGTTTCATGCAATCTTTCTGGCTTCTGTTAGATATCCATGTTATAGTGAATTGTGGTTAACCACGTGAGTTATAAGTGTTGTTTGGACCGTGTTGGACCGTGTAGCAATCAAATGTAATTGAGTGGCTGGCCCACTCTGATAGGAACTGTACTGTCAGTTGTAAGCTTTTGTTAAGTGTGGGAAAGCCACGGCAATACTATGTTTGCTAGTTGTTTCTTAACTGATTTAATGTGCATTTTATGGTTATACTTGTTGGGTTCTGATAACTGTCTTGTTTCAGTAAGAACATATACTAAGTAACTGCAGCATTGTACTGAAGATTGTGGGGAATTATCTGAAGGAACCTTACGTTAATAAATTAAGTATGTGCAAATCAAAGTATGACTACCAGCCATGATTCGCCATCTCGTTTCCCGTCTTGATAATAGTGGTGGTATGGATTGTGCAAGGTCGTATTAAAGGGGCCACGTACCAATAATACTTCGGAAAATATAGAATTCTGAAAGTGAATGAATAATTTACAGCAGCCCTGTGTTATGTTCACGGAACTGATGCTCCTCTGTGTGTGCGCTGTGCCTCGTGAAGAGAGGAGCGGGTGTAGAGTGAGATATTGACAGGACGACGGGCTGGTACAGGCGGTGCCTCCCTTTGTTGGCCGGTACCCTGTCCCCTGCCCCCGGCCCCCGTGCTGTGTAGTTAGTAAGTACTGCAGCAGTAGCAGCAGCAACGGCAGCGGGCTGCAAATACCGCAACAGGTCGCTGCGCTCGGCCACGCTGAATATTGTAGGCGGCGCGATGGCCATCCAATACCGTCTGCGAGCTGGCGCGGACGCGTCCGCAGCACACGCTAGGAACTCTCTGCCGTACTGCTGGCCAACGTCACTTCCTGGTCTACGGCAGCCGGACGATTGCGCCGCACCGAATGACATAACCGGTAATGTGTCACGTACTTTGTATGAATTACACAATTAGAACAATCATATATACACGCAATAGTAAACACACAGACACAGGAACAGGATACTTGGAATGACACACACACACAAGCACAAACACAGAAACGGAATCAGATTGCGAAACAGATACAAACAGTGCAGCGACCTAGATGTAAAGTGAGAATTAAGGAACACATCAATGGATCAACTGTCATAAAATATTTTAATATATGTAGAAACGTCTTGAGTAGTGCTTGTAATTTAAATGATATAACTTTTTGTTAAGGGTAGATAAAGTACTAACTCCATTGAAAATGACGCAGTTGGTTTCTAAGCTCGGATAAGATTTTATCTCACAGACAACACAAACACCATGGGCACAACACGTAGTAATAAGGAAATCAAACATGCACCAATAATGTACCGATTGTGTCCTGTGGCTTAAAGCTCTTATAATCTGTAACAAATGTAACATAGGAGTAATACCCATACATAAATTTATCATATGAATATGTTTTGTACGCTATTTTCAATGCGAGAGGCTCGATGATTTGTCGAGGCCTCACAATTGACTTAGCTAGGTGGTGGGATCTCTAACACAAATCTATATTTGAAAACCTCAAGTAAATATGTATAGTTGAGCCACTACATCTGATTTTTCACTTTGTTTCGTAGCTAACGACAAAACTCATCAAGTCTGGTGCATGTTTTCTCATTCGTTTCCTTGCGCTTTGTACTTCATTATAGAAAACAAGCAAATAAAAGAAGATAAGTATAGCATAGAAGGGAAGGAAGTGTAATCGTAATAGTATTGTCTGTTTCCTTAATCCTCGGTATTTTGCCACTGTTTCTATAAGAAAATAAGAAATTTCAGATTAAAATACTAGGTGCATCATGTGCGTCAAACTAAGTTTGTTGCAATTTTTAGAGAAAGTTTGGAGTCTAAATACAGAGATCTGGAAATGACTTATGTATCTGTTATAATGTAAGCGGCATATGGTTTGTGGGCTGTTTGTTGTTAAACAAGGACACTGTGAACCCTTTGTGCTTGGATGATACATCTGTACGGAGCATACTGATCGTTGTACGAGTATGGTTATTTTCCTAAGCTAGTTGCGTTTTGCTCAATACTTTGATCCAGTGAAAATTTCTTGACAAATATACAGCACTAGCTGACCCATGCAAATGATTCGCCATTCTGATCAATCACCAATAGGTAATATACGTAGTTATGGATAAATAAGAAAAGCAAACATTTATTTACGAAATGTGTTACATTTTGAATTTCAGTAACAAACTTAACTTTCGTTGTACAAAATCGATATCATTCTATACAATATGGTTAATTATAAAACATAATAAAAAGCAGATATTGCCGTTCGATGGTTTTATTCTTTAAAACTTTTTTGTTTTACAAAAATTCTTTTAAAAAAATGTTAACAGTTATAATGTGATCGTCGCTTACCTTTTGGCTGTGCGTGTGTGTAACATACAACTGACTGGATACTCGCAAAAGAACCACCTATAACTATCCATGCGAAAAAACACGTTCTGGGAAATAAACCCTGCCTTTTGAAGCGTCTGCTTGTGCTCTATTAATGTCGTCTCGAAGTCTACTTTTGTCGGGAACTGCTTTCGTATCCAGAATGAGATTTTCACTCTGCAGCGGCGTGTGCGCTGATATGAAACTTCCTGGCAGATTAAAACTGTGTGAGCAATTGCCCGCGAAAGGCAAAGGTCCGGAGTTCGAGTCTCGGTCCGGCAGTCCGGCACACAGTTTTAATCTGCCAGGAAGTTTCGTTGCTTTCGTATCATTTGGACAGCCGTGTTAGGATCAAAAGGTGTAAGGTTGAAGCGGCGTGTGGGCACAGTTTCACTGAAGTGAGTGGATTTAGCAGTGGTGGTGTACTCGTCTAAGGGAGTTGCCACTAATGTCACACCATTCACTAGTCCCTGATTAGTGTTAACATTCCTAATTAATATAATAACAGCATTTTTCTTTAAAACCAATTGATGATGTGGTAAACCGGACGGTTTTAAAAGTTCAAGCTATCTCCGGGGTAGGCCTATAACTGAACGTTGTTAATTTTTTAAATTGGACAGAATCAGAACTGAAATAAACCTTACTCTCTCCAGGCAACGAACTGGAAATGACTTATTGATTCATTGTTCTACAACCATCATTTTCTGGACATAGAATGCTGTTAAACGGAAGTGCAAAATATGTTATTCATTGATTCTGGCACTGAATATGGTGGTGATAAAGCTACCAAAATTACAGTGACAGTATTTAGGAATTTTGATCGCTTCATCGAAGAATTCTGTTTGATTGTATAAATCACAATCATTCAATTTAAGTACCATTCAGTGGAAACAGGATCACCATTTGGCCTCGTATTTTGAATCAACTCATGAATTTTAACATGAGAACACAAAGGAGGTCATTCAACTATAGTTCCGACAATGGCTCTTCTATAGGCATGTCCAACGCCGGACAACACTTGACGGAAACCTCCGTAAGACATAATTAGTTTCCCTCCATAAGGGGCATTATTATTCATGATGTCACTCAAAAATCAACAGACAACGCTGTTGTGCTTAATAGTAAAATTAGACTGTCAGCAGAGGGCACCTTCTAAATTCTTTCCATCGTGTGTGACAGATATCGCGTAACAGACTATACTTGCGTAAAAAATCTAAACAACTCTAAGAGTTTCTGTGAATGTTAGTTAAAAAGATAGTACTTTATACATTGTCTTCATAAATAAAATTTTGTAATGAAAACAATAACTTCAAAATGAAAGTGTATTTTTCGTCGTTGGTGTGAACGAAATCTTGAAAATGATGTCTCAGTCATTAATTTTGATTAAGTAATATGAGAGATATGCCGTACTTGCAAAAAAGATGAGACATAAGATATATAGAATGATTATCGCTGCACACTCGGTATGTAATGTATTGTGACATTGTCTCGCTAATACGCGTGCAATAAATGAGAATTGCAATAAGGAACCTTGCAGAAGAAAAACATTTAATGTGATCTCCTAAATAAACTTTGCTGCCGGAGGGGCGTGGTTTCTGTACTAGTAAATGGTTTTGTATTAGTTTACATCAAATTCTGTTAGTGAAAAGTTCCCTACAGTTTAGGTGCTTGTCCTGCGGATTTGATTAGGTCTGAAATCATTTCCAGTTTTTTGTTTCTTGAACTAAACATTACTGTAAAAAGTTAGCATTCTGTAAAAATTACAGCAATGATGACCCAATTACAATTGCTGACACCGGTGTGTAGGACCTTAAAGCAGTGAAATGAAAGGTGACGGATGTGCACCGTGCTGTGAGTGCTTTACGTATGTACTGTGTACGAAGCTTCACCATGTTTTGTGAAAGTGTATCACAATGTTCGGTACCCTAAAACTTGGAATGTTGCTTATTAAATCGATAATTATTGAACTGTGGAGTGCATACACCATCCGTGCAGAAAGTTCCACGACTGATTTCTGGGGCACGAGCAGTAACTACGGCGGCAGCTTCAACTAACAAGCCGCGCGGGGTAGCCGCGCTGTCTTAGGCGCCTTCCCACGGTTCGCGTGGCTGCCCCCGCCGGAGGTTCGAGTCGTCCCTCGGCTATGGTTGTGTGTTTGTCCGTAGCGTAAGTTAAAGTTAGATTAAATAGTGTGTAAGCCTAGGGACCGGTGACCTCAGCATTTTGTCCCATAGGAACTGCCACAAATTTCCACTTTTTTTGAACCAACAACTGCAGACAACAGACGTACATTCGACTAGTCAGTTGTGAGCGGGCAGTGATAAGTAGTTGACGTGCGACGGTAGTGTTGCATCATAGTTGTGGCATAAATCACAATGGAGCACTAACTCTGAAACAAGTATTAACTGAATGTTTCGAAGAAGAGACAAGTATGTGCAAATTGTGTCCCACGCGCGCCTTGACTCTAACAGGAATAACGAGGCTTGAACGCTAGCCTCTTGGACTGAAGTGCAAGACGCAGACAATTCTTTTCTAGAAAAAATAATCACGAGTGACGAGACTTGGTGTTATCAATACGGACAAAGCACAAAACGACAATGTGCGTAAAGTCACATGAAGCAAAAATGGCAGTTACAAGACCAGTCACTAACGACGTAATATGGTCGTCACATCAATCTAGGCGTACATGTCAATGGCGATAAAGGCCGAAAAAATCTGTCGTGAATAAAGATTGCTTATTATAAGCAGCTGTTTGGTACAACTATCCTAATAATCACGTCGTTATCAGACATTTATTACGCTGCTGGCATTGAGAAGAAACAGTTTGGCTGATTGCCGTATATAATTTATAATCGTTATGAAAAAATAAAAAAATTATTATTTCAGGATGTCAATCTGTCCTTATCAATTAAAATATTTATATAACACAGTGAAAGGTGGCTACACTGAGCCACAGCGCCAGAGATCGCTAGAGAGCATTGTTCCGCCGCCTCCACTGGCAGTGATTATTGAGATGTCGTAGTGGGCAGTGCTTGTCGAGGACTCGTAGTAGTCAGTTCGTGTTCAGATGTGCTAGTAGGGAGTGCTTGCTGAGATGTGATACTGAAAAGTTCTTGTTGAGATGTGGTAATAGCGAGTCGGTGTGGAGATATATTGTAATGATTAGAGTGATTTTGGTCAATATATGAAGGTAACGAAACTTGATTTATTTTTCATTATTTCCATGTTTTAAATAATGCGTCATTACAGGTTCAGTCAACAAAGCATCTGGCTTGTGTTCTTGTATTAGAGTGTAATTCTGGTTTTCTTGAGTAATTATGGTATTTTTATTTTCTTTAATTAATTCAGTATAAATGATATTTAAAATTTCTTGTGTTATTGAAGAAGAACCGTGCCAGATGCGTACGTTGAGTCATACTTCCACACACAGAACAGTTACACTTGTGCTTTGGTTTCGTAGGTTTTTATAGTTGCTGGGGACTTAATTAATTAATTGTGTTAATGAAAATTTCCATTTCATTCTTTGTTATTGTTCTAAGCAGTCAGATTGCGTAATAATACTAGTCAGAGCCAACCGTTTACGAGACTTCGTAATCGGACATACAGCTACAAAAATTTAAAATTATTTGCATTTTATTTTAACTAAGCCCCCATGCACGTGGCGACCGCTGCTTCGGATCGTCCCTTGGAATCTTCTGATTGTAGAAATAGTAGACAGTTGGAGTGTTATAGTAATTTGTAGTTTAGTAATTGTAGTCTATATTGCATGTGTAGATTTGGTAATTGTCATTCTTCTAATGGTATTTTTTAAAATTTAATTTTTGTTGTCTTGTCTACGGGTTTGACAATTAGTGCAATTATTTCAATTGTTCGATGATCGTGTTTGAGGGAAACATCTCGTGTGAATGATATTGTTGATGATAAAGTGTCATTGTGTGTAATTTTTTTTTATAGTGACGAGTTTTGTATATTTTGTAAATGATCACGCGATCAATGAAAAAGGCAAAAATGATGGATAGTGAGAATGACGAAATTGTTAACATGGCGAACTCGCCAACAGAGGAAAACAGTATGATGGATAATGAAGTGGAAAACAATGTAATAAGTCGGGAAAATAGTCCGGAACCATTTCAAAATTTTTCTCAATCAGAAAATTCACAGAATAAGAGATTAACGACAGAAGATTCTGTAATAGTATCGAACACAGATAGCTTTACAGCTATGACGAAGGAAACTGGTTTTGCGAGAAATGTTAGGGGCGAAAAGAATTTCGAACCAGATCATACGGAACAGTTGATGAGTGCAATATTAAATTTGGGATCACAGTTACGATCTGAATTAAAAACAGAGATGGGAACTTTGGCAACACGGTTAGACTCACAAATGGAAACACGGATGGGAACAATGGAAACTCGGTTAGGATCTGAATTAAAAACAGTGGCAACACGTTTAGAAACAGAGTTGGAAACAATGGAAACACGGTTAGACTCACGAATAGGGACATGTTTCAAAAATATGAAAGATGAGTTAAAGAAAGAAATCAGAGAAGAAGTACAACCGATTTTGAATTCTCACAATAATAAATTAATTGCAGTAGAGATTAGACAAAGGGAACAGGATAGAGAACAGGAAGAAAGAGATCGCGTGATAGTACAAAAATTTTCAGAGTTAAATTTACAACGTGCACACGATAAGAAAGAAATATTTGAGAGAATCGAGGAATCCGTACCAAATGACAGAATAAATAATCTAACACAGCAATATGAACAGTTAACTACCAAATGTGTCAACACTGAAACCCGAGTCGCGACACTTACGGAAGACGTAAATAAACAGAAAGAAAAAATAGGTGACTTATCGGAAAGAGTTGAGGAGATTTCAGATAAATTGACAAATCTTAGTTTACATGGGGACAGAGATTCAGATGATACAGCACCATTGCCATTTGCAGAAACCGAAGAGTATCAGAACATAAATAAGCATGTTGAAAATCAGGGAAAATTTAATGAACGCGTTAAAAGGGAAGTTGAGGCATTACGAAAGCAAGTCAAACATATTGAAAGCGAAATCGTAGGAAAAGACAGCAGACGAATTTTAGTATCACAGATAGCAGAGGGCTTTGAAGAAAGTAATTTGTTTCATTTGCGGGACGCAACAAGAGAGCGCCAGGCGCGCGAACTTGACAATAATCGACATTGGGACTGGGACAGACGCGGTAGGTCTTTGTCGCCACGAGGCGGAAGCTTTGACTGTAAACACTTCTTGACTGTTCGGAAATTTAAGATCTTTTGCAATTCTAGGAATGACATACGTCCATGTTCATTGTTGGATCGATTTACGTGCGCACTTCCGCCAGATTTGCCACAAAGTCACAAACTGGAAATTATGTGCAGCTATTAAAGTCCTCAGGGGATTCACTACACTAAGTGAATATGTGCCGTAGCGTTCACAGGGCCCCGAGCTGTAGTGGTGCTATTTCCCTTTTAGTTTTCTGCACCGCTGCCTACTCTTTTACTATTCTTTGTATCTATAAAAACAATTCTTCTACTATCCATCTATCTAGACAGTAGGTAAAGAATAACCGGATTTGACTGTTTTACCCAAAAATGACTTTGGAAATTACCGTTTCGACTTACTGTATCTTCAGCAGCATTCATTCGTAGCTTAAATGAAATTTTACCTGTTTATCTTCGTAACAATATTACTTCATATGTTGACGATATTCTTATTGCTAAACGTTCTTGGAGTGAGCACAACAAAATTTTGGATTTATTATTACGTATTTTTGCAAGAGTTGGCATTACAGAGAACTTGGAAAAATCTGAATTTGGTCGTTCTCAGGTGAAATTTCTCGGTCACATTATTTCTACAGACGGTATTCTTCCTGATCCAGAGAAACTAGACGCTATTCGTAACTATGCTGTTCCTTCCACAAAACGTGCTGTTCGTAGTTTCCTTGGTGTCTGTAATTTTCTTAGACGCTTTGTTAGATTGGATGATTTGGCCACACCTCGTTTACACATTTCAGTTATGCATATTTTGGTCCCAGAAAATGCTTTCATAAATTACGAGAAAATTGCTACTTCAGTAATATTGAAAAACGTATTCGATCTGTTCTTGCCAAATGCAAATTATGTCAACAGGCTAAGCCGCCAACTGTTTCTCACAGAGCACCGTTGTTTCCTATCATTCCAGCGAAATTAAAGGACATGGCTGCAGTCGATTTGTTCGGTCCAGTGGTTCGTTCTACTAATGGTTTTGCGTACATTTTCGTAGCAGTGGAATTGACATCAAAATATGTGTGTTTTACACCTTTACGCAAGGCAACAGCTCGTTCAGTATCTAACGCTTTCATCAAACATTTTCTTAAAGAAGTTGGTCATGTTGATAAGGTTATATCAGATAATGGATCACAGTTTCGCTCTAAAATTTGGCTTCGTACTCTACGGCGTCGTAAGATTAAACCAATTTTTTATTTCACTTTTTCACCCTCAATCTAACGCTTCAGAAAGATGGATGAAGGAAATCAATAAATTGTGCTGTCTTTATTGTCATCAGAATCACAGAACTTGGGATCAGTATCTTCATATTTTTCAAAACATTCTGAATGAACTTCCTAATGACTCAACTTCTTTACTGTCTCTATTGATATTAAAAAATAAAAGTACCAACAAATCGCATTTCTGAAACCGTTCCTTTTCCGCCTTCACGGAAACTGCGGCATTCTGAAGTTGTCAACCTGGCTCTACGAAATATTGCATCTGCGGCTGCTAGAAGAGAAAAATCAGCGAAGCGTCCTGGTCGTTTAAAAACTTTGTCAGTTGGTCAGAAGGTATTAATTAAGTCCCACCGTTTGTCTCACAAAGGAAAAGGCTTATGTCGCAAATTTTTTCTGCTTTATAACGGTCCATATAGGGTTCGCAAAATCATTCATGATAACACTATTGAAGTAGAAACTCTTAAATCACGACGCTTTAAGGGAATACATCACATATCAAACGAAAAAATTTTTGTGGAATGACATACTTGTGAGAAACTAACAGCTACGTAAACACACGGAGAGTACAAGGATACCGCGCTGTGTTTTGGCGGCGGCACATACTCAAAGCAACAGTCAGTCTGCGCGCCGCACAAGGCTGTCGTTGACTGCAAACAATCACTTCCTACGTCACGCGCCTACAGCTGATCGAGCGCTCAGTGCGAATGCACTGACAGACGTAAACATAATACACAGTCTAATTTTTCCGACTAAATTCTGTATAAAGCTATGGTGACTTTATAAATTATGTTATTAACGTTCAGTATTTTTCAGGATACGGTTGTGTAAAATATTTAAGACCTTTAGGTAAATTCTGTGCGTGTCCGACGTTAAGACGACTTGCTATTGAGAAAATTTCAGGAAGAATGTCATTTCGAAGAAGAACGTAATAAACAAAAAAGGTAACGATTAATTAAGTTTATTTTTCAGGTAACATATTTCCACTTAGGTACGTACTTTAGACGTAATTTGCTGCTTGCGATTACGTGATTCATACTTTGTGCTAAATCTCATGTTCTATGAATTTACTTGTGAAGCGACGTGCTTGTGTACATTTACTATGACAACTGATTAATGAACAGTGTTATTACTTGTGTATATTATGCATCGCTTGGCTGCTATGCTTTTTCACTGATGTCATATTTTTTAATTATGTGCCTGCTGTGCTTATTTATTTAAATTATAATTGCCACCTGATTAGTTGTGCTGTTATGTATGTAGGTTACACTTTGTGATTTATCTGCTTGCGCCTTCATGTTTACTTATTAAGATTACATATAAACATTTATTTGCTTATGCTGATATGATGCTAATGACTTGTTAATCACGTAAGATATATGTTTGCTGCTTTTTGTATGGATTGCATATTTACACATTTCTGTTTTGTTGTCATAACTACTCTTCAATTTAGAATATAGCAATGATGATGTACAGTGTACGAACATAGAGTTTAGGTTACACTGTGGTATTAATTATAGATTGTTCGCTTGGCAGAGCCTCGTTGTAAGAATTGTGCTGCATCCACTTGTTGACATTCTGTTCTCTACTGGTATATTTACTCGCTATTGCATGTTTTGCTTATGCTCAGTGCCTTATATTTTTAAGATAAGAAAATGAACTGCTATAATTCGACGAACGACATTAGTACAAGAAAGTCATAGAAGTCACATGAGCTGAGGTTTTATGGAAGCTGTATAAATTTATGCTAATAGGAAGGAAGCTAACGACATGACATACCAAAACTAGGTTTAGACCATTGACAGTATTACACTGCATTTTTCGTGAGCAATTGAAATAGGAAGTGACACTTGACACAAAAAATACTCCACATGTTTGCTTCTGCTATGATTCTTGAAGTGGTGTACACACTGTGTAATATTATGATCATTCACACTCCGGAATCGTACTTAATTACTGAGAGTTATTCGAACTAAGTCTGATAGAGCTCATGTATGCATTTCTTTTATTTAATGATGGACAAGGAACCAAAATGTATCTTATAATTTATAATGAGTAGCAGATTTGGATCAGATGGATTACACGAGAGGTTGTGTGTTGACATTGTGTCTTCGGATTGTATGAGATGATGAATTGAAGTTTGCACTAGAATTTTGTCTGTACTTGTTCGAGGAGACTGACTAGAGGAAAGAGTTGTTATGGAGGTAAAATGATATTGGTGCTAAGGTTTATATGTATTGACGTATTGAAGAGGTATTAGTGAAGTATTGAGATTATGCTGATGATTATTGGAGTTTTGGTGGATAAGAGGTAAAGTAAGTGAGGAGCATATTTTTTTTGTTGGTCCATATGGAACAAGGAGGATGAAGATGGCAGACTAGAACACTCAAGTAGAAGGAAGATTGTCTACACACACACTTTGTCAAATCACAAAGCAGTATATACTTTTTTTTGAGAGAGGAAGCATGTGCATATCTTGGCTCTCTGACAGTTGTTCAGCAACCGTACATTTTGATCTGGCTTGGCAAACATTGGTCTTGACATGATGACTAGGACGTTGACTTAACTATTATTGACTGTTATACATTGCTGCCACTACTACTTGGTACACATGATGAACATCAAATCTTGGACAGAGTTACATTTACACAGTTAACACTATTCAATTACACAGTAGTACTTAATGTGGATGAAAGATGAGTGAGTGTGTTTTGTGTGTTTTCCTTTCCTAATCCTACCCACCTATCTCCTAAATATTATTTTATTTGTTGGTAGTGGCTTGCACTGACACCCATAAATGTTATAGGTTTACTGGTATTTGTGTATTGTAATAGTTAATAGGACAATTATCTGATATCATTTGTGTGTTTTTTATGATTTGTATGTTTAGTGTAAAAGCATTGTATGTGTATTCAAACTATTGTTCATGCCTGAACTGTCTGATTAGTGATGGTGCTGCACTTTTCAACATGATGTGTGACATTTAGTCATGTTTAATTTCTGCTGATGAACTGTGTGATCAGTGATTGTAAAAATTATGGACTGTTACTTGTACCTTTTCTACATGATTGGTGCCACTAGGACATGTTTAATTTCTGCTTATAAACTCTGATGAACAGTGTGATCAGTGATACTGAATTTTATGGAACTGCTTCTGCTGAGAAATGTGACTTGTTGCTGTGTGTACCTGCTCAACATTGCTGGGTACCACTGATGGACTGCTTCTACTGAAATGATGTTGCTTCTTGCTGTCTGCACCTGGTCAACATTACTGGGTGCCACTGATGGACTGCTTCTACTGAAATGGTGTTACTTGTTGGTGTCTGCACCTGCTCAACATTGCTGGGTGCCACTGATGGACTGCTTCTACTGAAAAGATGTCACCTGTTGCTGTGTGCATCTGCTCAACATTGCTGGTGCCACTAATGGAACTGCTTATACTGAAATGGTGTTACTTGTTGGTGTCGGCACCTGCTCAACATTGCTGGGTGCCACTGATGGACTGCTTCTACTGAAAAGATGTCACCTGTTGCTGTGTGCACCTGCTCAACATTGCTGGTGCCACTAATGGAACTGCTTATACTGAAATGGTGTTACTTGTTGGTGTCTGCACCTATTCAACATTACTGGGTGCCACTGATGGACTGTTTCTATTGAAAAAATGTTACTTGTTGGTTTTTGCACCTGTTGACCATTGCTGGGTGCTACTGCTGGAACTGTCAACTGCTTATTCTTGAGCTATGGAAAGCGTTTATGTGAATATTTGTATAAACTGATTTTTTGTGTATTACTGGTTGTGAAAAGTTATGAGACTCTTACCTGCACATATTCGTCATTGCTGACGCTATTGATTGAATTGTTTAACCACATAATACTTGTGTAAACTATTATGTAAAGTCACATGTATGAAAGAATTTGTATTGCTTACTGTATTCTATATAATAGGTTATTGAAAGGTCATTGCAAAGCCAAAATTTTATCTAGTTATATGATATTTACGTATTAATATTATCTTTTATTTTTGTCTGTATTTTTTTGACGAATTTGGTGGTATTTTCACCACCAATGCTGGCAAAAATACCATCAAATTCTAGCCGTGGAGGAAGGGCATATGAAAGGTGGCTACACTGAGCCACAGTGCCAGAGATCGCTAGAGAGCATTGTTCCGCCGCCTCCACTGGCAGTGATTATTGAGATGTCGTAGTGGGCAGTGCTTGTCGAGGACTCGTAGTAGTCAGTTCGTGTTCAGATGTGCTAGTAGGGGGTGCTTGCTGAGATGTGATACTGAAAAGTTCTTGTTGAGATGTGGTAATAGCTAGTCGGTGTGGAGATATATTGTAATGATTAGAGTGATTTTGGTCAATATATGAAGGTAACGAAACTTGATTTATTTTTCATTATTTCCACGTTTTAAATAATGCGTCATTACAGGTTCAGTCAACAAAGCATCTGGCTTGTGTTCTTGTATTAGAGTGTAATTCTGGTTTTCTTGAGTAATTATGGTATTTTTATTTTCTTTAATTAATTCAGTATAAATGATATTTAAAATTTCTTGTGTTATTGAAGAAGAGCCGTGCCAGATGCGTACGTTGAGTCATACTTCCACACACAGAACAGTTACACTTGTGCTTTGGTTTCGTAGGTTTTTATAGTTGCTGGGGACTTAATTAATTAATTGTGTTAATGAAAATTTCCATTTCATTCTTTGTTATTGTTCTAAGCAGTCAGATTGCGTAATAATACTAGTCAGGGCCAACCGTTTACGAGACTTGGTAATCGGACAAACAGCTACTAAAGCAGAAATTAAAATTATTTTCATTTCATTTTAATTAAGCCCCCATGCAACAGTCGCAGATGTAAAACAAGTGTGGAATTGGAGTAGTATTTGTGCTTTGGAAGTACTTACTTTACCAGGAAGTGAAGAATGCCTCAGATTCTTCTTTGATCCTCCATTAATTTTCTATGTAGTAATTTGTTGACTATTTAAATTCTTTATCGGTGCAGTAGCCTGAATAAGTCCAGTGAGGCCAAATACACATCAACGGCTGGTGCATTACTGCTGTGGCGTCGCTACCATTTTATGGCAAAATCTGTGACAAGATTTGGTGGAATACGACTACTGTACTAGCCTCTGGTAGATGGTGACCACTGCGTGTCGTCATTTTGCCTAAGGCAACAACGATGTTAATTGATTGCGAGACGGGATAGGGTCGTTTGTTTTATCCTGCCAAATTTTTGATAATGCACGGCACTGGCAAGCTGATTTAAACATCTTTGGAACGCTACTGGCAACAGCCGTTAAGTAATGTATAAAATGCATATTTGAACCATCAGCTGCTTTTGTTTTACACACAAGCATTTATCGGTTTCGGTCTTGGACCATCTTCGTCGATGAAGGGTTAAAATGGTTTAAGCCACCACATTGCATTAGTCATTACTTAAAATGAGTAGTGCCTGCCTGATCTTCTCTTCAGTACAGCTCTGTATACACTTAGTATTCGTATGTTTGCTTTTAAAATCATATGCCATATGCGAAATTTAAAGCTTTCCCGGCGTACATATTGTTCCACAAAATTTCGGGCGAACTTTCGGATGTTTGCAGCTTCCTGTCACAATATTTCGGTGCAGATCTTCTCTGTGGCCCATACGTCTAACTTTTGGAGTTCTATTATTAACGAATCCGTGGAAATACGGCTGTGTGACAATAAGTCTCTTATTAATCGTGACGGCGGTTACCAATTGATTCGGCATGGGATCCAGTCGGCGAAAAACTTCGTGTCCTTCGTAGCCGGCATAGTTCTGTGATGGAACCGCGGGAAGACAATCGAATTGATATCGATGCGGCGAGTTTTCACCAGGGAGGGCGCGCGGCGCAGCAGAATCGAACGCGCTCAAGTAGCGCACGCGCAAGGTCAAGTGAATCCACCACGTATGTACCGGAGGGGCCTTAAATACCAGAGGTCAGGGAGTTTTCGTCAGTATCACCTGAAGATGGCCAGAAGACTCTTGCGCCGACACTACACATTTTCAATAACGACTAATGCAATATAGTGGCTTAAACCATTTTAATTCTTCATCCACGAAGATGGTCCAAGACCGAAATCGATAGATGTTTGTGTGTAAAATAAAAGCAAGTGATGGTTCAAAAATGCATTTTATGCATGCTGATTTCTCCATCGTCGGAATTTTGATAGTGTTACCTAGAATTGTGACCAGAAGTGACGCACTGCCATAATAGGTGCGCTACTATCTGGAATAAATAGGTGCTGATTTTGTAGCAGAATCATTCAGAGCCCAACAGTCCACCAGAACGAAGGGGCCGCGGCGCTGTGGGCCTTCCAGACCCTCTCCAGCTGCAGCCGGACTCCTCTCCATGACCAGAGGCACCCTGGGCACGGCAGCCACCTTCTGACAACGTGCTGGGTGCGTCCCCTCGCTGTACGCTTCCGCTGCCTGCGTGCAGTCATTCATCGCAGAGTTGGCTACCTCTGCAACATTCCTGCCCACCTCCACACATCTCCAGTGCTGTGACTCATGTAACAGGGATGGGTAGCAGGCCCTGAGTGCAGGTGTCAGTAAATCAGGACACAGTCCGTGTTGCAGCCAGATGGCTGGTCGCCAGCGGCCACCTAACCAGCTACCGGCCTCTTCCCATGTATCAGGGCGTTTTCATCTCCACATATCAATGCAATACTGTTGTAAAAATAGAAAAATTATTGATTTTGACAGCTGCTTCTCTCTGGGCCTACATGGTCCTGCCGCTGAACCTCAACCTTCAGCCATTCAATGTAGCCACCCTACCGCCCTCATGTTCGGCTATAATCTGGTGTCAGAAGTGGTAGCATCATCTTCAATGGACAGCGAAGGGTGTGTCATCCACGCAGTGCATGTCTAGACCTCAAACTGCACTGTCAATACAGTGGGGTGGCTGGAAAAACCGTTGGTTACTCGTGGACTGTGTGACAGATATGGTGGCTCGGAGAGTCTCCCAATAACTTTATGGTTATTTTATCTACACCGAAGTAACCGGCTGACGTGTCTAACATTTGGGGTAACAGCAAGGGACAATATCTGGAGACTGTTGGATATTCGCTGTGTAACCTGCTTGGACGCTCTGCGCCATGCACTGAATCAACATTTGTTAACTTGTTTTATGTGCTACTTTTCTGGCCACGTTGCGAGGCAATGTACGGAGTCTAAATAGATGATGAGCGTGCCAAAGTATAATTTGTTACTCTTTTTTCTTTCGTAATTATTGCTTATCTATGTTGTGTGTGAGTGAGTGGTAAGTGTGTTACAATGGCAGAATCAGAGAAGCAGGGTGTTACAGGTCGAGAGCTAGTTCAAGTTAATGAAATAGCGCAATGAAGAGCAGATAATATGGACTTGCAGAACAAGTTTGCAGCTAAGAATGAGGCAATAGCGATGTTCCAGGCACCGAATCTTCTAATATAACCATCTGCTACTAATATAGTCAGTCCCTTTTCTGGAAGATGATCTGAGGATGTGATGTCGTTCGTCGAGGATCTGACAATGTCGACGAGTATTGGTTGTTGGTCCGCTAGCCAGTTGTTGCAGGTAACAAAATTACGTCTAGCTGGAGAGGTAGAACCTGTAGCGAGATACACGGCAGCACTGACGAAATTGGAGACATTTGGGCAGCTAAAACAGAGGTTTCTGCAGAGTACAAGAAACAGAACAGTGCAAGGTTGTTTTAGGAACAGCTGAGCGCCATTACAGGAGGATCGTACAAACATACCGCCATTTGAGTCTCGTATAGATTCCCGTATGGAGGACGTAGTGATAGTCATCCCTGGGGTTGTGAAGCAGCTGAATGGCTTGGAAATAAATAAATCGCCAGGTCCAATTCGGTTTTACAGAGAGTACTCTACTGCATTGGCTCCTTACTTAGCTTGCATTTATCGCGAATCTCTTGCCCAACGTAAAGTCCCGAGCGACTGGAAAAAAGCGCAGGTGACGCCTGTATATAAGATGGGTAGAAGGACGGATCCTGAAAATTACAGACCAATATCCTTAACATCGGTTTGTTGCAGGATCGTACAGAGAGTACTCTACTGCATTGGCTCCTTACTTAGCTTGCATTTATCGCGAATCTCTTGCCCAACGTAAAGTCCCGAGCGACTGGAAAAAAGCGCAGGTGACGCCTGTATATAAGATGGGTAGAAGGACGGATCCTGAAAATTACAGACCAATATCCTTAACATCGGTTTGTTGCAGGATTCTCGAACATATTCTCAGTTCGAATATAATGAATTTCCTTGAGACAGAGAAGTTGCTGTTCATGCATCAGCACGGCTTTAGAAAGCATCGCTCCTGCGAAGCGCAACTCGCCCTTTTTTCACATGATATCTTGCGAACCATGGATGAAGGGTATCAGACGGATGCCATATTCCTTGACTTCCGGAAAGCGTTTGATTCGGTGCCCCACTGCAGACTCCTAATTAAGATATGAGCATATGGGATTGGTTCCCAAGTATGTGAGTGGGTCGAAGACTTCTTAAGTAATAGAACCCAGTACGTTGTCCTCGATGGTGAGTGTTCATCGGAAGTGAGGGTATCATCTGGAGTGCCGCAGGGAACTGTGGCAGGTCCGCTGTTGTTTTCTATCTACATAAATGATCTTTTGGATAGGGTGGATAGCAATGTGCGGCTGTTTGCTGATGATGCTGTGGTGTACGGGAAGGTGTCGTCGTTGAGTGACTGTAGAAGGATACAAGATGACTTGGACAGGATTTGTGATTGGTGTAAAGAATGGCAGCTAACTCTAAACATATATAAATGTAAATTAATGCAGATGAATAGGAAAAAGAATCCTGTAATGTTTGAATACTCCATTAGTAGTGTAGCGCTTGACACAGTCACGTCGATTAAATATTTGGGCGTAACATTGCAGAGCGTTATGAAGTGGGACAAGCATGTAATGCCAGTTGTGGGGAAGGCGGATAGTCGTCTTCGGTTCATTGGTAGTATTTTGGGAAGATGTGGTTAATCTGCAAAGGAGACCGCTTATAAAACACTAGTACGACCTATTCTTGAGTACTGCTCGAGCGTTTGGGATCCCTATCAGGTCGGATTGAGGGAGGACATAGAAGCAATTCAGAGGCGGGTTGCTAGATTTGTTACTGGTAGGTTTGATCATCACGCGTGTGTTACGGAAATGCTTCAGGAACTCGGGTGGGAGTCTCTGGAGGAAAGGAGGCGTTCTTTTCGTGAATCGCTACTGAGGAAATTTAGAGAACCAGCATTTGAGGCTGACTGCAGTACAATTTTACTGCCGCCAACTTATATTTCGCGGAAAGACCACAAAGATAAGAGAAATTAGGGCTCGTACAGAGGCATATAGGCAGTCATTTTTCCCTCGCTCTGTTTGGGAGTGGAACAGGGAGAGAAGATGCTAGTTGTGGTACGAGGTACCCTCCCCCACGCACCGTAAGGTGGATTGCGGAGTATGTATGTAGATGTAGATGTAGAGCGAAGGAGAATCCTTAGACGAAATTGCCGTTTGAGTAAATAAAGTGATCTTATGTACTTATGATCTGGGTCAGAGTGATAAAGAAAATGAAGTTTTGCTGCAAGAGGTCGAGCAAAGGCCACTCTATGCTTTCTTAAGAGGCTTGTCATTGGATATGTCAAGAGGGGCGTGCACGGGTGCGCCTAAGGGTCTCAATTCGACCGTTATATTGGCGATGGAATGAGGGGAGATTGACGTGTCAATGGGTGTGCGTGACAGACAGACTTATTCTCTGTGAGTGTGAACCGTTATGGACTTGGATGAACAGGGCATGTGCAGAGGAAGCGCAGTGAGTCTGGATGGAAGGAGGAGGACATATATCAGCAACATTACGGTAACAGTAATAGAGGTGGGCAGCTAGGTGGGAACAGAGCAGCTGTTAAACGCAAGAGGGAATCCAAATTCCACTAAAAGCTGTTCCCTTATAATTAAAAGCAAGAAGTATATATCCAGAGCTAGAATGTGCAACGATGGATGTAGTAAAGGGCAGTAAGTATAAGTTTTGGTTGGACACAAGGATGCTTGGGTAAGTAGCCTGGCCCGCATCTCGTGGTCGTGCGGTAGCGTTCTCGCTTCCCACGCCCGGGTTCCCGGGTTCGATTCCCGGCGGGGTCAGGGATTTTCTCTGCCTCGTGATGGCTGGGTGTTGTGTGCTGTCCTTAGGTTAGTTAGGTTTAAGTAGTTCTAAGTTCTAGGGGACTTATGACCACAGCAGTTGAGTCCCATAGTGCTCAGAGCCATTTTTAAGTAGCCTGTAAAGACCTAGATAATGGAACCCAACCAACTGTAGGTTGTGTAGGTTTTGAATTAGTAATATGAGGCCTTTAGGGTCGGTGGAGATATATTTTAAAGTGGAGGCAGTTGGCTTTAAGTAGTGTGAGGTAGTAGTGCCGCATATAAGAATGGTCCTGGGGTGGCGTTTTTTCATCAACATCATGCCAAAATTGATCTTCGTGAGTATGTGGTGGAACTTAGTGGGAAGATATTCCAGCCAGGAGAAGCCGTTGACAATGTAGATCTGCTGTGAGCTGCTTCTATCATAGTGGACAATAAGGTTAAACCACATACAAATATAGTAAGGCTTGATTCACCTGACTGTCCGCCAGGTGTCACTGGGGAGATGATGATGATGTTTGGTTTGTAGGGCGCTCAACTGCAAGGTTATCAGCGCCCGTACAAATTCCCAACCTTTGCTCAGTCAAATCTCGCCAATTTCACGAATGAAGATGAAATGATCAGGACAACACAAACATCCAGGCATCTCGAGGCAGGTGAAAAATCCCTGACCCCGCCGCGAATCGAACCCGGGACCCCGGGCTCGGGAAACGAGAACGCGACCGCGAGACCTCGAGCTGCGGACTTGTCACTGGGAAGTCGCTCTGTATGAGTGCAGAGAGAAACTTACCAGTGAATATGTTATATATAATAGAGCTATTGGAAGGAAACAATGTGTTGGATTTTTTAGGCTGTCTGGTTATAGGGAGTATCGCACACGTATGGGACAAAGACGGAAATTTTGATAACGCTGGCGTTTAAGAAGTGAAGTTGACAAAGGGGGTGTAAATAGGGAGTTTTGACATTCTGGAGGAGGATGATTGCTGCACAGGTTGAGTAAGCTACGGGCAGCCACAGGACATCGCTGAGACTACATTATATAAAAAGGAAGGTGGAGCATCTAAAGGGAATAGACAGAATTCAAATGAAGGCGTCATTAGAACATGAGGATTTGCTTTTTCCTTTGAGTGTGTTACGCAGCACTGAGTTCTGATAGCCGGCCGAAGTGGCCGTGCGGTTAAAGGCGCTGCAGTCTGGAACCGCAAGACCGCTACGGTCGCAGGTTCGAATCCTGCCTCGGGCATGGCTGTTTGTGATGTCCTTAGGTTAGTTAGATTTAACTAGTTCTAAGTTCTAGGGGACTAATGACCTCAGCAGTTGAGTCCCATAGTGCTCAGAGCCATTTGAACCATTTTTGAGTTCTGATAGGAAATGAAGTAGTGGTATGTCGCAAACTGCATAGAATTTCTCCTTATTTACAGCTGACTCTGGAGGAGCTGATCAACTACCAGTTGGCTGAATGAGCAGGAGAAGAGATTAATAGTCGATGGAGAACAGGAAATGTTATTCTGTGAAAGACGTCTCTGGATGGTTCTGACAAATACAGATTCTGCTGTGATTACCATCAACTTAATAGTAAGGCTGTAACAGAAGCATACCCCATACCCAACATCACAGAGGTGAATGGCAACCCGGAGCAGTGCCGGTATTTATCTACCATAGAATTAAGAGGTTGATTCCATCAGTGGAAGGTAGCTGTGGAAGACTGACCAAAGACAGTTTTTTCGTTACCCTAAGATAATTATCAGTATCAGAGGAAGCTGTTCTGACTGGAGAATGCTCCTGCGACATTTCAGCGTTTGTTGGATGGAATATTGAGGGAGTTGAAGCCTCGCCAGTGTCTAGTTCGCATGGGCGATATAGTTGTGTCCTCATGACACATTGAGTAACACAAACAACGGTTGAGAGAGGTATTAAGAAGTTGTGGGCTGCACGTCTGACGCTGAGTATGTATAGGCGTCGTTCTGTACTGGAGTGAGCAGTTTACTTAGGACAAGTATTAGCAAAGGTGAGATGAAAATCGATCCAAGATTGGCGTATGACGTACAAGATTTTCCATTGTCAAAGGCAGGTAAAGAAGTACGATTATTACTGGAACTATTATCGAAGTTCATGAGGGATTTTCTGGTATAATGTGACCTCTCATGCGACTTTTGATAAGAGTCTCAATATGGGTCGAGGAATGCTAGGGCGCATTCAAGGAGATGATGAGAGATTTGACATCAAGTCCAGTTTTAATTTTCTCAGTGTTCCCAGAAGGAGCTTATATTATCTTGTGATACATCTAACCATGCTTTATTGTGCATCCTAGATCAAGAGGTTAATGGTAAGGAACACCATGTGGCTTTTTCATTGAGACAACATAATAGATCTCGGAAAAACTGTTCACAGATAGAGAATTAATTACTTAGCCTTACACATACAGCTGACAGAAGTCATGGGATCGCGAAATGTAGACATACAGATGGTGGTAGTATCCCATACACAAGGTATTGACAGGGCTGCCATTCGTACTCATTGCATTGATTAATGTCACGAGGCGGAAATTAACAGATTTTGAACGTGGAATGCTTGTTGGAGCTAGAAGTACGGGACATTCCATTTCGGAAATCTTTAGAGAATTCAATATTCCCAGATCCACAGTGTCAAGAATGTGCTAAGAATACCAAATTTGAGGCATTAGCTCTCACCATGGATAACGGAGTGACCGATGACCTTTACTTAATGACCAAGTGCAGCGATGTTTGTGTAGAGTTGTCAGTGCTAACAGACAAGCAACAATGCGAGAAATAACTGCAGAAATAAATGTGGGATGTACACAAACGAATATGTTACGACAGCGTGGAGAAATCTGGAATTAATGGGCTTTGGCAGCACACGACTAACGTGAGTGCCTCTGCAAACAGCATGATAACGCAGCACCTCTTCTGAGCTTCTGACCCTTTCAGTTGGACCTTATACGACTGGGAAACCGTGGTCTGGTAAGATGAGTACCTATCTATCGGTTGGTGAGACCTGATGGTAGTGTTTGAAAATGCCGCATACCCTACAAAGTCATAGACGAGAACAAGGTAGTGTGCAAGCTGAGGATGGCTCCATAATGGTGTGGCCTGTGCTTACAGGTACATGGAATGGACTGGATGCTCTAGTTCAACTGAGCCAAGCATTGAATGTAAATGGCTATGTTTGGCAATTTGGAGACCATTTGCTGCCATTCGTGGACTTCATGTTTCCACACAACGGTAGAATTATTATGGACGACAAAGCGCCATGTCACTGGGCCACAATTGCTTGTGATCGGTTTGAAACACATTCTGTACAATTCGAACAGATGATTTGGCCATGCAGAACGCCCGACACGAATCCCATTGAACATTTGTGGGACATAATAGAGACGTCAGTTCATGCACAAAACTCTGTCCCGTAAAACTTTCGCAATTATGGACGGCTATAGAGCCAGCATGGTTCTATGTTTCTGGACACAGCTTTCAACGATTTGTTGAGTCCACGACACGTCGAGTTGCTGCCCTATGATAAGCAAAAGGAGGTTTGGTATGATAACAGGAGGTATGCCATGACTTTTCTCACCTGAGTGTATGTGGCATGACATATTTTTTGATATAGCCTTATGGGAATAAATTTAATGAAGTGGCCAATCATGCTGCTCTAAAATGATTATTAGAGCTGAAAGACCCATTCAGCAGTGTAACAAGATGGGCTTTGAGACATAGTGAGTTTGACTATGAAGTGGTTCACAAGCCAGGAAAGAAACATTGAAAAACTATGTGTCTGTTGTGTAAGGTAACCACATGAGGCCCATTCCTGGTGGTGGTGCCAGATAAGTTGAAGAGGCATATGATCATGTGCTGTCTGGTCGTGTAAGATGCAGAGGAATGGACAAAAGGGTTGCCGAGAGATACTAGTGGAAGGGAATGAAGGGAGATGAAGAACTGTATGTAAGGAACAGTGTGCAGTATGTACAATGTGTGGACTTGAGTGACAAACAATTATCATTACAGACACCAGCGCCAAAACTATTTTAAATGATCGGAATGGGAGTCGTTTTGTGCTGACAGTAATAGATCACTTTTCCTGGTAAGTGGAAATGATTGCTATGACAAACTAACAAGAAGTTACAGTCACACATGCGATGGTCTACTAGTGAACACTTAAGTTTAGGTACTGCAGCCGATGATTACAGATCAATTTTGCGATGGCTCTGATGAAGGATTTATGTTGTTTGTTACGTGTGAAGCCATTAAGAAAGAGACCACTCCCCCGCAGTAGAATGGTAGCACGGAACAACTGCATTGGATGATCAGAAGGATGTTTAGTTACTAAGTGAATCATCAATGGGATAAATATCTGGAACTTCCTGGCAGATTAAAACTGTGTGTCAGACTGAGACTCGAACTCGGGACCTTTGCCTTTCGTGTGCAAGTGTTTTATCAAATGAGCTACCCAAGCAGGACTCACGACAAGTCCTCACAGCTTCACTTCTGCCATGTCTCTGTAATATCCTTTCCTCCAGAAGTGCTAGTCTTGCAAGGTTCACAGGAGAGCTTCTGTGAAGTTTGGAAGGTAGGAGGCGAGATACTGGCGGAAGTGGAGCTGTGAGGACGGGTCGTGAGTCGTGCTTGGGTAGCTCAATTGGTAGAGCAATAGCTCTTGAAAGGCAAAGGGCACGAATTCGACTCTCGCTCCAGTACACAGTTTTAATCTGCCAGGAAGTTTCATATCAGCCCACACACTGCTGCAGAGTGAAAGTTTTACTCTGGGGAAAAATATCTATCGGTTGACGTGGCTGAATACATTACATTGGCACACACCAGTACAGGGTTGACTCTGCACGAGTTGGTGTACATAGGAAAAATGTTGACACTGTTGGATATGATTAAGATGAAATGAGGCAAAGATGGAAAGTCAGTCCTGAGTTCACGAGAACAGTGAGAAAGGCTTGGAAGCAGGTTCAGAAGGCACAGAGGCACTAGAGAAACTGGAGGAATCTGAGACGGACAGGGAGCTTATTGCGGTGGCTGATGTTATCCGGCTCTTCCACACCGAAGGGGAAGAGAAAGAATTTTGTTAACGATATACTAAGTACCCTATAAAGTGATAGAGACCACGTCACCAGTGTACGTTAGGCTACATTTGCTGACGAGGTCGAAAATAGTGCATTTTGGATGCCTGAGACCGTTCACAGGTGCTCTGGAGTCAATCTCAGAAGAAGTCAGAGTGGGGCGTGAGAAAGAGGTAGAAAAGATGAAGGAGAAGGGTACTCATGGAAGCGGCACTGTTCGCATGCTCCATTCAAGCCTTTCAGGTTAATAATGAGGGGTCATTACACTGATGATCAAAGTTTGTGGTAACACAAGGATAAGCTACGCTAAATAACTCGCTTACACAATGGCCATTTGAATCTGAAAATGCATTTAAATTGTGTTTTATTTTACTAGTCACGCTTTCTTAGTCCTCTCTTTACCTTCCCAGGAAAATGTGAATGAAAGTGTAGACAAGATAGAACAAACCAGAGATGAGTAGAGGGTGGTGGTTTTGCGAAGTGAAATTTGTGGGCAGGGTTGAGCAAAGAGTTTTGCAAAGATTTTCACAACGTATCCATAGTTTAAACGGCGACAGGTAGTTTCACCAATGGGAGGCTTTTTCTCCCCAGTGGCTCTAACTGGAAGACGTTGGCCCTGGGGCGTCATTTTAGGCACTGTGTAGTTGAAGGATCCAGAGTGTGGATATCTCCAAGTCGGGTGTACTGGTATGGAAAGAATACTAGTTGAAAAATGAGCTCTATTATCCTCGAAACGTATTAGTTAAAGTCAACATAGATAGGGAAATGCTCGAAGACGTAATAATTTTCGTGTTTTTGACAATTTAGATGATTGTAATAAAGTAGCTATGACAGAGTGTGGCGCTGGCTTTCAGCGTGGCATCTTTATGTTTGGAAATCAATAATGTAAACTTATTCAGTTCATTTCTGTGTATGGGTGTATAAATTTTATTTTGCTTTGATGATCTTTTCTTTGTCTTATAGTGTTGAGTTCACTTCGCGATGACACATAAAGGAATCTTACGCTACAAAATTTCAAAGTTTGCAGGCTATTACCAACCGATAATAATGAGATGGATAATGCTGCGCACCACTGCTGATAACGGTAACTATGAGAAATCGCTATAATTATATAAGCTTATTTGCTGGAACAGTTATTGAACTGGATTGAGACTGACTTGAGATAATTTTCGGTATAATTTTTCGAATTTGGGGTCGCTTTCCTTGTACTTCCATTCCAGCAGTGTGCTGCATGCCAAGTTAGGGAGTCAATTCTCAGCGATCAGTTATCATTAGTGTGCGTTCTTTGTTATTGTTCAGTCATTGTTAAGGAAAACAGGAGCCCAGTGAGTGTATTTTCATTGACTAATGATTATTATTTTTCATGTTTGCTTTGTGATGGGTGGTGGTACCACATGATCTGCCACATGTGCCTATGTGTGCTTTGTGCAGTATACAGAGGTTCAGGATACAGTATTAGTTCAGTGAGAATCAGAATCATTATAGCCTGGCTATGCAATCATTATTCTGTTGCGAATTTTGAGTGCTTGAGTTTTAATTTCAAAATCGCGATGGTAGCTCATCTACCGTATAATTATATAATTTTGTAATTCTGGTGTCAGTTAAATTCGGCAGACTGCCACAGTAAATTCTCTAAGAACGTCACGTGTAATTGATAGTATAGCTAACTAAATGCTCTGTCTGAAGTGATTACTAAACTTAAATTTTATTCAGTTCCTCGGTAATGTTCCTCGGTAGTTCCACTGACTGATGACTTACTTAATTATTCAATCAGCATGTTAACTTTTGAGTGTAGTTACGTTGTTGTGAGATACCAGAACCATACTCTTTTGATCCCTGATGCTTAGCTTTCTCACTGCCAGCAATATTGAAATCGCAGTAGTTAATATAGAGAGCATATTGCATTCCAGTGAAAATCGTGAGTTCTGAGTCAGGATTATTTCCATTTTATAAAACCTTGAGAGGTGGCATGAGCCCCCTCTCATATTTCTATGTTACGATTTTCCTCTCTAATTGCATGCGGTGAAAAGTTGCTATTCCTTCACACGCGGACTTCCCACGCAGCGTCTCTCGTCACCCACGTGGTCCGGTGACAGGCGGGCTCTGCTGATCTTGAAAGGGTAAGCCGATGGGTGTGAGGGAGTCGAGTGAATGCTTTCCAGACCATGACATTGTCAAAAGACACGCCCGGAGGGGCCTGAAGTAGCGGCTGGGCTAGAGGTTCCATTACTTCGCAGAAACTTAGCGAAAACACTTTCTGGCGAGCTACCAGCGAGGCGTGGGAATGACTTGTGTACCCAGGCAGTTGTGGCGGGCAAATTCCACCGCTTTCTGCAAAATCGTAACTGTGATTGGCTTGCTCAGGGCATAGCTCCGTGACATAGCAAAATCAGCGCAGAAATTGGCGCCAAGAATCTCCATTGGTAGAATGGTAGTGCTCCGGCAAGAGAGTGAAATTTTCCGCTGGTTTTCGAGTTGCTGATTGGAACGGTTAACCACGGCCACTGTCGTGGGGGCGGGAATGTTCTGTGTTCGGTTTGTACGGGTGCTCTTGTGGGGTAGTCGGCTCTCGCATTTGGGTCGGAGTAGGTTACAAGACTGAGCTCTCGCTGGTCTGGACAGCCTGCCTTCCGTTGGCTGTCTGTTAATTGTAACTGTTTGACGAAGTTGCTGAAGTTTCGACTTCAACGTAACTTTCCGAGTACAGTTGGCAATTGAGCGTTCTGCGTACAAGCGGCCTATGTTGTCTGTCTTGAGCAGTTTTGGCTAATGTTGACTGTATCGGAGTTACAGTGTGACTTCGCTTGTTAAAATCCATCACTGTACCGTCAGTGATTGTGTGGCGAGCCTTCTTCGTCTCCCTCAGAGGCGCATTTGTATTGCTAGGAAGTCTTTAGTCTGGAACAACCAAACCAAGATAATTTGTTTCGGGCTATACTCGCGACATTATCATCACCACGACGGGACGTCGAAGCAACCAGCCATCGCCTCCGGTACGCCAGATCGTGTTCTGGCAGTTAAGAAGACAGTTTGGTAATGTATGTCCGCAGCACCGGCAGATAGGGATTTTCCTAGGTGATAATCAGAGCTCAGCAGAGCGCGCCTGTTCGTCTTTTTCTAACTTTGTTCTGTCTTGGGTAGCAGCAATTAATGTTGGGTTGGCTGTGTGTTTTCTCTTAAGATTTGAGTTTCAAGGAATTGGCTCCACATACCACTTCATCATAAATGTCACAATCCAGCTTAGGGACAACTTCACCTTCACAGCATTTATTTGAGTATCCAATTTGAGCCAATTTGATGTATTGTAAATGTTTCATGTGTTTTGTTTATTATTTTGAGTTTAATCATAATATATCATATTGTTATTTTGGACGGAACTTTCATTCTGTTAATCGGCAGAGCAACCCTTTCATTTCTCACTACGTTACTGAACTTTCCTTTATTTAATTAACGTCTATCAAACTAAATTATTGCAGGTGCCAAACTCTTTTCTACTCCACTTGCAGGGTCGATTACAGTCGGTTCGCGTTTTTTTTTAATCCCTGTGCAACAGCAAAAGTCGGAGTTAGAATAGGGGGGGCTTAGAGCATCATTTATATATGAAGATTCTCGAAGAATTTAGTGCTAAATACACTGCTAGCCCCGGCACCGCGCAACCTTCCTACTACCTGATAGTGTGACGATCATATATTGGCCCTAGAGAATCAAGATCAATCCCAACTGGGAATTATTACATGTAGGCTTGTAGATGTAAAAGTTCTAATCTAAAGGGGAGACGAAACTGTAATATGATTGTCAACTTGAGGAATAAATTCTGTATAATAAGATCTCTGAGTTGCTCGCGATATGAAGGCAACCTTTATTCATTCCCAGTGAAAATAAGCTCCCATTAGTTGCTTGTGTTTGATTCAGAGGATAATTAAAGAAGTGAAGATAATTAAGTCCAGGATGATAAAGAATCATAAGTTGAAGGAAAACAATTTATGGGCAAAAGCAGATCTCTACCCGCCTCTATAACGACTATGCTGGCTAATGACAGTTT
The DNA here is from genome assembly GCF_023898315.1 of Schistocerca nitens. Taxonomy (NCBI): domain Eukaryota; kingdom Metazoa; phylum Arthropoda; class Insecta; order Orthoptera; family Acrididae; genus Schistocerca; species Schistocerca nitens. The sequence goes on along the minus strand of NC_064614.1, from coordinate 927,469,307 downwards.
CAGGGAACGCTATCCGTTGCGCATTATTTCAATTAATCTGAGTGATGGAGCTTAATTAACAGTATTCATTTAATTAATCGAGCCATAATAATTGGAAAAGTACCCTGTTGTAAACAGTGAGAGGTAGCTTCAAGCTATAACTATCAAAACTATTAACATAAGAATGTGAATAAAACTCAGATTCGATAATAGCAGACGATAAAATCAGACAGTAAACGTCAAAGTATAGATGAAGCTTATAGAGAAGTGTCATATACATTAAGATTGAGGAAATAGTAGTGGCATTTTTTATTTGGTTTGTTGGTGCTTATTTAAGATATTATGTGCGAGGTATCGAGTTTAATATGTTAAAGACGAACGTATATGTTTTGTATTAGTTTTATTTTCGTGTGAAGGGCTGACCGGTAACAGCGGCTTTCTGAGTGGGAGGGAGAGTGATGGCAGTCACTGTCCTCAAGTTGCTGTGCACGGAGATCGAGGATGAAAAGCATGAGAGTCGTGCCGGTGCTGTACCTCTTCACGTGGGGAGGAGTCGGAGTGATGCAGAACCGACACCTCGTAGAAGAAACTCTGTTTGCCAGACGAGAATATTATTATTATTAGCCGTCAATGGAAGTTGAGTCTAGTTTTTAAAGCATGGAATTCTGGAATGAAGTAATGATGTCAAGAACAGTGGAGTACTTGGGAAGTTTTCGGGGAGTGTCAGAAGTTACATAAGCCGTATGATCAGTTACGAGAACAGATTCAGCAAGCAGTGGAGGGCGAGCGGTGTTCGTTACAGCGGTAGAAGAGAGGTTGGACAGTCGCAGGAGAAGTAATCTGAAGACTGTGCTTGGAACGTCGGCTGCTAGTGATGTTAGAAATCTGAATGGGACATCGGTGGCAGTGAAAGAGTTGACGGAAGATAATAAGTCATTCAACCGTGAAGTGGCATACCACCAGATAGTGAGCTAGAAGAGCAGAACGTTAAAAAATGTTAGTGTGCCTCGGCATATGAGAGGTGAGGCGATGGTGTACGCAAAGGCATTGGAGGACACGGTGAAACGAGACCTGGTGATCATTCAGGCACGAGCAGGTGCGCTGTATGCAAGAATCGCACTGACAAGAGTGCTACAATCACTAGCGACAGTGTTTGGAACGCTGTAACAGGACGAGGCATATTCATGTATTGGGATTCAGGTTGGTCGGGTGTGGAGTTTCAATTACGTGAGCAGGGAGTGAGGGAGAGGCGGCAAGCAAACACCCACGTCTAGCCGCTGGCAGAGGGCGTCTTCTGCTACGCCAGAGACTGTATTGGCTGCTGACTGTGTGGTCGTCACGCGGTCTGGCCGCGTGGTCTTTACTCGACCTGGTAGTGGCGTCAGCAAGCAGTTGGTGGCTGAGAAGTATGGAAGTATTCTTTGCATTGCACACATGCAGAGCGTCCATGCCATGTACAATTCAACACGAGATGTCATTGGAAAGAGGGTGTCGATGCGATTCATATGATATATAGCCAATTAAATCTGTGGAGATACACAGCGCCGAATAAATCTGATTCAGTGCAATTCATTAAATAATTTATAATTTCCAAACTATTTATCGCAAAAAAGAAATCCGGCTCACAAATTGTAGCGCACATCAATGTGTGTCGACGTACTGTCTATATATTTTATTATATTTTATTTACGAAGTGTGTGAGAAAAGTAACGAGACTGACTTTTTATGTACCAAAGTTTTAATTTTTTTCGAGAAACAATACTGTTCTCTTCAAAGAAGTTCCCTTCCATAGCTATAACAGACGGAGTCGTTGTTCTCTGTCTTGGCAGCGCTGAAAGGCTTCAACTGGTAGGGCCTTTTAATGCGTACGCCACAGCCTTTTGAATGTTCTTCGGGGTGAAAAAATAAAGCTCTTGAAGACCTTTTCAGTTTCATGAAGAGAAGAAACTCACAAGACAAGGACTCAGATCAGGTGAATAGGGGGTCTGTGTAATAAGAGGGATGCCTTTTGCGGTCAAAAATTCCGTGCTGGAAGTGGCCGAATGACATGGGCGTTCTCGTGATGTAGCATCCACTTGTCTGCAATGTCCGGTCTCACACGATTCAATCTTTTCTTCAGCCTTTAAAGCACATCTTTGTAAAACACGTGGTTGACAGTTTGTCGTGGTGGAACAAATGCTTTATGCACCCCTACTGTCAAAAAAGCAAATCTGCATTGTTTTGATCTTAGATGTGTTCATTCGAGTTTTTATCCGTCTCGGAGGTGTCTCAGTTCGCCGCTTTCTCTCAAGACAGTATCCAAAAATCCAGGATTCATCACCTGCGATCACACGACGGAACCATTCGTGGTCATTGGCAATCCTTTCAAGGAGATCAATGTGCACGTTTCTTCAATTGTCTTTCTGCTCAATTATGAGGTTTTTTGGCACCATTTTGGCACAAACTTTTTCTTGTGCAAACCTTAGGTCAAAATTTTATGTGCGGTGAAAGTGTTAAGTTTAGCAGGTCACCCATCAACCTGATCGGTAGGGTCACACAAGAGCACGCTCACCTTCGACGTTTTAGTAGTCGGTTTTTGAAGGTCTCCTTTGTGAAAACCTCCCTGAGCGAAGTTCATCTGCAGCGTGTTTTCGGCCTTCCGAAAATAATTTGTGCTAGCGAAAATTTGTGCTTTTGATAAGGCATCTTCTCCATAAGCCTGTTTCAACTTTTCAAAGATCACAGCCGCGGATTCCCCAAGTTTAACAAAACCTAGGTGGCATAACGTTGCTCTAAATTCCGCTGCTCCATTTTCGTAACACAGAACAAGAATACAGGTTCACTGATGACGCTCTCAGAAATCACATGATGGTTATTCGGAGCCGGACTGGGCATCTGGAAGGGATGAACACAGCGTTGCCAGATCATTCGCAGCGTTGTCAGCCTGAGTGCTCTTCTCATACACCACGTATTCTATTGAAGCCATTTTAATGGCACATTTAAATGAATCACCATACACTGGTAAGTGAAAACATTATGACAGCTACCCCTCACGACGTTGGATGCCGCCTGGTGGCCTTGCAGACACGTGACGCAGTAACAGATGTAGATAAGCGGAGCAGGCACGGACGGGGGATCACCCTAGCGAAGATATGTGCTGCAAATGAGTAACTCCACCGAGATCAGCGACTTTGACGAAGTCAGATTATTATCAGGCGGAGCCTGTGAACGAATATATCGAAAACAGTGAAGCTGGTGGAATTTTCAAGCGTTACTTGCGATGCCGCTATCCGAATGTGCTGTAATATTTTTAGACCATGCGGCATCGGACGTCTGGAAAGCGGCTATCGCGTGTAATAAGCCTGAATAGCTTTGCTATGTAGTTCAGACTACTACACGGAATTACTGAATAAATATTGGCGATGGCGTACAAGAAATCGAATGTTAAATGAATTCTGATTTCCAGTAACAAAAATAACCTCTTTGAAGTGACTGAACAGAATGCACTAACTGGTGTACGTTAATCACGCCTAGCAGGCGAACAGCATTTACGTAACACAATATACACACACATATGATAAACACTTGAACTTGCTGTAAGTTAGACTGATCTACACCAACTGTCAGTAATGATTTTAATGTTACTGAATTTGCATTGTACTGAAGGTACAATGAGTACTGTGGTGGCAATAAATTCTTTAATTGAATGATCGATTAACACTATAGAGCTGATGGTTACTAGAGATGTTAAAAACATTACTTTAGAATCATTTTGTTCTAATGAAACTGAATGAGTTTTTACGTTGATAATGTACTGAAAAGCCACCACATCGAGTTGAACTGTAATTAATATAGCACAGTACCTGGCGTCTACTGCCAGTTGTATAATTCGGCGTTTGTTGGAAATTTTCGGCGTTAACTCCGTATATATCCTCTTGTTGCATTAATACGCCGATACTCACGTAATATAGCCTTTTTACTGGTATTGCTGCACACACAATGATGGATTAGGGATAATAATGAACTATTTTCTGTAAATAATTGATGACACTCATGGAATGCACTTTGAATCACAAACTTATTATTTCACCCAGACATTACACTGTAGAGAACTTGATTTGATAAATACATAAACTGGTTCGCTACGGATAAATGTACTTGTTATGGCGGCGCTATAAAATGCACTGTTCATAAAAACACTGTCGTACGATAACTACTAGTTCGTTGCTTGTGCTGGCGTCAGCTCATCAATGGATCTCATATGGTAGTAAGATCACACTGCAACATTAGCTGCAGACACTGGTCACTTCATATCTTGCTGCTGGTCGCTGCAGTCCGTCGTAAATTACGCAAACTTCCACAAGGCGTGCCATGTGCTTTTTGAGCGGGAAGAGCAACTATATCGCTCACAAGCCATCTCCGTCGAAATGTTGCATCCTGCAATCCTTATTGTCCATTGGACTTGCTGATACACCATAAATCCAGTTCGTGTTTGTTGTAAGCTCACTTTTAACTGTCTATAAGCAACGTTATCGTACCGTACTAAAACCGTCACTTTCGCGCCGCGTAAACTCTGTTCTGTTTCTGAACAGTTCCGGAACACATCTCTCTCTACTGCCAAATTCACGCGCCAACCTGCATTGTCCGCGTTCTCGGGGATTTCCCTTACATTTAAACATTAATTTACTCTATGCCAAGTTCTCTATTTACAAATGGACATACCATAACATTACCATATTCAATTACAGTCATATATATATATATATATATATATATATATATATATATATATATTTACTATACGTAATATTATTATCCGAGTTTAACGCTTCTTTATTTCGTCGTCCGAGCGCAGCACTATTCAGATACTGCCTTACTCATAACGCTATTTCACTTGACTGCCGCCAGGCGGAAGCACCTGTGCTTTTGTTTGCGCAACCATCCAACGGATGGCATGAGCGTTCACTTATTCAACTGCCGCGCCTTGGCTATACTTCATTGTGGCATTACATACTGTCGTGAATGTCTACGGAAAGAGGCAAGAAAACAATGAAACTACCATTAGGCGCTAAATGGTTGGATGTCCACGACTCTTCACAGGACGTGGTGTTCGGAGGCTTGTCTGCTCTGTAAAGTAGGATAGATGGTGATCTGTGGCATCTCTGCTGAAAGAGCACAATGCTGGTGCACACAAAAGTGTTTCGGAGCACATCGTTTATCGTAAATTGTTGAACACAGAGCTCCGCAGCAGACCACCACTGTATGTTCAGTTGTTGGCCCAACTACATAAACTGAGATTGCAATGGGCTCGGGACCATTGAGATTTGACTGTCGATCAAAGGAATCATGTCGGTTCTTCAGGTGAATCACATTTTTGATACACTAAGTCGATGGTCTTCTCCACAAACGCCGTCAACGATGTGAACGGCGGTTTTGAAACCTGTAGGGCGTCACGGACGCAGGATGGTTGGAGCAGTATTACGCTATGGGAGACATTCTTCTGCGCTTGCGTGGGACTTGTGGTAGTAATCGAAGACACGCTGACACCTGCGAACCACCTGCATCTATTCATGATTGATGTCCTTCGCAACGGCGATGTCATCTTTCAGAAATACAATTGTTTGTGTCTCGAAGCCAGAACCGTGCTTCTGTGGTCTGAGGAGCATTATAGTGAGCTCACGTTGATGATGTCTCAGCGACCAAGTTCCCCTGATGTAATTCCTATAGAACCCTCCTGGGTCGCTATCGGGCGCCATACGCAAATCAGCAGCCCGTTATTTACGCGAATTACGTGACCTTTTCATGCCACATACCTCCACAAATCTACCAAAAACCTACTGGATCGCTGATACGCAGAATCAGCTACTAAGCAGGTGGTCATAGCGTTTTGACTCATGAGTGTATCTTCCGGTTGAAGACAGACACCAATTTGGCAGGGCGACATATTATGGTCAGCGTTATTATACACCACCTACACGATTTATCTTATGATTTATTATTTTTATTGTTACTTTTTATTGCTTATCGTTAAATTTGTACACTTTTACCCATAAGTTGAATTTGATTACAGATACATAAATTTTGGGAACGGAAATGTAAACAGTAGTCAGTTTAAGATTAAAATGAGGTATTGTTCACGTTTGTACGATAATTTTTAAGAGGGCGGGGGAGATAAACTACTTTCACCTATGCGGTTTCAAAGCTGTAAATGTTTTAAAAAAATAAAGTTAATTTCTGGACAATCTAGGCTCATGCAGTTTATTGTGAGATATGAATCTTGTTTAGAATATCAGCATGCAGCCAATTGTGTAATCAGATTTTTGTTTACATTGGTGGATATAAAGTTGTGTAAAAGAGTGTTGATTACACAAGGCCGTTATGTGACGTCAGTTAGGGAGCTGGAAGCATTGACAGGGTCAACCGAACCTTTATAACGGCGGTAGCCACATTAATCGAGATCTGTCTACGTAATGCTGTTTTTGAGGGAAGTTCTATTGGTTGGTACTGGATGTAGTTGAAAGTTGCGACTTGTCCACAAGAGTTTCGCTGGCAGAAATATTTTGGCCTGAGTTCATTCGGACTTAGAACTGCTAGGCAGTTATTGGGACTCTGATTATTTTTCGGTCAGTGTTCAGTAGAACTTCTGATTTTTCATGAGCAGCTTTTAAGGACTGTGATTTATTTGGCACTGAGTTGCACTTAGTCTCAGACAAGCCTGTGGGGATTTCTTTTACACTGAATAATGGTCGACACTTAAGACCACGTTTTGTTTTTCAGGAAATTTTATTTATTTATCTTATAGTGTGTTGCTGTCACCTATATTGGGGTTCGAGCCATTATTATCAGTCGACATAATTCCTTTTTTGCTGGTCACCAGTTCACGACTTAATGTTAATTTAATGGACAAATAATATTTTATTGAAATTTAAATGCCTGTAATTAGGATATGTTTCGTTGTTAGGGCATCTACGTTCAAACTAGCAGCTGTTTGAGTTCTGACTAGCACATCAGTAACTGTTTTATTAAATTATTCATTCAGTTTAAATGTTCAAATGTGTGTGAATTCCTAAGGGACCAAACTGTTGAGGTCATCCGTCCCTAGACTTACACACTACTTAAACTAACTTAAGCTAACTTATGCTAAGAACAACACATACACACCAATGCCCGAGGGAGGACTCGCAGGCCGCGCAGTTCGTGCATGGCGCCTCAAACCGCACGGCCACTTTGTGTGACCATTCAGTTTACAGAGACACACATTGCACCATAATCTACCCCTAGATGAACGTTACAGAACTGCATCATACACATAGGTATAAATCGCAATGCTAGAATATATCGACGAGTTTACAACGGCGTCTTATCACACGTTGCATGCGCCGTTGAGTCCCGTATTGTTGTTCAAAAAATGGTTAAAATGGCTCTGAGCACTATGGGATTTAACTTCTGAGGTCATCAGTCCCCTAGAACTTAGGACTACTTAAACCTAACTAACCTAAGGACATGACACACATTCATGCCCGAGGCAGGATTCGAACCTGCAACCGTAGCGGTCGCGCGGTTCCAGTCTGTAGCGCCTAGAACCGCTCTGCCACCCCGGCCGGCCAGAACAGTACCCACCAGGGACGAGGTAAGTGCAGAAGGAACTACCGTCAGAGCTCAGGCTGGTAGAGGACCCCAGTCGGCAGAGTTTGCCTTTTTGTTGCCATACAGCTTCGGTAAAGGGTGGGAAAGGTCAAAGCACTGAAGAGATCAGAAATAAGCTCCGTGCACTCGCCTTAAAATCACCAGTGAGTCCTGTGATGTTATTTCTGAACTCGCCGTAGACTAGCTCGTGCGTCTTCGCCGCAGCCCACTCGTCACCTGGGTTTTATCTGGTACAAACTGACCCGACTCGCTCAGAAAACATAGCACGTATACGAGTTCGCAAGTGTAACAGCGGAGTCGCGGCATTCCCGCTTTATACGCAACCGGTCTGAAATAATTTTCCGCTGTTAAACTATAAAGTAGTATTCATTTATTTCACACAATCATGATTTCGGCTTTATAGCCAATCTCAAGTTCAAGCTGAAAAAAAAAAAAAAGGGTTCAAATGGCTCTGAGCACTATGGGACTTAATATCTGAGGTCATCAGTCCCCTAGAACTTAGAACTACTTAAACCTAACTAACCTAGGGACATCACACACGTCCATGCCCGAGGCAGGATTCAAACCTGCGACCGTAGCGGTCGCGCAGTTCCAAACTGAAGCGCCTAGAACCGCTCGGCGACATCGGCCGGCCAAGTTCAAGCTGAAATGTCCGTCATGTCTAAATGACACAAGGAAGTTATATTTATGTAACGACTGATGGATTGGCAGAGAATAGTGCCCAACCGACATGGTCACGAGCCCAGGAGAGTCAATGAGGGCGATTCCGCGATATTAACAAAGGCACTGCGGCCATAACCCATTAACGCCAATTTTCCCGCACTGTTTTAATGGATACGTTCGTCGCACGTCCCAATCGATTTCTGCCGTTATTTCACGCAAAGTTGCTGGTCTGTTAGCATAGACAACTATACGCAACCATCAACCACTGCGTTGTTCGTGGTGAGAGGTAATGACTCAGATTTGATATTCTCGGCACACTTTTGATACAATGACTCGCAATATTGAGTCCCCTAACGATTTCCGAAATGAAATGTTCCATGCCCACAGCTAGAACTACCATTCTCCGTTCAAAGTCTGTTAGTCCACGTTGTGCGGCCATAATCACAACATTTTCAAATAAATCATCTGAATACAAATGACAACTCCGCCAGCACACTGCCCTTTTATGCATATCATCTATATATGTGCATATCTCTGTCCCATGACTGTTGTCAGTTCAATGTATTGTTGCGTAGGTAGTCTGAGAGGAAGAGCTTGACACAGGAAAGAAAAACTGTCTTTTGCAGCAAACCACTCAGAAGACTAAAGACGTCCCTCTCATCCTCCCACCTCCGTTCTACCCTCCAGAACTAGACAGTTGAAGGCCCAGGATTCCTTATCTCACATTAAGTCTCGACTGTCGATTGGGCTTCCCTATGACGAAACAGTACTTGCGAGCGCATGAAACCGTCTCTCGGACTCTTCGGACACGGAGCGTTGCTTTTCAGTTGCGGACGGCCTAAGAGACTGTTTGGGGCTGAGCCCTCGTGTTGGTGGCAGGCCGCTCGTGGCTCTGGCCTCAGTCGGCGCGACTGCAGCGCCCCTGGCGGGCCGCGGCTGGCGCTTTGTTTCAGCGTAGGCGGCCGGCCGTGTGCGCCCAGACTTCCGCCTTCCGGCTTGTTCGTCGCGCGGCGCCGCGCTGGTGGCGGTGATCGAAGCAGGTGTGACGTCAGAGGAGGCGGCGCGTGTTTGCCCTGGCAGCTCAAGTCGCGCCTCCTCCTCCAGCAGCCCGCAGCACACCACAGCACGGCGCTACAAGGCGGCAGGAGGCATCGGACGAAGCCAGCAACGGCGCTGCTTCCCGCAAATTAGCTACAATTTGCGATACCGCATCACGAAACAGCAGCGGATATGATACATATGGGAACACTGAACTTCAATTCCACTACTCTTTGTATTTTTAGAACGGCTGAAGTTCCATTAAGAGAACAATGTGTAGCCTTTTCGATTTTCCTTAAAAACGATCGAATGTTTCGCCTGTATTTGATAGAGTGACCCCTTACTTTAAATTCTGAGTGTACGTCAGTTTAGTCCTTTCGCTGCTGTCGCTGTGAATACGTGTTGAGGACGTGTAAAAGCGCGCTGCTTGGATTTTCTTACACTGCTACGGTAAAGTCATCGAGTAAAACAGAAGTAATATCTGGTGTTCCCCAAGGAAGTGTTATAGGCCCTCTATTGTTCCTGATCTATATTAACGACATAGGAGACAATCTGAGTAGCCGTCTTAGATTGTTTGCAGATGATGCTGTCATTTACCGTCTTGTAAAGTCATCAGATGATCAAAACGACTTGCAAAATGATTTAGATAAAATGTCTGTATGGTTCGAAAAGTGGCAATTGACCCTGAATAAAGAAATGTGTGAAGCTATTCACATGAGTACTAAAAGAAAGCCGGCCGATGTGGCCGAGCGGTTCTAGGCGCTTCAGTCTGGAACCGCGCGACCGCTACGGTCGCAGGTTCGAATCCTGCCTCGGGCATGAATGTATGTGATGTCCTTAGGTTAGTTAGGTTTAAGTAGTTCTAAGTTCTAGGGGACTGATGACCTCAGATGTTAAGTCCCATAGTGCTCAGAGCCATTTTAAACCATTTTGAATTAAAAGAAATCAGATAAATTTCGATTACGCGATAAGTCACACAAATCTGAGGGCTGTAAATTCAACTAAATACTTAGGGATTACAATTACATATAACCTAAGTTGGAACGATCACATGGATAATATTGTGGGAAGAGCAAACCAAAGACTGCGATTCGTTGGCAGAAGGTGCAACAGGTCTACCAAATAGATTGCTTACAATATTCTTGTCCGCCCTATTCTGGAGTATGGCTGTGCGGTGTGGGATCCGCATCAGGTGGGACTGGCGGATCATATCGAAAAAGTACAAAGAAGGGCAGCTCCTTTTGTATTATGGCGAAATAGGGGACATAGTGTCACAGACATGATACGTGAATTGGAGAGACAATCATTAAAACAAAGGGGTTTTTCGTTGCGACTGGATCTTCTCATGGAATTTCAATCACCAGTTTTCTCCTCCGATTGCGAAAACATTCTGTTGGCACCCACCTACATAGGGAGAAATGATCATCACGACAAAATAAGAGAAATCAGGGCTCGCACGGAAAAATTTAAGTGCTCCTTTTCCCGCATCCCGTTCGAGGGTGGAACGGTAGAGAGACAGTATGAAGGTGGTTCATTGAACCCTCTGCCAGGCACTTTATTGTGGATAGGAGACTAATCACGTAGACATAGACATAGTAGGGTGCCTAAAAGCGCCCTCAGTCGCCGTTTATCACTGTTGCGGACGAGTTATTCCATACCACGGCAAATAAAGAAGTTTATAAAGTATTTATCATACAACGTATGTGCCTCAATGGGTGCTATCATAAGCTAAAAATATCTAGAATATTATGTCCTAAGACGAGTGTTGTAGCCGGCCGGTGTGGTCTAGCGGTTCGCGCCTCAGTCTGGAACCGCGCGACCGCTACGATCGCAGGTTCGAATCCTACCTTCGGCATGGCTGTGTGTGATGTCCTTAGGTTAGTTAGGTTTAAGTAGTTCTAAGTTCTAGGGGACTGATGACCTCAGATGTTAAGTCCCATAGTGCTTAGAGCCATTTGAACCATTTTGAACGACTATTGTGACCAAACGATTCGCGATGCCCGATGTAAGGGCGCGTCGCGAGCGATCATCCTTCGAATAAAAAACCAAATAACTCGAGAAAGAAATTAGATATCCTTCTGCTCCCATTTTTAAATAAAATTTCGATACCTTACCTGAATTTTATTGACTACAATGTACGACCTAAAAAAACATTCATATGCAGAGTTTACACAATGCATTTTTATCTCTACAAAATCTTTAAAATTTCGCGCGATTTCTTACTTAATTTGATGCAATGCAGTTAGTATGACGGATAACGAAAAGAAATTCAGTTCTTTATCGAATACATCTCTCAGACTGTAAGTTATGTAAATACAAAATTTTCCGCCTCCTTTTTTTTTATATGTACAGCACGGAATGCGAAGAGCGTGTCTGTAGCACATCGCTGTGATATGGAACGAGCTAGTTTTACAGTATTATTACACACTCGCATACTGAAAAATATGGCAACATGCTGGCCGCTTACACGTGTCTGAAACTACTTATATTTATTTACTTTTACGTATTCCGTGGCCGCGCGGGAGTAGCCGAGCGGTCTTAGGCGCTGTAGTCATGGACTGTGCGGCTGGTCCCGGCGGAGGTTCGAGTCCTCCCTCAGGCATGGGTGTGTGTGTTTGTCCTTAGGATAATTTAGGTTAAGTAGTGTGTAAGCTTAGGGACTGATGACCTTAGCAGTTAAGTCCCATAAGATTTCACACACATTTGAACATTTTTGAACGTATTCCGTCAGTCTAAAAGAATTTCGACACTGCATTAATAAAAACCAGAAAAGTTAAGAAGGTAGGAAGATGGTTTTAATGCTTAGATGTTCTACATACTCTACCACCACTTGAGTACAACGCAACGTGAAACAGTCAAAAAAGATCTCCTTTCGGCTGTCGTTCAACTCGCACGTCGCGTTGGCTTGAATTTTGGTTATGTCGTCAGGGCAATGATCCTTCATGCGAATTTTTGCACTTTGTCAATTTTTGGTATGTTCGTATTGTTAATAACAAATCTTGTCTCCCCGCAACTATTTTTTCCATAAAAGAATTGTCCGCGATTTGCATTTCAATCAAATCGAGACAGGCGTCCACACGTCGTTGTTTCCGTTCGAGAGTCAATGTGTCCGGTACAAACTTTGTTCAAACTTTGCTCTTCTAGAAAACACTGTGGATAATGTCGTTTAAAAGTTGATGTTTCTCCATTGCAATTTGTGACTCAACAACGTTGAGACATTACGGGTGCGCCTCCAGTACTTAACATACCCTCCTCACAACTGAGTAGTCGAATGCAGTTCTGTTGTTTATCGTTGTTAGTTCAAGCTGCATTTTTAGACGGACGCATGCAGTAATTCGTACCTAATTCGTACCTAACTTCGTTAATTATCTCTCTCTCTCTCTACACACACACACACACACACACACACACACACACACACACACACACACAAGCGCGCGCGCGCCAGATTATTTACCACATCATAAGCTATGTTATCGAATAGCAGAAGTTGTCAAGCAGATATAATTTCAATATGTTGTCCCAGTTAATTTCAGTACCTATTAAATTCCTTAAACTACTGGGAAGGTCAGTTGTCATCAAACTTTTACGCTCAGGAATCAATACTGACATTGTGGCTCGACATCTTGGGCCGTATATGTACCGATCTTATTATTAATTGGTAACCTACATAGGGCTCTGAATAGACTAGTCACAGTAAGGGGGTGGTAAGTCGCCTCCCCCCCCCCCCCCAAGTACCTATCGTTAAAAGTCGGCACCATTCGGAACACTTAGTGTACGACAGTGCTCTGCTCCCTCTCTCAGCGACCCAAAAGATGGTCACTAATTGTCAGACGAAGTGTTGTGTTGTTTTAGTGAGCAGGCGATCAACTGATTAATAACAGTAATTGTAGTTATATTTAAATGCATTGCACAATATGAGACACTGTCACAAATGTTTACTAAATGTTTTGGATGTCATTTTCCTTCTATTCATTGCGTTCTATTACAACAGCCTTAATTTGTTTCCATATTCCTTGCTAAAAGTCGGCCGCTTTGGCCGAGCGCTTCTAGGCACTTCAGTCTGCAACCGCGCTGCTGTTACGGTCGCAGGTTCGAATCCTGCCTCGGGCATGGATGTGTGTGATTTCCTTAGGTTAATTAGGTTTAAGTAGTTCTGAGTCTAGGGGACTTGTGACCTCAGATGTTAAGTCCCATAGTGCTCAGAGCCAGAAGATGGCCGCCTTTAAAAAGCGCATTCCCGAATCCGCGTTATTTTCGTTTGAAATTTCTACCATGGCATGTTATCGGTAGCAAGCACACACGCTCGTGATTTGTCATACTTGAAGGCAAACAACAAAACATTTCGACTCTCGCATCGTCTTAGCTCGCAGAAGCCGCGTTACTTACCTCTCTGCCCCTGAAGGAAGCGGCCAACTTTACTAAGCCCACCGCCGAAATCACGAACGCCAATTAAAATTATGCACGTCTTAAAATATTACTGCCTCTGAAAGTATTTTTGGTTGTTGGTCGACAGGAAAACTACACTCTGAAGAACGTGTTAACGTTAGTTGTCGCCTTGGATTCATCTCTTAGTTGCTAAGTGAATATTACTATAAAATACAGCTGAGATATGAGGGCCGCAACAACGCTTGAATGGATAAGCATATTACCCCAGGTTTCAGTTTGACGACCACTCGGGTTGGTGGTCAAAGACTTTTTTTTTCTGTGCTACATGGAGCCTGAAGTCTCCTTCTAGTATTGTATTTATGAATGGTGCTTTTGGTTTCGAACTGAAATTTTTTTGTTACTGTTGGTTTCGAAATGTAAATGTTTCCTTCATAAGGCCATTGACAGTGTGTACAACTATTTTACGATCTATCTAGAAGAAGTTCTAGAGTGGACATCACATGTCATATCTATTACAGACTTTTGTGAAGGAACACTTCTTTCTTCAACGACGAGTTACCACAGAATGTAATGCTATGTGACATTCGTGAATTAAATACAAAAAAGTATTACATTCTAATCTCTAAAATCTGTTATTTTTCGTAACGCAAAAGCTGCAGAGCTTAGATGTTTAAAAAGAACTGTAACATTTGACTCCGATTTTCTGATATACGTTCATATATTATATCTAGAGATGTAAATATACTCTTTCAAATTATTTAATTGCAACAGGCACGGTTTTAAACAATTTTATTACATATTTATCTGGTTTCTTAAATGGATGAAACTCGCACGACCGATGTGTCCTAGTGGCAATGAAACAGCATTAGAAGGGGAATGAATCATTAGATGAAGTGCAGAGCTAGAATTCAGTACAGTACAATAATCTGCCAACGCTGGGGTAACTTTTCGACTCCACGTCTGCAGAAATCATGTGGTTTTGAGGCAAAGGACTCGTCGAACCATTTAGGAGCGCATTTCCATCCCCAAAAGAAAGTCCTGGATGGTTGTTCGACAGAGCGTGAAAAAGGTGAAAATCTGAAGGTCGAGTGAATAAGGCTGATATTGAATGACTTCCCAATGCAACTCCTATATAGTGTTTTCTGCCAGTCCGTCAGAATGCAGGCGGGCGTTATTCTGGAGTAGCATCACTTCATCACTTCACGCAGTCTTTCTGGTCGTTGTTGTTGTTGACAATAGATATCAGCAGTATGGTTACGCCTCGAGGAAGCAATTCGTAGTGCAGGACACCGTCGCTGTTTCGCCAGATGCATAAGGTCGTCGTTTGTGGATGCGCGCAGCTCTTTGTACGGGAGTTGCTGCTTTGTTAGGTCTCAACCATTCCTTCCTTTCCCATAGGTTAGCGTAAAGCCGCTATTTCTTGTTGCCAATAACGATACAAAGTAGGAATGGTCGATGTTCGTCAGGAGCCAACTGATGAGAAAGCAGAGATGCATATATGGCCACGGAAAGTCATCGAGTAAAACAGAAGTGATTTCTGGCGTTCCCCAAGGTAGCGTTATAGGCCCTTTGCTGTTTCTTATCTATATAACCGATTTGGGAGACAATCTGAGCAGCCGTCTTCTGTTTTTTGCAGATGACGCTGCAAACACTAACAAAGTCATCAGAAGATCAAAACAAATTGCAAAACGATTTGGAAAAGATATCTCAATGATGCGAAAATTGGCAGTTGACCCTAAATAACGAAAAGCGTGAGGTCATCCACATGAATGCTAAAAGGAACTCGTTAAACTTCGGTTACACGATAAATCAGTCTAATCTAAAAGCCGTGAATTCACCTAAATGCCTAGGTATCACAGTTACGAACAACTTAAATTGGAAGGATCACACAGAAAATGTTGTGGGGAACCCCAACCAAAGACTGCGTTTTATTGGCAGGACACTTAGAAAATGTAACAGACCTACTAACGAGACTGCGTACACTACGCTTGTCCGTCCTCTTTTAGAATACTGCTGCGCGGTGTGAGATCCTTACCACATAGGACTGACGGAGTACATCGAAAAAGTTCAAATAAAGGCAGCACGTTTTGTATTATCGCGAAATATGGGAGAGAGTGTCACAGAAATGATACAGGATTTGGGCTGGACATCACTAAAAGAAAGGCGTTTTTCGTTGCGACGGAATCTTCTCACGAAATTCCAATCACCAACTTTCTCCTCCCAATGCGAAAATAGTTTCTTGACACCGACCTACATAGGGAGGAACGATTGCCACGATAAAATAAGAGAAATCAGAGCTCTTACTGAAAGATATACGCTATACGAGATTGGAGTAATAGACAATTGTGAAGGTGGTTCGATGAACCCTCTGCCAGGCACTTAAATTTGATTGGCAAAGTATCCATGTAGATGTAGACCCGCTGATTTCTCTGATTTTGACTTACAGCTTTCGGTGCCCATACATCCGACTTCTGAACCTTCCCCTCTGGATGCAAATATCGCACGATGGTAGATGATCACAGTTCATCACATTTACCAGTGATGTGGATCATTGTGGATTAATGCATTGCAACGATCTTCGTCAAACCCCGAAATTCTTCCTGAACATGGAGAGCCACGAACGTCAAAACGAACCTCTTTAAAACGAGAAAACTATTTTTTGCTTGCTCTGTACTCTAACATAATCCTCATACAAGGTGAAAATGTTTCTGGCTGCTTCAGTTGCTGTCACCCCTCTATTTCTCTCAAACAGAAGAATATGTCGGAAATGTTCCTATTCCTCAACTTGGCACTCCATTTTCTAACGTCCACAGCTCCATCCGTTATCTCCAAGTGACAAAATGATAAGAGGGAAACTCAAATAGCAACAGTGAACTACAGGTAAAAATTACAATCGATAAATAAACCCGTAGTAACCAGAATACCAACAAGCAAAACAAAAATGCTTTGAACTGATGCGCCAGCCTAGTAGTTACCAAGCTATCTGCAGCGATGCGGCAGCGTGACGTAGACGCAGATACAGAAGCCAAATTGTTGCGACAAGCTCTGTCACTATGCACTGACCTCGCGGCTATGTTAGAACGTCAGTGAGTGTCAGGTATGTCCACAGTCGATTTTGTCACAGTCTACCACAAGGAAGAAACAGAGGCAGTCACAAACAAAAGTTAAAAGTAAAATTAAAGCAATAACAGCCCCGGTCACATAATTTAGTCTTTTGACCTAGATTTCAGAACTACTAGGAGTGCGTTCGTCAGAAGTAAAACATTCAAACTGGTCCGTAACATAAGTACAAAAATTATGGGGAATTTTTGTTACGTAAGTGTAAGTACTGGCTAACAGTACAAGAAAGAAACAGTACTTACATGTCACTTATAAAATAAATATCAAGAGATAAAGCTTTAGTCACAAAAGTTTTGAAATAGAACACGATGAAAGCAAGCCGTTATGGGGTACTCGCACATGTGCACAGGTAGCATCAGAATTTGAGGTCATGAGTCCCCTAGACTCAGAACTACTTCAACCTTACTAAAATAAGGACATCACACACATCCGTGCCAGAGGCAGGATTTGAACCTGCATCAGAGCCGGCCGGCGTGGCCGAGCGGCTCTAGGTGCTACAGTCTGGAACCGCGCGACTGCTACGGTCGCAGGTTCGAATCCTGCCTCTGGCATGGATGTGTGTGATGTCCTTAGTTTAGTTAGGTTTAAGTAGTTCTAAGTTCTAGGGGACTGATGACCCCTGAAGTTAAGTCCCATAGTGCTCAGAGCCATTTGGGCCTGCATCAGAATCTGATGCTACCTGTGGATCGACATGTGTAGACAGCCCATAGTGGCTTGCCTTCCATGTATTCTTTTTCAAAGTTTTGTAACTAAAGCTTCATCGCTTGATATTTATTTTATATGTGACATGTAAGTACTATTTCTGTCTTGTACTGTTAGTCAGTACTTACACTTATATAAAAAACTTTTTCCCATAATTTTTGTACTTATGTTACAGGCCAGTTTGAATGTTTTACTTCTAATGAAGGCAATCATAGTAGAGCCGAAACGTAGGTCAAAGGACTTAATTTTTTCGACCGAGGGCTGTTATTGCTATTATTACGGTTGAACTACAGACAACACGAGCCGTGTACCTCCTTCCTGGTGGAATGATTGGAACTGATCTGCTGTCGGGCCCCCTCCGTCTAATAGGCGCTGCTCATGCATGGTTGTTTACATCTTTGGGCGGGTTTAGTGACGTCTCTGAAAAGTCAAAGTGACTGTTTCTGTGATATAATATCCACAGTCAGTGTCTATCTTCAGGAGTTCTGGGAACCGGGGTGATGCAAAACTTTTTTGATGTGTGTACGAAACCATATTTTGTGTAGCTATAATGTTATTTCTTTCAGTATCTTGTATTACTATACTGTACTCTTAATTATGATGTTGCATTTTAATTATTTTACACATCTAAATTATAAACACGTAAAATAAATAAATAAATTACTAATTATCTCGTAAATAACTGCCTCATTGTGTGATCGTGCAGCTAGCTCGGAATCTGGGTCACTTTCTCGCACAGAGCGTAAATTTTTTCTCACCTAGCTTGCTGTTCATTTTGTATTATTGCCGCTCACTTGGGCGCACGACAACAAAACTTAATACTGTGTTAGCTGAAGCAATAATGAAGGAACAGGTATGGCCTCGCAATTGTTGAACAATAAAGGTACTTTACAAAACAATGTTACTTGCGGTTTGTGCACTTTATACACAGAGCGCCTGCTCGAGGGTTGAGGTAAATATAGGTTGGCAACAATAGAATCGTTCTGCAGTCCGCGTCAAACACCGGTTCTCTAAATTTCATCAGTAAAACGTCCCTTCAGGCATTCCCATTTGTGTTCACGTAGAATCTCCCTAATACTTGTGTGCTACCGGCAACAGATATTTTACAATCCTGCACTTTAATATGTGTTTCCTTGCTGTGTTAAAAGACGATTCTCAAAATGTAATACAAAACACTTTATTAACTGGACAAAGTCACAATAACGTTTGTCCAAAAAAAAAAAAAAAAAAAAAAAAAAAGAACTGGAAGATGGTTTGTGATCACTTGAAATAACAAACACAAAGACTACTGACGTGATACCAGATCCGCCGGAAGCGTCATCCAGTGTGATCCAGTGTGGCTGTAAGGTGGCGTCCGTGAGGGGCTGTTCCGCCTGGATCAACGTAGGCGTTTCATAGAACAAGACGGTAGCCGGCTCCTGGCCCGGAACTGCGGGAACAACTGAACTGCACTGTACTGTGCTGTAGGTTTGAAGGTAACTGGAAGTCGAACTGAAATCAGAGCTAGAACCGCACCTGGTCTGCTGGAGCCTCTGCCTCGCCAGCTGGTGGAACTATCTTCGCGCCCACGTGATGTGCAGACGGCGTTTCTTCTTCGATAGCAGCGCCGCCTGTTTGTGATGCGCGCGCTGCGCGGAAGCGTAGCTGGCGTCTCATGCTGTAGCCTGGAACAAACGGCGTATAAACATACTGTTCCTATAAAGCACGATGTCGTGCCATGTAATGCCCGTCTTGTATGAGTAAACAACCCCCGGAGGAAAGACAGGGGCGGGCGACGGGTAGGCAACCCCGCATGGCGGAGACGTCGCATTGGCAACGAGGATACACGACCTATGGCCGATACTTACACTACTGGCCATTAAAATTGCTACACCACGAAGATGACGTGCTACAGATGCGAAATTTAACCGACAGGAAGAAGATGCTGTGATATGCAAATGATTAGCTTTTCCGAGCATTCACACAAGGTAGGCGCTGGCGTTGCCTGGTGAAACGCTGTTGTGATGCCTCGTGTAGGGAGGAGATATGCGTACCATCACGTTTCCAACTTTGATAAAGACCGGATTGTAGCCTATCGCGATTGCTGTTTATCGTATCGCGACATTGCTGCTCGCGTTGGTCGAGATCCAATGACTGTTAGCAGAATATGGAATCGGTGGGTTCAGGAGGGTAATACGGAACACCTTGCTGGATCCCAATGGCCTCGTATCACTGGTAGTCGAGATGACAGGCATCTTATCCACATGGCTGTAACGGATCTTGCAGCCACGTCTAGATCCCTGAATCAGCAGATGGGGACGTTTGCAAGACAACAACCATCTGCACGAACAGTTCGACGACGTTTGCAGCAGCATGGACTATCAGCTCGGAGACCATGGCTGCGGTTACCCTTGACGCTGCATCACAGACAGGAGCGCCTGCGATGGTGAACTCAACGACGAACCTGGGTGCACGAATGGAAAACGTCATTTTTTCGGATGAATCCAGATTCTGTTTACAGCATCATGATGGTCGCATCCGTGTTTCGCGACATCGCGGTGAACGCACTTTGGAAACGTGTATCCGTCATCGCCATACTGGCGTATCACCCTACGTGATGGTATGGGGTGCCATTGGTTACACGCCTCGGTCACCTCTTGTTCGCATTGACGGCACTTCGAACAGTGGACGTTACATTTCAGATGTGTTACGACCCGTGGCTCTACCCTTCATTCGATCCCTGCGAAACCCTACATTTCAGCAGGATAATGCACGACCGCATGTTGCAGGTCCTGTACGGGCCTTTGTGGATACAGAAAATGTTCGACTGCTGCCTTGTCCATCACATTCTCCAGATCTCTCACCAATTGAAAACGTCTAGTCAATGGTGCCGAGCAACTGGCTCGTCTCAATACGCTATTCACTACGCTTGATGAACTGTGGTATCGTGTTTCAGCTGCATGGGCAGCTGTACCTGTACACGCCATCCAAGCTCTGTTTGACTCAATGCCCAGACGTATCAAGGCCGTTATTACGGCGAGACGTGGTTGTTCTTGGTACTGATTTCTCAGGATCTATGCAACCAAATTGCGTAAAAATGTAATCACATATCAGTTCTAGTATAATATATTTGTCCAATGAATACCCGTTTATCATCTGCATTTCCTCTTGGTGTAGCAGTTTTAATGGCCAGTAGTGTAATACATCTGGCCGCACGCCTCTGAATTGCTACGATGTCTTCCTTTAATCCGATCTGGTGTGGATCCCAAACACTCAAACAGATTGAAGAACGCGTCGCACTACTGTTCTAAACGCTGCTTCCTTTATCTTTATACATGAGCTACACTTTCACAAAATTCTCCCAATAAAACTAAGGTCACCATTCACCTTCCCTGTTACAAGCCTGACGTTCTCGTTCCATTTCATATCGCTTTGCAACTTTACACCTAGATATTTGATCGTGGTGACTGTGTTTCTTACTCATCTGCAACAACATACATTTTTCTCTATTTAGAGCAAGCTACCATTCTTCACGTCAACGAGAAATTCTGTTTAAGTCATCCTGTATCCTCCTACAATCACTCAACGACGACTCCTTCCTGCAGACCACAGCCATAAATTCTGCTCATTCTGTACGTCAGATCATTTAATCATTTATGTAAACATGGAATAGAAGCGGTCCTCTCATAGTTTCCTAGGGCTCTCCTGACGATATTCTTGTTTCTGGTTAACAATCACCGTCGTGGTGAACATTCTGAGTTCTGTTACTTGAGAAGTCTTTGAACGACTCACGTATCTGAGAACCTAATCCCTACCCTCGCGTCTTCGTCAACAATTTGCAATGGGGCACCGTGATGAATGTTTTACAGATAACTTGGAATTGGACTTGGCCCGTTGCCCTTAATCCATGGTTCACAGAAAATCATGTGAGAAAATGGCAAGATGAGTTTCGCATGAGCAACTGGTCGCCCTATTTCACTCTTTGAACATAAACGCGGCCAAAAGTTTGAAACAGTGTGAAACAAGACTCATACGACCAAATGAGTTTCTTCCATTGCTCCACGGTCCAGGCGTTGTAGCTTCGGCACAACTTTTTCCTGTTAAGGGCATTTACATCACTGGTGAGTAGTTTTAGAACTCCAGCTCGCCAAGTATTTCCCTGTTTCTGGAGCTCCCTTCGTGCTGTTTTGGTGCTGACACGGTTTGCGAGTGTGACATTCAGTTCTTCAGTGGTTTTCGCAGCGATTATATTAAATGCTACCGCTGCTTCTACTGATTCTACTGCTACAGAATTACAATAAAACCTTTAAAATTTATTCAACCTCTAATACTACTGTTAGCACTACAGAATCAGTTCCGCTTTTTGAAATTTATTTTGGTGCGTTTAACCTGTAGATTGTTGTTTCCACTACTGGATCCGCTCTCATAATTTCCCTGGTCAACAGCCAAAGTCCGCTGTGTTCCTTGGGCGTCGGTCAGCACATCAGTAGCGTTTCAACTATAACAAGCAATTGCATCAATCACTGTTACGTCCTAAACTCCAAACATCCATGATCACTGGCGGCAGCACAATATAAATTATTGAGAAGCTGTTTTATTCTGTGGTTGCCGACCTCACTTGTCTTCTCTCCGTCTGTAGAGTATGTTGTATAGTCGGGACGGCAGCTTGCTGGCGCGTGGTTGAGAACCTCGTTTCTCCTCCTCGACTTTCTGGATACTCCGGCTGCAGTATCGTGTAAGTTGCGTCAGGTAGGGTCGCTCCATGCGAGGTAGTTAACAGACTATTTATTCCCTTCCCTGTGGACTATGCTGCTCAGTTCCTATCTGCTGATAATACGGAATGTTTTGTTACGCCTTCATCTCAGCTCCAGTGCGTGAGAGAGTCAACTGTTGACTTTGTTTGTCACGTGCTGTTTCTCATGTGGAATGTCTTATAATAAACTCTGGCTAGTAAATTCGGTATGTAGAGATGAATTCCTCGTTCCCATTATCACTATTAATTTCAACAAGAACCACATCCACGAATCACTTGTCAGGGCCAAAACATTTTCGTACGTTTACATTACGCGCAGTTTATCAAAGACATCAGAGTCGTAGGGGCGCGATCTACATATCGAGCGGGTTCATTAGATTCAGATAAAATGAACTGTTTACGATTAACCTATCCCAGTACCAGATTGCAACACACTTCGTCCCTTCTTGCAGCGGTGTACCGTAGGTCCCTAGAAGAGCGTAGCGTCCCAAAGGATTGGAAAAGGGCACAGGTCATCCCCGTTTTTAAGAAGGGACGTCGAACAGATGTGCAGAACTATAGACCTACATCTCTAACGTCTATCAGTTGTAGAATTTTGGAACACGTATTATGTTCGAGTATAATGACTTTTCTGGAGACTAGAAATCTACTCTGTAGGAATCAGCATGGGTTTCGAAAAAGACGATAGTGTGAAATCCAGCTCGCTCTATTCGTCCACGAGACTCAGAGGGCCATAGACACGGGTTCCCAGGTAGATGCCGTGTTTCTTGACTTCCGCAAGGCGTTCGATACAGTTCCCCACAGTCGTTTAATGAACAAAGTAGAGCATATGGACTATGAGACCAATTGTGTGATTGGATTGAAGAGTTCCTAGATAACAGAACGCAGCATGTCATTCTCAATGGAGAGAAGTCTTCCGAAGTAAGACTGATTTCAGGTGTGCCGCAGGGGAGTGTCGTAGGACCGTTACTATTCACAATATACATAAATGACCTTGTGGATAACATCGGAAGTTCACTGAGGCTTTTTGCGGATGATGTTGTGGTATATCGAGAGGTTGTAACAATGGAAAATTGTACTGAAATGCTGGAGGATCTGCAACGAATTGACGCATGATGCAGGGAATGGCAATTGAATCTCAATGTAGACAAGTGTAATGTGCTGCGAATATATAGAAAGAAAGATCCTGTATCATTTAGCTACAATATAGCAGGTCAGCAGCTGGAAGCAATTAATTCCATAAATTATCTGGGAGTAGGCATTAGGAGTGATTTCAAATGGAATGATCATATAAAGTTGATGGTCGGTAAAGCAGATGCCAGACTGAGATTCATTGGAAGAATCTTAAGGAAATGCAATCCGAAAACAAAGGGAGTAGGTTACAGTACACTTGTTCGTCCACTGCTTGAATATTGCTCACCAGTGTGGGATCCGTACCAGATAAGGTTGATAGAAGAGATAGAGAAGATCCAACGGAGAGCAACGTGCTTCGTTACAGAATCTTTTAGCGATCGCGAAAGCGTTACTGAGACGATAGATAAACTCCAGTGAAAGACTTTGCAGGAGAGACTCCCAGTAGCTCGGTACGGGCTTTTGTTGGGTTTCGAGAATATACCTTCACCGAGGAGTCAAGCAGTATATTTCTCCCTCCTACGTATATCTCGCGAAGAGACCATGAGGATAAAATCAGAGAGATTAGAGCCCACACAGAGGCATACCGACAATCTTTCTTTCTACGAACAATACGAGACTGGAATAGAAGGGAGAACCGATAGAGGTACTCAAAGTACCCTCCACCACACACCGTCAGTGGGCTTGCGGAGTATGGATGTAGATGTAGATGTAGATGTAGATATAGAAGAGCACTTTCTGTCTCACACAAAGTGGTGGCTTGCATAGTTTGCTATAGCCACTATGAATCAAGACAGAGGAATTATAGACATTTGCTGCCAGTGGGCATAGATTTGTATCAATAGAGCAAGCTGAAAATCTAGGATTAGAACCCAGGTTCCCGCTTACTAGACAGAAGCGCTGACAACTACGCTAAGCAGACGAAGTAGTCACCACAACCTCATGGACTACCCTACCACGCCTCCTGTGGGACCCACATTCTCAACTTACACACCTACTACTGATGTAGTGCCCCTGCTCATTATCCTGATTACTAGCGGCACCTCGCTTCTACCTGTAAGAGTTCGAGGTTGATGTGCATCTGCGCTGAAGGGGGCCTTAGCCATCATTGCCGTAACCACACAGGGTGATTTTTTCCACCGTGTACAAACTATAGGGATTGAGCGATGAGAGGACACGGAACAAAAGAGGTCTAATGAACGTACGTCCTGAAGTGCATGGTTTCTATGCTGGAGCCCGTTTATTCAGTCACACATTGTTACAGAGACTGCGGTCTAATACGCGCTGTACCATTCAGCCACAGTCACAGTAAGTGCTGAGAATGGTTTCCATGTGCCTTAACTCATGCATATACGCGCAGTAGCATGTTCTGTCTCGAACGTTGATATCGGTCAGGCTGCATTCGAACAGTGTTAAAGGCGGCGGGAAAATAGGCTGCTCCAATGTCTGGACATCTGGAATGGGCTCTGTATACACGATACTTCTGAGGTGGCCCCATAACCAGGAATGCCGGCCGGTGTGGCCGTGCGGTTCAAGGCGCTTCAGTCTGGAACCGCGTGACCGCTACGGTCGCAGGTTCGAATCCTGCCTCGGGCATGGATGTGTGTGATGTCCTTAGGTTAGTTAGGTTTAATTAGTTCTAAGTTCTAGGCGACTGATGACCTCAGAAGGTAAGTCGCATAGTGCTCAGAGCCATTTGAGCCATAACCAGGAATCGCACGGATTGAGGTCCGGTGAAAGTGCATTCCATGCAACTGGACCCCGTCGTCCGATCCATCGAACAGGGAAGACACGATTGAGGTGAGTCCAGACGTTAACGGTGAAGTGGGCTGGAGCACCATCATGTAGCAGCCATAATGGCACTTCTTCCAGCAGGGGAAGCAAAGCCACCCGCACGAAACGCCTGTACTTCCGGCCTGTAAGGTGAGGTGGAAGGAAGAGTGGTCCCAAAATACGGTCGCCAACTGTCGCACCCCTCCCCCACACATTCCGGCTGCACCGATGCTGTTCATCCACTGTCACGATACCTTTGGATGAAAGCTGAAGATACCACACAGCGCAGAGGTGGCCTCATCTGTGAGTAGGGTGGATGACACAAATCCCGGAGTCGTTGTTGTCTGGTGTAGAGTGTGTGTGAATTTCTAAGAGACCAAACTGCCGAGGTCATCTGTCCATAGACTTACAGACTGCTTACACTAACTGACGCTAAGAGCAACACACACATCCATGCCCCAGGAAGGACTCGAACCTCCGATGGGAGGGGCCGTGCAGTCAGTGACATGGCGCCTCTAACCGCGCAGCCACTCCGCGCGGCCTGCCTGGTGAAGAAACCAGTGACAAAACTGCTCCCGATGTGGAAAGTCTGTCGTTAGTAAGCCCTGCCCATAAAGTGATACAGGTAGTAAGAATTGTCATGGAGTATGTTCCGCACGGTCGTTTGGCTTACCCTGTACTGGCGGTCCAACTGCCTGGTACTGACACGGCGGTCGCCTTCCACAATGTTAATCACATTTTCCTCCAAGTCCGGTTTCCGAACATTTCGGGTATACCCTTCATGATTCCCTGCTTCATGAAACGACTCTGTGTCAGACAAACGGAAAAACACCGTTGCAAACATTGAATACTGTGGTTGTTGTCGGTGGGGATAGATTTCCTGACAAATCTTGGTGCCCGCCGCCCGTTTCCTGCAAGTAAACACCGTGTCGGCAAGCTCTCGATTCCACTGCAACGTGAGTCAGTAGGAGAAGTAATTCGGACACAACGTTACCAATTACTATGGCAGGAGAGGGCACTCGCCCGTTTCCTGCAAGTAAACACCGTGTCGGCAAGCTCTCGATTCCACTACAACGTGAGTCAGTAGGAGAAGTAATTCGGACACAACATTACCAATTACTATGGCAGGAGAGGGCGCTAAGGCATGACGAATGAGGAATAGTACTACCCCCTTGAAGGAAACCTTGCATGCTGTAGCTGTGGCTGCATGGTACAGCTCGTATTACACAGCAGTCTCTGTAACAAAGCTTGACCGAATAAAAGGCCACATACATTTCCGGACATAAGTTGATTAGACCCTTTTTGTTCCGTATCCTCTCATCGATCAATCCCTAGAGTTTTTATATGGTTGAAAAAATCGCCCTGTATATGTCATGTGACGGACGTGTTCAAAAGAATGGACACCACTTATATAATTAAGGCGATGGCAGCTGATGGTCCCTTTAGTAGAGCAGATGCACACCAACTCGAATCTTTACAGGAATCGGCGATATGCCACGAGTAATTATGCTAATTACCAGGGCCGCTACATCGGAAGTGGGTGGTATACGTTGACAATTTAGGTCTGACAGGAGGATTTCTAGGGTAGTACGTGCGGTTGTGGTGACCACTGTGTCTGGATGCCAAGGTGGTCAGTGCATCTGCCCCGTAAGTAGGGCACTTGGGTTCAAATCCCGCTTCAGCAAAAATTTTGAACTTGCCCCATTGATATAAATCAATGTCCAGTGGTAGCTAGTGTCTTTAATTCCCTTCTGTCTAGACGTTATTGGACTGTTTTCGCTGCGCCTCCCTGCATTTCAGAGCTAACTGAGACCAGGACTTGAGAGGGCGGCGCGGAACGTCAGCACAGTATGACTCTAGTCGCAGGGCATTAGTGTGTTGTCAGACGGCGCAGATAAGACGCGTCCTGCCTGGAGAAGCGGCCGTTAACCCGTTGCGCATTTGCTGGGCCCCGCTGCTCGGTGGATCGATGGCCGCCGCCAGTGCGCGGGTGGAGGGTGGGCTCAGCGCCGTCACGTCACGTGCCACGGGCCTCGCCCGCACCCCGCCGCCCCGCCCCCGCCTCCACCACCGCTCCCACTGCGCTGCATTATGGATGGCCCACGCCGCCCCCGCGCCGCCTCCGAGGCACGCGCATCGCCGCCGACACCGCCGCCTATTTACTATTTTACGTCACTGCCCGTCCGCAACCCCTCTTTCCGCTATCCCCAACAGAAGCGAGGCAGCACTCGCCCTGGAGGAGACGCGGGAAATAGACGGAACGATTTGTTTCTAGAAAGACAGTCCCTACTGCGTCGAACACGTTAGCAAATATCTTAATGAAACAGAATGAAAACAGAAGTTTGCAGAATTAAAAAGTCTTATACTAGCACATATACATTGAAGAGCCAAAGAAACTGGTACATTTGCCTAATATCATGTACGCCCACCCCTCCGCCCTTCCTCCCCCTCGCCAACCCCCCCCCCCCACCCCCACCCCCACCCCACTCTCCGCTACCACCGAGCACGCAGAAGTGCCGCAACACGACGTGAAATGGATTCGACTAATGTGCTGGAGGGAATTGACACCATGAATCCTGCAGGGCTGTCCATAAATCCGTAAGTGTACGAGGGGGTGGAAATCTCTTCTGAACAGCACGTTACAAGGTGAGCCGTGTATCTACTAGAGGTGTACATGTCCCGCTTTTAACCCGCCCATGCTTGCCCGGTGGCCAGGCGGGCAGGCCGCCGCTCGTTGTCAACAGAACGGGCAGGCTGCTTCACTCCCAGCCAAGCCAAGCAGAGCCCAACCCGGGCAGGCTGCGGGAAACTTGCTTGCCTGCTCATATTACTGCTGAGCTGCGCTACGCAGCCGTTTAGTCTGCGCGCGTCATTGTATTATGAACGTTAATCAAAAGTTTTTATTTTACCTGAGCACCAAAAGACAAACCCCAACATTATATATATGTATTAATTTCAGGTAAAAAAATATTGGTTTTATTTGTATATTCTTCCTTTACGCGTATATTTCGGGCTTCTTATCTATATAAATAAAAATTAATTACCAAATGTGTTGATAAGCGTAAAACTCGAGAACACCTGGACCAGTTCGGCTAAATTTTTTTTGCTGTGTTCGTAATTCTCAGGACAAGGTTTTTATGAAATAAAATTTTTCGAAAATCGACCGAAAAATTGGAAAATTTGACAAAAACTGAAAGTGCCTTTTCATTGTGTCCGTGTGTTTGTATTGCATACAATCTTGATGAAATTTTGCACACTATACCTTGAAACCAAGAGGAAGGTCACAGTCTACATAAAATTTCATATGGTGCATGGCAGAGGTTCCTTTACATAACGGAATTCGACAAATTGTACGTATTTATTCCGATCTTGATGAAATTTGGCACACTTGATATTCAAAGCAGGATGAAGGGCGCTGTCTGCTTAAAATTCTGAATGGTGCATGGCGGAGGGTACTTTACTTACACACTTCTACACCAACCTACAATTTTATTCCGATCTTGAAGAAATTTTGCACACTTGACCATCAAGAGGAGCATCACTGTCTACATAAAATTTCGGACAGTACATTGAAGAGAGTACCTTACAAAAGATTTTGACATCGTTTGCGGGTTACCATGAAAGTTCACTATGTACGCATGTTTCCATGGAGAAGGTTTTTGAATATATATATATATATATATATATATATATATATATATATATATATATATATATATATATATATATATTTCTTTTAAACGAAATGTCTATGATCTTTTTGAAATTTGAGAGCTGTCTGACACATTCACAGTCATCATGTTGGACAATTCGCGCACAGCAAATGTCGTTTAACAGTTGTAAACCATTTTTGGTTGAGTGAACGTGTTATATTGGCTGCAAAAAACCTTGATGTTAACGAAATGAATTTTCAGATTCAAAATATGACACCTGGCGAATTGCTGACATACAAGTCGGTTTATTCCGTTACTAACCAAGATGATGTACTCAACTATCCTACGGAATTTTTAAATTCGCTGGATTTCCCCGGATTACCGCCTCCCAATCTGTAATTAAGTCGGATCGGCAATCATGTTGCGAAAGGTAAACCAGCCACGTCTTTGTAGTGGCACCCGGCTTGCGGGGAAGAAGTTAAAGAACAACGTAATCGAAGCCACAATTTTAAAAGGAAAGTACAAAAGTGAGGACAGTTTGATTCCAGTATCACTAAGATTCCGACCGACATGCCATTCGACTTTAAATGGTTATAATTTCCAGTGCAGCTTACATTTGCCATGTCGATAGATAAATCGCAAGGGCAGTTGTTATATTTTTGTGGCATCAATCTTGAAAATCATGTTTTTCACATGGCTATTTGTATGTCGCATATTCCCCTGTCGGGACACCTTCAACTTCATTTGTTTACGCACCATGAAACAAAACTATCAATGCTGCGTATCAAAAAGTATTACTATAAATGCTACCTAGCAATAAACTTTGACACTGATTCACTGATCACCACAAAAGGTGAAGAGGAGATGAACTGAGGTGGCGGAATCCAACAGAGAGAGGACGAGGAGAAGGATAGAGGGGGGGGGGGGGGGGGAGATGGGCCAAGGGATGGGTTCAAAAATGGTTCAAATGGCCCGGAGCAATATGGGACTTAACTTCTGAGGTCATCAGTCCCCTAGAACTTAGAACTACTTAAACCTAACTAACCTAAGGACATCACACACATCCATGCCCGAGGCAGGATTCGAACCTGCAACCGTAGCAGTCGCGCGGTTCCAGACTGTAGCGCCTAGAACTGCTTGGCGACTTCGGCCGGCCAAGGGATGGGGAGGGGGGGGGGAGGTGATCAAAGAGATAGTGGGAGAGGACTAAATGGATAGAGAGAAAATACGGGAGGGAAGATGGACTACGAGAGTATGGAATAAATAAATGCCCAGGCAACGCAATGCAGTCTGTGCTGCACTTTTCAACACCGAAATGGATGGATATTTGTACTAAAGAAGTGAACCTCCACCCCCCAAAAAGAAGATTGGTCACCTCCCCAGAAGAATAAATTATCTACGCCCCTATTAACCACTGTACTGCAATGAGAACCAAATTAAGATTTTGGAAGTCTAGATTCTTTAACTTTTGTATGTTTCAGCCAAGTATGACACCAATTATATAAATATTTAACTACGTTTCCAGGATGTATTTTACTGGTTCTGTGAATTCATTCGAAGTTGGCAAAATCATTCTAAATTGCCAAAATGCATTTTAACAAAATCGAAGGACTTGTTTCGTATCCAGTTCCTCTAAAAACTATAGTACTGGGAATACAATGGCGACCCTGAGCCATTTTTCGCGGCTCCTACGTTTGCGTCATGAG
This sequence comes from Schistocerca nitens, assembly GCF_023898315.1. NCBI lineage: Eukaryota > Metazoa > Arthropoda > Insecta > Orthoptera > Acrididae > Schistocerca > Schistocerca nitens. Next base: position 927,438,795 of record NC_064614.1, on the reverse strand, counting down.
AGTCCATACTTGTAGTATAGGTCTGCATCATGAGGGACCATACTTCGGACCATCATGATGCAGACTAAGACGACAAGTGTTTACTTGCATGATGCAAATCTAAACGACGACTCTAGACCCTCATAACACAGACCTAAACGACGAGTCTGAATCCTCATGACGCAGATATAGATGCTGTGGAGAGTGGCTCAGAGTTTCCATTATATTCCTACTACAATACATTCATGGAAAAAGACGCTCTTCATTTTAGGAGTATTTGTAGTGTCTAGGTCTTCAGCATCTTGACTCCGCATGTGGGATTCCCCTTAATATAGAAATACAAGAATAAAATTACATTTTGCAATGTGTGTGGAACTCAACAAAATAAATTGTAATTTAAACTCATAATGTGTATTGCCTTACTCCACAAATGAATATTTAATTTTGCAGAACACTTTTCAACATAAAATCTTTACAAATTTTCCTTCAGTTCCCCTGAAAGTATTATTTAGGCCAAATCAGATACTCCTAAAAATATTTGACTCCTTTTGCAAACCTAAGTAACAGAAAATGGTTTACAAACAATAATTAATGTCACTTGGGAGGATTTAAATCAAAAAGTTTAGTCTAAAATAAAAATGAACTGTATGCATTACAAAATTTCTATCTCAGAAATTGACGCCCAGAAAGCACAAGAAAGAAATCTGCACTCTTAATTAGTAAATCTGCGCTCAAACTCATAGTTTCCCGTTTAATGTTCTACTGTATTTTCAATGTGTCTGCTGATTAGTGTTTGAATTAATTATGACGAGATCGTTAAGTCTGTCTGCATTAAGACGTGATCGTTTTTCGCTAATTAGGTTTCCAGCGCAACTAAAAATTCTCTCACTAGACGCACTAGTGGCTGGTATATTTAATATTTTTCTTGCCACACACGCAAGTCGAGGAAGTCGTTGGGAGTTATTTTTCCACCACTGTAGAATATCTCCCTCGTTCACACAGTGTTCTTTCAAGTATCTGCTGACTTCATCATGTAGGAGAGGAGGCTCTTCTGCCCAGTCCTCAAATTTCGCCATTTTGTACGGCCCTGGATTTGTTTCTTGGTTGCTGTGATTGGGCACTTGTACTGAAACTGTACAGGTTCCAATTAATATTTGAAGAATAATATGAAGATCGTACTACACGTAGTTGAAATTATAATAGGTTTTAGATGATGCTATCATTTATCGTCCTGTAAAGTCACCAGAAGATCAAAACTAACTGCAGGACGATTTAAATAAGGTATATATTTTTGGTGTGAAAATTAGCAGTTGGCAATAAATAATGACAAGAGCGAGGTTATCCCTGTGTGTACTAAACTAAGTCCGTTAAACTTCGTTTACAAGATCAACCAGTCAAATCTAAAGGCTGTAGATTCTACTTAATACCTCTGATTACAATTACGACCTACTTAAATAGGAATGGACACACAGAAAATACTGTAGGCGTTTTAATGACAAAACACTCTTTTGGAGCATTGCTACGAAGTTGGAGAGCCTTACTATTGACGGAAGAGGTCGAAAGAGTCTAAATAAGGGCAGCTGGTATGGTATTATCGTAAAACAGGGGAAAGAGTGTCGCGGAAATTACACAAGAGTTGGGGTGGTAATCATTACAACAATGGCGTTTTTTGACGTGGCGCGATCTATATATGAAATTTCGATCACCAACTTACACCTCCGAATTCGAAGAGATATTGTTGAGTCCCATATACATTGGAAGAAATGATCATCAGAATAAAATACAAAAAAGCAGCGCTCAGACGGAGAGCTGTAGGTGTTCTATCCCGCGCGAAATTCGAGAAAAGGAGACAAATAAGTTGAAAGTGGTTCGATGAACCCTCAACTAAGCACTTGCGTGTGTCTTGCAGAGTAACCATGTACATGCAGATGAAGAATATATGCATTATCTTAGGAGCTTACCTTCAGCACACATCTGTCGTGCTGCTTGGTAAACTTCAATTTTTTCATCCTCGGTTAACTTTCTTAATGTGCGGTAGTTAGCCACCATAAACGTTGCAATTTTATGCAACATACTAACGCACATTTTCTGTTCTAGGAAGGCATCAGCGGCTTGTTTCAAAGGTTTCATGTCCTGAAAATACATTTTCTCAACATACATATTTCACAAGTGGTTCTATAATATTCAGATGGAATAAAATTACAAACTTCTTCATCGTTATCCCGTACGGTACAGTGAGTTTTTAAGGCATAAAACCACGGTAGAACTAAATGTAGGGTTGGATCCTTGTCACTCTCTAGATCAACTGTGGCTTCTTTAAACGGCTTAAGAAATTCTATAAGCTGGCCAGTTATATGGTGGTCATAACCCAGCATTTTGTCAGAGGCACCTTCGTTATGTAAAACAGCCTTCACTGAATCAATTTGAGAATGGACTGATACAAGCATGTCAAAATAACTATTCCAACGAGTTGAAACCCACTGCTTTAAAGATGAGTTCAGTCTCACACAGAGACCTCTTCTCTTGAAGTACGAAACCGTAGCCCGCACTGTATTAAGAATGGCTAATATATTTGGAACATTTTCTTTCAAAAACTGTTCGCTCAGAACATGTTTCAAGACTGTGTTTATACTATGAGCCATGCATGGAAGACGCTGATATACTTCGAGAGCTTTGACAATGTTACTGCCCTGGTCTGTGACAAACGTAATTTTGGCAATGTCTTCACGAGAAGCACCCATAGTTTCTAAGCCATCTTCCAACTCGTTTCGAATATTCGAGCCAGTTTTTGGGCACTCAGGAAACGCAGAGCACATCAGTACATATTTATTCAAACGCCAGTCTGAATTTATGTAATGCATTGTCACGGACATGTAATGCACCCCTTTGTAATTGTCTGTCCATAGATCAATTGTACTGGCACATATACCAGAACGAATCGCATGCACTATATCTGGGAGCATTTTGCTGCGCACTTTATCAGCTAAGGTTTGAACTTTCCTAGCTACTGTCACTCGGGAAGGCATAACATTTTTAATATCAACTGAGCCATATTTTTTACCTATGTCGATCAGTGTCTGCCCTAAATTAAGAAATCCTTCTCCCTCTATACTGCTAAATGGTCTCAGGTCCTTAGGACACATTTCGACGCACTTTTCGGCCACTAAATCTTTGTCCTCTTTCAAGATATTTACGGAGTGAGGGAACTGCTTGTCAAATTTGCACACATGTCGTAACATACTCGAGGTTCCCGAATAAGTACTTAAGAGCTTTTTACATAGTTTGCATTGAGACACACCTACCGATTTATTTGAGGCGGCCTCATAAACACACGAAAACGTTTCCCATGCGGCACTTGTGCTCTGTTTCGTTACCAGCATGTATTCGCCAGTTGTCAATTTTTTTTCAATCTCACTAAAGTTCGACCTATTCATTGTGCTGCCTCCACCGTTGCGATAAGTGAACTGCAGGCTAACTACCTGGCTACTCTAGTCACGGTAGCTTGACAGCGCAACCTGTTGTCAGGCGCAGCAAGCTGAGCGGGTCCCGTGAAGCTTGGCAGGCTTGCGGGAACCCAGGTAGCCCGGGCTTGCGGGAGCCCGTATCGCCCGCATTGCCCACTATGCCTCAGTACACGCGCACTCTTGTGTTTACGTCGCGGCAGGCTGACCTGCATGAATGGTTGCAGAGGAGTTAGGGGCAAGCAGGCTGCAAGGGGAATTTGTACACCTCTGGTATCTACTCGTGCTAAACCTTGTGATTAAATTGCATTGGTTTTCCTTTTCTTCCCCTGACATGTTCGTTTGATATGTTGTCTGTCATTAAGTGGCTGCTTGGTTGTCTTTTCCCTGCTATCGATAACTGCGTGTTTGCTTCCGGGAAACTGCTATGGAGGAAGTGAGGTTTTTGACCGGTTGTAACTTCGTGTGGTGGCGCGGAAGTAGGGTTGTGCGCTGAGAGAGAGTCTGGTGGACACAGGAGGCAGTGTGGCTCGCCAGCGCGGACCAGGCGTGGTCGGTTGTACCGGGTCGCCACGTGATGTAAGTCGGTTGTGTGTAACGAGTGGGTGGAATTGACGGAAGAGCTCCCCGCGGGTTGGTTGTATACAGAATCGCCCCACGAGTAGTTGCTGTTCATTTCACCTTGGTGGGACGTTAACAAGCTTCTTTAAGTCATCCGTTTCAACACTGGAGTTTAAAGAGGAGATACCACATGAAGGAGCGGTCACTACCCGTCAGCGTTGCAGAGAAGACGTGAACTCCGGTGACAGAGCGTGTTGTCGCGTGACCGTGGCGTGTTGGGTACACTGGCGACGCGTGCGCGGTCGGATGTGTGGATCCTTGCCATCGGAGGTCGTGTACTGCCTGTTCGAGCATAATTCCAAGTTAAGTTAGTGGAAGGTTTAATCATTAAGTAATAAGTTTGCGTAACCAGTGTCTCTTCTGCCTTGTGGCCTCCGGCGATCGGGTTTCCTGTCCCCGGCACTGGTGTAATTGAAGACAGTGATCTTTCCTCCTCCTCTCGTTACTACCCGATGGGAGGTGTAGTTTTGGCAGTTTAATTGTTTCGCTACTCTGTCCTGTGTTATGAGTAAATTCATGCTTCTTGTTGGTTGATCATGTGGTCGCTCATTCAGGGCTGTGTGGTGTAATGTTTCCTTGCACCAGGTTTGCTCTAATTCTATCAGCAAGTTAAGCCATCTTATTACAAGTTTTCGCTGGCTAAAACTCGGTGCAGTGACCAGCCTGAGAGTGGCAATTGTGTTTACGGGCGTATTTAAATTGGTCAGTATTCTGCTTAGCCTGAGCATCCCTGAGTGGGTGATTTGTGGCCGCCTTACACGGGTCCGTCATATCTGTGATGTTCTAATGATATTCCAGGACACTTTTGTTTAAAAGCTTTTTAAATTCCTCCATTCCTTTATTGCCATTAATAGTGTGTTTGCTGAGACCTTTGATTTTTTTTAATGGCAATGGTAGGTTCACTACCCACCGTACTCTATTAACAAAGTTGTGTATTTACTTTAGTAGCCTGTTTACTAATGTTCTTTATTTTTCTTAACTGTCGTATTGCTATAAATTACTTGATTGCCGTTAGCGGCGTCTTTTGAAAGGCTGTTATTGCCGTACTGTTAGCTTATGTGTTTTTTTAAAAACTTTAAACTGTTGTACTGCTATAAATGACTCGATTGCCGTTTTTAAACTGTTGCATTGCTGTAAATTACTTGATAGTCGTTAGCGGCGTGTTTTGAAAGGTTGTTGATTGCCGTACTGTTACTTCTATTTTTTTAAAAAAGAATTTTTTTTTAATTGTGGTATTGCTATGAATTACTTGATTGTCGTTAGCATCGTGTTTTAAAAGGCTGTTTATTGCCGTACTGTTAGTTTCTGTAAGATATGAATAAAACATTTGTGTGTAAAATCTGAACTCGACAGTAAACTTTTAGAAATTTGGCCCCGTTTCCCAACTTGTGGTGTGGCTTGTAGCAACCGTAACCACTGTGTGTGTTAGCTCACAAGGCATCCCAGACATGCTCAATAATGTTCATATGTGGGGAGTTTGGTGCGCAGCGGAAGTGTTTAAATTCAGTAGAGTGTTCCTGGAGCAACTCTACAGCAATTCAGGACGTGTCGGATGTCACATTGTCCTCCTCGAACTGGCCAAGTCAGTCGGAATGTACAATGGACATGAATGGATGCACATGATCAGACAGAATGCTTATGTACGTGTCACCTGTAAGAATCGTATCTAGTTGTATCATGGGTTCCATATCATTGCAACTGCACACGCCCCACACCATTACAGAGCCTCCACCAGCTTGAACAGTCCCCTGCTGAGATACAAGGGTCCATGGATTCATGAGGTTGTCTCCATACCTATACACGTCCATCCGCTCGACACAATTTGAAGCGAGACTCGTCCGACATGTTTCCAGTCATCAACAGTCCAATGTCGGTGTTAACGGGCCCAGATGAGGCGTAAAGCTTTGTATCGTGCAGTCATCAAAAGTGCACGAGTGGGGCTTCGGCTCCGAAAGCCCATATCGATGATGTTTCGTTGAATGGTTCGCACGGTGACATTTGTTGATGGACCCGCATTGAAATCTGCAGCAATTTGCGGGTTGGTTGCTCTTCTGTTACGCTGAAAGATTCTCTTCAGTCATCGTTGGTCCCGTTGTTGCAGGACGTTTTTCTGGCCGCAGCGATGTCGGAGATTTGATGTTTTACGAGATTCCTGATATTCACGGTACACACGTGAAATGGCCTTACAGGAAAATCTCCACTTCATCGCTACCTCGGTGATGCTGTGTCCCGTTGCTCGTGCGCCGACTATAACACCACGTTAAAACTCACTTAAATCTTGAAAACCTGCCATTGTAGCACCAGTGACCGATCTAACAACTGTGCCGGACAATTGTCGTATATAGGCCTTGCCGACCGCTGCGCCGTATTCTTCCTGTTTACGTATCTCTGTATTTGAATACGCATGCCTATACCAGTTTCTTTGGCGCTTCAGTGTAAAACAGCAACGCTTATGATGAGGACAGGATTCAATGATTTTAAGAGAGTATATTAAAAGAGATTGTCTGGGATGAGGTGCACAAAGAAAGAGATGCTAATGTCAAATCCAATTTATTCCATAGCAAATTTCTCTCAGTTTTTGAAAGTTGGTTTCCTAAAAAATTATCCATTATATTCATTAAAAAAGGAGACATGGAAAGCGAAGGGAATTAGAGTCTCATGTAAGGTAAATAGGGAAATTTATATGATGATTAAAATAAGTCAAGATTCAGCATTAATTCCATTCTAAAAAATATTGTAATATTTCAAGGAGCCTGATTAAAATGTCAACAAGTATGTTCGTCCCGACAGTAATTAATAAAGTTGATAGTACGATTAATACTATATGGATTTTTCGCAAATGTGAGACAGGACAGCCAGTCAGTGTACAGGAGACCATAACAGTTGAACTAAATGACTGTGATGTGACTGATGATTCATAAGTATGAGTACCTTTTATGAATCACTTTCTAAATGTAGTAGGATTGAATGGTTCAGTTGAAGAAGAAAGAAAATATATTAAAATACCGCTCCAACAGATTTGACACACCTAGAAGTGGCACCAACATGCTTCACTGAAATTTATGGAATTATAAAAATTCTACAAAAATCAATGCTCATGTGGTGTTGATGGATTTCAAACAGAATTCTTAAAAGCTGGTGCAACTTAATAAGTAAAGTCCTTAGTAATATATGTAATACATCACTCGCACACGGAATTTTTCCAGATAGCTTAAAATATGCAATTGTTAAATCTGTTCACGAGAACGACTTAAACAATCTGCAAACTTCCTTACTGACATATTTTTCCAAAGTATTCAAAAAAGCAGTGTGTCAAGAGTAGTCTAATCGTACAAAAGATTTACTTAGCGTGTCACCGTTTGGAATCTAGAGGGGACGCTCGACTGAGAATGCTACTTATACATTCACTTACCAATAGTGCAAGCCTTATACAAAAACATATCGCCAGTTAGTATTTTTCTTGTTTCCAAGATGTCTGAGTGTAGAGATTACGTTATTCTCTAAGAAAACCTCAAGTTTTATGGAACTGATGGCTTTACACACAGCTGGTTTGATTCATACTAAAAAAATGTAAAAGTTGTGCTGAATAATTCAGACCAATTCGGGAAGGGTAGAAAATTTTAATGGCGGAAGAAATCATAAAGAGAGTCCGGCAGAGTTCAAATTAGGGTCTATTCCTATTCCTTATACACATGAATGTTCTTTCACTTGACAATCAAGATGCACTACTGCTTCTTCTTTTGCAGATAGTACTAGTGTTATAATAAAATACATTCCAGAGAAAGTAACAGAAGAGATTGTAAATGATGTTTTCCTAAGAATTAAAAGTGGTTCTCAGTGTTCCGACGAATCGACAAGCGCTGGCACGAAGACGAAGATCGCAAGAGTAAAGAAGGCGATGAGACGACGTCAGCCAATAGCCCGCTGACAAGGACCGCACCACAACAGGAGCGACCTCTAGCCGAACAGAATATAAGTGCCGCTCCTGTCAGCTTCGGCCGGACAGTGTTCGGACTTTATTGGCTCAGTACTATGAGAGCACTACGATAGCAGTGACGTGTGATCCACATCAACTGCTTACATGGACCTTGTATACAGCGAAGGACTTTCATCGTTTGCATGTCGCCCATCGCTTGCGACACGTTGTTGTAATACCAAAGTTAAATATTGTCGGTCTTCGTTATTGTAATAAAAACTATTAATGTAATATGCTTGAATTGTTGTATAGCATTCCGAGAACGCAGCATCCTTTTTAGGCACCCTATACGAGACGAGTGGGCAGGACCCCACACTCAGAAAATGGATTCTCCTTAATATTTTTTTTAAAAAAAGAGCCGCACTATATTCAACAACAATTGATGTAACACATGGGCAGTAGTCACTGAACTTGACAGAATGCTCTAAATTTCTGAGTTTACATACTGATGAAAACAAATTACTGAGCTTCTTAAACAGTTAAGTTCAGCTAATTTTACTCTTCGCGTAATTGCTAATGTTGGAAAGAAATGAACAAACCTCCTGCCATATTTCACATATTTCCACTAACTTATGTTTATGGAATAATTTTCTGCGATGACTCACCACTTAGAAAGAAAATATTGATTGCACAAAAGTGGGCAATAGGAATGGTATGTGGTGTTCAGCCGTGGGCGTCATATAGGTACCTCTCCAAGAAACCACACATTTTTAACTGAGCCATCACAATACATATATTCGGTAATGAAATTCGCTATAAACAATCCATCACAATCTGAGATGAACTGCGAGATCTGTACCTACAACATTAGTTGCCACCAAGAGCTGTTGCATAGCGATTTGCTTCACGGATCCAGTTATATGGCTCCTTCCGTGTATAGCGTTTTTACGACTATGCCGTGTGGGGCCTGAAGATGGCATCAATGTAATGCCTAAACTGCTAGCATATAAGAAGTTCATAAAATAAATTTCTACGATACATACAGCTGTTGGTAAATTATTGTACCAAGAAATACATGCCAGCCGTTGTCTCACAGTCCATAATGGATCAACAAAGTACAATTTTTACAGTTGGCACACCCACATCAGTGCCATGAACTGGTAATTTTTCCGGCCAGCGGTTTATTTCCCATGGGGAGGAACCTAATCTAAAAAAAAAAAACCCATGGGCACGCCACAAGTACTGTGCTACCCAAGTAGCTGCTTCCTGTGTGTAGTGCACCCCTGATATACCGAGGGGCGTCCTACAGCCTTCCACCCCATAGCGTAGGTCGAGGAATCTGCAACAATGTTCGTCAGATTCTCCACTCGACTCCAAACCAGAGGACCCCAGTCCACCCTGGGTACGATGCTGCAGATCGTCAGCTTGGCTTCCACTCCTCGAGAGATGGAGGCCGCCTTCTCCAATTTAGCCAGCCGTCGAAAGGACCCAAGTATGTCCTCGGAACCCCGACGACAGGCATCGTTGGTGCCGACGTGTGCAAAAATCTGCAGCTGGCTGCACCCCGCACTCCCAATAGCCGCCGGAAGAGCCTCTTCCACATCCCGCACAAGGCCCCCCAGCAAGCACACCAAGTGAACGTTGGACTTCTTCCCCACCCTAGCCGCTTTGTTCCTCCATGACCCGCCTGAAATTGGAGGTCCCAATAACTAACAAACCCCTACCACCATGTGCCTGCCCGGACATTGCTAAAGGAGGGGCCACTATCCTGGCAGAAGGTGCATTCTGACCCGACTTCTGTTTCAATCTTCACTATTTTTTATAAAAATTAATGACTCGACGAAAGCTTCTAAATCTTTTCCTGGCGTTTGGGAAAGGGAGTCTAGCAATTGCTCTAATCTTCTCCGGATCGGGCTTTACTCCTTGTGCAAACAACTGAGGTCATTGAGTGCAAGTGGTACGCTGAGATTAAAAGAGGGGACTTCTGGCGGGCTGCATTTTCGATCGTCAGAGGACTGATAACTCAAGAAAAAAAAGTACTTGGAGATATCCAGCTTGAAATCTGCTCAACCGGTTCATCTTCAGTTTCATACACCAACGATTTCATTTAAGTCCACAGGGATAACACATATGAATTAGATCTACTGACTGTGGAACAGGACATTCTCTTCCAACCCTGTTCTAGTAAATTATTGTTAAGTTATTCACGGACATTAATTTAAAAGTGGTAGGGTATCTCTTAAGAGATCAGCTCCAACAACTGTGACAGCACATCCCAAATGAACAGCAGGTAACGCGCACGATTCGAACGAGTGGTAGTAAAAAAGATTCTATTATTTGATGCTGTCCACTTCCAATCTACAAGTTGACAAAGAATTGTGACATGTTAGTAAATACCGGCTCAAGCGCCAAAAATCTGATTTGGAGATAATTAATAAAATGTGTATATCAGTTATGCAAAAGTAGTATAAAAGTTGGGTATCGCGACAGAAACACAAAAACTATACAGGCTTCATGTCCTATATTTGTTTTTATTCTGTGTCAGGTAAAAAATGATACAAAATTTGAAGAAAATGAAACGTTCTGTACGCAATGGCTTTAACATAAATAACGATACGATTGCCGTCATACCCATTTACACTCATTTAACAAGGTTCTTGTAAAATCACTTATTCTCTTCCATCACAAATGGAATCATTCTACCTAAACCCCTTCTCTTTTCTTCCGACGGCCTAGTTTCACAGTGTGGTGTTTCCAGCTGTACTTGTGGAACATCAGAAGGCTTCACGTTCCTCTTCAAGATTTAATGTTTCTTGAACTCTTCAATTGTATTTAGAGTTGACCCTTAGCCGTTCAGCAGTCAGTCTGAACCACTGTGCTTCTGTGAGGTGCACGTTGGTAAAATTATATTTTTTCAGCAGCTGACTTAAAGTGTTAAAAGTCTCTTCCTTGCGTAACAGTCACTGTTAATATTATTGTGCACGTAGATTCAGTGGTGAGGCTAACTAGATCTTTCGGAACTTCAGAGACAGTTAACCTCTCTCGTTTCTCAATGTGAACAAATTTACGAACGGCCCCATATTTTATACTTCAAACAAAAGTTTGTGTTCAATTTTCGTAAAGTAATCGTTTTCTATTGAGGTAAGCAAATAAGTTATTCCATGCAAATAGTTGATCCTAACTTCATTGTAAGAACGATGATATTTTTCGATAAGAAATTAGTTCGATAGTAAATGAAACGCCTTAAACTACTGCACCATAACTTACGTTGATTCAAAGCTTTGTAGTAAATGTTAATATGAAGTCAACTTGGGAGGCTCTTTAGCTTTACCACAGTATAGTCTTTTCGAGTATACGGTATTCCCTTCCTTCACTGCCTAGTTTCTTCTATACACTTTGTGCGCTACCTTCACCTCTCTTCCTCCTTTTTCGTGTAGTTTTGCTTTCCATTTTGCTATATTGTATATTAATTCACATGTAATAATTATTTCAGCAATGTCCTGTTGTTGCAAAGAAAACCACAAAGATACGGAACTTCTATTCTCAGTAATTCACACAAGTGGACGCCAAGACACTAACAGAGAGTTGGGGCATGACTCTTCAGTTGGACATCTATGTTGGTCCAAGACACGAGTGCCAACTTTAGATAGCTGCAAATAATTTTTCCCGATGCCTAGACGCTTATGTCAGAATACAAGTTATTGGCCTTGGATTTTACAACGGAATAGCTGAAATTTTCCTTTTTTGATGTTTCACCCGATGCTTACTTACATGCCACAATTATTACCAATGAGCTGAGTGATGTAGGTTGTATGGACGTTTATAACTCCATGCATTGCTGTCCTTATAACGCGACCGTTTTGTTTTACTATGTTAGGAATATTGAGTCTAGGCTAATCGCATACCCAAAGTCTTGTCACCAGAAACAATTTCAAGCGCATGAAGTACGAGTTGACGTCCATGTTGTTGGAATGAAATGATTCAGTGAAATCATATAATTAAGCAAGACTGACGTAGGTGAAATAAACGATTTGTAATAAGTACTGTAACTACTGCATTCATGTAATATATAACGTGATACTGTCACAGATAAGTTTTCACACAAACACACACACACACACACACACACACACACACACACACACACACTACGTTTGTTTTGCACAAAAGAAATATTTCAAAATTTGGAACAAATATAATATCGAAATTAATGTGTAGCTAGTACAACACTATGTAACGACTGCGATGACTTTTAAATACGTAATGCTACCAACTATTTCGTGAAGCGAAAATGCGATCGTTTAAAATTAAATTTTGGTGCAAAAAGCATTAACGAACTTCAATGGCGTTACTAAATACCATCACTTCATTTCAATGCAACAGTTAATTTAGTCAGTAAAACTCTAATCCACACTTTTTCCACTAGCAACAGTTAATTTTTAAACTAACATCGTACAAGAAATATCAAAAGAGGCAGTTTACAAATTCTGTTGCACCTATCTTTACTGCTGGACACAAGCATTGTCTAAATGGCCGAAAAGAAACGTATATAAAAGCATAATATCTTCGCCATACTTTCAACATATTGGCATCCTATTTACAGCATACCACATGTCTTTCGCTGAGCACTGCCACATTGCATATCACTGCCGTCCACAGACGCTGAGAGCTGCTGACTAACTATAATATATCCTTGATCAACAACAAATAATGTTGCGGAGACATCCACTACAATGTACATCGTTGACGTGATGGGAGTGGAATATCTGTGACTTGACCAGAGACTTCAGTTCGTTCTTACAATTAGCGTCGATGGTGTCTCTTACCAGTATAAATATTCGTCCAATAGAGTGTAAGTCTACCGTACCGTGCCGTAAAGCATTTTTATCGTATCCGCACTGTATTCGACTCCCACAATGTATTTGACCAACCTCGTGAATCTATTTCTCCGATGTTAATAAAATATTTACAAGCAAATATTATCATTCATGCCATTAATTCTATTATTTGCATATCATTTAAATCATGTCGATAAAGGTATCACTGTAATTAATATACCTTTGAAAAAGACACACGTCGTTTGGTGAAGATGAAAAAATTACGATATATTTAATGGTTCGGGAAATACCCCAAGTGAACAGCTAAGTGGAACCACCCAGTATATACAAGATGTTTCAGACAGGACTTTTTCTCTGTAACGCACGAAATAACAAGTGAAAGGAATATTTATTTAAGTAAGTAAACGTAAGAAAACTTACTGTTTCTGCTTTCCAGAGGGTTACGTAAGGGATCATAATTGTTTAAATAGATAATTATTTCTGCTCGTCATGTAACTGATGCATTTTCACTAATTGCGTACAAATCATTTTAAATCAGATTTTATGGCTGCATACAACCCGTTGCACACAACTGCCTGTGTTGACATGGATGTTGTGATGGTGGAATGTTCATTTAAGTGAGGTGTTTAAATGCAAGATCATTTTCCTGAATGCAAAATTCAGTGCGCATTCTAAAAGAACTGCAGGGAGGTGAGAAACTGTTGGTGTCGTGGAGCGACAAGCTTCCACGATGTGCTGTTTGATTTAATCTGGAGTTATGGGTTCAGTGATAAACACAATTCTTTAAGATATCGTAAGATACAAAGGAATCTACTGGTGTTAAATCGGAGAACAATGCGGGCAGTTCTTGAAGGACAGGGGTGTCATAATGTTCTTCCAGGAAATCTGTTGTTCAGTTCTTGCATAACATAACGCGCAGAACGTTCTGGATGACGATCATGCTGCGTACACATTCGACCTCTAATCCCTAGACTAACGTTTTCAAGGACAACACATAAATTGCACGATACACCTCATCATTCAGAGTAACTCAGATGTAGTGTGGATCGACGATTTTATCTACGTGGATTTCACATCACACAATAATGTCTCACCTCATATGACGACCGATATACTGTATCCATATAGGACGTTCTGTGGCCCGATAAAGCGCATTGTGATGGATCACTCTACCATAGTTTATGAACGTGAATTCGTCAGAGAATGTAACTGCATGATGCACCCAGAATGAAATTATTCACAGCCCATTCTCTAAACGAGGACTGTAGCAGCTTCTCGTAAGCTGACATGAGGATCGCGATGTGTTACAGCTAAAACAAACGCTTCCTCATCTTCCCTTCATGCTAGTATTCATCTGTTACTGCTGCGCTTTCTCAAAATATTTCTCTAAGTCACTTTTCAGCATGTTAGAACATAATGGGTGACGGAGTCCTTCGAAAAAGATGTCTCCACGGCTCCTTTATTAGTATCGTGTCGGTATTCTCAACATGTAAACGTACTCGCTGGACAGGTATTTCATTTTTATTCCTCATCAATATCCGCCGCAGAGTGAAGATCGGTTGTTTGTCCATTCCACCTGCCTTGTATACGGCAGCGTGAGACTGTATTCTACAGCCTAACCGAACATAACTTCAAACAACTCTTCGAGGAGGCATGTCGCTCCGTGTCACTATCAACCTTACATCTCGTCCGCAGGTCGTTTAGAGGGAGCAGTGCGTTATACACTAACGAAAATGGGCACACGTTTGAACAATTCACATAAAAGAACATTTCGCCATCAAAACAGCCCGTTGTGTATTATATGCTGAATGCAGCCCTAAAATATTCTATGTTTTTAGCTCCGTGTCTAAATTTGACAGAAATTTGATCTGAATTTTTACATTGTTCATATAAATACAACAGCTACACAAATGAAATAAATGTTCTGCTTAAAACGTTATAACCTGTTGCTGCAGCTCTCTGGGAAATAACTAAGCAAACTATACTCATAACTCCGCAGAAACAGTAACGTTTCTTACGTATACCTGTCCAAACAAATATTCCTTTACTTATTATTTTGTAAGTTACAGAGGAAAGCACCTCATCTTCGGTTAGGTCACTGAGACTGATCTTTCAGATCTATCTTATACTAGGTGATTCAGCTGGCTCTATCTATGGATTTTATGCAACCCACAATGCCTTCAAATACGACATGAAAGATTTTTATATTCTTTCATTCGCTATATGTAAAGTATTAGCACTACAGAAAAAGTGAATAGGACCTTTTGTGGGCAATGAAATGTAGTTAAATTCTATACTGGGATTCGTTTTCGCTAGAAGCTGCACTTTTCGAATTGTTTAAGCAAAATTTACGAAAGTGACCTCCAGAATAACTGGAGAACCTTGGCCTCCAGCAAAAACATATCCCAGTACCAATTTCCTACAAAAAAGGTCCTGTTCATTTTTTCTGTAGATCTAACGGTTTGTGCGTAGCGAGCAAGAGAATAAAAAAAATCTATAATATGTTTCTAAGGCATAACTAGTGGCATAAAACCTGTTGGCAGCGGTAGCTGAATCACATTGTATACGTTCTGCATTACCACTCGCTATCTGTTTGCGAAGATAGCAATTCTCTCGGAAGGAAGCTGGTTCATTTTATTCTAGATATTTACGTTGAAGTTTGTGCACCTGTGGCCCTCCCATATCATTTTCCTAACATTTTATCCAGTATGCGTAACTGAGATGAGTGATTGTGAGTTTCATAATCGTGGCCGGTATCTGTTGTCTGCTATAGCAGTTTTTCCATTAATGGTATTTTAGGCGGAGAGCCAAAGAGGTTTAACTTGGTCATCAGCGCACATGTCTGTGCCGGTACCCATAGGTAAATTGGTAACGGGGTACAGTGGTCATCTACGGTGGCTACTCCCGCTACGTGGGAAAGCGAAAGCGCTTACCGCTCGTCCGGTACAGTTGTTTTGCCTTGAGACTAGATGACAACAGACGTCTCTTCTGAAACTCTACGGATGGAGGTATTTGAATGCACGTAATGTGTGATGTTCATATTTAACAATCCTTATTTCATAATTTCGATATTAGGGGTAAATAGTTCTAGTTATGGTAGAAGTGGTTTTTGGAGTGGATTTACCTTTATTTTTCCGGTTTTACTAGTGAGTCCTTTGTACTTTGTCTGCGCGTTAATTAGCTGCTCCGTGCAGCTCAACAAACACACACACACACACACACACACACACACACACACAAACACTCCCACCCACCCACTCAACCACCCACCCATCCACACACACACACACACACACACACACACACATACGCACAAAGTATTCTTAAATCCATGAACAACTTTACCCATCATTCCTCATTAAAATTATAATTGTTTCAGTAATTTCTTAAAATGAACAAGTAACTCACGTATGAAGACGTCCAGGATCAACATTTTGTCGTGAAGTAAATAACCGTACAGTCACATTTCTTATATAGCTTGTTGATTATCGATAGTGTCCAGACTTCTGGTACCTTTCTTGTTTTCCAAATGTTCTCGAAAAGCAGGTGTAGATCACTGAGAACTTTCGATTCTGGCCGTTTCAGTAATTATGCTGCGATGGAGTCTTCATCACTTGGTTTTGAGTTTTGATAGCATCATGAGTTTCTAGCTCTGTTGATGGGAAATCTTCGTCAAGATTTTCTGCTATTGATAATATTGGCTCTACTGGATTTTATCTAATTGGGGAGGGATAATGATGTGAAACAAATTCTCCATTTTTGATCAGTTTGACATTTATCATTTTCTTGATATTCCTTTGGATATGGCAATGTGATAATGTTGAAATTCCCCTAGATTTGCGTTTTGCAGATATCAAAGTTTTAGCCTTTCTTGGCAGTTTTCCAAAATATGTAAAACCAGTTTTAACTGGAACATTTTGCACATATTAATGGGTCTGTTACCATTTCTGTTTATTCTTAAGTGTCCTGGTTATTCGCCTACAATATTCTCAAATTTCTTTTTCTTTCCAACTTATTTGTTAAAGTCACAATAAATATTTTAATATTTTTTTCAGGTCTCTTGAAGTTTTTTAGATGCTAAACATTCCAAAACTGATTTACTTTCTGAAAACTTCATACATTGTCTTCATTTATATATGCATTTCAATTTATAAAGGTGTAGCTTCTATTTTTACAACTTTTCTGATAACTCAGACGTTCTTTCTGATTCTGACTTAAAATCTATTATTCTGTGTCCGACTTATTATTATTAATTATGATAGTAGCAAACAAATATGGAAAAAACAAAAGAGTACGTCTTTTGTGTCGAGAAGCTGCAGAAGATATTTCCTAGAACCTCTTATGGGATAGAACACACAGAGAAGTTGGTGAATATTCAGTCACTCGTTTATTACATAATTAAAAATCATGTTACCTACTACTTTGAAACAGGTCATAGATTTTACCATTTTCGTCATGTTGAGAAGCATCCACATGCCTTGCTCATACTGTGGCATCAAGCAGTCAGGCCTGCAAGATGAGTGGTCTGCCAAGCGAGTGGATTCATTCTTATTTATCAAGTAACATGAACTCTAGTACTCACAATTAAGTTATAAATTATCCTTCTGTATGAATAATACGCAACGGAGACGCATATCTGACTATCAGTAATTTACAGAACTCTGACTGTTCACCACGCACTGGCAATACCACATTTTCTTTTTTTTTTTTTATTTAACGGCTTTTATCAACACGTGGCCATCGCACTGAATATGAGTGGCGCACACATTATAAATTCTGGATATCATGACAACATACAATTCGAAGGAAAAGGCCACCAATCTTTTTCTTTTCACTATCTTATTTATTCCGATAAATTCTATAACCTAAACACACAAATTCTATAACTACAACAATAACACATGAGAAATTCCGCCCAGTGGGCATGGCTTTACATTGGTGAATCTCTATCTTATGGTCTCGTAATTATTTAACGCTACAGTGCACTTTCTGGATAGGATGGTGGATCTTTTATTATTTCTCACACTTCGACTCTCACAATCATCATCACGAAACTTTCCTCCAGACCGAGCAGTACAAAAGGAACACGCATAACCCACTACCTCTGAAACTACCTTGCTACTCTCCCATGCAAACCACACATACTTAAATTACATGACATACACCGCACTACAACATGAAATACAACACAGGGAATAGTCACAACATTATCACTTTCAGCTTTCCCACTTCAATTAATATTTATCCCAGTTTCACACGACACTGCCCCACTTCATAATTCTACTTTCCTACTATGAACTCTGGAGATATATGCACGTCTTCCTGTGCAATGCAAGCCAAGTGGCGTTGCTGGATAGACGGCTGACTCACCTTGTTTCTCTCTCAGAGTATTATAGTTTGAATCAAGCGTCACACGGAAACATATCTCGCAAAGTAATATTAAGAACATATTCATCACACACACGAGTCCTCAACTGATACCATGGATGAGTACTTCTCTTTATCCTTTGTCTCATACACAGATTGAGACTCACACAGTACTCACCACGTGGAAGTACTCGCCTCTAATTTCAAGTCCTGCACACGCTATTTTTTAAATATTTCAACTTGTAGTACACACGCTAGTAATTCAGCTTAACTTAAGCACACGGAACTATTTCAACTTATTTCTACACGTGGTTTCATTGTTACCGTTGGTCACTTACGAAGATTACTACGATCCCATTAATATTACCTGCCTGACATTTAATTCTCCCCACAAAAGTTCCTGAAATAGAGAAATTATTATTTCAAACTACTCTTAAATATTCCACATGCATACCATGTCTCCACTCTTTTGTCTTTACGGAGCACAACTAAGACAGGTCTTAACAGCACAAGATCCAGCGGCAGAGTGCTGAAACATGGCCGTTCTCGAGGTCCTCTCGCACCTCTGCCGAAGTGGGGGAGCACCTTGCTACCGTATTGGTCAGCCACATTTCAGGCGCTCAAAGCTCCGGTAAATTTCATCTCTTTGGTTCCACCAAAGGTGGCCAAAGGATCGTCTCAAAGATGATCATATATTCACATTCACTATCTGCGGTTAGCAGACGACCATACATTCATTCATTTCACAGATCTCACCAAACTGGATGTAGGGATTTATTTTGTGGGAGTGCACATGTGATCAATTAAATAAATAAATTGTCATTCTTTCCCACACTGGTATCCGGCTTCGCTGTATTAATTGAAATTGAGTTATTATTAGAAAAAATATGTTGTTCTGACAAGAATAACGAAGAATGTTGTACCTATTTTCAATGTCGGTCGGTACTGTACCCTTTCAATGTAATAATATAAACAGTTCCGTATTACAGTCAAAGAGGAAAAAAAGTTAGAAAGAAAGTTAAGAAAAATATAAGTTGCAAATTAAAGAAATGGAGAGTGTTAAGAAAAAAAAACCTTAGTAATGTAGAAGATAAGGAAAGTATAGGTAAGATGGTTGGCTGTGTCCGTCAACGTTCGGAAAGAACTGCACTGGACCTTCACCTTTAGATATGACAATACAAGTTTGTTATGTAATTGGATTGTATATTAAGGGAAATTATTTACTCTTACTGGTACAGAGTTGTGTTGATTCATTGTATTGTTAATTTCCTAAATCAGTTACAACTTTTAAGTGACTCTTGGACAGCAACAGTGAACCAAATTCTGCAATTATAAACAAGCTGTGCCAAATGCTCTTAACTATCTATAATTTTAAATTTACCTTTAGGCAACAACAGCCGGCCACTGTTTAGAGGATACTACGAAATACATTTTAAAAAATAGTTATTGTAATTGTTGTTGCCATTAGTTATTTATCAGGAAGTCAGGTTTTGGATCTTGGCCATCGATTTATGCATTTCTAACCAGCGTTTTCTTTATTCGTAAGTTTCTACTTAGCTGAGTTTGTACGTCCTATCTCTCATACGATTCTACGTATTTGTCTAGTTTTGTAGCTGCCTTTGCGTTCTGTGTTACCTTGTCTTAGCGTGGGGCTACTTCATCTTGCATTTCTCTATCACAATAACTGTGATGTTTCATTTTATATATCACTGCGCTGTCATTTAGTGCCAGGGTTTCGTTTACTTTTGAGTACGTCTCTACACAGCCTCTGTATTGCGTTTTCTTCTTGTAATATTCTTGAAATAGTGTGCACTGTTCCGTCTAGGTTTGCCCAGTTGTACCATGAGTAATGTGTGTGTATGTGTGTGTGTGTGTGTGTGTGTGTATGTGTGTGAGTGGGGGAGAGAGAGAGAGAGAGAGAGAGGGCAGGTGTGGCAGAGAGGGTATGTATGATCCCCGGACAGGCAGCGCCAGGTGTCTCTCCATTGGCCGCACTCTGTAGTAATTACTACGCCTCCTCTGGCGTCAGTTTCGGCAGCTGCCAGCGCCGCTCTGCTTGTCCTGAGTGCAGCAGGGCTACCAACTGCCGAGTGTCTCTTGTCTCTTCATCATCACTGATACTCGGTCCCTCTCCAGGATGAATTGTAACGACAGCTACTTCTTCGTTAACACTTTCACTGCTCCAGTCTCATATGTACACTAACTGTTTCAATGCTCCGGGAGTGTTTATACGACTTTCTATGAAAAATGTTTACAGTGGTTCCCCGCTACAATGGTAAAGACTCATGCAACATCTACTATCCTGCCAGAGAGTCGTAGATGATTGTTGCACAAGTGTACGATCTGAATTTTGGAATTCGGGAATTTAGTGAGTTAATGAATGCTGAATTCCCTTTAGAGATCATCGGCATCGTAACATTACCTTGTTTGTGTGCTGTGCTTTCCGTGTTATCGAATAAAGTGACATGACGTTACCAACCGTTTACAGAAGATGAACTGCTGAGTCTTGTAAATTAAAGTGGCGACGACGACGTCATCATGCTCAGTAGAACTGTATGTTGTTGGACAGAAAATGATGCCAATGAGTCTGACACCACAACTATTCAAAAATTAGAGAAACAGCAAACACTGAATGAGTAAATACAGCTCCAGGCTTTCAAGTTACCAAAGCTTCTTATTCCGAACCGAAGAAGAGCCGAGCATATTCCTGACGACTTGCTAAAAGACACAAAACTGAAGTTTCTAGATGGAAAGACTCTCTGATAAAGATCCCAACGTGTATAATTTTGATAACAATCACTTTGGCTACAGAATCGTCGATTTTAATGATTCATCTACAGGATATGACTTTTTCGAAGTGTATTTTTTGCCAGGAAATTGTTAACTGTATAGCTAAGTAATTTAATTTACATTGCGAGCATCTTTGCAACGACGCCAGTGAAAAACCATGACCGCGACGTTGGAAAAAAAAAAGGGGAATTGAATTTACTGTTTTCTTGCCGGAAGTCTTCTGCTGGTTGAAGCGAGAAAAAAATGAAATAAACAGTTTTAGACCAACGATCCGTTAATATCTACTCCAATGTTTGTGCAAATCATGCCAAGAGATAGGTACCTTCCGTTACTAAGAATGTAATAATTTGTTGATAACAAATTAGGCGAATTGTGGAGCATTTCTACATCTACATCTACATGATTATTCTGAAATTCACATTTAAGTGCTTGGCAGAGGGTTCATCGAACCACAATCATACTATCTCTCTACCATTCCACTCCCGAACAGCGCGCGGGAAAAACGAACACCTAAACCTTTGTCTTCGAGCTCTGATTTCTCGTATTTTATTTTGATGATCATTCCTACCTATGTAGGTTGGGCTCAACAAAATATTTTCACATTCGGAGGAGAAAGTTGGTGACTGAAATTTCGTAAATAGATCTCGCCGCGACGAAAAACGTCTTTGCTTTAATGACTTCCATCCCAACTCGCGTATCATCTCTCCCCTATTACGTGATAATACAAAACGAGCTGCACTTTTTTGCGCCCTTTCGATGTCCTCCGCCAATCCCACCTGGTAACGATCCCACACCGCGCAGCAATATTCTAACAGAGGACGAACGAGTGTAGTGTAAGCTGTCTCTTTAGCGGACATGTTGCATCTTCTAAGTGTCCTGCCAATGAAACGCAACCTTAGGCTCGCCTCCCCCACAATGTTATCTATGTGGTCTTTCCAACTGAAGTTGTTCGTAATTTTTACACCCAGGTACTTAGTTGAATTGACAGCCTTGAGAATTGTACTATTTATCGAGTAATCGAATTCCAACGGATTTCTTTTGGAACTCATGTGGATCACCTCACACTTTTCGTTATTTAGCGTCAACTGCCACCTGCCACACCATACAGCAATCTTTTCTAAATCGCTTTGCAACTGATACTGGTCTTCGGATGACCTTACTAGACGGTAAATTACAGCATCATCTGCGAACAACCTAAGAGAACTGCTCAGATTGTCACCCAGGTCATTTATACAGATCAGGAACAGCAGAGGTCCCAGGACGCTTCCCTGAGGAACGCCTGATATCACTTAAGTTTTACTCTATGATTTGCCGTCTATTACTACGAACCGCGACCTTCCTGACAGGAAATCACGAATCCAATCGCACAACTGAGACGATGCCCCATAGACCCGCAGCTTGATTAGAAGTCGCTTGTGAGGAACGGTGTCAAAAGCTTTCCGGAAATCTAGAAATACGGAATCAACTTGAGAACCCCTGTCGATAGCGGCCATTACTTCGTGCGAATAAAGAGCTAGCTGCGTTGCAAAAGAGCGATGTTTTCTGAAATCATGCTGATTGCGTATCAATAGATCGTTCCCTTCGAGGTGATTCATAATGTTTGAATACAGTATATGCTCAAAAACCCTACTGCAAACCGACGTCAGTGATATAGGTCTGTAGTTCGATGGATTACTCCTACTACCCTTCTTAAACACTGGTGCGACCTGCACAATTTTCTAATCTGTAGGTACAGATCTATCGGTAAGCGAGCGGTTGTATATGATTGCTAAGTAGGGAGCTATTGTATCAGCGTAATCTGAAAGGAACCTAATCGGTATACAATCTGGACCTGAAGACTTGCCCGTATCAAGCGATTTGAGTTGCTTCGCAACCCCTAGGGTATCTACTTCTAAGAAACTCATTCTAGCAGCTGTTCGTGTTTCAAATTCTGGAATATTGCATTCGTCTTCCCTGGTGAAGGAATTTCGGAAAACTGCGTTCAATAACTCCGCTTTAGAGGCACAGTCGTCGGCAACAGTACCATCGGCACTGCGCAGCGAAGGTATTGACTGCGTCTTGCCGCTTGTGTACTTTACATACGACCAGAATTCTTCGGATTTTCTACCAAATTTCGAGACAATGTTTCGTTGTGGAACCTATTAAAGGCATCTCGCATTGAAGTCCGTGCCAAATTTCGCGCGTCTGTAAATTTTAGCTAATCTACGGGATTTCGCGTTCTTCTGAACTTCGCATGCTTTCTCCGTTGCCTCGGCAACAGCGTTCGGACCTGTTTTGTGTACCATGGGGGATCAGTTCCATCTCTTACCAATTTATGAGGTATGAATCTCTCAATTGCTGATGCTACTATATCTTTGAATTTGAGCCACATCTCGTCTACATTTGCATAGTCAGTTCGGAAGGAATGGAGATTGTCTCTTAGGAAGGATTCTAGTGACACTTTATCCGCTTTTTTATATAAAATTATTTTGCGTTTGTTTCTGGTGCGTTTGGAAGAAACGGTATTGAGCCTAGCTACAACGACCTTGTAATCACTAATCCCTGTATCAGTCATGATGCTCTCTATTAGCTCTGGATTGTTTGTGGCTAAGAGGTCAAGTGTGTTTTCACAACCATTTACAAATCGCATGGGTTCGTGGACTAACTGCTCGAAATAATTTTCGGAGAAAGCATTTAGGACAATCTCGGAAGATGTTTTCTGCCTACCACCGGTTTTGAACAAGTATTTTTGCCAACATACAGAGGGAAGGTTGAAGTCCCCACCAACTATAACCGTATGAGTGGGGTATTTATTTGTTACGAGACTCAAACTTTCTCTGAACTGTTCCGCAACTATATCATCGGAGTCTGGGGGTCGGTAGAAGGAGCCAATTATTAACTTAGTTCGGCTGTTAAGTATAACCTCCACCCATACCAAGTCGCACGGAGTATCTACTTCGACCTCACTACAAGATAAACCACTACTGACAAACACAAACACTCCACCACCAATTCTGCCTAATCTATCTTTCCTGCACACCGTCTGAGACTTCGTAAAAATTTCTGCAGAACTTATTTCAGGCTATAACGATTTCAGCTTCTGCGCTTTCTATTAGCACTTGAAGCTCAGGGACTTTCCCAGCACAACTACAACAATTTACAACTACAATTCCGACTGTTCCTTGATCCAAGCACATCCTGTATTTACCATGCACCCTTTGAGATTGCAACCCACCCCGTACTTTCCCGAGGCCTTCTAACCTAAAAAAACGCCCAGTCCACGCCACACAGCCTCCGCTACCCGTGTAGCCGCCAGCTGAGTGTAGTGAACTCCTGACCTATTCAGCGGAAGCCGAAACCCCACCACCCTATGGCGCAAGTCAAGGAATCTGCAGCCAACACGGTCGCAAAGCCGTCTGAGCCTCTGATTCAGACCCTCCACCCGGCTCTGCACCAAAGGTCCGCAGTCGGTTCTGTCAACGATGCTGCAGATGGTGAGCTCTGCCTTCATCTCGTAAGCAACACCGGCAGCCTTCACCAAATCAGATAGACGCTGGAATCCAGAGAGAATTTCCTCAGATCCAAAGCGACACACGTCATTAGTGCCGACATGTGCCACCACCTGCAGCTGGCTGCACCCTGTGCTCTTCATGGCATCCGGAAGGACCCTTTCCACATCAGGAATGACTCCACCCGGAATGCACACGGAGTGCACACTGGATTTCTTCCCCTCCTTAGCCGCCATATCCCTAAGGGGCCCCATTACGCGCCTAACATTGGAGCTCCCAACTACCAATAAGGCCGCCCTCTGCGATTGCCCGGACCTTAAAGGCTGAGAATCATCCTCTGAAACAGGGCAGACAGCTGCATCTGGCTCAGTCAGAGACAGTACCTGAAAGCATTTCGAAATGCTTTCCATCCTTTTAAATATTTGTGCACTGACGAAAGTTTATTTCTGTACAAAGGCCGTATCTTCTTTCAGACAGTACATTCAACCCGAACACCATAACGCTGTCGTGAAGGTTTTTTTTGTGTTGTGTAAATGTGAATCTGGATATATTCTTGACTTAGTTATTAGTATGGGTGCAGTAATGGACGTAAAAAGGAAACTCATTTTGGTGTATCGGAAGCACAAACGAAACAAATGGAAAACCAGCTTGCACCGTAAGCAACACTGAAAATTATGGAGGCTGTCGACCAGATCGACTTGATACGAAGATCAGTAGAATGTGTACACAAATTGGTATAAAAAAAGTAATTTTTCATTTGGTGGTTCTATCTTGCTGACCGTGCATGCGTCATATAAAAATCAAACGGAAAGAAATACTTCGATATCTGATTTTCAGCAGAAATTCGTTAAGGAGATGTAATAAACAGTTCAATTAAAAAACCAGTTGGTTTCAAGAAATAGAAGACGACCTAAAGCAAGGAGGGATCAGTATTGAAACGATAAATGAAAGCGATAAATTCAGAAACAAAATTGCGAACACGAAATCTGAGGTAAAAGAAAGGAAGGAAAAGGCAAAATTTCGACAGAGCAAAGGAAACAGGAACACAACCAAAGAACAAAGGTTTTTGGGAAGAGAAAAAGAAAAAGAGAACAGGAAAAAAATGAATAATCATGTAACATTCAAGTTATTCACTGTTCTGGAGGCGAAAATGTGTGACAATAACACTAATAAACAATAACATGAGGTCGACGAACTTGAATGTCTTGCTGTCCCCTTGAATCAGTATTGCCACGTATACCCTAGGCAAAAGCAACGCAGCACCGTGTTGGAAGCATAGGCACATCTGTGGCTGTCACCACACCGTCAGACCACAACTAAGAGTCCACTAAACAGTCTAAAATTCCCCTGACGCTGTAGGCTGGTGCACCATCAATGAGTGGGGGTGGTGGAGGACCAGCAGTCACGAGAAACGGCCCTGCGGCACCAGGCGCTTCGCGCAATCGTGTGAATGCTATAAATAGCAAGACACGTTCGTCAAGCCGCCCAATAATGTACTATACAAAATTTGAACGAAAGATTGGTGGTAAACTAGACAATTCACGCGCTAGTATGACTGACCAACCGCAAGAAGAACTTTTCAAAAGAGTGGAACAAACTGTCGTCTCTGCCAGTCACGCCACATACCAGCTTTGACAACCAAAATTCAACGGACGTTCCCAAGCTTCTACAACGAGAACCAAGAAAGTTCCTATGATTCTACGATTGAGCATGACCATTCAATCAACCACACATTCACAGATCACAGGGATAACGGTGATTAGCTTATGGATAAAGGGTAACCTAGGATTCCTATATGAAACAAAAGAAAATAAAATAGAAAACATCGGTTCCCTATGCCGTCCTTTTCCCAGGCCGGGCCATATGTTAAGCAAATAGCAGAAATCAATCTACTGAATCAGGCCAAGCCATGTTAATCATTAGAAATAACACTTCCATGAAAAGTAACTGAGTCAAATGTCTTTTCAGGAGGACTAGTTGCAATATTAGGAGTTGGTGGTGCATAAGGTTTCATTCGAGTGCTGGTCCTCCAGTTCCTAAAGGTTTATTTGTCGATTGTCAATTTTTGTTTTGAAGTTCAAATTCTAAAGTTGTGCTTGAGTTTACATAACTAAATTTTTCAACTACGAATGTGATTATAATTTGTTAATAGATAGTATAGTAGAGGAAACCTTTGCTAGTTGCCATAAATTTCAGTTTTTGAGCTTTCTACTGTTTTCACGCAATACTACTGGCGAGTGAGGCAGACAGCTTAGCTTTTTGACTAAAGAATGATGCCGGACCCATTAACTAAATATTTGTTTAGGTAATACCAAAAATACTTTCCCTAAAAACTTGCAATATGCCAACTAAATTCAGGTTTGGGATTGGCATGTCCATAGTGATGAGTTGGCATAAATTAATGTGGATAGAAGTACTTACACAGAACAGAGCAATTTTCGAAGAAAAAACATTTTATTTTATCAAAACTTGAAGTAACTTCCTATTCAAAGAATAAATTCGTTAAAAAATAAATTCCTGGTAAAGAAATAATACTTGAAAAAAATAAATTCAGCTTAAATATGTAAACAACGGTACAGTAAATCACCCAAGAAAAATAAATTATGTTTATTATTATAGCTATCTACAGTTATTCAGATCGGGTTAGCTCATCTCGTAAAACAACCAGAATGTAGGATTTGGATGCTCGTTTTTTTTAAAGGTGGGTTCAATGTCCATATAATTTTACTTTGGTCGTATCAAATTGAATCATATTCGTCTGGCTCTCTTCAGTTTTCCCTGTTTGACAATGGAGGACACGGGAATCGCATTGTCATCCGTTTCGACATGGTACATCACGAAACAATGTCATTTAGATGGTATTAAGGATGATCAAGAGGCTCTTGAGTTTATGGGGGATTCGTTGTTGGTCTTGTTTGATGTGGCCTGTTGGCATCTTTTCGACGATGTCGAGGGTTCGTGGGAACTGTCGGACAAGAACTCTCACCGCCAGCTTGGCAGGAGGCTGAGGATGAAAGTTCTTCGCCATGGAGAGGTTCTTCAGCCTCTGAACTATCGTTAAGGAAGGCCAAGCTGTCGTTACTTTCAACATAGCTAATGTCTAACCTAACATGCCATAATCAGAAACAGTAGAAAAAATTCAAATTTTCTGGTAACT
Source organism: Schistocerca nitens (assembly GCF_023898315.1). Taxonomy (NCBI): domain Eukaryota; kingdom Metazoa; phylum Arthropoda; class Insecta; order Orthoptera; family Acrididae; genus Schistocerca; species Schistocerca nitens. The sequence goes on along the minus strand of NC_064614.1, from coordinate 927,411,178 downwards.
TTCTTATTCTCCGACTTGGCAATCATATCGGGGGTCCCATTTTCTTCTTATTGGTCCTTTCAGCCGGATTCTGCAAGGCACAACAAAATTAGAGGATCGCTATTTCGAAACCCTGTAATTGTCTCCCATTCCGTTGCATAAGTTTGAAATTTGGCTCAAAGACGCCTACAACTATCCTATGTAATGGTGCAAAAGTATGGCGCTCTGCGGCATAACGCTCGGGTTCAGCGAAGACAGAACAAAAGTTCATGTGAGCTTTGGCACCAAATTTTACCACAATTCTGCCCAACGCCACCGAGGATGTGTCACACGATAAGAAGGTCGCCACACCCCCTCGTAAGCACATTTCACCGCCTTCTTTTGCCGCCTCTGTAATGGAGGCTAGAACCGCAACAGCCAGCGTTGAAATCACGCGGTACTACATTATCATGTGTGTGAATAAACTGGCCAAAGGGCCCTCTAAGACCTCCCCCCCCCCCCCCCCATTTTCGACTACGTCGTTGGTGGCACCCATGCAGCTTTGTGGGATAGGTACGTAAAAGATGTACCTGTCGGAAACTTGGACACCAATAAGTCACGCGGCTTTCTAGCGCCTGTAGGTCGGCAAACTGCACCGTTGGGTGTCGAAGGGGTTGCCTAACACTCAGGCGTCAGAGTAGTCGCGAGGCTGAATCTGTGTCGAGGTTTCTGACAGGTAAATTTTTAACGTGCCCTATAAAGCTGTGAAACTGGGAGCCTTTGACGAACCCTTTACCACTTTATTCAGGCGTGATATGTAGCACCCCTCTCCGTTCTTCCTCCCCCCAGTGGTCACGCCACAGGAAATGCGAAACAGAAGCGCTGAAAAAGTATTCAATAGCTTTGCTGCTTCAGACCACTTTCAAATTAGATCGAATGGGCTCTAACGGTACCTAGTGGTTCCAGCCTGTATACCAGAGCAAAAACTGCGTTCGGAGTACACTCCCAAGGGGTCAGATCACATTCAATGGGCTACAGCCTCATATTGTCCTTGGAGTAAGGTTGAATCACCAGAGCTGAACGTTGTCAAGAAGGTCGTCCTGTTGCTCGCTGCGGTGGGGAAATCAATTTCCCAAGGGAAGGGGTGGTTTCATTGACGCTCTTTATGAAATAACGTGAGGCCTTTCCGTGTCTATTCCGGGCGGTGGTGCGTCTGAAATGTTTTCCTCGACCACTCATAAGACACATGGGTGATTTCAACTTTAGGTTTCGACCTTCCACCGCACGGGCATCAAAAGAAGGGGTACAATGTGTGTACGATGGAGTGTGACGACATTCCCATGGTATGTATTCTGTTGAGCAGCAGTCTGGTGAAATTTGGTGCCATTAACCCACCCAAAAGCTCACATGAACTTTCGTTCTGTCCCCTCTTTTCGGATTTGTCGACACCTTGCTGTTTGAAACATCCTGAGCCCAAGGATGACGTCGCAGGGCGCCACTACAGAGGAAGGCTGTAGACAACTCTGAGCCAAATTTCAAACTTCATGTGCCAGTATGGGAGACAATTATGGAGTTACCTTTAATTTTGTTGCGCAGTGTATCTTTGACGGGACTGTTGTTAGAATAGCGATAAATCTTCGTTTTCGGTCACAGTTGGCTGCTGTCGTGGCCTAGCTTTAGGGAAAAGAGCGGATTTCTTATGAGAATATGTGTATTTGTTTATTTCTATGGAAACTGTTTTTTTTAGTGAACAATAGTGAAAGGTTTATTTGACATGATGTGGGGAGAGTTGTCTTAGCTACGCCCTCTGACACAATACCTAACTATGCCAGATAGCACCCTGGGATACCAGAGACGAAATGTATACCGACATCAGTAGCACCCGTTTCGATCTACTGGCTCCACAGAACAACAACAAAAATTTAGATGAAAAAATTTACTCACTAGTCGGACTAAAACTACTGTATATATTAAACGTAGTCGCAGTTGCGAATAATGACAACCATCAGCTGTAGAATGGAATGACGACAATGAAAATTTGTGGCGGACTGGGACTCGAACCCAGATTTCCCGCTAGTCGCGAGCGGTCGCCTTACCATTTGGCTATCTGCGCGCGACTCACGGCCAGACCCAAACTTCCATACGTCGCCAACCATGCGTCTAATACCTGGCCAGACATATCTGGTCCGAAGTATCGTGGCAGAATGGTCCGAAGTATCGTGGCAGAATGTCTACGGGACCTGGCTGCATACCGGAAAATTGTTAGAACAATATATTAAAACCTTTTATTTCCACAAGACATACAGGGCATCTATAAAAGAATGTCGCAGTTATAAATTTTAACAGTATCAACTCCAAGTGTTGTAAAGTATTGGTTCAAGCTTAAAATTAAATAGTAACTAAAACAGTTTTAGATAACCACATGCGCTTGAACTGCTTTGTTGCTTTTCTGCTTGCAGCGCAACATATGCAAAATGGTGTCTCCTGAACGTAAAACGGATTGTGTTATGCAGTTTGCTAATAGTCAATCTGTAACATGCCTTTCGTTTAAAGTTTATTTGTCATCTTCCATGTAAGTAATAAGTGGGTACATTGAGTACACTATTAGATTATTTAAGAGAAAACCCTCCCCCCCTGCAAAAATAAATATAAAAATTGGCTCATAATATGAACGCCAAATCATGAAATTCGTTATCATTATTTGTAGTTCTCTTCATTCCTTTGTATTACCTTCTTTAAAAAATTGGAAGTACCATTAAATTTTTAATCTATATAGAAATGACTAACATCTGGGATGAATTTAAATTTGATATTTTTGCTAATAGAAATAGTAAACCAAGAGAGAAACAAGTTGAACCTAATATTTACAATGAATATTTTCAATCATCTGTAATTATAGAACATTTGAGAAGTCAGGACCATACTGACAGTATTAATATATTAAAGGACATTTATAAATAAGAAGGATACAAAATGAGATTTAACAGTTATTATGAAACTAATGCAGAAATATGGGAGGAAATAGAAAACTCAGATTATCTTTTTTATGGCTGTAAAAAAGTAGTTAATTATAATTTATCAATAATTAATTTACCAAAAATAATACAAAATTTTATTAAAGCCTATTCATTAGTTTTAAAAGTTTCTCACTTAATAACTAGTGATTCTGAAGATAGAGAATACAATAAAACTCAATTAATAAATTTATATAATTGGTATAAGAAATGTGGTATTTTACTTATATATTGCAAGAGATAGAAAGATTATTTTAACATCCATAAGGACAACAATCATATTTTTCTAGCTCTACTACTTTATCATACTAAAATTAGGCTTCTATCTTAACCAATTTGTTGACTAAGTTTTCAGTATCAACATCACTAGTGATCAAACTGGATTCTAATTGTGTCTTTCTCTTCACTTCACTCTCCATTAATCATATCACAGATGTGCCATTCAGCTTTTGAATATTCTTATAATTTAATGTGAATCCCTTTACCTTAATCACTGTTTTTCATCATTTACATAATAATAACTTTTTGGACCAGTTGACACCCAATCTGTAATCCAATTATTTCCTAATTCATCAGTCCAATTTCTCTTCAACTCTTATGATATATTCTTCATCAGTTTCAAAATAATGTGAGTTGGTTTCTAACTTCCTTTTCATGAAATCTTTCACATAATTTTTTAACAAAATGTTGCTTTTATTTCTAAAATCCCATACTTAATAGACATACAAAGTCTTATATCTTTCTACAGCTTTCTTCACTTCATCAGTAGTCCAAGTTCCAATAAAACCTCTTTCCTCATAATTATATCTTCTTGAGCATATTTGACACATAAAGAAACAACAGTTTCTCATTTATTCTTACTGGTAAAACAGTATTATGCAATCCCTTAGGTGACTCTACTTTAAATTTTATTAAGCCATAAAAAATTTTAGAATAATATTTTGGTATATATATTTTTCTCAGATGTTATTTAGGATACAAATCATGAGAGTGCACAGTAGGATAAAGACTATATACATCAATTTATTTTGTATTTGTACTAACACCATCTGGTTTAGCTCTTAATTTTATCTGTTTTGTTTGCTCACTATAAAAAGCATCTCTTGGATTCAGTGGTAACTGTATCAATTTTTTAAGTTTCTTATACTCTGGAGAGTTAAGCCAATCACATTCCCACAACTCCATGAAATAATATCCCACATTTCGTATTTATGCACTTCTTATTAAAGTCTTTTGATAAAGGTCATCCATTGTTTCTTTATTTTTATTGTTAATCGTCTCACTTTTAAAACATTTTCTACAACTGTGCCAAAAACAACTGTAGTATTAATAAACATATTACTTTCCTTATCAATTCCATCTACTTTTGTCCTGGGTATTTTTACTTCTCCACCATTAAGTGCATGATGAACATTTTTGTTATTTAAGCTATATAACCAACCTATGGATTCTTTACAATAATTTTCTTTATGTTCTTTATCCAATACAATATTTTCAGGTATGTATTTAGGTCTCTAAATAGCCATACAAACACCAGCAATTGTTAAATAACAATAGATCAGTATTAGCTATCTCTAGTAACTGTTTTCCTAATTCTGAACAACCTCCTCTTAATATATCTATCTCAGAATTACAGCAGTCATTAATTTCTTTCTTCATATTGAATGTATAATTTTCTTTAACTCTGGAGCTATGCCATTTGTGAACTGTTTCTCTATCTTTTGGTTTCATAGTGTCAACACAATAATATTGAGCCTCTGGAATTGGTCCTACGTAATTTTCATTTTGTTGTGTATTGAATATCCTTCCCTCAATTCTTTCAAATCAAATATGTTTGGAAAACTACTAAGTGGGCCTTGTACAAAGTTACTGCTATCTATAATTTTTAAACCTAATTCTTTTATTTCCAGTTACATAAGTTTAGTTCCTGTGTAGACAGTATATGGTCTTATTGTATTTTCAACACCACACTTCAAAAGGAATTGTGAATTGTTTCCTTTAGCATAGTCAGATATGAATGTATTACCCTTGGTATTTTTTCAGATTTCATCCACCTACAGAATTCATCATTTGCCTTAAATTCATTAACACTGTCTCCTTTAAAATTGTGAGCTACTATGAGATTTGGAATTTATATACCTGTTTCTTGTTGAGCTTCATAATCAAACCATATATATGTTTCTGTATAGATACAATTCACTCTCACAGGGAATCCTTCACAACACTCAAATTGTTTGCCAGCAACTATTTTTCTACACTCTGAGGACTGGAATATATGATAATCTTGTAATTCTCCATTAATATAACAACAATCCGTATTACAATTTAGACAACCTTGGTCCATAATATCCTCACCAAATTTTCTTTCACAAATACAACTTTTTTCGCAATACAGATTGCATGTAACATTGATGATTTTTAATTTTTACTACTTGATTAGAATTTCTACAGAATTCAAAGCCACATTTATGTTCTTCAGATCTCAAACAAATCTTTTTACGTTCTTTACATTTATAAGTGATATCATAGACTTCTTGTTGATTTCCTAAGCGTTCTTCATTACAACAGCATCTATTGCAGTTTCTGCAGTGCGTATTGTTTTCTGGAATTGCGTGTTCTGGACCATTGCATAGTATACAATTTTTTCTCTGTATTTTCCGTTTATGTTGGTCCTTATTTGTACATGGCTTATTACATTTATAACAAAATGTGCTGACCCCAAGAAAGGCTTCATACTGTTACATCAAAAAGATACTTATCTTTTTCTCAGGACCACTATAGATAACTGAATTGAAATTCTCAGAACATACTACATTTATTTTGACTTCTGCCAGATGTCTGCATCATTTTCACATGTTATTTCGATGGCGTAATTCCCTGGCTTCTTCAGGAGCTCAGGTGCTCCTTGGGAATTTTTTAAGCACTTTTCATTCCTACCCCCAAAGGGGATGGGTGGGCTATTTGAGGGCTTTCATTACCCTTTTAAGGCTTTTGTTGCACAGGACAATTCATTTATTTATTTGCTCAAATTTCTTGCAAAAGTGCATTTGATCATTTTTACAATACAGAGTATAGAACTTTAAGTCATATTGAAGTACAGTAATATGATATAAATTATAGAATGTGTTACATCATGATTATTCCATATATCTTATTGGGATACAGTAAGATACAATAAAAATAACAGTAAAATACGATAAGAATAACAGCAAAATACAATAAAAATACAATGAAAGTGCATTAATGTAAGTGGGATATAACAGGATCAGTTCTGATACATTGTGATACATTGTCATTTTTTACACATATGCACTAGAGTGCATTGTAGGAGTGGTTATTATTGGTTATAATTAGCAAGTTTCTAGAGTGATACATTCAAATGTTGTTTGTTACACTATTTAGTTATTACAGTGACTTTACATAGTTAGGGCTATAGTTTATGCTTCATGGTTTGACATGACTGTTGTGTGTGCTTTGTTTGGTTTTTGTGGTGTTGCTTCATTTTGTGTGCATGCATGGTGGTGGTGCTGTTTTATGCTACTACTTATGCTGTTTATTTATTACATATATATACACTCCTGGAAATTGAAATAAGAACACCGTGAATTCATTTTCCCAGGAAGGGGAAACTTTATTGACACATTCCTGGGGTCAGATACATCACATGATCACACTGACAGAACCACAGGCACATAGACACAGGCAACAGAGCATGCACAATGTCGGCACTAGTACAGTGTATATCCACCTTTAGCAGCAATGCAGGCTGCTATTCTCCCATGGAGACGATCGTAGAGATGCTGGATGTAGTCCTGTGGAACGGCTTGCCATGCCATTTCCACCTGGCGCCTCAGTTGGACCAGCGTTCGTGCTGGACGTGCAGACCGCGTGAGACGACGCTTCATCCAGTCCCAAACATGCTCAATGGGGGACAGATCCGGAGATCTTGCTGGCCAGGGTAGTTGACTTACACCTTCTAGAGCACGTTGGGTGGCACGGGATACATGCGGACGTGCATTGTCCTGTTGGAACAGCAAGTTCCCTTGCCGGTCTAGGAATGGTAGAACGATGGGTTCGATGACGGTTTGGATGTACCGTGCACTATTCAGTGTCCCCTCGACGATCACCAGTGGTGTACGGCCAGTGTAGGAGATCGCTCCCCACACCATGATGCCGGGTGTTGGCCCTGTGTGCCTCGGTCGTATGCAGTCCTGATTGTGGCGCTCACCTGCACGGCGCCAAACACGCATACGACCATCATTGGCACCAAGGCAGAAGCGACTCTCATCGCTGAAGACGACACGTCTCCATTCGTCCCTCCATTCACGCCTGTCGCGACACCACTGGAGGCGGGCTGCACGATGTTGGGGCGTGAGCGGAAGACGGCCTAACGGTGTGCGGGACCGTAGCCCAGCTTCATGGAGACGGTTGCGAATGGTCCTCGCCGATACCCCAGGAGCAACAGTGTCCCTAATTTGCTGGGAAGTGGCGGTGCGGTCCCCTACGGCACTGCGTAGGATCCTACGGTCTTGGCGTGCATCCGTGCGTCGCTACGGTCCGGTCCCAGGTCGACGGGCACGTGCACCTTCCGCCGACCACTGGCGACAACATCGATGTACTGTGGAGACCTCACGCACCACGTGTTGAGCAATTCGGCGGTACGTCCACCCGGCCTCCCGCATGCCCACTATACGCCCTCGCTCAAAGTCCGTCAACTGCACATACGGTTCACGTCCACGCTGTCGCGGCATGCTACCAGTGTTAAAGACTGCGATGGAGCTCCGTATGCCACGGCAAACTGGCTGACACTGACGGCGGCGGTGCACAAATGCTGCGCAGCTAGCGCCATTCGACGGCCAACACCGCGGTTCCTGGTGTGTCCGCTGTGCCGTGCGTGTGATCATTGCTTGTACAGCCCTCTCGCAGTGTCCGGAGCAAGTGTGGTGGGTCTGACACACCGGTGTCAATGTGTTCTTTTTTCCATTTTCAGGAGTATATATATATATATATATATATATATATATATATATATATATATATATATATATATATATAAACTGTCCTTCACTGCCACGAAAGTCATTTCTCTAAGGTGGCAGGAGGACCTCATGTTAACATGAGAGCACCCCAAACAAACTCCCAGCTGAAAACTGCTCTCTAAATTCAATTGTACATTTTCAGATTATCCTCACCTTCCACTAATAGCGGATAATATAAATTAAAGTGGCACTGTTCATATATATATATATATATATATATATATATATATATATATATATATATATATATATATACAATTGAATTTAGAGAGCAGTTTTCAGCTGGGAGTTTGTTTGGGATGCTCTCCTGTTAACATGAGGTCTTCCTGCCACCTTAGAGAAATGACTTTCGTGGCAGGGATGGACAATTACATGTTGTAATTTTTAGTGTATGCTACATTTTATGTCTAACTTAATTCCATTGTTTATGTGTGTATGTGTATGTTTTATGGGGTTAGTTTCTCTGTCTTTGGTCCTTGAGAGGATCGAGTCCAGTCTTTATGCCTGTAAGGTGCTGGGCGCTCCCTAGTCGGTCCGCGCCACATCGGGTGTTCCTTGGACCGCGCCCGCCAGATGCGGCTCCCATGATCCTCTATGGTCGCTGGTATTCTGACTGCCGTCCGCGCCCAGATAGGCCACTCTCTGGGGTTGCGGTCACCATCTGCAGTTTATGGTGCTCTGTATCCTGGCTGTTTCCTTGGTCTCCACTTCTGTTTCGCTTGGCGCTCTTTAACTGGTATGCGCCACATCGAGTGTTTCGTTCGCAGTCTGCGCCTGCCAGTTGAGGCTCCAATCGTTCACTGAAATCGCTGGTGTTCCCCGACCGACGTCCGCGCCCGAATTGACCGTCCTCTAGGAGTGTCAGGAAAAATCTTTAGTGTCTGGTGCTCTGCCTCGTGGCTGTTTTCCATGTCTCCACTCCTGTTTCTTGTGAAATGTCGATGTGTTCCACATTGAGTTCTCAGAAGTTCAAGACCGTTCTGAGCTGGTATCCAGTGTGACGGTTGATGAGATTCTCTGTGATCTTGATCTCAATGAACTCTTTTATGACACTATCCCAATATCCATGATTCTGTGTGACAATCTTGGTGTCATTGTAGTTCATCAAGTGATCGAGCTCTAAGCAGTGTTCTGCTATGGCTGATTTGGTTGCCTGTTTGAGCATGGTGTGTCTCTGGTGTTCTTTACACCTGATGTCCACAGTCCTGGTGGTCTGGTCGATGTATGACATCTCACACTCGCATGGTATGTTGACGACCGCTACCCCAGAGAGCGGTCGAGTCGGGCGCTGACGGCAGTCGGAACATCAGCGGCCAGATAGGAGGATGGGAGCCACGACTGGCGGGCAGGGACTGCAGAGGGAGCACCTGAAGAAGACAGGGAGTTACGTTGTCGAAATACTGTGTAATAACAACGAGAACATCCGTCAAAAGTTCCATTTTTTCAAAATGTCTGCAGATCCCTGTTAAAGTCTGAAGAATAATATTTATTTTAATATTCAAAAATTCTTCATTATTTTTAATATAAAGTAAAGTAAAGCCTTCTATGTTACATTCAACTAGTTGATTACATAATATTTAAGTTAATTCTTTTTGTAATTTATGTTTATCTACTTCTCTGATTTTCTTAACCTCATTTCTAGTTAGTTCTTTACCAAAGATGTTATTTGTTTGCTATGTTAATGCCACTATTACAGCACTAGGACAACACAGTTTATCATTGTTATTAATAAGTACAACAACAAATTAATGAGAATGATGAAGTAATTAGAGAAATACAACCTCCTGCAATTACACCAAGTCTAGATATTACTTTGAGACATACATTTGTCCTCGCAAGATTATTGAATGATGACTGTGAATATGATTACTCTGTCATTATAATACATAGAAGAAATTTACAAAGACAATTGTATGGTCTTATATGTAGACATCCAAACAGTGAAGAATTGTTAAGAATTGAATACGAACCAAACTCAATAAATTTGTACCAAAGAATGATAAAAAATTATAGGATTGTTTATTGCCACAATTATTTTAATATTTTGGATGACAATACGCTAGAAAAACTGATGAATGATGTAATGAATCTTCATCTAATTGAGTTGTAATTTTAAACCCATCTATTTGTCTGCCTCACAATGATTCAACTTTTTAATAAAAAATAGATTGGGTCCTATTTGGCCCCACCACCAAAATCCAACTTTTAATAAAAATTGTTTTTTAAACACATTTTAGTCTATAAATAAGAGCTTTGTAGGTGGTTACAGTCACAAAATTCAAATTTCTTAACAAAAGATTTTTAATGTAAATGAATAATAATATAAGTGAAATAGTAGATAGTTGTAATAACATCTCAAAAACATATAAAAAATAAGAAGTATAGGGTAAAGAAATTTTAAAAAAAGATTATTTAGAATTATGCAAAATAGAAGAAGATTTAAACATAAGAAGTTATTCTTATAAACATAAATTAGATTTAATATAATATATTGATAAACTACAACACACTCATATTGATTTGGGAAACTCATATATCCTAGAGTCTAAAAAATAGAAGCATTAAATATAAAAAAACTCCAGCTTATTGCAAAGACTTTATAGAGAAAAAATACTATAATTATTGTAAAGAGGAACTCATAAATTTAATAAATATCTATAAACTGGTATTATAAAAACATTTCCAAAAGATTTATAGAAAAAGGAAGTTGTTGAATTAAAAGAAATTGCAAATGAACAAAAAATTTGTAGATATGCTTATATTAATTGTAGTAAGAATATTCAGAAAACAGAATTAATAAAATCAGTATTGCAAGAAGAAGAGAGGCTCTAGGGATTACAGGACTTAAACTGTGATGATGTGCTATTTGAGAAATAAACACCTTCTGTTCGTCCCCTTCATAAAAATTCCACTTTTTCTCCTTTGTTAATATAAGGAATGTCACCACTGAATTTTTAAATTATAATCTGTTTTGTAAAGTATTCATATACAATACAAATATCATTACATTTCAGATAATTTAAAGAATCACATACAGTTCAGTTAATTGATTTATAAATGTAGATGTATCTTCATTAGGATAACATATGGTTAGAAAGAATGAAAGTGCAAGTTTTTTCTTTCTTAGTGTAGTCATGTTTAGACATCGAATAGAATTTGGTAAAAATTAACCATGTTTATTTTTGGTTTATTTTTTGCTATTTCTTGTTTTTGGTTCCCAGTCAGGTTTCATTTATTTCACAAATTTTTTAACTATAAATGAGTAGATTTTCAGTTAGATGATAAGATAAGTCGAGATTCTGGGTTCGACTGCTTCTCTAGAACACTGTAATCTATCAGGAGAACTCAAAACGGTGCTCACTCTGCTGCACACTAAAGGATTCATTCTGTTGACAAAACTGACGATAACTAAAGCTGCGTCAATTTGACTTCGTTTTCTTGCAATGAAAAGGGAAATAAATTAGTAGTCATGACATTATTGCCGACTGTGGCAGATGTTCCTGTCTGGTATGGCTGGCGCCAGTTTCCGTAACAAAAAATAAAAAGCAGTAATAATTTTCGTATTGTCTTTAAAATAACTGAAACTGTTTGGTATCAAATACTTGACAGTCAACTGACACACTGAACGGCATCAAAGTATACAACTGCTTTGATACAATAGTGTAATAAAAATTCTTGAAGTAATCCAGTTAATTATCAGTATCTGCAGAAGGTGAAGCGGTGGATGAACTCGTTGAACATATACTTAACTTGGGTAATCTGTGTCGAAAAGATGATCTGCTGCTATTAGTGCAGAAAACAAGGTCCAAATCCGGTATAACAACAACTGACCAAAGTGAGCAATTTGCTCACGTTAATTTATGTCACAAATGCTTTTGAACTCATCCAGATAACGGAAAGGAATGGTACAACTGAGCTAAACTGGCACAATATTCTGCCTTGAAGAATCGTTACATAGTTACAAATCAGAGTGGCTCAGTGGCCACCTTGAAAGTTCGTGCAAAACTGGCCAACAATAGTAGTCTCGCATGGGACTTATATGCTTTTAGCTACAATAGCGGTGACTGTTAAAACCAGAAAAATTAATGAAATACAGTGAAATTTGACATATACGCGAACAGAAAATGACACTGTATGAATCTTAAAATAAGATGTCATATAATTTCTTCCTGCCACTTGTCCTAGCTTCAGTAAAAATGTATATCATTTCAGTAATAACAGTCCTTCGAAACACGGTCTGTAAGTTCCCTAAAGTAGTCTGTTGACATATTTGCAAGCAATCTTCCTCTTGATACTGAAACTTCCCCTTGTAATGTAAAGAATGAATGTGCTGGTAAAATTTCTACGTTACTTGATTTTCAAACTCCAGAGTGAAACTGAACGTAGTGAGACTGTTTTCTCTTTACTTATTCTTATCATTACTAAACTGACACAACACATTTTAGCGCAACGCAATCTGACTTTCAACAATCCCTACAAAAGAATAGCCCTGACTAACAATAACCTATACACTTCATGAATTACTTACCTCACAAAAATCTTCGTTACTCGAACTACTGCAATACAGCGAGCGCTAATACAGCCGGCTAAATAAAAGATTCTATCTACTTAAGACACTAGCTACTGATAGGCACATAGTTAGCAAATTAAAGATTTTGATAGAGAACAAGCAATGCATTTATCTTAATAGTGTTCAAAAGTCATAATATTTTTATATATTCGTGATATCCAGTTTAACAAATTTCTTTTTCTGACGGACACACGTCAAGATTTGCCGCTCATATTAACATCTCAGAACTCTGGCATCTCTCTCCCCACATCCACCACTGCTGGCGGACAACCACCAACTGCCCAACGCTACGGGCTGTTCACATCCAACTGCCCAACACTACACTGGCGAATAACTTCCAACAACGAGTCCAACCAGCCACAGACTGCACACAGCGCAGTCAGCGATTTTAATAGAGAGCGCTACGTGGCGTTACCAACATAAAAACCTAAACAGCCCACTTACAATAGCAGTCTTCCTCTTGATAGCACTTACAACAGGAAAATGCTGAGGGATTACGAAGTAATTCTCATATTTTGATTTAATCTGTTTTTCTTGGTTACATATAATATCGGATTTGAAATACGTGGCACAGACAATGAACGTCACCGTATTTTAGAGATTTTAAGTAAAAATCATGGTTTCAAACATTTCAACCAATTACAGTGTCTACCTGAGGCATAAGAAATACTTTGTACAAGATTTCATCAAAACAGTTCCCACTATTGCACTACTGCATATACTTCGCTGTGCTTAGGACTACTGCTGACATGTTACTAGCTATTCAGTTAATCAAATGTGAGCGAGAATCTGATGGTAATAAACTTAAAAGAAGCGGAAGAGGTCCTAGCTGCTACGTTACACGACATAAGTCAACATGTTGCGATAGATGTTGTATATAATCCCATCACAGTGTGTTTGGGAAGTGGAAAGACTGCATTACAAGTAATTAGGTAAGTGCGACCATAACAAGTAGTGCTTTGCTTCATTCAATTAGGCCAAGACGGCGTACTTTGAGCGCACGCTTCTGCTGCGCCTACGGCAGGTGGCTCCGTCCCGGGGCCCACCGGGACCCCCTACCCCTTTCTACCCCCACCTCCTCCCCCCCCCGCCCGCCCTGCTACCCCCTCCCCAGTGCTGCTTAATTAATAAACTTGCAGCCGCCCGCCTCCGTTAATGAATCTGCGCGACACGAGTACACGAAACAATATAATTCATTTAGCGAGGGAGATGGGCGCTCCCTTCCGGCTCTTCTTTCCTATCTAATAAAGTAATAATGCGCGAGTTTCATATCCAGCGGCGTCATTCGAAAAGTCAAACAAGCCCGCCGACAGCTCCTGCTGGCGCTGCGTCGGCTGCGCCGCCGGCAAAACTCGGCCGGTTTTGTTAGCGCTTCTGCTGCTGCCAGAAGCAGACAGACGGACCGCCACTCGTTTCCGCTGCCTCTGCGTGGTCCACCCTGAAACCGCCCGCTCTTCTTGTGAGATTCACGAACCTTCCGCTGATGTTAGCCGCGTACGGTCCCCTCAACACGTTACGTATTTCGCTGCCGTGGAATCGGACGACTTGTAATGAGTACGAAACAGCTGTGCTTGTGTTACTAAGAAAGCACGAACCAATTTTTCTTCGTACAGGCATACATATCCGAAGAAACAGGCACTGCAGCGCTGTGCGACTGCGCTGCAGTCATGGACTGTGCGGCTGGTTCTCGGGCATGGGTGTGTGTGTTTGTCCTTAGGATAATTTAGGTTAAGTAGTGTGTAAACTTAGGGACATGACCTTAGCCGTTAAGTCCCATAAGATTTCACACACATTTGAAAAGTTTTTGACTGCAGCCGTCAACAAATATACAGGGTGGCGCACGAAATGTGTTACAAATTGTTTCTTTCACAATTTACGACGCACAGTGATATCCCGCTAGGATCTCTACAGCAGTACCAGCAGAGCTTGGAAAAACAAATGAGTTACGAAATGACGTGTAATTCAGGATACTGCCGCTAGGAGACTAGTAAGCAGCAATGGCTGACAATGGGAGACTGACGACACAGCAACGATCGGCAATTGTGTTAGCTTTTCATGAAACGAAAACCCTTGTTGTGTCTCAGAGGCGTTTTCGACAACAGTTTAACACTCGATGTGTCCCTTGCAAGAACACCATCCACAGGTTGTGCGATAAATTTGTACAGGAAGGAACAGTGTTGGAAGCGAAGCGACCTCGGCATAAGCCTGTTTATCCGCCGGAGAATATTGAAGCGGTACGAGTCGCTGTACAGAGAAATCCCGGGAAATCGTGTAGAAAGGCAGCAGTGCAACTGGGAATATCCAGACTCTCCGTTCAACGCATTCTTAAAAGTGACCTCTATATGTATCCATACAAGATGACCTGTGCACAGAAGCTCACTGAAGAACACAAGCAGCAGAGACTACTGTTTGCTCAGTGGGCGGAGTATAGGGAAGAAACTCTCAACAATGTTTGATTTTCAGATGAGGTTCATTTTCATTTAGACGTTGTGGTGAACAAACAAAATGTACGCTTTTGGGCCACTGAAAACCAACAAGTGCTTCATGAACGATAACATTATGCTCCGAGGATTACAGAGCGGGCAGCAATTTCCAATCACGGACTTATTGGACCCTTTTTCTTTGAAGAAACTGTGAACAGCGAGCGTTATTTCAGCATGCTTCGCAATAGCTTCATTCCACAGCTTCTTGCTACTGCCTTGCCCTTCAACACGCAGTGGTTCATGCAAGATGGAGCAAGGCCACATACTGCAAACACTGTGTTGGAGTTTTTACACGAGCATTTCGACATGCGGATCATTTCACTCAGGTTTCCAGGTCGCTTCAATGACAGACAAAATTGGCCCCCCAATAGTCCAGACCTCAATCCATGTGACTTTTTTCTTTGGGGGCGCCTAAAGGAAAAAATTTTCCCGAAACATCCACGTGATTTAATGGAGTTCAGAAGACTTATTCTTCAAGCTTGCCGTGAAATTACGGAAGACATGTGCCGTAGGCTAATCACTAACTTCAGTGTTCGTTTGAAGGAAGTTAGGAAACGAAATGGTGGATATATTGAGCATGTGCTGAGTTAGAACAAATCTCCATGGACGGCTCTCTTCATTGTAGTATATGTTCCTTTCAGATTGTATTGACAATAAAGTTTATATTCAAAAACAAAATTGTAACACATTTCGTGCGCCACCTTGTAGAATATTTATTGGCTATTGCGAATATGAACCATCATCGTCTGCATTTTGGAATGACGCCAGTGAAAATGTATACCGAACCGGGACTGGAACCGTCCTTACGCGAGAGGTCACTTTCACCACTTCGGTTATCCGGGCAATCACGGCCACGCCCAGACTTTCATACGACGTCGTCCATGTGTCACAACCTGAACTCGTACGTTACGTATATTCCGCTCCAGGAAGGACATATTTGAGTACGATATTGCAGTGCCTGTATTGTTAAGAAGAACGACACAATGTTCCTTCAGGAGTACTGAATCTTTATCAACACAGGCACTGCAGTATCGTATTTATCCGCTAATACCATGCAGCGACTTTCAATTGAAACTCCTCCTGTACACGGGAATTGCATAATGTGTATGTCAGTACAGGCTGTAGTGCACAAACGACGACACATCGAAGTTTGAATCTGACCGAGAGTCATGCACGGAAAGCCAAAGTGGCTGAGGCGACCGCTCACATTAAAAGTGGAAATCCGGGTTCGAGACCCGGTCCGGCACAGATTTGCAATGTCGTCATCCCTTATGCAGCTGATGAAACAAGGTGTACAACTTTGCTTCCGCCCTTTGCCGTTAGGTGCAGACAATGGTAAGTAGTGGTTGAAAGATACAGATCAAATGGCTCTGAGCACTATGGGACTTAACATCTGTGGTCATCAGTCCCCTAGAACTTAGAATTACTTAAACCTAACTAACCTAAGGACATCACACACATCCATACCCGAGGCAGGATTCGAACCTGCGACCGTAGCGGTCACGCGGTTCCAGACTGAAGCGCCTAGAACCGCACGGCCACACCGGCCGGCTAGAAACAGATCGCAGACGTCAGGCAGTTAGCTTGAACCTCGGTCAACATAATCTCATTCAAACATTAGTCGATTTATGTCTGCATCATGAAGTTGTTCTTGATTGAAATCGCCAGTTGACGAGCCTGATTCTCGTCATTTGCGGGAGATGTTACTGTTTTGTTTCAATATGAAGAAACGGCGGCTTGTTCTCATCGACGGCTCTCAAGTACGCATGGTAAGGACGCTATTAGTGAAAGAACGTGCCGGAGTGGCTTCAACGCTTCAAGAACGGTGATTGTAACGTCGTAGACCGGCATAGTGGCGGAAGAGAGAATGTTTTCGAAGTTGCAGAATTGGAGACATTGCTGAGTGAAGACTGGCGTCAAACTCGAGAAGAATTGGTACGATTAGTGGGAGTGACACAGAAAGCCATTTCAAAACGTCTCAGGGCCATGGTCATGACTCAGAAAGAAGGAACTTGGGTCCCGTGTGAGATGAAACCAAGAGACGTTGAACGGCGTCTGTGTGTTTGTGAACAGTTGCTTCAGAGGCAAAAACGGAAGGGATTTCTGCATCGCATTGTGACCGGGGACGAAAAGTGGGTTCATTACGATACTGCTAAACGCAAAAAATCATGGGGATACCCCGGCCATGGTTCCACGTCAACGGCCTAACCGAATATTCACGGCTCCCAGATCATGCTCTACATTTGTTGGGACCAGCTCGGCATCGTGTACTATGAGGTGTTAAAACCAAGTGAAACAATCACAGGTGCTAGTTATCGAACGCTATTAATGCGTTTGAGCAGAGCATTAAAAGACAAACGGCCGAAATACAGCGAGAGGCACGATAAAGTGATTTTGCAGCACGACAACGGTCTACTCCAGGTTGCAAAAGAGGTTAAAACGTACTTGGAAACGTTAAAATTGGAAATCCTACCCCACCCGCCGTATTCTCCATTGCTCGCTCCGACTATCACCTGTTTAGATCAATGGCGCATGGCCTGGCTGACCAACACTTACGATCTGAAGAAGAAGTTACAAATTGAATCGATTCGTGGATCGTTTCAAAAGATGAAAAATTTTTCCGACGCCGGATTCGTACACTGCCCGAAAGATGGGAGAAAGTAGTGGCCAGCGATGAAAAATAATTTGAGTGATACATGTGTAACCAATTTGTTTCATTAAAGCCTCAAATTTTGGGGAGAAAACGGCAGAAGCAAAGTTGTGCAACTTGTAGTTCGTATTTACAACTGCGAATACATTTCATATCTTCATTGACAGTCGAGTGCCTGCGTTATTAAGAAGTACGGAGGAATGTACCTTCTGACATGCATGTCCGCAGCTCGTGCTCGTGCGGTAGCGTTCTCGCTTCCCACGCCCGGGTTCCCGGGTTCGATTCCCGGCGGGGTCAGGGATTTTCTCTGCCTCGTGATGACTGGGTGTTGTGTGATGTCCTTAGGTTAGTTAGGTTTAAGTAGTTCTAAGTTCTAGGGGACCGATGACCATAGATGTTAAGTCTCATAGTGGTCAGAGGCATTTTAACCATTTTTTTCTGACATGCATGACTCTCAATAAATATTTCCTTTCTGGGTGGGAATACACGTAACGTACGAGTGCAGGTTGTGACACATGAACGACGACGTATGAAAATTTCGCTCTGGCCGTGATTAATGCACGGATGGCTGAAACGGCTAAGACGACCGCTCACATAAAGAGTGTGATCCGGCTGGGAGTCCCGTTGCGGGAGACATTTTCACTGTTGTCATTCCCATATACAGACGACGGTGGTTCATGTTCCCAATTGGGAATACGTTTCCTGTACTTGTACTGGGCCCATTCTTTGTCGCGATGTTTTCTTTCTCAGTACCATCTTCCTCTCATACATCCTCAAAGGCATCACTGCACAAACGAAACATCCTACGTCCTTGGTGACTTTTGTTATGGGCATTAGGCGATGGTCTCTCTCTGTAATGTTCAACCCTAAGGTTGGTTGGCAGCAGTACGCCATTCCCCTCCTCTGTCTGTCTTTCTCTTCATTTCCACATATGCACACATCAAAAAAAGTTTTGCATCACCCCGGTACCCAGAGCTCCTGAAGATAGACGTTGACTGTGGATACTGTATCACAGACACAGTCCGTTTGACTGTTTACAGATGTCACTAAACCCGCCCAAGCCGGCCGGTGTGGCCGTGCGGTTCTAGGCGCTTCAGTCTGGAACCGCGTGACCGCTACGGTCGGATGTTCGAATCCTGCCTCGGGCATGGATGTGTGTGATGTCCTTAGGTCAGTTAGGTTTAAGTGGTTCTAAGTCTAGAGCCCTGATGACCTCAGATGTTAAAGGCCGGCCGAAGTGGCCGTGCGGTTAAAGGCGCTGCAGTCTGGAACCGCAAGACCGCTACGGTCGCAGGTTCGAATCCTGCCTCGGGCATGGATGTTTGTGATGTCCTTAGGTTAGTTAGGTTTAACTAATTCTAAGTTCTAGGGGACTAATGACCTCAGAAGTTGAGTTCCATAGTGCTCAGAGCCGAGAGCCAGATGTTAAGTCCCATAGTGCTCAGAATCCATTATTTGAAACCCGCCCAAAGATTTAAACAACCATGCATCAGCAGCGCCTATTAGACGGAGGGGGTCCGACAGCCGATCAGTTCCAGTCATTCCACCAAGAAGGACGTACACGGCTCGTGTTGTCCGTAGTTGAACCATGCCTAGACAGTCCGATCGCGTCCATATTGTTAATTTGAGCCAAGAAAGGCTCTCAACAAGGGAAGTGTCCAAGGCGTCTCCGAGTGAACCAAAGCGATGTTGTTCGGACATGGAGGAGATACAGAGAGGCAGGAACTGTCAATGACATGCCTCGCTCAGGACGCCCAAGGGCTACTACTGCAGTGGATGACCGCTACCTACGGATTATGGCTCGGAGGACACCTGACAGCAACGCCACCATGTTGAATAACGCTTTTCGTGCTGCCACAGGACGTCGTGTTACGATTCAAACTGTGCGCATTAGTTTGCACGATGCGCAACTTACTCCCGACATCCATAGCGAGGTCCATCTTTGCAACCAAGACACCGTGCAGCGTGGTACAGGTGGGCCCAGAAACATGCCGAATGGACCGCTCAGGATTGACATTACGTTCTCTTCACCGATGAGTGACGCATATGCCTTCAACCAGACAATCGTCGAAGACGTGTTTGAAAGCAACCCAGTCATGCCAAACGCCTTAGAGGCACTGTCAAGCGAGTGCAGCAAGGTGGAGGTTCCCTGCTGTTTTGGGGTGGCATTATGTGGGGAGGTCGTACGCCGCTGGTGGTCATGGAAGGCGCCGTGGGGCTGTAGGATACTTGAATGCCGTCCTCCGACCGATGGTGCAACCATATCTGCAGCACAGTGGCGAGGCATTCGTTTTTATGGACGACAAATCGCGATCCCATCGTGCACACCTAATGATTGACTTCCTTCAGGATAACGACATCGCTCGACTAGAGTGGCCAGCATGTTCTTCAGACATGAACCGTGTCGAGCATGCCTTGGACAGACTTAAAAGTGCTGCTTATGGACGAGGTGACCCACTAACCACTCTGAGGGATCTCCGCCGAATCGCCGTTGAAGAGTGTGACAATCTGGACCAATAGTGCCTTGATGAACTTGTGGATAGTATGCTACGACGAATAAAGGCATGCATCAATGCAAGAGGACGTGCTACTGGGTATTAGAGGTAACGGCGTGTACAGCATTCTAGACCACCACCTCTGAAGGTCTCGCTGTATGGTGGTACAACATGCAATGTGTGGTTTTGATGAGCAATAAAAATGTCGGAAATGATGTTTATGTTGATCTCTGTTCCAATTTCCTGTACAGGTTTCGGAACTCTCGGAACCGAGGTAGTGCAAAAATTTTTTGGAATGTAAATTTGTGGTAGGGTTCTATGTGACCAAACTGCTGAAGTCATCGGCCTCTAGGATTACATACTAATTAAACTAACTTAATCTAACTTACGCTAAGGACAACACACTCACCCATGCCCGAGGGAGGACTGGAACCTCCGACGGTGGGAGCACGCGAACCGTGACAAGGCGCCCAAGACCGCACGGTTACCTCGCGCGGCTTTTTTTATGTGTGTATGCTGTGTATTCCACATGTATGATATCGTTGGTCGCCCCCTACGATTCTTTCCCTGAATAGCTCCTTCTGCTATAGTTCCAGTGATGTTATTGTGTCTCAAAATGTGTCCTATGAGTTTGTCTCTCCTTGTTTGGATATGTCTCCTCAGCGATCTGGTTTCTTGTATTTATCTCAGCACCTCTTCATTGTTAAATCTGTCTTTCCAGCTAATCTTTATCTTCCTTTCGTAGCATCAAATCTCCAGGGCTTCTAGCCGTCTTCTCTGTTGTTTTTCTGTTCTCCAACTGTCACTCCCGTGTAGGGCTACACTCCAAACAAATGCTTTCACGAGCCGTTTTCTTATTTCCACACCGATATTCTTGCTGGTGAGAAAGCTGTTCCTCAAATGAAATGCAGTTTTGTCCCACCGTATTCTTCTTGCAATTTCTTTCTGGCTTCAACAATCCCCCTTGATACTGCTTCCCAAAAATGTAAATTCATGTACTGTTTTTAGCCCCTCTCTTCCAAATTTTATTCTTAAGGGTTCATACTCTTCTTCATAATTGCACGCCATTACTTCAGTCTTTCGCTTGTTTATTCTCATTCTATACTGACTGCAGACGATCTTTTCCATTTTGCTGAGGATCTTCTCTATATCTTCTTTCGTTTCCGTGATCACTGCAATGTCATCTGGGTAACATAGCACGCCTATCTTCTATCCATTGATATTTATCACCACCTCAGCAGTTTGAGAAACTGAAATTGAATGCATTGAATATGAGGAGAAAGAGCACATCCTTGCCTCATATTGTTTCTAATTTTTGCTTCTTGTTCCTGATGAAAATTTGTAATCACATCCAGTTCGCTCTTGTGGAAGCTACGTGCATCTGTTTGTATTTTAAAGCTGCTTTTTTCAACTCTCTGAATATATCTTGACAGATAAAATTATCAGTTGCCCTTTAAAGATCTACGAAGGCAATATAAGTTGGTTTATTTTTCCTTATTTGCTTTTCAACAAGAAGCTTCAATGCCAGAATCGCTTCTCATAATCCTAATGCCCTCTTGAATACAAATTGATCTTAACTCGGTGTATCGTCCACCTTCTCTTCCATTCTACTCACAATAATCTTTATAACAATGTTTGATGCATGTGTATTAGGCTTAAGATTAATTACTGTTCACGTTTTGTAGTTGCTGCCTTCTTCGGTTTAGGAGCAACGATGCATATCTGGAAGTCAGTTTATATCTCTCCTGTGTTATAGAGGGACCTAATCAGTTTTCATGTTGTCACCAACGTTCTTAGTTAGTTCTGTAGGAATGTCATCAATATCCGCTGCTTTGTTCCCTCGTAAATTTTTAAGAGCTTCTCAGCTTCTTCTCGCAGAATGTCGTCTTCTTTGTCACCTTCGTCTACTTCCTCTTCTTCTCATATTACGTGCTCTGATGACCGTGGTACAAGACCATGTACCATGTACCCTGTACCATGGCCATGTTCATAGTACAAGGCATATTTTTGTATCTAACGTTACGTCTCCTAATGTTGGAGAATTCGTCAGAGGCTATAAAGACTCAGACACCAGTTTTAACTCAACGATCGCAGCATCCAGAACTGTTTATACGTATCCACGCAATGGTCGGTTTTTGACGTCATCAGACTGCTATCTAAGATCTTGGAACCCCGTCGACGTGTGTCACGATGCTTGTTTTAGAGAAGAGTTAGCGCTGTTTGCTTTATTTAGCACTGAGGTAGACAACATTTCTAATTTCAGTCATTTTCCCTTTCTATTAAAAATTGTTTTGTGCTTATAAATTACTACGACCTCTCTGTTCATCCTAGGTTGGTTATGATTGAATCTAACTAAAACCGTAATGTTGGAAAAACAAAGTTGGTAGTTCGCTGCTCCCCGTACGTGGTCCGCTACCGCCAATTTATCTACGTTTCCCAGGCGACTGCTGATCGTATGCTTCTTAAGCCAGGGTGTTTTTTTATTTTTTACGACATATGCAAGGAATTTCTTTATTCTTCCGTTGTGGTAATTAGCGGGAAAAGGTACTTTTCTGTGTTCCCAAATTCACGCACCTTTCTTGAAGGTTTAAACACTGTCTCAATACCGTGTTTTCTAAGTACTTTGCTGATATGATCTGCGAACATTTTGACGAATGGGAGATAAACATTCCCTTTACATGGTTCTTTTTAGTAGAGGCTTCAGATCTTTTGGAATATAGTTCCTCGTTACCTTTTTGTGAGAGTAGCCGTTTCTTCTTAGTGCAATTCTCCCTCCTAGTGCTATGGTTCACAGATGGAACACCAATTTAGTCTGGTCCGTAACCTATTTCTGGTGGTCCCAGTCTTCTTTCACATTTACACTGACACTCGTTCATGTATTTATGTTACCTGCTAGCAATTCATTCATATTAGAAATTGTCTCTTTGATGTACAAACAAACAACTTTTTGTGTCTTTTGATTAATATGTATGTGTGGCTCAAGTATATATTTCTATGGTGCATGTTGATTCTGTGTTCTTTTTGTTTATGGAATCCTTCGCTCTGTAGGAGTGTTAAAGCTACGAAAGATTTTCGGAAAGTAAATGAGAAGTAGTAGAAATGAGAAGTAGTAGAAATGAAAACAGCGAGAAACTTAACATCAGGATTGATGGTCACGAAGTCAACGAAGTTAAGGAATTCTGCTACCTAGGCAGTAAAATAACCAATGACGGACGGAGCAAGGAGGACATCAAAAGCAGACTCGCTATGGCAAAAAAGGCATTTCTGGCCAAGAGAAGACTACTTATATCAAATACCGGCCTTAATTTGAGGAAGAAATTTCTGAGGATGTACGCCTGGAGTACAGCATTGTATGGTAGTGAAACATGGACTGTGGGAAAACCGGAACAGAAGAGAATCGAAGCATTTGTGATGTGGTGCTATAGACGAATGTTGAAAATTAGGTGGACTGATAAGGTAAGGAATGAGGAGGTTCTACGCAGAATCGGAGAGGAAGGAAATATGTGGAAAACACTGATAAGGAGAAGGGACTGGATGATAGGACATCTGCTAAGACATGAGGGAATGACTTCCATGGTACTAGATGGAGCTGTAGAGGGCAAAAACTGTAGACAGAGATTGGAATACGTCAAGCAAATAACTGAGGACGTAGGTTGCGAGTGCTACTCTGAGATGAAGAGGTTAGCACAGGAAAGGAATTCGAGGCGGGCCGCATCAAACCAGTCAGTAGACTGATGAAAAAAAAAAAATCCGATAGATCGCGAAATGGAAACGACAGTTAAAAATCCGGTAAAGCTTTGCACAGATCTGTGGTGTCTCTAGAATATCTGTCGATAGCGTCACGTCACTTTTTTCAGTTCTGAGTGCACAGTGAGCATGTAAAGATGCCTCGAATAATAACGTCTCCCGCCAAATATGGGGCCCACTCCGATGTTTCACCTTGTTTCGTGCACTTCCACATAATGTAAAAGTCATGCATTTCCTTCTTCGTGAGAGTTCTCGGCCGCACACTGCAGGGGCAACGAGGACGCCCCTGCAGCGTTTTCGATGGCAAGTGTTTGCTCAACCAACATACAGCCCGGACGGCTCCCTCGTATGTTCATCTCTGCTTACATGAACCGCTGGCTATGTAGACAATATTTTAGCACAGACAACGAACTGCATCACAGCATAAGGCAGTCTCGGAAAGCACAAGAGGCTGCCTGCTATGACGAGGGTATTTGAAAGTTGGTACAACGCTACGACAAATGTTTAAGAAGAAAAATGTGGAGAAGTGGTGTGGAATGCGTAGAGAAATGTTTCGAATGAAACGTTTTTCATTTGAGTTTCTATTTCGCGACCGATCGGGCCTTACTTTGCGAATAGCCCTCATATTAACGGGTCTGGGAATTCTGTTAGTCTTACATCTACATCTACATATATACTCCGCTAGCCACCAAGCGGTGTGTGTCGGAGGGCACAATTCGCGCCAAAGTCATATTCCCCCACCCCCCTCCCTCCCTCTGTTCTAATCGCTAATCGCGCGAGGGACAAACGACTGTCTGAACGCCTTAGTACGAGCTATAATTTCCCTTATCTTTGAATGGTGATCATTGCGCGATTTGAAAGTTGGTGGTAATAAAATATGCTCTACATCCTCCGCGAAGATCGGATTTCGGAATTTAATGAGCAGCCCCTTCCGTTTAGCGCGTCGTCTATCTGCAAGTGTGTCCCACTTCAAACTTTCAATGAGACTTGTAACGCTATCGCGATGACTAAATGTACCAGTCACGAATCTAGCCGATCTTCTGTGGACCTTCTCAATCTCTTGAATCAGACCCAACTGGTAAGGGTCCCATTCAGACGAACAATGCTCTAAGACTGAACGAACTAGCGTATTGTAAGCAATTTCCTTTGTTGAAGGACTGCATCGCTTCAGGATTCTACCAATAAACCACAATCTAGAGTTCGCCTTCCCCGTTACTTTTGTAATCTAATCATCCCATTTGAGATCATTTCCAATAGTCACACCCAGATACTTGACGGATATTACCGCTTCCAAAGACTGGGCATTTATTTTGTACTTGTACATTAATGGGGATTTTCGCCGTGTTATACGCAATAGGTTATACTTACTAATATTGAGAGATAACTGCCAGTCATTACACGACGCATTTATTTTCCGCAAATCCTCATTGATTTGTTCACAATTGTCGTGTGATACTACTTTCTGTAGACTACAGAATCATCGGAAAACAGTCTAATGTCGCTGTCAATAGCATCAACCAGATCGTTTATGTAAATCGTAAAAAGCAGAGGACCTATCAGGCTGTCCTGGGGCACACCTGAAGTTACGCTTGTCTCTGTTGAAGTCACCTCATTCAAGACGACATACTGTTCTCTGTCTGTTAGAAAATTTTCTATCCAACCTCATATGTCATCGGATAGATACTCTCTATCAGATTTAAAGGTCCCATGTTCTGTCGCTTGAAGCTTTGCATTGAGAGAGTTTTCTTTGTTTCCAGGGACTGATCAGCCACATGATCAGTGGCACTGAGTCTCACTCCGTTCTTGTACTGTATGGATGTTGCCATATCTTGCGATATTCTTCTTATCAATTTCTCTTTGTCTAAGTAGGGAGATTTTTACAAGCTCCTATCCTGTTTGACCCATGTTAAGAGCTCCGTTCTTGTTGTGGTCTTCCGTCTGACGATTGGTTCGATGCAGTTTTCCAAGCTATTCTGTCCTGAGGAAATCTCTTTATCTTTGATTAACTGCTGCAACCAATTTCCATTTGAACCTACTTACAATGTATTCAATCCTTGATCTCTCTCCGCAATTTTAAGCCTCTCCTCTTTCAGCTGCTGAGAATTCTTCCGGGTTGTATGGCCGTGGTCCATGGAACGCTTCAATCCCTGACGTTTCGTCCAAGGCTTCGTTGGACATCTTCGGACGTGCTCCTGGTTGTGCTGAGTCTTGCCGACTGACGAGTCGGACGTCGAAGAGAGGCCTAAATACCGTGGAAAGTGGGCGTGGTCTGGATTTCACGTGATAGCAGAAATAAACCTTGTCAAAGTTAAAAATTTTTTACTATCGATCATAGTACGTCAAAGATAAAAACTTCTCATTTATTCTGTAGCGCCACAGTCCATATATCGCTGAGTTTCATAGTTTCTTCTTTTCTGTTAAAATTATCCTGGTATTTATATATTTCGATGGCTTCTCTATATAGCCGTGAATAATAGTTCTTCATAGTACTAAAACTTCAGTTTCTGAAAATTTCACTACGTGATCACCTGATCGAAGAGCCACAGCTGGCTTGTCTGTTTTCCCTAGTCGTCAAAGACTTTTACGTTCCTTCAACCGTGTATTCACACTTTTCTTTGTAGTTCCAATGTAGACCTTGCCACACGTACACGGAATCTTATATACACCACTTGCAGACAGAGGGGGACGTTTATCCTTAACGGAACGAAGTGTTTGGCCCATTTTCTTAGTTGGTCTAGAAATCGGTCGAACGTCATGTTTCCTTAGAATCTTGCCGATTTGATCCATTAACTTTTTGATGAAGGGTAGAGAAACCGTGTTCTTCCATTGCTGTATTCTATCGATGTCCCTAGAAATCCTGTTATTCGCTCGCATAACTCTATTTATTTCACTAGAATACCCATTCTTCTCAAAAGCCTGCTTTAGACGTTTTAACTCGGCGTCCAGGTGTTCCGGCGTACATATCCTTTTAGCTCTGTCCACTAGACTTTTAATTACATCTCTTTTTTGTTGTGTATGATGATTGGAATCCTTATGCAAGTACCTGTCTGTATGTGTAACCATCCGAAAGACTTTATGTTTCAAGCTGCCATCAGTCTGTCTCATGACGAAGACATCTAAGAAGGATATTGCATTGTCTTTCTCTATTTCCATGGTAAACTGGATTTTTTTAATTTATACTTTTTTCATTCAAGCTCTGTCATAAAGTTCTTTTCTCCCCAGTTCGTGTCAGTACCTCCTCAATAGTTATCCGATCTACCGATCCAGTCTGCAGCATTCTTCTTTAGCACCACATTTCAAAAGCCTCTATTCTTTTTTTGCCTCAGATGTTTATCGTCAATGTATTACTTCCGTACGAGGCTACACTGTTACATTCGATACAAGCAACTTCGTTTGATATTTGAATTCAGTTTCGGTGTTAACAAATTTCTCTTTTTCCGGAATTCTTTTCTTTCTACTTCCAGCCTGCATTTTCTATCCCTTGTTCTTCGGCCAAGTTCTGTATATTTGCGTGGGTCTATATTGTCCACTGAAGGGCAAAAGAAACTGGTTCATCTGACTAATCTCGTGAAAGCCCTGGCGAGCACGCCTAAGTGCTGAAACACGACGTAGCGTGAACCCGACTAATGTCTGAAGTGGTGCTGGAGGGAACTGACACCACGAGCCCTGCAGGGCTGCCATAAATCCGTTAGAGTAAGAGAGGGTGGAGATCTCTTCTGAACATCACGTTTCAAGGCACTCCAGATACGCTCAATAATGTTCATGTCTGGGGAGTTTGGTGGGCAGCGGAAGTGTTTAAACTCAGCAGACTGTTCAAGGAGCCACTCTGCAGCAATTGTGGACGTGTGTGTTGTCGCATTGTCCTGCTGGAATTGTCCAAGTCACTCGGAATGCACAATGGACATGGATGGGTGCAGATGATGAGACAGGATGCTTACATACGTGGCACCTGTCAGAGTCATATCTAGACGTATCAGCTGTCCCATAAGACTCCAACTGCACACACCCCACACCATGACAGAGCCTCTACCAGCTTGAACAGTCCCTGCTGACATGCAGAGTCCATGCATTCATGAGGTTGACTTCATATCTGTACGCGTTTATCTGCTCGATACAATGTAAAACGAGACTCATCCGACCAGGCAATATGTTTACAGTCATCAACAGCTTAATGTCGTTGTTGAGGGGCCCAGGCGAAGCGTAAAGCTCTGTGTCGTGCAGTCATTGAGGGTACACAAGTGGGCCTTCGGCTCCGAAAGACCATATCGATGATGTTTCGTCGAATGGTTCGCACGCAGACCCTTGTTGATGGCCCAGAATTGAAATCTGCAGCAACTTTCGAAAGGATTGCAGTTCTGTCACGTTGAACGATTCTCTTCAGTCGTCGATGGTTCTGTTCTTGTAGGATCTTTTTCCAGCGGCAGCGATGGCGGAGATATGATGTTTTCGCGGATTCCTGGTATTCAAGGTGCACTCATGAAACTGTCGAACGCTAAAACCCCCACTGCATTCGGTAGCCGATCTAACAACTGCACTAGACACTTCTTGCATTGGCGTTGCCGACCGCAGCGACGTATTCTGCCTGCTTACATATGTCTGTATTTGAATCCGCATGCCTATACCAGTTTCTATCCTAAATT
This sequence comes from Schistocerca nitens, assembly GCF_023898315.1. Classification (NCBI taxonomy): domain Eukaryota; kingdom Metazoa; phylum Arthropoda; class Insecta; order Orthoptera; family Acrididae; genus Schistocerca; species Schistocerca nitens. The sequence continues at coordinate 927,382,582 of NC_064614.1, read as the reverse complement.
CATCCTATGTTTATCCTAAATTTGTTTATCGTAAATTAATACCAAGACCTGCTTCCAGCACAATACCAGACGGACGTGTTTCTACATGTACACGTCGAGGGAGGCGGCACAGTATCCTATATCCGAGAGGAGTGCAATTCAAATCCCCGTCTGAACTTCGAGATTTATCTTTTCCGATTTTTCCCAAATGACAGGATGATTCCTTTGATAGGGAACTGCCAGATCTCTTCCCCATCCTTCCTTAATCTGAGCTTGTTCTCCTTCTCTAACAATCTCGCACGTCGATTGGACGTTAATCTGTAATTATCCTTGTTTCAACATGCGCAGTTACAGTCTGTGCTACGTAGCTGATACATTATTCCTCTTGTCGAGTCGATTGTGGATGCAAGAAGGTAGTTCCATTTCCACCCCCGGTTCGAAAGTTGTTGGGGCCAGATGAGACGGCGACATCTGCCTGGGCGGATCAGAGGAAATGAGGGAAAATGGAAACGCGACGGCAGGCGCCGTTCCCGGCTGCAAGTGCAGCCACTTAGCTGCGCGGTGCGCGTGACTGGGGATGAGAGAACAAACGCAGGCGGTGACTTGCCGATGTGCGGCGGGTTATTAATTCGTCAGCCGCGGCAGAGGGCAGGCAGGCAGCCGGCGTTACGCGGAGCTTCGGTTCACCAAAGCCCAGCTCAACTCGCCTCACCTGACAGCCGTGGGAAGCGCCACGCGTCGCCAACTGGCGGAGCGTCCCGCCACCGCCCACTGAATCACTCGCTGAATCACAAATGACAGCCGCCTCTGCCGCTTTGCTGTTTCATCGCCATTACACATCGATCCCATAAAACATCCAGCACTTACAAACCACCCGACGACCACCCCGTCCTGGATTCGGTTCGACGTTCCTTATAGAATTATACCTCTAAACCGTAAATACGTGCCCTACTGATATCAAGTATGGTGAAGTTACGGGTATCCAGAAGCCACTCCTATGATCAATGAGCTGTGCTACGGAAGATTAGAATAAATGATGATGTGCACTACTGGACAATGAAATTGCTACACCACGAAGATAACGTGCTGCAGACGCGAAATTTGACCGACAGGAAAATGATGCTGTGATATGCAAATGAGTAGCTTTTCAGAGCATTCACACAAGGTTGGCGCTGGTGCCGACACCTACAACGTGCTAACATGTGGAACGTTTCCAACCGATTTCTCATACACAAACAGCAGTTGACCGGCGTTGCCTGGTGAAACGTTGTTGTGATGCCTCGTGTAAGGAGGAGAAATGCGTACCATCACGTTCCCGACTTTGATAAAGGTCGGATTGTAGCCTATCGAGGTTGCGGTTTATCGTATCGCGACATTGCTGCTCGCGTTGGTCGAGACACAATGACTGTTAGCAGAATATGGAATCGGTGGGTTCAGGAGGGTAATACGGAACGCCGTGCTGGATCCCAACGGCCTCGTATCACTAGCAGTCGACATGACAGGCATCTTATCCGCATGTTTGTAACGGATCGTGCAGCCATGTCTCCATCCCTGAGTCAACAGATGGGGACGTTTGGAAGACAACAACCATATGCACGAACAGTTCGGCGACGTTTGCAGTAGCATGGACTACTAGCTCGGAGACCATGGCTGCGGTTACCCTTGACGCTGCATCACAGGCAGGAGCGCCTGCGATGGTGTACTCAACGACGAACCTGGGTGCACAAATGGCAAACGTCATTTTTTCGCATGAATCCAGGTTCTGTTTACAGCATCATGGTGGTCTCAACCGTGTTTGGCGACTTCGCGGTGAACGCACATTGGAAGCGTGTATTCGTCATCGCCATACTGGCGTATCACCCGGCGTGATGGTATCGGGTGCCATTGGTTACACGTCTAGATCACCTCTTGTTCGCATTGACGGCACTTTGAACAGTGGACGTTACATTTCAGATGTGTTACGACCCGTGGCTCTACCCTTCATTCGATCCCTGCGAAACCCTACATTTCAGCAGGATAATGCACGACCGCATGTTGCAGGTCCTGTACAGGCCTTTCTGGATACAGAAAATGTTCAATTGCTACCCTGGCCAGCACATTCTCCAGATCTCTCACCAACTGAAAACGTCTGGTCAGTGGTGACCTAGCAACTGTCTCGTCACAATACACCAGTCACCAATCTTGATGAACTGTGGTATCGTGTTGAAGCTGCATGGGCAGCTGTACCTGTTCACGCCATCCAAACTCTGTTTCACTCAATGCCCAGGCGTATCAAGGCCGTTTTTACGGCGAGAGGTGGTTGTTCTGGGTACTGATTTATCAGGATCTATGCACCCAAACTGCGTGAAAATGTAATCACATGTCAGTTCTAGTATAGTATATTTGTCCAATGAATACCCGTTTATTATCTGCATTTCTTCTTGGTGTAGCAATTTTAATGGCCAGTAGTGTAAATACGAGAGGCGTCTAATAGGTAATGCAGCACATCTTTTCTGACAGCAGCTTAGTTTCATTCAGGATTTCAGTACACCATATTATTGCCCACGCTTTTGGGTACAAAACTCTAGATTTTTAACATAATATGTGCTCAATGCGATGGCCTTACGTCACCTTAGTGGGAGGCCCTGAACGCCCGCACGGTACCACTATTTTGGTCGGTGCCGGAACCAACGTCTTGCTGCATCAATAGGCTCCCCATTATTCGCTTAGTGCCTCCCGCGGACTGCATCCTTCATTCGGTCAAACAGAAGGAAGTCGAAAGGTGCGAGATCCAGGCAGTAGGCTGCATGAGCAAGAACTGTTCGATTACGTTTTCTGAGCACCTCTCGCGGATGCAGATACGTGTAAGGCCTTGCGTTGTGTTGGATAAGGAGATGTTCGTTCCCAATTTTGTGGCGACGAATAGATTGAATTTATTTAAAATCAGTACCGCCATTAGACTTTTTTTTTATTTGCAGTGTTACATTTACACGATCATGATTTCGGCTTTAGATTGCCATTATCAAGTGTTTTAATGTTATACAGTGCCTAAGATGGCATTGTGTTATATTTGACAGTATATGACAGTATGCCATCTTAGGCACTGTATAACATTAAAACACTTGATAATGGCAACCTAAAGCCGGAATCATGATCGTGTAAATGTAACACTGCAAATAAAAAAAAGTCTAATGGCGGTACTGACTTTAAAGAAATATATTATGACTGTGGCCCCACATTATGAAAAAATTATGAAAAAATTATTGAATAGACTGAAATCTTTTCTTCAATTTCCTGAGAGTATCGAACTACAATTCAGAGCACCGTGAGGGAGTGTGTCAAACAGAATAACCATTTCAGAGTCCCAGAAGACTGACGCCATTACTGCCGGCTGAGAGCGCGGCTTTGAACTTTTTCTGCGGAGGAGAGGTGGTGTGGCGCCACTCTATGGATTGCCGTTTTGTTTACCGTTAGACGTGATGAGCCCCTGTTTCATTGCCTGTGGCGACGTTGAACAAAAAATCATCACGAACCGCCTCATAACGCACGAGCAGCTCCGCACACATGGTCCTTCGTTGCTCTTTACGGTCTTCGCTCATGTGCCGAGGAACATAGCTGGCACACACCCTTGATGATGATGTTTGGTTTTTGGGGCACTAAACTGCGCAGACAAAATTTTTTTACTATCGATCATAGTACGTCAAAGATAAAAACTTCTCATCGATTCTGTAGCGCCACAGTCCATATATCACTGAGTTTCATGGTTTCTTCTTTTCTGTTAAAATTATCCTCGTGTTTGTATATTTCGATGGCTTCTCTATATAACCATGGATAATAGTTCGTCATAGTACTAAAACTTCAGTTTCCGAAAATGCTGATGTAAGTAGGCTGCTTAGGTTTTTATGTTGGTAACGCCACGTAGAGCTCTGTATGAAAACCACTGACTGTGCTGTGTGCAGTCTGTGGCTGTTTTGCATTGTTGGAATATTTGCTATTGTAGTGTTGGGCAGTTGGATGTGAACAGCGCGTAGCGTTGCGCAGTTGGATGTGAGCCGCCAGCAGTGGTGGATGTGGGGAGAGAGATGGCAGAATTTTGAGAACGGACGATCTGGACGTGTGTTCATCAGAAAGAGTAAATTTGTGATACTGTATATCATGAAATGATATATATTATTAAGGTAAATACATTGTTTGTTCTCCATCAATAGCTTTCATTTGCTAACTATGCCCATCAGTAGTTAGTGCCTTCAGTAGTTAGAATCTTTTATTTAGCTGGCAGTATTGACGCTCGCTGTATTGCAGTAGGTCGAGTAACGAAGATTTTTGTAAGTGATTCTTGAAAGGTATAGGTTATTGTTAGTCAGGGCCATTCTTTTGTAGGGATTGTTGAAAGTCAGATTGCGTTGCGCTAAAAACATTGTGTATCAGTTTACTGTTGATCAGAATAAGTAAAGAGAGAAATGTCTGAGTCCGTTCAGTTCTGCTCAGCTGTTTGAAAATCAAATAACGTTCAGGTTTTCCAGCACAGTAAGGGGATATGTCGACCCTGCCAGGATACCTCTCTGGAATCTTCTGATTTTTTCTTGTAGTTTGTGTAATTAGTGTAGCTATTGTTTATTGCTAGAGTGTAATTGTAGAGAGAATTTCCTTTGTAGTTGTAGTTTTTCATTGTTGTATAGTAAAACAGTTGTGACATGCATGTAGATTCCCACCAAGTATTTTGCAGCTGCGCTTGCAATTAACTAGATATTATTTTAAGTGCTATGTTAATGTGTTTTCTTATTTTACTCTTCAAATTGTACTTTTCTGTGTCATCATGTCAAATAGTGTGACAATTATGTCGAGTGAAAAACGTAATACTAGGCTCCAAAGTAAACTGAGAAATGACAGTGAAGACGAGAGTAGTGTGTTAGCGCCACAGTGTAATGAATTAACTAATGTTCAACATTGTAATTTGGTAATTGTGCATAGGGAAATGGACCAGGCGGCAAATAATGGTGTAGACAGTGAAACAATTAGTGAACAGGGAAGCATTATCGATCGATCGGTCGGCAACAGCTCGCCTCAGGAATCCGAAATGACTGGACACAATATTGCAAATACTGTAGATTCAGGTTTTGCTTCTCCACCGTTTTCTCAAATAAGTTAAGACACATTTTCTGCTTTTCAAAATGCGAATATTGCTGGTTCAAATGCACTTCCGAATAGCACTGAGAAACATGTTTCAGACACCAGTTCATTGTTATTACAGTGAATGCAACAAATGAGACAAAAGCTTCAAAAGTTAGCCACAATGGAACAAAATCTTCAAAAGTTAGTCACCACGCTTGAACAAACACATGAAAGTTTAACTGCTGGGTTCTTAAAATCGAATCTAAATGTCAAAAAGTCTGTAATGACGTAAAAACACGAATTTGTGAGCATTTCCAACCTATTTTTTCGCGTCATGAAAATGCATTACAGAATCACGGAGCAGTCGTAAAGGAACTGGAAACCTACTGTTCATGAAAATCACAACACCTTGCAAGCTAAAATTGACTCAGCTGCATCTACCGATTCGATTACGCAACTTGCATAAACTCAAAGGACACAGTAGATACGTTTTCAACACAAATGGACACTCTGAAACTTGGTTCAGAAAAACACACTGAGGAAATCAGTTCATTATCGGAGAAAGTAGATGAACTTTCGGATCAGTTCACTAACTTATCTGCAAAGGTAGATGATGATCTGAATGACACAAGACCCGTAGCCTTCACTGACACAGAAGAGTATGAACAAATTAAGAAATTTAAACAAAATCAAAATCAAATTAATACGCAACACAAAAGAGAAATCCGGGAAGTACAAGATCAGTTGGCACAAGTAATACAAGAATTACATGTTTCAGAGGACATTCGCGCTCCAACATGGGAGGAGGGACTTAGAAAGACGGAAAAACCACAAAATAATAACACAGGGCATTTCGGAAATTATGAAAGAAATTGGCAAGGTGCACCGATTTTTGAGATGGAACCGCCGACACGACGTAACAATGACCGATATGCGACCCGCCGACACGATGACTTTGACTATAAGCTGTTCATTACTACACGTAAATTCAAAACATTTAAGAACTCTGGCAATGACATTCATCCACAAGCGTGGCTTCATCAATTCTCTCATTGTTTTCCTCCCAAATGGTCATTGGAGCACAGATTACAATTTATGTGTGGTTACTTAGAGAATGAACCAGCTGTAAGAATGCGATCGGTCATTCACGATTGTCACAGCGAAGGAGAATTTTATCATGCCTTCCTCTCAGCATATTGGTCTCAAGCTACACAAGACCGAGTAAAACATAGTATCATAATGATGAAAGATTTCGAAGAATCTGAATTTTCCAGTCTTGTGAAATACACTCCTGGAAATGGAAAAAAGAACACATTGACACCGGTGTGTCAGACCCACCATACTTGCTCCGGACACTGCGAGAGGGCTGTACAAGCAATGATCACACGCACGGCACAGCGGACACACCAGGAACCGCGGTGTTGGCCGTCGAATGGCGCTAGCTGCGCAGCATTTGTGCACCGCCGCCGTCAGTGTCAGCCAGTTTGCCGTGGCATACGGAGCTCCATCGCAGTCTTTAACACTGGTAGCATGCCGCGACAGCGTGGACGTGAACCGTATGTGCAGTTGACGGACTTTGAGCGAGGGCGTATAGTGGGCACGCGGGAGGCCGGGTGGACGTACCGCCGAATTGCTCAACACGTGGGGCGTGAAGTCTCCACAGTACATCGAAGTTGTCGCCAGTGGTCGGCGGAAGGTGCACGTGCCCGTCGACCTGGGACCGGACCGCAGCGACGCACGGATGCACGCCAAGACCGTAGGATCCTGCGCAGTGCCGTAGGGGACCGCACCGCCACTTCCCAGCAAATTAGGGACACTGTTGCTCCTGGGGTATCGGCGAGGACCATTCGCAACCGTCTCCATGAAGCTGGACTACGGTCCCGCACACCGTTAGGCCGTCTTTCGCTCACGCCCCAACATCGTGCAGCCCGCCTCCAGTGGTGTCGCGACAGGCGAGAATGGAGGGACGAATGGAGACGTGTCGTCTTCAGCGATGAGAGTCGCTTCTGCCTTGGTGCCAATGATGGTCGTATGCGTGTTTGGCGCCGTGCAGGTGAGCGCCACAATCAGGACTGCATACGACCGAGGCACACAGGGCCAACACCCGGCATCATGGTGTGGGGAGCGATCTCCTACACTGGCCGTACACCACTGGTGATCGTCGAGGGGACACTGAATAGTGCACGGTACATCCAAACCGTCATCGAACCCATCGTTCTACCATTCCTAGACCGGCAAGAGAACTTGCTGTTCCAACAGGACAATGCACGTCCGCACGTATCCCGTGCCACCCAACGTGCTCTAGAAGGTGTAAGTCAACTACCCTGGCCAGCAAGATCTCCGGATCTGTCCCCCATTGAGCATGTTTGGGACTGGATGAAGCGTCGTCTCACGCGGTCTGCACGTCCAGCACGAACGCTGGTCCAACTGAGGCGCCAGGTGGAAATGGCATGGCAAGCCGTTCCACAGGACTACATCCAGCATCTCTACGATCGTCTCCATGGGAGAATAGCAGCCTGCATTGCTGCGAAAGGTGGATATACACTGTACTAGTGCCGACATTGTGCATGCTCTGTTGCCTGTGTCTATGTGCCTGTGGTTCTGTCAGTGTGATCATGTGATGTATCTGACCCCAGGAATGTGTCAATAAAGTTTCCCCTTCCTGGGACAATGAATTCACGGTGTTCTTATTTCAATTTCCAGGAGTGTATTTTGAAGACATGTTGCATAAGAATCAGTATCTGTCAAACCCATACAGCCCCTCAGAACTCATCCGCATTTGCTTAATGAATTTGCCTGAACATTTACGACAAATTATTTTGGCAGGACGTTGCAAAGACGACATTGAAGATTTTCAGGGACTGTTACAAGAATTGGAAATTGACATTGACAATTGTGGAACGCGAAAACAGGAGCACAACAATTACAGGTCACATCCGTCTCAATTCCACGATGAAAGAAATAATAATTGGACACGGCAAGGCTATTCTTACAACGCAAATCGTGACCAAAACAGACACCACCCGTATGACAACCGTTGGCAGAGTAGTAATAATTACAGAGGAAGATCACCTCTCCATGGTTATGACTGTAACAGAGACAATCAGAGAAACAGACAATATGGGAACCAAAATAATTATTATCAAGGGAGACTGAATAACGTCAGACCCAACAGTTCAGCCACAGTTAAGATTCATGGAGAAATTCTCCACCACATGACCGACAAGAAAAAAATTGCAGAAACTACGGACATGACGACAGTCGATATAATTTTAACAACGGACCTGAATGTCATCAGAACTGGCGGGATTCAAACAGGGCAGGGCCCTCTCGGCAAGGTGAATTTGTAGAGGTTAGATCTCCTAATCCCAGTAACAACGCGCGACAACAAAGGTAACAGACAATGACTCGCACCGCAGGCAGCCACGTGCGCCGTCTGGCTCAGAGAAAAATAACATAAGCTAGCCTTGAGAAAAATTCCACTATACTTTACTGACATATACCGCATTGCGTTCAAGTTGATATTCTGCATACTGAGGGACAGTAAAACATTGCACCACATTACACATGTAAAACCGTTTATTGAGAGATAATCTGCTTTTTAACTTAGTCTTTGCTATAAAATATTTCACTTCAAGTTACTAGTACACTTTGTCACACTTAGAAACTGTTAACATGCAACAATGTTTTGAAGTTAACTATCCAGTCTAGAACCAAGAGAACTTATTTAAATAGTAATTAAGAATGCATTGTTATAGTGAACAGACTTGACAGTATTGTTATTTGTACATGCTTGCTTGTTAGTTGCACGATTACGTAACGAATATATGGCTTACATTTGAACATATACTGCTAATGAGATTTTAATGCAACATTTTGGTTTACTTGAAAAGACATTCTTTATGTGAAGTACTTTCTGTGAGACTAAAGATGACTTAGCATTTGGTTTCTTTGACAGCTACACGATTATATCACGACGCCACTAATGTGTGACACAATTTACATTGTTGCTTTTGTGGTGTATCTGTTTTATATCTACCCTTCTGAACGGTCGTTGGTGGATGTGGAATGCTACAATACGCCTGTCCAAAGCATCGCACACGTGCTCGATGGGATTAAAGTTGGGTGAACATGCAGGCCAGTTCGTTCACCAAATATCTTCTCGTCCCAAAAGCTCCTCCATCCGCACTGTTCGAGGTGGTCCCGCATTTTGATTCATGAAAATGCTGTCAGTGCCTGATACACCACTGAAAAGACGCACTTGGCGAAGGAGCGCAGTGTCTCACTAACGTCGATCGTAGTTTGTTCCGTGTTCAAAGATTTTTAGATCAGTTCAACCAAGCAACATTTTGCCTCCTCTTACCGTAATACGTGGACCACCAAAACGGTTTTACTCTACAACGTTCCAGGGTGCATTACGCGTCTCTGCCACTTGCCATATGAGGGTACGTCTACGACATTTGATGTTCAATCAAGAGGAAGGTGAGATGTTTGGTGTACAAGGAAATTAACAGCTATCGTTCATTATTGTGAAATGAAAACAATTGAAGGTGAGCAACAAATTTAAATATCTGAGAAGATAACACTGTCGAACGGCTTCTTTTCAAAAGGTTCTCTCGACGAAGAACTAGACCGTATAACGAATGCCGGAGGAGGATTCCATAGTGTCGACAAAAGTCGTATTTGCAGCGAGAGTTTTCCGAGACACAAAGGAGCCACGCGACTCAGTATGTCCCAGTTTTGACTTACGGTGAGAGCTGTAGTAGAATAAACATTAGAAGTTAATCCGACCAGATGAGATAATGTAAAACCAACAGGCTTGCTTGCAGAATTGGTTTTATTGCTTTATTTATTCACGACGGACTAATAAATAAAGCAATAAAATCAGTTCTGCAACCAAGACTTGTTTTCACCACATTATCCATACTGGTTGCTATACCAACACCTCATGAAGTGGAGACAATGTTAAAAGCATGGTTGACAAGAGATGATACCTAGTTCGGCTCGTATAAGCATTCTTATCGATGTTCCTACAATTCCTGCCCATTCTCCAAATTGGAAATATAAAGTATCGATGTCCTTATAGTTTGTTGAGAATAATCATCAGAGATAATAATAGCTCCAGTCAACAGCCTACAGGATACAACAGTTGCACACAGACTCACACGAGAGTAATGGATACGAGCAAAAGTTTGAGATGCTGTTGGACAACCGTAGACCCAGAAGACTACTGTGCCGGAGTTTATGAAGACGTGTTGAAGATTCATATACAGACGAGAGAGCACTGCCGGGCAGTATAGAAAAAGAGGAGAGCTAGCATGAAGGTAAGTGGATACACTCCATTCGCAGACTCATCAAATACGCGAGTCTGAATGAATGTACGGTTTCATGTGATGCACCAAATACATGATGCTTCCCACTGCTGGCGGAGGTGTGTGTTTTGGACCACTTCATACTGTCTTTTGTGCTAATTCTGTAGGCAAGGTGTTAATAGTGTAACAGTTTGTGGAGAGCACTTTTAATGTGTAAGAAACGGCTTGCTATAAATTCCACAGTTCGAACATTAGGAAGTGTGCCGACAAAAAAACAATTTAGGTGAGTTTAAGGACGATCCTTTAAACCATCCCGCAGAGCTTATCAGAAATTAATTATATTGTGACTTACGATGAAATAGGATGCTATCTTTATAAAGAGTTAAATTGAAATACCTACAGCCAATCACTTCTGCTAATCTTCTTCGTTGCAACACTATTAATTTAAGCTACAGCTGTAAACGTTTTGGTTACTGGTATTGGATCATTTTATCGTCTCTGATTTCCAGTCTTACATTAGCAATATCAAACATGTGGAATACAACCTAGGAAACATAAATATCAACCTAAAAATATCTCTTTCCACGCCTTAACAACCTCAGTAGGTGTCACTGGCCGGTTACAAGAATCGTCTGCATTGTCCTATACCAGTAGCTATGATTCCCATACATTATAAGCGTCAAGATAAGATAAAACAGAAATCAACAGTCAAATAAATTCAGAAATACGACTTTGCACCGTAAGTCCTCATTTATTTATTACATGTACTCCAATCTCTGTCTTCCTCTACAGTTTTACTCTCTACAGTCGCTCTAGTACCGTGGAAGTTAACCCTGATGTCCTGACACATACTCCTTCTTCTGAGTGTTGTCCATGTATTCCCTTCCTCGCCGAATCTGTGGAGAATCTCTTCATTCCTTACCTAATTTTCAACATTCGTCTATAGCAACACATTTGAAGTGCTTCGATTCTCTTTTTTACCGCTTTTCCCTAAGTCCGTGATACACTACTATACAATGCTGGTCTTCATATGTGTATTCTCAGAAACTTGTTCCTCAAATTAAGTCCTAGGTTTCATACCAGTAGGCTCCTTTGGCCAAGAATTATACTCTTTGCTTGTGATAGTCTCCCTTTTATGTCCATGCTTTGTCCGTCATGGATTATTTCCCTTCCAACGTAGCAGAAAATTTCGTCCACTATTTTTGTCACCGGTTTTGTTGTTTCTAGCTATTCTCAGTTATTCTACTTCTCATTACTTTCGTCTGTCTCCGGTTTATGTGTGTGTGTGTCAATTCCTAAGGGACCAAACTGCTGAGGTCATCGATCCCTAGTCTTACACACTACTTAAACTAACTTACGCTAAGAACAACACACACACCCATGCCCGAGGAAGGACTCGAACCTCCGGCGGGAGGGGCCGCGCAATCAGTGACAAGGCGCCTCTAACCGCGCGGCCACTCCGCGCGGCTGTCTCCGGTTTACTTTCAATCCGTACTCTGTACTCATCAGTAAGTTAATTCCATTCAGTGGGCCCTACAATGCTTCTTCGTCGTCACAAGGGATAGCAATATCGTAAGTTAATCCGAGAACTTCGTTTTTCTTCTTGCAATCTTATTGTTTCGTCTTGGTTCCTGTACATATTGTATATTACGTGTATTTCCCTCTAGCTTGCCGCGCGGGATAACCGTGCGGTCTTGGGCGCCTTTCCATGGTTCGCGCGGCTCACCCTGTCCGAGGTTCGAGTCCTCCCTTAGGCATGGGTGTGTGTGTTGTCCTTACCGTTAAGTTAGTTTAAGTTAGATTAAGTAGTGTGTAAGCCTAGGGACTGATGACCTCAGCAGTTTGGTCCCATAGACCTTACCACAAATTTCCCTATAGCCTATACCTGTTTTTTTTTTCAGAATTTCGAATATCTTGCACTATTTTACATTACCGAAAGTTTTTCCCAGCTCGAGTATGAACGTGTCTAGGTTTTTCTTTAGCCTTGCTTCAAGTGCACCGCGAGGACTGTCTCCCCGGTGCCTTTACCTGTCCTCAAGCCAAACTGGTCGTCATGTAACAGATTCTCAATTATCTCCTCCATTTTCCTGTTATTCTTAGCAGCAACAGCACGACCTATTAAGTTAATTGTGCTATAATTCTGGCACTTATCTGCTCTTATGTGGATGATATTTTCCCAAAAGTCTGACGCTCTGTCGCCAGTCTCATATTTTCTATACACCAACTTGAATAGTCGTCTATTTACCCCTTCCCACAGCGATTTTAGAAATTCCAATGGAATCTTATCTATCCCTTCTGCCTTATTTGATCTCCAGTTTTCCAAATCTCTTTTCACTTCTGGCTCTAATATTACAATCCCTATCTCTTCCATACCGACTCCAATTTCTTTTTCTGTCACGTCACCAGACAGTCCCCGCTCCTCCTCCCCCACCCCCTTCATAGAGGCCTTCGATGTATTCTGTCCACATATCAACTCTCTCCTCTGCGTTTAACAGTGGATTCCTACTTTCAAAATCACCGAACGTTGTTTGGACTTTTTTGTATGTTCAGCCAATACTTCAACGATCATTTCTTTTTTAATTTCTTCACGTTTTTCTTGCTGTTATTTCACGTGGGCTTTCCTGAACTTTGTATTTATTTCATTCCTGGCTTTCCGTGATCATTTTTCTGGTTCCTTATTTTGTCGATTAGTTGAAGTATTCCGTAAATATTCCTTATCGCAGTGTCCATATGTTTAGCGAACTTCAAACACTTCTCATTATGTCTTAACACTTTGGTATATGACTACTTTCCATACTGATCCTTCCACACCGATTCTCTTTAACTTCAGTGTACGCTTCATCATAACATGAAATTAGTCTATGTTTGCTCCTGGGTGCTCTTAAATCCGATATCTTATTTTGGGATCTTGTCCGACCACGATGTAATCCAGCTGGAATCCTCCCACGTCTTCAGGAATTTTCCAAGTGTACCTCCTCCTCTAGAAATTCCTGAACAGAGTCTTCGCTATTATTACCTGATATGTGTTGTAGAACTCAATTAAGTTTTCTCCCCTCTCATTCCTACTATCATGCCCATATTCTCCCCTAATCATTTCTTCTTCTCCTTCCCCCTACCACACCACTCAGACCCCCATGATTATTAGGTTTCCATCTTCCTTTACGTACAATTACTAGTCCAATATCCTCATATATTTCCTCTATCTCTTCATCTTCTGCTTGCGACGTCGGCATTCATACATGAACTATTGTTTTCGGTGTTGGTTTGTAGATTTGGTGTGTATAGCTACTCGTCTCCACTCTAACGAATTGTTTCGTAAATGCTGTGAGTAGATTTATTCACCGTTACCGAACCGAGAAATTCCAATTCATAACTGCTTATTAAGAAGAGAGATTTAAAATTAAAGCACCAAGTATATTTTTAGACATAAGCTTTTTTTGTGAGGAACAAGCAGTTATTCTTCTTGCTTCCATTACACAAAGTAATTTGACAACTCCTCCTTGCACTCTTTTTTCGGCAGTGGAAGCAGTGCCGTTTTTGAAATAGGGATCATTTCAAATATTAAAATTAGTACCAAGGTTGCGTTTCCACTTGAGATTAAATGGTAGGTCCAACTGACCGGGCTGTAACGAAAAAGAAAAACAACATTTGTTTTGTGAGTTTCCGAATGTTTCAGAAACGGCTGTGCTTCCAGTTCTGAGACAACAGTTGTCCCAAGAGGGCAGCGCCGAGGAGAATAAAGAGACGAGATGAGCGCAACGCTCAACTGACATTAATCCCTCCCAAGGCGGCGGGTTGCGTGCCTCCTGTCTTGGCATACTTTTATGCTCTGTGGCCCCGGCGAGGTGAGGACGCTATATGAACACGGCCTGCGCGCTGTCTGGGTTGCCCATCGGACATTCTCGTCTTGGGCAGATGAAGAAGCGGCACTGAGCTACCAGTTTGTATTGAATTGTCTATCTCTCTCTCTCCCTCTCTCCGTCCGAAAAGGCCTTGGAAGGCCCAACGGTACCGACCGGCCGCCTTTTCATCCTCAAGCCCACAGGCTTCACTGGATGCCTGATATGGAGGGCATGTGGTCAGCACACTGTTCTCCCGATCGTATGTATGACCGTATGTATGACTGTTGCTGGTCAATTGAGCAAGTATTATTTCATTTTTTTATAAACATCCACATGCCCATATAAGTTGAAGCACTGTGCGTATAGTTAGATAATGTTATCAACTCTTTTTATATATCATTGCAATCCTGCCATGTAAAATCCAGTTTATTAATTCTTCATTGATTCAGAGATGACGTTTTTCATAGTTTACAAAGTTATATTTTCTCTTATCATTGGATGGAACTTTGCTGGGAGTTTGTGGACTTTTTCATTTCTGGCATTCATTTTGGAGTAGAACTTTCTCTCTTGTGGAGCCATTAACCAGTGACGATCGAGGATCACCATTAAGGAAGTTTTATTCTTTAAAACAGGAGCTGTTGGGGTGTTGTCACACTACCATCACATATATCACTTTGCGATAATAAGTAAAACTTGCAGCTTAAGCAACGCAAGGTAGCCGCGTTGTCTAAGGCATCTTGTCACAGTTCACGCGTCCCCCCCCCCCTCTCCCTCGGAGGTTCGAGTCCTCCTTCTGGCATGGGTGGGTGTGTTGTCCTTAGCGTAAGTTTCTTTAAGTTAGATTAATTAGTGTGTAAGTCTAGGGATCTTCTCACAAATTTCAAATTTTTGTCGCTTAATTTCTTGTCTGTGATGAAGGGAAGTAACTCGTTAGTGGCTTCTGGGGTAAGATTCATGAATTTCCCTTCGCTGAGGCGAGTCTGAGAAGGTGCAGTGACCGACCTGATTTTACAAATTTTAGAACAAAAATTAGTTTTTATTTAATAACTTGAAATGTGAAAGAGGTAACTTCATGAAAACTTCTTCAATGTGCTTTAACATGAACCAGGCTATAAATCCAAAATTACTGTATTCTATGTTTTATGTTTCGCGCTTTTTGGACTTTTGGATTTTTGAGGAAAGTAATCAGCAGATCTTGATGAAACTCAAAATGTAACAATGGTATGGAAAAGCGTTATGATATTATTTGAATATTTAATTTTACTTCAGATCTCGACGCAATGCTTTGTCTAAATGCTCGTGCCACATTAAGTGCTGCGGCTTGGTCTTCGCCTGGTGGCGGGTAAGTACCGATCTCAGTCGCTCGCCATCGTTGATACGTAGCCACAGTGTGTTCTTCCCCACAGTGCCCTCACAAGCTTAAAAATATCCAAGCAATCGTTACCTTGCGACCCTGTCATATTGACAGATCAGTTCCAAATATTACAGCGTAATGGATAAATTTAAGCACTTGGTATCGATACCAAATATCTGATCGAATCTGGTGTTGACTTGTCCTTAATATCACCTGAGGTGAATGGATGTTTGACCAAAGAACTACACCGTGTCCGTTCGGTAGAAGTGACTGCAAATGGACGGGAGACTACGGGTAAGATTTCCAAGTTCTTTTTGTGGCATCCGCTTTTCCCGCGTTCTAATAGGCTTAAACTGAACATTTTTGCCGCCATGTTGGTCGTCATGTTGACTGCACATTATCCTCCTTGCATCTCTGAACAGCTGCGGGAAGCACTGCACGGTCCCGATTTCTCTAGTTTGCGTGGGTGCATCAGCTGGTGGTTGCACCGGCGGTTACTTGCTGGTCCTTACAAACATGAGTTGACTGTGCAAGTGTGTCTGGTTCGAATGTTCCCAGGACACTATTGAAGTCACAGCGTGTTGTATTTACTGAGGCCACTGCTATGTGCTGTCTTTCTTATAGAGCAGCACGGCGCACAGCTGTCGCAAAACGATTTCACATTTTGTTCATATTTCACACGTCCCAAGGCGCTTGACATAAAATGGTTTCTGTACGGTTCTCACTGGCAATTACCTGTACGCAGTTAGTAGTACCATACACGTCATGATTAATGATGCTGCGTGCGACAAGGAACTCCCGAAGGCCAAACGTGGACTACGTTACTGTCATTTCGACGGGAACGTAGAGGTCGTAACCATCGATCACGCCGGTCTCGGCGTACGGACGATACGGATACTCAAACTGCTATTCAGATTACCCGTGAACGCAGGCATTGCTACAGCCCGTTGCTACAGCAACTTCCTGGAACATGTCGCCGAACAAGGGGTACAATTCCGAACCTATCCCGTCTTAAACGATTCAGGCAGGTTCTCATCATCGGTCTGCAGCGTCATGTGCCCTCATACCTTCTGCCGGCCGCGGTGGTCTTGCGGTTCTAGGCGCTGCAGTCCGGAACCGTGAGACTGCTACGGTCGCAGGTTCGAATCCTGCCTCGGGCATGGATGTGTGTGATGTCCTTAGGTTAGTTAGGTTTAAGTAGTTCTGAGTTATAGGGGACTGATGACCTAAGACGTTAAGTCCCATAGTACTCGGAGCCATTTGAATTTTTTTTTCATACCTTCTCACCTGCTGTGCAACCATAATGTATGACGTCAGCCCCACACATGTTCCGCTTGGGGGCTGGAGGGTCATTTTTAGTCTGACAGCGTCCAACGATGTGTCACGCAACGTCTGTGCCATTCATGCTGACCCTATCAATAACTTTCGCGGCGGCCCACGCCACGTCTACGGTACGTTCTTTCGCCATCCCGCGCCAGGGAGGTGGTTACCACGCTACAACATGATGGCATGACGCCTTCATTGTACCGACCAAGGTCTTCGAACCTGGTCGACGCACTTCCTTGCCGTCATCCGACACCGAGTAACGTATGCGCTAACAGCACTTGCCGCATCGGCGCGAACGTCATCACCGATCACTCAGGGCTCCTCACGACATTCTTACCCAACCAGCCGATGGTCCCTTGCAGATGTCGGCAGATGGCACTAGCGATGACCAAAACGTTTTGCTGGACGGGCAACCAGCCGAGGCCGCCACGAACTTTGTTAGACTGGTGTACAAGTTGAGATGCCCATCTTCCTTCTGATATCTCATGATCTCTCTCACCATGACGACGTTCACACGGACATTGGACAGACTTTTGCGTAGAGGCATGGGGTGACGGAGAGGAGGACGAGACGCCTCCTCCCCCAGAACAGTCTGCCACCCCTCCCAACACCCCCCCCCCCCCCTAAATCAAGATTGCCTGTTAATATTGGAATCGACACACTGCGGTCCCCAACGCACACCACCCCTAGCAATGGTAGACGCATATCCATCACCATTAGCACAGATGTAAAGGTTGTCCAGATTCAACATCAATATGGCTATGACTCATATATGTCTGCAGCTATCATTTGTAGAGTGGTCTTTTACTTACGCGAAAGGGTACCAGTCACAGACATGATACATGGCTGTAACGATCTTTGACTCACACGTTATCAACTTCTATGCCGCACCTTGCTCCACGAATCGTCGCCAGCGGTCCACATTCTTCGCAGACGACGTGGCCCCTCTGTTTTCTGGACACTGTGATCGCTTCGTTGTGTGCAGCGATTTCATCTAGGTCCTCTTCCCCGTCATTCGCCATGGTCGATACTGCGTACCTTGGTCGAGTACTTTCATCTCGTTGACGCTTGGGAGCAGATTCGTGGTGACGGTTCCACTTATTATATAGCACTTTCTGGGAGCGGACTTGACCAGTTTTATGTCTCTATCCACCTTATATTGAAGTATCTCAAGCAGAAAAATGTCACCTTGCATTTTCGCGCCATTTAGCCATCATGTGCACACTTACACTACTACCCCAGTCAGTCTGTCGCAGCAAAGAGTTCTGGAATCTTTGTCCTTCTCTCCTTGGTGACCCGCATTGCTGATAATGTATTGCCACTATGTTGGTGTCTTAAGAAAAGGGTCTCCCGTGGTACGCGTCCACGTTACACTGGTGGCTCAAGTGTGTGAAACCTGCAGTCACAAAGGTCTTCTTGCGTTACAGCAGGGAAACAGCGACGTGGCATTGGGTCACCACTAACTTTTACTACAGCTTCGCGAGCTCGACACATCAGTTGATGTCCATAGGGAGTACGAGTGTACTAAAGCCTCTCTCCTGCCCTCCAACATGATAAATTGTACGGCGCCGTGGTGAATTTGCGACCACAGATCCTTCCACCCAAGGAATCGCCGTCCACAGTCCATGCATCAGATGACCATAATCGTCGACGTCGACTCTTCGTCTCTACCCTCACCACCTTCGATCGTACCCGCCACACAATGAAGGCGGCGCTGGTGACTCCCTTCAACGAACGCTACCGCCAATTCAGCGATGACGCTGCGATGGCGGCACCAGTTCCTCAACCTCCAGCCGGTTTCTGAATGGGCCCTCACCACCTACGATGTCTGCGATCACCACAGATGAGGTGGTGGGCACAATCAACAAAGGTTTAAAGACAAGTCACCAGAACAAGATGGTCTCCCGGTGGTGTCCTGCTAGGCGTTCCTCACTTTAATGCACCCTCACTGGATGGTGATGTTTCGGGAGGTCTTTACCCCGTCCCGCCCAATACCACAATAGTTTCTCACTGGCGGTCATTTACCAGTGCCTAAGCCATCAGGGCGGTTGTAGGCGGTACAGTATGGAACCGCGCGACCGCTACGGTCGCAGGTTCGAATCCTGCCTCGGGCATGGCTGTGTGTGATGTCCTTAGGTTAGTTAGGTTTAAGTAGTTCTAAGTTCTAGGGGACTGATGACCTCCGAAGTTAAGTCCCATAGTGCTCAGAACCATTTGAACCATTTTTTAAAGCCATCAGGAGGGTCAAATGTTTCTGCCTACCACGCCTTACCTTAATGAACACGGATTATAAAATCTATGTATGCCTGTTTTCAGTGTGCACACGCATGGTCTTATCTACAGTCGTTTTACAGACTGCACATGGTTATGGGGCTACCCTTCAGGTGGCTTGGGGGGAATGCCGCGACCTCACCTCGATAGTTGTGTTCAGTCGACGCAATGTGGCGCTTGTCTCTGATTTTACAGGTGCCTTGGATTACGTTCGACGCCCTTTCCTCCTCACAGCGCGGCGTGTATTTGGTACTCTCCACTCTTTGTAGACGCCATTCGCTGTTTACTAGAGTATTGCAGCCGCACGACGAAGCCTCGTGAACAGCGCACGTCTACGCCACTCGCTATGCACCAGGGTGCGATTTGTGCTTTTCCCAGGGGGGGGGGGGGGGGAATGTCTTAGGTGCTTAGTAGAATTATATATGTTACTAGCTTGGACCGTGGCGTCACGCATGGTTAAACAGCTATTTATAAATAGACGTTAATGCCGAAACTCACTATTGACGCGTATGCACTATCAGAAAAGCCATCCCTTGTTATATCTTTAAAAGTACATTATAGGTAAAGCTTATTTACAAAATCATCTACATACAGGTACAGTTATACGAGGGGAATTCAAAAAGTAGAGGCACTTTTGTGAAAAGTTGTACCTATTCTGATGATAGAAAACTGAAACGTATTAATAGTAAGACTTATTAAAAACTTTCAGTGTTCGACTCTACAAATTTAAATTATATGCAAAGTTTTACTCCAGTGCGTGGGAAATAAAAATCCCAGGTTGGGATGCATAAACTAAAACCAGAGGAGGGGATGGTCTGATGCAGAGGGGGAGAAATCCCCCCCTGCAAATCGCACACTGCTATGCACGCATAAGCGGAAACACGCGGCTGGCAGTTCGCTCACTCGGTATCACGCGGCGCTCACTCACCGAGTGACGGGCAGCAGCCGCGTGGTCTCGCCATGCGGGTGCGGAAGTAGACACGCAATAGGAATTCGATCTGGCTCACCTGCCACACTGATCCGTCCGCTGCGGGTGACGTCAGATGCCACAGCAGCGCGCTCACTGCATCGACACAACGTAGCGGCACTAATGGCGCTCACTTTCAGTCAGCTGCTAAAATCTCAATGACATTTACACGAATTTGGTAAGTAAAAGTAAAAAAAAAATATTTACGTTGAGAGCGTGAAAACAGACCGTAATTGTAAACTTTGTCTGTAATGAACTAAAAAACTTCAAACCAGCTACACCGTAGCCTTTCATGAATAAATCGAGCCAGTGAACTAGTAGGATTTGTTACATTTGATAATATAAACGGAAAGAGAAAGGAAGCTCAAAGTGTAGTGGTGAAAAGAGATGGGCATTATTCAAACAGATTCCTATCTGGCTGATTATTCGAATAAGCAAGTCATTCAAACAGATTTATTAGCCAATAAATTATCTGTAAATTAAATAAGGAGTAACATTAATACCAATGTATTTTATTTGTTCTCTTCTTGTACAAAATTACTATTTTTTTTCTCTTCACTTAGTGCAGTTTCTGTTTTATAAATAAATTATTAATGGTTTGTGTAGAAATGTGCCCTGAGGCTCAGTGGCTTAAGTTCCAGTCTACAAAACTTAGGCTTAGGGTTCGATTCCCGGTTGGTCCAATGATTTTGTCTGTTATTGTCTCTTCTTTCATCTATAACAACGACAATAACGCCAAGTCAAGTTGCACTGTATTTCGGTGTATGTGTTGAAACGTAGATCCCACTCTAACTGGCTGTATCTGTTCAGACGAGGGAGAAGTAAAGGGGGCACCATCATGCCCAGCAAAGCACTGTGGTGCCGAAACCATCCTTCAAATTGAGCACAGCTTAGATTAACAGAGTAAAGAATGAAACATAAAAGGGCTTATAGGCGGTCGGCCTCAGCTGTTCGGGCTTTAGCACACTAGGTAGTCGCAGTCTTAAGCAACCAATTAAGTCAGTCGTGACTCATCAGCCGGGCGAGATGGACGTGGGATATGTTATGCCTTCTTTCTCATAAGAAACGTACTTTACTGTAATTATAAATATTATTTTTCCTTCGTTTTACTTGCTTTATGCGCTGCGAATTATAAGTTCACTACATAGATGTCGAAGCTTACGGAAAATGTAGTGATTCATCTATTTTTAATAATCAGTTTTGTATGAAAACCTCGTTATAAAAATTTACTTATATCATAAAAGGGAGTACCGATGCTGTGCGTCGTTGCTGGAGACGAGACATTTGGTATATCTGAATATTTAATGCTTCCTTATGGAGGAAGGAGTTTAACAAACAACAGCAGCGGTTCTAGGCGCTTCAGTCTGGAACCGCGCGACCGCTACGGTCGCAGGTTCGAATCCTGCCTCGGGCATGGATGTGTGTGATGTCCTTAGGTTAGTTAGGTTTAAGTAGTTCTAAGTTCTAGGGGACTGATGACCTCAGATGTTAAGTCCCATAGTGCTCAGAGCCATTTGAACCATTTTGAACAAACAACAAAATAACCTTTAAAACCGGTTGTCTCGGACTAGGCGGTTTGTAGAATACACTCTTCCAAGTAAATGGAGAACGGAGAAATTTTCATCACCCAATGGATGTCCGAGATAAATCTGCAATTGAAATAATAAATGCTTGCTGTGTTTTACAAAATAATGTGCCAGAAAGAGATGACTACAAATTTGAAGACATGTTGTATGTCCCTCCAGAACTGGAAATCCTCTCAAGTCATACAAGGTGTCTAAAGTCATCATGACATTTGTTTCGGGAAGCAAGGAATGTCTGGATGCTTCGATAAATGCACGGACACTTAAGGTGGGGCGGCTTATAAGTTCTCCATTGACAAACCGCTCATAACTGGCAGCGCGGAGCCAGCTTTCTGGCTGTCGCAGAGGCCCAGCACGCGGGCTACAACGCACGGGCTACAACGCACGATTTTTTTTTTTTAATTCGCTGCCACATACGGCCCGTCTAGTGCGTTACAGCCCTACCGACTCGGCACCCTTCATCGGCCTCTGCATTGCCAATACATCTCCCCTCCCACTGCTAACATGGCGCAAGAACCCTACGTAAGCAGCCAACGTGAGAATGCAGCCAACAAAAACTCTCCATTTTCAAAACCTTCCTCAGATTGCTGACACTGACGGATATGCTCGTTGTAGTGCTATAAAATGAGTGAACCAAGCGAGAACTCAGTGGTTCCTAAATTTTAAAATCACCAGACTTTTCATTTAAAGCCTCCTAAAACGTTTATGGAATGCCACTAGACGTCCAGAGTCTAAAGCAAGCGTGTCGTTAGAATATGAAATAGTCTTTCAATCCGACATCCGTCTATGCAATTACATAGAGCTCTGAGATTTAAAAATTTAGAAAGAGACACCGGGTTCGAGCATATGAAAGTTCATAGTATTGCAGAACACTTGCAACTCGCATATCGTGAAAATGTCAAGAGACGATTGTAAGAGGTTTTCACCGTTTTATATTAACTGCAAGTATTGCAGTAAAGTCTTACGCACGATTTAAAAACAAGTAGTCAACCTTCATTGCTGTCTATGACCAAGGGAGACTTACAACAAGCTATAGAAATGTAAAAGAAATCGAACCTCGAGTTTCGAGTGACATTATGACGTAAAAAGATGATTTAATTTAGAATGCAATCTGAGAAGTGAAGTTAAAGTGGAATCACAACAAATTATTTGCCCAGAACTACAACAGAATTGACGATTTCTCAGTCTTTGCTGAAGGCGATTATGAGAAGTTCTGAAAACTAATTTAAAAGAAACGAAAACTACATTGGTTTAATGAATGGCATAGATTGGATCTATAAATGCAACTGGATTTCATATTTATCTACACTACTGGCCATTAAAATTGCTACACCAACAGGAAATGCAGATGATAAATGGGTATTCATTGGACAAATATACTATACTAGAACTGACATGTGTTTACATTTTCACGCAATTTGGGTGCAAAGATCCTGATAAATCAGTACCCAGAACAACCACCTCTGGCTGTAATAACGGCCTTGATACGCCTGGGCAATCAGTCAAACTGAGCTTGGATGGCGTGTACAGGTACAGCTGCCCATGCAGCTTCAACACGATACCACAGTACATCAAGAGTAGTGACTGGCGTATTGTGACGAGCCAGTTGCTGGGCCACCATTGACCAAACGGTTTCAATTGGTGATAGATCTGGAGAATTTTCTGGCCAGGGCAGCAATCGAACATTTTCTGTATCCAGAAAGGCCTGTACAGGACCTGCAACATGCGGTCGCGCATTATCCTGCTGCAATGTAGGGTTTCGCAGGGATCGAATGAAGCGTAGAGCCTCGGGTCGTAACACATCTGAAATGTAACGTCCACTGTTCAAAGTGCCGTCAATGCGAACAAGAGGTGACCGAGACGTGTAACCAATGGCAGCCCGTACCATCACACCGGGTGATATGCCAGTATGGCGATGACGAATACACGCTTCCAAAGTGCGTTCACCGCGATGTCGCGAAACACGGATGCGACCATCATGATGCTGTAAACAGAACCTGGATTCACCCGAAAAAACGACATTATGCCATTCGTGCACCCAGGTTCGTCGTTGAGTACACCATCGCAGGCGCTCCTGCCTGTGATGCAACGTCAAGGGTAACCGCAGCCATGGTCTCCGAGCTGATAGTCCATGCTGCTGCAAACGTCGTCGAACTGTTCGTGCAGATGGTTGTTGTCTTGCAAACGTCCTCATCTGTAGACTGCAGGATCCGTTACAGCCATGCGGATAAGATGCCTGTCATCTCGACTGTTAGTGATACGAGGCCAGCACGGCATTCCGTATTACCCTCCTGAACCCACCGATTCCATATTCTGCTAACAGTCATTGGGTCTCGACCAACGCGAGCAGCAATGTCGCGATACGATTAACCGCAATCGCGATACGCTACAATCCGACCTTTATCAAAGTCGGAAACGTGATGGTACGCATTTCTCCTCCTTGCACGGGGCGTCACAACAACGTTTCACCAGGCAACGCCGGTCAACTGCCGTTTGTGTATGAGAAATCGGTTAGAAACTTTCCTCATGTCAGCACGTTGTAGGTGTCGCCACCGGCGTCATCGTTGTGTGAATGCTCTGAAAAGTTAATCATTTGCATGTCACGGCATCTTAAATTTCGTCTCTGTAGCACGTCATCTTCGTTGTGTAGCAATTTTAATGGCCAATAGTGTAATACCCTTAACCCATTTTATTCGCAGATGACGAATAAGTGCTTTTATACGTGTAAGTGATTAATGTTTCTAATAATATTTGTTATTCACAAATAACGAATAATAACTGAAATCTGTATTTGTTACTCGTCATTCGCATGAATTTCGTTCAAGTCTGGTGCTAAGCGAAGCGCATCGCGCATGCGCCAACTATAATTCGCAGCCTGTTTGAAAGTGAGTGCAGGCGCGTGGAATCCGCGTGGCTCACGCGGCTGGCACAGCCGCGGGTACATGGGCTCGCGAGGCTGTCAGTAACATCGGTAATCTTCGGCAACTTCCACCAACGCTCGCGATTCGCATCAGTGCTGCACTCACACACCACAGGCGCATGCGGGCGGCGCGGATAGACTACGCTAGCGGTCACGGCACAGTCTCCGTAGGCCAGGTCAATGGGATACTTGTTGGATTTATTCCTTTAAGCCGCTCTGTGTGTCAAGGATGCCTCATGTCCGGGCTACTGTATGCCATTGCACTGGAGCCCCGCACTGCCAGTTATACGATTCGCCTGAATGGTTTCACCTTGCGTGATAATACGAATCGCTGCAGGAGCTATGTCAACACTGCCACCTCTAAAGGGCAGTCTCCGACTGATTAACGTACGAGAGCGAACCTCCGCGCTCTTTGTGCATGCTATACCGTGGCACTGGCAGAGTTCCTCACCGTCTTCAACACGTAGTCTCTTGGATATCCTCTGACCATGTCTACATCTACGTGATTACTCTGCCTGGCAGAGGGTTCAATGAACCACACCTTCATGCTGTCTCTCTAGCGTTCCACTCTCGAACGGCACGCGGGAAAAACGAGCACTTAAGTTTTCCCGTACGAGCCCTGATTTCTCTTATTTTATCGTGATGATCATTTCTCCCTATGTAGGTGGGTGCCAATAGAATGTTTTCGCAATCGGAGGAGAAAACTGGTGATTGAAATTTCATGAGAAGATCTCGTCGCAACGAAAAACGCCTTTGTTTTAATGATTGCCACTCCATTTCACGTATGATGTCTGTGATACTATCTCCCCTATTTCCCGATAATACAAAACGAGCCGCCCTTCTTTGTACTTTTTCGATGTCATGCGTCAGTCCCACCTGATGCGGATCCCACACCGCACAGCAGTACTCCAGAATAGGGCGGACAAGCGTTGTGTAAGCAGTCTCTTTGGTAGACCTGTTGCACCTTCTAAGTGTTCTGCCAATGAACCGCAGTCTTTGGTTTGCTCTACCCACAATATTATCTATGAGATCGTTCCAATTTATGTTATTTATAATTGTAATCCCTAAGTATTTCGTTGAATTTACAGCCCTCAGGTTTGTGTGTCTTATCGCGTAATCGAAATTTAGCTGATTTCTTTTAGTACTGATGTGAATAACTTCACACTTTTCTTCGTTCAAGGTCAATTGCCACTTTTCGCACCATACAGATATCTTATCCAAATCATTTTTCAAGTGGTTTTGATCATCTGATGACTTTACTAGACGGTAAATGACAGCATCATCTGCAAACGATCTAAGACGGCTACTCAGATTGTCTCCTATGTCGTTAATATAGATCAGGAACAATAGAGGGCCTATAACACTTCCTTGGCGAACGCCGGATATTACTTCTGTTTTACTCGATGACTTACCCTCTATTACTACGAACTGTGACCTTTCTGCTTCTCTTCGATTTACGATCGAAGTAGCGCACATCTCTCCATTTTTGTACCTTGTCGTAACTTATTCTTTCGACCTTAGCTACGTTCGTAACAATCTCCTGGTCGCCCAACTTCCCTGTGCGAAGTACTTTTATCCCCGTTAGGAGGTGCATCCACGCCCCCTTTTTATTATCGAATGTCTGATATGTCGTTGTCGACGATAAATCCCGACCAGTCCTCGACATTATCATGTCGAACTGACTACTTCGCCACTTTTATCTGATTTCCAACTCGACGAGACCAAAGAGCATCGTCTTACGTGCCCTCTGAAACGGAACATTTGGTTTCTCATCCAGTGCATTGTGGTCTATTATCTCTGCGCTCCGCCAACAACGATTGCCTTGAAGTTCCTGCTGTTGCCCGAGACTCATCTGGTTTGGAGGACAGTCTTTAGAGTAGCTCTTCCACAACGGCCCACATATGGTTCTGGATGTCTAGTAGTGGGTCGTGATCTCGGGTATTACACTCAGTCGGTCCCAGTCGCCACATTACCGACTACGCCTCCACAGCTTCTTGACAACCGCCCTCCTCTCACACAGTTGGAGTGTGTCATGTTCCATGAAACATCCACGATCATCTTTCACATTACGTACGCCAACACGTACAGTTCAATGAAAGGATGCAATACAAAAAAATCGTTGTTTCATGGTTTCTGGGATCTTTTATCATCGATTCCTATCGCCCTAAAGGAAGGCCGCTCAGTTAGGACGGCACGCCAGAAGAACGATCAGTTTCTTTTTGTTTTTGGTAGGGTCAC
This sequence comes from Schistocerca nitens, assembly GCF_023898315.1. NCBI lineage: Eukaryota > Metazoa > Arthropoda > Insecta > Orthoptera > Acrididae > Schistocerca > Schistocerca nitens. The sequence goes on along the minus strand of NC_064614.1, from coordinate 927,355,699 downwards.
AAGTGGAGGTGCCCCATAGGATTAGTCTTGCTTTTTGCTTCTTTTGCTAGATATCCTTAATGAGACAAACCCTACTACTCAAAAAAGGCAACTGGCTGTGGTGTACAGAACCCGTTTTCGATACATACATGCATTTTGGAGTTTTTTCATTTGTATTTTGTATCCATGCTAAAAAAAGGGGGTTAAAACAATAAATAAATGGTTAACGTTGCTGCCTTCGTTGCGAAAGACGGTTGTTCGATTCCCAGTACCTCTAGCTGTCTTTTTTTATTTTAAGGGTAGGGATGTCTGGCACTGGTTGTACTCAGCACCTGAGAGGCCAAATGAGGAGCTACTTGAATAAACAGCCAGCGGCATCACCAGGATTCATCTACTGGCAATAACGGCTGGAGGGATTGGCGACATGCTGATCAATGTCCACCACAATTCTCGTCCTGTTGTGTGGGCAGCACTCGGCCTGTCGAAAAATGCCTAATCCGTAAATGATATTTACTTTCCTACTAAAAATAAAACATGTCCCTTCTTACTACAGCAGATGGTTTGGATCAAAAATAGATGTAAAGAGTCTTCTTGTTAATGTTCATTGAAATTCTTACTGCTTGTCTCTGTGCTTAGTCTTCTTACTGTGATGCTCTTGCCTGACATAATGTGTATATATCAGCCATTCTTTACATACGGTTTTGAGATTTTACTCGCATCAGAACTAGAATATTGGATTCCACGGAGTCTGAACGACCTAAGTAATGAATTATTGAATTCCGCGGAGTCTTAATGACCTACGTAATGAAGTGGAGTTCTCTTATTCCACGCAGCAAATGACTGGCATGGTATTGCACCACAATTTAGTCAACGGCGATAATGTACTGGAACGTGTCGTGAACGTCAAATGATATCCTGAATTCTTCCCTCCGAAAAACAAAGTTTAATAGGTTGTCCCACTTACTTGGGCTGTAAAAGGATGGCGAGAGGAAGGGTATCCGGCCACCCCTTAAATTCTTAAATAACCATGCCGACCCTGAGCCGATGCGGTACAAAGGCAGTAGAATAAGAAGAAGATTATGTCTCTCGCCATGTCTTCTTTGCCGCATGCAATTTGTGGCCGACTTGGATACAGTCATAAGACTCCAACTCCTTCCCCTCAGAAACGATTCGTGAGGCTGGTAGATAGCGTAAGGGACTTGCGTGGGAACTGTATATATGCTGTATCGTTTGCTCAACCTACCTACACTAATTAAAAGCTTTCAAATCGGCAGTAGAACTAAATTGTAATCTGAAGTGTGTGGAGACATTAATTCTATCTTGCGAGTCGTTATACCATTCGTATGAGTTCAATTTGACGATAAATTAGTAAATTTTCTCATAGTGCGGAGCTGCAAAGAAGCAAACTGTTAATTTTTTTTTCAGAGAAGGACCGCGTAACAGTGAAAATTGTGGTTTATTCCGACAATTATATTGCCAGAAGAGTACATAACAAATGAGGGGAAAAAAACAAGCATTTGCTAACTAAACATTAATCTATCTCTGACAGTTAATTTGAGCCACAGCTGCAACGCCTTTAACAGGTTTCAACACGACCCCTAGAAAGAGCACGTTTTTTTCGACGCACGCAAGCTATAATAAATAAAACCACTCCATACCGCTTAGCGATAACGACATGGTTCACACCAGAGTTCGCCAAAGTCTTCTGATCAAGAGCCAATACTGACATTTTTGGTCGGCACATCGGACTGCATCTTTACCCGTCTTATTATTGATCGTTAACCTACATAAATTCGATGTTAGTCTTCAAAAGACTAGCTATAGTGAGGGTGGGATAAGTTGCCCGCTGGCCCCAAAGCACACATCGCTAAAAGTCGATATCATTCGGAACGTTTCGTGTCGACTGTTCTCTGTTTGACCGCTGACATCGGAAATATAAAAGCGTGTTGATGATTTTACTGTGTACAAATGAATGACTTTGATTAACAATAGTATCTGTGCTTACATTTAAATGCACTACTGAATATGAGACATAAGAACAAGTTTCATAAACGACTAAAAAGTCAGTTTTCTCTATATTTTACATCTTCATCTACATCTACATCTATACTCCGCGAGCCACCTTACGGTGTGTGGCGGAGGGTACTTATTGTACCACTATCTGATCCCCCCTTCCCTGTTCCATTCACGAATTGTGCGTGGGAAGAACGACTGCTTGTAAGTCTCCGTATTTGCTCTAATTTCTCGGATCTTTTACTGCAAAAGCCTTAGGTAATTTAATGTTCTTTGTTACAGATAAGCTCTACATTCGAAAATAACCGTCTCCGTAATGCGCAATCGCGAATCCATGTTACTTGTTTGTCAAGATTTATACCATGGCAGCTAATCGATACGAATCGCAGAATCCCGTGAGTTGTCCGTACCGAGACAATAAAACATTTCCTCTGAGACTTCTTTTGAACCTGCAGTGGCTGTGCAGCTTACCCCTCTGATCTTGAGGTAAGCGGCCACCTTTATTTATTTCACGATCGAATATATAATTCAAATATTACTGTCTCTGTAAAAATTTTTGTTTGCTACTGAGTAGGATAGCTACCCTCTTAAGAAGCTCTTAACTCTACTTTATTCCTAGATGTATGTTATTATAAAATACGGGACACAAGAATACTAGAATCCATGACCCGCAATCTGACGACAGGTATCCTAGACGCTTTACGCATTATAATTTTCAGTAACGAAAGTAACGAATAATGTCTACTTCTTAAAGGATACGTGCCTCAAATACATCTGTATATATGGTACAAAATTTAATCACTGCTTTCATAACCCTATGTTGAGAGGCACCCACATGGCTTGCTCATACTGTGGCATCAAGCAGTCAGGCCTGCAAGATGAGTGGTCTGCCAAGCGAGTGGATTTATTCTTATCTATCGAGTAATATCAATGACTGGTTATGAGCTCTAGTACTCACAATTAAGCTACACATTATTCTTCCGTTTGAATAATACGCAACGGAAACGGATAACGCACATCTGACTATTTGGAATTTACACAACTCTGATTGTACACTACGCTCTGGCAATACCACATTTTCTTTCTTATTCAACGGCTTTGATCAACACGTGGCCATCGCACTGAATGTGAATGGAGCACACAATATAAATTCTGGATATCACGGCTACACACTATCCGAAGAACAAGGCCACCAATCTTTTTCTTTTCACTATCTTTTTATTGCGATAAATTCTATTATGGTTCAAAGATAACCTAAACACACCATTACATTTTACACAATACTTACACATGAGAAACTCTGCCCAGTGGGCACGGCTGTACATTGGTGATTCTCTATCTTATGGTCTCGTAATTATCTAACGCTACAGTGCACTTTCTGGATAGGATGGTGGATCTTTTATTATTTCTCACACATCGACTCTCACACCCATCATCACGAAACTTTTTCTCCAGACCGAGCGGTACAAAAAGAACAAGCAAAACCCACTGCCTCTGAACCTATCTTGCTACTCTCCCATGCAAACCACACATACGTATATTACATGAAATACATCACACTGGCAACATACAATACAACACAAAGAATAGTCACAACATTATAATCACATCACTTTCAGCTTTCCCACTTCAATTAGTATTCATCCCAGTTTCACACGACACTGCCCCACTTCGTAACTTTTCTTTCGTACTACGAACTCTGGAGGATATATGCACGTCTTCCTGTGCAATGCAAGCGAAGTGGCGTTGTTGGATACACAGCTGACTGACCTTGCTTCTCTCTCAAAGAGTTTGAATCCAGCGTCACACGGAAACATAAAACGCAAAGTACTATTAAGAACATATTCGTCACACACGCGAGTCCTCAACTGATACCATGGACGCATACTTCTCTTAGTCCTTTGTCTCATACACAGATTGAGAGTCACACAGTACTCACCACGTGGAAGTACTCGTCTCTAATTTCAAGTCCTGCACACGTCATTTCTTAAATATTTCCAACTTATAGTACACACGCCAGTAATTCAGCTTAACTTTAGCACTCGGAAGTATTTCAAGTTAGTACTAGCACTCGCAATTATTCCAACTTAGTACTAGCACTCGCGAGTATTTCAACTTACTGCTACACGTGGTTTCACTGTGACCGTTGGTCACTTCCGAAGATTACTACGAGCCCCTTAATATTACCTACCTGTCATTTAATTCTCCCCCCAAAAGTTCCTGAAATATAGAAATAATTATTCCAAACTACTCTTAAGTATTTCACATGCATACCATTTTCTCCACTCTTTTGTCTTTACTGAGCACACCTAAGACAGGTCTTACCAACACAAGATCCAGCGCCAGAGTGCTGAAACATGGCCGTTCTTCAGGTCATCTCGCACCTCTGCCGAAGTTGGGGAGCACCTTGCTACCGTATTGGTCAGCCATATTTCAGGCGCTCAAAGCTCAGGTAAATTTGATCTCTTTGGTTCCACCAAAGGTGACCAAAGGACCGTCTCAAAGATGATAATATATTGCACATTCACTATCTGCGGTTAGCAGACAACCATACATTCATTCATTTCACAGATCTCACCAAATTGGGTGTAGGGATTTATTTTGTGGGAGTGGACATGTGATCAATTAATTACATTAATTGTCATTCTTTCCTACACTGGTATCCGGCTTCGGTGTATTAAGTGAAATTGAGTTATTATTACAAAAAATATGTTGTTCTGACAAGAATAACGAAGAATGTTGTACCTATTTTCAATGTCAGGCGGTACTGTACCCTTTCAATGTATCACAGCACCTAACGTTTAATTGACGATGGATTTGCCGAGGGGTCCAGCAGTGTCTCTGGTCACCTGAGCTTTCTTCCTTATCTTTCTGGCTATAGGATCACTGACAGACATTTTTATATTCCACAGGCAGTAACAAAGTGCACATGACATACAAGATTGTGTCTCGTTTATTTGACCAAACTCGAGGTCAGCGAGGTGTCTTTGCACAAGTTCGTGGACGGCTGAAGTACAAGACTAAAAAAGAAAGTTGTTGTTTTTGCGAAACCCTGAAATTGTCTCCCATTACAAAACGTAAGTTTGAAGCTCAAAGGCGTCTGCAGCCTTCCTCTGTAATGATGCGGAATCGTGGCGCCCTGCAACGTCACCATCGGGCTCAGCGACGTTTCAAACAGCGAGGTGTCGAAACATGCGAAAAAGAAGGTCGCAGATCAGAAATTCATGTGAGCTTTAAGGTGGGTTAATGGCGTCACAGTGACACAAAATTTCACCACAATTCTGCCAAACGTCATCATGGGCGTGTCATACAATTGGAAGGTCGTCAAACGTTCTTTCACTGACATTTCACCCCTTCTTTTGAAGCCTTTGCGATGGAGGTCGAAACAGGGACACCCAGATTTGGAATCACGCGGTTTTCTTATGGATCTACATTGAAATGAACACCCTTAGCTGCTTACAGGCGTTGACATACGTCAACGGGGACAGATGAAAATGTGTGCCCCGACCGGGACTCGAACCCGGGATCTCGACGTCCCAAGGGAAGGGGCGACTTCATTGACGGCCTTTATGGCACCTCCTGAGGGCTTTCCCTGTTGATTACGATCAGCGGTGTGCCTGAAATATTTTCTTCGGCCATCTTCTTCTGTGTGAATGCACAAACAGTGCCCGAACTCTTACGGGAATCGGCAACGCGCCGCGAGTAATGAGTATAATGGGCGGGGGCACTACGAATGTAGTGCGGGACAATACGTTGAGAATGTGGGTTTCGCGGGAGGCGTTCCAGAGATAAATCCCTGCAGTCGCGCTACCCTCTGTGTCCTCGGTGGCTCAGATGAATAGAGCGTCTGCCATGTAAGCAAGAGATCCCGGGTTTGAGTCCCGGTCGGGGTACACATTTTTATCTGTCCCCGTTGACGTATCTCAACGCCTGTAAACAGCTAAGGGTGCTCATTTCATTGTAATTTCATTCTAACGAGCTGCATGGTCCGAAAGAACAGATACCATCTTAGTATATATATTTCTTATGGATGGCCGAAGAAAATATTTTAGGTACACCGCTGCTCATAATCAACAGGGAAAGCCCTCAGGAGGTGCCATAAAGGCCGTCAATGAAGTCGCCCCTTCCCTTGGGGCGTCGACTCCCGCGCATTTCGACAGTTCGCAGGCACTGCTGACGACCCGCATACGATTCAACCCTATTCTAAGGAGATCGTGTGGCAGCAACCCTACTGAACGTGATCTGACCCTTTTGGAGTGTAATGAGACCGAATTTTTTGCTCTGGTATGCCAGGTGGAGCTTCTAGGAGGCATTAAAAAGCGCTCGACGAAATTTGAATGTGATCCGAAACCACAAAGGGTTTTATGCTTTTTCATCCATCCTGCTTGGTACCCTCCTGTGACGAATTGCAGAGGATTGCGATACTGAGATGTCCGTGAATGAAACGGCAACGGGTCCCTCTAAGGAGCCCAGTTCGGCAACACCTTTGGTGTCACATATGCATCTTTGTTGAGCTCAAAAAAGTGGCTCAGAGCACTATGAGACTTAACATCTGTGGTCATCAGTCCCCTAGAACTTAGAACTACTTAAACCTAACTAACCTAAGGACATCACACATATCCGTGCCCGAGGCAGAATTCGAACCTGCAACCGTAGCACCAGCGCGGTTCCGGACTGAAGCGCCTAGAACTGCACGGCCACACCGGTCGGCTTTGTTGAGCTCGTTACGAATGCAGCTGTCAGAGACTTGGAGACCCATTAAGCTGAGTGGTGAATCGTGGGAGCTCTAGAGCGTGAGGACTGGGAACCCACCTAAGTCGTGTCGAGTGAATGCCTGCCGCAGGCGCCAGAGCTGCCACGATTCGCCACTCAGCTGAATGGGTGTCGAAGTCTCTAACAGGTTAGGTACATTTGTAACGTGCTCGGCAAAAGTGTGTGGGTGGCACCTAGGGTGTTCCCTGCTGGGAGTCATAGAGGAACCCTTTGCCGTTTCTCTCACACACATGCCTCCATGATAACGTGACAGATGCGCGCGAAACAGGAAGGTTAAAAAAACATAAAAACCCTTTGCTGCTTCAAATATCTGTCAAATTTCGTCGACTGCTTTTGAATGGTCCTTGTGGTTCCACACTGTATACCAGAGCAAAAATCTGCGGTCGCACTACGCACCAAAGGCGTCAGATTACGTTTAGTGGGGTTGAAGCCGTATGATGTTTCTTCAGAGTAGGGTTGAGTCATATCGGGCAACGTTGTCAAGAACATACGGCTGTTGTTCATGTTGTTGTTGTTGTGGTCTTCAGTCCTGAGACTGGTTTGATGCAGCTCTTCAAGCTACTCTATGCTGTGCAAGCTTCTTCATCTCCCAGTACCTACTGCAGCCTACATCCTTCTACAATCTGTTTAGTGTATTCATCTCTTGGTCTCCCCCTACGATTTTTACCCTCCACACTGCCCTCCAATATTAAATTTGTGATCCCTTGATGCATCAGAACATGTCCCACCAACCGATCCCTTCTTCTGGTCAAGTTGTGCCACAAACTCCTCTTCTCCCCAATTCTATTCGATACCTCCTCATTAGTTATGTGTTCTACCCATCTAATCTTCAGCATTCTTCTGTAGCACCACATTTCGAAAGCTTCTATTCTCTTCTTGTCTAAACTATTTATCGTCCATGTTTCACTTCCATACATGGCTACACTCCATACAGATACTTTCAGAAACAACTTCCTGCACTTAAATCTATACTCGATGTTAACAAATTTCTCTTCTTCAGAACCGCTTTCCTTGCCATTGCCAGTGTACATTTTATATCCTCTCTACTTCGACCATCATCAGTTATTTTGCTCCCCATGATGTCTTCAGAGTAGGGTTGAGTCATATCAGGGTCGCCAGCAGTCTCGAACGTTGTCAAGAAGATAATGCTGTTGTTCTTCACTCTGCAAAATGTCTAAATGTGCGGAAATAAATTCCCCAACGGAAGGGTTGGTTTCATTGACGCCCTTTACGACACCCCATTACGGCTTGTGTCGATTCTGAGCGGTGGTGTGTGTGAAATGTTTTCTTCGGACTCCTATAGGAGAACCATGTGATTCCAATGCTATGTGTCACTGTTTTGATTTCGACTACAGAGGTTTCAAAGAAGGTTTGAAATGTGGGTAAAAGGAAGTATGGCGACCTTCTCCAATCGGGCGACACGTCCACGATGACGTTGGGCAGATTTGTCGTCAAATCCGGTGTCAGTGTGACCTTACCGTTCAGATGAACTTCTGAACTGTGGCCCTTTTATTCGCACGTTTCGACAGCTTGCTGTTTTAAGTGCTGCACACCCTGAGAGTTACGTTGCAGGGGGCCACGCATTTGCAACTTTGAGCTAATTTTCAAACTTAAGCTTCCCAACAAAGGACAATTTCAGGATTCAACACCATTGACAACTTTTTCTTTTTAATAGTGTGTATGTGAGAACGAGAGGTATCCTCTTTAAAAGCTGTGGTCTCCACAAATTTTTTTCCAGGCTCATGCTGATAATAGGTCTTCTTGTAGATTTGGAACCCTTTTTAAACACTATTGTATGACATTTTGTAAGTTGTTAAATTTTCGTACTATTATTACTTTGACATCTTGATGTAATTTAAGGTGTTGTGCGTTTCATATAGAAACAACATGAAATCATCTGCGTATGGAACAGGGCCGCGAGCCAGGTATAGCAGCGAGCGCGGGCCGTGGGTCGCCCGAGTATCGAACCGCGTCCCCCGGCGCCGCGGCCCCCTGACGCCTCCCGCCTCCGCCCCCGCCTCCCATCGCCTGCATCCCCTGCCCCCTCCTGTCCCCCAAAGGGCCTGGCGCGAGCTGACCCCGCGACTAACGACTGTTTGCCGATTCGGCACTCGCTGCATAATTAATGATTTGTAAATGTTGCCGGGCGCGCCGCCTGGCGGCTGGCAGTGAGGGATGCGCCGTAACGCACTTGTTAGCCGGGCCGCCCCCCGCCGCCACACGCCGCCCCCGCGCCGCCCCCGCCGCCTACGCCCACCGGTCGATAGCAGCGCGCGTCCTCGCACGGCACGACAGCGCGGCGCGGCCGCAGCCCTCTGGGAACAAGGCGAAGCCTTCCCTTCTGCGCTGTCCACGTCCGCCCCGGCCCTCAGTAGTTCACTGCTGCCGCACTCCCACAAGCGTTCTCACACGTGTCTGCTAGCTACAGTGGAATCACCCGATTGCTGGTCAGGAGACGGTTGGAATATTGTTACATCTTTTCAATGACGGTAAAATATTCTGAGTCGTTAGGCCGCGTCATGTTCCTCTTCAGCACTGGGTGATTCGATCACTCCACTGGGCTCTTCTTCAGGAGTCTACTGGTGTAAAGCCAGACATCTCGAGATTTGGTGTGTGTCAGACAGTGTGAACTTCACCTGCTGTTGCACGAGAGTTCCACAGTAAAGTATAACTGCCTTGTCTAACACGGAGGCATTTAAAGTGTTAGGAACACTACATGCGTCGTAAGCATAGCTGCGCGACGTAGTAATTTTGCATTCGACGCCCCAAATGAAATTGCTTGGATACTTTAGGATCACTACGCTGAGGCGATAACGTTCATTCGGTTCTAGGCGCTACAGTTTGGAACCGCGCGACCGCTACTGTCGCAGGTTCGAATCCTCCCTCGGGCATGGGTGTGTGTGATGTCCTTAGGTTAGTTAAGTTTAAGTAGTTCTAAGTTGTAGGGAACCTGCCAGGTCAGGACACTAGCGTAAGAAAGATACAGGAGCTACTTACTACCACCATAAATCCTGTAAAAGACAGAATAAAAATTAATAAAGTAAAACCAAGCAAGAATTCGGTAATCGTCGAAGTTGCCTCGGAAGAGGACAAAGAAAAACTACTGAACAATGCCAAATTAAACTCGGTCTTCAAATGCGAGCCACCGAGGAAACGAAACCCGTTGGTCATCTTATATGATGTACCAACGATTATGACTAATGAGGAATTGCAAAACACTATCAAGGCACAAAACTTTGAGGATATGACAGACGAGGAATTCAAAGAAAGTTTCAAACTGAGATTCAAAACGGGGCCTCGGGACCGTGATGTGGTTCATCACGTCGCCGAGGTCTCCGCTCAAATGTGGAGAAAAGTAACGGCAATGGGCAAACTGTACATCGGCTTTCACGCCATAAATACACGAGACTATTTTGTGGTACCGCGTTGCCACAATTGCGGAGATCTCGACCACGTTCTGAGGCACTGTACCAGGGGGTCGGCCTGCTCAAAATGTGGCGAGGATGGTCATGTGAGGAAAGACTGTAGGGCTGCAGCAGTCTGCATCCCTTGTAAGAGACGGAGCAAAAAACCTTGTGGCACCACTGGACGTAACTGCCCCACCTGGAACAAAGATTAATTTCAAGGATAGACTATGGCTGATCAAGCTAAAGCAAACAGGATGCCCAAAAGAAAATCCCCGAGCAAAAGGAGGAGGGATGCCATGAGGACAAGTGCCTTCAAGTTATTCTTGAGATCGCTCACGGGCGCCACAATTAAAACCAATGACATAAGCACACAAACAGACTCTACCACAACGGACAGAGGGACTCAAACTGAGCCTCTTACAGTCACGTTCCCCTCCTCCGCAAGCCGGGAGACGAGGCCGGCTGAAGATCAACGGCAATGGCATCCTGTAACAGAGACTGTGGCAATCTCAACAGAGGAGAATAGAACTACAAAGAAACCAGTTCAGGAAAACACAATAACTAGCTCAAGTGAATCAGCTACCACAATAGATCCTGTCGTGAGATTGCCACCAGTCGACCCAGTCACAGTCTATCCTAATCTTGAATTCACGATGCAACTGGCAAGACTAGAGCAGTCGACTACCCTGACCACTGCCTTGAGACACGTGGTTCGGGTGGGACATGAATATGGTAGGAGAGTCACCTTCTCGGTAATGGAGGCCGTGGACAGAATACAACTCAAGTCAGTGAATCTCCCCACCGACTTCGGAGCCCTGCGGGACCTACTAAAGAAAGTTTTCGAAAGACGTGGTGAAAAATTCGACCTGGACGATATCTATCAACAAGCAGTTTTGGCAAATGGACGCATCACATTGGACTGGAATAAGACATGGCCTAATGACAGAATCCACACATACTTCCCATAAATAACTACATGACGAAAATCACCATTGGCCAACTTAACACTCATAACAGCAGACTAGTGATGCAGGAGCTACGTAAGGAAGTGGAGGAGAGGAGACTAGATGTGGTCTGTCTGCAAGCGCCGTACTCCCTAAATGGGAAAATAGCTTTCACAGCTGCGACCTGGCAAGTTGTAAGCAGAGGGGAAGACCCAAGATCGGCAATTTTAATAACCAATAAACTTCTAAGGGCCACAGTATTTACACAGTTTACAACAAGCCACTGCAACGTCGCGGAGCTGCAGTCTCCATCAGGAGCAACTGTCCTCATTAACATGTATTTCCAGTATGGTGATGACGTTGAGAGACATTTGGCACGCCTTACCACAGTTATCATGGCGTTGCGGGGGCGGAAAGCAATTATAACAGCAGATATTAACGCCAAATCCCCCCTATGGTACAGCGGCACCAGGGACTCTAATGGAGAGAAGGCAGAAGAGGCCATCATGGCCTTGCAGCTGGTGGTGGCAAACAAGCCGGGAAACCCTCCGACCTACGTGGCGGGAGGTGGCCAAGGCACAAACATTGATGTGACCCTGGCTACGCCTAATGCTGCGCATCTCATTCAGCAGTGGAAAGTAGTAGAGAACGCCACCACTAGCGATCACAACCTCATCACCTTCACTATAGGAGACAAGGAGAGCCGGTGGGCCATGGGATGGGAGGTACAATACAATTACAAAAGAGCCGATTGGGAAAGACTTGCTAGGGAGTGCGACATTCCTGCATTGCCAGAAGATGACGGACATCTGGACATTGACGTAGACAACAGAGCCGAGGAACTGGTGAAAGTTATAACTCGAGCGGTGAAAGCCGCTGAACCTACTAGGAGGAAGGCCATGGCGGCCTCTCCGTCACCATGGTCAGCTGAACTGGAGGAGATGCGCCGGTCTGTTAGAAGGCTCAGGAGGCAAAGATCAAAACGTTGGGAACACTTTGTTCTGAACCAACTAGCTTCAGACCCATGGGGAGTCCCCTACAAGCTTGTCCGAGAGAAAATCCGCTCTCCGATGGAGCTCTCAACCGTCAGGCATGGGGACGGGATGACGGAGTCTTGGCAGGAAACTGCTGAGGTTCTTCTCCAGTCCCTGCTGCCTGACGACACTGCGGATGGAGAGACAGACGAACAACGGCAGCTGCGTGAGAACAACAACAATGTATATGGAAATGACACGGCAGTTTACCCATTCTCTGAAGAGGAGGTAGCTGCCCATATAAAATCCCTGAAGAGAGGGAAAGCTCCCGGGCCGGACGGCATTGTGGCGGAGGTGGTGCAATTCCTGGCCCCCCAGATAGTCGTCCCTCTAACTCACCTGTACAATGAATGTCTCAGGCAGAAAAAGTTCCCTCGAATCTGGAAGAGAGCAAATGTCGTAATCATCAAGAAAGGAGCTGACAAAGACCCAGCAGAAATAAAATCTTACAGACCAATCTGCCTGCTTGATCTGCTTGGGAAGGTTCTGGAGAGACTACTGGCTGACAGACTGGCTGCGCACCGAGTGCTGTGCGGGATGAGCAGCAGGCAGCTCGGCTTCAGGCCTGGGGGATCGGCATCTGATGCAATTGCCCTGGCGGCCGAGGTCTGCGGCTCTACCTCGTACAAGTACGTTGTCGGCATCATGGTGGACATAATTGGCGCCTTCGACAACCTGTGGTGGCCTTCGCTCTTCTCCTGTTTACGGGAGAAGGAGTGTCCAGGGCCGCTATATGGGTGTCTGAGGAGCTATTGCGAGGATCGGGAGGTCTGGCTATCATCCCCTGGCACAAGAGTAAGAAAAAATATCACTAAGGGATGTCCCCAGGGCTCCATACTGGGTCCCCTGTTTTGGGACATCCACATGGAACCCTTACTAGACAAACTACAGCAAAGTGATGAAGTGCTAGAGGTGATAGCCTACGCAGATGACCTTCTCCTACTGGTCGGCGGCCGTAGCCGAGAAGACATAGAGCCCAAGATAGAAAGAGCAATAGACATACTGCAACTTTTGTGCCGAAACACAAAGAGGAAGATTTCACCAGCCAAGTCCACATACCTTCTTCTAAAGGGACAACTAGTTCGCAATCAAACTGTCAGGATAGAGGGCTCACCAGTTCTCCGGCGACGTGAGACTCGCTATCTCGGTATCATCATTGATGAAAGGTGGTCCTTCGGCAGGCACATCGAAATCGTAACAAAGAGCCCTACAGGTACTCAACAACCTCATCTCCATTGGACACAAACGATTTCATCTCCCACCATATCTCATCAGACTTTACCACAATAGCATACTCACGTTAATAGTGGGTTACGGCTCGGGAGTCTGGGGACACAGGCTCACGAGGGTGGTGCCCGCCGTGACAGTGAGAAGAGTGCAGAGAAATATGATCATGAGATCAGTGGGGGCATACAGGACTACACCGGGAGGAGCCCTGTTAGTCATAATGGGGCTCTGCCCCTTGGATATCAAAATCCGGGAGCAGGCGGCTTGGTACTGGGCTAAGAAGGGGAATTTGGAGAAAACAAAGGAAATACTAGGCAGCAGGACTGAGAACAAAGTTGAGATTAGATTAAGAGGGGATCAGCTATGGCAACATTCGTGGGAAGGCGAAGAAACAGGGCGCAGAACCTTTGATTTCTTACCAGATGTTAGGGAAAGGATGGGAATGACATATTTCGAACCAACCCGGGGACTAATTCACTTTCTCACTGGACATGGACCCTACTCGACATACTTATGTCGATTCGGGAAAAAGGCGATACCTGCGTGTGACTGTGGAGTTCCGGAGGGTACTCCTGACCATGTAATCTACGAGTGCCCCCTTTTCAATGATGTGGCCTCAGTGTTACGTGACCAACTACCGCACAATGACACATATAGACTGCTCAGACAACACGACACTTTTCAGACTATTAATGAACTGGCTAACGCGGTATCACAGAAAGTCTTAAAGGACTATCTGAGAGAATTAAACTAGCACCTATAAGAGACTTACCTAAACACCGATAGAGTCCGGTACCCTATTCCCAAACCGCCTGGGCGCGGATAGGCCGACTTCCTCAGTCTTGAATCCGCCGCGCCTCGGGACTTAGGGGGGAGTGGGATGCAACCTTACCGATCTGGACAACGCACCTGATTCGACCTTAGGATAAGTTTAGTTGTAGGACTTAGTTTTTAGACACTATCCTTAGGAACCTGCAGCGATCAACATCTTGGCCTGCCCAGTGTCAGGGGCACGCTCATTGGGGTTAGCTCAATGAGCAAGGCTCTATAGTAGGTTTATATTTTAACTGACACATTTGTAACGCTGCAGGCCTTAGTGACTAGTCTGTAGTTAGGTTACCCGCTTAGTAGTAAATTAACACATTAATTTGCCCATTGCATTTTCCTCATAGCTTACCTACTAACTAGTTACTAAAACATAACTTAGAATAGCTGCAACTTATACCACTGTATTATTATTTTCGGCCCACTAATCACATAAGGCAGTGGGCTAGATTGCATAATTAATAAGTTTTTTGGAAATAAAGAATTTTTTTAAAGTTCTAGGGGACTGATGACCTCAGAAGTCGAGTCCCATAGTGCTCAGGGCCATTTGATAAAGTTCATTGGATAGCGGTATGAATGTATATAGATGGCGGTGATACAAAAGGACAGTGCATTCCTGGAGCTGCAATTTGTGTTGTGATTCGTGTGAAAAGGTTTGCACGATGGGAACCGAAAGACTCTGAACGCGGAGTGGTAGCTGGAGCTAGATGCAAGGGACATTTTATTCCGGATATAGTCAGGCAGTTCAATAGTCCGAGATCAAAAATGGCTCTGAGCACTATGGGACTCAACTGCTGTGGTCATCAGTCCCCTAGAACTTAGAACTACTTAAACCTAACTAACCTAAGGACATCACACACATCCATGCCCGAGGCAGGATTCGAACCTGCGACCGTAGCAGTCGCACGGTTCCGGACTGCGCGCCTAGAACCGCGAGACCACCGCGGCCGGCCCGAGATCCACAGCGTCAAGAATGTGCCGTGAATACCAAATGTCAGGCATTACTTCTCAACACGACAACGCAGTCTACAACGGCCTTCACTTAACGACCGAGAACAGCGGCCTTTGCCTACATTGTCTGTGCTAAAAGTGAAATAACCGCACAAATCAATGTGGGCTGTACGACGAAAGTATCCGATTGCACACTGCGACCAAATTTGGCGTTAATGCGCTATGTGAGCACACGATCGACGAGAGTGCCTTTGCTAACAGCACGACATTGCCCGCTGCGCCTCTCCTGGACTCGTAACCATATCGGTTGGACCCTAGACGACTGGAAAACCATGGTCTGGTCAGATGAGTTCCGATTTTAGTTGGTAAGAGAGGGTGGTAGAATTTGAGTTTGGCACAAACCAAAGGAAGCCAAATGGTTCAAATGGCTCTGAGCACTATGGGACTTAACATCTGAGGTCATCAGCCCCTAGAACTTAGAACTAGTTAAACCTAACTAACCTAAGGACATCACACACTTCCATGCCCGAGGCAGGATTCGAACCTGCGACCGTAGCGATCCCGCGGTTCCAGACTGAAGCGCCTAGAACCGCTCCGCCTCAGCGGCCGGCCAAACGAAGCCAAGGACCCGAGCTATCAACGAGGCACTACGCAAATTGGTGATCACTACTTAGTGTTGTGGGCTGTATTTACATGGATCCTTGACTAGAAATGGTTATTTCAGCTGCTTGGAGACAGTCTGCAGCCATTCGTGGACTTCACTCAAACGACCATACAACTCTTATGGATGACAATGCGCCATGTCACCGGGCCACAATTGTTCGTGACTGGTTTGAAGAACATTCTGGACAATCTGAGCAAATGATTTGGCCACCCAGATCGTCCGACACGAATGCCATCCAAAATTTATGGAACATAGTGGAGAGGTCAGTTCTTGCACAAAATCAGGCACCGGCAGTACTTTCTCAATTATACACGGCTATGAAGACAGCATGGCTCAGTATTTCTGCAGGGTACTTCCAATGATCTGTTGAGTCCTTGCCACGTCGAGCTGCTGTACTATGCCGGGCAAGAGGAGGTCCGACACGATATCCCATGACTTCTCTCATCGTAGTGTATCACACTTTGTTTTTAAAGCATCTTGTTGCAAGTGTAGGGGCCGCCCCTACTATTTCGTCAGGCTGGAGACCGAGAGCCTGCGCGGCGTTGTTGGACGCAATGAAATAATATTCAAAATTATTCCATTTATTATTGAAGATGCAAGTCATTGTTGCTTCTTGTGAGTTGACTGGTGGCTACGTCAACGGGATAAGAATCTACTGAATCCAATAGCGGACTAGCGGTTGCCACGGGTGCTGCGTCAGCTCGGATTGGGATTTCACGACCCTTGACGTGGCGGTTTTACAAGCCGCTGGTGAGGCAGGCAAGCCCTGTCGGCAGCTCTGCCTGTAGGTGGCGGTGACCAGGATGGGTGAGTTTTCATTCACACACCTTATCGGGGAGCACTCAGTCCCTTCCCAATCACCGCCCGCATTAACCCTTCAGGTGGAACGTGACGTCGGATACCGCGATGTCGTGCTGAATGCTGAACCTGTCCCGCCGTTATGGTAGGCCGCCAGACTCTTGCGACGTTAGCGAGTTTCAGGGATAGTTTCTGCCCTGAACCGGAGCCATGCTGGTAACCCTCGGACTACCTGTCAGCGCTGGCTGCTGTACTAACGTCACTACTGGACGCTGGACTCCCTAAGCCTTGGATTCAGGCAGCTGATTGCCTGGTAGGGCAGCAAGTGTGCGACCGACACTCAAACAACGACAGACACAAGATGCGGTCTTCCGTCCCACTACATCTGCTTATAGAATTTGTTACAACGTCTGCACTGTTTCGTCAGACTCCTGTAAGTTGTTGTTACGTGCTACGTAGTGTCTCTTATGTATTTTACAGAAGTAAGTAAGGCGGTTCGGTCGGCACTGTTACAATTATTTCCTGCTGTGTTGCTCACAATTTCGCTTGACAGTATCTAGATGGCTGTCTTCCTGACCCAGTAACGGTGTTGAAATATTTACGCTATCCTACTGGTCGCTGGCGATACTTCCGCGTGATTGATTAACGCCGGCCGTTCGTACTGAAACATCCCATTTGAAAAATTAATGAATTACTGTGCTGATAAACCTCTTACGCTATTTGCTTTTCAAACAGCTGGGCAGAACTGAACGTACTCAGACATTTCTCTCTTTACTTATTCTGATCATCACTAAACTGACACACAATATTTTTAGCGCAACGCAACCTGACTTTGAAAAATCCCTACAAAAGAATGGCCCTGACTTACAATAACCTATACCTTTCATGAATCACTTACCTCACAAAAATCTTCGTTACTCGAACTACTACAATACAGCGAGCGCCACTACTGCCAGCTAAATAAAAGATTCTAACTTTCTAACTACTGAAGGCACTAACTACTGATAGGTATAGTTAGCAAATGAAAGATTTTGATAGAGAACAAACAATGGATTTACCTTAATAATGTTCAAAAGTGATATATATATATATATATATATATATATATATATATATATATATATATATATATATATATGGACTGTGCGGCTGGTCCCGGCGGAGGTTCGAGTCCTCCCTCGGGCATGGGTGTGTGTGTTTGTCCTTAGGATAATTTAGGTTAAGTAGTGTGTAAGCTTAGGGACTGATGACCTTAGCAGTTAAGTCCCGTAAGATTCTACACACACTTGTGAGGAACGGTGTCGAAAGCCTTCTGGAAATCAAAAGTATGGAATCAATTTGACTTCCCTGTCGATAGTACTCATCACTTCATGAGATAAAGAGCTAGTTGTGTTCCACGATATTTTATAAATCCGTACTGGCTATGTGTGAATAAATAGTTTTCTTCGAGGTACTTCATAACGCAACCTGACTTTGAAAAATCCCTACAAAAGAATGGCCCTGACTTACAATAACCTATACCTTTCATGAATCACTTACCTCACAAAAATCTTCGTTACTCGAACTACTACAATACAGCGAGCGCCACTACTGCCAGCTAAATAAAAGATTCTAACTACTGAAGGCACTAACTACTGATAGGTATAGTTAGCAAATGAAAGATTTTGATAGAGAACAAACAATGGATTTACCTTAATAATGTTCAAAAGTGATTTATATATATATATATATATATATATATATATATATATATATATATATGGACTGTGCGGCTGGTCCCGGCGGAGGTTCGAGTCCTCCCTCGGGCATGGGTGTGTGTGTTTGTCCTTAGGATAATTTAGGTTAAGTAGTGTGTAAGCTTAGGGACTGATGACCTTAGCAGTTAAGTCCCGTAAGATTCTACACACACTTGTGAGGAACGGTGTCGAAAGCCTTCTGGAAATCAAAAGTATGGAATCAATTTGACTTCCCTGTCGATAGCACTCATCACTTCATGAGATAAAGAGCTAGTTGTGTTCCACGATATTTTATAAATCCGTACTGGCTATGTGTGAATAAATAGTTTTCTTCGAGGTACTTCATAATGTTCGAACACAGTATATGTTCAAAACCCTACTACAAATCGATGTTAGTGATTTGGGGTTGTAATTCAGCGGATTACTCCTACTTCCCTTTTCGAGTATTGGTGTGATCTGAGCAATTTTCCAGTCTTTAGGTACGGATCTTTCTGTGAGCGAGCGGTTGTATATAATTGCTAAATATTGAGCTATTGTATCAGGTATACAGTCTGGACCGGAGGCCTTGCCTTTATTAAGTGATTTAAGCTGCTTTGCTACACTCAGTATATCTGCTTCTATGTTTCTCATCTTGGCAGTTGTTCTTGATTGGATTGATCACGGCTGCGGAGATGTGTACGCACTAATAGACGTGCAGCTATGCAGCTAACATTACATAACTGTCGTGCTGTTTCTTCTTCAAGACAATTCGCAGCCGCATTCTGCAGGGGCAATGAAGATGCTCCTGCATCGTTTTCAAATGGAAATGTGAGATTACCCACAATACAGTCCGCAATTGTCTCCCCCTGAGTTTCATCTCTGGTCACATGAACCGCTGTCTTTGAAGACAACATTTTGACACAGACAACGAGGTGTAGGCCAGCGTGGAGAATTGGCGGAAAGCACTGGCGGCTGCCTTCTATGATGAGGCTATTGAAAAGTTGGTACAACGCTATGACAAAAGTCTAAGTCAGAACGGCGACTACGTAGAGAAGTAGCTGAAAGGTGTAGCTAATTGTTACAAGTAAAACATTTCTGATGTTCACTGTGGTTTCAATTTGGCAATCAATCGGAGCTTACTTTCTGAACAGGCCTCGTATGTGTGTGTTTCGAAGAGCACCAAGATTAATTTCCTGTCCACCCAAGTCCACCAAACTCCCGGATTTAAACCCAGTCAATAACCTGTAAGACAACCGCGATCGGCCTGTTAGCGCAATGGGTTCTCAATCGTGGAACGTAGGGCATCTGGCCACGACAGTGCAGTCGGCATGTCTGGACATCCCAGTCGGTACTTTTCAGAGCCTCATTAACTCTGTTGCTGCACGTCTCGCAGTGGTCCACGCTGTAAAATGGTTGTTCAGTTCCCTGACATTTGGTCACATTATTGTGTCTGGACAGCGTGCAACCAACAAGGCTACTACCTAGAGGTGGTGTCTATTAGACTCCAATAAAACATATATACCACACACAATTAATAATTCTGTAAGTATGTTGAGAATACTGTTCTTGGAAAGACTTAAATAAAATTTGTGATTGTTCAAGGATAAAAACGTCATAAAAGTCCACGAAAACACTGTAATTTAAAAAGCGGATGCCGTACACATCCAGGGCGTTGCTGTAGGGTTGTCTGGGTCGCGGATCCTAACATTAAGGTTGATTAAGCTGTCTTGGCGTTAGGAGAACATGCGTGTCCTTCCGCGATGGCACGTCTGCAGCCCAAATTTGAATGCAACGATTCCGAGACTTACTGATTTCCGCCGTCATGGAGCTTTCATACTTTAACTGATTGGCTGATACTGAAAATGATCCGCTTCCACTATCTGATAGTCCTTCGCCTAGGAAACACACTGAAGGGACCAAATGGCTGAGGAAAATTGATTTTGATGTTTAAATCTGCTGATTACGTTTATCCATTTGTCAGTTAACTACACTAGTGGCCATTAAAATTGCTACACCACGAAGATGACGTGCTACAGACGCGAAATTTAACCGACAGGAAGAAGATGCTGTGATATGTGTGGTGTCACCGCCAGACACCACACTTGCTAGGTAGTAGCTTTAAACCGGCCGCGGTCCATTAGTATACGCCGGACCCGCGTGTCGCCACTGTCAGTGATAGCAGACCGAGCGCCACCACACGGCAGTTCTAGAGAGACGTACTGGCAGTCGCCCGAGTTGTACAGCCGACTTTGCAAGGAAAGGTTCACTGACAAATACGCTCTCATTTGCCGAGACGATAGTTAGCATAGCCTTCAGCTACATTTGCTACGACCTAGGAAGGCGCCTTATTCAATTGATATTGAGATTCTATTAATGTATCATCAAGAGCGATGTTCTACAAATGTGGATTAAAGTTAAGTATTCCAGAAGCTACGTACTTTTCTTTATAGCATTCATTACGTATCCCGTTTCAGACCTCACGCCAGCCTGCGTGAGTTTAAGCGCGTGCCTTTCGGCTTCCTCTCATTGTGTCTACGCTGTCTTGTCTAGACACAACAATATGCAAATGATTAGCTTTTTAGAGCATTCACACAAGGTTGGCGCCGGTGGCGACACCTACAACGTGCTGACATGAGGAAAGTTTCCAACCGATTTCTCATACACAAACAGCAGTTGACCGGCGTTGCCTGGTGAAACGTTATTGTGATGCCTCGTGTAAGGTCGGATTGTAGCCCACCGCGATTGCGGTTTTTCGTATCGCGACATTGCTGCTCGCGTTGGTCGAGATCCAATAACTGTTAGCAGAATATGGAATCGGTGGGTCAGGAGGGTAATACGGAACGCCGTGCTGGATCCCAACGGCCTCGCATCACTAGCAGTCGAGATGACAGGCATCTTATCCGCATGTTTGTAACGGATCGTGCAGCCACGTCTCGGTCCCTGAGTCGACAGATGGGGAAGTTTGCAAGACAACAACCATCTGCACGAACAGTTCGACGACGTTTGCAGCAGCATGGACTATCAGCTCGGAGACCACGGCTGCGGTTACCCTTGACGCTGCATCACAGACAGGAGTGCCTCCGATGGTGTAGTCAACGACGAACCTGGGTGCACGGATGGCAAAACGTCATTTTTTCGGATGAATCCAGGTTCTGTTTACAGTATCATGATGCTCGCATCCGTGTTTGGCGACATCGCGGTGAACGCATATTGGAAGCATGTATTCGTCATTGCCATACTGGCGTATCACCCGGCGTGATGGTATGGAGTGCCATTGGTTACACGACTCGTCACATCTTGTTCGCATTGACGGCACTTTGAACAGTGGACGTTACATTTCAGATGTGTTACGACCCGAGGCTCTACGCTTCATTCGATCCCTGCGAAACCCTACATTTTAGCAGGATAATGCACGACCGCATGTTACAGGTCCTGTACCGGCCTTTCTGGATACAGAAAATGTTCGACTGCTGCCCTGGCCAGCACATTCTCCGGATCTCTCACCAATTGAAAACGTCTGATCAATGGTGGCGAGCAACTGGAGCGTTACAATACGCCAGTCACTACTCTTGATGAACTGTGGTATCGTGTTGAAGCTGCATGGGCAGCTGTACCTGTAAACGCCATCCAAGCACTGTTCGACTTAATGCCCAGGCGTATCAAGGCCGTTATTACGGCCAGAGTTGGTTGTTCTGGGTACTGATTTCTCAGGATCTATGCACCCAGATTGCGTGAAAATGCAATCACACGTCAGTTCTAATATAATATATTTGTCCAATGAATACCCGTTTATCATCTGCATTTCTTCTTGGTGTCGCTATTTTAATGGCCAGTAGTGGTTCTAAGAGACCAGTGATTACTACCATTTGAATCTTAATTACGTACGCCATGTTAATCATTGACTGGAAAATTAATTATTATATAATTCAACATTGTTTCTTTGCATGGTACTGGCCTGCAGAGCTGCTCAGGCTTCTCCACGTGTGTGTGATATATCGTGGAAAAGTTCCAGGTTTACAAGTCGTTCTTCCCAAGCATCGTTCGCAACTGGCCAATGAAATGATAGTGGTACCAAAACATCTCGCAGCACACAATATGAGATGGCTTGCGAAGTACAGATGTTAATGCAGATTGGTTCGACGACGTTCTTCAAATCGACTTGGCAAGGATCTCAGATTCAGGAAAGATAACGTGGCTGACGATGAGGGCATAATAGATGACAAGCTAGCTGTTTTAGGGCAATGACAAAGTAAGCTCTCTATCGCGTTCTTTTTAAACGAAACGTCTCTGCCTTGCGTCCTTCTGCGAAAATACAAAGAACATCACGCATGGTTGTGGGACGGAGAAACCACTAACAATTGTCCTAGAGCTGCCCCACCACGAAGCTTCATGTGAGTCCGTAAATGAGTTGTTACAGAGTGCGTCTTCGCTGTTAGACGTTCTCAGATGAATGTAGCTGGTAAACGTTTGATTTAGATTGACATCCTACAAATCAGCTAACATCTCCCGACCGTAGTTGGTCTGGTAGAAAATATCTTCATGTCATTCATGACAGCTAACTGCCGTAGCTATTTTTCCTCCAACTCACCGATAACCGTCGTACTGTAAGATATGCAGTTATTTGCTAAATACACTCCTGGAAATGGAAAAAAGAACACATTGACACCGGTGTGTCAGACCCACCATACTTGCTCCGGACACTGCGAGAGGGCTGTACAAGCAAAGATCACACGCACGGCACAGCGGACACACCAGGAACCGCGGTGTTGGCCGTCGAATGGCGCTAGCTGCGCAGCATTTGTGCACCGCCGCCGTCAGTGTCAGCCAGTTTGCCGTGGCATACGGAGCTCCATCGCAGTCTTTAACACTGGTAGCATGCCGCGACAGCGTGGACGTGAACCGTATGTGCAGTTGACGGACTTTGAGCGAGGGCGTATAGTGGGCATGCGGGAGGCCGGGTGGACGTACCGCCGAATTGCTCAACACGTGGGGCGTGAGGTCTCCACAGTACATCGATGTTGTCGCCAGTGGTCGGCGGAAAGTGCACGTGCCCGTCGACCTGGGACCGGACCGCAGCGACGCACGGATGCACGCCAAGACCGTAGGATCCTACGCAGTGCCGTAGGGGACCGCACCGCCACTTCCCAGCAAATTAGGGACACTGTTGCTCCTGGGGTATCGGCGAGGACCATTCGCAACCGTCTCCATGAAGCTGGGCTACGGTCCCGCACACCGTTAGGCCGTCTTCCGCTCACGCCCCAACATCGTGCAGCCCGCCTCCAGTGGTGTCGCGACAGGCGTGAATGGAGGGACGAATGGAGACGTGTCGTCTTCAGCGATGAGAGTCGCTTCTGCCTTGGTGCCAATGATGGTCGTATGCGTGTTTGGCGCCGTGCAGGTGAGCGCCACAATCAGGACTGCATACGACCGAGGCACACAGGGCCAACACCCGGCATCATGGTGTGGGGAGCGATCTCCTTCACTGGCCGTACACCACTGGTGATCGTCGAGGGAACACTGAATAGTGCACGGTACATCCAAACCGTCATCGAACCCATCGTTCTACCATTCCTAGACCGGCAAGGGAACTTGCTGTTCCAACAGGACAATGCACGTCCGCATGTATCCCGTGCCACCCAACGTGCTCTAGAAGGTGTAAGTCAACTACCCTGGCCAGCAAGATCTCCGGAACTGTCCCCCATTGAGCATGTTTGGGACTGGATGAAGCGTCGTCTCACGCGGTCTGCACGTCCAGCACGAACGCTGGTCCAAATGAGGCGCCAGGTGGAAATGGCATGGCAAGCCGTTCCACAGGACTACATCCAGCATCTCTACGATCGTCTCCATGGGAGAATAGCAGCCTGCATTGCTGCGAAAGGTGGATATACACTGTACTAGTGCCGACATTGTGCATGCTCTGTTGCCTGTGTCTATGTGCCTGTGGTTCTGTCAGTGTGATCATGTGATGTATCTGACCCCAGGAATGTGTCAATAAAGTTTCCCCTTCCTGGGACAATGAATTCACGGTGTTCTTATTTCAATTTCCAGGAGTGTACATAAAGACGCTAAGTTCTGCGGTGTAACTGGTGCACCATTATGTTTCCAATTTTTTTTCTTTTGAAACTCGCATATTTAAAGAGTACCTTTTGACGGTAAGGAAAAGGAAGTGTTGCAATGACTATGAGGACACCTGATGCCAGATGAAGAAAAACAGATGTGTGGAAGCTGTCAGTTACCTGTGGACTACAGTATCAAGGAATGGAACTGCCAAACTAGAAGCACAAATCAGAGTGAGAAAGGGATCTAATTTTTTCATTAAGTGTGGAACCTTGTGTGGGACAAGGGAATTCCTGTGACAGCCAGATAGACCATCTTTAAAATGTATCTCTTGCCGATTATGACATACAATGCGGAGTGCTGCGTAGTTAAAAGGGTAAATTTGAGCAAGATATAAGCATGCGAAATGAAGTTTCTTCAATCAGCCTTACAGAAGACTAGAACAGATAAAATTTGGAATGAAGACATTAGAGGGGAAACGCAAGTTGATCTGTGAATGGCTAAGAGAGTAAGTACTGCACGGCTCAAGTACTGTAGTTTGGACATGTGACGAGAATGAAGGACAAGGGCCTGCCAAAACAATAGCTGGGTGGAAACGTGCAGGGGAAAAACCTGTAGGACGGCTCGGAAAATATGGCTGGATTAGATTAAGGAAGATGTGAAGATTAGTGGAGAAAGCTGAAAAACTACGTATATCAAGTAAAATATCAACATAGAGCGAAATGAAGGAAAATTCTTCATAAACACCCTACCTGGCACGCTGGAAGGATGCCGAAGAAGATGATGTTCAAGCGTTGCCCTCTTGAGTCTCTAACACACATCCGGCGCTGTATCACAATTGTAGCTTCGATAAAATTCATAAAGCTGTTTGTAGTAAAAGAAAATGTTTAGGATATGAATGAAATGAAACCCAATTAGTACAAACCAAACATGAACCAAAGAAATGAAGCTAAGTCCCAAACATATACTACAGTTTTATTTTCGTAGCACACACACATTCAGGGTTTCATGGTTGTCTCGGAAAGAAAAGACCTCGAGCCTTGATAGGCTCTTGTCGTGTATCTTAGGACCCCAAATTATACGTATTCTATTTTTTTTAAGGAAACTGTTGTCAATTACGACACTTACGTAGTCAACATTTGAAACGGAAAATAATTTGACAATTCACACAGCAATGGAAAAACACCTTATGAGAATACTTTCAATTTCCATAAGCTTAATCTTTGTCAGTGTAATTCTCAGCTGGAGTGGGGCCGTGAGTGTTCCTGGGAAATCGACTGCATACAAAAGGCTGCCCCATTCGTCTGGATGTTGCAGCTTTTCGTCCCAGCCCTTGACGCGCTGAGTCGCTGCGTGTTGATATTGATATGGACCCAACAGTTGCTTGTTTCTTGTTGTACAGTTTTTATGACTGGCCTGGTTGTTGAAGTTCGTCACAGTTTTGTAGAGACTATGATGGTTTGGCAATGGGAAGTAGCTTAGCTGGGATATTGGCTGACATTTACATCAACCATATAGAACAAAAATTCTTCTCAACCAACCAGCACATCTCAAACAAAATAATCTACTACGGAAGATATGTTGATGATACAATCTTGCTTTTTGATGGTACAAGCAATGAAATACAGGGTTATTACAAATGATTGAAACGATTTCACAGCTCTACAATAACTTTATTATTTGAGATATTTTTACAATGCTTTGCACACACATACAAAAACTCAAAAAGTTTTTTTAGGCATTCACAAATGTTCGATATGTGCCCCTTTAGTGATTCGGCAGACATCAAGCCGATAATCAAGTTCCTCCCACAATCGGCGCAGCATGTCCCCATCAATGAGTTCGAAAGCATCGTTGATGCGAGCTGGCAGTTCTGGCACGTATCTTGGTAGAGGAGGTTTAAACACTGAATCTTTCACATAACCCCACAGAGAGAAATCGCATGGGGTTAAGTCGGGAGAGCGTGGAGGCCATGACATTAACTGCTGATCATGATCTCCACCACGACCGATCCATCGGTTTTCCAATCTCCTGTTTAATAAATGCCGGACATCATGATGGAAGTGCGGTGGAGCACCATCCTGTTGAAAGATGAAGTCGGCGCTGTCGGTCTCCAGTTGTGGCATGAGCCAATTTTGCAGCATGTCCAGATACACGTGTCCTGTAACGTTTTTTTCGCAGAAGAAAAAGGGGCCGTAAACTTTAAACCGTGAGATTGCACAAAACACGTTAACTTTTGGTGAATTGCGAATTTGCTGCACGAATGCGTGAGGATTCTCTACCGCCCAGATTCGCGCATTGCGTCTGTTCACTTCACCATTAAGAAAAAATGTTGCTTCATCACTGAAAACAAGTTTCGCACTGAATGCATCCTCTTCCATGAGCTGTTGCAACCGCGCCGAAAATTCAAAGCGTTTGACTTTGTTATCGGGTGTCAGGGCTTGTAGCAATTGTAAACGGTAAAGCTTCTGCTTTAGCCTTTTCCGTAAGATTTTCCAAACCGTCGGCTGTGGTACGTTTAGCTACCTGCTTGCTTTATTCGTCGACTTCCGCGGGCTACGCGTGAAACTTGCCCGCACGCGTTCAACCGTTTCTTCGCTCACTGCAGGCCGACCCGTTGATTTCCCCTTACAGAGGCATCCAGAAGCTTTAAACTGCGCATACCATCGCCGAATGGAGTTAGCAGTTGGTGGATCTTTGTTGAACTTCGTCCTGAAGTGTCGTTGCACTGTTATGACTGACTGATGTGAGTGCATTTCAAGCACGACATACGCTTTCTCGGCTCCTGTCGCCATTTTGTCTCACTGCGCTCTCGAGCGCTTTGGCGGCAGAAACCTGAAGTGCGGCTTCAGCCGAACAAAACTTTATGAGTTTTTCTACGTATCTGTAGTGTGTCGTGACCATATGTCAATGAATGGAGCTACAGTGAATTTATGAAATCGCTTCAATCATTTGTAATAGCCCTGTAGATACACTAGCAGCAGATCTAAGCAAAATGTACAAAAATATTAAATTCACAGCTGAACACGAAACTAATAAAAGCATTAACTTTCTTGACCTGAAAATTTACAATAGTAACAATAAACATCAATTTAGTATTTACAGAAAACCTACCACTACAGATATCAGTATTGACAACTCATCTTGCCACCCGCACCAACAAAAAATGTCATATTTCAGAACGATGCTACACCGAACTAAAAAAGTACCAATGAGTGACACAGACCAACAAAATGAAATCAATATAATTAAAACAGTTGCTCGTAATAATGGATATAAAACCACAATAATAGAAAAACTCCACAACAAAATGCAGACAAAAACCACAGATCCACTTCACAGCAGTCACTTCAAGCCAATCAGTGTGCCACAGAAGCCAAACCTAAATATGCTACTCTCCCATACATAGGCCCACTATCATACCAAATAGCAAACTCATTTAAAAAGAAAAATATTGCAATCAGCTTTTCCACAAATTATAAATTACAAAAAAAAGTAATCCATGACGTAAATACGTTCAAGAGTCCCTACCGTAAATCAGGAATATACAAACTCAAATGCGATACATGCCCAAAATTCTACATTAGACAGACAGGCAGAAGTTTTGAAATCAGATACAAAGAACACATTGGTGCTTTAAGACTTGGTAACTTGAACAAATCTGCATTTGCAGCCCATACTGCTGAAGAAAACTATTCAGTGGGAAACATAGAGGACAACTTAAAAATTTTACATCTAGCAGAAAAAGGAGCCACTATGAACATATTAGAAGAAATAGAAGTACACACACATAAAAAACAGCGCCCCAGACTATATCCTTGATGAACAAACAGAATTAGCTAAGACCCCTTTCCTGAAAAATTTGCAAAAATTATTTTCCAACCTCCAAAGCAAATAATATTTGTATGCCTATCTGCAGATCAAGTAGTAAATTTGTATGTTACTATAATTCTCATGATGCTAAATGTAATTAAATAATGTACTATTTTACCTACACAGTAATATAAAACAACTTTATAATTAATGTAACAATATCAACTCACAAAATAAATGTCTCCGTACTAGTGTAAAAGGCATTACAGTTGCGTAAATGAATATACGATCGTTTCCAAACATAGGACATCATCGTCAAATGTTACAATACATCATAGCATCTTTGATACTCATATGTTTGTAAGCTCTTTGTACGTGTCAAAACATGTGGTGTGTGGTAGAAATCTTCTCAGTGACAAATCTAAAGTGTTCAGTGAGAAAAATTTACGTGTGCTACAATAAGAATGCAGTGGGAATGTATTCACATCTGTTGGACGAATGTTATGAAAACAAACACTCGAAACGGACATTTCACGTAAGTCACATGCAACGAAAATCTGTAACGCAACCATCTGTGTGTGGCGTGTTTATAATTATGTATTATTTATATTTTAGGACAATTAATCTGTAAAAACATACACCACATGTCATAAAGAAAGAGTGTAAACCGTCTGAGGATGAATCACAACGATTCGAAACCGGTAACGGAACCCTTTGAATAAAGGAACTGAAAGTAAATTTGTGGCTGGTTGCTGTCCCAACACCACAACATTTTCTGCGAAGACAGTAACTTGTTCTCGAAAGAACAGTTACTGTTGATGACCATGCAGCTTTTCCCTGGAATAAATTATGACTAACTGACATTCCCAACTGTCCACAATTCTACATGTGTATTGTACCTTAGACATTTGCCCACCCATCACTCGCGCACGCTTTGGCGATTCCCGCGCACAGGTTGCCCAAACTCTTACGGGATTCGCCAAAGCGTGCGCGAGTAATGGGTGGGTGGGCAAATGTCTATAAGGTACAATACAAGAATTGTGGACAGTTGGGAATGTGAGTCTCACGGGAAGCGTGCAAGGGATAAGTCCCTGCAGACGCGTTATTCATCTGTGTCCTCGGTGGCTCAGATGGATAGAGCGTCTGCTATGTAAGCAGGCGATCCCGGGTTCGAGTCCCGGTCGGGGCACACATTTTCAGCTGACCACATCGAGGTATATCAACAACACCTGTCGGCAGCAGAGGTTGTCAGTTAGTCATCATTTATACCACAACATTTGTCTTCAAATAACAGGCACGGTCTCCATCATGTCATCATACGACAAAATTGCATGGTCGATTCTTTTTTAAGCGAAATAGTTGACAGGAGGAAAGGCCACAGAAGTCTGGAAAGTCGATTTCTTTATTCAATATTCATTTATTTAAAACGTCACATCATTGCTTCACTTTAACAGATTGTAATACAGATGATTAAAATAGCTTATAGGGTCTTCCACAACAATTTCTTTCGGCAAAGTGACTGAGTAACGGAGCTGACAACTTTATCCAGTCACGAACCGAAACACGTTTCTTATTTTTGTAATCTTTTGTCACAGGCAGAGATTTCACGCAAACGAACATTAGCTACGCCGCAATTTATACAGCTCCCAAAACTTTCATTCTGCATACGACTGCGCCACTCGCGAGACGAAACGGAAGTGTACACTGGTGACGACGTGCCTACTAGAGATGGGCGAACTCGTTCATCCTTTGGAACTAGTTTACTGGTGATCGCTCTTTTTTAGGAACCGTTCATTTTTACTCGTTCAAATGGTTCAAATGGCTCTGAGCACTATGGGACTTAACATCTGTGGTCATCAGTCCCCTAGAACTTAGAACTACTTAAACCTAACTAACCTAAGGACATCACACACATCCATGCCCGAGGCAGGATTCGAACCTGCGACCGCAGCAGTCGCGCGGTTCCGGACTGAGCGCCTAGAACCGCTAGACCACCGCAGCTCGGCTTTACTCGTTCACTGTTCATTTGTGCTTGGTATACGGTTCTTATGAAAAATTGAAAATTATTAACATAGGTGACGGAAGGCGCCAAGAGGGGCACTTGTCTCCGTCCTGGAGTATAGAGTTTTTATTCATAACAGAATTGTGACACACTTATGAGTTTCGTGGTTCTGCAAAACCTCTCGTTTAGCCAACTGTAGCGTTATGTGGCTGATCGCAGTGAAATAATATAAGGTGGTGCACGAATAACTGGCCCCGAGTACAGACTTCTCGCCAATTACGCAGGATTTGTTGACCGCTACGAGCAGAATAGATAAACATGTAATAATTAGGCCGTGAAGAAATAACAAATAAGCTAATGCAAACAACAACTTCGAAACAATAGATGACGATTAGTAGGCGACAATGAGCAGTCTAGTACTTGGGGGCCGATTTTTCGTGCGCCACCCTGTACCACTGAAATAATATTGTAGAAGTTATCATATTCTCTTTACAAAATGTGACACCAAACACTCGATTATGGAACGCGGACTTCATTTGGTTGTAAGTCGGTCTGCCTTCCATAACAATGAACATGCTCTTTTACCTAGGAACAAAAAAAGACGGAAAATGACCACGTGTGTGCTGTGCCGAATTTCTTTGCATGTGTAATAAAAAATTGTTGCCTTTTTACAAGTATTTCTTCTGCTGTTTATCGAAATAGTGAAATAAGCTGATATGCCGTTTTGCTACCTGAAAAGGTGTGTGTATTACATACCACGTAATTTTTATGTAATTTGCGTAATTATAAAATACATGTTAATTACCGGTCATGGACGCTGAATAGAATACGAAAAGAAGCAGAAGTTCAGAGTTCAAAAAAGGTTTGAAACAGATCTAGAATGGGTGTGCGAAGCGAACGAAACGAACAACTCGATACTGAACTATGAGCAGTGGGCAGTGGAACTGCGACGAGTGGTCACGCGAAGAAGGACGAGTCCGGCCGGGTGAGACCGAGACAGACGGGAACTGGACCGAGGCTGGAACGAGACTGGCCGACGTGCCGTTTCGGGAACGAGACCAACCGTTTTCCGTTCCCGGAAACTATAAGTAGAAAGCCGGGACCAAAGTGAAGTATGAAAGACCGTTCCTTAGAATTCGTTCCTCGTTCGTTCCGTTCATTTTGATGAACCGTTCCTTTGGACCCATTAGTTCGCGAACGACCCATCTCTAGTGTCTACGGACATACGCGAAACTGTTTGCGCGCATCTCGTTTCTCTGAATGAGTGTCGCAGCCCAGTGTAGCCGCGTGAGATAGGCTTTACTTTGTGGGAGAGACGTGCAGTTCGTGGAGAAGTGGAGCTGCCGGTGGGTGCAGCAGAGGCGTGGCGCGGTGCGGTGCGGCGGTGTCCGGACGGCCGGCCCGCCAGCAGAGGCGCGCCGCACTCGGCCGCCCACCGCCGGCTATCAAGTTTCCTCTAAACCCCCGGCCGCCCGCTTTAGAGGGGAAAAAAAGTTCTGTTTGAGTTCCGCGAGAGCCGTGCAAATACTGCTGAAATCTCTGAAAACAAACGGATCATGCAAAAAAATAACCTGAAGAAATTTGCAAAATTCCCCGCTGAAAGTAATGCCGGGAACATCGCCGGCCGCATTGTTAAAACTTTATCTCACGGTCTGCTTGACTTGGCCGACGGTCTCTCGAATCGGACGGTCTGTTAGAGTTAAGCGTTTTATTGGAAATCTTGGATATCAGGGAAAGACAAGTTCTGGCTCACTTTATCCAAAGTCTTGGCGTGCCTTGTTACCTTGTCGTGTGTCATAACATAAGGTCAACTTGACAAAAAATTTTTCTTGTGGAGATTCACCTTGAGGGACAGGTTCTCTCATTCCACCGTCATACAATAGAGGTTATCCACAGGCTACACGTGCTCCAGCTAACGAAGAAGGCTTTCTATAAGTTATACATCAACACCCCCCAAAATTAGGTAACCTGCTCACGCTGAATGATAGGGGGCTATCTGTAAATGTTCAGGTTGAAGGAAGACAACTTTTCAGCCAAGATCGCATCTAAAACCGTAATTCACGATGACTGGTTTCGGTAAACAGTCAGCCAGGACACTGCCTTTTATATATATGACTATCACCGTTTCGGTAAACAGCGTTACCATCGTCCGATCTCGATAAAGGTTCATACAAGTGCCCAATTAGAGTGCATTTATACCTCTAATTGGGGACCTATGTTAACCTTTATCGAGACCAGGTGATGGTAACTATGCTTACCGAAACCGGTGATCTCTATATTTAACCGGCAATGTCATGACTGACAAACTCACCATCGCCCAGCCCAAACCGCTAAGGAAAACAACTTGTGGATCTTATACTGCAGGCGTTGTTTAAGAAGGGACTTTTATAATTCCAATCAGGTGAAACACGGGATGAAGGTTTTTTAAAAAAATGTCGCTATTAAGGCAATTTTGAAGCTACTAGACCTACAAAAATTGGTATTTGGTTTCTCGGTCAGAAAGAAAGAAATATGTGTTTCAGCATTTTTTTGGAAATTTAACCCTATAGGGTGAAATAGTTGGTGAAAGCTTTTTATTATTATTAAAGAACTACTAAAATATTTTTATGGCTACATCTATGAACACTGGTATTGATTTCTAGCTTAAAAAACTACGGGTTACAATGTTTTTGGAAACTGAATCCCTAAGGGGGTGAAGTAGGGCATTAGACTTTGATGAAAGCATTTTTAAAGCTAAATCTACGAAAATTTAAATTTGGCTTCTCAGAAATAAAAAAAAAATCACAGCTTCTGGAGATTCAACCTCTACGGGGGTAAAAGTTTTTGTGGAATTGTTTCATTGTGCAAGCATTTTGGAAGCTAAATCTGTGAAAAGTTGTATTTGGCTTCTCTGTTAGAGATAAAACATACGCATGTCACTGTTTTTTTTAGAAATTCAACCCCTAAGGGGGGAGGACGTGAAATAGGGGATGAAAGTTTTATGAAAAGTAATTCATAGCGAAAGCACTTTTAAAGCTAAATTTTTTGAAATTGGTGTTTGGCTTCTCAGCCACAGATGAAAAATACGTGTTTCACTGTTTTTGGAAATTCAATTCAGTGGCTGTAATAGTGTCAGACTGATTCAGTGACTCATTATCCCTCAGCCCAAACCGCTAAGGACACAAACGAATTTTGGTGAGGGTGTAGAGCTGATACTGTAGGCATCGTTTAAGAAATTCCGCCCCTAATGGGCTGAAATAGCAGATTATTATTAAGGAAATTTTGAATCTAGAATTAAGAAAATTGATATTTGCTTTCTCAGTGAGAAAATAAAAAAGTTGTTTCAGCATTTTTGGAAATTCAACCACTAAGGCTATAAAATAGTGAGTGAAAGATTTTTAAAATAAATAATTACTAAAAAACTACTAAAGGAGTTATAAGGCTGCATCTATGACAACTGATCTGACTTCTTGGTTAGAAATTAAGAAAAATACGTGTTTCAGTGTTCCTGGAAATTCAACCCCAAGCGAGCACAACAGGAGTTTAAAGTTTTTAAGAAAATATTTTATTACAGTAAAAAATTTTAAAGCAAAATTCATGAAAATTGTTTTTTACTTCTTGGTTAGATATAAAGATATATTTTTTATGGGATGAAAGTTGCTACTGAAATATCTCCACAAGAACGCAAAAGGTAGTGCTAACAAAAGCTTTGGACTCCAGCTACCAGAATCGCTTTTTGGTCTGAAGTACGTACGGAAAATACCATGCTTTTATGGTCTTAATTATAGCGAAAAGCTTAGAAGGCGTTGCAATTTGAAAATACGTAAAAATTCGAGTAAATATGAAGCATCTCTGAAGGCGATACAGTCTACCGATCGAAGCAGCGGTCTCTAAGCTAGTCATAAATAAAGGTTTCACAAATGCGAATTGGCTGAGGAGTTGTCTAAGCAACTGCACACCTCGAAACACCATCTTTGTTGATTAACGAGGGATCCAGTAGATGGCTTGCTGTGGATGCAGTACTCTGAATGGTTATAACAACTACAGGAAGCCATTGGCGACTTCATAGAAATTGTAATACGGTACGATGAAGCCGCGTTGGCACACGACGGTACCTTTAATGTGCACAACGCACACAATTAGTGTGAAGTTAAATCGTCCATCACCAGAGACCGTGGATATTAGGTCTGCTTCATTCCGAATCGGTTCACTGAGTGTAGGTATCCTTCATTCCTCAAAAAAAAAATTACCTGAAACGTTGGAAGACATTTCACTTCGTGTTTGACAGAAGTTGTGGTTCCATCATGATGGTGCGACCTGCGTGCGTTGGAAGATTTTTGCGACAGTGTTTAACGAGAGCCATTCCTGGGGAAAGGGACATTCATGAACGTTCTACTTCACGG
Source organism: Schistocerca nitens (assembly GCF_023898315.1). Taxonomy (NCBI): domain Eukaryota; kingdom Metazoa; phylum Arthropoda; class Insecta; order Orthoptera; family Acrididae; genus Schistocerca; species Schistocerca nitens. Next base: position 927,321,115 of record NC_064614.1, on the reverse strand, counting down.
CGGCTAAGTTTTCCTGACCTAAACCGCCTGCGTTTCTTCCTGTGGGGCTTCTTGAAGAAGCACGTTTATACTGTTCCACCGATCATGTGCGTGAATTGCTAGTGCGCTGCTCCTGTAACTGTGGATGCAGCAACGTCACTTTCAGCATCTGTTGCGAAAACTGTGTATGTTTTGTGAAAGATTTGCAATCACTAGTAATTTAAAATACGTTTCAAAACTCTTAGGCAATTGGTGCAAATCAGTTGGTTATTTTTGCATTAAATGTGGTCTACGGTGTGTCTTAAGGAGCTTGTGGAGCCTCCATTTAGTTCAAGGGGCAGTTACTGAGAAAAACCTGAAAAAAGCATTTTTGACTCTTTTTCCACGGGTGTCCAACTAACTAACCGCAGCAAAATGTTCAATTTTTAACGTTATAGTCTCTAGGCATTTATCTAGAAGTGCCATCTTCTCGCTTTAAAAAATCGTTATGCATTACCGAGCAACACTCCAGAAACGTGGGGTTAGGGTCCCCAACCCAAGACAGCTGTGCGCAGCAAATGGATGTAATTTTGCGATATATCCCTAAGATTCTGCCCTCGAACGTCCTTAAAAATTTTCTTGAAATCTTTATTCGTTACCGAGTTACAGAGCTTCAAAGTTACCCCAGTTATACACGTAAAACACTCACGTAAAATCCGATGTTAGGTGAAAGCACAGCTTATAAATTGACGTAGCACGGAGCAGTATGCTGTAAAGTGTCTCTGTTATACCAGTAGAAGGGCTCTGGGAACACCATATTGTAATACTGAAGCACATGTAAAATTTTTGTGCACCTAAAACCCGCTCTGAGATTTAAAATTAGTTTTGCGTTATTTCAATTCCACATAAGTATACTACGAAAATTTTATTGAGCTACGAAGTTCTTTTCATGTGAGTGAGATGCACTGCTGAATCAGGGAAAAGAAGGGAACAGCGGAAAAATGCTCCTATTAGAGGACAAAAAAGGCGAATATGCTCTTGTTTAAAAGATTGACTGAAAAGTGGGGTACTAGCTGCCTCTTTCTACTTTCTCGAAAATTTTGGCATGCGAATATATTCGCGCTTTTTTTATGCTGAGAGAGAAAGAAACAATGGCAACTTTGTGGTGTTTTCCGAGTGAATAATTACCATAGTTTAATCAAAACTGTTTACCCGTGATTCTGCTAAAATCATTCACCAAATAGGTTCCTGTCCTGTCCTATTGTTACAATAATCCGAGTACCGTTTATGAAAAATGAAAATTGCAGTGCCAGTTAATTTTGCTTATGAACCAAATGATTTAGATTAAAGATTTGAACTTAAAGCATTCAGTAATTTCAGTCTCATTAACTTTAAATTTGAACTTTAATCTGAGGTGATCTAATTGTTGCAAATAGTAAATCAACTAACCAAATTAAAATGATTCCTGGCACTATGAACAAAAGCACTAACTATAATTAATGAGTGAGTGCAAATATCAGTGATTATAGTAATTTGTTGTTAGTAAAGTTCTGGTTCACATTTTGACTTGCACTTGTGATAAAGTATAATAATTACCTTTTGATACAGTAATTATCAATTTCTAATTCCCTCTTCAGAAGTCAATAGAGTTTCTTTTAATTATTTTTTGCCATTTTCCAAAATTCATTTGAAAATAGTAGACGTTATTGTGAGGTAGCGCCATTGTCACTTACAACAGTAAGTAACCATTAATCCAAGTGTTATCTTGTATGTTTTCAAAATTTCAGCTCTATTAGTTAATGACATTTCGAGTGCAAACTATTTTCTTTCTCGGTTTGTTACGTAAACGTTTCAATTTGTTTTTGCTAACGTGCGTGCAGCCCTCTGTTGCCGCGCGTGTTCGAGTAATTCTTGACATTGACTGTTCGGCTCATTAATTCACCTACCGAACAGAAATTTTGCCCAATTGTGCTGGCGACCGTATTTTAGCTATAATTATTTCAGTAACTCTTATTATTCTGTTCCAATTCCACGTGGTACCCCTTCTCTTTGGCACAGTACGTGAATGATAGCAGAAATCTTTCGAACAACCATACTAAATTTTACAGTAATTAAGTAGGCGGAACAAGTTATCCTAGAAGGCGTCTTGTTGTTAACCTCCTCATTTATCGACTTTATATTGAATCTTCGTAACGACAGCCTTTTTCAAAATTTTATTCCAATTGTTTAGGCACATGCGTACACGGTCATATATTTCTAACATTGTCGATAGAAGGGAAGGGGAACGTTACAAGTTGTAGGACAGAACGAAGAGGACAGTAGGTATGAGACAGGAGACAGTGACAGAGAGACACAAAGAGATAATCAGAATGAGTTGGGCTGAATGAAAAGGTGAGAGTGAGCAGGTGGGATTTGGTGGGTATGAGCGACTTACAGCGCTGGGCTAGTGGGTGTGAGCGAAGTACAGGGTTATTACAAATGATTGAAGCGATTTCACAGCTCTACAATAACTTTATTATTTGAGATATTTTCACAATGCTTTGCACACACATACAAAAACTCAAAAAGTTTTTTTAGGCATTCACAAATGTTCGATATGTGCCCCTTTAGTGATTCGGCAGACATCAAGCCGATAATCAAGTTCCTCCCACACTCGGCGCAGCATGTCCCCATCAATGAGTTCGAAAGCATCGTTGATGCGAGCTGGCAGTTCTGGCACGTTTCTTGGTAGAGGAGGTTTAAACACTGAATCTTTCACATAACTCCACAGAAATAAATCGCATGGGGTTAAGTCAGGAGAGTGTGGAGGCCATGGCATGAATTGCTGATCATGATCTCCACCACGACCGATCCATCGGTTTTCCAATCTCCTGTTTAAGAAATGCCGAACATCATGATGGAAGTGCGGTGGAGCACCATCCTGTTGAAGTCGGCGCTGTCAGTCTCCAGTTGTGGCATGAGCCAAATTTCCAGCATGTCCAGATACACGTGTCCTGTAACGTTTTTTTCGCAGAAGAAAAAGGGGCCGTAAACTTTAAACCGTGAGATTGCACAAAACACGTTAACTTTTGGTGAATTGCGAATTTGCTGCACGAATGCGTGAGGATTCTCTACCGCCCAGATTCGCGCATTGTGTCTGTTCACTTCACCATTAAGAAAAAATGTTGCTTCATCACTGAAAACAAGTTTCGCACTGAACGCATCCTCTACCATGAGCTGTTGCAACCGCGCCGAAAATTCAAAGCGTTTGACTTTGTTATCGGGTGTCAGGGCTTGTAGCAATTGTAAACGGTGCTACGCGTGAAACTTGCCCGCACGCGTTCAACCGTTTCTTCGCTCACTGCAGGCCGACCAGTTGATTTCCCCTTACAGAGGCATCCATAAGCTTTAAACTGCGCATACCAACGCCGAATGGAGTTAGCAGTTGGTGGATCTTTGTTGAACTTCGTTCTGAAGTGTCGTTGCACTGTTATGACTGACTGATGTGAGTGCATTTCAAGCACGATATACGCTTTCTCGGCCCCTGTCGCCATTTTGTCTCACTGCGCTCTCGAGCGCTTTGGCGGCAGAAACCTGAAGTGCGGCTTCAGCCGAACAAAACTTTATGAGTTTTTCTACGTATCTGTAGTGTGTCGTGACCATATGTCAATGAATGGAGCTACAGTGAATTTATGAAATCGCTTCAATCATTTGTAATAGCCCTGTACAGTTAGGGGAGCATGTATGAGTGAGAGGAGAATTCAAAGTTAGAAAGAGTGCGAATATGTTTGCATGCCAAAATATTTGGATACATTTTTTAAGGTGCTGCGGAGGGTAGAATGAGGCAGCAGGAACCCCCCTTTCAGTCAGAGTTTTAAATAGGAAAGACTAAGTCGATTTGGATGCGATGACGGCATATGTCGTTGGATAATAGATTTGCTGATAGTGGTTTCAACGTCTTCCGCCAACAACAGCGTAGTGGCATAGCTACCAGAGCGCCAGCTGTCTTTACCCTTTAATAGGATACACTCACAGCCAGAAGGTTGAGTGTAGTGCAAACGTGGGAAGCAAGCAGGCAATCATGCCACGGAGATAAATTCGTGCTTCCTAGAGGCAACTAAGCGAGTTTGGAAAGGGTTGCCGTTTCGGAGAACTGCTGCGCAATTCGGACATTCTGCGTCAGTCGTGCAGCGATGCTGATATCACAACCACAGACGAGGTTCTCGACGCCCATGCAGCACAGCCGCCCACCAGGATCGTCGTATTGTACGCGCAGCAGCGGCGGATCACATAGCTACCACAGCACAGAAAAAAGAGCTGGTGAGCCCAGACATGTTGACACGAACTGCTGCGAACCGCCAGCCGGGGTGGCCGAGCGGTTCTAGGAGCTACAGTTTGGAACCGCGTGACTGCTACAGTGGCAGGTTCGAATCCTGCCTCGGGCATGGATGTGTGTGATGTCCTTAGGTTAGATAGGTTTAAGTAGTTCTAAGTTCTAGGGGACTGATGACCTCAGAAGTTAAGTCCCATAGTGCTCAGAGCCATTTGCACCATTTTTTGTTGCGAACATATTATTAGCAACGGGACTACGGGCACGCACACCTCTAGCGCGTCTTCCACTCACACCACAGCATTGACTTGCACGGCTCGACTGGTGCCATCAGAGGAATGGGACGCCGTGGTCGTCAGCAATGAAAGCAGATTCTCCCTTCACGCAGGTGATGATTTTTTGTGTGTACGACTTAGCTCTGGTGAACGCTGTCTCAGAGTTGATTCGTCCAAGGCACACTGGCCCCACCCAAGGCCTTATGGTCTGGGGTGCGATAAGCTTCAGTTCTCGTTCCCTTTTGATGTTTCTGGAGGGGCACCAACCAGCGTTCGGTACATGCAGAAAGTTCTTAGACCCCTTATTTTCCCATTCTTGCAACAGGAAGGTGATGTATTGTCCCAACAGAGTAAAGCTCGCCCATGCACTGTCTATGAAACTCAAAGCGCTCTGTTAGACGTGCGCCCGCATCTCGTGGTCGTGCGGTAGCGTTCTCGCTTCCCACGCCCGGGTTCCCGGGTTCGATTCCCGGCGGGGTCAGGGATTTTCTCTGCCTCGTGATGGCTGGGTGTTGTGTGCTGTCCTTAGGTTAGTTAGGTTTAAGTAGTTCTAAGTTCTAGGGGACTTATGACCACAGCAGTTGAGTCCCATAGTGCTCAGAGCCATTTGAACCATTTTTGTTAGACGTGCAGACACTTCCTCGGCCAGCACAATCTCTGGACTTGTCTCCAATCGTGCGACTCATAAACCTACAATTCTTACAGAACTACGTGAGCAAATCGAGCAGGCGAGGCATAACGTATCCCAGGGCGATCGACTGACGCCAGAGTCAGCTCCTGGACTGCCGCCCGTGGAAGATACACCACGTACTAACATGGGTGTTTCCGTACCACCACCTGAGGCCTTTACGTGTCCGCTCTGAGCGGCGGTGCGCCTGAAATGTTTTCCTAAGTCACCAATAACAAAATTAATAATAATTTCAACAATTGGCACTGCTGTTCTGACCTCTATCGCAGAGGTGTCGCGATAAGGGGTGGGTGATGTGACGACCTTTCCACGGGGTGACATGTCTGCGGTGGCGATGGGCAGAACTGCGGTGGAATTTGGTGCTCACGTGACGTCATTAAGGGACACCGGAAAACCCTATCTCTCAAATGTTGAAATAGCGCTTATAAATTACGTGTTTTCTCAGAAAGTATTTGAGCTAGAAAGTTGAAATTTTTACAGGTATTGGCTACAACTTAACATAGGCATTTTAAAAAATTTTGAATTAATGTTTTCTATTGTAATGAAAATCCACTATTTTTTGTGCCATTTTTTGTTTATATATTCAAAAATATACTGGTTTTTGGAAAAAGGCTGTCTTGAGTTACGCAGAAGGGACTGTGTAACATTCCCTGAAAATTTAAGTTAATTGGTCTGGTAGATCCTAAGAAAACATCGTAATTTGTATGGAACTTTTCGGAATCGAGCGACAAAGTTTGGGTTACCTTTTTAGTGCCTTCAAGTTCCATAGGATGGATTAAATTCATCTTCTGCAAACTTCTCCTCCAGCTTCCTCTTTGTCCTCCTCCTGTTTGCTCTGGCTTGTATTTCTAGTCTATTTACAGCCCTTTCATCAGCCCTAAGACGTTGCTTGTCTAAGGCAACATCGTTCGTACCATGTTATAACCTATCTTCATTCCCACATTTCGAAATACTTTGCACCTTACAACGTTGCCATCACTGAAAGTAGCAACTGCATCATACAGACCAAAGTGAAGTGTTTCTATTCCAACAAACATTGTCTTGAGGATTCTTGACCATACAGCACTATTTACACTTTCATTGGGGTTTTGACTTTTTCCCTGAACACACTTTTTCAACAGTTCAGATGCAGCTAAGTCTCTGAAAATAGGTTTTATCACCTCGATGACGCATCGGGCCACTATGTTTGTGAGTGTACACTACATCAGTTAGCAATCCTTTGTTGTACTTAAACCAACTGTGTTCTCTTTTGGGACATAAGTAATGATGGGAACTTTCATCTCTTGAAAAAGTATGAAAAAAAGAGACCAAACAGCCTTCCTCGACACTTTGTGTGTTTTGCCTAATAGCCGTTCCACAACAGTTATGCATTTTGTCAGTTACATTGTCAGTTAACCTTCCCTTCCCATCCAAACCTTAACATCACTGAGTTTTTGTTTTTTGTACGAAGCTTTCAGTCTCCGAAGTCTTCATCCCACTCATTTCTGTACGTGTCCAGTACACTCATATTGGCACACTACATCATCACCACAGGGCTTCAGTTCTTGAATACGTTTAAAACTTTTAGAATCACCGTCACCAAGGTAATTCAGATATCGCACTTTATCACACGCAACAGAACGCTGAAATATACTAGCAACACCAGTCACTTCGATTCCTCCGCTATTGTCACTATAGTTGCCTGTGAGATTATTTTCATGTGTAATTTCATGTTTTTATGGACACCGAAAATGTTTAGATATTACTGCTAGATCTACAACTTTCACTGTATACATACTGGTGGAAGATACATCATGAAGAGATATGTGTACCTGTTTATGCCAGGTACCATCGAATGCTGCAGTCAAGTCTCTTTTACCATTCTTTTCTATTACTACCTCTTGCACAGCTTTCTTTATACAGTCTATACAGACATCTGCTTTAGACCCTATAAATTTATTATTGTTCATAAACTTGGTTGGGGGATTTGGAAGGTTCAACATGCCACAGAAAACTGCAACTGCGGTCGACCCTTACCAGTTCTACGCAAGACATAAACAAATATAACGTTGTGTTCATAAATTTTGCTCCCATTTTCTTCACTTGGAGTTACTGCAATACTGTTCCAAAAGGTGGTCATGTATGAACACTTACCAACTTCAGTTCCATTTTACTGGCAAGTCCTACGTGATTTTTTATAGAGAGTTCCAGACTGACTTCACTACACTGACTACATCTTACACAGTTTGCAAAAATTGCATTGAGAACTGACATATCAAATATTTCATTCACATCCGATTCGCCCATAAGACATTCATACTTTTCACTAACTGAACCAAGCATCCTCTGCGAAGTACTTTCTTCCTCACTTTCATTGCAATGGGCAGGTGTACTAGCAAGATTAGGTACACACACTTGGTTATCGTCTTTATTGTTTACGGTAATAACACCTACTTTTGGCTTTCCAACATTTCTCCTTTTCTTAAAAGCCTTCTGAGGATATGTAATCACTTTTTCGTTTACTCATAATTATCCTTCAATAAAACAGAGACTTCGATGAACAAAATTCACTACGAATATTTGTCAGGATTACAAAATAGTAAATAAACATGAAGCACACAGCAATCGAGCGAGTGAGTAAATGTAACTATTACAGTTTAGCCACAACACTTATTTTGTAACATTTATTTTCTCTCACATCACTAAAACGCACGTGATGAGCAAGAAGACTGTTCAGTACAACATTTGTCAGCAGTGCAACAGCGCCACAATGGGTCACGCCCACGCAAAACATATTTCAAAAATATATTAAAAATAGTTGCATTCTTATGTATTGAGTAAATTATACATCAATTGAAAGGGGAAAGTCTGTAGATTTTTAAAATGCAATAACGTAAAAATTGTACATTTCATGATTTTGAACCTCTCCGGAGACCCTTGAGCAGCCTTACAGCCCACATGAACTTCTGAGCATCGGTCTTTAATTTCGGATCTGGTTACACCTTGCTGTTTGATGTGTCGCTGAGTCGAGTGTGACGTCGCAGGGAGCCACGCTTTTACTCCTTTACAGAGGAAGGTTGTAGGCACCTTTGAGCCACAGTTCAAACTTCTATGTCGTAATCGAGGAAAATGACGGGTCTCGAAGAAGTGACCCTTTAATTCTTCTGCACAGTGTACAACCAAACAGGATAGCGCAGTGGTTGGCACACTGGACTCGCATTCGTGGGGACGACGGTTCAACATGCGTCCAGCCATTCTGATTCAGGTTTTCTGCGATTTCCCAAAATCTCTTCGAAAGAGCAGAGCCGCTTTTCTTCCCCATCCTTCCCTAATCCGAGCTTCTGCTCCGTCTCCAATGACGTCGTTGTCGACGTGAAGTTAAACATTAGTTTCCTCCTCCTCCTCCCTCCGCGGTGTACATTTTCTGACATGCCTCCCCTGTAGTGCAACCAGGGGCGATTCTAGAAGTCTGTCAAGGGGGTGGGGGGGGGGTGGGGGGTGGGGGGAGCTAATGCGGGGCAGGAGAGTAGTAAAATTTAGTGTTGCTTAAAGTAGTTTTTGGTAACTATTTTGGAGCTCATGGTAAAAAATGTGTTTTAATAAATAATAAGACGCCTATTTTAAATCTTATTTATTGGTTTAGATAGTAAGCTATTTTCCACTCTTATTCTTTTGTTAAAATGTGTTTGAAATACATTGTAACATATATTGCTACATAATTATTTTAAAAAATGAATGAATTTGTCGGAGTAATATATTAGCTGATTTCTGAAGTCATTTTATCCAGTATAATATGATACTCCATGGGGGGTGGGCTATAGCCCCCATATCCCCCCCCTTTCCACCGCCCCTGAGTGCAACTACACCAAAGCGCGCATGACGAATCTAAACTTGGAGAGATGTTCTATCGAAACGTATGTATCATTTTTGTGTACGATTTGCAGTTTTCTCGCAGCTGTTTTCAAACCCGGGAACACACAGAGCCTTCTCAGCACTCAGTCACCCTCGAACTCCATGTGCGACCGGGACAAGGAAACGTAAGGTAGTTGATAGATAGAACACAGATGTAGAAACACCAAGTTCTAACATCGCTACGGGAAGAAGATACAGAACATGATGAAGAACAAGAAGAAGAAGAAGAAGAAATGACCTTCAGAGTCGCCCTGAGCAAAATTTCTCGGAAGAAATGGTCGTAAATTATTAGCATCGACGCTGTTTAACACGTAAAGCTAAGAGCTAGCGCAATGTGTTCGCGGAACAGAAGTATCGCGGAGAGGAGACTACGTGGACGGGACGCTGGTGCCCATGACGCTGTTTGCAGACGGCCGGCCGGCCTTCCTTGGACGGGACAGCCGCTCAGCCGGGGGCGACAATTACCAGCGAATCGGTAAACACGCTGAGCGCCTCTATCCGGCGGGCCGGCTTAGCGCGCCGCTGTTTACAGTCTCGGCAATAGGTTTGCAGATGAGCGTTTTAAGTGGCCGCGCGCCGACGACTGCTGTCCGCAAACACTAGAATTATTGATAAAAAGCAGAGGCGGCGGCGGCAGCCAAATTAAATATTTGCCTGCGCGGCGACCTGCTACTGCTGCGGACACGCTTACGGCGTCTCAGCACAGATGGCCAGTCACACACACACACACACACACACACACACACACACACACACATACATTCACACAGACAGAGAGGGAGAGAGACGCACAGACATTCTTGACCTGACTACGTTTATCCGTCTGAATACTACATCGCGTTGGATGTATCCGGCCACAATCGACGAACACAAATATTGAATGGTTCTACGGCTTCCTCATTAACGACAACACCGAGTTCTCGGTGCTCACGAAACATCAGTACCCCAATATACACTGATGGAGAAAAAAACACGGTACCAGAAAGTAATTTATGTAGAGTGGTGAAATTTCGAGAATGCACTTTGTCTACGCAACATACACTCCTGGAAATTGAAATAAGAACACCGTGAATTCATTGTCCCAGGAAGGGGAAACTTTATTGACACATTCCTGGGGTCAGATACATCACATGATCACACTGACAGAACCACAGGCACATAGACACAGGCAACAGAGCATGCACAATGTCGGCACTAGTACAGTGTATATCCACCTTTCGCAGCAATGCAGGCTGCTATTCTCCCATGGAGACGATCGTAGAGATGCTGGATGTAGTCCTGTGGAACGGCTTGCCATGCCATTTCCACCTGGCGCCTCAGTTGGACCAGCGTTCGTGCTGGACGTGCAGGCCGCGTGAGACGACGCTTCATCCAGTCCCAAACATGCTCAATGGGGGACAGATCCGGAGATCTTGCTGGCCAGGGTAGTTGACTTACACCTTCTAGAGCACGTTGGGTGGCACGGGATACATGCGGACGTGCATTGTCCTGTTGGAACAGCAAGTTCCCTTGCCGGTCTAGGAATGGTAGAACGATGGGTTCGATGACGGTTTGGATGTACCGTGCACTATTCAGTGTCCCCTCGACGATCACCAGTGGTGTACGGCCAGTGTAGGAGATCGCTCCCCACACCATGATGCCGGGTGTTGGCCCTGTGTGCCTCGGTCGTATGCAGTCCTGATTGTGGCGCTCACCTGCACGGCGCCAAACACGCATACGACCATCATTGCCACCAAGGCAGAAGCGACTCTCATCGCTGAAGACGACACGTCTCCATTCGTCCCTCCATTCACGCCTGTCGCGACACCACTGGAGGCGGGCTGCACGATGTTGGGGCGTGAGCGGAAGACGGCCTAACGGTGTGCGGGACCGTAGCCCAGCTTCATGGAGACGGTTGCGAATGGTCCTCGCCGATACCCCAGGAGCAACAGTGTCCCTAATTTGCTGGGAAGTGGCGGTGCGGTCCCCTACGGCACTGCGTAGGATCCTACGGTCTTGGCGTGCATCCGTGCGTCGCTGCGGTCCGGTCCCAGGTCGACGGGCACGTGCACCTTCCGCCGACCACTGGCGACAACATCGATGTACTGTGGAGACCTCACGCCCCACGTGTTGAGCAAATCGGCGGTACGTCCACCCGGCCTCCCGCATGCCCACTATACGCCCTCGCTCAAAGTCCGTCAACTGCACATACGGTTCACGTCCACGCTGTCGCGGCATGCTACCAGTGTTAAAGACTGCGATGGAGCTCCGTGTGCCACGGCAAACTGGCTGACACTGACGGCGGCGGTGCACAAATGCTGCGCAGCTAGCTCCATTCGACGGCCAACACCGCGGTTCCTGGTGTGTCCGCTGTGCCGTGCGTGTGATCATTGCTTGTACAGCCCTCTCGCAGTGTCCGGAGCAAGTATGGTGGGTATAACACACCGGTGTCAATGTGTTCTTTTTTCCATTTCCAGGAGTGTATTTAAGTGATTGACATTGCAAGATCACACGTTAATGTATGCGCGAGATAAGACGTTGCACATGTGAAATGCCGCTGTAACCACTATAATACTGAATGAAAACGTGGATAGATTGTGTTGCACGTATGTCACATATCAGTTGGTGGGATGGAGTTCCATACCTATTCCACTTGTTCGATCAATACAGGGACGGTTAATCCTGTTCGGGGATGACGCCGGAGCTGTCCGTTGGCGTCTCATATGTGCTCGAATGGAGACAGATCTGATGATCCAAGAGGTGAACACAGGACGTCAACACTCCGCAGAGCATGTTCGTTTACAACAACGGTACGTGGGCGAGTGTTATGCTATTGGCAAACTCCCTGCAATGCTGTACATGAATGTCAGCACAACCGGTCGAATCACCAGGTTGACGTACAAATTCACAGTCAGGGTACGTGGAATAACCACTAGACTATTCCTGTTGTCATACGAAATCGCACCCCAGACCACGCAGGTGTAGAATCCAGTGTGTCTAGCACGCAGACAGGTTGGTTTCGGCCCTCATCTGGGCTCCAACCACTAGCCAACACACCGCCATCGCTGGCACCGAAGCAAAATCGGCTTTCAACAGAAAACACAACAGACCTCTATGCTTCCATCCTTGACACCACCGAAGTCGTAAATGGCGGTGGTTTGGGATCAGTGGAATATACGCTGCACCCTGGCTCGGAGCTGTCATTGAAGTAACCTATTTGTAACAGTTGGTTGTGCCACAGTGGAGCCAACTCGTGTTAAAACTGTGCTGCAGATGCAGTACGACGCACCGAGCCACACGCCGACCGCATGGTCTTCCGTCTTGCTAGTGCCAGTGGCCGTCTGATACATTCCAGCCGAGTCTTTGTGCAGTATCGCAGAAGGAACATCCAGCTTCTACTAGGCCTTTACAAGACCTAGCTCAATCTAAATGAGCTGCTGATAATGTCTTTGTCGCCTTAAAATCATTCTTGACTAACATCAGCTCACCACGTTCAATCTCAGAGGTAACTAACGCTCACGCCCATTACGGTGTGTATTTAAAGTAGTCCTGATCTGCATCCTCATAATGATACTACTAGCGCCGTACAACTTTTTTTAAATAAACGGTTCCATGCATCAAACAGGATTTTAGGTTAAGTACGTAGAGAGAAGAGTAGTTTACTAGTCCCTTTTTTTTCGCCAAGATAACGAACAAACCAAGATTTTATTAATCAGAACGACTATTTCCAGTAAAATCATCTCTGGTAGGTGTCACTTCAATTCGCAGTGAACTGACATTATTGCATTGACTCCCCACTAAAGCCATTATTTAATGAAAGATGTACTGATGTATTATTTTCAGTGGCGTTCAGCAGACCTTGGAATGAGAAACATCGTATATAATGATCGTTTATTTGCAGTGATTCAAAAATGGTTCACATGGCTCTCAGCATTATGGGACTTAACATCTGAGCTCATCAGTTCCCTGGAACTTAGAACTACTTAAACCTAACTAACCCAAGGACGTCACACACATCCATGCCAGAGGCAGGATTCGAACCTGCTACCGTAGCGGTCGCGCGGTTCCAGACTGAAGTGCCCAGAACCGATCGGCCACAACGGCCGGCTGCAGTGATTCTTTTCGCAAAAATGTGTGAATGTGTGTGTGTGTGTGCGTCTGTGTGTGTGTGCGTCTGTGTGTGTGTGTGTGTGTGTGTGTGTGTGTGTGTGTGTGTGTGTGTGTCTGTTTGGGTAGGTGAGAAAGTGGGGAGGAGTCAACGCCGCAATTTCGGAGACCTGAGGCTGAGGTTAGGTGAATCCACGAGTCTGCAGCGAGTAGCAAGTTTCAGAAAGGAATAAGTTGACAGATTCTTTGATAGACTACGTGAGTTCAGGAACAGAGCAAGTTGATAATTATTTACGGTCGATTTAAAACTGTTATTCTAATAAAGAATGATATTTTTATACATCACTGTTTCTCTTAATGTCAGACATAATCCTTTAAAAATTAAATGCCCCAAATGCAAAGAACGAAAAATATATATAAAATTCAAGGAACGTGTGTTCTTATGAGACTGGTTTTTATATTTCTATTAAACAACATATCATCAAAAATTACACTTTGGCTCTAACAATGGCTACGTATTTTTCGGTAGTGATTGTCGACTGTTGGAGCAACTTCACCGCTGCCGATTGACTTTTGCAGTAATCGGTACTGCGACGGCACGACAGTTCAAAATGGCTCTGAGCACTATGGGACTTAACATCTGCGGTCATCAGTCCCCTAGAACTACTTAAACCTAAGTAACCTAAGGACATCACACACATCCATGCCCGAGGCAGGATTCGAACCTGCGACCGTAGCGGTCGCGTGGTTCCAGAGTGAAGTGCCTAGAACAGCTCGGCCACTCCGGCCGGCGCACGACAGTTCAATTACAGATAATTTTATTTCCAGATGGAATACCATTTGGAATACAGTTATTTGGTTGCATACACAGGTTTATTTCAGTACGACAACATTTTCGTTAGTCGGTTAAATAGTGTCAGTCTTCATCCATAAGTATAATCGCATTTCTGTTGGCCAGTCAGCTATCCTGGCAGACTGACAGCTTCGCAACGAGGATTGGTTCCTACCCAGTTCATATATAACTTGCGCCACATCTAGATCATCTCATTTTGGATGGCAATTAAAAATCCAAATATTCTGTTCTTCCTTTTTCGTCTTTGTAATGGCTTTGGGATACCTTCAGGGAACATACATTGTAAGTAAAGCTATGAAGGTGGGTTGTGAATTATACCGAGGTAGCTCAGTCGGTAGAGCATTTGCACGCAAAGACAAATGTCCCATGATTGATTCCCGGCTTAGCACTCAGTTTTAGTCTGCCTGGAAGTTTGAAATCAGCTCACTCTTCGCTACACAGGGAGAGAGAGAGAGTCATTCATTCTGGATACGTATTACAGTGTGTTTAAAGACACTCAAACCATCTTGAGTCCTCCCCCGGTAGCAGACAGAATAATAATCCAAAGAGCCTGGGTTCGATTCTTGGCTGGGTCGGAGATTTTCTCCGCTCGGGGGCTGGGTGTTGTGTTGTCCTAATCATCATCATTTCATCCCCATCGACGCGCAAGTCGCCGAAGTGGTGTCAAATCGAAAGACTTGCATCCGGCGAACGGTCTACCTAACGGGAGACCCTAATCACACGACCATCTTGAAAAAATAAAGTTACGAAAAGTAGTTAACTTTTAGTTATTTGCAGGTACGGTAGGAAGCCGGTATAAGAGCCAAAACTAAATCGAGTAGACTTCTGGTAAAGTGAGTTACCGAATAGTATTTCATTTTGGGCGTTTGAAGGAAAACAACGCTGCAACAAGCTGTGCTGAATATCACATTCTGAATTGAATTTTTCAAATTAGCTGCTACTAGTTTTATTATATTTCGCACAATACGTCTATTTCTGATTTATTGCCATTGTCAATTACAGCTCTCCATGCTACTCTATCCTGTGCAAGCTTCTTCATCTCCCAGTACCTACTGCAACCTACATCCTTCTGAATCTGTTTAGTGTATTCATCTCTTGGCCTCGCTCTACGATTTTTACCCTCCACACTGCCCTCCAATACTAAATTGGTGATCCCTTGATGTCTCAGAACATGTCCTACCAACCGATCAAGTTGTGCCACAAACTTCTCTTCTCCCCAGTCCTATCCAATACCTCCTCATTAGTTATATGATCTACCCATCGAATATTCAGCATTCTTCTGCAAGTATTACAGTTTGTAAATTTCATTTCCTTTTTGCGATATTCGTGTGTGGAATTAGATGTACATGTATACTTACGTCTAGCTGGGCGAGACGTACATAACGCATCACTGATGAATTCTTTTGTCAACTGGCTCTGTTTTTATGAAAGTCACGTACTAATTTGACATCTGGCTGACAGTTATTATTAATTATTGCTTCGTCAGCGGTATTGTTTGACTTACAGATAATTTAGTTGTTACTGTAATATTTTATTGTTTATTTTTATCCGCTGTATGTTACAGTATTTCAATAAAATTTTGCAGGTAATATTTATGTTTGAAGCCGGTCTGTCCGTTTAATATGTCGTGCGAATATTTTTTTTTTTTTCGTGTTTGTATAAATTTCCAATTGTTCTAGGGTGCTGATGGCAAGAATTGGGAATTTGTGTAAACATGAAAAACACAAAAAGAAAAGAAAATTATCCACACGACGCATTAAACGGAGAGGCCAACTTCATTTATAAATATTACCTAGAATTTTTTTTGACGTTCTGAAAAAAGACAACGGATAAAAAATAAGCAATAAGAGATTACAGATACGGCAAAATTATCTGTAACTCAAACAGCACCGTTCACTAAGCTGTAACCACTCCGTAAACATACAGCATCAGTGAGAACTGTCAACTAAATGTCAAATTACTACGTAATTTTCTTTTACCAAAAGGATTCATCAGTGATGCAATGTCTCCATCTCGCCCAGATAGACCTAAGTACCTACCTACAGTTAAGTCCATACACAAATATCGCAAAAGTAAATTAAATTTACAAACTGTAATATTCGCAGGTGTACTTGACAATGCCAGCACCGCCGGTATACACATTGTGACCTGTTTCATGCTGCAGGCCCAACTATAAAAATAATAATTTAAAAAATGTATGGCAACGCTGCCCCGTCTTACGGCATAGTGGTTAGGTGGCGCAGTCGCCTCCAGTGTGGCCAAACAAATCTGAATGACGAAGAACAAGAAGTGATTTCGTCTCTCTGTGAAGAACTGGTAACTGCAAGAGAACTGGAGTGCTAGTGTTCGAAGACGAGCGTATCACTATTAAGGCGAAGTTAAAATCAACCGTGGGCCGATTTTCAAAACCTTGCTCTATGTTTACGTTCAGTAATGCCATTTAAATTCAGGGTGAAAGCATATCAGTGATAAGATTTGTTGATGACATTACTATCCCCAGTGAAAGTGAAGAATCACTGCAGGCCAATTTCGAAATGAACAGTCTAATTAGCTCTTGCTATTGACTGAGAGGAAACAGAGGAAAAGCGAAAGTAGTGCGGGGTACCAGAAATTCGTCTAGCCATAAACTGATTATGAAAGGTGGATGCCATGATGTAGATGAAGAAATTTTGGTAGCAGGAAAGCAAAATAAGGCTTTATGTACCGTGCAAGCAGGACGAAAACAGATTAGTTGACCAAAAGAAGCCTTCTAGTACAAAATATTGGTCTTAATTTCGGAAAGAAATTTCTGAGAACGTACGAGGGCTTGCTGAAAAGCAATGCACCCGAATATTTTATATGAATACTCTTAAAGCTTTTTAAATTAAACAAGCTACATCTTTATCTCAATGTTTACATATTTGCAGCCCTCTGCTGCTGGAGGGCTCCGAATTGTACGGGTTAACATGGTAGTACATAATGTAACTGTGCCGCTGCGTGATAAACAGCGTGCTGAAACCGAGTTTCGAGTTGGAAAAGTTCGTCCACACCCGGGAGCACCCTCCCCTTCAACATGAGAATGACAGAGCCCGCACGAGCGCTGCGACGTATGCAACAATCCGACGTCTTGGTTTCACTGCCTTCGATCATCCTCCAGACAGTCTCACGTGGCCCAATCGGTTTTCATGTGTTTCCAAATCTTAAAGAAAACCTTCGAAGACGTCAGTTCGATAGTGATGAAGAGATGGAGCAGAGCTAAGTTTGTGGTTCCGTCAACGAAGTTACAGTGGCGGTATTGACAAACATGTCTGGCGTTGGGAGAAATGTATTCGTCGCCAGGGAGACTATTTTGTGAAATACAGGGTGTTTCAGAAGTGAAGTGATGGTCAATAATTCACGCATGAAAACTACAGGCCAAAAGTAGCTAAAAAGCCCCAATAAATGTGAGTTCACAAATTAACCGTCGTCGAGGTACAACACATTTTCTATTGCGGTTCATCAGTGTCACACAGCACCTCTAAACGTTAAAGTAGATGTTCGAAATATTGTCCGTACGTCTGAATGCAACACTGAACTCGTCTCTGAAATGAGTTGCGAATTCTCTCACGCAGTCCTGGGGAATTCTGTAAATGCTGGAAGGCTGCTTCAACCCGCAAGCGTGATTCCTCAAGAAAGTTGAGCTCGGTAGAGTAGACCAGGCTTTTGACATGATCCCACACACAGAAATCCATGGCATTTAAATCTGGAGATCTTGGACGAAATGATAAATAAATCAATACATTAAGCTGTCGACAGGCGTTGATACACATCAACGGGGACAGTTGAAAATGTGTGCCCCAACCGGGACTCGAACCAGGGCTCTCCTGCTTACATGGCAGACGCTCTATCCATCTGAGCTACCGAAGGCACAGAGGATAGTGGGACTGCAGGGATTTATCCTTTGCACGCTCTCCGTGAGACCCACATTCACACTTAATGTCCACCACTATATTCGTAGTGCTCCTGCCCATTACACTCATTACTCGCGGCAGACTATCTTACCGAGTCCCGTGAGAGTTCGGGCAATGCGTGTGCATCCAGCACAGAAGAAGGTCAATGTCCGGTTAGTCTTAACTATATGGAGGTCTTGGAGGCTATGGCAGGCCCTCCTCTATCAATTTATGGTTGACCATACGTCCGCGTTAGAAGCCGGCGCACTCGAAAATCAAAATATGCTGGAGCACCGCCATGCATGAACCGCATGTTCTGGCGTTTGCTCATTGGGACATCATCATGCAGATCTAGAGGTACAGTCCGCAGAAACCGCATGTACTGCTATCCGGTTAGTCTCTGTGGTAGGAAGTGTGGGCCAGTTATGCGATCTCCGGGCAACCCTACCCAGAAGTTCGACGAATGACGCTTCTGATGTCGTGATACTTATGTTACATTAGGATTGACATCGGCTCAGATGAGACAGTCACGGTAGTTAAAATTACCGTCACGGGTAAATACAGTCTCATCCGTGAAGATAATGCTGCTTACAAACAGGGGATTCAGGGCACTCTGTTGTTGCACCCATTGGCCGAAATTCTCTCTAGGAGGGAAGTCTGCATCGTTAAGGGCATGCACTCGCTGGAGACGATACGTGCCGATGTTAAATCCGCCACAAACTGCTATGATTCGGCACACGATCTTGGGTAGCAGTCCTCCTTGTTGAAATACTCGGACGTTCGTGTACAATACACCCTTCCCAAAACATCGGGAGTTATGGCTTTGGGTCGACGTTCTCGTTCATGGTGTGCAAAACTTCGTTTCCCTAAGGCGCTTATGTAACCGGCTAAATGTGCGCCTGTCGGGCTTCCTGCATAGAGGAAAAGCTTCTCCATACAATCGTGCAGCCTCAAGGGCACTGCCATTCGCTTTGCCTTACATGAAGTGCGTGTCAGCGTACTCTCCACTGGTGTAACCTCTGTCCATCGTGCCTTCGCGGATTGTGAGGCCGGTACTGCGCAGTGCAAGAGGGGGAAAAGGAAGTAGCTGCACACGCGTAAACAGGCAGATAGTGAATCCCAAAGCTTGAGATACCGAAGTCAACGAAGACAACATCGTGGTATCGAGGGGCGCTTACAGCTGTTTCCCCAGTCTAACTACTGCGATACATCGGCAACGGTTGATTTGCGGACCCATGTCTATTGAAGCTTTTTAACTACTTTCGGCCTGGACTCTTCAGGTGTGAATTATTGACCATCACTTGTGAATTATTGACCATCACTTCTGAAACACCCTGTAAATGTGTAAAAATAAGGAATAAGGATTTAGAATGTTAATAACATTTGTTCTATTTAACAAGCTTTAAGAATTTTCACTTAAAAAATTGGGAGGCATTAATTTTGAGCACAGATTGTATGGAAATGAATCACTGAGCGTGCGAAAGCCGGAGGGAAAGAAATCGATGGATATGTGTGGATAATGAAACTTAGAAGGTCCGGTGAGACAAAAAATTTGACTGTTCTCCGCAAAATGAGTGAGGAGAGGGAGATGTTGTTAACACTGACAAGAAGAAGAAATAGAGTGATAGGACATATCTTAAGACATTAAGGATATTTAAAAGACCCGTAGAGAATAAAAACTGTACAGGAAGACAGAGACTGGAATATATCCAACAATATCATCTTTAACTTTTGTAGTCCTATCTTCCTCAGTTGCTTGTAATATCCCGGTATACTGATAATTTTTTTTTTTTTGCACTAAAATGTAGGCCGGCCGGAGTGGACAGAGACTGTAATATATCCAACAATATCATCTTTAACTTTTGTAGACCTATCTTCCTCAGTTGCTTGTAATATCCCGGTATACTGATAATTTCTTTTTTTTTGCACTAAAATGTAGGCCGGCCGGAGTGGCCGAGCGGTAACTGTGCCGCACAGTCCGGAACCACGCGACTGCTACTGTCGCAGGTTCGAATCCTGCCTCGGGCATGGATGTGTGTGATGTCCTTAGGTTAGTTAGGTTTAAGTAGTTCTAAGTTCTAGGGGACTGATGACCTCAGAAGTTAAGCCCCATAGTGCTCAGAGCCATTTGAACTAAAATGTAAACTACATAGTAAAAATGTGTACATATTCCAGGCCACTGAAGATGTCTTGCAGAGAATGAAAGCGAAACGCGTAAGCCACGAAAATTGTGTTTCATTCGGCTGTAATTAGACGGATAAAAAGTAAAAATTATCAATATACAGTAGTATAAAAAAAAATTGAGGTCGTATGGTGCAAGCGCTGCTCTCAGACGAAGAAAGGGCCACAGGAAAGGAATGGGTAATGGGATGCATCTAACCAATCGTAAGATTTATGACCCAAAGAAAAAGGGGGTCACGAGCACTAGACATGAGAGCGTAGGACGCACAGGTGGTACACAGACAGCTATGTACCGCTCTCTTCAAACGGGTATGGAGAAGGGCTGTTACCGGTGGTCCGCAGTGCACTGTGTTGTGGTTTGTGGAGGGTGTGTGGGCAACTTTCACACACGTTGAGGGAACGAACTCTAACTGTGTCGAGGTGGTTTCTTGTGGTGCACATGTTTCTCACAGCAGACAGAAGGAAATACTGTACGTGCTAGGTGTTAGACGCCGTGGTTCTCCACTGCAACAATCTGGTGTTATGTAGATCTCTTGGGACAGAGTACAAGGCAACGAGAGAACACTAAGCCAGTTAAAGAAAATTAACATGTATTTGAAATATGTTTTAAATACCAATTCTTGTGACAACATCACTGCAAACACAAACTGTTTTGTCCTATTCGTAATAAGCTAAAAGCCGGCCGCTGTGGCCGAGCAGTTCTACGCGCTTCAGTCTGGAACCGCGCGACCGCTACGGTCGCAGGTTCGAATCCTGCCTAGGGCATGGATGTGTGTGATGTCCTTAGGTAAGTTAGGTTTTAGTAGTTCTAAGTTCTAGGGGACTGATGACGTCAGAAGTTAAGTCCCATAGTGCTCAGAGCCATTTGAACCATTTGAATAAGCTAAAAACACGTATACTCATGGATAGGCGCTTAAACACTACACGCTTTACAGATCTGCTACCTGCAAAAAAAAAAAAAAAAAAAAAAAATCGTGTTCACAAAGTATTCGAGATGACGCCGACGTCTCAGATATTTTATAATCGGTTCATGGTCGACGGAAAGTAGGTGTCTAAATTTTTAACACCTATATTTTCACTCCACCGAGATATCGAAACACCTTTGGTTTTTATCGTCTATTTTCTTATTTGAACGGAACTAAACTTGACATCTGACTTTTCAGAGTGCGGCTAAACCAAAATCAAACGCGTGAAAGGACTGGGCCAGGGTTTTAAGTACACATGATTCGACATTTGGCAGACAATATATATGTTAAGAGAATATATATACTAAGAGAAACAATGTCTGGGATCACCAACAAATACCTTAAATAGTAACTAAAAGAAAAAAATTGATCAGTTCAATCACAAATGGAATAACAGTTTGGATACCAGAAACAGTAATAAAATGAAGCAGGACCTTCTATCAAATTACAACTCTTTATAGACAAGCCCATAAAATTGGAAACCTCTAATGTCAAATTAGGGCCACATTTAAACCACAGACTGTACATACTTCAAGAAAGGGCACAGCTTGAGAGAGCAGGTTCTTTTTTTAATTTTTTGTTTTTTGGTCATCAAACTTCTGACTGGTTTGACTCTTACACAGCTGAAACAATCAAGCACACTTGCAAAAGTTCGATGTGCCCTTTCAGACAAGAAGTGTGTTTCTCAGAGTCAAAATTCACACTAGGTGAACAAACAACAAGGGGGCTTAATTCTGCTGCCACGAATGAGAAGCCATGAGCAACTGTGCTACCAGATGACAAATTATTCAGTTCCATAAGAAAGGGCCTCACCCCAGAACGCCATTGCACACACACAAACTTCCCATGCCCAGAATCAGTGTGCCTCGCCACAAATGCAAGCCACGTGACCCTCTTGTGACCGGAGAGTAGGACGTCGTGGTCCAAGTGTCACTAGTCCCAGCTCACTGATCCTCGCGACAACACTTCGCTTCCTCGATCGCGACACCGCCACCACGCCACCTAAATAAACAGCGCACTCTATACCGTGGCCGCGAACTCATGTGGACAAGGCGAGCAACGTTTAAAATGGAAGGGACCGACACGACTTAATACTCTCATAGAAATATGATACCTGTAAACATTTACAGTTCAGTCAGATAAAATTGTAAGGAAAGAAGGTAAATACGCTACAAATGAAACCTGCATCCATCTACATAACGTAGTACATTCGTTATTATTTTGTGGCTATCGGATAAAACTGCGGAAAATTTAAACTGTCTTTAAGAAACAAGAAATAAATCATCCATCCTTTGCAAGTACGTTTTACTGTGGCAAGCGATGGGACGAAACTTGGCCGTAGCTTTTAGACAGGACACGTACATTTCATCAATCATCGCCGTGTGACACCTGCCTAGTGCCCTCATTTACAGGGATCGCAATGTTAAGTGCAAGATCACACACACACACACACACACACACACACACACACACACACACACACACTGTAAGTAGGCTGTTTAGGTTCTTATATTGGTAACGCCACCGCCACGTAGCGCTCTGTATGAAAATCATTGGCTGTGCTGTGTGCAGTCTGTGCCTGGATGGCATTGTTGGAATTTGCTATTGCAGTGTTGGGCAGTTGGCTGTTAACAGCGCGTAGCGTTATGTAGTTGGAGGTGAGCCGCCAGAAGTGGTGGATGTGGGGAGAGAGATGGCGGAGTTTTGAGAACGGATGATCTGGAAGTGTGTCCACAGAAACAGTAAATTTGTAAGACTGGATGTCATGAACTGCTATATATATATGACTTTTGAACACTATTAAGGTAATACATTGTTTGTTCTCTATCCAAATCTTTCATTTGCTAAGTATGCCTATCAGTAGTTTGTGCCTTCAGTAGCCGGCCGAAGTGGCCGTGCGGTTTTAGGCGCTGCAGTCTGGAACCGCGAGACCGCTACGGTCGCAGGTTCGAATCCTGCCTCGGGCATGGATGTGTGTGATGTCCTTAGGTTAGTTAGGTTTAACTAGTTCTAAGTTCTAGGGGACTAATGACCTCGGAAGTTGAGTCCCATAGTGCTCAGAGCCATTTGAACCATTTTTGTGCCTTCAGTAGTTTGAATCTTTTATTTAGCTGGCAGTAGTGACGCTCGCTGTATTGCAGTAGTTCGAATAACGAAGATTTTTGTGAAGTAAGTGATTTGTGAAAGGTATAGGTTAATGTTAGTCAGGGCCATTCTTTTGTAGGGATTATTAAAAGTCAGATTGCGTTGCGCTAAAAATATTGTGTGTCAGTTTAAGCACAGTCATGTATAATTTTTCTAAGTGGACGTTTCAACACATACGCACCCACAACTGGCAATGAAATACTGAATAAATTTCAGGGGAGCAATGAGAAATTTAGAGAATCAGTGTTACCTAGATGTTTCCTTAAAGAGTGCGCAGGAGCTTTCTCTCCCTATACCTACTCCAATGCACAAGCGTTTTATCTGTAGTGACCTGAATGCCGATTTAAGGTAAAAATCTTTCATAACCTTTGTTCCTTGTCTTTAATCCGGTGGTGATAGTAATTAAGACTGACTGCAGCTATAATGATAATCTGCATTAGTAAGAGACAAATGGGAGGGAAATGAGCATTACATTCTGCTGAATTAGGCAGTGTTCTTCAATTTTTAACTTCTTAATTAATTTTGTGGTAATTAGTTTCTTCCACTTCCATGAACTTCTCCCGCGTTTCTAGATAAATCTTAGTCCTTTTGCGACAGATTCAGTATCGGCTACAAGACATACACTCGCTCAATTATGCTCTTCCATTCAAAAGAAATAAAACATACTAAGTTTGCTAATTTTTCTGCTTGGAGATCTTTTAAAACAACCCGGTAAGAACTGATTCTAGAAAGAGAGAGAGAGAGAGAAACTTCTTAGGAGTCTCATCAGGCACATGTGAAGTAGTATGTAGTGGTAGTACGTAATGGAAGATAATGTATCGTCAGCTCTTGTAGAAATGTTGTTTGTTTAGGTGGCTGTGACTGTGAATGACGCTCCAAATGTTTCTGTGTAGTACAAGTACATCTTTACTACAAGAGCCTCTCTACAAGTCATGAATGTCGTGTAACCGACAATTACCCTTCTGTGAAGCTTCACGTCTTGTGGGCGCCCGTAAGTTTTACTTCACTTTAATTCGAGCTCCATATACTGGTAACTGTTGCTGAGGATGACACGAAAGTAGTCCGCTGAAGGCATAAACACGAACGTTACGAATGAACTGAAGCTGTAATCGCGAATTTCGGACTACATCACACTGTTGTGTTGCAAAAATCTGTATTGTAAGTGCTACTGTCTTGCATGTACTAAAAAGTGCCGACAAACTCCAACATATCTCTAATAAGTGTTGAGAGGAAGAGCGTAGACCAAACGCACGCTCACACACACACGTACAGACTCATACGCGTTCCAGTTCTTGGTCGCCAGCACACACTCGCTCGGAAACGAATGTGCCTACGCCTGAAGCCTGGTGCCTACACAGCTTGCAGAACGGGGCCGTCCTGCGGGTTGCATCCCACAACTACTAGGCGCAGCTCACATTACAGACTCCTACCAACACAGACGTCATTTGCTAATAGTCACGCTTTCGGACACCTACAGTAAGTTTGATTTATCAATATACGTGGCGTATGTTTGCAGAAGGTGGATTCGTAACAATGAAATTTATTTCGCAGACATTGGAAATTGTCAAAAACAACTTCGAGAGTGTATGTTTTCACGTGAATGAATTTTTAGGTGGCTGATTATTCCGATCCGCGATTTACACATTGTACTACATTAGCAGCAAAAACATGAGGTAATCGGACGGTAGTGTGCATTTTCCCCTGAGAGCTACCCTCTTATTACTGCTTACGTGCATTTCATCTTGGGACGACGCTGCTGTTCTTCGAAGACCATTATTCTCCGAAGAATAGTTCGAATACAGGCTTTGTAGTCAACGATGAATGTTTCAAAGTTGTCAATAATTGTGTTACAGAGCTTAGTTTCGCCCTGATAAGGGAAGCAAAGCAGGTTGAATTGCTGAAACCGAATAAAAATTATTTGAAAATTTCAAGATGTGATTGTTCAACCACTCATGAAGACAATTTATTCACAAAACTCTGTATTTGTGTACAATTGACAGTTGAAGGTTAACGAATGTAAGGTCTTCAGGAGCACAAGTCATTGAGGGGAAAGCACGGAACAGCAGACAGTAAATTCGCAATAGTCAGAAATCTGAATCAACAAAACTGAAAATAATAGCATTGTCGATGTTATTGCCTGGATAATTACATAGCAAAGCGCTGAATATTTCCTGGAAACTATAACTGCTAGTACATGCAGTTCTTACAGAGTCATATCTGCCAGAACTGAAGTTGTGCTTGTAGTACGTTCTTCCCTTATTAGTCACTCGAGTGCTAATGTGGAGAAGAAGTGAAAACACAGCGTAATGGAATAGTAATCACACTTCACAAGTGCAACACGTGGACAAGTGACATCATTTTCGAAGTATCTGCAGTGCAAGAGTCCAAAATACAAAAGCCACAACGGTTATATTATGAAAGATCTTTGCCACGATCTATTCCATTCTGGGCTATATTTAGCCACGCCATTGTTAATGCTTTCATCACATCTCTAGGCAACTACTGACTGAAAGAAGTCAAAGAAATACAGCAGAACATTACTGTTCAGCTTTGGAGGTGGAGCATTATAGACAACACGACAACAAGTGAGCCCACGGGCAAGGCCTGGAAGAAATCCTCGGACAGCATCTACATCTACATTCCGCAAGTCACTTTACGGTGTGTGGCGGAGGATACTTTGCCTACCAGTGTCACTCCCCCTTTTCCTGTTCTAGTCACGTATGGCTCGGGGGAAGAACGATTGCCGGTAAGCCTTCGTGTGGGCACAAATCTCTCTAATTCTGTCGTGAAGGTCTTTTCGCGAGACATACTTAGGAGGAATCAACATACTCGTTCACTTTTCTACGGGCGTACGCTCTCTGTACTTTAACAATATACCATACCGGATGTAGAACTTCTCCTTTGCAGCGTCTGTCACTGGTGTTGCTGAGCATCTTCTTGACGATTTCGCGCTTAGTAAATGAACCTGTAAGCACTTGGAGACATGCATGATACATGCTGTGCTGTCTTACAACATATTTATTCACAATCGGTTTCGATCATGGAGCATCTCCACAGCGTTAGCACAAAAATGGGAACAAAG
This sequence comes from Schistocerca nitens, assembly GCF_023898315.1. Classification (NCBI taxonomy): domain Eukaryota; kingdom Metazoa; phylum Arthropoda; class Insecta; order Orthoptera; family Acrididae; genus Schistocerca; species Schistocerca nitens. Next base: position 927,294,774 of record NC_064614.1, on the reverse strand, counting down.
TGAAAACTGAGAATTTCAACATAAATTACATTTTCATGATAATCATTAGTCGGAAAAATTAAGTGTACTAACGAAAAATATCTATTGTAACAACTTCACATGCCATACATGCTATTTAACCAAAAAAGTATACTCCATAGCTGACTTACAAACGTCTGAAAAAGTTACTTAACGCGATAATACTGGCTTTAAAAGCAAGCACAAAACATTGAAAACATGGAAACATGTAACAGTAGTAAGTGCATAGCACCACTGCTCAAGCACAACACCCAGTAGATTAACACACAAGACGCTGCAAGCCAAAGAAAAAGGTCGAAGATGAAGGTCAAAGAACAAGTTCCAAAATATGTGTACACCACAGTACAGTCACAAAGAGATACATATGCACTAAAATTAGAATAAAGCAATAACGGAAATACAATAAAAGCAGATACAAATGCATAAAAGTATTTTTTTCTCTCAGTGTATTTTTCCTCCCACTTTTTCTTCATTTTCATTTATTTTTTTATTTCTTCTCTTTAATTTTATTTATTTATTTTCTCCCATTTTACTTTTTCACTTCGTTTCAATACAGTATAAATGTAATATAACATGATACTGTTACAATGTTACATGATATAATGTTACACGATAAAACAGGCCAATCATTTGGCGAAAACAATGACATAATAAAATACATTTATTCATGTACAATAATATGCAATACAAAAGTCACATGTTGCTGTTCCAGATGTCACATGATACTACAATAACACATGATTAAAAAAAGACGACCATTTCCTAAGAGCTACATCATATGAAACTCTGCATAGGTATGTGAGGTGTATTAGGCAATCAAGCTACCGTGAATCGTTCAGACTAGCACAACAGATATTTTTCCGACTAATAATTTGTATTTCTTCAAGTATGACAATGCTGTTCATAGTCGCCTGAAAAAATTTTGGCATTACGTTTAGCTGATGCAGGGGGAAAATTTAAAAATGTAGAAAATGAAGCAAGGAAATTGGAATACAGCTGCCTAAAAATGACATCGACAGAAATTGCAAGGTGGTAAAGCAAGAACAGCTACTGAAGAAATGCAAAGCTCTAGAAGAATGCACGACTATGGTAAAGGAGGAGGAGGGAGGAGATAAGTGTTTAACGTCCCGTCGACAGCGAGGTCATTAGAGACGGAGCGCAAGCTCGGGTAAGGGAAGGATGGGGAAGGAAATCGGTCGTGCCCTTTCAAAGGAACCATCCCGGCATTTGCCTGAAGCGATTGAGGGAAATCACGGAAAACCTAAATCAGGATGGCCGGAGACGGGATTGAACTGTTGTCCTACCGAATGCGAGTCCAGCTATGGTAAAGATAGATGACGTTTATAGCAAGACTGAAAAAAAACCCTTGGACAAAACAGAAACAAGGATACGAACATCAGTAGTTAGCAAGGGAAAGTCGTGGCAAACAAAGAAATATAGCAAGAAAAGTGGAAGGAATATACTGAAGGGCTCTGCAAAAGAACAAGATTCTGGAAAAGGAAAAGGAAAATGCTTCGGGAACGCGATACTGGGAGAAGAATTTGACATAGCTTTGAAAGATCTTCAGACCTTGGGAGAAACAGCCACGATGAAGCAATTTTAAAGGTAGAAAAAAATATGCAAACTAATGTAACTGTTTTAGATCAAACAATTTCAGAAGTTCAGGAAATTTGTCTGAACCAAAATCTGCGTGAAAACAAAGGTACTGCGTGGTCCAACATTCCCTGATAAAAAAATTCTTGAAGGCGAAGCTCTCTCATGGGTAAATTAAAAAAAAAGTGAATGGGAAATATATCAGAGTTTCGAGAAAAGTTTTTTACATAAATTTTGGTCGGAAGCAGAGCAGGGGATAAATAAAAGTGAACTTCTGAGTGGTCGTAATTACAGGAATAGGGACGGCAGTTTGAAAGAATTCTGTAGGAACCAACTTAACAAATTAGCACATCTTGACAAACCATTCGACGAAATGATCTTGCTTGATGCACTTAACAGGAGATTACCAGAAAGATTGCAGTGGCATTTGGTACACGGACCTGACGATTGTCTTGAACAGTTTTCACGATATGTTGACAGGTTGGATAGGGCAGTAGAAATAAGTATGTACCATAATAATAGGAATGATAGAAATCACAATGGCAGTAATCACAGAAACAGAGATAATGGTAAGTTCCATCAGGAAAGTGACAATAGAGAGAGAAATTCTGAACAGCAGAAGGATAGGAATAATGGGATTAACAATGGGCATTTTTATATAAGAAACAGTCACAGAAGTAACTACTTGCGAAACGGCAGTTCGCCTCAATGAAGGTCCACAGTTTTGGTTCTGAACTAGGTGGTATTTTTGATGTAGATGTGAATGAGAGCTGTGAGGTAACTGAGGTTGGTAAGTCTGATGTATCTGTAGCTGAATTCATAAGAGCTCTGGATTCTGTCTTGGGAAGTGAAGTGAGCTCAAAATTAATTGTGTATGTTGACGACATTTTGGACATTGAAAGGACTTGGGAACAACTTTTGAATCTGTTAAGAGATTATTTTCAAAACCGAAATCAGGAGGTATGACTTTGAAAATAGGTAAGTATAAATTTTGTGTGGAAAAAGTAAAATTTTTAGGACATGTTATATCTGAGAAAGGAAATGGAACTGCACCTGATAAAGAGAAACTTAATGCTATTGCTAATTTTCCTACTCCGCGCAACAAAAAACAGCTTAAATCATTTTTTGTGTTAACGTTATTCAATAGAAAATTTTGTGGCAGGCAAGCTTTGAATGATTCATGCCTGTGTGAAATTTTGAAGAAGAATACTCTTTGGGATTGGAATCAGGAATGTCAAGATGCTTTCGATGAGATCAAAGGACAGTTGTGTCAAAGTCAGATATTGTTCAGAGTGGATGTGTCCCTTTCTTTTTGTATTATGACAGACATTAGTGATGTTGGTTTGGGTGCTCATTCATTTCAGAAGTTTGAAGTTGAAGGTTTTATTGAACATAGATCTCTTGCATTTGATAGCAAAGTGTCGCATAAGCATGAAAAGACATACACTGTAACTGAGAAAGAACATTCTGCTGCGCATTGGACATTCAACAAGTTTAAAAAGTATTTACTATGTCACAAAGTCGTCATCTATACTGATCACAAAACATTATGTTATCTGCAGGAGTGTAAACTGTAACATAACAGCAGTATGAAATCAGAGACATTAAGGGCACAGACAATGTAGTTTCTGATGCTTTGTCTAGGCTACCTTTAGGGAGTGATTCAGCTGACAGCTCTGGAGAAGGAGAGAAAGAGTTTAAAATGATATACTTCAGAGATGTGAAACAGGTAAAATAGATCTTGAAAATTTGCAAAGTATCAAAATCATGATCAAAATTGGAAATTGGTTAAGAGCATTCTGGGTAAGGAAAGAAGAGAAAAGAGTGAACAACATTATAAGGTACACAGGGGTATTTTATCCAGGAGACATAAGAGAGTCAGATGATTGGAAACTATGTTGGCTGGGACAATGTATTGATACTTTAATACTTATACAGATGAGAGTTTCGGTCATTGTGGATCAACCAAACGTACACAAAATGTTCAGGAAAACATATATTTTTGTAACATAGGAACGAGAAACAAGAAGAAGAATACCAGCCGTGACAGATGTCAAAGAGTGAACTTAAGTAATCAGACAAGTAGAGGTCAAATGCAAAACATACTGCGTAATAGCAACCTAGACCTCGTGTCTGTGGACGTCTAAGGACCTTTGCGTAAATGTAAGAATGGATTTTGTGACGTTTTTTTGGTGATTGGTGTATTTTGGAAATTCATAAATTTAGTTCAGTCCAGTCGTGAGGACCTGATTTTAGATTTTCAGCTTCAAGAAACAGACCCCTAGACAAGAAGAACTGGAGCCATCTCAGCATGACAAGCTAAATAAACTTGAAAGGTTATTGTAATCTTTGCTCCTCTCATATCTTCATAAAATGCCTTACTTATTAATTACTTGGACTGGGCGTTGTTTAACATGGACAATAGATGGAAGAAGGAAGGAGGGGGGAGGTTACAAGTCTCTTCAGACAAGTCGAGTTGATGATGCACGGAATCCATGCTATGATCTCCCTTAGATTCTACTTAAAATATACCTTTTAAATGAAAGCCAGCTAGTACGGTCATGCCCTGGAATCAGACGAACTGGTGATTGTCTAGTAGGTGTCATTGTCTTTGACGACGCTGCGGGTATGGTACTCAAACAAGCTTTTTTTTTGTCTTACTGTTAGTAATATGACTTTGGTAATATTTGAGTTGAATGAGGTCCTTCCTGTTCCGGATCACGAATGGTAACAACTTCCGAGTCAAAATTTTGTAATTCCCAAGCATTCTGTTTCTAGAGACAAAAGACGGAAGGGAGAGACTTCGACCTTGTTCGTAAACAGTCTTTTCGACCTTGGAAACAAAGCCAGTATTATTTCTGTAAGAAAACAAGTGCTTTAACTCAAGTGCTATACACGACACAGATGCCTAGAATTCTAGCTCATTTTAGAATGAACAAATGTAATTTCTGCACCATTAAATTAAGTTTCATCTATGCAAATGCGGAAGAAGTAGGTAATTACACCAGTCAAATCACGTTTTAGAATGTATAAGTTCTTATTAATTTTATTTTTCTGATTAACTTCACAATTTTAACTTCGTAATTTCCGTATCAGGAATTATCTCTTGTCTTTTCCGCGTTACTTTTTCTACATCGGCTAAAAACTGTCGTCCTCTGGGGATAAACTAAAATGTTGAGAACCGGTCAGCGGATTAATAATACTGTTGCATAAAATGTTTCTGTGTTTTTATTACTATCATATTATCCTAAGCTTCGGAAGGAATTTAATTAATGCAACAACATACATTAAGCTAGTTAATCTATTCGAACACAATTTAAATTTTTCGACAAATATCTATACATACGAAAACTTGTCATGATTGCGCAGTGTAGTATCAATTCAACTTTGTCCAGACAGCCACTAATGGCTGATACTTTGTGTGTTTTGTCTTATTTTTTTGCCTCGTACCTCTTTTGTCGTGTTCACACGACCTTATTTCCACGGTGCCACGGCTGTTCACCTGGGCGGCCGCAGCAAATTTAATTCGTCCGCCGCAGAGTCCCGCTGTGCTGGGGAAGCCAGTAGGACCAATTTCCAGCACCACTTGCCGCACCAATGGCGGCAGACTTCTGCGTTTTTTTCTCCCCTTATTTGCAAATTGTGTTGACACTGATATTAGAATTTCATTTCCTCTGTCGGATTTGGCGAAAAAGCTTACAACAAATATTAGGACAGTCTGTGTAGTTTGGACGCCTATCATTTCGGTGAATTTTTCACGAGTGAAGAGCGGCCACGCCGCAATCGGGGAACTGTAGTACAGAGGATGGGGGAGGGAGAGGGTGGTTTGAGGGAGAAGGGGAGAGGAGGAGAAGGAGAGTGAGAAGGGGCAGGAGGGGAGGGGGAGAGAAGCAAACGCTCACGGAGAAATTAGTTGTCCGCCATCGATTGGCGGGCCGGCTGTTGGCCCGCCGGCAGGGCTCGTATTGGCAGCCAGACGCCGCTCTCAGCTGAAACCGCCGAGTGCGGACTGTCGGGCTCTGTCGCTCTGGTCAACAGTTGGCCGCGGTCAGTTACCGCACGACCGAGTGAGCGGCTCCAGAAGAACGTCTCTTGATTCTCACAACAGGCTCTACACAAGCGAGGAGCGCGATACTACGCGAAACTTTGAATGCACTTAGAGGTGGATTTTCGTGCAGTCCATTTAACAATGTACACGATTACCGCCTGCACTGCAGAAATGGGGATAGCTGCGTTATTGAAAAGGTGTTCCTCGCGAAGTGGAAAACTATAACAAAGGATTAATTTATTGCATCTTTTAGACGTACTGTCTATATTCATATACTGGCTTGTGTTTTTAACTTTCTTTGAAGTTGTTACGCGTTGTGATGGATTACAAAGATGTCTGTGAACACAGTAATAATAACAGTCTAATAATGGTAACAATGATTAAATGGTGATGAAAAATATTATGTATTAGTAGCAATATTAAATGAGAGAATGTATGGATTAGCGAAAAAAAAGGAAGTTTAAAAAGACGAATGAATACTTCACAGACAAGATTTAAAAATAATAAACTTTTTAGTTGCTTCCAAGCAACACGACTAAGGGCAGAGAGGAACAATCAGAGTGATTACCAATACCCATTCCAGTCACTTCAATGTGACCACCGCCTATGATCGACGTCAACGTTCAGTAACCATTCACAGACGGTAGGTGGAAGCTTTAGCAGTGGAGCGTATATAAACCGTGCTGCACCAGCCACCCGCCACTCTATTGTGCTTCAGCGCTCACGGGTCCGGCCCCGGCTACTTCCTCTGTCAAGCAGGACCAAAACACCTGTGCGTGCTTTTACACCCAGGGTGTGAGTTACGCTGGCCGTTTCATTTACACTGGTAATAAAGACACTCCATCACCTTTCATGCAATAAGTAGCCGGCCGCGGTGGTCTAGCGGTTCTAGGCGCTCAGTCAGGAACCGCGCGACTGCTACGGTCGCAGGTTCGAATCCTGCCTCGGGCATGGATGTGTGTGATGTCCTTAGGTTAGTTAGGTTTAAGTAGTTCTAAGTTCTAGGGGACTTATGACCACAGATGTTGAGTCCCATAGTGCTCAGAGCCATTTGAACCATTTTTTTGCAATAAGTATCAACAACTATTTACAAGGTGTACGTGACAATGTCAGTCTTCTTTAAATATCTATCAAATGATATCTAATTCCGTTTGTAAATCACGGCAAAGTATGTAGATGAGTGCTTGTAAGGTGTGAAATTATAGTCACCTTATAAAGTTTGAAATGCCTGCCATCATTGGCGATGATGTGGCGCAGACGAATACCAAAATTCTGCATGAGCTGCTGAAGTGTCGGGACATCGATGCTGTCGATGACGTCCTAATGGCTGTTTGCAGCTCAACAACGTTTCTGAGTTGGGTTGTTTTGGGGGAGGAGATCAGACAGCGAGGTCATCGGTCTCATCGGATTAGGAAAGGAAGTCAGCTGTGCCCTTTCGAAGGAACCATCCCGGCATTTGCCTGGAGCGATTTAGGGAAATCACGGAAAACCTAAATCAGGATGGCCGGACACGGGATTGAACCATCGCTCTCCCGGATGGTTCTGAGATTATTGTTGTACACCTGGTCTTCAGTATTGCCCCACAAAAAGGAGTCGCACGTGTTCAGATCCGGAGAATATGGTGTCCGATCGAGGCCCATGCCAGTGGCCTCGGGCCACAATGCGGTCCCAAAAGTGCTCCTCCAGGACATCATTCTCCTGCTCCGATGAGGTCGAGCTCCGTCTTGCATGAACCACGAGGGTCACTCCAAAAGAAATACACGCTATTTTTGTAAAAATACAGTTTTCATTCTACATGTGTGAAAGTTTTACAGTGTGTAGGTACATCCTTCCCGCTTGTTTTCAAACTTAGTTCAACCTGTTCCCGTGTGTGGTGCCGTCACATCATGTCTTCAGGATGGCTGCTAGACTTGACGTTCGTCAGAAGCAACTTGCTGTCATAGAATTCCTATGCTTTGAAAACGAGACAGTGGGAAACATCCACAAGAGGTTGAAAAAGGTGTATGGAGATGCTGCTGTCGATCGCAGTGCAGTTAGTCGGTGAGCAAGCAGGTTACGTGATGAAAGCAGGCACGGCAATATTGAGGATTGTTCTCGCAGCGGCAGGCCTCGTACTGCACACACTCCAGACAATGTGCAGAGAGTTAACGAATTGGTGACTGCTGACACACGCATCACAGTGAACGAATCGTCACGCTACGTTGGGATAGGGGAAGGAAGTATTAGCAGAATACTGACAGTGTTGGCGTTAATAAAGGTTTGTGCCAGGTGGGTTTGCAGGATGTTGACAGTGGCTCACAAAGACACAAGAAAAACGGTATGCAGCGAACTTTTGGAACAGTGCGAGAATGGTGGAGATGAATTTCTTGGAAGAATTGTGACAAGTGATGAAACATGGCTCCACCATTTTTCACCAGAGACGGAGAGGCAATCAATGGACTGGCATCATGCAAATTCACCCAAGAAAAAAAAAATTCAAAACCACACCTTCTGCTGGAAATTTATGGCTATGGTGTTTTTCGATTCCGAAGGACTCTTGCTTGTGGAAAGCATTCCAAGTGGAACCACCATAAATTCTGATGCATATGTGACGACACTGAAGAAACTTCAACCTCGACTGAGTCGTGTTCGACCACATCGCCAAAAGCAGGATGTTTCACTGTTGCACGACAATGGACAACAATGAAACACCCGCCTTACAGTCCTGACCTGGCTCCATGTGACTATCATCTATTTGGGAAACTGAAAGACTCTCTTCGTGGAACAAGGTCCGAAGATGATGACTCCCTTGTGCACGGTGCCAAACAGTGGTTCCAACAGGTTGGTCCAGAATTTTACCGTGCAGGTATACAGGCGCTGGTTCCAAGATGCCAAGATGGCGTAAGGCAGTTGAGATGAATGGAAATTATGTGGAGAAATGAAAATATTGTCCCTAAAGGATGTATCTACACACTGTAAAACTTTCAAACATGTAGGATTAAAGTTGGATTTAAAAAAATATTGTGTGCTTTTCTTTTGGAATGACCCTCGTATATCTTGTTATCAGGTCACTTTGCGTAATGTGGATAAAATCATCCCAAAGCCTTCACGTACCCGTTCTGTAGTAACCGTGCCATCAAGAAATATCGCACTCATTATTTCGTCACTGGACACTACACACCACACAGTCACCCGTTGAGGGTGAAGAGACTCCTCCATGGGGAAATGCGGATTCTCAGTCCCCGAAATGCGCCAGTTTTTACTGACGAACCCATCCAAATGCAAGTCAGTAATTGTCGCCCTGTATATATGTTTCGTCCCTAATGTACCAAGAGAGATTTTATTCCTCTCGTATAAGCAACTTCAGCGCAGTAGCAACGGTGGTAGCTTGATCTTAACAAAAGATGCGCATTGGGTCAATCAGCTGTGAGCACACAGTGTTGAACAGTGGAGGTGCGGCCGTACTAAAAAAGGCGTTGTTGTGTCACAAGTTGCAGCGGTGCAACATCTCTAGATCAAATGTTCAAAACATTCCTCAGTATGGCTCGAAGAATAGAAAAGTGTGCGCAAAGTCTGTTCCTCACACCTTGACTAGGCAACAAATACGAGACGCGTGGACACCCGCCGCGAATTGATTGAAATGAAAATTACGGACAGTTATTTTCTGGAAAAAAAATCATCATGGCTGACGAGACTTGGTGTTATCAGTAAGAACCTTCCACAGAACTAGCATCTGATGGTTCGCCAAGACCGAAGACGGCGAAAACGAGACGCGCGAGTTGAACAACATCAAGGACTTTTTAGTGAGTTTCACATGGTTTTACGTACAATCTGTTTTTATATATGTACTGCATTAGCCTCTAAAATTTCACATAATGTCTCTGAGTGATGTATGCAGCCACGGAAAAAAAACGAAAGAAACTACAAGAAAATGACAGGAAAGTGGAAGGGCTGGCTGAATAAGTGGGATATTCTTCAAGTTCGAAGACTGGTTTGATGTAGCTACCGATGCTACTCTATCCCGTGCAAGCCTCTTCATCACCGAGTACCTGCTGCAACATACGTCCCTCGTATTTATCTCTTGGTCTCCCACTACGGTGCCCCCCTCCCCCCACCACCGTGCTTCCCACCGGTACTAAACTGGCGACCACGTGATGTCTCAGAATGTGTCCTACTTACTGATCCCTTCTTCTAATCAGGTTTTGCCACAAATTGGTTTTCTCCCCAATTCTACTCGCTGCTTCCTCATTGCTTACGTGATCTACTCATCTAATCTTCAGCATTCTTCTTTAGCACCACATTACAAAAGTTTCTATTCACTTCTGACTAAACTGTTTAGCGCCCCTGTTTCACTTCCATACATGGCTACAGTCCATACAAATACTTTCAGAAAAGACTTCCTGACACTTAAATCTATACTCGATGTCAACAAATTTCTCTTCTTCAGAAACGATTTCCTTGCCATTGCCAGTCTACATTTTATATCCTCTCTATTTCGACACTCATCAGTTAGAAAATAAACAATTTTTTCAGCCTTCAGTTGCTAGGTAATTTTTACTCTTTTACCTAGGTTTCGATTCCAGTAATGGAATCTTCTTCAGAACAAAAAATTAAATTATTTTGAGAGCCAAACACTGGCCATGTCACAGATTAAAAATTAAAACAATGAAGACGCATAATCATAAGATTATGTCTGTCTTATGATTATGCGTCTTCATTGTTTTAATTTTTAATCTGTGACATGGCCAGTGTTTGGCTCTCAAAATAATTTAATCTTTTTGTTCTGAAGAAGATTCCATTACTGGAATCGAAACCTAGGTAAACGACTAAAAAATTACCTTGCAACTGAAGGCTGAAAAAATTGTTTATTTTCTATACATATACGGTTGCTGACGCGCTGCATTATGTTAAAGATTTGTAAACTCATCAGTTATTTTGCTCCCCAAATAGCAAAACTCATCTTCTACTTTAAGTGTCTCATTTCCTAATCTAATACCCTCAGCATCACCCGATTTAATTCGACTACATGCCATTATCGTTGTTTTGCTTTTGTTGATGTTCAACTTATATCCTCCTTTCAAGACACTGTCCATTCCGTTCAACTGTTCTTCCAAGTTCTCTGCTGTCTCTGACAAAATTACGTTGTCATCGGCAAACCTCCAAGTTTTTATTTCTTCTCCCTGGATTTTAATTCCTACTCCAAAGTTTTCTTTGGTTTCCTTCACTGCTTGTTCAATGTACAGATTGAATAACATCGGGGATAGGCTACTGCTTCCCTTTAACGCCCCTCGACTTGTATAACTGTCGCCTGGTTTCTATGGAAGTTGCCTTTCGCTCCTGTATTTTTACCCCTTTCACCTTTAGAATTTGAAAGAGAGTATTACAGTCAATATTGTCAAAAGCTTTCCCTAAATCTACAAATGCTAGAAACGTAGATTTGCCTTTCCTTAACCTATCTTCTATGAGAAGTCGTAAGGTCAGTATTGCCTTGCATGTTCCTACAGTTCTCCGGAATCAAACTTATATTCCCCAAGGTCAGCTTCTACCAGTTTCTTCATTCTTCTGTTAAGAATTCACGGTATTATTTTGCAACCACGTCTTATTAGTCTGATAGTTCGATAATTTGCACACCTATCAGCACTTATTTTCTTTGGAAATGGAATTGCCTTTGACACTCCGTGGAGTGTAACCTACCACACCCGATCATACTTCCAAGTCTTAGCAGAGGTTAAGCGGTTGTTCTCTGCCAGCAGCGGTCCTTGTGGGCCGCCTACGCTGTGTTGACCGTCTCATTCGACGCCCAGAAACGTTCTGCCCCGGAATGGCTCGCTGTTCCACAGTGCGCCCTCTAGCTCTGCGAAATTCACGTCTGCGCTGCTGGCAACCACGGAAAGGCGCCGTGTCCATCACGGCACAGAATTACCGTTATCACATCCGCTGGCTATACTGATTAAAATATTACTTAATAGGCAGTGCTGGATATCGATTTGAAATCCGATACCTGAACACTTCAGTAGTTATTGATACTAGTAGTAACTGAAAGTAAAGGCCTATCAAAAAATTACTTGGAAAAAATTATAATTGCCAAAGAATGTTCGACTGTATCTGCACGTAAAAATGTTGCAGAGAAAGCTGTTTAAACTATCCTAGTCTTTGGCCTGGGTATAAATGCTACCAGCTCAAAGTGAGTCTACCATTTCCCACTGGTGATGAAACAGGGAGGGATCACAGCAGTGCGCAGAATTTGGCACGAAAACTGTAACTTCGATTTCTTCTGATGGAAAACAGAGACCAGAGTTTCCTTGCATTAAGAAGGGATTCTTCTCACTGATTATTTTACAAAAGTACTCCAAAATGGTTAAAACAAAAATTGGCAGGTAAGAGGGGAGTTTTCTGAACAAATGCGCGAAAACAGACCTGAATAATAATGATAATAACATGTGATCTATCATTGGGATGACGTAGCCCACCGGTGCCCTTTGACTATGGGAACTTCCACGGGTTTGAAGCGCAAATACATGCAGCTCTTCTAATTAACCAGATTTGGCATCCACCGACGTTCACCGATTTTTGGCTTGACATCAAACTGGACACTCATTGAAGAGGAGTAAGATTCGTATCCTTGTATTGTCAGCTACATTTTGGTTTATGGTTGCTTCCGTAATTCAATTAAGACAAGAACCGAGACAGTTCTACGGGAAACAGCAAGTCGGTTACCTGGTCCCCTGTCCTATTGGTGTACAAGGTGAGGTTACCATCCGTCTCTAATGGCCCAGTCATTCTTCTTCGGGCTAGTATAATGTTCTTTATCCACTCCACGTCTTCTAACCTGTATTCTGCAGGCCACATTTCGGTGCGGGGCGGTAGCTATTTTTGGCACCGCTATTAATTTTCTCCCTTTCCTGTTCCAGTAGCAAATCAGGCGCAGGAAAAAGGACTGCCCGTAGCATTGCCGTTTGAAGAGGTTTTGGTAGAAGTATATGGACATTTTGCGGCCCTCCCGGATTCGCAGTTCAAAGATGGAACTTGCTCACTCGAGAAACGGGGGGCAGTCTTCATTGAACCTAAAGTGGATGAAATGGAAAATTAAATGCTTATATATGCCAAAAGGAAAACTAGGACTTCTCTAGGCTCTCAGCTTTCCCACGTATTTACATCTACATCTATGATTACTCTGCTATTCACAATAAAGTGCCTGGCAGAGGGTTCAGTGAACCACCTTCAAGCTGTCTCTCAACCGTTCCACTCTCGAAAGGCACGCGGGAAAAACGAGCACTTACATTTTTCTGTGCGAGCCCTGATTTCTCTTATTTTATCGTGATGATCATTTCTCCCTATGTAGGTGGGTGCCAACAGAAAGTTTTCGCAATCGAAGGAGAAAATTGGTGATTAAAATTTAACGATAAGATCCCGTCGCAACGAAAAACGCCTTTGTTTTAATGATTACTACTCCAGTTCACGTATCATGTCTGTGACACTATCTCCCCTATTTCGCGATAATACAAAACGAGCTGCCCTTCTTTCTACTTTTTCGATGTCATCCATCAGTCCCACCTGATGCGGATTCCACTCCTCACAGCAATACTCCAGAATAATGCGGAAAGCGTGGTGTAAGCAGTCTCTTTAGTAGACCTGTTGCACTTTCTAAGTGTTCTGCCAATGAGTCGCAGTCTTTGGTTTGCTGTACCCACAATATTATCTATGTGATCGTTCCAATTTAGGTTATTTGTAATTGTAATCCCTAAGTATTTAGATTAATTTACAGCCTTCAGATTTGTGTGACTTATCGAGTAATCGAAATTTAGCTGATTTCTTTTAGTACTCATGCGAATAACTTCATACTTTTCTTTATTCAGGGTCAATTGCCTCTTTTCGCACCATACAGATATCTTATCTAAATCATTTTGCAAGTCGTTTTGATCATCTGATGATTTTACAATACAGTAAATGACAGCATCATCTGCAAACAATCTAAGACGGCTACTCAGATTGTCTCCTATGTCGTTAATATAGATCAGGAGCAATAGAGAGCCTATAACACTTCCTTGGGGAAGGTTTGATTACTTTCGTGTACTATGTACGTTGAATTGTCAAAATTTGTTTTGGTTTACTTGTCCCTGAAGTGTTTTGATGTTTGCTGACACATTAGATGCTTATTTTTTAGTTGAGTGTGGAGAGCGTTACACTTGTTTTGATATGAGCGCTGATTTGTAACTTAAAAAATGAGAAATAAATTTAGTATTAAATTTTTATTTAAGAATGGAAAAAATGCACAGATCTGGAATGGAAATAGAATGTTGCTTTAAGCTGTTTCATAAAAGTAACAAGCCTTTAGCGGTTACAAGTCAAATACATTTAAAAGAGTATCGTGAAGTCATTGAAATGTAAGTCCCAGTAGAACAAATGCAGGTAGCACTGCCGTAAAAGTAACGAAAATGATTGCTGAGCACCGCCGGAGTGCTAAAGTTCCGTACTAAAGCTGATTATTTTTTTGGTAGGGGGCGTGTGAATTCCATATGAAGGAGTGGAAACAAAATTTATTCCAAAATAACTCAACTGTAATGTAGATGGGAAGTTCTGCTTTGATCACCAAGGGCGTAATATCAGTGAGCTGCAAGTCTGGTGGAAGGAAATTATTAGTTTTTTAGCGTAGTGGTTCGTGGGAGTTGTCCCCTGATAATGAACCTGCTCACATGATACTGCTTGTTCGTGAATGACATGAATTTTGTATTTTATTTCTCTCCCAGAGTGTGAAAAGAATATTGAAATAAAGTCATTTTGTCAACATTGAGAAACATGGAAAAATTAATGCTGATTGGTAACTGAAGATATAACTGGAAAACGAAAATTCCGCATGTGCTTTGAACCAGTTTGGTACGCTTTTTTAATCTCACTTAGTTAAAAGCCCTTTGGTTTAGCTGATGCTGTCTTAGGATAAAATTTTTCATTCGCCTCTATTCACCAGTTTGGATTACATGACCATTATACCAAGTGACGATGAGGGTGAAACTGGCCTACAGTGACGAGTGAAACATTCTATTCTAAGAAGACAGCCTCAGCCGAACAACGTATCTTTCAACCGATCTCTAAGAGGTATATTATTTCGTTGCTCTCGTGGATGAAAGAGGCGTTTATTACCATAAATGATTAATGGCTTTTCTTATGGCTCTTTTCGTTTCTTTAGGCAGACATATCTCAACTATCATGCTGCACTTCAAACCTGGCTTTAATAAACCTAGGGTGTAGCATTAAATATTGCCATGAAATGAGGGAGCCAAGTCTGAAATCATATGCATAACATGGATTTCTGTTAGCTTCTTTGCATTGTGTCTTTTAAATATGAAGAAAATCTTAATCGCTTACTATGTCCAGTCCCACTTCTAATTACAGAAAGAATTATTCAAATTTTGACACATCTTCTTCTTCCTCTTTTGGTGACAAATGCAACTGGCGTGGTAGCAGAGATATAAATGCTCAGAAGAGGTCATAATCGATAGCAAAATATACCAAAACTAGGGAATCAAGAGAGTAAAAGGATCAAATTTAGTCTGCTTGACTGCCGGAATAGGTGTAACATGTTAGAGCTGTGCAACCAAGTATAAGGAAAACAACTATCGCCAAATCTAAATTGGAACGTTAGTCGTAAATTATTAATTATCATTTAGAAAAAAATTATAGAATTTGTTATTTGTTTGTTTTCAGGTAAGTGTCTGCAGGGCTGGCATACACTGACAGACACCGCCGACCCATAGAACCGTAGCAAATCTCCAGAGGAACGAAATGACGCAGTGACTAATAGAGGTACGTTACGCAGTTTTGTTTTGACACTTCTGATGGCGTGTTACGGCACTTTTGGGAGATGATTTCAGTGTGTACCAGGACAGCAGTCACTTACCTGAAAACAAACAAAAATTTTATTACCTAACTTATTTTCGAGGTGATAATTAATACATTACAACTAGCCGTCGTGATGTATCATTAACAAAGTACAGGTGAAAATAAGCGGCATTTATAGCAGTGATTGTCATGGTGCGGTACCAACCTCAACGGAAGGTAAACGTACAACTTGTTGATGTCCTGTTAGTTGCCTTGTCATCAGATGACAGATCCCCGTCTCCTTATTGTACCGGTGTTTATGCAGCGATGCCTTTCTGTTTGACTTGGGAGGATGGTGAACGAAGAGGGGAAAGGTGGAAGTGGGAGTGCGGTAGAAGGAGGAGGAGAAGGAAGGGTGTCAGTGACACTCCTCGTTGGGCAATTATGACGTCTTGGCTGGGACTGGTTTCGCGGGCGGTTGCAGCAGAGCATATATGCACAGCTCCACGGGGCTGTACGGCGGCTGCTTTGACAGGGGGGGCTAGGATGGCAAACTTGGCGAAGGGGGAGGGGGAGCGGGAAGGCAGAGCTCGCATTAAAAAACAACCGAAAAAAAGGAGGAGAAGAGTGGTCGCTGTGGCGTCGGCGCATTATGCGTCGTGTCCGCTAAAATACTGCGCCAAGTCTGCGCCCGGCGCTGTTTGCGCGGTAAATACGACCTGGCGCTGCCGCTGACGTCACGCCGGCAATGAAGACATGGCGGCCGTGTTTGCCGCGCGCTCCTCTCCTGTCCTGTTCCCCCACCACCTCCCCCGCCGCGGGGCGGCCGGGCGCGTGCGTGTTCGTCACAAAATTTAATGTCAACACTCCCCGCATCGACAATAAATATTTGCGAGTTTGCCCGGGGCGCTGCAAGTAGTCGACGGCCACGGCTAGGGGTGGGGGAGGGGGGGGGGCAAATACCTGAGATGTTTGGCCTGCCTCTGGTCGGGTTAATGCGCCGGAATCCGTAGCTCAAACACGTTAGTCAATCCCCGGGCCCCACCGCCGCGCTCTTTGCCGACTGTTTGTGCCCGCCGCGTTTAGACAGCGAGCGTACTGTACACTTGTTTAAATTACATCTGGCGAGGCGTGCATTCAGGAGGCCGATCGGGCAGCCCACTGGCCCACAACTCAGCCCTTCTTAATGCCGGCTCTCTGCCCCCTGCGGCCACCCCTAATAGCTCCTGGAGAATGTTCACCAAATAATCGGGCCATGAGGGAAACAACAGGCACGCGAGAAACACAGTCGTTTTATTTGCAATAGATTCCACAGCCGCTAACAATCTGTTGAAGGTTCAAACCACGATTCTGCAGGGCCTGTAAACTTTCTAGTGGAAATTAAAAATTTATAGATGTCTGCTATATGAAACCCCTTTTCTATGCACGAAACTATTGCTTGCCTGAGAACTTGAGGGGGTTGAACTGAATGACTAGCCGATTATTGTAACTCATTGGTCTATCTACGATCGTACATAGGTGCAAAGTGGCGCAGATACATGTAGTTCATAAATTCCACTGAAGAATATTAACTGTGTAATGTTATCAAATAGTAGCTGAAGTGATTTTGAATGACTGTTATATCACAAGTAGTTGTTAAATTTGAAAGCGAATTTTTTCATTAATGATACGCATTTTGGAGGCAAATAAGTAAGTGGGTTTGGCAATCGGTAATTCCAGCGAGTAAGCAATGGGTGATAAATTTCAGTGCTTTTAAACAGTTCTCAAATGATATAAAAGATGTGAATAATGTAGGGCAGTGCGGGATTAGTGATGCTGTTAACAGCTAACCATATTATAAATATATTTTTTCTTTTCATGTGTTAATCGAATGTCATTTTATTATATTGTACTTTGCTATATAAATCTTTATTTCACTGTAATTACAAATATTTTGTCGATTAAAAAAATTGATGCTGCCACTTTGACAACAAGGCAAGCTACAGATGTCAATAAAATAATTTTAACAAAAAACTTACCACCCCAACGGAATTTTGTCGTTAACCTTCAAAAGAAAGTAACTTTTAACAGCAAACTAAGAAGGTTTAAGTTATCTACCTCTCTTCCACGTGGTGCTATTAATGTTTGTAACGATATAATAAGACTCATTTTGCATAGAACCTCAAAAATTTGAATCTTCAATACAGGAGGCTTCAATAAAGACTTTTTGACTTAAAATTGAGTATAAAATTATGGTATCAGCTCAAAGCTGGTTCCAGTTACAACATTACAAACACAGAAAACTGGAATGAAATGAGAGCCATCACTCAGACGAATGTCACTGACGGAAGAGGATAGTCTGATCCACAAAAGTAACAGTGATACTGTTAGAAAATAATTATAAAACCCTAAGGTGAGATTCATTTCCTGAAAATGACTCTTGCTGAAACTGACACGTTTAATAAAATTTGTGGCCTGTGGCGATTTGTATCATTAATTCGTAGAGACTCTCTATGTCTCACTAGCAATATAACGGAGGTGTTTGAGACAAGTGTTATTACAATGACCAATATTAATTTTATCGTAACTTTATAGGTGAACGTATTTCTTGAAATTGCTTATGCTTTTTTCTTACTTGTCAATGCGTATTAAACTGATCGAATATTACAGCATTTTTTTGCTTAGAGTGCAACATATTTGCTTGATACGGAAGTGTGTGCTGAAAGTCACAGAGAAACAAGGTAAAGATATCAGCTGTTCGAAAGTTTGCTTGAAAACCACTGAGTCTTCTTAAGCGTGGCGAGAAAGAAGACAGCAGACAGAAAGCAAAAATATGAAATGCCACATTCAAAAATGTTTGGCCATCGCACAGACTCACAAACGAGAATATATATATGATGCTCACAGTACTGACGTAAAAAACTATTTAAAACTTGGACCTCTCACCAAATTATTTGTTTTTTAACGGATATTTACAATGCCAGAGCCCGTTTATAAATAACAAGATAAACACTTGCGCTCGATCTTCGAGCAGTTAACTTCAAATGAAACAAAAATGATAAGAAAAAAACAAATAGTCGCCGCACAGTAATGAAATAATAAAATTTCAGAGGGGGCACTAAGAACATACAGTAGAACTTAACCGAAGACAGACGTATACATATCATTCATAAGAAATCTGGATTCATCCTGCAGAAACTATCTTTACATGGGGCACAGAAACAACCCTGCACAGCAATGCTAGCTTATCAGAAAATAAAACAACATTCAACTACAACAAAGATCTCAACCGCCCATTGGACAGGCAATAGCTTTCAAGAAATGAATGTGCACTGACACAACAAGCTAACACTCCATCAAGAATCACTTGTGATAAAATAACAAAGGTTATCCAACAAACACTGTTTTTGGCCTTGTTTCACATTTTTATTGTTAATGTTATTTCACAACCTAGGTTTCGAGTTATAAGCCCATTTTCAAGTACATTACTGATTCCTAATGATGATAATGCAAAGATAAACATGATGATAAGGCAAAGATATCATCTCAACTTGTTAAGGTGTCGATCCATAGCTCAATGGACAGTTACGTCAATGGCCATTTTTTAACAAATTACATATATTGTTACACATTCAGCACGTGCACTGCAATGGCCGGACTAAAGTTATGCCTCAGCCAAGAGTTTTTTAAATACGATGGACTGGGGCCCAAAGTTTTGCTTCTATCCATCTAAAAGAGGTGAATAACTGAATTGGATTTGCTCGTTTAATAATAGGTGTGGTGGATATACATACCTATCTTCTAATTTCTAATTGTTTGAGTTTGGCCCCCTTTTCCTCTTTGTATAGGACTTGTACATCTATTGTGTGTTTATGGTTATTGTTCAGGCAATGTTCTGCAAAGGCTGAATCAGGCTTCCTCAATCTCCAGCTTCTGTGGTGTTCTTTAAGCCTGGTACAGATTGACCTCCCCATCTTTTCAATATAGCAAGACTGACACTCATGGTGTGTGATTTTATAAACCCCACTTTTTGTGATAGCTACTTGTTTGTCGTTTGCATTGAACAAGAAACTACTTATTGTCAGAGAGACATAGAGAAACACGGAGTAACCCTTAGCCTTTAGGATGTTACTAACGCCATTTGATGTTTTCTCTATAAAAGGTAATCTGCACCATTTCTTTTCCAGTTTGTCTGTGTTTTTCATTGGGGACATCTTTTTACCTGAAATTTTATCAATGATGTTGCGGTCAAATTCATTATTTATGGCTATTGTTTTTATTGTGTTAAGTTCGTGGTCAAATTTTTCTTGGGACGTAGCGACAGAAAGGAGACGATAGATCATGTGATGAAATGTTGCATGTTTGTAGGTTGTAGGATGATGGGAGGAAAGTCTTAATGAAGGAATGTTTTCGGTAAATTTTAAATTTATGGTTACTGTATTCTATCTTTAAGCTAATGTCCAGGAAATTTGTGCAGCCACCCCCCACCCCCCAAACTCCATGCTCACCTTTATCCTTTATGTTAGCGTGATACTGGTTCATATTTTCCACAAATTTATGGAGCTGTCTATTGGAACCTTTCCACATACAAAGAATATCATCTACCTATCTGCATATCTGTTGCCAGTGGCTCTCACTTAAGAAAATCGGTCTCCCACTTTTCCATGAACATTTCTGCTAGTAAGGTTATCTCTAAGACACAATTAAACACAAGACGGCCTCGACGTGACCTTTCGATTCAGTTAGAATTATAATGCAGTGAGAGCATACCACGGCCTTTCCAGTTCAAGTACCACTATATAAGAACTGTTCTACCTACACAGGAGCAACACGGCCCCACTGTGTTTCGACAACTGAGATCCACGCCACACGCTAACGTCGGCACACATGCAGTCATGGGCGTACTCAGTGGCATTCCGTGCCCTTATGCACTGCTTTAGAATCGTCGTAACGAAACTCTCTGCCTTAAATACTCCTCCCTCACAGCTGGGGTTATCTTATGAGTGTACGGAGGAATTATTTACTTATTTATTTGCTGCTACGTGGACGATAAATACTTTAGACAAGAAGAGAATAGAAGCTTTCGAAATGTGGTGCTACAGAAGAATGCTGCAGATTAGATGGGTAAATCACATAACTAATGAGGAGGTATTGAATAGAATTGGGGAGAAGAGGAGCTTGTGGTACAACTTGACTAGAAGAAGGGATCGGTTGGTAGGACATATTCTGAGACATCTAGGGATCACCAATTTACTTTTGGAAGGCAGCGTAGAGGGTAAAAATCGTAGAGGGAGACCGAGAAATGTTTATACTAAGCAGATTCAGAAGGACGTAGGCTGCAGTAGGTGCTGGGAGATGAAGAACCTTGCATAGGATAGAGTAGCATGGTGAGCTGCATCAAACCAGTCTCAGGACTGCAGACCACAACAACAACAACAACCATTTACAAGTACCTGCAACCTAGTTAATGAGATGTGTTTTCACCACATGAAATTGTACATGTACAGAATGTGGAACCTATTTAATATTCTTACTTGTAATAGAGATCAATAATATTGCAGCTTTAAATATTTATAGACTTAAAAGTAATTAAGAAAAAATCTTGAAATGAACGATTTATAAATAGAAGATATAAATTTAGGAAGATGGAAATAGATTATGACATACTTTCACTTTCTGACATACCGTAAGTTCGAAAAAAATTACTAGAACAATAAGAATCTTGCATTTAAGAAGAAGAAAGGAAAGACACTAGCAAAATACATAGATTTGTATCAGAGGTCGCACCACCTAGCTGTCTTGGGCGTGAGGGCTCGGCAAATCATGGAGCCTGTCGTATTCGAGGTAGCGTACAAAATATATCCTAATTCGCATTTCATAATTTATGTTGACAGACGTGTGTTCTATTTCTCTTATATTTCATCATTACATCATTTTTCATTATTTAAGTTTAATAAATAATTATCTCATTTAAATTAAACTTTTTACTCAAGAAGTTTCTACACATATTGAAATGACAGTTGATCCTTGTTTCTATTGGTTATTCATCTTGAGCTGACTGCAAATTAATTGAAAATAATCACACCAGACGCGTTTCGCTTTTGTTTTTAAAGCATGTTCCATGGTTATTCTGCAAATTGGATTCATACGTTAGCACCCTTTTTGGTTGTTTTAGGCTAAAAACAACGTTTTTTCCATAAAGCTGATGTGCAAGTACTTACGGTGTTTCTTGCACATAAACTTTATAAATAAAACGCTATTTTTTAACCCAAAACAACCAAAATTGTGCAAACATATGTATTCAACTTTCAGAATAAGCACGGAAGATGCTATATAAATAAAAACGGAACGCGTCTGGTGTGATTCTTTTTACATAAATTGCAATCATAAATTTGGACGACATGGTCTATGGAGAAACAGCGACTTGATTTTATATTTAAGTTGAATGAACCATAAAGATCGCAGTAATAATCGTTTGTTATCCGGTTTCGGCATATGTAAATGCTGTCTTCTAAATTTTTGGCCCCGTAAGGTAGAAACAGCACAATTACAAACAGTATTATTACATGTGGCTTTAAAATTTAACACATAGCTCCACAGCCATCAATCAATGTACGATCGCGGTATCACGAGACAACGGAGGAGCAGCCAGCACCAGCCATAGGGGTAAACGCTATAACCCTTCTCTATTTTTTAACGCCAAATACAATAGTACTGAATGAGATTTTCACTCTGTAGCCGAGTGTGTGCTGATTTGAAACTTCCTGGCAGAGTAAAACTGTGTGCCGGACCGAGACTCGAACTCGGGCCCTTGGCCTTTCCTTCGGTGGGAATGTTACCTCCACTACATACTCTAAACGCACTTTTCGGTACTGCGAAGAATAGCGTGCCTGTGAGAGCCGCTAGCCGCTTCGCATTTGCGACGCTGTGATCGCTGCAGTGCGCATGCACGGATATACGGCCACCTGATTTTGATTGGTTGGCGCCTGGAGAACTGACAACAGTGCCTCAGTTCAATACAACCGTATGGTATCACTTCCGAAATGCTTACAGAATAACGTGGGGTCCTCCTTCGAATACAAGGCCTCTCAGTGTGCTCGCCTATGGATCAGATCGGCAGAGCAGCCGAAAGGTGCAGAAGAGGGCCCCAGGGCTCTGTCTCTTTCACAGGTCCATCTCATTTCGACTGCGCAAACCAAACGCGATGTTAAACGTTTGAGAATGAAGAATGTGTATCGGGCAGCACGTCTGTCAAAAACCACTGTTGCGGGATAGTGAGCTAAGTTCTGTGCTGCCTGTAGTTTGCCACAAGACACTAGTCTACCTGGGAGGCCAGCCTCATCCGTTACAGACAACGATTGGGCAGTTGATGATGCGACTTGGGCAGACCGAAGCA
This sequence comes from Schistocerca nitens, assembly GCF_023898315.1. Lineage (NCBI taxonomy): Eukaryota > Metazoa > Arthropoda > Insecta > Orthoptera > Acrididae > Schistocerca > Schistocerca nitens. The sequence continues at coordinate 927,271,945 of NC_064614.1, read as the reverse complement.
TAACAATTTGTGCACTAGCATGTTGATACTAGTTTCAGCAGCATGCAACACATTATCCAACAGCAATTAGGCTATGGTAAGGCCTGCAGTCAGTAGATACCCAGGCATTGAACACTGAACAAAAAGCAAACTAGATAGCTGTTTGTCTGAAGCATCTGACACATTTAATTGATTTCATTGTTGGAGCTCCTTGAGCTCCTTGAGCTCACTGCTACAGGCAACAAAAGCTGGTGCCACCACTGGAAACCAGAGTCAAAAGCTTTGGCAATGTAATGGCGTCACCTCATCCCAAGACGTTCAAGAGCCCACCATGTGCTCACCCTGTTTGTTGATTACTGTGGTCCATTGCTTATCGATTTCAATGAAACTCATGTCTCCGTAATTGGGGAACGATACTGAGCTATGCTGCAGAAATTATGGCGTACAATTAATGAGAAACGTCAGGGAAAACTTTGACAAGGTCTGTTGCGGCTTAGTGATAACACATGTAGCCATATTGCAAATGCAATCCACTTGAGCAGCTTAAGTATATTTCTGATCCCTCCCGATGCAATCATTATACCTTTTGGTCTCTTAAAAAGACATTGAAGGGGGTGGAAATTCCTTTCAGACAAGGATGTCAGTAGCGGGGTAAAGAGAGTTCAGGCGCATTTCGTTTGTGTGGGTTGCATACATCAATGGGCAGGTATACATTCAGGGGCAAATTATCCCCCTCCCCTTAACCTGTTACTTTGATAAGTGGTTTATGGCCCCCTGGTAGTTGATTTATGATCCTCTGGGAATAATCCATCCTTCTGAGAAACCCCCCACTCCTCCCCCTCCAGCTCAGTTCTCTGGGAAAAGGAAAACTTTCTTCTCAAACTTCCCCAGTTCAGTGCTCAGCCACTTTTCCCTCTCCTGGGAAATACTCCAGCTCTCCCTTCCGTCATCTATAAATTGGCGGGAAAAATATGCAATCTGTACTGAACTGTTGGTGTGGGAGGTCACACAACACAAAATTTAAATCAATGTCAGTTGGTATAATAATATATTGTTCAATTCAATTTGCATATTCTTTATTTAATCAGTCTGCGAGAGACAGGGCTCCTCCCCTTCCCTCCCCCTCTTGCATAGAGCTTGTGTCTGCACAGAGGAATGGAGTGAAATGTGATATATCAGCTGCTGTTTTGGGTCACATACACATGTCAGCTGGCTGGGCACTGGGGTTGCTGTCAAGACATGTGTGCCAATACTGGTCCAAGTGGGTGCACATGCCTACCTGCCCAAGGGAGCTCCATTTGTTATTGTGGCTTCTGAATGAAGCATCTGGTGGTGGCAATACTTTGATTGGGAAATTCGAGACTCACTCTCTAAGGTGGTTACTTCCTATTTATGTGAATACTTGCATGAACCTGCAAGCAGAAGTTTTCATCCTTCCTCAGAATACTGCAATTCTATTGGCTAACACTGACTCAATGAAACTACATAAAGTCTCCATCCTCCGCTTTCATCCTCATTGTGTGAGCATCCATGGCTGCATCAGGTTGTCCTTGTGCTTACAGGCATATGCAGTCTTCGTTTATTTGCTTGTATGCTAATTGTTTACATTACATGATGAAATGTCTGGCCAGCAACAGTAGTGGTGCCAGTGGCAAAGACCCTGGGCAAGGAGAACTACCAGGTAAGCACATATTCAAATCGATAACTGTAACTTTTTTCTCACAGTTCTTTCATTAAGAATTTCATGGTATCTCTCCTTATCATTTCAACAATGTCCATGAAATACTGGATCAGGTGGAAACTTAAAGGCTGAAACAACAACAGCAGCATGAGCATTGTAAGTACATATTTTCCTTTATGTAATGCTGTGTGTATACAAAGCCATCACAGCTAACGTGTAAGTGTATACTCCAAACACAGATTCTTAGTTTTGTGTGTGAACACATTTTTATTTTATTAGACCAACATGAGGCAGGTGATTTTGTCAAACTGGATCAATGGATTCACAATGGTTTGGGCATGAATTATGATGTGCGAGAATCAGTAGAAGAGATGGAGAGGGAGCTGTGTCAACATGAGGAGATGCCAGAGTCGATTGCCAAGCCAATTACCTGAGGGATATGTCACAGAGCCAGAACAATATCGGCAATTTTTATAACCACTCACACTGCTGGCATGTAATCAGTATACTTTCATTGGAGCAATGGTGGCAAGCAATGTCTAGAACGCTTTAGTTAACTTTTTTTTTCGTTATTCTTCTTCCAGCAGGTGTCTCACCATATTACCCTATGACATGGGTACTGGAGGCATGAAGAAACCACCAACAAGACCTGTTACTGTGTGACATACTCCACTGTGTAAGATGCTGCTCATCACTGCACAGGAAGCACAGCAGCTGCAGCTGCAGCCATCGTGTCCCAGAACCAGCTCTGCTGTGACATCTGTGGCCCAGTCTCCCTCCAGCAGGTGGCTCAAGGTTGGGGCAACAAACATATCTGTAGCCACAGCTGCAGCCAGGCTGATCACACTGGGGCAATGCACCATCTCCTCCCCCATATCCTCACCTGAACTGCAAGGTACATACACCTCCATGCAAGTGTCAATGGTCGCAGCCAGCAGCAGCATCCTTAACATAGTTGTAATTGTAGTAACACTAGTAATCCTGTGGCTAGTGGCAGTTCTCTTCCCCATACTTTTAGTGAAGGTTATCAGATTAGTTACATCATACCACAACTGGAATACTCAGTGATTACGGATGGCTTTGAGAAGCGAATCTCATTCACTAGGACCAAAAATCCAGAAGGAGGGTACTAGATTCTGAAAGTGTGCTTTCCTGTACTGAAAATGAAGCTCCTCAAGGTTGTTAATGATCTGCAGTATCCTGCCATTAAATGCAGTGCTGTGCTGTGCACCAAAGTGTTGCACCTCACCAAATGGACCTCTCGCATTGAAGACCCCAATTGGGAGGAAAATGGCGTGCTATCATCGAGCACACGAATGGCCGAAAGGTTTGGCGAGTCCTTGAGTGTTACACTGGACAGGTTTTCTGAGATGGAAGTCAGGTGATCAGCTAAAGCACTCGGTCGAATACTACACCTTAATGTCTATGATCTAGTAATTGGGGATCAAGTTATGTACATCCCATAAACAGTTTTAGAGATATACATGCAGTAATCTCTTGTACTCATCCACTGTTCTACCCACTACCTCATATACGAGTATGAAACATTCGATATTTTCTTAATCGCTCAAATCAGGGACAAGCAGAGATATACATTTTAAAAGTTGATATTATGCCAACATTGCATGTGTGAACAATCTTGACCCCATCAAGTTTATAACTTATCTCATGCAACAGGAATGCTGAAGCATTATGTGTAAAATTCGATGCCACTGTAGCACTAACATCTCTTTTTGTAAATGATCCATCAAGATATATGCAACTCCTGTGAAAATATCTTGGTGCTGAATGACTATCCTGGTTTCATCATTTTTGTTAAATGTGGCTGAAGCATAACAGTCCGCAACTCGTGGTCTCGCGGTCGTGTTATCGCTTCCCGAGCACGGTGTCCCAGGTTTGATTCCCAGCGGGATCAGGGATTTTCACCTGCCTCGAGTTGACTGGGTGTTTGTGTTGTCCTTATCATTTCATCATCGTTCATGAATGCGGCGAGTTTGAACTGAGCAAAGGTTGGGAATTTGTACGGGCGTTGATAACCGCGCAGTTGAGCGCCCCACAAACCAAACATCATCATCATCAGAAGCATAAGACTTATGCAAGAAGTATTCCTGGTTTATAACATGCCCGTCGTATTCCACCAGACTAGTTTTATCGAACTACGTCGTTGAGTGATTTCAGACTTACTGATTTAAGAAACTCATAGTTCACACGCGTTATCAACTTTCTGTTCTCTTGCATTGTGCACGTTGGTTCTATACTTCACCGCCATCCTGTCTTCGTTGACAATACAAAGACCCTGGGAACTGCTGTGAGTCCTGGCTGTTTGAAGGTCGCCTCCACTTCCAATCTCCCAGCAAGGAGTGGTCTTTATTCTCACTGAGATGTTGGGTTGGCTCCATAGCAGATGCTGGCCAGTTGAAGGTCGCCGCCACTTCTGACAGGCTTCTGGATGTTCGCTTTAGATGTAGTCATACAAAAGTCGATGTGTTTGTTATCCTGATCCACAATATGCAGCTACAGATAGTCCAATGTCTGAAATGTTACTGGGAGGTAAATAGCGTTGGGAAGGGAAGGAGTAGAAGAAAACGTTACAGAAGAATGTGGTATTGGAACAAGGAATGAGAGAGGATTGAGTTCTGTAATAAATTTCAGCTAGTAATAGCGAATACTCTGTTCAAGAATCAAAAGAGAAGCAGGTATACTTGGAAAAGGCCGGTTGATAACGAAAGATTTCAATTACATTACATCATGGTCAGCTGGAGATTCCAGCATCAGATACTGGATTTTAAAGTGTACCCAGGAGCACATACAGACTCAGATAACAATATAGTTGTTATGAAGAGTAGTCTGAAGTTTAAAATATTAGTCAGGAACGGTCAGTATACAAAGAGGTTGGAAACAGAAGTACTAAGGAATGAAGGAATGACGAAGTTCTATAGGTTATGGATACAGCATTAAGGAATAGTTAAGTTGTCAGTACAGTTGAAGAGGAATGGACATCTCTAAAAATGTCAATCACAGAAGTTGGAAAGAAAAATATAGGTGCAAAGAATGTAACTGCATAGAAACCTTGGGTAACACAAGAAAGACTACGGCTGATCTATGAAAGAAGGAAGTAAAAGAATGTTCAGGGAAATTCAGGAATACAGAAATACAAGTCGCTAAGGAAAAATAAATAGGAAGTGCAGGGAAGCTAAGATGAAATGGCTGCATGAAAAATGTGAAGAAATCGAAAAGAAATGATTGTCAGAAGGACTGACTCAGCATATAGGAAAGTCAAAACAACCTTCGGTGAAATTAAAAGCAGGGGTGGTAACATTAAGAGTGCAATGGGAATGCCACTGTTAAATGCAGAGGAGAGAGCGGATAGGTGGAAAGAGTACATTGAAGGTCTATATAAGGGGGAAGACTTGGCTGATGTCTTAGAAGACGAAACAGGAGTCGATTTAGAATAGACAAGGGATCGCGAATTAGAATCAGAATTTAAGAGATCTTTGGAGAACTTAAGATCAAATAAGGCAGAAGGGATAGATAAAATTCCATCAGAATTTCAAAAATCATTGGAGTAAGCGGCAACAAAACGACTATTTACGAGGGTGTTTAGAATGTATGAGTCTGGCGACATATCATCTGACTTCCGGAAAAACATCGTCTACACTATTCCGAAGACTGCAGGAGCGGACAAGTGCGAGAATTATTGCACAATCAGCTTAACAGCTCAAGCATCCAAATTGCTGACGAGAATAATATATAGAAAAATGGAAAAAAATTGAGGGTATGTTGGATGACTATCAGTTTGGCTTTAGGCATGATAAAGGCACCAGAGAGGCAGTTCTGAATTTGCCGTAATTTCTCCCGAGGGCATGCAGCTTAACTGTGTGTTTAAATGATGATGGCGTCCTCTTGGGTAAAATATTCCGGAGGTAAAATAGTCCCCCATTCGGATCTCCGGCCGGGGACCTCTCAGGAGGACGTCGTTATCGAGAGAAAGAAAACTGGCGTTCTACGGATCGGAGCGCGGAATGTCAGATCCCTTAATCGGGCAGGTAGGTTAGAAAATTTAAAAAGGGAAATGGATAGGTTTACATTAAATATAGTGAGAATTAGTGAATTTTGGTGGCAGGAGGAACAAGCCAAAAATGGCTCTGAGCACTATGGGACTTAACAGCTATGGTCATCAGTCCCCTAGAACTTAGAACTACTTAAACCTAACTAACCTAAGGACATCACACAACACCCAGCCATCACGAGGCACAGAAAATCCCCGACCCCGCCGGGAATCGAACCCGGGAACCCGGGCGTGGGAAGCGAGAACGCTACCGCACGACCACGAGATGCGAGGAACAAGCCCTCGGGTCAGGTGAATACAGGGTTATAAATACAAAATCGAATAGGGGTAATGCTGGAGTAGGTTTAATAATGAATAAAAAAATAGGAACGCAGGTAAGCTACTACTAAGAGCATAGTGAACGCATTATTGTAGCCAAGATACTGTGCGTGTTATGCCACTATGCTTCCCATACTCTGTGCTCTCCATTATACAGAAAATCACCAGCATCAATCCAATTATTTTGTGTTGCAGGAAAACGAAGCCATTTAACTAGTGCTCTATTCAGTCAACATCTAACGACTCTATGAGAAACACGTGTAGTTTTGAGCTCTTGTGCACTTCCTCTGTGTAACAGCATTCTGAAATTTCTGTGCCACTATTATCCCTTAAGATGTAAGTTCTGCGAATTGTTCTCTGTACTATGGAAATTGTAAATATCTCACTCCAGCAGTTTGGGGTGCATAACTTCTCAAACGCTGTCTCGTGTTTTGAAATATGCACCAAACCACCTCTACTAAATTCTTGTTCACCTGGATCCAGCATTTTAATACGATAGTATACTGTATACATGAATTCATTATCATGAACATCGATTGGTCTCATTTTTATTGTGCTATGTTTGGTTCGATTATCCTGTGGAATTATTTCTGGAAGGACATCCGTCCATTTGTATGAGCCATGAGATTAAAATGCAACCACATTTGACCTTTTGTTGTTCTGTTCAGATGTTCTATGACACTCTCCTTCAGGTGAGTGAATGTTGATTAGTGATGTATTTTACACTGATGCATCATGGGCGTGATATACCTATTGCAAAACTCTCCACTGTGATCGTTTGGAGGTTGTCGAGACACTGATTCATTCCCGTCTTCAACAAACGCTCAAACGTCTTTGTGACGTCCCTCCCTATTTTTGGTCTAACAGGTAAAATTTGGTGTATGTATCAATAACCATTGAACGATACCTGTTGTCTCTTTCTACTGCAAGAAACTGGTAAGATCAGCTACGCAAAATATCTCTTTACTAATTCCCTGACTCCCAAGAATGGCTCTGCAAGTAGAGGCTACGTTTGCTTGCCTGGAACAAGTACCAAACACAAAATTTCTGATTAGTGTGCCAAATTTATTTAATATTAATTAATTAAACATAAAAAAGCGGCACCTCAAAGATCATTTGATGATTTAATAAAATACCAATCCATATATTGGAAATACGATAATCAGGATAAATTTCATTGAAACATTGCTAAGAGGAAGTGCAAGCTGACTGATTTTAAGGAGCCTGACTAGGGAGCGGAATGGCGCTGTGAGATGTAATAACAAAGAAATTAGCAATAACTCACACTTATTTTCTCATTAACAGTAACACACGCACACACAGAAGTTAAAATACAGTTCCTTGGGATGCTAGCGCCTGCATCGACACATGACACATTATACAGCGCAGCATCTGAACCGATACATGTGGGGCAATGCTGCTAATTTACTGGATACGATTCATCAAGGTCACACAGACCACGATCACATTGCTCACTCACACAACGAAGTATATAGTTTAGAAAAAAGCTTCCCCATTCCATATGTAAGCTCACTGGGTAATAGCGCGACGGCCTTTATAACTGTCAATTTCAGAGAACAAAGTCCACTTCTAAAATTCCATACAGCTCAGTAATTTCGTAAATAAGTGTACCAAACAAGAACACATCTATTCCGCCACGAAACTGAGGCTTCAATTCCAACACGAGAGATGTTTATGTTGGACTGGAGCCTCATGTTGTTCACAGAAACACACGTGATGCACCAGAGTACGGGCAACTAAGTCTGTGGGAATAAAACAGAAATTGGACGGTAAATTAGATAATATTTAGCAGAAGCATTCCACAAAGCACACAACACATTCATACATAATACGATAAACTAGCTAAATCTGTACATCACGTGGTGGCACCGCTCCTTCAAGCCAAGATACAGTTGCACAAAAGATCTCATCGCGTAAACTGAACACTGCTGAAATTAACACCGTTCCCTGATTGTATTAGTTGGTGCGGCATGATTATCAATGCTACGCACAAGGGTGACTCCGGAAACTCAAAGAAAGCTCTTACACATTTCAACTCAGCAGAGATTCTATTCAGAGCATCCGTACTCACCGGCGTTCTAGGGGAGAGTGACCTAATCGTCTCTCCCGTCCGGGGTCCACACATGGTGGCCTGAAGGGCTCAGAGAGCGTACGTGGTTTCTACTTGTCCCAACCTCGCACTGGGTGCTGACCAGTGGCCACAAATGCCTCTCTGACCCAACGTAGCCGTATTAGAAGCTCTACACAATGGTTGGCTTCACTGCTCTTAACATTCATAGAACCATGTAGAGGTTCACATGAAGCCGTTATACCATTCAAGTATGTTTTGAATCGTTATTCACATGTGAATATTCCTCCATATCTAAAAGATCACCCAACCATAAGTCATCCAAATCTTTAATCATAACAGGCCTGTGAGGGTTTGTTTTGCGTGCTGGGCTGGCCGGTGTGGCCGAGCGGTTCTAGGCGCGTCAGTCTGGACCCGCGTGACCGCTACGGTCGCAGGTTCGAATCCTGCCTCGGGCATGGGTGTGTGTGATGTCCTTAGGTTAGTTGGGTATAAGTAGTTCTAAGTTCTATGAAAGTTCTATGGGACTGATGACCTGATATGTTAAGTCCCATAGTGCTCAGAGCCATTTGAACTTTTTTTTTTTTTTTTTTTTTTTTTTTTGCGTGCTGGTTTGTGCAGTTCTCGAACTACTGTCCCCATTCTAATTCGATTATACTTCTCTCTCTAAGCTCGGAGATTACTGGAACAACCTCATTCGAATGAGCAGTATTACCAGCAGCAGCTGATGACATGAGGAGTCACGGTCGATCCTTGAGCTCACTGGGATTGTTGTACTATATGTACTGCACGGGTCAATTGCTGACTCCTTTGTGCTGGATGTCAATAACATTACCAATGGTATATTATCTAATATAGGTTTTATAATGGTTCTGTATGTCGCACTGTGCCAGTTTCACACTTCCCTATGAAAACCAGTCAACTGCAGTACTTCCCCATATATCTTCAGATCTTCGGGTGAATAATTTGCAGGTTCTGTGGGATTTAGGTAACTGAGGTTCATTAGACCAATTGCTCTTTTAAACTTCCTATAACTTACATGTCTTTTTCTTTCTTTTAAACCTATTGGCTGTATGCCCAATATGCGCTGTTTTTCACCGCTGACATCAAATGGTTCTAGCATCGTTGTCACAGTTAATGTAATCTACAACGACGTTTTTGTTGTGTAATTTTTCCCAGAGTTCATTGAAAGATTCATAACTGGTTTAAAGGTTTCTCTCAGTGTCTGGTCTAGATCCAAGTTTCCTAACCTTATCAGTCATAACTTCTCTCAAACAGCCTTCTGTGCCAATATGATTTTATGCTTGGTTAAATAGTAATTGGACACCTTCGTAGGGTGCACCTCATAGACATTCTACCTTACTGTTAAGATGTTTACACTAGTTTCAATTCCGTCAACCGTTGCAGCTAAGTTATTTAATTTCTTTCTCAAAACGATCCGGATGTACGTGCAGTTCTTTAACCCTAGCATCTAAGTCATTGATCATTCTCAGAAGGGTCTGGGCATATGACTCTAGCTCCTTTAACTTTACATTCGTGAGGTTGAAATTTTCCATCTACAGTATGTATAGACACATTCTCTGTCTATGCACACCTGTCCTCTCAGGCTGAGTGCCTGACATACATGCAAACTTGTCCATGGTGTAATATACTCATCACTTTTTCATAGCTATGTATAAAGAAACTTGGAAGTCCAATTTATGTCTAACATCAGTTAGTTTTCTTGAAACCCGTACTGTGTATGATTCCAGCAATGAGTGTATATCTTTACAGAATCATTGAATGACATGCCAGTTCCTACATTCGACTGCTAAATGTGTTTTGAATTCAAATTGTCTTCTTTGAAAGCTGTAATGAGATTTGCATTACCCGTTACCAACCGTTTTAGGATTCTGGAATATGTTTGACTCAAATAAAATGTGTCAACAACCATATGGCGCCAAAACTGACATATGGTACAATTTGATCCTAATTTTCCAAACCAACATCGTCAAATATGAGCACAGTGTTTGGCTTTACTTTTTCTGACGAAGTGATTTGTCTTCTGCGAATAAATATCGTGTATGTCACATTATAGACAACCTGCGGTATCTTGTTCAGTAGCTGGTACTTGGGTTGAAACAGCATTTTTGAAAATAGACATACATGCTCGAAGCGGACTCCATCCAGATGTATTACCATAGACATGAGAACATTTGTCTTGCTGCAGTTGGATGGACCTCCAATTATTGCTTGTATATTATTGGTAGGAGTAACCCATTCTGCTTCTTGTTCTTCTGGTCTTCCTCTGCACCATCATAGGACCATTCACTTACAGAAAAGTCTTGTTGTTTCTCCCACCCCCTCCCTATTATAATGACTACATAGTGCCGCCCGGAGTGGCGCCGCATTTTGGGGCACCATGTCACGGATTCCGCGGTCATACATAATATACGTATCCATCTGCAAACGTATAGAATTTCCTCCCGTGTTAAATGCAACACGTATCAGTTAACCCGTTACCACTGCTATATGAAACTTTCAAGACAAGCAAAGATAGCGCGGCCGCTCCCGCCGGAGGTTCGAGTCCTCCCTTGGGCACGGGTGTGTGTGCTGTTCTTAGCGTATGTTTGTTTAAGTAGTGCGTCAAGTCTAGGGACCGATGACCTCAGCAGTTTGGTCCCTTAGGAATTCACATACATTTGAGCATTTGAACTACATAGTGTTTTGGCGTGTGATGGGATTTTATAGAAATATATATGTCACCAACCGAGCTGCAATACTTACAGGGTATGTATACATGAAAGTTCGGTCTGTCATTCAGTTTAACAATGACTGAAGACTTTGATTGTGTTGATGACGTGATTCAGACAGCTTGGTGCTGCAGGAGTATTCTACACATTGCACTGAAAATAATGGGGGCAGCAGCATTATTATGAGGGGCACGAAAAATATAAGCACACAGATTGCAGTAATGTACATACTTTTATTCAACATCCATGCATAGGATGCACTACATCAAAAAAAATCAACTACTTCTTTGTGATTCTTCAGTTTCTCCCGGCGTATTTCTTGCTCGAACAGTCCACGGGTGTACTGCCGGTCCATAGTGTCGAGCGGGCACAATATTTCGGCGATCAGACATGTCGCCATCGTCAGGTGCGCTGACGAACTGAGCTCCTGAGATGCTGACGCTGAAAAAGACGAGCCTATCCTTGGCTCGAGGTGGTGCAGTTTGGATAAAATTTGTCATGCCTGCGGTTCCTGTAAAAGAGAGAAAAATATATTACCACTCTTCTTGATTGTTCCTTGCTGGTATAACCTGAAAAAGGGAAAGATGTACTCTGATGGGGGATTAGTAAAACTTAATCCCTTAGCAGGTCAGGCCAACGCGTGGTTGGCCTGTGATGAGGTTGTTGGCCAGTCCACGGATGAGCCGGTTGCGGGAGTGTCCCGCTTTCTCGTAGAACTTCCTGGCGATGGCGCGAAACCTGTCTCGGAGAGGTAGGATCCCGGTGTCCTCGTGGAGCTGGCGCGTCGAGAAGCCTCTCGGAAGATGCGTAGCAGTCTTCAGGGCGCCGTTCTGTATCCGCTGCAGAGTCACAATGTGAGCATCTGCGGCTTTCCCCCAGATCACAGTGGGCGAACCAATGTCAGGTAAAGCGTGATGCCGTGTTGCGGTGGCAATGACGACTGCGGGTTTAGCAGCGGATACAGGGCGCGAAGGCGTCCTATTGCTCTCTCTTTCACTTGAAGGGCCGGGCGGCCGTCTTAAATCGCCTCCCCTCGCGAGGCGTTCTCTCCGCGGCCCGCGCCCGCCCGTCAGCGGTCGCTGAGAGGCTGGCGTCGGCGTCTGTGGTGACGTCGGTGTAACTGCCTCGTCCGCCCTAGTCGCCCGTTCGTTTCCTTTGCTGATCGTCTTTTTAATTAGACTCAGTGCTGGTTCCCATGCCCTGCTGAGGTTGTAGCCGCAGTCTCGGTTGATGAGTCCGTCCCTGGTACGAATTTCGATAGCCTCTCGTAACGACGCTGTCACAGTATTTAGATGTCTGGGTCAAGACCCTGGTATGTTGGTAGTCCACTTCGTGATTTTCGGACAAACAGTGCTCTGCGACCGCTGACTTGTTGGGGTACCCAAGTCTAGTGTGCCTCTGATGTTCTCGGCAACGATCTTCGATAGCGCGCACTGTCTGTCCAATGTAATTCTTCCCACATTGCCACGGAATCTGGTATATGCCAGTCTTCCGCAAACTGAGATCGTCTTTGACACTTCCTAATATTGCTCGTGTTTTATTTGGTGGGCAAAAGACAGTTCCTACTCGGTGTTTCCTCAATATTCGTCCTATTTCCTCCGATAGTGCTCCAGTATACGGTATATAGGCAATGGCTATCTCTTTCTCCGTGACTTCTTTCGTCTCCACACACTGTACTGTAGAGGTGGGGCGGAGAGCGAGTCTGATCTGCCATTCCGAGTACCCGTTTTTCCGGAATACAGTTTTGAGGTGTTCCAGCTCTTGGGGCAGACTATCTGCGTAAGAGATGGTGCGCGCCCTGTGCACCAGTGTCTTTCGCACCTCATTCCTGTGCGCAGGGTGGTGACAGCCATCCGCTTGCAAATACAGACCGGTGTGCGTTTTCTTCCCGTATACCCCGTGGCCCAGAGTGCCATCCGCTCTTCTTTTGACCATGACGTCCAGGAACGGTAATCTTCCTTCTCCTTCGGTCTCCATAGTGAATTTGATGTTCGGATGTATGGAGTTCAGGTGTTTAAGGAAGTCTAGGAGCTTGTCCCTTCCATGGGGCCAGATCACGACTGAGCAGAACACCTCTCTGGTGGGACAATGGTAAGTCAGCAGCCTCAGCATGAAGACTCTCAGTGGGACTAGTATAGAAGGCATCCGTGGCTAAATGTATGCTGCACTGGTAGATGGTGTTAAGACGACATAAGACAGATGGACGTGCAGGTAAATTATGATACATGCATAATCCAGTTTCGAACGAACAAGAGTCTGGTGCAAATAGAGGAGGTCAAATTCACTCCCCACGATGTGCTGCGTAAAACACGTAGAACATTGAGGGAGTGAGTATAAGGAGCTGCCAGATAAGAGATGTGGAAAGACCAACAGAGTTTCCTATCAAACGTGAGTGCCAAGAACTTCGTTATGTCCACAAACAGAAGTTGGAAAAAGCCGAGATCTAGGTCTGGAGGAAGAGACTCGCAGCGCCGCCAGAAGTTCATACAGTTTTGTCAGTGGAAAAGTGGAAGCTATTGTTGATGCTCCACCAGTAAACATGAACGAGACGCCGCTCAAGTTAACAGGTTCATGGAGAGCAGCAATAAATCGCAAAGTCATCAACGAAAAGACAACCTGAGATACCTGCAGGAGAGAATCTATAATTGGGTCAATAGCTATGGCAAATAAGATGACAGTGAGCACAGAACCCTGAGGCGCCTCGTTCTCTTGAATAAAAGTGTCCGACAGAATTGGCCAACATGTGTGTAAAAAACATGGTCTTTCAAAAATTCGCAATTAAAAGTGGTAGGCGATCCTGGAAAACCTACTCGTAGATAATATGGAGGATTACCATCTTCCAGCAGGTGTCATACGCCGTCTTCAAAACAAAAAAGATGGCCACAGTTTGGCACTTCCACAAAAAATTGTTGTTAATTAGTTGACTAGGCGAGGAGATGATCAACTACGTAGTAGTGCCTATGGAAGCCACATTGGGAGTTAGTGAGGAGATTCCAAGACTTGAGCCACCACACCAGCCGACCATGAATCATATCTACCATCACCTTGGAGACGCTACTAGTGAGGAAAACTGGGCAGTAGCTGGAAGAAAAGTGTTCGTCTTTACCAGGCTAATGTATGGGAATGACAATGCCTCACATCACTGATTGAGAAATGTGTCATTAGTTGAAATGCACTTATATTTACGAAGGAGAAAGCGTAGGCCCTCAGGAGATAGGTGTTGCAACATCAGAATGAGAATGCTGTCCAGTTTTCGAGCAGATGACTCGGACAAAGAGAGTGCATGTTTAAGCCCCCTCATAGTGAAAGCAGTATTGTCACATTCACGATTCTGGGAGGAGAAAGAAATCGTCCTTGCCTCTGCCACCCATTTCAGAGGGAGGAAGGCAGGATGGCAATGGGTGGAACTCAAAAGTCTGGAAAATTTCAGCCCAAGGTGTTGGAGATATCAGGAGGGTCTACAATAACATTGTTTGCTGTGGTCAGATCGCGAATAGGGGAATGAGCTGTGGTTCCTAAAAGCCAATGAAGATTACCCCAAACAGCAGAAGAGGGTGTAAAACTGTTAAAAGAGCTTTGAAAAGAAAGCCAACTATCTTTTTTGTTGCCCCTGAAAATGCAGTGACACTGTGCACGTAGCTGTTTGTAAAGGATACGGTTCCCCATCGTGAGTTGGCGCTTAAAGGCGTTGAGACCTCATCTCCAATCACAGTTTGTGTCACGGCATGCCTCAGTCTACCTGGGAATGGAAGCACGTTGTGGTGAAGAAGAGGTGCGAGGTATGGATCATTTCACAACAGTAATGATAGCGTTTGTGAGGTATTGTACCTGGTAACCAAATGGTTCAAATGGCTCTGAGCACTATGGGACTTAACAGCTATGGTCATCAGTCCCCTAGAACTTAGAAATACTTAAACCTAACTAACCTAAGGACAGCACACAACACCCAGCCATCACGAGGCACAGAAAATCCCTGACCCCGCCGGGAATCGAACCCGGGAACCCGGGCGTGGGAAGCGAGAACGCTAACCTGGTAATCAATGCAGGGGAAATGGTGTTCATCAAAAGTGGACAGTGAGGAATAGAGCTGCCAGTCAGATTTGGAAAGCTGCCAGTTGGATAGACACGCAGATAGGATAGCAAACGAAAGACATAGGGGAAATGGTCACTCGAGTGTGTTTTGGACAGTGAATACCACTCGAGATGATGAGCAAACTGAGCAGTACAGATCGAGGGATTAAAGTGGGAAAAGGAGTCCATGGAATCAGAAAGAAATGTAGGTGTACCCATGTTCAAACAGATTAGATTGAGCTGGTTGAAGACATCTCCCAGCAGAGAGCCTCTTGGACATGAGTGTGGAGAGCCCCGAAGGGGATGGGGGCACTGATGTCGCCAAGCAGCAAAAAAGGAGGAAAAAGTTGAGCAATAAGTTGCCAAACGTCTGCCCTGGTGACAGAGAAGACGAGGATGAGTAGATACTGCAAAGAGAGAAAGTGAAACCGGGAAGGGAAAGATGGACAGGAACATCTTGAAGCTGGATGTTTCGTATGACTATAGACATCGTCGCAAACGAATAACATGACCCCCCATGAGCCAGAGTTCCCGCCTCAGGGGTCAAACTGAAGTGAAGTATGGGAGGTGAAAGCGATCGTAAGGGCGTAATTTTGTTTCTGGAGGCAGAAAAAAACTGGACAGTATGACCACACGAGGAGCTATAATTCAACCCTATTGGGTCTGAAGCCACAAGTATTTCATTGGAGAATAACCATATCTGATGATACACAGGGGATGGGTCAAATAAGGGGGCACTTACCAAAGTGCGTGATGAGTGCGGTAATTCGAATGTGCACAACGATCACTTTCAGAGTCTGGAGAATCCTGCTCCATTAGTTCAACAGAGGTGTAGGTATTCGCCTTCGGTTGGCCAATGGACTGCTTGTTGGCGGTGGGTCCCGTTGAAATGGAGGTTGGCCAGATGAGGGTATCATGTGGGGAGTCTGTTAAAGAAGAATGCTGAGGTGGAGAAGGGGAAGATGCTTTGCCTTTGTTTGACTGCTTAGAACCATGGCAGACGCAGAAGTTGGCTCGCTAGATGTGTATGGAAAGTCATCACAGGAGTACTCCTGCTTGGATTTCTGTGCTTCTGTTTGTGAGACATGAGATTTCGCTGGCGCAAAAGAAGGTTTGTTGGTATGGTGTGCACCCATAGCAAGTGAAGATGAGGGTGTGACCTTGGACTGGTCAACTTCACACCCAAGGCACTAAACTCTAAGTCGCAAGTCTGCATAACCATGTCCTTCATAGGTCGGGATGAAGTGAGAACTGTACTATAATTGCCAGAGGGTGGTGTACAAGATTTGCTGCTAGCCAACATTTTCTGAGCAATGTGAGTAGGGACCTTTTCCTTCACCCGGATTTCCTGAATGGTTCTCTCATTGAAATAGATTGTACCGTCACGGGAGGAAGCAGCATGATCACCCTTGCAGTTGATAAGGGGTGGACTCTCACTCTTGAGCATCCCTACCGCAGATTACGCATTTGGCTGCATTTTCACAAGATTTTTGGGTGTGGCTGTATTACAGACGCTTATAGCAATTCTTGTCATTCAGAATATATCGTCTGACAGTAATAGCTTCGTAGCCAGCCTTAATTTATGATGGAAGTACCACATGTTCAAATCTGAGGAACAGAGTGTAGGTTGCCACTAATTCTTTATCAACCCTTTTCATGATCCAGTGAACTGGAATCACTCCCTGGTCGATGTGTTGGGCTCTTATTTCAGTCTTATTTCAGGTCATCAAGCAGCCGAGTGTATATGACACCATGGAGGAATTCAGAGAGTGGTGGGCCTCTACTGTAACAGAGTAGCTGTGGAGAAGTGTTGTATTAAGCATTTTCTATGCTTGGAAGAACTACGTGTCTCCAAAAGCAAGGTCCCGTTATGCAACCGGGAGCAGGACTTTAGAGGACTGTCAATGGCATCTACACACTTCTGAATAACCAATGCATTAACTGTCGTGAAAGTGTGACCACCTTCTCTGCGTGACACCACATGGTATTGGGGGTGCAGCTGGGAGAGGCATCGATTCTTTCATCTCAATTCATTTACATTTCTGAGATGAGGAACTCATCGCACAGAAATCCCCAATGATTGCCAGTCTCTCTGATGCACGTTCCTTCCTGCTGGAGGATCCGCCATGGGGGGACTCACCTGCCTTAGGTGATTACCCATACCTCAGGTCACTCACACCGGACTCCAGACAGGACAATCAGGACAGAGGAAGGTACTACCTCAGGCAATGACCTTTCCCTGGGCCTAGACTTTTACCATGGGGTATACACGAGACCTACTTATCGACCCAGGGCTGGGAATTACACGTTACCAAGTCATCTTTTAGCCATCAAACGCGGGAACCGACCTCTAGGAACTCACAGGGAGGAACAAGAAGAAAAGGAAAACGGGTGATCTCAAATGCCAAAGCGGAGAAAGGGTAAGAGAAGGAATGACAGGGAAAGAAAAATGTGTAGACAGGACGAATCTACCAAGAACTTCGGTTTCCTGAAGGCGTATGACTCGGTCCCCAACGGAGGGAAAAGAATAGTGGGAGGATAGACCATCAACACAGAAAGGGAAGTAGCACTTCAAAGCCTGCTGTCCCATGGTAACCAGGCACGCACCACCATCTGCCCGCTCATGAGTGGCCTGACCACCATGATCCGCAGTGTCAGGTACTATCGGCAGACCCTGATGGCTTTCCCAAGCTATGACGTATGGCACAGCGTTGGTGAGCGCACAGGACGTGTTCAGACATATTGCGCAGTAGTACCAGTAGCAGATTTTATCTTGGAAAGGCCCGATTTGGAATTACATGGGCCGGCCGGAGTGGCCGAGCGGTTCTAGGCGCTACAGCCTGGAGACGCGCGACCGCTACGGTCGCAGGTTCGAGTCCTGCGTCGGGCATAGATGTGTGTGATGTCCTTAGGTTGGTTAGGTTTAAGTAGTTCTAAGTTCTAGGGGACTGATGACCTCAGAAGTTAAGTCCCATAGTGATCAGACCCATTTTAACCTTTTTTTTCAGTTACATGGAACCATTGATGGTGCCAGTCCGGTGAACAAAGACGATGCTTCTCAAAAATGTCGGCAGTAGTTTGGGCTGCAGATAAGATCTTGCGGAGGACTTGGAATGCAGTCTTGCACTTTAGACTCACAAGTTCGCCACTATGGGTTGGAGATGATTGACTGGAATATTTGACACGAGAAGTAGAGGACCTATTAATAGGACGGTGTCTTAAAAATTAGCCAGGGTGGGATAACTGGCATCGCCTTTTGACGAGGAGTAAGTGCGAGTCCTCTTGCTTTGGTCCTAGCTTCCACTGTGGTCCAAGTTGTGCATCTTGCATCAGATTGTTGTACATATGTTTTGACTGCAAAATTGAGAGATTGGCACAGTTAAGAATACACTTTCCGGAAGAGAGAGGGAAATGTCTGCTACGTGTCCTGTCATTCGCAGAATTTCTAACTTTCTTTGGGACTGGCTCTTTAGTTAGTTTCGATGGTCTCTCTGTAAGAAAGCTGAAAGGAGCGGCATCTTACGACACTTAACTTCTGGACACATGCTTGATGGTTGCAGGGCGATATCTTCGACTTCGGTTTCTCCTTCTGGCTGCTTGTTTGAGACTTCCACTTTCGTTTGTGACCTTAAGCAGTAAGCGCAGTGGGGATACCTTCTGCAGTTGCTGATTTAGTAGTCTGTCTTCTCGCCTCTCAATGTTGGTAAGTCCTGGCAGCAAAACTGGGCGAGATGTTAATCATGAGACAGATGTTGGCAAGTTTGCAGTTAAATCAATGGGAATCTCTTTTTCAGTCAAGCTCTGGCAGTCCGTGACTTAACCATGATTCAGTTTTTTGGGTTCTGGCATATATTTTCTTAACCCCACCAGAATCACGCAATCCTCATGGCTGTTGTGAAACCGTGTACTTGATTCTGTTAAACTACATAGTTACCAGGTTATTTTCTTCCTTTCTCTGCGGACTTTGTCACTCAATTTCTGTCAGTTGTTCAACTTTACGAATTTTATATTCCGACATCTACTCAATTCCATTGTGTGTGGGACAATTAACTATTACGTTTGTTTTCCATGTATTGTTCTCCTGTGGAGTGTTTTGCAAGGAAGAAAGTGGTCTTCGTTATCGATCTTACAATTCAGTATATAGTGATGAGCCCCTTTATTCCCATTATTACTATTAATTTGAACGAAAACCACACCCATGAATCACTTGTCAGGGCCAACACTTTTCAATCCGTCTCCTCTGCGCGCAGTTTATCAAATACATCTGAGTCAGAGGGGGAGATCTGCATATCGAACGGGTTCATTCGATTCATATTAAGGTACTGTTTACCCATAGCCCAATAGCCTCTTGCACTATGAAGTGTGATCTTTTTCACAGGAAATCAGGAATCCAATGACACAATTGCGACGATACTCCATAGCCACGCAATTTGATTAGAAGCCTTTTGTCAGGAACGGTGTCAAAAGCCTAATGGAAATGCAGAAATGTGGAATCCCCTGCCGTCAGCACTCAGTACTTCACGTGAATAAAGAGGTAATTGTGTTTCATAAGAACGATATTTTCTGAATCCGTGCTGACCACATATCAGCACTCAGTGTGTTTTCGGAACTCCTACTACAAATCGACGTCAGTGATATGCGTCTATAAGTCAATGGATTACTTCTGTTTCCTTTCTTGTGCATTGTTGTGACATGTGAAACTTTCCAGTCCTTAAGTAAGGGTCTTCCTTCGCCGCTGCAAATTGAAAGAAACGTCGAGTACCGTAAACCGGGTATACTTCGACCGCCGTGTTTACTTTCACCTCTCATACACCAAAAGTTTTACAGCTCTATGCAGGCTCTCAGTTAGGTGTTCAGTAAATACTGTTTGGTGTTTAGTTCCATCAATATACGCTGAATGGCACCTTGTTGTGCCGATTTGCTTGCGCAGCAGTTGGCAAACCTGTTGCGACTTGTAATTGTATACGAAAATGGTGTTAAAATTCGGTGTGCAAAATCCATTTCTGTAACTTAACTGAAAAGCGATCGGTGTCTTCAACTATATTATGTAAATTACTCGATTACGCTAGAAGTGTACACCAGGGCCTCTCTGTCCTGGAGGTTTTGGTTTCTTAGTGTGCGTGTGCCACTGCAGATATACAGTCCGCTGCCATCAATGTAAATGCAGCATTGATTAATACCTGGTAGAGGACGAACGTCCGAAGTTATGAGATAACGTTGTTTAATTAATTCGACAGAAATATTTTTGAGAGTCACTGTGACTCTGTAATACACATTGTGTACTCGTTCTGTCGTTGAGTGTGAAGTTCATTTACGTGAAAATGGCACTTACGAAGGATATTTTACTAACGGGGGATGCTACACAGGACGCATTTTTAACAGAACTCAGTCGTGAAAGTAACGTAAGTGACTTTCATGATGAAAGTTATTCTGACGCTGACGCTCCAGCAGCAATGATGGACAGTGGCGAAACTGATGTTTGTCGAAAGAGATGGAATAAAATGAGTTTAGTACATGAAAGTCCAATTTCATTATAAATTATTATTCTATTTTAAGGCAATTAATCCAGCAAGTAAGTGAGGATCATTGTGACCTGGTGCACACTTCGTGTGACAGTTGCAGAGGTGTACACTGCTAGGGCGGTTCTCAAAACAGACTGCTGATTAGTGTTTTGTTCATATACGGCCATCCAGATTTATGTTTTACGTGATTTCCCTAAATCATTCCAGGCAAATGCCGAGATTGTTCCTTTGAGAGGGCACAGTCGATTTCCTTCCCCTATCCTTGACACCGTCGGAGCATGCGTTCCGTCTCTAATGACAACGATGTGACAGGACGTTAATCCCAATCTTCCTTCCTTTCTTTTTGCATGATTTCTCTGTTGCGGGGTTACTTTGACCACTGACCGTTGCTACCACAGGATGAGAGATACAGACTTTATTAAACTGTGTTGATGCCAACGACAGTGTGGAATTGAGGTGTAGATATATCAATCACAGGTATACAGACGAAGGCGCATTTGCAATTGTTAATGTGCCTACCGCTAAGAAAGACAAATGTCAGTCATATACTACATAAACTGCAAGCTGTTGTGGTTCAGCCAGTGATTCAAGTTTAACAGATGGTGTAAAATATCTCTGGAAACAAGGAAGGAAATTTGTTTGACCAGAAGCGCCAGATACTGTCTCGATGAAGAAGAATAGGTAAACTTAAATCTGACTGCAACGGATGATTTGAAATGAAGATTTAGGTCTAAGACGGATGAAACTGAGTGCATTACACTCAGCTACATTTGGGGCTATCTGTTTGGCACTATATCCTAGTACATTTCATTATCAATAAAGCTTTGATGACGGATCTCACTGTTCGATGTTTGTAACGTTTTATTCATTTATGAGGTTTAATAAAGCACTTATGAAAACTTTAGATCAATATACTATTTCTGGGTGGCCAAAGGTTCATTGTGTTTTTGAAATATTGTCCGCAAATAGAATGGTAGCTAACAGTTGTGGAGGACGTTTAGGTCAGTCAATGTATCCCCAAACCCATACTAATTTTGACCATTCACATTTTTTCCATTACTTCATTTCCATTTTAGCACATACATTGTACTAAATAGTATGTACTCCTTTCATACAAGCCCCTACGCCCATTAACATAAATATCACAGAAGTTAAAAAACAGTGATGGTAATCAAATCTGAATGAAAATAGGTCACTGAAGACGTCTGAAGAAGAATATGAGACGCCTTGACGACTCAAACCGGTCTCGTAAACTGACATTCGGCCTGGAGAGCGGTGTACTGACCACATTGCCCTACACGTCCGCATCCAGTGACGCCTGTGGGCTGCGGGTGACACGTTCGGTGCCGTTGGGCCTTCATGGCGTGTACGGGCGGAGCTTTTTTCCACCAAAATTTGAAAATTTTCTTGTTTCAAAGCGTGGTTCTGCTGTTTGGACGTCTACTTGGTAAATAAAAAAAAATAGTTATTAACGATTCGGATCCGGAGTGGACATATACGCCTGATTCAGTCACCAAAACAAGTGTAATTTATCCATCTAACAGTGACAGGTAAACTACAGGCGTTATCCCTTCATGAGAGGTTTCACCGCGCGAGGAGTACGCTCCAGACACGGGTGGTTGACAGCTGGAGGCGTGCTGTGGTCCCACCTCCAGAGGACGGCGTGTAGCCGGCTTACGTCAGCAGGAACAGGCCTGCCGTCATAAAGGGCCGCGTTAGGGGCGCACCGCGCGTTTAAGAAGAGAACAGCCCGCCGGGCTGAATGGCCGGCGCGGCAATTTGAGCTCTAATAGGGGAGGGGAGAAGAAGGGCAGCGGGTGTGGTTAGCGGTTGTTTAGTACAAGCGGCCGTGAAACGCGATGATTTATTCATTTGCAGAGGCCTCTGCCACCGGTTAGGCACAACACAACGGTTACACGCCCCCCGGGGCGCGCCTTATTGAAAGGAAGTCAGTAATACGTGCGTTACCGCGCAGGGGCGCCCCAGGGCTGCCCAAAAGGCCAGGGGTGACGCTTCTGGCGGCCGCTGATATGTGACGTAAGAGGTGTGACGTTATGCGTTGTACTCGGCGAGCTATAACACTTCGGCCACCAGGAAAGTTCTCTTCATGATGCTGAAATACAGTGAGGTGACGAAAGACGTGGGACACCTCCTGATATCGTGTAAGACCTCCTTTTGCCAGTAATGCAGCAACTCGACGAAGTGTGGAGCCAAGTCGTTGGAGAATCGCCTGCAGAAATATTAACCCATACTGCCTCCATAGCCATCCATAATTGCGAAACTGTTGCCAGTACAGGGTTTTGTGCACGAACTGGCCTCTCCATTATTACCATAAATAATAGATGAGATTCATGTTGGGTGATCTGGGTGGCCAAATCATTCGCTTGAACTGTCCAGAATGCTCTTCAAACCAACCGCGCACAACTCTTGGCCGCTGACATGGCACAATGCCATCCATAAAAATACCGTCCTCATTTGGGAATATAAAGAACGCGAATGGGTGCAAATGGTCTTCAGGTAGTACAGCGTAGGCTAGTCATTTCAAGTCAGTGATTGGTTCAGTTGGTTCAGAGGAGCCTGTCCACTCTATGTAAACATAGCGCACACTATTGTGGAACCAACCTTTTGTATCCCGCCTGGAAGACGGCGCGTGGGTCTGCTCCTGTAAACTGGAGGGTAGGCCGAATGTAGGAAGTAAGCAGGAGCAGGAAAAGGTGAAAGTCTCTCGGTACAACTTTCAAAGTAAAAGTACATTTAATAGAGAATATTAGCCAATGACATATACGTAACTTTTGGTAACGATGAGCACGTAGGTGCGAAGCCTTAGACCCGTCGTAAGTAGCACATAGTCTCAATAGCAAGCTGAGGTTGAAGCGATGTTTCCAAGCCGTCTGCTCTTGATGTAATGGGCAGAATCTGCAGCGAAGCTCATAGATCTGCACAGCGCTCGCTAGAGGGCGCTATCGTCAGTGTCGGTCGTAGTGCCAACTTATTAACTTGCACTTACGCCGTGGCATCGTTGCTACCGATAGCACCCCCTCCCCCCCCCCCCCCCCCCACCCTCAGCTTGCTCAGTGCCTTGTTCGCAACTTGGGTCCATGGCTTCCATGGGTCTGAACCACATTCGAAACCTACCACCAGCTCTTACCATGTGTAATCGGGACTCATCTGACCAAGCAATGGTTTTCCAGTCGTCTAGGGTCCAACCAATATTGTCACAAGCCCAGAAGAGGCGCTGCAGACGATGTCGCGCTGTTAGCAAAGTAATTGGCGTCGGTCTTCTGCTACTATAATCCACTGACGCCAGATTTCACAGCACTGTTCCAACGGATACGTTCGTCGAATGTCCCACATTGATTTCTGCGGTAATTTCACGCAGTGTTGCTTGTCTGTAAGCACTGACAACCCCGCGCAAACGCCACTGCTCTGGGTCGCTAAGTGAAGGCCATCAGCACTGCATTTCCCGTCGTTGAGTCCTGTACGTAGTATTTTCGGCACACTCTCGACACTGTGGATCTCGGAATATTGAATCCTGTAACAACTTCCAAAATGGAATGTCCCATGCGTCTAGCTCCAAACTGCCATTCGCCTTCAGAGTCCATTAATCCCCGTCGTGGGGCCATAATCACATCGGAAATCTTTTCACATGAATCACCTGATATAAATGACAGCTCCGCCAATACAAATGCGCTCCCATATTCCACAAAAAGTTCTCATAGTTAATTTTTCATGCAAAATGTACCAAATCTACACTTTTGATTTGATAATGGTGGAGACTGGTCCACCACCAATCGTCCAGTACCATATTGTGCATCTTCTGCGTGTCTTAAACTGCGGCTGCTATTATATGACATCCGTCCCGTGGATCATCTTCATGAAAAGTGGAACCATGTTCGAATTCAGTTACTTTTCTTAGCCACTGAAAATAAAGTAGCGCGCTCGACATTAATCTTGAGCAACTGTGGATGAATTTTCGTCTCAGGCAAAGAATTGTAGCCGGCCGCTGTGGTCGAGCGGGTCTAGGCGCTTCAGTCCGGAACCACGCGGCTGCTACGGTGGCAGGTTCGAATCCTGCCTCGGGCATGGATGGGTGTGACGTCCTTAGGTTAGTTAGGTCTAATAGATCTAGGTCTAGGGGACTGATGACCTCAGATGTTAAGTCCCATAGTGTTTAGAGCCATTTGAACCATTTGAAAGAATTGTATCAAGATAATGTATTTCAATCATTTGTTCGATAAATGAATTATTGAACTATTTTCAAAAGTTGTATAAACGAAACTGTTCCACAGATCAAGCTGAAAGTTGACTGACATCCCTGCAGTGTGTAACAATATAAAAAAAAATGTCATAGATATTAATGTCATCTCAGTGCCAGCAAGAGACGTTTTCACTTTGACCTTGTGGTTACTGCCTTTTACTGACAAAGACCTCAGACAACAGAGTGCATTTCTTGTTCGTGGTGACGGGCAAAGAAGACATAAGAAACGACTCACTAAGCCCAATTCGTCTATGAAAACATAATATGATTTTACGTTTTTGACTAACGTGGCACCAAAAAAATTTCAAAACATCATCCTCGCAAGAGCGGAAAAGCAACGAAGCAGAAACGATCTGGACACCAAATACTGACACCGAACCATGATAATAAGTGGCGGCATGATAGGACAAATGGGATCGAAACCCTCATAGAATATCTCCAAATACGAATATCTATCGAGCAGCTGAGAGATTCTATGAACCATACCGTTCCAAAGCAGCACCTCCCAAGTCGTAGTCAGAACCATTGCGTTTGAGCGAGCCAAAGAAAATCTAAGATATGAGAGCAACACGCTTTACTGCGTTGCATAACACGGTCTATAGTGCAGACCTAAGCAACAGCTTTCTGAACCTTCAGTGGTAGTAATATGGATGGGTCACCAGCGTTGCAATAAGTTAAGGCTGCGAAAAGTAGGATGCTTATGAGCAGTGCAAATAGGATCCTGAAGTCTTGAGTCCCTTATCAACTATTTGCATATGTTCCAGATTACGTGGAAGAGACAGCTATTCGTAATAATTTCAAAAGACCGCCAATCTGTCCTTTTACGAGAGAAAAAGACGGTGCCTCAAATTGCAGCGGCTGCAGCGTATTTACTCTCCACAGCATATTCGGTCAATTTTTAGAAAGGGTATTACTTAACTGACTAGATGACCTCGCCGAGATATAACTCATAGATAGTAACGCTTCCGAAAGACCTGCTGCACTGCTGATGTCATGTTCTCGTTGTGCCAACTAAAGTAGAAAAATTGTTAACAACAACGTGACCCCAATACCTGCTTTATTGATATAGACAAAGCTTTAGACAGGAGTGTTATTGTATCCACGATGACTCCAGAACATAGTGGCTGTTGTCGGAAATATCACTGTGGAAGGAGTCCGAAATTTTGACTGAATAATTTATTGAATTGCGACTTGTTTCGGCCACAGACCAATGGTATTGTGGCATTTTTCACATTGCTGCCTAGAGGAAAAGTATTTTATAGATTACACGGTACTGACACGCTTTGTGTACAAAAAGGGAGATGAATCACAATACGCAAATTACCGAGGAATAGCCATGCTTAATTCCTGTTACAAAGTAAATACTGGAATTATAAACAGAAGATTAATATCAATCGTGGAAGTATGTACGTCATCATGATTTTTCAAAAGGTAGACCATGTTCTGGCTGTCTTTTCACTTTGGGACAAGCAAATGTGGAAAGAACAGAACCTAGATTATCAACTTATTATATTTCTATTGTTTATGAAAAGGCATTTGACAAGGTAAAACGGAATATGCGTGGGGTCGTCACTAAAGGAAATGGATGATTCAGCTCATCTGATTACGGCAGTCAGTTGTTATACAAAAATAATAAAATAAGATCCTTACTGTAAGGAATAGGACAGAATCTGCCGATATTAATCAAGGAGTTAGACAAAGCTGCCCACCATCCACATCCTTTTTTTAAATATTTATATTGATTGTATCATTCGTAATTGGTTGATTATAATTATAATAAACCCTCCTGTTCACCGATATTCAGCTTATAATAGGAGAATCTGAAGGTTCAATTTGTATTACGTAAGCTGCATCAAACTGCGTTGAATACGTACTGAGAATATCGACATGTAAAGGAAAAGTGGTGGTATCTCAAGGATTGGAACCCATAAGAGCCAAAATTGCTATAGACGGACAGGTAATTGGACAAGTAAAAGAGTTTAAATATCTAGGGTGTAATTTTAACTTTCCCATGTCAGATGATGTACAGCTAAAATTGGCTAGTTTCAGACATTTCTGTGGAACCGTGCAACGCCATTAAGACTTACGTGCTAGGAATGGCAATTGACATTCGGTATAAACAAATCTAACCTATTGCGTGTACATAGATGGAAAGATCCGCTGTTGTACGATTACACGATTGCAGAAGAATCGCTGGAAGCAGCTACTGTAAGGAATAGGACAGAATCTCCCGATGTTAATCAAGGAGTTAGACACGGTTGCCCACCGTTCCCACCCTCTTCAATACTTATTTGACGATGACGTTCATAATTGGTTGATTATAATAATTTAGCATTTAAAGTGGGGCCACCACATAAAACTAATCACAGAAAAGGCATATACCAGACTGAGGTTCATTGGAAGAATCCTCAGAACATGTAATCCGTCAACAAAAGAGACAGCACATAAAACAGTCGTTCCACCAGTACTTGAATAGTACTCGTCAATAAGGTATCCGTATCGGATATCGTTGATCGAGAAAATAAAGAAGCTCCAAACAATAGCATCGCGTTCCGGTACAGGTTCATTTAGCAAGCGCGACAGCGTCACGGAGACGATCAATCAATTCCAGTGACAGTCGCTGCAGGGCAGACGTTCTTTATTATAGTTTGATTTACTGTTAAAAGGTCCGAGAGCGTACGTTCCTAGGAGAGTCAAGAAATATTCTGCTTCGCGAAAAAACCATGAAAATAAAATCAGAAATACGAGCCTACACGAAGGCTTACCGGCAATGCGACTGGAACAGGAAACGGGGAATTGACGGTGGTACGTGAAGTATCCTCCACCACACACGCATGGTGCCCAGCGGAAACGTAGATATGGAAAGGTACGGGAACGAACATTAATTTAACTTTACAGAGTAATACCCTGCTGTCTGGTAGCGAATATTGGACCCTAACATCCGATAAATTACGACGAAGTGAATAATCAGAAAGGAATTTCCTCCGCTTTACAGCAAGATATTCATTACTGGACGGTAAAAGAAACGCCGATATTAGGCGTGAACCAATTGATGAAGCCATTACAACTATAACTGAAAAATGCAGACTGAACTGGAAAGACCATACCTAGCGTGTGCCTAATAGGATAACAATAGCTACAGTATTATACAACCTAATATGAAAGAAAAGCTCTAACAGGATAACTATAACTACAGTACTGTATAACCTAATATGAAAGAGGAACATTGGACGTCTATTAAGGAGAAGGTGTGAACAATTCTGAGGAGCAGCAGGCCAACCCAATAGCCTGTATAACCCAATATAAAAAAAGATACATCAGAGTTCCTTTCGGAGACGGTGTGAACAAAAAAATGGTTCAAATGGCTCTGAGCACTATGGGACTTAACTTCTGAGGTCATCAGTCCCCTAGAACTTAGAACTACTTATACCTAACTAACCTAAGGACATCACACACATCCATGCCCGAGGCAGGATCTGAACCTGCGACCGTAGCGGTCGCGCGGTTCCAGGCTGTGGCGCCTAGAACCGCTCGGCCACTCCGGCCGGCTATTCGGCGTGAACAGTTCTGAGGCACAAGAGGCCAAAAGGCCTACACCTTGAAGACGACGATGATGATCACATTACATCGTAGAGGTCTGCTTAAATTATATCTAACTTGCTGAACCTTGAGCTACACTGAAAACATGGTGGACAGACTTGGCGGCCACTGGTAATGCCAAAGACTGCTTGAAACGTTACTCGCGCTGTGCAACACATATCTGAAAAATAATTGGCAACCATTGCTGTACAATCGCAATAAAGTCATGAGGTCTTCAATTGACTCTTTTATTAGAACATGCTACGCGTGTTGGGATTACATCCCTCTTCAGACATATGTTACAAAAAAGCACAAAACTTAAGTGAACAGTACGCTCAACACGTCTCAACGTTACAGAAAATGAGATCGGGTCATATGAGTTTCATACCACAAACTTCATCTCCTTCCCAACCAACCAGGCGTACAGCCTTGACAACTCAAAGAAAGTATCCATTAACCTATGACTATAACTGCGACACAAGCAGTCTTGAAGCAGAGCGTATACTGACGCTAAACAAGTTAACTAGCAGCGAAGCGCCCTCGGTAGGGGGCGCTACATGGTCATGTGCTCCATGCGTTGACATGTAACTTAATAATAATATACTCAGCATATAACATCTAACAGGGTGTAATTACAACTAGCACCTCGAATGGTACTTCCGTACACGTTAACACTAAAGGTTTTTTAATTTTTTTTTTAGAAACGACAAAATTTTTATATTGCTTAGTTCCACTACTGGCTATGCGTATAGTATGACAATATATAAATTTTAGAGTTTTTAATAAACTTTTACAAAATCTTTTAGTGTTGACGTGTACGGAAGTACCATTCCCGTTGCTAGTCGTAATTACACCCTGTTATTTGTTATATGCTGAGTATATTATTATTAAATTACATGTGAACGCATGGAGCACATGACGATGCAGCACCCCCTAACGAGGGCGCTTCGCTGTTAGTTGACTTGTTTAGCGTCAGTATACGCTCTGCTTCAAGACTGCTTGTGTCGCGGTTATAGTCATAAGTTATTCGACACTTTGAGTTGTCAAGGCTGTACGCCTGCTTGGTTATTATGGAGATGAAGTTTGTGGTATGTAACTCATATGACCCGATCTCATTTTCTGTAACGTTGAGACGTGTTGAGTGTGCTGTTCACTTATGTTTTGTACTTTTTTGTAACATATGTCTGAAGATGGGTGTAATCCCGAAACGCGTAACATGTTCTAATAAAAGAGTCAATTGAGCATCTCATGACTTTATAGCGATTGTACACCATTGGTTGCCAATTATTAACATAAAAATGATCGCAGGCCTCAGACGGGATTTTATGTCCTGGTTATCACACCTCTAAAACTCACCGGAGTTAATGTTGTAATTGTATGTAAGTACCTAAAGCAAAAAGGGCCTATTCACGTTGGTCCACTCCCATTCACACTGAAAAGCCAAAGAAACTGGTACACCCGCGTTATATCGTGTAGAACCCCCCTCCCCGCGAGAACGTAAAAGTGCCGTGCCGCAACACGAAGTGGCATGGATTCGACTAATGTTTGAAGTAGTGCTGGAGGGAACCGACACCATGAATCCTGCAGGGCTGTCCATAAATCCGTGAGAGTACGACGGGCTGGAGATCTCTCCTGAACAGCACGTTGCATTGCATCCCTGATATGCTCAAAAATGTTAATATCTGGGGAGTTTGGTGCCCAGTGGAAGCGTTTAAACTCCGTACAGTTTTCCTGGAGCCACTCTGTAGCAATTCTGTTCGTGTGGGTGTCGCATCGCCCTGCTGGAGCTGCCCAAGTCCATCGGATTGCACAATGGACATGGATGGATGCAGGTGATCAGCCAGGATGCTTAAGTAGGAGTCACCTGTCAGAATCGTATCTAGACCTATCAGGGGTCCCATATCACTCCAACTGTACACGACCCACACTATTACAGAGCCTCCACCAGCTTGAACAGTCCCCTGCTGACGTGCAGGGTCCATGGATTCATGAAGTTGTCTCCGTACACGTACACGTCCATCCGCTCGATACAATTTGCGCTTCCAACATACAAACAGGCTACTTACACAACTACCCGGCCACGGCGTCCAGAGTGAAAAGGGAATTCTAAGTATCTCTGCCTCCTGGCGCAGCGAGACCGCGCACTACTGCGATTGGCTGGAAGCGTGCGGAACTCGCCCAAGGCGAAAACAAGATACTAAAGCAGTCCCACAAAGAGAGAACTCAAAGAGTCTGGATCAACTGTCGATACCTTTTACTGAAAGCCTTTGAGAACATATTGGAACAAATAAGCCCTCAGTCACAAATATTAAGTCAAAATTGACATGGTTTCGACGCTACTATGAGCGTCGTCTTCAGAATTAGACTAACTGCTCTAAAACATATTAGGTACACAGGGTGAGTCACCTAACGTTACCGCTTGATATATTTCGTAAACCACATCAAATACTGACGAATCGATTCCACAGACCGAACGTGAGGGGAGGGGCTAGTGTAATTGGTTAATACGAACCATAAAAAAATTTAAATGGAACCCCGTTAGTTTTGTTAGCATATCTGAACATATAAACAAATATGTAATCAGTGCCGTTTGTTGCATTGTAAAATGTTAATTACATCCGGAGATATTGTAACCTAAAGTTGATGCTTGAGTACCACTCCTCCGCTGTTCGATCGTGTGTATCGGAGAGCACCGAATTACGTAGGGATCCAAAGGGAACGGTGATGGACCTTAGGTACAGAAGAGACTGGAACAGCACATTACGTCCACATGCTAACACCTTTATATTGGTCTTTTTCACTGACGCACATGTACATTACCTTGAGGGGTGAGGTAAACGTACACACGTGGTTTCCGTTTTCAATTACGGAGTGGAATAGAGTGTGTCCCGACATGTCAGGCCAATAGATGTTTAATGTGCTGGCCATCATTTGCTGCACACAATTGCAATCTCTGGCGTAATGAATGTCGTACACGCCGCAGTACATCTGGTGTAATGTCGCCGCAGGCTGCCACAATACGTTGTTTCATATCCTCTGGGGTTGTAGGCACATCACGGTACACATTCTCCTTTAACGTACCCCACAGAAAGAAGTCCAGAGGTGTAAAATCAGGAGAACGGGCTGGCCAATTTATGCGTCCTCCACGTCCTATGAAACGCCCGTCGAACATCCTGTCAAGGGTCAGCCTAGTGTTAATTGCGGAATGTGCAGGTGCACCATCATGCTGATACCACATACGTTGACGCGTTTCCAGTGGGACATTTTCGAGCAACGTTGGCAGATCATTCTGTAGAAACGCGATGTATGTTGCAGCTGTTTGGGCCCCTGCAATGAAGTGAGGACCAATGAGGTGGTCGCCAATGATTCCGCACCATATGATGGCCACCACATTGAACATCTATTGGCCTGACATGTCGGGACACACTCTATTCCACTCCGTAATTGAAAACGGAAACCACGTGTGTGCGTGTACCTCACCCCTCATGGTAATGTACATGTGCGTCAGTGAAAAAGACCAATAGAAAGGTGTTAGCATGTGGACGTAATGTGCTGTTCCAGTCTCTTCTGTACCTAAGGTCCATCACCGTTCCCTTTGGATCCCTACGTAATTCGGTGCTCTCCGATACACACGATCGAACAGCGGAGGAGTGGTACTCAAGCATCAACTTTAGGTTACAATATCTCCGGATGTAATTAACATTTTACAATGCAACAAACGGCACTGATTACGTATTTGTTTATATGTTCAGATGTGCTAACAAAACTAACGTGGTTCCATTTAAAAAAACGTACGTTTGTATTAAAAAACATACTTCCGTGCATTTTTTTATGGTATGTATTAACCAATTACACTAGCCCCTCTCCTCACGTTCGGTCTGTGGAATCGATTCGTCAGTATTTGATGTGGTTTAGTAAATATATCCAGCGGTAATGTTAGGTGACTCACCCTGTATAGTACATTAATAAAATTAAATTAATAAAATTAAAAAAATTAAAGATGCTTCTTTTCCAGTCAGTACAAACTTTAATTTTATGAATGTACTATACACCTAATATGTTTTAGAACAGTTAGTCTAATTCTGAAGCGACGCTCATAGTAGCGTCGAAACCAGGTCGATTTTGACTTCATATTTGTGACCGAGGGCTTATTTGTTCCAATATAATTCTGACACGGTCACTGAACCTTAGCAGCTATGTTCAAAGTTTTACCTTTGAGAAAAGTTTTGTAAGGACTATTTCACGATCCAAAGACACAAAAGTACAGCAAAATGGGAAGTGCAGTTTAACACGCAGATTTCAAAATTAGTAGTGGCTCGTACACAACCATTGACAGTTACATTACAAAACGTTCGCTTGTGGATTCAGTTTTTTTTAGGGTTTTTGCTTCCCTCATTGTATATGTTCACTCGCGTCAGTTTCCGCAAGTAATTATGATACACGTTGTGTATTGATTAGGCTTACAATAAGCAGGTTCATGCGGATATAGGTTTCAGTAGTTATACAGAGGCAAAGTGACTCGTACACGGTGGACCAGCGTAGAGAGATGCATCAAACCTGTCTCCAGACTGAAGGCCAAAACAACAACAACGTAATAGAGCGTGCACACGGGCCGGTAGATCACTAATTGGCACCAGTTTGGCTAGTTTGTCCTGGCAGCCAAGTGTTACGTAACTGTTTGCACTCGGGAGCGTGTCCGAGTAGGAAATTGGGCCTGTTGTTTCGCGGCCTTTGTGCGGCTAACGGGCCCGGGCTGCGCGCGACGCCGCCCCCTGTCGGAAGAGGGCGGCGGACAAAGGCGTGAGCGAAGAATTTCCACGGCCATTCAGCGGCGCGCGACTTCCGCACGGAGCCGCACAATGCGCTGACAAATGGCCGCAGCGGGGCGACACCTGGCCCAGGGGTCGCACGAGTGCCGGGCGGGCCCGCTACGCCCCCCGCCGACACCGGCACCACCAACACTGACGGCGACGCCGCCCTCCTGATTTATAGCGAAAATCGCCCTCCAGCTCACGCGGGGGTGCGCTTTTTAAAACTGGATTTAAAAAGATCTGCGACAGGGCAAAGTCGCTGCAGACGTAGTAGTCATCTATCTTCCAGTTGTATCCTGCGTGACCACGAGATAATAGAGGGCTTACGCCGTACTTAAATAGAAGATTACAGAAATTCGTACTACGTAAGTCACTGAACGTAGTCAGAAGAGATTTTTTAGGGCGGATAAAAATTACTTATAGCGTTACACATGGTTCAATTACGAATCCACTAGACTCTTTGACAAACGTACAGCAATGCCTCTAAGCTTAATTTCACTATCACGATCGTGTGAGGAAAAACTTATTGATTGCCGTAAAGCGGAGTGACTTTGAACATTTTCAATTCATTTTTGTAAATTAAACAGAAACTTCTGGAGATATTGACATGAAACTTTTTGGGAAGTTGCAAGAGGTGTTGCTGAATATGGTAAAGCAGATTATACATTTTTATCCCCCAAGCCTATTTTTTTTTTCACTGTTCAATTTCACCCCATGGGTCGGGGTCGCTTTGAACATGGAAACATTTGCCTATTTTGTGGGAGTCATGTCAATTACTGTTAAATGACACCCCTATCATATGAAACAGCATGATATTTTGTATATAAATATAGTTTTGTAACTAATTTATGTAGAAAAATGTGAGTGTTTTTATGGGTTTTCTTTAATCACCTGAAACTATTCATATGATTACAGCTTGATTTTGTTAATAAAGGAAATAGGTGCTGAGCTAGTTATGAAATAAGAAAATTATTTTAAAACAGATCTTTTCAAATCAGTCTGTATGACTTCAATAAAAGAAATGTAAAGAAAGTTATCACATTTTAAAGAATTACATCTGCAAACACTCTACAGGAAAGGAAGTTGACGCGAAATTGTCCCCTGTACCTCATGTCATAGACATCAAATTTAAACTCAAAATGAAGCCTTCCCCTTCTATCTACCTTAGAATCAGGTAGAATCCTACAACAGTCATTTCTCAAAATATGACACATTGGAAACATTACGCCACACAAGAAAACTTCATCTGATTCCACCTTGGAATGCCATTTCCTCAGAAGTGTAATTTCATGATCAGTGATAACATGTCCACACTATTTTACACTTTTCTTTGAAGGAAACTTCACTAAGACATGTTTTCGATGGAGCTGATGTCTCAAAGAATAGGGAAGGTGCTGTTCAAAGTCACTCCTTGAAAGACAAACCTTCATATTTTACTTTTTTACATCACCAAAGAATAAATTTTACACTTTACGCTTTCTGTAAATGTTCATACAAGTGTCAACTTTACCCGTAAAAACTCGTTTCAGATTCTAAACTCAAAAATGCTTCTAATAATAAGCAAATGTTTTTGCGGTTGTGGAGGAACTTACATTTCCAGAAAATTATTTTGTTTTCTGGCGTTGGTGTACAATGTTATTTCATATCGACTGTCATATCATCTGAAAGTATTGATTATTGGCAATATTTAACGACACTGGCCTTAGTTCCATATTTACACACTAGAGCGCAGCACTTATTTTAAAAAGACGCTAAATGGCTGTTCAAAGTCGCCTCGCCGTTCAAAGTCACCCCGCTTTAAGGTATATGAAACGTGCTTTTGTTCAAGTGTCTGAAAATGGTCTAACAGCCATAACTATGACTGTATTTCACAGTACAGTCAGTGTCCGCTCTTAAGCACAAATTCGCAATCATCTCGCAAACTACTCGTCTGCAGACTTATGTTAAGTGGAATGTTAGTTCCTCTATTACCTGTGTCAGTTTACGCTATTAGTTGTGATACACCTTGTATACTCCCATAGTACTTCCCATCCACACCGTACAGTGCAACGCTCCGTGCTTCCGCCTGAGTCTCGTAGACCTGCGTGGGAAGCTGGTCTCCTGTTACAGTACCAGACTTTCCTGCTTCAGAAAACATGGAAACGGAGGTGGTGAATATCTTGCAAAGGATTCCATCGTAATAGCTAGAAGACGCCACTACACCAGCTGCAGGAAGATCAGATGTCGTCTAAACACGATCCGAACAGGCCACTCAAAAACAGGGCTACCCTACACGGATGGGGTAGCGTCATTATACATTGCCTAACAGTTCTCCAAGAGAAGATATTCTGGGAAATTGAGTGACGTACTGGAAGTCACAGCTGAAGCTGTTAAACGGATTTCAAATATTTATAAAAATCTCTGACTGTGGAATGTTGTGTCAAAGCTACATTTTTAGCAAAGTTGTGACTGGTGGTAACCTTTTTGTAGAATCTGTACCTCGTATTTGGCCACACTTTTCCCCATTACCAAATTAATTATTTCCAGATGCCACAAAATGTGCCTGTCAACCTTTTTTGTCAAATTGTACCGTAAAGATCTTTTGTTTCCAATTTCAAAAGCTTCTTTTCATCTGTTGGTTCTAATGTTTATCGTCCACGTTTCACTTTTATATAACGCTACACCCTAGACAATTTTTTTCAGGAAAGACTATTTGACACTCAAATTTCTATAAATCGTTATGAAATCTTTTTCTTTATTGTATACTATCAGAAATCCACTTGTAAGGAGGCGCAGATCCAGAATTGGGTTCTGGATGGGAGAGGGAGGGGAAGGGGGCCACAGTTTTTTATGTTTATCTCATCTTACGTTTTTTAAGGCGTCAACAGAACTAGTAGGTGCATAGAGTGTGGTAGGTGTTGGCTTCAGATGCATTGGCTATGCGCTTCGTAATGACTTACTAGTATTTCTGATTGTGTAGTTAAGATGTGTTTGTGAGATTAGAGTGTGTTAAATTTTATTTTTCCAGTACTTGTTTGTTCATATCGGTCACATAAATGTATGAGAACGTTAAGCCCTCAGATCCTCGCGTTTATCGTTTGGTGATTTCTTTTGCAAAAAATGTTTCAAATGACTCTGAGCACTATGGGACTTAACATCTGTGGTCATCAGTCCCCTAGAACATAGAACTACTTAAACCTAACTAACCTAAGGACAACACACACATCCATGCCCGAGGCAGAATTCGAACCTGCGACCGCAGCGGTCGCGCAGTTCCAGACTGTAGCGCCTAGAATCGCTCGTCCACTCTGGCCGGCGATTTCATATGCAATTCACTTGGATTTCGCTTATCGTGGCACGTATTTATCAGTTCATCTCATAAATCTTCGGAGAATCTGAGAGTGTTCCATTTTATTAGTCTTGCATCCATTTTTCTTTTGTGTTTGTGAATGCTCGGTGCCATTTCATTTTTACTGCAGCCTTAACGCGTTGAAATACTTCAGCAGTATGATCTGAAGTTATGTGGCGCCGGGCTGACTGCCTTCAGTCGTATTCTTTCAGTGTGAACTGATCTGTGTGTGAATTTACCCTATCATTCCCTCATTTAGTATAAATTGTACTCATGAACTGCCTAAATATCCAACATACTATTCGTTGAAATGATATCAGCACATAAAAACTGGCAACGGAAATTTCAGGATGCACAAACTATAATACAGACTTTGAAACTGTTTCTTTCTGTATAAATAAATCATTAAAAGTTGATGACTATTTCTCAAGCAACCCCTTTCTTGTAAGAGTAAGTATAGTACATTCAACCTGGCGCTTTCCTAAGCGCAATAGTTCTTGTAGGCCTAACTTTTTCATATTTCTCACTGAGAATTAAATATTTTGTGTCGAGGCTTAACCTCTGATTATCTTCCATTCGCAAAGAATATGTTTCATGAATAAATTGGGTTTAATTGATCAACTGCTGAAAGCAATTAAGGATATAAAGTTCATGTGGATCAGATCAGTGATTAATTTTTTTAAATAATTTAATCTTCCCAACTTAGTTCGGTGGCTACCCTGAGTAATTAATTACATGCGGAACGAGCTGAGCAGACCTCAGAGTTCCAGTACACATTTAAATTCCCAGAATACACCTGATTATACTACACATAAATTTTAACGTCACTGTAACTTCCCACGGAATATATCAAGTTGAGATTATGAAATGAAGAACGACGTACATCAGCTCTAATCCAACTCTTGGCATGTGAGGAAAGTAGACAAATAATATTTACAATATAATCTTATAATAATAATAATAAAATATTACATACTCTGTCCTGTATGCCAAATGCACGAATTACTTTGTTAGTTGCTAAGCATTTTTTCTGTAAATCATTACTTTATTATATGATACAAATGTCTGCAGATTTTGTTTTCTAGAGACGACATTAATCTACTTGGATCTATGAAGTTGATGGACCACTATTTGTCTTTGTTTCTTCTTCCTGTGGATTACGAATCAGTTATTGATTCTGAATGTTAAATAACTGATTATAGTGTTATTTAATTGCAATGTTGTACTATAAATCCTAAAGTTTACAATTTTTTGGCAAATATTTTTACAATAATTTCGACATTCATTACAATACAGTGACTCATCACATAGTAATGATAGAACAGCACATAATCAGTATTGAAACCACATTTTTATATATCACTGACAGTACCCTTTTACATTGTGGTAATCACCTCACAGTAATTGAAAACGCACAAATGTATTAAAAATATCTTTTCCACGTACATATATACACAGCCTTGGAATAACATTGATTTGTAACTGAATGACTACATCCACTATGTAACACCATGTATTAGCAAACGAGCAATGCAGCTCCATGACCTAGCCAGGAGAGCAGAAGGAAAGTACGAGTACATTGAAAAATCTTGTTTTTACTTCTGAGATATACTTAAATGGTTATATTGTTAAGTACATCACTTGTGAAAGGAGCGATATAGCACAAAGTTATGGTGTAACATAAAGTTTGAGGAATAAACTAAATGAAAACATTGCAACTATTAGTTCATAAGTAGCGAGTATTTTTAAGAATCATTTTATAAATGTAGCAACGAAAATGGAATTAAATTGTTGAGTTGAACAAGCAAGAGAATATATAAAAATATTATTTTATAAAACTTTAAGCAACTGGAAGTAGAACCAACAGCCTTGACTGAAACTAATAAAACTATAAAACTTCTGAAATTCAGTTTGAAACAGACTTCTGAGAACTCCTTCTAACTTAATATGTAATGTCCTTAGTGATATGTGTAATGAATCATTGGCACAGAGAATTTTTTCAGATAGACAAAAATACGCAATTCTGAAACATCATTATAAGAAAAGTGACAAGATTAAAATATGCAATTCCGAAACCTAGTTATAAGAAAAGGAACAAGAAAATCTTTAATAATCATCATCAACTTTTATTATGAACTTATTTTTCAAAAAAATTCACAAAAGTAATGTACTCAAAAGTATTCTCACATTTAAGTAGAAACAATTTATTTAGCATATCCCAGTTTGGATTCCAGAAGGGTTGCTCGACCGAAAATGCTGTTTATACAATCACTCACCAAATATTAGAAGCTTAAATAATAAAATGTAACCAGACAGTACCTGTTTTGTGATTGTATCAAGGCCTTTGATTATGTATCTGTGCCGGCCGCGGTGGTCTCGCGGTTCTAGGCGCGCAGTCCGGAGCTGTGCGACTGCTACGGTCGCAGGTTCGAACCCTGCCTCGGGCATGGATGTGTGTGATGTCCTTAGGTTAGTTAGGTTTAAGTAGTTCTAAGTTCTAGGGGTCTGATGACCACAGCAGTTGAGTCCCATAGTGCTCAGAGCCATTTGAACCATTATGTACCTGTAGATCACGATACACTCTAAGAAATATTCAATGTTCATGAAACTGATAGCTTTATGCTCAACTTGTTCGAATCATATGTAACAAACTGAATGAAAAAGCTGTGCTGAATAACATTTATAATCTTGAAAGGAGAGAAAATTTTAGTGAGCGGGAAGAAGTCCCAAAAAGAGCCCGCAAGGTTCAATTTTGGGTCCACACCTTTTCATTATATCTGTGAATGATCTTCGACTAAACAATTCCATTCATTCATGAGAATTGGTACTCTTTGGAGACAGTAGCAGTATTATAATATATTCCATTAGACAGAAAGCAATGGCAAAGATTGTTAATGAAGTTTCACAAAGAATTTTAAGTGATTATATGAAAACTGACTCTCTCTAAATTTTGAGTAAACAGACTATATTCATTTCTGTGCCACACATAGAGTCTTGCCAACTCTGATGTAGATCATGAATGGGAGTAAATAAATAGGATAAAAAGCTCCAAGTTCTTCGATGTAATATTGGTGAGAGCTGAACTGGAAGAAGCCTATTTCCGAGCCACTCAAACAATTAAGCTCAGATACTTTCGTTCTACAGTTACTAGACTCGGAAACAAACGAATCAAGCTCCTGGCATCTTTTGCGTGTTTGCACTCAGTAATGTTCTATGGAGTAATTTTCTGGGGTAACGCGCCACTCAGAAAGAAAGTACTGATTGCACAAAATCTAGCAGTAAGAATAATATCCGGTGTTCACTCACGATTGTCATGTAGATACATCTTCAAGGAGTTAGGCATTTTAACTGCACCATCACAATACGGGTATTCGCTAATGACATACGCCATAAGTAATCCACCACAATTTGAGAAGAACAGTGATGCCATATCTAAACTATTAGAAGAAAAATTGACCTTTTACCCAATATTAAAGCTGTCAGTGGCTCAGAAAGGAGTTCAGTATGCGACAACAAAAATTTTTGATTATTTACGTAATAAAATAAAATGTCCAACTGATAGCAAAGCAGGTTTTAAATCTAACCTAAAATGGTTTCTGTTGGACAACTCCTTCTGTTCAACGGACGAAGTCATACTGTAAAAAATAAATAAATAAATAAATAAATATTGTTAACTGACGGGTTCCATATCATTTCGTTAAAAGAATCGTTAAAATGATCAATGGAACATTTAACTAACTAAATCAAAAAACTAATTAAATATCTTTGTCTGTGCGTTATGGTACATTGTTTTCTTGAAATAATGTCTGCTCATCAGAGAGCACTATCCTCTCTTTAGAAGGGCCATGACTGCGTTTGATGTGCTGATAATACTACCGCTCAGCAGCACTTTGACTGCAGAATTAACAAAAGGTAGTGGTATGATATTCCAGGCTACAGGGTAACAGCATCTCATGACATTTGCGCCCACTCTGTGCCAAAGTCGTACCATCGCAGTAATTGGACACTCTGGGGCATGATCTTGTATGAGCGAACGTTCTCCACACAGAAAACCGATCTGAATTTAACGATGTCATAAACCAGGTAAGGCAGAGTAAATATCTTCTTAATATAAAGATGTCCATAAGAACAACGACCTGTAAGAATTACGAGTGAGAATCTCTGAAACACGAAGAAAACACTTATGTGGAGGAACACTTCAGTAGCTCCCAAATAGTATGATATCCCAGGCAGGGCATAAAGACGATGATTCCAGGGATGTAATGCACTCTTCGGTTACTTCGGAGCTAAAAAGGCGTTGTCTGTAGAACAGTTCGGTCTCCTTGGAGCATAAAGCAGATTGGTGGAATCTATCCCTGAAAATGCGCTGCCTGATCAAGAAAGTGAAGCACCCAGAAGACGCAATAAGATGTTAATGTAACTTGGTACCAGATATCGGCGGATATGTAAATTGTTGTAGCTGCCGTTCTTTATGAAAAGTAGAAAGCCACTAGAGAGTTTACTGTTGATTCAGGCCTGGTAGGACGTATATAGCGTGGGACGTTGAGGGCTCGCTGTGAAGAACACGGAGATGCCGTGTACTCAGGAGGGACACCGTTAGCAGCACCTGGCACTGTTTTAAAGGGGCCTCATTGTGGGTACCCATTTCCACAGCTGGTCGATTTGTGCAACATCCAGATTTGGAGGGCATTCGAATGCGACACTGGTCCAATGTCAGACTGTGTTGGAACGTGAGAGGGAACATACCCTTTCTCAACATTACAGTCGACCACGTCTGACCACCACAAGCTGAGATCTGTCCACAAAGCTAATCGTCATCTCTTCACATCTGCGGCTGACATCTGCCAATAAGTAGTGGACTCATTACAACGTTATGTGTCATCCTGCACCACTGGTTGAGGATTATCTGCAGTCGTACTATGGAAATACCATCTCACGTGTACGTTGCCGTTACCACCAAACGATGTCTGGAGTGAACCCTTGACCAGGAAGCATGGACTTCTGATGAGTGGCCTCGTGGCGACCATGGAAGAAGTCCCAGATCTGGAGGGGGAACAGCGGTGTTACTCCTAGCATCATGATTTGGGGTGCCATCTGGTATGACTTCAAGTGACGGCTGACAGTGACTGAGGAAAATCTGATGTCATGGCAGAACGCCACGGACATCCCGTGTCTTCATGTATCGTGGTGCCATTTTCCAACAGACCAATCGTCCGCACATAGCATGTATCTCTGCCAACTGTCTGCGTGATGTTAAGGCACTCTTCACCAATGCGTCCCAGGAGCCTAATTCTTTCCGGACTCTGTCACCAAATATTTCCCCTATTGTCGGATCCTTAGTTTTGCATAAATTCATCTCAGATCTACTAGCTATTTTAGCAGATTGAATCTTTTTATGAGCGAAGTGCACTTTTGTCATTACTAGTACATGATCAGTGTTACAATCGGCACTGTGGAAGAAACGCGTGTGGAGAAAGTGGCGGAGATCTTTCCTCTTAGTTAAAATGTGATCTAATTGATGCTAGTGTTCCAAGATGCTACTCCAAGCGTGTGTAAAATGAATGTGCGTAACGAAAATACTGAACTCGAAAATGAAGATTTGGCCCTGTTTGACTACCTCCTGAAACAGATCTTAGGATCTTTAATGGTAATTATCTCCTCCTTCTTGCACTTTAACGTATAAATTACAACATAAACATCAATGTATGATTAAGGGAGCTAGTAACTACCAAATGATAAATGCTGTTTCCGCTTATACATTTATTGTAGATTAAATCCTCTTCATATTACAAATGTTTATATATCACTGTCCAATGGACATAAAGGGATACAAATGAATTTCATAATACCATTGATCAATTCCCCAAATCTGCCCCTTTTACGGCCAAGCGATGTAATATAAATAACGCGGAACGACTGACATCGTCTACGTGCCAAACACTGGAAGACACTACTTTCAAAGATGATCTACAGTGGTGTGCAACCTCAATGGAAATAAAATGTACGTGATCACAGCTGTTTAGCTTTATACGCCTATTAAGCCGAAGCAATTAGCAATATCACCGCATGTACTGCGTCCGGTGTGTCGGAGTGATGGTTATCGTACACGTCTGCGACGACGGAAGAACTCCAGCCACAAAATATAAAAATAACCCTCATTCAAACACTAGGACGGCACAAGACGGTCCAGTGACTAGTATAATCTAATACTGTCTTCTCCTCTCTGTGTTCCACAGACGAGAAACGCGAACTTCCAACCACAAGGACGGAGTTCAGACAACGTCTCAACGTGAGTATAAGCAGAAGAAGTGTTCTCAATCACTGAACGCTGCATACCCAACGACGATTCCCAACCAGGAGGCGAAGTCCAGAATAGTATAAGTTCTCAACAGCACAGTGCCTAACCGTTATAACTATAAAATCTCCTGAGAGCAAAGACAGGAAGTCCGTCTGTACACAAAAAAAAAAAAAAAAAAACTGATACTGAGCGAACGTCCAACATGGGCGCTCAAAACGGAAGCTCTCTCCTCTCCACAGCTGGCTTCCCAGCAAAGCTCGGCTCCCATCCCTCGTAACTCAGAAGGCGAATCATATTCTCGAAACCACGGAGTATTCTCCCTCTCTACAGATTATTACGAACGCCGACCAACCATCTTTTAGAGTTTTGTTGTGCAGCGCGAAAAGTTTGCGAGGAAATACCTATACCCATACAATGGTACGCTTCACAGAGTAAAAATCCTCGGAAATAACCCAGCCTGCGATATCCGAGGTAACGCTTCCTCGTTCCTCTCTGCTGCGTACAAGATTTTCAGAGTTTCTGAAGTATTATCCGGTTATCCTTCCGGCTCCGCTACAACACCGGCCGGCCGTCGCTGTAATGTGCTTCCGCGCTCAGGTGCCCAGACCGGCCGTCTAGGCTACTTCCTGTGTGACACAGGACCAACACACCTGTGCGGGCTTTTCCACCCAGGACTTGAGTTACGCCTGCTGTTTCATTTCCACTGGCGTTCCAACCTCTACTAGTGTAGGCAATCATTCATCACGCCGTTTTGATAATAAAGACTCTCCGTCTCTTTTCATGCAATAACCGTTAACAGCTATTTACAAAGTGTGCGTGACAATGTCAGTCTTCATTAAATAATCATATATACAATGTACAAACTATCAAATGATACCTAATTGCGGTTGTACACTACTGGCCATTAAAGTTGCTACACCACGAAGATGACGTGCTACAGACGCGAAATTTAAACGACAGGAAGAAGATGCTGTGATATGCAAATGATTAGCTTTTCAGAGCATTCACACATGGTTGGCGCCGATGGCGACACCTACAACGTGCTGGCATGAGGAAAGTTTCCAACCGATTTCTCAAACACAAACAGCAGTTGACCGCCGTTGCCTGCTGAAACGTTGTTGTGATGTGTCGTGTAAGGAGGAGAAATGCGTACCATCACGTTTCAGATTTGGATAAACGTCGGATTGCAGCCTATCGCGATTGCGGTTTATCGTATCGCGACATTGCTGCTCGCGTTGGTCGAGATCCAATGAC
Source organism: Schistocerca nitens (assembly GCF_023898315.1). NCBI lineage: Eukaryota > Metazoa > Arthropoda > Insecta > Orthoptera > Acrididae > Schistocerca > Schistocerca nitens. The sequence goes on along the minus strand of NC_064614.1, from coordinate 927,227,956 downwards.
TGTTAGCTGAGTATGGAATCGGTGGGTTCAGGAGGGTAATAGGAACGCCGTGGTGGATCCCAAGGGCCTCGTATCACTAGCAGTCGAGATGACAGGCATGTTATCCGCATTGCTGTAACAGATTCTGCAGCCACGTCTCGATCCCTGAGTCAACATATGGGGACGTTTTCAAGACAACAACCATTAGCACGAACAGTTCGACGACGTTTGCAGCAGCATGGACTATCAGCTCGGAGACCATGGCTGCGGTTACCCTTGACGCTGCATCACAGACAGGAGCGCCTGCGATGGTGTACTCAACGACGAACCTGGGTGCACGAATGGCAAAACGTCATTTTTTCGGATGAATCCAGGTTCTGTTTACAGCATCATGATGGTCGCATCCGTGTTTGGCGACAACGCGGTGGACGCACACTAGAAACGTGTATTCGCCATCGCCATACTGGCGTATCTCCCGTCGTGATGGTATAGGGTGCTATTGGTTACACGTCTCGGTCACCTCTTGTTCGCATTGACGGCACTTTGAACAGTGGACGTTAGATTTCAGATGTGTTACGACCCGTGGCTCTACCCTTCATTCGATCCCTGTGAAACCGTACATTTCAGCAGGATAATGCACGACCGCATGTTGCAGGTCCTGTACGGGCCTTTCTGGATACAGAAAATGTTCGACTGCTGCCCTGGACAGCACATTCTCCAGATCTCTCACCAATTGAAAACGTGGGGTCAATGGTGGCGGAGCAACTGGCTCGTCACAATACGCCAGTCACTACTCGTGATTAACTGTGGTACCGTGTTGAAGCTGCATGGGCAGCTGTACCTGTACACGCCATACAAGCTCTGTTTGACTCAATGCCCAGGCGTATCAAGGTCGTCATTACGGCCAGAGGTGTTTGTTCTGGGTACTGATTTCTCAGGATCTATGCATCCAAATTGCGTGAAAATGTAATCACATGTCAAATGGTTCAAATGGCTCTGAGCACTATGGGACTCAACTGCTGTGGTCATAAGTCCCCTAGAACTTAGAACTACTTAAACCTAACTAACCTAAGGATAGCACACAACACCCAGGCATCACGAGGCAGAGAAAATCCCTGACCCCGCCGGGAATCGAACCCGGGAACCCGGGCGTGGGAAGCGAGAACGCTACCGCACGACCACGAGACGCGGGCAAATCACATGTCAGTTGTAGTATAATATATTTGTCCAATGCATACCCGTTTGTCATCTGCATTTCTTTTTCGTGTAGCAATTTTAATGGCCAGTAGTGTAAATAACAGCAAAGTATGTTGTTGAGTGCTTGGAAGGTATGAATTTATGGCCACCTTACAGTGTTTGGAGTGACGATACTCCCAGGAACATTGTCTTTCGTCCTAACCTTAAAGTAGGGCCGCGTCTTACTGATGCACAGTTGTCACTTCGTACAAGTCTGGCCAAGCAACAGAATTACGTCCGATAACTGCATTGAAGTCGCCTGGAATACACAGACGGTGCGCAGGGTGTTCTCCCTGCACAACTTCACTCAGATATCCGTAAAACTAATCCTTTCAGCCCGCAGTAGAGGTCAGTGTTGATGCGTTTATAACTGCCAGTGTTATTGGTCCGTTGTTAGTTGACAAAAGAGAATTCGGCGGTAGGAGTGAGGTCTCGGTATGTAGTGGTATATAGTAGATCGCTGCGAGCAGCAAAGCCAGTGCCGTGTTGTCTGACAATAGCTTTTCCGTTCCACAAAAATGTGTAAGTTCCCTCCGACATTGAAAACCTTCTATAGCTGTACTAAGCGTTGATAATTCTACGTTAATGACGGCTGTTTGGCATAGATCTTGAGAGCTCCCACAGGTGTCTGGGAAGTCTTGCATCATCGTACCGATATCCTCCATGTTCCAAAACATTGAATAAAGATGGTTTATACTGTAGAGGGTCTAACGATTAAAGTGATTAAGTTGCTTAAAGGTAGAAGATTTATTATAATGAAGTAAGTTAAAATGTGAAGGAATGTTGGGAGACTCAGAAGTCGTATGTCTGTTACATGATGTTGCGCAGTTCATTGGTATGATATCGTGAACCAAGTGGCTCGCCGGAGCGCCGAGTTAAAGTAACACGAAGGAAAACACTGTGTCACCAGCCCTCTATTGTTCCTGATCTATATTAACGATATAGGAGACAATCTGAGTAGCCGTCTTAGATTGTTTGCAGATGATGCTGTCATTTACCAAGTTATCAGATGATCAAAACGACATGCAAAATGATTTAGATAAGATATCTGTATGGTGCGAGAAGTGGCAATTGACCCTGAATAAAGAAAAGTATGAAGTTATTCACATGAGTACTAAAAAAATGAGATAAATTTCGATTACGCGATAAGTCACACAAATCTGAGGGCTGAAAATTCAACTAAATACTTAGGGATTACAATTACAAATAACGTAAATTGGAACGATCACATAGATAATATTGTGGGTAGAGCAAACCAAAGAGTGCGATTCATTGGCAGAACACTTAGAAAGTGCAACAAGTCTACTAAAGAGACTGCTTACACCACGCTTGTCCGCACTATTCTGGAGTATTGCTGTGTGGTGTGGGATCCGCGTCAGGTGGGACTGGCGGATGACATCGAAAAAGTACAAAGAAGGGCACTTCGTTTTGTATTTTCGAGAAATAGAGGAGATGGCTGGCTCTGAGCACTATGCGACTTAACTTCTGAGGTCATCAGTCGCCTAGAACTTAGAACTAATTAAACCTAACTAACCTAAGGACATCACACACATCCATGCCCGAGGCAGGATTCGAACCTGCGACCGTAGCGGCCACGCGGTTCCAGACTGAAGCGCCTTTAACCGCACGGCCACACCGGCCGGCAATAGAGGAGATAGTGTCACAAATATGGTACGTGAATTGGAGTGACGGTAATTAAAACAAAGGCGTTTTTCGTTGCGACGGGATCTTCTCATGAAATTTCAGTCATCAGTTTTCTCCTCCGATTGCGAAAACATTCTGTTGGCACCCACCTACATAGGGAGAAATGATCATCACGATAAAATAAGGGAAATCAGGGCTCGCACGGAAAAATGTAAGTGCTCGTTTTTCACGCGTGCCGTTCGAGAGTGGAATGCTAGAGAGACAGCATGAAGGTGGTTCATTGAACCCTCTGCCAGGCACTTTATTGTGAATAGCAGAGTAATCACGTAGGTGTAGATGTAGATGTAGATAAGAAGCAGCTCGCTGCACGCCAGGGTATCAACGTTGAGGGCGGTAATTGAATCAATTATCCCAGCCTAGCAATACCAGAGTATTCCACAAACCTAATGGGGAAGAAGCAGAAAGCCATATTTAAGGACCGGCAGTAAGAGCGTCATCATTGTCCGTCGTGCCGTCGGAGTGAGGCAGAGCCTGTGTCACTCCGATGTCTGTGAAGGCAGTAACGGCTTCAAACTGGTGGCGGTGCGGAGTGACACAGGCTCTGCTTCACCATGGTAACATAGGTCGTCGCCTAGGAGGTGCCAGAGTGACTCCAGCACTGTAATTATCGTCGGACGCCATCAACAGGCAGCCGCCTCTCATGGGGCTCATCGCCAGGGGTGCGATGTGGAAACGAACTGTCACCATTCTGCTGGGGCACTGCCTCCCGGAATACTTTGACCGGACCTCAGTGGGGGACCATGGTCCATTGCCATACAGCCGCAACTGGGGATGGTCGCTGAGACAGGGCACTGACCTGTCCCACTTAGCCGCGCGGCCCAGGGCGTCTTGTCACGGTCCACGCGTCTCCCTCCGTCGGAGGTTCGAGTTCTCCCTCTGGCATGCGGGAGTGTGTTGTCCGTTAGTTTAAGTTAGTTTAAGTTAGATTAAGTAGTGTGTAAGCTTAGTGACCGATGACCTGAGCAATTTGACCCCATAAGATCGTACCACAAATGTACAATTTGTCCCACTCCTAGTGCCACCACGCCAGCCAGACACGATCACAAAAGAGGCCCGACGCGTGTGGTTCCAGCCGCCCCAGTACGACACAACAAGGCCGTAGCGCTGCTGCTGAGACAGCGGATTACAGTTACGCCAGCCCAGCTACAGTTGCAGCAGGCGTGCGTGTGAGCGTATGCTGGCCACCTCAGTCGCCGCCGAGAATGTTACGAGTGAAAGCAAACCTCGGCCAAACGGCCAACAACCTATGTATTGCAGTTGATTAATAAATGTTGTTATTCTGTCATCAGGAGCCATCTGTGGACATACTCTCACCATTCTCTTCCTCTCGCCCAGCAGAGAACCCACATTCGAATCCGGCGACGGGCAATGGAATCCCGTGCCTGTTAACATGGCTCGTTTACAGTGATGTCAGGAAGACTGCTTAGACACTGTGGAGGACGGATCTCGTGGAGATAGGAGAGAGTAGTATGGAGCACCTGCAGTGATGATGTGCCACAATGCAAAGAATTAAGTGCCGATTTCAATTAATTTGGCCCGCATCTCGTGGTCGTGCGGTAGCGTTCTCGCTTCCCACGCCCGGGTTCCCGGGTTCGATTCCCGGCGGGGTCAGGGATTTTCTCTGCCTCGTGATGGCTGGGTGTTGTGTGCTGTCCTTAGGTTAGTTAGGTTTAAGTAGTTCTAAGTTCTAGGGGACTTATGACCACAGCAGTTGAGTCCCATAGTGCTCAGAGCCATTTTGAGCCAATTAATTTGGTTTCGAGCCTGTGGGGTTGTCCCTTTTCCTGTCTTTTGCCTGGATAATTATTTTGGTATCTTTAGGTATACTTTCCTTTTGATTAAATTATTGTCATGGCGAAGCAATTTTCAGTTGATAGTGTTATTGAGCAACTTAGAGATCAGTTATATAAATTAAAGACAGAGCTAAATAAGCTCAAATCGGCGGAGATGGAGCTCTCACATCCCAACCCACCCACCCTGGATGGCACTGCTGTGTAATTGGGTACCTCGTTAACAGAACAGGGGAAAGATGTTTTTATCTTTTTTGACAATTTGGCTACAGCAGCCAATTTAGGGGGATGGAGTAAGGAGGATTCATTATGTGTTGCTGGATTGAAGGTAATGGGAGATACTAGAGCACATGTTATGTATAATGAGGATCTGAGGAAAGCTAAAACGTTTGAGGACTTTCGGGAAGGGTTAATAGAGAGATATCGAAAGAAGAACATAACAAGATATTGTCGACAACATCTTACTAGGGTTTTTCGTGAGCAGGCTGAATCAGTTGAAAATTTCGCCGACCATATTCGAAAACTCAGTGCAGCTACCTGTGAGCTCACAGATGATGTTAGGGCTAACTCGGTAATTTTGCAGGAAGCAGAGCACAGGGCTCTTAACGCATTTTTGAGCGGGTTACAACCGGAACTGTCAGGAAAGGTCAGTTTGGAATTTCCTAAACATTTGAGTGAAGCAATGAACATCGCATTATAATTCGAGAAATTGATTCATAGGCTAAGTCTCGTACGCGTCGAACAGTATTTAGAACGAACATAAATTGCTTTCAATGCGGACGAAAGGCTCATATACGAGGAGACTGCAGATAGCAATTTTGCAGATATTGTAAGAAACTGATTACTCGGGTCGGCAATGCCGAAACAGAAATCAGAAACGAAGGAAGATTCAATCACAGGTAGATCTTATGGGCAGCAGTTAAAATGCGCAGAGGACGGGGCGTCCAATGTGCCATGTTTCCGGTAAGATGGTTCAAAATGGTTCAAATGGCTCTAAGCACTGTGGGACTTAACATCTGAAGCCATCAGTCCCCTAGACTTAGAACTACTTAACCCTAACTAACCTAAGGACATCACACACATCCATGCCCGAGGTAGGATTCGAACCTGTGACCGTAGCGGTCGCGCGGTTCCAGACTAAAGCGCCTAGAACCACTCGGTCAGCTTCCGGTAAGAGTTAGTGCATATAAGAAAGCAGTGGCATACCTTTTTCTGACTGGCTATGAGGGGGATAAATTATGTAAAATGTACCGGTTCTCAGGCATCGGTTGCAAGTAAGCGAGTTTCGGGGGTGAATAAATTAACTGCACCACTGTGGACATTAAGTAGAGTATGAAATTACAATGAAATCCAGGCCTTTAGCTGCTTACAGGCGTTGATAAATATCAATGGGGACAATTGAAATGTGTGCCCCGACTGGGTCTCGAACCTGGGATCTCCTGCTCACACGGCAGACGCTCTATCCGACTATTTTAAAATCTCATTTTGTTGTGTATTGTTCGTTGAATTTGTTCGGGGTGGACGTACGATGACACCCGTTTAGGTTCTTTGTTGATCCATTCAATTAGTATTTTATTACAGTGGGCAGCTAACCCTCTGACCGAATATGCTGTGCTGTCGAGGACAGAGATGACAGTGGAATGATAGTTAAATCGACACCGTAGCTGCAAACAGGCGTTGATATACATCATTGGGGACATGTTGAAAATGTGTACCCCGACCGGGACTCGAACCCAGGATCTCCTGCTTACATGACAGACGCTCTACCCATCTGAGTCATCGAGGGACTTATCCCTCGCACGCTCCCCGTGAGACCCACATTCCCAACATGCCCACACCATTACATTCATAGTGCGCCTAATAGATGTTTGCCCACCACACTCATTACTCGTGGCGGATTAATCAACCAAGTCCCGTAACAGTCCCGTTCGCTGCTGCAGGGACTGCAGGTACTTATCTCTGGCACGCTTCCCGTGAAACCCACCCTACCAACTTCCTGTCTACACACTACATTTGTAGTGCCCCTAGCGGAGGTCAATCTACCGATTCCTGTAAGAGATCGGGAAATGTGAGTGCATCCGCACTGAAGAAGAGCATTGGTCGGTAAGCGTTATGTATATGAAGATGGCATCTGTACTTTCGGACACGTCCGAAAGAGCCGGCCGGAGTGGCCGAGCGGTTCTAGGCGCTACAGTCTGGAACCGCGGTACCGCTGCGGTCGCAGGTTCGAATCCTGCCTCGGGCATGGGTGTTTGTGATGTCCTTAGGTTAGTTAGGTTTAAGTAGTTCTAAGTTCTAGGGGACTCATGACCACAGCAGTTAAGTCCCATAGTGCTCAGAGCCATTTTTGAACGTCCGAAAGAATAGATACCATCTTCATATATTAAGTGAAGTAAGAGGAGTACGTACAAATTAGCTCGGTGCTGGAGTGCTGAATTTCCGAATTGGGAAGGTTAACTTCCAACTGGATGTAGAAATTCTTCTCATGGTTAGCGGTAGGTACGACGCGATTTCCGGAATTGATTTCCTGGTTGCACATTGTAATCTTCCCCCTCCTTCCCAATTGCACCTGTTGTCTACAATGTGAAAAGTCTTTTCTGAAGATTTGACAGCAGTAAGATTACAATAAACTTTTTAGATCACGTATCTTTTCGTGTAGAGCTGACTCCAGTTGTTCTTGCCTAGGGGTCTGATTCTTGAAGCTGAAACTATCACATTTTTAGGCCTCATGGTTGAATTGATATAAATAATTTGGGGATTTCGGAAATCGTTAGGGCATTCAATATTCGCAGACGGACAGCGTCAAGTGTGTCGAGAATACTAAATTTCAGGCATTACTTCCCATTACGGACTACGCAGTGGCCGATTGTCTACACTTAACGAACGAGGACAGCTGCGTTTTCGTACAGTTATCTGTGTCAACAGACAAGCAACACTGCTGAAATAACCAGCGTTCGAGTTTGACGGAACACCACGTAGCCATGGACCCAAATTGTGAACAAGTCACTGCGCAAGCTGGTAGTGGCTCCATAATGGTGTTGGCAGTATTCACATGCAATGGACAGTGTTCTCTGGTCCAACTGAGCCTATCATCGACTGCAGGTGTTATGTTCGGCTACCTGGAGGCAATTTGTAGTCATTCATGGACTTCATGTTCTCAAACAATTATGGAATTTTTTAAGGACGACAACGCTCCATGTCACCCATTCACAATTGTTCGCGATTGGTTCGAAGAGCATTGTGAGCACTTCGAGCGAATGATTTGGCCACCAAGATCGAAGATGGCCCAACAGTAATCTCATCGAACGTTGACGGGACATAAAATCCTGCACGGGCAGCACTTACGCAATTGTGGACCGCTGAAGAGGCAGAATGACTCAGTATTTCTGCAGGGGACTTCCAACGACTTGTTGAGTTCACGCTATGTCTAAATGGTGCACTACGCCGGGCGAAAGGAGGTATGACACCATATTAGGAGGAACCCCACGACATTTTTCACCTCTGTGTAATATTGTCATATTCATCTTTGAAAAATCTTTCAGTTATACTATTACAAGGAGACTCGTGACGTTCAGCACAGAAATTTTTATTTTACCATCAGGATTATTACCTATTTACTCACTATCTTTAACTCTGCCGTATTTCAGCTCACTGTTTCTATTTCCTACGCATCCATCATAGCCATTATTTTCGTCATACGAAATGAAAATATCGTCCTGTGCTGCTGCAACCTAACTAAAATAGATACAGAATTTTATAATGAATAACTGCATTTTAGTATTTAATGGCAATAAAAGACGGTTGAAGTATACAGCTCCAACAAAGAAAGCGAAAACTAGACAAATAATCAATAAAATCAGGCTACAGCTTGGAAAAAGTACACTACTGATAAATTTGAATACAGTAAGTAGTTAGGAAAAATTGGAATAAAAAAAGGGTCAGTAAATGATAAATTATGATAGTGAGACGTTGAAAGTAGCTGAGGCAGAAGCGGTGTAGAGACTTCAGTGGTTTTGAGTTTGAGTGGTGAGCGAACACACACAGCTGTGTACAAGCGTACTGCCAGCTTACCTCCAGCGATGAAGACGTGACTGGGAAGACATATAGCAGTGAGTTTTGGTTTCCTTTAAAGTTTTCGGTTGCATCTGACCATGAATTTATTGGTCAATAGAAATATATGATTGTAAGCTCTTGCCCGAGCTTAATACTGTGTCCTTCCCAAACGATCTCGCATTCAGCTTCAATTTCTGACCCTGCAACAATGTACGTTTCACGTTACGTAGAGGATATGGACGACAGATGTACGTGTCTCGTACTGACTATACAGCAGTATATTCTGGGAAAGTATTTCTTACCCAGGTTGAGGATGAATAAATGTTGGTAACATGATGTCTTATTGAGTGTCACAGAATGGCATTTAGATTTTTTTGACGTCTTTCACTTCATACCCATGAGGGCCGGGCGCATATGATAGAGCTTTGTTCGTTTCAGCCAAATATCGAGCCGCTTAGGAGTGAGGCGTAGGGATTCCCAATTGAGAGGAATGCTAGTTCTGGCATTCGCCTGACGACGGCGGGTAATCTCCTGAAAACATTGGGCAGAACTGGTAGACTGGCCTTGTTTTATTTCTGACACTAGGTTATCCATTGTTCTAGCTAAAAATTAACATTGTGTGTGTGTGTGTGAGAGAGAGAGAGAGAGAGAGAGGGGGGGGGGGGGCAGATAGATTCATAGGTCAGCAAGCTTTGAAAATATTTGAGGTAAGACTCTGAATTGCAGTTTAATACTGATCGATAACTTTTGGTTACGCTTTCATGAAATCATTACATTAAACACTTAGCCATGTGTCCTACTTGAGCAGCGAATTCTGCGGCACTGTGGCTAAACTACTGGACCTGTTTTTGGGAGGAGTGAAGTTCGGATTCTGGTCTGGGAATCCGGATTTAGGTTTTCTACACACTCTCTAAATCACTTTTACTTTTGGTACAGTTTGGGTAAAGTCCGGAAACTTTTTTTGCGCATGCTTCACCCAGATCTTCCCACTGTTACGCCCGTGACGCGACGACGTATAGTCCGCCGTCTTACTTTTTTTAAAATACTTTTCTGCGATCAGAAAGAATCGAATAAGTATTCTCAGTTATACTCAACTCTGCGACAGTCTAACTGAGTCTCATAAGCGGATTTTCTCGCTAGAGTTGTCTCCAGTAGTTGCGAAAGAATCCCACCTTCCAGCTGGCGCAGAAAGGGCGCACCGCCCATGCCGTGACATCAGCCTGTCTGCGTGGCCGTGTTTGTTCCTACTCTACTCCCACTGACGAAAATCCGCGCTCCTTACGCAGTCTCCCCTTGGGTATTTACTGACGTCGGCAAACTAGAAAGCAGCTTGGTGCAGTTATGCTAACAACGTATCCTACCTCTCTCTCTCTCTCTCTCTCTCTCTCTCTCTCTCTGTGTGTGTGTGTGTGTGTGTGTGTGTAAAGAGACAGAGAGACGGAGTGAGACAGAAGACATCGTACGAGGAATCATATGCCAACGAGATGGACCCGTCGTACTCACAAGTTTTTCGAGGATTTACCTGTGATTGTCTAGTTTAGTCGTGACTGAGCATTATTATGAACTTCGAGCAGTGAAACAAGCCTTCTGTATTTGTACGCAGGTACTGCACAGATTAAATGACAATGGTGCTCAGGTTGATTCCGTTTTCCTTGACTTAAGGAAGTCATTTGACATCGACCCACACTGTCAGTTAGCGAAGAAAAAAAAAAAAAAAAAGCAAACGAGCTTATCGAGCACCAGAGCTGATTTACGACAAGATTCAAGACTTCCTTGAAGACAGAACTCAACACGTCGCTCTTAACGGAACAACGTCGAAAGGGGTAAAAGTAATTTCCGGATTACACCAAGGAAGTGTGATAGGCCTACTACTGTTTACAATGCATATAAATGATCTAGTTGAAAGCGTAGGAAGTTGCTTAAGACTGTTCGCAGACGACGCGTTTGTCTACAAGAAAGCAGCAAGGCCAAAAGGCATTATTGATTTCTGAAATGACCTGCAGAGAATTGATGAATGGTGCAGGCTTTGCCAATTGTCCCTGAATGTAACTAAATGTAACACATTGTGCATACATAGGAAAAGAAATCAGCTACTGTACAACTACACTACTGATGAGAAACCGCTGGAAACAGCTCAAAATATCTAGGAGTGACTATCCACAGTGAACTTAAATGGAATGACCGCAAAAACAAATGGTAGGAAAAGCAGATGACAGATCATGCAGCGCTGGTTGGAGGCGACTTTAATATGCCGAGTATAGACTGGGGTGTCTATGAATTCATTGCGGGGAGCACAGACAAATAGTCATACGAAATACTTTTGAATACGGTTTCTGAAAATTGTCTTAAGCAGCTAGCTCGGCAGCCCATACGCAATGGAAATGTCTTAGACGTTGTAGCTACAAACAGGCCGGATCTTATCGACAGCGTCACTATAGAAACGGGGATTAGCGATCATGATGTCATTATAGCAACTATTGTTACAGAAGTTAATAAATCAGTCAAGAAGGTTAGAAGAGAGAGCTGCTAGACAGAGCAGATAAGTAACTATTGAAATCTCAGATAGACAGTGAACAGGCATCACTTAGTTCCAGTAAGATGGATGTAGAGGAATTATGGGCAAAGAATAAGCAGATTATAAATTGTGGTCTGGAGAGTTACTTGCCTAGTAACTGGATAAAGGATGGAAACTACCGACCATAGTTTAATAACGAAATTCGGCGGATGGTAGGGAGGCAGAGGCTGTTGCACTCTCGATTCTAAAGGGAACGCATAAATTTCGACAACTGAAAGTTAGTAGAGATTCGTGCGTCTGCGAAAAGACCTATGCGTTAAGGATACACCTACCACCGTCACACGTTAGCAAAAGATCTGGCAGAGGAATAGAAAAAAGCGCAGGTGACATCACTATACAAGAAAGGTAAAAGAAAAGATCTGTAAAATTACAGACTGTTTTCTGCAGAATCCATGAACATTCAGTTTGCTATTGATGCCGTGGGGTATGATAAGGTGGCGAAGTTGAGTGAGTGTAGGAAGATACAAGACGACTTACACAACATTTCCGGTTGGCTTGATGAATGGCAGCTAGTTCTAAATATGGAAAAATGTAAGTTAATGCGGATGAGCGGTAAGATCAAACCTGTAATACAGTATTACTAGTGTCCTGCTTGACACAGTCAGGTCGTTTAATTTAAATACCTGGGCATAACGTTGTAAAGTGATATGAGGTGGAACGAACATTTGAGAACCGCGGTAGGAAAGGCGAATGGTCGACTTCGATTTATTGGGAGGATTATAGGAAAGAGTGGTACACCTGTAAAGGAGACCGCATATAGGACGCTGGTACAACCTAGTCTTGAGTACTGCTGGAGTGTTTGTGATCCGTACCAGGTCGGATTGAAGGAAGACATCGAAGTTCAGAGGCGGGGTAAAAGATTTGTTACCGTAGGCTCGACCAACGCATAAGAGTTGCGGAGATGCTTCGGGGACTGAAGTCGGAATCCCTGGAGGAAAACGACGTTCTTTCCGCGAAAAATTACTGAGAAAATTTAGAGAACCGGCATTTGAAGTTGACTGATGAATGATTCTACTGTCGCCAACATACAACGCGCCTAAAGATCACAAAGAGAAGATACGAGAAATTAGGACTCATACGACATAGATAGTCGTTTTTCCCTCGCTCTATTCGCGAGTGGAACAGGAAATGAAATGATTAGTAGTGGTACAGGGTATACTCCGCCACGCACCGTACGGTGGCTTGCGGAGTATCTATGTAGTTGGAGATATAATATAGAGATTCACAGGAAAAATTTTAAAGAAAGGTAACTCATCCATGAAAGAAGTGGGTTACAACGCGCTTGCTCGTCCGATTGTTGAGTATTCATCAGCAATCTGGGATCCTTACTAGGTGGCACTGATAGAAGAGTGTGATGCAGATGTACATGTACACTTCATTGGACTTGCAAGTACTGGTCGGGAAGATGAAACAGAACAGGATCATGGCTCGCTTTCGGGTTGGTGGTGTAAGATATGCTCATAGCACTTTTGCTGTCAGAAGAGGTACTATTAGGTTCTGAAACATCCCCTTGACAAATTATGAATGACTGTGCTGGTAAACTTCTACGTTATTTGATTTTCAAACAGCTGAGCAATACTCATCGTACTCAAACAGTTTTCTCTTTACTTACTCTGATCATCACTAAACTGAGGCCGGCCGCAGTGGCCGAGCGGTTCTAGGCGCTTCAGTCTGGAACCGCGAGACCGCTACGGTCGCAGGTTCGAATCCTGCCTCTGGCATGGACGTGTGTTATGTCCTTAGGTTAGTTAGGTTTAAATAGTTCTAAGTTCTAGGGGACTAATGACCTGAGATGTTAAGTCCCATGGTGCTCAGAGCCATTTGAATCACTAAACTGACACACAATATTTTTAGCGCAGCGCAATCTGACTTTCAATAATCCCTACAAAAGAATGGCCCCGACTAACAACAACCTATACCTTTCATGAATCGTTACTGGAACTACTGCAATACAGCGAGCGCTAATACTGCCAGTTAAAACAAAAACAAAACAAAAAAATCTAACTACTGATAAGCATAGTTAGCAAATGAAAAATCTGATAGAGAACAAACAATGTATTTACCTTAATAGTGTTCAAAAGTCATCATATATATCTATCAATTCATGACAACCATCTTTACAAATTTCCTTTTTCTGGCAGACACACGTCCAGATCGTCCGCTTATAGTAACCCCTCAAAACTCTGGCATCTCTCTCTCCACATCCACCACTGCTGGCGGCTCACCTCCAACTGCCCAGCGTTACGTGCTGTTCGCTTCCAACTGCCCAACACTACACAAGCTAATATTCCAACAATGAGTCCAACCACCCACAGACTGCACACAGCACAGTCAGTGATTTTCATACAGAGCGCTACGTGGCGTTACCAACATAGAAACCTAAGCAGCCTACTTACAGTTTTAGAGTGATAATGCGGAGAAAAGGCGTGAGCGTTTGCGAACAAATAATTGGCTAGGAAATTTGCGAATGCATATAGGGGTCGGTGTGATGTTCATTTCACACGTTACAATGCGGAATGGTCAAGAGATCGACCGTCTCGTCGACGACGAGGTCGTTAGAGACGGAACGCAGGCACTGACTGGACGGCCGGAGAAGGAAACCGGCCACACGCTAGTAACCATCCCGTAACCGTCCAGTTATAATGTAGGACTTGGATCCACGATATTCCTCATAGCAATTATCGTGTATTCCGAAAATTCAGATACGTAAAACCCAACTGTCGATTTTCTCACCCGATCCCAGAAAAACCACATACAGTGAAAAACCAAGTGTTTCTAGATTTTTTGAAGAAAACCTTTTGGTACAACACCGCTTTCTAAAAAGCACATTCTTAAATGACTCTAGCAATTTGTTCAACCAAATTTAAGAGTTCTCGGCTGGTGCAACGTAACACATTATCTTGAATTTAAGATCATCCACAATTGCAGAATTAATTTTGGGAATGCTGTAGCAAGTCTGATAGGATAATTATAGTTTATTTTCATATTAATGACCTAACGGATAGTTGCACTATCACGCTTATTTTAAACTAGGTTCTCAAATGTGCTCTTTTACAAGAGCCTATTACGTGAAAAACACAGTAATTAAAAATTGTTCAAATGGCTCTGAACACTATGGGACTTAACTCCTGTGGTCATCAGTCCCCTAGAACTTAGAACTACTTAAACTTAACTAACCTAAGGACACCACACACATCCATGCCCAAGGCAGGATTCGAACCTGCGACCGCAGTGGTCGCGCGGTTCCAGACTGTAGCGCCTAGAACCGCACGGCCACCCCGGCCGGCAAACACAGTAGTACTTAAATACTGACAAGATATGAACATAAGGGCTGCTACTAGCTTTAAATACAGAGGCACGTGAATCTACACACAATTACGATTTATGAGGCACCATTACAGTCCTCAGGAGAACGGTGGCTATAAGAATGCGTGGGTATACCACATTTTTGCAATCGTATTTCACATATTATTCAAGAAATCATCATTAAATTTATTAATTCATACATACAGACACTGATCTGGTTTGAAACGAATTTTGACATAAAGATTAATGATCAACTGACCAATGAACAGTAACTTCCTCGGGTAATATCACTTTCATCTCTCTTTAACGAACCGCTAGCACATCAGTGACGAGTTCAGTGCTATAGTCGTAAGTCGTTAGTCATAACCACAGGTTTTATATTTAATGTTTAAACAGATGTGGTCGGCGCCTATTTTGCCATGCGTCATAGTGAGGCAAACAAATTAGGAAACCAGGGGTTATACAGGGTAATTCAAAAAGAATACCACAACTTTAAAAATGTGTATTTAATGAAAGAAACATAATATAACCTTCTGTTATACATCATTACAAAGAGTATTTAAAAAGGTTTTTTTTTCACTCAAAAACAAGTTCAGAGATGTTCAATATGGCCCCCTCCAGACACACGAGCAATATCAACCCGATACTCCAATTCGTTCCACACTCTCTGTAGCATATCAGGCGTAACAGTTTGGATAGCTGCTGTTATTTCTCGTTTCAAATCATAAATGGTGGCTGGGAGAGGTGGCCGAAACACCATATCCTTAACATACCCCCATAAGAAAATATCGCAGAGGGTAAGATCAGTGGCCAGTGGCCAGTGGCCAGTGATGAAGTGCTCTGTCACGGGCTGCCTGGCGGCCGATCCATCGCCTCGGGTAGTTGACGTTCAGGTTTCATAACTAACCTTTTTCGTAGGACTCTCCATACAGTTGATTGTGGAATTTGCAGCTCTCTGCTAGCTCTGCGAGTCGATTTTCCTGGGCTGCGAACAAATGCTTGCTGGATGCGTGCTACATTTTCATCACTCGTTCACGGCCGTCCAGAACTTTTCCCTTTGCACAAACACCAATTCTCTGTAAACTGTTTATACCAACGTTTAATACACCACCTATCAGGAGGTTTAACACCATACTACGTTCGAAATGCACGCTGAACAACTGTCGTCGATTCACTTCTGCCGTACTCAATAACACAAAAAGCTTTCTGTTGAGCGGTCGCCATCGTAGCATCAACTGACGCTGACGCCTAGTCAACAGCGCCTCAAGCGAACAAATGTACAACTAAATGAAACTTTATAGCTCCCTTAATTCGCCGACAGATAGTGCTTAGCTCTGCGTTTTGTCGTTGCAGAGTTTTAAATTCCTAAAGTTGTGGTATTCTTTTTGAATCACCCTGTATTTTATAATCTTGAGCTGCTCAGAGCAAAAGCAACGCTAACTCCAAAAGACGACATTTACTTGATATATTCAGCGGAAACTGCGCCAGGCCACAACCAGGTACTCCTCTTTCCCACTCCCTATGTGCCGTCTCGGCCACGCGTCCTTGCACCGACTCCGCTACTGATTAACTTTCCTCTCCGCTCCCAAGAAAACTACGTTTTGTAGGGGAGGAGTTGCAGCTTCTGCCACAGAGACGACCAAGAATTCCTCTCAGCACGTTGAAATGCAGGGGTAGCATGCCAAAGCTTCTCCACTCTCGCTTACGTTACAGCCATTAATTGTCCAGTGGTTGGAAAACTGTAAATGCTGTGTCGCCACAGACTGGTCTAAATATTTACGCTCCAACCCCTATACCGGTAACCCTTCTGGTTGGCTGAATTGTCCCACACCGGCCACGGCGTACTGTCGGTGACGCGTATTTACAACCGCCGACAGGAAATGCAGATTCATCACCCCAGAAACGCTCAGGGGACCTGTGATCGTTCTGTTGTCTTCTAAGACTGTGCCGCCTGGCAGATACCGGAGACCAGCCGGCATGTGGCCGCAGTATTTATAGGAACCAGCAGCCCAGCAAGGGAGAGCTTGAGATATCCGATATTCACTGCGCTGCGACCACCCAGGTGCGTCACTGTACTCTCTCAGGCCTGCTCAGCAAAGGAAAGTTCACGAATCCTGCACAAGAAGCCACTAATGATGTATCTCACTCCAGCGCAGATAAGAACAATTTCACTTATTATTGCAAAGCGATAAACAAAGATGAGCCAAAGCATTATGACCATCCGCTTAACGGCTTGTTTGTCCGTCACTGATTCTGCGTATCAGGAATCCGAGAGGTTGTTGGTAGATTTGTGGAGGTGTGTGGTATTAGATATCTATGCACAGGTCGTGTAACTCGCGTAAATAACGGACCGCTGATTAGCGTACGGGATGGTGGCGCCCGATGGCTACCCAAATGGGTTCCATAGGATTTATATCAGGCGAATTTAGTCACCGAGACGTCAACTTGAGTTCATTACAATGCTCCACAAACCACTGAACCACAGTTCTGGCTCCGAGATATGGACAGTTTATGCTGCTGAAAGATGATATCGCCGTCGGGGAAGACATCAAACATGAAGGGATGCAGGTGATTCACAGCTGTCAACGTGTCTTCGATTACTACCACAGGTCATGCAAGCGCAGAAAAATGTCTCTTATAGCATAATACTGTTCCCACCAGCCTGTGTCCGTGGCGCTCCGAACGTTTCGAGACGCCGTTCATCTCGATGACAGCGTTTGTACAGATCTAGTGTAGCAAAAATGTGATTCACCCGAAGGACTGACACGTTTCCATTGATCGGCGGTCGAATTTCGATGGTCCCGTGGCCTGTGCAATCGTAAATGACGATGTCTTTGCATCAACATGTGAACACGTAGGGGTGGTTTGCTGCGGAGCTCTATGTTTAACAATGTACGCTGAACTGCGTGCTCTGAAACACTCGTGCGTGCTCCAGCTTTCTGCTCCTACTTTACAGAGCAGATAACCGTCAGAATCCCACGTTCTGTCAAGGTTCGTGGACGCCCAACCATTTAGCGCCTAATGGTAGTTTCACTGTCGTTCTACCTCTTTCCGTAGATACTCACGACAGTAGCACATGAACATTCGACCAGCTTCGCCATTTTCGATACACTCGTTCACGGGCTCTGCGTGATAATAACCTGCCCTTTGTCAGAGTCGCTTATCTCAGTGACTTCCCCGTTTGCAGCCCACATCTTCGCTAAGGTGATCCTCCGTCCGTGTCTGCTCCGCTTACACACTTTTGTTACCACGTCACGTACCCGCAACGCCACCGGGTGGCATCCAACGTCACGGTGGGCAGTGGTCATAATGGTTTGGCTTATCAGTGTATGTGATGGTACTGTCACATCCCTCCTCTAGAGCCTCTGTGACTGATCTTCCGTGGTCAAGCCAGACCACAGGACGAACACCTGAGACCACTCGTTTCTTAAAAATGTGACTGGAACTCTTCTTGAGTTAGCAAGTCTTTTGCCTTTCTCATATACAACTGAGCAGAAAAATAACCAAATATCACCAATAATACGTGACTGTCAGGTCACAGCATACATACTTGTAAACAATTTAGCTGATAATGTAAAAACTGATCTCGCAATATTAATTCACCACGCGGTCATCATTTCTCTCTCTCTCTCTCTCTCTCTCTCTCTCTCTCTCTCTCTCGCTCTATCCACTCACACACACACACACACACACACACACACACACACAGAAATGCACACAGATATTCAATGGGATAAGTGTTATAACGCAGTTGTTTCCGTGTTTTTGATTTTGTTTGTCTAATAAACAGAGCCTATATCCCTTCAAAATGCAAGAGATCACGCGAAATTAGTATTGTCCATCACATATCTGGAGCATCATAATTTAGTGTAAGACAGATGATATTGTAGTACTATGTTCCAGAATGACAGAGTTTTTCATATTATTAATTTATGTTAGACTTCATTAAGATCTGCAATGTCTAGTCAAAATATCATGTGATACATTTTAGGTATTATACAAGAAGTCGCTTCAGTTGAATTTTTGAAAACATTGGTTTGAATTATCTTTATAATGTCGCTGAGTAATGTAATGTACATTTTTACTCCGTGTAAGAAAATTATTTTGATCTTTTTTTAGTTTCAAGTATGTACACGATCACGGACAGAGCTAATAATATAACAATTACGATGGTGTTGCTTATTGTGCATAAAAAATTGAAATCTGGATGCATTCGCATACGCATGATACAATTAGATTACTCAGTTTTCTAACAAATCAACACAACGCACATCATTGCTTTTATATTTGAGGTCCTTTCCTGGCATCTAAAAAATATATTCGTACAGTGTGTGTTTTCATTTTGAGTTCATGTTCCTTTACGAAAGCTCATGATACGTGCTTCAGCAATTAACACGCTATGGAAAAAACTGAACAAAACACAGTTTCTTCGTTATCACTCATACAAAGAAAGATCTAAGCAGAATACAAGCAACAGAGATATGTCTTCTGCGAGGGATTCTGGGAAAGACGAGAAGGGACTGGACAAGAAATGAAAAAATGCGAAACATCCTGCAGATCAATTCCCAAAACGAATCTATGGAGAAAAGTAGGTTTAAATGGTTCGGCCTCGTTAAAAGACTGGGACAAATGGTTCAAATGGCTCTGAGCACTATGGGACTCAACTGCTGAGGTCATAAGCCCCTAGAACTTAGAACTACTTAAACCTAACTAACCTAAGGACAACACACACATCCATGCCCGAGGCAGGATTCGAACCTGCGACCGTAGCGGTCGCGCGGTTCCAGACTGTAGCGCCAGAACCGCTCGGCCACCAGCGGCCGGCAAAGACTGGGACAGCAAAGACTTACAGGTAGAGCAATAGAATGGACAGAATTTGAAAAAAGACCAATTGGAAGACCACAAACAAGGTGGAGAGACCAAGTGAAGGATGATGTGTGCCGAAGAGGACTGGAATGGGAGAAAATGCTGAACGATAGGCTGTGGTAGAAAAGAGAATAGTGGAAGAGGCTCTGTGAACGACCGGCGTAAGAGGAAACGTTTCAGAAAGAAGAAAAAGAAGACATGTTTCGGTGACTTTTCGTCATCACCAGTGCGTTCCATTTATTTTTCTGTCGAACAACAAGAAAAATGTTAGTAAGAATGCTTATAGTTCTTGGATTATGGTCATTATATTCAACACTTTTTAACAAAAAGACCTGACTTAACAGAAGATATTATTAAGCTCGCTGTCTGTCTTCTGCAGTACAGCTGACATTAAGGTACAGTTTACAGTCTGATCTGGTAAGTAATTTTCCACTGCGCTTTGTATGGAACTAAATTTTTTGTCTAGTATGAAACGATTGATGCCTGCGTTATTTTTCGGTTTGTTAATGTAATATCTCACTGCTACTACATATTTATCATATAACACTGTTTACGTTACATTTCAGCTGTTCCATCGTCGTGGGCTTACGTGCTCTTGGCGGGTTTCTAGAGATAGAGAGAGACAGAGAGCGGGGACAAAATACCACAACTGGGAGGTGTGTATTCATTTATTGTTTTCGTTCCTTTTACTGTTGATTTTAATAACTAGTAATTTTCTTCAGTTATTAGTTCATGCGTAGGGTCGTTAGTGCATGTAAGAATTTTTAGTTCAGTGTTAATGTCTATCGACATATGGTCCACATCCATGAGGTGCTCTGCAAATGTCTTTAGCCTCCTCCTCTGGCTCTAATGTAAAATATCTTATATAATGTGACTTGAAGTTCTCACTTGTAACCTGATGCAAACAGACGTATTGTGTCTGTTGTCCTCAGTTCTTTTCTTTATTACTTTTTTTATTGAGTTATGTGTTCTACACGCTATTTTCAGCCCTGTTTTACGAATTCGCAAGCTGTTTTATTGTCCGAGTAGACTGTAAACAATTTTTTGTTGTTGTTGCAGATCCCTCTTGTCAAAATTTGTGTGTGTATGTGTTCTATGGTTTTGTGTTTTGTATGTCTGTGTTTGCATGTTGGTGACATCGTGTTTGTTTTGAGTGCTACGTCTCCCTTTTACCTTCGTCTTAACTTTATAGTTCAATTTGTCTATCACGCGAAAATTCCAGATTACCGCGGCCGTTATTGATACCAAGGAAAAGTTCACTGTTATCAGTCAAAATTTATTTAAATTCCATTTCATCTTTTAGAGCTTTAGATCAACACCATCAGGTGGATTTATGTGAAGTAATACGATATATACGTGTTGTGTAGTACTGTCTAGTAGCAGAAGATGAAAACAAAACATTGTTTTAGCACATGGCTCAAAGTTTTGTGGAGGTCTGAAAAAATTAAGGAAAGGGTAGGTGTAAATACCACGAGTGGTCACAGGCTCCTTTTTGTCGTGCTTACATTGAAAGGTCTCTGTTGGATTCCTTTCATGTTTAATTTCTTAAATCTGTTGTCATTTACGGCATAAATTCCTCTTCTAAATTTACTGTGGCGTTTCTGACTATCTGGGAGGAGACTGAGTAGTGGAACGTGTTACTTTTACACGTAAACAAGAACGATCTGTCACACTACTACACTTTAAAACACAGTTTATATGTAATTCATGTCACACAGTCTCATACGGAACCTACATCCGCTTTCTGTTATATACTGTATATGATAAGATACTGTCATCCCCCTTCCCTTCTGTGTGAGAGGATGAATGAGTAAATGTATTTGTAGTTGCATGCTTGAGGCTAGCAGACAAGCCTGTCTGCTAGAGAACAGTAGGACCAACGTCGGAACAGGTAGCTACGCTTTCTAAAAGCAAAGAGGTTTCCATCCTTTGTATGGTCCTGTCCGTCCGTTGTCATGTTGGTATAGGAAGCTGCCCCTCTGGCCACTTCCGTTTGTCTTTGTGAGCCACCCTCAGGAAGCACGCTCGGTAGTAGGGAGTTGCAGTCTGGCGGTGGCGAGCGTCTGAAATGGTAAGATCTCCGGCTAAGCGCGTGTCTGCTAAGTCCGTAGGACAATGGATTTGTTAAGTTCAGCCTAACTGAGAATTTAATCACCTTTATTTCGGGTTAGCTCTAAAATATCTAAGGTTACCTTAAATTGCAGCGCAGTGCAATTCTCGTGTGAAGTTCAGATTATTTTCCGGTAGTTGCTTTGTTACTACTTTGTGAGTAAAGTGGAACCACGTGTTGATCAGTAACTCTAACTAAGATCAATCTTAAATGCAAATGCTTGTGTGATTATAACGTCTCGTCTTGACAATATTTTGCAATATAGCAACTTTTCTTTATGTTCAACCCACGTGGGGTGTACTTTGCGAGACCAGTACCACGTGCTTATATAACTGTTTGACCCGTCAGGTTAACAGTAAGACGTTAGTAACCAGTTCGAGGTTTTTCTTTTGTAAATTGCTTTTCGATCTAATTTATTTTAATTATCAGAATTATTGTGGAGTTACACTCTTTGTGTAAACCAAGTTGACCACGTGAAGCATGTGGTGTAATCATCTAAGTAGCCCTCAGCTATTCTTTTCGCGAAGATTTCACAAAGAGTTAATATGAATTTAGTATACCAGTGTGTGGTAATTACATGACGGACAGGATTGTGCTACGAACGTAATTTCTTTGGGTAAAAATTTGAATCTGTTTGTAGTGGTTAACTTTCTGTTGCATATGTTTCAACGTTCTTTGTGTGTTGTTTTATGAATGCAGTGTTGTATGCACTCTCCCAATCTTGGCTCCATATTTGATGTGTTCCGTAAGATTTTCACAATCCTAAATAAGGCACCAGCTTAGTTACAAATAGAATTTAATATGCTGAAATTTCATGATCAATCTTAAAATAAATTTCCAAATATAAACTGATTTCTTTCTTTTTATTTAAATTCTCCTTTTTATATATATATTACCGGTTGTTGTATGACTATTAAAAGATTATTATTAATGTTAGTCTGTTTGGGAATTTGGTAAACTTAGACTAGATACCTGATGAAACAGTTGCCCAGTAATCCACGGTTAACTTCCCCAGACAGCTCACAGCTTTTAACCCGGTTTCATTGTCCATCAGTACCGCTTTCTTCATACCAAATTAAAGCTACAATATTACACATGGCGACCCTGTTCTGTGATTCCGCTAGACTCTGGAATCTCTGAAACGTTAGATTGCGAGCGTGTTATAATCTTAATTTTTTTTCCCTACAGCGCTCAAACAACTTCTGCATTGTTTCTAAGCAGACTTTCAAAACATTCA
Source organism: Schistocerca nitens (assembly GCF_023898315.1). Classification (NCBI taxonomy): domain Eukaryota; kingdom Metazoa; phylum Arthropoda; class Insecta; order Orthoptera; family Acrididae; genus Schistocerca; species Schistocerca nitens. The sequence goes on along the minus strand of NC_064614.1, from coordinate 927,205,100 downwards.
CGGCGTTGTTGAGCGGCGTTGAGTTGTTTGTCTTGTTTTGTTTTCTATATTTGTGTGTTTTATGTGTGTGTGTGTTTTTTCTTTCTCGCTTGTAAATTCCACTGTTTCGATCAAAGATAAAAATTTGTTTTGCGTGTGAAAAAGTGCGTACTAGGTTGGGTATCTTTCGTGTGACTGTCGTAATTTTTGGGGGACACATTTATTGTGATTAGTGTGTTGCGTACTGGGTATAAATTGCACTAATGCAAACACGCAACCAAGCTAAAAGTAAGCAGTCCGACAACTTAAGCAACATAGACCAAGGGGATAATTTGATTTCCAATATTAACGCGTCGGGCGGTTCCGAAATGCAAAACAGCATGAACGGGCTCACATCAGAGCCAGAAATTAATTTGCCTCCAACTAACCAAATTGATTTGGCAGAACTCATGAAAGCCTTATTGCAACAAAGTAAAGAAAACGCACAGAAATTTGAAAAATCGTTCCGAGAGCAAAAAGAATCATTTGAAAAATCGATCCGCGAGCTAGGCGAACAAATGACGCAAAAATCAGAAAAATCGTTCCGAGAACAAAAAGAATCATCCGAAAAATCGATCCGCGAGCTAGGCGAACAAATGACGCATATATTTGAAAAATCGATCCGCGAGCTAGGCGAACAAATGACGCATAAATCAGAAAAATCGATCCGAGAGCTAGGCGAACAAATGACGCAGAAATCAGAAAAATCGATCCAAGAATTAGGCCGTACATGTGAACAAATCGATGACCGTCTGCAAGCCGTAGAACAGGGCAAGCGGAGTGGCGATGCCGAATCTAAAGAGAGCGAAGAACAGCTACTTAGGAATTTCCAAGCGCTGAGAGAAGAATGCCAAAGGGAACACCAGCAGGTACTCTCGAGGATCCAAGAGGCGGAAACGCATTGTCCCACGTCCGTTAGCAACACAATAGCGGACAACAGTTTAGCGATTCACGAGCTGAACCAGTCTGGTTTCGGCAGCCCTGCACGCCTATTCGATCACATGCTGCAGGAAAATCAATTTTTATACGACCCATATGGGCCTGCGGAACTAATTAGGATATGCATCACCACATTGCCGATGCACTTGCGCCACGTCATTCTTGCGGGACGATGCAAAGAGGACGTGGAAACGTTTAAAACACTTCTCCAAGAGTTGGAATATAATACAGCAGAATGCCCGCCTAATCAGGCACAAAGTTATTACGGGGCACAGCAGCGCGATCGCAGTCGTGGCCGTAGTACTAATCAACGGCGTGACTGGTCGTCGCGACGCGAGCGGAACAATAATCGGGACCAGCCGTATAGAAACAGGGGTAACACTCGCGAGCACAGGTGGAACAACAGAAATGATTGAGGACGTGGACAAGATCGTGAACGCAACAGGTACGGCAACCAGCATCGTTACTACGATGAACACAGTGGGAGTAGGATTGTAGGCGGAGCCCCACATGATGTTGAAATTCGGCCGGCCAACCCTAGACATAATCCAGTAAATGGAAATGAACGAAACCGGGAATGACAAATGATCAGCCCAGAAGGCGCCAAATCGGAACAAATGAGCGACATGGCAAATGAGTACATAGGATTTATAGAGAGGAGAATGAATTGATTAGTTTAAATTTGTGGCGTATGCATTTTGAATAATATGTTGGTAAAAATTAATGATAAAGATGTTTCTATGTGATTGATTGAAGTGATATTTTAATTTTTTTCTCTCCTTGTGCAATTAGCATTTAGTTTGATTCAAACGTGAAGATAAAAGGTTTCTTTGTGAACGAGTGAAATGCTGTTTATGTTTTTTTTGTGTAAATTGAAAAGAGTCGCTCCCGAGAGAAGCAAGATCTGTGTTGAATTAATGCAAAACTCAGGGGAATATCCGATCTGTGGGTATTATGGGTCTGGCAAACCCAGGTCCCCAGCTGTTAGTAGCCTTGTTTCCGATTTTCTGCTTTCAGTGCTACTATCTACCTATTACTATTCTATATCTGTCAGTATAAATGAGGATCTCTTACTATAGTATGCGTGCGGTATGAATATTTTAAGATAGGAGAACTCTGAGAAAGGAATGAGTAAGCTTGGAATCTTGAAAACAGGATGCGATAATACGATTGTTTAACCAATGGCTTCCCAATATGCGATGATATGTTAATATTGATGATATATGTCTTTTTTGTTCTTTATAGCTGAGTACGTAAAGTGCTGTCTGTGGATTTCGTAAGTATATTGATTCCCTTCAAGGTGAAAGAAGAATTGTGGTTTGTGCAATTTATGTGGCCCTGAAATATTATTGTGGTAGTCAAATACGAGCAGTTTTCCAGCAAATGGAGAATGGAACGGAAATGTGGATCCTTTTTGTAGTCTTGATTGATGTTGAGCCAAAGCCTGAAAAATTATTCTGCGTTAATACTTGTCATAGAAAAGCGACGTTTATGTGTTTTGCTGATGCTGTGAGCATTACAGCTTACTGTTTTCGCTGGTGTGGGATGCACTGCAGCCTATATGATTTGTACTGAGGAAGTTTCCCTCTTGAAGGTAGAGGATGATTAAATAATTTTGATTATGGGACCGAAGGAAAGCTTGGTTTAAGGTAATAAGGATGAAGCAAAACATTTGTCATTTAAACTACAGGAGGATTCGGATCTTTTGTGTCTGTTGTAGGTTCAATATGTTAAGATGATACTGTTTTACAGAATAGAGGTGACCACAATTTTGCCATTCATGAGAAATGAATCCAGAATAACCACCACAGGCGAAATAACTGATTTGGAAGCGAAAGGTAACTTAAAGAAGGAACGAAATCGCAGCAAAATGGGTAAGAAAATGCAGTATAACCTGTATAATGCAGACATCTTTACCGTTCTCAGAGTCATCTCCGTGATTAATTCTTGTGATAACGTAATTTTAGATGAAATTGTCTTACTGTTTTATGTGTGAATATATGAGTATAATAAATGTATAGTTGCGAGTCTCTTATCAGGTGTGTCAACTGGTATAAATGTTTTTGCGTGTAAATAACCATTGTTCTTTTTAATGTGTATGTTTAAGGAAAGTCTCCATATTCATTATATGACAAGACATATGCGGCGAGCGTCAGGAAGAGGACGAATTAGAACAATGTTGTAGTGGTGTAAACACTTTGTTGAAGTAGCATGGAAGTAGCTTGTTGGATTAATTAGTAGTGGATAGAAGTAAAATTTTGAGTAATGCATGTTTATGGGTAATTAGTTTGTAGAATAGACAACAGGTGTGCATGTGTGTGTATGTGTAAATAACATGTGAACCCTATGCTGTCCTGACCTATACTTGCACAAGGGATAATCCTATTCATTTTAGTGAATTAATAAGTAGCACTTGATTTATTAAAACGTAAGTGAACCACATTAGTGATGTGGATTTAAATATTATATTGTCAGTTCATTTAATTTTAATTTTTTTACATTGTCAAGTCATTTAACGTTTATTTTTTTTACATTGTCAAGTCATTTAACTTTTATTTTATATTGTCGATTCATCTAATTTTTTTTATTTAAAAAAAAATTAAGTCTCACTTTTGTTCTTAAAAATTGTGAAAGACAATACTAAGTGGTATTATGTATGACATTGTGTAATCACATAACTACGATAAAAAAAAAATTCTGTGAATGCAGTTGAGAACGTGAAAGCGAACCGGCTAAACTCTTACGAGACAGCGGGAGCAGCCGGACTAGTTGTAAACTGGCGGGTTTCCCAGCGGGGGACGCTGTCAACCGGGCCACTTCGGGAGCGCGGTCGACCACAAAAGAAGGGCACGTGGCAAACACTTTCCCTTGCACCTGGAGCTAATGGGCGGCCGCCCCGTGCGACCCTTTCCTCAAGGCGATGACCTGAGATGGGCGAGCGGTCCACCGCGCGGAAATCCATCTGCTGGCAACGCACCACACGCACGCGACCGTGACGAGACGGCCGCGGAGAAACAACACAAGGGGCGTGGAGCCTTTTGACAGGTACTGTCCAGAGAAACTTGCAGACGTCAACGACGCCTATCGACATTTCCTGACGGATGCCTACTGTCAAGCGACAGTAAATCATGGTTCGATGTTCTCTGGTCGCTAAGGGTGGCACAAAAGAAGAGCCATTAAGTGTCATCCTTGCCCAAGAATATCAACCTGGTGTGTCAATCGAGGATACCGCACGAATTTGACAACACAAACATGGAACCAAATCGAGATGTACGTGACACAGACCACCAAGAGAAACTTCATGAGAGGGCAGAGACGGCGGGATTGCACGCAACAGATGGACAAAAAATCCCTACTGACAGCTGCGGCGACGAACCCCCTCCCCCTCCCCTTATATTGTGCCTCGGAACAGTGGAACTAGTGAGTGTATCAGTGAACAGTGATTATACGGTTCATAGTTCAATGCATATACGTGTGTTTCTGTCACAGAAACTTTGACTCGTGTGTTTTGCAGGGATTCGATTTATTGGTGTTTATTAGACTGACTCTTGTATTTTGCAGGTGTTCTATTTATTTTTTTTTTAGACTTTGACTCTCGTATTTTGCAGGTGTTCCATTTATTGTTTTTTTTAGACTTTGACTCTTGTATTTTGCAAGGTGTTTTATTTATTGGTGTTTTTTTTTAGATGTTGACTATGGTACTGTTTTATTGATCAATGTTTGTTCTTGTGTGATGTATTAGATTTGTGATATTTTGTTTCGTAAATTCATTCAAGTGGCATTGCTCCGTTTATCAGTCAGATTGCTATTCATTCTCATTGGGCTGTGATCGATTAGCCTTTGCATGGGGCATATTTATTGTGAGGAACCCCTTAAGGGTAGCAATCACATAATTATTGTAGTTTCAGTATAATGACACAGTGCTCATTGTTTGCTAACTAATTGAAATATAGTAGAGTGATTCAATTAGTGCCACATAGTTATTTTAATTCTACAAATTATTAGTTTTATAAGATATAGAATTTTTTTGCGATAACCACATTGTAAAACATGTTTTTTTTCTTATCATTCTTTGCTTTTGCGAATTGTGCATTGTAATGTTCTGTTTTATAATACTGATGTTATTTCATGGTATTTTTTTTTAATTGCTGTGGCACCATTGCCATTTTCATAAATTTTGCTTGTTAATAAACAGTCATAAATTTTCCTGTGATCAGTTGGCTCTTGCAATGAGCAAATACTGGTGAACTCCATAAGGGTAACAACCAGAAATTGTTTTCATATTAATGACACAGGAACCATTGTTTTTACTTGCTGACCGAATTAGGTCTACACTATCTTTTAAATAGGTGTCACAGATTGTGTTCTTTTTTCTTGTTTGAAATTAGTAGATTTTAAAGATTTGTTGAAATTATTGTGTTTTAGCAAGTAGCTGGTGACCTTTTGCCTTTTCTTTACACTTTTGGTTTAAGTAGGGTATGAGAAGCCTGCTTGGTAATGTCCTAGCATGGCCAGAAAATTCCCTGCACAGTCTTTTCCCGGAGTGTTGGGGTTATGAAAGGTCTCTGTTGGATTCCTTTCATGTTTAATTTCTTAAATCTGTTGTCATTTACGGCATAAATTCCTCTTCTAAATTTACTGTGGCGTTTCTGACTATCTGGGAGGAGACTGAGTAGTGGAACGTGTTACTTTTACATGTAAACAAGAACGATCTGTCACACTACTACACTTTAAAACACAGTTTATATGTAATTCATGTCACACAGTCTCATACGGAACCTACATCCGCTTTCTGTTATATACTGTATATGATAAGATACTGTCATCCCCCTTCCCTTCTGTGTGAGAGGATGAATGAGTAAATGTATTTGTAGTTGCATGCTTGAGGCTAGCAGACAAGCCTGTCTGCTAGAGAACAGTAGGACCAACGTCGGAACAGGTAGCTACGCTTTCTAAAAGCAAAGAGGTTTCCATCCTTTCTATAGTCCTGTCCGTCCGTTGTCATGTTGGTATAGGAAGCTGCCCCTCTGGCCACTTCCGTTTGTCTTTGTGAGCCACCCTCAGGAAGCACGCTCGGTAGTAGGGAGTTACAGTCTGGCGGTGGCGAGCGTCTGAAATGGTAAGATCTCCGGCTAAGCGCGTGTCTGCTAAGTCCGTAGGACAATGGATTTGTTAAGTTCAGCCTAACTGAGAATTTAATCACCTTTATTTCGGGTTAGCTCTAAAATATCTAAGGTTATCTTAAATTGCAGCGCAGTGCAATTCTCGTGTGAAGTTCAGATTATTTTCCGGTAGTTGCTTTGTTACTACTTTGTGAGTAAAGTGGAACCACGTGTTGATCAGTAACTCTAACTAAGATCAATCTTAAATGCAAATGCTTGTGTGATTATAACGTCTCGTCTTGACAATATTTTGCAATATAGCAACTTTTCTTTATGTTCAACCCACGTGGGGTGTACTTTGCGAGACCAGTACCACGTGCTTATATAACTGTTTGACCCGTCAGGTTAACAGTAAGACGTTAGTAACCAGTTCGAGGTTTTTCTTTTGTAAATTGCTTTTCGATCTAATTTATTTTAATTATCAGAATTATTGTGGAGTTACACTCTTTGTGTAAACCAAGTTGACCACGTGAAGCATGTGGTGTAATCATCTAAGTAGCCCTCAGCTATTCTTTTCGCGAAGATTTCACAAAGAGTTAATATGAATTTAGTATACCAGTGTGTGGTAATTACATGACGGACAGGATTGTGCTACGAACGTAATTTCTTTGGGTAAAAATTTGAATCTGTTTGTAGTGGTTAACTTTCTGTTGCATATGTTTCAGCGTTCTTTGTGTGTTGTTTTATGAATGCAGTGTCGTATGCACTCTCCCAATCTTGGCTCCATATTTGATGTGTTCCGTAAGATTTTCACAATCCTAAATAAGGCACCAGCTTAGTTACAAATAGAATTTAATATGCTGAAATTTCATGATCAATCTTAAAATAAATTTCCAAATATAAACTGATTTCTTTCTTTTTATTTAAATTCTCCTTTTTATATATATATTACCGGTTGTTGTATGACTATTAAAAGATTATTATTAATGTTAGTCTGTTTGGGAATTTGGTAAACTTAGACTAGATACCTGATGAAACAGTTGCCCAGTAATCCACGGTTAACTTCCCCAGACAGCTCACAGCTTTTAACCCGGTTTCATTGTCCATCAGTACCGCTTTCTTCATACCAAATTAAAGCTACAATATTACAACATCACATACGCGTCTAGAATCATATAAGTGCAAGGAGTATGTAAATTAATGATGTTGCCAACACTGGTATTTTAATACACGTCTCAAAGTATTGCATACGTCTTTGGTTGCAGAGATGAGCAGCAGAATAAATAACAATCCCTGCACTGATCACATATTTCTTTTTTGTAAATTTATATAACGTGTACTTTGTATAGTATTGAGCAAGCGAAGATGGCTTATTATACACAGTAAGTTTAAAGAACATAATTATACATTTTTGTGTCACCACATTGATAACGATGGGAAATTTATATTTCAATCTTACTCATTATTATGTTACATTACTAACGTCTGTGTTTGTGTGTGTGTGTGTGTGTGTGTGTAAGCACATATGAGAGGCGAGGGTTGAGCGATAGAGAGAGATAGGTAGAGGCAGAGACGGAGAGAGAAAGAGAGAGAGAGAGAGAGAGAGAGTCGAAAGAGAAAAGCAGTTTTGCCTATGACGGAGCTGTGAGTTGCTAAGCTTACATGTATTACATCCCGTTCCCGCTAGGGATGGATGAGCATCTTCGTGATATTTTCGTGCCTATAATATTAGTCGAAACGCGCTGACCTTTTTTGCATCTGCTCTTTTTCCTCTATGAATTCTGTCTGGCAAGGTCCTGACTGACGACCAATAGTAAGATATAGTTTTGTGTGGTCGTTACTCTGTAAATCGCTCAGTATGGATGCTTCCAGATATTTAATGGCTGTGGCTGTTTCCAGTGGTGATAAACAATAGCAGTTTAGCCCAATCCTAGTCACGACGTATTGTCTTCAGACAGGGTGATTAAGGCACGGATATCCCAGCATGTCGGCACGGTAGCTCAGCGTATTCTATTAGAGGGCTGGCTGCACTCTGCGAAGGTCATGGGATCGATACTCGGTGTACCCCAATTATCCTACCGTGGAAAGCGTACATAAGTTTAACGTGCGATCTGAACCATGTGTCATTTCACGCGACTACTTACGTAGTTGAGCGGTGAAGGCTAGGTAAAAACGCAGACTGATAAATACTGGATTCAATCCTGTGCCACCCAACTGTCAGGCAAGCGGGTCCAACATCTTCAGAAACGACTTTCTAATTCTTCACTTTATACAAAACAGTTAAGGCTTTCGTGGCCACTTGTTGACAAGCTGCCTGTTGGCTCCTCTCTGGGGTTCTTCTGATGGACTAGAGTAGAGCTTGCGGCCGCAAATTATATGTACCTGGCGCGCCAACATCCAAGGGTTTTTCCGTGGTCATTTCGCGAGCGGTTCTCCTCTTGCATACTGCAACGATCGTTCGCTGCAGCACGGATTCCCACGAACTCGACTCCAGTCCAAAACCAGATATGGATGGCGAAGCTCTGACAATGACAGCCACTCGTCTGGCGAAACGTCACAAAAATTATCTAACATGCGTCGGCCGAATGACGTAACGCAGGAGAAAACAGGCATTTTGTCTTCACTTTATTTTCGTTATTAATAAATTTCTCTTTTTTTTCAGGAAAGCTTTTCTTTCTGTCGCCAGCATTTTATATGCACTGTACTTCGGTCATCATTAATTATTTTTCTGTCGGAACAGCAAATGTCATCTGCTACTTTATCTCATATAGTAGCTAATGCAATTACCACAGCTATTTTCAATTTCATTCTGCTGCATCCCATTACCCTTTCTTAGCTTCTATTTATGTTCGTTTTATGACATACATTATCCATTCCGTTCAACTGATCTTCCAAGTGCTTTACCATCTTGATAGAATTGTAATCTCATCGGCAAACCACAATGTTCTTATTTGTTTCCCTCGAACTTTAATTTCTTTGCATATTTCTCCTGCGTTCCTTTACTGCTTGAGCAGTGTACAGATTGAATAAAATCGGGCATACCCGGTCTCATTTCAAAAAAAAAAAAAAAAAAAAATATATATATATATATATAAAATAAAAAAATGGCTCTGAGCACTATGGGACTCAACATCTGAGGTCATCAGTCCCCTTCACTTAGAACTACTTAAACCTAACTAACCTAAGGACAACACACACATGCCCGAGGCAGAATTCGAACCTGCGACCGTAGCAGCAGCGCGGTTCCGGACTGAAGCGCCTAGAACCGCTTGGCCACAAGGGCCGGTGGTCTCATTTCCTTCTTAATGTCACCTTTCCTTTTACATCCGTCCACTGTTCTGACGAACGCTTTTCTCCGCTAACGAGACGGAATTCCTTCCGAATCAGCTGCGATACCTGTTCGGTGATTTGCCAGCGCTCGGGACAGCGCCTGACTCGGCCCAGACCGAAAGCACGCGACGCGTCGCCTTTTACGCGGCGTGGCCGACGCAGAGTGAGTGTTTCTTTCATTGGGCCCGACGACGCCCGGCGCCACAATGGCGGGTCTTTCGCCGGCCGGCGCGCTGAATAATGCGCGGCCAGGTGTTTGCGTATCGGATCCAGGAGAGCGGCGACAAAAGGCGCTGACCCGGCCCGAACACGGCGCGACGCGGCGGCGCAAGGAGGAGGCGCTGTCCAAACGGCCGCGTGTTTGCGTCAAATATTTAAAACTGGTTCCTCGGCGCGGCCGGCGCACGGCGCGATGGACCGGACGGCCGGGCCACAATGTAGGCGCAAATATTGACGCGCCTCATAATGAGCTAATTGTTGTGGGCCGCGGCGCGCGTGTCCTTTGTGGGGGCGGGCGGCATTGTGGGCGGCGACAATGGCCCGGCATCCTACGTGACGGCCCGACAGGTCACATCCCCGCCCCCAACCCCATACACGCGTTTTATGGCAGCTGCTTCTGCAGGAAGACTGGCAGCAATTCAGGTGCCGCAGATATAGGAAGCTGACCGCCAGGGACCGGGGCCAGAACTGTCCATTTGTACCTTTTCGTACTACGTGTTTGTGCTGTGTCCTTCGCCTGGCGGACCAGCAGTCGATCCAGGACACTGCGCTGAGCAGGCCGCTGTGGAAAAGCGCTTCTAGGCGCTTCAGTCTGGAACCACCCGACCGCTACGGTAGCAGGTTCGAATCCTGCCTCGGGAATGGATGTGTGTGATGTCCTTAGGTTAGTTAGGTTTAAGTAGTTATAAGTCTAGGGGACTGATGACCTCAGCTGTTAAGTCCCATAGTGCTCAGAGCCATTTGAACCATCACTGGGCTGCCGTTGGCGCAATACAACCACACCTCGCACACTAAGCTGTTGCTGTTGATTAAAGGCCATCAACCTCTTATTCAGGCCCATGCAATGACTACGTGTACGCTGTCTGCAAGTTTGAGAACATTCTGTCCACGTAGCCTGTATCAGTCGACCACTACATTACTGCACGTGAGAGTGCTTCAGTCGGCTTATCTTCAATTCTTTTAGTGGAATTTCACGAGGACACGCTGAACCACTTGACAGTATACGCACATCTGCCCTGAAAGTATCCACAGGGCGATGTGTTTTCCTCTGTCACCACCCATGTTTGTTTACCGTAATGTCCCCACATCTGCCCTGAAACTATCCTCAGGTGTGTTTTTAAATGATAATTATTTGAAACCCTCAGCTGCCGACAGGTGTAGTTGATATACCTCGATGTGGACAGCTGAAAATGTGTGCCCCGACCGGGACTCGAACCCGGGATCTTCTGCTTACATGGCAGACGCTCTATCCATCTTTTTTTTCTTTAAATCTCATTTTGTTCCATATTGTTCGATGGATTTGTTCGTGGTGGACGTCCGATGACACCCGTTCAGGTTCTTTGTTGATCCGTTCACTCAGTTTTTTTTACTACAGAGGGTAGCTAACCCTCTGACCGAGCACGCTGAGCTATCGTGCCGAGGGCACAGATGTACAGCGCGACTGCAGGGACTTATCCCTTGCACGCTTCCCGTGAGGCCGACATTCCCAACTGTCCACAATCCACATATGTAATGTACCTAATAGATACTTTGCCCATATACTCATTACTCGCACACACTAAGGTGACGATTCCCGTAAGAGTTCGGGCAACCCGTGCGCATTCGCACAGACGAACGTCAATGGCCGGGTAGCCTTTAACTATATATGAAGATAGTAACTGCTCTCGAAAGAACATTGATGTCTGTCTCCATCGAGGTATATCAACTACACCTGTCGGCAGCTGAGGGTTTCAATTAAGTATCATTTATTCTAGTGAAGCTGCACGCTCATCAATGGTATCTGTTCTTGCGAGAGCAGTTACTATCTTTGTGTTTTTCTCATCCACGATCGTGCTTGTTTACTGTATGTTTCCGATAACGGCCACGGGAGACCAAGTTCAATGATATCGTGGTCGTCTAATATCTCAGGCGGAACGAGGTATCAGCCCGGTACTTACCTAACAGGATGTGGGAAACCGCCTAAAAACAATATGGCCGCTGGCCAGCTCATCAACACTCGTCGTTAATCCGCGAATCGGTACACACTTTCTCTGGAATGTACCCCTGCACAGAAGTGAAACATGGATGACGAAAAACTCAGACGAAAAGAGAATAGAAGCTTTTAAAAAGTGGTCCTACAGAAGAAAGCTGAAGATTAAATAGGTAGGTCGGATAACCGATCAAGAGGCACTGATACCATTTGGGTAAAACACAAAATTTTGGCACATCCTGAGTAAAATAAGGGATCCGTTGGCAGAACACATCCTGAAGCATCAAACAATTATTAATTTGGTAATGGAAGGAAGTATGTAGGGGAGAGGTTTGAAAATTTAAGAGGGAGACGAGATTGAGCGTTTGATAACAGTAAGCAGATTCAAATGGATGTGGATTCCAGTAGACATGAGGAAATCAGGTCGAATATCAGGATAGACTAGCGTGGAGAGCTGCGTCAGACCAGTCGTCGTACTGAAGAATAACGATAGAGAAGGTATGGCGTTTGGCTTATTTATGTTTTTTCGGACTTTTTCTGTTGAGATTTCGTTTGGTCATCTGCCTTCTTGACTGCCAGTAACTCCTCATACAGCTTAAAGAATAATATCGAAGTGAATCAGAGGTGCGCTGTAGGGTCTGATGTATACGAGACTGCTATTAAAGAGCGTCGTAGAGATTGGATGAGAACCAGGAAATTCCCATCCCCTATTATTTAAAGAATCGAACTCCATTGCGTAAGACGTCATATCCCCAACTGTGTGTTGTACAATAATATAATTTTGCAGGTGCAGTCAGTGGTATATGTGGATACTGTCTGCAAAATGTGTTGTGAACAGAGTTATTAGTAAACAGGTAAGAAATTCAAATGTAATGCCCAAAGCTGCAGTTTTACTGTGAACATTGAAAATGTAGCAAGTTATGAATTTTTCTCCTTCCTTCATTTTGTGGGAGAGGTCAGCGAGAAAAAGTTTCGTAAGAGTTTAAAATTATACGTTAAATTCGTTGGAAGTCGCTAAGACTCTCATTATCAAATACGGGATAAATATGCTCTGGGAAATTTGCAAGCCAAGAGTTAACGCTGTCTCATGATGTACTGTATACACCATTTCTTATTGTAATACTGTGGAACCTGGCTATAAAAACATTCAAAGAATCTTGAAAATCATATCGTCACAAACCGTTGTCTTTGTAAGTGAGAATAGTATTTTGAGTCTACTGTGGTGGCAAATGGAAAAGAACAAATTTACTTGGCTTTGTTTGATTTTACATACAGTATTCACTCTTCAAGTATACATGAATACAGTTTATACAGCAGTATGTCGAGTACTCCCTAGACTTCTTTACTTAGATCTGTACTAATTAGTCTGCTATTTATTTGGCCAATACACAGTTTCTAAATTACATTCTATGTTCATTATCTCATTTGCAATTTCACTGCTCCCTCCCCTGGTTTCATACAACATTTTCACAGTTCCAAAGGCTTCTAAAGCGTCACTTACAGCAGATAAGGGTACCTGATTTCTTTCTTCTTCCTCTTCTTCTTCATCTCCCTCGCTCACTTCGCGGTCACTGTGGCAATGAATCTTGACTTCATTTGCACTTTCGTCTTCAGTTTGCGCTTCACTTGTAGCACGGTCGTCATCTGTTGTTGCATACATTTCATAGTCACACTGATTGAGAATTTCACAGTTGATTTCTGGTAACAGTGAAAATCATCTGTGTCATCGAACGTTTCTTCAGTTTCGGCGACATTTATTTCTTCAGTTGCGATTCCCACATTACGGAAACAGTTCTTGATGGTTTCGGCTGTGACACGGCTTCAAGCTTTAGTAATGCATCTGATCGCATCCACCAGAGTTACAGAATAATCCTGCTTTTTCTCAACGTACTGTATCAACTGATAAACAATAAAAGCGGTTTAAAGGCTGTGAGCTATGTGGGGAAGTTAACGTTGCATTACTGCGCAACTGTTTCACCAGGTATCCAGTCTAGCTTACCAAATTCCCAACCAGACTAACATTAATTATAATCTTTTAATAGCCATACGACAACCGGTGATATATATATATATATATATATATATATATATATATATATATATATATATATATAAAGAGAATTTAAATAAAAAGAAATAAATCAGTTTATATTTGGAAATTTATTTTAACATTGATCATTGAAATTTCAGCATATTAAACTTGATTCATAACTAAAATGGTGCCTTATTTAGGATTGTGAAAATATGAGATTGTAATCTTACAGAACACATCAAATATGGAGCCAAGATTGGGAGACTGCATACAACACTGCATTCATAAAATAACACACGAAGAACGTTGAAACATATGCAAGAGGAAATTAACCACAACCAACCGATTCAATTTTCACCCAAAGAAGTTACGTTCGTAGCACAATCCTGTCCGTCATGTAATTACCACACACTGGTATACTAATTTCATACTAACTCTCTGTGAAATCTTCCCGAAAAGAATAGCTGAGGGCTACTTTGATGATCACACCACATGCTTCACGTGTTCAACTTGGTTTACACAAAGAGTTTAACTCTACAATAATTTTGATAATTAAAATAAATTAGATCGAAAAGCAATTTACAAAAGAAAAACCTCGAACTGGTTACTATCGTCTTACTACTAACCTGATGGGTCAAACAATTGTATAAGCACGTGGTACTGGTCTCACAAAGTAACCCCACGTGGGTTGAACATAAAGAAAAGTTGCTATATTGAAAAATATTGTCAAGACGAGACGTGATAATCTCACGCACATTCGCATTGAAGATTGATGATGCTAGTTAGAGTTACTGATCAACACGTGGTTCCACTTTACTCACAAAGTAGTGACAAAGCAACTACTGGAATATATTCTGAACTTCACACTCGAATTACACTGATTTGCAATTTAAGATAACATTAGATATTTTAGAGCTAAACCTGAAATAAAGGTGATTAAATTTTCAGTTAGGCTGAACTTAAGAAATCCATTGTCTTACGGACTTAGCAGACACGCGCTTAGCCGGAGATCTTACCACTTCAGACGCTCGCCGCGGACAGACTGCCATGGTCCCTTCCTGAGGGTGGCTCACAAATACAAACGGAAGTGGCCAGAGGGGCAGCTTCCTATACCAACATGACAAGGGACGGACAGGACCATACTAAGAATAGAAACCTCTCTGCTTTTAGAATGCGTAGCTACCTGTTCCGACGTTGGTCCTACTGTTCTCTAGCAGACAGACTTGTCTGCTACCCTCAAGCATGCAACTAGAAATACAATTGCTCATTCATCCTCTCACACAGAAGGGAAGGGGATGACAGTATCTTATCGTATACAGTATCTAAAAGAAAGCGGATGTAGGTTCCTTATGAGACTGTGTGACATGAATTACATATAAACTGTGTTTTAAAGTGTAGTAGTGTGACAGATCGTTCTTGTTTATTTGTAAAAGTAACACGTTCCACTACTCAGTCTCCTCCCAGATAGTCAGAAACGCCACATTAAATTTAGAAGAGGAATTTATGCCGTAAATGACAACAGATTTAAGAAATTAACATCATTTGCAGTAATATGAGGTTATGATAGTGGCGTTTACACTCCTAATTACTCCTTGGTCCACGGGCTGCAATATGCTTGTCGTATTTGCAGGGAGAAAAACAAGCTTAATGTCCTCCAGAACAGAGAGCGCAGGATGTGCTGGACAGTCGGTAACAAGAACCAGGATCTTCCATTACTGATTTCTAACCTCTCGATCTCAATACCTTTTTTCAGCTTCAAAGAGTACTGTGGTTACCAAGGACTTATTATTAGCATTGTCGTACACTTGCAGATTGTTTACGTGCTTCAAAGAATTTTTTTATTTACCTATCGTGAGCAATTTTTTCATCTGAGTTCCATCTGCAATAGTACAAACAAGAAATGTTATTCGTTCCTTAGATAACTTGCCGCTAACACATTTTTCGTTCATGAATTATAGAGTTTTTTTGTAGATGTAAATTTAAAGAAAATACAAATATCGTCCTCACCCACTTCAAAGATGTTACATTCTGCATATCCTTCACGAATTGTAGGCCACACGGTAGTCAGCCAATGTTGCATTGTATGAGTATTCACACTGCTGGCTTCACCGCTCACTTTTTCAAGAGTAATGCCGTGACGTTGTTTGTATATGTCAATCCAGCCACTGCTGCACACTAATTCCTCATCTTTTAGTTTCTTGGCAGACTCTTCCGCTTTCACCACGTGAAAAGGTCCACTAATAGGAACAATGATGCTTCTCTGTTGCTTAAAACACCTAAGCAGTGGTACAACCACGTCGTTCCGTCATCACTTAGTTTTAGATCCATTTTGTTCAAAACCAGTAACAATTTCATTACTTTCCTTCCAAATCGTTTGGACTGTGGAATTTACTAGGACAAATTGATGCCACACGTTAGGTTTTTGAACTCCATTCTTGATTTCGTGAATCACATTCTCTTCCTCTTTCACCCTTAAAACTTTTCTTTTAGTGGACAAGCTGTTCTAAAATGCGTGCACTTCGTAACAAATTCTTATGGAAACTGACTTCACGTGTAGGCCCTAGTTGACGAGTCCTGCGATTGTCACCACTACTGTTCCATGAATGTGCTAGGGTAACAATGAGGTGAGGTGTCTACACTACACCAATTGTTGACAAAAGGGCAGATAGAATAATATGCCAGGTTGCCATATTACAACAGATTTACCTCTACAGTACTTTGATCCTTGCAAAATCTTGTTGTTGACTGACGCTGTAAATGACGTTGTATACGAGGTACAATCATATAAATTTGTCGTATTAAGAAAAGATGAGAAGTATGATCCTTATTAGGAATATAGCCGTACCACAGATATCACGATGTTATAGCCCAAGTTGTCGTTGTAACCAATGTCGTTATAGGAAAGTTCAATTGAACTTGACTTATTATGTTACACCCCTAGCATTAAATTATTGATCTTAATGAGAAGATTATGACAGCATTTTAAATTTTTAAATTCGGGCTATAACTGATAGAAACACGGAGAATCAGATTTCCGTTGCCCCTGGAAGCCGTCATAGAGGCAACCTGTGACTGCGACCGTGTCCCGTGTTATCTGCTTACTAATAATACGGGCGGAAGGGAGGGGGGGGGGGGTTGGGTGGTGAGTAGAGGTGACACTCTTTTCGTGAAATGCGACTGAGGAAGTTTAGATAGCGAATATACACTGAGGTGACAAAAGTCACAGGATAGCGATATGCACATACACTCCTGGAAATTGAAATAAGAACACCGTGAATTCATTGTCCCAGGAAGAGGAAACTTTATTGACACATTCCTGGGGTAAGATACATCACATGATCACACTGACAGAGCCACAGGCACATAGACACAGACAACAGAGCATGCACAATGTCGGCACTAGTACAGTGTATATCCACCTTTCGCAGCAATGCAGGCTGCTATTCTCCCATGGAGACGATCGTAGAGATGCTGGATGTAGTCCTGTGGAACGGCTTGCCGTGCCATTTCCACCTGGCGCCTCAGTTGGACCAGCGTTCGTGCTGGACGTGCAGACCGCGTGAGACGACGCTTCATCCAGTCCCAAACATGCTCAATGGGGGACAGATCCGGAGATCTTGCTGGCCAGGGTAGTTGACTTACACCTTCTAGAGCACGTTGGGTGGCACGGGATACATGCGGACGTGCATTGTCCTGTTGGAACAGCAAGTTCCCTTGCCGGTCTAGGAATGGTAGAACGATGGGTTCGATGACGGTTTGGATGTACCGTGCACTATTCAGTGTCCCCTCGACGATCACCAGTGGTGTACGGCCAGTGTAGGAGATCGCTCCCCACACCATGATGCCGGGTGTTGGCCCTGTGTGCCTCGGTCGTATGCAGTCCCGATTGTGGCGCTCACCTGCACGGCGCCAAACACGCATACGACCATCATTGGCACCAAGGCAGAAGCGACTCTCATCGCTGAAGACGACACGTCTCCATTCGTCCCTCCATTCACGCCTGTCGCGACACCACTGGAGGCGGGCTGCACGATGTTGGGGCGTGAGCGGAAGACGGCCTAACGGTGTGCGGGACCGTAGCCCAGCTCGGTGCGGTCCCCTACGGCACTGCGTAGGATCCTACGGTCTTGGCGTGCATCCGTGCGTCGCTGCGGTCCGGTCCCAGGTCGACGGGCACGTGCACCTTCCGCCGACCACTGGCGACAACATCGATGTACTGTGGAGACCTCACGCCCCACGTGTTGAGCAATTCGGCGGTACGTCCACCCGGCCTCCCGCATGCCCACTATACGCCCTCGCTCAAAGTCCGTCAACTGCACATACGGTTCACGTCCACGCTGTCGCGGCATGCTACCAGTGTTAAAGACTGCGATGGAGCTCCGTATGCCACGGCAAACTGGCTGACACTGACGGCGGCGGTGCACAAATGCTGCGCAGCTAGCGCCATTCGACGGCCAACACCGCGGTTCCTGGTGTGTCCGCTGTGCCGTGCGTGTGATCATTGCTTGTACAGCCCTCTCGCAGTGTCCGGAGCAAGTATGGTGGGTCTGACACACCGGTGTCAATGTGATCTTTTTTCCATTTCCAGGAGTGTATATAGATGGCAGTAGCATCACGTACGTAGCAGTGCGTTGGCGGAGCTGTCATTTGTACGCTGCAGACTAATGTGAAAAGGTGTCCGACCTGATTGTGGCCGCACAACGGCAATTAACAGACTTGAAATGCGGAGTGTTAGTTCGAGGTAGACGCATGGACCATTTCATTTCGGAAATCGTTACAGAATTCAATGTTCTGAGACCTACAGTGTCAAGAGTATGCCGAGATTACCAAATTTCACGCATTATCTTTCACCGCGGTCAAAGCAGTGGCCGACGGCCTTCAATTAACGACCGAGAACAGTGGCGTTTGCGTGGAGTTGTCAGTGCTAACAGACAAGCAACACTGGGTGAAGTAACAGTAGAAATCAATGTGGGACGTACGACCAACGTATCGGTTGAGACAGTGCGGCGAAATATGGCGTTAATGGGCTATGGCAGCAGACGACCGACACGAAAGTCTTTGTTAACAGACGACTTCTCCTGCAGCGCCTTTCCTTGGCTCATGATTATGTCGGTTGGACCCTAGACGGCTGGAAATCTGTGATCTGGTTAGATGAGTCCCTATTTAAGTTGGTAACATCTGATGACAGGGTTAGAGTGTGGCACAGGCCCCACGAAGCTATGGACCCAAGTTGTCAACAAGGCACTTTGCAAGCCGGTGGTGTCCCCATAAAGATGTGGGCTGTGTTTACGTCGAACGGACTGGGTCCTCGATTATGTTCGACTACTTGTAGAGCATTTGCAGCCATTCATGGTCTTCATGTACCCAAAAAGGCATGGATTTCTTATGGATGACAGTGCCTCTTGTTACCGGGCCCAGTTGTTCACTCTTGGTTCGAAAAAATGTTGGACAATTCAAGCCAATGATTTGGGCACCGAGATCGCCCAACATGAATACAATCGAAGTTTCAAATGTTTCAAATGGCTCTGAGCACTGTGGGACTTAACTTCTGAGGTCATCAGTCCCCTAGAACTTAGAACTACTTAAACTTAACTAACCCAAGGACATCACACACATCCGTGCTCGAGGCAGGATTCGAAACTGCGACCGTAGCGGTCGCGTGGTTCCAGACTGTAGCGCCTAGAACCGCTCGGCCAGACCGGCCGGCAATCGAAGTTTAAGTGACATAGTCGAGAGGACAGTTTGTGCACAAAATCCTGCACCGGAGATCCTAAATGTGAAATAATATGGGTGGTCACGGTTAAAGCAGGCTCAGACATGGTAATTGGATGTCTCTATAGGCCCCCTGGCTCAGCAGCTTTTATGGCTGAGCACCTGAAGGATAATTTGGAAAATATTTCGAGTAGATTTCCCCATCATGTTATAGTTCTGGGTGGAGATTTTAATTTGCCTGATATAGACTGGAAGACTCAAACGTTCATAACGGGTGGCAGGAACAAACAATCCAGTGAAATCTTTTTAAGTGCTTTATCTGAAAACTACCTTGAGCAGTTAAACAGAGAACCGACTCGTGGCGATATTAGACCTTCTGGTGACAAGCAGACCCGAACTATTTGAAACAGTTAAGGCAGAACAGGGAATCAGCGATCATAAAGCGGTTACTGCATCGATGATTTCAGCCGTAAATAGAAATATTAAAAAAGGTAGGAAGATTTCTCTGTTTAGCAAAAGTGACAAAAAGCAGATTTCAGAGTACCTGACAGCTCAACACAAAAGTTTTGTCTCAAGTACAGATAGTGTTGAGGATCAGTGGACAAAGTTCAAAACCATCGTACAATATGCGTTTGATGAGTATGTGTCAAGCAAGATCGTAAGAGATGGAAAAGAGCCACCGTGGTACAACAACCGAGTTAGAAAACTGCTGCGGAAGCAAAGGGAACTTCACAGCAAACATAAACATAGCCAAAGCCTTGCAGACAAACAAAAATTACGCGAAGCGAAATGTAGTGCGAGGAGGGCTATGCGAGAGGCGTTCAATGAATTCGAAAGTAAAGTTCTATGTACTGACTTGGCAGAAAATCCTAAGAAGTTTTGGTATTATGTCAAAGCGGTAGGTTAATCAAAACAAAATGTCCAGACACTCTGTGACCAAAATGGTACTGAAACAGTGGATGACAGACTAAAGGCCGAAATACTAAATGCATTTTTCCAAAGCTGTTTCACAGAGGAAGACTGCACTGTAGTTCATTCTCTAGATCGTCGCACAGATGACAAAATGGTAGATATCGAAATAGACGACAGAGGGATAGAGAAACAATTAAAATCGCTCAAAAGAGGAAAGGCCGTCGGACCTGATGGGATACTAGTTCGATTTTACACAGAGTACGCGAAGGAACTTGCCCCCCTTCGTGCAGCGGTGTACCGTAGGACTCTAGAAGAGCGTAGCGTTCCAAAGGATTGGAAAAGGGCACAGGTCATCCCTGTTTTCAAGAAGGGACGTCGAACAGATGTGCAGAACTATAGAGCTATACCTCTAACGTCTATCAGTTGTAGAATTTTGGAACACGTCTTATGTTCGAGTATAATGACTTTCCTGGAGACTAGAAATCTACTCTGTAGGAATCAGCATGGGTTTCGAAAAAGAGGATCGTGTGAAACCCAGCTCGCGCTATTCGTCCACGAGACTCAGAGGGCCATAGACATGGGTTCACAGGTAGATGCCGTGTTTCTTGACTTCCGCAAGGCGTTCGATACAGTTCCCCACAGTCGTTTAATGAACAAAGTAAGAGCATATGGACTATCAGACCAATTGTGTGATTGGATTGAAGATTTCCTAGATAACAGAACGCAGCATGTCATTCTCAATGGAGAGAAGTCTTCCGAAGTAAGAGTGATTTCAGGTGTGCCGCAGGGGAGTCTCGTAGGACCGTTGCTATTCACAATATACATAAATGACCTTGTGGATGACATCGGAAGTTCACTGAGGCTTTTTGCGGATGATGCTGTGGTATATCGAGAGGTTGTAACAATCGAATTGACGCATGGTGCAGGGAATGGAAATTGAATCTCAATGTAGCCAAGTGTAATGTGCTGCGAATACATAGAGAGATAGATCCCTTATCATTTAGCTACAAAATAGCAGGTCCGCAACTGGAAGCAGTTAATTCCATAAATTATCTGGGAGTACGCATTAGGAGTGATTTAAAATGGAATGATCATATAAAGTTGATCGTCGGTAAAGCAGATGCCAGACTGAGATTCATTGGAAGAATCCTAAGGAAATGCAATCCGAAAACAAAGGAAGTAGGTTACAGTACGCTTGTTCGCCCACTGCTTGAATACTGCTCAGGAGTGTAGGATCCGTACCAGATAGGGTTGATAGAAGAGATAGAGAAGATGCAGCGGAGAGCAGCGCGCTTCGTTACAGGATCATTTAGTAATCGCGAAAGCGTTACGAAGATGATAGATAAACTCCAGTGGAAGACTCTGCAGGAGAGACGCTCAGTAGCTCGGTACGGGCTTTTGTTGAAGTTTCGAGAACATACCTTCACCGAAGAGTCAAGCAGTATACTGCTCCCTCCTACGTATATCTCGCGAAGAGACCATGAGGATAAAATCAGAGAGATTAGAGCCCACACAGAAGCATACCGACAATCCTTCTTTCCACGAACAATACGAGACTGGAATGGAAGGGAGAACCGATAGAGGTACTCAAGGTACCCTCCGCCACATACTGTCCGGTGGCTTGCGGAGTATGGATGTAAATGTAGATGTAGATGTATGTAAGGCCGTAGAGGCAGCTAAAACTAAAATCCGTCCGGGGCTGAATATTTCTTCAGGGGATTTCCAACGACTTGTTTAGTACGTGGCACGCTGAGTTGCTGCACTACGCCGGGCTAAACGAGATCCTACACGATATTAGGTGACTTTTGTCACCTCAGAGTAAGCCGCAGGAACTACTGAACCATTGCACTACCACCAAAGTGCATGGCGTAAGGATAAAATAACGGAGATTATGCCTCACGCGGAGATGCAGGCAGTCGTTCCTTCTTCGCTACATTTGCGAGTGGAACATCCAAGGAAATGAGTAGCAATTGTATAAATTACACTTTAAATTCTGTAAAATGGCTTGAGAAGTATGAACGCAAACGTCGATACAAATAAATTAAATAGTAGGGCGATTACTTACGAGAGTGCTGA
Source organism: Schistocerca nitens (assembly GCF_023898315.1). Lineage (NCBI taxonomy): Eukaryota > Metazoa > Arthropoda > Insecta > Orthoptera > Acrididae > Schistocerca > Schistocerca nitens. Next base: position 927,182,791 of record NC_064614.1, on the reverse strand, counting down.
AAGGCGCCTAGATCGAATCGACGAATCGACATGATTCTGGGACTCCGATCAGTGAGCATCTGCTGTGCTGGCTCCTTATTTCAGTCTCAGGAACACAACAGAGCAACAGTAAAACACGAATGCATGCAGTGCAAAATTTACACCATTCGGCTACAGAAGCCGTACACTGTTCACTTCTCTGGAGTTGGGTTAATGAAATGCCTGTAGGAGTGGTATCCGATCACAGAAATAATTGATAAATTCAGCGTGGACGGTTTTTCTTCATGTACAGGTCTTGACAAGTACAATTACTTTACAGTTCACAAAACGTTCCCGGTGTCAATATAACGGAAGCAAGTAACAATTTTTTACTTCCGTTGAGTAATATATTCGTGTGTCCAGCGTGTGCGAAAGTCGAACACTTGTTATGTATACTTTTAGATACAGAGTGCTGAACAAGATATACTCGTTTAAATTTAGTAAAAAATATGGAATACTTAATGTCAACAATCTTCCCAAATGGTCTGATGTCAATCTCATTTCTTCGTATATCTTGCCGAGTTTTCTCTTAGCTACTTCGTGTGGTGAGGATAAATGGGACACCACGTACAAAAAGTAGATTTGCAGATTGTGGGTAAATCTTGAGAGACTTTTGCGATGATTACGCCAGTGTTCTCTCTTCTCTCAGCTGTGGACCGTGGCGTACACACCTCGACACCTGCAGGGCGCCGGCGGCGGCACGAGGGCCGCGTCACGGCCGCCCGCCGCCGCTACGCCGCGGCGTTAGTTTTAATTTGCGGGGTGACGCGGGGGTGGGCCCGGGCGCGCGCCGTGCCGCGCCGTGTTGACAGACGGCTGGCCCTGTTTGCCGGCGATATTGCACGCGGGTAATTTCCGGCGCTGCATTAGAGCGGCTGGCGCGGGCGCGGCCACGGGCACACATATTGCCGCCCCGGGCAGGCCCGGCCCGGCGCCGCCCCAAGACGCCGCCCCCGCACCCACCCCCACCCCCACACCGGAAAGAAGGGGCCGGCCTTTGTCGTGGCCACGCGCCCCGCCTAATGAAACGGGCAACTGGCTGGCTTTATTGTTTCGCCTCGCCTCCGGGCCATACACAAGATTGTCTGGGAAACTTGTTTGCCCCCCTCCCTCCTCAGCCCTCTCCCTCCGCCCACCAAACCGTAGCGAGTGCCCATCAGTGGCGGCACGCGCGGCGCTCGGGCCGACTCGTCCTAAGACTGCAGACGGCCCTATCTGGGAACCAGACACGGTCGGTGTTCTCGGCAGTTTGTGTACGCTGCTGTTTTGGTACCAAGGGCATCATTCTTCCACGAAACCGAAACGACGTCCACTGGCGTCGCCCATGCGGCCCACTCCAATGGTGGCAGAATTCGATCCTTCGACAGGATACTGGGAAAATGAAGACAGTGTACAAGGGAGATTGTTTGCAAAACACTCATGTAACACAGAATATACTCAAGCGTGAGCACACAGCAAATAGATCTAACGTAGGCACTGAACATATACAAAGAGGGGCAGAACGAATGGCTAGAGATTTTGGAAAAAAAGATATTTCAGTCGTGTTGGAGATGCCAGTGATTGAAATGCTTTCCGAAATTTTCTCCTATCACTTCAAGGTTGGACACTCGCTATAAAATAAAATTAACGTATACGAAGACCATTCCACTACCTGTATCAACTTCTCGGAGTGTCTGCAAGAGACACAACATAACCGCTTGAGAGCTAGAGCAAGAGGGGGCCGGCCGATGTGTCCGAGCGGTTCTAGGCGCTTCAGTCCGGAACTGCGCGACTGCTACGGTCGCTGGTTCGAATCCTGCGTCGGGCATAGATATGTGTGATGTCCTTAGCTTAGTTAGGTTTAAGTAGTTCTAAGTTCTAGGGGACTGATGACCTCAGATTTTAAGTCCCATAGTGCTCAGAGCCATTTGAACCATTTGAACAAGAGGGGTCGGTGATTCGCCTGATCAACGCTCACCCGCTCCTGAAGCCAGAGAGGAGTAGTGTGTTAAGCAAAAGACAACTGCTGCCTCATACAGATCATTCCGTTAACTGTCATACGAAAGCACCTGTCTCTACCTGTTGATAAACCTCTCTGGTTCCTGCCTAACCAAACCGCGCTGAAAAGATTCCCTTAATTGACCACAGGAATCTCTTCACTCACGAGAAAACACATTCGTCTGACACAGTCAAACCACACATAAAGAATAATGGTTAGCACATGGAAAAAAGTTTAAAATAACAAAATATCGATGCAATGCTTGAAAGAGAGAAAAAAAACAACGGCTCTTTTCGTTCCTTGATGTTCGTTTCACTCAAAAACAAGAAGCTATAAGCGTCTAAAACAGGAAAAACACAGCGAAGTAACACAAACATGTGAAATGCATCCTCGGATTGCTGCATTCACATTTGGTCCTTCCATGTCTTTCCTATTCTTCCAATGCATCTTTTAAACTGCGGAATATATTTCCAGAATGGTGTAGTAATTTCCACTCTTCCAGCCGCAGCAGATGGGTTATCCATTTGCGAGTATTTTTTTCAACCGTTCGGTTTGCATAAAAAAATTTTCAGTTTCTTCCTAAAATCTATATTTCAGGAAACTGCGTCAAAATGAGTGACATAACTTCGTAGCCAGCATTGAAAATGATGTCAACGGGAGACAGATACTGCATATAAAATAGAGACATAAATTATGTGGAAAACGATGAGACAGATGTTAAAGTAATAAAGAACAACGACTGGCTCCATTATTACAAAAAAATTATCACATTGAATACCAAGAATGTGACATGGTCTCAGATATATAATGACCTGAAAGGCAGCAGGAAGTGACGGTGTAAATAGCGAACTGATATTGCACTCGTCAGCAGAATTTAAAACAAGGTTCTTTAGATCGCTGAATCTTTGCTGGATAAGTAAGGAAACGCCAAAAGACTGAAGATACCGCTTATGAAACCAATATTCAAGAAGGGCAACAGATAAATCCCGAGAATTATAGAGGAGTATCGTTACTTGATTTGGCGGATGAGATAGATGCTAGAATAATAACCGAAAGACTAACCTCATATTGGAATGCATCCTATCAAAAGAACGAAATGGATTCACAGAAGGATGAAGCTGTACTACAACAAATTACAGAGAAACACAGGGAAAATGCGAAACAAACAAACATTCTTCCTATAGATTTTATATGGCTTTCGATAAAATAAATAGACAAAAAATGGTCCAAATGGCTCTGAGCACTATGGGACTCAACTGCTGTGGTCATAAGTCCCCTAGAACTACTTAAACCTAACTACAGCACACAACACCCAGCCATCACGAGGCAGAGAAAATCCCTGACCCCGCCGGGAATCGAACCCGGGAACCCGGGCGTGGGAAGCGAGAACGCTACCGCACGACCACGAGATGCGGGCAAATAAATAGACATTTACTATGCTATCTTTTAATAATACAATATATCTTATGTACTTAATTAAGACGATCTATTACAATACAAGAATAAAACAATTGAGGATAGTGTGAAAAGAACAGGGCATATTAACGTAGGAGTTCGACAAGGCTGTATCCTTTCGCTACTGCCCCGGACGGCCATGTGTCCCTGCTGAGAAGTAAGACCGTCGTGTCCAGCGCATGGTTCTGCAACATCGTAGCCTACTGCTATAGGGTTTAGCCACTTAGCTACTGTCATCAGCTCTCGCTGTCTCACAGGCACAAAAACGATCAGTTTTGCGTAATATTATGCAAATTAATTTATTTCCCTTTGAATAAGTTGTATTTGATCTTCCACTGGCTTAGCCTAAGATTTTTCTTTGTTATAGACGTTGTATTCAAAATCTTTAAATGCTAATTCAAGAACACAAAACAAAAGATATCTGTACTGACAAAATCAAAAGATGTTAAAAATCTTTCACTTCCAAAACATGAATAATATACAGCCATTATTAGTTTTACTAGATTCAATAACCCACAAAGAAGAAGAGGTGTTAGATGATGCCTGACTGCATCCAAATCTTCAAATAGGGAAACAAGCGCATTGTACTTCGGGTTTTGAAACTACTATCCCAGTAACAAATACGTCGATGCATTTTATTTTCTGAGACACCCTTCATGTATTCTCAAGTCCGTAATATCTTTTTCGTTGCCATCGATATGCACTACAAGAACTGAGCTTAGTGCAGCTCTCTCCTTACCACACCAAACTACACTCCTGGAAATTGAAATAAGAACACCGTGAATTCATTGTCCCAGGAAGGGGAAACTTTATTGACACATTCCTGGGGTCAGATACATCACATGATCACACTGACAGAACCACAGGCACATAGACACAGGCAACAGAGCATGCACAATGTCCGCACTAGTACAGTGTATATCCACCTTTCGCAGCAATGCAGGCTGCTATTCTCCCATGGAGACGATCGTAGAGATGCTGGATGTAGTCCTGTGGAACGGCTTGCCATGCCATTTCCACCTGGCGCCTCAGTTGGACCAGCGTTCGTGCTGGACGTGCAGACCGCGTGAGACGACGCTTCATCCAGTCCCAAACATGCTCAATGGGGGACAGATCCGGAGATCTTGCTGGCCAGGGTAGTTGACTTACACCTTCTAGAGCACGTTGGGTGGCACGGAATACATGCGGACGTGCATTGTCCTGTTGGAACAGCACGTTCCCTTGCCGGTCTAGGAATGGTAGAACGATGGGTTCGATGGTTTGGATGTACCGTGCACTATTCAGTGTCCCCTCGACGATCACCAGTGGTGTACGGCCAGTGTAGGAGATCGCTCCCCACACCATGATGCCGGGTGTTGGCCCTGTGTGCCTCGGTCGTATGCAGTCCTGATTGTGGCGCTCACCTGCACGGCGCCAAACACGCATACGACCATCATTGGCACCAAGGCAGAAGCGACTCTCATCGCTGAAGACGACACTCCATTCGTCCCTCCATTCACGCCTGTCGCGACACCACTGGAGGCGGGCTGCACGATGTTGGGGCGTGAGCGGAAGACGGCCTAACGGTGTGCGGGACCGTAGCCCAGCTTCATGGAGACGGTTGCGAATGGTCCTCGCCGATACCCCAGGAGCAACAGTGTCCCTAATTTGCTGGGAAGTGGCGGTGCGGTCCCCTACGGCAGTGCGTAGGATCCTACGGTCTTGGCGTGCATCCGTGCGTCGCTGCGGTCCGGTCCCAGGTCGACGGGCACGTGCACCTTCCGCCGACCACTGGCGACAACATCGATGTACTGTGGAGACCTCACGCCCCACGTGTTGAGCAATTCGGCGGTACGTCCACCCGGCCTCTCGCATGCCCACTATACGCCCTCGCTCAAAGTCCGTCAACTGCACATACGGTTCACGTCCACGCTGTCGCGGCATGCTACCAGTGTTAAAGACTGCGATGGAGCTCCGTATGCCACGGCAAACTGGCTGACACTGACGGCGGCGGTGCACAAATGCTGCGCAGCTAGCGCCATTCGACGGCCAACACCGCGGTTCCTGGTGTGTCCGCTGTGCCGTGCGTGTGATCATTGCTTGTACAGCCCTCTCGCAGTGTCCGGAGCAAGTATGGTGGGTCTGACACACCGGTGTCAATGTGTTCTTTTTCCATTTCCAGGAGTGTATTTGTACAGCCATAGCGGAATGACTGATCATGAGCCGGCCGAAGTGGCCGTGCGGTTAAAGGCGCTGCAGTCTGGAACCGCAAGACCGCTACGGTCGCAGGTTCGAATCCTGCCTCGGGCATGGATGTTTGTGATGTCCTTAGGTTAGTTAGGTTTAACTAGTTCTAAGTTCTAGGGGACTAATGACCTCAGAAGTTGCGTCCCATAGTGCTCAGAGCCATTTGAACCATTTGAACCAATGACTGATCATCGTGTGTTCTTTGGGGTTGAGGGCCTACAAGATTGCACATACTCCATTCGCTGTGAATATAATGCTGCATCTCTGTTTATAGGTATGTGTAGTGAATTTAGTAACTGAATTCTATTATTAATTCAGCCCATACATCCACGATGGCAGAAATGTGATTTCTGGCTATAGTCCCAATAATATAAAAGAGAATTTACTGTGAAAATTTTTCACAAAATTTACTTTTGTCATCATAACAAGCAACGAAGAAATTGGCAAGGAATAAAAACTCAATTATTTTAAGGAGGTGGTTTCACTTCGGAATAGAAGTTTAAAATTTTTCACAAAATTGACCTCTATTATCATAGCAAGCAGCGAATACAAGAAGAATTGGCAAAAAGTAAAGTCAGTTGTTCTAAGGAACCACAGGGACAAAATGAAAGCCGGCCGTAGCGGCCTTGCGGTTCTAGGCGCTGCAGTCTGGACCGAGCGACCGCTGCGGTCGCAGGTTCGAATCCTGCCTCGGGCATGGATGTGTGTGCTGTCCTTAGGTTAGTTAGGTTTAATTAGTTCTAAGTTCTAGGCGACTGATGACCTCAGAAGTTAAGTCGCATAGTGCTCAGAGCCATTTGAACCATTTTTGAACAAAATGAAATGAGAGTGTGGCATTCTTGGTCGGGAGGCCTCATTTGTGGAAATGGAAATGCCGTGTGGCTAGGGCCTCCCGTTAGGTAGACCGTTCGCCTGGTGCAAGTCTTTCGAGTTGACGCCACTTCGGCGACTTGCGTGTCGATGGGGATGAAATGATGATGAAAGACACACAACACCCAGTCATCACGAGTCAGAGAAAATCCCTGGCCCCACCGGGAATCGAACCCGGGACCCTGTGCTCGGGAAGCGAAAACGCTACCGCAAGACCACGAAATGCGGACCTCATTTGTGGAATTGAGGCAGCCGAGTGCAGATTCAGTTGTCAGTCATCCATCATTTCATGAGATACATTTGAAAGCAGTTTCGTCTTTTTCGTAGACACAATCCCACATCTCGAAACTTGCATGAACTCATAATGCCTAAAACAAGTTATAGTCCCTAATAAAAATTAAAAATGTGACTAAAATTTAATAAATTTATAGCAAAAGTACGTACTGCTCCAGTGGTTTCATTTCAAACCACTCAGAAAAGCAAATTTACGTTACAATAACTTTAGATATATTTACATTCATTTTCGTTGATGTCCTCAGTATGTTCACTGTATAAAAAGAACAGCACGTGACACGTGTCACATCTCCTACAATCATGTAGAACAGCCGCCGTGCTGACTGTTGCTTTGAACGCTGTGAATGATTTCTACAAAGCACTACATTCGTAGATGTACTTCATTGTACCAGTAGATGTCTCTGTTTTGCAGTTCATCGGTGATTTCATGCAAAGCACACTGGTGCTTAAAAAAGTTAATAAAGTAGTGGTTTCAGGCAGAAATCACTGGCACTCCAAAGGTTATAGGTGGCTGTTTGCAAACTCACTACTTAAATATTTGTTTGACAGGGTGTTCTATAAAAGTCATGTAGCAACAAATAAGAAATAACAAGCAACTTCTATTAAGAGTGTGTTACAAAAGGTATTTAACTTTGGTACAGTTAGATGTGTGCCACTTGATACAATGATACCTAAATAGGTTTGTTGTCTCTAGGCGGTGTACAATATTGTCACCACAACAGCTAGTAGTATGCAAACACTGTTCATAATCCTAGTTCTTCATAAATAGCGACCGTTGAGTGGGAAGGTAGTCTTCAGAGTACTGTATTGAGCGGATTACAGGCACTGAACCAAACTAACTACTGGTCCACAATTGTGTGAGCGTCTGTGGCGCGACTTGTTTTGGCATCTGTTGGCTGACGTATTTGTATGTTTTTCATACAAGGCGGAAGCAATGTTCACTGAGGTGACAAATATCGAATCGGACCTGCTTTTGTCCGGGATATTGCAGCAACTCGTCGTGGCATAGACTAAACAAGTCGTTGGAAGTTCCCTGCAGAAATATTGAGCCATACTGACTTGCATCTCGCGATCCGCTGGTCGTGATTCTGATTGGCTGAAAGATATTCACGGCAAGGCGGCATACACATTAACCGACAAGGAGCGTAGCTAAGATTTGAGCGAATGCATCCTGCTACACACTTTCTCGTATTATTAATGTGTCGATATGAGCAAATGCAGCATTCCTGCTTCACTCATTATCGTATTCACATCCTGAATTATTTCGTTGAAACGACTGTTTCTGTTGTGGGTTATGTGTGTGATAGAGAATTTTCATCGAGAATAAAATACAACCAGATGGAGAAGCTGCGATTAAGTACTTAAAAATTGGCTGCAGCTTTATACGCAATTTTTTGGCTAAGCCGCGACTACATGTGGAGTAAGAGCACGTGGTTGACATGGTAAAAGAAATTGGTGAATTCCAATCGAAGGGTGGTGAGTTAAGCGCACAATGCCTCTTTAAATTAATATCATCCATTGTTGATTGTTATGTACTTGCCTAACCCGTGGTTATTAATACTTATTTTTGTTGGCCATAGAATATGTGATTATTTCAAAGCCCAAAAAGACTCATTTAGCGTAAACTGTGCACTTAGCGTATGATACATTTAGTATAGGTTAAATTGTTGCAACTAAATCCTGTACACACAAATTTAAAAGATCAAAATTACTCCATCATCTGTATGCTGTCAGTGATTTATGTGGGTATGTATGTGATAGTGCAGTTTATGTTGCACTTGTTGAATGTGGATGTCTTACATTTTAAAATATATTTCTGTGGTCTTTTTAGTTAGAGTTAAAAGAGGGTTGTGGATTTTACAACGAGAATAACATTGAAATTATTTTTCTTCGATAGTTTTGTTTTAGACTTTCTGAAAGGAAAGTATGAGGAAGGGAGGAAAACTAAAAGCAGTTTTGCTTCTCGCTATGGCACTAAGCATTTAAAGGATGGCACTGCAAAAATCACATTTGAGTGCCACAGACGTGATACGTTTTCATCGAAGTCAGTCAGCAAAAGGTCGTGCAGGTCCGATGATGGCAAACCATTATTCTCTTGCCAATAAGCTTCACGAAGAAGGAACTGGAACTTGCAGTGTCATTTACTACAGAATACGTTTCGGCCACGAACAGAAAATTCCGTTACTGTATCTCAGTAGTTCTACAGAGAAGCCATCGCTGGTATGCTACTATCCTTTCAGGGATCCCGAAGCACATGAGAGTCAAATTTGTGATTAAAATATGATATGAAAGTCTGCACAGACTAAAGACAAGTTATTTACTCTTTCTTCTCCAGGCTGTTAAACATGGTGGGTCAAGATATCCGCAACTGTAGTGATGGATATGAGACCACACTAAAGCACCAGTTGCTCTGACGTGCGCTTGTACACCTCCAAGACGGTAGACTCATAATCAATTGAACGTGGCCGTCATAGCTGAGACATATAGTGGTTTTTAAAAATAAAACGCACTGCAACTGATGTTGTAATCTGGCCTCAGTTTATTCATCATTAATGGAATCTTCATTAATGTTGGAAGGGTACACTGAATATATTGTTAATCCATTTTTAAAGTACCCAGCTGGTACATTCCATGAATTTATTTTATTAGGGATGGTTAACTGCATATTCTTTCTGCATAGTGTCTGCATGTACGAACTTAGAGCTGGCCTCTTTGCAGTTGGAGTAATTTTAAAATGTTTCAGATGACATTGCTGAGGCGGTCACTTTCTATAGAATTTTGGATGATATCAGGGACTCAGTCCATTCCGGCGAAGTGGAGAGGCTGCATCTCCTGACTCGACATGACCCCCACAACATTAAAAGAGACTTCACCATTCGTGATGATCAACAGCGTAGCATATATGAAGTGAGTGTGAGTACGTGGTTGGAACAAAATGAAAGACTGCATTCTCCTCTGTAAGAAAGAAGGTGAGAACAGGGAAGATTTTGACAGCAGTGACTCAGTGATAGTATTAATGACAGATTACCAGAAATAGTTATTACAGAAATTTGGACAAATTATTGTATGTGTAGACTCCACATATGGTACAAATGTCTGCAAATTGCTAGTGACCACATTGTTAGTGGTAGACGATTTTGATGCAGGTATGCCTGTAACATTCTGTGTGTCAAATCGGGAAACTACATCTATAATGGCTCACTTCTTCGGTCCTATGAAAGAGAGAGCTGGAATCATAAAAGAGTCTGTATTCATGTCTGACGACACTAATACTTTCTGCAGTGCGTGGGCACGAGTCATGGGACCCGCAGAAATCAATCTGCTGTGTGCTTGTCACATAGACCGTATCTAGTGTAATAATTTCAAGAAAGTGCATGGCAGTGAAGAAAAGAAAGCACTGATATACAAAGCTCTCCGTACTTTTGTTGAAGAAGTGGACATAAAATGCTGGAGTCATTAACCGGGCAGATTCAAGGAGATGAAAGTACTAGAGACTTTAGTGCTATTTCTCTTCAAACTTTTTATTTCGGCCTCAGTAGTGGGGGTACTGTTACCGTCACATACTGAGCGTAAACACAAATATGCATCTTAAAGCAATGCATAGGGTATTAAAGTATTGTTATGTAGATGGATAAACAAACAGTAGACTCGACAAACTACTTGTTGTGTTAAACATACTGTGATTTTAAATAATGAGTGTCAGCTGGCATGTTCCATTTCCAATATATGTATATACAACTTGAAATGTGTTTTAGAAGTGAAAGTATGTTGTAATTGCTATGCACGTATTTTTATTTTGCATTTAGCAATATATTCTGATACAACAGACTTTGGTCCATCATGTAAAGGGGCCTCACATGCATGCCAAACACACATCTCTACAGGCATATCCAAATTTTCTCCACTAGTTACACAGCAATTCATTTCCATATTATCCAGTAGCATTTGAATTAATACTTTTGAATTACACATAAATAAAAAGGTAAATGGATGAATTGAAAGACAGCTTTACAAGAGGTACTAATTGATTCTGAGAGACCAGAGATTATAACATGAGAACGTGGACTAGAAGAAAATGTAATGTAGAAAATTTTTGCATACAAAAGACTTGCATATTTTAGTAAACAGGGACATTAAGGAGGAAGAGTTGCTATCTATTTAAACAGAGGGGTTAAGGATACCACTTCATGGACAGACAGAAACAACAGAGAAATTGTCTTTGGAGAAGTAGTTATACAGAAAAAGGAAGAAGACCTTAATACTAGGACTGTATACGTTTCCAAGTTGTCAGGTAAGATGTTTTCTCAAGTAACTGCATGTACAAACAACTAGAAAAGTGTACAAGTGAGTTCACTTGGTAATAGGTGATAGTATAAAAACGCAAGAACACAGTTCTCATTTAAGAGACTTATGTGATCTAATTAGAATTCAAAACCTCAATTTACATTTACAAAAAAAAATTCATATAAGGTGCTGTTGCTTCGATAGGGACCCTGATGTATCATGTCATCACATACGTACCTCAGGCTATACGAAAAATTCAGTTATTGTATATTAATTTCAGATCATTATGGGCGCTTAATGGAAATAATGGTCAACTCAAAACAGTGAATCTACATTTATGAACGTAAGACAGATTAAAGAAACTAAAGATGTTACATGTTGCGCTTAGCTCATAAAAATGAAGTAATATAATTATAGCAAAATCCATGGATAAACCTTGGGAAACCTTTTGTTCAACCCTAAACTACTGCATGCTTGCTGTAAGACAAGAGAAATATAATGAGAAGGAAATGGATCACGGCAATCTTTAAATGAGCAAGACTGGAACTGAAACATTCGTATGAGAGACACAAAAAAAAAAAAATAAAAGATCAAACCAGAAATGAAGTCTACAGGAATGAGGAAAGAAAGAGATTACTGCAAATTGCTAGTAGAAACATAGACCATGTGCTTCAAGCGAGCAATTAAAAGTTCACGATATGGCGAAGTGTGTATGGATTTTGATTAGCAAGAATAGAAAAGAAGTCAGTAGCAAAAACAGTGAAAACGTAATACTTAAAAATGAAGGAAAGGAATTTTTGGATCCACATGAAGTCAGTTCCATTTTCTATGAACACTGTCATAACTGAAGGGGCGAACCTATAGGACAGAACTCCGTAAACCGAAAAGAATAATAACTAATGTGAGCACAACAGAATGTTTTTTCCTCTTACCCACAAATAATATGGAAATACAAAAATATCAGAAAAATGAAAAAGATACATTAGGGTTGGATGATATATCTACGAAAGTTGCTAACTGCTTTTCACAGTTTCCAGTAGAGTCACATTTCTAATAATAAAAAAGAAGTATGTGGAAGAATCCCTGAACCTCTCAAAGCCAGTAAAGTGATGCCTACGTACAAAGGAAGCAACGCAATATTAGGCCCACTGCTTTTCATTCTCTAAGTAAATGCTGTGAGTACACTAAAAGGTGAAAATGTCATATATACTTATGTTACTAGTAGGTAGTGGTAGCACTTAAAATGAACTGGAGAAAAGACTTGCTCTGAACAAAAAAAATGAGAAACGCTGTTTAAGCAGTAACAATTTGTTCATAAATGATACACAAACAACGAACATGGAGTTGCAAGCCAGCAGAAATTTCAACACTGAAAATATCAGCCTTAAATATGGAAACACAGATCTACAAGAGACAAGAAGGTATAAGCATTTGGGTGCTGCGATACACTTGGAAAAATCAAGTTGACAATGCGTGCACATATCTGTACACTTCTAATCAGCCGTGTAATGTAAAACTTTGCTTTTCTTGCTTGTCTCAACCTGTCATGACTGGCATATGTAAGATTATCTAAGGTCAAATAAACATAAACGTTATTCTTGTTGATTTATCAAACATCGGATTTGTATATTTTACATATGCCTCTTCATCTGTTAATAATGCAGTAACCTCGCATATACAAACCGTGTTCGGAATTTTTACATCAAACTGTCACGCAAAACAAATAATAATGCTCTGTTCATTGTATGATTTTCAGATGAGCCTAAGTTTTCTATCAATCCACGCAAATATCCGCAATACGGCGTGGTAGATCAACAGGTGAAGATGTGTGAGATCTTTAATATTAAAGTTAATCAATTACACATATTGGAGTTATGCTTCGTGTAAATACACTAAATCACAGTGTAATGCAGTCGATTTCCTTTATTAAGGGATAGTCTCAATCTGGAACTGTATCGCTACCAGAAACCCTGTTACTTCGTTTCGGAAATCCATTGGGAATGTGTTTTGTTTAAGAGCACTGAAGATGTCAGTACCAAAATCTGCATCTATCGCCAGAAATGCATTGATTTTCACCATTTGTAGGCTGTGCAACCGCAAAACATCTTCCAGTAATCACTCAATAACACTTGCTTCCTCTCATACAAATGAAAAACTGTACTTAAAACGACGCTTTTTGGAGAGATCTTTGAAACTGTGTATTTTCGTAAAACCAGGCATTAATACGAGGGTTGCAACTTTAATAGTGGCAACTACTTATTTACAGCTCGTACAAAATAGATACGGGTTTCAAATTTTTACTGACCTTTAAAGTATTCTCCAGCATTGTGTATAACCCGTTGCCAGCGGTGTGGAAGTCGTAGGTTTCTCTTAGCAGTGCCAGTTGTGTTGACAGCTCGAGCGGCGCGGTCTATTGCCTGACGAATTTGCAGCAGTTCTGAAGCGAATGCCGTGAGGTGTTTCCTTCAGTTTAGAAATCGAGTTGATCTTACAAGGGCTTAAGTAGGTGGTATAGCACTTAGCAGCCGCATCAGTCCAACAAATCAGTAACAGCTTGACGTGCTTGAGCATTGTCCTGCAGAATGATGATCAGGTCCTGTAGCAAGTATCATCACTTCTGTCTCTATGTTGTTCATTTTTGGAACACAGTCTGCGACCAGCTTAGAGACAGAAGCCATGACACTTTCTGCAGGACCTGGCCATCATTTTGCTGGACAATGCTCAAGCACGTACAGTGCAAGCTGTTACTGATTTGTTTGACTGATGGGGCTGTTAAGTGCTGTACCACCTACTGCACTCCACTGACTTAAGCCCTCGTAATATCAACTCGATTTCTAAACTGAAGGAAACACTTCACGGCATTCGCTTCAGAACTGCTACAAATTTGTCAGGCAATAGACCGCGCCGCTCGTGCTGTCAACACAACTGGAACTGCTAAGAGTGTCTTACGACTTCCACATCGCTGGCAACGGGTTATACATGATGCTGGTGACTACTTTGAAAAGCAGCAAAACCTTGAAACCCGTATCTATTTTGTAGTAGCTGTAAACAAACAATTGCCACTATTAAAATTCCAACCCTCGTATGAGAAACACGGACGACGTCAACAACTTCGGAAGACTTGAAATTAAGATGGCGACTGTTGTTTACTTGCGGCTCGTGACCCACTGGTCGCGTCAAGAATATAATTTTCAGACAATCAGGAACGCGACCAGTGGGACGGGAGACGCAAATGCAATGCTGTCTCCAGCCGTCCATAACTGCGAAAGAGTTGCCAATACAGGATTTTGTACACGAACTGACCTCTGAGTCATCTCCCATACATGTTCGATGGGCTTCATGCTGCGCGATTTGGCCGGCCGGCCAAATCATTCGCTCGAATTGTCTAGAACTTTCTTGAAACCAATCGCGAACAAAGAGGGAGCGTTGTCATCTGTACAAATTCAATCGTTGTTTGGGTACATGAGGTCCATGAATGGCTGGAAATGGTTTCCAAGTAGCCGAACATAACCATTTCCAGTCAATGGTCCACGTAAACACAATCCACACAATTATGGAGCCACTGCTAGCTTGCAGAGTGCCTCGTAGACAGCTTGGGTTCATGGCTTCGTGCTCTTACCAACTGTAATTGGGACTCATCTGAACAGGCCACGGTTTTCCAGTCATCTAGAGTCCAACAGATATGGTCGCGAGCCCAGGAGAGGCGCTGCAGGCGATGTCGTGCAGTTAGCAAAGGCGCTCACTCGCATCGGTCGTTTGCTGCCAGAGCCCACTAACGCCACATTTCGCCGCGCTGTCATAACGGATACGTTCGTCGTGCGTCCCACATAGATGTCTGCGGTTATTTCACGCAGTGTTGCTTGTCTGTTAGCACTGACAACTCTACGCAAATGCCGCTTCTCTCGTTTGTTATGTGAAGGCCGTCGGCTACTGCATTGCCCGTGATGAAAAGTAATGCCTGATATTTGGTATTCCCTTCACACTCTTGACGCTATGGCCCCCGGTATATTGAATTCCCTAACGATTTCCGAAATGGAATGTCCAGCCCAACTACTATTCCGCGTTCAGAGTCTTTTAACTCTAGTCGTGCGGCCTTAAAGACGTAGGAAACTTTTTCACACGAATCACCAGAGTACAAATACAGCTCCGCCAACACACTGTCTTGTTGTACCTTGTGTACATGATACCACCTCAACCTGTATGTGTGCAAATCGCTATTCCATGACTTTTGTCGCCTCAGCGTAGTCTGCGGTTGCCAGCGGTCCCTATAGGCTGTCCACACTATCGGTGGACACATACGACTGGATGGAGAAAACAGCCCTGAAGCAGGAAGAGCGCCGGGTTCGTGAGCACCATCTGGCGGCTGCTGCATGAAACCGAGAGTCGCTGGGCGAGTGATTGTGGCTGTACAGTGGCTGCCTCCCGCGTTATTTGTTGTGTACTTCTTGCTTGGTGCACAACACCCACCCCATTGGCCGCTTCCTCAAATCGTCCGAGCAGTGAGAAAGCCGCTGAATCGTGTTGTCAGAAGTGTGATTACAGTCTCGAGTCTCAAGAAGTACAAGAAATGCATCGAGAATTTCTTGAGTCTCTCGAGACATGCGCTCCCATTTCCCGTAGCCGGCAGACAGCAGTCAGCGTCAAAGAGGATGTTTGGCAGCGTCCTTCCATCCCGCCTCGTTCGGCCAGCCCACCGCAGGTAAGATGCCCCCTGGCCACGCGAGGCTCCCGAGGCGGCCAATGGCGCTCTGGGATGCCGGTGCCTCAGTTGTTCTCACTTCTCGCTCCACTCTGCGGCCGCCGTGTTTGCACAGAGTTTTCTAAGAAGTGGCTCTGTTGGCTCAGGCCGCGTTCACGATCCTGTCATTAGCGACGCCCTCAGGTAAGCAGGTGTCCCCGCGTCGGACGAACTCTGTTAGAGGGGAGCGTTGGTGTGTGAACGCTGGCTGCGACACCCTAAGTCGGCTTGCCACCATGGCGCCTGTGAAATCGTCTGATAAGGCAAGCGCCGTAACTGATCACGGTGCTCTCCCCTTTCGCAACGGGTGACGTAGTTGCAAAGAAAAACAGTGATCCAGGAAGAGTAGAATTTCTTCTTTTATTCCAGTGCAAGAGCAGTTTAACGGAATGGATAGTGTCTTGAAAGGAGGATATAAGATGAACATCAACAAAAACAAAACAAGGATAATGGAATGTAGTCGAATTAAGTCGGGTGATGCTGAGGGAATTAGATTAGGAAATGAGACACTTAAAGTAGTAAAGGAGTTTTGCTATTTGGGGAGCAAAATAACTGATGATGGTCGAAGTAGAGAGGATATGAAATATAGACTGGCAATGGCAAGGAAAGTATTTCTGAAGAAGAGAAATTTGTTAACATCGAGTATAGGTTTAAGTGTAAGGAAGTCGTTTCTGAAAGTATTTGTATGGAGTGTAGCCATGTATGGAAGTGAAACATGGACGATAAATAGTTTGGACAAGAAGAGAATAGAAGCTTTCGAAATGTGGTGCTACAGAAGAATGTTGAAGATTAGATGGGTAGATCACATAACTAATGACGAAGTATTGAATAGGATCGGGGAGAAGAGAAGTTTGTGGCACAACTTGACTAGAAGAAGGGATCGGTTGGTAGGACATGTTCTGAGGCATCAAGGGATCACCAGTTTAGTATTGGAGGGCAGTGTGGAGGGTAAAAATCGTAGAGGGAGACCAAGAGATGAATACACTAAGCAAATTCGGAAGGGTGTAGGTTGCAGTAGGTACTGGGAGATGAAGAAGCTTGCACAGGATAGAGTAGCGTGGAGAGCTGCATCAAACCAATCTCAGGACTGAAGACCACAACAACAACATTCCAGTCTATGATCCTAAAAATTTTTAGACCTTGTACTATCAATTTCTGTCATCTTCAGATCTGCACAAAAAAATATCCTAATATAATGAACCCAGTCGCATCGTTAAGAGATACCTCTCCAAATTTGGCCAATTATCTCAGTTGTGTGCACGAATAGTGATTTGATGTGCATCATGTAACTACGGCAAAATTAAAGGCCACACTTAGTATGTGACGATTACATGCATATACAGGGTGGTCCATTGATCACGACCGGGCCAAATATCTCACGAAATAAGCGTCAAACGAAAAAACTACAAAGAACGAAACTTGTCTAGCTTGAAGGGGGAAACCAGATCGCGCTATGGTTGGAACGCTAGATGGCGCTGCCATAGGTCAAACTGATATCAACTGCGTTTTTTTAAATTGGAACCCCCATTTTCTATTACATATTCGTGTAGTACGTAAAGAAATATGAATGTTTTAGTTGGACCACATTTTTCGCTTTGTGATAGATGGCGCTGTAATAGTCACAAACATATGGCTCACAATTTTAGACGAACAGTTGGTAACAGGTAGGTTTTTTAAATTAAAATACAGAACGTATGTACGTTTGAACATTTTATTTCGGTTGTTCCAATGTGATACATGTACCTTTGTGAACTTATCGTTTCTGAGAACGCATGCTGTTACAGCGTGATTACCTGTAAATACCACACTAATGCAATAAACGCTCAAAATGATGTCCGTCAACCTCAATGCATTTGGAAATACGTGTAACGACATTCCTCTCAACAGCGAGCAGTTCGCCTTCCGTAATGTTCGCACTGCACTGACAATGCGCTGACGCATGTTGTCAGGCGTTGTCGGTGGATCACGATAGCAAATATCCTTGAACTTTCCCCACAGAAAGAAATCCGGGGACGTCAGATCCGGTGAACGTGCGGGCCACGGTATGGTGCTTCGATGACCAATCCACCTGTCATGAAATATACTATTCAATACCGCTTCAACCGCACACGAGCTATGTGCCGGACATCTATCATGTTGGAAGTACATCGCCATGCTGTCATAGAGTGAAACATCTTGTAGTAACATCGGTAGAACATAACGTAGGAAATCAGCATACATTGCACCATTTAGATTGCCATCGATAAAGTGAGGGTCAATTATCCTTCCTCCCATAATACCGCGCCATACATTAACCCGCCAGGGTCGCTGATGTTCCACTTGTCGCAGCCATCGTGGATTTTCCGTTGCTCAATAGTGCATATTATGCCGGTTTACGTTACCGCTGTTGGTGAATGACGCTTCGTCGCTAAATAGAAAGCGTGCAAAAAATCTGTCATCTTCCCGTAATTTCTCTTGTGCCCAGTGGCAGAACTGTACATGCCGTTCAAAGTCGTTGCCATGCAATTCCTGATGCATAGAAATATGGTACGGGTGCAATCGATGTTGATGTAGCATTCTCAACACCGACGTTTTTGAAATTCCCGATTCTCGCGCTAGTGATGTGCGGATTAGCCTCGACAGCAGCTAAAACACCTACTTGAGCATTGTCATTTGTTGCAGGTCGTGGTTGACGTTTCACATGTGGCTGAACACTTCCTGTTTCCTTAAATAGCGTAACTATCCGGCGAACGGTCCGGACACTTGGATGATGTCGTCTAGGTTACCGAGCAGCATACATAGCACACGCCCGTTGGGCATTTTGATCACAATAGCCATACATCAACACGATATCGACCTTTTCCGCAATTGGTAAACGGTCCATTTTAACACGGGTAATGTATCACGAAGCAAATACTGTCCGCACTGTCGGAATGTTACGTGTTACCAGGTACTTACACGTTTGTGACTATTACAGCGCCATCTATCAAAAAGCGTAAAAAGAGATATTTGGCCCGGTCACTATCAATGGACCACCCTGTAATAAACTTCAGATGACTTTTAGCTTTTAACGTGTTATAAGGCACAGTTAATTCCACTTGATAGTGGCCTTACGCTTGAAGACATTCACGAGCACACCTTTCACATGGAGAGATGAACTTAGGTGCGTGAATCAGAAATGAGTAAAATGACATATCATGAATTCATTTTACATATCCTATTTGCTGCACGAGGGAAATGGACAGTTCAGAATGTGGAAGAAAGACAGAGTGGGTGAGGGGGAAGGGTAGGGAGGGGGGATAAAACCCCTAGAACAACAGCGAAGATTTACATAGAAGTAGCCAAATATATTCGAGTAAGTGCATCTTTGCCATCTTGTAAAATATTAGCTCAATTTTCGCTCCCTGGAGTCGAGAGGAATATTGTTGGAATATTATGAATTATATGAACATTAAAAGAAGGTGCGTCTTTTTACACTTACGATAGTGCATACGACAGTCAGATTGTATCGATTCAGATATAAATTTCCACTATTCCAATAAGATCTGGGAAAATAAGAATTCGCTTAAGGAGATCAGTGGCCTCCAAAACGTATACGTCGTAACGGTACCGTACATCTACGTTATTATCTTGCACTCACTTTAGCCACAACATGGTGAAAATGTCCAGCTACAAAACACTGCAGCTGAATTTATTTTCACAGCAATAAAAGAGGCAACTTATTCGATAGCTTTTATCTTCGATACGGCCTACTTGCTGTTGCATCAGTATAAAATTCAACAACTCATTGACATGTAGACGCAGTCTATGATACTATCTACCCTCTAACACAGATATCGTCAAACTTTTTGCCCAAGAACCAGTGTTGACATTGTGGATGACACCTCCGACTGCATACGAGTATGTGCCGATGTAATTATTAATTGAAAAAATACATAGCTTAATATGTTACGAGCCCATAATAGATTAGTTATGTGACTTCAAAGTTGTGACACAGTAATATCCTGAAAAAGTCTTTTTATTTCATCTGTGCGAGCGGACTACAAATTGAATAACAACAGCATTTTAAATTACATTTAAATGCATTATGCAATATGAGACACGGTCACAAATATTTACTAAGTGTTACGAATGTAATTCTCTTGTACCCATTGCTCCGTACTACAAGCACTTCAATTTTATTTTATATTACTTGCTACAAACATGTACGGCGTTTGAAGACGACAGTCTGTGTGGTGCACATTAACGAATCCATGTTACTTCCGCTATACCACAGAAGCCGATGTCACGCATGTACTTCAGTTGTCAGTACCGGAAGATAAACAATAAAACTTTCTCCTTCTCACGTGCTCTAACCCCACAGTACCTACCATTCTGCCCTTGAGGCAAGTGGACTATTTAATTACTTCATAGCAGATTTAATCAACGCCAGTTAAACCTAAGCACATCTTGTTTGTTACTGTACAGGAAACTGAAGTCATAAAAAGTTCTCAGCGTTAGTTGAGCTTTTTGCATTAGGCTTTAGTTGCTAGATACAAATTACACTATGTATGACCGACGCACCACGAAGAAATCATCCAAACGGGATGGTACTTGGCAGATGTGATCCACATGTACAGACAAACAAAATAATCACAGTTTCAGAAACTTTGTATATTTTATTCAAGAGAAAGATCTTGACAAACTGAGCAAGTCAATGCGTTGGTCCTCCTCTGGCCCTTATGCGAGCAGTTATTCGGCATGAAATTGATTGACAGAGTTGTTGGATGCTCTCCTTAGGGATAGCGTGCCAAATTCCGTTCAATTGGTACGTTGTATTGTCCAAATCCCGAGCTGGTTGGTGGGCCCTGCCCATAATGCACCAAATGTTCTCAACTGAGGAGAGAGTCGGCGACCTTGCTGATCAACGTAGGGTTTGGCAAGAACGAAGACGAACTATAGAAACTATAGTAATGTGCAGGCGGACATTATGTTGCTGACTGTAAGCCCAGGATGGCTTGCCATGAAGTGCAACAAAGCGGGGCGTCGAATATCGTCGACGAACCGCTGTGCTGTAACAGTGTCACGGATGACAGTCAAAGGAGTCCTGCTATGAAATGAAATGACACCCCAGACTCCTGGTTACTCCTGGTTGTCGGACCATATGACGGGCGACAGTAAGGTTGGTATCCCACCACTGTTTGGAGTGTCTCCAGAGACGTCTTTGCTGGTCATGGGGTCTCACGAAGCAGGACTTATACAATGAAAACAATTCTACTCTACTCAATGAGGGTCCAGGTCAAATGTGTCCAACACCACTAAAAACGGGCTTGTTAGAGCACAGGAGTCAAAGGTTGACGGCTCGAGAAGTGCCGTGAGCTGAACCTCCTTTCTGTGAGGCACCTGTCAACGCCTGTAGTCACTGAAGCACCAGTCGCTCGTCAGATCGATAATAATGATGAATCCGGGGCTCTGAGTGCCTCTCGGTCCTCACGTTCCGTCGTCTCTCTAGGTCTATTGCTTCCTTCTTGACGCTGTGTACGGCCATGGTTCATCCATTCCTGGCCAGCATCGTCGAATAGTGGCATCGCTCCTATTAAAATGTTGTTCTATTCGCCGATTACTGCAACCGGTTTCTTTAAGCCCAACTAGATGTTTTCTCTCAGATGCTGACATCTGTGTATATTGCTAACGCGGCTGTCTGCATAGCATGGTTTCTATCAATCTGAGTACACAGAATGAATTTCGCGAAGACTTTGTGCCCTGGTATCGACATGCCCATAGTATACTATCCTTGCCGGCTGCACGATGAAATAGAGCTGCAACGTCACACGTTCATCCATCGACTTGCCGAAGCTTACAGTTTTACATTTTCCGTCGATACCTGTATGAATATAATTTTTTTTTTTTAAGCATGTGATTGGTGAATGACGTAGTACACAAGCAAGCAGTTGATACACTGAATCAAAAAAGTGCATTGTTGTGTGAAGAAATCCATGCCATTGCCTAGCAACAGTCTGAAGACAGAGATTAGCGCCGACGGCATCTGGAGTGAGACTGTGCTTAACAAAGCTACGTTCCCGTAATGACTAAGCGGAGCGAGGCCGAATATTTACAGCCTTCTGAAGGTAAGGAGACTTGATTTCTCTCCCAGTAGATTTAAGTTCTTCATCCAGTGTGGCAAATATGCTATTTCCATGTTCAAGTAACCCACAATTTGGATGAACTCCTAGTTACGTCCCGAAGATGATACTGCTACGGATTCACTATTTCACCCAACTTTCCGCTGTGTGTAGTTAGCTTGCCTGAGCTCCATTTCTGTCCATAAATAATTTAAATCCTAGTATTTCTTTCATGATGCGTCAAGCTCTTTGACACGTTGACGCTGATATTATGTTCATTTAAGTATTTCGCAATGTCGTACGACATGGAAGTTGTCGTTCAAGACATCATTGGTATTCGAAGCTGCGCAGTTGATATTTTCCTGCATTACTCAGGTCTGTCAGGCTTCTTGTATTGCATATGAGATCACGTGAGTCCAGAGGCGAGTTGTGGAACACGATAACCTGAATTTTAAAATTAAGTGTAAAATGAACTCTGGTAAAAGTCTAGATGGGGCCAGTGGCGCACTTTAACATGTTTCGTGCAGCATGTTGTCAGCGCTCGCTGCCAGATTTGAAGGGAAGTAAAGGAGGTGCGCCAGCTGCTGGGTCTGTGCAGCCAGTGAGAGAGCAGCGAGCAGACGACCGGTTTCGAAGGAATATTGTCAAATTCCCATGTCAGTATATCACAGACTCCTAAATCGCAACACATTCGGAAGGAACACGAATATGTTTTGAGAAGTAACACTAGTTTATAGTTTATGCTTTGTTGTTAAGTCCCAAACTGATCACAACTTTGTAATTCGTGAAAATTTCGGAAGAAAGAAATACATGTGGCAACAAAAATTATTAATTTAAGTTTTGCGAGTAAAACTCTGGTATTGCAACCTAACTTATCCTTCGGGCCAAGCTAGAGATTGGTCTGTCACCATGTCCGCAGCTCGTGGTCTAGTGGTGCCGGCACCGTAGCTCAGCGCGTCCGGCCAGAGGGTTAGCTGCCCTCTGTAATAAAAAAACTGAGTTAATTGATCAACTTTACCAAGCGTCATCGGACGTCCGCTCCGAACAAATACAACGACCAACAACAAACAAAATGATATTTTAAAAAGGGCTAGCGTTGCTGCATCTGTATCATGGCGTCCCGGGTTCGATTCCCGACCGGGTTGGCGATATTATGTGCCCGGGGACTAGGTGTTTGTGTTGTCCCCATCATTTCATCATCATCATCATCATTTGCGAGCGTGACTAGATTGGATTGTGAGAAGAAAATGTACTGTGTAAAAATTGGGACTTTGTACGGGCGCTGATGACCGAGCAATTGAGCGCCGCACAAGCCAAACACCATCAACGTCTTAGTCTGTCACCATAACCACGTATTTTAGCTTTCACGTTCGTTGGCTTCAGAGATCCACAACCAAACTGTCACATTCCAACCTAACCTAAACCTCGGGCAGTGTTACAGGTCAGCCTGTTAAACAGCAAGTGTTCTACCTCTCGCATTCTCTGGCTTTGTCAACGCGCAACAAGTCTGCCACATTCCAGCCTAATCCAAACCTCGTGCAAAACTACAGAGCAGTCTGTCACAATAACCACGTATTATAGCTTTCAAAATCGTTGGCTTCGTCAACTCGCAACCAGACTTTGACGTTTCGTCCCATCGAAAACCTCGTAATCCGTGATATCTTTGACGACGAAGATTACACATTAATTGCTGCTTTTTTCATTCGTAACAGTTTAAGCTCTGCTGTTATGTTGCAAACCCCAAGCTCGTAATTCGTGCCATATTTGGAAAAGAACAGTCAAATAATCATGACAACAGCCTAGAGGAGAATAGTTACTATCTCGAAGCTTCACATTCATTTTATCGCCTTTCTGTAGTTACGTGAGGGTATAATCCCATTAGTTACGCGATAAAGACGCGTTGGCAACTTATGAGTAGAGGAACACATCCGTAACTGTCGTTGGGCGCTATATAGTCTTCAATCAAAACTCGTAGGAAAAGGTTTCCCTTCCTATTCTCTTCGATGTAGGAGTGATCGTAAGTCGTCCAGACTTACATTTAGCAGCTGATCAGCGGAACTACAGTGATGCAAGTGGTCTCGTCTCTGTACAAGTCGGCGCCAAAGACTTCCTACAGCCATATCTAGTTTTCTTGAAGTCTATAAATAAAATGAGTGTGAGAGATAATCTTTAAGGCTGTTTAAGGTCTTCAGCCTGAGAGGTAACAAATACACTATGTGGTCAAAAGTATCCGGGCACCTGGCTGAAAATGACTTATAAGTTGGTCGCGCCCTCCATCGCTAACGCTGGTATTCAGTATGGTGTTGGCCCACCCTTATCCTTGATGACAGCTTCCACTCTCGCAGGCGTACGTTTAATCAGGTGCTGGACGGTTTCTTGGGGAATGGCAGCCCATTCTTCACGGAGTGCTGCACTGAGGAGATGTATCGATGTCGGTCGGTGAGGCCTGGCACGAAGTCGGCGCTCCAAAAAATTCCAAAGGTGTTCTATAGGACTGAGGTCAGGACTCTGTGCAGGCCAGTCCATTACAGGGATGTTATTGTCGTGTAACCATTCCGCCACAGACCGTGCATTACGAACATGTGCTCGATAGTGTTGAAAGATGCAGTCGCCATCTCCGAACTGCTCTTCATCAGTGGGAAGCAAGAAGGCACTTAAAACATCAATGTAGGTCTGTGCTTTGACAGTGCTACACAAATCAACAATGGGTGCAAGCCCCTCCACGAAAAACACAACCACACCATAACACAACCGCCCCTGAATTCTACTATTGGCACTACACACGCTGGCAGATGATGTTGAAAGGTCTCTGTTGGATTCCTTTCATGTTAATTTCTTAAATCTGTTGTCATTTACGGCATAAATTCCTCTTCTAAATTTACTGTGTGTTACTGACTATCTGGGAGGAGACTGAGCAGTGGAACGTGTTACTTTTATACGTAAACAAGAACGATCTGTCACACTACTACACTTTAAAACACAGTTTATATGTAATTCATGTCACACAGTCTCATACGGAATCTACATCCGCTTTCTTTTATATACTGTATATGATAAGATACTGTCATCCCCTTCCCTTCTGTGTGAGAGGATGAATGAGCAAATGTATTTCTAGCTGCATGCTTGATGGTAGCAGACAAGCCTGTCTGCTAGAGAACAGTAGGACCAACGTCGGAACAGGTAGCTACGCTTTCTAAAAGCAGAGAGGTTTCTATTCTTAGTATGGTCCTGTCCGTCCCTTGTCATGTTGGTATAGGAAGCTGCCTCTCTGGTCACTTCCGTTGGTATCTGTTAAGCACGCTCGGTAGCGGCCCAGGTCAGTCTGTCCGCGGCGAGCGTCTGAAGTGGTAAGATCTCCGGCTAAGCGCGTGTCTGCTAAGTCCGTAGGACAATGGATTTCTTAAGTTTAGCCTAACTGAAAATTTAATCACCTTTATTTCAGGTTTAGCTCTAAAATATCTAATGTTATCTTAAATTGCAAATCAGTGTATTTCGAGTGTGAAGTTCAGAATATCTTCCAGTAGTTGCTTTGTCACTACTTTGTGAGTAAAGTGGAACCACGTGTTGATCAGTAACTCTAAGATCATCAATCTTAAATGCGAATGTGCGTGAGATTATAACGTCTCGTCTTGACAATATTTTTCAATATAGCTACTTTTCTTTATGTTCAACCCACGTGGGGTGTACCTTGTGAGACCAGTACCACGTGCTTAAACAATTGTTTGACCCATCAGGTTAATAGTAAGACGATAGTAACCAGTTCGAGGTTTTTCTTTTGTAAATTGCTTTTCGATCTAATTTATTTTAACTATCAAAATTATTGTTGAGTTACACTCTTTGTGTAAATCAAGTTGACCACGTGAAGCATGTGGTGTAAGCATCGAAGTAGCCCTCAGCTATTCTTTTCGGGAAGATTTAACTGAGAGTTAGTATGAATTTAGTATACCAGTGTGTGGTAATTTCATGATGGACAGGATTGCGCTATGAACGTAGCTTCTTTGGGCGAAAATTGAATCGGTTGGTTGTGGTTAATTTCCTCTTGCATATGTTTCAACGTTCTTCGTGTGTTATTTTATGAATGCAGTGTTGTATGCAGTCTCCCAATCTTGGCTCCATATTTGATGTGTTCCGTAAGATTACAAACTCACATTTTCACAATCCTAAATAAGGCACCAGTTTAGTTATGAATCAAGTTTAATATGCTGAAATTTCAATGATCAATGTTATAATAAATTTCCAAATATAAACTGATTTATTTCTTTTCATTTAAATTCTCTCTTTATATATATATATATATATATATCACTGGTTGTCGTATGACGATTAAAAGATTATAATTAATGTTAGTCTGGTTGGGAATTTGGTAAGCTAGACTGGATACCTGGTGAAACAGTTGCTCAGTAATGCAAGGTTAACTTTCCCAGACAGCTCACAGCTTTTAACCCGCTTTTACGAGGTGTGGCTAGAAAAAAACCGGACTAGTACTGGTGAAACAATAAAACGAATGCAATAAGGCTGAAAGTCGCGTGGCCTGTCACGTGACTCTCGCTCCGCCTACTGCTCGAGTTTCATCTGCCTCCTGCACTCAGTCTGCCCGTGGCGTCTGTTTTAAGTAGTTGACGTTTTGTCTGTGCGTCGGAAAATGTTGAGTGTACAGAAAGAACAGCGTGTTAACATCAAATTTTGTTTCAAACTAGGAAAATCTGCAAGTGAAACGTTTGTAATGTTACAACAAGTGTACGGCGATGATTGTTTATCGCGAACACAAGTGTTTGAGTGGTTTAAACGATTTAAAGATGGCCGCGAAGACACTCGCACTGGCAGACCATTGTCAGCAAAAACTGATGCAAACATTGAAAAAATCGGTAAACTTGTTCGACAAGATCGCCGTTTAACGATCAGAGCAGTGTCTGAGTTAACAGGAGTTGACAAGGAAAGTGTTAGGCAGATTCTTCATGAAAGTTTCAACATGAACAAGGTGTGTTCAAAAATGGTTCCAAAGTGTCTCACAATTGAACAGAAGGATCGCCGAAGAATGATTTGTTCTGACATCTTGGAAAACATTGAAAGTGATCCCACCTTCTTACAAAATGTTATTACTTGCGATGAATCGTGGTTTTTTACTTACGATCCCGAAACTAAACGCCAATCGATGCATTGGAAAACTC
Source organism: Schistocerca nitens (assembly GCF_023898315.1). Taxonomy (NCBI): domain Eukaryota; kingdom Metazoa; phylum Arthropoda; class Insecta; order Orthoptera; family Acrididae; genus Schistocerca; species Schistocerca nitens. Next base: position 927,155,680 of record NC_064614.1, on the reverse strand, counting down.
CTGGTTCTCCACGACAAAAAAAGCACGAATGTCAAAATCGAAATTCAAAGCAATGATGTTTTATTTTGACATCAAAGGGATTGTGCACATTGATTGGGTACCAGAGGGACAAACAGTGAATCAGCATTACTACATTAGCGTCCTGGCTACCCTACGTGAGCGAGTACGGAGAAAACGGAACGATTTGTGGAGAAAAAAGTCATGGATCCTTCACCAAGACAATGCCCCAGCTCACAGTGCGTTCTCAGTGAAGACGTTTTTGGTAAAACACAACATTCCCATCTTAGATCATCCACCCTACTCACCTGATTTGGCCCCCTGTGACTTTTCTTTTCCCTAAAGTCAAGTCAGCTTTGAAAGGAACTAGATTTGAGACTGTTGAAGCAGTAAAAGAAAAAGCGACGGAAATAATGTATGGACTTACCGAAAATGATCTGCAGCGTTGCTATGAACAGTGGAAAATTCGTATGGAGCGGTGTAGAGACCGAGGAGGAGAGTACATTGAAGGAGATAACATGAAATTGTAAATAATTGTAAATAAATGTTTTTTCCAGCATCAGTCCGGTTTTTTTCTAGCCGCACCTCGTATTGCCTATCAGCACCGCTTTCAGAACAGATTAATGCAACAATATTACAACGTTCACCGGGCATACGCCGTACCCACACCTTGCCATCGGATCGCCACACTGTGTACCGTGATTCGTCACTCCACACAACGTTTTTCCACTCTTCAATCGCGCAGTGTTTACGCTCCTTACACCAATCGAGGCGTCGATTGACATTTACCGGCGTGATGTGTGGCTTACGCGCAGCCGCTCGACCATGAAATCCAAGTTTTTTCATCTACCGCCTAACTGTCACAGTACTTGCAGTGGATCATGATGCAGTTTGGAATTCCTGTATGATGATCTGGATAGATGTCTTCTTATTAGACACTACGACCCTCTTCAACTGTACGCGGTCTCTGTCAGTCAACAGACGAGGTCGGGCTGTACGCTTTTGTGCTGTACGTGTGCCTTCACGTTTCCACTTCACTATCACATAGGAAACAGTGGACCTAGGGATGCTTAGGAGAGTGTAAATCTCACGTACAGACACATGACACATATGACACCCAATCACCTGACCACGTTCGAAGTCCGCGAGTTCCGCGGAGTGCCCCGTTCTGCTCTCTCACGATGTCTAATGACTACTTAGGTCGCTGATATGGAGTACCTGGCAGTAGGTGGCATCACAATGCACCTAATAAGAAAAACGTATGTTTTTGGGGGTCTCCAGATACTTTTGATCACATAGTCTTTCGGCTCTACAATTACATAAAGAAAACTGCCCACCTTAAAGTTCTGTCCTGCTGCCAGTTCAGTATGTAACCTCCCCACACGAAATTATTAAATAAATTTAAATATGAGCAATGAATGTGATTCTAATTTAGTGTAACCGCTCTACAGAAATTCATTCTTATTTAACCTCCACACAAAATTTGTTTCCCATTTAGTGTACCCACAAAATTCTTTTCTCATTAATGTAGGTTCGAAACAGAAAAATTCCTAAACCCCGAAATAAAAAAATAAATTCAGTAACCTGGTAAATTTTAGGACGACAGCAGTGCTGCGTCATGGCCCTGTAAGATCATTCTGAATAAAAAAGCAAAAATTCTTACCTCAATAAAAACGGCGAACATATCTCCTCTTACTTTTTTCCGGTACAGCTCCGTGCAATGCTGGCCTATACATCTGTGATTTGTCAAAGGAAACAACTGATTTTTCTTTTGCAACAATCGGAATGATCATGGATTGGAGAAATTAGTTAATTCTTTTAAATTGAAATGAATGCTTTTAAAAAAATTACTTTATATTACAAAAATTATTATTAGGACATTTTTAGAACATTTGGATGAGAGTTCAGATACGTTACTACACTCCTGGAAATTGAAATAAGAACACCGTGAATTCATTGTCCCAGGAAGGGGAAACTTTATTGACACATTCCTGGGGTCAGATACATCACATGATCACACTGACAGAACCACAGGCACATAGACACAGGCAACAGAGCATGCACAATGTCGGCACTAGTACAGTGTATATCCACCTTTCGCAGCAATGCAGGCTGCTATTCTCCCATGGAGACGATCGTAGAGATGCTGGATGTAGTCCTGTGGAACGGCTTGCCATGCCATTTCCACCTGGCGCCTCAGTTGGACCAGCGTTCGTGCTGGACGTGCAGACCGCGTGAGACGACGCTTCATCCAGTCCCAAACATGCTCAATGGGGGACAGATCCGGAGATCTTGCTGGCCAGGGTAGTTGACTTACACCTTCTAGAGCACGTTGGGTGGCACGGGATACATGCGGACGTGCATTGTCCTGTTGGAACAGCAAGTTCCCTTGCCGGTCTAGGAATGGTAGAACGATGGGTTCGATGACGGTTTGGATGTACCGTGCACTATTCAGTGTCCCCTCGACGATCACCAGTGGTGTACGGCCAGTGTAGGAGATCGCTCCCCACACCATGATGCCGGGTGTTGGCCCTGTGTGCCTCGGTCGTATGCAGTCCTGATTGTGGCGCTCACCTGCACGGCGCCAAACACGCATACGACCATCATTGGCACCAAGGCAGAAGCGACTCTCATCGCTGAAGACGACACGTCTCCATTCGTCCCTCCATTCACGCCTGTCGCGACACCACTGGAGGCGGGCTGCACGATGTTGGGGCGTGAGCGGAAGACGGCCTAACGGTGTGCGGGACCGTAGCCCAGCTTCATGGAGACGGTTGCGAATGGTCCTCGCCGATACCCCAGGAGCAACAGTGTCCCTAATTTGCTGGGAAGTGGCGGTGCGGTCCCCTACGGCACTGCGTAGGATCCTACGGTCTTGGCGTGCATCCGTGCGTCGCTGCGGTCCGGTCCCAGGTCGACGGGCACGTGCACCTTCCGCCGACCACTGGCGACAACATCGATGTACTGTGGAGACCTCACGCCCCACGTGTTGAGCAATTTGGCGGTACGTCCACCCGGCCTCCCGCATGCCCACTATACGCCTTCGCTCAAAGTCCGTCAACTGCACATACGGTTCACGTCCACGCTGTCGCGGCATGCTACCAGTGTTAAAGACTGCGATGGAGCTCCGTATGCCACGGCAAACTGGCTGACACTGACGGCGGCAGTGCACAAATGCTGCGCAGCTAGCGCCATTCGACGGCCAACACCGCGGGTCCTGGTGTGTCCGCTGTGCCGTGCGTGTGATCATTGCTTGTACAGCCCTCTCGCAGTGTCCGGAGCAAGTATGGTGGGTCTGACACACCGGTGTCAATGTGTTCTTTTTTCCATTTCCAGGAGTGTATATATGCGCTAGGCTGCTTTTTACCTTATATAATAATACTCAGGCTCCGGCATCGCTGCACCGCGACCGGGCCAGCCAAGACGATACACCAGACTAGAGCAGACTGCAGACAACCTCAGACTAGCGACTAGCAACAACTTACTGCTACAGCTACATAGTTCGTACTCAGTCAACACTGCTCTCTGGTCAGCGATTCTCTTATACCTTGCATATCGCAGGCAGCGCATACCTCTTACAAGTATCAACTACGACCACTCTGATGTACTGATATTAATAAGTCAGAAGTAATTAACTAGCGTATCTGTTGTGAATTCTTACCTCCCACACATACAAGGTTAGCTAATATTTAATTTTTTTAAATTATCGATTCTTTGTATTGGGGCGTTCAAATGTTCACGTCGTCATTTTTTATGGGTGGTTTTAGGACATACTGTAATACAGACGTAAGGACCCTGTTTTTCCCTGACCGTAATATGTGAAAGAATAGCTCCATGCCACCTGTATGACTATTATGTGTGTTTGTGCAGTGTTTGTTTTGTTGTCGATGTTAACGAGGAGCCTAGCTCTCGAAATTACGAGACACGACGCTTCACATATCTAGCGTAAAGACGACGGCATTATTATTAGATAATTCTCGAGACACACGGAGGGGTGTCAGCAGTATTTCTTCTTGTATACTGCCCATGAATGGAAGAGTAAAAGGTGAAAATGACTCACGTACAGCGTGCACCCTACGTTGTAAAACTTACGGACGGTTGCAGAGCGGAGCTTTATATGTGTACTGAGATGGAAGGATCTGTGGAGGTAAAACCCGGTCCCAGCCTATGTCTTTCGGCTCTACAATAGCGTAAAGGAAACTGCCCACCTTAGAGTTTTACCCTTCTGCCAGTTCAGCTTCAACTACCGCCACTCTGATATACTGATATTAATAAATCAGGAGCAATTAGTTAGCGTATCGGATATTGACTCCAATCATTCCTTTTAAAAGAATATAAAGTTTATTTAGTAATGAGTAAAATGCAACGTAATAAGCTACCGGGAGCAATTAAAAAAAAAAAAAACAGTCCCAAGGTGTCAGAACAGAAAACGCAGTTGCGCCCAGCATGTCTGTCTCTAAAAGGAGCAACAGTTGCACAGCACATTTTTGTTTTCTTTATGCAAATTGGATTATCTACTACTACACAAGCATATAACAAATAAACTGAAGCATGGTAAAATAACAACACTGTGTTGTTATCTGAATGAATCAGTGCCATTGCCTAGCAACAGTCGAGCAAAAAATTCTCCTGTCGACAGCCTCCACAGCGAGAATGCGCTTGTTGTGCTGTGTTTTCCGCGATGATTACGCAGAAGCGAGACTGGGTACCTATTTTCCATTTGTTCGTAAGTAGGCTGAGCTTAACTTCACGTACTTCCATAAGACAAGCTAGTCCAGTATTCCATTAACTGACAGTTTCAATAAACTCTTACTTTCGTCTCAAAACACTGCTCTTGATTTACGATTTCTCTCAACTTTTTCACCATGTAGATCACAATTTACACTTCTTTTCTGTTCAAATCTTGGTATATTTTTTCGAAATGCTTTTATATTTTGGTAACTACACCTTCATGTTTTCGACAGTAGTACATCTTGAGTTTGTTACTAGTATTTTCTGTCATTTTAACCTATTTTTGTTTGAAGTGTACACAATATTTACTAAAAGCAATGATCCCTTCTGTTTCTTTGTCAAGAAGCATATAGTTCGTAACAGATCCACAACTTATTTAGTGGGTCTCCTGGAGAGCACAGTATCCGCTGGTGTCACGGTTGTTTCACAATGGCCGGATTTTCTGAATCAAGCAGAGAACACTTTAGGTACAGACTTTTGCCTTTTGTCGTTGATCAACCTGCTGAGTGCTGGTTCTGTGGCGTGAAGACAGGTAGAGAAACTCTAATGCGTCTACATGTACGATAGTTATAAGCGAATTGTGCCAAAAAACTGGTTCTTTTACTTACTGCGACAGTATGGACGGCATACTAGTTACAGCAGTAAGCAAAATAACATGTTTTTGACACAATTCGACATGGAATTACCACTCATGACTGTACATTAAAGTTTTTTGTCTATCTTCGTGTAACAGAGCCAGGAACCAGCACCACGCTACGCAAATGAAGATGTAACTTGTATTCCAGAGTAGCATCATATATTTGAAAAATGAAGTACTAACAAAAGTACTAACAAAATGTCAGTTTTGTTTTCAGAAAGGCTTTTCAACAGAAAATATGCTTTCACTGATCAAATATAAAATGCATTGAATAACCGAACATCACCCATTGGGTTATTTTGTGACCTCTCAAAGGCTTTTGATCGTGTGAATCATGAAATTCTTCTACATAAGCTTAAGTATTGTGGTATGAGTGGGACAGTTTGCTAATAGTTTAATTCATATTTAACTGTAAGAACGCAGAAGGTTGAAATTAACAGTATAGGTAGTCTGCAAAAATCAGCAGAGTCCTCTAACTAGAATGTGTCCCACCAGGTTCAGTCTTGGGTCCCTTATTGTTCTTAATGACTTGTTGTTACATATTCATGAAGATGCAAAGCTAGTTCTTTTCGCTGATGATACAAGTATAGTAATTAAAGCCAACAAACAAGAATCAGCTGAGGAAATTGTAAATAATGTCTTTCAGAAAGTTTTTAAGTGGTTCTCTGAAACTGACTCTCGCTAAATTTTGAGAAAACACAGTTTATACAATTCTGTAACACCTTTGACAAATATAGACTATGAACAGAAGTCTGTTGCTAAGGCAGAATATTCGAAATTTCTGGGTGTGTTCATTGACGAGAAATTGAATTAGAAGAAACACATAGATGATTTTCAGAAACGGTGTGGTTCAGCTACTTATGCTATTAGGGTTATTGCAAATTTTGGTGATAAACATATCAATCTGTAAATTAGCCTACTGTGCCTATTTTCATTCACTAATTTCATATGGCATCATATTTTGGAGCAATTTGTCACTAAGAGAGAAAGTATCCATTGCACAAAAGTGTGTAATGAGAATAATGGCTGTATCCCACCCAAGATCACATTGCAGACATTTATTTAAGAAACTCGGGGTATTCACAGTACCTTCACATTACATATATTCTTATGAAATTTGTTTTTAATAACCCATACCAATTCAAAAATAACAGCGAAGTTCATAGCTACAACACTAGAAGAAAGGATGATCTCCATTATTCTGGATTAAATCTCACTTTGGCACAGAAAGAGGTGAATTATGCTACCACAAAAACCTTTGGTCATTTGCCCAACAGCATTAAAAGTCTGACAGTTAGCCTACCAACATTTAAAAGGAAATTAAAAGAATTTCTGAATGACAACTCCCTCTACTCAAGAGACGAATTTTTAGATATGAAATAGTAACTGCAAAAAAATTAATTACTTATTTTGAGTAAAGAAAACATTAAAGTGACACGTTCCACATCATTACGAAATGTCGTATTCATGATCCATGGAATGTATTTATGTATGTATGTCCTTATGTGTTCTCCATCTGATGATGAATCTGAAAATGACCGAAAACTAGTTTATGGGAATAAACAAATATTTACAGAAGTGCCTGGTTACAGTATTTATATAACAGACTAACGGAGTACCTGACCTGGCCCGAGTATGTATTTCATTTCATGCCACCGTCTCTCTCTGTCCATCTCCTGCTCTTCCCCACTTCGCCCTTTCCCCTCCGTCCATCTCCTCCCATACATATGTTCAAGTCCTCCTTCCTCCTCTCTGTCTATCCATCTCTTCGAATGCCTTTCTCTCACATTATGGCTGGTTCGTACCCACACAGTATTTATTTCCAAATAGTAAGTAGTATGTATACCAAGTTTGGCTGAAATCGGTCCATCAGTTTAGGAGTAGTTTTTTACCTGCGGCTTTGTTCACATACGCGCATGTCACATGTATTTCGCAAATTTACACATTTTTCGTCATCTTAGTAAATTAGCTTACTACGCCTATTTTCACTCATTGCTTGCATATGGCATCATATTTTGGGGTAATTCATCACTGGGGAATAAAGTATTTATTGCACAAAAGCGTGTAATCAGAATAATAGCTGGAGTCCATCCAAGATCATCCTACAGACAGGGATATTCACAGTAGCTTCTCAGTATACATACTCTCTTATGAAATTTGTTATTAACAACCAAACCCAATTCAAACGTAATAGCAGTGTGCATAACTACAATACTAGGAGATAGGATGATCTACACTATTCAAGATTAAATCTAACTTTGGCACAGAAAGGGGTGAATTATACTGCCAATAAAGTCTTTGGTCACTTACCAAATAGTATCAAAAGTCTGACAGATAACCAACAAGTATTTAAGAAGAAATTAAAAGAACTTTTGAATGACAACACCTTCTACTCCATAGAGGAATTTTTAGATATAAATTAAGAAGAAAGAAAAGTTGTTATATTAACTTAATTATGTTGTTAAATTAACTTAATTATGTCATGTATTGGAAAACTTGACTCGTTCCACATCATTACGAAATATCTTATTCGTGATCCATGGAACTAGTATTAATCTAATCTAATCTAATCTAGCGAATTCCGTCCCTCAGTTTCATTTCCACGCAGCTCAGTGTTTCTGACGTCATATCACCTCAATTGCGTGTCGTACATTGATATAATTTTGTAGGTACATTGGGCGGCATATGTGAATACTGTTTGTGGAATGTATTGTGAGTAAAATAAGCAGCAAAGAAGTAATAAATTTAAACGGCACGCTTGATGTGGCAGTTTTTCAAGCATCTCAGAGATCAAATCTTCGGAACTATGTGTCGTACAATGATATAATTTTGCAGATGCATTCAGTGACATATTTGAGTACTGTCTGCAAAATGTGTGCGAGTATAGCGGTAAAGAAGCTATAAATTTCAACCTCACGCCTGATGCAGCAGTTTCTTACATGAACAGCAAAAATGTAGTAGGTGCTAAACTGCCTTTCCCATTTTGTGGTAGTTGTCAGCGAGAAAAATATATGGAATTACGTGTAAAGTTTGCTCGAAGTCACAGAGTGCTCTCATTCTCAAATACTGGATGGATAGAAGGCTGGTTATTCGCGCCATGTGTGCTACGCTTCTGTTTCACCCCTACTCGTTTGATAGAGGGGTAGTTCTTACCCCCAGAGCGATTCTTTCCATACAGTAAGTGATATGTGTACCAAGTTTGATTGGAATACGTCCAGTTGTTTAGGAGGAGATACTTATGTACATAAATTTTTATGATATATTTGGATATCAATTTGCGCAGCGGGAGACGGTTGGTGAGAACGTGAGGCAGATTCGCTCACAGAAAGCTAACCATATATGCGGCAGATACTAGTGTTGTATTTGTTGATGAACGCTCGCACATCGGTTGGTTTTCATACGGCTGCTCGTCCGTTGGAGGCCAACAAGTACCGTGGCTGAAGATCGTGGAATGTGTTTCTAAAAGACGTAACAGTGCAGTACGAATCGCTACCAGGCCTGCGCACTGTTTAGCAATACATGCCTAATTATCATAATTTTCGAATTCAAACATAGATTGTAGAGAAAAAAAAATTTGATACGCAAGCCGCAGCAACACAGACTGTCTCCCAGTATTTACTGATAGCGTTGCGATTTTGCGGCAAAGCAGTCATTGCTGTGTAAAATCCAACAGTCGGTTTTCTGGCATGCTGTTTTCTTATACTGTAAGCCTTAGCATATCTAGTGGCAGAGAATTAAAACACTTCCTCATTACCGTCTCTTTCATAGACTGGGCACTGCTGACTGCTTCGCCGTCCATCCGTCCGCCATTCTTCGGTCATCTCACGCTTCTTCGTTCTTCTTGGTAGGTTCTGAGATCTGCCTTCGGCCAACTACGGTTTTCCACTTTTAAAGTGCGTTGACGTGATCTCTAATTTTGCGATTAACGGCAAATATTTTCAATTATTCTCGGATTGTTTCATTTCTGGAACAGCGTTATTTCAAACATAATATAAAATTTAATTTCAATACTTGAATTCTGTTTTCGTTCCTGGCCTTTATGTTCAAAATTTCATTGCTGCAGAAAAATGTAGATACAGTCAAAATTTTGAAAAATTAGTTTTTTTTGTCTGTTTCTCTCACTAGTGGCGTCCATAGTTCATCTAACCGTTCCGCGCATTTTTAAAATATTCAAGTTTGTTGAGATATTGAAGAAGTTTTACTTACTCTTGAGTTCCTTTAGGTAAACTTCTTTGGTGCGTGTGATACCGGGTGTATCGAAATACTTTTAAAAATTTGACCAACGGTTCCTAACAATAAAACATGAAAAAACTTTACTTGGCTCTATGCCCGAATGCGTTTCCTTTTTGAGTTAGTAACGAATGTTTGCCTTTAGCGCCTTTCGGGGTAAAAAGTAATAACTGAAGCTTTCAAACAACTTCGTGTGTTTCTGTTATCTTTATGGAGATTAGAGTTTTCATTAGTTTTAGTCCTCAACATCGTATCAACTTTCGAGAGTAAATATAATATTTACTATTGTAAGTAATTTTAATCAGTTTAAATATTGCATTATACTTGAGTACATAAATGTGAGGTGATTGTAAAAATGTGACAAGGAAATACGAAGTTATTTAGTGCAGTGACAAATGGCCACTGTACTACATTCGGTAGTCACTATGTAGTCATTGTCCTTATTAGTGGGCCTGTCAGGAGATTCCGCGACGGCCGGCCGCGGTGGCCGTGTGGTTCTAGACGCTGCAGTCCGGAACCGCGGGACTGCTACGGTCGCAGTTTCGAATCCTGCCCCGGGCATGGATGTGTGTGATGTCCTTAGGTTAGTTAGGTTTAAGTAGTTCTAAGTTCTAGGGGACTGATGACCTCAGATGTTAAGTCCCATAGTGCTCAGAGCCATTTGAACCATTTGAACCAGATTCCGCGACATCATTCTTCCCACCGGTGCGGTACAGACGGCATCTTCACCGACCGCACCCGGTACAAAAACCTCACTGCGTGCGACTCTGTTTGGCCAACATGTCTTCTTAAGCAGCAGCAATTCAGAACTTCGCCCAGATTCAGTGCATCTACAGACTTACCACCCTTAATATGGGATAGTGTGGCGAGGACAACAAATACAGCACATTAGCACGGCGCTACTAAACATTATCATATGCCCATGATTTATTGAAGTGTATCAGTTCACAAGACTATTTGTTGATCTACAGTATTGCTCTAATTGTCTGTAACACAGTAAAACCTACAGCTACAGAAAGTTATGTATATCTCAGTTATAAAGAGTACATATTACAGTAACCTTGTCAATTTGTTACCCTACTGTAGATGTATGATTGTCTTTGTTGGCCACCTTCACTACCCACACATCATCCCGGATTTGCCCCATACGTGAAAGCAACCCGTACTGTATTAACCCTGTTAGTAAAATATAATGAATGAGTAATGCACTAATCTACATCCCAGGGTAAGAAAAAAGCACGAAAGCACTTACGGTAAGTTAAATCTGCTATACGAACCCATTATAAAAATAAAATAAAATAAAGTTTGCCCTACGACAGGAATTATTTGTTGAAGACAAGTAATGTGAAATCAATGAAATTTAGGTGAATTTCAAGAACATAACGGGCCTGCTCGTATAACGTAACGCAAATGCACACTGGGGAAAAGAAAGAAAAGAATATTTTAGATACATACCCCATTATAATTATATGAGTGTGGAAGTAGTAAACTGCTGTAATTTTGGAGTAAACACTCAACTACAATTTAAAAAAGACAGTTAAAGCGGCTTTGCTAAGGGGACAACTACCAGGGAGGTGAGCCAGATTGGGATCGAATCCGCGCGGCGCACTAACGGCCGGCTGGTGTACTGATCAGACTGAGCACATAAGTTGTAGGCTGTTTCCCACCCTCGTTTAGGCAAATGCTGGGCTGGTCCCCACTTTCCCCTCAGAAAGTGCGACGCAAAAACAGTTAAAATACGGTAACTCACAGAACAAAATTTTCCACGACTCGTAGACAAGTGGCGCACATGGCTTCCCTTCCTTAGGCTGCCTTGCCGCCTGTGGCATCAGGAAGGTCATATAATCCGTTTAATATGTTGTTAATAGTGATTTCAATGAGTATAAAAGCGAAAGAGAGAATGAGCTATCATAATGATGAATGGACGACGAATATCGTTGAAGCAATCTTTAACACGATGATGCGTGACCGATGATGTGCATCAGAATTAACTTTGCAAACAAATCAGCATCGGATTACGTTATTAAGCAACTGAATGAAGACGGGTTCGTTTTCTGGGACGTACTGTGAGCACTTAAGACTGCGTCAATGGCTGCCGATCCATTGCCTCATCGTAGTAAGATGTCCAGCAACGAATATTTGCTGAAAAACATTAAAGATCATCAGACGAGATCAAGGAGTAAATCAAATAACATAAATGAATAAAGTAAATATTCATATTAGTGCAATTCAGCTTATTTAAAATGACGTAAAAGACCTCCATTTATTCTATACGTTCACTACGACGCCTACGACGGAAGAGAGTGCAAGACAGTATTGAGACACTACCATTAGCCCTAAAAACAAATTTGGAGCAAATAAAGTCATAGTATATACCTCTGAGCCTCTGAGGTCGGAAAGTTGTGATAATAATAATAAATAGTGAGATTACAGGCATCGAAACATAAACAAAATAAAATTTACTAAAACCTAAAAATGCGGACTCTGTACTAGACTGGATAAAACACTGGGGAAAAGAAAGGAAAAATATTTCAGATACATATCCCGTTATAATGATATGAGCGTGGAATCACTAAACGGCTATCATTTTGGAGTAAACACTGGGGAAAAGAAAGAAAAGAATATTTCAGACACATACCCCATTATAATTATATGACCGTGGAAGCAGTAAACTGCCATAATTTTGAAGTAAACATTCAACTACAATTTAAAAAAAGACAGTTAAAGCGACGTTGCTAAGGAGACAACTACCAGCGACTGGAGGGAGTGAGTGACCACACTGTCGACTGATCCGTTGTTTTTGTTTTACCCAAACTAGTTGCCCATGACTCTGTGCACATGTGCAAGCAAATTAACGTATGCCATCAGACTGTTATCTACTTGTGGCATTAATTTTATTTAACAGTCCAGGAATTTGAAATGGTGAAATTGTTCAATGGTATGTGTTCTATGCATAAGCTTGCAGCCTATATATGACAGTGCCACGAAGGATATTACTTCAGCTGTATTAGCAGAAATTCTGAGGAACGGAGGCTAAATCATTTAATTAGGGATATAGAAGGAAACGGATACGACCTTATCAATGTAATAAAAATGACATTCGCGTCATAAGTGGTGGAGGAAAATGTCAAACTCGAAACAGAATAACCGGACATAAATCGCGGCGCCACCACGGCCGAAAAGATTTAACTTTTTTAACCGCTGCGCGACGTCACTCATTCACGATAGATAAGTAAAAAATTATTACTGTCTTGCAGCGACTTGGTTATGAAACTGTTTCCTGATCTGATGTGGAAATCTGATCGTCTAAAAGCATTAGATCTCAGATGTAAATATTTAAACAAATTTATTATTCGTTATTAGACGTACACCTGCATTACCCCTATTTGATTTTCCGTTGATTACCCTGTACTCACCAGACCGGAGACCCTCCCTGCCACTGCGCTTCACTAATTCCGACGACATCTAAATACATCCTATTCATTTCCATTTTCAAATTCTCTAACGCACCTAGCTGATTAAGGACTCTAGCATTCCACGCTGTGACCTGTAGAACGACAATTATATTTTTCCTGGTGACGTCCTCCTGAGTAGTCTCCACCCGAAGATCCGAAAAAGGGACTACTCTACCTCCGGAGTATTTACTCGGGAGGGCGCCATCATCGTTAAGCCATACAGTAGAGCTGCATGTTCTCGGGAAATTTCTGTCTTACCATTATGGATTCTATTCAGAACTTTGCAGTGTCTCCTTGTCTATTCCACGTGTACCACCTTCCTTCGTGATCTGTAAACCAGTATTAGCAATGATTAAATTGTAACTGCTGCAAAATTCCACCTGGCATACTTCCCCTTTCATTTCTGTCCCGCAATCCATATTCTCCCACAATTTTCCCTTCTCTTCCTTTTCCTACCATCGAATTCCAGTTCCCCAGACAGTGACTTGTACTGAGCGTGAGAACATGCGTTCGCTGTTCGCGTTTCCGCATCATCAACAATCAGCCACGACGATACGGTTACGCGCACGCTCATACAAGTGAGAACTGTGAAGTGTAAATTAACTTTTATGAACAGCGTTATATTATTATAGTATAAATAAGGACTGGTACCAGGTATCTATGTGTACGTGATGAGCAAGAACTTTAGTTCGACCATTCGGCTTCCGCATCGTCAAGAATCACCCGCGTCATGTCGGTTACTCGTACGCTCGTCCACGTGATAACCGTGGATAGACAATCATCACCACTGGCTGTGTACCTATCACCGAAGGTTCGGCCAGAGTAAGACTGTGAAACACGTGTGATGGCGCGAAGTACAATAGTGACTGACATTAACATCGTCAATGATACTGTACAATAAGAAGGGAATGATAATTATGAGTCTCACCAAATTAGTAACAACGTTATTTGGCATCAAAACTTACGACTTACAAGGGGAGGCCGCCAATTGTGAAATTCAGATTCGATTCATACTGCGCATAATAAAAGCTCATGGCCAGAGGTGTAATGTGGCAAAGCACCAAGATGCACTTCTCAGCCATTGTCGAGAAAATCGACAGTTAAAAGAAATCGCTGCGGTGAAATACTCTCTACGATTAATAATTTTCTACAGTGTCGTGGCGCAGCGGTAAGCGCTCGGGTTCATAATCCGAAGGTCGGCGGATCGAATCTCGCTCCATGTATTTTTTTTTATTATTAGTTTTTTGTAATTCGAATATATATATATATATATATATATATATATATATATATATATATATATATATATATATATATATATATATATATATATATATATTAATGAATTGCTTATGCATGTTGGTGAAAAGGATCGCTCTCCAATTGTACCGCCTCCATTTTTCCGTTTGTTTAACAGGGTGTACCAAAGCTCTCACGTCCGCACCGATTTTCGACGATGTTATAAGTTGCGCTAGGGGCCGCATCTACCTTCTTTCGAAGTTAGCAGGCAACTACGCTGTTATGCGGCGGCTCGTTTCGGCCCATTCAACATCTGTCCTTCAAGTGTAACGAGCGAGTAACGGAGTTCATATTTGATACCTGCCACAGCAAATTTGTGTTCGTGGGGTCTCTATTCTAATTCGAACGTTTGACTTACGCTATAGGTATTCGTTTCGAAATATCGTTTCTACGTCTTCCGTTAACTATACGTGGTTAACATTATGAGGACAATTAATAACATTTATGAAATACAACTTTGTTTGCGGAAAACATAATGATGTTCGAAGTCGCCAGTTTTTCCACGACAAACGACTTTCAACAACTTATTATATGCATAATTGTTGCAACAGATTGCTGGGAATTATATATATATATATATATATATATATATATATATATATATATATATATATATATATATATATATATGTGTGTGTGTGTGTGTGTGTGTATACACACATTTGAATTACAAAGAACAAATACTAAAAAAAAGGTTGCATGGCGCGAGACTCGATCCGGCGACCTTCGGATTACGAACCCGAGCGCTTACCGATGTGCCACGACGCTGTGGATAATTGTTAATCGTAGAGAGTATTTCACCGCAGCGGTTTCTTTTAACGGCTGAGAAGTGCATCTTGGTGCTTTGCCATATTACACCTCTGGCCATGAGCTTTCATTATGCGCAGTATGAATCGAATCTGAATTTCACAATTGGCGGCCTCCCCTTGTTAGTGCGTTTTTCTTATCGCCTCAGAATACAATTGTTCATACTAGATGTAGGACAGTGTTGTGTTTAGTGTTGATTGGCTCCCCTAAACACAATGGCATATTTATACACATAATTTCACGTAAGCCAGCAGCAGTGTGGAGCAGAAATAATACGACCGCCACGAGAGTACCAAGTGGACAGGACGTACGGTCAAACCGAGAACAGATTAAGGACCCCCAACCAGTTGCACCCTCTGGCGTCTTACAGCATGTTTCGAACATCTATCCGTCTGGATGACGGCGTATCCAAGCTCGAAAATCTATCTGGTGTAACACAAGAAACAGAATTCGTCCTGCCATGCGACACGTTTCCGTTGATCCACTGTCAAATCTGGATTGTCCCACGCCGACTCCAACAGGAACTGGCGAAACTGTTGGGTCGACGTGGAAGCACATAGGGGTCGACTGCTGTGCAGCTCCACGTCAACAATGTGTGCTGAAAGGTGTGCTTCGAAATACTTGTGTCTGTACGAGCACTGCACCCTGTCGTCAGATCTGTCACTGAGCTGCCTACCTATTTTACAAAGGGGAGAAATCTCTGATCTCGACATTCTATGGTCAGGAACGCATGATGGCGATATCTCATCACGTACGCGTGGTTTCACCGTCCGTCAGCCACTTTCCATAGTGGTTCTTGACAGTAGTGCAAGGCCAGTCCGCTGTCTTCTTCCCTTCCTGTATGCACGAAACTGTGACGTCGATTCTTTTTGACTGATTTATATATATATATATAGTCACAGGACGTTAGGTAAAAATGAGAGCAGTACAAGAGGTTTACAGTATCACCAACTGCAACATAGTCGCATATACAAACAGTGATCCAATACTGTCAAATGTTTTTTATTCCAGTCTTTGATCACAATCTCAGTTCTTCACACGATGACCGGTTTCAGTCAGTAATGACCATTTTAAGATCTTTTTTACACCATGTCCTAAAGTCCTAAGGCCATATTGGCATCGTCAAAACATATAAATATAATCAGCGCAGCATCGTCATATAGATCTAAAATTAGATGTAGAATAGACCACATCGTCCACACAATGATTATTGCAACTGTTTTGACGACGCCAGTATGGCCTTAGCACTTTAGGACATGGTGTAAAAAAGATCTGAGGATGGTCATTACGGACTGAAACCGGCCATCGTCTAAAGAATTGAGATTGTGATCAAAGACTGAAATAAAAACATTTGAGGTTTACAGTCCTCTATAAATATTCTTTCCATATACAGTTACAGATGGGAGACAAACTCCGTAGTCTGCGTGACTTTATGATGTAATACACGCAAAACAGTTTTACGGTCAGAACCTATACCACCATTTAATTCTACCCTTGAATGATTTATATGGTAGCTTATACATTTTAGCTAAAATGGTCATTTTCCTGTATGTGAGCGTTTCTTATCTTTCCGAAATGAAATTTATGTTATCTAAAGTTTTATATTGATAATTGCCGATTAGCTCAGAAAAGAAATCAAAAGATATCAATTATTGCTCGAGGAGGTGGTTAACTCTGGCAACTGAAAAACACTTAGTTGTAAGGTCTTTCAAATACTTTTCGTCTCACAATATCGACACAATTAGCAGTGGATCACAGTTAAGACTGTGCCCCGTTTATCTATCTAGGAATATCCGTCACTGGATCAAAGAATTCTTTCCCCTTTTTCATATACTTTGTTACTATATTGATACAGCTATCGAAATTCTGAATCTTTGCGTTTACATCTTACAATAAAGTTTCATTAAACTACTTGAAGGAAAGTTACTTGATTTCAAAACTATTGTATTTTCTTTTTTCTGAAAAACTGACGAGACAGATACAAACCACAAGACGTAAGACACCAGAGGCGACGGATAACAAGGAAGAAGGGCTGAAACAATGCCTTACATCAGTGGTTCCCAAACATTTTTGTAACGTGACCCACTATTTTCGTGACCCAGTATATACATATGTATACTCTACCACTACAGTCACGACGCAGTAGTTAACAGTAATATAAAAATTACATATAATATGAAACTGAACTTAGTATTGTATGAAAAAATGCTTTGCTGAGTACTGATTTTGAAAATGGCGAAGAGAGCATAATTAAAGAAAAAATGGTTCAAATGGCTCTGAGCACTATGGGACTCAACTGCTGAGGTCATTAGTCCCCTAGAACTTAGAACTAGTTAAACCCAACTAACCTAAGGACATCACACACATCCATGCCCGAGGCAGGATTCGAACCTGCGACCGTAGCGGTCTCGCGGTTCCAGACTGCAGCGCCAGAACCGCGCGGCCACTTCGGCCGGCAATTAAAGAAAAGAAACAATATTTTGGCCCATAATAATTTTATTTCATCCAAATTATATAGGGCAGTTAATGAGATTTGTGGTATTGTTTAATCTTCGTGTTAATGACACATTCTATATCGGTACTGAAGCTTGTTAGTTTTAGTCGTAAATCGTTTTCCACGCAATGTTTGTTTCTATATTTGTTTTTTGAAAAAAAAAAGCTAGAAAAATCACGTTCACCAAGTAAGTAGTTGTGAATCCCATTAGTTCCTTCAATGCTATGTTTACAAACACTCGATACTCTCCATTTAATTTTATCCAAAATGGGATTAGGCTTAATTCTTGAAATAAAGTTTTCAGAGAAGAATTACACTATAGTTCTATCGGGGAGTCTTCTAGGCGTCCTCTTCAAATGGATTTCTTATCCATAGCAGTTCATCAGGAATTCTTGGAAAGTAATACCTACAACAAGAAATCAATATTAAGTAACACTCTTGAATAAGTAAACAACTATCAGTGGGATTAACGTGAAACTATCAGATTCTTTTGAGTTCGCTATGTATCATTTGGAAAATGGAGATGGTTGAACTTGTTGCTTTTCTGTATTGACTGAAAAACAATAACATGAAAATTATAAATATGCTTAATAAGGAATACTTCAAGTATAAGTGATTGCTAGTAAAATTATTTCAGGAGAAGTACTTGAAGCTAGAGGCCCGTGCTTCAAGATGTTCCTTCATGGAAGCTGCTGTTTCCTAATTAACTCTGATTCCATATGTTTCTAAGAAATCATTGAGGAGTGGGAATGCACTAAAACAGCTCTCTTTCATTTTACTGGACCATCTTTCAAGTTTTTTAATAATTACTTCTATTTTATCTTGAACGCAGAACTTGTGGACATCCTTCCCTTGCAGCGATAAACTGAGGCTATTAAGAGCACCGAAAATGTCACCCAAATGTGAAAGACGTACTAGCCACTTTTCGTTGCTTAGTATCTCCAAGAAACTGCTCACAGATTTCGCATCACTTTTGTGCTCCAACAGGAAGATTCTCAGCTCATCTCGAAGCTCAAATAATCTTGATAGCACTTTCCCTCTTGACAACCAGCGTACTTCACAATGGAGGAGAAGTGTTTTGTAACCAATGCAAACAAACATATCTCTAACATCCACATCTTTCAAGTGACAGTGTAAACATAACGCTGATGAACTAAAACATTATGACCCACCAGCTTAATTCATTGTTTGTTTGTCCGTCTTTGGAACGAAATACATCACTGATTCCGCGTAACAGGGATCCGAGAGTTTGTGGGTTGTTTTGTGGGGGAATGTGGCATTACATGTCTATGCACAGGCCATGTAATTCGCGTAAATAACGGGCAACTGATTTGCGCACGCGGTGATGGCGCCCAATAGCGACCCAGATGGGTTCCGTAGTATTTACATCAGTCGAATTTGGTCGCCGAGACGTCAAAGTTAATAAGAGACGGGACTGATCTACCATGGTACACAAAAAACGTCAGAACACTGTTGCAGAAGTAACGGATAAAGTGTGCCAAATTCAGAAGAACGCAAAATCCCCAAGACTGGTTAAGTTTCACGGAAGCTCGAAATTTGGTGCGGACGTCAATGTGAGATGCTTTTAATAGTTTCCACAATGAAACATTGTCTCAAAATTTGGTAGAAAACCCAAAGATATTCTGGTCGTATGTAAAGTACACCAGTGGCAAAAAACAGTCAATACTGTCACGGCACGATAGCGATGGAAATGTTACCGATGATGGTGCCACCAAAGCGGAGTTACTAAATACAGTTTTCCGTAATTCCTTCACGAAACAAGGCGAAGTAAATATTCCAGAATTCGAAACCAGAACAGCTGCTAGCGTGAGTGGCATAAAAGTACATATCTTAGGTATTGCGAAAAAACTCAAGTCACTTAATAAAGGCAAGTCTTCCGGTCCACATGGTATACCAATCAGGTTCCTTTCAGAGTATGCAGACACAATAGCGCCTTTCTTAGCAATCATATTCAACCGCTCTCTAGACGAAAGGTCTGTTCCTAAGGAATGGAAGGTAGCACAGGTCACACCAATATTCAAGAAAGGAAATAGGAGCATCCCATTGAATTACAGACCCATATCACTGACCTCAATTTGCAGTAGGATTTTGGAGCATATACTGTACTCGAACATTATTAATAATCTTGAAGAAAATGACTTATTGATACATAATCAACACGGATCCAAAAAATATCGTTCTTGTGCCACACAGCTAGCTCTTTTTTCCCATGAATTAATGAGTGCTGTCGGCAATGGATCTCAGATCGATTCCATATTCCTAGATTTGGCTTGGTTCAAATGGCTCTGAGCACCTGCCCGAGGCAGGATTCGAACCTGCGACCGTAGCGGTCGCGTGGTTCCAGACTGAAGCGCCTAGTACCGCTCGGCCACACCGGCCGGCTATTCCTAGATTTCCAGAAGGCTTTTGATACCGTTCCTCACAATCGACTATTAATCAAATTGCGTGCATATGGAGTATCGTCTCAGTTGTGTGACTGGATTCGTGATTTCCTCTCAGAGAGGTCACAGTTCGCAGTGATAGACGGTAAATCGTCGAGTAGAACAGAGGTGATATCTGGCGTTCCGCAAGGTAGTGTCATAGGCCCTCTGCTGTTCCTGATTTACATAAATGATCTAGGTGATAATCTGAGCAGCCCCCTTAGATTGTTTGCAGATGACGCTGTAATTTACCGTCTAGTAAAATCATCAGATGATCAATTCCAATTACAAAATAATCTAGAGAGAATTTCTATATGGTACGAAAAGTGGCAATTGGCACTAAACAAAGAAAAGTGCGAGGTCATCCACGTGAGCACTAAAAGAAATCCGATAAATTTTGGGTATACGATAAATAGCACAAATCTAAGGGCTCTCGATTCGGCTAAATACCTAGGAATTACAATTACGAGCACCTTAAATTGGAAAGACCACATAGATAATACTGTGAGGAAGGCGAAACAAAACCGAGCGAGGTGGCGCAGTGGTAAGACACTGGACTCGCATTCGGGAGGACGACGGTTCAATCCCGCGTCCGGCCATCCTGATTTAGGTTTTCCGTGATTTCCCTAAATCACTCCAGGCAAATGCCGGGATGGTTCCTCTGAAAGGGCACGGCCGACTTCCTTCCCCATCCTTCCCTAATCCGATGAGACCGATGACCACGCTGTCTGGTCTCCTTCCCCAAAACCAACCAACCAACCAACCAAGGCGAAACAAAGACTGTGCTGTGTTGGCAGAACACTTAGCAGATGCGACAAACCCACTAAAGAGACAGCCTACATTACACTTGTCCGTCCTCTGCTGGAATATTGCTGCGCGGTATGGGATCTTTACCAGGTAAGATTGACGGAGGACACAGAAAAAGTGCAAAGAAGGGTAGCTCGTTTCGTGTTATCGCGCAATAGGGGTGAGAGTGTCACTGATATGATACGCGAGTTGGGGTGGCAGTCACTGAAACAAAGGCGGTATTCTTTGCGGCGGGATCCATTGATGAAATTTCAATCACCAACTTTCTCTTCCGAATGCGAAAATATTTTGTTGACACACACCTACGTAGGAAGAAATGATCATCGTAATAAAATAAGAGAAATCAGAGCTCGAACGGAAAGATTTAGGTGTTCCTTTTCCCAACGCGCCATTCGAGAGTGAAATGGCAGAGAAGTAGTATTAAAATGGTTCGATGAACCCTCTGCCAGGCACTTAAGTGTGAATTGCTGAGTATCCATGTAGATGTAGATGTAGATGTAGAAAGTGAGTTCACTATAATGCTCCTCAAACCACTGTAGCACGGACAATTGTACGGCTGAAAAGTGACGTAACCTTCGGGGAAGACATCAAGCGTGCAGGTGGTTCGCAGTTCTCAGCGTGCCTTCAATTACTATCACAGGCCCCAAGCAAGCGCAGGAGAATGTCTCCCATAGCATAATACTTCTCCCACGAGCCTGTGCCCGTGGTGCGCTGAACGATTCGAGCCGCCGTTCGCCTCGATGACGGCGTTAGTGGAGGCGACGATCGGCCTAGGTTGGCAAAAATGTGAATCAACCGAGGAGCCGACACGTTTTCACTGATAGACGGTCGAATCCCGATTATTCCGTGGCCATTGCAATAGTAATTGACGATGTCATTAGGTCAACAAGTGAAAACATAGGGGTGGTCCGCTGAGGAGTTCCATGTTCAACAATGTACGATGAACGGTGTACTTCGAAACACTTGTGCGAGCACCACCGTTGCGCTCTTTCGGCAGAGATGGCACATCACCATCTATTCCATTTTACAGAGCAAACAAGCCTCCGAAGCCTACGTTCTGTGAAGAGTCTTGAAGGTAGTTTCACTGTTCTTCTATCTCTTTCCGTAGATACTCACGACAGTAGCACGTGAACAATCGACTAACTTCGCCATTTTCGAGATACTCGTTCACAGTCTGTGCATAATAGTAATCTGCTCTGTGTCAAAGCCGCTTACCTGAGTGATTTCTCCCATTTGCAGCCCATAACTTTGTTTGGATAACCCCCGTCCGTGTCTGTTGCTCTTAGATACTTTTGCTGCCGCGTCATGTGTCCGCAACGTCACCTGACGGCATCCATCGTTGCGGTGGGCAGTGGTCATAATGTTTTCAGCGATCAGTGTAAAATAGGTAGCAGTATACAGACTTTTACGACACAAACGCCCTTGTAAGTACAATTAACTGTCACAAATCCATTATTTTTAACATCAAAAGTCTTTTCTAAATGAACAAAAATTATTTTAAGCAAAAGACGCAACATATCCTACATTTCCCTTGTTCTGCTACTGTGAAAATACGTCTGTACTCTTCTCATAAACACCAGCTATGTTAGTACACTGTCCTCCATCTGAAGATAATTGTGTGAACCATCGAAGAGCGTAGTGGCAAGATAAACAGCTGACTTACGTAAAATTGTTTTATTTCTATTTATCAACAGTCGCAGCGCTCACAACGCTCTCCATTACGGACGAAATACGCAAAAAAGACAGTAGCAGCAGCCTGGTGGAGTGGCTGGACAGGTGCACAGCAGTTCCAGAGGAATCGAAGGAACGACTTCTGGTCATAAGGAGCGCTACCTGAATGCTTTCGCAGCTGGTGGTGGCATCCTGGTGGGCTTGTGATTGCGCAGTGCATTGTGGTATGTGCCAACCGTGTCCTGGCTGTAGACACTTGTAAATAACTTCCTGCACGGAAATCTGCGAGTGCTGTGTAACTGATTGTTTGTTGTTTGTGGCAAGCAGGACATGCGACACTGTATTCTGTGAGGCAGAGCAGGCATAATTGAGTTATTACACACCGTGGGCATGAATATGTTATTTGGTGTGATTGAACCAGTGGTTCATTTTTGCTGTGCATTAAGATTTTGTTTTATTATCGCCTTGTGTGTATGAGCTGCCGCATATGTAGTTGTATAAAAGTTATTCTGACATAAGCGTGGGTTGCTTGGTAGTGTTGTACGTAGCTTGTGTCTTGCTTGTCTGGTGGAAGTAGTAATAGTACACCAAGGTGTAGTTACATGTTATGTTACTGATTCTCGATAAGTTTAAGTAATCTTTACCTTCGTAAGTTTTACAGTTATTATTTCCGGATAACGCCGAGTACAAGACACTGTAAACTGTCATGTTGTTGCCCTGTTGCCCGTTGTAATGTAAGACTGAGTTTGTTCTATATATGACATTGTTCTGTTTTTTATGTAATGATAATTGCTACATAAAATAATTGTTAAATTTAGCCCCACTTACGCACAATCACCAGCCCAAAACCTACTCCAACTAAATCCCACGCGACATTTCTAGAGTGATAGTTTAAATTGGACAGAATCTGGCACGATATCCCAGGAGGACATCCAACAACTCTATCAATCCAGCAAAGACGAATAACTGCTTGCGTAAGGGCCAGAGGTGGACCGACGTGTCATTGACCAGTTCGATTTGTGAAGCTCTTTCTCTGAAAAAATCATCCAATTTTTCCGAAATTGTAATCATTTGTTCGTTTGTACGTGCACATCACATCTACCTATTTCCGTCACATTCGGATAATTCCTTCGAATAACGGAAGTAACGCCACCACCGGTATTAATTGAGTCTCGGGCCGAAATAGTTTGTACTGTTGTTCGTGATGATCAGATCGGACAAGGTGACGCTGTGAAAAGCCTCTGGACTTGTATTGCGGAGGCCGGCGGTTCAGATTCTCGTCCTGAAATCCAGGTTCAGGTTCTTCATGATTCCTTTATTCGCTTAATACAAATATCCAGATAGTTCTTTTGAAAGTGCACAGCCATTTTTTGTTTCAGATCCTCCCCAAATCCGTTCCTGTCCTCCATCTTCAATGAGTTCGCCGTTGACGGGACATTAGACCCTATTCTTCCTTTTACGTATGCCGGCCGCTGTGGCCGAAGGGTTCTAGGTGCTTCAGTCCAGAACCGTGCTGCTGCTACGGTTCGAATCATGCCTCGGGCATGGATGTGTGTGATGTCCTTATGTTAGTTAGGTTTAAGTAGTTCTAAGTCTAGGGCACTGATGACCTCATATGGTAAGTCCCATAGTGCTTAGAGACATTTGAACCTTCCTTTTACGTACGATCGGTCCGATCAACACTGCGCTATAGGGAAGGAAAGTTTGCCTCACAAAGACGGTAGACGAGGCCTACGAGAAAGACAGGCCGCGGCGCGTATGTCACGAAGGTAGTCCTGCGCTCGCTCGCTCGCTCGCTCAGCTCAGCAGACAAACTACGTTTGTTCACCTGTTAACTCGTAACTAGGAGTGTCCGTGCAAACGAAAACTGAATCTTCTACTGGAATCCGCTATTATGGAATCTTACTGTTATTAGTTCTACAATGATGGGAAATCCATGGGATTATTTATAATTTGTTTCGTCTGTGCTGGCGTACAATAAAATAAAATCATGCTAAAATGATTATCAATTGCACTTCCAGCATGTAATGAGTACTGTTAAGCAAAATAGACGAAATGCTATAAACAAGCCGTTATACCATTTATATGGAGTATTGATCTTAAATTTTACTGTGGTACTGTTAATTAGTAAGATTTCATAATAGCATATTCCAGTGGAAGATGCAATTCTCGTTAGTACTTACACGCCCAGCTGCGAGTTGACAGGTTTAGAAACGCATTTTGTTTGCTGAGTTGAGCGAGCGAGCGAGTTCAGGACCACTTCGTGACGTACGCGCCGCGGCCTGTCTTTCTCATGGGCCTCGAACGGTAGATGTGTACTGTTACACAGAGGCCGCGAGGTAACCAAAGAAAAGTGCGTTTTTATTACGTGTGGATTAGGTCAGAGCGTCCGACACCAGTTGAAAGACGGCCGTTTTGGGAACTGGCGCTTTCATGCATCGCAGAATTGCTTCACGCTAAGAATAAGTCATTTGTTTCTTCACAGACATCACCTCTCTCTGCTCCAACGAAGTACCCTTGATAAAACGAGGAAGTGTGAACGTATTTTGCCACGAGTGGACACCTTTGACCGGATTCCGCGAAAGAAAACCTTAGGCTGCAGAATCTGTTTTGTTACGCCACGATTTGGGAGATGAAGCTACTTCTACATTGTTCGCTGCCCGGGCAACATGCTCTAGCAAACAGTTAAGCAGAAGTTTTGTCTAGTGTGAATATGAAGACATTTGACCAACAAATATTGGTATTATGTGAAGATCGTAGCCAGCGGCAAGCACTACAATCGCTTTCACGTAACTGGTGAGTATGATACACGTCAGGGAATGTAAAGTCGTACAGCTTTCACTTGCGTGTGTGTACAGATTCCACATGCGCAATATCTCCTATTGGCTCACATTTTACTTGATCCAGAGCAAGTGGTGATGTGGATATGCCTCCGTATTCCACATCTATAAAACAGACTTTGATACTCATTTCCCACATTTCAAGGGCTCTGTAGTACTAATTTTATGTATCAGTGATGCGGTTGGAAAGGCTTAAAATCTAAGAATTTCGAAAGCAATGTTAGCTATTCTTAATCTACGTTCACCCACACCCGCCATGGCAAAACTGTACAATTAATCTACTGATACATAATATTAATAAGGAAAAACACTTCTCAGTGTTCTGCAAAATTATATTTATTTTCTCGAACCGGTTTTCGGCTTCCCAGGCCATCTTCAAGTGAGAACTGAAAAATTACAGGGTGTTTCAAAAATGACCGGTATATTTGAAACGGCAATAAAAACTAAACGAGCAGCGATAGAAATACACCGTTTGTTGCAACATGCTTGGGACAACAGTACATTTTCAGGCGGACAAACTTTCGAAATTACAGTAGTTACAATTTTCAACAACAGATGGCGCTGCAAGTGATGTGAAAGATATAGAAGACAACGCAGTCTGTGGGTGCGCCATTCTGTACGTCGTCTTTCTGCTGTAAGCGTGTGCTGTTCACAACGTGCAAGTGTGCTGTAGACAACATGGTTTATTCCTTAGAACAGAGGATTTTTCTGGTGTTGGAATTCCACCACCTAGAACACAGTGTTGTTGCAACAAGACGAAGTTTTCAACGGAGGTTTAATGTAACCAAAGGACCGAAATGCTATACAATAAAGGATCTGTTTGAAAAATTTCAACGGACTGGGAACGTGACGGATGAACGTGCTGGAAAGGTAAGGCGACCGCGTACGGCAACCACAGAGGGCAACGCGCAGCTAGTGCAGCAGGTGATCCAACAGCGGCCTCGGGTTTCCGTTCGCCGTGTTGCAGCTGCGGTCCAAATGACGCCAACGTCCACGTATCGTCTCATGCGCCAGAGTTTACACCTCTATCCATACAAAATTCAAACGCGGCAACCCCTCAGCGCAGCTACCATTGCTGCACGAGAGACATTCGCTAACGATATAGTGCACAGGACTGATGACGGCGATATGCATGTGGGCAGCATTTGGTTTACTGACGAAGCTTATTTGTACCTGGACGGCTTCGTCAATAAACAGAACTGGCGCATATGGGGAACCGAAAAGCCCCATGTTGCAGTCCCATCGTCCCTGCATCCTCAAAAAGTACTGGTCTGGGCCGCCATTTCTTCCAAAGGAATCATTGACCCATTTTTCAGATCCGAAACGATTACTGCATCACGCTATCTGGACATTCTTCGTGAATTTGTGGCGGTACAAACTGCCTTAGACGACACTGCGAACACCTCGTGGTTTATGCAAGATGGTGCCCGGCCACATCGCACGGCCGACGTCTTTAATTTCCTGAATGAATATTTCGATGATCGTGTGATTGCTTTGTGCTATCCGAAACATACAGGAGGCGGCGTGGATTGGCCTCCCTATTCGCCAGACATGAACCCCTGTGACTTCTTTCTGTGGGGACACTTGAAAGACCAGGTGTACCGCCAGAATCCAGAAACAATTGAACAGCTGAAGCAGTACATCTCATCTGCATGTGAAGCCATTCCTCCAGACACGTTGTCAAAGCTTTCGGGTAATTTCATTCACAGACTACGCCATATTATTGCTACGCATGGTGGATATGTGGAAAATATCGTACTATAGTGTTTCCCAGACCGCAGCGCCATCTGTTGTTGAAAATTGTAACTACTGTAATTTCGAAAGTTTGTCTGCCTGAAAATGTACTGTTGTCCCAAGCATATTGCAACAAACGGTGTATTTCTATCGCTGCTCGTTTAGTTTTTATTGCCGTTTCAAATATACCGGTCATTTTTGAAACACCCTGTATGTTTCCAGAATGAGATTTTCACTCTGCAGCGGAGTGTGCGCTGATATGAAACTTCCTGGCAGATTAAAACTGTGTGCCCGACCGAGACTCGAACTCGGGACCTTTGCCTTTCGCGTGCAAGTGCTTGCCCGCGAAAGGCAAAGGTCCCGAGTTCGAGTCTCGGTCGGGCACACAGTTTTAATCTGCCAGGAAGTTTCACCCTGTATGTTGTTTAACAATCGCTTTTAGATTTCGTGACTTCATTAATTCATAGTTTTTCCTGGTATTACCAATTTTAACTATGCGTGTTTCTGTCCTTGTTAGAATTCTCACGTATTTTCATAGTATGGTGGATTCCTTGCTTTTGCTTGAACTTGAATTTAGGTTACAACGCACATGCCTCCTCTGTTAAAAGTTTCTTGTATTATAAAAGATTTTCGGCGAAGAAGGTAAGTTGAAACTGATGTTACTCCGAGATTTTCAACTGCTGGGACTACATGATTTGCATACCACTGCATTTACCACAAAGGCTAAATGTGTATGCGGAAAATAAGGTAACCAGTCACAAAACACTTTTGTTCTTGGACAAATCGGAGCTATTAGGTACGATTTTCAGCACTTGGAGACAGAGGTATAAGTGTTTAACAGCTTGATGCACGTGTTTGGTATTCAGTTGTGTTACTGCAGAGCAAGTATCCACTTTACGTTAAGCTTTTCTCAACGTTGACATCCTCTGTTGTTAGCCCTTTCTGGAGGGAAATTTCAGGATGTTGGAGCATAAGGTATATTCGTCAGTTTGCACCAATATTCATAATTTGTTGAAGCAAGGGAGCGTCTAAAAAAAGGACACATATCGACACTTTCCTCCGTGTGCACATTTCTAACACACGTTGGGATCCGTTCAACTAACAGTGAACTGTTTAGGCTCACCTTGTGTTTTGTGTAACCTGCCTACGTGTCTGTATGGACGGCGAGAACACTGCTGCGTCCAGTGGTGGGGTGGGGTATAAAGTTGCTGCAGTGGGCCCAGAACTGTGCACTGTCCACTGTGGGTGCGCGACAGTGTTGGAGCAGCGTGCGGCGCTAAGTGGGGGAGCACACAGCATCTGCATAACACAGCGCGACAGCGCGCCGCAACCACTGCGACAGCCGCCGAGCCGACGCCTCGCTGTTTGCTGCGCCGGACATCACACACGCACACACACGCACGCACACACACACACACACACACACACACACACACGGTTGCCGTCTCAGCCAGGGGCCCTTGTCGAAAGCTTCAGTACGCCTTTCTTTTTCAAAATAACTACCTTACGAGGGGCAGCAATGAATTCATAATTACCACCCCGAAAAAGATCAAGGCGCGACCATGAAACTTGGCTTTACGGTCACTCCTTCTCTACACATTCACACTTCAACGCGGCAGATTTGTGATGAATCTGACATGGCCCCTACGGCGTTAGCTGGGATAGATACCGGGGAAAACATCAGACAACGCCCGAAGGCCAATACTTTGAGTACGTGGAAGTTGTTGGGAGTACGGGCAGGCACCGTTTCTCTAATAAAAGCTTTTATTTTACGTTTGAAATTTTACAACTTTATTAACTTAATTTTAAAATATTAAGTGAACATTCGTCATCGTAAACAGCGATATCCTCGATATAGTTTCTTAATGAAAGTTCCTGAAGTATTATTGTAACAAATCAAGGAAGAGCTCTCAGAATTAATTTATAACGCTTAAAACTCAAAATCCATTTTTAAGGAAAGGAAAAAAATACAAATTGCATAATGCAAAGTTAAATAAAAGATTCTAACGCCACATGGCAATACCAAAATTTTCCTAGATATCGCCTGTGATCACTAAAGGCAATAAATTATTGATCCAAAATTTTAATGAAAACAACAACTTAAATGCAATAAAATCTGATTACTATCAACGTACATTCAAACCCTGTAGCCTCTACGATGCGCACCGTATCACAAAATATTTTCCTCCCTACGTGTGATGCATACTACACCCAATGAATTATGACAATGAAGCATAGACGTTATGGCTCAAATGGTTCAAATGGCTCTGAGCACTATGGGACTTAACATCTGAGGTCATCAGTCCCCTAGAACTTAGAACTACTTAAACCTAACTAACCCAAGGACATCACACACATCCGTGCTCGAGGCAGGATTCGAAACTGCGACCGTAGCGGTCGCGCGGTTCCAGACTGAAGCGCCTAGAACCGCTCGGCCACACCGGCCGGCCATAGACGTTATAATTAACCAGGTATGTAAATCTTTTCCTATCAAAATAAACAAAAAAAAACACACACACAAATCAACTCTATCCCAGTGGTTACATCAGTTAAAAAAAATACAATACTTATCTTTTGATTTAGTCGTGGTCATACGCCGTTGTGAACCGTGCTCTCCTTCAGGATCACATGCGGCTCGGGAAATATTTTGCACGATGTACAAAACGTTAAAAGGGCACAACCAACCTAAACAAATTGCATACTGGGATTATACGTCGATATGAATGCTGCTCGCAAACCTTAAAACGGGCGAGGGAATAGATGCTGTGCTACTGAACACTTCGACTATACCGCACCGCACCAAAAGCAGTACGGTGGGGTAGACAAGAGACAAATCGAAAACTGTTGCAAGGCAACCCCAGAAAAAGGAGTAAGAAAATATTTGGGGGTATAAACTCTTGGGAGGGACACATCAAACCACAGAATGACGTCCCAAGCTAAATTATGAAAATACTATCGGCGATTTCGACACGACAAGTAGAACCGTAAAATGCCGTAAGAAGTGAACGGCAATCAACACTATTCATAAGTGTCCGACTGAAACGCTCCACAGTTAATGTTTCCCTTACAGCAATCAATTAACAGTATCTCCAAAGTTCACCAGTGGACACTACCGGAATGTCAAATACCTCATTATTACTGTAGATAACAGAGTTTAACGCGCTGGAGGCCGACTTAGGTTTCTAAATAAGACAAACAATGATTCGGTCCCTTACTTGGCTCCACCTTCGATCCAAAACAGTCATTTACCTTAAAGCAGCTCAACAGATGACAATGCCGATATCAACGCTCTCCTCCCAAGCAACGTTATATCTGGAAACTGCAGTACCGAAGCAAAGCCTACACCACTCACAAGTCTGATATACGCGCAGCCAACGTGCACCTTTTTAGAATTCTTATGTTCAAAACAAAAACAAAAAATTAAAAAGCGAACCGTACCGGCTCAGAATCCACTTATTTCCATTGATTGCTTTGATCCTTTGTTCTGGGATCTTGGGGATTCACCTAATGCAATCTTGAGTCCTGACATATCCTTAATACTGTGATATACACTGACGGGGGAAAAAAAATTCCAACACCAAAATGTAATTAATGTAGAGGTAACTTATCAAAATGATTAACATTGTAAATTCACATGTTAATGTTAGAGTTAGGTAAACCACTGCAAATGTGAAATGTGGGTGCATTAATAACATGTGTAGCCACCAGAATATTGAATGCAAGCATTCAAACGTGCATGCATTGTATTGTACAGGCGCCTGTTGCCAATTTGCGGGATGGAGTTGCATGCCTGTTGCACTTGGTCGGTCAATACAGGGACAGTTAATGCTGTTTGTCGATGACGCTGGACTTGTCGTCCTATGATGACCCATAGTGTTCAGTTGGAGAAAAATCTGGTGATCGGGCAGGTTACAACAGCAGTATGCGTGTTAGCATTGGTTGCAGGCCCTCAACTGTCTTCCTTCCAACCAACACACGGCGATCATTGGCACGGAGGTAGAACCAGCTTTCATCAGTGAACTCAACAGATCTCTACCCTGCCCTCCAGTGAACTCTCACTTGACACAACTAAAGTCACAAATGGTGGTGGTTTGGGGTCATTGGAACGCATACTACTGGCCGTCTGGCCCATAGCTGTCCTTGAAGTAACCGGTTTGTAACAGTTCGTTGTAGTACTGTGGTAGCAACTGCTCCTCAGATTGCTGCTGAAGATGCAGTACGATGTGCCAGAACCGTACGGCGAACACAATGATCTTCCCCCTCGGTAGCGCCAACTAGGCGTACATTCTCGTTAGCATCGTTGCCAGGAATTATGTACAGTGGCTACATTCCTGCCACGTCTTTCTTCAGCATCGCAGAGGAACATCCAACTTGTAGTTCCATTACATCCATTAGACACCCTCGTCAAACTCAGCGGGGTGTTGATAATGGTATCTTTGTCACCTTAAGGGGACATAGTATGTGAAATTCGTTGAAATTTGACATTTGCTGTTTTCTACTCCATAATGATCTTTGGACTTTCCTGAACATTTTGGTATATAATATATTAAAATCAGACAATTGTGAGACCATCAAATAATATTTTGAATGTTAACATGTGGCTGTCAAATTTCGCGGCTACATATATACTGCTACAGTTGAGACAGTCGTAGCTTGGGAGCTACACAGTCTAGAAGACTGTGAATTGCTTTGTTTTGTGTTGGACATGTCAAGAAAAGGATGGGAACACATCTGCGTAACCCAAAAACCAAGCTGGGTAACACAAAACTGTCTGATGGCAAGACAATAAAATGTGCTGGAAAACTAACGGACAAAGTAATTGATGAATAACAGGAATATTATGGGAAGGCCATTAAAGATAACTGTGACAATTTAGAGAAGATGAAAAGAGCTGTGTGGAACACTTTCTTTTGTCGAATATAAACCGACGAAAAGCCATGTCATGCTTTGTGTTCACCTCCACCAAACACTTGTAAACATAGGCAACCTGAATTTTCTGGCACCTTGCATGAATTTACACATAAACATTCTCTTCCTTTGGCAGTAGTGGTGGCAATCAAATCTATATACAGAGATTTGGCAAAGCCTGAGCTACTAAAGAAGTGTTTACATGGGAAGACCCAGAATGTGAATGAGTCCTTCAATAAAGTTGTGTGATGCGGTGTACCTAAAATTGCATTTGTTGGCCTTACGACTCTAAAGTTAGCAGTGTCTGATACTGTAATAACTTTTAATGGTGGGAACTATAAAAGACTTAAGGTCCTGGATAAGTTAGTCCTAAGATTTGGACAGAATACAGCTAAAGGACTGTGGGAACTGGATGAGCTTCCTGTACGTGGAACAGAGTTAGCTACTCGGCAAATAACAAAAGAAGCAAGAAAGAAAAGGAGGTGGAAAGCACTGGGCTGTTGTGACACTGAAGAAGCCACAGGCTATAGGCCAGGGCAATTATAGCGCATAAAAGACGCAGAAATGTAAGTCTGTATAAGAATTTGTAATAAAAAAGTTGTAAACCTCAATTTCGCTGAACTACATTTTTTGCAATAAGTGACCCGTTCTGAAAAATTACTGGTGGTAGAGACATGAAATCTTCACAGCATGCCAAGTGTGAGATTCAACACATATGGAACTAGAATAATTAAAATTTTCTGAGTTCTTTTGTTTTTATGTTCATTTATTTACAAAATTATGTCAAAAAATTGAGTGTTTGAAGAAAAAGGTAACATGCTCCACAATACAATTTTAGTAATAATTTTAGTTCAGTGTATCTTCAATAATTATGGAAGTTGTAAGTTGGAGTCTTAAAAAGTTTCCAAGATAATGGATCACAAAATTTGATGATTTAATATTGGCGGAATAGGACATACAATGTCCCCTTAAAGGTATTTAACTAACATCTACTCACGACATAAATCTCAAAAGTAACTAACATGCACGACTGTTGCAGCGTGCTTTACAGCAAATCTGATTTGAATCGTCATACTGGAGCTACTACCGAGCGAGGTGGCGCAGTGGTTAGCACACTGGACTCGCATTCGGGAGGACGATGGTTCAATCCCGCTTCCGGCCATCCTGATTTAGGTTTTCCGTGATTTCCCTAAATCGCTCCAGGCAAATGCCGGGATGGTTCCTTTGAAAGGGCACGGCCAACATCCTTCCCCATCCTTCCCTGATCCGACGTGACCGATGACCTCGCAGTTTGGTCTCCTCCAACAAACAACCCAACCTCAACCCTGGAGCTACTAGCGCCACTCTTACGTGACTGAAGCGAAATCTGAATGGAGATCCTCTTTCGTTTAAGTCCCACAGCTTTTTCTTGGTGTTGCGATTTGTTTTCCATCAGTGTAGTTCAACACAGCACAAACAGAGAATTTTTCAGACGCTTCGAGCTAATGATGAACAATTGCATAAGATATGTTTGTGTACATTCTGTTGTTTGATCACGTTAGTCCTACCTACATTCAGTTAGGTTCGATGGCGACGAAATATGCGGCGCGATTTTCACGCGCTGTGCTGTCCTAGGTAGTTCTTTTCACATGTCAAATACCTAGTATCATTTTAGAACAGAAATACCACATCGGATACGTCCAGCATCTTGGTTGTACCTTTGGATCACAGTAAATCGTTCTCCACTACCACCATTTTAGCCATATCACTATGGAAGAAACCTTTAGCCTGTGTGTTACCCAAAATCACCCTGCATTTAAGAGCACATTAAAGTTTTACCGTTTATCATAGACGCAGCTCCTCTCTCGGCGTACCACAGCAGTCTCTTTGTCTGTCCAAGAGGGAACCAGCGTCTCTGTCACACTGTATACTACGTATGCTTTTCCCATTCTTTGCTATTTCCATATTCTTCTTCCGTTTTCATCTGTTAATCGTACCGTATTATTTCTAGCACTTCCTCTCACCATTCAACTTCTTCTCTACAGTTGTTTGTTCTACAGTGTTGTCATACGTTTCTGCCAGATTCCAGTAGTTATATTCGATAAGGTCATAATGAGGGAATTGCTTAATATTAATAAAATTGACATTTATTAAATTCCAGACATTCATTGCTATACGTATTGCCACTATTAGTTTTATTATTATTACTGTTAATATTATTTTATTATTATTATTATTATTGCAAATGGCTCTTATACCAAACAGACTGTAATGTTTACTCACTGAGGAAGGCTGGTTAGGTGTAACACACGGCCTGAAGGCCCTAATCTTACCGGATGAAATAAGTGAATAAATAACAGAAATAAATTTAGCATTCGTGCATGGTGGTTAGGCAGCTGAAGAACTCTTCCGTAGTGGGCTTACACAGCTGCGACATCCTGCTCCTGCCTGGCTCGGCGTGCCTTCTGAAAGGGTGTTTGCAGCCCTGGGACTCAGGTGGCAGTGACCTTTGCCACGTTAAAAGTGTCGTGGAAAAAAAAAAACCTCTGTGATCAAGCCCACATTACCGCACGACGCCGAGCGACCGCCGTCATAAGGCGTTATTTAGATGCGATATGCGGGTATGCACAATGGATGACCGAGAAAAGGTCCTATAATTAGACGTTTAATCTATACACCGAAGAAGCAATGACGGAAATAAAAGACAGGCTCAGAAGTGAGATTAAAACTCAGAGTTAAAGGGTATTAGCGACAAGCTTTGCAGATCGCAGCTGACATTGCCATTCTCAGAGTAAATGAGAAGAATTGCAGGAACTTTTGAACGCAATGAACTGTCGAACGAGGACACGCTATTGTGGGTGCAACAGCTCAG
This sequence comes from Schistocerca nitens, assembly GCF_023898315.1. Taxonomy (NCBI): domain Eukaryota; kingdom Metazoa; phylum Arthropoda; class Insecta; order Orthoptera; family Acrididae; genus Schistocerca; species Schistocerca nitens. Next base: position 927,120,778 of record NC_064614.1, on the reverse strand, counting down.
AGTCGTAACTGGGGCACAGTGGCTGCCGACTGCTGCTGAAACCAGCACCCTTCACCACGTACTCCTGTAGTACAGCCAACTGCCGTGTGGCAAGAGCCGGGTCTAGGACACTGGCCCCAGTTCAGGAAATTCTGCCTGACCTAGGCATGCGGCAGCAGTACGTCTTCTGCGTGATCAGCACCAGTGGGCTGCAGGCGAGACACAAGAGCAATTCGCGGTCAAGTAAGTATCTGAGACTCCGCCAAAAATGCAGCAAGAGCAGTCACGATTGTACCAGAATACAAACACACAAGCAGATACCACTGACGGGATGCAAACAGCGTACGAAGTGTACCTGAACAGCTACAAGTGTTCTAGGCGCTACAGTCTGGAGCCGAGCGACCGCTACGGTCGCAGGTTCGAATCCTGCCTCGGGCATGGATGTGTGTGATGTCCTTAGGTTAGTTAGGTTTAATTAGTTCTAAGTTATAGGCGACTGATGACCTCAGAAGTTAAGTCGCATAGTGCTCAGAGCCATTTGAACCTGTCCTTGTAACTAAGTAGCATAACTCTAAAAACTCATTTCATGAGAAAGGAGCAAGACAGGACAGATAAAGACATTAAAGAAATAAAAGATATAGCTGAGGCTGGTACCCTAGACCAAGGCAGTACCCTGGCGCAGAAGGTAGAAAATGGCTCTGAGCACTATGGGACTTAACTGATGAGGTCATCAGTCCCCTAGAACTTAGAACTACTTAAACCTGACTAACCTAAGGACATCACACATATCCATGCCCGAGGCAGGATTCGAACCTGAGACCGTAGCGGTCGCGCGGTTCCAGACTGTAGCGCCTAGAACCGTTCTGCCACTGGGGCCGGCGCAGAAGGTAGTCCAGGAACATTAGGGTTATGTAGACGTAATCGGGAAAGCAATGAAGGCACAGAAGGCAAAACTAACAGCTGTAATACATCAGAGGTTGAAAGCAGTGGAGAAAAAACCAAGGATTAGCATCGATAGAAACACTGAAAAGGAAAGGGAGAATTCAACCCCAAACTATCAGGTGTCAACTGACGGGATGGATAATCCGAACATCTACCAGCTCTTGAACCCTAACCTATCAGGTGAAATAAGTCGCAACTATAACATGCAGCACGTGCTGCCGACTTCTGATCCTGTCGCGCAGAGGTATTCGGAATACGATCCGACACATCAAAACAATACCACCTGAGAAATGGGCAGCTGCAGGCCTTTCTACTTTGCTCGCGGATGAAAACTTATTACAACACAGGTAGTCTCTAATTTCTTCTTCCGAAGGTAAGCAAACAAACCCAGTCGTGTTCATAGGAGCCTTCCGGAACGTTTCCCAAGGAATCGGACCGAAGCGCAGAAAATACGCTTTGAGGTAGGTTGTACACAGGGTGATGTTTTGCTGTGGGCACTGACATGGCGGAAAAATGTCACACCTGCGAACAGTTTGAAAGGTCATTCCTAGACAATTTCTGGTCCATCGCAGGACGAGAGAGATTGAGGCAAGAAGTGTTTAACCCGGTGCTATTCAGCTGTAAACACGGAAGACTCAGAAGATACTTCGAAAAGTATATAAATAAAACCCGTTACTGGACAAAATCGATATCACACGTAGATGTGCTAAAAATATTAAAGAGCCGACTACCGGTTGACATACGTGAGAAATTAATAACCACTCCTGAGCACGATATAGACAATTTCCTCTCAGATCTCTATTCCACTGATATTATTTATGAAGAGGCTGTGCAAACACAAAGTGATAGCGCGCAGGCGGATTCCTCACGAAGGTACTCACAACGCGGCGGGAATGGCAATAACAACCCACACGGTTGGCCGCCACATCCCCATCGCAACAGTACCAAAAGAAACCAATTTGGTAATGGAAAGGGGCAAAAATTCAAGTGAGGATATAAAAATTTCCTATGAAGCTAGTAAAATTAACTAACATGACCCTGGAAAACAGCAAAAGCCAGGTTAAAGTCCAGGGATATCTGTCGAGATCGTTCCCAACGGAAGAACGCCTAAGACAGGGAGACCCATTATCCACATTACTATTCAATCTGGTATTAGAGAATGCAGTAAGATCAATAACCACGAACCCAGGAGGCAATATTTACAATAGATTTCTGCAAATCTTAGTTTATGCAGATGATGTAATAAACAGTGCTAGAAGTACGAAGGAGCTCACATCAGCCTTCAAAGAGTTTGAAGCCGCTGCCAATAACCTTGGTTTAGAAATTAGTGAGACAAAAATCTAAGTATTTAGTAATAGAGAGATAGAAGAAACATAGATGATCTACAGTTAGAAGGGTACAACTTTGAAAGAGTAGATAGCTTTATTTATCTTGGCTCAGTAATAACATCAGAAAACAAAGTTGAGGCAGATATAACAAACCAAATTAAGGCTACTGACAGATGGTATAGAGCACGATTTACCAAGCTCAAAAGTGAGAACCTAAGTAGAAAATTAAAGCTGACGCTTTACAAAAGAATGATCAAACCAGTTCTTATGTATGGCAGTGAAGCATGGGTACTGACGGCCGCTTTGGAGAATGTGAGGTAATGGGCGAGTTGTGGTGCCCTGAAAATATTCTAAGTTCAGAGTTGGCGGCCACCACTGGGTCCACTCGGCAAACCGTGGCTCATTAGCAACTGCGTGATGCCGCACAACAGCTGGGAATTCCATGGTGACGCTGTGACAATGAAGGAGACATGCCGGGAGTGCCAAAGATGGTGGACATTGTGAAACCTTAATGACAGACAGTTCACAGTTCACATAGAAACTAATAGTAGCCAGAGGATACCTCAAAAACAGACATGTACATTACCATTATTTGCACGACGATTCTGATGGTGTAATCAGATTTTCAATATCTTTATTAGTTTAAAGTTTAGTATCTGATGATAAATTATACAAGTAACACCCAGCAACGAATTTATAAAATCTAAACGGTTCACCTGATTTTGTCAATCGACATGTTTTTAGAAGGGTATTAGTGTAAACCTAAATTGGTATAAATTACAGGCATGTAACTTGATTAGTACATGAGTTATTCGAGGTCAAAGTGGCCAATTACTATCGATCGCGTCAGGCCATAAGTACTCCACAGTGACACGAAAAACCGGTAGCAGCAAGTTCAAAAATATATTTATTCGTCTATGTCTTTGTTTATATCCGATATATACTATTCATGAAGAAATTGCTTAAATATTTACTGTGTTTTAGAACGCACAGAGACATTAGGCTACTGGCCTACCTTTTGTTTCTATTACTTTGATATATGTTTATTTGATTTGTTTATATATTTAATAACGTGTGTTAGAGCGTGTTTATGGTCCATCCGTAGGAATATTTATTTAATTTCAAGTTATTTAAATGTAAATCCAGTATTTCGAATGTGTTTTATTATGTTTGTGAGTGTGCATTGGCTTGGAGACAAGGCGGGAGCGCTCTAGCTAACCACAGCGATCGTTTTCAAAAAGGACACATGGCGAGACTTATGGAGGTTGGGAAGGAACATCGTTTCTGGAGAGGACACGAGGCAGTTCTGAACAGTGCGGCATGAGCGACAAAAGCACAGGACATGGGGAGTTCTGGAGAGTACGGCGCGACGGACGCTTGGTGGCGGGAAAGACTTGGGGACTGGAGCAGTTTGCGCGTAGTGGCGCGAGATACAAATATTTCGTAGTGCCGACTTGTGAGATTTCCATGGCTTCTGCAGTGAGGACGTAGTATGCATTTAGAAGTGAATATCTCGCGAGCTATGTTGTTGCCCATAGATATGGTTCAAATGGCTCTGAGCACTATGGGACTCAACTGCTGAGGTCATTAGTCCCCTAGAACTTAGAACTAGTTAAACCTAACTAACCTAAGGACATCACAAACATCCATGCCCGAGGCAGGATTGGAACCTGCGGCCGTAGCGGTCTTGCGGTTCCAGACTGCAGCGCCTTTAACCGCACGGCCACTTCGGCCGGCACCCATAGATAATTACGTGAAGTAGGAATCTAATGTTTCCCTGTTATTGAACTTATATTTTATTTAATTGCTGGACCATGAACACCAATAAGTGTTTTACAGTAATAAAGGGCATTCTTAAAGGTACTTTGCTATTGTACCCGTCATTTAAAGTCGTTATAATAGTATCTGCAGAATTTATTTAATTGCAATCTTTCATTTATAATTTTCTATATAACATTCAAAATTTGCAATTGCCGAGTGATAGGAACCTTCGACCATTCGATTCATGTGTATATTCATATTGTATACTGTAGACTCAGCGGTATTTGGCTTGTAATGCAGCAACTACGTATCCCAGCCTCTAGACAACGAAACCAGCCAAAACATTTAATATTTCAACTCTGAGTCTGAGAATACTTAGTTGAGGGCCATCACCACACCATAGCAGTTTATTATTGAAAGCCTGCGCAAGAAGCTAAATATATGGGAAAGTAAAGTGCTGAGGAAGATTTTTGGTTCTGTACAAGAAGGTGAGATATGGAGAATTAGAACTAATGAAGAAATAAGGGCTCTGTACAAAGAACCTGATTTGGTAACCTCAATCAAACTGGGAATGCTAAGATGGTTAGGACATGTCCAACAGATGACAGAAGAAAGGCTCCCGAAGAAGATGATGATGGAACATCCTGGTGGTAGAAGAAGGAGAGGACGACCGCGTGTGAGATGGCTGGAAGATGTAATAGGTGGCCTGAGAGCAGTGGGAGGGAGGAGGTGGCGCTGAAGACCGAGACAATTGGAAATCTGTGATTGAGGAGGCCAAGGTTCTCAGAGGACCATAGTGCCATGGAGTAAGCAAGTAGATAATATAAAAATAACCAAAGATAGATCCTTAGTCAGACAGGATTTAAGGGCTAGAGTTATGATAGTCGGCAAGCGTACAACGCGCCTCCGACCGGGGGCCACGACCCGAACGGCTACTGCCAAGTGCAGAATGCAAACGGGTGACAAAAGAATCCGCCGGCGCCTGGTTATAATCAGTACAATCAAAATTACGTTTCGAATAGCGGCCACGGACAACAAAAACCAGATACATAATATGCCCATAATTGAGTTTGCCCCTCACGAAGAAGTCAGTGCTCAGAGCAATTCGGAAAACTCAAACCGGTCTCGATAGGCTCCTGTTCGATGACCAGTAATAGGGGTGGGGTCATGGAACTAGTTAAAAGCTATTTCTCAGATATGACAAATTTGGTGATATCGAAGATGACCCGTGTCAGGAGGATATTACAAACTGTGTAGACGGAAATAAACACACAGTACAGGCAGTAATCGATGCACAAATATTTTGTTTAAGAGTACCCATTGCACTGGATACTGAAGCTACCACGAATGTAATTTCACAGGGTCTGTTTGACAAATTACAAAATCGAAGACATATATGGACACTTCCAGTCCAAAACTGCACAATCCAAACAACTGCAGAAGGTAAGTGAAAAGGCGTAAAATTGCTAGCACGGATTCCTATTCAAATTCAGAGCTTCTCTTTACAATGCATTTGTCTTCTGGTTTAAAGGCTAATAGTAAACTACCTCATCGGCATGGATGCCTTTGGGTACTACCAAACACAAATTGACAATGGTAAAGGTAAGTCCCATTTCGTTGTGAACAGTCAACAATATTCCATAGATCTCAGTCAAGTCAAACGCCAGACAAAGCAAACCAAAATGTACTGCTGACATTCCAATACAATTCACCATCATGTTTGAAAACACATGGGGAATTGAGCAATCGCAGGAAGAGAAAATAGGTCCTGAGACTGTGTGCGAAGGTGAGTGAGTCAGCATGAATTACAGAAGAACGAAAGGAAGAACTGCAGCATCTTTTAATGCGTTTTACTCATGTTTCTGAACGATGCCCTGGCATAACCAAATAATACAAATACAAAATGGACGTGTTGCCACACGAAACATTCTGCTTTTCGTCTTATCCCATCCCATGGGCCAAAAAGTAGGCTATAAGAAAAGAGATTAATATATTTCTAAACTGGAAAATAATACAACCGTACTAATCTCCATACTGCAGCCCCATTTTGGCGTCAGCAAATCAGACGGTAGCATCCGCCTTGTGCTCGATGCACAAGGAATAAATAAAATTATTGTGCCTTTCAGAAAATGGTCTGACAGCCTGGAAAATTTTGAAAATTTGTGGTACGTTCCTACGGGATCAAACTGCTTAGGTCATCAGTCCCTAGGCTTACATACTAATTAATCTAACTTTAACTTATGCTAAGGACAACACACACACCCATGCCCGAAGTAGGACTCAAACCTCCAACGGGGGGCAGCTGCACGAACTGTGGCAAGACGCCTCAGACCGCACAGCTACTCTGTGAAGCTGACAGACTGGAAGAGCAACTTATAAGTTCCATAGTGTTAAGTACCTCATGATAGTGGATCTCTGAGCCTCATGCTGGCAAATTGCACTACATGAAGATAGCGGTAAGTATGTTGCTTTTATATGTAGGAACAGAAGCTCTGATTACTGTGTACTCGCTGTTGGTTTAAATGTCAGTGCAGGTGTATTTATTTCTGCTTTAAATTGCGGCTTTGGACCTGAATCGTTACATAAAGTCGCTGTTTACGTTGATGATTTACTGATTGCTACCCCCACATAGTCAGAACACTAAATTCTCTTGGCTCAGGTCTTGTATCAGTTTTCAGAATATGAAGTCACAACCATTCTAATGAAGCCACATTTTGGTAAGAAAATGGTTAAATTCCTTGGACACATAATATCACCTGAATGCATACTTCCAAACACTAAGAAGTTTGATGCTATTAGGCACTGCCCTGTACCTCAAAATAAGAGACAGTTAAAGGGATATCCTGGATTAGTATCTTTCTTCAGAAAATTTATACCACAGTAGCTATTAAATAGTGATGCTCTACTGAATCTTCTATGATAGAACCACCACTGATTTTGGACCAAGCAATGCAACACTGATTTTGATGACATTAAAGAAGCTCTTTTGAATGGCATCATTATGACATGACCCACGATTTTTATATACAGACACGTCCTCGCAAGAGCTGGGGGCTTGTTTATTCCAAATCACTGCCACGATTGGGGAGCGTACCCCCAAAGTAATTAATTTTGTTGGTAGGACCGTATCTCAAGCTGAAAGAGCATTTTTTGCGACCAAATTGGCAATTCTCGCGGTAATATGGGCGTTCAGAATGGTCAGATATTACCTGCGGGGAAAGCATACCAAATTGTATTGCGACCATCAGTCTTGGTTCTTCCTTCTCACTTGTAAACTCTTGCACAGGAGGATAACTAAGTGGTGTTTGTATTTACAGGAGTTTGATTTTTAAATAGTGTATATCAAAGGTAATCAAAACGTAATTGCTGACGCCTTATCGAGGCTTCCACAAGGTTTAGACTAATTCTTGGAATTCGTGGAGAACAATTCAGAAATCATGGTTCTCTCAATGAAAGATAAAACACAATAGCCAAACCGAGTTAGGATGTGTAAAAGCATGGAGCAGCTAGAGCAGATGGCAAAAGCTAAGGCTAAAGCTGCTGCAGAACAATGATGACAGATTGAAGAAATTCTTATGATTTACCAAGGTGTATTGTTACACCAACACCACCACTTTGTATTATACACTCACAACGTTTGGGGGCACAATGGCGTCTCCAACTGCCTTCCTAAGAACACTTATTGTTAGTATCCAAATTTAAAACGAAAATATCTGCAGGTAGTACGTAAATGTGATGTGTGGTATAAGGGTAAGCATACTAAAAAAGTCAAAATTAATTTAACTGTGCACAATATTTACTAAAAGACCCTTGGAGGTAGTTTCCTTGAACGTGGCTCTACCGTATCCGCAAGGGAAAGTGATGTTGTTGCGCTATATTATGTTTTCTCATTGTATGACAAATGCTGTGCGGGCCAGTGACTGCCGGCAACATCATCAAAAGAATTACGACGGATTATCTACGCAAAGTGGGCACGTCGGAAATATTGTTGACGGACAATGCATCACGTAAAGTATATTTATAATGTGTGTGTTGTTGAAAGGAACATGAATGTGGGGTTTTATTATTTTGTTTATATTTTATTTTTAATTTGATTTTGGTTTCACTGCAAAGATATGTGAAGGCACAGATCGTTCTTAGATTTTACTGACACAAAAACGTAGCGTGGGATCCTGTATGGTTATTGAAGTTACTTAGATGAATCCGTGCTCAAAAACAGTTAATCATTATAGGCCATATACACACATAAACAAGTATTTCATCATTTTCAATACGTAAGGAACTACGTGTGATTCAATTTCGCCTTAGTGCCGGCCAAGTCTGTGTCTTATTGCACGTAACATAAATCGTCTGAATAAATCGTTAAGTACTTTGAAAATATCAGTTCCCTATAGATCATAAATGAAAGAAATAATATCGCCAATCTCAAGCGTCGCCCGGGGAAAGAACGGAACAATAATTACGATAATCTGAAATTGCCGCTTAATGGCGGCCAATTCTCACCGTCCAGCGATGTTCAGCTTGCTGAAATTCTGGTGGTGCAGGTTACAGTTAAAATTAACAACAGCAGTACTTTAGACATATATTGGAACTCACTGCTCAAATACTAAAACATGTACACATCTTATTGTGTAGATTGCGCACAATGGTGTCCTATCCGAACGAGACAAAGCAAGAGTGAGACTGGCGCTTTTTGTTTCACACCGATATCGCTGGCTCTGAGCACTATGGGACTCAACTGCTGTGGTCATAAGTCCCCTAGAACTTAGAACTACTTAAACCTAACTAACCTAAGGACATCACACACATCCATGCCCGAGGCAGGATTCGAACCTGCGACCGTAGCGGTCGTGCGGTTCCAGACTGTAGCGCATTTCAGACCGATACCAAAAGGAACAAAGATAATAATAATACTTATGTTACAGATAATAGTTTTTCTTTACAATCGCATTATCCCTTGATTTTCAATAGAGTTTCTTTTACATATGACAAATATAATTGCTTAATATCGTGGAAAAATATTTAATAATTTATAGTTCTTCTAATCTGGGCCATGGGACGTCATACATTCCTTACAGGCAATCGTTGGAAAGAGTTTATGAACACTCACAACATTAAACACGTACTTGTATCCAGGTTTCACTCAAAAGTAAGTCCCATAGCAAGGATATTTAAGGATTTTAACACATTTATCGAGACTTACACCCCTCACAAACACACAAGTTGGATCGAATGCGTTACTTCATTCCGACAAGTTGTTAACAATCTCTCACATAGCTCAACCGGCTTTACACCTACGGAATTACTGTTTGACAAAAGACAAGTAGACGACTGGGAAAAAGCTCTTCCCAAGGTCAATAGGAAGGAAATGTCACACTGAAGAAAAGGCTGAGTACGGAAAAAAGTTGTATGTTAGGAAATTAGGACGCACTGCAGAGTACAATGTTGGACAGCAAGTACTCCTTAGCACCCATTCAAAACCGACGAAGTAGGGTGAATTGAATCACAAGTGGCAATTATACACAGGGCCATTTTTATATAAAAAATCCCTTAACCAGGAATCTATAAGTTAGTGTCTTAAACAGTGGTAAGTAAAAAGGGCTCCACCGACACGAAGATTTTCGTGAATTTGTGCACTAAACAGAATTTAAACCTGATCAAGCACGGCTTGGAGAAATGTATATAAGTGTATATAAGAGATTACCTACTGTCCACTTGAATAAACTTATTAATATTGATGTTTAGTACTAAGGAAAGATTTGTTTTTGCCTATTTCATGTGTGTTGCCTTATTAGGACATAAGTTTTAGGTACGTAAGATTTTTATTGTATGTTTACCGGCCAGAGTAGCTCAGAAAAAATTACCCTCACAGAGTGCGAGAAATTCTTTAATTTGACACTATAAATATTAAACTACTGTGGTACAAAAGCATAAGGGCCGCACCGAAAATAAATAATTGTATGTATAAAAATTTGTGTGAGTGTGATGGTGTGAATGCATGTAAGAAAAAGCTACGGTGCGTCATATGTATAAAATGGATAAACTTAGGTCTTGTGCTGCCAAATCCAAAGGGGTCAGACCACTCATTATAATTCCATGTGACTGAGCGCAGCGCCAAGCTAGAGTTATTATAATACATGTGCACATGAACACAAGTTGTCTCAACATTAGTGTACACTTGTTCATTTGCACAATACTCGTACAGCCATATTTGAGCACAACAGAGTACACAAGAGTGATATCCTGCATTAAAATGAAGTATATCACCGACATAAAAGTACGCTGTTTACAGTCGATGATGGGACTTGTATAACGCAATACTGTTAGAGGCAGAATGTATCGGTAGATAGCAAACACGAAGTAGGTGCAGTAATGCTAGCAGACAGTCATGAAATGATGCAGTCAATAATTATCTCGAGATTAAAGAAGGCTTGCAGTAGTAGAGTAAAAACTGAATGCTTCTTCCTGCCCATAACATTTCCTGTAGACCGGTAGACTCATCCTAGTAAACTTGTCAGAGGCATAGCTAAGCGTCGTTATGTAGGCTTATCGCGATTTCGTGTTATGAAGCTTTCCTTCTTCCGCGTTTGTAACGATGCATACTAGCGTCAGGTGCGGTGTATGAACACAAAACTTATGCACATCATGTGATAATATTGTGTGCAAATATTTTTCAAAACTGGAAAATGAGATTGAAACAACGAAACTCTACCTGATGTTATAACATAAGACTATGAATACAGATTGTTCGCAAACGATCATGCAAAGGTTAATGCCTGAGAATAAAATATGATAAAAATGATAATGTCAAAGATGAAAGATGTTACGTGACATAAAAGCACAAGAGATGCATCTAGTATTAAATGTCTTCCATGTATAATTCCTGTATAGGGTTTATGTGAAGATTTGTAGAATATGTATATCTAATTTTATGTAAAGAAATGTAAATGCAATATGAAAATGTTTATGTGTGGAGTAAGAAATTGTAACGTCCCTTAGAAAAAGACATATTTTGTAGTAAAGAGAAAATATCGTGCATCGTATTCTGTTATTGTATGGAATTATGTATTTTTTTTATTATTATTTATTTTAGATAATATCTGTGTCGGCGAGTACGGAAACCGCACAGACGATAAATATCATACAAAGATGAAAAATGTCAATAGTATAAATAATACAGAATTAGCATTAATTTCTCTGTCTTCTTCTTGAAGTTACGGGAGTAAGATAGCCTGTGTCGCAGTTGTACATGCTACCGTAGTCTTCTTTTGTCACGGTTAATCGATGTACGCCATTACGTACTCATGTTTAAAAAAGGTGTGTATTGTAGATAAGTTAACATATTTGAATGTTTAAATAGAGTTATTTAGATGAAAACTTGCATTATTAATTGTTATAGCTTGCTTGCCTATTATCCCATCCTGTTGAGACATTTTTCAGTTATTTAAATATTATCCGTGGTGCAGAGCTGCGCTGCGAACGAACAAGCCGCTGCCGCGGCGCATTCAAACTGCATTAAAAGAAATTGATCATACCGCAAAGAAGCGGGAAGGTAATAGTGAAATAAGATCAATTCTTTCAGCTTCCGGACTTGCAGAGCAGAGCAGCAGATTTTATGATGTGTTTTGCAGGTTGACGCGGGCTGCTGATAATATATTGCTAACAGTACAAAAGAGATAATTTACCTTCGTAACATAATAGGAATTTTGCTGTGCTTAGTTCTGGTCTGGCAAACCTTATAGTGAAAACGTATTTTTCTCCGACAATAGTCTCATGTTCTTGTGCTAGTCGTGGTAATTATTGGTGTTTTACGCTTAACAAAAATCCACTGCAAAATGTTGAACAATCTTTGCGAACTGTAACATCAGTATTTCATAACAAAGCAATTTTCATTTTCAATAACTATAAAGTAGGGAAGATATGTTGATTTTTACAGTGAGTTACAGTAACCAAAAATGTTCCTTTAATAGAAGGCCAGATACAGAACAATAAGAACCTAATATATTCTGTTTTGTTGAAAATTAATGATTATAAAGAAATTCATGGCACAGCACTACTAAAAGGTATTTCGCGGCTCTTTTCGTATATGCGTTATTACGCGAACAAAAACAAAACCAAAAATAAATAGAGAAAAGAGTATATTCAATTTACGAGTTACGCGAAAAAATACGTAATCCGGCGTGTCAATATATTTTAAAATGTAAATACTCAGGTTATCGTAGCAAAGATGACATGTAAAAACTATGTATAGACGCATTGTAACGCTGAATACGAATATGATAAAAGTGATAATGTCAAAGATGAAAGATGCTACGTGACATAAAAATACAAGAGATGCATCTAGTAATAAATGTCTTCCATGTATAATTCCTGTATAGTGTTTATGTGAAGATTTGTAGAATATGTATATGTAATTTTATGTAAAGAAATGTAAATGCAATATGAAAATGTTTATGTGTGGAATAAGAAATACGTAACCCGGCGGATTTGCAGGATTGCATATGTGAACTAATAACTGTAAATGTGCTACGAATATGTTGTGAAGGTTTGAAACTCGTGATTACGTGTGTTCCCTTGAAAAAACGTGTGCCAGTGTTAAGCCATAACGAACGTTTATATCCTCTGTGGACTCTGGTATCGACAAGCCATTCTATCACAGAGAGGGTATGGAAACGAATAAAGGCACTGGAGACTTATCTTGAACCCATTCAAGGGTATTCGGGATGCTGAAAAGTGTGAGCATGGTTGAACCTCTGAAAAATGTGGATTACGGCAGGAACAAACGCCTGGGCCGTAAATGATATGCGTCCTCGCCACCGTATGGATGGTGTCACCATGCACAAGCCTCAGTCCACCACGCTGGAACAATGGGATGAACACTTTTATTGACTTTGTGTAACCAAGTGAAACTGTAGCACACTCATGTACAGCTCAACTTAATTAGAGCGGTAACAAACTCAAGTGCGCGCGCAGCATGTAATGTGAGTTGCGCACGCACAACGATGCCGCAATAGCACCGCTTAAATTCCAATAACAAACTACAGACTCTGAATTCAAATGCGTCTGTTGAGGCAATTCTTAACAATTTTTTGTAAATAATATTTGTAATAATTTATAAAGCTTAAATTAAACAAAATTGGATATATGCATCATGTAATGACACGGTTCAAAAGGCTCTGATCACTATGGGACTTAACTTCTTTGGTCATCAGTCCCCTAGAACTTAGAACTACTTAAACCTAACTAACCCAAGGACGTCACACACATCCATGCCCGAGGCAGGATCCGAACCTGCGACCGTAGCAGTCGCGCGGTTCCAGGCTGTAGCGCCTAGAACCGCATGACCACTGTGGCCGGCTGTAATGACACGTTTTGGGAGTAGACGAGGTAAGCTTAGCCACAAATAAAGGTCTCAGTACCCGGGCAGGGCAACAGTTTTTAAAGATGCAAACACTTTAATGTGTCACCTGCATACTGACGTCCAGTGATATCGATTACGCCGGTATAAAGGAGGGGGGGGAGGGCAGTTGTGTAGGTTCTTTACGTGTCCTACACATATACATAAATATTTGCGCCGTTTCCGTACGGCAAATATATCGCAGGGACGTAAGATGTCTGCACTGACAGAAAACAGAAGTACAGAATCAGCAATTATTTTATGTAACTCATTTGTCTTTTTTCTTCTGAACTGGTGCGAGAAAGACGTATGTAATCGATTTGTCTCAGTATTATGTTAAGTAAAGGTTGTAGTGTGTGGGAACCGCAAGTTTTTCATTCTGCTACCGAGCTACGTCCTAATTTCCTTCTCCGTATGCGACGAGGATTTGCATTTTAAAATTCAGCTCTTCGGAGAGGAAGTCAACTCGAAGACAAAATAGCCGCCGCAGCCACTCCGGCTTTGTTGTACATCGTTGGAGAGAAAAGGTAAATACCAAACCGCACACCAAAAAACTATAGGAACGAACATTCGGTAATTTCGAAGAATGTTTGCCTATCGAAACCGATGGCCGAAAATGGTATATATCGAACGTGCGATTCTAAATCGATCACGCGACTGTGGTGGCTTGCGTTATAATAAATTATTTGTAAGGTGCTAGGAAAACCCAAACGACTTATGACGGTAGTGAGTGGGATGTCTGGCATTGTAGACGTTTCTTCGGCTGATTGCCTCACGTGGAAGAATCTAATTCTATGCTTATGCAACGTAGAAAATGTTTTGAATTTTTGTCGGAAATGTGACACTCTACCCATATTTTTGCGTGACATTGGCAGAATCTACCCAGGTTACGGCAAGAAGGGAATGCTTCCCGAAGCATACACCTCAAATGGACTTACTCATGACGACAACGTGGACAACGAGTGAGATAAGTCGTTTCCTTTGTAATTATAACTATTTTAGTAACACTCTTCTTTTGTCGTTGCTGTAGTGACCACTATAAACATGCTCATAACGCCCGCTGCCACAGTCGCGTTATCGATTTAGAATCCCAAGTTCGATATCTATCGTTTGGAGCCCGCGGCTTCGATAGGCAAATTCTTGGAAATTAGCGAACATTCTAGTAATGTTTCAGAATTGCCACAACGTTCTTAACACGCACGCATCTATACCTGCGTGCGTTTCTGGGAAGATAATTTTTGGTGCGGCTCCCCAATAATTGATGCATATATCTCTCTCCCCAAGCAATATACTTTCTATCAATGTTTGTGCGTTCGGGTCCGAGGGTCAATTCCCATCACCTGTTATCCGCTTGCTGCAGACACCTTCTTCTAAGTTTATTTATGACGGGAAGTAATTAGCTTTCATGATAACTATTGGAGACTGAAATGATTGACCAACGCTTATTCTCCAGCAGAGTCACTCAGAACAAGAATACAAGTGAGCGCGTATTTCAAGTTTTGTGGGTCAGTGTGCTGGCATCTTTTCCTTTCCTTTCTATTCTGTTCGGGTATACGACGGCGTGCTGAAAGACCTCTGAATATTTTATTCTCTTCTCAATATCGGTTGAGGTATGAAATGTTATGGATATTACTCGGTCGACTTCCCCGCTACACTAAAGCGAGTTACAACCCTCTGCCGCAAGTCGGTTCCGAATTCTAGCAATGTAACATGGCGGTGAGTAACGCAACTACGCCAGAGCGTGAGAAGCAGTGTGGTGTAATCTCTCAGAAAATTCGAAGGGTTCGTTCACACATGGGGCATTCTATCCTTCAGCATTACAATGCCAGACCACACACGAGGATTCCGGCATCCGCATCAACCTGACTCGTTGCGTTCATTGTCATAGATCATCCTTCGGCAATAGATTATCTGTACTTGCTGCAAAGCGCCTTAACAAAGCACTGTGCTGGTTAAACTAATCTTCAAATGGATGACAACTTTACACTTAAAAAGGTTTAGAGAAGACGGTAATGTGATGGCTGAGCCAAAAAGGAATTTGCTCTAATGGAAATTGGTGTTCCTGCTTTGCAATGCGAAAAAGAGCGTAAAGTTGGAGGAGTCATATGACGAAACGTATCTGGTAATAAGGTGATAAAGGAGACCGAGTGTGTGGAGATCTCTTTGTTTATCAGCACATAGTCAGGATGGTTGTACACTCCTGGAAATTGAAATAAGAACACCGTGAATTCATTGTCCCAGGAAGGGGAAACTTTATTGACACATTCCTGGGGTCAGATACATCACATGATCACACTGACAGAACCACAGGCACATAGACACAGGCAACAGAGCATGCACAATGTCGGCACTAGTACAGTGTATATCCACCTTTCGCAGCAATGCAGGCTGCTATTCTCCCATGGAGACGATCGTAGAGATGCTGGATGTAGTCCTGTGGAACGGCTTGCCATGCCATTTCCACCTGGCGCCTCAGTTGGACCAGCGTTCGTGCTGGACGTGCAGACCGCGTGAGACGACGCTTCATCCAGTCCCAAACATGCTCAATGGGGGACAGATCCGGAGATCTTGCTGGCCAGGGTAGTTGACTTACACCTTCTAGAGCACGTTGGGTGGCACGGGATACATGCGGACGTGCATTGTCCTGTTGAAACAGCAAGTTCCCTTGCCGGTCTAGGAATGGTAGAACGATGGGTTCGATGACGGTTTGGATGTACCGTGCACTATTCAGTGTCCCCTCGACGATCACCAGTGGTGTACGGCCAGTGTAGGAGATCGCTCCCCACACCATGATGCCGGGTGTTGGCCCTGTGTGCCTCGGTCGTATGCAGTCCTGATTGTGGCGCTCACCTGCACGGCGCCAAACACGCATACGACCATCATTGGCACCAAGGCAGAAGCGACTCTCATCGCTGAAGACGACACGTCTCCATTCGTCCCTCCATTCACGCCTGTCGCGACACCACTGGAGGCGGGCTGCACGATTTTGGGGCGTGAGCGGAAGACGGCCTAACGGTGTGCGGGACCGTAGCCCAGCTTCATGGAGACGGTTGCGAATGGTCCTCGCCGATACCCCAGGAGCAACAGTGTCCCTAATTTGCTGGGAAGTGGCGGTGCGGTCCCCTACGGCACTGCGTAGGATCCTGCGGACTTGGCGTGCATCCGTGCGTCGCTGCGGTCCGGTCCCAGGTCGACGGGCACGTGCACCTTCCGCCGACCACTGGCGACAACATCGATGTACTGTGGAGACCACACGCCCCACGTGTTGAGCAATTCGGCGGTACGTCCACCCGGCCTCCCGCATGCCCACTATACGCCCTCGCTCAAAGTCCGTCAACTGCACATACGGTTCACGTCCACGCTGTCGCGGCATGCTACCCGTGTTAAAGACTGCGATGGAGCTCCGTATGCCACGGCAAACTGGCTGACACTGACGGCGGCGGTGCACAAATGCTGCGCAGCTAGCGCCATTCGACGGCCAACACCGCGGTTCCTGGTGTGTCCGCAGTGCCGTGCGTGTGATCATTGCTTGTACAGCCCTCTCGCAGTGTCCGGAGCAAGTATGGTGGGTCTGACACACCGGTGTCAATGTGTTCTTTTTTCCATTTCCAGGAGTGTATATAGCTTGCTGAAATATTATCGGAAAGTCGAGCGCCGTAGAGACAACTTACGCAGACTCTTAGCGCCATGAAATTTCATTGGAAACATCTCACAGGAGTACAGAATTCTAATCAACAACTGAAAGTGCAAGTGTTTCTACAGGTTTCTTTTTCAGGTCAAAGGGAAGTACTATTTATATTATTGTAAGGCATGTCGTGCTGCAAGTTATAGCTGTCTCTTCGAACTAGTGGTGCTAGAGTGACCAAATAGGGCCGGTTGGTTTTTAGATGGAGTTTTAACGCTATAATCCTCGTCTATTTTGATAACGCACAGTATTCTGTACTGGTATTCCCGACAGCTGCCTTGTAGTTAAATGATTTTGCACTTAATCGTAATTGCAAGCGATCAGCATGTATATTTACTACAGGGCATACACGACACGTCATTGGCGTGCAATGCGATGAGTATTGGCCTAATATCGTACCGGAATAGGTGCCAGATCAACCTGTATCCATTCGCACCTAGGTGCGACACACTGTTCTGTATTTATTGTACTTCTGTACTCTCGAACTGCTGTGAAGTGCGCGGCAGAGAGTACTCATATGTTAGGGTTTCTTCCCATTCCAATCACGTATGCAGTTCAGCAATAATGTTTCTCTGAATGCATCTGTGCGAGCTTTAATTAGTCTACTCTTGCCTTCGTGATCCCTACGGAAGCGATACTTCGGCGGCAGAAGAATATCGTTAGATTCTTTCTAATACTCGTCTATGAAATTTTGCGAGTGGAGTAATTCGCGTCTGTCCGCAACACTCAAACAATTCAGGTTTTTGAACATCTTCGTGACTCTGTCACTTGTGTAAAACAAACCTGTAATTATTTGCCCCGACTTTCTTTGCATATGCTCAATATCCATAACTAGTCCTACCTACCCGGGTAGCCGTGATTGTTAAAGCACCACTTCGAGGACGGGAGGGTGCGCCGGCCCCTAATCGAAATCACCCCGAGGCATAACGAGGTGGCGACGGCAAGGGCATCCGGTCACCTCTTAAACTAACCATGCCAAGTCCATTAATAACCATGCCCAACCTGCGCCGATGTGGGACGAAGGCACAACCAAATGACGAGGATGCATTACTAGTACTATTTGGTACAGCAAAGGTATGGTTTCAGAGAGCCAATAAAATATTTTTTTTCGTTTACTGTTGGTTATTCATTTTATTTAGTACTAAATGTCAGTGCAGACAAATAACACATGTATCTGAACAAAAATGTTTCATTGTATTTGTTTATATCGTTGCTATCTACAATTACATCTACTTAGATATTCCGCAAGTCACCATATAGTGTAGCCGGAGGATACCTTGCACCACTTGTAGTCATTCCCTTTTCTGTTCCCACTGGTAAATGGGGCGAGGGCAAAACGACTTTCTGTATGACTCCGTACGTGCTCTAATTGCTCTTATCTTGTCTTCGCGCTCCTTACACGAAATGTACGTTGGCGGCAGTAGAAACATTCTACAGTCAGTTTGCAAATGCGGATTTTCTAAATTTTCTCGTTACTGTTTCGGGAAAAGAATGTCGTGTTCCCACCAGGGATTCCCATTTGAATTAACGAAGCACATCCGTAAAATTCGCGTATTAATCGAAACTACCGGTAAAAAGCAGACCGCCTTGATGTCTTCCTTTAATCCGACGTGATGAGGATCCCAAACACTCGAACAGTATTCAAGAAAGAGTCGCACAAGTCTCCTTCACAGATGAGCTACGCTTTTCAAAAATTCTCTCAATAAACCGAAATCAGTCACCTTCCTTCCCTAAGGCACTTCGTCTATCTCCTGCAGTCACTCAACGACGACACCTCCCCGCACACTACGGCGTTATCAGCAGACAATCGCAGACTGCTGCTCACATTATCCCTTAGATCATTTATTTATGTACGCAGACAATGGGAGCCGCTCTACCACCAGTCCCTGGGACACTCCAGATGATACCCTTGTCACTGACGAAAATTCGCCCTCCAGGGAAGGGTACAGCGTGTGGCAGCGTTCATAGTAGGATATTAAAAACACACCATCAGACAGTAACTGTAATTTATTTATTACCTCTTATGTCAATTAATAGTTAAAGGTATGCCATTTACAAATGTGTAAGTCATTGTCCATTGCGTGGATTATTTTTTATTTTTATTTATTTATTTATTTATTTATTGTTCCGTGGGACCAAATCAAGGAGAAGTCTCCATGGTCATTGAACGAGTCAATACATGAAATTATAACACGATATTAGAAACAGATAAAATGAAATATAAAAAAAAACATATTCAGGTGACAAGTCGTAAGTTTAAATAAAGAAAATCAACAATGTAACACAGGAATTTGCTTAATTTTTTAGCTCTTCCAGGAGCTCCTCGACAGAATAGAAGGAGTGAGCCATGAGGAAACTCTTCAGTTTAGACTTAAAAGAGTTTGGGCTACTGCTAAGATTTTTGAGTTCTTGTGGTAGCTTATTGAAAATGGATGCAGCAGAATACTGCACTCCTTTCTGCACAAGAGTCAAGGAAGTGCATTCCACATGCAGATTTGATTTCTGCCTAGTATTAACTGAGTGAAAGCTGCTAACTCTGAAAGGGTACAGTACCGCCCGACATTGAAAATAGGTACGAAATACTTCATCATTCTTGTCAGAACAACAAATTTTTTGTGTAAAACTAACTCAATTTCAATTAATACAGCGAAGCCGGATACCAGTGTGGGAAAGAATGGCAATTTATTTATTTAATTGATCACATGTGCACTCCCACAAAATAAATCCCTACATCCAGTTTGGTGAGATCTGTGAAATGAATTAATGTATGGTCGTCTGCTAACCGCAGATAGTGAATGTGGATATATGATCATCTTTGAGTCGATCCTTTGGCCACCTTTGGTGGGACCAAAGAGATGAAATTTGCCTGAGCTTTGAGCGCCTAAATGTGGCTGACCAATACGGTAGCAAGGTGCCTCCCCACTTCGACAGAGGTGTGAGAGAACCTAAAAGAACGGCCATGTTTCAGCATTCTGCCGCTGGATCTTGTGCTGTTAAGACCTATTTTAGTTGTGCTCCATAATGACGAAAGAGTGGAGACATGGTATGCATGTGGAATATTTAAGAGTAGTTTGAAATAATAATTTCTCTATCTCAGGAACTTTTGTGGGGAGAATTAAATGTCAGGCAGGTAATATTAATGGGATTGTAGTAATCTTCGGAAGTGACCAACGGTCACAATGAAACCACGTGTAGCAATAAGTTGAAATACTTCCGTGGGCTTAAGTTAAGCTGAATTACTAGCGTGTGTACAATAAGTTGAAATATTTAAGAAATAGCGTGTGTACCATAAGCCGAAATATTTAAGAAATGGCGTGTGCAGGACTTGAAATTAGAGACGAGTACTTCCACGTGGTGAGTACTGTGTGAGTCTCAATCTGTGTATGAGACAAAGGATAAAGGGAAGTACTCGTCCATGGTATCAGTTGAGGACTCGCGTGTGTGATGAATATGTTCTTAATGTTACATTGCGTGATATGATTACGTGTGACGCTAGATTTAAACTCTGAGAGAGAATCAAGGTGAGTCGGCCGTCTATCCAGCAACGCCACTTGGCTTGCATTGCACAGGATGACGTGCATATATCTCCAGAGTTCATAGTAGGAAAGTAGAATTACAAAGTGGGGCAGTGTCGTGTGAAACTGGGATAAATATTAATTGAAGTGGGAAAGCTGAAAGTGATATTGTTGTGACTATTCCCTGTGTAGTATTTCACATTGTAGTGTGGTGTATGTCATGTAATTTGGGTATGTGTGGTTTGCATGGGAGAGTAGCGAGGTAGTTTCAAAAGATTAATGGGTTATCCTTGTTCCTTCTGTACCGCTCGGTCTGGAGGAAAGTTTCGTGATGATGATTGTGAGAGTCGAAGTGTGAGAAATAATAAAAGATCCACCATCCTATCCAGAAAGTGCACTGTAGCGTTAAATAAATTACGAGACCATTATATAGAGATTCACCAATGTAAAGCCATGCCCACTGGGCGGAATTTCTCATGTGTTATTGTTGTAGGTTATAGAATTTGTGTGTTTAGGTTAGAGAATTTATCGGAATAAATAAGATAGTGAAAAGAAAAAGATTGGTGGACTTTTCCTTCGAATTGTATGTTGTCATAATGTCCCGAATTTATAATGTGTGCGCCATTCATATTCAGTGCGGTGGCCACGTGTTAACAAAAGCCGTTAAATAAAAGACAAAAAGTAAATGTGGTATTGCCAGTGCGTAGTGTACAGTCAGAGTTCTGTAAATTACTGATAGTCAGATGCGTGTTTCCGTTGCGTATTATTCATACAGGAGGATAATTTGTAACTAAATAGTAAGAAACGAGAGTTCATGTTACTCGATAAATTAAGAATGAATCCACTCGCTTGGCAGACCACTCATCTTGCAGGCCTGACTGCTTGATGCCACAGTATGAGCAAGGCATGTGGGAGCCTCTCAACTCTTGGGAATAGGCTAATATTGCTAACAACAAACGACAGTAAAGAAAATATATACTGTGAGGGCAATGTCAGAATTCCCAGACTATTGAATAGGGGTCGACAAGAGGTTCTCGAACTTACACCACATATACGAGGGCGGTTCAGAAAGTAACCTCCGATTGGTCACAGTGCGGGTTGTGGGGGGAGTAGCGACGCCATCTGTGCGTTCACGCACTCAACAGGTCAGTCGGCATCAAGCCGTGGTCGAGTGAACGTCGTACCTGCGCTAGTTTAGTTTTTGTGGCAGTTTGAAATGTGTGCTGCAATAGAAAACCCCGCCAAATGTGAAGTGCGTGCTGTCATAAGGTTTTTTACAGCCAAAGGATATTCTGCAGCAGCTATTCATCGTGAGCTTTGTGCCGTGTACGGACCAAGAGTTATGAGTGAAGGAGTTGTCCGTGAATGGGTACGTTTATTCAAAAGTGGACGAGAAAACGTTCATGATGAAGAGAGGAGTGGTAGACCATCATTGGTGACTGCCGAACTCGTTCAGACAGTTGATGCAAAAGTTCGTGAAAATCGACGTTTCTCAATGTCGGAGTTGTCTACTGGTTTTCCACAGATTTCTAGGACTCTCTTGTACGAGATAGTGACAGCAAGATTGGGTTACCGGAAGTTCTGTGCACGATGGGTGCCCAAAATTCTTACCGACCACCACAAAACTCAAAGAATGGCCTCTGCATTAGACTTTCTGTCACGTTATGAGGACGAAGGAGAACCATTGTTAAACAGAATCGTCACCGGTGACGAAACCTGGATTAAGTACGTGAACCCTGAGACAAAAGAACAATCAAAGATGTGGGCACATTCAAATTCGCCTACCAAACCAACAAAAGCCTCGCAAGATTTTTCTGCCAGAAAACTGATGGCAACGGTGTTTTGGGATGCCAAAGGGGTGTTGTTGGTTGAATTCATGGAACGTGGTACGACCATTAATCAAGACGTGTACTGTGAAACAATAAAAAAGTTACGACGGGCTATACAGAACAAACGCCGTGGTATGCTGACTTCCGGTATCGTTTTTTTGCACGATAACGCCCGTCCTCACTCTGCTCGCAGAACAACGGCCCTTCTTGAGTCCTTCAAGTGGGATGTTATCAACCACCCACCTTACAGCCCAGACCTGGCGCCAAGTGATTATCACCTCTTCATGCATTTGAAGAAATGGCTCGGGTCACAGCGGTTTGATGACGACGAAGAGCTCAAAGATGCGGTCACAGACTGGCTCCAGGCACAAGCGGGTGATTTTTATGCAGAAGGAATTTCAAAGCTTGTGAAGAGATACGATAAGTGCCTCAATCGCTATGGAGACTATGTAGAAAAATAGTGCAAAGATGTAGTTGTAAGATGTATATATTAAAATATTTTTATTTAACTTGGTGTATTTTTTTAAATCAACCGGAGGTTACTTTCTGAACGGCCCTCGTAGCTCGAACAGCCCGTTTTTGAGCCAAAAATACTCTCTTTGAATCAGAAGAATTACACCAAAAAATAAAACCATACGACATAAGCGTATGAAAATATGCGAAGTAGATTACTTTTCGTGTTGAAGTGTCACTTATTACAGATACTGTTCTAATGGTAAATAAAGCAGCATTTAGTTTCTGAACAAGATCCTGGACATGGGATTTCCACAACAGCTTACTATCTACCCGAACGCCTAGGAATTTGAACTGTTCTGTCTCGCTTATAATATGCCCATTCTGTCTGATCAAAATATCGGTTCTTGTTGAATTGTGAGTTTGAAACTGTAAAAACTGAGTCTTACTGTGATTTAGCATCAAATTATTTTCCACAAGCCACGAACTTATTTCATGAACTACATTATTTGTTTCTGTTTCAATATTACACACAAGATCCTTCACTATCAAGCTGGTGTCATCAGCAAACAGAAATATTTTTGAATCACCTGTAATACTAGAAGGCATATCATTTACATAAATAAGAAACAGCAGTGGCTCCAGCACCGACCCTTGGGGAACGCCCCACTTAACAGTGCCCCATTGGGGCTGAACATCACTACCACCCTCAATATTGCGGAGAATTACCTTCTGCTTTCTGTTCTTAAAGTAAGAGGCGAACCAATTGTAAGCTACTCCCCTTACTCCATAATGGTCCAACTTCTGCAGTAATATTTTGTGGTCAACACAGTCAAAAGCCTTCGTTAAATCAAAGAAAACACCTAGCGTCCGCAACCTTTTATTTAATCCGTCCCAAACCTCACAGAGAAAAGAGAATATAGCATTTTCAGTTGTTAAACCATTTCTAAAACCAAACTGAACATTTGACAGCAAATTATGTGAATTTAAATGCTCCAGTAACCTTGTATACACAACCTTCTCGATAACTTTAGCGAACACCGATGTCATAGAAATAGGTCTAAAATTGTCAACATTATCAATTTCTCCCTTTTATAAAGTGGCTTCACTACCGAGTACTTTAATCGGTCAGAAAACCGACCACTCCTAAAGGAAAAGTTACTGGGCTAACATACATAGAACAATACTTCAGTATTCTGCTAGATACCCCGTCATATCCATCTGTCTCACAGAAACTTATTATATTTGAACTCATAATATGTTCAAGAACTCTGCATCAAACCGATGTCAAGGATACTGGTCTGTATAAATTTGAGGGCTTGTTTTCGACTACCGAATTAGACTCCTGTCAAATGATGCCCCCTCTTCACAACACATTCATCTAGGCGGCGTTGGAAGCTTTCCATAACTCAGTATAACGTATTCCTTGGGACATTGCCGACGGCAGTTCTGATGTGATGCTTCAACTGAGGAATGGTGGCACAACGTGTTCGGAACAATTCTTGCTTCAGGTAGCCCCGAAGGAAAAAGTCTGCACATTAAAGGTCAGGTGAGCGAGGCGGCCAGGAAATGTCACCAAAACGGGAAATTACTCTGCCAGGATCGGCCGCTGTGACCGAGCGGTTCTAGGCGGCTCAGTCCGGAACCGAGCTGCTGCTACTGTCACAGGTTCGAATCCTGCCTCAGTTCCACAGTGCTTAGAGCCAACTGTACCACGAACTTTCTGTCGCAAGAAATCCATGCAAATTCTGGCCACCATTCCTGAATTGAAGGCTCGCATTGGAACTGCCGTCGGCAATGTCCCAGGGAATACGTTACGCCGAGTTATGGAAAGCTTCCAACGCCGCCTAGATGAATGTGTTGTGCAGAGGGGGCATCATTAGACAGGAGTCATATTCAAAAAGTAATCCACCCAATGAACAATGGCTTACACATTTGTAAATGGCATACCTTTAACTATTAATTGACATAAGAGGTAATAAATAAATTACAGTTACTGTCTGATGATGTGTTTTTAATATCCTACTATGAACGCTGCCGCACCCATTACTATGTTCTGTCACTTAAGAATCTTACAGGCACTCACAGGTCTGGGAACGTAATCCGTATGCTCAGAACTTTGTCAATAATCTGCAGGGGGGCACCATCTCAAAGGCATTCCGGAAATCTGGAAGTTTCTCTTCGTCCATGGTTCGCAGAATATGACGTGAGAAAAGAGCAAGACTGATTTTTCACGAGAGATGTTTTCTGAATTCGCGATGATTTGTGGACAGAATTTCTGTCTCACAGAAACTTATTATATTTGAACTCATAATATGTTCACGAACTCTGCATCAAACCGATGTCAAGGATACTGGTCTGTATAAATTTGAGGGCTTGTTTTCGACTATAGAATCAGAACAACTGAATGGTAGGGCGGTGACGAGGAGAGGTCTTATTGTTGATCTGTGGCGTGACTGGTCTATTGGTTTTAGTGCGTATGTACATGAAAAAATCATTTGAATTAATACGTGTACCGTTATGATGTGAACTGCGGAAAGATAGTGAGTATTATTGAGTTATTGTGAAGTGTGTGCTCTGTTTCTATTTGTGAATAAACTAAGAGAGCATTCGCGTGTACAATGGACGATAATCGGTGGGTCAATGGTACAGCACTGCGTGTGCACGACGTCAGATTTGAACGTTTCGAGGATTGTGCCTTGCTGTGAATAAACCTTGAACTGTATTGCGGGTGCTACTGAGTAGCACATTGTATAGTGCGATATAATCTGTCGAGACCCCTATACATCAGAGCAGTGTATTTCGAACTGCGCACACTCTGCGTAATCAGTCCCAAGACATCGAACTCACGACGACTGCTGCGACTGTAGAGAAGCTCTATTACCCGTAACGGATGTACAGGACTGCTACAAATGATTCATTAGTTTTCAGAGCTTCGTATTTTCCAAAGTATTACATGTACAAATATTATTGATGCTTAGAACCGTGAACTCACCAAGTTTGCATAATATGAGAAACGCCTGGTCACAGGACACACGTCCAAGTAGTAGCAAAGTTCAGTCCATATCTTATGTAGCAACATCCTGACAGTGGCCATCACAGCTGCATTGTGTTCTCTGAGCTGCCGTAGTGTTCTAAGCAGTGGGGGCACGTGAACTCTGTCCTTCATGTATCTTCAAAGGAAAGGGTCATACGGCACTGTCAGGTGGCAGAGGGGCAGAGGAGCGGGGGGGGGGGGGGGGGCAGGCAAGGGAACAGAGTCTCATCATCTTTACCACTACACCAATTATTCCTGCAATGCGGAAGTTGGTCGTTTAGGTAGCGCGAACATCGATGCTCCAATGAAGTGCCCTGTCTTTTCGGAAAGTGAAATTCTTGGAATCAACAGTCAGTTCTGAAACAAACCTCAACTGTATCATATCGAGGTCACAGGTACCCATCACAGTCTTCTAACGTAAGAAAAAAGAGGCACGCAGCTTTGTCTCTGGTAGTGCGCACAAAACATTAAACTTCAGCGAATCTCGTTCACCCACCGCCATTTCATTTGGAATATATTACGGCGATAAACCTTTCCATATAAATGGAGGGTTACTTAGTCGCTGAGTATCAGCTTGCAGGCGAAAAGTTTATCTTCGTGATTTTTCGTCGTTTGTCAGGGCACTGCACGTGTAAGGCCAACTGGTGGGCACAATGGAAACTCGGTGAGCTTACGAATTTATTTATGCATCAGTCGTATTTGCACGCGAAATAATTTGGAAAATATAGAAATCTGGAAACGAATGAGTCATTTGTAGTAGTCTTGTGCAACGGATCTGGGGGACATTATTTTCAGTGCAGAGTCGCGAAATACCAGCGTCGCCTGAGATCGTTACCAAACTATCTCCGAGTCCTGCAACGAGGTGAGGCGCAGCCAGCGCAGAGAATTTGAAAGATCAGGCTCTCAATTGCAAAAGAAACGTAGTACCTATTTTCACTTTAAAATAAAATGTACCATCCGGAAAACTGTAATTTGTTTATATACGACATTATCATTGCAGCAGTGCCAAAATATAGACCGGTTGCACTGTAACATGGAAACACTGTGAGAAATGTTTGCTTCAACATAAATGCAGATGCTAGCCAAACCTACTGGTAGCGCTGTTGTATTTGAACAGAAACGGCGTCTGCGAAATGTACTCAACATGTTGTCAATATCAGTCGAGGTCAGAACAGTGTTCTGTGTAGTTGTGAGTGCATTATGTAGGAGTTAAGTGAGATCGAACGTGGGCAAATTGTTGGCGCTCGTCGGCCGAGCGGTTCTAGGCGCTTCAGACCGGAACCGCGCTGCTTCTACGGTTGCGGGTTCGAATCCTGCCTCGGGCATGGATGTGTGTGATGTTCTTAGGTTAGTTAGGTTTAAGTAGTTCTAAGTCTAGGGGACTGATGACCTCAGATATTAAGTCCCATAGTTCTCAGAGCCATTTGAACCATTTGTTGGAGCTCGTACGGTGGATGCTTCCGTAAACAAGATACACCAAATCGAAGATTTATACCGCCTACAGCTAAGTCACAAAGCGGGCAAAACTGTGTTTTGAATGTTCGTGACAGGACGGTCAGTGAAAATAAGAGGCCGACAGCTACAGGATTGCGCTGCAGCCATGGACTGTGCGGCTGGTCCCGGCGGAGGTTCGAGTCCTCCCTCGAGCATGGGTGTGTGTGTTTGTCCTTAGGATACTTTTAGGTTAAGTAGTGTGTAAGCTTATGGACTGATGAACTTAGCAGTTAAGTTCCATAAGATTTCACGCACACATTTTCACTTCAGGATTGAATATCACACTCGCGAATCCTTTCAGTACGAAAACAACACGTAGGGAGCCCCAGAAGCAGTGAATTGCAGGGTGAGCTTCTATTCCAATTGCCTCACAAGGGAAAGCGTGTTGTCGACGCCAAACTCCTTGGACAATGGAGTAATGGAAGAAAGTCATTTGGTCGGATGAGTCTTGTTTCACACTGTTTCCAAATCCTGGCCGAGTTTACTTCCAGAGAGCGAAACATAGCGGAGGTTCGGTGATGATTTGGGCAGTCATATCGTGGTATTCCATGGGCCCAAGTTCATCAAATATTACCTGAGATATCACGTTAGTCGTGGCAATGTCATAGGTACATTTAAATCGAATATTTGTGAGTTAACTATTACTTGCGCTGTTTCCTCACCTTTCCCTTCACGTTTAATGGTATTGCCTGGTACAATTCATCGTTGATATCTTTTGGTTCAAATGGCTCTAAGCACTATTGGACTGAACATTTGAGGACATCAGTCCCCTAGACTTACAACTGTTGTTGTTGGGGTCTTCAGTCCTGAGACTGGTTTGATGGAGCTCTCCATGTTACTCTATCCTGTGCAAGTTTCTTCATCTCCCAGTACTTACTGCTACCTACATCCTTTTGAATCTGCTTAGCGTATTCATCTCTTGGTCTCCCTCTACGATTTTTACCCTCCACGCTGCCCTCCAATGCTAAATTTGTGATCCCTTGATGCCTCAGAATGTGCCCTACCAACCGATCCCTTCTTCTAGTCAAGTTGTGACATAGATTTCTCTTCTCTTCAATTCTATTCAATACCTCCTCATTAGTTATGTGATCTACCCATCTAATCTTCAGCATTCTTCTGTAGCACCACATTTCGAAAGCTTCTATTCTCTTCTTGTCCAGACTATTTATCGTCCATGTTTCACTTTCATACAAGGCTACACTCCATACAAATACTTTCAGAAACGACTTCCTGACGCTTAAATCTATACTCGATATTAACAAATTTCTCTTCTTCAGAAACGCTTTCCTTGCCATTGCCAGTCTACATTTTATATCCTCTCTACTTCGACCATCATCAGTTATTTTGCTCCCCAAATAGCAAAACTCCTTTACCACTTAGAACGACTTAAACCTAACTAACGTAAAGACATCACACACATCCATGCCCGAGGCAGGATTCGAAACTGCCACCGTAGCAGCAGCGCGGTTCCGTACTGAAGCGCCTAGAACCCCTCGGCCACGGCGGCCGGAAGTTGATATTCCTGATCCGATCATATCTAATAAAACAGTTTTTAAGCAGCTTTATGCCCACAAGTCCTTCACTGGTCGTCGAACGGGGGCCTCTCGAGACCTTTTTTAGTTTTCCTGGCTAACCGGGATGTTGATCTCCTCATTTGAGGTGATATCAGCTAAGTGTACTTTGTGGGTTTGGTTCCCAATTAGTGTCTCGCGCAGCTCTTCATTCGAAATCTCGTTGGCCCTGCCCACTACTTAAAACATAATTGTGGCTATATTGGCTCTAATAAGCTGTTGGCGGATTGTTTGATTGTCTGTATGCGTTTTGTCCGTGCCAACTGCCTCGCTGGTTAATGCCACGAGTCAGCGCTGCATTGTGCACCTGCTGGCTGTACCCTTTCTGATCAGTGGAGCACTATTGATAAAATTATGTTCTTCATTGTTCTTGTAACCTCGTTTACATTTTTGGCCTTTCCCGTTGTCAAAGTGTTTCCTATTACCATTGTTGCGAGTTGGGTACGGTTCCCAACTACGTTGGTTAATGTTATCATTTCCATTTTGCTGTTCGCTACATCTTGGGGGTTCAACCTGAGCCCTTCCTCACAAATGAGGCCAATGGAATCAAGTACTGATAAAAAAAAATACTCTATGTCATATTCTGGAATTGTAAGTACTTTTTAACTTACGTGGGCAGGTAGACGGCTTTTCAAAGTCTTTAACACGTCCACATGGGAGATAAAATTCTTCCAGCATCAAGTTTGTTCAAATACTTCTCAAACCATTTTCTTACCCCCCCCCCCCCCCCACCTGGTGTTTGCTTCTGAATGGTAACGGATTAAAAACTTCACGGCGCAACCTCTTCAGTACTGTGGCGGACCAAAATTTATCGAAAACTCCTCTCTCGAACTGTTCATAAGTGTGACATCTTTCTTCCGCGTCCGTGGCCTATAGCAAGACGTCGCCTTGCGTGTACTCTGCAACGAAACGGATCTTTTGTGGATCCTTCTAATTTCTAGGCAACACATTACGAAATGCCTTTATGAACACCAGCAGATTCCTTCTCTTGTCTTACGATGAAAAAAAAAAAACTGTCTACGCCATAATAAACCTTCCTCCGCTAATAAGGCGGGAAGACTTGCAGCAATGTCTATTGCCGGTGTGGCATTGTTTTGGTACGTTGGATTACATACGGCTGCGCGGTAGGTACAGTAATCGGCAACGCCTGCTGCATCTTATAGCTCCTATCTACTTCGTTCGACGGGCATGTAACAAACCGCGGGTATGTACTAGGATTATCTATCCGGTCTAATGGAACTTGACTGCTTGACGTCGGATTTTCTTTTATTACTTGTGCAACAGTGATTAAGCTACTCCGCAACTTTTTCTCCGCTGCGTTTATGCCAAAATCTATCCTAGCCAATAGTTCATTCACTTTTGCCTTCATCACCTCCTCGACCACTTCTGTGTAAGTTCCATGTTCATGAACTACCTTTCGCGCAAGGGTACGACCTTGGTCTAGCACTTCTGCTTCAGCTCTAACCTTTAATTCTTTTACATCTTTGTCAGTTCTTTCCTGCTCCTAGTGCGCAAACTGAGTATTTAAATTTAAATTACCTAGTTGCAAAGACGATTCCTGTATCTCTCCTAGTAAAACTTTGTATACTGACTGAAACTCGTTTACAGCACCCGTCAGGGAGTCCGAATTCCTACATATTTGCGATTGTGCCTCTTGTATTTTAGTTTGTACATCACTTACACCCTTTTACTTACCTGCCAATTGTCCTTGTGCCTCGTCCACCGGTGACACTCTTTAATTCAAGTTATTTATATCCTGGGATAAGTCAGTGAGCGACTCTGCTCTTAATTTCTTTCCGATGTTTACGAGTTTAGCCGTTAATTCATTGGACAGGTTAATACGTCAATTCTGAGTCATCGAACAGCTGTGCTAACTCTAAGACCGTCAAACGTCCGTTTTTATTCATTACTAAAAGTGTTAAAATTTAGTGTTTGTGTTCAGCAAATTTGTCAAATTTTTGCTTTTGTTCGTTTGTGAAATAATTTTTTAAATCATTAAATTGTTGTGCTTGTGTGTTCAATTTCGCGTCAAAGTATCTCGTTATCTGCTACATTAACTGCGTCACGTTCGGGGTACCGGGTCTGCACATCACATTTCGTTCAGTTATATTCCCATTATGTGTCTGTGTCACAGATAGAGTGTAATTTAGCGAATCCGTACTATCGCGCCTTTCATTCTTACCACAGGATAAATTGCTTCGTCTACCGTAACGAAGGTAGCATCACATATTACAACATTGCTGTTGACCGTGTCTATAGCATTTATAGCGTATAGCTGGCCGTTGTCCAGGCGACCTCCATTTTCAAATTCACTATCATTTGTTGTTACATCCGTGTCGGCGGCATCTTGTGCTCGCATATTAGCTAATGGACTACTAACAATGGATCTGTGTGACGTACTCACTTTCGCTACTTTCAATAAAATAATTAAACAACTGAGAATTGTGGAACAAAACGTCCTTTTCTTAATTGTGATGATACCACTTCACAACCTAATCTGTGGTACGTCACTGGCATATACTACAACTCACTGTCAGCGTGACATAACTGGACGCACATCAGAATAATTTCTTAACATAAATATCTACATTTTTAAAAAGAATGCTTCAAATCAGAATATCATTTGGAAAAGGTGCTATGACTACTCTTGGAAGAGGAGTTACTAAGCGCAGTCATGCAAGCAACATGTAAATTTTCTTACCATCAAGTCACTCTTTTCTGTCTTCTCTATACTAATTCTCCAGTTAATCCTCTCTGGTTTCTGCATACCATGTTCTGCCACTCCTCCTTTATAATGGCAACAATATTCCAACCACGTAACGAAAATAGACACTTACAATTAATGTAATGAAAGATTACAAAATACACAATTATATAATATTTAAACAATAATAAATAATATTTAAACAATAGCCTGATGGTTTCTCTCTGTGGCACTGTCCAAGGAGCGGTCGCCATTGTATAAAAATATAATTAATTTGGTGAGAAAGAAAGGTATGATGATAGTATCGTACTTACCAGCGCCTGTCGATTGGTAAAGTTTGTTTTTATTTTTTCTTTTGCACAAAAACCATGCAAGACATGACGATAAGTACTGCTTTCAGTCATCTGCAACATGAACTCGAAATTAGTCTTGAAAGTTCTCTTCCTATTAATGATAATTACCGCTTCTCTCTCGTAGTACGACAACGCCGATGACGATGCGGCGGTCGTCTTCTTGGGGATTATTCCCATGCATCCGGAGATTTGCTGCAATGGTTCATGACGCGCATAGAGAGGAACAGGTGTACTTGAAGCTCGTAGAAATAAAATATTTTTCTTTCACGAGCTATCCATTTTTTAGTTGTTAGACACATAGAGAACAACTATAAGTCCGTACACCATGGCGGACGAGAACAGAAGAGTTATGTTACAAGCATCAAAACAAGAGATGTGCTGTAAAAAAGCTGAAGATACACCGTTTTCCGCCCTCTCAGATTACACTGATGCTGCGTAATACGAATTAGAACTTCTTTGGCTCATTAAACTGGCGCTTGTATGAGTTAATACATCTCCTATGTCTATGCAGATAAGCCTTATAGATACCCATACACACCTCCACCTTTCTAACCTGTACTTGCCACTATTTTACGGGAAGAGTAGTATAAGACTCCCTTGAAAACCGAATAGAACCTTTATTCGTCCATTCCGAGACAAGTGGAAGTATATGAGTGTTGACGGTTTTCCTACACCGTATTAGGCATGGTAGGGCGTTGCGTTTCTAGTGTTTCCATATTTTTATCCAGCCCCTGCTAATGTAGTGTTCGCTCCATTTCCCTCAATGCAGTATATCCTCTATTTAATAAAAATAATAGTCACACATGCTCCCGTTCATTCAGTACATTTAAATGTTTCGTAGATTCTCGATAACAAAATAAATATTTTTCTGAAGTAAACCGATTTGCAAACCACCACCATACAGGGTGCGCGAACCTATCATAAATGTGTTTCGTTGAGATTAATAGCCGCTAACCGCAGTCCGCGTGGTATCTGAAACTGACAGTAATTGTGGCTGTATTAGGCCGCCACCTGAGGACACAGTCATTTACAATATTTAAGTTTAGGTCGATCCTTCTCGTTGTGCTATAGTATGAATCCCATACACTACAGCAAATTTCTAGGATGAAACAAACAAACAGTCTCCTTTGTAGACTTTCTACATTTTCCCAGTAACCCGTCAATTGCTTTTAACTGAGCGTAAGTGATTACTCGTATTCCAAACCATGTCCTTACAAATAGTTTCACTCAGGTAATTTCTATGCGTCGACTGATTCGAACTGTGCAAATTTGGCATTATTGTCATAGAATATTAAGTTATTTCCGTTTTTTGAAATGTATAGTTTTTAATTTTTGTACAGTTAAAACGATTTTCCATTATTTTCATCACTCTGAAGTCTTATCAGGATATGATTTAACATGTCTGCATCTTTCTTGAGACAGTGCCGCTCCATAGACAACTATATCATCTGCGAGAAGTCGGATGTTTCTGCCAGTATTGTCTGCCAGGTTAACAATACGCAAAATGAACAACAAGGATCCCAACAAACTTCCCTGAAATTAATTCTACATCTGTCGATGACTCTCTATCCATGATAATATATTGCATACTCCAAACCAAGAAATCCTCAGTCCATTCATAAATTGTATTTGACATCCCGTATAACAGCACTTTTCGTAATAAATGTCGGCGAGGTACTGAGTCAAACGTTTTCGGAAGTCAAGAAATACTGCTTCTACCTGATTGCCACAATCTACGGCTTTCAAAATGTTTTGTGGGAAATGCGAACGTTAGATTTTATATGAATGATGTTTTCAGAATTCATTCTGTTTGGTATGGAGGAGATCTTTCTGTTCGAGGTACATTATATTTGAGGCAAGAATATGCTCCAGTATACTACAACAGATATTTATCATTGATACTAGATAACAGTTTTGCTGATCACTTACGACACCCTTCTTGTAGACGGGCGTGACCTGTGATTTCTTTTTCCAATCAGTTGACACATTTTTTTTGTTCAAGATATCTCCGATGGTGTAGCCTTAGGTACCAACGAAACTGTTGTCCGCAACTCGTGGTCTAGTGGCTAGCGTTGCTGCCTCTGGATCATGGGGTCCCAGGTTCGATTCCCGACCGTAATGGGGATTTTTTCTGCCCAGGAACTGGGTGTTTCTGTTGTCCTCATCATTTCACCATCATTATCATTCGTGATAGTGGCTGGGTTGGACTGTGTAACATCTGGGACTTTGTACAGGCGCTGATGACCACGCTGTTGAACGCCCCTCAAACAAACATCATCATCATCATCAACGAATCTGTTACAGTGTGCTTGCGGAGTAATTTAGGTTGCTAAATTTGGCAAGTAAAATGCCGAAGTCAATAGCGTGAAAGGCTTCGTTAAAATCTAAAGAGGACAGGATAGTCGCCTCTTGTCGTCCATCAATAGCTTCAAGTGGTCTGTTACTTTTAACAAAGGAGGTGTTGTGTATCGGTGTTTGCGGAATGCTGGTTGCTACGTTATTCGTAGTTAAGTAGCCGGGGAACTGGTCGTGGACTCCACAGGGCTTTTCAAAGTCCATGGAGAAGAAGGAGGAGGAGGAGGAAGAGGAGGAGGAGGAAGATGGGGAGAAGGAAGTTAGTGCGTAACGTCCCGTCGACAACGAGGTCATTAGGGACTGAGCAGAAATTAGGATTATAGAAGGATGGGGAAGGAAATCGGCAATGCCCTTTCAAAGGGACTGTGAGGCTGGTCCCGGCGGAGGTTCGAGACCTCCCTCGGGCATGGGTGTGTATGTTTGTCCATAGGATAATTTAGGTTAAGTAGTGTGTAAGATTAGGGACTGATGACCTTAGCAGTTAAGTCCCATAAGATTTCACACAGATTTGAACACTTTCAAAGGAACTATCCCTGCATTTGCCTGAAGCGATCTAGGGAAATCACGAAAAACCTAAAATCAGAATGAGTGAACGCGCATTTGAACCGCCATCCTCTCGAATGCGAGTCCAGTGAACTAACCACTGCTCCACCTCGCGCGGTCAAAGTCTTAGCATCGAACGCTTAGGGATGATAGATCACGTAATGGGGAACAGCTTTTCTTAGAGACAAAATGTTCGCTGATGCTTCCCGGCGACGCTAGTGCGTCTCTTTATCGAATTCGTCGGCTCTGGGACGACGACATTTCACCGAATTAGCAGCATCTACTAAGTAGGTGAGCTGCAGTTGCATACTACGCTGTCCAATTACATTAATGTGACCACCTTTGAAAAGCCTGAACAACCTCCTTTCGCAGTGCGGACCACTGTGAGGCGTGCAAGAAGAGAGTCAGTGAAGTTCTGAAAGGTACCGACAGGGATGCGGAGCCATGCCGACTCAGTGTCTTGACCATCGGCGCTAAGTTCCTCGGTTGACGATTCATGGCGCTAACAGCGCGATCGACGTGCTTCCACAGATTCTCGATTAGGTTTAAATCCGGTGAGTTTGGTGGCCGGGAGAGACCGGTACACTCATCCTGATGCTTTTCGAACCAAGCACGTTCACAGTGAGCTGTGTGACACGTTGCATTGCCCTGTTGGTAGATGCCATCGTTCCGAGGGAAAGCAAACTGCAAGTGGGGATTAGCATGGTCCTCAAGGAGAGTTGCATACTTGTGTCAATCCATTGTGTCTTTCAGAATGACGAGATCATCTGGGGAATGCAATGTAAACATTCCTCAAACCATAAAGCTCCCTCCAGATTGCAGGCTGTTTGCTTTCAGACCTTCCACGCCATGCAGGCCAACGGCCATCCGTCTCATGGAGTATAAAACGTGTATCGTCTCAAAAGATCACCTGCCGCAACTCAGTGGACGTCCAGCTGTGGTTCTGGTGTGCAAATCCAAACCTTCGTCGCTAACGAAGAACAGTCAGCATGGGTGAATGAACCACGCGCACACTACTGATAGTCCCGTGGTTCATCTGGGCGGTCAGTTGCTCAATAGCTGCACGTCTATGCGCCTCCACACATCCCCGCATCCATCGTTCACAAAGAGTCGGGGATAACAATCCAGACAAAATAAGAAAATAAAGTTTTACTGCTGATACCAAGTGCAGTAGTGTAGTGCGGTGTAGGGTAATGGTGAATAGTATAGTGTGTCTAGAATTACGAGATGTGGCTATAAAATGACGGGACTATTGCTGTAAAACATTTTATTCCGAAAACATACATTTTTAGCTATTGTCACCCTCAATATATTTCGCTCCTCTATGCCTGTAACGCTCCACGTGATTTTCCGTTAACGGAAACAGTGCTGGAAGTCTTTCTCTGTGAACTCCTCCGTAATGAGTGTCGCTTTTTCTTTTACTGTTTCAGTGACATGAAATCTTGTTCCTTTTCATACGAATTTGACTTTGGGGTCTAGATAAAAGTCACATGGTGCTAGGTCAGGCGAATAATGCGGGTAGTCTAACACTGGGATGCAGTACTTCGCTAGAAACCACTCAACAGACAATATGGTATAAGCTAGAGCGTTGTCTTGATGCAGAACTCATGAATGTTCTTCCACCATTCGAATCATTTTTTCCTTAATTTCTGAGGGATTTGGGCAAGAGCGTCAAGGTAGTAATGTTGGTTAGTAGCCTGACCTTCAGGAATCCAGTGAAGATACACAATTCCATGAATATCGAAAATAAAAATTATCGCTTTGAATCTTAATTTGCTCAATCGACCTTTTTTCGCTCTTAGTGAAGTTGGGCCCCTTTTAGTCCATGGAGCGGTGCTTTGTTTCTGCATCATTACTTCCAAGGAATTAGGACCATTTTCAATTGCATCCAAAGTATCAGTACTTACATTGTAGGTGCTTCTTTTTGTTGGGTTGTGAGAGTTTTAGGCACCAGTTCCATATAGTCTTTTCTCATGTTAAATTGGTTATGTAAAATTTTCCTCACGCATGCTTTGTCAATTCCTATAGTTTCAGCAGTCGATCGAATACTCAACCGATGGTCAGATGGAATCAGATTACGAATTTTTTTCGGTATTCTGCTCTATTTTTGATGTTGAAGGGCGTCCCGGGCACGAGTCATCTTCAGAAATTTCTCTGCCATCTTGGAAACGTTTAACCGCTCAGAAACTCACGTCTGTGACAAACAATCTTCCGCCATGCATTTATTTTAGTAAAAGATAGGTTTCAGTAGCAGTTTTTCCAAGTTTCATGTGGAACTTCACGTCAGTTCGCCGCTCTATTATTACACTTACCACTTTTGCGGCAAAAGAAAATAACAGCTCCTACACAAACGAAGGCCACGGCTGTCTATATACACCAGAGCCGCCGCATTCAACTGAAAAGGCTTCACTCTTCACAGCTATTGGTAGATCATCTTTTAGAGCATGCGTACATATTCTGTGACAGCGCCAGTCGCATTATTTTATAGCCACATCTCGCATAAATCACGAAATATTTGATGTGGCCGTAGGTTCAAATGGTTCAAATGGCTCTGAGCACTATGGGACTCAACTGCTGGGGTCATTAGTCCCCTAGAACTTAGAACTAGTTAAACCTAACTAACCTAAGGACATCACACACATCCATGCCCGAGGCAGGATTCGAACCTGCGACCGTAGCGGTCTCGCGGTTCCAGACTGCAGCGCCAGAACCGCGCGATGTGGCCGTAGGGGACAGTACAGTAGAGCAGTAGCTTGTGCCTTGTGGAGCCCTCATGAACATATATCTGAGCTCCAAATGGGCAAATGGTGGCATGTAGATTTTTTGATGTGGATATTTCTTTTTACCATTAAATATCATAGTGCTGACTTACATTAATACATCTGAAATTTTATGTTAAAATATTGTATGTTTTATTCATATATACAAATTAGTCTGCATCATTTGGGTGGCCGAGCGGTTCTAGGCGCTTCAGTCCGGAACCACGCGACCGCTACGGTCGAAGGTTCGAATCCTGCCTCGGGCATGGATCTGTGTGATGTCCGTAGCTTAGTTAGGTTTAAGTAGCTCTAAGTCTAGGGGACTGATGACCTCAGATGTTAAGTCTCATA
The DNA here is from genome assembly GCF_023898315.1 of Schistocerca nitens. Lineage (NCBI taxonomy): Eukaryota > Metazoa > Arthropoda > Insecta > Orthoptera > Acrididae > Schistocerca > Schistocerca nitens. The sequence goes on along the minus strand of NC_064614.1, from coordinate 927,082,722 downwards.
GTGCTCAGAGCCGTTTGAACGATTTGAACCATCACTTGGTCTGTTCTTCTATGTAGAGTGAAAGAAAAAGCAAATAAATAAATAAATAAATAAAGTAGACAATGTAATTTTCATTCCTTAACGCCTAGTTTGGGTGCCTGATATGCAGCATCTGTGAGACTTGTGAGCTGTTTTAACTTATTCGTTGGACGATGTGCAGGCTTTTTTCTTTTGTTTACGGTCTTCAGGGAAGAAAATTAGTCATACAGTCCGGTAAGCTTGTCACTAAACGCATACAGTTTAGCATTTATTGACAAGGATGGAATGGAAGTCGTCACTCAAACAGTGCCTTGCGCCTTGGGCTCAAGTTTTGACAAACTGATGCGCTTAAAGTCTCACGTAGATTGTTGTGGTTTTGTTACTGGACATTCTAACAAGAAGCTCTTGACAGTTATGTCGTGGGCACGCGTGCCTGATGGGTACGAATTTCTCTGTGGGTAGAGCCGTAAGCAAGGAATTCTACTTGGAAGTGTTTCTGGTTCGAAACCAGTCTCTTCGATCTTGCCTCTTCACCTCTCGTGTTTTTTTTTTTTTTTTCCAGTATTACGCAGCAATGCCTTGGTTTATTCGACAGCGATGAATCGCCAGTTTCCAGTAACAAACTGAACCACATTGCTGAATACTTAATTTTAGTCACCAGATGTGTCGCCTACGGTTTATTTTCTCTTCCCAAAACTAACAATGCACCTCAAAATTCCGACTTTCAACTATAGCGATGAGTTGCATGTGATTGTGATTTACAGACTACGGGTAATTCCAAAAGGAGGCTTCCCTGACCTCATAAAGAGAACGAGAATTCTTACTGGACAAAGTGTTGCGTCAAAAGCGCTTCAAATAGAGGAAATAAAAGAAAAGTCGTAGGGCATTGTTAGTCGACATACACTTGTACAGCCACGTTATCGGAAACGGTTTCCTTCCTCCCCATACAGTGTACCATTTTCACGCGATGTAGGAGAGTTGAGTCTTAAGTGTATGTGTTGAGTGTAGGTGATTGTAAACGGAGTGCCGGCCGCGGTGGCTGAGCGGTTCTAGGCGCTTCAGTCTGGAACCGCGCGACTGCTACGGTCGTAGGTTCGAATCCTGCCTCGGACATGGATGTGTGATGTCCTTAGGTTATTTAGGTTTAAGTAGTTCTAAGCTCTAGGGGACTGATGACCTCAGATGTTAAGTGCCATATTGCTTAGAGCCTTTTGAACCATTTGAAAGAATTGTATCAAGATAACGTGGTTCAATCATTTGTACGATAAACGAATTGTTGACCTATTTTCAAAAGTTTTATAAATGAAACTGTTCCACAGATCAAGCTGAAAGTTGACTGACATCCCTCTGCAGTGTGTAACAATATATAATAATAATAAAAAAAACAAATGTCATAGACATTAATGTCATCTCAGTGCCAGCAAGAGACATGTTTATAACATGTGAAGATGTTTCTGTATATAACGGCTATACAGTCCATGAAAGTCATCCCTAAGAGGCGTTCATAGACGAGTGTGCTGCTGATGCTTACAGGAGCCTATAGGACAACATCTTTAGAGGCCCTATACGTCATATTAGAAGTGTGCCCAATAGAATGGTTCAAATGGGCTCTGAGCACTATGGGCTTAACATCTGAAGTCATCAGTCCCCTAGAACTTAGATCTACTTAAACCTAACTAACCTAAGGACATGACACACATCCATGCCTGAGGCAGGATTCGAACCTGCGACCGTAGCAGTCATGAGATTCTGGATGGAAGTGCCTAGAACCGCTCGGCCACTGAGGCCCGCTCTGGTTCAACACTGCAGCTATCGGTAAACGGCTTTGTTTACCGGAAATCCTCCGGGTAGCTTCCCATACTTTTGAGGAACAAGTGGAACGATTGATGGAGTTCAGGAACTCATGCCATGACCGCTCTCTTTAATGACACGGCGAGCCTTGACTCTCGCGATTTGAAAGGTGGAGCGATTGTCCACTGTGGGGCGGCGTTTAAACCGTCGAAGAGCCGCACGCCTGTCCCCGGATGGTTAAATGGCACTCTTCTGTTCACCAAGGGACATGTCGCCTCTGAAGAGGGCCGAAAGACGTTGGTATGGATAGATCAGCAGCGTGATGGATCACATACGTGATGTGATCCGCCCATTCCTGGACGCTGTCACGGTGTTCAAACATGTATCCAGCAGATAAAATAGTGCAGAATATCCAAGATGACCTCCTCCAACTGCAACGACTGGGGAAGGATGTGGTTTTCTGTTGGGTTCCGGGGCACATCGGCATTGCTGGGAACGAAGGGGCAGATCTCGCAGCCAAGGAGGCATGTCTAGATCCGCAAGTATTTCAGTGTGCTATCGCCCTACACGCACTCACTTCGCTATTGAGCTCACGAGTCGGTGGCAGGATGAGGGGCTAGAAATGACTGACAATAAGCTCCGTTTAGTGAAGCCCACAACGCGAGTGTGGTGTACTTTTTTCCAGCCCCGTAGGCGGGACGAGGTTCTCCTCACTCGTCTTCGTGTAGGCCACAGTCCTATGTCGCATGGATTCCTACTCCAGCGAGAGGACCCTCCAATGTGTGGTGCTTGTGGCGTCCAGGTCACTGTGCGCCACGTTTTATTGGATTGCGTTTTATTTTCTGACCAGTGGGCCGCGGATGACTTGCCGGCGGATGTTCCATCTCTTTTAGGAAATACTCAAACGAATGTTGTTAAAGTTTTAAAGTTCTGTGACTTGTTCAATGTTTTTACCAATATTTTAGGGAGAGTCTTAATTTGTTCACAGGATGACTGGCTCGCCCATATTTTACGTAAATGGCCAACCAGTGACAATTTCCTGTGGCATCCTTGACGCTCCTTTCTCGTTTCCCTTACGTTCTATTTTCTTATGCAGCATTTTGCATCTTTTCCCGCTTTTTTGGCGTATGCTTCCATTTTACTAAATTTGTCCACATTCGTTTCTTTTAATGTGTGTCAGGGCGCTGATGACCTCGACGTTGAGCACCCGTAAGCCCCAACACACATAGACACACACGTTTGGGTTCAGTACATTTCCGCAGTGAGGCCTAATGGAGAAAATACTAGCGGACGGAATATCAGACCTTTTGTGTGAATTAATTTAAGAGTTTCTATCAAACTGAGTACAGTATGGCATTCTTAATGGAGAGAAATTCTTCGGATGTAAAAGTAACTTCGGGTGTACCCAGGGAAGCAGTACAAGGCGATTATTTTTGACAATACACACTGTAGAATGTAGAGTAACAAAATTTCGGAAATAAATTTCTCTGTATAAAATTCTTTGTTTAAGTGATTAACATAGCGAGATCATAGGTAAGCGTGATACAACCCATTGCAAATGTGAAATGCTGGTAAATTAATAACCGGTATAGTCGCTAGAATGTTGAAAGGAAGCATGCGCGTGAGCGTGCATTGTGTTGTAGACTTGAGGGATGTCAGTTTGTGGGGTGGTTTTCCACGCCTGCTGTACTTAGTCGGTCAGTGCAGCGACGGTTTACGCTGTTTGTGGATGATATCGAAGTTGTCGTCCAATGACGCCCCTTACATGTTCTATTGGAGAAAAATCTAGTGATCGAGGAGGCCAAGTCAACATGTCTCTCTGTAGAGCAAGTCGAGTTACAACAGCGGTATGTGGGCGACTGTTATCCTGTCTGAAAACGTCCATTTGAACGCTGTTCATGCAAGGCAGCAAAACGGGTCGAATCACCAGATTGATGTACAAATTTGCAGTCAGAGTGCGTGGGATAACCACGAGAGTGCTCTTGCTGTCGTACGAAATCGCACCCCAGATCATAACTTCAGAAGTAGGTCCAATGTGCCCAGCGCTCAGACCGGTTGGTTGCATGCTCTCAACTGCCCTTCATCTGACCTACACACGGCTATCACTGGCAGTGAGGTAGAACCAGGTTTCATCAGAAAACACAATCGACCTGGAATGAGATTTTCACTCTGCAGCGGAGTGTGCTCTGATATGAAACTTCCTGCCAGATTAAAACTGTGTGCCGGACCGAGACTCGAACTCGGGATCTTTGCCTTTCGCGGGCAAGTGCTCTGGCAACTGAGCTACTCAAGCACGACTCACGCCCCGTTCTCACAGCTTTACTTCTGCCAGTACTTCGTCTCCTACATTCCAAACTTTACAGAAGCTCTCCTGCGAACCTTGCAGAACTAGCACTCCTGAAAGAAAGGTTCTGCAAGGTTCGCAGGAGAGCTTCTGTAAAGTTTGGTAGGTAGGAGTCGAGGTACTGGCAGAAGTAAAGCTGCGATGGGGGGGGGGGGGGGGGGGGGGCGTGAGTCGTGCTTGGGTAGCTCAGATGGTAGAGCACTTGCCCGCGAAAGGCAAAGGTCCCGAGTTCGAGTCTCGGTCCGGCACACAGTTTTAATCTGCCAGGAAGTTTCACAATCGACCTCCATACTGCCCTCCAATGAGCTCTCGCCTGACAACAATGAAGTCGCAAAATGCGGGGATTTGCGGTGAGTGGGATGCACGCTACAGGGCATCTGTCTCGGAGCCATCTTCGAAGTAAGCGATTTGTACCAGTTCGTTGTATGACTGTGGTGCCAACTGCGGCTAAAATTGCTGCTTCAGATGAAGAACGATGCGCCAGAGCCATACGCCGAACACGATGGTCTTCCCTCTCTGCAGTGCCACGTGGCCGTCCGGAGCCCAGTCTTCTTGCGACCGTAGACCTGTGACCACAGCTGCCAGCAGTCGTATACAATGCCTATATTCTTGCCAAGTCTCTCTGTAGTACCGCAGAAGGAAGATCCAACTTCTTGTAGCCCTGTTACACTGAGTGATGTGTTGATAGCGGCGTCTTTGTCGTCTTTAAGGCGTTCTGGACTAACATCAACTCACCACGTCCAGTCTCAAAGCTAAGAAACGCTCACGACCGTTTAAGCGCGTATTTAAAGCAGACCTCATTTGCATCCCCATAGTGGAGCTACTAGGGTCACTCTTAAGCGACTGGCACAAAATTTGAACAGACATCATATTTCTTATGTAGAAACACGCCTACCAACTCTCATTGCAAGATCCCCTCGCTTCTAAACTGATACTGTTATTACTCAGCTTAGCCGCGAGTTAGTAGGGGGTGGTATTTATGACGTACAGTATAAATAGTCAGCATTTCCACCCGGAATTTGCGAGTGTAAGTCGGACCTTCCTTGATCCGTCTTGGTGGGTCGTGTCGTCGGATTTCCTCCTACCTGTGCGCGACGCAGCTTTCGTAAATGTCGTCCCGTGCAGATTCTTCATTCGCGCATTGGATGTCTCTGTCGGTGGAAGCTAATTATCTCAAATTGCTGTCGATCAACTTTGGGGTATCTATTTACTCGAAATAAACATTCAGAATGCCGTAATATCACTTTTATTCCCCTTAGATCAATAATGAAACACTCATGTCACAAACTACTCGTAACCGAGAGCATGGCTACCAACAAACAAGACAGGAAGAGCTCTTAACGCCGACTGCCGAATTTGGCGCGCAGCCCGTATCTCTTGCTAGTTTCGTCACAGTTCGTGGATTTCCGATCAAGTTCGTACTTACTAAGATATGCATTTCTTAATGAACGGGTGTGAATTTTAACGAGGCAAAATTATGATAAATAGTTTTAAATATCCAGAGGCTCCTCCTAGTATTCATGTTGTCATAAATGACTTTAATTATTAAATATAAATAAACAAAATCGGTGACTTTGGCGCCAAGATGGCGTTACATCCCGTCATGTACATTTCCCAGGCTGACGCTTGTTGCTACGGTCCAACGCCGAGCCCCACCCCACTACGTGCGACATATGGTCGCTTCGTCACCTAAACAGCCAGCGTGGTTCAAAAATGGCTCTGAGCACTATGGGACTAAACATCTGTGGTAATCAGTCCCCTAGACTTAGAACTACTTGAACCTAACTAACCTAAGGACATCACACACACCCATGCCCGAAGCAGGATTCGAACCTGCGACCGTAGCAGTCGCGCGGTTCCGGACTGAGCGCCTAGAACCGCTAGACCACCACGGCCGGCCCAGCCAGCGTGGGAAATGCTCTCCGACTCATGGCTGGCTATGGACTACAGCACTTCCTAACTATCGTGAATACATCTATAAGAGACAATAATTTATTAAAACTGCTAAAAATGTCTTCCTCACGTAAGAGGTACCTTTACGTCGTTCACGTAACACAACTCGTTGTTGGTGTTGCAATTTTTTCTGTCAGTTTATAGAACTGACTTACTGGATTACTTCTTATAGGATCGTACACACAAAAGTCCCAACGGTGAAAAAGTATAGAGAAGTGCAGAAGTATCGTTACAGAATCAACATGTGGTGCAGTGATTGTCAGCTGGTTACCCAACTAAACTAATGTAAAGTATTGCCCATAAACACACAGAGATTACCATTATTGTATGATTACACGACTGCAAAAAAATCACCGGAGGCCATCAGGTCCATTAAGTACATGGGAGTGCACGTACGGAACGATTTACAGGAAATAATCACATAGAACTAATGACAGGTGAGGTAAATGGAAGGAGGGGATCCATTAGAAAAATCCTCTGTAAGTACAGTCCACCCACAAGTGCGCCAGCTTACAAAACCGTCGTTCGACCAGTTTTTCAATACTGCTCGTCAGTCCGGGATCCGCACTACATAAAATTACTAGAGGGGATAGAGAATATCCAAAGAAGAGGAGCACGTTTCGTTACACGTTTAAGTGTGAAAGCGTTAACGAAGTGCTCAGCCAGCTCCAATGGCAGACGCTACAAGAGATGCGTTCTGCATCACGGTGTGGTTTACTGTTAAAACTTCGAGAGCATAGGCCTACATACCTAGAAGAGTCAGCTAATATACTGCTTCCTCCTGTTCTCACGAAAATACGTACCAACAGTCGTTCTTCCGCGAAGCATTCGCAATTGGAACATGAAAGAAGAGAAATGACAGTAGTACGCAAAGTACTCTCCACCACACACAATAAAATGCCCCGTGGAAAACATATGTAGATGTGTCTAACAATTCTAGACGCTAGCCACCGCTGTAATTCGAGGTGTTACTATCACGAATGCGCTCCATCTTAGGTTATCTCTCGGTAGTTCTAACCCGATGATATCCACCACAAAGCCGAGTGCTAATTCCATTATATACAAAATTATTGATGAACAGTCTCTAATTCTACCGAAAAGCCACTTCAAGTTCTGTCACTAAGTAGCTGTTTAGAAGCGACCCAGCTAGACAACTGCTTAACTACAGTTCTCAGAAAACACACACGGTTCTGAGACTGGCATATGTCGACCAAATGAGACTATTACCGCTCCCAACGTGAACAAGTGAAGACGGTACTTTTCAAAGAAACACATCTGCGGCACCTTCTGTTTAAAGTACAAACAGCTATGCTGAAGTTTTGCTTACTGCCCTTCTCAGTACATATAAAATAGAAACATCTTTTCTTGAGCCCAGTATTCGAGTTTCCTCATACACTTCTTAGGAATCACTTCTTTGCACACAGTGTCTTCCACATAACAGTTCGTGTGTAGAGGAGAGGTACAAGCAATCTGCACAGTTACCGTAACATGTATAGTGACGCGTGGTGTAAGAGTTCGAAAAACTGAGAGCTCTTGTACATGGTATTACAGCCGTGCCGATTGTAGTTGCTCGAAAGCGGATTAAACCATTACTGCCAGAATTTTGTACCTATAATCGGACGTAAAAGTGAGATATGTAAACGCTAACCTGTGAAAGAACAGGACATTATCTGCCCCACGTATGCATTAATACTGCCAGATTGTTCTTTTTTTTTCAGCAGACACGTCAGCAACTTCTCCACAAATAAGTTTAATTAACTAGTTTTCTTATCAGCGCTGAATCATCATAGGATATTTTGTTTTCTACTACGAAAGATATCACATTGCCTTCCGCTGACCGATCGCTTATTTGACTGTGTTTCCACAGTATATGAGGATACTCATGCCTCCCTGAGACGGCTTGATATCATCAGAAAGCTTCTTCTAGTTTGAAAACTTTTGAGTTAGTATAAACTTACAATCCGATGAACAAAATGTGGTGTCACCGCCAGACACCACACTTGCTAGGTGGTAGCTTTAAATCGGCCGCGGTCCATTAGTACATGTCGGACTCGCGTGTCGCCACTGTCAGTGATCGCAGACCGAGCGCCACCACACGGCAGGTCTCGAGAGACTTACTAGCACTCGCCCCAGTTGTACGGACGACTTAGCTAGCGATGCACACTGACGAAGCCTCGCTCATTTGCAGAGCAGATAGTTAGAATAGCCTTCAGCTAAGTCAATGGCTACGACCTAGCAAGGCGCCATAACAATTCAATTGATAGTTATCGTATGAAGCATGTCTCATCAAGAACGATGTATACAAATGATGGATTAAAGTTAAGTATTCCAGAAGCTACGTACTTTTCTTTATAGCATTCATTACGTATCCTGTTTCAGACCTCACGCCATCCTGCGTGAGCTTATAGCGTGCATTTCGGCCTTCTCAAGCAATGTAACACAAAATATGGGCGTCCTTTATACTGTCGGAACGGTGAACGGCAAACGATAAACTTCTTCTGCAGAATGGCAGTAATGCAATCAATCCTCAAAAGGGAAATTCAGATGTTTCTTTGCAAACCTTTGAGAAACTTGTATATTCCTAACGGTATGAAATTGGAAGAGAAGGGGTCAACAGATCCATCGCACTGATGGTGCAGCAGTTTTCTGAAGCCAGAGCAGCAGGGTTCTGTGGCCGCTGTCACGGTGCACCTGACGGTCAATATTCCTCATAGATCGCTCGCACAGTCAACAGTTCTCTCCAGTAGCTCTATCGTTTGGGTACACACAATTACAATATTGCCAAAGATTTTTTATAGCGAGAATCAAAACGACGTTTATCATTAACAGTGGACATCTTACAGAAATCCAGTTATCGGTTTTCAATCTCAACAACACATACAAAAATATGATTAGAGTATCCTCTGGAATAGTCCCTAACGACTATCGGTAATGAGACCCGGTATACCGAAGACATTTACGTCGCCAACAATAAGATTTTTCTTTTAAAGAAGTGATACACATTTTTATGGCATTACAGATATTTCATAAACAAGACAACAACAATATATCATTACGAGTATATATGATTTGTAATGGAACTTTTTGCAAAGTAGTGGATAATTGTGTTAACCGATATTAAAGATGCAGCACAGGATCGATCCCATTACGTCATGTTTGCTCTGGGAGTGAAGGCGAAAGAGTGGAGCCAGAAGACTTTACCTCCATATGCATTGCGCATGCTACCTTTCTTTGTAAAATGTTTCACTACGGATTAAAAGTAAAGCATCAAATCTTTGTACGTCTAGTTTTGTACTCCTAGTTTTAAATCAGTTCGTCTAATGGTGTGCTTCCGAGTGTTCAATATGTGCAACTATCCCGTACGAACTGTCGGGTAATATCGTAATGGACGCACCCTGTATTTGATATAGAACGACACACTTATTTTTTGCTTCATTCCATAACATCTACCACAGCTGAAGAAATCGACTGGACACCCGGAAGCACACCAGCAGTCAATTAGGCAGACAAAACGTGAGCGAGTATTGCTTCAATTACCCGGTAGACAAAAAAGTTATCACACTGACAATACAGCAAAATACTCACTCCTTGCGTACCATTATCCAGTGTAAACAAAATTTCATTATCTGCAACTGTTTCCTTAGTATTTGAGATTAATAGCGTAGTGAATGCAGCCAGTGCATTATATAGAAAGATGAACTCGTTTTTTAGCTTCATTCCATAACATATTGAACTTTTTTTCGATGTATTGGTATACTCACTAAAACAAATGTTCCTTGACCAAAGTGGCATGTGGTGATAAAACGCAACACACAACACTTTCCGACAGTATGAAGAAAAACAATATTCCATTCTTCTTTCCTGAAAGGGCGCTGATGATTCAGCAGTTTAGTGCCCTTAAAACATAATATTTCACTCATCATCATCATCATAATGATCGTTATCATCTTTTCTAAAATGCAGTCAAGAGCTCAAGTTACTTAAAACGAAGAGAGACACTGAAGAAACAAACAAAAAACCATAATTCAGGGCGAACCACCAGGTCGTAAAATGCACAATATAATATAGCAAAATATGAATATTTGTTGCTAGTGTTGCGTTTACTTGCAGTTGTTCACTCTGGATAAAATTCAATTACGTTGATTGAACGTTACAGACACTTGGGTTATAGGCATACTTTGGATGTAAATACTGCAAATAAGGTCACACTAGAACTGTAGTACTATTGTTTGGCGGCACTTATTTTTCTGTACATTACAGTTTGCTGAAGCGAAGCTCAGTGCAAACTAATCGACATGAGGGACTAGCGCAGACGCCCTAGAGCAGAGGCGGCATTTTTGCTCCTGGGACGAGTCTGTATTTGCGTCGGCGGGACGTGTCTGCGCGGCCGAGGTGCTCGGGACCGGGCCGGTCAGGCGAGCAGCGCACTGTGTGCTTACAGCGATCACTTCCGAGGGATGCACCGCAACACTGTTACGCCACGGCCCGAGGACTCAATAAAGCCAGGTCGGCGGCGCGCGCGCTCCGCAAACAGCCGAGATTAGGCCCCGGGCGGCCACGGCGTTAAAACTGCTCCGGCGCCGCCCCCCGCCCCCCGGCCGCGGCCCCGGCAGGGCAAACATTCCGCCTCCCGCCTCCCCGCGCGTCCGCGCGACGCCGTCCGGCCGGCCCGCCGCCGTTAGTTAGTTGTCGTCGGGCGCCGTCGCCGCCGCCGCCGCCGCCGCACGCCGATTCGGGCCGGTCGTCCCGGAGAGCCAGATTTGTATCCCGGCTGCCAAACAGTTTGCAATACAGATAGACAAGGTTTGTCCTCGGCACACAGACGGAGGCCGTCGGGCCTCGTTCGCGGCGGCGGCGGCGGCGGGGGCGGCAGCGTCCCGCGCCCTCGCCCGTTCTTTGCCAAACATCAATATTTGTCGTTGCACGGCGCGAGTGAGAGCGCGCGGCGAAGGAGGGAAAGGAGAAGAGGAGATGGGGGGGGGGGCGGAGGGGGAACGAAGGAAAGAGAGGAGAACGGGGGTGGCGGAGAGGGGGCGGGAGAGCGCCGCTGTCACCCCTACAGGCGCCGCGTCCGCCCCCACTAATATATTAAGCTTACAGCGGCGCGCCGGCTCGCAGAAAAATACCTATTTGTTTGTCGGTTTCCGCTGTGTTTGCACATAACGTTATAATGGAAGGCGCGCGACATAGTATCTCTTCAGCGTCACATCGGATTTGCATAAAACTAAAAACCGATTTCACTCGTCCGGGGCGCTTTTCCCGAGCGTCCAGGCGCTCGCGATTGTATGCGTGATTGCGTGTACGTGTGTCTGTGTATGTGTATGTGTGTGACAACAAGCGTGTATGAACGCGTGCCCGACCGCCCGCGTGCTCTGGACATGTTTTGTATTTTTTCGTTTTTCCTCTTTTTTGCGCGTTTCGGACAGCCCGTACTTCGGCTTTTTTCCGCATCCCCCCCCCCCCCCCCCCCCCTTTTCCCTCGTGTGCCGCGCCGCGCTCTGCCTCGGCGTTTGAATACCCGGACAGACCCATTAATACAATTCACCGGACAGCCACAGATAATTTTTGAGTAAATAAGGAAGGTAGATGCAGATAGAGCAATCAAAACGCGGCCGCCGGCGTGGCGCGGCGCGACGGGGGAATAATGTATTGTTATAAAACATGGCGAGCGGCGGCCAAATCCGCTCAGGCCGGCGAGCGGCCAGTGTAACGTAACGCAACGCGACTCCAATAAACAGGCCGGCTTAATCCGCGAAACGCGGCCCGGCGCTCCATTGCGGTGGCCGCCCTGGAACTTCACGGTTCGCCTACACTGACCAGCTGCTGTCTCTATAACTGTCCTTCATTTTTGTGCAACTCACGACTTGCAGATTGTGTTTAGCTACTTTGGGGAAATAGGTATCACGTCAGCAACAAAACATGTGCTCCGCCGAATACTTTATTGGATCCAAAAGAAACGAAGGTCGTGAAAGTAGTCTCTGTCAAGTATCTGTCAACATTCTTTATACATGAGCGTGCGATTCCACGTATAGTAGATGATACATAAAGGAAACTCATAAGACAAACTATTGGTCATCCCTCTTAAGGTAACTTGCCTGTGAATGCACTAAAAATTATCATACAGTTTCCATGACGCTAACAAAACAACATGAACTCTAGGTTGCCTGAAAATTGTTAGAACTATGGGAGTGTCTTCTCCTGAACATTTTGATATATAATTAATAACATTACTTCTTGCGTTGGCTTCATTGCATTTTATTGTGAAAATCAATAGATTACATTTTGATATCTCGGTCGATACTTGGAATCAATGTACCGGCTAAGCACCTTACTTAGATGTTTGAAACTTCAAGTATACATGAACAACTTGTCTACCTAAAACATTGACTATAACCATGTAATTTTAGTAACAAGTTTTAAGATTACTTTTTGTAATTAAGAAGTATTCATTTTCCTACGAATGTAGTGCGGGACAATACGTTGAGAATGTGGGTTTCGCGGGAGGCGTGCCAGAGATAAATCCCTGCAGTCGCGCTATCCTCTGTGTGCTCGGTGGCTCAGATGCCGGCACGGTAGCTCAGCGTGTTCGGTCAGAGGGTTAGCTGCCCTCTGTAATAAAAAAACTGAGTTAATCGATCAACGACGAACATAAAAGGGGCGTCTTACGACGTCCGCCCCGAGCAGATGACACGAACGAAAGCAAACAAAATGAGATTTAAAAAAAAAAAATTAATGGATAGAGCGTCTGCCATGTAAGCAGGAGATCTCGGGTTCGAGTACCGGTCGGGGCACAAATTTTCATCTGTCCTCGTTGACGTATGTCAACGCCTGTAAGCAGCTAAGGGTGTTCATTTCATTGTAGTTTTCCTTCCTGTTGATAGTACGTTAGTGTCTGTAGTCTGCTTTCCTCCGAACTGTACCCTGAAACACCGCAAAAAATCCAGACCTCCAGCTCAAATAGATTTCTTGTGCAGAAAATAAACACGTCAAAAATTTTAACTCGCGGGAAATTCAGTCCAAAGCTATATTTGATCTATATAACTCCTTTGTTTTTCCCAGTACACTCCAGTTGCATAATCGTCTTCGTTTACATGTTCTACATGTTCTCTCTTCCTTTTCTTGTTTTTCCTTGTTATTCTGAGCTCTTTACTTGCCCCAGGGACCCACTTTTCAGTTTGAGCCACTCTCAAGGACTCAACTGCCAACAGTGATAGTCTCATATCTCACTCAAGATAAGTGCCTGTAAACTCCAGAAATTTATACATGCCAACTACTCCACATTGAGCAGAATAAAGGCATAATAACTTTCGAGAATGAAAAAATAGCAGAAGTTCAAAATACGGGGAAGTGTATAACCCAGTACTCGGTCAAGTAAAATACATTGATACAGGGAATGGAGTTTACTGACTGGCAGGCAAATACCAAACGCGGTTTCCTTTCTTAAAGGTTGTTGACGTTATTGTTGACGTTGTGTCATCCACCAAGAGAACTGGATCACATATGCACTCATCAGTAGATAACTTAGGACAGATGTTGAGTTGGACAGAGAGCGGTCCTGTCGCAAACAAACGCTCTAAAACCATATATATACAAGGGGAACATAAGAGTATCGCAAAACATATCTTCTAACAGAGCTTCCAACTTGAATAACAGTTGTGCAGCATATGTTCCTCGAACTGGAGTCTAACGACAACAGTGACTTGCGAAAGTAGCGGAAACGTGGATGTGAACGCACACCGAGAGAGCTTTAAGTTCAATTTGTAACAACTTCCTGAGGTCCAGTTTAGTTCTTTTCACTACCATTTTGTTCAAAAAAGTCCAAACATTGATGTATTTCCCTTACAGTTTGCTCAGCAATAAAGAGGGGGGGGGGGGGAGGCTACAGCCCAGACTCATACCTTTCTGAAAAACTGCCTCCCTTTCATGTCCTTCAACTCTTGAAACTACAGTCTGGTTTATGTACAAGTTGTAGATAACCTTCAGCTTTCTGTATTTTATCGCTATTGACTTCACAGTTTCAAAGAATTAGTTCCAGTCAGCATTTTCAAAAGCTTTCTCTGATTTATAAATTAAATTTACTTACCTTTTCTTTTTTTCAAACTATCTTCTACGACAAGTCGTAGGGTCGGTATCGACTCACGTCTTCCTACAGGGGATTTTTTCCCCCATTAAACCAGGTGGGTGACCAGCCGCCTGTGGGTATATGGCTGGTCCTTTTTTTTACCACAGAAAATACTTTTGTGATATACCCAACAAGGTTTTCTGGTCTCTTAGCCATTGTGAGTGGCCGCAAGTTTGTTAGCTTCCAGCCACCTTCGATGTTGCCCGTCCCTGCCACGTGGAGGCGGGCCAGTTTCTGCGTTGTTCACATTTATCTTTTATTGTTGAGTGATATCACATTTCCAAGTGCAAGCTTTATAAGTTGAAATACAATTTGGAATTCAATCTCGATTTGTTTTACGAAAAATGCTTTAAAATAAAGAAATGAAACAAATTAAAGAAAATCATGCAGGGAATTATTAATCTAACTTATCTACTATACTTAACCTAATGGGACTTTGAAATTTGATTTGTCGATTTGTGAGACTATACTTAACCTAATGGGACTTTGAAATGTGAGTTTGATTTGTGGATTTGTGAGGGTAGTGGAAAGGTTTTGGAGGTGTTCGGGGAAAGGGGTCTGACTGTCCCCGTCTAGCCAACAGAAGATGGAGGGCTCGGAATGTACTGCGAGCCATCCATTCCCTGTCCGCATCGCACGTTTAAAGCGTTATTCGTAATTGACTATGTTGGGTTGGTGCGTAGCTAGGCAATATTCTTGGTGTTGAGAGAGTCCTCATTGAGTTTGAGTGAGTGACATATTGTTGCTGTTTTCCGAAACTGTGTTTTCCCCAACATCTGTATCATTCTCTTCATCAGGGCTGGTAGACTCCCACGGTTCCATTTCCCGTGTGTTTTGTGTCTCTGGTCGCAATCTGTGGTACGGCCTTGACTGGTTAAAGGATTTGTGCAGTACCTGGGATACTTCGTTTGCCACCCGGTTAATCTCTTCCCATGTGTCTTTATTCCTGATGGCTGTATTTATGTCATCCTGCGTTTGTATTTGTAGTTGTGTAGGTGTTATGTCTTCGATGTGTAATGGGCAGTGAAAAACTATGTGTTCTGGTGATCCACTTACGCCACATGTGCAGGTATCACTTTGAGTGGGTCCCATGCGGTGGAGGTACATGGGGTATGGGCCATGACCCGAGAGAAAGTGAATCTGCCATGTGTCCACCCTCCACTCGATAAGTTGGCGTCTATCATTCAGGTTGTGCCCCGTGATCTCTGTCACCTGCCGTGTCTTCCTTTCGTTAGCCAGTACATGGCTGCTCTCAGTCTGATTGTTAGGTCGATGGGAAAGATTCCAAGGATCACACATAGCGGTGCCAATGATGTGGTAACGAAGGCCCCAGACAACCTGACCAGCGCACTTCTTTGCCCCCTCCTAACTGTGTTCCTACAAGTTACTAAGTGCAGCCGGTGCCCCCATGTACTGGCCGCGAAGCAGACCACGGACTCAAAGAGTGCACAGTGAGAGGTCCTGAGTGTTGACAATGGTAGTCTGTACTGTGCGGCGTTTAGTGTGGCGAGTTTGTGCATTATTTTGGTTGCTTTGTCGGCCGTAACTTTTATGTGCTCGTTGAACGTCAGTCTTTCATCTATGTGTACACGTAGGTATCGTGTTGTGTGTTGGCTGCGTATGTTGTTATTGTTTATTCTAATTATTGGATCTCTTGCTATGGGATAGACAAAAATACAGAAAGACGAAAAACAACACATTACCATTCTTAAAGCTGATGGAATTTAAACAGTTTTCAGCGTATCGAAATGTATAAATACAGTTCCTGTGTGGTATTCAAGGGAATCGCATACCATTTCTCCTTAAAAATAGAGGCACGTTCAGACAACGATGATAGAAGTGGACAGCGATCACGCGTTCTTCTGTTCAAAGTAGACGACAAAGGGTCGATAACATTGAGACATGGTGACTGTGGCGACCAAGGGAGACGCAACAATTCATCCTCGTGATCACAAAACCAGCCCTGGATGATGCTACCTCTGTGAACAGGTGCCTTGTTATATTGCAGCGCAACATCACCACTGGACAACAATCACTGTGCCATCGGATGCACCTGATCAGTCTTAGTGGTGACGTAGTCCTTGACAGTAATGAGAACTTGCAAAGTATGCAAGGGACCCATGGAACACCACGATACGACTGCCCGAATCATAACCGAACATCCGCCATGTTTCACTCTTGGACTTAATCTCGGCCAGACGTTTGAAACTGTGGAACAAGATACATACGGCCAAACGGCTTTATCCATTGCTCCATAGCCTGGATTTTATGACTTCGGCACCACGTTTTCCTGTTACGGGCATTTGCATTGCTGATGAGTGGTTCTCGCTCCGCTATATCCTGCCTCTGGAGCTCCCTTAGTGTTGTTTTGGTGTTCGGTGCTGAGTTCGTCAACGGCCTTGCCGCAGTGGTAACACGGACTCCCGTCAGATCACCGAAGTTAAGCGCTGTCAGGCTGGGCTAGCACTTGGGTCGGTGACCATCCAGTCCGCCGGGCGCTGTTGGCAAGCGGAGTGCACTCAGCCAGCCCTTGTGAGGCAAACTGAGGAGCTCCCTGATTGAGAGGTAGCGGCTCCGATCTCGTAAACTGACATACGGCCGGGAGAGCGGTGTGCTGACCACATGCCCCTCCATATCCGCATCCAGTGACGCCTATGGGAGGATGACACGGCGGCCGGTCGGTACCGTTGGGTCTTCATGACCTGTTGGCGACGAGTTTTTTTTAGCTGACAGAGGTCGCGAATGACATTCAGCTCTCCACTGACTTCGGCAACTGTCGTCCTCTTATTTCTCATCATAATCCTCTGTCACGACCAAACAGCACACACTTTCTCCCGCGTTGTAACTTGGTGCATGCTGTTCTTCCGCTTTCCCTGTCTGCAATATAAATCCTCAATATGGTGCCTCTTGAAATACCAAACACTTTGGCTGCTCGTGATTAAGGAAGCACCCAACACAGAGCTCGAACTATTCGCCCACTTTCGAATTCACTTAGCTTCGACATAGTGTAGTCACAGCTACACAGAACACTATTCTGCCCACGACTGAGACTTCCAACTTATTGAGGACATTGTACAGGCGCCGTTCGTGGTCAGATACGAAAGAGCCTCCAGCAGGCTTGTCTACGATTTGCATTTATGCTCAGGCATGCTTTTTTCAGTCCTTGTACATTCCTGTGGAACTCAAACCGTACTTCTCCGAGTTCGGCTTTTACTAGTCTTTCTACTCTTCCGTAAATAACGATGGCACCTGGACGTTCTGGGGCCTGCATGACTTTGGAGATGGAGTGTACCATACATTGAGCACTGATATTGTGCCCACACTCAGATACGCTGGCGCCATGGCTCTCGTCTGTTCTGCGCTTGACTCTCACGTCGATCCCCCCTACACAGTCCCGTCAAGACCCAAGTCTCATGACGTGCGTAACGAGTCCATTCACTGTTTGCGACAGGAGCGCTCTCTGTCCAATACAACATCTGTCTTAAGTTATCTGCTGATGAGTGCATTTCTGATCCAGTTCTCTTGGTGGATGACACGACGTCAACAATGTCAGCAACCGTTAAGAAAGGAAATCGCTTTTGGTATTTGCCTACCAGTCGGCAAGCTGCGTTCCATGTGTCAATGTATTTTACAGGGTGATTCAAAAAGAATACCACAACTTTAAAAATGTGTATTTAATGAAAGAAACATAATATAACCTTCTGTTATACATCATTACAAAGAGTATTTAGAAAGGTTGTTTTCACTCAAAAACAAGTTCAGAGATGTTCAATATGGCCCCCTCCAGACACTCGAGCAATATCAACCCGATACTCCAACTCGTTCCACACTCTCTGTAGCATATCAGGCGTAACAGTTTGGATAGCTGCTGTTATTTCTCGTTTCAAATCATCAATGGTGACTGGGAGAGGTGGCCGAAACACCATATCCTTAACATACCCCCACAAGAAAAAATCGCAGGGGGTAAGATCTGGGCTTTTTGGAGGCCAGTGATGAAGTGCTCTGTCACGGGCTGCCTGGCAGCCGATCCATCGCCTCATGAATTGTTGTGCTTCTTGTTCGAGCTGAGGGAACAGCCAATTCTCTAACATCTACAGATACTGTAGTCCAGTTACAGTAGCACCTTCGAAGAAAAAGGGACCAAAAACTTTATTGGCTGAAATGGCACAGAAAACGTTCACCTTAGGCGAGTCACGTTCATACTGAGTTGTTTCCCGCGGATTCTCAGTGCCCCATATACAGACATTGTGACGGTTGACTTTCCCGTTAGTATGGAAAGTTGCTTCATCACTAAACACAATCTTTGAAACGAAAGATTCATCTGTTTCCATTTGAGGAAGGATACAATCACAGAAATCGATTCTTTTAATCTTATCAGCTGCAGACAGTGCTTGAACCAATTTCAAACGATAAGGTTTCATAACTAACCTTTTTCGTAGGACTCTCCATACAGTTGATTGTGGAATTTGCAGCTCTCTGCTAGCTCTGCGAGTCGATTTTCCTGGGCTGCGAACAAATGCTTGCTGGATGCGTGCTACATTTTCATCACTCGTTCTCGGCCGTCCAGAACTTTTCCCTTTGCACAAACACCCATTCTCTGTAAACTGTTTATACCAACGTTTAATACACCACCTATCAGGAGGTTTAACACCATACTTCGTTCGAAATGCACGCTGAACAACTGTCGTCGATTCACTTCTGCCGTACTCAATAACACAAAAAGCTTTCTGTTGAGCGGTCGCCATCTTAGCATCAACTGACGCTGACGCCTAGTCAACAGTGCCTCAAGCGAACAAATGTACAACTAAATGAAACTTTATAGCTCCCTTAATTCGCCGACAGATAGTGCTTAGCTCTGCCTTTTGTCGTTGCAGAGTTTAAAATTCCTAAAGTTGTGGTATTCTTTTTTAATCACCCTGTACTTGATCGTGTACTGGGTTATACACTGAATCCAAAGAAACTGGTACACCTGCTTAATACCGTGTAGGTCCCCGCGAGCACGCAGAACTGCCGCAACACAACGTGACTCGACTAATGTCTGAAGTGCCGCCCGGCTAGCCGTGCGGTTAACGCGCTGCTTCCCGAGCGGGAAGGCGTGCCGGTCCCCGGCACAAATCCGCCCGGCAGATTAGTGTCGAGGTCCGGTGTGCCGGCCAGCCTGTGGATGGTTTTGAAGGCGGTTTTCCATTTGCAACGGCGAATGCGGGCTGGTTCCCCTTATTCCGCCTCAGTTACACTATGTCGGCTATTGCTGCGCAGACGCGCGTGCATCACAATTACTCTACCACGCACTCATTTGGGGTTACACTCATCTGGTATGAGAAGTTCCTGGGGAAGGGGTGGGGGGTCCACTAGGGGCCGAACAGCACAGTAACATTGGGTTCGGTGTGTGGCGGCGGTGGGGTGGGTGGACTGCTGTGGCCTGTTGTGGGGTTGTGAACCACTGAAGGCTACGGCGGGACGAAGCCTCTCGGTCGTTTCTAGGTCGCCGATTTAATACACAATACACAATGTCTATAGTAGTGCTGCAGAGAACTGACACCATCAATCCTGCAGGGCTCTCCATAAATCTATAAGAGTACGAGAGGGTGGAGATCTCTTCTGAACAGCACGTTGCAAGTCATCCCAGATATGCTCAATAATGTTCATGTCTGAGAGTTTCGTAGTCAACGGAAGGGTTTAAGCTCAGAAGAATGTTCTGGGGAGCTACTCCGTAACAATTCTGGACGCGTGCGGTGTCGCATTGTCACGCTGGAATTGCCCAAGTCCGTCGGAATGCACAATGGACGGGAATGGATGCCGGTGATCAGACAGGATGCTTACGTACGTGTCACCTGTCAGAGTCGTATCTAGACGTATCAGGGGTCCCATATCACTCCAGGTGCACACGTCCCACACCATTACAGAGCCTCCACCAGCTTGAAAAGTGCCTTGCTGACATGCAGGGTCCATGGATTCATGATATTGTCTCCATACCATCCGCTCGACACAATTTGAAACGAGACTCGTTCGACCAGGCAACATGCTTCCAGTCATCAACAGTCAAATGTCGGTGCTGACGAGCCGAGGAGTGGCTTAAAGCTTTTTGTCGTGCAGTCATCAAGGGTACACGAGTGGGCCTACTACTCGGAAAGCCCATATCGATGATGTTTCGTTGAATGGTTCGCACGCTGTTACTAGTTGATGGCCAGCAGTGAAATCTTCAGCAATTTGTGCGAGGGTTGCACTGCTGTCACATTGATCGATTCTCTTCAGTCGTTGTTGGTTGCGTTCTTGCAGGATCTTTTTCCGGCCGCAGCGATGTCTGATATTTACGGTCCACTCGTGAAATGGTCGTACAGGAAGATCCCCACTTCATCGCTACCTCAGAGATGCTGTGTCCCACCGCTAGTGCGCCGACTATAAAACCACGTTCAAACTCACTTAAATCTTGATAACCTGCCATTGTAGCAGCAGTAACCGATCTAACAATTGTACCAGACACTTGTCTCATTTTGGCGTTGTCGACCGCAGCGTCGTCTTCTGCCTGTTTACGTATCTCTGTATTTGAATACGCATGTGTATACCAGTTTATTTGGCGCTTCAGTTTATTTCTGAGGCAGATGTAGGGTACGAGGCTGGCAGTTGCCTGGATGAGAAAGGAAAACCAGGTTTCGTCTAGGAGTTTTTTCAGATCGTCTTCGCGTGGATACGATCAGTATGTGGTTCAGCTCTCCGTCTCGTAATCTAGCCGCCACACGTTAAGTTATACGAGAAGTTCCAGCAAAACTCTTTAGGAAAAATGATTTTTAGAAGCTTAGCATTCACTTTCTTTTTACCCGTATTAACTACGATGGAAGGGTTGGATGGCGTTTGACTTCGATGGCACACAACGGAAGACACCGACAGCTCATGGGTTTCTGAGACTTCTTCAGATGTTATCTTGCTTTCATATTAACATTTATTAATACTGGTCTTGAAACTCAATCGCAATTAATGCCACGAGAAAGATGTACACTAGGTACACTTCGACAAGGAATGAGAAACGAGGAAGTAGCCAGACTGAGAACTGAAATCCATTACGTATGTGAATTAATGTTTATTTCATTTATTTGTTTATGTAACCTGACCAGATTACATATTTCATGCAACCTATTACACCAGATAAAGATATTATTCACACAAAATTGAGCGTTATAGTGAAATTAAATACTCATTTTCGCTACAATATCATAAAAATAGTAGAATCAATAATGGTAGTGAAAACTTAATTTGAGCTAATTTAAATATATCAAAGACAAAAATAGTTCTAGTAATTCCAGTACATCTAATAAGTCATGGAACTAGAGTAGTTGTTCCCGGGTTCGATTCCCGGCGGGGTCAGGGATTTTCTCTGCCTCGTGATGACTGGATGTTGTGTGCTGTCCTTAGGTTAGTTAGGTTTAAGTAGTTCTAAGTTCTAGGGGACTGATGACCATAGATGTTAAATCCCATAGTGCTCAGAGCCATTTGACCCATTTGAACTAGAATAGTTATTAAGAACTAACAATAATATTATAATAAAGATAACAGTATAATAGCAATAAGAATAATATTCAGCATCGTGCTATAATTCTGAGTTACAATACTTATACGACACTTACAGAAAATGACGCAAAAGTACTGTTATAAAATTATAATGAGTGATTTTAATACGAAAGTGGGAAATCTCGCGTACAACAACAGAAGTGAAGGAATCCCTTCGTCAGTTGAATTAGCCTAAAATGATAACATATTTACCCTTAACACATTCCTACGGAAGAAAACCAATAGGAAATGATAAGAAAATTGACTGTATTTTATCAAAAAATTAAGAAATTTTGCAGGGTGAGGCAGTCCCGCAAGACTTCAGAATTTCAAGTGATCTTGCTCTATTAAAATGCTGAATACAACTAGATACAAAAACCAGAACGAAACAGACTTATCCGTCAGAAAAATAGAGATGCTGATTATGATAATTTACACTATGTGATCAAAAGTATCCGGACACCCCCCCCCCCCCCCAAAACATACCTTTTTGATATTAAGTGCATTGTGCTGCCACTTGCAACTACTCCATATCAGCGATCTCAGTAGTCATTAGACATCGTCAGAGAGCAGAATGGGGCGCTCCGCGAAACTCACGGACTTCGAACGTGGTCAGGTGATTGGGTGTCACTTGTGTCATGCGCCTGTACCCGAGATTTCCACACTCCTAAACATCCCTAGGCCCACGGTTTCCGATATGATAATGAAGTGGAAACGTTAAGGGACACGTAGAGCACAAAAGGGTACACCCCGACCTCGTCTGCTGACTGACAGAGACCGCCGACAGTTGAAGAGGGTCGCAATGTGTAATAGGCAGACATCTATCCAGCCCAGGACACTAGAATTCCAAACTGCATCAGGATGCACTGCAATTACTATGACAGTTATGAAGGAGGTGAAAAAACTTGGATTTCATGGTCGAGCGGCTGCTAATAAGCCACACATCACGCCGATAAATGTCAAACGACACCTCGCTTGGTGTAAGGAGCGTAAACATTGGACGATTGAACAGTGGAAAAACGTTGTGTGGAGTGACGAATCACGGTACACAATGTGGTGATCCGATGGCAGGGTGTGTGTATGGCGAATGCGCGGCGAACGTCATCTGCCAGCGTGTGTAGTGCCAACAGTAAAATTCGGAGCCGGTGGTCTTATGGTGTGGTCGTGTTTTTCATGGAGTGGACTTGCACCCCTTGTTGTTTTGCGTGGCACTATCACAGCACAGGCCTACACTGATGTTTTAAGCACCTTCTTGCTTCCCACTGTTGAAGAGCAATTCGGGAATGGCGAATGCATCTTTCAACACAATCCAGCACCTGTTCAGAACGCACGGCCCGGCGGAGTGTTTACACGACAATAACATCCCTATAACGGACTGGCCTGCACAAAGTCCTGACCTGAACCCTATAGAACACCTTTGGGATGTTTTGGAAAGCCGACTTCGTGCCAGGCCTCACCGACCGACATCGATACCTCCTCAGTGCAGTACTCCGTGAAGAGTGGGCTGCCATTCCCCAAGAAACCTTTCATCATATGATTGAATGTATGCCTGCGAGAGTGGAAGCTGTCATCAAGGCTAAGGGTGGGCCAACACATATTGAATTCTAGCATTACCAATGGAGGGCGCTGCGAACTTGTAAGTCATTTTCAGCCAGGTGTCCGGATACTTTTGATCACATAGTGTATGTGAGTGTAGCTCTATATATATAGGATTAAACCAAATAAAAAGTTCATTATCTTAGAGAATAGAGATCATATCGTTTTACTCGAAAGGAGTTATTATTTAACAAACACTTATGATACAGCGTATTATGTTACGAAAGGAACAATGCAAGAGAAAATCTGAAGTGTAGCGAGGAATCTGTTAACGAGAAGGCGAAAGTTTCAACCAAACGATGACAAGAACAAAATAGGATATCCATAATTAAATAAAACTATTCGTAAATGTCTTCAAAAATGTGAGATGATCAAATGAAAACATGACAAGAGAAACAGTTGAAAATAAAGAGTACAGAAGTGGCAACATAGAAACTTACATTAGGTACACCCCACACGTGATCGGTTGGGACAGATACCACAAAAGTAATAACAAAAGACAAAACTGAACAAGCATCTTAAGACGTTTATAAAAGTTTGTTTAAGTCAAGAGGTGATACACACAAAAAGTTGGTAATGAAAATAATGGCACAGGAGTGTATCAGATGACATTGGGGTATAAAAAAAGGAAATGTTCCTGGAGAAAAGGGTATTTCAGTAGAAATGTTTAAAAACAGAAGAAACGCAAAACAAAAAGAAATGCAGAAGAAGACAGTTTCTCAAAAAGGGATAACTGTGTTATTATTGTTTTTCAGCAAAGTGTAGACGGTCAAAAGATATATACCTATGAGCCTCCCCTCCGCAACGTACAACAGGTTAACTACGATTACACCAACCGTACAGAAGAATTGTTCTTAATCATGCAGAGGAAAAAGCTGGCTTTTAAAGCCGAAATAAGGCAGTGGGCTAATGACAAGATGTGTATGAAATTACTGAACGGGAAAAACAATACGTATTAACATCGTTTCAACGAAATACGCAGCAACAGTATGAATGAAACTAGGCAATGATCCGCAGTATGTTATTAAGTCAAGAATCATACGCCATTGCTACAGTTTCCGTTATATTTCATCAAGATAATGGAACATTCAGAACTGAAAGAGGAGTCCGGCAAGGAGATCCATGTCATCCAAATAATTCTCAACAGTTCTACATAACGATTTAAGATCCTTAAACAGAGAAAACCAGGGAACAATGCAGTTGAAAGACACTCACGCGAACCACCTTCGTTTTCTGATGCCGTTGTACTGTTTGTCTTTAATGTAGATAAGCATCACCTTTGGGTGAAATAACTCAGTGCGACAAGTTTGAAAGTAGACTTGAAAATCAATTATACCGATAAAAATAACGTACAATGAACACGTACAAATTAATATTTCAGTCAAAGGACCATTTGATGAGTTTCAGTATTTAAGGTAGTTGAAGATAAAACTGAAAAGACAGAGAGAGAAAAATAAACAAAAAAATAGAATTAGCCGGCCTTGCTTTTGATGAACTGAATAGCATTTTCAAAATTAAGATTAGAAATATCCGAAACTGGACGCTTACAGTCAGTTTGTACGGTATTGCCCGTTTCAACGTTATTCTGCAATAGACGTTACGTAGCTATTGATGTCGACTATGAATATTGTACATTTATAAAGTATCTGTGAGAAAAAAAATTATTCTTTAACATCCACACACATTTCAACGAAGTTTCGCCATCGTCACTGGATTCATTTTATTTTCTTCCACTTACATTGATCACTGTGTAATATTTAGAAAATAAACTGAAGTAATTTACGATGCTAAAACTTCACCACAACTGTATGAGTGTTTTTAACTCTATAATTACGCACTTGAAAGCAAACTCTGGCGTAAAGTCAGCTTCAATAACTAGATGAATTATGGATAACATGAGAACAACAATTACTGCTGCTGCTTCTACTACTAGTACTACTACTACTACTAAGATAATAATAATAATAATAAGATTAGTAATAATGATAATGGAACGAGCCCATCGGTTCGTTAGATGCAACATGATTTATTTTGTTATTTATGCTTCATATTTGTTGTGCCTCAATCAGTAAAAACGGAACCGCATAAGATCGCTTTTTTCTCCGTCTGTCTGTCTTTCCATCAATCTGACTGTTAAGAATCATTTTTCTCAGGAACAGGTAGAGGTGTCAAGTTTATACTTATGTATCATATTAAGGTGTATGGTCTCTTCAGCTTGTAAGTCAATTCAATAAAAAGCTCGGCCATTTATGTCGCTTATTTTGATACTCGGAAACTCACTATGAAAAGCTGTACGGTGCTCCCCGTTAACGTAGAATCATGAAATTTGGCAAGAAGCAATGTTTCACGTGTAAAAGAAAAAATACAAAAATAATAGACGAACATTACTACATACTTATTTACTTACTTTTACAAAATTCTTAAGGCTTCGTGGCCACTTGTTGACAAACTGCCTATTGGCTTCTGTCTCGAGTTCTTCGGCCGACGTTCATCTAATGATTTTACTGACGTTTCGTCAGCACGAGTGGCTGGCATTCTCAAAGCTTCACTCTCCATTGCCAGTGGTGAACTGTTCACCAGAAGCCAATAGGCAGTTTACTTACTTTTACTCCTTGGCGCTACAGCCCATCTAGGCCCTTGTCCTCTGTGATGATCGCAGCCGAATCCTGACGATTTGCTGCTCGTTTCCTCCATCTCCTGACTCCAGTCTTTCTCAAATAATTTTCCACATCCTCTAGCCATCGTTTCCGGGGTCTCTCTTTGTTTCTTTTGCCACCTCGAATTCCTGCATTACTACACACAAATATAAAATGTAAGTTGTAATCATGTTTTGGAAAGTAAATAAAAATGTTTTAGTTAATCTTCTCTCTCTACGTATATAAATTGAAGTCTTCTGTTAGTTTTCTTTTGTATGTCCGGTGTAGCCTGAGGAACTACTGTAGAGAAAATGGTACGGTCTTGGAATTCTCGGGGCCAATATTTTGCCAGTAGCAATAACGATAACAGGTAAACAAGATGAGGTCCTCTATTCCCAGGATGGACGAACCGTATGTAAACATAATTAAGTTCTTATGGCATCCTCGCATTCTCAGTACACGAATCCTACACCCACTTGGCCATTTTTTTTTATCGTGGTAAGACTGTACCAGACCTCTGGGGAAATGAAGTACCAAAACCGGCTGGTTTTTCCTGTATTCCGTGCTCCGTGAGTGATTGTACTTGGATGATTTCGCGGGTGAACAGGTAAAAGGGACAGGCGGGGACAAGGATGGAAGGGCTAGGCACGGAACGAAGGAGTTAGTTGGACATTTTAAACTCAACGAATCTGTCCTCACCACCTTCAAACAGAGAAACCATTCTCTTAGTCATTTTAGGCACGGCAGAGAAGGGAACAGGCCGTGATAAGGATGAAAAAGCTAAGCCTGGTGCGATAAAGGGCTGGTTGGGCATTTCAAACTCAACGAATCTCTCCCCGCCACTTTTTTAAGCAGAGGAGCCAATTCGCCAGTGGGGGTGGTTTCTAGACACTTCTTGGCTAGCACGGTAAACGGACAGACCTACTTTTCGCAGCGGTCAAATGTTCAAATCTTCAAATGTGTGTGAATTCTTAAGGGACCAAACTGCTGAGGTCCCTTGACTTACATACTACTTAAACTAAATTACACTAAGAACAACACACACACCCATGCCCGAGGGAGGACTCGAACCTCCGGCGGGAGAGGCCGCGTAATCCGTGACATGGCGCCTCAAACCGCGAGGCTACTCCGCGCGGCTCGGAACGCTCCTATCTGGATTTGGGAGGAAGACATGAGAATGTTTTAACCTGGTGACTGATCGTTTTTAGTACCTTTTACTTTAGTCTAATTATGGTAGGTAAGTGTTTTGTGTTAATTATTCCATTTCTGACAATATGTAGGTGTGCTGAGGAAGGGGTAGAGAGGTGAATTTTAATCATCCCATTAATCAGTTATGAAGAGGTAAATTATTTATAGATTATTATTGTCTGAGATCTCTCATCAGAATTTCTGTTAAAATTAACCAGTCTTGCAAGTGTGAAAAGGCTTAGGCTGTTCTAACGAGTTTCTGTGTTAGCGTCAGCGATCATTATGTACTGATGATTCTCATGGTACTAATAATGCAGTGCATGGAGCTCGGGATATCGCACAGAACGAGTACCGTTATGTTGGGAAGATTCAACATAATAGCGATTTTCGGAACTTCCGTTTTGCCCTGGGCAGTGCTGACTCTCAACTCTGTTACCGCTGTATCACCATAGTCAGCAGTAAATAATAGAATAGCATACTTTCTGTGTATATCTTAAACGTAAACGAGAGAATAAGACCACTTCCCATTATCTCAAATTTTTACCTCTGCTTTACACGTTGAGTACATTTCCTGTCATTTTTAATTATTGTCTCAGTAAACCTAAACCACTGTGTGTTAGGGGACCAATTGATCATTATTGTGAATGTTTAGTATTTACTACAAAAGCATGTTGAACCGTTTCTCCTTCTTCTAAGAAGGGGAAATAAAAAGTCATTGAAAATTACAGAGAAATTTACATACAAATATCCCTTCATTTCCGAGGGTTTCTTGCATATCACAAATGGTCTGATAAGAAAGAGTTGAGAGTCGTCGCATAGTGATATCGCTTTGGTGTCCAACTATGTCGAAATTGACCTATGTGGAATAAATATGAATCTCATATGCGATTGTTAGGTCACTTTCCGCCACATCTTTCTTTATAAATACTTATTCTGTTGCGCGAAATTAGATTAATGATTGTTGTTTCATCCAAATCACTAATGCAACAGGCAAGGAAGGAGACATAAGGCAGCAAAGCAATGATTCTTGAGTAACAGGAGGGTAACTTTTCAGTGATAAAATCAGCTGTAGTAAATGCGAATAAAATAAAGGGCAGAGTGGAAATTAAGAATTTTGTGGCAGAGTGAGTTATAAGAAAGAGAAATGTAGAGCGTTTCATTCAGGGTCTGTGGTGTAGGAGAAAGGTCTAGTAGCGAGGTAAGGTAATCTGGTGCGAGTCAGTGGTCGAATCAAGAGGTAACATTATTCAGTTATTTCTCTAATGATTTGAAGGTTATCGTTTAAGGAAAAAAAAATCAGATGCAGCTGTGTGATACACGGCCCATGAAACCCTCGTGGAAACTTTGCCGACGTGATCCAGCAAATTAATCAGTGACCGGAGCGGGCGCAATATCACCAAATTCAGCATGGTGGAGCAGTGTCGTTGTGCAGACGTCGGCCGACCTCGTGGTGCTGCAAGGCTGCGCTTGTCTATTCACTCCTAGCTATCTTGCTCAGTACATAGCTGAACCAAAACTTCCTATCTCCAAGCTCAATTGTTCCATTTGCTAAGTCCTAAACTGCAGAGATGCTCACTCTTTCTCAGGCAAGCTGAGTAAAGAACGCCACGTTCGCACTCTAGGCAAGCTGGGAACGGAAGACCTCTACGGAGACTTCTCACAGTCTACTCTTCGCCTCGGTTTCCCCTCCAGCAAAATCACTTACGCCAAGTCACGTTAATTATGCGTCGCTTCCCAGCGCCGACCAATGCCTGCTCTGGGAAGTGAACAAATTCCCACAAAATTTCCCTTCCTCTCAACGTCTGCTATTTGGCTCCTCCCAGGCCACCCATCAAGGTTAGTGTCTGCACAAACACCAAGTTTTCCAGAATCCTGACTCCCAGGAGAGTACTTCAAATTCCTCAGTCCTACGTTCCCATCGGTGGCCGACGTATTTCATTCTGTCGCTCTTCACCTGATTTACTTCAGGCTCCGTGGACCGTGAATTCAGCGTGAAGTTACTATAGTCACGAAGATGCGTATTTTGACCTCTGTTGACCGCTCCACCATAGCTTTGTGCGGCTTTCTCGCATGTTTCACTGAAAACGGGGAGGCGGACATTTATCGACAGGCGCACAAGTTCTCTGTCTGCTTCCCGGTACACCAGCATGGGGTCAACGACCGACTCACTGTCACTCATCTTAAGGCAGTCGGAGGCCGCGCCCCGTTACCGCTTTCTCAGAGCTTCAGCCGCCCTAAGCTGCCTATTGTCACTTCCCTTCGCCGCTCCCCCGCCGGCCTGCCACGGTCACTCTGTATACTTCCCTGGGTTAAACTAGCCTCCCGTAAATCGACGCGTTTCCACAAAGTTTTTCATGTCGTGTGAATTACTTTAAAACCATCACCCGACATTAATTATTCCAATACGTCCATAAGATGCATTGTGCCTTGTCAGTCATTTTTGTTCAGCCCTACTGTTCGCTCAACGTGAGTTAGGTGATCTTTAATGACTTCATGTAAGGCGCATAGTTCTTGCCATCTTACACAGGTAGCTTTAGTGTGCAGAATAGAACAGTTACGAAACTTACTTCTGTTACCATAAACGTGGAGGACATAATAAATGGATAAAGTTACATCACAACATAAATAAGAGAATCTTCTGTTGAACTGTTCCAGTACCATTTTTGGAATATCAGCTGTAGGAACATGTGTTGATAAGGTCACGAAAAATGAAACCCAGTGATATGAAATATTCGGGCGTAAAGTCAAGCGCCGGCACGCCAGTCAAGAACCGAAGAGCAGAGAGGGCTGTGACGATGACGTCAGCCAACTGCACCCTGACCGACCCCTCTCCGGGATGACAACATGAGGGCGGCGCCCGACTGGATGCGGCCCAGTTCTGCAGCACCTTGAAGACCCGTCAAAGCTCATTTGTTTCCTCGTACATTCTATGTAGCTCAATCCTGGAATTGTTATCCTGGAGAACATTGTTTATTTCGGATCATACAATGAAGGCTTTCACGACCGGATGTTTCAGCTGCTGAGAATTCTTCCGGGTTATATGGCAGTGGTCCATGGAACTCTTCAGTCCCTAACGTTTCGTCCAAGGCTACGTTGGACATCTTCGGAGGTGCTCCTGTGAGTGCTGAGTCTTGCCGACTGACGAGTCGGACGTCGAAAAGCGCCCTAAATACCGTGGAAAGTGGGCGTGGTCTGGATTGCACGTGATAAACCTTGTCAAAGATAAAAATTTTTAACTATCGAGCATAGTACGTCAAAGATAGTTCCAATGTAGACCTTTCCACACGTACACGGAATCTTATATACACCACGTGTGGCAAGGTCTACATTGAAACTACAAAGAGGGAAAACAGACAATCCAGCTGTGGCGGAACATGCTCTTCAATCAGGTGATCGCGTAGTGAAATTTTCATAAACTGAAGTTTTATGTACTATGACGAACTATTATCCATCGCTATATACAGAAGCCATCGAAATATATAAACATGGGGATAGTTTTAACAGAAAAGAAGAAGCCATGAAACTCAGTGGCGCTACCGAATCAATGAGAAGTTTTTACCTTTGACGTACTATGTTCGGTAGTTAAAAAAATTTATCTTTGACAAGGTTTATCTCTGCTATCACGTGAAATCCAGAACACGCCCACTTTCCACGGTATTTAGGCCGCTCTTCGACGTCCGACTCGTCAGTCGGCAAGACTCAGCACAACCAGGAGCACGTCCGAAGAAGTCCAACGTAGCCTTGGACGAAGCGTCAGGGATTGAAGAGTTCCATGGACCACGGCCATACAACATGGAAGAATTATCAGAAGCTTTATTTCGATTGTCGCCCTTTGCTTGGGGCACATCTGTATTTATGAAAGTTAAGTATTGTCATGTACGTCTCTTAATAAAACTCATTAATACGATTTGCTCCGAGAAAGCAGGTTTCGTAGGCACCCCATATTTGACGACTAGGCAGGATTCAACATCAAATGTCAGTAGCTCAGCAGTGGGGAAAAAATATTTTGAGGAAAGCAACACATTCACCGACACTAGTGGAGATCAGCATACACATACTATGTGACCGTGAGCAGCGGTTTAAATCCGTCAAGGAAGTGCTCACTCGCGAGTTGCAACTGATCCTTCAAAATGTTACCGTCTCCCTCGGCAATATGCTTATAAATTTCAGGTTCTTCTAATAAATCCAATTTCCAGTCTATTATTTCCTTACGTAAAACTACGGCTTTTTTCTAATTCCCTCGGAGAATGGGCTGAAATAAGTAAATGTTCAGCAAATGAAGAATTATGTACATTTCCCCCTTTCTTACCCAAGAGGTTCTCCTTATGCGACCAGGGAGATTTGCAATTGTGTAGGTCTGCAGCTTTCATACGTTTTGTATATGTTTACGTGATACAGTAATTTCTGGAATTATGCACAAGCCCTAATGACGTAGTGTTACCACCCACGCAGAGCCTGTTATGACGGAAGCTGTGACATTCATTGGCGCCTCATCTGCTAGCGCCATATCGCGACGCGGCCTGTAGTGTAAGAACAGAGCCGGAGTTGCGGTAGTACCTTGCTTGCGCTTGTATGTGATAGAGACACTTAACATTTATAATGTCATCTCTCTTGGACACCTATGTGCTACTTACGACAATTTTGTAAGGCCTGCATGTTATAGGCAACTATTAATATCACCATTGTTTGCCTTGATGTTGTAACCTATATGTGTCCTGAGGTATGTAGCTAAATTTATATGTATACATGTTATATAAGTGGAATCCAAACCCACTTTTATAGTGTTTTCTGTCCTCCCCAGATTCGATGATGCTGTAGTTTCGCCGAAACCGGTAATCATGGAATAAAAGGAATTCCTGCGATCTTGGCTACCAGTTTATTGCTTTACGAGGAGCTGCTTGGTTGAGAAGTAACGGCTCCGGTCTCGGAAACTGACATACGGCCGGGAGAGCGGTGTGCTGACCACATGCTCCTCCATATCCGCATCCAGTGACTCCATCCTCAGATGACACGGCGGCCGGTCGGTACCGTTGGACCTTTGTGGCTTGTTTGGGACGAGTTTAATTTAATTTTTCTGCGTACCCTACAGACAGAATGCGGTCCCCTAAGTGCTCCTCCTGGACATCAACCACCCTCCTGTTTCGATGAGGTCGAGCTCTGTCTTGCATGGATCACATCTTGTCGAAATCATGGTCACTTTCGACAATGGGGAAGAAATCATATTCCAAAACCTTCACGTACCGTTCGGTAGTCACAGTGCCATCAAGGAATATCGCACCGATTATTCCGTGACTGGACATTGTATCCCACACAGTCACCCGTTGAGGGTAAATAGATCCCGCGACATCTTGATTTGGAGGCATGCGCTTTTACCGCTAGACGACAAGGGCCGGTGTAACTCTAGTTTATTGTCTAGAGCCAAACAACGTTTTATAACACTTGGCCGAATCTTTTATTATCTTTTCCAGTGACCTTGTGATCACTGTTCTTGCGGTTGTACTCTACAGCTCTACAGGTCGATGCTACAACATCCCTGTTTGCATCGTCTTTCCTACAGCTGGTAAACACATTTGACTGCAGGTACGTTATGCTCAGTGATGGATATTCATTAGGAAAATTAACAAAAGGTTTGTCAGAAATAAGCATTTTAGCACCGCTAATGTTCTCAATAAGATGGTTCAAATGGCTCTGAGATGACTGAGGTCATCAGTCCCCTAGAACTTAGAACTACTTAAACCTAACTAACCTAACGACATCACACACATCCATGCCCGAGGCTGGATTCGAATCTGCGACCGTAGCGGTCGCGCGGTTCCAGACTGTAGCGCCTAGAACCGCTCGGCCACTTCGGCCGGCAATGTTCTCAATATACCTAAAAGATCTTTTAGAAGGGTCAATAACGCTTTCTACGACGCGGCTGGGTGACCGAACGTTTTAAATTTGGTATTTGGTAAATTTGGTATTTGGTTTAATGAATGCCATATCTTCAAAAAGAAAGAAAAGATTTCAGTTGTTTCTTGCAGACAAACTATGACAGATAGAAACACTTTGCGCATGTCACTGGATAGATGAAGGTACAAAGTTTTTTGTTTGCACAGACACTAACCATACACTTAATATGAGCGCCGTGTGTTGCTCGAGAAACATCGAAAGGGTAGACCATTTCATTCCACACACGAAAAGTCCCTGTTTATAGAATCGGCAGCTTCAACAATCCGATGTTTCAAATCTTGAAGAGTGGCCGTCACACGTGGGAGAAAGACTCGGTCTTTTATGTACCTCCACAGAAAAATGTAGCAAAGTGTGAACAGGGAGGCCGAAAGCAATCAACAAGATATTGTTATCCACCGCTTGCAAACGAACATTGTGGGATGGTGTGAGTAAGATAACGCCGTACCTGAAGGTGAAAGTGAAACGGGCGCCGTCATGCATAAAAGTGAAATCATTGGATTTTTCGTGAAGTTGAGGAAGCATCCAATTTTGCAGCATGTCCAGGTATGACTTCCCTGTCATAGATTCCTCCGCAAAAAGAAAGTCCATAAATTTTGTGAACGAAAGCGGCGCCAAACACATTCAGTTTCGGCGAGTCTCTTTCATGTCCCCCCCCCCACCCCCCCAAAAAAAAAAAAAAAATCTTACGTTATGGCAGTTTATTTACCAGACAGATGAAACATAGATTCGTTCGAAAAGATGAATCGTTCGGACAAAGCACCCTCCTCCATATTCTGGAGAAATGAAATGCAGAATTCGTACCTTCTGTTACGGTCGTCGGGACAGTGTCGCTGCAGTAACTGCAGCTTGTGAGGTTTAATATGCAGGCGTAGTTTCAGAACAGGCGACACCTTTGTTTGAGGAAGGTGAAGTTCCTAGCCTGACCGTATTGTGGAATTACGAGGGCTCCGTGTGAACACATCCGGATAAGCTCGTCATTTTCATCAAACAAACCTGGCCGACCAGTGCTGTTCCCTTTGCATATGCACCCAGCTTCCAAGAATTTTGCATGCCAGTCATACATCTGCTTGTGCAGAGGCGGGTTCTTGCTGAATCTACGGCAGGATACACGTTTCACTTGAACAATGGATTGACTTCGCGGAAATTTCAACAAGACAGAATGATTTCTCTTGTAGTGTAGTACTATGTTGTTAGAAACAAACAACAGCGCAGCTATGTCAAAACTTCGAACCTTCCTATATCCAGTGACATACGCAATGTGTTTCTATCTTTCATAGTTGGTTATAAACGATTGAAATCTGTTCTTTCTTTTTGAATCACTCCGTAATGCACATATATGGGTGAATGAAGAGGATAGTATAGAAGTACAAGATTAGTAGCCACATGTCGTAGCTTACGCCATCGTTCACGTAACTAAGGGTAATAACATGTAATACAAAGCGATGAGAAATCGGAAGAAGAAATGAAATGAGTGTTAATGGAATAGTACAATGTATCCATAAAAGAAAACAACATTCGAGACACTATCAAGACCAACTGTAGAGAACTGCTGCTAAGTTTGCAGTCCTTGTCACGTGGAAATGATATCAAAATATAAGATGCGCTCCAAGGACGCTGACAGATTAGTAAAGCTCATAGTGAAATGGGAAATGAAAGTGGAGTATTTGCAGGAATACAGCGCTTTTCTCGTGAAACACAGCTCGATCCATTTAGACAGCCGATGTTTTGTGGGGCAACTGATCCATACTGCGTCCATTGTTTGTCACGTGGAGAGGCCGTGAGATTAAGGTCAGTGAAAATGGTTCAAATGGCTCTGAGCACTATGGGACTTAACATCTGTGGTCATCAGTCCCCTAGAACTTAGAACTACTTAAACCTAACTAACCTAAGGACATCACACACATCCATGCCCGAGGCAGGATTCGAACCTGCGACCGTAGCAGTCACGCGGCTCCGGACTAAGCGCCTAGAACCGCTCAGCCACCGCGGCCGGAAATTCGATGGAACAGGACACAAAATACAGGAAGTACCCGCCGAACGTTACTCGCCGTACGATACATACAGTGGCTTGCGGAAATTATTATAAACGTACCGGAAAAAATATTAGTCCTCTAATATACTGGTGCTCTGGTCGCTATGGAACGCTGTGGCTGGTCTAGAACTCTTAACCAGAGATCGCGTGACTCTCCACCGCTTACTTGAGTCACGACGCTGAAGCGAAGCCAAACGGTTGTGTGGAATCAGCGCATTGAGGTGGGCCGACGTGGAGACGTGACAAAATGGCCGTGTCGTGTTCGGAAGTGACAGTGACCTCATTGCATGGAATTGCCCAATAGGCTGGTGTATCCGCGTGGATTGTCCAGTGTATCCACTAGAAATAACAGCCACGTAACACGGCAGCAACTGGAGACGAGTGGCACGCCTTGTCAATGACAGGCGTTTTCAAACCCGATGGGGATTGCTGCTGTTGGTGAATGTTGGCCAGTCTGAACGTGTTCCTGTGTGATCATGCTAACGGAACTGCATAAAGTGGAGATATGAAGTTGAGCACCACAAAATGCCACCGTTCACAACGCCATGTAAGCCTGCACGTCCTTAATGGGCCAAACAACACAGAAACTGGCAGTTGCCGACTGAATGCTTGCCGTGTCGTCCTCTGAGTAGAGATTTCGCCTCTTTTCCTATGATGTAAGACGCCGAGTAAGCCGACGGTCCAGTCAGGCGTTTAACTCGCAGCTTGTGAAGGCTGTAGTTACTGCCGCACGGCCCACTACTTCCCGTTGCCACTAATATGCTCCAGGCTGTTTATTTCGACATTGTCGATGACAAAGTGCTGCCCTTTTTTCTATACCTTAATGATGAGTCTGTTACAGTCACCTTCGTCTTCCGAGATAAGAACAATCGTGTTGATACGGCTGCATGTATTCAGTATTAGCTTGACACGCACCTGACTTCAACAATATCACATATCGACTTGACATCTAAATCACTCGACCTTGTGAAACGTTGAAGCAACATTGTGAGTGACGTGTTATATGATCAAAATGAAAGTATACTACTTGGATGAGCAGTGAACCCCTGAAGCATTGAGCTATGCTATACTACACACATCTAAAAATGGTTCAAATGGCTCTGAGCACTATGGGACTCAACTGCTTAGGTCATTAGTCCCCTAGAACTTAGAACTAGTTAAACCTAACTAACCTAAGGACATCACAAACATCCATGCCCGAGGCAGGATTCGAACCTGCGACCATAGCGGTCTTGCGGTTCCAGACTGCAGCGCCTTTAACCGCACGGCCACTTCGGACGGCACACACATCTAAAAAATATTTTGCATCACCTCGGTTCCGAGAGTTACAGAACCTATACAGAAAATTAGAAGAAAGATTAACATTAACATCATTTCCGCCCTTTTTATTGCTTATGAAAACCACACATTCCATGTTGTACCACCATGCAGCGAGACCATCAGAGGTGGTGGTCTAGATTGCTGTACACACCGGTACCTCCAACACCCAGTAGCATGTCCTCTTGCATTGATGCATGCCTATATTCGTCGTGACACACTATCCCCAACTTCTTCAAGTCACTGCTGATCCAGATTGTCCCAGTCCTCAACGGCGATTTGGCGTAGATCCCTCAGAGTGGTTGGTGGGTCACGTCGTCCATAAACAGCCCTTTTCAATCTATCCCAGGCATGTGAGATAGGGTTCATGTCTGGAGAACATGCTGGCCGTTCTAGTCGAGCGATGTCGCTATCCTGAAGGAAGTCATTCACAAGATGTGCACGATGGGGGCGCGAATTGTCGTCCATGAAGACGAATGCCTCGCCAATATGCTGCCGATGTGGTTGCATTATCGGTCGGACGATGACATTCACGTATCGTACAGCCGTTACGGCGCCTTCCATGAGCACCAGCGGCGTACGTGGGCCCCACATAATGCCACCCCAAAACATCAGGGAACCTCCACCTTGCTGCATTCGCTGTACAGTGTGTCTAAGGCGTTCAGCCTGACCGGGTTGCCTCCAAACACGTCTCCGACGATTGTCTGATTGAAGGCATCTGCGACACTCATCGCTGAAGAGAACGTGATGCCAGTCCTGAGCGGTCCATTCGCCATGCTGTTGGGTCCATCTGTACTGCGCTGCATTGTATCGTGGTTGCAAAGATTGACCTCGCCATGGACGTCGGGAGTAACGTTGCGCATCATGCAACCTATTACGCACAGTTTGAGTCGTCACACGACGTCCTGTGGCTGCACGAAAAGCATTATTCAACATGTTGGCGTTGCTGCCAGCGTTCTTCCGAGCTATAATCCATAGGCAGCGGTCGTCCACTGCAGTAGTAGCCCTTGGGCAGCCTGTGCGAGGCATCTCATAGACAGTTCCTGTCGCTCTGTATCTCCTCCATGTCCGAACAACATCGCTTTGGTTCACTCTGAGACGCCTGGAGACTTCCCTTGTTGAGAGCGTTTCCTGTCACAAAGTAACAATGCGGACGCGATCGAACCGCAGTATTGACCGTCTAGGCATTATTGAACTACAGACAACATGAGCCGTGTACTTCCTTCCTGATGGAATGACTGGAACTGATCGGTTGTCTGACGCCCTCAGTCTAAGAGGTGCTGCTCACACATGGTTGTTTACATCTTTGGGTGGGTTTAGTGGCATCTCTGAACAGTCAAAGGGACTGTGTGTGTGATACAGTATCCACAGTCAACGTCTATCTTCAGGAGTTCTGGGAACCGGGGTGATGCAAAACTTTTTCGGTGTGTGTATATGAATATTTATGCCGCAAAGACTAAACTGGAAACGCAATTTGACAACAAATGGTAAATGAAATAGTCACAGACATATACACCCTCACTTAACGTAAGCACAACGTAAATGAATTTTGCAAAACCACATATTCAAACCTCAACTAATAACGTTAGCATCACGAAAACATGCCAAAAGTTATACTCTACCCTATAACGTGTATGATTTCAGCTTACTGTCAAATCCGCGGCATGAGGATGATCCCTCGTATCTGTAAGCACTGAATTTAGGCTTTAAAAGAATATTTATTCAAACTCCTCATTAAACCACGTGGATCAGGATATGATTCAAAATCAAAATCTTGTAGTTAAGCAGCCTATAACTATCATGTGTTTCACATAATATCTCACTAATATGTCAGAACACTGTGTATTGTATTTATAAATCATCAGTTTTCCAGAACAGCATCCATACAGCAGAACAGCATCCATCTTATAACGAGTGATTCTGGAGTATAGCAGTAACTAACTGTGCAATACAATACGTCTTTTGATCTTATAATATTTTGTAAGATTGGTAAATTATTGGTTTATTTCGTTATTTGGGACCCACATTTCGTATTCATCTTTATTTATCTTCGTTTTGTGGTGTCGCCAGCACAACACGCACCACCAGGCAGCACCACAGGCTTCAGTAGGTCGACAACCCATTCCAGAGGCGGCTTACAGCCCAGCGATTACCACACCAAGAAGTCGCAGCAGGGGCGCCGCCAAAGAAATACAAGTAACATGCTCCGGCGCGACAGCGCAGCGAGCACTTCCACGTCAGCTCGACTACAGAGAAGAACGCCTTCTCCTTGTGTACTTCATGCCGCATCGCCTCCTTTTACCGAGTACACATCAGCACGTCTTCAGCGAACATTCTAGTGGGACAAGAACCGTTTATTATCCAGTCTTAGCATCTAGAATAGTACTTCAAGATTTACAGCGTGAGTCGATTTGTTCGAAGCTGAGTATTCGACAATACATGTGTGTGTTCTTGTTACTAATGATTATCAGTGTTTCAGAGTTCTCCTCTCTAATGTCTCCCTCAGCGCACTATATACAGGGTGAAGAAAAATTGTGTCACGAAATTATAACCCTGGATAGCTGATGCCCGTAGGAACCAAAATTACTAGAGTTCTGTAGGCCGTCAACGCACCATTTTTAAACTACGAAAACTTAGCACAACGTGTTCCGATTGGCCGCGGGACTGCCCTGTTGCCGGATGCTCTGGATGCATGTCGCGAATGATTTGCCTGCCGGAGATCGCGATGTATCCAAGACGCTCGCTGGTAGCGCGCTAGGCTTTCACTCTTGGGGCCTGGGGGCGAATCTGCCAGGGTTCCGACACATCCGTTGCAAAAAAATGGTTCAAATGGCTCTGAGCACTATGGGACTTAACTACTGTGGTCATTAGTCCCCTAGAACTTAGAACTACTTAAACCGAACTAACCTAAGGACATCACACACAGCCATGCCCGAGGCAGGATTCGAACCTGCGACCGTAGCAGTCGCGCGGTTCCGGACTGCGCGCCTAGAACCGCTAGACCACCGCGGCCGGCACATCCATTGCAGTTTCATGATAAGACGTACCAGGAACAAACCCATCAACAGGTGTTAGTTAGCGTACAGAAAGTCTTTTACAAATTGTGTCGGCCCTGAAAAGGGCCTTGTTTACAGCTAGGACATTGTTTACTTAAAGCAGGTGCTCTAACTGGCGACCCTCTGACGCGACACTAACTTGGTAACGTCGAGCGGTGTTTTGGCGAGTTCATTCAAAGATTCCTGGCATTGCCCTGATGTGATTGGCGGCATGTTGAATGCGATCCATTAATTCCTCTTCGTTTCTAGGTGGTTCGCGTCCGGGAACCTTGAAGAATCCGCACAAGAAAAAGTACAGAGACGTGAGGTCTGGTGATCGTGGGGGCCATGTCCTACGAGCACCACTGCCAGTTACCCGGCCGCCTAAGAGTTCATTTAAATATCCGAGGCCCATCATGCCGCAACCACATGCGTAGCCGTAGGTCCAGGGGAACATCTTCCAGCAGGCCAGGTAGAGGTTTTTGCAAAAAGTGAAGGTAATTTGCCCTAGTAAACCGAGGAGGTAGACGAACCGGCCCAATCATATGGTCACCCACAATGCCTGCACAAATGTTGAGCGAAAATCGTCCCTAGTGTCCGTGGACGTAAATTACGCGAAGATTTCCCCTTGCTCAGTAATGAACGTTTCGAGTGTTGTAAAGGCACCGCTGGGGATCAGCCGAGCGGTCTGAGGCGCTGCAGTCATTGACTGTGCGGCTGGTCCCGGAGAAGGTTCGAGTCCTCCCTCGGGCATGGTGTGTGTTTATCCTTAGGATAATTTAGGTTAAATAGTATGTAAGCTTAGGGTCTGATGACCTTAGCAGTTAAGTCCCATAAGATTTCCATGGCGGGGAAGTCGGGATCTCGTGCAACACGTAGCAGAAACCACCGCCAAAACCCTAGCCTCTGTTCATAATCCGCCACAGGATTTAGGTCTTGGACAGGGTGGAAACTAAATGGATGCTGGTCGTCATCCCTCAAAACCACGCAGACTAACCAATGAGCGACCCCCATGTCGTGTCCAACCGCTCGATTACTTGTCGTAGATGCTTTCTCGAAGCGCTCTGGAACAGTCTCTTCAAACGCAGCATCCCGTCGTGTTCGAGGTCTTCCAGCATTGCCATGATATCCCGCTAACGAGTCTGTTTCGCCAAGTCGCCGGTGAATTGCTGTACACGTTTGCGACTGTGGGTGGCGTCTTGCTGGGTACTGTTCCTCGTACAACTGTCGAGCTTCATGCGCGTTACCATCGGGTAGTCCATAAACAAAAACCATATCTCGTTGTTCTTCAGACGAATACTATGCCCCCATGCTGTATGACTAAATCGCAGGTGACGTGCGTGGGCTCCGAAGCGAAGGTCACGTGTGAATGCCTCTGACGCGAGGTGGAGACAAACAGCAAGGCCTATTCGACACGTGTGCGTATCACGTTGGGGCAGTGACGGGGCGAGGGCCGTTTGCATGTGTCAACCGACAGCCACAGCGCTGTCCGTCAACCGACCAACGGCAACAGGGCAATCCCACGGCCAATCGGAGCGCGTGGCGCCGAGTTCCCGTAGTTTAATAATGGTGCATTGTGGACCTACACAACATTAGTAATCCTGGTTCCTACTGACATCAGCTATCCATAGTTAAAATTTCGTGACACAATTTTTCTCCACTCTGTATATTTGAGGGTGGAGAGGGGTAAAATCTCCTTCTGTATTTCAATCAAAAGTTCGATACAAGAAATATCGTCGAGGAGGGAAAGGATTATCTCAAGTTACAGGATTAATTTCTGTGTTTGGACACCCGCCCTCCCGTTACTTGTTATTTACACTACTGGCCATTAAAATTGCTACACCACGAAGATGACGTGCTACGGACGCGAAATTTAACCGACAGGAAAAAGATGCTGTGATATTCAAATGATTAGCTTCTCAGAGCATTCACACAAGGCTGGCGCCGGTGGCAACACCTACAACGTGCTGACATGAGGAAAGTTTCGAACTGATTTCTCATACACAAACAGCAGTTGACCGGCGTTGCCTGGTGAAACGTTGTGATGCCTCGCGTAAGGAGGGGAAATGCTTACCATACGGAACGCCGTGCTGGATCCCAACGGCCTCGTATCACTAACAGTCGAGATGGCAGGCATCTTATTCGTATGGCTGTAACGTCTCGATCCCTGAGTCAACAGATGGGGACGTCTGAAAGACAACAGCCATCTACACGAACAGTTCGACGACGTTTGCAGCAGCATGAACTATCAGCTCGGAGACCATGGTTGCGGTTACCCTTGACGCTGCATCACAGACAGGAGCGCCTGCGATGGTGTACTCAGCGACGAACCTGGGTGCACGAATGGCAAAACGTTATTTTTTCGGATGAATCCAGGTTCTGTTTACAGCATCATGATGGTCGTATTCGTGTTTGGCGACATCGCGGTGAACGCACATTGGAAGCGTGTATTCGTCATCGCCGTACTGGCGTATCACGCGGCGTGATTGTTTGGGGTGCCATGGGTTACACGTCTCGGTCACCTCTTGTTCACATTTATGGCACTTTGAACAGTGGGCGTTACATTTCAGATGCGTTACGACCCGTCGCTCTACCCTTCATTCGATCCCTGCGAAATCCTACATTTCAGCAGGATAATGCACGACCGCATGTTGCAGGTCCTCTACGGGCCTTTATGGATATAGAAAATGTTCGAATGCTGCCCTGGCCAGAACATTCTCCAGATCTCTCACCAACTGCAACCGTCTGGTCAATGGTGGCCGAGCAACTGGCTCGTCACAGTACGCCAGTCACTACTCTTGATGAACTTTGGTACCGTGTTGAAGCTGCATGGGCAGCTGTACCTGTACATCCCATCCAAGCTCTGTTTGACTCAATGCCCAAGCGTATCAAGGCCGTTATTACGGCCAGACGTGGTTGTTCTAGGTACTGATTTCTCAGGATCTATGCACCCAAATTGCGTGAAAATATAATCACATGTCAGTTCTAGTATAATATATTTGTCCAATGACTATCCGTTTATCGTCTGCATTTCTTCTTGGTGTAGCAATTTTAGTGGCCAGTAGTGTATTTTTTCCTATTTCTTTCCATATGCCTAGTGAATTAGCGTGCGGACTTTTCCTTAGGACGGACACTGCGACTGAAACGAGTGTGTTATTTTGTATGCGACGTCTATGGTTCAAATGGCTCTGAGCGCTATGGGACTTAACTTCTGAGATCATCAGTCCCCTATAACTTAGAACTACTTAAACCTAACTAACCTAAGGACAGCACATACCTCCATGCCCGAGGCAGGATTCGAACCTGCGACCGTAGCGGTCGCGCGGCTCCAGACTGTAGCGCCTAGAACCGCTCGGCCACTGCGGCCGGCACTGCGGCGTCTAATCCAGTTTCCTTACAAGCGTGTTTCTGCGTCACAAGACGGTTCTCTAACGCGTGTTACTCAGTTACAGTGCGAGCAAATCCAGCAGTTGCTGCAAGGCGTGACGCGGCTAACGCTACAACAACAATGACAGCAGAATCTACAAGCAGCGCAGCAGCCTCAGGCTCGGCCGCAGCCTCCATCAGCCATTCCACCATTCCGCAGTTCCAACGAACAGCGTGAGAACTGGTAGGAATACGTAGCTCAGTTGATGAATCATATGAAGGCACACGAACTACAAGGGACAAAGAGTTAGAATTTTTCTTTACGTAAGAGACACGGAAATTTACAGGCATATAGTGACGTGCAAAATCCAG
This sequence comes from Schistocerca nitens, assembly GCF_023898315.1. Lineage (NCBI taxonomy): Eukaryota > Metazoa > Arthropoda > Insecta > Orthoptera > Acrididae > Schistocerca > Schistocerca nitens. Next base: position 927,039,455 of record NC_064614.1, on the reverse strand, counting down.
CATTCTTTGCGATGAACAGCAGTCAGCATGGTTGCATGAACCAGGCGTCTGCTGCTGAGGCACAGAAACAGCAAAGCTCGCTGAAAGGTCGTTGAGGGTAGACTGTTGGTAGTCCCTTGGTTCACCTGGGCGGTCAGTTACTCAACATTTGCACGTCTATTCGCCCTTATTCACCTCCGCAGCTGTCGTTCACCCCAGTCATCAATGGCCTGTGCTGCAACACGGGTATACTTTATCCAATGTATGCTTTAACCACGGCGGCATGCGAACAAATTAGAAACGTAGCCCGAAAGCCAATGATCATGCGCTTTTGGGAGCCAGATAAATCTCTCCGTTTCAGCATTACGGTGACAATTTCACTGTTTACCGCGTCCCTCCCCCCTCCCCCCCCCCCTCCTCCGACACACACTACAGACCCTCCACAGATAGTCCAGCTACCTCCCGTCTGTAAGTGGCTGTTGATCGTTGATATCGAACACAGTTGGCGATCACATTGATGTGACTCGACAGTGTATATGAACTTGAGTCATCTCTCAGTTGGATCGTTTACGACTTTTAGTTTAAGAACTAGGAGTGCAGAGCTGATTGATCTTCATTTTCACACCACTTCGGATGGCATATCTTAAGGATTTTGTCACTGAAATAAAATGTGGTAAAGAATGCTATCATTTTATTAAAACAAACTCCTCAGTCCCGTTATCGTCAGTTTATGGGATTTGATCGATTCCTATTTCAAACCTTTTAACATTTTCGACTAACATTTCTATCTCACAGCTCAATACATTTTCAGATTTAGCGCAGAAGTCTGATTAGAGTCAAAGATGACTATGGAACCAGTACTGAAAACAGCATAAAAATCAGTCTTTCTGAAGCCACATGAGAGATCATGAACGGAAAATAAGTTTGAAAGGAAAAAATTTAAACAAGGTGCTTTGTTTGAGAAAAGACATGGAATCGACATAGCCAGCGGTAAATAATAGACAAATATCACAACTACAATCTCTTCTTGTAGCGACGATTCAAATTCATCATGCAGAGTTAATATTTTCAGGCAATAAATGACTTTTGTCGTTCACCTTGCGTGATGGATAGCTCTCGAGGACAGAAAGGTACTCCACAAGGCACATCTATTATACAGATTTTATATACTTAAAAATAAGTAGAGTCCTCTCTAGGCTGTTGTTCTTTCAAAGTATTTCAAATCAAATTGACGATTCAAGACCTATATACTTGACACAATTATTAAACAGCCTCTGTTTGTTGAATTCCTCTGGAATTTTTTAACATCGATACGAAACCAATTATTACTATTGAAAGGATTATACTGGGGCACACTTGTACGTGGCACCAGAATAAGGTAAGAACATCAGTAAATTAATATGAAACTAGTATACTATAAACGATGAATGTCTCTGATAGGCTCGCTAATGCGGATCGCTGACTGTGGGCGACCACAGAGCCAAAGATACTGTACTGCTTTGTTGGAGCAAGAGAGCGCTGGGCGCTCAGTTGTAGGCAGCTGTCTGTGTGGGAAAGATGATGGAGTAGGCAGTTTTTGTGGTGTGCTGTGTGAAGCCACCAAGTGTTAGATTAATGTAGGTATGTCAATATTGTTGAACATGGAAGCAGAAGTCTTCATGAATATAAGGTAAAGAAGTTCAATAATTATGATTTCTGTTTTGCCAGCGCATTTGTATAGATGAGTTGGCTGATAATTTGTAATTTTTGAGTAACCTCAGAATGTACGTAAATGGTTTTGATAAAAAGGCTAGTTAGATATTTCATTTTTGTAATGCTTTTAAGATTTGTTAACAGAGCTGTGTGTAATTTGATGATCTGCATTTATGTTGGATTACTGAAGTTAGATAATACTTGCAGTTTAAATCTCATTGTTTGTGAATCAATTGTGAGTAATGTAACTTCAGTTGCCAGATGTTTTTGAAAAGCCAAACTTAACTTGCAATATAATATCGCTAAAAAAAATGAGTGTTAGTAATTCACCATAATCAGTACCGCCTCCCAATCCAGGTCATGTATTTTTTAAAGAATTTGGATTTTCTTAAATGTTATCGTTTATCAGCCAAATGAATTTCATGTGCATTTCAAATATTAAGGCCAGCGTTGCACAGTAAGACAATTTAATTTGTTTGTTATGTGCACAGGGACCAAAGTTATCAGTTTTGAACAGGGCCAGATGATTCAGTGCCTAAGGGGCTCAATATATTTTGCAGTGACTGTATTTCGTTATTGGTATTGGGAGTTGCAATGTCCAATCGATTCGTGTAATGTTTTGCTAACAATAACACAGAATAAGCATACCACTTGAGTTACAAAGCGCCACACGACAATTCGAGTTCTTCCTCCATTCCACGATTCAGACGTTCATTCAACGTAATCGTAAAGTTTATTATTTCATTTTCTTAAAGAACGTTGCACAAGGAACGTTACACTATATCTGCTCAAGAGTGGTATAGTCGGACATGTTTCTTATAAGTCATCTTTCCCTCAAGAACAAAAGGTAATTACTTCATAAACACTGTTGAAAAAGAGTAAACCCTTTTAGAGGTTTCCAGGTCACTCTAATTTATTGTTACAACGAGGCATACGGAGTACATGAAATTATTACATTTACAGATCAATAGCACGAACGGTTTTGAGGTACCAGGTATCGATCCGTGTTGATCCTCCAATATTAGTGCGAGATGTAGCCGCCACGTACGGCAATGCAGGCGCTGACTGTGGCATCCAATTGATCGTAAAGATGGCGAGTACTCTCCTGGGATACGTTATGCCACGCCTGTTCGACCTGTTTACGTAGTGCTGTAAGAGTTGTTGGTTGATGAATCGCACGAATCACTTCTCGTCCCATCATCTCCCCCAAGTGCTCGATTGGAGACAAGTCTACATCTACATCTACGTGACTACTCTGCTATTCACAATGAAGTGCCTGGTAGAGGGCTCCAAGAACCAGCTTCAAGCTGTCTCTCTGCCGTTCCACTCTCGAACGGCGCGCGGGAAAAACGAGAACTTAAATTTTTCTGTGCGAGCCCTGATTTGTCTTATTTTATCGTGATGATCATTTCTCCCTATTGAGGTGAGTGCCAACAGAATGTTTTCTTAATCGGAGGAGAAGATCCCGTCTTAACGAAAAACGCCTTTGTTTTAATGATTGCCACTCCAATTCACGTATCATGTCTGTGGCACTATCTCCCCTACTTCGCGATAATACAAAACGAGCTGCCCTTCTTTGTACGTTTTCGGTGTCACCCGTCAGTCCCATCTGATGCGGATCCCACACCGCACAGCAATACTCTAGAAAAGGGCGGACAAGTGTGGTGTAAGCAGTGTCTTTAGTAGACCTATTGCACCTTCTAAGTGTGAAACTTCCCCTTTAAACAATTATACATGACTGTGCTTAACCTGACACACAATATTTTTTTGCGCAACGCAATCTGACTTTCAAAAATCTCTACAAGAGAATGGCCCTGACTAACATTTACCTGTACTTTTCAGAAATCACTTACCTCACAAAAATCTTGGTTACTCCCACTACTGCAATACAGCGACCGCCACTACTGCCAGCTAAATAAAAGATTCAAACTATGGAAGGCACTAACTACTGATAGGGATAGTTAGCAAATGAAAGATATTAATAGAGAACAAAGAATGTATTTACCTTGATATCATCATATATATAGCAGTTCATGACAAATTTCAAAACTCCGCCATCTCTCTCCCCACATCCACCACTGCTGGCGGCTCACCTCCAACTGCGCAACGCTACGCGCTGTTCACAGCCAGCTGCCTAACACTACAATGGCGAGTATTACAACAATGCAAAGCAGCCACAGGCTGCACACAGCACAGCCAGTGATTTTCATACAGAGGTGGCGTTACTAAAAAAAACCTAAACAGTCTACTTACATAGAAAAAAAACCTAAACAGTCTACTTACATAGCCCCCATGCTCCCCACAAAAAAATTTTACAAATTTTTTTGGGCACTGGCTAATACATATTTGTTAAAATTTTTCATAATCGTAATTACAATAACAAAGAAATCAAATGCACACACTTATTGATACAATGTTGGTCAAAAGCTAAAATTGTCTCACAGTCCATAAAGACAGTCCTGATCATTCATCACATTGCAGTGTTTTTCTCAAAGTCTGAGCAGTAAAAGAAAATGCACACGGAAGTAGTGGATTTCCATGCAGTCTTGAAGAAGTAGCGTTGTCCTTCCAACGGAAAGACAGTGCTGCCTCTTGACATGCTGACAGGTAATGGGCCACAACAGAGCAAACCCACAGCGGAGTCAGTCGAAGTTTTGAAGAGTATTGGTGGGTAGGTCATCACAGAGCAGACCCACTGTAGTCCTGGTAGAGATTACGGTATTGGTGGGTCACCAGAGGTGCAGACCCACTGCAGTCCTTGTAGAAATAATGGTACTGGTGAGTCAGCAAAGACGCAGACCCACTGTAGTCCTTGTAGAGATGGCCAGCAGCCATCTGTTGTGACTATGCAGGTGCACAATCACCATTGAAGAGTCTTGCGGACAATATAGCAAGTCCATAACCACCACCTGTGCACTCACAAAGTTTTTGAAATTGTCCTTAGAACCAGCAATGCTGTTAACCAGTCCCTTGCTGAATTATTAACACACGTGCAAACACTAACAGTCCCTACTTCTCACATATCGTACATATACTATGACCAACAGAAACGTGTGCAGTGAAATGTAATTTACAAGTTAATAATATGATGAACTGGTGACAATTACAATTTTATAACGAGAATACAATTACAAAGGTACAAAATACATCATTAAAGGACATAACAATACAGATAACATTTGTAGTACAGGTTTTACAATAGAATAGAAATAAACATATACATCAGTGTTACAAAAATAATGACATAAGTACATACATAAAGATCAGAATAAATTTTGAAACATCAACTTCACACATGAGCATTAAAACAAAACAGAATAAATAATGTCTAAACATCTTTACAAAGAAAATAACATATTATTAATGCAAATTATATTTGAGGATAACAGTATTCCTCATCATAGTGAATGTAGCTTAGTATTAGAAGAGAAAAAAAAATTCTATGAAACAGTACACAGAGACAGGAAGAAAACAAATACACATGGGTACACAAACACATAGTGGGATAACACAAGGAAAGGACAGGGTTTCTTTTACTGCAGTATTTTGCAAACAAAACTTTCTTTACTTCTCGGAGATCTCCCTTCGTTCCTCATTATTCCCAAAAAGTCCTATCTATACCTCCTTTTTGTATTCCAACCATATTTCTTTCAAAATAATTATGGCTCATTGTACAATACTCATTTTGGCCCAAAACGTTTTCATATACCTTCAATGCATTTCTTTCCATTCATCACAACTAGTTTCTTATATAGTCTACCCCCTCTTAAGCTAACTTAAATCTACTGAGCTCAGATGCTAAACTAAGGGACGAGGCAATGCAGCAGCACATAAAACAATTAACGCAAACAGCAATGACAAAAAAGTGCAGATTTGCAAAGGAAGCAGCATTTTAGAAATTAGCGAAGCAATTGCAATATTACGACTAATATAAGGCAATGTGCAGCAAACAAGAAAAATAAATCTGGCTTAGCAGAGTAACACAAATTAAAATTCAGTAGCACTATGCCTGGCAAACAGCATAACTTATACCTAAACATGATAAAGTTCAAGCAGAAAAAGTATTATACTAAAAATGGTCATGTCTAATACCTATATCACATCTTAATACTAGAGTGATGCATCACGAGAACTTACACTAGCAGATAAGTTACCAAATCGTAAAGAAATTATTTATGCAATTCCTGTGAAGGGAAATGTCTATTTATGTGCCCTCGTTTTCTTGGAAGTAGATCATAAATTTCTTATTGACTGAATCTGTAGGCATAAAATAACTATATTAGTACATAAATTAAATTTTATTTTAACCAATGCTGCAGTGCAGCTAGAAACTAGATATTAAACAAAATGAGTAAATATGTACAAAGGAAGGCATGAAACATCATTCATTAGCCATAGGGCATTTCATAAGGTAGTACAGAAAATCTCTCAACTCTCGTAGAAAGACGCTTGTCATAATCAGGTGTGCAGATGTAAAAATGTTTCCAAGTTATTATTAGCGTGTCGTATTTACAATGCTTTCTACAAAGGAATGTCAATAGCGAGGATAATGGCCTCCCCCTTTTTTTTTTAACCACCTAATGGCTTTTTCTCAAGGCGGCTGGCACACCTGGCCGCTCACAACGAATTACGTCACGGTCACTTACCTTTCATACCGAAATACTTACGACAGCAGTTTTCGCTACAGTGACAGTCTCATATAAAAATTTCACAGTTCGAGAATTTGCATTGCAAATCTGTAGAAACAAAATCCTATAAATATAACAGCGTCCAAAAAATTTTCGCCAGCATTGTGATACATTCACGCATATACACACGTTTCATAACTCTTAAAGTACGATTCTTGGTTTCCAACAACCTTTTCCACAAGTCAGAGTCCCTAATCACTTTACATTACCCCTTACCTTATTATACATATACGTATTCGTCGACACTTCAATATTTCATCATAACATACGTAGCATAATCAGATTCCTCATATAGCATCATCTCATTGATAATAAACATACCTCAACAACATAATACACATTGTCGCCGTAATAATAACATCATAACACCTCAGTCAAATCTCAATAACGTCGTAGATTTCTGCAATAATGTCAAAACCTAAAAAAATTCTCTGCTCATTTCAATAGTGTCATCTACCTCAAACGTACTTTAAAATCATGCTCCCTTACCAAATACATCATTCAAAGCTCTCATAGTATCACAATGGTTCTGAAAAAATATGAACAGTTCACAAAGTACAGACAAAATACAATTTCATAAGTGTGAAGTTACCCAAATGTGAAATTGCGTAAACATCTGTCACTGATGTGGTAAAAAAGTTTGTCTCTCTCAGTTAAATGATCAGATAGCTGTGTATTTTGTGTTGGAGAAATATGGTACCGATGTGTAAAGTTGTATAAGCAAATACCATATTAGCTAGGGCTCCTTGTGCGTGCCAAACACATGGTACACAAAGTAGGCGTGTACCCCCCTGAGGATAAATGTAATTATACCCTCAGGTGTTACAAATTACAGCAATGGAATGAAATGTATCACGGAAAACTTTCTTTGTAATTCAAAAATCTTTAAAAATAAATGTTTTAAGTATAAGATTAATCATTCAAATACGTGTACTGTAGCGCTAAACTGTGCGTCTTGTCGCAACATAATCTCTGTGGAAGTGTCGTAGTTATCGTCCTCCGAAAGCTAAGTTCTGCAGAAGTCAATGTACTTACCTCATGATAAACAAAAGTGAAATGCTTTGTGTATAGATATCGTAGTTATTACGCTTATTGTTGTGATGAAGAAAGTACTGTACTGTAACGTATTGTTGTGCCACGAAAAAGGCTGTCTCATTGTTGCTATACCACAAGAGTTACTACTAAAACATGTTTTTCTTTCCAGAAGAATTCAGAAAGCTGTGCAGATATAAAACAGATACACCGCAAAAGCAACATTGTAAATTGTCACTCATTAGTAGCGTCGTGATAAAATCGTGTAGCTGTCACATAAACTAAACTCTGTGTCATCTGGTATCTCTCAGAAAGCGCTTTAATTTCAGAATGTATTTTCAAATAAACCAAAATGTAGCATTAAAATCTCATTAACAGTACTGGTAAATGTTCTAAGTATGTGAGGCTTATAGTCGTTACGTAATCGTGCAACAAACAAGCAAGAATGAACACACACAATAACACTGTGTCGTCTGTTCACAATAACAATGCATTCGTAATTTCTGTTTAAAAATGTTCCCTAGGTTCTAGACTGGATATTTGACTTCAAACATTGTTGTATGTTAACAGATTCTAAGTCTGACAAAGCTTACTAGCAATGTAAAGTGAAAAGTTATATGGCAAAGACAAAGTTAAAAAGCAGATTATCTTTCAATAAACGGTTTTACATGCGAAATGTGGTGTAAACCTTTACTCTTCCTAGTACTCAGAGTTTGAACTTGAATGCAATTATCATGCGGTATACGTGGGTAAAGAATGCTAAAATTTTTCTCAAGGCTAGCGTCTTATGTTATTTTTTTCGGAGCCAGTGGGCGCACGCGGCTGCCTGCTGTGCGAGTCATTGTCTGTCTCTTTGTTGGCGCGCGCCGTTATTGGGATTAGGAGACCTAACTTCTACAAATGCACTCTGACGAGAAGGCCCTGCCCTGTTTGAATCCCGCCAGTTCTGATGCAATTCAGGTCTGTCGTTACGAATATCTCGTCTGTCGTCATGTCGGTAGATTTCATAATTTCTTTCTTGTCGGTCATGTGGTGGAGAATTTCTTCCTGAATCGTAACTGCGCGCTGGACCGTTGCGTCTAAAGTTATTCTGTCTCCCGTAATAATAATTATTTTGGTTCCCATATTGTCTGTTTCTCTGATTGTCTCTGTAATAGTCATTACCGCGGAGAGGTGATCTTTCCCTGTAATTATTACTACTCTGCCAACGGTTGTCATACGGGTGGTGTCTGTTTTGGTCACGATTTACGTTATAAGAATAGCCTTGTCGTGTATTATTTCTGTCATCGCGGAATTGTGACAGATGTGACCTGTAATTGTTGTGTTCCTGTTCTCGCGTTCCGCGATTGTCAGTGTCAATTTCCAGTTCTTGTAAGAGTCCCTGAAATGCTTCAATGTCGTCTTTGCAACGTCCTGCCAAAATAATATGTCGTAAATGTTCAGGCAGTTTGATTAAGCAAATGCGGATGAGTTCTGAGGGGCTGTATGGGTTTGAAAGATACTGATTCTTATGCAACATGTCTTCAAAATTTTTCATAAGACTGGAAAATTCAGATTGTTCAAAACGTTTCATCATTATGATGCTATGTTTTACTCGGTCTTGTGTGGCTTGAGACCAATATGCTGAGAGGAAGGCATGATAAAATTCTCCTTCACTGTGACAATCGTGAATGACCGATCGCATTCTTACAGCTGGTTCATTCTCCAAGTAGCCACACATAAATTCTAATCTGTGCTGCAATGACCAGTTGGGAGGAAAACAATGAGAGAATTGATGGAGCCACGCTTGTAGATGAATGTCGTTGCCAGAATTCTTAAACGTTTTGAATTTACGTGTAGTAATGAACAGCTTATAGTCAAAATCATCGTGTCGGCGAGTCGCATGTCGGTCATTGTTACGTCGTGTCGGCGGTTCAATCTCAAAATTCGGTGCACATTGCCAATTTCTTTCATAATTTCCGAAATGCGCTGTGTTATTATTTTGTGGCTGTTCCGTATTTCTATGTCCCTCTTCCCGTATTGGGGCGCGAGTGTCCTCTGAAATACGTAATTCTTGTACTACCTGTGCCAACTGATCTTGCACTTCCCGGATTTCTCTTTTGTACTGTGTATTGATTTGATTTTGATTTTGTTTGAATTTTCTAATTTCTTCATACTCTTCAGTGTCAGTGAAGGCTACAGGTGTTGTGTCATTCAGTTCATCATCTACCTTTGTAGATAAGTTAGTGAACTGATCTGAAAGTTCGGCTACTTTATCCGATAGTGTACTTATTTCCTCAGTGTGTTTTTCTGAACCAAGTTTCAGAGTATCTACTGTGTCCTTTAAGTTTTCCTGAGTTTTTGCAAGTTGCGTAACCGAATCGGTAGATGCAACTGAGTCAATTTTAGCCGACAAGGTCTCATGATTTTCATGAACGATGGTTTGCAGTTCTTTTATGGCTGCTTCGTGATTCTGTAATGCATTTTCATGCCGCGAAAAAATAGGTTGAAAATGCTCACAAATTTGTGTTTTTACGTCATTGCAGACTTTTTGACATTTCGATTCAATGTTATGTAACTCAGTAGTTAAATCTTCACGTGTTTGTTCAAGCGTGATGTCTAACTTTTGAAGATTTTGTTCCATTGCGTCTAACTGTTGCTGTGTTTGTCTCTGGTGTTGTTCCATTGTGTCTAACTTTTTAAGATTTTGTTCCACTGTGTCTAACTTTTTAAGATTTTGTTCCACTGTGTCTAACTTTTTAAGATTTTGTCCCATTTGTCTCTGATTTTGTTCCATTTGTTGCATTAATTGCAATAATAATGTATTAGTGTCTGGAATCTGTTTCTCTACGCTTTTCGTCAGTGCATTTGCACCGGCAACATTCACATTTTGACAAGCAGAAAATGTGTTTTGACTTATTTGAGAAAACGGTGATGACCCAAAACCTGAATCTACAGTATTTGCGAAATTGTGTCCTGTCATTTCGGATTCCTGAGGCGAGCTGTTGCCGACCGACCGATCGATAATGCTTCCCTGCTCACTAATTGTTTCACTGTCTACGCCATTGTTTGCCGTCCGCTCCATTTCCCTATGCACAATTACCAAATTATTACTTTGAACATCAGTTAATTCATTACTCGGTGGCGCTAACACACTGCTTTCGTTTTCACTGTCATTTCGCAGTTTACTTTGGAGCCTAGTATTACGTTTTTCACACGCCATTATTGTCACAATATTTCACACGATAACACAGAAAAGCACAATTTGAAGAGCAAAAATAAGAGAACACATTAACATAGCACTGAAAATAATATCTAGTTAATTGCAGCTGCGAAATACTTGGTGCAAATCTACATGCATGCCACAACTGTTTTACTGTACAACAATGAAAAACTACAACTACAACTAGAAAGAAAATTCTCTCTATAATTACGCGCTAGCAATAAACAATAGCTACACTAATTACACAAACTACAAGAAAAAATCAGAAGATTCCAGTGAGGTATCCTAGGCTAAGGGTCGACATATGAAACGTCCCCTTTTTGAACAATTTATTCATGACTGTGCTTAACCTGACACACAATATTTTTTTGCGCAACGCAATCTGACTTTCAAAAATCTCTACAAGAGAATGGCCCTGACTAACATTTACCTGTACTTTTCAGAAATCACTTACCTCACAAAAATCTTGGTTACTCCCACTACTGCAATACAGCGACCGCCACTACTGCCAGCTAAATAAAAGATTCAAACTATGGAAGGCACTAACTACTGATAGGGATAGTTAGCAAATGAAAGATATTAATAGAGAACAAAGAATGTATTTACCTTGATATCATCATATATATAGCAGTTCATGACAAATTTCAAAACTCCGCCATCTCTCTCCCCACATCCACCACTGCTGGCGGCTCACCTCCAACTGCGCAACGCTACGCGCTGTTCACAGCCAGCTGTCTAACACTACAATGGCGAGTATTACAACAATGCAAAGCAGCCACAGGCTGCACACAGCACAGCCAGTGATTTTCATACATAGGTGGCGTTACTAAAAAAAACCTAAACAGTCTACTTACATAGAAAAAAAACCTAAACCGTCTACTTACAAGTGTTCTGACAATGAATCGCAGTCTTTGGTAGGCTCTACCCACAACATTATCTAAGTGATCGTTCCAATTTAGGGTATTTGCAATTATAATCCCTAAGTATTTAGTTGAATTTACAGCCTTCAGATTTGTGTGATTTATCGCGTAATCGAAATTTAGTACTCACATGAATAACTTCACACTTTTCTTTATTCAGGGTTAATTGCCAGTTTTCGCACCATACAGATATCTTATCTACATCATTTTGCAATTAGTTTTGGTCATCTGATGAGTTTACAAGACGGCAAATGACAGCATCATCTGCAAAGACTCTAAGACGGCTACTCAGATTGTCTCCTATGTAGTTAATATAGATCAGGAACAATAGAGGGCCTATAACACTTCCTTGGGGAACACAGGATATTGTTTCTGTTTTACTCGATGACTTTCCGTCTATTACTACGAACTGTGATCTTTCTGACAGGAAATCACGAATCCAGTCGCACAACTGAGGCGATATTCCATAGACACGCAGTTTGGTTAGAAGACTCTTGTGAGGAACGGTGTCTAAAGCCTTCTGGAAATCTAGAAATATGGAATCAATTTGACATCTCCTGTCGATAGCACTCATTAGTTCATGAGTATAAAGAGCTAGTTGTGTTTCGCAAGAACGATATTTTCTGAATCCGTGCTGACTACGCGTCAATAAATCGTTTTCTTCGAGGTACTTTATAATGTTCGAATACAGTATATGTTCCAAAACCCTACTGCAAATCGACGTTATTGTATGGGCCTGTAATTCAACGGATTACTCCTACTTCCCTTTTTGGGTATTGGTGTGACTTGAGCAATTTTCCAGTCTTTAGGTACGGATCTTTCTGTGAGCGAGCGGTTACATATAATTGCTAAATATGGAGTTATTGTATCAGCATTCTCTGAGAGGAACCTGACTGGTATACAATCTGGACCGGAACCCTTGCTTTTATTAAGTGTTTTAAGCTGCTATGCGACGCCGAGGATATCTACTTCTATGTTTCTCATCATGATAGAGTGGTTCTTGATTGGAATTCAGGAATATTTACTTCGTCTTCTTTGGTAAAGGAGTGTTTAATAACTCTGCTTTAGTGGCACTGTCATCAGTGACTTCACCGTTGTTATCCGGAGATTGTGCTGGCCAGGGTAGTTCGTGCACCTCACAGCACTCACAGGTCTACGTCGTACGCACAGACGAACATCACTTGCGTACGGACAGAACTGCTTTCATCGCCGGGGACCACTGCACGCCGTTGCATCTTCTAAGCGATCCTCTGACGGGACCACTCGAACCGTGCTCTTCGATGCTGTGAGTAGAAGACGGGCTAGAGGTGCGTTAATAACCGGTTCGCAATAACTCGTGTTAACACGTCTGGGTTCACAAGCTCTCTTATCCACGCTGTGGTAGCTGTACGATCTGCCATTGCTACCCTTACAATACGACAATTCTGGCGGACGTCTGTGCTGCGTGGACGTCCAGAACTTGGTCTATGGGCGTGAGAACGTTTACTTGACAACTGGTACCAGCATCGTTGCACACCTGACGCAGTACGTCCAACTCGCGTGGCGATTCTCTGAAACGATCATCCCGCCACTTGGAAGCCCACAATTCGATCTCTTTCAAACACGCTCAGCTGATTGTAGGAAGCATCAGTGCGTCTCCGTGGAATGGTTATTTACTTGCTTCAACCGTTTGCACCACTATGAGCCTTCTGGCTGTGAGAATTCCTCACTAAAGTGTAAACACAAATGGCCCTCTGGCAGCTACGCCACAACGCTATCTGTTGGCGGACGACTTTCAAATCATTACCAGTACATCTACTATCGCCCAGGAGGCATATATCGTTATAGGAGCAAAATTCGACGTTGTCTTCCCAGGCGTACTATTTTTTTTTTTCCGGCAGTGCATCTCATGCTGCAAGATAAATACAAGATGCTTTTCCTATAATGACGTCGTTTAGGGCAACATCTTCGTGATACGTGAAATTAAAAAGGCATTCAATTGAGGAGGCTGATAAAAATTATCGAGAATTTTAAATGCTGCTCTATAATAGCACTCAACACTGCGCTGATCCTCGTGGTAACTTAAACCCGTGTATCGAACCAAGCTGGCAACTCGGACATCCGATCAGAAGTTTTCTCAAATGGCTCATCTGAAAGAACAGTGACTTCGAATTCCAGACCGATACAAAGTTTTGATTTGTGATTAATTATGTAAGTGTCATTCGTTTGCCGTTATGGTATGCAAAAGCGCTTGCCAAAATTATAACTGAAAACTTTACAGTGACTTCGAATTCCAGACCGATACAAAGTTTTGATTTGTGATTAATTATGTAAGTGTCATTCGTTTGCCGTTATGGTATGCAAAAGCGCTTGCCAAAATTATAACTGAAAACTTTACAGGAAAACAAAGCATGCGGAGAATATCATAGGGCCTAAATGTCACCTGTGGAAAAGAAAGCACGTCATTTATCAGGAAAAGAGACGCACTAGAATTCCGCTGGTTAGTGGCACATTAAATATTTCTTCAGCGCCGCGCGGAATGGCCACGCAGTTTCAGGCGCCACGTCACTGATTGCGCGGTCCCTCCCGCCGGAGGTTCCAGTCCTCCCTCGGGCGTGGTAATGTGTGTTGTTCTTCGCATAAGTTAGTTTAAATAGTGTGTAAGTCTAGGGAGGACCGATGACCTCAGCAGTTTAGTCCCTTAGGAATTCACACACATTTGAACATTCGAATTCTTGAGCATTTTATGTTACTGTGTGCCAGCTATAATGAACAAGACTTTCCAACGTCCAAGCCACCAGCACAGTCATGTAAGAAAAGTGTCGTCGCATTTTCGAAGTAATTATTTCAGCACACCCATTACCTGGTGCAGAGAAAGCACAGTAAACGTAAATAATAATATCCTGACAGAAATTTGTGCCGGCTGCTGTGGCCGAGAGGTTCTAGGCGCATCTCTCCGGAACCACGCTGCTGCTACGGTCGCAGGTTCGAATCCTGCCTCGGGCATGGATGTGGGTGATGTCCTTAGGTTAGTTAGGTTCAAGTAGTTCTAAGTCTAGGGAACTGATGACCTCAGATGTTAAGTCCCATAGTGCTTAGAGCCATTTGAACAGAAATTTGTGTTCGATCCCTCCCAGATACCATCACGTCACTTCCATCGGTCACGATTTCGAATGTAGTCGAATGTTAACTGTACGAAATTGTACAAGCGGAGAGACAGAATTCTTGTAGTGAATGTGCAAATTACGATATTCTGATCACAAGTAATATTAAGAGTACATGCAATGGTGGGTAACTCAGAATTTTCTGATCAAATTTTTAATGAATGCAGAAGAGACAAAATGGTGTAACGTTCATGGTTACTATGTTATTGACAGGCGAAGCTGACTTAAGGAGAGTACGACATGTTTGAATGTAAGGGTCAATAAGCTATTAGCTCAAGCCAGTGGTTTAGGGGACGGGCGTCGGAAGTAATGAGAGAAGGAACATTTTCCTACGGAGCTGGTGGCAGAGTGGTAATCTTCATTAGCGACCACAGCCTCCTAGCACGGGCGTTCAGTTAATGGCTGTGGAGTGGACGTGGTGTGCAAATCTCCGTCGCCTTTCCGACGTTCAGTGTGCTTAGCAATTTGAAAAATTACGGCGACAGGGACTGGTGCAGAGAAAAAAGAATTAACGGGGAAAGAGAGAGAGAGAGCGAGAGATGTAGAGAACGTGAGAGAGAGAGAGCTTAAACGCGGACTTGGCGGCCACGCAAAGTGACCGGGCTCGCTAACGCACAAAGTTTTTATTGAACACGCGTGTTTGCTCTGCCCGAGAGAGTGCTTGCACGCGAGCGGCCGTATGAGTGCGCGGGAACGTGTGTGTGTGTGTGTGTGTGTGTGTGTGTGTGTGTGTACCCGCACGCCTCCGGTAATTTGATTGGACAATGGCGCACGGGAAAAGCGGCGGTGAGGCCGAAACGCCAGCCAGGAGGGTAAAAAAAGGGAAAAAAGCACCGCTCGCGAATGTATCAACTTCCTGAAGCAGCACTTGTGTGTAAATATTTCTCTCGAACAATTTAGTTTCGCTAAATGCGTGAAAGAGAGCGCGCGGCTGCCGGAAAAAAATTGCAATTAAATTATGGACAAGTCGCCGGAATCGGTTGGCGGGTTATGCAAACACAACCTTTCAAAATGAAAACTGAATTTTGTTTATAAACGGCGGGCGGAAAGAAATGAGCCGCCCAATTGGCCTTCACACCAGGCTTCATTACGGAGAACCGCCAGCAGCGGCAGCCGGCGCTGGCAACGCGGATCGGGCTCGCTACGGGGGCTGGACGGAGTATTGTCGACCTTCCGGTATGGACACCTAGTTTCCAGAACTTGTTTTCTGATTTATCTGCAGATGTCATTTTTCATTGCCTCCCTTATTCTGTAACAACTATGGATGTGTTCAGAACAGTCAGAACGTCTCCGTTCGCTATGACGTGGTGCGCTACTGCCATGACGTACCTTATTGTTGCGTTTATGGTGTTCAGTCCGAAGACTGCTTTGTTGTAGCTCTGTACCGTGCAAGCCTGATCACCTCTGCAGCATACGACCCCTTGTTCTTGGTAGTACTCGTGTTATGAAGCCTTGGTCTCTGTCTACAATTTTAGCTTTCACACTTCGCTTTACTACCAAATTATTTGATGCCTTACGGCGCATCGTATATACAGGATGTTACAAAAAGTTACGGCCAAACTTTCAGGAAACATTCCTCACACACAAATAAAGAAAATATGTTATGTGTACATGTGTCCGGAAACCCTTACTTTCCATGTTAGAGCTCATTTTATTACTTCTCTTCAAATCGCATAAATCATGGAATGGAAACACAGACCAACAGAACGTACCAGCGTGACTTTCAAACACTTTGTTACAGGAAATGTTCAAAATGTCCTCCGTTAGCGAGGATACATGCATCCACCCTCCGTCGCATGGAATCCCTGATGCGCTGATGCAGCCCTGGAGAATGGCGTATTGTATCACAGCCGTCCACAATACGAGCACGAAGAGTCTCTACATTTGCTACCGGGGTTGTGTAGACAAGAGCTTTCAAATGCCCCCATAAATGAAAGTCAAGAGGGTTGAGGTAAGGAGAGCGTGGAGGCCATGGAATTGGTCCGCCTCTACCAATCCATCGGTCACCGAATCTGTTGTTGAGAAGCGTACGAACACTTCGACTGAAATGTGCAGGAGCTCCATCGTGCATGAACCACATGTTGTGTCGTACTTGTAAAGGCACATGTTCTAGCAGCACAGGTAGAGTATCCCGTATGAAATCATGATACCGTGCTCCATTGAGCGTAGGTGGAAGAACATGGGGCCCAATCAAGACATCACCAACAATGCCTGCCCAAACGTTCACAGAAAATCTGTGTTGATGACGTGATTGCACAATTGCGTGCGGATTCTCGTCAGCCCACACATGCTGATTGTGAAAATTTACAATTTGATCACGTTGGAATGAAGCCCCCTCCGTAAAGAGAACATTTGCACTGAAATGAGGATTGACACATTGTTGGATGAACCATTCGCAGAAGTGTACCCGTGGAGGCCGCTGATATTGCCTGCACACGCTGTACATGGTACGGAAACAACTGGTTCTCCCGTAGCACTCTCCATACAGTGACGTGGTCAACGTTATCTTGTACAGCAGCAACTTCTTTGACGCTGACATTAGGGTTATCGTCAACTGCACGAAGAATTGCCTCGTCCATTGCAGGTGTCCTCGTCGTTCTAGGTCTTCCCCAGTCGCGAGTCATAGGCTGGAATGTTGCGTGCTCCCTAAGACGCCGAACAATTGCTTCGAACGTCTTCCTGTCGGGACACCTTCGTTCTGGAAATCTGTCTCGATACAAACGTACCGCGCCACGGCTATTGCCCGGTGCTAATCCATACATCAAATGGGCATCTGCCAACTCCGCATTTGTAAACATTGCACTGACTGTAAAACCATGTTCGCGATGAACACTAACCTGTTGATGCTACGTACTGATGTGCTTGATGCTAGTACTGTAGAGCAATGAGTCGCATGTCAACACAAGCACTGAAGTCAACATTACCTTCCTTCAATTGGGCCAACTGGCGGTGAATCGAGGAAGTACAGTACATACTGATGAAACTGAAATGAGTTTTAACATGGAAATTAAGCGTTTCCGGACACAAGTCCACATAACATCTTTTCTTTATTTGTGTGAGAGGAATATTTCCTGAAAGTTTGGCCGTACCTTTTTGTAACACCCTGTAGACATGGCAAAATCTTCTGCAGTATCAGTATATCGACATCCCGATAAATCGTATAAATGATATCAATTCTGGCAATATATTGGCGATAAGATATTGATATTTCTGATCTATCATACACTACTGGCCATTAAAATTGCTACACCAAGAAGATAACGTGCTACAGACGCGAAATTTAACCGACAGGAAGAAGATGCTGTGATATGCAAATGATTAGCTTTTCAGACCACTCACACAAGGTTGGCGCCGGTGGCGACACCTACAATGTATTGACATGAGGAAAGTTCCAACCGATTTCTCATACACAAACAGCAGTTGACTGGCATTGCCTGGTGAAACGTTGTTGTAATGCCTCGTGTAAGCAGAGAAATGCGCACCATCACGTTCCCGACTTCGATAAAGGTCGGATTGTAGCCTATCGCGATTGCGGTTTATCGTATCGCGACATTGCTGCTTGCACTCGTCAAGTTCCAATGACTGTTAGCAGAATATGGAATCGGTGGGTTCAGGAGGGTAATACGGAACGCCGTGCTGGATCCCAACGGCTTTGTATCACTAGCAGTCGAGATGACAGGCATCTTATCCGCATGCAGCCACGTCTAGATCCCTGAGTCCACGGATGGGGACGTTGCAAGACAGCCATCTACACGAACAGTTCGACGACGTTTGCAGCACCATGGACTATCAGATCGGAGAACATGGCTGCCGTTACTCTTGACGCTGCATCACAGACAGGAGCGCCTGCGATGGTGAACTCAACGACGAACCTGGGTGCACGAATGGCAAAACGTCATTTTTTCGGATGAATCCAGGTTCCGTTTACAGCATCATGATGCTCTTATTCGTGTTTGGCGACATCGCAGTGAACGCACATTGGAAGCGTGTATTCGTCATCGCCATACTGGCGTATCACCCGGCGTGATGGTATGGGGTGCCATTGGTTACACGTCTCGGTCATCTCTTGTTCGCATTGACGGCTCTTTGAACAGTGGACGTTACATTTCAGATGTGTTACGACCCGTCGCTCTACCCTCCATTCGATCCCTGAGAAACCCTACATTTCTGCTGGATAATGCACGACCGCATGTTGCAGGTCCTGTACGGGCCTTTCTGGATACAGAAAATGTTCGACTGCTGCCCTGGACAGCACATTCTCCACATCTCTCACCAATTGAAAACGAGGTGTCAATGGTGGCGGAGCAACTGGCTCGTCACAATACGCCAGTCACTACTCGTGATTAACTGTGGTATCGTGTTGAAGCTGCATGGGAAGCTGTACCTGTACACGTCATCCAAGCTCTGTTTGACTCAATGCCCAGGCGTATCAAGGCCGTCATTACGACCAGAGGTGTTTGTTCTGGGTACTGATTTCTCAGGATCAATGCATCCAAATTGCGTGAAAATGTAATCCCATGTCAGTTCTAGTATAATATATTTGTCCAATTAATACCCGTTTATCATCAGCATTTCTTCTTGGTAGCAATTTTAATGGCCTGTAGTGTATTTGGTATTCTTTATTGCATAGGGCATTTTTCGTGTATCATCTAGAATCATTATTCATTTAAATACTTACTATAAGTCTACTTAATTCCATGTATCCCTATTTATTTTGCTTGTTGTTGTTGTGGTCTTCAGTCCTCAGACTGGTTTGATGCAGCTGTCCATGCTACTCTATCCTGTGCAATCTTCTTCATCTCCCAGTACCTACTGCAACCTACATCCTTCTGAATCTTCTTAGTGTGTTCATCTCTTGGTCTCCCTCTACGATTTTTACTCTCCACGCTGCCCTCCAATGCTAAATTTGTGATCCCTTGATGTCTCAAAACATGCCCTACCAACCGATCCCTTCTTCTAATCAAGTTGTGCCACAAACTTCTCTTCTCCCCAATCCTGTTCAATACCTCCTCATTAGTTACGTGATCTACCTACCTTATCTTCAGCATTTTTCTGTAGCACCACATTTCGAAAGCTTCTATTCTCTTCTTGTCCAAACTATTTATCGTCCATGTTTCACTTCCATACATGGCTACACTCCATACAAATACTTTCAGAAACTACTTCCTGACACTTAAATCTATACTCGATGTTAACAAATTTCTCTTCTTCAGAAACGATTTCCTCGCCATTGCCAGTCTACATTTTATATCCTCTCTACTTCGACCATCATCAGTTATTTTACTCTCTAAATAGCAAAACTCCTTTACTACTTTAAGTGTCTCATTTCCTAATCTAATTCCCTCAGCATCGCCCGATTTAATTTGACTACATTCCATTATCCTCGTTTTGCTTTTGTTGATATTCATCTTATAACCTCCTTTCAAGACGCTGTCCATTCCGTTCAACTGCTCTTCCAAGTCCTTTGCTGTCTCTGACAGAATTACAATGTCATCGGCAAACCTCAAAGTTTTTACTTCTTCTACATGAATTTTAATATCTACTCCGGATTTTTCTTTTGTTTCCTTTACTGCTTGCTCAATATAGAGATTGAATAACATCGGGGAGAGGCTACAACCCTGTCTCACTCCTTTCCCAACCACTGCTTCCCTTTCATGTCCCTCGACTCTTATAACTGCCATCTGGTTTCTGTACAAACTGTAAATAGCCTTTCGCTCCCTGTATTTTACCCCTGCCACCTTCAGAATTTGAAAGAGAGTATTCCAGTTAACATTGTCAAAAGCATTCTCTAAGTCTACAAATGCTAGAAACGTAGGTTTGCCTTTTCTTAATCTTTCTTCTATGATAAGTCGTAAGGTTAGTATTGCCTCACGTGTTCCAACATTTCTACGGAATCCAAACTGATCTTCCCCGAGGTCCGCTTCTACCAGTTTTTCCATTCGTCTGTAAAGAATTCGCGTTAGTATTTTGCAGCTGTGACTTATTAAACTGATAGTTCGGTAATTTTCGCATCTGTCAACACGTGCTTTCTTTGGGATTGGAATTATTATATTCTTCTTGAAGTCTGAGGGTATTTCGCCTGTCTCATACATCTTACTCACCAGATGGTAGAGTTTTTTCATGACTGGCTCTCCCAAGGCCATCAGTAGTTCTAATGGAATGTTGTCTACTCCCGGGGCCTTGTTTCGACTCAGGTCTTTCAGTGCTCTGTCAAACTCTTCACGCAGTATCTTATCTCCCATTTCGTCTTCATCTGCATCCTCTTCCATTTCCATAATATTGTCCTCAAGTACTTCGCCCTTGTGTAAACCCTCTATATACTCCTTCCACCTTTCTACCTTCCCTTCTTTGCTTAGAACTGGGTTGCCATCTGAGCTCTTGATATTCATACAAGTGGTTCTCTTCTCACCAAAGGTCTCTTTAATTTTCCTGTAGGCAGTATCTATCTTACCCCTAGTGAGACAAGCCTCTACATCCTTACATTTGTCCTCTAGCCATCCCTGCTTAGCCATTTTGCACTTCCTGTCGATCTCATTTTTGAGACGTTTGTATTCCTTTTTGCCTGCTTCATTCACTGCATTTTTATATTTCCTCCTTTCATCAATTAAATTCAATATTTCTTCTGTTACCCAAGGATTTCTATTAGCCCTCGTCTTTTTACCTACTTGATCCTCTGCTGCCTTCACTACTTCATCCCTCAGAGCTACCCATTCTTCTTCTACTGTATTTCTTTCCTTCATTCCTGTCAATTGTTCCCTTATGCTCTGCCTGAAACTCTCTACAACCTCTGGTTCTTTCAGTTTATACAGGTCCCATCTCCTTAAATTCCCACCTTTTTGCAGTTTCGTCAGTTTCAATCTGCAGTTCATTAACAATAAATTGTGGTCAGAACCCACATCTGCCCCTGTAAATGTCTTACAATTTAAAGCCTGGTTCCTAAGTCTCTGTCTTAAAATTATATAATCTATCTGATACCTTTTAGTATCTCCAGGATTCTTCCAGGTATACAACCTTCTTTTATGATTCTTGAAGCAAGTGTTACCTATGATTAAGTTATGCTCTGTGCAAAATTCTACAAGGCGGCTTCCTCTTTCATTTCTTCCCCCCAATCCATATTCACCTACTATGTTTCCTTCTCTCCCTTTTCCTACTGGCGAATTCCAGTCACCCATGGCCATTAAATTATCGTCTCCCTTCATTACCTGAATAATTTCTCTTATCTCGTCATACATTTCATCAATTTCTTCATCATCTGCAGAGCTAGTTGGCATATAAACTAGTACTACTGTAGTTGACATGGGCTTTGTGTCTATCTTGGCCACAATAATGCGTTCACTATGCTGTTTGTAGTAGCTAACCCGCTTTCCTATTTTTTATTCATTATTAAACCTACTCCTGCATTACCACTATTTGATTTTGTATTTATAACCCTGTAATCACCTGACCAAAAGTTTTGTTCCTCCTGCCACCGAACTTCACTAATTCCCACTATATCTAACTTTAACCTATCCATTTCCCTTTTTAAATTTTCTAACCTACCTGCCCGATTAAGGGATCTGACATTCCACGCTCCGATCCGTAGAACGCCAGTTTTCATTCTCCTGATAATGACGTCCCCTTGAGTAGACCCCGCCCGGAGATCCGAATGGGGGACTATTTCACCTCCGGAATATTTTACCCAAGAGGACGCCATAATCATTTAATCATACAGCAAGGCTGCATGTCCTCGGGAAAAATTACGGCTGTAGTTTCCCCTTGCTTTCAGCCGTTCGCAGTACCAGCACAGCAAGGCCGTTTTGGTTAATGTTACAAGGCCAGATCAGTCAATCATCCAGACTGTTGCCCCTGCAACTACTGAAAAGGCTGCAACCCCTCTTCAGGAACCACATGTTTGTCTGGCCTCTCAACAGATACCCCTCCGTTGTGGTTGCACCTACGGTACGGCCATCTGTATCGCTGAGGCACGCAAGCCTCTCCACCGACGGCAAGGTCCATGGTTCATGCTTAGTGACGAATATTGTCGAAGCATCTGAAAAATTCACTGATTTATTTTCGAGTTGTCGATTCAGTATTTTACCTTTATATGTTTAGTAACAAAAATATGTTTTCAGTTCTCTCAAGAGATTCTTTTTACGACCCTTATTTGGTCGTTGGGGTACTTTAACATTTTGTTCAGTAGTTCCAAATGGATGTCATATGTTGAATACGGGTATGGCTATTGAATATCTTTTATGGTTGTTGTGTTTATAGTCTTTAAAGATCTCAGTGGCCATGGTCTGGAAATACCGACCTGATCGTCCAACGAAGAAAGTGGATCATTTGTGACGTGTTATTTTATGTATATTCTAGAATCGGAATGGATAATAACAATATTTTATATAAATGATGACTAATTGACAACCTCAGCTGCCGACAGGTGTTGTTGTTATACCTCGATGTGGACAGCTGAAAATGTGTGCCCCGACCGGGACTCGAACGCGGGATCTCCTGCTTACATGGCAGACGCTCTATCTATCTGAGCCACCGAGGACACAGATGAATAGCGCGACTGCAGGGACTTATCCCTTGCACGCTTCCCGTGAGACTCTCACTCCCAACTGTCCACAATTCTACATATGTATTGTACCTTATAGACATTTGCCCACCCACAGTGGACAGTTCGGAGTGTGAGTCTCACGGGAAACGTGCAAGGGATAAGTCCCTGCAGTCGCGCTATTCATCTGTATCCTCGGTGGTTCAGATGGACGCCGGCACGGTAGCTCAGCGTGTTCGGTCAGAGGGTTAGCTGCCCTCTGTAATAAAAAAACTGAGTGACTGGATCAATAATGAACTTCAACGGCCGTCAGGGGACATCCGCCACGAACAATTACAACGAACTATAACGAACAAAATGAGTTTTTTAAAAAAAAAAAAAAAAAGATGGATAGAGCGTCTGCCATGTAAGCAGGAGATCCCGGGTTCGAGTCCCGGTCGGGGCACACATTTTCAGCTGTCCACATCGAGGTATAACAACAACACCTGTCGGCAGCTGAGGTTGTCAGTTAGTCATCATTTATTCCAGGGAAAAGCTGCACGGTCATCAACAGTAACTGTTCTTTCGAGAACTAGTTACTGTCTTCGTATAAATATTTTATATTTTGATTAGATTCTGCAGTAATTTGTTGGATACACAGAATGCAATTTTTACTTTGTATGTTTATAGAACATTGGAAATATTTTATCATATGTTGTCAATGTACACAATTCTGTGGAATACCTGCTGAATAAAATTAGAGAAGTGGTATTGCAAGCGGAAGGAGAATTTCCTTTGCTGTCCTTGTCAAATGCGAGTTGTTCCGTCTCTAAACACCACGTTCTCTACTGGAGGTTAAACCCTTCGACTGCGCCGGCCGAAGTGGCCGTGCGGTTCTAGGCGCTGCAGTCTGGGGCCGCGAGACCGCTACGGTCGCAGGTTCGAATCCTGCCTCGGGCATGGATGTGTGTGATGTCCTTAGGTTAGTTTAAGTAGTTCTAAGTTCTAGGGGAGTAATGACCTCAGCAGTTGAGTCCCATAGTGCTCAGAGCCATTTGAACCATTTTGAACCTTCGACTGCGTTCATCGTATATCACTTGTATGGGTCATTAAACAAGACAGCCAAGATTACATTGTACACGCAGAGACATGCAGACAGTTAGTTTTGGTTGTTTCCTAAATGAATGCTTTAGGCCAGGGAGAGCATAATATTAGTAATAAATACCCTCAGCTACATATAATCAACAACATCGGGTTCAACACAGATACTACTCCTTCTAATGTGGGTTGATACATCAAGCCTTATAGCAACCAAACGTACAGACATCAGATCACTGTAACATCTGGTTGCTGCCTAATCAGTACCAACAAGTGTTTTGTCCAGAAATCGAAAATTTGATTTTGTTTATCCACATGGACAAAACAAACAGCACAACATAGGAGTCTACTGCGTGTATGATCTGTACTACGTAAGCAGTCACCTTCTGTGTCACTAACTGAAACTGTGATTAATAGTGAACAGTGAAAACAGGAAGTAAACTTTCTCTGTGAAACGTATTTCAAGACTGCTGTTGTTATATATGCCGCTCTTTGTGCTAGCCGCACTGAAGAGAGTACACGAGTCAGTCATGTTATATACGGGGTGTGAACGAGTTTTCTTCATAATTTTGCTACCTTGTTGAAGCAAAAACCAAGGGAACGTATTGCAAATCTCTGCAACGTCTTCCTGGACAGATGGAAGTTGGATCTGAACACAGCAGAAACAACGGAGTACAGAAATTTGGAAAAATTGTTGATCAGGAGACAAACGAAATCCACACTTAAGTAACAGTCTCTCAAAACGAACCAAGTAGAAAAGAGGCAGAAACATACGAGATCGAGAGAGCGCGATAAGGAGGGAAAACTAAGGTTTTCATTATTAGCTGCAATTAATTTGCTTTCTCCAAAATGAAATTTGTTATCTACAAAACCCAGATGACTGTTTTATGTGCATTTTTTGCAGGAATGTTGCTATAGTACCTGTTCACTGGAAGTTAAAACATTGTCTTTTGTTTTGTTTGCTTCTAGTGCGCAATAAAATGATTTCGTTACTAAACCTTTGTGTCAAAGAACAGCTGCCAATGATCATGTTTTTTCACCTTGATTCGAACGTGTAGTGGTTGTTGGAGTCTAATGAAATGGGTATAAAGAATTTCGAAATAGTTTCCGTTGTAGTAAACTTTTAAATAAATCAATCTACAGAATATCAAAAGAGCCCTGTGACATTATACTCTTTATTCAATGGTGTCGTGATATTTTTGAAGATATAAAGCTCCTCTTACCTTTGTAATAAGCCTAATTAGACCCTGAGATTCTTCAGCGTCTTTCTGTTTATTAGTTATACTCCTGTGGGTTGTTCAACACTAATTAAACCTTTATGCCACTGGTTCTCCCTTCATAGGAATATGCTCCCGGTTATGAAGCCTCTCCCACTGGCTTGGACGACATCCTCTCGGCCCTCCCTCCACTGCGAGGTCATTTTAACCAGGTTGAATATTGGGCACTGCCTTTTTAGCCATCGCCATTTGTTAATTGCTGCACCTCAACCACGTTGTGCACATTGCGCCCGACTTTTAACTGTCCGCCATTTCCTGACGGAATGCAATTTTTGTAACCGTTTACGTTCACGTTCGCGTTTGCGTTTTAGCGAACGGCGCACGGCGCACGGGGTGTCAACCGCGTTTTACTTTTTATCCGTCGTAGCAATATGACGAAGGCCATCTAATTCTTAGTTCTGGACCTCCGTCTCTCTACGGCGTATTTTATAGACCTTACTCCACGTCCCTATTTTTAGCTGTCTTATCTTCCGACGATTGGGAGTGACGTATAGTCGTTGTTAACTCCTCTCTTTGTCTTATTGTTCCACAGTTTAAACGTGGGTGCGTATGACCCTACTTGTTTTTGCGCTCTAAAACAAAACAAACTAACATAACTTTTCTTTCATTTACGTATTTCAGTTGGTATACGTAACAGCACCAATACTACCGACGCTCATAGCTAAATGTGTAGCACCAAGGCAAAGAGTGTGATATTGAAGTTTCGGTCTTAGCGTTAAATGAAAATAAACAGTGTTCTACAGTCCCAGTTTGATGGAGGCGTCATGTTCGGTACGTATTCTCGCTACATAGAATTCTCCACTATATCCTGTCAGTCCAAAGAATTCCGAGATTGGGTTAATAAATACAATAGAGAAAAGTTAATCATCATTCGGGTGTTCTACATTGTCTCCCCCTCCACTTGAGTACAACGGACAGAACATCCAAACAACCATGTGAAACTGTTAAAAGGTTCTTCTTTGGTTTGTTGTTCAACTTTAGCGTCACTTTGAATTGAATATCGATTATGTCGTCAAAGTGTCGAACCTTCATGTGAATTTCTGCACTGCGTAGTTTTGTGGTTGGTTCCTATTAACAACACCAAGTCCTGTCCCTCTTGATGATTTTTACCACAAAGGAATTGTACGCGTTTTGCTTTTCAGTCAAGTCGCGTCCACACGTCGTTGTTTCTGTTCGAGAGTCAAGATGTGCGGGACAAACTTACCAAACTTTTCTTTCTTCTTCCTAACACCCTGTAGAATTTCTTGAACACTTGATTTAGAGACGTTGCTCCATTGCGATTCGTGACACAACAACGTTGACACACTACCGGCGCACGCCCATTATTTAACATTGCCTGCTTACAACTAACTTGTCGAATGCGCATCTGTTGTTTGCAGTTGTTGGTTCAGGTTACAGCGCTGACGTCGCTTAAAAAGAAGGAATAAAATCAATCTGACATTTTTTATGGCTGTGAAGCCATTATAGTAAGAAATTCTTCTTTGAGATAATTCTCGTATAGTGTTCTGTCTCAATTGCACAATTTTAATTAGGTTACATGTTTCGATCACTCGGGATCATCTTCAGATCTTACACAACGTAAAACTAAATATGTTCCATATAATATTTTACAGTAAGAATAAAGGAAAACAATTATACATCAATGTAGAACTTATTTAAGTAGTTCAGTCAGCAACCCGTCTTGTCTGTTCAGAACCACATATCAGAGCACCTTGTTTCGCAATTGCGTTCAGTGTTTTAAACAGGTATTATTTTGGAGGTAAGGGAGCTGTGGGGGGGGGGGGGAGGGGGGGGGGGTAATTGAGTGGGAATGACTTGGGAAAGGTGACGATGCGATGTCATGAGTTTAAGAAGAGGGATCGTGCAAAAATCATAGAACATGTAATTATGTAAAAATTGTCGATAAAATACTAACAGTGTTGAACCTTACGGTTTTATGCTTTCAGAATTTCACACTTTGAGTACCTTAAGATACTGATTCTGTTTTCGCTACCGTATTTCCACTTTTACAATTCACCATTTTATCCCCTTTTACAATTTTACACAACCATTCTGATATTTGGTTTTTTACATAACTGACTTATAACAGTTTTAATATAAGACCATTTCTTGTTAAACTCGTAGCATCCTGTGGTGTCACAGCCAGACACCACACGTGCTAGGTGGTAGCTTAAATCGGCCGCGGTCCTGTAGTACATGTCGGACCCGCGTGTCGCCACTGTGTGATCGCAAACCTAGCGCCACCACAAGGCAGGTCTCGAGAGACTGACTCGAACTCAGCCCAGTTGCACGGACGACAGAGCTAGCGACTAGACGTACGAAGCCTTTCTCTCTCATTAGCCGAGAGACAGAATAGCCTTCAGCTAAGTTAATGGTTACGAACTAACAAGGCGCCATTAGCCTTACAGTGATTGTAATTAAAGTCTCCTTTGTGCGATGTACCACAATGATTGATTAAAGATAAGTATTATACCAGCTACGTACTTTTCTTCATAGCATTAATTACGTATCCTGTTCCAGTACTTCACGCCCGTCTGCGTTAGTCTAGCGTGCCTTTTAAGCCACCTCTATCTATAAGGTGTTGGCCCAGCTGCCGACACATCACATGGCGACGAGTCTACAAAGGATCTTGTGTTTTACTTTGCCCTAATTTCTTTGTGTCATGGCTTCGCCACAATCTCCAGATGTACTGTCCGAATTTTATCGCTTGCAGAATCAGCAGACGCAGGCGTTATTGGATGCTCTTGGACAGCTCGTCCAGGGTCAACGTGCGCTGCACTCCGATGCGGCCGCCGCCTCTTCATCGCTCCCGCAGCCACAACATGCTGTTGCACCTCAATTCAGACCCTTTGATGCAACCCACGAGTCCTGGCAAGAGTGGTCCCGTCAATTCGCCTTCCACCTCGCCGCCTACAGAATTCAAGGTAATGAGCGGCAGCCGTTTTTGCTTTCTTGTGTCGGTGTGTCCACCTACCGTGTGATAGTGAAGTTGTTTCCCCGGCGCGACGTAGCAACTCTGTCCTACGAAGAACTTTTGTCTGCTTTAGATGCCTATTTCAAGGAAACAGTAAATGTCGTTGCAAAAAGGTATACGTTCTTTCGTACAAAACGTATGGCCGGTCAGACTAATAGGGAGTGGGTTGCGACATTGCAAGGACTTACTAGGGAGTGTGCGTTTGAATGCGAATGTGGACTTCCTTATTCAGATACTATGGTGCGTGATGCAATAGCACAGAACATTTCTGATGTTCGCATACGGGAACAGATTTTGAAACTAGTTAATCCCTCCCTTCAACAAGTGATAGACATATTGGATAGGCAAGACACACTTGACTTTGCTCAGGACTCATTTGCAACTTCGTCGGCAGTGTGTCACATTAACCGGCCCGCCGGGCCCGCTGCACGGGACGCTCAGCGGCCCTCGCGCCCGTCAGCGCAGCGGCAGCCTAGCTCGCAAACACGTGCACCGCGTAAGCAAGCTAATGCAGTGAAATCATGCCCGCGGTGTGCAACTCGACATTCGCGTGAAAATTGCCCGTCACGCCAAGCTATTTGCTTTTACTGTCGTAAGAAAGGACATGTCCAAAGTGTTTGCCAGAAAAAGCTCCGATCAGACACTCACACCAATTCCAGGCCCTTTGCTTCGCACCGGAATCGAACCAAGGAAACTCAGGCTCGTGAACCTTCGCCCATGGATATTCATGTAGTTCATTCCACCCCGTCCGGTGACAGTGTTCATTCCACAAAAAGTGTGCGTCGACGTCGACGGGCGTCCCGTCACATCGCACGTGATTCTGTCCCAGTGTCTGTTCCAGTTGCACAACACAGTCGCTTTTGTCGTCAGCAGGAC
The DNA here is from genome assembly GCF_023898315.1 of Schistocerca nitens. Classification (NCBI taxonomy): domain Eukaryota; kingdom Metazoa; phylum Arthropoda; class Insecta; order Orthoptera; family Acrididae; genus Schistocerca; species Schistocerca nitens. The sequence goes on along the minus strand of NC_064614.1, from coordinate 927,010,062 downwards.
GATAAACTTTTTGTTGACTTAGACTTTGCAGGCAAAGTGATACCATTCCAGCTCGATACCGGAGCTGCAGTTTCATTGCTCAATCACGACACGTACAACCAACTGGGCGAACCTCCGTTGCGTGCCGCAAATGTTCAGCTCAATAGTTACTCAGGCCAGAAAATACCAGTGTTAGGACAGTGCAGCCTTCTTGCAACATACAAGGGACAAACAAAACTTGTGTCATTTTACGTTCTTCATTCTTCTACTGCAGTGAACTTGTTTGGTTTAGATTTATTTCAGTTGTTTCACTTGTCTATAGTAAATCAGGTCCTCTCAGTGATTCAGACTGTGCCTTCCGCCAGTGTTTCTAGTCTATGTGAAGAATTTGCGGACATTTTTGCACCGGGCCTTGGTTGCGCTAAGAACTATGAAGCACATTTGGAACTGAAAGCAAACGCGCAACCGAAGTTTTTCAGAGCGCGCAATGTTCCCCACACATTGCGTGATGAGGTCGCAAGAACATTAAACGATTTAGAATCTCAAGGTGTAATTGAACGTGTGCAGGCTTCTCTCTGGGCCTCACCCTTAGTAATTTTGCCAAAACCTTCCAGAAAATTGAGACTTTGTGTGGACTTCAAGGCAACTGTGAATCCACAACTAGTAACTGCTACTTTTCCTTTGCCCCGCCCGGAAGATCTTTTTGACAAACTGTGCCCGGGAAAATATTTTTCAAAGTTGGACCTAGCAGATGCGTACTTGCAAATACCTGTGGACGAAGAATCCCAGCGCATCTTGGCTTGTATCGCTTCAAAAGACTGCCTTTCGGGTGTGCATCCGCCCCTGCATTGTTTCAGCAATATTTACAAAGTATTTGTGCGTCGGTCCCTACTGTTGCGAACTATCTGGACGATATTGTGATCTCCGGCAAGACAGAAGCCGAACATTTGCAAAATCTCCGAACATTATTTCAGGTCTTGCGACAAAATGGTCTTCGCTTGAGGAAGGACAAATGTGTGTTTTTTGCTCGGGATTTACCCTACCTGGGCCATGTCCTCAATGCCCAAGGAATACATCCGAGTCCAGAGCACCTCCGTGCCATACAGGATTTGCCGTCACCGCAGAACTTGAAACAGCTGCAAAGTGTGTTGGGGAAAATTAATTACTACCATAAATATGTTCCCCATGCCTCTTCCATTTCAGCTCCGCTTCATCGCTTACGCCGTAAAGGTGTTCCGTTCGTCTGGACGACGGAATGCGAACGCGCCTTTCGCTAGTTGAAATCGGCGTTGCTTTCACATACTTGCCTTACGCCGTTCAATCCCCAGAAACCCCTTTTGTTGATGGTAGATGCATCGGATTTCGGGATCGGTGCTGTGCTTGCGCACAAAGATGGATCGCATGATCGCCCTATTGCCTTTGCGTCAAAATTGCTCTCATCTGCGCAAAGAAATTCTTCACAGATAGAGAAAGAGGCTTTAGCTCTCGTGTTTGGTGTTACTAAGTTTCACGATTTCTTGTATGGTCGTCACTTTACCATCATCACGGACCACAAACCTTTGACATCGCTTTTTCATCCGAACAAGCCGGTACCTCCGCGTACGGCGCAGAAATTCATTCGCTGGTCTCTTTTCCTCTCGCAGTACCGCTACGATATCTTGTATCGGTCCACTGCTAAGCACGGAAACGCTGATGCGTTGTCCCGTTTGCCTGTTGCTGAGGATAAAGCATTCGATTCTTCCGAACTTGCTTGCATGTTCATTGATGCGGAAACCGATGATGTGGTCGCATCGTTTCCGATTGATTTTCGTCGTGTCGCTACAGCCACGGCTGCTGACCCTGTCCTTGCTCCCGTTTTGCGTTTTGTTGCTACGCAATGGCCCTTGTCCAAGTCACGGATCGAGGATCCGCTGGTTCGCCCATTTTTTGCTCACAAGGAGAGACTTTTTGTACGACGTGGTGTTTTGTTGTTGCGTTCTGATAATGATCAGTCCCGAGTCGTGGTCCCACGTTCGTTACAGTCCTCTGTCTTACGGCTTCTTCACCACGGACATTGGGGTATAGTGCGTACGAAACAACTTGCTCGTCAGCACTGTACTTGGTTTGGAATCGATGCTGCGATTACGAATATGTGCTCCTCTTGCGTGGCGTGTGCCGAACAACAATCCGCACCGCCGCGGAAATTCTTTGCATGGCCGAAAGCCACTTCCCCTTGGCAATGCTTGCACATCGATTTTGCTGGTCCATTCTGGAATGCTCGTTGGTTGGTTGTGGTCGATGCTTTCAGTAATTTTCCTTTTGTTGTCCGGATGTCTTCCATGACGTCTTCTGCCACAATCCAAGCCTTGTCTGCTATCTTTTGCATTGAAGGTCTTCCGCAGACTATTGTTTCCGACAATGGCCCACAATTCATGTCCGCAGAATTTCAGTCCTTCTGCAAGGCCAATGGTATTCAACATCTGACGTCCGCGCCGTTTTCGCCTCAGTCAAACGGTGCCGCGGAACGATTGGTCTGGACTTTCAAGTCACAGATGTTGAAATTGAAAGAGTCGCATTCTCGGGAGGACGCATTATTGCTCTTTTTGTCCTCGTATCGCTCTCAGCCCCGCGATGGTCGCTCGCCGGCTGAGTTGCTCCATGGTCGTTCTCATCGAACCTTGATGTCTTTGCTGCATCCGCCGCATCAGGTTCCTGTGCAGCGGCAGACTCCTGCAATTGCTCCTGGCGACGTTGTCTTCTATCGCACCTATCGCGGTTCACGGCGTTGGCTCGCAGGGCGCATTCTTCGCTGCCTCGGCCGCGCGATGTATTTGGTTTTGGGGGCCTCTGGTGAGGTGCGTCGGCATCTCAATCAGCTGCGCCTCTGTCGTCGCCCAGGTTCTGCCGCTCCCCGTCTGCTTTCAGCGACGGAGCCGTCAGGTCAGCACCCTGGGGACCCATCTACTGGCTCGCCTCATCCCCAGGTGTTACCGACGCTGCCTTCCGTTTTGCCTCATGGCGTCGCGCCGCCGCCGCAGCCGCCGCAGCCGCCTCCGGCGCCGCCCGCAGTGGACGCTTCGCTGCAGCCGCCACGCGCCTCCCTGGGTCACGCGCCGCCGATCGCTTCCCGTGACCAGCTGTCCTCCGCCACGGAACTCTTGCCCGCTCCGGACCAGATGTCGTCTTCGCGCGTCGGATTCTCCGACCACATGGAGGTCGACCCTTCGGCCCCTCCTGTCTCTTTACGGGCGCATACACCGCATGTTGACGTGCACCCTGGACTAGGTTTTCAGGCGTTTCCTAGATCCCCTCGGACCGAATGGCCGGGTGCGGGTGGCACAGCCTCGCCTGTTGTTAGGCTCCCCACCTCATCGCATACGTCAACATGGGGTCCTCCCCACGGCGGGCGGAAGCCTTATCTCACGACCGTTCGCCGATTTGCGGGGGAGGAATGTGGTGTCACAGCCAGACACCACACGTGCTAGGTGGTAGCTTAAATCGGCCGCGGTCCTGTAGTACATGTCGGACCCGCGTGTCGCCACTGTGTGATCGCAAACCTAGCGCCACCACAAGGCAGGTCTCGAGAGACTGACTCGAACTCAGCCCAGTTGTACGGACGACAGAGCTAGCGACTAGACGTACGAAGCCTTTCTCTCTCATTAGCCGAGAGACAGAATAGCCTTCAGCTAAGTTAATGGCTACGAACTAACAAGGCGCCATTAGCCTTACAGTGATTGTAATTAAAGTCTCCTTTGTGCGATGTACCACAATGATTGATTAAAGATAAGTATTATACCCGCTACGTACTTTTCTTCATAGCATTAATTACGTATCCTGTTCCAGTACTTCACGCCCGTCTGCGTTAGTCTAGCGTGCCTTTTAAGCCACCTCTATCTACAAGGTGTTGGCCCAGCTGCCGACACATCACATCCCTCCCACTTTCTCTCCCTCCCTTGCCTTCTTTACTAACTCTCAATCCCGCTTGCTCCACTTCACGATTATACTAATTTATCCCGTTTACATTTTACATTCCCACTGTTATACACTATTAGTATTTTAACGAGAGTTTTTATAAAGATACACATTCTATAATTTTAGCACGATCCCCCTCGTGACTTCCCCACCACTCCCTTCCTGCTTCCTTTCCCTTCCCCCACTCAGTACCACTCCATTCCCTCCCCCCCCCCCCCCCTACCTGTTTAAAACATTGACTTCAGTTGCAAAATACAGTAATCTGATAAGTGGTTCTGAGTAGACGACACGGGTTGCTGACGCAACTGTGAATTCTTCATTTATGTACAGTACCCTTCTTTTCTATTACTGTGAAATATTAGATGCTAGGTATTTAGATTTTGACAAACTGCCTATTGGCTTCTGTTTCGGGTTCTTCGGCCGACGTTCATCTAATGATTTTTCTGACGTTTCGCCAGCACGAGTGGCTGGCATTGTCAAAGCTTCACCCTCCATTGCCGGTGGTGAACTGGAGGCGAGCTCGCGGCCGCAGACTATATGTACCTGGCGCGCCAACGTCCGAGGGCTTCTCCGCGGTCATTTCCGGTGCGGTTCTCCTCTTGCTACCTGCGACGGTCGTTCGCTGCAGTACGGGAAGCCAGGATCCGTTTACCTTAAGGCTTTCCTCTTTCTTGTTGAAACTGTTCGCGTGTTTTTGGATTTCTACAGCTTCTCTGAACAAGCGCGTGTGATAGTGCTTCTCTACAGCCAGAACTTCCGTGTCGGCGAATTCTATTACGTGGTCGGTCTCCAATAGGCAGTTTGTCAACAAGTGGCCACGAAAGCCTTAACAATTTTGTATTACGCCTCTACGGGGAGGAGATTTGCAGATTGTACCGACGCCTTGACCAACGACGGAAGAAGAAAGCGCGACTGATGTCCTCTCTCGCCTTTCTGTCACGGTGCCGAGATGAATGTGCTACACCGAAGTTCTTGAGATGCAAGCGCCTATTCACCACCGCCCAAGCACATCGTATCTACGACAGAATGGAACGAGCTTTTCTTCGTGAGCGAATACATACAACACGGAGAGACTTGGCAAGAACGGATCAGGAACTTCTGGACATTTTCTATCAACTAAGTAGCAGAATGCATCGAGACGACTGGGACAAGATCGACAGCATCACTCACAGGAGCATGCAGAACGAACTCGAGCGCTGCACCGAGCGGCAAAAGAAAAAGTTTGAAAGATGCCGGAAGCAGACCGACAAGGCGATTCCCGACATGTCACACACAGTGGTCAACCTCACTGAACGACAATTGACCGAAGAGGAAGTGTCAGTTCTTCAAAAAGGAGGGAATTTCGCTATCATACCGAGAACTATACCTATGGAGGACATCATTGCCAACACCGAAGCAGCCATTCGGACCCTTCCTTGTGAAAGGGCAGAGGAAATACGCACTGAAACAGCCAGGATACTGCGCCGAGCAAAACCACCAGCTTGCAACCTGAAGAAAGAAGAGGTACAAGCCATTAAGAATCTCAACGCCGACAAGAGTATATTGGTACTGCCTGCCGATAAGGGGAATGCGACCGTCGTAATGAAGACCGAAGATTATGAGCAAAAGATCCGAGACCTATTAGATCCGACGACGTACCGAAAACTAAGCGCAGATCCGACGCAGCGTATCACTCGGAATACGAATCGATTAATCAAGGCGTCCTCTCTGCCGGCGGACATACAGAGAAACCTGCGCAACACAGAAGCCCTACCACCTCGGCTGTATGGATTACCCAAGATCCATAAGAACAACGTTCCACTGAGACCGATCGTTAGCGCTCCTGGCTCACCAACGTATAAACTGGCGAAACACTTGGCCTCTCTGCTCCAGCCACACGTGGGAAAGACCGACACATACATTAAGGACTCAGGACATTTCATTGAGAAGCTGAAGAAACTGAAACTTGCGCCAAACGACATCCTGGTCAGTTTTGATGTTGTTTCGTTATTTACGAAAGTGCCACTCAGCGACGCCCTGGAGCACATCAGTTCCATGTTCCCGCAAGACATCAAAAAGCTCTTCCATGCATGCCTCACCACGAGCTATTTCACGTGGAATGGCGATTTCTACGAACAGCTGGAAGGCGTCGCCATGGGTAGTCCTCTCAGTCCAGTGGTGGCCAACTTCTTCATGGAACAATTCGAAGCACAGGCACTGGACTCGGCGACTTGCAAACCTAAGGTGTGGTACAGGTACGTCGATGATACTTTCGTGGTGTGGAGCCATGGTGAAGAACAGCTCGGTGAATTCCTGAGACACTTGAACAGCCTCCATGCCAACATAACATTTACCATGGAAGTAGAAAAGGATAAGAAACTGCCATTTCTAGATGTGTTGGTCACAAGGGACGGCGAAAACCTGGGACACAGCGTGTATCGAAAACCGACACACACGGACCGATACCTGCACAAACTGTCAAACCACCACCCGAGCCAGAAAAGAGGCATGATTAGTACGCTCGTAACGAGAGCAGGACGAATATGTGAGCCTCAACACCTCGAACGAGAAATGCAACACCTGGAAACTGTTCTGAGGAGCAATGGGTACTCCACAAATTACATTAGAAGTGTAACAGAGCCAAACACTCGGCGAAGTAAGGAACCAGAAAAAGAAATGTCGGGTACGGCCTTTCTGCCATACATTCCCAGAGTGACGGACAGAATCGGCCGTATATTGCGCAAACACGGCGTAAAGACGATTTTCAAACCGACAAGGAAGATCAAAGAGTGTCTTAGATCGGCGAAGGAGAAAAGAGACCCACTTGCAATGTCGGGAATATACCGTATACCTTGCACATGCGGAAAAGTTTATGTCGGAATGACTGGACGATCCATTAACACCAGGATCAAAGAGCATAAGCGACATTGCAGGTTGGGGCAGGTGGAGAAATCGGCCGTGGCAGAGCACGCACTGAATGAGACCGACCACGTAATAGAATTCGCCGACACGGAAGTTCTGGCTGTAGAGAAGCACTATCACACGCGCTTGTTCAGAGAAGCTGTAGAAATCCAAAAACACGCGAACAGTTTCAACAAGAAAGAGGAAAGCCTTAAGGTAAACGGATCCTGGCTTCCCGTACTGCAGCGAACGACCGTCGCAGGTAGCAAGAGGAGAACCGCACCGGAAATGACCGCGGAGAAGCCCTCGGACGTTGGCGCGCCAGGTACATATAGTCTGCGGCCGCGAGCTCGCCTCCAGTTCACCACCGGCAATGGAGGGTGAAGCTTTGACAATGCCAGCCACTCGTGCTGGCGAAACGTCAGAAAAATCATTAGATGAACGTCGGCCGAAGAACCCGAAACAGAAGCCAATAGGCAGTTTGTCAACAAGTGGCCACGAAAGCCTTAACAATTTTGTATTTAGACTTTCCTTTTTTTAGATCTGCAGATGATCCTGAGTGATCGAAACATGTAATCAAGTTAAAAATGTGCAACTGAGGCGAAACAATAAATGACAATCATCTTAAATATCAATACAGTTGCTGAAACTTTCAAGATGAATACGTCGGCTATAGTAAAAATATCTTCCGCTAAAACAGTATTTAAGTAACATAAATAGTTTTTAACTACCAAAAATATAGCGAAAAAAGGAAAAGTTTTGTCAAGATGTATTTCAATATTGTTTTCCACTATGACTAAAGAGTTTAAGTTCTTTATAAGGACAGGGATAAAACGAATGGAAGGACAGATGATTAGAGTTAAACTTCCCCGATTACAGACGGATCACAAGCAGCACAGTATTTTCCTCAAGCGAAACCAAATCCAGATTCCATACCGCTCAGAATCACAGAGGTAGGGGAGATTACAAAACATCTAAAAAGGAACAGAGTCACAGGAGAACATCGCATTATCGGTGATATCTGAAAATTCAAAGACCAAACAAAATTCATAAAATTCTCATAGAAATATCGATGACTTAGGAATGGAAATGTGCGTTGATCCTCCTACCGTACAAGAAGGGTGACAAGACAAAACCTAATAATTACGGATGTCTCTCACTATTACCGGTGTCATACTAAATTCTCTCCAACGCATTACTTAAGAGACTAGAACCACAAGGCGATAAAAAGAGAGGTGAGCAGGTTCAGAAAAGGAAGATCAGGTATTGATCAGATCTGGAACCTGCAGAAACTTCTCAAGGTCTCCAGACTAACAACACGGAGTCAGATTTGTGGACTTTAAAAAGACTGGAATCCATAGACAGACAGACCCTCTTTGTCATACTAGAAGAACGTCGAACAGACACAAAAAATAAGGCATTCACAGACACAACATCCAAAATAAAATTTATGGAAGAAATCTCAATCATTCGAGATGCATATATAGATCAGACAAGGAGATGGGTTCTCGCCGCTTTATTCAACAAGGTCTTCGACAGCATTATCAAACAATTGGAAGAAAAAGTAAAAGAGATTGTTAGGTAGAACACGAGCAAACAAAGCAGTTGTAAAATGCCTGGCACTTGCAGATGACCTTGCAATACTTTGCAACAATAGACAACAAGCACTGGAATGCTTACATGAAGTCCCTGTCAAAACAGTTCTACAGATATCGCATGATAAAATCCAGTAAATACGAAGAAAGAAAAAAACACAATCCCTGTACTCAAAATACTGAATGGTTAAAAGAGTGGAAAGGCTCAAACAAGGCACCCAAAAAAGAAAGAACAGAAAAACTTCAGAAAAACTTCAGAAAGTGGACTCACTGCAGTAAAGGAAACATTCCAATACAGGCAAAACTCAGGCAGTACACTACAGTTGTGCTTCCACAATACGAATTACAAAGGACCACAATCACAGCATCTGGCACCACAGAGACAAAAAAGAGAACTAAAAATCCTCAGAGACACAGAGATGACATATGAATGAAGAGCCCAACCAAAGAATTATACGAACAGACAGATCGATAGAGATGATCAGAAAACACCGACTAACATTCTACGAACACATACATAGAAGCAACAACAACAGACTCACAAAGAGTATTTTTGCTGAATCAAAACAACCAACTGTCTCCAAGAAATTGAAGAATACATAAACCAATAGGAACGATTAGAAAATGGGGAATGAAAGAGACAAATTCAGAAACAAAATTATGAACACGAAATTTGAAGCAAAACTAAGGAAGAAAAGAGGGAAAATATGAACAAAACAAAGGAAACAGTAAACCAGTCAAAGAATGAAAAGATTTTCAAACGACGAAAAGAAAAAGGAAACTAGAAAAAATTGAACAATCATGTAACATTAAAATTCGAACACTGACTTAAGTGAAAAAATGTGTGCGATGTGCGATTAGACCCTATTGGATCACGTAACGCTTCTTGATTCTTTTTCCTTTCTTTCCACACTGCTCTCATTTTCTCTGCGTGGGTTCTCTTCCTTTCCTCTGTCCATTTCGTTCCTGCTTTCTTCGGAGCTTCGTTCTCTGACTTGACTTCCCATCTGTCAACTTTCTGCTTAAATACCTTTGTGTCCAAAATACCTGAATAATTTAACTGAGCTTTTTGTAGGTCCTTTTTGACCTCTTGTATCCAGTGTATAGTTTAAAGTTCTTCTATGTATTTAAGAATTTTGTGTGTAAGTCTTGTTTTGGGAATCCTAAAGACGTGCCCATAAAATTTTCATCGCATTTTTCTAATGTCTGCTTCAAGGTTGGACAATTTCTCAGTTGTTTGTCGAGATTGTATTCTATAGTCCTCTTCTGTTTTCTTTGGCGGTAATATCTTTCTAATGATTTTACGTTCTTCCTTTAATAAGTTGTCTAGGTCACTTTTTATGAGGACTGTCAGGGTTTCACTGGGATACAGATCTTCAAGTATAAATACTGTATTATAGCGCCTAATTTTAGTGTTTTTTTTGACATGACCGTATTTTGCAGCCACGTTTTGGGTGTAAGTTTTAGTGGTGATGAGCTCAGGTATTAGGACGGATATTTGCAGACCAACTTTCTCTGCACATTCTTTAAGGATTTCATACTATTCGATTGCTGTTATCTCATCATCCGCTAGTAAGGCTAACTCGTCTTATTCTTATGTAATCCTTCAATTCCTTTTCTCATTCGCGGATGACCTTGTTCAGCACAAGGTTGAATAGGAGAGAACGCAGACCATCACCTTGTCGGACGTCAGTTTTGATCGGGAATGGCTCGGATATTTCACCCATGAGTTTCACCTTGGAGGTAGTATCGGTCAATATTTTCTTTGATGAGGTTAAGGGTTTTTGGATCTAATCCTTGTTCTTCAAGTGCTTGTCGACCGACCTGGTTGTACGTCTTTTTACAGTCAACAAACGTGCAAATTATTGGACAGTTTCTGACTACTTTGTATTTTAGCACGGTATTTAGGTCGAAAATTTGTTCTGTGCAGGACCTGCTGGGGAAAAAGGCACCTTGGTATTCATCAATTTTGTTTTCCAGTTGCTCTTGTGCTCTCTGAAGAAGACAGGCTGATAGAACTTTGTACGCTACCTGAAGTAGGGATATGCCTCGATAATTATTTACATCAGATTTGTCTCCTTTTTTACTTACTGTATGAATAAGCGCACATTTCCACTCCTGGGGTAATTTTTCTGTCTCCCAAATATCTACAATGATCTGGGTTAACTCTCTGAGAGAATTTAGTCCTAGAGTTTTCAGTAGCTCAGCAGTAATCCCATCTTCACCAGATGTTCTATTGGTTTTTCATTTAATAATGTGTTTGTGAATTTCTTCTTGTGTTGGTGGGGATGATTCAGGGTGTGTGTAACAGGTCTTTCCTTAAGGAATCTCGAAGGTGCTTCCGAACAATTAAGAAGTGTTGAAGAATAATGTGCCAGTTCCTTACAGTTCTGCTAGTTACTGAGTGCAAGTTGTCGTCAGATTTCTTGAAACATAAATTTTGTGGGCTGTATTTGCCGATTTTTTCTGCAAAAGTTCTGTAAAAATCTCGTGTATTGTAGTTGCTGGAGTTTTTTTCAGTTAAGTTCAGTTGGTTTTTCAGGTATTTTCTTTTAATCTGCATAATGATTTTCGCCACTTGTTTCCTAGTTTCATTAAAGTATTGAAGATTTTCCGGTGTCTTCTTTCTGTTGTAGTTAAGAAAAGCCTTTTTTGTTTTTTCAAAGCTTTATCACACTCTGTATCCCACCATTGATGTTTTGTAATTTCTTCAGGGGGACTAAATCTTTGGCCTTCTGGATTATCTTAGTGTGAAATTTTCCCCAACTATCTGCCTGGACTTTTTCCAGTTCTTCTCCAAGATTAGCTCCTTTGATTCTTTTGGTGTCACATTTGCTCTTGTGCACTTTCTTGTGGTGAACTCTCTTCGGGGTAAATTTCATTTTTATCTGTGTTAGATAGTAGACTGAATCTATGTTTGCCCCTATACGGACTTGTATGTCATGAACTTTCTTCTGTAGGGGATAAGAGATGGCAACATGATTTATCTGATATTCACCGATCTCTTTTATTGGGGATTCTTTGTCAATGATGTTGATATGATTTTAAGGTTTTTTATTGGCATATATATGCAGGGCGTCCCTCGTAAGATTCGTAAGGCGCATTTCTTCTGGTGTTTCGGCAGATATTTGCAATTTAGTTTTTTCACTGTGTAGCTGGAGTTATTCCAGATAAATACTGCTCCTCATGTCTTCTATGGAACGTCACGGTTTGTTTCCTATTACAAAGAAAATCAATATTAAAGCGGAATCTTATGTGCCTATTCGAAAGAGAGTCCCAATTTAGTGTAGCACGACATTCGTATAAGTGATACGTACGAGTATTAACAGGGACAGTAAAACATGAAGAGTAGCCAATACCACGGCAGCGCTTGAGTAGCACTGCTCCGCACTGACTGGCTCTGCCATGCAGCAGCGCTACTCATTTGCTGCTGGAGTGCTGGCTATTCTTCGTGTTTTACAGTCCTTTTTAATACATATCGATGAAACGAATACTTCACTAGATTAAATTCGGGCCGTTCTATCGAATGGGCATGTGAAATTCTGCTTCAAAACTTACTTCGTTTGTATTGGGAAGCAAACCGAAGCTTTCTGTCGACACTTGGCGACTCAGGAATGACGTGTTGAGCGGTATTTATTTGACGTAACTCCTGCTACATATTACAAGAATGAAGTTGCAAATATCTCCGGGAACATCAGGAAAAATGTATCTGACGTAAAAGATTTCTCCTTCTAGTAGTGTATTTATGAATGTTACTGTTGTTTTCGAACTGTGATTGATTGTTGATAAAAAACTTCACAAGAAAGTAAATTCGAGTAAGTCTGTAGTCAGCATCCTTTTTTAAGAAAATTAGATACATTAGATGAATTTTTCTTTCACAGATCCATAGTGAGGAGATCCTCAATGACGTAGTATATGTCATAAAACGAGAATACACAACATATATTTACCAGGAAAAGTGATATACTAATGTAGCTTTCACAGATCACAAATCAAATGGCGTTCATGGACGTGGAATAAGTCAAAAAAGTCTTAAACATATTTCCATATGAATGGTAATAATATACTTGGCTCAAAACTTGCAAACGTACACTGCACTGATTTGCGTGTGATAATTCTTGGGGTATTGTCAACAAGCATCATCCAAGAGGAAATCAGTTTACAACACTTATTTGATTAACATTTGTCACATTACAGCACTGACGGTGTGCAGATGTAAGATTTTATGTAATACTCAAATTATTTGATACGATAAATAATATGTGCACATCAGACAGTTTTACTAAAAAAATTCGTCAGTGATTTAGGAGTTGGAGAAAGATAGAGATCCCTTAGTCCCCTCTTAAGCTGAACTTTTTTAGAATTTAAACATTTTATGATTGCTGGCAAGTTATTGAAAATGTGTGCTCCTGAATAATAGACACCTTCCTGGACTAAAGTAAGTGATTAAAGGTTCATGTGCAGATTACCTTATGTCTAGCATTAATTCCATGAACTGAGCTGCTCGTTTGAGAAAGACATATATATTACACTGCATAAAATAATTAAAGGGTGATTTCTATAAAACCCCTCATTTTCCTCCATGTCGAAGCAGAAGTGTGAAATTGGTTCCAAGGTACCTACAAGATGCCTTTGTAATGGTGCAAAAGCGAGAGCCCTGTGACGTCTCCCTCGGGCTCGGCGACGCTTCAAAAGAATGTTCAGATGTGCGTGAAATCTTATGGGACTTAACTGCTAAGGTCATCAGTCCCTAAGCTTACACACTACTTAACCTAAATTATCCTAAGGACAAACACACACACCCATCCCGAGGGAGGACTCGAACCTCCGCCGGGACCAGCCGCACAGTGGCGACGCTTCAAACTGCAACTTGTCGTTACATGCGGATAAAGGCCAGACCTCAGAAGTTCATGTTAGTTGTAAGGTCGGTTAACGATGTCATACCGGCACCAAATTTCTCCGCAGTTCTGCCCAACATCACCGTGGACGTGTCACGCGATGGGAAGTAGTGACACAAACACGCTCCCCTTAACACATCTCACCCGTTCTCTTGACACTTCTCCGATGGAGGTCGGAAACGCGATGATCGGTCTTCGTATGGCTGGCCGAAGGAAACATTTCAGTCACATCATCACTCACAATCAACACGGAAAGACCTCAGGAGGTGGCGTAAAGGGCATCAGTGAAACCATCCCTTTCCTTGGGGCGTTCATTTATACACATTTCATGGTCAAAACTGACTGTTTACAGAGCGCAACAGAACGATGTTCTTGACAACCTTTGACACTGCCGATACCCAAACTGAAGGTTCACCACTTCTCCAAGGACATCGTGGGGCAGCAACTCTCTTGGGATGGAGCGCGATCGCAATTCTTGCTTTGGTATGCAGAGTGGAACCAGTAGTAACCGTTCAAAATCCGACGAAATTTGAACGTGATCCGAAGCAACAAAAGCTTTTTCATCCCTCCTGTTTCATACCCTCCTATTCCGTCATCATGGAGCAATGAGGAGGGGGTGGGGGAGGAGGAGAAGCGACATAGGGTCCCAACAATACCCCCCCCCCAAATTCAGCAACATCGTCAGTGTCACCAGTGCACCTATGTTGAGCACTCTGAAAACGTACCTGTATGAAGACGGACTGCAGCAGGCAGGCAAGTCCTTCGACACCCTGTAGCTGAGTGGCGCTACGCTGATGGTCTGGCGTTTGCTGACAGGCATATAGAATCTGAAGAATGTCTTGACGGATCGTTTTCACTGGCCTCTGTACCTGCGCTGTAGCAGAATTCATCTGTAGCAGGTGATAAGGATGTCTGAAGACCGGTTCATGTACAACACTTTAACTGTCAGCTATACTTACCTGAGTATACAAAGCGTATTCGTCTATTGGATAAAAACTAAAATTATTCTCCTTTGCGTACGAAAGTAAAGCACCAAATGTAGTTTATAAAAGTTAGTTAGATGCTATACAAATGAGATGATTATTTGTACACTTTTTACAATACAGAAAACAAATAAAAAAGGATCAGGCGAAGTGGGTCCTTTTCAGCTAGTGTCGAAATTGGCCCTCCCATTGTCTGTCGTGAATGCTATGTATATTTTTCTTCTGAAGCAAATACATCGTCTGTCGGGAAACAGAACAAGTATTCACATTGCAAAGAGAAAAGAAACGAATTTCTCCCTCAGTTCCTCATACCTTAGTATCAAGCCTTCCCCGAATATTAAACGCTACAATAGCTATAAAATTATATGCCAAATGCTGTTTATCTTTGGAAGGAGGGAGAAGATGTGTCTTAACAGCTTTTGGCGAGGTAACACAGGTAGTAACGCAATGCAGTGAGATTCACCGCACACTTATGCACAAACCATTAAGTTAGCAATGTAATTCAACCTGTTTTGAACATCTTCTGTTATAAAGTGCGTAGAAGAGAAGCAAAGACTATGTACAACTGTTATAGAAACCAGACTGCAGTGACAGCAAGAGTCGAAGGACATGGAAGGCATGCAGTGGCTGAGAAAGGAGTAGGGACACTGTTGTCACCTACAAGCGATGTTATTCATTCTGCACATTGAGCAAGCAGCAAATGAAACCAAGTAGAAATTTGGAAACGGAATTAAAGTTCACGGAGGAGAAACAAAGACTTTTGAGTTTTGTCGAAGACGTAATTCTGTCAGCAATAGCAAAGGACTTGGAAGAGCAGGAAAACGAAGTGTAAAGTATCTTGAAATGGGGTTTTAAGATGATCATCAACAAAAATATAGCAAAGGCAAGCGAATTAACTCGAATTAAATGAGGTAAAGCTGAGGCCATTATATTTGGAAATGAGACGCGAAAATTAGTTTTGCTATTTAGATAACGAAGTAACTGATGATGGCCGAAGCAGAGAGGAATTCTGGCTACAGCAAGGAAAAATGTTTTGAAAAAGTGGAATTTGTCAACGTCTAATATAAATTAAAGTGTTAGGAAGTCATTACTGTAAGTATTTGTCTGGAAAGGAATCATGGACAGCAAGAAGCTCAGACAAGAAGGGAATAAAACCTTTATAAATGTGGTGCTACAGAACAATACTAAAGATTGGGTGGGTAGATCGAGTGACTAGTGGACAGATACTGAATAGAACTGGGGAAAAACGAAATTTGTGACACAAATTCACTAAAAGAAGTCTGAGCCGACGGCCTGTTTCAGACCTTTCTCCTCACATTTTATCCTGTTTGCATACTGAATTTGCATACGAGACTCTCGCTTCACTTACTTTCCGATTCAATTTTTATTTGCCACCTCCAGCCGGGTGTTGCACGGTGATTACATGGTTAGGGGTAGCCTGTAGCATCGTGAGGTAACCACCTCCCTTTAGCTACCATAATATTCCATTCTTGTAGTAACTTTTTTCCATTAAATGCATCTGGTCTACATCTACATCTACATCCATACTCTGCAAGCCACCTGACGGTGTGTGGCGGAGGGTACCTTGAGTACATCTATCGGTTCTCCCTTCTATTCCAGTCTCGTATTGTTAGTGGAAAGCAGGATTGTCGGTATGCCTCTGTGTGGGCTCTAATCTCTCTGATTTTACCCTCATGGACTCTTCGCGAGATATACGTAGGAGGGAGCAATATACTGCTTGACTCCTCTGTGAAGGTATGTTCTCGAAACTTCAACGAAAGCCCGTACCGAGCTACTGAGCGTCTCTCCTGCAGAGTCTTCCACTGGAGTTTATGTATCATCTCCGTAACGCTTTCGCGATTACTAAATGATCCTGTAACGAAGCGCGCTGCTCTCTCTTCTATCAACCCTATCTGGTACGGGTCCCACACTGCTGAGCAGTATTCAAGCAATGGGCGAACAAGCGTACTGTAACCTACTTTCTTTGTTTTCGGATTGCATTTCCTTAGGATTCTTCCAATGAATTTCAGTCTGGCATCTGCTTTACCGACGATCAACTTTATATGATCATTCCATTTTAAATCACTCCTAATGCCTACTCCCAGATAATTTATAGAATTAACTGCTTCCAGTTGCTGAACTGCTATATTGTAGCTAAATGATATGGGATCTTTCTTTCTATATATTCGCAGCACATTACACTTGTCTACATTGAGATTCAATTGCCATTCCCTGCACCATGCGTCAATTCGCTGCAGATCCTCCTGCATTTCAATACAATTTTCCATTGTTACAACCTCTCGATATACCACAGCATCATCCGAAAAATGCCTCAGTGAACTTCCGATGTCATCCACAAGGTCATTTATGTATATTGTGAATAGCAACGGTCCTACGACACTCCCCTGCGGTACACCTGAAATCACTCTTACTTCGGAAGACTTCTCTCCATTCAGAATGACATGCTGCGTTCTGTTATCTAGGAACTCTTCAATCCAATCACACAATTGATCTGATAGTCTATATGCTCTTACTTTGTTCATTAAACGACTGTGGGGAACGGTATAGAACGCCTTGCGGAAGTCAAGAAACACGGCATCTACCTGGGAACCCGTGTCCATGGCCCTCTGAGTCTCGTGGAGTCTCTTGACCAGGGAAACTCATTTTTACTCCAGTAGAAACAGGAGGATATATCACACCCTCTGGAAGAGTTGCCGATCACTGAGAAGGCAACTCCTACGCTGGCTGACCGTTCAGAAGATCAAGCGACTGCTTCAGGGATTATTCTTCTGGCTCAGCCTCCGCAGACACAGAGCGGCGGAATGGGAGACTACTGTCCCCTATAGCACAACAGGAAACCACTGGTGGAAGGGGTGAGAATTCTGCTTGCCGTTAGCCTCTGGGTGGAGACCTCACCTGTCCACTTGACATTGTCCTGTTGGGTGTGGCCCCCAGGCGTGTTTCTTCAAGCAACATAAATAGCCACACGTGCGTCTGCAAATTTCCAAACTTTGACCTTCCTTGGGAACGCTGTGCGAAGCCCAACGAAGTTTCCAGACTTTACAACAAACAAATCTGTAAACGGAAATGGAGTGACATTCGTTTCCCATTTGTTTGTTCAAGTATCTCATTGGCGGATACATCTTTAACTTTATTTTGGGAGCTAGGGAACGGGCTTCTGCACTCATGATCATAAATTAAGAATAATGTTGATACATGGTGAAACAACGCTCTGGTGCGCGGTTTGCGGGTTTAAACCACTTCGGGGTATGACCATGCGGTGCATTTGACTTGCGGTCGTCGCAAGGTGGGCGCTGGCAGAACTCCACATACGCAGAGGTGTGTTGGTGCATGTAAGAGTACAGTGCAGCGAGTAAGTGTGCAAACGTTTTCAGACGTGCTAATGGTGACTGTGTGTTGAAAA
Organism: Schistocerca nitens; assembly: GCF_023898315.1. Taxonomy (NCBI): domain Eukaryota; kingdom Metazoa; phylum Arthropoda; class Insecta; order Orthoptera; family Acrididae; genus Schistocerca; species Schistocerca nitens. The sequence continues at coordinate 926,992,352 of NC_064614.1, read as the reverse complement.
TGGCTCAAAGAACACATAGTGATGACGTTATGAGGGGCAGAATACTAGGGCGACTGGAGGCTGGTCAAACACAGCAGGTCGTAGCACGGGCCCTCTGTGTGCCAAAAAGTGTGATCTCAATATTATGGCAACGATTCCAGCAGACAGGAAACGTATCCAGGCGATACAGTACGGGAGGTCCACAGTGCACAACACCACAAGAAGACCGATATCCCACCGTCAGTGCCCGCAGACGGCCACGGAGTACTGTAGACGACTGAACAGACATGGTTTATTCACCCGGAGACCTGCAAGTTGCATTCCACTGACCCCTGGTCACAGGAGAGCCCGTAAAGCCTGGTGTCAAGAATACAGTACTTGGTCATTGGAACAGTGGTCCCCGGTTATGTTCACGGACGATTCCAGATATAGTCTGAACAGTGATTCTCTCTGGGTTTTCATCTGGTGTGAAGCAGGAACCAGATACCAACCACTTAATGTCCTTGAAAGGGACCTGTATGGAGGTATGGTTTGATGCTGTGGGGTGGGATTATGATTGGTGCACGTACACCCCTGCATGTCTTTGACAGAGGAACTGTAGCAGGTCAGATGTATCGGGACGTCATTTTGCACCAGTATGTCCGCCTTTTCAGGAGTGCAGTGGGTCCCACATTCCTCCTGCCGGGTGATAACGCACGGCACCACCGAGCTTCCATCTTGGAGGAGTACCTTGAAATAGAAGATATCTGGTGAATGGAGTGGCCTGCCTGTTCTCCAGACCTAAACCCCGTCGAGCACGTCTGGGATGCTCTCGGTCGACGTATCGCTGCACGTTTTCAAACCCCTACGGCACTTTAGGAGCTCCGACAGGCACTGGTCCAAGAATGGGAGGCTATACCCCAGCAGCTGTTCGACCACCTGATCCAGAGTATGCCAACCGGTTGTGCGGCCTATGCATGTGTGCATGGGGATAATATCGCATATCGATGTCTGGGTACATGTGCAGGAAACAGTGGCGTTTTGTAGCACATGTGTTTCGGGACGGTTTTCTCAGTTTATCACCAATACCGTGGACTTACAGATCTGCGTCGTGTGTGTTCCCTATATGCCTATGCTATTAGCGCCAGTTTTGTGTAGTGCCACGTTGTGTGGCACCACATTCTGCAATTATCCTTAATTTATGAGCATGAGTGTAGATTCCTGATTGGAGAGCACTTAAGCTCTTTCTGAGATTGGCTAGAAAAGACTGTGCGAAGCGTCTCTCCGAGGTCTAAAGGAGGTCTACCAAAAATTGTGAGAGGTATTCTTATTCCGATTGGTGTGGGCTATCTGATTCGAGCTACAACTTGGGAATGCTACTCTAGACTCCGCGATCGGTTGGGTTTTTCTTGACTTCGGCCCTCTGCGGTTGTCTTCTAAGTTTCACTCTGAACGTACGCGCACCCGTGTTGATTTATCAGGAGGACGATGAGAGATCCGCGATTCGCAATCTCGTCGCTTCGGCTCACCCCAGCAACAGTTAGCAGCGGACACAGTTCGGCGCACGCCGATCTACGCGTTTCATCCAAGTTTTTATGCCACTTGATTCTTGAATCAAAGAAAAGTCTTTTTGTAACCACTCACGTTTTGTTTCGTAAGCGAGTTAACTGTGTGTTCAAATGTGTGTGGAATCTTACGGGACTTAACTGCTAAGGTCATCAGTCCCTAAGCTTACACACCACTTAACCTAAATTATTCTAAGGACCCGAGTTAACTCATTGGAGCTCACCCTCCTAGTGATGTTTCTTTCTGGTTTTTGCTTTATTAGTTGATCTGTTACGTGTTTCTGATCGAATTCAAACCTTATTTTGCGTAATTATGTAATTTTGCGATCACGGTAGAAAACGTAATTTGTGTCATTTATATGTCTGAGCACCATCTCAGTCGTAATTGCCGAGCGTCATGCTGGTGGCGATCCTAGCAACCATTCATTTTCTGATCGTTGTTCTATTTTAATTATGTAAATTCATTCTCAAATTGTTTCATAACCTCGACGTTTGTGTGTTCTGAGTGAGCTTCAGCCTCTGCTTGAGAAGATGTTATTGTACAATATCAAGCTCTACCATGCAGCAACCATTAATGTCTAGGTCCTCCAACCTTAAGCAATAGGCGAGGCGCCTAACGAGTTCAGGAACTCATCAAATAACGTTTTCCAATGTAGGCCGCAGTTGATTTATTCAAGTAGATTATTAACTTTTTCTTAGTAATCTGTCATTTTATATGGTCTGAGGTGATAGACTCTGTACCAGTCAAATCTCCATACCCACGGAGCACCTGATGAGCAGGAGGTGATGCTTCTGGCAAAAGGGATCGGTTGATAAGACACACTCTGATAGCCGGCCGATGTGACCGAGCGGTTGTAGGCGCTTCAGTCCAGAACCGCGCGACTGCTACGGTCGCAGGTTCGAATCCTGTCTCGGGCATGGATGTGTGTGATGTCCTTAGGTTAGTTAGGTTTAAGTAGTTCTAAGTTCAAGGGACTGATGACCTCAGATGTTAAGTCCCATAGTGCTCAGACATTTTTGAACCACACTCTGAAACATCAAGGTATCATCAATTTAGTATTGGAGGGAAACGTGGAGGGGAAGAATTGTACAGGGAGACCAACAGATGGATACATGACACAAGTTCAAACAGATATAAGTTGCAGTAGTTGTTCAAAGATGAAGGGGCTTACATAGACAGAGTATCGCGGATAGTTGTATCAAACCAGTATGCGGACTGAAGAGCGGTTCTGAAGTATTACGGCGTCCTCTCAGTTTAGAGGATAACACTATACCATAAATAAATTCACATGGCAGAACTCTAAGCAGGATCACTGAAAAATTTAGAATTTGACAACCTGTAATGACAGAAATACGATTAATTGTTGTGTAAAGTGCCTGATCGCTGTATCTACTCACTGATCATTTTGTGCTGTTATTAACAAATGTCATTCGAGTGAAGTGTACACGTTGTTCGTCTAATTAAAACGAGTTCCGCATGCCAGAGAGAAACTGAATTATTTATTCCAATCGTCCTGAATCGATATTGCAGACGATGACATATTGCATGGGGGCTTAATTAAATGTAATGGAAATAATTTTAATTTTCAGTCGCTGTACTGTCCGATTACGCAAGTCTCGTAAACGGTTGGCCCTGACTGTTATTATTACGCTATCTGACTGCATAGAACAACAACAAAGAATGAAATGAAAATTTTCATTAACACAATTAATTAATTAAGTCCCCAGCAACTATAAAACCTACGAAACCAAAGCACAAGTGTAACTGTTCTGCGTGTGGAAGTATGACTCAACGTACGCATCTGGCACGGTTCTTCTTCAATAACACAAGAATTTTTAAATAACATTTATACTGAATTAGTTAAAGAAAATAAAAATACCATAATTACTCAAGAAAACCAGAATTACACTCTAATACAAGAACACAAGCCAGATGCTTTGTTGACTGAACCTGTAATGACGCATTATTTAAAACATGGAAATAATGAAAAATAAATCAAGTTTCGTTACCTTCATATATTGATGACAAGCACTCAAATTATTACAATATATCTCCACACCGACTCGCTATTACAACATCTCAACAAGAATTTTTCAGTATCACATCTCAGCAAGCACTCCCTACTAGCACATCTCAACACGAACTGACTACTACGAGTCCTGGACAAGCACTGCCTTCTAGCACATCTCAATAATGACTGTGCCAGTGGAGGCGGCGGAACAATGCTCTCTAGCGATCTCTGGCGCTGTGGCTCAGTGTAGCCACCTTTCATATGCCCTTCCTCCACGGCTAGAATTTGATGGTATTTTTGCCAGCATTGGTGGTGAAAATACCACCAAATTCGTCAAAAAAAAATATAGACAAAAATAAAAGATAATATTAATACGTAAATATCATATAACTAGATAAAATTTTGGCTTTGCACTGACCTTTCAATAACCTATTATATAGAATACAGTAAGCAATACAAATTCTCTCATACATGTGACTTTACATAACAGTTTATACAAGTATTATGTGGTTAAACAGATCAATCAATAGCGTCAGCAATGACGAATATGTGCAGGTAAGAGTCTCATAACTTTTCACAAACAGTAATACACAAAAAATCAGTTTATACAAATATTCACATAAACGCTTTCCATAGCTCAAGAATAAGCAGTTGACAGTTCCAGCAGTAGCACTCAGCAATGGTCAACAGGTGCAAATACCAATAAGTAACATTTTTTCAATAGAAGCAGTCCATCAGTGGCACCCGCAATGTTGATCAGGTGCACACAGCAACAGATGACTTCATTTCAGTAGAAGCAATCCATCAGTGGCACCCAGCAATGTTGAGTAGGTGCAGACACCAATAAGTAACACCATTTCAGTAGAAGCAGTCCATTAGTGGCACCAGCAATGTTGATCAGGTGCACACAGCAACAGGTGACTTCATTTCAGTAGAAGCAATCCATCAGTGGCACCCAGCAATGTTGAGCAGGTGCAGACACCAACAAGTAACACAATTTCAGTAGAAGCAGTCCATTAGTGGCACCAGCAATGTTGATCAGGTGCACACAGCAACAGGTGACTTCATTTCAGTGGAAGCAATCCATCAGTGGCACCCAGCAATGTTGAGTAGGTGCAGACACCAATAAGTAACACCATTTCAGTAGAAGCAGTCCATTAGTGGCACCAGCAATGTTGATCAGGTGCACACAGCAACAAGTCACATTTCTCAGCAGAAGCAGTTTCATAAAATACACTGTCACTGATCACACTGTTCATCAGAGTTTATAAGCAGAAATTAAACATGTCCTAGTGGCACCAATCATGTAGAGAAGGTACAAGTAACAGTCCATAATTTTTTTACAATCACTGATCACACAGTTCATCAGCAGAAATTAAACATATCCTTGTAGCACCAATCATGTAGAAAAAGTGCAAGTAACAGTCCATACTATTCACCATAACTACTGAGACAGTTCAGTCATGAATAATAGTTTGAATGCACATACAATTTCTTTAACAAATTATTATCAATGCTCTTACACTAAACATACAAATCATAATAAACACACAAATGATATCAGGTAATTGTCACATTAACTATTACAGTACACAATAACAGTTAACCTATAATATTTATGGGTGTCAGTGCAAGCCACAACAAACAAGTGAAATAATATTTAGGAGATAGGTTGGGATCACTTCTCTGGGATTATAAACGGAAAACACACAAAACACACTCACTCATCTTTCATCCACATTAGTGCTACTGTGTAATTGAATAGTGTTAACTGTGTAAATGCAATTCTGTCAAAATTTTATGTTCATCATGTGTATGAAGTAGTAGTGGCAGCAATGTATAACAGTCAATAATAGTTAGTCAACGTCATAGTCATCATGTCAAGACCAATGTTTGCCAAGCCAGATCAAATTGTACTGTTGCTGAACAACTGTCAGTGAGCCAATATATGCAAATACTTCCTCTCTCAAAAAAAAAGTATATACTGCTTAGCGATTTGACAAAGTGTGTGTGTAGGCAATCTTCTTTCTACTTGAGTGTTCTAGTCTGCCATCTTCATCCTCCTTGTTCCATATGGACCAACAAAAAAAAATATGCTCCTCACTTACTTTACCTCTTATCCACCAAAACTCCAATACTCATCACTTAACTTCAATAATACCTCATTTACCTTACCTCTTGTCCACAAAACTCGAATAATCATCAACTTCACATAATCTCAATACCTCAATAATACGTCTATACATATAAACCTCAGCACCAATATCATTTCACTTCCATAACAACTCTTTCCTCTACTCAGTCTCCTCGAACAAGTACAGACAAAATCCTAGTGCAACTTCAATTCAGCATCCCATGCAATCCGAAGACACAGTGTCCACACACAACCTCTGTGTAATCCATATGACCCAAATTTTCTACTCATTATAAATTATAAGATACATTTTGGTTCCTTGTCCATCATTAAATAAAAGAAATGCATACATGACCTCTAACAGACTTAGTTCGAATAACTCTCAGTAATTAAGTACGATTACGGAGTGTGAATGATCATAATATTTCACAGTGTGTACACCACTTCAAGAATCATAGCAGAAGCAAACATGTGGAGTATTTTTTGTGTCAAGTGGCACTTCCTATTTCAATTGCTCACGGAAAACGCAGTGTAATAACTGTCAATGGTCTAAACCTAGTTTTGGTATGTCATGTCGTTACCTTCCTTCCTATTAGCATACATTTATACAGCTTTCATAAAACCTCCAGCTCATGTGACTTCTATGAAGTTTCTTGTACTAATGTCGTTTATGTCGAATTACTGCAGTTCATTTTCTTATCTTAAAAATATAAGGCACTGAGCGTAAGCAAAACATGCAATAGCGAGTAAATATACCAGTAGAGAACAGAATGTCAACAAGTGGATGCAGCACAATTCTTACAACGAGGCTCTGCCAAGCGAACAATCTATAATTAATACCACAGTGTAACCTAAACTCTATGTTCGTACACAGTATATCAGCATTTCTATATACTAAATTGAAGAGTAGTTATGACAACAAAACAGAAATGTGTAAATATGCAATCCATACGCACAGCAGCAAACATGCCTTACACAATAAACGGGTCATTAGCATCACATCGACATAAGCAAATAAATGTTCATATGTAATCTTAATAAGTACACATGAAGGCGCAAGCAGATAAATCACAAAGTGTAACCTACATACATAACAGCACAACTAATCAGGTGACAATTATAATTTAAATAAATAAGCACAGCAGGCACATAATAAAAAAAAATATGACATCAGTGAAAAAGCATAGCAGCCAAGCGATGCATAATATACACAAGTAATAACACTGTTCATTAATCAATAATTGTCAAAATCAGTAAATGTACACAAGCACGTCGCTTCACAAGTAAATTCATAGAACATAAAATTTAGCACAAAGTATGAGTCACGTAATCGCGAGCAGCAAATTACGTCTAAAGTACGTACCTAAGTGGAATTATGTTACCTGAAAAATAAACTCAATTAACCGTTACCTTTTTTTTGTCTATTACTTTCTTCTTCGAAATGACATTCTTCCTGAAAATTTTCTCCAAAGCAAGTCGTCTTAACGTCGGACACGCACAGAATTTACCTGAAGGTCTTAAATACTTTATACAACCGTATCCTGAAAAATACTGAACGTTAATAACATAATTTATGAGGTCACCATAGCTTTATACTGAATTTAATCCGAGAAATTAGACTGTGTATTTGTTTACGTCTGTCAGTGCATTCGCACTGAGCGCTCGATCAGCTGTAGGCGCGTGACGTAAGAATTCATTGTTTGCGGTCAACGACTGCCTCGTGCGGCGCGCAGACTGACTGTTGCTTTGAGTACGCGCCGCCGCCGGAACACGGCGCGGTATCCTTGTATTCTCCGCATGTTTACATGTAGCTGTTAGTTTCTCTAAAGTATGTCATTCCACAAAAATTTTTACGTTCGATATATGATGTATTCCTTTAGAGCGTCGTGATTTAAGAGTTTCTACTTCAACAGTGTTATCATGAATAATTTTGCGAACTCTATATGGACCGTTATAAAGCAGAAAAAATTTGCGACACAAGCCTTTTCCTTTATGAGACAAACGGTGGGACTTAATTAACACCTTCTGGCCAACTGACAAAGTTTTTAAACGACCAGGACGCTTAGCTGATTTCTCTCTTCTAGCAGCTGCAGATGCAATATTTTGCAGAGCCAGGTTCACAACTTCAGAATGCCGCAGTTTCCGTGAAGGCGGAAAAGGAACGATTTCAGAAATGCGATTTGTTGGTACTTTATTTTTTAATATCAATAGAGGCGGTAAAGAAGTTGAGTCATTAGGAAGTTCATTCAGAATGTTTTGAAAAATATGAAGATACTGATCCCAAGTTCTGTGATTCTGATGACAATAAAGACGGCACAATTTATTGATTTCCTTCATCCATCTCTCTGAAGCATTAGACTGAGGGTGAAAAAGTGAAATGAAGATTGGTTTAATTTTCCGACGCCGTAGAGTACGAAGCCAAATTTTAGAGCGAAACTGTGATCCATTATCTGATATAACCTTATCAACATGACCAACTTCTTTAAGAAAATGTTTGATGAAAGCATTAGATACTGAACGAGCTGTTGCTTTGCGTAAAGGTGTAAAACACACATATTTTGATGTCAATTCCACTGCTACGAAAATGTACGCAAAACCATTAGTAGATCGAACCACTGGACCGAACAAATCAACTGCAGCCATCTCCTTTAATTTCGTTGGAATGATAGGAAACAACGGTGCTCTGTGAGAAATTGTTGGCGGCTTAGCCTTTTGACATAATTTGCATTTGGCAAGAACAGATCGAATACGTTTTTCCATATTACTGAAGTAGCAATTTTCTCGTAATTTATGAAAGCATTTTCTGGGACCAAAGTGCGCATAACTAAAATGTGTGTACCAAATCAATTTATTGACCCACTCATCAGGAATACAAACTAACCAAACAGAGTTGTCGACCGATTTTCGTTTGAAAAGAATATCATTGCGAACTAAATAATACTGTCTGATCGCTACGCTTTCCTTTCTCCTCCACTTCTCCTTAATGTCCTTCCAGATTGGATCCTTGTTTTGCTCCTTAGCGATGTCCTGGAGCGAAGACGAAATAAAGTTCTCAAACGCAACACCTTGAATATACATCAAACAATAATGGTTTTCTTTGCAGTCCTCTTCAGCTCTTTGTTTCAAACCCATAGGTGCACGTGATAAAGCATCAGCAACAATATTTGAAGATCCCTGTATGTAAACAATACTAAAATCAAATTCCTGTAGGTACAACGCCCATCGTGACAATCTGCCGTGAGTTAATTTTGTTGACATAAGAAATTCCAGAGCTCGATGATCGGTGTAAACCTTAGTATGTCTGCCAAACAAAAATGTGCGAAATTTTGTGAAGGCCCATACAACAGCCAAAGCTTCAAGTTCCGTAATCGAATAATTCTTCTCTGATTTAGAGAGAACACGGCTTCCAAAGGCAACAGTTTTCTGTACTACAACGCCGTCTTCTTCTATCTCTTGAAGTAAATGTGCACCTAGGCCTTTGTATGATGAGTCCGTCGCCAAACAAAAATCTTTAGATAAATCCGGATGTGAAAGAAGTGGAGCAGCAACTAAAGCATCACGAAGTTGTTCAAATTCTGACTGAGCTTCCTCATCCCAACACCAATTAGAATTTTTTCCAGATAGTTCACATAAACGAGGTGTGGCCAAATTGTCCAATCTAACAAAGCGTCTAAGAAAATTACAGACACCAAGGAAACTACGAACATCACGTTTTGTGGTAGGAACAGCATAATTACGAATAGCGTCTAGTTTCTCTGGATCAGGGAGAATACCTTCTGTAGAAATAATGTGACCGAGAAATTTCACCTGAGAACGACCAAATTCTGATTTTTCCAAGTTCACTGTCATGCCAACTCGTGCAAAAATACGTAATAATGAATCCAAAATTTTGTTATGCTCACTCCAAGAACGTTTAGCAATAAGAATGTCGTCAACATAAGAAGTAATATTGTCACGAAGATAAACAGGTAAAATTTCATTTAAACTACGAATGAATGCTGCTGAAGATACAGTAAGTCCAAACGGTAATTTCCGAAACTGGTAACAGTTACCAAAGGCTAAAAAAGCAGTATATTTTCTACAATCAGGGTGGAGTTCTATTTGCCAAAAACTTGCGCGCATATCAATCGTGGATAAAACTTTAATTCCATGGAAATGTTGAAGAAGTTCATCTAAATTTTGTGGACGGTCAGTTTCAGGAATAATAATATTATTTATCTGTCTGGAATCCAGAACCAAACGAATTGACCCATCCTTTTTAAGAACAACGTGTAATGGGCTGGTATAAGGGCTGACTGCTGGCTCAATAATGCCCTGATCTAACATGTATTGAAGTTCATTCTTAACCTTGTCTCTGTAAGCCAAAGGAATAGCGTACGTTTTCCCGCGAAATGGTGTGTGTTCTTTTACTTTAAATAAATATTGTAAGCCTTGTATAGTTCCTGTGTGATGACTAAACACTGTAGCATGTGAAGTCAAAATGTGGTGCAGCTCTTCTCTTGCAACGTCATCTGGCACTTCAGCTTTCTTAACCTTTTCATTAATTAATTCTTCGCTATTAATTATATCCTCCATCGCGTCTCTGTATCTATTGTCATTGTCATGAATAAACACACTGTCGTCATAACGCTCAACAAAAGCATCAGAAGTAAGAAACCTTAAACATTTTGTATCTGATTCAGATCTTGCTAAACACTCGAAAATTTTCAAACATTTCGGCATTCCGGCAACAGTCAAATTCACACTTCCTTCTTTAAAGTTCAAAATTGCCTTATGTACGTTAAGAAACTCCATACCTAAAATAATCTGTGTACTGAGTAATGGAACAATAATAAAATTAGCAGAAAATTCGTATCCTTGACAAATGAAATTTAGGTTGGTCTGTTGTTTAACTTCCACACCTTTTCCAGAAATAGCGCCTCGAATTGTAGTTTTAGAAATAGGTAACACAGGACAGGCAATAGTTCTTTTACATATATGAAAAACTGATTCACTAATGACGTTCAATGGGCTCCCAGAATCTAAAATTGCAGTGAACTTATTCTTACCCACACATACTTCAATAACAGGATGTAAAAATGCGTCTACATTATTTTCCTTTTCATCTAGCAAAATGTCTCTCATATCTTCCAGGCGTACGTAGTGTAAAGTCGTAGTGTCATTACTTTCTGAACCGTCTATATTGCTGCCAGAAGCCGAAGCTGCTAGTCATTGTCGATTGTTTGCGTCACGTCTTTGATTATTTCCGACATTTCGCGGATCAATTTCTACTATTTCCACTTGTCTCTCTGAATTTCTGTCACGCGGAGGATGCCAATTAGGTCCTTCCTGTCTGTTAGATGCAAATTCTTGGTTGTGTCTGTTATTAAAATTTCTGTTTTCCTGTCTGTCTGCATAACTACTTCTTGTATAATTTCGACTGTCACTTCTGAAATTATTGTTAGACCTACTACCCTGGTTATTTCTGTAGTAAGAATTTCTATTACTGTATGGATAATTTCTGTCTTGATGATACCGATTACTGTTTCCGAATGATTGATCATTCCGGTACGAATTACCGTTATCATAATTGTCTGTGTAATTTCTGTTAGAACGTCTGTTATTGTCATAAGGCTGGTATCTATTGTCCTGTCTGTTACGTCTGTCATTCTCAAAGTTACCCATATAACGCCCGTTTCGATCACTATCCCTTTTCTCTGAAAATCTATCGTAATTACTGTTACTGAAAAAGTTACAAGAAGTCCCGTCGTCGTTGTCATACTCAAGTTCTTGTAACAAAGTCTTAAAAGTCTCAATGTCGTCTTTACATCTTCCAGCTAAAGCAATTTGTCTTATGGATTGTGGCAGCTTAGTTAAACAAATGCGAATTAATTCAGTCGGGCTATAAGGGTTGGAAAGGAACTGATTCTTTCGAATCATGTCTTCAAAATATTCCGCTGGCGTGCGGAACTCAGACTGTTTGAAATTACGCTGCATAATAAGACTGTGTTTGACTCTGTCTTGCGTGTTTTCGGACCAATATGCCGATAGAAATGCATGATAAAAATCATTCAGATTATTACAATCTCTAATGAGTGCGCGCATCCGCGTCGCCGGTTCGTTTTCTAAATATCCACACATAAATTCCAGTTTGTGACTTAGTGGCCAATTTGGTGGGAGTGCATACATAAATTGATCTAACCATGCACATGGATGTATGTCATTCTTAGAATTGCGGAAGATCTTAAATTTCCGAACAGTCAAAAAGTGTTTATAGTCAAAGTTTTCGCCTCGTGGCGACAAAGACCTACCGCGTCTGTCCCAGTTTGAATGTCGATTATTGTCAAGTTCGCGCGCCTGGCGCTCTCTTGTTGCATCCCGTAAATGAAACAAATTATTTTCTTCAAACCCCTCTGGTATCTGTGATTCTAAATCTCTTTTGCCGTCTTTTCCTACGATTTCGCCTTCAATTTGTTTGACTTGCTTTTTTAATGCCTCAAATTCCCTTTTCACGCGTTCATTAAATTTTCCCTGATTTTCAACATGCTTATTTATGTCCTGATACTCTTCGGTTTCTGCAAATGGCAATGGTGCTGTATCATCTGAATCTCTGTCCCCATGTAAACTAAGATTTGTCAATTTATCTGAAATCTCCTCAACTCTTTCCGATAAGTCACCTATTTTTTCTTTCTGTTTACCTACGTCTTCCGTAAGTGTCGCGACTCGGGTTTCAGTGTTGACACATTTGGTAGTTAACTGTTCATATTGTTGTGTTAGGTTATTTAATCTGTCATTTGGTACGGATTCCTCGATTCTCTCAAATATTTCTTCCTTATCGTGTGCACGTTGTAAATTTAACTCTGAAAATTTCTGCACTATCACGCGATCTCTTTCCTCCTGTTCTCTATCCTGTTCCCTTTGTCTAATCTCTACTGCAATTAATCTATTATTGTGAGCATTCAAAATCGGTTGTACTTCTTCTCTAATTTCTTTCTTTAATTCATCTTTCATGTTTTTGAAACATGTCCCTAGTCGTGAATCTAACCGTGTTTCCATTGTTCCCATCTCAGTTGTAATTGTTCCTATCTCTGTTTTAATTGTTCCTATCTCTGTTTTAATTGTTCCCATATCAGTTGTAATTGTTCCTATTTGTGATCCCAAATTTAATATTGCACCCATCAACTGCTCCATATTAAATGGTTCAAAATTCTTTTCGCCCCTAACATTTCCCGCAAAACCAGTTTCCTTCGTCATGGCTGTAAAGCTATTTGTGTTCGATACTATTTCAGAATCTTCTGTCGTTAATCTCGAATTCTGAAAATTTTCTGATTGAGAAAAATTTTGAAATGGTTCCGGACTATTTTCCCGACTTATTACATTGTTTTCAACTCCATTATTCATCATACTGTTGTCCTGTGTTGGCGAGTTCGCCATGTCAACAATTTCGTCATTCTCACTGTCCATCATTTTTGCCTTTTTCATCGACCGCGTAATCATTTACAAAACATACAAAACTCGTCACTGTACGAAAATTACAGAGAATATAACACGTTATCACCAACAATACCATTCACACAGAATGCTTCCCTCAAACGCGATTAACGAACAATTGAAATAATTGCTCTAAATCGTCAAACGCGTATACAAGGCAACAAAAAAAATAAATTTTGAAAAATACCATTAGAAGAATGCCAATTACCAAATCTACACATGCAATATAGACTACAATTACTAGACTACAAATTACTACAACAATACTACTGTCTACTATTTTTACAATCAGAAGAATTCCAAGGGACGATCCGAAGCAGCGGTCGCCACGTGCATGGGGGCTTAATTAAATGTAATGGAAATAATTTTAATTTTCAGTCGCTGTACTGTCCGATTACGCAAGTCTCGTAAACGGTTGGCCCTGACTGTTATTATTACGCTATCTGACTGCATAGAACAACAACAAAGAATGAAATGAAAATTTTCATTAACACAATTAATTAATTAAGTCCCCAGCAACTATAAAACCTACGAAACCAAAGCACAAGTGTAACTGTTCTGCGTGTGGAAGTATGACTCAACGTACGCATCTGGCACGGTTCTTCTTCAATAACACAAGAATTTTTAAATAACATTTATACTGAATTAGTTAAAGAAAATAAAAATACCATAATTACTCAAGAAAACCAGAATTACACTCTAATACAAGAACACAAGCCAGATGCTTTGTTGACTGAACCTGTAATGACGCATTATTTAAAACATGGAAATAATGAAAAATAAATCAAGTTTCGTTACCTTCATATATTGATGACAAGCACTCAAATTATTACAATATATCTCCACACCGACTCGCTATTACAACATCTCAACAAGAATTTTTCAGTATCACATCTCAGCAAGCACTCCCTACTAGCACATCTCAACACGAACTGACTACTACGAGTCCTGGACAAGCACTGCCTTCTAGCACATCTCAATAATGACTGTGCCAGTGGAGGCGGCGGAACAATGCTCTCTAGCGATCTCTGGCGCTGTGGCTCAGTGTAGCCACCTTTCAATATGTAGTCAATGGTAGGCCATTTTTATTTCTAAATTCATTATTACTTACTATAGCGGAAACAAAGAAAAATTCTGCGGAAGCCATAAATACCAAATTAAGGAGAAAAGTAAAGCTAGTATGAAGAGTCAAGGTAAATGGAAAGACAAACAGCTAATATTGATAAACATTTGCACAAACACGTCGTGCTTGACACAGGGAAAAAAGTCGTGACACAGACAGTGGTGGGATGTCCAGCAGAGCACGAGAGTGCAAGCGGCGCTAATGCAGTGCAAGTAATTTATTTAAAATACGAGCCCGGCTGAGCCAGTTGGCCGCAGCGGCTGGCCCGTAAATAGCGCGGAAGACATACACAGCCGGCCCAGCGCAGGGTAAACGCTTTAATTGCGTGTATACTTATACAGCGCTTTTGATACTGCCGGCCGCAGAGCACACGGACCTGGCTGATAATGTTTGCGCGGACCTCAACATATACTGTGTATGTATTTAAATGTGACACGCGCTGCGAATCATGTATACTTTACGAGCGTGATCAGTAGCCGGCGCGTTACATTAAGCAAATGACATATAATTCATCAAACTAGGCTGTGCACACACACGCGAGCGTACCTAGCCGCTTACGGCGGCGCCGGCCGCTGTGGCTGATGCGTTAGCAACGACTGCGAGGCGTATACACACACATAACGCAACCACGCACGTCCTCTGCAACTGCATTAGCTGTCCTAAAGGCCATAATTCCCTGAAAATATCTGAAGTGCACTGGTTACTTACCAAATATTGTTCTACTCTGGGAAACAAACTTGATAATATTTTAGAAAGGAAAAAGAATGTTAATGAGGTGGGAGATATGACACTGCGAGAAGCATTTTAGCGAGTTCATAGGAGTTCATAAGTCGAAGCCAATTCCCGGAAGTCGACGACATTCTCTCCCATTACGATACTGCTGGTGCAATGTTCTGTTTGGACATGCATGCATATCCGAAGGACCAACCACTGCGACGACTACAGCCAACATGAAATACATGTTAGAAGGAACACTACATTGTACTTGTGAAAAACACAGGTACTGCGATATCGTATTTATCCGCCGACACCGAACAGGCGTCCGCCTCTGGTAGCTGAGTGGTCCTCTGTAACAAAAAACTGAGTGAACAGATCAACGGAGAACCTAAATGGGTGTCATCGGACGTCCGCCCCGAACAAATTCAACGAACAATATCGAACAAAATAAGATCAACAACAAAAAAAGTGGTCAGAGCGACGGAATGTCATGCCTAACGGCCCGGGTTCGATTCCCGGCTGGGTGGGAGATTTTCTCTGCTCAGGGACTGGGTGTTGTGTTGTCCTTATCGTCATCATTTCATCCCCATCGTCACGCAAGTCGCCGAAGTGGCGTCAATTCAAAAGACTTGCACCACGCGAACGGTCTACCCGACGGGAGGCCCTCGCCACACGGCATTTCCATACCGAACAGGCTACTTTCAATTAAAATTTTTCCCCTCTACGGGAATGCACATAATGTACAAACAAATGCAGGCTGCACGTGTAGGTTATAGGCACATGGTTGACAACATATGGAACTTTGGGTCTGGCTATGAAGCGTGCTCGGATATCCTAAAGGTAAGACGATCGCTCGTAATAAGCGGAAAATCCGAGTTCGAATCCCGGTCGGCCACAAATTTTCACTGATGTATTCCACTGAAGCAAGTGCTAATGCATTTCAATGTGTTCTCTCAGCTTTGTTGAGATTGTTGGGAGAATTAGTCGTAACAGAACTATTCCATCTCATATGCAAGATTGCAAGATACGTGAGAGAAGCGAGATACTCTTACATCTACATAGGTATTCTGCAGCCCACTGTACCATGCGTGGTGGAAGGTACCCTGTACCACTACCAGTCATTTCCTTTCCTGTTCCTCCAGCAAATGGAGCGAGAAAAAAACGACTGTCTGTATGCCTCCGTATGAGTCCTAATTTCTCCTATCTTACTTTCGTGGTCCTTATGCGGAATGTATGTCGGAGGCAGTAGAGCCATTTGGCTGTCTGAGCCAAATGTTGGTTCTCTAAATTTTCTCAATAGTGCTTCTCGAAAAAACGTCGCATTCACTCCAGGGATTCCCATTTGAGTTCCCGAAGCATCTCCGTAATACTTACGTGTTGTTCGACTTATCGGTAACAAATCTAGGCGCTTCAGTCCGGAACCGCGCTGCTTCTACGGACGTGTGTGCTGTCCTTAGGTTAGTTAGGTTTAAGTAGTTCTAAGTCTAGGGGACTGATGACCTCAGATGTTAAGTCCCTTAGTGCTCAGAGCCACTCGTAATACTTACGTGTTGTTCGAACCTACCGGTAACAAATCTAGCAGTCCGCCTCTGAACTGCGTCTATGTCTTCCTTCAATCCGACCTAGTAAGGATCAGAAACACTCGAGCAGTACTCAAGAATACGGCGCACCACCGTCCTATATGCGGTCTCCGTTACAGTTGAACCACTCTTTCCTACAATTCACCCAATAAACTGCAGTCGACCATTTGCTTTCCCTACCACAGTTGTCACAAGCTCGTTCCATTTAATATCGCTTTGCAACCTTGCCCCCAGATATTTAAACGACTTCACTGTGTCAAGCATGACACTAGTAATACTGTATCAGAACATTACGGGTTTGATCTTCCTACTCATCCGCATTAAGTTACATTTTTCCATATTTGGGGATAGCTGCGATTCATGACACAAACTGGAAATTTTGTCTATGCCACCTTGTATCTTTCTATAATCACTCAACTTTGACACCTTACCGTTACAAACTTAAATCTATTCCTACGACTATATTTACGCCATGGAACACCAGCTGAGCGCTCGGGATTAAGATCAAATGAACCAATTTTATTAGTACATGCTATACGAACTTTTTCAAGAGCACCTTGATCCTCAAATATTTTTTTTTGTTAGCCCTTTCATCCAAAGTCAAACGTTCGATTCTGACATTAATTCTATAAACATACGTAACTACTTTATTAATTATTACTGAAGCATATTTGTTAGAAAAAAACTTGAATTCATCCGTTATATCATAATGCTGCAATTTGTCTATAACGGTTCACTCTTTGCGAATTACTTGGGGTCGTTGTTTGCGCGCCCTGCAGACCTTTGGAGCGCACCGGGTGTGAGAAGAGATTGAGATATTGCACATGATTGACTGATGAGAGACATGAAACGGTAATTATAGTGTGTTTCACCCGCGCTGAACGAGTATACGCCCGACAAATCCCCCCCGTTTGGCTGCTGTGGACACCCCCGAAAGAAGATAAGAAAAGACTTACAAATAGAAGCATAACAACAACAAAATGAAAAACAAATTCAACCAAAATAAGGTCTACTGAGATTCGTCCGTCGGCGTATCCAACGCCTCGGGCGTGCAGCGCGAAACTTCGGGATCATCCTCATCCGACGATATGCAAACGACCTCCTCTGGGGTTTCCACATCCGACGAATCCGACGCATCCAGTTCCGCCTTCAAAGAACGACAATGCAAAATGTGACAGTCAGCGTGAATAACATTCAAACGTGAAATAAGAGCTTCGTCATCGATATTAAACTCGTTTGATACAAATATCACAAAATCACGATGCTGTATAACCATACCAAGTTTATTTTTTACATTAACAGTAACAGGTCTTCCTTCAACAATACGCTTCAAAGTAGAAGCATACTGCCTCCACCTAGACCACTCGAATTCCTCAAAAACAATAACATTATGTACACGTGCATCATATCCGCCAAATCCGAATTCAGAACAAAACGGCAGATAAATATGCTGCTTTCGTGAAATGATTTTTTCTATTAAGGTGGACTTGCCAATATTTGTATCGCCATAAAGGTACAATTGTTTCTTACGCACCTCCGTGGACCGAAAGGCCTTGTTATACCACCGTACAACATGCCCCGCCCAGCCATTGTAATTGAGATGACACTCGCTCAGAGACCTGACAACCAACCGATTTGCCTGAAAAGAATCGAAATACTTCTCAATGAAACGAATCCTTGACCAATTGTTGACTAAAAACGGGTCAGTGTAATCGATCCTACTGGTTCGATCTGCCCACCTACGCAATCGAACATTAAAAGACAAACAAAAATCATTACAATTCGAAATTGGCAGAGAATCATATTTCGTAATGTAAATTAGTGCAGACTTTCGACTTCTACAATTCTGAACATCAAAAACGCCATTAATACTGCCGAACGTGAATTCTATACCAGACCGTAACTCATTTAATAAAATTTTCTCTTTCATCTTTATATAACAATGCAAATGTGTTAAATTACCTTGATTGCAGCCCACCCTGTCCGCCAAGTTATTTATGTGTATAAAAAATAGCAGAAGTCCTATCACACTTTCCTGGGGTCCTCCTGACGATACCCTTGTCTCTGATGGACCCTACGGATGCTAGTAGGGGTGAATATCACCTAACCATCAATTTAATAAGTCATGGTTGCTAATGTCGACTTTAATTATTTACAAACTGTTGGAAAAGCTGGTACAAGACGATTACGAGAATGATCAGCTTGGAAAGGCGTACATACGTTATAGCATGTGTACATTTTGACAAAGTCTTTGATATTGTTGACTGGAACAGACTGTTTAAAATTCTGGAGGCAGTATGGGTAAAATACTGGGAGTGAAAGATTATCTGCAACTTGTACAGAAATCAGACCGCAGTTGTAAGACTCAAAGGGCATGAGAGGAAAGCAGAGGTTGAGAAGGGAGTCTGATAGCATTATAGCTTCTTCCCAATGTTATCCAGTTTGCACATTGAGTAAGCAGTAAAAGAAACCAAGGAGAAATTTGGAAAAGGAAATAAAGTTGAGAGAGAAGAATTGAAAATTTTGCGGTTTGCTGTTGACGTTATAATCTGTCAGAGACGCAAAGTGAGTTGCAGGAGCAATTGAATGGAATGGGTATGTCTTGAAAACGAAGTTATAAGGTGAACATCAACAAAAGCAAAACAAGGATCGTGGAATGTAGTCGAATTAAATCAGGCGATGCTGAGAAAATTAGATTAGGAAATAAGACATTAAAAATAGTTGATGAGTTTGGTCATTTGCGCGGAAAGAAATTGAGGATGACATAAGTACAGAAGATATAAAATCCAGATTGGCAATAGCAAGCAAAACACATCTGAAAAAGAGAAATTCGTCAATATCTTGGTTCAAATGGCTCTGAGCACTATGGGACTCAAGTGCTGTGGTCATAAGTCCCCTAGAACTTAGAACTACTTAAACCTAACTAACCTAAGGACAGCACACAACACCCAGCCATCACGAGGCAGAGAAAATCCCTGACCCCGCCGGGAATCGAACCCGGGAACCCGGGCGTGGGGAGTGAGAACGCTACCGCACGACCACGAGATGCGGGCTCGTCAATATCTAATATCGATTTAAGTGTTAGAATGTTTTTTTTCTAGAGGTTTTGTCTGGAGTGTAGCCTTGTGCAGAAATGAAACGTGGATGATAAGCAGTTCAGACAAGATGAGAAGGGAAGCTTTTGAAATTTGGTACGAGAGAAAAATGCCGAAGATGAGATGGGTAGATTCAGTAAGTAATGAGGAGGTAGTGAACCTAATTGAAGAAAAAGAAATTTGTGGTATAACTAGACCAAGAGGACGGATTGGTTGATAAGGCACATCTTGACAAATCGAAGAATCTTCAGGGATCAATTGTAGATGGAGACTATGGGATGAATACGGTAAGTACTTTCGAATTGATACGGGGCTACAGTGTCTACTCAGAGACAGAGAGGCTCACACTGAATAGACCAGCGTAGAGAGCGGCGTGAAACCAGTTTTCCGACTGAAGACCACAATAGAAACAACATGTGAAACCTCAAATGTGAATACTCTGGAAGCTCCGTAATTATTTTGTTGTCAACGATAACTTTTGATTTGACGGGGTCCTCATCTTAGAATACCAGTATTTTTTTCTCCTTGAATACTTTGGTATTTTGTGATTTGACTCATGTACTTTCATTCTATGAACTACCTATGATTGCCTGATCTTCTGCAAATAATACTGTCGTTAGTATATTATCACGAATTATAAAACGCATCTTTTAATCTATTTGTCGCCAAGCCGTGACTCCGTCCAAATATGTGTTGAGTAGTGTCAGACAGAGAGAAACCTAGTTTGACACTTTGATTTACGTCAGTTGTAGTTTTTCCGGTTTCATTTGCTCTTATTTTAATACCGCCAGATACTGACACCTACTCGGGGTCAGAGACAAACTTGCTAGCGTGCGAGCATGCTTCCGAGTTGGCGCTCCTAGATAGTTACGTCGTCGCAACAGTTGGAAAACATCAGTGTAGATCTATCAGGACCACATATTGCCCATTAATAGATGCTGGAGTCTCATTGCCTCCGATCGGAAAAGACACGGGTACGCTACAGATGTCGACGTAGTGACTGACCTTCTTACATCTCCACAACAACAAATACACTTACACACTTATTACTTTTTCAGTTCCTGTCTGGGACATAATGATACATAATTAAATTAGAAATAGTTCTCATCTCCCGGTTCTGACTAAGATATTCGAGAGGTTGTAAGGCAAATGTCCGAACTGTCCCCTCTCAAATATTCTCATTTGGGACATCCACTGACCCACTACCAATTCGCATGGCATTTGAGTGGTTACCCTGATTCTAAAATTGGCCAAAAATCGACCGTCCACTCTACCTCTATGGGAAGAAAATTAAGGAAAAAAATCAGTTACTATTTCGTATACACTATCCGATCCAAAGATTCCGAACACATTTAATATTTTTTTCATAATGTGGGGCCACAGTCATAATATATTTCTTTAAAGTCAGTACCGCCATTAGGCTGTTTTTTATTTGCAGTGTTACATTTACGCGATCATGATTCCGGCTTCAAAGTGCTATTATCAAGTGTTTTAATGCTGTACAATGCCTAAGATGGCATACTGTCGTATTTAAAATACACTTCACCCTTAGACAACGTGTTTAATAGTGTATTTTAAATACGACAGTATATAATGGCATTTTGAAGCCGAAATCATGATCGCGTAATGTAACACTGCAAATAAAAAACATTCTAATGGCGGTACTGACCTTAAAGAAATTCCGAACACACCAACGTAACGCGGAACTGACCACCCAATGTCACGAGCGGTAGACCCACTAGTGCAAAATGAGGCAGGGATTTTTGTGTTGTCAGTAACAAAGTAACAACAGCAGAATGGCTCAGTCAGGAGAGCTTATCAGAGGCGAACGTGGGCTAGTCATCTGATGTCACGCAACAAATCCATCAGAGGCACTACAATCCTTCTAAAGCTGACAAAGTCGACTTTTCTTGAAGTGATGCTAAAGTGTAAATGTAAGGGAACAACCACAGCTAAACAAAGACCAGGCAGACCCACGTACTGACAGGCAGGGATCGCCGAGCATCGCGGAGGTTGCTTGTAAAACATCGCGTAAAATCAGCGAGAAGGAGCTACTCGTGAGTCCCACAGTGCTACCTGCAGTCCAGCTAACACAGTGACTGTGTAGGGAGTGGATTTACAAAGAACGGGGAACAGTGGCCGAGCAGCTCTTCATAGCCACAAATTTCTGTAGTCAGTGATAAGAGACACTTGAGGTTATGTGAACAGAGACGCCACTGGACAGTGGGTGACTGGAAGCGAATGATTTGGAGAGATGAATCTCGCTGTACGCTGTGGAAATCAGGTGGAAGCGCTTGGGTTTGGGAATGCCTGGAGAACGTTGCGCGCCACCCTGTGTGGTGCCAGTAGTACAGTAGAGACGAGGTGGTGTTATGTTATGGGGAAGCTTTTCGTGGTTTAGGTTGGTCCCTTTATTGCGCTTAAGAAAACGCTAAGTGCGGAAGGAGACGAACACATTTTACAGCACTGTGTGCCCCAAAGAGTAGGAGAAAAGTTTGGAGACGATAACTGTATCAGCGTAACAGTGCACCCTGTCATAAAGCCGCATTTGTCAGACGATGGCCTGTGGATAGTAAAGCTTCTGAAATGGAATCGCCTGCTCAGCGTTTCGACCTGAAACCAAAAGAGCACCTTTGGGATGAGCTGGAACGTCGACTTCGCTCCAGGCACCAACGACGACTAACTTCGTTGCCTTCTTTGGTTTCGGCTCTCGAGGGAGAACGTGCAGCCATTCCTCCAGATTCAAACGTCTCACTGAAAATGTCCCCAGCAGGGCTTAAGATGTCATAAAGGCAAAGGATGGACACACCCTATATTGATGTCCACTTATAGGTGTCCGGATTCTTTTGATCAAGTAATGTGTGCCTTTATTAGATCATTTTCCAAGAAAATATTAGGACAGATATTAGTAACTCTTAGCCCGTTTCCGTATTAGCGGATTTCTCAAAAGACATAGGAAAGGTAATATAAATATGAATGGCTTGGCATATCTGCAACTACGAGACTCTGAAGAAGACACGATTTCGATTTCAGAAGGGCCTCTGATAGACATGACGTCTACCACTTCTCTATAATATATTAAAATATATAAAAGAAAATATTTCACCAAGTGGGTATTTCTGTTATCTGCTTAAGGCTTTCGACCTAACATAAGACAAAATAGTTTTGCGAAAAAATTAAGTTTCATGTCAAAATAGGAAGAATGTTCACTTTTTAGTTAGCTGATATGAAGCTAGTAGTCTTGTTAGATACGTTGTGAAGTTTTCACAACGAATCTTCTTCCGAGTGAGGGCAAATAAGTGTTGGTGTTTGCCACTGTTGAACATACGAACTGATCTTGTTCCTATTAAGTGCAAATGATCTATTTTGTACTGATAAAATGGCAACTAGTGCTTTTTGCTGATCAGAAAGAGGAAAAATCGTGTCTGGGACGTGTACTGCGTAGCAATTGTCTGCAACAAAGATTATTAGAATAAAGGAAAAGTGGAAGAAATGAGAGGAAGAGGCAGGAAGAGAACAGGAATAATCGACGAAATTAGAAAAGGGCGAACTTGCACATAGACGAAGGAAGATGCTCAGAAGAGGAGACAGTGGAGAGTATCTAGTGAAAACCTGTCGTAAGAGAGATACACCGCAGAAGAAGGCGGTAAAGGGTCACAACTAGACGTTAATTTTAAAAAAATTACGAAATAATAGTGATTGTAATACACTGAAGCGCCAAAGAAAATAGTATAGACATGCGTATTCAAAACCAGAATATGTAAACAGACCATACGCGGCGCAGCGGTCGGCAACGGCTATATAAGCCTCAAGTGTCTGGCGCTGGTGTTAGATCGGTTATTGCTCCTACGATGGCGGGCTATCAAGATTTATGTGAGTTTGAACGTGGTGTTATAGTCGACGCACGAGCGATGGGACACAGCATCTCAGCGAATATTAGGAACCCGATAAAACATCAAATCTCCGACATCGCTGAAGAGTATCGTTCAATGTGACACAAGTGCAACCCTTCGGCAATTTGTTATAGATTTTAATGCTAGGCCATCAATAAGTGTCAGCGTGCGAACCATTCAACGAAACATCATCGATATTGCCTTTCGGAGCCGAAGATCCACTCGTGTACCCTTGATGACTGCGTGACACAAAGCTTTACGCCTCGCCTGGGCCCGTCAACTCCGACACTGGACCGTTGATGACTGGAAAAATGTTGCCTGGTCGGACGAGTCTCGTTTCAAATTGTATCGAGCGGATGGACGTGTAAGGGTATGGAAACAACTCATAAATCTATGGACCCTGCATGTCAGCAGGGGACTGTTCAAGCTGGTGGAGGTTCTGTAATGGTGTGAGGCGTGTGTAGTTGGAATGGTAAATATGACTCTGACAGGTGACACGTACGAAAGCATTTTGTCTGATCACCTGCATCCATTCATGTCCATTATGCATTCAGACGGGCATGGGCAATTGCAGCAGGACAATGCTAACTCCAAACGTCCAGAATTACACAGAGTGGCTCCAAGAACACTCTTCTGAGTTTAAACAATTCCGCTGTCCACCAAACTCCCCAGATATCAACATCACTGAGCATGTCTGGAATGCCTTACAATGTGCTGTTCAGAAGAAATCTCCACTCCCTCGTGCTCTTACGGATTCATGGTGTCAATTCCCTCCAGCACTACTTCACGGCCGAGCGCTTCTAGGCGCTACAGTCTGGAACCGCGCGACCGCTACGGTCGCAGGTTCGAATCCTGCCTCGGGCATGAATGTGTGTGATGTCCTTAGGTTAGTTAGGTTTAAGTAGTTCTAAGTTCTAGGGGACTGATGACCTTCGAAGATAAGTCCATAGTGCTCACAGCCATTTTTGAACTACTTCACACATTAGTCGAGTCCATGCCAAGTCATGTTGCTGCACTTCTGCGTTCTCGTGGGGACACTACACAATAGATAGTTGTGCCAGTTTCTTTGGCTCTTCAGTGTATATACTAAACAGGAACCTTTGTAAACTGAGGAGTATGAGAGGATACATATCATTTTGCATTCTAAAAATCAGGTAAAAAGAAATTACACTTTTAACTTTCTTGCTAATGCCGACTCATTCATGATAACTGGTGTGATTCACGCCTCTTATGAAAGAGATTCGGTAAAAAGTGTGCAGAGGAAAACCTACAGACGTTTAGTTGATGTTGTATTACAAAATTCGTGTCACTGTTGTCTGCGTTTCTTTAGTTTGTTTCATTATTTCCTGCTTCAAGAGGAAGAACGCCTCGATATATTGAGTACCAGTTTTCTTGCAAACGTCGCGTGTCCGCAGCATGAGCTGGGTTACACCGTACGTTCACAAAGACCTCCTGTGTGAAGAATCTCAAGTGCGGCGAGCGAAATTCGTATAAGGATACCGTTCTCTGGCCTTATCTGGATGTCGTAAGTTAGACTTTACGAGCGTTCCCACATCCCACGACCAAGCAAGCCGAACAGCTGAGTCACCGCCGCGTCATCATCTTCTCCAAACTTTTCTTGACATGGTGCTGTGCTCCATATTCGAGCTGTGTTGGAATGGCATTGCGATGAAACAGCGTACATCAGGAGATAGTTCTTAGTGTTACTCGTCATGTGAGGATGGTAGAAGAGACTTCCCAGAAAAACGAGTTAAGGAATCACGAACAGTAACACTTGTATTTTCTTTGTCAGAAACGTGACCAAATATTAGCTTCATTCTACAAATAGGAAAAGAGAGGCAGCAATGGAACAGCTGCAAATATTGTCGTTCTCCAGGCCATGAACTGAGCCACGTACAACAGAGAGGTAGAAATCTTTCCGACGTAATATGAAAGAGGTATTATTTTAATTTTTAAAGAGGGTGAGGATGTAATTATATTTGGATAACGGGCCATTCTGAATCATTACATTTTTGAAAAACTTTTTACAGTGTTTATATTTGACTGACAAAGAGCCGAATATAAAGCTCTGCAAAATATCCATGTCTGCTCGCCATAACCTCTTCATTGAAACCATACGTTTGTATGGCTACAAATTTCTGTAGACATAAGAATAAAAGGAAGTCATAGTATGACAAGTGTGATGAATAGAAGACTGAAGCAAAATAAAGGCATCATACTTCGAAGACAGTGCACCTGGAAGTCGCGACACCTTGTCAACGGGAAAAATGAGGGATTTCTTCAATAAGAACAGCTTGGAATAGCCGTAAGTTAATTTGGATCACAGCTTTGACCTTTAGTTTTAGTACATGACCCACCTGATTGGCTAAGCAAGTTTGTCGACTGCCTGTCAGGGGTGACTGGCTGTCTATATTTTAATGAATTTTGAACCATACAACAGCTACAGGGGTGATGGAGGGGGAGGCAGGATGATGTGGCAGGGAAGGAAGAATTGAGAGGACACCAAGGCAGAGGAGGCCGAGGTGGCAGGAGGGATAGCAAACTGGGAGGGAGCACAAAGACAGGGAAAGGAGAAGGAAGGAGCAAGCGAAGGGTGTGAGGAAGGAGGTAGGATACAGGGAAGGGAAGGAGAGGGAGTCCTAAGGAGCAGGGGAGAGGAGGGTTGGGGCCAGATTTGGAAGGAAGGATAGACGTCGGGACAAAGCTCATCATTGGGACAGGGAGACGGTAAAATTTTCTTTGGGATAAGACATGAAGGATGTGAAGGTGCAGGATGGGTGGGACACAGCAGTATAGGTGTGGCAGCAGACGGCGGTTGCAGAGGAGAGGAGACACCGGTGGTGTGGATCGAGTTTGTAGATGATGTATAGGATGTGGATGTGACTGAAGTAAGTGAGGAGATGAGGGAAGGCGATTAGTTCATAGAGGATCCTCGAGGGCAATGGAGTACAGATATGGTAGAGAAGTCAGAGCGAATAGAAGTCAATGATCTGGAGGGATTTATTGGATTTAGAAGGGTCAGAGATCCAGGTGACACTGGCGTAATAGAGGATGGATGGATCAAGGATTTGTAGTTATGGAGGATGGTGGAAGGATGCAATCATCAAGTCTGGCCAGACAGGAGTTTCAGAAGTCTGAGTCTATTGCAGGTTTTGTGTTGGATGGTAAGGAGATGGAGTGTCCATGTGAAATGGTGGGCAAGGATTAGGCCAAGGTATATTAAGGTGGGTTTAAGATGCGTACAGTGTTTGGAGGTAGAAATCAGGGAAATCAGGTGAACTGGTTAAGGTGAGTTTGAAAGGAACACTGGGACTGTTGAAGAGTAGGAGAGGGCAAGGAAGGCAGTGTCATCAGCATACTGAAGAAGGGTAGTGATTTGGGCATATTGATGGTGTACAAGAGATAAAGGAGAGGAAAGGATGGATCCTTGGGGCACACCTGTGGTGAGACAGAAGGTTGGGGAATTGGTGTTATAGATGGTGATATAGGAAAAACTGTGTGAGAAGAAGGATGCAATGAGATGGACATAGTACATAGGAAGGGCATAGATTTGAAGGCTGAAACGGAGACCGGAATGCCACTCACGGTCATAGGCGTTCTAAAAGTCTAGGGAAACATAAATGGCGGAGAAATGGGAGTTAAGTTGGAGGGAGAGGAGATGGGTAAGGTTAAGGAGCTGGTATTCAGCAGAGGAGGAGGATTGGAGGCCACATTGGGTGAAATGAAGGAAGCAATGTTGATGTAGGTGGTAATGGAGATGACAGGAGAGGACTGATTTGAAAATCTTGCTGAACAATGAGGTGAGACATGTGGGATGGGAGGTGGAAGTGTCACAAGAGGGGCTTGTTTTCAGGGAGGGAGCAGACGTTTTGGTAAAGGATGCTATAGTGCTGTCGCACCTTGAACGCTGACAAGGGGGGAGGGGGGGGGTGGAGTGGAGGACAAGCTTAGACGAGGGTGTTAAGACAGGAGCAGGCAAAGTTTTCTTGGTTGAGGTAGCAGCTGGCACATGTGTTAAGGTGGAAGACAGAACTAGCAGCAAGGAAAATCTGCAGGAGGGTGTGTGTGCACTGGAAGGAGTGGATGTTTGTAGGACTATGGTGAGGAAACAGATGATGTCTCCAGTAGTGGAGTGTGGAAGTGGATAAAAGTCGCATGGGAGACAAAGTTATGTGAGGAATCTTCCAGAGGATTTCTGTGTGGAAGGAGTAATTGGGGGTCTTAACGAGGACAGAGTCTTTCTAGGGGACAAATTGGGGGATGGGGGATATTGGGGGATACTTCTGGATTTCAAGGGTGTGGGTGCAGGCTTTGAGGAATTTAGGGTCAGGGTGAGCGAAGAAGAAGGTGTACACAGCAGGAGGCTGGGAGGCAGGAACAGGAGTAGTGTCCAAGGGGTCAGAAGAGTCGCGATTAGTTTGCAGTTTTTTGTTGGGGGGGGGGGGGGGGGGGGAGCGCAGAGTCCGCACTGGGTCGTTTCAAAGGCTTTTTGGTGACAGTGGCCCGGAAAGGAGGGCGATGGATGGGGCTGAGTGGGAGCTGACGTGGGGCAGCTCCTTCCTGGCGAGTGGCGGTGCCAGAAGTGGTCCAACTAAAACATTCATATTTCTTTACGTTCTACAAGAATATGTAATAAAAATGAGTTTCCTATTTAAAACAACGCAGTTGATATCCGTTTGACCTATGGCAGCGCCATCTAGCGGGCCAACCTTAGCGCCATCTGGTTTCCCCCTTCAAGCTAGACGAGTTTCGTTTTTTGTATTTTTTTCGTTTGATGTTTATTTCGTGAGATATTTGGTCCGGTCACTATCAATGGTCCACCTTGCATAGCCGCATTGCTGACTATGACGTATCTTCCTCGGTAACTATGGTAATGTTTATGTCCTGCGTTAGTCGCGCTCGCTTCTACCTGCCAATGGCCATGACCCAGCCTCTGCTGGTATGCAAACCGCCTTTGTTGTTGATGGTGATTTCAGGTACTTTTATTTAAACCGGTTCTTTTATGACGCTATCCTAAATCCCTTTGTCTTCATAATGAGAGATGCATTCAATAGTTTCCACAACGAAACTCGCTCTAGAAATGTGGCGGAAAATCCAAAGAGATACTGGTCCCACGTTAAGTAAACCAGCGGAAAGGCTCAGTAAGTACCTTTACTGCACGACAGCGACGGTAATGTTATTGATGACAGTGCCACTAAAGTGGAGTTAGTAAATGCATTTTCCGAAATTCCTTCACCAAAGAAGACGAAGTAAATATTCCAGAATTCGAAATGAGAACAGCTGCAAGCATAATTTAGAAGTAGATATCCCTGGTGTTGCAAAGCAACTGAAATTACACTGACAGTGGCAGAGGAAATGATCAAATATCTTTTCAAAAAGTCTCTAATGTATAAGAAAAGTAGGTCTAATACATTTGTTTCTGATGTTCTTTAATAACAATTAATTTTCAGTAGTAAGCTCCTTGCTTTTACTAACCTGTTTAAAGATAATCAACAATTTAGTAAGGTCCCGAGTTCGAGTCTCGGTCGGGCACACAGTTTTAATCTGCCAGGAAGTTTCATATCAGCGCACACTCCGCTGCAGAGTGAAAATCTCATTCTGGAAACATCCCCCAGGCTGTGGCTAAGCCATGTCTCCGCAATATCCTTTCTTTCAGGAGTGCTAGTTCTGCAAGGTTCGCAGGAGAGCTTCTGTAAAGTTTGGAAGGTAGGAGACGAGGTACTGGCAGAAGTAAAGCTGTGAGTACCGGGCGTGAGTCGTGCTTCGGTAGCTCAGTTGGTAGGGCACTTGCCCGCGAAAGGCAAAGGTCCCGAGTTCGAGTCTCGGTCGGGCACACAGTTTTAATCTGCCAGGAAGTTTCATATCAGCGCACACTCCGCTGCAGAGTGAAAATCTCATTCTGGAAGAAATTTTAAATTTTAAAGGACTATATCTAAATGTACTTAAGTAGATTTACATGTACTATAAATGTTTGCAGCTAAACTTAAATAAAAAAATATTTGAGGTGCCAAAATTGTCAACCTTAGGATCAGATCAGTTTTGGGATGTCAATTTTAGGTGCAATTCAAAGGTTCAGTTCCCATTTTCTTTTACAAAAGCGCATACTATTAGTTTAACAAACAATGATATTTTAGGCGATAGTTGCGATTCTGAAGCTTCAGAAAATTATTTTAGAACTCACAATTATTTAATAGTATGGCCATAATATTGGAAGGCAGAAAAAAGTTATCTTAACGTGACAACAAAAGAGATACTTTTGTGAGGCTTGAAACACTTTTTAATTTTTACATTAAAGGCTGATTCGCATCACACTTTGCACAGGCTTTGGACCGTGAAAATGATTAATGACCATCTGCCATTCTGGCGTGTGTAAAATCAGCCTAAACACGCTAAACTAATGTACACTCCGTTTACAATTACAACTTAATATCAGCTCCGATAATGCTGCTTCAATGTTTTAATAATTTTATCTCAGTAATCTGCGAGAACTCTGTGGTCTTTATATTTTTTAATACATTATTTTTAACGTATTTAATCCAGTTTCTGAATATGGGCAATGGCTTTCAAGCAAGGCCTAATGTTGCCAGTCTCTTCATAATTCTTTACGATTCTCTCTATCCCGTCGTCCAGCTTTAAGTACTACTTCTTCCTCTTCTTACCTTCAAGATTCATTTCCAATTTCATGTACATGCAGTTTGTGAGCTCTGCTTCCTTTTTCAAGCACTCCACCAAATACTTGATTCTAGGGTGAGGGTTTCCAATAATACTATTAATTTTGTTGTGCCACCCTTCAACAGCATTCGTCGTTCGGTGCCTTTTTCCGTAACAGTCTCACATTTCTATTGCGATATCCTCATTCTATAGCCAGTTATCCACAAAGTAGTCAAAAAACTGAGAGAACCTACCGTTATCAGGAGCTTCTTCATGAATCTCAATCCATCCACTGCTTACGTCCTCCGGTTTTACAACTGCCAGCGCTGCACACATGCTGACGTGAAGTCTTAAATCCTCGTTCTAGCGGTACTGGTCAGTTAGACCGAGGACTCGAATTCTTCTCCATAAACTCTTCTTCATATGGAAATAGAATCCATTTATTTCAGTTGTGGGAAAAACTTGACGAATGGCCGATATCACAACTGTTCAAGGTCCACCTTTACTTGTTTAGGACACCACTCAGAGGCTGCCTGTTTTATCAGACGAAACAGACGAACATATGTTTCTTTCTTCTTATTAGGGAGCAGTGCAAATACAGTAGGAAGAATGTTTGTTTCTTTAATCGGGCCTCCTAAGTCTACGTGCATGGTGTAGATCTGTGCAAACTGCTTGCTGCATCTCTTAAATCTTCCATCCATAAAAAAATGGGAACATGTTTTTAAACTTTCTTTTCCTTTGCTTCCACTAAAAATTGTTATTCTCACCTCTAATCTATCGTCTTCCAGAAGAAAACTACTGCCATCTCCCATTTTTAATAGATCTTCATGAAGATAAATTTCATAAGAGTTCTTAGGCTCTTGTTGGTTCCCCCGCTCTTGACTCCATCGACGACGTATGGTTCTCTTCATAGATTCTGAATTAGGCATCACTGTAACAAAGTCATAAGCTTTATTATGTAGATTTCCCATTTCATCCGCGTATATCTCCGATAAGTGTGTAGTTTCTTCTCGAGACCTTCTCTCCGCTCTTTCCACTTGCTTTCTCACTTTCAGAGCTGCATCGTCAGGTGGGCCACAGAGATGTTCTAATACGCTCAACACTTCTCCGTTCCTCGAAAGCAGCTTTCCCTTGCAATGATCCGCTTTTCGGCGTAAGCACATCAGTGTAACAACACCTTCTTTAGATTCCCTCTGTTAAGATACGCGTAACCTTTCTAATGAGCCTGCCCTTGTTCGTTGTAATAACTTCCATACTGATGATCACGTTAGTAACTTCGAAAGCAAACTGGTCGGGCGGGTGAGGAGGAGGAGGAGGGGGGGGGGAGACAAGTGACCCAACCCTTCGGAGCAGGTAAAACCGTGGCAAATGTCCGGCGTGGCAAATGTCCAGACACCAGCCAGATGTTTTGCCAACCTGTAATTTGATGTAAGTGTTCACAACGGGGCGAAGAGCAGAACCCGTTTTGTGGACCTTTGGTAGCCCATAAAGCGTAGGCGGTCTCGGCGCCTGAGAGAGGAGATTTTTAATAAGGGGCTCTTCCAATGATAACTGTTTTAGGAGCTCTGATGTCTTTGTCATTACTCTTGACGTCGGGTCCCATGGCAATTTCCAGCAGGCACCCTCTTCGAGACTCAACTGTATTTTAGGGTCGGAGACAGCTTTATATAGAATGACGTATGCATTGCCCTTGTCATCAAGCAGAACCACGAAAAAAATTTTTTGGAAACTTATGGTAAGGTGTCATGGGACCAAACTGCTGAGGTCATTGGTCCCTAAGCTTGCACACTATTTAACCTAACTTTAACTAGCTTACGCTGAGACGACACACACTCCCATGTCAGAGGGATGACTGGAACCTCCGACGGCAGGGAGGGGGGAGGAAGAAGAGGGGGGGAGGAAGGAGAGGGGAGGGAGGGAGGGAGCCACGCGGACCGTGATAAGGCGCCTGAGACCGCGCGGCTACTCCGCGTGGCAGAATCACGATGACGGGATCGTTGTAAAGAGCGTGAAGTCCGATGCGTTAAG
Organism: Schistocerca nitens; assembly: GCF_023898315.1. Classification (NCBI taxonomy): domain Eukaryota; kingdom Metazoa; phylum Arthropoda; class Insecta; order Orthoptera; family Acrididae; genus Schistocerca; species Schistocerca nitens. Next base: position 926,960,126 of record NC_064614.1, on the reverse strand, counting down.
CCCTAGTCAAATTAGATGGCGGTGGTATGGATTCTGAAATAATCAGGCACGTTTCGCGACCAATTTCGTGTGCACTCTCAATGGGTGTCTTGTGCATTACTTGTTCAGCCCCACTCATAATATCACAGATAAGGATGCTCTGAGGCGCTGGTAGGAAGTGAAGACCTTCCTTAATTGCCGAAATCGCGCCCGCGTCGATATGTCTCTCCGTCGTATTGATGACAGTTCGTAATGTTGATTTTTGTTCTGCACCGTGTTGTTGTTGTTGTTGTTGTTGACAGAGCCGGATGAATTTCTCTTTCTGTTTCTCTGTGGTCGTACACTGCGATGACACCTGTTCTGCTATAGTTACCGCGTCGATTCACTCCCAGTTTAGTTCCGAGTGTACCTCTGTCAATTGCGGGTGGACAGCCAGTAGCACGTGACCGTGTGAATCCAGCTGCTGCCTACTGAAATGTAACCTTTCCTGCAGCAGGGCCAACTGATTTTAACACCTGGAAGCCCGAGAAGATTTTGTTAATTCATATCGCCGCGAGACCCTGCTTCTATACATTATACTATAGCTATAGCAGAAGAGAATAATTGGTCAAAGTAAATGTTGCATATTGTTTTATTGTCAATAATGGACATAGTCGGAAAAAAAATTGATTTTCCCCTGTCAGATACAGTCATAAGAAAACAAAACTAAAGAGGATAAACAGATTTCCATTTGATAAAAAAGTTAATAAAAATAAAAAAGCTGAACACCTTAAAGGTGATTCCACTGCAGACACTACAGTTTCTTCTCATTGCATTCATACACAACATATTGTTTATGAACCTACTGGTCCTCGTAATTGGGGACACTTTTGTAAGTGAATGGATATACTCGTTACCAAATTGTCCAGATAAGTCTTTGGAAGATTGTCCCACTCCTCCACAGGAACCTCTATGATGCCCTGTGAGGACTCTGTGGGACAGTACAATTGCAAATCACTCATTTGAGCATGACTCTTGCATTCCAATGTAGCTGAGTTCTGAAAAACATGGAGGCTATTCCATCCTATTGGACTGATTTTAGGATCCACTAAGAATGTATTCACAAGATTGTGACGCTTGTAATATCTCTTTATATACGATGAATTATTCAGATACAATTCTACCCTTGAATGACGTTTACTAATTTTCTATCTTCATACTCGCAGAATCCATGCGAAAAGTAGTTTCATACAATAGCTATGCCATGAGCGCATAAGTATTCTTTGTAGTACTCTCTCTGGTGGTTGTTAGAAAAAAAAAAAGAGAGAGAGCTTCCGAGATTGTCTTCGTGCCGATTAGCCTGAACTTGGTTTGAAGAACTGTAATCTGATTATTGAGATTTGTGACAGAAGATAACGGATATGAAATTGTACGATTAAAAGTGAAATACATATATATGGCTCCTTCACACAAAAGGTGTGTATTCGACTTTTGAGAATTAATGATATTCATCGATATATTGCGTAGTTGTTAATCAGAAGGGAACTTCCGAAAAACTGGATACGAACCTGCATTTAATAATCCAAGAGCTCCATTATTTCTTCGGAAGGTTAAACTTCATCAAAGCCAAATATCCGCTTGATCTGAGGTTTCCCGACTGATTATACAACGCTCCCAAAAATACGAGGCATTTTATTTGTACAGATTAGCAGACTGCCGCAAAGCACGAGCCTGCAGAGAAGAAGAATCATCGCCTGCTTTCATTCTAACAAGTAAAATTTCAGAATCATTTTGAGTGACTGAGCTATGACTGTGTTTCCTATCATGAATGATTGATTGCTCGAACGAATTGAGATCTACATAATTACGTAGATAGGACGGAAAAAATTACACGCTGGGGGCGTGGGTCGTTATCCATCAGCGTGAATCTCGTTCCAATACGTTCACCAAATGGAGCCACAATGCGTGCAAGGATACCATCCCGATACTTCACACCAGCCATCGTCCCATGTATTGACCCAGGTGTGTCATGCGGGTACACATGTACCCAACCCAAAACATTACTGAACTGTCTTGATAATGAGGGTGGTCTACGATACACTTAGGGCATAAACGGTGTCCTCTTCGCGCGCAAACAAGAACATCGCTATTGTGAGGGTGGAGACTAATACGAATCTCATCAGAAAAGAGAGTTGTGTCCCAATGCTGCCCAGTCCACAAAGTGTGTTTTCGTGTCCAATTGACAAAAGCCCCTCTCCAAAGCCAATATAGAGGAGTAACCTTGACAAGTCTTCTGGCACATAATCCTTGCTCATAGAGCCTATTTCGTATCGTTTGTGTTAATAGCTGCCCTCCTGCAGCTATTTGGAACTGCCGCCGTAGACGTGTAGCTTTTTGTTGGGGTTTCTGCTTCCTTTTATATGCAAACACTGATCTTGCAAACCTGTTGTTTTTCTCCCGCAGTCTCATCTGTGACTGTTCTCAAATGATCCTTGTTCCAGATTCTAGAGACATCACTTTAACTCATAGCGACATTCGCCGAGACGACCACCTGTCTCATTCCCTGCTCCATTACAGTGACTATTCGGAGGCTCTGATCGTACGTTGGGCCGGGCGCTGTGGCCGAGCGGTTCTAGGCGCTTCAGGATGGAACAGCGCGACCGCTACGGTTGCAGGTTCGAATCCTGCTTCGGACAGGGATGTGTGTGATGTCCTTAGGTTACTTAGGTTTAAGTAGTTCTAAGTCTAGGGGTCTGATAACCTCAGATATTAAGTCCCATAGTGTTTAGAGCCATTTGAACCATTTTTGATCGTACGTTGTTGTTATCCGAAACATTCTGAAGCAACACAGCTCTAGTAATTACACGCAGCATATGGACTACTGTGTTTACAGGTGGCACGATTTCCAAAGACTGCACATACTGGCCCCTCACGGTGAAAACATGGACTTTCCGCTAGATTTCATCACAAACAAAACAGTGCATTGATGAAACTTCCTGGCAGATTGAAACTGTGTGCGTGGCCGAGACTCGAACTCGGGACCTTTGCCTTTCGCGGGCAAGTTCTATACCATCTGAGTTATCCAAGCACGACTCGCGACCTCCGTCACAGCTTCAATTCTGCCAGTACCTCGTCTCCTACCTTCCAAACTTCACAGAAGCTCTTCTACGAATCTTGCAGAACTAGCACTCCTGGAAGAGAGGATATTGCGGAGACATGGCTTAGGCACAGCCTTGGGGATGTTTCCAGAATGAGATTTTCACTCTGCAGTTCTGCAAGGTTCGCGGAAGAACTTCTGCGAAGTTTGGAAGGTAGGAGACGAGGTACTGGCAAAATTGAAACTGTGAGGGCGGGTCCTGACTTGTGCTTGGTAAGCTCAGATGGACGAGCACTTGCCCGCGAAAGGCGAAGGTCCCGAGTTCGAGTCTCGGCCCGGCACACAGTTTTAATCTGCCAAGAAGTTTCGTATCAGCGCACACTTCGCTGCAGAGTGAAAATCTCATTCTGGAAACCAGTGTATTGATTTTATAATTTATTTCTGGAACACAACGTTCAATATTAAAGTTTTGGCAATATGCAATATTTATTTTGACTACTGTATTTCGTAAATATTTCTTTAACAGTATTTGAACTATATACTGCGACCTTTTGATCGTAGGACATCCGGATAGTGGTACTTGGTACAGAAACCGCTTGTCATTAGACAAAATAATACTGCGACTACAGCCGGAAGCAAACAATTTTTCTACAAAGTAAGATATCCGAAGATATATCAAGTAATATCGCCATCGGCACAGACTTTTGTGCAAAAAAGTTATTGCTTTGAATAACCGAGGATATATCCGCATACACACGGAGCTCAACTTATGGCGATCCATAGGGTACAAATTTGACATGTGCGACACACAGGCCGTCGAAATGGGACCCAGTTGAAAAGACAGTGCCACACAACACTAGCTCAGTTCGACAAACAGAGAAGAACGTTGGATGTTACCTCTGTTAAGAAACTATCGAGCCCCCCAATCCACAGCCGATTTGGGAAAACTAAAAAAAAATCAACTTTGTCGGACTGGGATTTGAATCACAGTCGTTGGTGATGCGAAACCACGAAGGGCGTTGAAAAATTAATGCAACACATTCTTTTCTGAAGGCAGGTTGATTTTATTCAGGATTCAAATACATGTTATTATTCCCCACTCTTCTGGCTATAAAAGTCCTCCCCCGGTAGCTGAATGGTTAGCGTTACGGATTGTCAATCCCCTGGGTTCGATTCCCGTCTGGATCGGGGAATTTTCTCAGCCCATGGACTGTGTGTTGTGATGTCCTCATCATCATCCTATCTTCTTCATCGAATGCAGGTCGTCGAAGTGGCGTCCAATTGAAAGACCGGCGCCCAGCGAACGGTGTGCCCGACAGGGGGCCCTAAACATACGAATAAATAAATAAATGGCTATAAAAGCCATATTTTTTAACATAATCTCAATTCAAGGCGACGGTGTTACGCCACCTTATTGGGGGAACCTGAATGCCCGCTGGATACCACTCTAGTAGTCGACGTGGGAGCCAACGCACTGCTGCATCAGTAACCTCACCATTAGCCACGTAACGCGCAAGCAGTTTCGCACAGGTTGTCCTTAGTTGGTTTTTATGCTCTTTTGTTAGGCGGCGAGGAACCCAGCGGACACAGCTTTGAGTGCCCCAAGTGGTGGACGAGTGTGTCAGCACTACCAGCAGAGACGTCCAGTTGTGTGGTTCGGTGTTTGGTTGTGATCCGTCGATCACCTAGAATGAGAGTGTCTGCACGTTCCAATATTGCAGGAGTCATAGCTGCGTGCGGCCGGCCGGCACGCGGGAGATCGGATGCGTTTGCCCCACCCTATTGCTATGGTGACAGTTGCCTCGCCCAGCGACTCACCGTGCTTTTGTTCACTGCCAGGTCTCCATAGACATTCTGCAAGCAGGTATGGGTATCTGCGATGCTGCGGTTTTCCGCCAAAAGAAACTCAACAACAGCTCTCTGCTTGGAACGCAGATCCGTTACAGACGCCATTTTGAAGGCTACATGTATCGGAACTGCATGGAACTATAGAGGCCGAAGCGGGAATATTCCACAATGTCCCACAAGAAGTTCCGCGTTTTATCAACCGAAATTAGCCTAGTGGAAAAATGTGTTACATTTCTTATTGAAAGCCCTTTGTGCTGTTGCAAGCACTTGGTAAATTAATCAACGTATTTACTTTTGTCTAGTAATTTGAGGATCCGTTAGAAAGGGACGTCTGACATGTGCTAAATTACGACAATATTAATTACTCACATTCCAAACCTAATAATTTTGCTTCTGAAAAGACAAACGTAGATGGAGGACGCCTATTTTGTGAAGCGTCCTGTTATTTGGTCATCGTTTCGTGAGGTGCAGAGTGGATGGGGCCGTAGACCGAGGTATATCTACGTGCATCTCATTCTCTTTTCAGAGCAGCCCTTGGCCTCCTCGCTACCGAGCTCCGCCCTCGCCTATTTGCAGTTCATTAAACCGGCTGAGGGAAGGTGAGGCAGGGGACTGGATCAACCAGCCGCTGTGTTTGTGCTGCCGTTCTTTTAATAAATGCCAGAAATTTCCGTGAAGTATTCTTGTCGCAGAGCTGCCCTTGATTCAACATGCGTGTGGACGCGCGATTCACAACTGGGAAACATCCGTACTACGCGCTGTTTATATTTGCTAATGTAATAGCGGCGCGTGCACGCAAACACACAAAGGGAAAACAAACCGGCACTCGCGCTCACTCTACGCCGTTCCGTGACAATCGTCACACCTCCTGTGTTGCCAGCCTGCTTAAGCCGATTTCCGAGGACGGGCGCTCACAGGCCGCCATGGTAAGCACGAAACGTTTGTCGATGGTTAGACAAGTGGTTGCCACTGTTACAGAGTTTAAGTAAATACCACATATTGGAAAACTTCCGTACAACTCAGTGAGATTGTGGCATCCACGGCTATGAACAGGCATCTCTGGAACAGGCATGTGGAGGTATGGTTTCCATAGAATATGCTGCACAAAAGTGAATAGTTAGTTAGTGTATTTCAAATACCACAGATAAAATACAAGGTGCGAAGGATTATTTACAATTTCTACAGAAACGAGATTGCAGTTGTAGCAGTCGAAGGACATAAACGGTAGCAGTAGTTGAGAAGGGAGTGAGACAGGACTGCTGTCTATCCTCGATGTTATTCGATGTGTACAATGAGCAAGCTCTGAAGGAAACGAAGGACATATTTAGAAATAGAACTGAAGTGCAGAGGGATGAAATAAAAACAGAGACGTTTACTGATAACATTGTTATTCTGCCAGTAAAGACGGTAGACTTGGAAGAACTGTTGAACGTAATAGATGACGTCTTGTAGAGGGGTTATAAGATGAGCAAGAAAAACACAACAAAGGCTACGAGAATGTCGTCGAATTAAGTAAGGCAACACAGAGGAATTAGTTTATGAAATGAGAAACTAAAAGTAGTAGATGAGTTTTGATATTTGGACAGAAAAATAACTGACAATGGCCGAAATAGAGATGACAAAAAGAGAACTTTACTAACATCGAATATAAATTTAAATATTAGGAAGTGCTTTACGAAGATATTCTGTGCGCAAATCTACTCTTAGACACAGACGTGTTGAAGGGATCTACCTTAGAATATCATCTAAACAACTGGTTAAAAAGCTAAACAGTCTAACAACACCCTCTCAGTATGTTTACTCCCTTTGTGACATTTACGAAAGTTTCTGAAACATAATGCCTCCGTATATTTTTATTCTGTCCTCGATGTCGAGTGAAGTGTTACATTTGGCGCGTGTTACTCGGTCGACTTTCCCGCTTCACTGACCCAAGACGAAGTCCTTTGCCGCTAGAGGAATTTGAATAGATCGATTCCGTATTCCTGGATTTCCGGCTTTTGACACTGTACCACACAAGCGGCTCGTAGTGAAATTGCGTGCTTATGGAATATTGTCTGAATTATCTGACTGGATTTGTGATTTCCTGTCAGAGAGGTCACAGTTCGTAGTAATTGACGGAAAGTCATCGAATAAAACAGAAGTGATTTCTGACACTCCCCAAGGCAGTGTTACAGGCCCTTTGCTGTTTCTTATCTATATAAACGATTTTGGAGACAATCTGAGCAGCCGTCTTCGGTTGTTTGCAGATGACGCTATCGGTTATCGACTAATAATGTCATCAGAAGATCAAAACAAACTGCAAACTGCAAAAGATATCTGAATGGTGCGAAAAGTCGCAGTTGACGCTAAATAACGAAAAGTGTGAGGTCATCCACAAGAGTGCTAAAAGGGACTCGTTAAACTTAGGTTACACGATAAATCAGTCTAATCTAAAAGCCGTAAATTCAATTACAATTACGAACAACTTAAATTGGAAGGAATACGTAGAAAATGTTATGGGGAAGGCTAACCAGAGACTGCGTTTTATTGGCAGGACACTTAGAAAATGTAACAGACCTACTAAGGAGACTGCCTACACTACGTTGTCCGTCCTCTTTTAGAATACTGCTGCGCGGTGTGGGATCCTTACCAGATAGGACTGACGGAGTACATCGAAAAAGTTCAAAGAAAGGCAGCACGTTTTGTGTTATCGCGAAATATGGGAGAGAGTGTTACAGAAATGATACAGGATTTAGGCTGGAAATCATTAAAAGAAAGGCGTTTTTTGTTGCGACGGAATCTTCTTACGAAATTCCAATCACCAACTTTCTCCTCCGAATGCGAAAATATTTTGTTGACACCGACCTACATAGGGAGAAACGATCACCACGATAAAATAAGGGAAATCAGAGCTCGTACGGAAAGACATAGGTGTTCATTCTTTCCGTGCACTATACGAGATTGGAATAATTGAGAATTGTAAAGATGGTTCGATGAACCCTCTGCCAGGCACTTATATGTGATTTTCAGAGTATCCACGTAGATGTAGGTGTAGCTGTACCTTGTAACACGGCGGCGTGTAACGAAACTATCTCAGTGCATTAGAAACAGCGAGCTGTAATCGAGTTTCTGGCCTTCAATCGAAATCCATGTCCTTCAGCATGACAATGCCACACTACACAAGAGCGGTTCGACATCTACAACAATCCGATTTCTTTGGTTCACTGTCATCGATCATTCCCCATACAGTCCCAACTTGGCCCTATCCGATTTTCTTACATTTACACAACTTAAAGGACACTTACGAGGACTTCAGTTTGATAGTGATAAAGCGGTGCATGCAAGGTGCGACTGTGGCCCCGTCAATAACATCAAACATTCTGCAGTGACGGCATCAATAAACTGGTCTTACGTTGGGAGAAATGTGTTCGTCACCATGGTTGAGAAATAAACATGTAGACATGATGAATAAAGACGTAGAATGTTAATAAAGCTTGTTTTATTTAAAAAAGCTTTAAGAGTTTTCATATAAAGATTCGGAGGCATTTACTTTTCAGCACTCCCTCGTATTAAGAAGTCATCAAAAGTTCATTTAAGTGTTAGGAAATCGAGAAGAAAAAATGGCAAAACTTGACTAATTGAAATTGTCGGTTGCTAAGACACATATTGAGGCTTCAAAGAATCGTAGGTTTTCCTTACGTTTACATTATACACCTCGGATAAATATATGATACGTACGAGGGGATTGAGGATAGTAGCAACACAGATAGAAGCCCATCTGTTTTAAAGAGTCTCATCCTGTACGTACGTTTATAGATTTATTGCGTAGCCGCGCGGTCTCCGCCGCCTTGCCATTGTTCACGCGGCTCCTCCTCTCGGAGGTTCGAGTCCTCCTCCAGTCATAGGTGTGCGTGTTGTCCGTAGCGTAAGTTAGTTTATGTTAGATTAAGTAGTGTGTAAGCCTAGGGACCGATGACCTCAGCATTTGATCCCATAGGAACTTACCACATATTTCCAAAATTTATGGGGTTGTACATAGACGAAGAAGGAGTGTTAGGGTTTAACATCTTTAACATCCTTTCGATGGCGATGTATTTAAAGCTGGAGAACAAACTCAGATGGGGGAAAGTTAGAGGACGAAACCGGGCGAGCACTTTCAAAGGACCTATAACTGTAGTTGGCTTACGAAATTTAAGGAAATCTAAGAAAAAAAAATTGGATGATTTGACTGAAAGCGAGTCCAGTATGTTACCACTGCGCCACCTAGCTCGCTTGGTTTAGGAGAATACATGGAAATATGGATCCGGTACAGCGTATACGAATACGATAAGAAAATTTGTAAAAAAAAAAAAAAAAAAAAACGTTCCTCAGTGTCTGTAGCCCTTAACTGCTGCTTCAAGAACATTTCTACAGTCTCAGGACGACTAGCGAATGATGATATTTGTGGTATGAACTTCATTTCCATCTGCGGGAGAACCAGACAATTGACAGGGCGGCTAAGAAAGCGATACGGGCCTGGAATTAGTATCAATCTTTGATAGGTTCTGTCAGGTGCTTGCTTTACTTTATTTGGTTTCTGTTTGTTTCATTTCAGTTAGATACATTTTCCAGCCGTAATATGTTTATTTGTGTTTGCCTCGGTACCTAACGGTTACTGCTAGCGTAGCTGCTCTACCCAAACAGCAGCTATGCGAGCAAACCAGTAGCGTCTTTACGTGCAGTTGCTCGTACTTCATGTACCTGAGCTATGCACGGGTCTGTTTGGAAGGAATGGCTTGATGTAGTCATAGTGTCGAACCTCGAACGTCTGCTTTCATGCGCCGCAGCTACTTCGCAGCTAATAGTGACTTGTGATCCTGCCATCAAATAGTATATGCATCGGCTAAAATTGCGAGTTAATAAAATAAACAGAAATACAAAATAAAAGTTAAATGAATAATTTAATACAAAGGGTTCTATTTTAACGTCTGTAATTGATGTAGACGACAAAGAATTATATTGAATAATGTTTATTCAAGAAAGCACATCTCAAATAAACGGGAAGTGGTCCTATGATATTCAGTTAAAATGCCGACAGAAAGTACCCTTATCAAATTAATAAAGTTACGCTGAGAGCCTTACAAGAATGGTAGCAATATCCCTAAACTATATAGTCATCAAAGATTCTCGAAGACTAAGTCCATGTCGTGATCTCAACACACGAATGATTCAGCAACTCAGATCATTTCAGGGCTCAACATGATGCTTCACAAATTAACACACGGGATACAAATAATAGTTACTCACACTCTGCCTATTTTCAGTTTCGTAAATCAAGTGTAAATAGTCTGGAGCACATTAGAACTTATCGAAATATAAATCTTTTCAGAAGTTAAGATATGGAAGAGGTCGTTCAGCGCCCAGAATCGAACACCTATACTACCGAAACATGTACGTTACCTCAGGCAGGTCTGCTTTCTTCATAAATTGTCCAGAATCGCTCCCGTGATCTCGTCACTCGAAAAGTCCCAGTTTCCGCTTGACTCCCGTAGTGTTTTACTACCGTCTGCTTCTCCATTGGCCGAAGGTTGTCCCCACCAAAAATACATCATCCTTAAGCTCTACAGACATGATCTGATTCACCTTGACCACTTTCCTGCTTAAATCAATATATTAAAGCAATATTTAAATAAAGAAATGTTTTATACGTTTTGTGAAACTCACATAGTTTACAATAATTATAAATTAAGGTTCGTTCAGTAAAAATAAGCCATATTATTATAGATTATCGCTATACATCATTAAAACAATTATTTATGCCTTCGTAAGAGCAGCGTCTTATGATTCTCTTTTCAATCGTGGTGTCCGCTAACACATACCATTGGCCACATTTAAGCTTGCACAATTTTTTAATGGCACTTGCAATCAACATTTAAAGAAAGTTACTGGAAAAATAGTAAACTTTTCATTAAATAACTGCACAAGTATGACAACATGTGTAGCATTCATGCTGTATGTATTAGCTGTGTAAATGTGGAGAATATGATGTCCTGACAACCATTTGCACAATAAAAAATATATAAAAGGTGTTGTAAATCAATAAATAAAATTGACGCAGATACGTAGCTTTCAGAGATGATAGCTATAGTGCAATGCTATCATCTGAGATATCGTTTACTGAAATCGCATGAAGCGATTAAAAATTGTTATTTCAAGAGTTCATTGTGTAAATGTTGATTCATTGTGAAGTAGTAACTTCTGTTGTTTCAAAGATATTGATGTGTTGTTGTGTAAATTGCGTGCACCTCGTTTTCTGAGATCGCAAATGTATACAGATTTGCAATAATTTTTAATGTGAATTATTACCAAAACTCAAAGGGCTGTAACTTAGCCATCTTTAAGATTGTCTGACACTCGGTCATTTCTTGGAGCATCTCCTACATAAAGGCAATACGTGTATCAGCCGTCCATATTTCCAGCTTACCCGTTTCCAGAGGCGCACTCCTTATCTTTGCATGTCGACTTACCCGTGTTGGTCACCTGGCCGGAAGGTGGAACTGCAGTGGCGCGTCTTGGGACATGAGCTCTCTAGCGTTCAGTCGTGCAACAAATTCATCTTACCTCATAGCGACTCTAGGCCGATTAGCTCGCCTACATACTCGTTACGTTCCATGTTCTTATCGACAGGATCGATCCGATTATATACGACAGGCGTTCAATAAGGCATCCAATACTCTCTTTTTTTCTTGGCAAGTTTGGGTTGAAAAAATGCGGAATTTGTTGTGGGACATCGTGGAATATTCCCGCTTCAGCCCGTGTAGTTTCATGAAGTTCCGACGAGTGGCGCCGCTATACGTACCCTTCAAAATGATATCTGTAACAGAGGCCGTTCCAAGCAGCCAGGAGTCATTGAGTTTCTTTTCGCGGAAAACCAGAGCATCGCAAATATTCATAGGTGTCTGAAGAATGTCAGCAGAGACCTGGCAGTGAACAAAAGCACGGTGAATCGTTGGGCGAGGCGTCTTCATTATCACAGCAAGGTCGCGTAGAACTGGCCGATCTCCCGCGAGCCGGCCGGCCGCACACAGATGTGACACCCGCAATGTTGAAACGTGTGTACACTCCCATTCGAAATGGTCGACAGATCACAACCAAACACCTCGCTGCACAAGTGGACATATTGACACACTTGTCCACTAGCCGGGGTACGTAATGCTTTGCGCCCGCTGGTTTATTCGCTGCCTAACGGAAGAGCGTAAAAAGCAACAAAGGACTATCTGGGCGGTATGTCTTGCATGTTATGAGGCTGATCGTGACAATTTGTTTTCGAAAATCGTCACTGGCGACGAAACGTGGGTTCATCATTTCGAACCGGAAACAAAACCGCAAAAAGTTCAAAGCCGCACCTCATCTCGGTAAAGTCACGGCGACAGTCTTCTGGAACTATGAAGGGGTTCTTTTGTTTGATGCCCTCCCTCATGGTGTAGCGATCAACTGTGAAGTGTATTATGCTACCCTCAGGAAATTCATGCAGAAAATGCAAATGAACTTCTCCTTCTCCGTAACAAAGCAAGGCATCAGACAAGCTCAAAAAATTTCATTGGACTGTTCTTCCTCAGCCATCCTGCAGCCAAGATCTCGCACTTTCCGACTTCCACCTGTTTGGCTCAATGAAGGATGCACACCGCGGGAAGCAGTTCGTGGATGACGGAGACGTTAATGATGGAGCAAGGAGTTGGCTCCGACGTCGACCAGTGGATTGGTACCATATGGGCTTACAGACCTTTCCAGTAAGTTAGCGTAAGCCCGTCGCGTTGAACGGGCATTATGCTGAAAAATAGAGTAATATAGCGAAAAGAATGGGGAATAGTGTGCTGTTCTGGAATCATGAATAAAACCAACTTGCTTAGGAGAAAATAGCGTTGCATTATTTATTTACATCCCCATCTATGTACATACGTTATTAAATGATTCCCACGCTAACATACACCTATTGTAGCAGATGGTGGGTAGCGATTCAAATTGTTCATAGTGAACGCGGCTTTAGCGCGAGACTGTGTTGGGTTATCGTCAGATTGGAGAACGCATTTCCTGAAAGACGTGTTCCCGTACTCGGCGAATGCAAACATTAGAATTCATATGACAAGCCTAAACGGCAGTATTTTAAAGGGAGATCTACAGTCAAATGGTTCAAATGGCTCTGAGCACTATGGGACTTAACATCTCAGGTCATCAGTCCCCTAGAACTTAGAACTACTTAAACCTAACTAACCTAAGGACATCACACACACCCATGCCCGAGGCAGGATTCGAATCTGCGACCGTAGCGGTCGCGCCGTTCCGGACTGAACCGCCTAGAGCTGCTCGACCACAAGCGGTCGGCGATCTACAGTCAGATAACACTCAGTTGATGTAGTTAATGACTGCAAGTCTGAAACCAGTATGTCGGACATGGAAATGCCACAATGTTACGTATAAGAATATTACATCTGTTTATGAAATCCGCTGTCTATGGAAGGTTGAGAGGCACCCACATGCCTTGCTCATACTGTGGCATCAAGCAGTCAGGCCTGCAAGATGAGTGGTCTGCCAAGCGAGTGGATTCATTCTTATTTATCGAGTAACATGAACTCTCGTACTCACAATTTAGTTACAAATTATACTCCTATAAAAATATTACGCAACGGGAACGCACATCTGACTGTCAGTGATTTACAGAGCTCTGACTGTTCACTACGCACTGGCAATACCACATTTTCTTTTTGTCTTTTATTTAACGGCTTTTATCAACACGTGGCCACCGCACTGAATATGAATGGCGCACACATTATAAATTCGGGACATCATGACAACATACAATTCGAAGGAAAAGTCCACCAATCTTTTTCTCTTCACTATCTTATTTATTCCGATAAATTCTATAACCTAAACACAGAAATTCTATTACCTACAACAATAACACATGAGAAATTCCGCCCAGTAGGCATGGCTTTACATTGGTGAATCTCTATATTATGGTCTCATAATTATTTAACGCTACAGTGCACTTTCTGGATAGGATGGTGGCTCTTTTATTCTTCCTCACACTTCGACCCTCACAATCATCATCACGAAACTTTCCTCCAGACCGAGCGGTACCGAAGGAACAGGCATAACCCACTAATCTTTTGAAACTACCTTGCTACTCTCCCATGCAAACCACACATACCCAAATTACATGACAATGCACCACACTACGACATGGAATACCAACACTAAGTAGTCACAACACTATCACTTTCAGCTTTCCCACTTTAATTAGTATTTATCCCAGTTTCCCACGACACTGCCCCAGTTTGTAATTCTACTTTCCTACTATGAACTCTGGAGATATTTGCACGTCTACCTGTGCAATGCAAGCCAAGTGGCGTTGCTGGATAGACGGCCGACTCACCTTGCTTCTCTCTCAGAGTTTGAATCTAGCGTCACACGGAATCATATCACGCAAAGTAATATTAAGAACATATTCATCACACACGCGAGTCCTCAACTGATACCATGGACGAGTACTTCTCTTTGTCCTTTGTCTCATACACAGATTGAGACTCACACAGTACTCACCACGTGGAAGTACTCGTCTCTAATTTCAAGTCCTGCACACGCCATTTCTTAAATATTTCAACTTATGGTACACTCACTATTTCTTAAATATTTCAACTTATTGTACACACGCTAGTAATTCAGCTTAACTTAAGCACACGGAAGTATTTCAACTTATTGCTACACGTGGTTTCATTGTGACCGTTGGTCACTTCCGAAGATTACTACGATCCCATTAATATTACCTGCCTGACATTTAATTCACCCCACAAAAGTTCCTGAAATAGAGAAATTATTATTTCAAACTACTCTTAAATATTCCACATGCATACTCTGTCTCCACTCTTTTGTCATTACGGAGCACAACTAAAACAGGTCTTAACAGCACAAGATCCAGTGGCAGAGTGCTGAAACATGGCTGTTCTTTAGGTTCTCTCACACCTCTGTCGAAGTGGGGAGGCACCTTGCTACCCTATTGGTCAGCCACATTTCAGGCGCTCAAAGCTCAGGTAAATTTAATCTCTTTGGTCCCACCAAAGGTGGCCAAAGGATCGTCTCAAAGATGATCATATATTCACATTCACTATCTGCGGTTAGCAGACGACCATACATTCATTTATTTCACAGATCTCACCAAACTGGATGTAGGGATTTATTTTGTGGGAGTGCACATGTGATCAATTAAATAAATAAATTGTCATTCTTTCCCACACTGGTATCCGGCTTCACTGTATTAATTGAAATTGAGTTATTTTACAGAAAAAATGTGTTGTTCTGACAAAAATAATGAAGTATGTTGTACCTATTTTCAATGTCGGGTGGTACTGTACCCTTTCACCACCGGCTACCCATGCAGAAAAAAATGGCACGGTACTATCCTTGCAATGTGAGGGTAGTTCCGAATATTTTTTTAAGAAAACTCTATTAGAACAAACGTAGCAAGTCATCAAAATAACCAGGAGGAGACCTTAGCCCCTGGTGACCTCAAATAGACGACCAAATGCTGTTACTTTACCAAATTATTGACACAGTTGTTGCATTATTGTACTCTCCACAATCCGGAGTAACGTACACATACAAATTTACATCAATCCAAATGACAAACAAAACATTACATCATACAAAAAATAAAAAATAATGGTGAGATAAAAATTTGCTTGGTTACCGGGATCTCCATTATTTTTAGGAGTAATCCAAACTTCACTAATTCTATGACAAATAAGAAAAATACTAATTGTACTCATGAAATTTTAAATAGCTCACCGTCTAAACACAGGACAAGTAATCTGACATTCATAAATTGCGTTGTAATAATCTATACACGGCAATGTCTAAATACAAAACAAAATCAACAAAAGAAAAAGAATTTCGTACACTAGTTACATGTAGAATGTCAGGCTCCATATCAGTACTCTAAAATATACATCAAACCTACAGAGAAATAAAACTGAGAAGAAAAACAATGAAATATACCACAAGTTACATACTGGTTACGTAATATAGTTCATCTAAGACATCATGTCATACCTCATTAACTATCATCACTTAAGCAATTGCCACAACTACTCGACTGTGAGTTTAACCTTATCCTTGTCGACCAGTACAAATTCCTGCTGCTGAGCTAGTCAGTCCATCAACTTTGATCAATACACGCAGTAAATAGTTTAGCAATAAGTGCTTGAATCCACCAGTAGCTCTCATATCTTACTCTACTGCTCATTTCTCTGTTGTTACACATTTAGACGACAAGAACTTGCATTTCGACTAGCCTTCGTTACACTTAAATCTGAAATATCTGCACTGTGATAATGAAAATAAGTGGCTTCAGTCAACACACCAACAAGATCATTACTGTCCACGACATCAAAATGCATCAATAAATTCCAATATTTGTTGTGCAATGCAAACTCTTGTCCCCTGTGACAACCTTACTGACCTATGCAACAAGAGCCGCTACGTTAGTATTACGCCACTGGCTAATAATTAAAGCATCATTGTACCAAATTTTCTAATAAACATGCTACGTGAACTGGTAGCCCAGAACAAACAAACAAAAAAAAAAACACTAACTATTCTAAACACAAATGTTAATGAAATACAATTACACTTGCTGTCATTCAGGAATGAAACATATAAAAAAATTACACAATTTCAAGTACAAATACATTATTCCCTATCTTGCGAGTCACACGGAACCATTTCATTCTGTCATTTTCTTGGGGTCAAAAAAGTTGCTGACAGGTTCCCTAGAAACACTGCCTCGGTGTCAAAGCTCTCCCATAGTTACCCGGACGAAAGTCTTTGAGTCACTCAAATCGGCATTTTGAACACGCACTGAACAGTAAACTGTATCTCACATTAAACACAAATATCATAGTCACTCTCAGCGTACCATCCACACGAATCTGGTCGTCCAGAAATGGCCCTACAACTACTATTACCCACGGTTCTGTCCTTTCAGTTCATGGTGTAATTAAAAGTCGTAAGTTCCAACAAACAGCACATATTCCCGCACCAATTAAAGAAATGTCTCCTACTACCAATGCAAATGTCAATGTCCCACTTTAGTTTCTTGTGTTCATACAATAATTAGTCACCAAACGACAACTGTCCTATTTAAGTATAGCAAGCGTCCCACATGCAATTCACAAAGCACACTTAACAAGTCACTGCCAAAAGTTTATGAATCCCACCGTTCAGTGGTCAAGACAAAACAAAACGATCGTCCTGTCTGCTAAAGACAAAATCTTTTCCACCACTCACAACATGGAAACACCAGTCCTTCACTTTCCACCTTATGGAGACATACGAGCAGTCATCTTGTTTCACGGCTCCACAGTCCAGTACTAGTCAATAGTTGCTGGTAAAAAATGCCTGCCGGACACTGCCGCGCGTCGTTCATTCTGCCGTCGCTCCGCCGTTGAGCAGAAGAAACCACCCGCTGTTGCCTCTGTGGGATACTTTCCCCAGTCGTAAGGGTGGCGGAACTTATGAATGGCCAGTGGTACGTGCGTGTCGCCCCAGGCCGTTGACCTGCTGCAGCGGGCGCGTGGAGTGTACCCCGACCAGCAGTGGAGTGGGGAGTGCCGCGGTTCTGTTGCCGACGTCTGCTTGGCTTATGTGGTACGGGCGTGTTCTGTGTAGCCCCTCAGCGCTACGACACCCAATCAGTCAGACCCTTCCGTGCATCTCGCAACATTACAGACAAAAGGATATTCTTACATTATTTAAATACTCATTGATTACATGAATGATCTATTAGATACATTGGTAATAAAAGAATCTTTGTTCTAAAAAAATAAAATTATACACCCTAGTTTTCTACACATACAACATCAACATTTATCCCTTTTCTATATACAGCCCATACTTGTGCTATTGATTGTACCTGTCGTCCCTCATACAAAACATGAAAGTGTTAAAAAAAAAACAAAAGGAATAATAAGCAATCTATACAGCTCATAATTACAATATCCAACAGTAGACTACTCTAACATCCTAACACAATAAACATCTTAGAAACTGATGACTCTAAATCTACAACATAAAATGCACCTTTGTGCTTGTGAAAGACTGAAATTAATATCTCTTTATATATTTTACCTTTTTATTATATATAACAACATTTCTAGGACATGTATGTACCACCCACATGATGTCAGATCCTGACCTGCCATCGACGTTCATCCAAACCAAACAATAACACAATAATGTTTTCGTTATGGATCGGTAGCATCCCCTTTACAGGAGTGTGCGCATTGATCACACTACTCTACGACTCTCACTCACCAGACATCACATTTTCCTTCTCATTCAACCCATTACTACACTAACAGAATTGGTCTAGAAGTCAGCTAACCTTAACACCACCACAATCATGACAACATACCATACCTTTGCTCCCTTATACTCAACCACATAACACATGAAGCTGTTTCGGAGATAGCTTTCCAGTCTCCGAATTCGTCCTTTCACTCTGGCACCTCTCTCCACTGGCTTACCTCTGCATTCTCTTTACCGATTATTCATCCTGCTAAATATCAACTTAGAATTGCGACATTTCATCTAAGAACAAAAAATACACAAATTATTCATCCTGCAAAATAACTGTACACATTCTTGGTACCGTTTTGATTAGTTATACTGGTACCAGGCTTCAACAACAAAAACAAAAATTACTTTTTTTTTCATGTTGCAAATGTTATGGTAAGAATTAGATTTACACTTATATTACATCTTACGTCAGTATTCCACAACGTTCACCATCTGGATCTCATACTCCCTTTATGTCCCTTCACGTTGTGCAGTTATCCTCATCTCTTCATTCGTATTTCGGCTCTCCGTCCGTCCATTACTCCATCATTTCCTGGTCTTCCTTCGCCATTCGCATCAATCTCGATTGCAGAATACACAGGCCTCTCTGTAACATACATCTAAGACATCTCCACATTATTAGTTCTACTCACCTTTATTTACAACTGTTTCATCACGTCGAATCTCTCTTTATTAATCACACTGCTTCACGTCGCTTCTCTCCTTAAATATCACCTTTATCCACTACTATTTATCACGTCGCTTCTCTATCTACCATCTTTATCGACTCATTAATCATCACGTCGTTTCTGCTTGATCCTTATTCATATGACAAAAAATACGTACATACACCACTCTGTCGACTCCTGTTCATGACTCATTCGACCAGTCTATTCCGTCATACTTCCTGACATCCCGCCTGAAAATTCTTGTGTTCGATTTGACCCTGCACAACGTTACACACCACATATAAATACACTGACTATCTACCATAAATTGCCTACTTTCGATCTATCCTTAACTTTTCCATAATTTGATGTTAGAAATGTGATGAAGCCCGTGAGATTGTTTTCCCTTGATCGTCTCAATCAGTACAGCATTTTCATGGACAATCCGCCTCACTCTGAATGGTCCACTATGCACAGTAAAGAATTTGCTAGTTAGGAATCTAAGCTTACATGAAAATTAAATGTGTGCAGAGAATATACAAGCTGGGAGAGATGGGACAGCCCAAGTGTTAGAAACTTTGGTGCTAGTGGCCTCTTTCACTAACACCAGATTCCGAACAACCATACACAGCACCTCATTATAACTGTCACCACGACTATGACATACTATAGATCAGATGGCATCTAATTTAAAATCTTCGATCACATTACTGATGTTACCTGTAACAGCAGTATAAACGTACCCTATTCCATGCAGTTCACAATGTTTACTTTTTACATTACGTGTTAAGTACCTGCAATAGTCAAATCAGACTAATTAAACTGGACTCATTGGCATTATTACATAACATTTTCTTTTTTTTTTAGCAACTGTTTTGTTTTGAGGAAACAGTCCTTTTACTTTACTGTCCCAAATAAAAATTTGTAAATTTTGCTCTGAGAGACCAGCCTAACAGATGCCATTACTGGTGTTTTATTCTCTGATCAGAAGTATGGTATTTGCATTCCTACGTATCAGTAGAGTATGTCTGCTACATAGACAATTTTCAGTGCCAGCGGCATGTGTTTTAAGGCAAGATGCTAAGGGCTGATATGTTGGATTAGTTTCTCCTATCTATCAATCTCTTACGACAAGAAAGAAATGCCAGGATTCCATGCTCTCCTGTCATTCTGATAGTTTCTGCCGTTCCTATCCTCGACTCTGTCTGACCTATGAGTCGTGTCTCCGTTCACAATGTTGCTCTCATTACCCAGTTCCTGTGACAATTGTTCAAATGACGCAGAATCGTCTACGCCTCTGCCTGCTATCGCTATATCTCTGCGCAATTTCACTGGCAGCTTTGTTATACAGATCCTAATGAACTCCCCAGGTTCGTATGGCACATCCAAATACCTATTTCGTCTCAGCATTTCGTGATAGCACGCCACTGGATCTCTTATACTACCTTCGTTACAATTTGGCATCATCAACATGCTTTGCGTAACCTGGTCCTGCTTACTTTTCGACCAGAATTCATTCAAATAGCTACTACAGTCTTTAATAACTTCCTGCATTTTCGCTCTAGCGTCGTCCCTCAAATGGTTACACACCATCTTCATTTTGAGGAGCTGTCCCCACGATGAAGGTAATGAATCTTGAAATTGAGACAGCCTTGGACTATACCCAGTTGGGTTTGCCACCTGTTTTATCCGACACAACCGTTCTTCTGACTCTCTGAATTCGTCTTCCTTTTTCTGCGTATTTTCGTTTTTTGAATTTATCTCACTCTCCCTCTGCAATCTACCTGGTGGTGTGTCACCTTCGCTACTGCACGCTAATTGAAACTGTGCTAGTTCTTCCCTATGTTTCCTACTTATTTCTAATTGCGCCTCTTTAAGCTGTAATAGTGATTATATCTCCCCCTGGTTGGCATAAACCTCTCTCTGCGTACTGTCAGAGCCTGTCTCGCCTCTTATACTGATCTTTTCTACATCTGCACTAATCGTATTCATTCTCACCACTACCTCCACAACTTCATCCCTGTGTTTATTTAGCGCCACTTCGTGCCGTGTGACTTGAGCTTCCACGCTGTCTAATGCCCCTTGTTTATCTGCAAGTAAGTCCTCCACTATCTCTTTGATTCGCTCATCTGGCAACACATCCCTACGTTCTGTAATATCACTCTCTATTGCAATTATTCGTACCTCCAAATTATTGGCTTTTTTTTTTCACGGCGTCACATACTTGCTTCAACGCAGCCAGATTCTTCTCCCCCTCACCTAACCGATTATTAACTGTGGGCAGACGCTCATCGATAACTGAGAGTAGCTTCCTCATTGCCTCTTTATTTCCCTTATCCATTGCCTCCAATCTTTCCTTATTTGCTTCCAGTATTTCCTTAGTCTCCCTATCTCTCTCCTTATTATCTCTATCCATCGCTTCCAATCTTTCCTTATTTGCTTCCAATCTTTCCTTATTTGCTTCAAATCTTTCCTTATTATCTTTATTCATCGCTTCCAATCTTTCCTTATTATCTCTATCCATCCTCTGTAACAACTGCAGTTGCACACTATCATTTGCTACTTTCGGTGCGCTCACCTCGTTCGCCTGAGAAACCGTAGCTTCGCTAAGGGTAGCTGCACTTTCACTGGATACCTGACCTAGTCCCGGCTCGCCCGCGTCGTCGGGAAAAGCCCCCGATTGTGAACAATGCCCGCCGCTCAAAGGATCACCTAGCCGCGGTCGACTGCACAATTCGGCCCCTTGCGCGTGTTTGCCGTTCCCGCTCATTAGCCCATGGTCGACACCTACTTCCTGCTGCACTGCTACGTTCACCCCAGAATCGCTATTCACCATGCTGACTACACTTTTCGACTGCAACCTAGTTACTACAGACATTACGCAAAAAAAAGTATACAACGATCTTCCAGCCTTGGACGGTATAGCAATTAATTACATAAAAATATAAAAGATACTCACCAATCCAGAAATAAATTGCAAACAGAAAAAATTTTACTTCTTAGCGCTATCACAATATATTCCATCAAAATAAAAAAAATCTTAACAGCAAACTCTAACAGCAAAATATCCTGGCAGGGTCGAAATTATGAGAGGCACCCACATGCCTTGCTCATACTGTGGCATCAAGCAGTCAGGCCTGCAAGATGAGTGGTCTGCCAAGCAAGTGGATTCATTCTTATTAATCGAGTAACATGAACTCTCGTACTCACAATTTAGTTACAAATTATCCTCCTATAAAAATATTACGCAACGGGAACGCACATCTGACTATCAGTGATTTACAGAACTCTGACTGTTCACTACGCACTGGCAATACCACATTTTCTTTTTGTCTTTTATTTAACGGCTTTTATCAACACGTGGCCACCGCACTGAATATGAATGGCGCACACATTATAAATTCGGGACATCATGACAACATACAATTCGAAGGAAAAGTCCACCAATCTTTTTCTCTTCACTATCTTATTTATTCCGATAAATTCTATAACCTAAACATAGAAATTCTATTACCTACAACAATAACACATGAGAAATTCCGCCCAGTGGGCATGGCTTTACATTGGTGAATCTCTATATTATGGTCTCGTAATTATTTAACGCTACAGTGCACTTTCTGGATAGGCTGGTGGATCTTTTATTACACCTCACACTTCGACCCTCACAATCATCATCACGAAACTTTCCTCCAGACCGAGCGGTACCGAAGGAACAAGCATAACCCACTAATCTTTTGAAACTACCTTGCTACTCTCCCATGCAAACCACACATACCCAAATTACATGACAATGCACCACACTACGACATGGAATACCAACATTAAATAGTCACAACACTATCACTTTCAGCTTTCCCACTTCAATTAGTATTTATCCCAGTTTCACACGACACTGCCCCCGTTTGTAATTCTACTTTCCTACTATGAACTCTGGAGATATTTGCACGTCTTCCTGTGCAATGCAAGCCAAGTGGCGTTGCTGGATAGACGGCCGACTCACCTTGCTTTTCCTACTATGAACTCTGGAGATATTTGCACGTCTTCCTGTGCAATGCAAGCCAAGTGGCGTTGCTGGATAGACGCCCGACTCACCTTGCTTCTCTCTCAGAGTTTGAATCTAGCGTCACACGGAATCATATCATGCAAAGTAATATTAAGAACATATTCATCACACATGCGAGTCCTCAACTGATACCATGGACGAGTACTTCTCTTTATCCTTTGTCTCATACACAGATTGAGACTCACACAATACTCACTACGTGGAAGTACTCGTCTCTAATTTCAAGTCCTGCACACGCCATTTCTTAAATATTTCAACTTATGGTACACACGCTATTTCTTAAATATTTCAACTTATTGTACACACGCTAGTAATTCGGCTTAACTTAAGCACACGGAAGTATTTCAACTTATTGCTACACGTGGTTTCATTGTGACCGTTGGTCACTTCCGAAGATTACTACGATCCCATTAATATTACCTGCCTGACATTTAATTCACCCCACAAAAGTTCCTGAAATAGAGAAATTATTATTTCAAACTACTCTTAAATATTCCACATGCATACTCTGTCTCCACTCTTTTGTCATTACGGAGCACAACTAAAACAGGTCTTAACAGCACAAGATCCAGTGGCAGAGTGCTGAAACATGGCTGTTCTTTAGGTTCTCTCACACCTCTGTCGAAGTGGGGAGGCACCTTGCTACCCTATTGGTCAGCCACATTTCAGGCGCTCAAAGCTCAGGTAAATTTCATCTCTTTGGTCCCACCAAAGGTGGCCAAAGGATCGTCTCAAAGATGATCATATCTTCACATTCACTATCTGCGGTTAGCAGACGACCATACATTCATTTATTTCACAGATCTCACCAAACTGGATGTAGGGATTTATTTTGTGGGAGTGCACATGTGATCAATTAAATAAATAAATTGTCATTCTTTCCCACACTTGTATCCGGCTTCGCTGTATTAATTGACATTGAGTTATTTTACAGAAAAAATGTGTTGTTCTGACAAAAATAATGAAGTATGTTGTACCTATTTTCAATGTCGGGCGGTACTGTACCCTTTCAAGGTTAAAAATGGAGTGTTGTAATGGTGATGATTTGGTCATACATATTTATTCTTATATAACTGACCCTGCTGTCTGAAACAACTATGAGGGGTAGTAATTATTATGTAGACATTAGGTGCCATGAATTGTAGTGGTCGCTCATGCATACCCAGTTTATGTTGGGAGGGCGCCAACTATTGTAGCATGGCGTCATAGAACGGGTGCCAATTGTAATCTCTTTGTCAGTTCCGTGCGAAAAAGGTCGAGGGAAGTATATAATGAAGAGGCATTAAAGCAAAGTATTATCTGTAGCTGCATTATCTGCATCTACATTTCCCCTCTTTACGGTTTGTGCCATATGTTACAGTGTTCAGATCGTTATTCAGCACGCAGTACTGATGATGACACCGGATTGTGTAAGTATACATAGCTGACAGTTTGAAAAGTATTATGTTTCGCAAATCTTGCAGTCACACAACATACAATATTTTTTCACACACAAAGGAAGAACATTATTCACTAGACGAAAATAAAGACATGGTGCATCAGCCTTTTCATACCGCAAGGTTTTAACACAACTCTTTTTCCGTGTGATCCTCCTACGTTCTGCGCCTCGCATCGCGTACTGACAACTACAAAATAATGGACCTGCACCTGGCAATACTCTACTTCGCATTAAAAATGGTTCAAATGGCTCTGAGCACTACGGGACTTAACATCTGAGGTCATCAGTCCCCTAGAACTTAGAACTACTTAAACCTAACTAACCTAAGGACATCACCCACATCCATGCCCGAGGCAGGATTCGAACCTGCGACCGTAGCAGCAGCGCGGTTCCGGACTAAAGCGCCTAGAACCGCTCTGTCACAGCGGTCGGCTTACTTCGCATTCAGAATCCTCGATATTCGAAACCAGGAACTTCAAATTCTTGGTTTTCTTAAACGCTTTACGGAGGACAAAAGAAATTATTTGTAACTTCAATTAAATTTGCTCACGTAACAAGAAGTATATCATTTAATAAATTTTCCGTAGATGCTTAGTGAAGTATGATGATATTAAAAAGGAAAACGCTTCCTAATTTTCTGAAAAATTATATTTATTTTGTCAAAAACCGGCTTTTGGCTTCTGAGGCCATCTTCGGGTGACAACTGAATGTCGTAAATACAGATAAACATGATGTGTGACTAACACATATGTTATTTACACAGAAAAAACAAAAGTGATGAAGCGTTTACGTAGGATACATTAGAAAAAATATGACAATAATTACATTAACTTTAAAAGGGGGTAAGCATGGTTTTTATGTGGAGATATTTATAACAAATGAGTAGAAATAAAATTAATTTATAGTTTGAAACTGGTATTTGTAACGAAAACTTAATTTTACAAGGGAGAAAATGGAAACTTAGTCTGATTATTTAATACTAGGGTGGCATTCTGTGTCATGTGTTTGTTGATTTCCATTATTTCCAGTAGGGTAATTTTTTGATTTCTTTGACAGGATGTGGAAGTTCCCATTCCACAACATATGTATTGTTCTCTGCTAAAAGATCAACAGCAAAGGTCGAATCTTTCTAATTTAATCACCAGTTTCTCTCATGTTCTGCCCGACTGACCAATATTCACTATTTTTACAATGCTTGCAAGTCAGGCAGAGTGTGGCAGTTACGCTACATGAACATGAGCGAAGCTGGCAGTTAAAGAAGGAAGATTCCAACTTTGCTGATCATCTTTTAGCAGAGGACCATCCATATAATGTGCAATGTTAAGTTTTACATTCCGTGAAAATGAAAAAAAAGGAGGAAGAGGAACCTGCTCGAAATAATGGAAGTCAACAAACACGAGGCACAGAATTCCAGCCTAGTATTAAATCATCAGAATTAGTTTCCATGTTCTTTCTTGTCAAATTGAGTTTCCGTTAGAAATATCAGATTCGTACTGTAAATTCGTTTTATTTCTCATCATTTGTTGTATGTATTTCCACATAAAAATTTTGTTTGCCCTCTTTTTAAGATAATGTAATGATTGTAATATTTTGCTTGTGTGTCATATGTAAACACTTCGTCACTTCTGTATTTTCTGTAGAAGTAATATCTATGTAAGTCGCACGTCATATTTATCTGTGTTTGCGACAGTTTTTTCTGCTATTTTCCATGGGAAGAATAACAGAAGGAAGAGGATGATGATTTGGGAATGGATTTTAAACAGGACATGAGGACCATATAATTTGGTTGACATTTAACTCAGTAATAAGTAACAGATGACGTCAAGAAGTAACTAGGACTGTCTGAAGGCAAAACTGATTACGTTGCGGAACGACTTTCATCACTGTTTTCCAAAGCAGATACTAATACTAGACAGAATAAATACAAAAATATGTAAAAAATTGTCCACGCAACCTGTAAGTACAGTTCAAAACATTACTACTTAATAGGAAATAGCAACCACCAGAACTGTTTATAACCTATAGGCACAGTGACAAAAATGTAAATAAAATAGCTAACATATGTACATATTCCAGGCCACTGATGATGCCTTGCAGAAAATAAAGGCGAAACGCGTATGGCACTAAAATTGTGTTTTATTCAGTTGCTGTCAGACGGTCCATAAGTAAAAACTATCAATATACCGTAATATTACACGCAACTGAAGAAGACAGGACTACAAAAGTTGAAGATGACAAAAACAAAACTTAATGTGACCTCGCGCTGTATGTCATCAGGAGACTTTTTGAAGGCACTGGAATTTTTATTCCGTGTTTCTGTATATTATACAGTTAGTAAATTCTCGCCCGATACCTGCGAAACTATCCGAAATCCAGAAACAGGAGAGTACAAGGATTGATTTGGTGCAACTAGAAGACTTTTGGTCTGTAACTGTCATCGGAGAAGGAAACTGACAGCTCTCTATAAGTTATCTTGTTCAAATCCGGACAAAAGCTACTCGTCCAGACTTTAAATTTTGAAATGAGCTCTTTCGGTTCGAAGTCTGGTATTGAGAGCGCATTAAAACCTCTTTGCTGCTGTCATTGTTACGTCCCTGTCTCTGTAATGCTTCATTACGTCATACACCATCGGTTCACCTATATGGAGCTGCAAAGTTTCACTCTCTAGTAATTTTACCACCCGATCCGTTCTTGACACGTCGGAGGCAAACCCACGACTGAAAACGGAACAAGCGTAATATGAGGCTTGGGCCTCATACTAGCATTTGACGTCGCAGGATTTTCCACGAGTGTTCGTTCACGTGGTGCGTGAGTGCGTGGTGGCTCACGCTAGTTTGTCTCTACCCGTGGGCACTCATCTTCAAGCGAAAGGCCCCTATGTCGATTTGACGGCAAGGCCTCTGACGATATTTTCCTCTGTGGAGTTAGAGTGTGTACGACAAGCAATTTAGCAGACGAGTCGAGTGTGGGAATTTGGGCGAAGCGGGCGGCGCTCTCAGTGGTTTCGATCCGAGCAGCTCGGCCGCGGGTTTACACTTGAGCTATTCTGGTGCGGTGTGGGGGCGGGCTGTTAGGCGGCGGCCTCCTTTATTTACAACTTAACGAGCGCCGTAAAGCCGCCCTAGTCGTATTTCTCCGGCGCCGCTCTTGGCGTTAATGAACCTTATATCACGGTAAGCCGGCGCTCCTCCGTAATCCTAACCATAATGTGAACCTAGTGCGGCGCAGAGTTACGGCGCAAACAGGTGACGCCGTGGACCGCGGCGTCTTCTGCCATTACGGACGGCTCTTATGTCTTGCTGCTGGCGGCCCCGATTCTGGTACAGAGAGGGCGCGTGGGAAAAGAGGCAAGGAGCTCGGATGCAGGTCCTGCTGTCACTTCAGTATCCGCTATACTAAATCTTTACTCGTCTCGAAATCGGCTATTGTTTCTGTCGTTAGAAGGGCGTCCTAACTTCACAGTGCCACCTGGTTCCAAGGACAGAAAGGTAGTGCGTGCCATTTGTTTCCGATTTGTGTAAGCTCTATTCTGTGTGATTTCGCGAATTAGTTCTCTGTTTTTCTGAGAAGGAGACAGGGTCCCATCTCGACATTCATGTAAACCAGTGTGGGACTAAGATAAAAGACAAACGCTGCATACATATTTCCCGTGTTGACAAGCCATACATTACGAAGGCGTACATAGTATGTGACAAGTAGGCTAAGTAATTATGCAGGATAGATTATCATTTAATAACGAAACCCCTACTGGAATTAAGGTGCGCTGCCTAGCTTTTGCAGACGATTTTCCTTCAGTTCAATACATAAACAAATAAATTTCGTGACAAATATTTAAAATTATACCAAAATACATACAGATGAAAGTAGATAAAATAGTGCGAATTACCGTTGGCCAATAAATACAAACGTAAAACACTATATTGCAATAGTAAGATCAGAATCTCTGTGACCGTAAGGATGCTTAACAATATACTCCAAGCTGGACAGAATAGAGACACTTGAAAGGCGGAATATTAGAAAATACTGAGAGCAATATATACTAAAGATGGTTTGCATGAGAATTACTGAGCAGATGTATCAAAATATACGAAAAAGTAACAGAAGTAATGGCAAAGTGGAGGTTAACTTTTTTCGATCCTTACCAGTATAGAAATAAGAAAATATCATAAAAAATAACATTAGAGAAAGAATGAGAAGAGTGGATCAAAATGGACAGATGAAAGGAAAAGGTATTGGAAAAATAACAAATGTAGATGAAGAATTGAGTTTGGTTCAAAATGGCTCTGAGCACTACGCGACTTAACTTCTGAGGTCATCAGTCGCCTAGAACTTAGAACTAATTAAACCTAACTAACCGAAGGACATCACACACATCCATGCCCGAGGCAGGATTCGAACCTGCGACCGTAGCGGTCGCTCGGCTCCAGAGTGGAGCGCCTAGAACCGCACGGCCACTCCGGCCGGCGGAATTGAGTTTCACAGTTTGACTCACACTGGACAGCGTTTATTGGTAGTCAGCTACAGCCCATCAGACAAGTGCCCTTGCATTACCCTGAATAATCACAGCATGTGTCAAGTCATTTTATCAGGTGGTGGCACTATTTTTAAATGGAAAATTTATTCTAATTTTGTAGATAACACTGAGCACCTGAGGTTATTGATAAAGCCAAAATGGCTGTGCTTCTAATGAGTCACTAGCATTGACCACTGTGGCAATCCGTGTTTTATGTGGTATTAGAAGCATATCGCAGGTAGAGAGTAACTTTCACGTCATTCCTATTATTATCGATTGTCATTTATGTATAAGATTAACGTGAAAACTATATCTGACGATACTGCACGATATTGCAGTTCCTTTGCTGTTCGAAATACGATGCAAAGAACTGCGGCGATTTCATGTGTTATCAAATACATGAAATGTATTCGCTGTTGTGGAGATGGGCAAACTTCAACCGTGGAATGAAATGGTGGTAGTGGGAATTTGTGCTGCATTGAAACTCTAACATGGATTTCCCACCTATCTACATCTACATCTACATCTACATTTATACTCCGCAAGCCACCCAACGGTGTGTGGCGGAGGGCACTTTACGTGCCACTGTCATTACCTCCCTTTCCTGTTCCAGTCGCGTATGGTTCGCGGGAAGAACGACTGTCTGAAAGCCTCCGTGCGCGCTCTAATCTCTCTAATTTTACATTCGTGATCTCCTCGGGAGGTATAAGTAGGGGGAAGCAATATATTCGATACCTCATCCAGAAACGCACCCTCTCGAAACCTGGCGTGCAAGCTACACCGCGATGCAGAGCGCCTCTCTTGCAGAGTCTGCCACTTGCGTTTATTAAACATCTCCGTAACGCTGTCACGGTTATCAAATAACCCTGTGACGAAACGCGCCGCTCTTCTTTGGATCTTCTCTATCCCCTCCGTCAACCCGATCTGGTACGGATCCTACACTGATGAGCAATACTCAAGTATAGGTCGAACGAGTGCTTTGTAAGCCACCTCCTTTGTTGATGGACTACATTTTCTAAGCACTCTCCCAATGAATCTCAACCTGGTACCCGCCTTACCAACAATTAATTTTATATGATCATTCCACTTCAAATCGTTCCGCACGCATACTCGCAGATATTTTACAGAAGTAACTGCTACCAGTGTTTGTTCCGCTATCATATAATCATACAATAAAGGATCCTTCGTTCTATGTATTCGCAATACATTACATTTGTCTATGTTAAGGGACAGTTGCCACTCCCTGCACCAAGTGCCTATTCGCTGCAGATCTTCCTTCATTTCGCTACAATTTTCTAATGCTGCAACTTCTCTGTATACTACAGCATCATCCGCGAAAAGCTGCATGGAACTTCCGACACTATCTACTAGGTCATTTATATATATTGTGAAAAGCAATGGTCCCATAACACTCCCCTGTGGCACGCCAGAGGTTACTTTAACGTCTGTAGACGTCTCTCCATTGATAACAACATGCTGTGTTCTGTTTGCTAAAAACTCTTCAATACAGCCACACAGCTGGTCTGATATTCCGTAGGCTCTTACTTTGTTTATCAGGCGACAGTGCGGAACTGTATCGAACGCCTTCCGGAAGTCAAGAAAAATAGCATCTACCAGGGAGCCTGTATCTAATATTTTCTGGGTCTCATGAACAAATAAAGCGAGTTGTGTCTCACGCGATCGCTGTTTCCGGAATCCATGTTGATTCCTACATAATAGATTCTGGGTTTCCAAAAACGACATGATACTTGAGCAAAAAACATGTTCTAAAATTCTGCAACAGATCGACGTCAGAGATATAGGTCTACAGTTTTGTGCATCTGCTCGACGACCCTTCTTGAAGACTGGGACTACCTGTGCTCTTTTCCAATCATTTGGAACCGTCCGTTCCTCTAGAGACTTGCGGTACACGGCTGTTAGAAGGGGGGCAAGTTCTTTCGCGTACTCTGTGTAGAATCGAATTGGTATCCCGTCAGGTCCAGTGGACTTTCCTCTGTTGAGTGATTCCAGTTGCTTTTCTATTCCTTGGACACTTATTTCGATGTCAGCCATTTTTTCGTTTGTGCGAGGATTTAGAGATGGAACTGCAGTGCGGTCTTCCTCTGTGAAACAGCTTTGGAAACAGGTGTTTAGTATTTCAGCTTTACGCGTGTCATCCTCTGTTTCAATGCCATCATCATCCCGGAGTGTCTGGATATGCTGTTTCGAGCCACTTACTGATTTAACGTAAGACCAGAACTTCCTAGGATTTTCTGTCAAGTCGGTACATAGAATTTTACTTTCGAATTCACTGAACGCTTCACGCATAGCCCTCCTTACGCTATCTTTGACATCGCTTAGCTTCTGTTTGTCTGAGAGGTTTTGGCTGCGTTTAAACTTGGAGTGAAGCGCTCTTTGCTTTCGCAGTAGTTTCCTAACTTTGTTGTTGTACCACGGTGGGTTTTTCCCGTCCCTCACAGTTTTACTCGGCACGTACCTGTCTAAAACGCATTTTACGATTGCCTTGAACTTTTTCCATAAACACTCAACATTGTCAGTGTCGGAACAGAAATTTTCGTTTTGATCTGTTAGGTAGTCTGAAATCTGCCTTCTATTACTCTTGCTAAACAGATAAACCTTCCTCCCTTTTTTTGTATTCCTATTAACTTCCATATTCAGGGATGCTGCAACGGCCTTATGATCACTGATTCCCTGTTCTGCACATACAGAGTCGAAAAGTTCGGGTCTGTTTGTTATCAGTAGGTCCAAGATGTTATCTCCACGAGTCGGTTCTCTGTTTAATTGCTCGAGGTAATTTTCGGATAGTGCACTCAGTATAATGTCACTCGATGCTCTGTCCCTACCACCCGTCCTAAACATCTGAGTGTCCCAGTCTATATCTGGTAAATTGAAATCTCCACCTAAGACTATAACATGCTGAGAAAATTTATGTGAAATGTATTCCAAATTTTCTCTCAGTTGTTCTGCCACTAATGCTGCTGAGTCGGGAGGTCGGTAAAAGGAGCCAATTATTAACCTAGCTCGGTTGTTGAGTGTAACCTCCACCCAATTATTATTCACAGGAACTATCCACTTCTACTTCACTACAGGATAAACTACTACTAACAGCGACGAACACTCCACCACCGGTTGCATGCAATCTATCCTTTCTAAACACCGTCTGTACCTTTGTAAAAATTTCGGCAGAATTTATCTCTGGCTTCAGCCAGCTTTCTGTACCTATAACGATTTCAGCTTCGGTGCTTTCTATCAGCGCTTGAAGTTCCGGTACTTTACCAACGCAGCTTCGACAGTTGACAATTAGAATACGGATTGCTGCTTGGTCCCCGCATGTCCTGACTTTGCCCCGCACCCGTTGAGGCTGTTGCCCTTTCTGTACTTGCCCAAGGCCATCTAACCTAAAAAACCGCCCAGCCCACGACACACAACCCCTGCTACCCGTGTAGCCGCTTGTTGCGTGTAGTGGACTCCTGACCTATCCAGCGGAACCCGAAACCCCACCACCCTATGGCGCAAGTCGAGGAATCTGCAGCCCACATGGTCGCAGAACCGTCTCAGCCTCTGATTCAGACCCTCCACTCTGCTCTGTACCAAAGGTCCGCAGTCATTCCTGTCGACGATGCTGCAGATGGTGAGCTCTGCTTTCATCCCGCTAGCGAGACTGGCAGTCTTCACCAAATCAGATAGCCGCCGGAAGCCAGAGAGGATTTCCTCCGATCCATAGCGACACACATCATTGGTGCCGACATGAGCGACCACCTGCAGATGGGTGCACCCTGTACCCTTCATGGCATCCGGAAGGACCCTTTCCACATCTGGAATGACTCCCCCCGGTATTCACACGGAGTGCACATTGGTTTTCTTCCCCTCTCTTGCTGCCATTTCCCTAAGGGGCCCCATTACGCGCCTGACGTTGGAGCTCCCAACTACTAGTAAGCCCACCCTCTGCGACCGCCCGGATCTTGCAGACTGAGGGGCAACCTCTGGAACAGGACAAGCAGCCATGTCCGGCCGAAGATCAGTATCAGCCTGAGACAGAGCCTGAAACCGGTTCGTCAGACAAACTGGAGAGGCCTTCCGTTCAGCCCTCCGGAATGTCTTTCGCCCCCTGCCACACCTTGAGACGACCTCCCACTCTACCACAGGTGAGGGATCAGCCTCAATGCGGGCAGTATCCCGTGCAACCACAGTCGTAGTCCGATCGGGGGATGCGCGGGACGAGCTGGCCGTCCCCGACAAACCCCCATCCGGACCTCCACAGTGATACCCATTGGCAACAGCCTCAAGCTGTGTGACCGAAGCCAACACTGTCTGAAGCTGGGAGCGAAGGGATGCCAACTCAGCCTGCATCCGAACACAGCAGTTGCAGTCCCTATCCATGCTAAAATCTGTTGTGCAAAGAACGTCTGAACTAATCTACAGAGAGAGCAAACAAATCGACAAAATTTAAACGGTTATTAAAATACAAGATTGCCTAGTAAATGCAGTAATGCGGCTACTTGCGCACTGCTGACACACTGCTCGGCGGCGGAAGGAGACTACGCGATTTTACACTATTCAGGAACTAAAACGCGATGCTACAACTCTCAAATACTATAATACGCACGAAATTTATGAATTAAACAATGCAAGTTCCAAAAACACGCAAAGAAATTAAGAATTAAACTATGTAACAAATGAGTGAGCTAGTAGTATACGACTTGCTGCTGCAGCTGCTTATCCAACGGCGGCAGGGAGCACACTGACTGTGACCAACCGACACTGGCCGTTCAAAACAAAAACAGAAGACAAACGACTACGCGAATTTACACTATTGAGGTACTAAAACGCGATGCTACAACTCTCAAATACTATAATACGCCCGAAATTTATGAATTAAACAATGCAAGTACCAAAAACACGCAAAGAAATTAAGAATTAAACTATGTAACAAAGCGGTCGCCGTACTATTAGGCTATCCGCGTTCGATTTCTAGTCGGGCACAAGTTTTCATTTTTATCATCCCATTACACAGCTGATGGTTGATCATATTTCCAACTACGAATGCATTTCATGTATCCCTAACGATATTCAATCTGTATATAATGAGCAAGCAGTATTGGAAAACAAGGAGAAACTTGGAACGGGAATTAAAGTTCAGAGATAAGAATTTAAAAAATTGCGCCTAGTCTACTGTAATTCTGTCACAGACGGCATAGTACTTGGAAGGACAGTTGAGCCGAATGATCAGTGTCTTGAAAAGTGATTATAAGGTGAGGAGCAGTAAAAGTAAAACGAGGGTAACGGACTGCAGTCGAAATGAAGTCAAGCTATGCAGAGAGAATTATAATAGGAAATGAGACTCTTACCATAGTATATGAGTTCTTGTGTTTGGAGAGCAAACTAACTGACGTTGACCGAAGATGAAGGGATGTAAAACGCAGATTGACTACATCAAAAAGATTTTTCCTTAAACAGATAAATCGCTTGCGTCCAACATAAATTTAAATGTTGATTAGTTTTTTTAAATGTATTTGTACTGAATGTAGCTTTGTACAGAAGTGAAGCGTGAACAACAAACAGTTTAGACAAGAACACCCTACAAAGTTTTAAATTTAGTGTCACATATGAATGCTTGCAGATTAGATGGTGAAAAGTGTGTGTTGTGATTAAAGGCAGCGAACTACGCCCATAGGTAGTGATAAATAAGCCCTGAACTTTTAAGCTATGCACTTCGTATAATGCTTATGCGGAGGAAAACTATTTGGAAATGCAGTCTGACTGGTAATGTTTAATAGAAATTTTCTCTCTCTCTCTCTCTCTCTCTCTCTCTCTCTCTCTCACACACACACACACACACACACACACACACACACACACGAGCGGGAGGGCGTGCGCGGGCAAGAACACGCACACGTACGCATACTTTCATAATCCGATGCAGCTGAAAAATGGGCTCGCATAGCTTGTATTTGAATACCAAGCAGTGAGTCCTGTCTCATCAGGAAAGTGGTTAAGAACTGAGCAAGTGTTAGTTCATTGCTTATGGTGTTCAGCTGTGATAATGAAATTGGCTCCTCAGTTTTGCAGTCATTGACTTTACGGGGTTAGTTAAGCCATCAGAATGAACATCTAATTTATAAACATCATTTCCACCTAATACCACAATAATAAGCAGGATCAACTCGAAGCTATTTAGCAAGCAGCTACCGTAAAATCAGCATACGTCGACCTATCTCGTCTGCAGCTGTAACCTGATAGCATGCAAAGAGAAGCAACTTACTACAAATGTTTTGTGACTGCAACTCAACAAGTGGTTTCCAATACATTAGATATTCATGGGCCGTGAGATGAATTCACAATACTCACGAAACTGACGGCCATGCAATGTGGCACTACCGTGCATAACTAACAGAGAATGACACGTTTTGGATCGAAATAATTCCGAAAGATGTTTGTAAACAAACATCTGCGTTATTACCAAATGAAGGGAATTCTTTAAAAGCCCATAAAGCAACAAATATAAAGTTCAGTCTCACAATGAATGAGCGAAATATACTCAAACAAAAGAAAGACACACCATGAAGGAAATATCGGAATGAAACAGAAGTCGGTCATGAAAATGTACATGTACAGATAAACAAATGATTGCAATTTAAGAAAAATTGGATGACTTATTCCAGAAGAAAGCTTGACAAATTGAGCAAATCAATAGCACGTTGGTCCACCCCTGACCGTTATGCAAGCAATTACTCGATAGAGTTGTTGGATGTCCTCCTGAAAAATAGCGAGCCAAATTCTGTCCAACTGTCGCACTAGATAGTCAAAATCCCGAGCTCGTAGTGGGCCCTGCCCATAATGCTCCACAAGTTCTCAGTTGGCGAAAGATTCGGCTATCTTGCTGGCAAAGGTAGGATTTCGCAGTCACGAGTTAAGCACTAGAAATTCTGGCCATGTGCGGGCGGGCATTATATTCCTGAAATATAAACGCCCAGGATGGCTTGCCATGAAGGGCAACAAAACTAGGCGTGGAATACCGTAGACGCATCGCTCTGCTGCGGATGAGAACCAAACGGGTCCTGCCGTTAACAGGAAGGCTGGTTGGCGATGCGTACGGCGTGCAATAGGCAGGTTGGTATTCCATCGCTGTTTGGGGCGCAGTCAAGATGTTATCCCATCGCTTTCCGGGGCGTTTTCAGACTTCGGCCTGAAACATCATTGACGGAAGTAGAATTTTACCCAGTGATGCTTCACGCTTCGAAATGAGCCCCGATGACCAAAGATGTTTCTGGAGACGCCCCAGACAGCAATAGG
Source organism: Schistocerca nitens (assembly GCF_023898315.1). Taxonomy (NCBI): domain Eukaryota; kingdom Metazoa; phylum Arthropoda; class Insecta; order Orthoptera; family Acrididae; genus Schistocerca; species Schistocerca nitens. The sequence goes on along the minus strand of NC_064614.1, from coordinate 926,923,898 downwards.
CTAACAACCTGGGACACCAACCTCATTGTTCCAGGTCATACGGCCCGACATCCAGAATTGATGGTCAGGAATGCCATTTCTCTTCCTAGCAAGACCCTTTCGGTTGTTGCCCGCAGCACACTTACAGCACGACGGTACGTCGGCGATATTTTACGCCCAGTTTTGCTGCCCTTCACGTCAAGCCATCCCTTACATTTCAGCAAGATACTGACCGCCCGTACACGGTGAGAGTTTCTACTGTTTATCTACGTCCTTTCCCCAATTAAGAAGAACGTTGGGGGCAGTATGGGCAGTGTCCCCCAGACTGCTCAGGAATCTGACGCTCTAACGCCACATTTGGACAGAGTTTGGCACTATATCCCTCAAGAGGTCATTCAAAATTCTATCAATTAATACCAAGCGAGTAACTGTTTGCATAACGGCCAGAGGTGGACCATCGCGTTACTGAGTTGCTCATCTGAGAAGCTCTTTCCTTTGAATAAATTATCCAGTTTTTCAGAAATTGTAATCGTTTGCTCGTCTCTACAAGTGCATTACTTGTAGCGATTCCCGCTCCATTCATATAATTCTTTCATGGGGCGTCACTTTTTTTCGGAAGTACAGGTTCATAGTACACGACTTTAAACGAGACTATAACTCTTTCGTAACTTGGGAGAAAATAATAGCTTTGAATTTACAGCACGGAAGGTTGAACAGATAATATACATTACTATAATCAGCTTCCATTCAGTCAAGTTTGAGTCACCTAAGGGTTAGCGTTTCATAGTGTGGATGGCTACTGTTACATCCCTAATCATGGGATAATCGAGAGGAAGTAGTGCCATACTAGCATAACTACTTCATCTAAGCTACACCAAACCAAATAACCGAAATGATCTCATTCGATTCTTTCGCCATTGTAGCTCTCCACACCAACACAGATTGTCTCCAGACAAAGCTACCCTCCCGAGAGGGAACAAAGAACAGAACTCCTCCAAATACGGCACCAGGAACTGGAATCCTCGACATCAGAACACATATTGGCGAATGTCGTTTCAAACAAGTACGGCCTCGTGGCCTCTAACCCGCGAAGGCTTCCAATTGGTTAAAGACAAACTAACTCCCCAAAGATTCAAAATCGCCTCAGTAAACATGCAAATAGGTTGCTGAAATAGCTTGTATTCATAAAATCAAAGCTGAGTATAGCAGATAAGCTTAAAGTTTTGCAAAGGTAACTGTTACGACCTACTAAAAGCAAAACCCAGATAAGTTTAAAGTATTGCAAAGGTAACTGTTGCGACCTACTAAAAGCAAAACCCAGTTGGAAGGACTGAAATTGCTGAATGAATAGGCAACTTTAAGTGGGTGTATCAGATAACTCATGAGTAGGTGGTACTGAATAGAGTTTGGGGAGAAAGAGATATACAGCACAGCTCGATTATAGAAGGGTCCAGTTGACAGGACACATCCTCAGGCATCAAGCAGTTGTCAGTATGGTAATGGAGAAAAGTGCAATGGGGGAAGGGATTGTCGACAGAGACCAAGGCTTCTGACCGCAGCTGGTTCAGTTGGATGTAGGCTGGACTAATTATGCATAGATGAAGAGATTTGCCTAATATAGACTAGCGAGGGGAGCTGCGTAAAATCAGTCTTCTGACTAAAGACCACAACAACAAAATCTGACGCTTAACACTCGGATAACAAAGATTGCTACGCGTTGAGAACGCTCGAGTGATCGTCTCCTCAAAACTGGCATTGATGCCGTCAATTGGCTCGAAAGCCGTCCTCCCACGGAACGTGAGAATGTACTTGGACGAAGAGCTGGTGACGTCACAGCTTGTAATCCTCGTTCCACTACATCGCGGAGCGTGAAACAGAGATTCTGGAATATTAGATTTTTGCACAGTAACGTGGCCAGTGTGAAGCGACATCGTCTTTCTTCTCAGGCATGAAAGAGGAACCGCCATATCGCATGGCGTTAAAAATCGTATTTTTTGAGTTTTCTTTTTCATAGAGTTCGTAGCACTGATATAAACTTTATCAAAGCATCAACAAATTGAGGATCTCCCGAAAACGCTTCGTTTCAGCGACTATTTGTTATAATAAAATGACGGGAAACTGTATGCTTCCTGTGGCTGATGTGTTAAATGATACAACCTGTGTGCTATGGCGGTATACCGTTTAAATGCTACTGCGTAATGAAGATCTTACAAAAGCGCGCCTTTTTGGTATCATAGTGTTATCTTGAAGCTGCGAGAAAGGAGGACAGGCGCTCCCATGTGCGGAAGCAGGGACGATAATGAGGGCAGACGAAACTAGGAGAGATATCGTTACATGAAGTAAACAGTAAGGGGAAAGCCTTGCGAAAATGCAAAAACCCCCAGACGCGGCCTCAGGGCGCTAGTTGCTCTTCAAGGAATTAACATGTAACTTCATATGTCGTCTAGACGCTACGGTAGGTTGCCACCGTTGAACTTTGTAACCAACAGGCACGTATTAGCATATAAAGCCAGCTTGATACCAGCCCTGAGAACAGCAACGTCAGTAGGCTCACAAGGGATAGAAAGAGAGTGAAAACGCCAGAAAACTGTTAACCTAGCAGTCCCTACTCTGGGGAGCCCGAGGGGCGGGGCTAAATGGCGTATAACAATAATGTTGCAAGCCTTATTTGGCAGAGCAGTTACGTTTAGCTTTCAGCTGAACAATGTTGACACCAAATAAGGACTTAGTGCAACTTGATTAACAACCCCGCCTTAGGAGCAGTAGGGGGACCTAACTAAACCGTGATTGGCACGCGCCTGCAAGAGACCTGCGGGACTGGCTGGGTGGCTTTAAGTGAAAAAACAGTGCCCCAACGTGACTGTTTAAAACCCCTAGATTCCGCATTTTGGCGGAGTTCTCAGTCAGACGATCTGGGCGCCGAATCCGCGTCCGTCGACTCCAGCCTCGGTCCAGCTCCGCGTAAGTCTGCTCTCTGACTTGGAGTGCCTCAGTGAACAGTGTCACATTCAGTATGTTTTGTTTTGCAACTAAGCTGTTGCCTTAAGATGCTACTAGTGGTTAGCATCCACTCCTGGGACTTCTGCACTGGCTTCTGCTGTAGCAGTGTTATTCATGCTTTTTCTAACCCTAGAACTATCCTCCAGTGTATTAGTTAGTCCTGTCTGGATTAAACAACTATTTCAAAACCCTGTTTGTCCAAGAGTCTTCACAACGAGTTCCCTCCCAAGTCTCACCACCTGCATTTCTAGTAAATGCCTGTACCAGTGTTGGCTCAGATAGAAGAAAACAATCAAATGTCTTCTCTGTGAATTGTCCTTCTGCCTTCTCCTCTGAAATGCAGGATCTGCAACGAATAGACGCATGGTGCAGGGAATGGCAATTGGATCTCAATGTAGACAAGTGTAATGTGCTAGGAATACATAGAAAGAAAGATCCTTTATCACTTAGCTACAATATAGCAGGTCAGAAACTGAAAGCAGTTAATTCCATAAATTATCTTGGTGTAGGCATTAGGAGTGATTTAAAGTGGAATGATCATATACAGTTGATCGTCGGTAAAGGAGATGCCAGACTGAGATTCATTGGAAGAATCCTAAGGAAATTCAATCCGAAAACAAAGGAAGTAGGTTAAAGTACACTTGTTCGCCCGCTGCTTGAATATTGCTCACCAGTGTGGGATCCGTACCAGATAGGGTTGATAGAAGAGATAGAGAAGATCCAACGGAGAGCAGCACGCTTCGTTACTGGATCGTTTAGTAATCGCGAAAGCGTTACGGAGATGATAGATAAGCTCCAGTGGAGGACTCTGCAGGAGAGACGCTCAGTAGCTGGGTACGGGCTTTTGTTGAAGTTTCGAGAACATACCTTCACCGAGGACTCAAACAGTATATTGCTCCCTCCTATGTATATCTCGCGAAGAGACCATGTGGATAAAATCAGAGAGATTGGAGCCCACACAGAGGCATACCGACACTCTTTCTTTCCACGAACAATACGAGACTGGACTAGAAGGGTGAACCGATAGAGGTACTCAAAGCACCCTCCGCCACACACCGTCAGGTGGCTTGCGGAGTATGGATGTAGATGTAGATGTAGATGTACCGCTCGGGAGCGCAGACTGACCAGTAACCCCTTTCCTCCCTCTCCCACTTATGTCAGGACACTTTCCTCCCTCTCCCACCTATGTCAGGACACGACAGGCTTAACGCAGCGTTGATAAAGAGGAGCTCCAAACGTTCGCGTAACGTTGGCCTAACGGTAACAGAAACGTCCAGCGCCATCTGTTGATAACATTTATAGCTAGTTGCGAAAATTATATAGCCAGTTTTTCTCAATACTTGTTGTGATGTTCTGTCGTTGATTGTGTCCATGTAATATCATGCCAATGATTGTGAAACACTTTGTATTACCTTAGTTTAGTGAGTCACGTAAAGCATTGTGTCTTGTTCGTCAGAACGGTGTGAGAGTGGTCGGAAATCACTGTAGCAGACTAACTGTCGCCACATATCAGCAGTGACCGTCTCTGCTAGCCCTTACTGATACTTGAATACGTCGCGTTCCCTTGCAACGCCATTCGTCTACAGCGTAAACATCAGAGTCGCAGGCACACCACTGTCTGTTTGGCGAACACTTTGCGACGCGACCGGAGCAGCTCCACCTGCGGAAGGACGAAGTATGTCGGCCACTCTGCTCCCCATTTGCGGGGAAGCCGCATCAAGCAATAACACTCGAGGAGTCGCAGAGCGCGTACACGGCAAACACAAAGGCAGCGCACGGCTTCAAAAGCTGATGTCGCCGAGCGTGTCGGCAAACACGCGCCTGCGTGCCATCGCTGATATCGCGACCCGTTCCCACGCACACATAAACATTCAAACAGGCTAAATTTAGACTGCCGCTGTGCAAAGCTTTGTCGGCAAATATAGCAAGACGAGAGGGCAAATAACAATATTTGTCCGACTATTGTAACCACACGTAACGCGGAGCGCTAACATTGTAAAAAGGCCACTATTTCCGCGTACACAATGCGGTGGACTTACTAGGCAGCTAGTGCACAGCTCGCGAGCTCATTACGTTGTTCAGTAGAGCGCAAGCAGCACCGCACGCGCGTCCGCCTCGCCGCGTCTTCCCAAATCGGGCGTGCGCTTTCTAGTTCCCTCCGCCTAACTACTTCCTTCTTGCCATAATTGTAGCTCTTCAGTTTTTCTCTCCAATAATGAAATAGCCCTTATATTATTTAATTACAGAAATAGGAAGATTTGAGTTAAATGTCCCGCCGACGACGAGGTTCTCACACATGGAGGAGAAGCTCAGACTAGGGATGGCGGTTATCGCTGAAACAACGGCTTTCAGTTATACCGTTTTCTTTCAACGCAGGTTTAGCCTGAGTGTTAAAAGCGTTCAGAATAACCGGCTTCTGAAAAAACTGCTTTTCGGTTTTTCTTTGCTATTATTTCCTGTAATATATGTAGAGTACAGAGTTTCAGGGAGAGCATAAGGGAACAATTGACAAGAATAGGGGAAAGAAATACAGTAGAAGAAGAATGGGTAGCTTTGAGGGATGAAGTAGTGAAGGCAGCAGAGCATCAAGTAGATAAAAAGACGAGGGCTAGTAGAAATCCTTGGGTAACAGAAGAAATATTGAATTTAATTGATGAAAGGAGGAAATATAAAAATGCAGTGATTGAAGCAGGCAAAAAGGAATACAAACGTCTCAAAAATCAAATCGACAGGAAGTGCAAAATGGCTAAGCAGGCATGGCTAGAGGACAAATGTAAGGGTGTAGAGGCTTATCTCACTAGGGGTAAGACCGATGCTGCCTACAGGAAAATTAGAGAGACCTTTGGAGAGAAGAGAACGACTTGCATGAATATCAAGAGCTCAGATGGAAACCCAGTTCTAAGCAAAGAAGGGAAAGCAGAAAGGTGGAAGGAGTATATAGAGGGTTTATACAACGGCGATGTACTTGAGGACAATATTATGGAAGAGGATGAAGATGAAATGGGAGATGACATACTGCGTGAAGAGTTTGACAGAGCACTGAAAGACCCAAGTCGAAACAAGGCCCCGGGAGTAGACAACATTCCATTAGAACTACTGACAGCCTTGGGAGTGCCAGGCCTAACAAAACTCTACCATCTAGTGAGTAACATGTATGAGACAGGCAAAATATCCTCAGACTTCAAGAAGAATATAATAATTCCAATCCCAAAGAAATCAGGCGTTGACAGATGTGAAAATTACCGAACTATCAGTTTAATAAGTCACGGCTGCAAAATACTAACGCGAATTCTTTACAGACGAATGGAAAAACTGGTAGAAGCCGAGCTTCGGGATGATCAGTTTGGATTCCGTAGAAATATTGGAACACGTGAGGCAATACTGACCCTACGACTTATTTTAGAAGCTAGATTAAGAAAAGGCAAACCTACGTTTCTAGCATTTGTAGACTTAGAGAAAGCTTTTGACAATGTTGATTGGAATACTCTCTTTCAAATTTTGAAGGTGGCAGGGGTAAAATATAGGGAGCGAAAGGCTATTTGCAATTTGTACAGAAACCAGATGGCAGTTATAAGAGTCGAGGGTCATGAAAGGGAAGCAGTGGTTGGGAAGGGAGTGAGACAGGGTTGTAGCCTCTCCCCGGTGTTGTTCAATCTGTATATTGAGCAAGCAGTAAAGGAAACAAAAGAAAAATTCGGAGTAGGTATTAAAATCCATGGAGAAGAGATAAAAACTTTGAGGTTCACCGATGACATTGTAATTCTGTCAGAGACAGCAAAGGACTTGGAAGAGAAGTTGAATGGAATGGATAGTGTCTTGAAAGGAGGATATAAGATGAACATCAACAAAAGTAAAACGAGGGTAATGGAATGTAGTCGAATTAAGTCGGGTGATGCTGAGGGAATTAGATTAGAAAATGAGACACTTAAAGTAGTAAAGGAGTTTGCTATTTGGGGCGCAAAATAACTGATGACGGTCGAAGTAGAGAGGATATAAAATGTAGACTGGCAATGGCAAGGAAAGCGTTTCTGAAGAAGAGAAATTTGTTAACATCGAGTATAGATTTAAGTGTCAGGAAGTCGCTTCTGAAAGTATATGTATGGAGTGTAGTCACGTATGGAAGTGAAACATGGACGATAACTAGTTTGGACAAGAAGAGAATAGAAGCTTTCGAAATGTGGTGCTACAGAAGAATGCTGAAGATTATCTGGGTAGATCACATAACTAATGAGGAGGTAGTGAATAGGATTGGGGAGAAGAGGAGTTTGTGGCACAACGTGACTAGAAGAAGGGATCGGTTGGGAGGACATGTTCTGAGGCATCAAGGGATCACTAATTTAGTATTGGAGGGCAGCGTGGAGGGTAAAAATCGTAGAGGGAGACCAAGGGATGAATACACTAAGCAGATTCAGAGGGATGTAGGCTGCAGTACGTACTGGGAGATGAAGAAGCTTGCACAGGATAGAGTAGCGTGGAGAGCTGCATCAAACGAGTCTCAGGACTGAAGACCACAACAACAACATGTAGAAATCTAAGTAAGATTGAAAAATTTTGACTCCCCCAATATCAAGATACATAGAATCAAAATACTAAATTAAATAGGCACTTAAAACGAAAACTTTTTCCGTCCATCGTTCGTGATGAGCGGTTGAATACTACAAAAAGATCACCAACACACTACTGATACTAGTTTTTTTGATACTATGATCAAAAATCACGTTGTAATCGAGGACCTTACCTCTATTTGGACATTAGGAATAGTCAGTGGTAAAGGGTGGACATTGAGATTGAAGAAATGTATTTTTCGCGGGTATTTACCTGTTTTAAAAGCCAACAAACAGATAAAGCCATATTACAGAGACACAGGAAACAGATCAGCTACTTTCAGTTTTTAATGAGAACTGTGAATGAGTTGTTAACTTATAAGTTTTCTCCTTGTATGACGTCACAGGTTTGTTGTGTGTCCTCGCTTTCTTAATCTTTTAAATGGAGAGGAGCATTGTACTTCATTAGTACCACACCGACGATGACAGCGTGAAACTATGTATAGACCAGATGGTGCAGCTCTCGCAAACTGCACGTACACGCAAATCGTTTTCCTTGATAGTTTTCTTCTTCTAAGTTCATTTGTTGACTGAAAGTATTTCGAAGTGATGGTTTCTAAAATAATTTGAGAGAACATAGGTGAAATAGATTTTCACTTTCATATATGCTCATTAACAACTGGCTGGATGACCGTAAACTGGTACAAAGTATGATTGTATTCTATGGGGTGGAAGTTTGAGTGCGCACTGGGACTTCCAAAACTCACCAAAGTTTTTCTAAAAGATCGAATTTTCCTATTAAAATATTTCTTAAACTAAAATGTTATTTTAGAAAAAATATTCATTTTTCGAAATGTAAAAATTATTGCTACAAGGCCATAACTCTAGATTTTCGAAAGCATTGCTTTTTAACATTCGAGAATTATGAAATTCTTTCGATGACAACAATTTTGAATAAAGACAAGATTTTGAATTTCGCAGTTTTCTGAAAAGATAAGGTGCCCTTCTGAACGACGCTCTTTTTAGAAAGACGGGAATGGGGACTCTGAAACAAGGTATGTCAATCCTAAAAGAGAATTATTAGAGATGCAAATATGGCAGTGCACGTGATTTTTGAGAAATGTAAATTTTGAATATTTCTTATGGTAAAATGTTGATACATCTACACTCTTGTTGTCAACAGACAGGAAACTATAATTTAATAATAAGGTTTTCAATAATACAACTTGGATAAGAATGGTATATGTTGAAAGGTGGCTACACTGAGTCACGGCGCCAGAGATTGCGCCAAAGAGTATTTTTCCGCCGCCTCCACTGGGCAGTGGTAGTTCAGAAGTTTCTGTGGGCAGTTGTAGTTCAGAAGTTGCCGTGGGCTGTAGTAGTTCTAAGGTTGCCGTGGGCAGTGCTTGTTGAGAGTATGTCGATAGCAGTACTAGTTGAGGCCATGTCGTGTGCAGTTGTTCTGAGGGGCTAGACAGCAGATGTTGTTCGAATGGGGATGTTGTAATGATCAGAGTGTATTTTTCGTCAATATACAGGGTGAGTCACCTAACGTTACCGCTGGATATATTTCGTAAACCACATCAAATACTGACGAACCGATTCCACAGACCGAACGTGAGGGGAGGGGCTAGTGTAATTGGTAAATACAAACCATACAAAAATGCACAGAAGTATGTTTTTTAACACAAACCTACGTTTTTTTAAATGGAACCACGTTAGTTTTGTTAGCACATCTGAACATATAAACAAATACGTAATCAGTGCCGTTTGTTGCATTGTAAAATGTTAATTACATCCGGAGATATTGTAACCTAAAGTTGACGCTTGAAACCTCCGACGTTCAGTTGCGTGTTGTAACAAACACGGGCCACGGTCGGCGAGCAGCATCTGCAGGGACATGTTTACGATGACGACAGTGTTGCCGGCCGTGGTGGTCTAGCGGTTCTAGGCGCGCAGTCCGGAACCGCGCGACTGCTACGGTCGCAGGTTCGAATCCTGCCTCGGGCATGGATGTGTGTGGTGTCCTTAGGTTAGTTAGGTTTAAGTAGTTCTAAGTTCTAGGGGACTGATGACCACAGATGTTAAGTCCCATAGTGCTCAGAACCATTTGAACCATTTTTTTGACGACCGTGGGTACGAGTGTGGCTGTAGTGCACTGTTGTGGTTTGGTCTAGCTGTCGCAGTGTCCGCATGTAGCGCTTGCTGCTATTGTTATTCTGCATTCGTCTCCGCACGCAGACCAACTGTAGTACACCGTGTTACCAGACGTCTGTGATAATGTAGTGTTGTAGGAACTGTGACCATGGTGTATTCGAACTCTGAAAAGGCGGAGATGATACTCATCTATGGCGAGTGTCGACGAAATGCAGCTGAAGCCTGCAGGGTGTATGCAGAACGGTACCCGGACAGAGAGCATCCAACGTGCCGCATATTGCAAAACATCTATCGCCAACTGTATGCAACAGGTATGGTCGTAGCACGCAAACGGGTCCGTAATAGGCCCGTCATAGCAGAAGCGGGTGCAGTTGGTGTGTTAGCTGCTGTTGCCATGAACCCACACATGAGTACACGGGAGAGCCGGTGGATTGAGTCAAAGTAGTGTCATGCGCATACTGCATCGTCACCGCTTTCGCCCGTTTCATGTGTCGCTACATCAGCAATTACATGGTGATGACTTTAATCATCGAGTGCAATTCTGTCAATGGGCATTAACAGAGAATGCGTTGCAGTTCTACCTGTTTACGGATGAAGCGGGTTTCACAAACCACGGGGCAGTGAATCTACGGAACATGCATTACTGGTCCGTGGACAATCCTCGCTGGCTCAGACAGGTAGAGCGACAGCGACCGTGGACTGTAAATGTATGGTGCGGAATCATTGGCGACCACCTCATTGGTCCTCACTTCATTGCAGGGGCCCAAACAGCTGCAACATACATCGCGTTTCTACAGAATGATCTGCCAACGTTGCTCGAAAATGTCCCACTGGAAACGCGTCGGCGTATGTGGTATCAGCATGATGGTGCACCTGCACATTCCGCAATTAACACTAGGCTGACCCTTGACAGGATGTTCGACGGGCGTTTCATAGGACGTGGAGGACGCATAAATTGGCCAGCCCGTTCTCCTGGTTTTACACCTCTGGACTTCTTTCTGTGGGGTGCGTTAAAGGAGAATGTGTACCGTGATGTGCCTACAACCCCAGAGGGTATGAAACAACGTATTGGGGCAGCCTGCGGCGACATTACACCAGATGTACTGCGGCGTGTACGACATTCATTACGCCAGAGATTGCAATTGTGTGCAGCAAATGATGGCCACCACATTGAACATCTATTGTCCTGACATGTCGGGACACACACTATTCCACTTCGTAATTGAAAACGGGAACCACGTGTGCACGTGTACCTCACCCCTCATGGTAATGTACATGTGCGTCAGTGAAAAAGACCAATAAAAAGGTGTTAGCATGTGGACGTAATGTGCTGTTCCAGTCTCTTCTGTACCTAAGGTCCATCACCGTTCCCTTAGGATCCCTACGTCATTCGGTGCTCTCCGATACACACGATCGAACAGCGGAGGAGTGGTACTCAAGCGTCAACTTTAGGTTACAATATCTCCGGATGTAATTAACATTTTACAATGCAACAAACGGCACTGATTACGTATTTGTTTGTATGTTCAGATGTGCTAACAAAACTAACGGGGTTCCATTTAAAAAAAACGTAGGGTTGTGTTAAAAAACATACTTCGGTGCATTTTTTTATGGTTTGTATTAACCAATTACACTAGCGCCTCTCCTCACGTTCGGTCTGTGGAATCGAATCGTCAGTATTTGATGTGGTTTACGAAATACATCCAGCGGTAATGTTAGGTGACTCACCCTGCATATGAAGGTAACAAAAAAATTTTTATTTCAAATTTCCTAACTAACAATGCCTCTTTTTTTCTCGTAGCTTTTTGTTTCGCAGCTTTTATAGCTGCTGGGGACTTAATTAATTAATTGTGTTAACGGAAATTTCCTTTCATTCTTTGTTGTTATTCTATGCAGTCAGATTGCGTACTAATACTACTCAGGGCCAACCGGTTACGAGACTTCGTAGCCGCACATACAGCGACTAAAATTAAAAATATTTGCATTTTATGTAATTAAGCCCCCATGCAATGTATAACGTGTGGAACAAAGAGCAGAAAACAAGAAAAAAATTACATGTGCGCAGTTCGGGTCAGCGCAGTAGATTTTTCGTGGTAATGTCGGGCTAAAATCATAAATTTTACCCTTTATTTGGTAATGTTGCTCTCAAGCAACATGAAAATTGAACCTTCCTGGCAGATTAAAACTGTGTGCTGGACCGAGACCTGAACACGGGATCTTTGCCTTTCACGGGAAAGTGCTCTATCTATTGAGCTACCCAAGCACGAACTCACGGCTCCTCATCACCGCTTATCTGCAAAAGGCAAAGGTGCAGAGCTCGAGTCTCGGTGCGGCACACAGTTTTAATCTGCCAGGAAGTTTCATATCGCCAGCGCCGTCTCCGCAATGGTAACACCGGTTCCTGTCAGATGACTGAAGTTAAGCTCTCTCGGCTTAGGCTAGCACATGGATGGGTGACTGTCCGGTCTGCCGAGCGCTGTTGGCAAGCGGGGTGCATTCAGCACTTGTGAGGCAAGCTCAGGAGCTACTTGTTCGAGAAATAGCGGCTCCGGTCCCGTAAACTGACATACGGCCGGAAGAGCGGTGTGCTGACCACATGCCCCTCCGTATCCGCACCCAGTGACGCCAGTGGGCCGAGGATGACACGGCGGCCGGTCGGTGCCGTTGGGCCTTCATGGCCTGTTCGGGCGGAGTTTAGTTCAGTTCCAGGAAGTTTCATTTCTGCGCACACTCGGCTGCAGAGCGAAAATTTCATTCTAGGAACATAAAAACTGCACATTGTTTCCTGCAACACGTTTCAGGTTTCGTACTTGGATGGAACTCACATACAGCAATATTGTGTTGTCGCCGTTGAAAATTTACTAAATAGTCTGCCTCTTTAGCAGACACCGTGAAATGTTATGGGAGCATCAGTTACCAGTATAGCAGTTTCTCACGATTAGAGGGACCCCCCCTTGGGCGAAACGATAAAATATCTGACGGCTTACCAGAGAGGACATCATCATCGTTGATAAAGAACGTCCGTCCTCAGAGACCAAAAACAGGAAAAGTCAACGTAATATTGGTAAACTGCAGGAGTATCCAGGGCAAGGTTCCTGAATTAGTATCTCTTATTGAAGGAAATAGTGCGCATATAGTATTAGGAACGGAAAGTTGGTTAAAACCGGAAGTGAACAGTAACGAAATCCTAGACACAGAATGGAATATATACCGCAAGGATAGGATAAACGCCAATGGTGGAGGAGTATTTATAGCAGTAAAGAATTCAATAATATCCAGTGAAGTTATTAGCGAATGCGAATGTGAAATAATCTGGGTTAAGTTAAGTATCAAAGGTGGGTCAGATATGATAGTCGGATGCTTCTATAGACCACCTGCATCAGCAACCGTAGTAGTTGAGCGCCTCAGAGAGAACCTGCAGAACGTCGTGAAGAAGTTTCGTGATCATACTATTGTAATAGGGGGAGACTTCAATCTACCAGGTATAGAATGGGATAGTCACACAATCAGAACTGGAGCCAGGGACAGAGACTCTTGTGACATTATCCTGACTGCCTTGTCCGAGAATTACTTCGAGCAGATAGTTAGAGAACCAACTCGTGAAGCTAACGTTTTAGACCTCATAGCAACAAATAGACCGGAACTTTTCGACTCCGTGAATGTAGAAGAGGGTATCAGTGATCATAAGTCAGTGGTTGCATCAATGACTACAAGTGTAATAAGAAATGCCAAGAAAGGAAGGAAAATATATTTGCTTAACAAGAGTGATAGGGCACAAATCGCAGAATATCTGAGTGACCACCATCAAACGTTCATTTCTGAGGAAGAGGATGTGGAACAAAAATGGAAAAAATTCAGAAACATCGTCCAGTACGCCTTAGATAAGTTCGTACCGACTAAGGTCCAAAGCGAGGGGAAAGATCCACCGTGGTATAACAATCATGTACGAAAGGTACTACGGAAACAAAGAAAGCTTCATCATAGGTTTAAGAGTAGTCGAATCATAGCTGATAAGGAAAAGCTGAACGAAGCGAAAAAGAGCGTAAAGAGAGCAATGAGAGAAGCATTCAACGAATTCGAACATAAAACATTGGCAAACAATCTAAACAAGAACCCTAAAAAGTTTTGGTCATATGTAAAATCGGTAAGCGGATCTAAATCCCCTATTCAGTCACTCGTTGACCACGATGGCACCGAAACAGAGGACGACCGAAGAAAGGCAGAAATACTGAATTCAGTGTTCCGAAACTGTTTCACTGCGGAAAATCGTAACACGGTCCCTGACTTCAGCCGTCGCACGGACGCCAAAATGGAAAATATTGAAATAAACTATATCGGAATTGAAAAACAACTGCTATCACTTAGTAGCGGAAAAGCATCCGGACCAGACGAGATACCCGTAAGATTCTACAGTGATTATGCTAAAGAACTTGCCCCCTTTCTATCAGCAATTTATCGTAGATCTCTGAAAGAACGTAAAGTACCTAGCGACTGGAAGAAAGCGCAGGTCGTTCCCATTTTCAAGAAGGGGCATAAATCAGATGCGAATAATTATAGGCCTATTTCGCTTACGTCAATCTGTTGTAGAATAATGGAACATGTTTTATGTTCTCGTATTATGACGTTCTTAGATAATACAAATCTCCTTCATCATAACCAACATGGATTCCGCAAACAGAGATCATGTGAAACTCAGCTCGCCCTATTTGTCCAAGAAATTCACAGTGCCGTAGACACTGGCGAGCAGATTGATGCCGTATTCCTGGACTTCAGGAAGGCATTTGATACGGTTCCGCACTTACGTTTAGTGAAAAAAATACGAGCTTACGGAATATCGGACCAGGTTTGTGATTGGATTCAGGATTTCCTAGAAGAAAGAACACAACATGTCATTCTTAACGGTTCAAAATCTGCAGATGTAGAGGTAATTTCGGGAGTACCGCAAGGAAGCGTGATAGGACCTTTATTGTTTACAATATACATAAATGACTTAGTTGACAACATCGGTAGCTCCGTGAGGCTATTTGCAGATGACACGGTTGTCTACAAGAAAGTAGCAACATCAGAAGACTCGTACGTACTCCAGGAAGACCTGCAGAGGATTAATGAATGGTGCGACAGCTGGCAGCTTTCCCTAAACGTAGATAAATGTAATATAATGCGCATACATAGGGGCAGAAATCCATTCCAGTACGATTATGCCATAGGTGGTAAATCATTGGAAGCGGTAACGACCGTAAAATACTTAGGAGTTACTATCCGGAGCGATCTGAAGTGGAATGATCACATAAAACAAATAGTGGGAAAAGCAGGCGCCAGGTTGAGATTCATAGGAAGAATTCTAAGAAAATGTGACTCATCGACGAAAGAAGTAGCTTACAAAACGCTTGTTCGTCCGATTCTTGAGTATTGCTCATCAGTATGGGACCCTTACCAGGTTGGATTAATAGAAGAGATAGACATGATCCAGCGAAAAGCAGCGCGATTCGTCATGGGGACATTTAGTCAGCGCGAGAGCGTTACGGAGATGCTGAACAAGCTCCAATGGCGGACACTTCAAGAAAGGCGTTACGCAATACGGAGAGGTTTATTATCGAAATTACGAGAGAGCACATTCCGGGAAGAGATGGGCAACATATTACTACCGCCCACATATATCTCGCGTAATGATCACAACGAAAAGATCCGAGAAATTAGAGCAAATACGGAGACTTACAAGCAGTCGTTCTTCCCACGCACAATTCGTGAATGGAACAGGGAAGGGGGGATCAGATAGTGGTACAATAAGTACCCTCCGCCACACACCGTAAGGTGGCTCGTGGAGTATAGATGTAGATGTAGATGTAGATGTAGTGCTGTTTTACCTTGCGCAATCAAAACTGCCTATAAACGGTGAGACGAGGTGCTGAAGGTGAGTTATTGCGCAAATCTATTAGCGGTTGTTTACCTAGAACATTGCAAATGGACTGATCTTTTCTGGAAAGATGAGGCTTGGCTTTGGATACTGAAAGATCAACAAGTCCAGAAGAAGATGAAAAGTGGAGCTCTAGTGCCAGTAATTGAAGGAGGATTTTATAGTTTTGTGCACTGGCCGGACTACTGCCCAAAAAGAAGGATGTGGGATTGGCCTTCATAGGTATTTCACTAAACTGTGGAAAATTTGGAACGGATCTGTGTTTCGTACGACAGAGGAATTATAGTAAGACATTTAACATGAAACAGTACAAAATTCAACAATTTTTTCAGCCACAGGAGCAATAGCATATTATTTATTTGGTCGCACCAGTGCGTCTTTCGTGGTCAATAACCACACCGTACACAATAAAGCGGTCCTGAACACGTAATGCACAGAGCAAAAGTTATTTCTGACGACGACCACATACAGTCTGAATTGCAGCAATTGAGATTCAGAAAGAATGGTTATAGCGAAAGAGAAATTTCAAACGCTTTCAGGTGCCTACGAAGAAGAACACCTTGCGAATCGCCAATTGACGTCACTCGGTCACGCGGCGGGCAAGAGCTGCTATGAGCTTGTCCAACGCACCTTCCCCGCTCGCGTAGTTTCGGCCCTCTCTGACTGGTGCCAGTGACCGTGATCGTGGCTATTTCATCGGAAAATCGTTCCAGTCCCGGCAGTCAGTAGTCCTACTCCTGATGACGATCGCGGAGATAGACATCGAAAGCTCGAGAGTTTTATTTGCATTGGCACGGCTTGAAAGCCGGGAATAATTTATTCGATGGTGTTTAAAGACAACACATAATATTTTGAGAAATGGCTGTAAAAGTGTTCAATATTTCTGTGTGTGTCAAGCAAAAGATTAATATGCAATTTAATCATAAGATTCCATAATACGAGGACATTGCTAATGGCCACAGAATAGATGACTCACAAGTCAGGACTGTCGCTCGGCCGCCGCACGTCCGCCGCGTAATCGCTTTACACCGTTTTTCATTTCCTTTTCGACGCTGCCACGCTGTCGTTGTTCTCGCACTCGCTCGGCAGTGGATTCTGCAGGTTTTTTGTATTCCTTTCGACGAAGGCTTCCTCTAACTTTCTGTAAACTCCAGCATATTTACGAGTTATATTCCATTTTTCATTGCCTCGTAATTTTCAATTTAATACCATTTTTCATTTGCATTCTGGCGAATATTTTTATTGTCTCTCTTTGGTTCCCAGTAGTGCTTCGCATGCTATTCCAAATGACACCTGAATCGATGTCCTAGCTTAATGCATTTCCACGCTACACCAGTTTGTACAAAGCCAATTCATAACAATGACGCGTATGCGCCTACGCTAGTACGATGACGCCACAGAGAACGAGAACGAACAGACATGATCTATTCTTTGTGGGCTCAACAACGTTTACGCGTTATTAGCCTCGTAGTTATTAGTGATTAAACTTTCATGGCATATATATATATATATATATATATATATATATATATATATATATATATATATATAAAGAAAGATGATGTGACTCACCAAACGAAAGCGCCGGCACGCATATATATATATATATATATATATATATATATATATATATATATATATATATATATATATACTCCTGGAAATTGAAATAAGAACACCGTGAATTCATTGTCCCAGGAAGGGGAAACTTTATTGACACATTCCTGGGGTCAGATACATCACATGATCACACTGACAGAACCACAGGCACATAGACACAGGCAACAGAGCATGCACAATGTCGGCACTAGTACAGTGTATATCCACCTTTCGCAGCAATGCAGGCTGCTATTCTCCCATGGAGACGATCGTAGAGATGCTGGATGTAGTCCTATGGAACGGCTTGCCATGCCATTTCCACCTGGCGCCTCAGTTGGACCAGCGTTCGTGCTGGACGTGCAGACCGCGTGAGACGACGCTTCATCCATTCCCAAACATGCTCAATGGGGGACAGATCCGGAGATCTTGCTGGCCAGGGTAGTTGACTTACACCTTCTAGAGCACGTTGGGTGGCACGGGATACATGCGGACGTGCATTGTCCTGTTGGAACAGCAAGTTCCCTTGCCGGTCTAGGAATGGTAGAACGATGGGTTCGATGACGGTTTGGATGTACTGTGCACTATTCAGTGTCCCCTCGACGATCACCAGTGGTGTACGGCCAGTGTAGGAGATCGCTCCCCACACCATGATGCCGGGTGTTGGCCCTGTGTGCCTCGGTCGTATGCAGTCCTGATTGTGGCGCTCACCTGCACGGCGCCAAACACGCATACGACCATCATTGGCCCCAAGGCAGAAGCGACTCTCATCGCTGAAGACGACACGTCTCCATTCGTCCCTCCATTCACGCCTGTCGCGACACCACTGGAGGCGGGCTGCACGATGTTGGCGCGTGAGCGGAAGACGGCCTAACGGTGTGCGGGACCGTAGCCCAGCTTCATGGAGACGGTTGCGAATGGTCCTCGCCGATACCCCAGGAGCAACAGTGTCCCTAATTTGCTGGGAAGTGGCGGTGCGGTCCCCTACGGCACTGCGTAGGATCCTACGGTCTTGGCGTGCATCCGTGCGTCGCTGCGGTCCGGTCCCAGGTCGACGGGCAGGTGCACCTTCCGCCGACCACTGGCGACAACATCGATGTACTGTGGAGACCTCACGCCCCACGTGTTAAGCAATTCGGCGGTACGTCCACCCGGCCTCCCGCATGCCCACTATACGCCCTTGCTCAAAGTCCGTCAACTGCACATACGGTTCACGTCCACGCTGTCGCGGCATGCTACCAGTGTTAAAGACTGCGATGGAGCTCCGTATGCCACGGCAAACTGGCTGACACTGACGGCGGCGGTGCACAAATGCTGCGCAGCTAGCGCCATTCGACGGCCAACACCGCGGTTCCTAGTGTGTCCGCTGTGCCGTGCGTGTGATCATTGCTTGTACAGCCCTCTCGCAGTGTCCGGAGCAAGTATGGTGGGTCTGACACACCGGTGTCAATGTGTTCTTTTTTCCATTTCCAGGAGTGTATATTAGGAGTCGTACTGTGGGAAGCGAAGAAGTTCAACGGGTTGTCCTCGCATTTGGTTGGCATACTGCACGCCTCTGCCGTGAATTACACCCATGAGTAAATTGTAAATCATTACCAGAGTGTCCTGTTCCCGGCGTCAGTCCTTCAACCGTGTCAATGGGAGAGCTGTACAGACAGCAGGTGATCTTGGAGGCCAAGGTACAAGCCCTGCTCGACATATCCTTGTGGGACCATATTGGTGCGTTAGCAAAATAAGCCGGTGCCCCACCATTTCCCAACTATAGACCACGGATCAAATTTGAGTCAAGCCAGACAAGAACATAATCGAAAAGTCTACCTTTCAAAAACATTTATAGCCTACTTACTGGAAGAATATTCCATACTAAAGTCGTAACCACACGACTTGTTTGTGGACGCTTGAAAAGTTTTTGCTTCTGTTATCTTATACTCTCACCAACATCAGTTTCCGCTATTAGTTAAGATCACGGGTCACTATCCGCGTTATAACCTGCGAGGCATCGTACGAACGAAGGAACAAAGATTTCACAACGGAAGAAAGCACATACTGAGCCTGCGAACATGATCCAGGCCACAGCGCCACACACAAAATGGCTGTAAGCACATCTGAGGTCATCAGTCCCCTAGACTAAGAACTACTTAAGCCTACCTAACCTAAGGACATCACACACATCCAAGCCTGAGGCAGGATTCGAACCTGCGTCCGTAGCAGCAGCGCGGTTCCGGACTCAAGCGCCTAGAACCGCTCGGCCACAGCGGCCGGCGCCACACACACATCCGGCACTCCACCCCACTCCAACCCTGTTCATCGTCCCACTGGTAGTGATGTTCTGAAAGATTCGAAAGGAATAATTTACACTGATTAGCACTCTTGTACTTAGAGCACTCCGATCGCATTTGCCCAGACAAAGGTCGAGGAGGATTCTGGCGAGTTGTGTCACCCCAGTTCCCCACCTGTTTAACGTTGCCGATGTTGTCATCACGGTGTAAGCCATGGACAGCACTTCGGGCGTCCTCGTTGTCGTATTTGGTCGACTTCACTCGATGGGACCAACCGAGGTTGAGGTGGTCGCCCACAACCTGGGTGTCGACGACGTGGGCGTCGCCATGTTTTACCGCCACGATGTCCGGCTTCTGGAATCCTCTGGGCGCGGCGTTCGGACGTGAGGCTCAACAAAGTCGTTAAACTCCTTCTGCGCCAGGCTCCGCGCGATACATTTGATGACCCGGTCGTGCCTCCTGACGCGCGAGCCATGGGTCCTGCTACAGCTCTGGACAACGTGGTTGGTTGCTTCTACGGAGTTGCAACCTTCCTTGCACCTCTCCTCCGCTTCCCGGCCGCGACTACAGAGGGCCTTGGATGCAAGGTGTTAATGTGCGCCGGAACGTAGTTGATGAAGTCGCTGCTCTAAAGGAAGCGGCTATTGTCAGCGGCCCACTAATACTGGCCAGGTGTTGCGGCATATGGCATCAGACCAGCCGCATCAGAGATCACGTCCGCGACTTTCCTCGTCAAAACAGTGGACGGCCTTTCCATAGAAGCTGTCGTTCTACCGCTTTCATCTCTTGATGTATCTCTCCTTAGCTTCCCTCACCCGCTGTGAAACAATATTTGTAGTTTTTCTTCCAGAAGTTTCCCAAATACATACAGTGAATCGGAATTTTTCGCTGTGAATGTCAACACCACGACTTTCCGCTAGCAATACCGAAAACTCTGAAGGAAAAGAACAATGAGAACTAACAAGCTTGTGCTACTTTCAGTTCTGTCCAAGCCGTTCTCATTCACAACAGTTGGGGTGCTTGCATATCAGATGTCTTCAACGGAACTGTACTATCTGATCGAAAGTATTCGGACACCCCTTTGCTATGTGGAGCTGACCATCCAATGTCACGAGAGGCCGACGCTCAAGTTTAGAAGTAGGCGGGAGTATTGTGTTGACAGGAGAAAAGTGGCAACAGTAGAATGTACAGGTCAGGGAAGCTTAGTAACAGCGAACGTGGACCAGCCATTGGATGTCACCTGAGTAACAAACCCATCATGGACACTTGAGCCCTTCTAAAGCTGCCCCAGTTGACTGTTGGTGATGTAACTGTGAAGTGAAAACATGATGGCACAACCTAAGCTAAAGCAAGGCCAGGCAGGCTTCATGCAAAAACGGACAGAGGCTGCCGACCATTGTTCGAAGGTGGTTGTAAAATATCGCATGAAATACTAGTGAGTTCCAAAGAACGATTCCAAACTACGTCCAGCAGCCCAGCTAGATGAATGAGTAAGAAATAATGGGTTACACTGGTTGAGCAGGGTCTCATAAACAAAACATTTCTGTAATCGATGTTAAGTGACGCTTGAGGTAGCATAAAGGGCGACGCCACTGGACAGTGGATTACTGGAAACGACTGATTTGGAGTGATGAATCATATTACACCCGTGGCAGTCGGATGGGAGGGTTCGGGTTTGGCCAATGTCGGGAGCATATTACCAGCCACTAACTGTAGTGCCAGCAGTGGAGTACTGAGGAGGTGGTGTCACACTATGAGGTCGTTTCTCGCGATTACATCGTGTTCCTCTTATTATGCTTAAAAATGTTAAATGCGGATGGGTATCGACACACTTTACTGCATTGCGTTCTGAGTACAGTAAAGCAAAAGTTCGGAGACGAGAATTGTTTGTATCAACATGACAGTCCACTCGGTCATAAACCAACGTCCCTGAGGCAGTGATTTGTGGACAATAACTTTCCTGAAATGGAGTGACTTGCCCAAGGTCCCGACCTGAACCCAATGGAACACCTGTGGGATGAGTTAGGACGTCGACTCCGCTCCATAACCCGTCAAGCATCACTATCTTCTCTACTTTCGATACTCGTAAAAAATTGACTGCCGTTACTCCGCAGACTCACTGAAATTGTCCCCAGAAGAGCTCCAGCCTTCATAAAGGTGAAGGGCTGATACATCCCATATTAATGTGTACTAAGAGCCCGGATACTCTTGGTCACATAGTTTATGTATTAATGTAATGAGAATGTGACAGTGAAATGTTGTGTTTGTGTGGGTGATGATGCAAGATGGTAAGACTGGAACCTTGAATCGGTAGACTGGCTGCTCCTTCCGAGTTCCACCAAGTACCAACCCGAATTCAACCATTCCAATGAACTAAAGTGCCATAATCCGCCCCCCCCCCCTCCACAAAACACGTCGGAAAAATTTCTTGTATATAGAACGCAGGCCACTATACTGTGCATGTTTGAGGACGCATTGCCATTCCAGTTTCCGTCCTATTTCATTCACGTATGGACTGAGAGGAAAATGACTCCCTATGTGGCTTCGATACGCACCCATATCTCTCTTATCTTATTCTCTCGCTCCCTATGTGAGATATGCGACTGAGATAACCGAACAGTTGCACAGCCGTCCTCGAATGTCGGTTCTCTGAATTTACCAAATGAAGTGCAGAGAGAACAGTGTCTCCTTTGTTCAAACTTTTTCTATGTCTGCTACCTCAACATCCCCATTGAACTTTCGTAGGGGCTGTACTGACCCATTACGATGCTAACAATGAGTCTCTTGATTTTTTTTCAATGTCTGATGCTGTGGAGCCTATAAGGACTCAGAATACAGACGAATTACACTACAAAATGAAGCGTTAGCGACTTGGTTTTGTGTATAACAGTGTCCACCATTGAAATCTTGGTTATAATGATAAACTTCTGTGCATAACCCTGGATCCAGGTTAGGTCGCAAGGTGACATTTTGTGTGAGTTGTCGATGCCAACTAATGTGAATACAGAATAGCCAGAGATCTGTGGGGTAGTCCTTGGAGTACGTTCCCTCCATATTTTACACACTTCTCGTTATAAATAAATAAAACTGCAAGGTAAATTTTTTAAAACTGTGTTGCGTAATAAAAAAATTTACAGTGGGTATTTCGGTGCATACTATGTACGTGTTTTGTACATGAACTATAAACAACGCAAAGCAGCGACTTTTGTGTAGGTTTCAACACACAAACATAGCAGTTTCTTTTTAGTCCTCTCAACAAATCTATTGTAACGTCCCGTTATAAAAATTATGAATGACTGTGCTAGTAAGGTTCTACATTATTTGATACAAAGACAGCTGGCTAAAACTGAACGAACTCAAGACAGTTCTCTCTTTACTTTTTCTGGTCATCACTAAACTGACACAAAATATTTGTTTTAGCGCAACACAATCTGACTTTCAACAATCCCTACAAAAGATTGGCCCTGACAAACAATAACCTATATCTTTCATGAATCACTTACCTCACAAAAAACTGCGTTACTCGAACTACTGCAATACAGCGAGCGCCACTACTGCCAGCTAAATAAAAGATTCCAACTACTGAAGGCACTAACTACTGATAGCATATGTAGCAAATGAAAGATTTTGATAGAGAACAAACAATGTATTTACCTTAATAGCGTTCAAAAGTCATTATTTAGATATAATTTTGTGACATCCAATTAAACAAATTTCCTTTTTCTGACGACGGACATACGTCCAGATCGTCCGCTCAAAACTCTGGCATCTCTCTCCCCACATCCACCACTGCCGGTGGCTCACCTCCAACTGCTACGCTACGCGCTGTTCACATCCAACAGCACAACACTACACTAGTGAATATTTCAACAATGAGTCCAACCAGCCACAGACTGCACACAGCGCAGCCAGCGATTTTCATACAGAGCACTACGTGGCGTTACCAACATAAAAACTTAAACAGCCTACTTACACTATGTTTTCCATTCGCCATCACTTTGGTTTCTCGTGTTGACATGTGTCCTATAGTTTCTTAGTTTTACACTGAGGCGATAAAACTCATGGGGTACGTCCTAACATCGTGTGCGAACTCCTTTTATCCGGCGTAGTGAAGCAACTCGACGTGCTATGGACTCGAGAAGTTGTTGGAAGTCCCATGTAGATATATTGAGCCTTGCTGCCTCTATAGGTGTCCACAACTGCGAAAGTGTTGCAGGTGCAGGATTTTATGCACGACTATGTCCCATAAATGTTCAATGTGATTCATGTGAGGCGATCTTGGTCGTCAGATCCTTCGCTCGAATTTTCCAGAATGTTCTTCAAACCAATCCATTAAAATTCCTTAAAAATTCCCGTTGTTTCGGAACATGAAGTCAACGAATGGTTGCAAATGGTCTCCAAATGGCCGAAAATAACCATTTCCAGTTAATGGTCGGTTTATTTGGACCAAAGGACCCAGTCCATTTCATGTAAACACAGCCCAAACGATTATTGAGCCACCACCAGCTTGCACAGTGCCTTGTTGACAGCTTGGGTCCGTGGCTTCGTGGGGTCTGCTCAACACTCGCACCCTATCGTCAGCACTTACTAACTGAAATCGAGACTCGTCTGACCAAGTCACTGTTTTCCAGTCGTCTAGGGTCCATCCAATATGGTCACGAGCCCAGGGGAGACGCTGTAGTCCATGTCGTGCTGTTGGCAATGACACCGGCGTCGTTCGCCTGTTGCCATAGCCTATTAATGCCAAATTATACCGCACTGTCTTAACGGGAACGTTAATCGTACATCCCACATTGATTTCTGAATTTATTTCATGCTGTGTTGCTTGTTTGCTGGCACTGACAACTCTACGCAAACGCCGCTGCTCTCGGTCGTTAATGATGAGAAGTAATGTCTGAAATTTGGCGATCTCGCCACAGTCTTAAGTCTGTGGTTCTCGGTATATTAACTGCAGACTGCAACTATAGATTGTGTTGTTCATTGTTAATCCTCCGCTTCGTAATATAGGATGGAAATAGTTCGCACTTCCAGACAGGCAATCCGATGAACAGATTTGCAGAGCGGGCTGCTGTCCTGCCTTCCCGGACAGCTCGTGTCAATGATCTGCAGGCACTTACTGACGTTTGCTGCATCACAAATGGAGCCCATATTGACCACCCGTGATGTGTGTTACGTACTTGGAGAGATGCTGTAACCACTGATCTGTATCTGTATCTCTTGAAGTTTTTGTGCAGTCATCTTCTGAAACCTCGGAGGA
Source organism: Schistocerca nitens (assembly GCF_023898315.1). Taxonomy (NCBI): domain Eukaryota; kingdom Metazoa; phylum Arthropoda; class Insecta; order Orthoptera; family Acrididae; genus Schistocerca; species Schistocerca nitens. The sequence continues at coordinate 926,899,172 of NC_064614.1, read as the reverse complement.
AGGCCTGCCCCCCCTAGGCTGGAATACAAAACAGCCAGAAATATATTTTTCGTGTTGTTACTTCTGACTACTATATTAATTAAAATACACATATATTAATGTCTGTCACTGCGAAAAGCTATTGCTAGTAAAAAGTTTAAACTATCTTAAAAACCTGTAGAATTTTACCACTAACATAATAGTCGCATAATGCCAAGCTATTCATATTTTTTTGCATATTATCTTGCGTTCATCTATACTGAAAGAGAGGTGATTCATTATACGAAGTAGAAGGATTCTGGAACATATACTGTATTCGAAAATTGTGAATTATCTCGAAGAAAACGACTTATTGACAAACGTTCAGCATGGATTCAGAAAATATCATTATTGTGAAACACAAGCTTTTTACTCTCAAGAAGTAACATGTGCTATCGACAGAGATGTCAAATTTATTCCGTATTTGGGATTTTCAGAAGAATTTCAACACCGTTCCTCACACGCGCCTTCTAACTATGGCGTACCTTCTCAGTGGTGTGATTGGGTTCGTGACTTCGTGTCAGAAAGGTCACAGTTCGCAGCACAGTTCGAACAAACCATTAGTGATATCTGGCGTTCCCCAAGAAAATGTTATAGGTCCTCTACCGTTCCTTATCCACATTAAAGACGTAGGAGAAAATCTAAGCAGCTCTCTTAGATTACCTGCAGATGATGCAATCATTTCCTGTCATGCAAAATCATCAGATGATCAAAACCAATTACAAAATGCTTTAGACAAGTTATCTATATGGTGCGAAAAGTGGCAATTGAATATTAGTAATGAGGAGTGTGAATTCATCTACATAAGTATTAGGAAAAAATCCCAATAAATTTTACTTACACGATAAATCCACAAATCTAAACACTGTAAATTCAACTAAATATTTAGGGATTACAGTTGCGAATAACTTAAATTGTAAACATTACATAGATAATGTTGTGGGTAAAGCAATTCAAAGACTGCGATTTATTGGCAGGATACTTAGAAAGCGCAACAAGTCTGTTAAGAAACTGCTTACACCACACTTGTCCGCCATCTCCTGGAGTATTGCTGTGTGGTGTGGAACCCGCATCAGGTGGGACTGACGGAGAACATCGAAAAAATTCAAAGAAGGGCAGCTCGTCTCGTATTATCATGAAACAGGGGAGAGAGTGCCATGGAAATGATATGTGAATTGCGGTGGCAGTCATTAAAACAAACTGAGCGAGGTGGCGCAGTGGCTAGCACACTGGACTCGCATTCGGGAGGACGACGGTTCAATCCCGAGTCCGGCCATCCTGATTTAGGTTTTCCGTGATTTCCCTAAATCGCTCCAGGCAAATGCCGAGATGGTTCCTTCGAAAGGGCGCGGCCGACTTCCTTTCCTAATCCGATGAGACCGATGATCTCGCTGTCTGGACAACCCAACCAATTAAAACAAAGGCCTTTTTCGTTGTGGTAGGATCTTCTCGCGTAATTTAAATCACCAGTTTTCTCATTCTATTACGAAAATATTCTGTTGGTGCCCAACTGCATAGGAAGAAACGATCATCAAGATAAAATAAGAGAAAACAGAGCTCGCACGGAAAGAATTAAGTGCTCGTTTCTCCCGTGCGCCTTTCGAGGTTGGAACCGTAGAGAAATGGCTTGAAGGTGCTTCCATGAACCCTCCGCCAGGCAGTTAATTGTGAATTGCAGAATAATAATGTAGATGTAGATCTAGATGTGAAGATATGTCTAAGTCGCTCCGCATTTTCTTATAGAAATGCAGCGATGATATTTCCCTGCAGACAATAGCGTGATCAGCGAACAATACGAGCACTACATAATAAATCTTTTATGTAGACTGTATTTACATAATGAGTGGTTCTATAACGTTTCCTTTAGGCACACCTGAAGTTTCCGACATTTCTATTCGACATTCGTCTACCACTATAGCATGCTGGGTAGTATCAGTCAGCATACTTTGAGGTAGTCATGTTATTTTTTAAGGCACTTTGTATGATCACTTTTTGGATATCAGAAGGCAATCTTCCTGATGATCATCTATTATTTGCAGGACACAATGTGTGAAAATAGCGAGCTTCGTTTTATCTGTGTAGTTTTCTGATGGACTGAGAGAAGGTACGTATTACCTAGAAATGTTGTAATACTATATCACCGTACAGTAAATTTACCATGGGGGTGTTTGTGTGTAGCTGTGTGCGTCCGTTCTTCTACTCTTTTTGTAAATACCGTGGTTGCACACTTTTGCAGTAAGGCTGGATTTCTCGCTCTACTAGAGGATGCCCATAAATGTACGCTAGAAAACTAGCTGTTTGCACAGTGTATTTTATTTGAAATCTAAACGGAATGCGATCAGATCCTGGATCATTGATTCAAAAGAAACTAAAACGTAACATTGTCCTCACGCGTGAGTAAAACATGCCGATATCTTCGAATATAGCGTCACACTGGACTTGTATTTCGAACGACAATTTCAATTTTGCAGCGCGCGAAATGATTTCTTAACACAATCTTACGGACGTACACCATATCTACAAGCGGCTTACGAGGTAATCGAGCGATTGATGTTTGAGGACCTACTGCACATCTACTATTGCATGGCAATCAGGAGCCTTGAAGAGAATGACTACTGTTTATTGCCTTTACCTACCTATACAGCTGAGTTCTTTGAAGATTTATCAACTTAGTATGAGGGATTATTGTCTACACGAACGAAAACACAATGCCTCATTCCTGTAAAAACGAACTTACAACAAGACAAATATACCTAAAAACAAAGAAAGATTCAGTTAAAAATGGTATCCAGAAAACCCTCTGTGTTAACATGAGTCAGAAGGCACAAAGAAATAGAAACCAAAATACTTTTATAATCGTTTTAATAGTTAGAAAGATAAAAATCAAAAAGTTTGAAAAAGAAAACAATATTGTTGCTTCAGTGGCTTCGTGTCATCTAGGTCACATTAACTCAGATGCTTAAGTTGTTTCTCATCTACATATACAAGGTTACTCTACAAATCCCAGTTAGCTGTTTGCCACAGGGTTCATAGAACCACCTCCAGAGTATGCGATTGCAGGCTTTCTCGGCGTATTTCAGCTATGAAATCTTCACGGGTTATCAGCCGAGTGGCGTCGTCTTCTAGTCGCGACGTTTCAATGGATTGCGTATCCGTCATCTTCGCCTGAAGATGATGGATACGCATTTCAATGAAACGTGGCGACTAGAAGACGACGCCACTCGGCTGATAACCTGTGAAGATTTCATACCTCCAGAGTATTTCTCGATCACTCTGCGGCGTGTCTGTTGAACTGTTTAGCATACCCTCCAAGATGCTGTAAGTCCGCTCTCCCTTGACATATAGGAAAGGGAAACTCCTCATAAGATCATAGAAATTTAAGAAAAACAATGTCATGCAAAATAAATGTTTTATTGAAAGAAAACTACTAGGGCTGACCTAATTAAGCGTGCAACACTTGTGTTATTGTGTAAATAAATTGATGTACGTATTGGTAAATAAGTGTCGTGGTTCTGATACCAAGCAGTGACAGAATCAAACAAAATAGTAACACAATCACAGCATATCTTCATAATAAACATAAAGAAACAAAAGAAATACCGTCCGAACAGGCCATGTTTGCATTTATTAAATATCATGTTATCTGCAACTTTAATTTGAATGTATCTCAATAGGATGACTCAAGTTTTAACTGGATAACCACATAAGAATTCATATCAGTTGACAGGTGAGTAATTGTTTATGTGTTCAATGGCGAGTTCATATACACTTCCTTGTGCAGTCCTCCCACACAGATTCACTAATGATTCGGGTTGACTTATAGCCGGTCTGATAACTAACATTGTCGACGTGGTTTAGAGGACCTGCGCAGCATCTATTCATGATCAGATCAATGGCTGGCATTACGTCTGTCGTGGTCATTCCGCACGCCGTGCTCTTTTGCAGAAGCTTCCATGATGAGCAGAGTGGACTTTTGCACTGGGCCACTGACTTGGTGCACTTCCTCAGGTATGCGACCTGCAGCTGGGCTGTTCCCCTGCAACAGAAGTCGCTCTGTGGGGTGTCCCTCGTCAGCCAGCACTCAGTCAAGATCTCATCCCTTTCTCTGAACGGCTACCACTCTGCTCAGGTGTCCACCTCGCCTTCTTGTGTGGCTCGTATTGCTCATAATATTCGTAAGCCCTTCAAACAGTGTTGTATTGGAATATTATACATACAGAAACAAAATTTACATAAAAAGTCATTACGTTCAATATCCTTGTTTAATAAAACTACTGTCAACAAGCATGATAATAACAATTATGGCTCTCTAGCCTCAACAATTCAACAACTAATAAAGTATTGTATCCCTTAGGTCTTCAAAAGTTATGAAAGTATTGGTGAGGTACATATTTCTCTGGGCTGCATGCTCTCTAAAAGAGAAAATACTAAGCTCTTGCTCCTGGGTCTCTTAATAAATGAATAAACAAATTTTGATGATTAATATATAAAACCGACTTTATAACAATTATAGTTTTACAGATGCTTATTTTTTATGTTCCCTGGAAGGCAAATGATTAGTTATTGCTGTGGTAGTTAGCATCCATGCAGTTAGTATACAGCAAGTGCGATGTCGTTAAAAGTTTTCTGCGGTATCTGCAGATGTAAACAGAATCCTCTCTATTTATTTGAGCATGTGCCTTACATAAGTGCCTGACATGTTATTGGTGTACCATACAGTTAATTACTGCGCTGGTAGCATGTGCTGACATACTCCCTGATTATCACGACGGCTTTTCTTCTATTTCTATCTCTCTATGATGCTTCCTTCTTCCTACAAACCTTCGAATTCTGGAAACTATTGTTCCAGATACATCCCAGATGACTCCTCTGAAAATGCAGAAATATAAAGTATGGTTGACAGAAATATGTTTTGTTTATAAATATATCTCCTGCTACCTGTCACGATTTTCTTTATATACTTTTCACACGACGCATTTCGGGAAATGATACTCATTTTCCAGTGCGTTTTTTGTGTCTATTATGCCATTTCTGTGTGATGTTGTCGATGTGTGAAAATCTGCTTCATTTCACTGACTTTACTGCAGTATATAAGAAACATGCGATTTTTTAGTTGGTTCTCGGTCTTTTTGTGAAGTTAGTGACGAAATTTAGAAGAAGTTGTTCTTACAGTTTTCTAATGGTCCATTTGTGCAGAGTCCAACACACACTAAACATCACAGACAATTTGCTATACACTTAAAACATCGAAAATGTCTTACATAAACAAAACAGTTACAAAGATGTTCTTACAAGTAGTCCACAGAGATAACATTATAGGCCTTCACAGAGTATGATACGGTTTTGTACAGAGGTTATATGCCTTAACAATTTATATCATAATTTACTTACATCGATTTTACAAATGTGCTTATTTCTATGTGTTAGTATTTCTATTTAAGTGTACTATCGAAACATCTGAAGAAATTCACTGATTCACTTTCAATTTATTCGTTTAATATTTTGTCTTCATATTTTCTGGTGTTGAAATTTCGGCCTGTTTGTCCTAGGCAGAATACAGAGCATTCCTGGCATGTTACCTTGTATATTCCAGAGTTTCAATATGGATCTTGGTTACACTTTATATTATGTATTAGTTTTCGTTGCAGTTTATTAGATGCAGAAAACCGAATTTTCACTTTGTGATTTTTGAAAATGTTTCCAATCTCTCTTCCTCATTTTCACTTGTGTTTCTTCGTGAATCTGGCCCATGTATTTCTTTGATTTCTCTGATCGCTGAGTCGTCTTTAATGTCGACTATCGTCAGTCCAATGTGGGGTGCCATCGGAGGATTGTTCCTACTCCACTTGTTACCATTATTACGGGAGGGATGCCTCGCTCGCCAGTTCGCATTAGACGGTCCATGTCGTGGCGGCTTGTCTTGCATGTGTACACGACACTCTGGTTCCCTTACATCAACTTCTCGATCATAGCCAAGCTCATCAAGTAAATGTAAAAATGCGCTGCTGCTTTCATACCACAAACGGCCAGTGAAATATCTTTCTGAATTCGGTTAGGGAACTTTGTTTGCCAGATCCATATGAACTTTTTTTACTCAAATAGTGTGTCTAAGAACTGATTTCTTTTGAACATTTGCTTTAAACACAGTACTGGAGTATGAAACAGCTGTCTCGCACAGGGATCCATCATCAAAATGCCTAGTCTGGCACACTTCTACTTCTCTTGCGCCCAAAATTCCCGAAGAAACGCCTGTTTAAACTCTTTGTAAGTCCTGCAAGTTGCCACAATTATTCACTTCATTCCATTTGCCTCTTCCTACAGATACGAGCAAATGATATTGCTTTTATAATCAGCAGACCTAGGAAGTCTGTTCTGGAACGTTCGATCTAAATTTTGGGATGCAAACTGTTCTTTCTGTCTGGAAACAGCGCATACTTCTGAAAGAAAACAAACTGTTTTCTAATATTGTCCTCTTCAACTTCTTAATAATTTATTCCTACCGGTACAGACGATTGTACATTCATTGTTGGCCTCTCTGGATCGCCAAATATATGACAGAGTCTGTCTGTTAATCCACGTAGTTCCTTCTGATGCTTCCGTACATCTTCCGAACTCATTAACATCTTTCCAATACGTATACTGTAGGCTAAACCACTCTTTAAACAATACCCCCGGCGCTTCACGATTGTGACGGTTGCTGCCTGCTCGAATTTTTTTAAAGTGGAACAACAATTTTATTTCTCCTGATCTTTTAAGTCTACCGGGAAGGTCCTATCCAAAACCGTATCATTATGCACGGACAGTTTCTTTATCTGTTTTTCGACTTGCGATACAATATCCACAACTTCATATTTCCAATCTTTAATGACATCTGTGTCCCTGCTTATTTCTGTGGTTGCGCTATTCTCCTCTTGCGTTATTATGCCCAGTTTATTTTCGCAAGTGTTGACTTCTTCCTCGTTTAACTGTTCCGTATTCTCTTCAGATTTCTTCCCCGACCTTTTTTTCTAATTTGTCAGTTCTTCCGTTACACCATTGTACGTGACATGTTACCTCGTGTTCTAACCTCTTAAAATGATCACTATGCACCCTGAACTGTTATTCAGTCTTTCTGAAATGCGCATCATTCTTCTTGTCTTACTTTTTGAAATTTTGGTCTCTCTTTTTTAAATTTATGTCTGTCTTCTTGCAAATTTCTTCTGTCTTTTTCTAACGCTCATCCATCTTCTTATGTTGTTCTGCGATCGTTTTGTAATGCAGGTCGTTTCCTCATGTGGATACTTGTTTTCCAAATCCATTTAGACTAACAAAGACTTAGATCGAAATGTGGCGGTGAAGAAGAATTTAATACGCGTTAGGCATCACTCTGCGTCACAGCTTACGGTAAAGTGGGACTGGAGTTCTCCATTACCTACGACAGCCTCACATTCTCTTCACATAGCAACTTCCCCCATGAACCATGGACCTTGCCGTTGGTGGGGAGGCTTGCGTGCCTCAGCGATACAGATGGCCGTACCGTAGGTGCAACCACAACGGAGGGGTATCTGTTGAGAGGCCAGACAAACATGTGGTTCCTGAAGAGGGGCAGCAGCATTTTCAGTAGTTGCAGGGGCAACAGTCTGGATGATTGACTGATCTGGCCTTGTAACATTAACCAAAACGGCCTTGCTGTGCTGGTACTGCGAACGGCTGAAAGCAAGGGGAAACTACAGCCGTAATTTTTCCCGAGGACATGCAGCTTTACTGTATGATTAAATGATGATGGCGTCCTCTTGGGTAAAATATTCCGGAGGTAAAATAGTCCCCCATTCGGATCTCCGGGCGGGGACTACTCAAGAGGACGTCGTTATCAGGAGAAAGAAAACTGGCATTCTACGGATCGGAGCGTGGAATGTCAGAGCCCTTAATCGGGCAGGTAGGTTAGAAAATTTAAAAAGGGAAATGGATAGGTTAAAGTTAGATGTAGTGGGAATTAGTGAAGTTCGGTAGCGGGAGGAACAAGACTTTTGGTCAGGTGATTACAGGGTTATAAATACAAAATCAAATAGGGGTAATGCAGGAGTAGGTTTAATAATGAATAAAAAAATAGGAGTGCGGGTTAGCTACTACAAACAGCATAGTGAACGCATTATTGTGGCCAAGATAGACACAAAGCCCATGCCTACTACAGTAGTACAAGTTTATATGCCAACTAGCTCTGCAGATGATGAAGAAATTGAAATGTATGATGAGATAAAAGAAATTATTCAGGTAGTGAAGGGAGACGAAAATTTAATAGTCATGGGTGACTGGAATTCGTCAGTAGGAAAAGGGAGAGAAGGAAACATAGTAGGTGAATATGGATTGGGGGGAAGAAATGAAAGAGGAAGCCGCCTTGTAGAATTTTGCACAGAGCATAACTTAATCATAGCTAACACTTGGTTCAAGAATCATAAAAGAAGGTTGTATACCTGGAAGAATCCTGGAGATACTAATAGGTATCAGATAGATTATATAATGGTAAGACAGATATTTAGGAACCAGGTTTTAAATTGTAAGACATTTCCAGGGGCAGATGTGGATTCTGACCACAATCTATTGGTTATGAACTGCAGATTGAAACTGAAGAAACTGCAAAAAGGTGGGAATTTAAGGACATGGGTCCTGGATAAACTGAAAGAACCAGAGGTTGTAAGGAGTTTCAGGGAGAGCATAAGGGAACAATTGACAGGAATGGGGGAAAGAAATACAGTAGAAGAAGAATGGGTAGCTCTGAGGGATGAAGTAGTGAAGGCAGCAGAGGATCAAGTAGGTAAAAAGACGAGGGCTAATAGAAATCCTTGGGTAACAGAAGAAATATTGAATTTAATTGATGAAAGGAGAAAATATAAAAATGCAGTAAATGAAGCAGGCAAAAGGGAATACAAACGTCTCAAAAATGAGATCGACAGAAAGTGCAAAATGGCTAAGCAGGGATGGCTAGAGGACAAATGTAAGGATGTAGAGGCTTGTCTCACTAGGGGTAAGATAGATACTGCCTACAGGAAAATTAAAGAGACCTTTGGAGAGAAGAGAACCACTTGTATGAATATCAAGAGCTCAGATGGCAACCCAGTTCTAAGCAAAGAAGGGAAGGCAGAAAGGTGGAAGGAGTATATAGAGGGTTTATACAAGGGCGATGTACTTGAGGACAATATTATGGAAATGGAGGACGATGTAGATGAAGATGAAATGGGAGATAAGATACTGCGTGAAGAGTTTGACAGAGCACTGAAAGACCTGAGTCGAGGCCCCGGGAGTAGACAACATTCCATTAGAACTACTGATGGCCTTGGGAGAGCCAGTCATGACAAAACTCTACCATCTGGTGAGCAAGATGTATGAGACAGGCGAAATACCCACAGACTTCAAGAAGAATATAATAATTCCAATACCAAAGAAAGCATGTGTTGACAGATGTGAAAATTACCGAACTATCAGTTTAATAAGTCACAGCTGCAAAATACTAATGCGTATTCTTTACAGACGAATGGAAAAACTGGTAGAAGCGGACCTCGGGGAAGATCAGTTTGGATTCCGTAGAAATGTTGGAACACGTGAGGCAATACTAACCTTACGACTTATCTTAGAAGAAAGATTAAGAAAAGGCAAACCTACGTTTCTAGCATTTGTAGACTTAGAGAAAGCTTTTGACAACGTTAACTGGAATACTCTCTTTCAAATTCTGAAGGTGGCAGGGGTAAAATACAGGGAGCGAAATGCTATTTACAATTTGTACAGAAACCAGATGGCAGTTATGAGAGTCGAGGGGCATGAAAGGGAAGCAGTGGTTGGGAAAGGAGTGAGACAGGGTTGTAGCCTCTCCCCGATGTTATTCAATCTCTATATTGAGCAAGCAGTAAAGGAAACAAAAGAAAAATTCGGAGTAGGTATTAAAATTCATGGAGAAGAAGTAAAAACTTTGAGGTTCGCCGATGACATTGTAATTCTGTCAGAGACAGCAAAGGACTTGGAAGAGCAGTTGAACGGAATGGACAGTATTTTGAAAGGAGGGTCTAATATGAACATCAACAAAAGCAAAACGAGGATAATGGAATGTAGTGAAATTAAATCGGGTGATGCTGAGGGGATTAGATTAGGAAATGAGACACTTAAAGTAGTAAAGGAGTTTTGCTATTTGGGGAGTAAAATAACTGATGATGGTCGAAGTAGAGAGGATATAAAATGTAGACTGGCAGTGGCAAGGAAATCGTTTCTGAAGAAGAGAAATTTGTTAACATCGAGTATAGATTTAAGTGTCAGGAAGTCGTTTCTGAAAGTATTTGTATGGAGTGTAGCCATGTATGGAAGTGAAACATGGACAATAACTAGTTTGGACAAGAAGAGAATAGAAGCTTTCTAAATGTGGTGCTACAGAAGAATGCTGAAGATAAGGTGGGTAGATCACGTAACTAATGAGGAGGTATTGAATAGGATTGGGGAGAAGAGAAGTTTGTGGCACAACTTGACTAGAAGAAGGGATCGGTTGGTAGGGCATGTTTTGAGGCATCAAGGGATCACAAATTTAGCATTGGAGGGCAGCGTGGAGGGTAAAACTCGTAGAGGGAGACCAAGAGATGAATACACTAAGCAGATTCAGAAGGATGTAGGTTGCAGTAGGTACTGGGAGATGAAGAAGCTTGCACAGGATAGAGTAGCATGGAGAGCTGCATCAAACCAGTCTCAGGACTGAAGACCACAACAACAACAACAGCAACTCAAACGCGGAGAGTTCTGTTACTCTGCCAGTTATTTAAATCTCTGTCGCTAATGACTTTCACAACTTTCTCTTATCTTAGCACTGTTGAATTGCCTTGTTCGACTTAGCTTGCATATTAATATCGCGGTCTACAGATAATGATGGATTCGCTTCTTCCCTATAGAGTGTACTTGTATTTTTTAAACTATGTGCACGAGAATAGAATAATTTTTGCATAACTAAATACTGACGCAAAACTCAAACACTTCCTCCTAATGATCAGTATCTTAACTTAGACATACCCTGAAACACAATACAAGCCTACCTTAAACGAAACACATTAAAATTTTTCCATCGAAATTGAGGGGTCTAAACTCTGGACAATAATTAACTTTTCCTTACGTCCATTTCCTGTAAGAAAAGCGCAAATTAGTAAATTTTCATCTTTATTTTTCTGGTTAAAAGGTCATTAATAAGCAAATGATTCAAATAGTGAAATTTGTTGATCTAAAATTTTGAGTACATAAATTAGAATACCACATAATTTCGTATATTAAACCCTGGACAGGATCGCCAAATTCCTGTACGAGATGTTGATGGAACTGTTTATAATATTCCTCACATGCTATAAATACAGTCCCCAATGACCTACAGGGAAGGGAAACTCTCCATAAGATCGTACAAACTTAGGAGAAACAATGTCAAGCAATGGAAATGTCTCAGTGAAAGAAAACTGTTAGGGGTAGTCCGAGTAAGCAAGAAAGTACGAGTATCACTCCACATATGGGTTTACTAAGGGAGGGCCTTACCTACCTACAACAGAAACTATTGATCACTATAACGAGTTGGTTTATCACCATGAAACATCAAACAAATGAAATATCCATTGAAATAAATATGTATCAATTCAATAAGTGGACAAGAGAAGCATAGTTATGACATCTATCCTTGGCACACATACGCATGTGGATTCATGCAAGCATAACATGAAGCCATATCACTGATATTGCCGGAGACTGTGCAAATGGTTAGCGGTTGAAGAAATAATATGAACACCAGAAGAATCGACAGGGTACCTAATGGAAGCAACTACCTGGCCGTTAACATTACAACCTGTGTACTCAGTTATAGCAAATAAACATCTCTTCATGCGAAACTTTGGCAGAAAGCGTGTCTCCTGAGGGGAAGTGTTCTGTAATTGGTCGTCTGGCAGAAGTCTTGCCTCATCGAGCATCTGGCACCAAGAGTCGTCCAACTTAACTCTTCGAAACTAGGCTGTTTCTTCTTAAGGTGGCATCTCAAGGGCCAATTCCAGCAAACCTTGTGACTTCTGACTAATAATACTGTAATGCTGTAAGTAAGTTAAACAAATTCCTACTCTCCCAGATTCTGCTAGGGCTAACCAGTGATGGTGTGGTGTTGGCAGAGCCGCAGAAATGCTATCTGACTCCATGATAACGTTTCTATACCTAGTCTCCTGAAGGGCTTGTAGGTAGACTGGTGTGGGAAAGTGCGCCTTGTACAAAGATAATCATTATGAGCCAATCACATTCTTCCATGGGATGATCGCAGAGAAATCGCTGGTCTCATACCTAACCATTCTGGTGGGTACACATTGCTTCACATGTAGTTTCTCCATAACGATTCCTTCAGTCATGTCACACATCAGAGCTTTACAGCACATAATAGACCCCCAGTTACCTTCTGCACTGTTGCAGTGTTGCGAATTCCCCATCTGCTGCGTGCTCTGGAGGGCTGCTTTCTGTTCCAATATGTTTATGATCCCTCCTCATCCTCTTAAGTAAACTTCTATGTTCGCAAAACAGCTAGAAAACTTTCAAGGTAGCAGAAAATTATAAGCAGGAAGACAAGAAGCAATTAATTATGTAATCATTTCAGTACAGAATGTTTTCCGCATAAATGATGCATAGTTAAAGGGTTAACTACATTCACTATTTAGATGTGCCTATTACATTATGAACTATGTTGAGTGACATTTTGCGTATAAACTACCATTAACAGTTCCACTCTTCAGTAGCATAGAGGAAAGATGAACACCTGCATCTTTTGGTATATGCTCTGATTTCTCTTGTTTTATCACGATGGTTATTACTCACTATCTAGGTGAAACTCATCAAAATATTTTGCTATGCAAAACAGAAAGTTGATGATTGAAATTTTGGAAAAGATGTTTCAGTGACGGAAAACATCTTTGTTTTAATGATTGCCTCCACAACTGGCTTATAATTTTCCTGACACTGTATCCGCTATTTTTCGTTTCATGGCAAACTTTCATTTTATCTGGTTCAATTTTTTACTGAAAGAAGAGCTTTACAATTGTTTAAGGATTGGTTTAGTCAGCAAGAGACTTTTCCAGATATATTCCGCTAATTCCAAAGAGGTAACTATGCCATAAGCGGTAGTGAGTCGTAAGTTTAGGAAAAATCCTTTACAAAAGTACTGAGGGATATGAAATTTTCTAACACCTAAAACCCTGAGAAAGACGAGGACTGGAACACAGACCTCTGTCTATCTGTTATGGATCACCTGGAAGTTTGGAAGTTTAAAGTTCAGGAGAGAGGTGTTGGTGCAGCCAAATCAGTAAGTCTTGTCGGCGATAGCCGAAGCCCATTTTAGGGTCAGAGTCTGTCTTTAATCTGTCAGAAGGCTTTACTATATCGCGCATTCCCTTACTGAATGAAAACCTCAGAATGTATTACTTTTCCTTACACAAAAACCAATATAAAGCCATAATGGCAATATCTCAGACAGTACCACGTAAATTTCTGAAGAAATTACTGACCGACTGAGCTAATCTACACATTGGAAGGAAGATTTAAGATCTACTGAGCAACGAAGATATTACACATTGTTACGGGTTGCATGTGGATGTTAGAAGTCTACTTACAACAGGACCACGCCAGATAAAGCATTTGCGGAAGAGCCCTGTCAATTCTCTCTCTCTCTCTTTCGTTCGATTGGTGACTTTACAAAGAAAATAATGCAAGTATGAATTGCATTTCGTAGTAAACCAATCGCTAATTAACTGAGTACAGATTCGCTTCTACATGTACGGATACTTTAATGAATCTACCTTTGAAACGTCACGATGTGATAGCGAGAGTAAGTACGTATATTCCATAGCGTCACAGTACGTAAACCGCTTTTCAGTAAAGTTTCATCCGCACGCACGTGCCTGTTCCACGTCTTTGTCAGTCGTTGAACAGCTCAGAGGCTATTAGGGCACGCCCTTCGATGGCCGTGGCTAATATACGTTTCTTAATGGCCCCAAATTACAAATTAATAAGCTCCACCCAGCCTGTACAAACGTTCATATACAACCCTTTGCAAATGTTTGTTGAGCGGACAAAATTTAGAAAGCAGTGCCCAACACATGTTAAGGGCGATAATTAACCGGAGAATACGTTAGTAAGTAACTTGTCTGAATAGGCTCAAACGAGACTGCTTATTTGAAACCAAATTTTTTTACTTGTTGGAGATAACTCAAAATCTACATAACACAATATAGTGTTGTCTCCGTGGATGTCGCTCTGTTTGATAGGGTCGTTCATTCGGGTTATCAGCGTTGTCTTAGACACTGCTGGAGACAGTAAACTGTCGCCATTACCATTAACAAACAAAAATGTCTCCGAGAATTATAATACGATTACGTAACAGTGGAAATATCATGTTATTTATAGGACATTAAAGGATGAGTAAAAGGGAAGTAAATCTGTCCTCGACCCGAAGGTTGGTTTGAGCACTACAGTGTTTTACTAGGCGTACTGGGGTTGTTGTTGTCTTGCCTTCCTCCGATCTTTAAATTAAGCCACCCAGCCAGTTTTAGGGGCACAGATGGTTTTTACACTGAAAAATCATTACTAGCCCTTTCGAGGGCAGCGGGAAGCATGCTCCCCACCAATTGTATTTTCATACCGGGTTCGTAGGGATACGTCGTACCACCTCCGTACACTCCTGGCATGTAGTGGTAGCGGGCTGCGTCAGCTGTAGTTTCTGTTTGTTGTGAAACATAGCTTTTAATTCTAGCGAAATGTTTCTTGTGTCTTTTAGAAACCATATAAAGTACACATATCACCAAATAACTTTGTTTGAAAGGCCATTAGAAGAGCACTTACCACCAAAGTAATTTTTCAACGGGACATGGGAAGTATACTTCCACAAAATTAATATTTCTTTTTGTAGGCTACCGCAAGAATACTTTGCAAAGTCGAAATTGTTTTACTACGCTCATGGGAATACGTCTTACCACGTCTACTTTATTGTGTGATAAACGAAGTTTCTAGGATTATTGTCCTTTACAATGAAATGTCATCCTGTAACCTTTACAACCTTTACACCATTAGCAGACCGTGTTCGACTGGTAAAAGTAGGAGCTCACAAATAGACAGTGGGAAGAATACTTACCGCCATGTTTTGGTCCAAAATCACAAAAATTGAATTATCAAAAGTTAAATATAGTCACTTGATCACAATGAATCAATATGATTAAAAAATATCTCCGCTGAGTCACAACAAAACGTGTTCTCACGAAAGGGTAAAGGACGAGTACTACACGTCGTTGATTCCTGTTTGTGTACGACAACCGATGCATGGGCTGAAAAATATTGTGCAAAGTGACAGCATAAATATAAAGAGTTGCGTAAAAATGATAAATGATGCGTGTCGTTGTTGGACAGCTGTAAGAATTACAAAAACGTTGACTACGTCGTACTGGAACCAACAGCTCTAGTTATGGCTAAATCAAGAATACGAATTAGAGCTATCTGTTGGTGTTTGTGAATGTGCCTAGTCATCCCGTGAAATACAGTTTTAAATACTACAGCAAGCCTTTGAAGCCTGTCACTCCTGGAAGAAGTGATTCCATCACTGCAAAAAGAGATGCCGCACCTCTGTTGAACTGCAGCAGCGTGTGTAGGGCTGGACGTCACTGTTATGTCAGTATTATAACAGTTTTGCTAACTTACCGCTGTAGACTCGTGAGTATGACGAACCTGACAACAGTAACCCTGCGGCCACTTCCTACTAAGCGATTCATTCTCTTATTGAAGCACGCGGGAGCGTGAGGTTAGTAGCAATTTGGTATGAGCGATTGCAGAATCAGGTGGGCTCTGACAAAGCTAAATGGATATCAAATATTAAAATTAATTCACAGCATTCCTCAAAATAGTTTGATATATTCACATACTTATTGAAATATATACATATGTAGAAACATACATATACACGGTGTCTGATTTGTAAAAAAAAAAGAAAAAAAAATGTTCCGGTACTGTGACCATCTGGGGCGCGTTTTTTAAAAATTTACCCGTCTTAAAACATTATTTTTATGCTTTCCTTTCGTCAGAGGTACCGGTACGGTGCACCAGCGTGTACCGTCACAAATTAAGCACTGCACATACATACACACAAAAACACACATTCACATGCATATGTATCTACACACACACGAACATATACATACACATATGTATATACATTGAGATACATGTGGTTGTGTCATTACATAGTACTGCAACCAAAAGTTTCTGTTATGGCCAATTTCGAGAATATGAATTTAAGATATGTTTTGGTGTTTGTGAATGTGCTTAGTCATACCGTGATACAGATTCATATATACGAGGTTTGGAACTTTAATAGTGGCAACTATTTATTTACAGCTAGTACAAAATAGATAAGTGTCGTCACTTCTGTCTCTATGCTGTTCATTTTTGGAACACAGCCTACGACCAGCTTAGAGACAGAAGTGATGACACTTTCTGCAGGACCTGACCATCATTCTGCAGGACAATGCTCGAGCACGTACAGTGATTTGTTTGACTGATGGGGCTGCTAAGTGCTATACCACCAACTGCACTCCCCTCACTTAAGCCCTGGTGAGTTCATATTGATTTCTAAACTGAAGGAAACACTTCACGGCATTCGCTTCAGAATTGTTGCTACAAATTAGTCAGGCAATAGGCCCTGCCGCTCGAAATGTCAACACAGCTGGCACTGCTACTACTTCCACGTCGCTGGCAACGGATTATACACAATGCTGGTGACTATTTTGTAGGTCAGTAAAACTTTGAAACATATATATATATATATATATATATATATATATATATATATATATGTGTGTGTGTGTGTGTGTGTGTGTGTGTGTGTGTGTGTGTGTGTGTGTGTGTACAAAGACCAATATTCACTGCTAACTGACCAGTCATAGCACTGATATGCCAGGTGATTCAGCTACCCCTGCTGCTGGGTTTTATGCAACCTGCAACGCCGTTAAATACCATGAGCACAATTTTCACCTGCTACACTCAAACTGTTAGTCCTATAGAAAAAAACTCGTAGAAAAGTTAATCCACTTAAACTTTGTACTGGGATATGTTTTCGAAAGCGTTTTTCTTGCAGAAATCGAAAACCGTGGCCTCCAGCTAAAACACAGACCAGTATAAAATTTAAGTACGTTATGTTTCCTACAAAAAGGTTCTGTTAATTTTTACCATAGGACTAATAGTTCGCGCCTTGCCAGCGAGAGAATATGAAAATCTCGTACATGGTCTTTGATGGAGCTGCGGGTTGCATAAGACCCATCGGAAAGGGCAGCTGAATCACCCTGTATAACGATCGTCATGTATGGTTCAGTATGTAGCGGGCAATGCCGCGAGTGCTCGGTTATACTTGCGAAATCGCATGCTTACTGTACTTTCTATGCTAATCAGCGACGGAGATTAGCGAGAGGAATCTCTGAACATATGGAGACGGACAGTTCAAAGATGACGGCATAGAACCCCCTGGCAAGATTAAAGCGAGTACAAAGAGCTCACTTCTGATCTCTACCGGCTACCACAAGAACCACAACCTAAAACTAGCGCTAGGTGAACCCCTAGTTTCAATGTGTCAGCAAACGTTACCCCAAGCAGCTCCTTTCATTCATGTAGAAGATATAGTACTTTGAAAATGGATGAAATTTCTGTAATATGCTTTATTTATTACGTAATAAATTACAGTTTTGATCAAATCATGCGAAAACTGAAAATTTCCGGTTTCAACTGTAATCAACAGTTATCTCCAGGTCTGGTGTCACGTCAGAAGAAGATTCGTAAACTGAGCCTGGTTAAATAAAAGAAATACAGTTCTTCACAAATCACTGCGTAATCCAAAAAGACAATGATGTATTTTACAAAATTAGGCTTATTACTACAAGAGAAGGTCAAACCAGCACTAGTTTCCATTCGTATGTTTGTAATTCATAAACGTTTTGTTCGTTCTTTAACTCTCAAAAGCTGTATTAATGATATTGAGGTCAACAGAGCTTCGACGTGACTATTCATCTGGAATCAACATTCATGTCAGCGAGAGATATTGCATGTAGATCAATAACATCACACAGTCTAACAGGTGCATGCGGCAAATAGGATCGTAAAGGACGGAGTAAAGATAGAACGAAGGGGGCAAATTATTTCGGTTATCTATTTAGAAGAGCAGAAGAGAAAAGACGGCCAGTCTTTTAAAAATTAGGCAGCGGAAGCCCCCAAACAGAGAAAAAAGAGAAAGTCCAACAATTAAAAGAACAGCAAATAAATACGAGGGACATTCAATAATTAAAAAGACAAACTGATGTAGAAAAAAAGCTAAAATAATGATGAACTAATTCTTTATACCTGACGCAAAGAAGTCTTTTCCTTGTTGTCTGCGTCACTTTCCCACAAATTATTTGACCTCCACGTTTTCGATGAACTTTTTTCCAGTAATTTCTCCTTGAGTGGACCAAACAAATCTGGACTGTAGGGTGGAGGAGGCAGTACCTCTCGACCTACTTTTTCAGTTGTTTCTTGGGTCAGCTGGACGGTATGAGAGTGAGCATTGTCATTTATCAACGTCACACAATTTCTTCTTTCTACTGTAACCTTATGGACTACACCAACACTTACTGCAACTGTTTTTGCTATATGTTCAACTGTAATACGTCGATTTTCACGAATAATGTCTTCAATGTCGGTTCCAAACGAAGGAGCTGACACTGTGGGGCGGCAGGTAGAATTAATTGTTATATAAAAGTTTGAATGTTGAAACACTGCATTTCCTGTTATTTAGAATGTTATTTATGCTGTCTTTCGCCGTTCTCAATACTGGCTCTCTAACTACAATATTGGCAACCAGAAAGTGATTAGCAAAACGTGAAGCCTGTAATTAGAATTCCTAGTGCCCACTTCATCTGAGAATACACTTATAGTTACAGCTTATAGCTCTGAGGAATTAGGAGATTGTCTGGGATTTATAATCAAAAACGGTCTTGAAAAAAAAACGTTCTGTATTCTGAAAGTCACAGATGAAAACAAAAGAATCCACACAATCTAACTAACAGAGCAGTTCAGAGTCTAATGCGCTGATGCCACTATAACTGTCCAAGTTAAATATTTAAATGAATGCACGCCATAATTTGATGATAAGGTTCATCAAACGCCACGGCACGTGAAAATACGACAATACGCAAACTGAAGATGGATAATTAAAGTCAACCCAGAATTAACACTTCACTCGAAAATGATTTCATGGTTACGCGTATCTCGAGTAACTTAATACGGCATCCGAGGCCGTTTGTAGCAATGATACCGACGTGACGCGACTCCCGACACAGATGACGTGCTATTCAGCGTCTGGAGAGAACTGGGGCCTTCCTTCCTCGCGCAGCGTTCTTATATATAATGCCGCGGTGCGGACGGCTAAGGGAACGCCTGATCAAATCGGCTCTCCCGACTAGCCGATGGGCTAGTAATGCACCACTTTAAGTTACTGAATAAATCATAGCTTCTTTTGCTGATGGCCGATGAAGCTCTCAATTTAAATGTGCATTCAACACACAGGTAAGTAATCATAATAAAATTTTGATGTGGCTAAGTTAAATATTTTGGGCGAGAGAATTAATTTAATTACACTGCACGCAGTAGACGAGCTCTGAACTGGCCCTTTGGAGAAACGCTATCGCTATAGTTTTATAGGTATTCAAATGAAACTTCTCACATCCTTATGGTGATAGCGGATCTCCATTCTACTTAAATATAAACATCCTAGCCTCATTTATTAGCCTACTTAATCTATCTTGTTTCCTTAAGTTTTAAGACGAAAACCAGAAAATCATGAATTTCCACTAATATTTTAAATTGGTGAAATCCGAAGTACTGTTTTTATTAAATTATTATGAAAGATGAATCTAAACATAAAATTTTAACTTTCTAGCTCTTTTCTGTTGCGCCAATGATTTTTACAGAAAAACGTCAAAATTTCGAAAATGGTTAATGTTATCGAACTGATATTCAACACATATTAATTTAGTATTACTCCTGACATGCTAGAAATGTTTTAGGTTATTTGCTTGATTTTTGAAGTATTGCGCAACATTTATGACGTCAGAGCTAGTTACAGCAGACTGTCTGGCACACAATGGAAAGACTGATGTGAATTTACTACAGCGTGAGTAGGCTGCTTCCCTACAACACTTCAACTGGCCATCGAGGACGTTGCTCCATCAGTCAATGTGGTTCGACCAATTTTGAACTATTCTACCTAATTATAAAAATTTTAGCCGTTCTTACAACTTGCACCATACTGTAAAATCACTAGAGAAAATATTTTAAGCGGCTTTTCTCATTCAGAAAGCAAACTACGGATCACTAAACGCTCTTCAACTAATGTTGAAACTTCTAATGAACACGTTGAAACTTCTAGTGAACAGGCTGTCGTTATATGCAATTTTTGTCCCTCAGCTGTTCTCCGCTCACCCCAGAGATGCCAACCTAAAGTCATGAACGTACAAAACTCCTTCTAAAAACAGTTTGATTCCTGAATAGTTGGTCTCTTTAATTATTTAATGTCTCTAGTAGAACAGTAAACAGCTAGTTGAATAGCAGACAGTTGGAGGAATACCAAACACGTGACAGGGGTTGTGGTATGATGGAAGCAATGAACGGCAGATGCTACAGGTCTTTGGCCCCAAATAATAAAAATACCGTAAGCGACAGTTTCTAACGGTTTCACATACGAAAAACATGTTTTGGGCGTTTTTCTTTATTTTTTCTTGTCTGTGTATTAATACTGAAACAAAAGCTGTAGCGTAAACCCTTCTTTTTCAATAATTCTTTTGTTTCAGATCACTGAAGGTTAACGTTCGTGTAAGTAAGCGACTGTAAATCCTATGTGTATACTCTTCCAGAAAGTATGAAATTTTCTGATGAAATACTCGCTGTATCTCAATAAAGATGATTAACATCTGAAGGCTGCATGCACAGTGTCGGCACGCCTAACAGTCAACACCGACTAAATGAGCTGTTTTATTCGCCAGTGGGTGTAAACACTGCCATATTCGAAGGGCGTGGATGTGCTGTCAGGACTGACGTCACAATTTAGCAAACATGCATGTTCGTCAATGCTCAGATATTACCTGTACAGTCGTGACGGATCGCTCATGTTTCAAAGCCTGCGGGCAGCACAATTTGTTCTCTTATACGCGTGAACTCTGCACGCAACCTTTGACGTCGTACAAACTTACTTAATTCACACATAAAAGTAGATGAAAGTTTCACGCATATAAAATTGTATTTGCTTCTCACGGATAGATACTTCAACAATCAACCTTTTGTTTTTCCACGGATAGTTACTTGCAAAGACATAGACTAACTGAGATGTTTACGTGGTTTAGAAGGAAACAAATTTGGCAAAAAGTCAATAAGTAATTCTGTGGAGAAGGCTATTTAATAATGAACCAAATCTAATACAGCTCGATGCTAGATACCTTTCGTGATGAGAACATAGAACGAAAATCGTTTTCAATAAACTTCTTTTGTGTTAGAATGTAAATGTCGTATGGCATTGTGGCTGGGATATCCCACACGGTTGGTTTGGCTGCCTGTCGGAAAGGTGTTTATTCTCCCTCCGCACAAACTGGCCCCTTCCCTTGTTGATATTTGAGAGCTATGTCGCATGTATAGATGTACAGTGTAAGTGAATGTAATGAATGAGTCTATAGTGTAATATATTATTTGTGTTGTATGATGATGATGATGAAAGAAGGTAGAGGATGAAACCTGGTGTCGCCACATAGACTGTTCTTCTTGAATCGCACTAAGGGAGTCATTCAGTAATTGGAGACGTACGAGAAAATGCACGGGTACATATAAGCTAATGTAACTTGCTGTCTGAGAGATAACTGTACCAAATTTTGGAAATTTATCGTTATGTTATTGGCTATAACGTGGAATTCCTTAAATTATTTGTCTAATAATTTAATCAGGACGTTTCTGGATACATTTAGAAAGCATACTATCACATGGGGAACATTTCCTCAAAGGTTACTTCGTTTATTACTTTCACAAAGTAGTAGTTTATTCTTAGTAATTAGATAAACAGATCTGTTTTTTTAATATCAGTCCTAGGACTTCTGCAGCAATTTTTTAAATTTAGTGTATGATACAGCGCAATTTTTGTTTCACAAAAATTTAAATAAGGTTTAAATTTTGTACCAGGAGAATTTGAGTTACAGTATGTACGAGACTGTAGCATGTTTCACCTTTCTAACTGCAATGGTTCAGGAGAAATCGTTTCTTATTACCTGAAAAAAAAAAGCTGCAGGAAATGTAACAAAGGCTTTGTTGGCACTGATGCCATAAATGAGTACGTCAGTCTTGCCCATAACCATTCATATAGTTCTTTTCATCTTGTCTGATCATTCTGGCGTCCATTTTCGCAATACTCTTCACTGACATGTCAGTTTAGAATTAAAAATACGCGCACTGATCATTCTTTCGTGGACGATCACACTCATTTTTTCAAAGAAATTACCGCCATTTCACTGTTAATTGTTAATTTATTTTACATAATCATCATTTAGGCTTTACAACCATTCTCAAGTACATGTTGAAATGTTAAAATATTTCTGACTTGTCTGTGACGTGTTATCGTCGAAAAAACGTATTTCTGGTCTTGTCGTATTACAGAATACGGAAATAAATACTAGTCTCATAGTGTCCTGGTCTTACAATGTCACGATCACTGAACTGACAAGCATCATAGGAGGCAATTTTAACAACAGTAGATGAGCAAAACGTTGTCTCTGGACATCTGTTCCAGATGAGGTTATTAAAGCTTCCGTTCGTATTTTGTGTTCCACATTTCTTTAATAAATACATGGCAAACGGGCTCACAGTCTTCTACACTCTTCAGGTGTTTCTCTGACGACAGGAAACAATAAAGCATGAAAAGAAGGACAGAGTCGTGTAGCAAATGTACACTGGCTGGAACAAGAAGGCTTTTATATCATTTTAGCACGAATTAAACTATTAAAATTGAAGACAGTATTTCTAACACGCTGCAGAACTACGTGGTTACAAAAAATCTGAACTTTTTTACGATTTTACGTTCACCCCCCTTCGTTCCCATCCCTCAGATGGACGACCATCCAAAGGGTCACATGCCTTGACGTCATGAGACATTGGAGAGATGTTTAGAATTTAATCCAGGACATTGGTGCAAGGACTGCTGACAAGGAATTTAAATCCACAAACTCTCCTCCCCTTGCTGGCCAAATATGTTGTAAAACAACCGACGTTTTGGCTACCGTTGCAGGCTGCGTTCTTCAGGGTGGGCCGAAACGCCGATGGTTCTATTACGTTATTACACGATCACATGCCGAGAAACGTCGTACTGAGAAGGACTCCGACTGCAAGGGTCTACGTTTGTATTAAGAAAATCGTGTTTGCCGTTGGAGATAAAAGACTCGTACATTCAGTGCTTGCCATGTCCATGTGAGACCGACAATTAGTATCTGTTTTTCTTCATAAGACACCATGAACTTTAAATTGAAATAACTGAATGTGGTTCGATGGACTGTCTTAAGCGGAAACGTAGGATCTAGTACTTTTAAATGGGTACTGAAGAACTAGCGATTAGGACCAGATGAATAATTAGGGAATCAATTGCTCTGGAAATTTAAACCGACGTCATAACAGTTCTGTAGATGAGTGTTATCCACATCTGGTTCCAACGTAGGGGTTGCTGACACGTGCTAGTGTGGTGGCGTTCAACTTTAAGCACATAAACTCGAATTACAGTGGCAGAACAAAGTTTCATCTCCAGCACTTGGCTAACTAGGGAAATAGAGGTGATTGAGTATTCACTACAGTGCTATCGACTTCCCCGTAACGAACCAAGTCAGTATTCAGTTTGTCATGAAATTACAACGTGTGTCATTGTTGATGGCGATACAACAGTCAGATAAATACGTCGAGCACGCCCGACCCACGATGCTCTGCGATAAAAAGAGGTTTCACGCTTTTACTGGACTCCAACCTCAGTCTTGCTTACACTTCCATTTTTATCTACAACTGGAAAAGCCCAACAGTTCATTGCTAAAGTTCTTGTCGCTGTCGTCTACAGGAACATAACTCTGTGGAAAGAAGAACGTCCACACGCAACCGAATCACAATATCCACGTTCGGACTCGCAATACCTCGCTTCTCTCGTAATGCTTTTAACTGAGCAACAGATTTTCAGTGACCCCCTTAAAGGTTTCCCTAATGATGTGTTTCTGAGCTAACTGGCTATGACTATCACACCAATACAGACAATGCTTGTGACATGAAATCTACCAGCTTGGGTAAAGCGTTTCTCTTCCATTTTTCAGCTACAATGAAACTGTCATTGTATTATGTTGTAGGATATTGCCACCCATATGGTTGAAATAGCACACACGAAGGTACTCTAAAAAAGAAGAAGTACTGAATTATATGGACTGAAGTGACAAAAGCTGTGGTGTACCTCCTCATATCGTGTCGAGCCTCCTTTTGTACGGCGTAGTGCAGCAAACCGGCGTGGCATGTATCCAACGAGTCGTTGGGAGTCCCCTGCCTCTACAGCTGTCCACAATTCCGAAAGTATTACTGGTGCAAGATTCTGTGCACGAAATGACCTCTCGATTGTATTCCGTAAATTTTCAATTCGCTCGAAGAGTCCAGGATGTTCTTCAAATTGCAAACGATTCTGGCCCGGTGACACGGCACACTGTCATCCATAAAAATTACGTCGTTGTTTGGGAACATCAAGTCCATGAATGAGTGCGCATGGTCTCCAAGTACACGAACACATCCATTTTTAGTTAATAATCTGTTCGGTTGGACCAGAGGACTTCATCCATTCCATGTAAACACAGCAAATACCATTATAAAGTCACCCTCAGTTTGCACAGTGGCTTGTTGACAACTTGGGATCATGTCTTCGTGGGGTATGCACCACACTCGAACTCTACGATCAGTTCTTACCAACTGAAACTGGGATTCATCTGACCAGGCCAAGGTTTCCCAGCAGACTACGGTCACGAGCCCTGGGGAGCCGCTACAGGCAATGTCATATTGTTAGCAAAGCCCTTGCGTCGGTCGTCGTGTACCATACCCCATGAACGCCAAAGCTCGCCACACTGTCCTAACGGATACTTTCATCGTACGTCTCACATTAGTTTCTGAGATTAGTTCACGCAGTGTTGCTTTTCTGTTGCCACAGACAACTCTACGCAAATGCCGCTGCTCTCGGTCGTTAAGTGAAGGCCGCCACCCATTGCATTGTCCATGATGGGAGGTAATGCCTGAAATTTCGTATTCTCGGCACATCCTTGACTCTTTGGATCTCGGAATGTTCAATTCCATAATGATTTCTGAAATGGAGTGTCCCATGTGTGTAGCTCCAACTACCATTCTGTGATCAAAGACTGTTAATTCCCGTCGTGCATCCATAATCACGTAGGAAACCTTTTCCCGTGAATCACTTGAGTACAAATTACTGCACCTCCAATGCACTGTCCTTTTATGTCCTGTGTACGTGATACTACCGCCATCTGTAAATATGCATATCGGAATCCCAGGACTTTTCTCGCCTCAGGGTAATTAGAAAATACTGTTGTTTACGGCTCTCGTTTTTGTGTTTATAATAAGCTATTCCTTTAGCGTGATTACTAAATGAAAACAAAAAAGTAGGAAAAGTGAAGTTCTGTGCTATTCTGGCTAATAATCAACTGCTGAACTTTAGTAGTTGTCACACGGGCTCATACATGTGACTAACGATCGACATAGAAATTTTCGGGCTCTGGCATGTTTACTATTGACGAATAACTATTCCACGTCCTAAAAAGTTCTTTATTTGACTCCACTATTGGTTTCAGCTTTTATATTGAAGCCATTTTCTAGTGTAATCAGAAACCGACATTGTTTTAAATACAACGAAACGTTGTACATAATTTTATAATGAAAATTTATATAGTTTACATTAAGGAGTTTCAACACTAAAAATCTTCAGTTTCACACATGTGCAATCAGGACAGATAAAAAGAAAAATATAGATTACACTGTGTGGCACTGAGACAAAGTCAAATTATTGCGAAAGTAAAAGTGGGACAAAATTAAAAGTTATGTGCCCAATAACGTCGTAGGAAAAATGGCGTCTCATGATTATAGAAACAGTACATTTTGAACATTAAAGGTATTGGCATATTCAAGCATTTTAAAGGGCTTAGATATTGACTTTTTAGAAATTTTAAATTTTATGCTTCCTGTCTATGGACAGGTTTCATATAAAAAACGCAATGCACATGTCGCGTATACATCTTAACCGTCACCGCTACGTTTTTTAGCACACATCATTCACACAACGCAAGCCTCATAACAAAACAGTGACATATACAAAGCTGCTGTGACTGTAAGGACAAATGCGAAGGAATTTGAAAACACGATACAAGGCATACACAGAATTAAAAAAATACGAAGGGGTACAAAAAAAAAAAAAACAAAAAAAAAGCAGAATAACATTTCCGGGGGCGGAGCTTGAGTAGTACGCATTTGTGCCATTAGGTATGTATAGCGCAACTCATTGCCATTTCAGTGTCGCCTGTGTTTAGACCTGGCTTTTTCTGTTCGTCTACAGTGATTGTATTTGCTAGCGCTCTTTCGTTCTTATTTCGTTTTTTATGATAGCAAGCTTAAGTGAACTATGTGCAGCTATGAAATATTGTTTTCTACTCAGTAAAATGTTGCTGAACCTGTTTTAATGTTGAAAAGTGTACGAGTGATTTGCTCGATTTAAAACTGGTGATATGTTGATTGATGACAAACCTCATTCTAGAAGTCCACCAGCTGCCCGAATCAACGAAAATATTGAAAAGATTCGAGAGCTTGTGCTCACAGACTGTCGGCAGACATCTGATCAACCGTCAGAGATAAGGAGTTGTCTCAGTTCAGTGAATTTTAGCGGAAGATTTGGGAATGAAAAGCGTTGCTGCCAAGATTATTCCTCGGATTCTGACTGACAATCAAGAGGGAAATCGAGTTGAAACATGTCGTGCTTTGAAACAACAGCTTGAAACTGATCCAGATTTTCTGTCGAAGGTTGATTGATGATAAATCACGGTTACGACACAGACACAGAGCAATAGCCATCCCATCGGAAGACGTCATTAAATAAATGTCGTCAAATCAAATCATGCATCAAAACAATGCTGGTATGCTTTTTGGATGCCAAGGCCATAGTTCGTTCGGGGTTTGGTCCCCCAGGTGAGACCGTCAATCAAACCTTTTATTTGGAAGTTTTAAGAAGATTGCGCAACAGTGTTCGTCAAAGAGACTGTGTCTTTCAGCACGACAATGCACCTGCACACACCGCCATCTCTATTAGACAATTTTTGGCTGAAACTGGCATGGTTCCGCTGCCCCACGCACCTACTACCTGACCTGGCTCCGTGCGGCTTTTTCTTAATTCCACGCATGAAAAGGGGCATGAAAGGATACCGATTTGACAACATGGAAGAAGTCAAGAAAAAACGAGAGAGGAGCTGAAATAATACCGGTTTGTTTCGGGTACCTGCTAGTATGTAGACAGTAAACGCACATTCTTAGTTGACCTCATACAAGTTTGTCATGAAGTGCACAGCTTCGAAAATGACCTCGTAATTCTTCATACTATGAAGAAGGGGTGCTTTATGGACATGAACAGGGTGAGGAAAATAAAACTGACGCGGAAAATATGTATAAGACTGACGCGGAATTGAACCTCGGTAGAGAACAGTAGAACTGCCCACCACAGAAAGTGCTGGAAAGCGTAATTTAAAGGAACCAGTCGGTTGCTATCACATGTCTGCGCATGCGCATCTCTCACATGCTCTGTTCCGAGTACTTCACTGTGTTATTACATTCGAGTGAGAGGAGCAGACGTGTATAGAGACCAGCTGAATGGAGATAAACTAGTTCTCACAATAAAGTAATGCGTGTTCATTCTCGAGTAGTACGCGGAGCACGATTCGTGGAATAAATGTGCAGAACTGTTTGTGCAAGACTGTAAGAGGAAGTGTTTTCCAAAATGTCTAGCAAAGCCTGCACTGCAATACAGTGGCAGAATGACGCGGACGGGCTCTGCAGCAAATAAAAGCCGTAACCTATCTCAAAAGAGGTCGAACACCAGGATACATCGCTCGATTGAAGGAAGGCTTGGAACAAAGTCAGACGAAATTTCAACGCCGTTTGTCTGTGAAAGCGGATATTGAGAGATCATAGTGTCGGATCGTTATTAAAACGAGCTGCATCTTTCAAATTCGCCGTCTTGTGTGAGATAACGCGTCAGAACGAACTTTCGCGTGTTGAGTTCTGTCGGTGGGTTCCGAATGTAGCGGAATCAAAACTTTTGGATCCCCAGTTTTCCGTTTCTTCTGATGAAGCCTAGTTCAGTCTGTATTGGTATGTAAAGTCACAGAACTTATTCATAGTCACAAAACATCCGCCATTAAGCATCAGAAAATCCCTATCAGTACTCAGAAGTATCGTTGCATAATCTCAGTATTGGTGTTCAGTACGTAATGTCTGATATCTGCGTCGTAATACGATTCTTTGTAGGCACTTTGAATGCTACCCAGTATATCCAGAAACTGTTTAATCCATGCGTGAATCAGCTCACAGAAGATGAACGACTATGTGGATATTTTCAGCAAGGCGGAACAAAACCACACACCTTCTTGACAACCTTGTCACGAGTGGATGAGTATTCGGTGAGGAGATGGCAATCAACAGAGGCAGTGCAATCTCTTGACAATTTAAAATTTTTATTATATTTCTCTTAATGCTGAAATATGCCAATGTTTTTAATGAATCAAAATACACAGTTCCTGTAATCACGACACACCTATTATTACTATGATATTGTAAGTAGGCTGTTTAGGCTGTTTAGGTTTTTATGTTGGTAACCCCACATAGCGCTCTGTATGACAATCATTGTCTGTGTTGTGTGCAGTCTGTAACTGGTTGGCATTGTTGAAATATTCGCTATTGTAGTGTTGGGGAGTTGGATGTGAACAACGCATAGCGTTGCTCAGTTGGAGGTGGGCCGCCAGCAGTGGTGGATGTGGGGAGTGAGATGGCAGCGGACGATCTGGATATGTGTCCGCCAGAAAATTTGTAATACTGGATATCATGAACTGATATATATGTTATGACTTTTGAACACTATTAAGGTAAATACATTGTTTGTTCTCTATCAAAATCTTTCATTTCATAACTATGCCTATCAGTAGTTAGTGCCTTCAGTAGTTAGAACCTTTTATTCAGCTGGCAGCATTGGCACACGCTGTATTGCAGTAGTTTGAGTAACGAAGATTTTTGTGAGGTAAGTGATTCATGAAAGGTATAGGTTATAGTTAGTAAGGGACATTCTTTTGTAGGGATTTTTGAAAGTCAGATTGCGTTGCGCTAAAAATATTGTGTGTCAGTTTAAGCACAGTCATTTATAATTTTTCTAAGGGGACGTTTCAATATTATTTGATTTATGGCTGTAATTTTCAGCGACTATAGTATATATATTTCAGAATAAAAATTAGCTGTCACTTGCAAACATATTTTTTATTATGCCTCACTAATATCGACAAACTAATTTGTCGTTTTCAGAAACCTACAAAATTAGGCTATACATTTATGTGAACTATAGGAAGTATATTACAGAAATTCACTTACTGCTGATTTAGCAGATGTCGATATCTTCTTCATAGAAGATCATTGTAAAACCAGATATACAGTTCGCATTAACTGTATCACATCTATGTACATGCTAATCTGTTGTGCTAGCAGCAAGGAACATACATAAAGGTACCTAAAAATGTAACACACGAACATAAATAAGTTATATACAATAAATTTGACAAATCATGGCACATATTTCTAATATGTAAAAGGAATGAGCAAATTTTCGTATGTCATAAGAGTGTCTGCTTTTTAATGCAAGTTTATCATTCAATAAATCTTTTGAATTTATCTGGGAGATTTAATATATTTCAATTTATTATAAAAGGTAAATTTTGTAGCCCTTGTCGACTATAAGCAAAATTTTCTATGTTAAGCAAAGATGGAGTAGGAAGAGTGTGTTTCTCTATTTTGAGATGTTCTGCAAAAGTTGAGTTATACGAGTATGAATTCTCGCCGCCTTTGCTGAGCAAGCACTAACAGTATTATTGCAGACATCATTTTTAAATTTACCTGACTTTTACTTTCTTAATCATTCCACTTAGCTTCACCACAGCACATGGTAAGCTACATTTTTCTTTAAAGTTTTTTCATGAAACTCCTGCATTCCTGTTCCATAAATTATTTAAATATTCATTATATCGTTACCTACATTTTTTTAGTTCCCAATTTTCCATTGTGAATCTGATCTTATAGTTTCCAGAAGGACTTTTGGTGCATGTAGGTAGGTAGTTGGTAACTGTGTTATTTGCTGACTTACCATTCCATTGCCTTATGCGATCTGGGAAAAGCGGCTCCCTATTAAAAAGTGTAATAATCTCAAATTCTCTAAGTTAATTCACTGTTATCCTTCAAACATAAGAAGTACAAAATTATAGCTCGGAACCTCAGAATTTTCTCTTTTTCCAGTAGTGTTTTCTTTTCCAAATCACAGCGAAAACATTATCTCAGTGCAAACCTTGTTCCCTTTGGATTACATCTCTGAGTTTAGTACTGGATTCTACTGGAAAAGTACGTACTGGTACTCTATGTCTTCTTTCTCTGAGTTAATTCAGTGTTACCCCTCAAACATAAGAAGTACAAAAGTATAGCTCGGAACTTCAGAATTTGCTCTTTTTTCAGTAGAGTTTGCTTTTCTGAATCACAGCGAACACATTAACTCAGTGCAAACCTTGTTCCCTTTGGATTACATCTCTGAGTTCAGTACCGGACTCTACTAGAAAAGTACGTACCGGTACTCTGTGTCTTCTTTATCTTGTGCCAAAATTATTGGTCATTAGCAAATTGTAATGAATTTATCGTAATATCAATTACAGGAATCCCCAAGTTTCCACATTATCTTTTCCGGTTTTCCAATGCTTTTTCTGTATACAGGGTGTTACAAAAAGGTACGGCCAAACTTTCAGCAAACATTCCTCACACACAAAGAAAGAAAATATGTTATGTGAACATGTGTCCGGAAACGCTTACTTTCCATGTTAGAGTTCATTTTATTACTTCTCTTCAAATCACATTAATCATGGCATGGAAAAACGCAGCAACAGAACGTACCAGCGTGACTTCAAACACTTTGTTACAGGAAATGTTCAAAATGTCCTCCGTTAGCGAGGATACATGCATCCACCCTCTGTCGCATGGAATCCCTGATGCGCTGATGCAGCCCTGGAGAATGGCGTATTGTATCACAGCCGTCCACAATACGAGCACGAAGAGTCTCTACATTTGGTACCGGGGTTGCGTAGACAAGAGCTTTTAAATGCCCCCATAAGTGAAAGTCAAGAGGGTTGAGGTAAGGAGAGCGTGGAAGCCATGGAATTGGTCCGCCTCTACCAACCCATTGGTCACCGAATCTGTTGTTGAGAAGCGTACGAACACTTCGACTGAAATGTGCAGGAGCTCCATCGTGCATGAACCACATGTTGTGTCGTACTTGTAAAGGAACATGTTCTAGCGGCACAGGTAGGGTATAGCGTATGAAATAATGATAACGTGCTCCATTGAGCGTAGGTGGAAGAGCAAACTAAAATGAGCACTAACATGGAAATTACGCGTTGCCGGACACATGTCCACTAACATCTTTTCTTTATTTGTGTGTGAGGAATGTTTCCTGAAAGTTTGGCCGTACCTTTCTGTAACACCCTGTATATTTTGTAAAGTGTTGGTGACAGGACCCTTGACGTAATCCTTTTGTAACTTTAAATACAGGTGAAAGATAATTTTGTACTTTTAATCTTGCCACAGAGTTTTTGTAAATGTTCTGATCTGGTTTAATTATGATGGAACTAACATTAAACGCTTTTAAAGCTTTCCACAAGTTATATATGGGTGTTTTATTATAGGCATTATCCATGTCTAAAAATACTAAATGAAGGGGCTGATTTCTAATTTTTTTCTTTTCAGGTATTTGTTGCAAGCAGAATATATGACCTATAGTTGATCTCCCTGCTCTGAAACCAACCTGTTCCTCAGCCTCCATTTCCTTAAATTCTGTTTCCAAAAAAAGTTTGATACAATTATTCCTCTGTAGTTCTTGAACTCATCTTTCCTTCCTTTCTTGTGGATCGGTGATATAAATCCTACTTTCCAGTCTCCTAAGCATTCTTCAAAAAGGCTTCTCAAAAGTTCATGTAATTTATGTGTGCCATATTTCACCACTTCAGTTGGCAACCCTCCAGTTCGAGTAGCACTTCCTTTTTCTAAAGTTTTAATTGATTTTCTTATTACTTCTATGCCAGCAAAGTGCTGCCACTATTTTCTGTTTCTTCTATATCTTTATTCATTGTACCCAAAAATTCAATCAATAATTCTTTGAAGTATTTTTCCTTAGTCTGGATACTCATGTAGTTAATTCGTTGAGTTTCTTTGGAATTTTTTCAGCGTTTTCAGTATCTTCCATGCCTCTGAGCTTCTCTTACGTTCAGTTAGATTATTTACTTTATTGCAGGTATTTTCCAGTTCTTACGTTTTTGCTTCTGTCACAATTTTCCTAATTTTTGCTTGTTGTCCTCTTAATTCTATCTTATGCTGGATAATTTGTGTATTCAGCTACTTTAAATATTTTTCTTTCTTTATTTGCACCTTTTTCTCTATTTCTGTATCAAAATAGTGTAAAGATGTTTTTGTTCACACTTAATTTATTCGCCCATGACTTCCTTGGCTGCCACATGTAGATCATTAAGTGTATATTTATCTAGTATATCTGTATTGTCAAATTGTGTTTCAGTTAACCTTTCATCTAACCTTTTTTGAATAGAAACACTGTACTTTCATTTTCTAGGCTATGTGCGTCATACTTTGGGATTATTACTTCAGTTTTAAAATCTTCCTTCTCATTAACAATTTCTTCTTTACTTTTTGCATCTACATATCGAAACACAATTTTACAGTTAACCAAAAAATGATCACTCTGGGTTACTCCTCTGCATGCTCTGATGTCTTGTGTTTTTAAAATTGTTTTTGCTGAATTATTATGTAACCAGTTATTGTAATGTTTCCTAATGCCATGTATATTTATGAATTTCTTTATGTGGATAGAAACCATTCAAATTTTGTAGTGAATTTTTTTCACGTACTGGTATATTAATTAATCCTAGCCCATTATGATATACTATGTTTTCTCCATGTGGTTCTACTATTTTATTTCCTACTTGTCACCCTGTTCTACTTTTGAAATATCCAACAATCATTATTTCTTTTGTATTTCCTATCCCTTCTACAAAGTCATTTAATTGATTGAAGAATATTTCTTTGGTATGATCTACATAGACTCCTATTATAGTAGTTTTATGTCCATATAAAGTTATGTTCACTTTAATCAGCTCGTCGTCAATAGGTTCCCAACTTGTAATATGTTTCTGCAATTTTTTCTTAATATTGAGACTACTCACTTTTCCCTTTGATGTTTTTGAACCTCGCTGTATAAGTGTATATAGGATCCTTTATTTTCTATGCTATTTCCCTTCTTTTTTGTTTTTGATAACACAATGTTCTGTTATCTTTTTTTCTAACTATCTAATTTATTTCCTCTTCTTTATGCCTTAGTCCTCTAATATTTCATGTTTCAATTTTCATAGTCTGTTTCCATAGCTTTCTGTTCACTATTTAATATGCCAGGCTGTATCACCTTGGATCTTTTAACATTGCATATGTTCCATTGAATGGGGAATTGGTCCATTGCACCAACCCGCAACCTGGAGGACCAGGTAATTTTTAATTCAAGTTTATCTACATTTGGCCTTTGATAAGCCAATATCTAACTACAAGGCAGCAACTGCTAGTTTGGTTCACCCTAGGTATTTTATTTCCTCAGTACCCACTGTATCCAGCGAGCATTCCCCTATCTGCCACTGGGGAGGCGCTCTATAGGAGACTAGCAACTCGATTTCCTGAAATAGATCACAAATTTAGGCGACAAGATATTTCCAATAGGTGAACAAGATGTATGTCTCAACAGTCCAGGGACAGAAAAATACCAGGTAAGTGCAGCTTCCCGGCTGATAGAGAAACAGTGACAGGCAGTAGTACATTTCAAGTTTTTATCCACTACCGGTACAAAAATTATGACAGACGCCAGCTGAGGACTTCACTCCTGTTTTTCCCGATCGCAGTTTAGTGTATTGACTATGTGGCTTATCCCTAATGTACTACCTAAACTAAGTAAACAGTTTTATGTAATTACTCATGCCATCACTGCTGACTGAGCTGTCTATGAAAGACAAATTGTTGAAAAGTTTATTCCAACATATTTTCTTCAAACAGACATATAACATTATTATAAATCGACCCAACATCTTGAATACAGGTCTCTGTGGAATTCTTTTGACCTTTCATGAATTTAAAACAAGCAAAACAATCATCAACCAAACTCCTCCGTGATTTACTAGGTTTGCCCCCACTGTAAGTGGAATGCCTTTGCTTTCCACCTCCTCAGCTTCACACCTGTAAGGCAGTCTGAAATTGAACGTGGAGTATTACTGTTTGTGCAACTTCATATTTTTCAAACACTCTCTTCAGCCTGTTGTAAGGCGTCAAACAAATAACGCACCTTACATTGAATTCCTGCAACAATTCCAGTTAAATCAATATGTCACACGACATAGTTATGTGAAAAGTTACTAATTTTATTAATATGTAGATCTAATAAATAAGCCAGCATTTCATGACTATAAACCATTAACACTCATACTAGTAATTGCACGCAAATAATTTCCCTGACCGAGCTACGAGATGCAGTTCTGAGAGAAAGAGAATTTACGACGGCACGCCACGCCATCCCACGCGCAGCTGAAACTTCACAGTAGGGCACACAAATGACACAATGAGGCCGGAGCCACTGCGTAAGACGCCGCAAAAGTAGTCTTTGTCCCTGCTTTTAAGGACGACCCTTCGGAAAGCCTTTCTACAAGAACATGGCGGGAAATGGCAGATAAAACGTCCAGAGAAACCAAACTCAAAACGTAGGTGACTTACTGTAGCCACATGTGTTAAAAACTTGCATGAAAGAAAAAGCTGTTTATATCAGTGTTATGTTGGGGAAGTTAAACTTTGCCCTACGAAAGAAACGACGCCTGTGATAGGATACAAAAACTCTAGTGGGTGGAGTTATAACGCCGGCCGGTGTGGCCGAGCGGCTCTAGGCGTTTCAGTCTGGAACTGCGCGACCGCTACGCTCGAAGGTTCGAATCTTGACACGGGCATGAATGTGTGTGATGTCCTTAGGTTGGTTAGTTTTAAGTAGTTCTAAGTTCTAGGGGACTGATGACCTCAGTTGTTAAGTCCCATAGTGCTCAGAGCCATTTGGAGTTATTATGAGTACGATTGCTCTGATTGGCCAGAAAGAAAACACGTGGCCACCAGCTTAGATACAGACAGAGTAATTGGCTCTTCTCTTGCAGAAAATCGTCGAGTGTTTGACAAGATGATGTGCGCTGCACTTAGTCAATTGTGAGAGTCATTATGTGAACACTTCTTCTCAGGCTTGTCTTAACTCATAAGGAGTTAAACTGAAAAGTGTCCTAGTAATGAGAATTGCACTGAGCACTGACAGTTAACGCTTGCAAGTGATTTGAGGCTAATGACATATGCACTATTCTAGCTAAATAGTGCGGACCATATCATTTAACTTAAAAAAAAAAACTAAACCCCTCCCGAACAGACCATGAAGGCCCAATGGTACGACCGGCCGCCATGTCATCCTCAGACGTAGGCGTCACTGGATGCGGATATGGAAGAGTATGTGGTCAACACACCTCTCTCCCTGCTGTATGTCATCGGAGCCGCTACTTCTTAATCAAGTAGCTCCTCAGTTTGCCTCACAAGGGCAGTGTGTACCCGCTTGCCAACAGCGCTAGGCAGACCGGATGGTCACCCACCCAAGTACTAGCCCAGACTGACAGTGCTTAACTTTGGCGACCTGATGGGAACCAGTGTTACCACTGTGGCAAGGCTGTTGGCGTCAATTAACTTAGCTGGGGAATAAACAGGAGTCTTGGCTTCACCAAAGATGTGGGAAACTTATCAGACTGGTGTTTAACAGCCGAGAGAGATTTAGAATAGATTCTCAGATTCACAGCTCGCTCCGACAGCCGCTACTGCCGCCGCCTACGCAAGGTAATCACATACGCTAGTACTATGCCAGCAAGTGAAATTCAGTTAACACTCAGAACTGCGCTCCTCTCCACCTACCCTAACTTTCGTACATTCAACCATAATCTGTATTAAACATATTCACAATTGATGGGCTTAATTGAAGCAGACATGCAAGACGTCCGTGTTAATGAAAATGATTGATCAGGCATTGTACAGTATTTTATACTATGGCTTGTTGAATTGTTTTAATTGTGTACTTCTTTTTGATTGTTCTTTACCCACCCCAATTCAATTTTGGGCATTTTCATTGTGCATTTTAGCGTAATTGATATCTCTGGCTCCAATTGTATTTAATTTGTTTGTATTTTTGTCGACCCCCAGACATGGGCATCAATCAATCATCTTACCATCAAAGGATCTTATAATAGTCAGGGATGTCGCTTCACAGTTGTGAACAACCAGTTTCAATATTTTACCACCCTGTAAGTAATTTTGCTAACATTGCTGTCATGAGGTCATACGAGGGTTGAATGAAAAGTAATGCCTCCACCATCGTTAATTGGGTTTGGTTGGGAATATTTTAATAAATCAGACGCAGAAACAATCCTTAGATTGTAATCTTGAATTACCAATATTCACTTTTCCACGTTATCACCAGCCAACTGGATACATTTCTGATAACGATGGACAAGTTTTCTGAATCTGTCACGGAAGAAGTCGACATTCTGTTTCCACAACCACATTCTAACAGTCTTCTCAACGTCTTCATCAGAAGCATAATGATGTCCTCGCAGATCGTCTTTCATTTTCGGGAACTGGTTGAAGTCAGACGGTGCTACATCTGGACTGTATGGAGGATGCCGTACGGTCGTGAGATTCAGTCTCTGAATTTCTGTTGTCGTGGCACGTGAAGTGTGTGGTTTGGCATTATCATGCTACAGGAAAACATTTCCCTTTTCCTTTCGGATCCTTGTTAGCCGTCGTTTCTGAGATAGCAGCGTTCTGATGTAACGCTCAAAAATTTATTGTTGTTCCACGATCAAGGAAATCAACATGGATAACACCATCTGCGTCCCAGAACACTGTGGCCATTATTTTCCAGCTGAGGGCTGCGTCTTGTATTTCTTTTTCTGGGGCGAGTCTTTATGTCGATATTCCATAGACTGACGTTTCGTCTACGGGTCTTAATGGTGTAACCACTTTTCGTTTCCAGTCACAACTGAATGGAGAAAGGCGTCACCTTCATTCTCGTAACGCGAGACGAGTTCCTGGCAAATTTCAAGTCTGTGGGCTTTCATTTCAGGAGTCAGCATCCGGGGTACCCATCGTACACAAATGTTTCGATAGTCAAGCAAAGCAAGAATGCGACTCACACTTTCTTGTGAAATGCCGATTGTGCTTGCAATTTCTCTCTGAGTGATACGACGATCGTTCTGAATCAATCTGTCAACATTTTGCTTGTGAAACTCGATGGTTGCTGTCACAGGATATCCAACTCTGTTTGTCACGTAGGTCAGATGTTCCCGCCTCAACATCTTTATACTTACTCGCCCAACGACACACAGTAATCACATCAACACAATCTCCAAAAACTGCTTTCATTCCCTGATGAATCTCCTTTGGGGTGACACCTTCTGCCGTCAAGAATTCAGTGACTGCACGTTGCTTAAATCGTATTGACCGGCCGTTTGCGCAAGGTTCCATGCTTAACTCTGTAACAACAGAACCGTTCAATGCTAAGGCTTCCCGCCAACTGGAGCTGTAGAGAAGAGGCTACGGAACAAGTCTGTACCTGCCGGATACCAATGCTGCCAACTGTTGAAGAGTTATGAAGGTGGAGGCATTACTTTTCAGTCAACCCTCGTACCTAAAGTAAAAATAAGCCTTAATAACGAAAATCTAAGATTTTCATTTTTTTGCCAACATACACCCGTACACTAATTTCTGTTAGCAACAACGTTTCCTTAACAGGGAGTGTAGTGGAACCGACATTGAGAGCAATGTCCGATTACATCACTCTCCGTACTGCTGCACTCTTCTGAACTCAGCATGCATGAGATGGTGTCTTCCTACCTTGCAGGCCATAGGTTCTATACCAAATTCTTAAAACACTCACAGAGTATCCTTGTTTAACCGTGGTAGGAATATAAATCAGAACAGTATCACAAGTGTTAGACTGTGTTAAAAGTTGTTTAAGATCATGGTAGGAAGCTGTGATCGATTCCCTAACCTTAGAATACGTATTCTCGCTTTTAAAGTATGAACAACTACCTTATTGTCCATAAATTAGCAATTTATCAGACCTATAACAAATCAATCGAAACATGAAGTTATCCCGAATATCGAATAGAAAGTTATGTATACAACTACACAAACTTTGGAAGTTATTGATCACTGTACAGCAGGAGGTCACTTATCTATTCTTCTCTCTCTTCTTATATTCGCAATGTGCGTCCTTACGTAAAATGTGTGATGTCAGCATGAGATAACATTAGCAGTATCTTGATGGAAAGGAGGTTATCATAAATTTCTTCCCTATTTTGTTTTTAATTCTATGCTTGCGTTTTATTCCGCTTGCAAATAAAGTAAGCCATAAAGGAAGCTAAGGAGAAATTTGGAAAAGGAAGAAAATAAAAATTAAAAAAAAAAATTACCCATGCCATTGTGAAGAACAGAACGGAATAGTGTACTGAGACGAAATTAACAGATGTAAAGCAATGGAATGTTGTAGAAGTACTGTAGTTGACGCTGAAGGAATTAGACTGGGAAAAGAGGCGCTGCAAATAGTAGAAGAGTTTTGTCATTTGGGCAGTCACTAAATGACGATGGCAAAAGTAACGGAGTTTGATTCCATGAGAGCAACTGTGCCCCACTATCGTGATGTAATCCAGGACAGAAAGAATGTCAGCATCGGTCGTAATATCTGTATTTTGTTGCAGATCTAGATTTCAGGTAACAGTGCAGCTATCATCAGTGCGCTATAGGTGGTTATGTAGGTTCAGCATAGTTATATCGACACATTTTACAATATAATGTTGGCACGTGCAAGCATCTGTTCGACTGATGCTCGTAAATGCCAACGCTATATTGTAATATGTGTCGATATAACTGTGCTGAATCTGCATCACTACCTACAATGTACTGATGATACTTACGCTGTTAGCTAAAATCTAAATCTGCAGCAAAATACAGATGATATTGAAACCTTCCCGTCTCCTTTATATCTCTTTTGTTACGCAACCTTCCCTTCCACAATAACTTATGAAACCTTCCCTTAGGATTTCTATCTCTTGCTTAATAATAACAAATGAAATCTTCCCTTTGAAATTAATTCTCTTTCTCAATGTTCGCATACAAATTTAAATGCTGCTTATTAAAAGTGATTTTCTGTTTATTTCGACGAAACATAGAATGTGTCGTCGTCGTGGCCCTCAGTCGTTACCCGCAATAACCCAAACTGTTCCTTACCTCTTTTACTGTTACTGAATCGCCATCTGACTGCTACATCGAACTGCGACATGAACATACTTACTCTGTTAGCTGCTGGTGGGCTGTCATAATAAGTGGCTGTATTTATTACCAAAGGTGACGTTATTCTTTAACAGCAAAGCTGACTTTATTCTTTAATTAATTTGACTGAAGTTACGTAATTCATAGTTAAGCTTCTTCTTGAAAACAATAAAATTTTGCAAAGTTTTAAGTTCATGGTTTTTGGGACGGATTATAATCAGTAATGCAATATTGCTGGCAAAAATTAATTATATTCTGAATGAAATGATTTTACAAACGTTCAAATGGGACTTACTTTTTACAATAATCTTACAACTAGGATTGCGCAAACATACCTTTAGTAGTCTTGAGTTTCTCAAAAAAATAATTCAATAATATTAGTTCTTCTTATGATAATAGTTAGCTGATGTCTCTGTACATCCGTTTATAATTTCTTGTAAATCATAGCTGGTGGCTGGCAGGCACACCGCTCCTCTCAACCTCTCGCGTCAGACCTGCTACCCACTCGCTTCACTTCTTGCTTACTACTGACTTCCTACGAATGCTAAAGTGCGGTCTCTCCCACCAACAATGTTTTCTGGTGCAGACAATCCCTGCTACCATTACAAAATGTATCAATGCGCGGTCTTTCCCGCTCTTTTCTTAAAATGTATCCATACGCTGTTTCTCCCGCCCTTTTTAAAATTATATGAATGTGCGGTCTCTCCTGCCAACAATACTTTGGTGCAGGCATTCCCTGCTACCATAATTATCTCCAACATGACAAAAATTAATTATTCCTACTTAATCCTATTAATAAAATATAAACATCTTTCATAAATTGTGGTTTGACAATAGACATTAGAAATATACACGTCTTAGAATATTACGACCGATACTAATCACTTTTCTGTTCTGAAAATATAAATAAGATTGGGAAATGAGATGTTGAAAGTAGTAGCCAAGGTGTGTTAATCGGACAGCAAAAGAACTGATGATGGGAAAAGCTGTGGGGATATAAAATGCAGATTGGCAGCAGCAAGGAAAGCCTTTCTGAAAAAGAAAGTATGTTACCATTTAATATAAATTCAAGTGTTAAGAAGTGTTTCCTGGAAGAATATATGTGGAGTGTAATCATATTAGGGAATGAAATATGAACGCGGTTCTGAATGGAACCGGGAGAAAGTAAATTTATGTTACAAGTTGATTAAACGAAAGTATAGGTTGCGGTTAAAGAAATAGCTAATATGATATTGGTGGGAATCATAAGAGGCAAAAATTATAGACCGCAACTCAGACTGGACTACATTAAACAGTTTCAAATCTATGTAGGTAGCAGTAGTCATGTTGACGTAGATAGACTTGCACAGGATAGACAAACGTGGGGAGTTGCATACAACCAAACTCTTTACTGAAGACCACAACAACAAACGCTACTGAAGCTCAGCAGTTGTTTCATCTTTGTCATAGTATCATCATCATGGCTAAACACGAACAGAAAACCAAAGGTAAATGAAGAACATTTACAGCGTAGAAATTTCGCCTAAGCGTCTGTGTGATATCAGATAAGCTAAAAATTGTGAAGAGTGAGAGAAGCTCCTGCTGAAACCAACCTGCAGCGATCAGTGGCTACGAATTACGCACACAGGTCTCGCCACAGAGGCGTATCAAGAATAATAGCATCACAATGTATTACACATAATCAGATGAATTGTCAACGTCGATCTGATAAATGAGGAAAAAAGAGGAAAAATAAATTGCACTAACAGAAAATAGAAATTTTACTAACATAAATTATTTTAGAAATTCCTATGTTAAAGTCTTTTGACGTTTTTGCTTACTTATTTAGCGTAGTAAATTAATCTCGGATGAAACTCAATTTTTTGTTGTAGGACTGAATGCCATTCTGTTCCAAGTATGAGTATTAAATCAACGGTATGCAAATGTTTAACAATGGATACCGCACATCCCTGGAATAAAGCTCGTAACAGAATACGTGAGCTAATATTCTGTCATCTATGTTACCTATCTTCCCCCATGAACCATGGACCTTGCCGTTGGTGGGGAGGCTTGCGTGCCTCAGCGATACAGATAGCCGTACCGTAGGTGCAACCACAACGGAGGGGTATCTGTTGAGAGGCCAGACAAACATGTGGTTCCTGAAGAGGGGCAGCAGCCTTTTCAGTAGTTGCAGGGGCAACAGTCTGGATGATTGACTGATCTGGCCTTGTAACATTAACCAAAACGGCCTTGCTGTGCTGGTACTGCGAACGGCTGAAAGCAAGGGGAAACTACAGCCGAAATTTTTCCCGAGGACATGCAGCTTTTCTGTATGATTAAATGATGATGGCGTCCTCTTGGGTAAAATATTCCGGAGGTAAAATAGTCCCCCATTCGGATCTCCGGGCGGGGACTACACAAGAGGACGTCGTTATCAGGAGAAAGAAAACTGGCATTCTACGGATCGGAGCGTGGAATGTCAGATCCCTTAATCGGGCAGGTAGGTTAGAAAATTTAAAAAGGGAAATGGATAGGTTAAAGTTAGATATAGTGGGAATTAGTGAAGTTCGGTGGCAGGAGGAACAAGACTTTTGGTCAGGTGATTACAGGGTTATAAATACAAAATCAAATAGGGGTAATGCAGGAGTAGGTTTAATAATGAATAAAAAAATAGGAGTGCGGGTTAGCTACTACAAACAGCATAGTGAACGCATTATTGTGGCCAAGATAGACACAAAGCCCATGCCTACTACAGTAGTACAAGTTTATATGCCAACTAGCTCTGCAGATGATGAAGAAATTGATGAAATGTATGACGAGATAAAAGAAATTATTCAGGTAGTGAAGGGAGACGAAAATTTAATAGTCATGGGTGACTGGAATTCGTCAGTAGGAAAAGGGAGAGAAGGAAACGTAGTAGGTGAATATGGATTGGGGGGAAGAAATGAAAGAGGAAGCCGCCTTGTAGAATTTTGCACAGAGCATAACTTAATCATAGCTAACACTTGGTTCAAGAATCATAAAAGAAGGTTGTATACCTGGAAGAATCCTGGAGATACTAATAGGTATCAGATAGATTATATAATGGTAAGACAGAGATTTAGGAACCAGGTTTTAAATTGTAAGACATTTCCAGGGGCAGATGTGGATTCTGACCACAATCTATTGGTTATGAACTGCAGA
The DNA here is from genome assembly GCF_023898315.1 of Schistocerca nitens. NCBI lineage: Eukaryota > Metazoa > Arthropoda > Insecta > Orthoptera > Acrididae > Schistocerca > Schistocerca nitens. Next base: position 926,856,134 of record NC_064614.1, on the reverse strand, counting down.
TTGAAACTGAAGAAACTGCAAAAAGGTGGGAATTTAAGGAGATGGGACCTGGATAAACTGAAAGAACCAGAGGTTGTAGAGAGTTTCAGGGAGAGCATAAGGGAACAATTGACAGGAATAGGGGAAAGAAATACAGTAGAAGAAGAATGGGTAGCTCTGATGGATGAAGTAGTGAAGGCAGCAGACGATCAAGTAGGTAAAGAGACGAGGGCTAATAGAAATCCTTGGGTAACAGAAGAAATATTGAATTTAATTGATGAAAGGAGAAAATATAAAAATGCAGTAAATGAAGCAGGCAAAAGGGAATACAAACGTCTCAAAAATAAGATCGACAGAAAGTGCAAAATGGCTAAGCAGGGATGGCTTGAGGACAAATGCAAGGATGTAGAGGCTTGTCTCACTAGGGGTAAGATAGATACTGCCTACAGGAAAATTAAAGAGACCTTTGGAGAGAAGAGATCCACTTGTATGAATATCAAGAGCTCAGATGGAAACCCAGTTCTAAGCAAAGAAGGGAAGGCAGAAAGGTGGAAGGAGTATATAGAGGGTTTATACAAGGGCGATGTACTTGAGGACAATATTATGGAAATGGAAGAGGATGTAGATGAAATGGGAGATAAGATACTGCGTGAAGAGTTTGACAGAGCACTGAAAGACCTGAGTCGAAACAAGGCCCCGGGAGTAGATAACATTCCATTAGAACTACTGATGGCTTTGGGAGAGCCATTCCTGACAAAACTCTACCATCTGGTGAGCAAGATGTATGAGACAGGCGAAATACCCACAGACTTCAAGAAGAATATAATAATTCCAATCCCAAAGAAAGCAGGTGTTGACAGATGTGAAAATTACCGAACTATCAGTTTAATAAGTCACAGCTGCAAAATACTAACGCGAATTCTTTACAGACGAATGGAAAAACTGGTAGAAGCGGACCTCGGGGAAGATCAGTTTGGATTCCGTAGAAATGTTGGAACACGTGAGGCAATACTAACCTTACGACTTATCTTAGAAGAAAGATTAAGAAAAGGCAAACCTACGTTTCTAGCATTTGTAGACTTAGAGAAAGCTTTTGACAACGTTAACTGGAATACTCTCTTTCAAATTCTGAAGGTGGCTGGGGTAAAATACAGGGAGCGAAAGGCTATTTACAATTTGTACAGAAACCAGATGGCAGTTATAAGAGTCGATGGGCATGAAAGGGAAGCAATGGTTGGGAAAGGAGTGAGACAGGGTTGTAGCCTCTCCCCGATGTTATTCAATCTGTATACTGAGCAAGCAGTAAAGGAAACAAAAGAAAAATTCGGAGTAGGTATTAATATTCATGGAGAAGAAGTAAAAACTTTGAGGTTCGCCGATGACATTGTAATTCTGTCAGAGACAGCAAAGGACTTGGAAGAGCAGTTGAACGGAATGGATGGTGTCTTGAAGGGAGGATATAAGATGAACATCAACAAAAGCAAAACGAGGATAATGGAATGTAGTCAAATTAAATCGGGTGATGCTGAGGGGATTAGATTAGGAAATGAGACACTTAAAGTAGTAAAGGAGTTTTGCTATTTAGGGAGTAAAATAACTGATGATGGTCGAAGTAGAGAGGATATAAAATGTAGACCGGCAATGGCAAGGAAATCGTTTCTGAAGAAGAGAAATTTGTTAACATCGAGTATAGATTTAAGTGTCAGGAAGTCGTTTCTAAAAATATTTGTATGGACTGTAGCCATGTATGGAAGTGAAACATGGACGATAACCAGTTTGGACAAGAAGAGAATAGAAGCTTTCGAAATGTGGTGCTACAGAAGAATGCTGAAGATAAGGTGGGTAGATCACGTAACTAATGAGGAGGTATTGAATAGGATTGGGGAGAAGAGAAGTTTGTGGCACAACTTGACTAGAAGAAGGGATCGGTTGGTAGGACATGTTTTGAGGCATCAAGGGATCACAAATTTAGCATTGGAGGGCAGCGTGGAGGGTAAAAATCGTAGAGGGAGACCAAGAGATCAATACACTAAGCAGATTCAGAAGGATGTAAGTTGCAGTAGGTACTGGGAGATGAAGAAGCTTGCACAGGATAGAGTAGCATGGAGAGCTGCATCAAACCAGTCTCAGGACTGAAGACCACAACAACAACAACAACATGTTACCTATGAAAATATTATGTTTACGAGTTATGCAGACGAATTTACTGAGAAAACTACAACTGTAATTTCGATAATTAAACTCGACAGAATCTAGTTAAAGCGAATAAACGTGGAAAATATATATTAACAGCAGAAGACGAGAGCACTACGTTATAAACATGTGTGAATAATATGAGATGTAACATTCATTTGTGGCTGAAATCAGCAGCAGTAGATTCTATCTCTCCGATTTTCCGCACTTGAAAATTTAAACTATTCAAAACTGCCTGATCCTGTTCATAAAATTTTAAAATTAGTCTGTATGAAACTGATTTTACCATATTTTTCGTTTATGGGACGAATAGCACAGCCACTTTTAGTGCAAAACAGTGAAACTTACCTCTGGAGTGCAAAAAATGGAAAGGAAAGCGACGTCATTGTTAAACTGAAACCATTGGTGTCGTCATTGTCTCAAAGAGTACACAGAAATCACTGAAAATTTACAGCGGCCATGAGGAAAGAAGAACCAAGTATATGAATGCGTAGTGTCTGTTCTTTCGGATATGTCATATAATTCACATAATTGTTTCGCCTGAATGGACAATTAATTCGTCACTTTGAGTGTGGATGCACAACTATTTTCGACTTCTTGTGGGAATCTCAATAGTAGCGAGCATGGAGGACATGACGGGGACTGTGGGTAGGTGCCGCTGGGTGACAGTGTGGGTCGGTCGGTAAGGAAGTGGTAAGTTACTATGGGACCCAACTGCTGAGGTCATCGGTTCCTAGGCTTACATGCTACTTAATCTAACTTAAACTAACTTACGCTAATTACAACACACACACCCATGCACGAAGGAAGATTCGAACCTCCGACGGGGAGAGCCGTGCGAACCGTGGCAAGGTGCCTAAGACCGCACGGTCGATCAGGAGGCGTAACGAGGGAGTTCGTGCAATTGCGGTAAAGACTCTGTCCGAATGACGCAGTGGTTAACCTAAACGCCTATTTTGCACGAGGTTCCAAAAAAATGGTTCAAATGGCTCTGAGCACTATGGGACTTAACTTCTAAGGTCATCAGTCCCCTAGAACTTAGAACTACTTAAACCTAACTAACCTAAGGACATCACACACATCCATGCCCGAGGCAGGATTCGAACCTGCGACCGTAGCAGTCGCGCGGTTCCAGACTGTAGCGCCTTTAACCGCTTGGCCTCTACGGCCGGCCACGAGGTTCCAGGGCCGACACAAATTTTCACTCGCCGCCGCTGATTCCGCATAAAATCCCGATGCAGCTGACATCAGTAGTCGTTTCCCTTTCCTTCCTCTCTCCACAATCCACTTTCTGTTTACGTAGTAAGAAAGAGTAATCGTTTCCTATATGAGAAGCGAACATGAATCAGACTTGAAGTTCTTCCATTCCTTAAGCCTAATGTTCTCAGCGTCAGATAATAATAACTGCGTGTGGGTCAATGGCCGAGACAAAATATCTCGATTGGATGCCACTTCGACGACTTACTTGCCCGTAATATACCTGTCATATGACCAGAGAAACGAGACCTACAGTTTAACGTGAAATGCGAGCCAAGTGTTGTTCCCGGCGACTCTTTCCATCGTTGAGAGGTGAAATTCCTGTTTTCTGACAGGGATTCGATCCGGCTACCTCTCGGTTTCCAACCACATGACTTACCGCTAGACTACCAGGCCTAATGCAGCATCAAATGAAGCAAGATAATAGACCAAAACTTTTTAACCGAATAATTACGGGGAAAAAGTTCAGGTGAAACGGTGAAAAATATCATTCAAGTCATAGAACGCTATTGTCAGCTACTCGTATATCAGGACTTCACAGAACTGTAAACGTAGTAAAAAAAAACGCAGAAGAGAGTCGATTTTTACACAGGAGGGTGTGAGGAGGATAAAAGAGGTAGTTCGATTATCAGAGGAGAGAGGAGTACAATGTAAAACAGTAAGCATAGATAGAGAGAAAAAGAAGGGAGGCAAAGAGACAGAAAACTACGCTACAGGTTGTAAGTAGGCTGTTTAGGTTTTTATATTGGTAACGCCACGTAGCGCTCTGTATGAAAATCACCAGCTGTGCTGTGTGCAGTCTGTGGCTGGTTGGCATTGTTGTAATATTCGCTATTGTAGTGTTGGGCAGTTGGATGTGAACAGCGTGTAGCGTTGCACAGTTGGAGGTGAGCCGTTAGCAGTGGTGGATGTGGAGAGTGAGATGGCGGAGTTTTGAGAGCGGATGATCTGGACGTGTGTCCGCCAGCAAGAGTAAATTTCTAAGACTGGATGTCATGAACTGCTATATATATTTTGACTTTTGAACACTATTAAGGTAAATACATTGTTTGTTCTCTATCAAAATCTTTCATTTCATAACTATGCCTATCAGTAGTTAGTGCCTTCAGTAGTTAGAATCTTTTATTTAGCTGGCAGTATTGGCGCTCGCTGTATTGCAGTAGTTCGAGTAACGATGATTTTTGTGAGGTAAGTGATTCATGAAAGGTATAGGTTATTGTTAGTCAGGCCATTCTTTTGTAGGGATTTTTGAAAGTCAGACTGCGTTACGATAAAAATATTGTGTGTCAGTTTAGTGTTGATCAGAATAAGTAAAGAGAGAAATGTCTGAGTACGTTCAGTTCTGCTCAGGTGTTTGAAAATCAAATAACATAAGAGGTTTATTAGTACAGTCGTTCATAAATTTTTCTAAGGGGACGTTTCAAGGTTTTTCAATGAACTGTACTATCTATGCAAGAACGTCATACTGTAATACGCGCACACCTCAAGAATATCTGTATTTATACTTCTTTTCTTTATGCAATGTTCAGTTTAGTTCGATACCGCACTCTAAGCTTATCTGTTCTGTGAATGTCTCACCATCTCTGCATAAGTGCTTTAATGTACATCCCTTTGAACCTGTTGACTGTATACCAGCTTTGATTTCCCTTTACAATTTCTCCTTCGCCCCCCTCCCCCCCAATTCATTTCATTATCATGTTATCTGTTCCTCAGTGTCTCAGATCGTGTGCTACCAACCGAATTTCTCTTTCCGCCAAACTATGCCGTAAAGATCTTTACGCTTTTTGTAGAGTCGGTACCTGTTCATTGGTTATGCGATCTGCTCATCTAGTCGATAGCATTCTTTGTTACATTATATACTGTTTCTCTTCTTGTCTGTAATGTTTGTTTTCAATGTTTCATAAATACTTCCAGAAAATATTCCTAATTTTTAAATTTATACTAGATTAGCGACCCGCCCCGTCTTCGCACAGGTAGTGCTAACAAACGAAACTCCCCATCGCACCCCTCTCCGATTTAGTAGTAGGATGACCCAGTGCGTAGCACGTCAAAAACTGAACACAGATCAAGGATGAAAACAGGAAGAAGGTGTACTGAACAGTGAAAAAAGAAGCAAAATCGAAACAGTGAACGGTCCAAACTCAAGATGGGCAACATCGAGGGAATTCCAATAGCCACGGCGTTCTAGTTGTCTGGTCACGGTGTGGGGCTGCGAAGGGGGATATCCGGGTTAAAATCTCCCCCCTACCCCATACACATTTTTAACAAAATTATGAACTGTCCGTCCGGTCATTGACGTGTCTGTTCGCTGTATTCAGATTTGTGTCTGTGCCGTGGTGTAATGTCCGTTTGCAACAGCGAGGTTGAGGAAGGGACCTTCAGACTACGTACCTCCTATTTGTTCTACACAAGTACCACATTTTATGATTCTTGCCTTCCGTTTCTGAAGTATTGACTCTTGAATTCCTTTGTTATGACATAGTCCACTTCAGTTTATTTGTTGCTTTCATTTCTGTGAGAGGTTTCTGCTGCATATCGCCTGCTCGCACTATTCAAAATGGTTCAAATGACTCTGAGCACTATGGGACTTAACTTCTGTGGTCATCAGTTCCCTAGAACGTAGAACTGCTTAAACCTAACTAACCTAAGAACTGCCTAAACCTAACTAACCTAAGGACAACACACACTTCCATGCCCGAGGCAGGATTCGAACCTGCGACCGTATCAGTCGCGCGGTTCCAAACTGTAGCGCCTAGAACCGCTCGGCCACCCCGGCCGGCTCACTATTCACCACACTTACTTCGGACGGTAATTAATCTTATCACATGACTCACATTCTATAACCAGTGTATAGTATGACGACTGCCAACGCTACTGAAGGAGAACAGACACATCAACGGCCAGACAGAAAGTTCATAATTTTGTGACAAAAATGGGGCGTGAGGGAGATTTGAGCACGGACTTCCCACATTGCAGTGGTATTCTTGCAATTCGCACGATGTTGAAAATCTTGAGCTTGGGCCGATCACTGCTTCTGTTTTGCTTCTTCTGTAACAGTTCAGTATACATTCTTCCTATTTTCATGCTTGATCTGTGTTCAGGGCTATTTTATCACCAGATCTGAAGGGAATGCGATGGGGAGTTTCCCTTGTAAATCTCTACGGCCGTATGATCTGTCTGGCGTAGCGGTAATAAAATGTGTACACAAACTTTCTTGTGTACCAGTGTATCTATTAGTGGAAGCCATATGAAAATCCATATTGTACACTCCTGGAAATGGAAAAAAGAACACATTGACACCGGTGTGTCAGACCCACCATACTTGCTCCGGACACTGCGAGAGGGCTGTACAAGCAATGATCACACGCACGGCACAGCGGACACACCAGGAACCGCGGTGTTGGCCGTCGAATGGCGCTAGCTGCGCAGCATTTGTGCACCGCCGCCGTCAGTGTCAGCCAGTTTGCCGTGGCATACGGAGCTCCATCGCAGTCTTTAACACTGGTAGCATGCCGCGACAGCGTGGACGTGAGCCGTATGTGCAGTTGACGGACTTTGAGCGAGGGCGTATAGTGGGCATGCGGGAGGCCGGGTGGACGTACCGCCGAATTGCTCAACACGTGGGGCGTGAGGTCTCCACAGTACATCGATGTTGTCGCCAGTGGTCGGCGGAAGGTGCACGTGCCCGTCGACCTGGGACCGGACCGCAGCGACGCACGGATGCACGCCAAGACCGTAGGATCGTACGCAGTGCCGTAGGGGACCGCACCGCCACTTCCCAGCAAATTAGGGACACTGTTGCTCCTGGGGTATCGGCGAGGACCATTCGCAACCGTCTCCATGAAGCTGGGCTACGGTCCCGCACACCGTTAGGCCGTCTTCCGCTCACGCCCCAACATCGTGCAGCCCGCCTCCAGTGGTGTCGCGACAGGCGTGAATGGAGGGACGAATGGAGACGTGTCGTCTTCAGCGATGAGAGTCGCTTCTGCCTTGGTGCCAATGATGGTCGTATGCGTGTTTGGCGCCGTGCAGGTGAGCGCCACAATCAGGACTGGATACGACCGAGGCACACAGGGCCAACACCCGGCATCATGGTGTGGGGAGCGATCTCCTACACTGGCCGTACACCACTGGTGATCGTCGAGGGGACACTGAATAGTGCACGGTACATCCAAACCGTCATCGAACCAATCGTTCTACCATTCCTAGACCGGCAAGGGAACTTGCTGTTCCAACAGGACAATGCACGTCCGCGTGTATCCCGTGCCACCCAACGTGCTCTAGAAGGTGTAAGTCAACTACCCTGGCCAGCAAGATCTCCGGATCTGTCCCCCATTGAGCACGTTTGGGACTGGATGAAGCGTCGTCTCACGCGGTCTGCACGTCCAGCACGAACGCTGGTCCAACTGAGGCGCCAGGTGGAAATGGCATGGCAAGCAGTTCCACAGGACTACATCCAGCATCTCTACGATCGTCTCCATGGGAGAATAGCAGCCTGCATTGCTGCGAAAGGTGGATATACACTGTACTAGTGCCGACATTGTGCATGCTCTGTTGCCTGTGTCTATGTGCCTGTGGTACTGTCAGTGTGATCATGTGATGTATCTGACCCCAGGAATGTGTCAATAAAGTTTCCCCTTCCTGGGACAATGAATTCACGGTGTTCTTATTTCAATTTCCAGGAGTGTAGTTCCTGAGATTTCCCTTAACATATGGACAAAAATGGGGCAAGCGACTGTAAATCATCATGGTTCAGTTTATTACAGTTCAGACAATTTGCACGAAATATCTATCAATCATATATTCAAACCCTCTTCGTGAATCAGTCTATCTATTAAGAAAATATAAAAATCACTACAATAGTTCCTGAGGTTAGCGCACAAAAGAACGTGGTGGGGGACTTTAATTTAGTAATATGTATAAATGTAAACACACTCTTCTTTTTAACTAAGTCTTTTCTTTCTCTTCGTAGTCTGAATTTTACATCCTCTCTGCTTCCGTCATCATCACGTACTTTGCTGCCCATATAGGAAAATTCATTTTCAGCTTCCACACTTGCACACTCAGAGAATTTTATTTTACGTTGGCTCTATCTCATAAGCCTGGAGACCACCTGTATAGGGCCCCACATACGAGCGACGGATCGTAGCTTTCCTTGGAAAATGTTGGTTACTCTACATAATATATTACTTTTTATCTGACGTCAATTGTGTTGTGTAAATCTGTCCAGTGTGTTAATACAACTTCTTTTCGTTTATTAATCCTCAATTCCTTTCTTATTCCCTAGTGGCAAGTATTTACACAATTTGTTTGTAATCTCGATGTTGTCAATAGCAGCACTACTGAGTACTGTAAATTGTATGAGGAAGAGTTAAATAATATGAAATGATAAGGGACTTGAGTACAGCTGTATAATAGATTTTCCATGAACATTTAAATGAAAATGTCCTCGTAACATCACAGTAAGTATGTCATTCTGTTTATAAATTAAAGACTGTAATAATGCTTGTAACTATTTCGTAAACAGCTCAAAATCATGAGATGGAGCCCTTTGTATAGCGAATGTTATTATGGACTTCCCGCGATTTTACTTTTGTAGTAGAAGCTTCAAAATGCTAACCGCGGCAGAATCGGAGGGTGTATTTTGTATTACTTCTTAATATAAATGCCAACTTCGGCCTTGACTTCTCAGATAAATTCGTTGCTCCTGAGTGACTAGAAATTCTAACGTAAATTTCTTACTCAACTTGGGCAAACCGATACGAAACAAAACTGCACAACGTATTGACAAACGAGTCGGCCATGCGTCGTTGCTAACCATCCAGGCAACCATATTGCAAGCATCGATGCATCATATTGCCTTTGATGATTTCCGTGCGATCAGCGACTGCTCGCTGCGATTTGTCCACACACGTGCGATCTGTCAAGCTATCGGTCTTCTGTATGGTAGGAATGGGAAGAACGGACCGGTTAAAACCGATACCGGTATCTTAGTTCTGAATAACCGATATTGTTCGTATTTGTTTGGTCTGTTATAACAGGTATATTTATTTTTTACTAGTAACCGGTTAAGAAACCGAAATATCAACTAGCCATAGCAGCAGTGCTAAAATTTTTGGTTCCGAAATAAACCTTTTCTTTTTTAGAAAAAAGAATAATTTTTATTCGTAAAACCCTTTTGAAGAACGCTTAATTTTTCTTCGTAAAATTAGCATTGCTTTGAAATATTGCCTTATTATAAAAAAAGGGAAAAGCGATCAGTGTCACAACGCCAGCAGAAACGGGCAACCAACGCATGGCACGAGAGTTGATACAGCATTGCAGAGACAATAGTGTACTGTTATCATTTGCCGTGCTCTATTAGGTGGTACGCATGGACATGCAGTGTGGAAGACTTGCCTCATCTGATCGTTTTGGTTGTTTCTCATTGTCGTCATCGGATATCGGTTGTACTACAAAATGGCACCATCCCTAGTTTGGAAGTATTTTAGGAAGTGCGGTATTAATTAAGTAGAGTGCTCCGTTTGCTTTGAAAGATTAAAATCTGGAGAAAGCACAACAAAGCTGCTTTATAATATAAGGAGAAAAGTTAAAACTTAGCAGTTTACTCATAGTTTACAATAAAAATTGAAAGCAGGTGACTTGCTAGCAGTGTTTACATATTAAATTAAAAGGAAGGTCAGTGTTGGTCGTAATATTGATGGTTTATTGATTGCAAAATCGATTTTCAATCACATAGTGATCATCTTCAGTGCTGTGGTGTATAAATTAAACTCATAGGCACTGGTATTAAGTTATTATCAGTAACCAAAGCTGAGAAACGATCACATCTACATAACATGCCATTATCTGCACACAGCACCGAATTGAGTTCTTCGACGTCAGTTTTCACCTCTCGGAGCTGACTACGTGTAATGCACAAAAAATAATGGTATTATCCCCGATTATAACATGATTTTTAGAAGGAGTTCAAAAAATTTGAATAAATAGGAAAATACTGGTGATTTTTTGTAGAATCAATCACTTATGACATTTTGAGAAAAGGTGGACGGACCAAGTTTCCTTTTATTTCCCTATTTAATTCAATATTTTAATTCTATGTATTCTATCATTCTGCATAGTGTCTGTTTGTTCTAAGTTGTGTCTCCCTACCATTTGTAATGGTCGCCTGGTCGTAGATATTGCTATAATCGCACTATTTCACTCCCATTTACTGAGCTTGTTAGCACTTGATGTTAGGTTGGCGCCATTAAAATGCATTGTGGTAATCGCTGCTGCTTGCTGGATCGCTGCTGTGTCTCGATGTTGATGCTGGCTCTAAATCTGGTTGTCTAGGGGTAAAAAAGATGAGGTTCCGTGTTTTTGATGTGCTTTTGATGATAAATAACGAGCGAAACCAACAAATATTTAAACTTCAAATATTTATTACTCTGGTGGCCATCTTAATTCCACTGTCCACCAAAGACAATGACAACACAAAGTAGTACTTCTTTTACATGTTCCTTGCATTGTTTATCCACCTCGAACAATAACATACATACCCCTTACCAAAGTGACATTTCGACTGCACTCCTGACCCTTCTTGCTGCTTGTATTTATAACCTTGTCAAAGAACTACTAAAAAGAGATATAGTTTATAAGTCACATGTACATCTGTTATCATAATTTGTGCAGAAAAGTTATTAATTTACATCGAGTGACATAATTTAACATGTTATTAAAATGACAGACAGATTTGTTGACTTGACAGAAGAATTCTTTGTTAAAAAAAGGCCGTTTTTTAGAAGTTTGTCAATTGACTTCTCTAATTTGCATAAATAAGTAAATAACATGAATTATTAAGAATTACATTGGTTTTCGTCTAAAATAGGATTGTTTACATGAATACTGAGTGAAAACGGTCCTAGTGAACAAATAGGTTTCACTGGGTGATTTTTATTTAAGGAGATCCAAAATACGAGAGTTGTCCACTATTTTTCGTACTTCATATTAATTATTTAAGATGAACTTAGTGTTTTCGCATGATGACATTTGCTGCATCAGTGATCAAGTGATATTAACTTTTGTGTGGGTCAGTTATTCAGTATGATTTAATGGGCTGACTGTTTATGGAGACATGTTATGCAATCATTGTTAACATACACAATAATTTTTCTATAATCATAAATACCCGTTAAACTGGTTGAATTTGGAGGATATCGCATACTTCGGTAAAGTAAAGCCTTTAATAGGTTCCGTTACGCACTTACGCGCAACGACGCTCTGAGTGTGTTTCATAGGGAATTGACTAGTTTGAACCTGGGACCTGTTGCAGGTAAGGAGACGCCAGACCACACATGACATGTAGAGTTCAGAAAAGTTCAGTGAGACTAGCGATGATATAATCAAATACATAACGATTTCGCCGGCCGGGGTGGCCGAGCGGTTCTAGGCTCTACAGTCTGGGACCGCGCAACCACTATAGTCGCAGGTTCGAATCCTGCCTCGGGCATGGATGTGGGTGATGTCCTTAGGTTAGTTAGGTTTAAGTAGTTCTAAGTTCTAGGGGACTGATGACCTCAGAAGTTAAGTCCCATAGTGCTCAGAGCCATTTGAACCATTTTTGAACTTAATGATTTCAGCGTCAGCTCCACTGCACTTCCTGTAACAGAATCTTAATACTAACTAAATTTAGTGGAAGGGGTTCAAGGCTTTCCTATTTTTAGTTAGCTGGTAAAATAACGTCGAAAAAGCAGTTAAGTTTACCACTGGAATTTGTATTCTAATCACAAAACATTGTTTATAAATTGCACTATTGATAAAAGGAAATATTTTAATACAGGATGATAAAAACCAACTGCGTTCTACAAAATTGTGAACGAATATTCCCTGAATGGGTTACCAAGTTCTATAATGGATCGAAGGATGACTAAGCCATATTGCATCTATAATCTAGGTTTAAATTAAGTTTCATAAAAGAGAAAACTATCAAAAATGGTCTACAGTGACCATCAGTTATCTTTAATTACCTATTTAACTTGTCGTAAATTACAGTGGCTGATGTGACTTCTCAATAATTATATAACAGAAAAATCATCACGTTTCAGATTTTAACTTGAAGTAGCAAATGTGAATACCACGAAGTTTAATTGACGATCAACGCTAGTATTACGTAAAAAGGGGATGTAACAGATGAGACTTCTGCAGTTCTGAGTGAAGCCTTATGCGGCATCGCGTGCGTTCATTACCTTGTCAGTGGTTAGGCAGTGTCAGGGGCGGCGGGTGGCGCAGCTCCACACACCTCGCCGTCTCGGTAGCCACTCTCTCGAACTTCTCCTTACTACTGTTTATCGAAGTTGGTTTAAGAAAAAGGTATCTGGCTGTGTCTTCCACTGACCAATCAGCATCTCAGTGTTAACCTTAAGCTCCACCTACAAAAGTTCTGTCTATCCAATGAGAAACATACTTTTCATGGTGGGGCAATGTTTTTAATATTTGCTACGTAACAGAGACGCGTACAGTCTCATGCTAAAACTTGCAGCTGGTGTGGCCCTTTTAGTGTTATCGTTAGAGCTATACTGTTCTTCTGGAGGGCTCTATCTTTTAACATGGGCTGGGGGATAGACCTCCTGGCGGTTGGCCGGCAATGTGGGTGTCCCTTATCGTAGGGCCTTCTAGCCTACACAGCTCTGCTCTCGGCTTCTGTTCTCATTTCTCCCCTCGAAACTGCTCCTGTTTCACGTTGGGAAGGTATGAGATGCATTTAGGCATTCTTGTGTTAGTCTGTGGTACTCCATTTGCTCACTCGTTGATCGTATTACTTTGGTTAATTTAATGTCAGGATTTATTCGGAGCTATGTGATATATTGCCGGATTTACTATCATGTCAGGGTTTTCATGGCAGGTGTTGGATTTGCCTGACACCTTACAGTATCTTTAAACTAAGGCAGTGTTTGTTCGATTCCTACGTTTCTTACAGGAAATAATAGGAGCAGAAACTTAAAATCGTTTATTTCAGAAACCGGTTATTTTGAGCAGTTTTAAAAATCCAGTTAAACTGGCGTTGGAAAAAACCGATATAACCGAAAACCGGTTGTTTCAGCGATAACCGCCATCCCTAGCGTGTGCAGCCGTAAATGTGGCTCAAACGTTAGTGCTTATAACCAAGTTGCTGCTGTCGTATACCAACAAGACTTTTACCGAAGCTTAGGGCCGGCCTGTGTGGCTGAGCGGTTCTAGGCGCTACAGTCTGGAACCGCGCGACCGCTACGGTCGCAGGTTCGAATCCTGCCTCAGGCATGGATATGTGTGATGTCCTTAGGTTAGTTAGGTTTAATTAGTTCTAAGTTCTAGGGGACTGATGACCTCAGATGTTAAGTCCCATAGTGTTCAGAGCCATTTTTTTAATTTTTTTTTTTAAACCGAAGCTTAGTATAATAGCGGGAGCCGAAGGTCGCATATGCGGTGTTCGCATTTCAGTGAGTGTGTCGGTCATTGTACAGGACCTTGTGAACGTATTCAGAAAACCGTGCAGCACCGCCGCTTCACCTGCGCGATTTACCAACCATAGCTGAATTGTATTCGCGCGTTAAAAGCATTAGCTCGTACCGAGCTACGCGTCACGATGTAATTTGAAGCTGACGTGTCCCGGTGTCACACCTTTTTTTTGTCTCTGTCACGGCTGAAATCTGCGTGTTCCCTCGTGCGCACACACCACCCACCTCTAGGTCGGCAGGACGGAAATGAAATTGAAGCTGATCTGGTCGGCGCGTACATTCTTCCGCTGGGAAACAAAGCGGGATGGGAGTGTTTTATTTTTCAGACGTTCGGCTAGGCTCACCTGGAGCTGTGTCCTGTGGGAGCGGCAGAGGGGAAGGCCTTCCTGGAAGGCTGTGGCCGCGCTCGGGTTTCTCCTGAGCAAACAGCCGCGGCGCAGCACGGCAAATACGTGACGCCGAGGCGCTGATAACGGACACGGCCCAGGCCCGCCGCTGGCACACAAAAGCCACACACACCGCATCGCAGCCTCTCCTTTTGTCCTCCCTAAAATATTAATTTGAAACGAGAAACAAAACATTATTTTTATTATTGTTTATAACGGGCAGTCGAATGAAAAAGAGATAGATGGATAAAAAAAAAATGGTTCAAATGGCTCTGAGCACTATGGGACTTAACATCTGTGGTCATCAGTCCCCTAGAACTTAGAACTACTTAAACCTAACTAACCTAAGGACATCACACACATCCATGCCCAAGGCAGGATTCGAACCTGCGACCGGAGCGGTCACACGGTTCCAGACTGAAGCGCCTAGAACCGCACGGCCACAGCGGCCGGCTGATGGATAAAAAGTAAGTAAACTGTGGAAGGGGGATGTCGCATTTGCGATAACGATTTTCAGGAAGTTTTGGCCTTAAATGTGGATGAAGCTGTGAATTTGATAAATGTACTGAACCTCTGTAACAACGATATAATCATTTTCTTTGTAAAACTTTGCTCGGTACCACAGTTTTTGTTCAGTGAGAGTAATTTTGCTTTGTCAGAGTAAGTTAGAAAGCAGCAGTAGCAGAGTTTGTTAGACAGTCTGGCAATGGTTACAAGAGGATGGAAACTGGCTTGCTGTGTAGAGAAGGCAGCTTTATTTCAAAAGGATTTTGCAATAATATGTTTTGAGGAAAGATATGCAGCAAATTAAAATATGCTAATGGTGAAAATTCTCTAAAAAATAAAAATATAGTAAAAATAATTTAAATAAATAAAAAATATAGACTGAAGTACTCTGTTTCTGATTGTAAGCCTGAGTTGTGGTAATAAAGTAACTTTCGTAATAAAACTTGTACTGTCGTAATGTGAAAGACAAGCTAAACTGAAAAAGCTGTCGTAATGAAAAGGGAAGTCTTCCGTACTGTAAAAGTTAGCAACCTGACTGCAATGAACAGTATAAACTGCCTGAATAATTAATTTAGACTGAAAGGTGTCTACTGGGGCACACTTGTATGTGGCACCAGAATAAGATAAGAATATTAATAAATTAAAATGAAACTAATATACTATTAAAATGTCTCTGATAGGCTCGATCATGTGGATCGCTGACTACGTGACCACAGCGCCAAAGATACTGTACTGCTTTGTTGGAATAAGAGAGCGCTGGGCGCTCATTTGTAGGTAGCTGCCTGTGAGGGAAAGACTAGAGTAGGCAGTCTTTAGGGTGTGCTATCTGAAGCCACCAAGAGTTCGCGTAAGTTAGGTATGTCAATGTTGTAGAACATGGAAGCAGAAGTCTTCATGCAATCAAGGTAAAGATGTTAAATAATTATGATTTCTGTTTGTGCCAGCGTGTTAGTATAGATGAGTCGGCTGATAATTTCTAATTGTTGAGTAACCCCAGAATGTATGTAAACGGTTTTGACAAAAAGGCTTGTTATACATTTCATTTTTCTAATGCTTTTAAGATTTGTTAACAGAGCTATGTGAAATTTGATAATTTGCATTTATGTTGGATTAATGAAGTTAGACAATACTTGCTGTTTAAATCTTATTGTTTGTGAATGAATTGTGAGTAATGTAACATCAATTTTCAAATGTTTTTGAACAATCAAATTTAACTTGCAATATAATTTTGCTAAAAAACTGAGTGTTAGTAATTCACCATAATCAATACTGCCTCCCAGTCCAGGTCATATATTTTTTAAAGAAGCAGAATTTTCTTAAATGTTCTCGTTTATCAGCCAAATGTGCATTTCAAGTGTTATGGCCAGCGCTGCACACTGCTGAGCCTGTACCAAGGATTAATATTTTTTGTGAGAGTCCAGAATATATCGCGTTACTCCATTGCTGCTTTAGAGGTAAGATAATTTAACGTATTTGTTGTGTGCACACGGACCAAAGGTATCAGTTTTGAACGGAGCTAGATTATTCAGTGCATAAGGGGCTGAATATATTGCGCAGAGACTGTATTTCTTTATTGGTATTGGGAGTTGTATTGCCCAATGGATTCGTAAAGTTTTGCCAACAATACCAGAGGAAGCACACCACATGCACTTACAACACGCAGCACGACAATTCGAGTTCAGTTCTCATTCTACAGATCGGACTTAACTCATCGTAATCTTAAAGTTTTTATTAATTCACATATTTTTAAAGAACGTTGCATTTGGCGACAGCTCTGCCAGTCGTTAACTTTGTAAACATTTTGATATTAAAATAGTCAGATATACATATTCTGTTCTCTCAATCACTCTGTAGCGATAATAGCAGTTAGATTTTTTTGGCGCAACGCAGTTTACTAAATTTTACAAAAATTTTCCACAGTTCGTCGGCATTCTTATGCCCTGTCTTTTTTTTTTTTTTTCATGGAGTTGAGCCTTGAAATTTTGGCTTTGGATCTGTGCTATGTGTTTGATTTAAGAAATTGTTCAAATGTGTGTGAAATATTATGGGACTTAACTGCTAAGATCATCAGTCCCCAAGCTTACACACTACTTAACCTGAATTATCCTAAGGACAAACACACACACCCATGCCCGAGGGAGGACTCGAACCTCCGCCGGGACCAACCGCACAGTCCATGACTGCAGCGCCTGAGACCGCTCGGCTAATCCCGCGCGGCTTTGATTTAAGATGCTGCGGCAAAATTGTTAAGGTTCTGGCGCGTAATCTTACAATTAAAGATACCGAATGAGAACAATGTTGAGAATGATACTGACTACTCTGCGGTGCAACAGTTGCAAAGCACCACGGAAAACGTGAGTTCGGTTTCCAAAAATAATGAACAAGCTCCTGTCACTATAATATCACCCACTAATTTGACTAGTAATAAGACGGTAGATTCCGATATTGCGGACGCCGCTGATCTGCGCATGGCTGATGTGCACAATTCAAAACTTGATTGTTTACTGAAAGATCAGGTTACCAATTGTACATCAGAAGAAACAATAGTGCAAAGTACTCAGTCTGTTAAAAAAAAAGTCATATTTCATAAACGTGAATTATGCAGATAATGCAACAAACGAAACGTCCATGGTTGTAGATGATGTCTCCACATCACAAAGGACAACATAGGTGACACCCGATGCATCTATTCAAAGCAATATGGAAGCGATGTTTCAAAATCTCATGCGCTTGTTCAAGGAACAATTTAATAAGACTGATTAAATGACGGTTAAACAAAATCCACAGTTCAATGAACGATTTAATAAAAATTATGAACAATTTTCCATCATACGAGAAATACAAGTTGACGCTACGAATCAGTTACGACAAGAAATACGAGAAATACAAGTTGACACCACAACTCAGTTCAATGACCAATTTTCCACCACACGTGAAGAGCCTAAATCATACACAGAAACGACTGATAATCGTGTCAAACAAGTAGATACAGACATTAAAGCCAGTGAAAACGTCTTTGCAATAAAATGGAAGCCGTAGCCAGGCAATGCGTAGACAGTAACAAAATTTTGAGAGATGACATTAAAGCTTTAAGATATCAGTGTAGTGTAACCTACAAAAAGCTTACAGATGAAATTCAGTCAGTTAATGAACGAATATATCAATAGGACACTCGATTAGATGCACGTCTTAAAGTTCACACTGAGACCTCAGAAAAGCAATACAAAGACTTTACCCGTAAACACACAGAGGAAAACAATCAATTGTTACAGTCATTAACAGTACAAAGACAGTAAATAGAACAGCAGTTGCTCACTAGTCTTACAACCCATGTTGACGCTAGTATAAATTCCCTTACAGGCGAGGTTAATAGAGTAAAACAATCACAAAACCAAATACAGACAGATGTAACTTGATTTCAAAACCACTGTTGACACACGAATCCAAAAGGTCGAAGAAAAGTGTACCGATGACATTAAGTCGTTAGGCTCCCGTCTTGAACAAAAAAGAGCCGGTGCAGGACCCTGACACAATTAAAGCACATTTGAAACAAATGAAGAAAACTACACACAAACTACAGAAGCAAGTCGACGCTTTGGATTCAAACAATTCCACACACGTTCTTACCCTCACGGAAAGATGAACACTTGAAAATCAAACCGAAAATAAATCATACGACACAGCTTCCATTCCGTTCACCGAATCTCAAGAATATCAGCACATGCTGCAAACATTAAACCAGCTTGGTGCACATAACAGTTCGCTACTTAGGAAAGTTAACAGTTTACATTAGGAAGTAGACAATGTTAGAAAATGTACTCCATGTAATCAGTTTCAAACTATCGTACAACAGCAACAGTCGTCTACTTTGCAGCCTGACAATAATATGAGCAGACTACTAGGAATGCGTGACTTTGATACAAGCCAGTCATCTCTCAATCAGATTTTTACCCCGCCTAACCCTCTCAAAATTTACAACAAGAAGGATTCGACTATAAACATTTCCTATCTGTATAAAAATTCAAGGTATTTAGAAATAACCGCACAGATCTGCATCCCCTTGATTGGGTGCAGCAATTTTCATTTTCTCTGACACCAAAGTGGCCAGTGACACACAAGCCCGAATTTATCTGTGGCTTTTCAGAGGGAAAACCCCCGATGCGTATGAGACCCATAGTAAGGCAATGTCATTAAATCGAAGAGTTTCAAAATGCTTGTCTGTCTGCGTATTGGTCGGAAAAGACTCAGCGAGGCACTGAAGAACAGTTCATCAGTTTACCCAATTTTGAACACTCAAGTTTTTCCACCATCACCCAGTTTTTTGAGTATATGGTTCAACAAAACAAGTACCTGACCGAACCGTATAGCCAATCTGCGCTCATACAATTATGCATCTCGAAACTTCCACGTTAATTACGAGTTTCCCTTCTAACTGGAAAGCGAAAGGAAAGTATCTCAGTATTAAGAGACTTGCTAAAATTATTAGAAATTCAGCAATCGGACTATTTATTTGTCAATAAGAACATAACAGCAACCAAGGTAAAAACTCGTTCGGCTACAACGAGCAATCCCGCCCATTTCATAGCAAAAGAAATAAAAGATTTCATTCCGATAATGAATTTTATGGACATGCTAACAAGGGACAACATTTTGATAACCAGTGTATTCAACAGCAGCAACAATATCACAATTTCGACGCCAACAATTAGTTTACAGCAGCAATTCTTGCCGCAGTCGCAGCAGCCCGGAAATATCCAACAACAATATGGTGGACAAGCCCAACCGAATGTCAATGTACTACCGCCCAGCTTTGCCAGTACAGCCTAGTCCAGTAATTTTACGCAACCGCAAGGGAATAACTTCTCCCTCAAAAACCAATGGTCACAGTCACATTGAAACGATCAGCAGCAAATAAATTTTCACCACAAGCATGAAAGGAATAATCAAAAATTTAAGCGTAATTTTGGCAATAGCAACTTTCATCACAAGCAGCCCCAGCAGTCTCAGTTCATTCGTAATGAACCTAATGTTCGTTTCCATCCACCGCGGCATTCTGCAGACCAAAAAAACCGTACAGTACATATAATTGAACCATCACAGCAATCTTCTGCCACCAATCAGCCCACTAGTAATGCATGACTAGAAACTAACGACGCTGTTCAATGCAGTTCTTCTACTCGTAATACCGTTCAGCAAAACATTATAATCTTCGACGACATTAGAGACACATTATTACAAGAGAGACACCGAACTCAAAAGAATATTTATCATCCCTTAGTTCAAATTAAAATTGGTTTGTATTTCTTTTCTCCAGTGATCGACTCTAGTTCATTAGTGACAGTGGTAATGAAACAGCATTCCAAAAATTTAACGCTGACAATACCTGTCCTAGCTTTCGCCTTAGTAAGACGAAGTTCGAGGCACAATCTTTAACAAGGGAGTAGATGTGAAGGTGCAAACCCACCTATCTTTAGTATTTGCTGATCACACATTTCATGCTAATTTCTGGATCGTTCCTCTTAACAACCGACGTCATCCTTGGTATGGATTTCCTTGTCGAACATGACGCTGTTATCAAGTTTTAAGAAGAAGTCATTGCTTATACTGAAATCCGATACGCAACAACTATCTGTCACTTTTCAGAACACTTTGTCAGCTGGGGAACAAGACATTAACAGAGTAGAGGTCATTTCAGCATCTAAGAATACCAATTGTCATACTACATTCTTTACAGTCACATATTTCCGTAATAACAATATCCCTGAGTAAGTAGATTATGACATTGTGCAGACGATCAAAAGTGAGGTGAGTGAATGTGAAGCTTCGACAGACGAACGGCGCCAACAGTTGCAAGATATTCTTTTACAGCACTCTGAAGTATTTAACAATGTACCAGGAACCATTGAAAGGTCTCTGTTGGATTCCTTTCATGTTTGATTTCTTAAATCTGTTGTCATTTATGGAATAAATTCCTCTTCTAAATTTACTGTGGCGTTTCTGACTATCTGGGAGGAGACTGAGTAGTGGAACGTGTTACTTTTACACGTAAACAAGAACGATCTGTCACACTACTACACTTTAAAACACAGTTTATATGTAATTCATCTCACACAGTCTCATACGGAACCGTGATTTCCCTAAATCGTTTCAGGCAAATGCCGGGATGGTTCCTTTGAAAGGGCACGGCCGATTTCCTTCCCCATCCTTCCCTAACCCGAGCTTGCGCTCCGTCTCTAATGACCTCGTTGTCGACGGGACGTTAAACAACACTAACCTAACCTAACCATACGGAACCTAGATCCGCTTTCTGTTATATACTGTATATGATAAGATACTGTCATCCCCCTTCCCTTCTGTGTGAGAGGATGAATGATCAAATGTGTTTGTAGTTGCATGCTTGAGGGTAGCAGACAAGGCTGTCTGCTAGAGAACAGTAGGACCAACGTCGGAACAGGTAGCTACGCTTTCTTAAAGCAGAGAGGTTTCTATTCTTAGTATGGTCCTGTCCGTCCGTTGTCATGTTGGTATAGGAAGCTGCCCCTCTGGCCCCTTCCGTTTGTCTTTGTGAGCCACCCTCAGGAAGCACGCTCGGGCAGTAGGCAGTTGCAGTCTGGTAGTAGGCAGTAGCAGTCTGGCGGTGGCGAGCGTCTGAAATGGTAAGATCTCCGGCTAAGCGCGTGTCTGCTAAGTCCGTAGGACAATGGATTTGTTAAGTTCAGCCTAACTGAAAATTTAATCACCTTTATTTCGGGTTTAGCTTTAAAATATATAAGGTTATCTTAAACTGCAGCGTAGTGTAATTCTCGTGTGAAGTTCATATTATTTTCCGGGAGTTGCTTTGTTACTACTTTGTGAGTAAAGTGGAACCACGTGTTGATCAGTAACTCTAACTAAGATCAATCTTAAATGCAAATGCTTGTGTGATTATAACGTCTCGTCTTGACAATATTTTCAATATAGCAACTTTTCTTTATGTTCAACCCACGTGGGGTGTACTTTGTGAGACCAGTACCACGTGCTTATATAACTGTTTGACCCGTCAGGTTAACAGTAAGACGTTAGTAACCAGTTCGAGGTTTTTCTTTTGTAATTTGCTTTTTGATCTAATTTATTTTAATTATCGAAATTATTGTGGAGTTATACTCTTTGTGTAAACCAAGTTGACCACGTGAAGCATGTGGTGTAATCATCAAAGTAGCCCTCAGCTATTCTTTTCGCTAAGATTTCACAAAGAGTTAATATGAATTTAGTATACCAGTGTGTGGTAATTACATGACGGACAGGATTGTGCTACGAACGTAATTTCTTTGGGTAAAAATTTGAATCTGTTTGTAGTGGTTAACTTTCTCTTGCATGCGTTTCAACGTTCTTTGTGTGTTGTTTTATGAATGCAGTGTTGTATGCAGACTCCCAGTCTTGGCTCTATATTTGATGTGTTCCGTAAGATTTTCACAATCATAAATAAGGCACCAGCTTGTTACGAATAGAATTTAATATGCTGAAATTTCATGATCAAACTTAAAATAAATTTCCAAATATAAACTGATTTCTTTCTTTTTATTTAAATTCTCCTATATATATATATATATATATATATATATATATATATATATATATATATATATATTTTACCCGTTGTTGTATGACTATTAAAAGATTATCATTAATGTTAGTCTGTTTGGGAATTTGGTAAACCTGGACTAGATACCTGATGAAACAGTTGCCCAGTAATCCACGGTTAACTTCCCCAGACAGATCACAGCTTTCAACCCGGTTTCATTGTCCATCAGTACCGCTTTCTTCATACCAAATTAAAGCTAGAACGTTACACCATGTCTAGTTTTGTTCACGAATACGAAGTAAAACCGCATGATACATTCAAGGCAAAACATTATTCCATGCCGCACGGGATTAACCGAGCGGTCTCGGGCGCTATAGTCTTGGGCTGTGCGGCTGGTCCCGGCGGAGGTTCGAGTCCTCCCTTGGGCATGGGTGAGTGTGTTTGTCCTTAGGATAATTTAGGTTAAGTAGCGTGTAAGCTTAGGGACTGATGATCTTAGCAGTTAAGTCCCATAAGATTTCACACACATTTTGAACATTATTCCATTCCGTTCATCTATAGAGATCAAGTCGAGTAAGAACTTCAGGCTATGTTAGTCCAAGGTATAATTGAACCAGCCGTTAGTCTATATATTAACCATCTTAACGTTGTTAACACGAAAGATGGCTCCCTTCGTCTTGTGTTGGATTCACGTCAGATCAACGAAATCATCATTACTGAAATCGATCGTCCACAAACGCTGGAAGAGCTCTTACAAAAATTTCACGGAACATCAGTCTATTCTACACTGGACCCAAAATCTGGGTTCTAGCAAATTCAACTGCATCCTAATTGCAGAAAATGCGCTGCTTTCCTTTGTTTCGGTAACTGCTATCAGTTATGTAAATTGCCTTTTGGTTTAACAATTAGCTCCGCTGCTCTCATCCGTGCGATGAGTACTATTCTTCCAAATGAATTAAATGACGAATCACCACTTACATTGACGATATTATAATTGCAGAACCTTCTTGGACGGAACATAATTCTGTTCTTCGATTGCTATTGCAAACTTTTCATACAGAACGTGTTACCGTGAACCTCAATAAATCTCATTTTGATATTAAATTTCTAGGTCACGTATTTTCGGCTGACGGCATTACGCCTCATCCCGACAAACTAGAAACCATGCATGACATTACAATTCCGTTTACGAAAAAACAGCTTCGTAGCTTCCTCGGTTTGATCAATTATTTACGCCGTTTCATACACCACAGTGCACTAGATTGTGTCATCTTACTGGTAAAAATACTATCTGATAGTGGGACGACCAAGCACAGTCCGAGTTTCTCAATTTAAAAAATGCTTTACGTAACGCTGCCTTTCTATTATATCCTAACCCGACAAAGAAGTTTTCCATTGCTACAGACAGTTCCAAGACTGCTCTTGGTGTCCATGTATTTCAGGAAATAGAGCAAAATGCTACAACCGTCAAGTAGAACATCGCGTTTGCTAGTCGCATTCTCACATAGGCTGAAAGAAAGTATTCTACCACCGAACTCTAAACATTGTGTTGTTTGGGCTTTCACTAAATTTCGTCACTTTTTCTACGGAAGACACACACCAGTTTACACGGATCACAGAGCTATTCAGTTCCTTTTATCAGCTAAATTCACACAGGAGAGACTCAGTTGTTGGGAACTTTATTTGCAGGAACTTGATTTTACGATTGTCCACATCCCAGGAACCCCGAATACTGCGCTTTCTCGTTCACTGTACGGTAATCAGCCAGAAATAGCTCCTAATTTCTATTAAACTAATTTCATGTTTCTCTGGATTAAACAAGTAGCTTTTCAAAATTTTATTTGAGCATCGTTAATAGACATCGCTAGAGAGCAGAGCAAAGACGACATCTGGAAAGTGATCAATCTTCTGTGGCGTGACACGAGCGAGCCAAACAACAATCAGAAATTACTACACCGTGCACAATAATATTCTGTTTCTCCGCGCTCGCCCTGACAGCGATAACTGGACTCTCTGCATACCTGAAGAACTAGTCAGTAAATTAATCTGGTATACACACTTGAGTTACGCCTATTGTGGTGCTCGCAAATACTTTTTGATACTACGACAGAACTGTTATTTCACAAACATGGAAATGCGTATTCGACGAGTCTTGGCGACTTGCAAAATTTGTCAAAAAGCTAAATCCTCTACAATATCTCACATTGACCCTCTGTACCCCATTGTACCCGTGAAATTAAGACATATGGCAGCTGTTGATCTATTTGGATCCATTCCACAAACTAATAAAGGTTTGTGTTACGTTTTCGTTGCTGTAGAACTAGCTACGATATTTGTATCTTTCACTCCGTTACGAAAAGCTACTCCTAGAACTGTTTCTAATGCTTTTACTAAACATTTTTTGCTTTCTTTCTGACATGTTCAGAAGGTAATCTGCGACAGTGGACCGCAATTTCGATCGATCAGTAATATGGAAACGCACACTACAAACTAGAAATATTACACCCATTTTTATCTCCGGATACCACGCTTCTTCCAACCCATCCTAGCGCATCATGAAAGAGATGGGAAAACTTTGTCGTATCTACTGTCACAAAAAAAAAAAAAAAAAAAAACGCACACTGATTGGGACAAACACATTTCAGATTTTCAGGACGTTGTCAGTTCAGACTCTAACATGCTTCCGCCGCATCTTGTGTTGAAAATATAGATCCACTTAACAAAATTCGTGAACTTGTTTCTTTTCCTACTACAAGAAGATTACGTCACCATGAAATTATAGACATCGCACTTAATAATATAAAGCGTGCAGCACAGCGCCCCAAACGTCAACAAAAACAGGTGAGTAACCTCCAGGAATTTCGCATAGAACAAAAAGTATTGGTACGCACTCACTACCTACCTAACAGAAGCAAGCGCCGTTGCAGTAAATTTGAACTTTTATATTATGGACCTTGTAGAATACGTAATCTTCCCCATCCCAATGTGGTTCATATTTAAACTTTACGAATGAGAAAATCGCGAGGCAATCATCACATCAGCAACGTCAAGCATTTTATAGAATAAGTTCTGCTTTGGTTTATTTAACGTAGCTACATAGAATTTTGATGATCACATACCACAACTATTTATTTTTTCGCCTTTTCGCTTTGTATAAATTTTTCTGGCTATTTTCCAGGAACTCTGCTAATTGACAATTTCTTTTTACAGATGTGCATATTTATATTGCCAGCTTTTACATATGCTTATTCTGATTTATAAATGAGTGTACATAATAATATGACGCAAGCCAGATCTTTTTCCCTGATGCATTTCCTATGCTTATACAAATTCTTTTGGTACCTTGTTTTCACGATTCCTTGATTATTCAGCATTCGATTAGGTGGCTACGTGCTCAGTAGGGAGAATCTTGCAGGTCGGTTCGCTTACTGTAAGTAGAGGCCTTGCACATTTTTGTGTTTTCATATGCATGTGCATGAAAACTACAACTGAAAGAGACACCATTTATTTTGACATGTGTACAGTGGATCACATCCCTTGGGTGGTCTGACCGCTGCAAACTGTAACTCAAACCTTTTTTTTCATTATAAGAATTTATGTCCTTTGGTATTTAAATTCTATATATCGTATGTTCATTTATTTCTGATGCCATATAATGTGCTATTTTTATTATACTATGCTGAAATTTATGCTATTGTTTAACGAATCATTATTAAATTTTTAGTTAGGTTAGCCACTCTTTGCACTTTATAATGTTGGCATGTTTCGTTTATGCCCAGTCTTGTGCTCTAATTTGCTATACCTATTGATGTCACTAATTTAATTCCTTTCAACTATGTATATTTAAGAAATCAATGTACCCTGTCAATGTCCATAACATGTACTCATCCATTTTGTATATTTTGCAGAACCAATGTACCAAAGTCCCATTGTATCCAAACGAGACAATATGCTCATAAATAGAAGCACATGAAAGTTCAGGAAAGTAAGTATACAGAAAGCGTGATATAAACAGCTTATATGGAATTCTAGACACCCTCGAAACACTGTTGACACCTCTCACACTGTTTCCTGGCATGTCTTGTATAAACATTTTCCTTTTAGTGTACTAGGTAAATTAGGCAGATTCCTATAAAGATTTAGGATTAAGGATATTTTTTCTGTACTTTGTGTTAAGTACAAGGATATTGTTAGGTGGAGTGTTAATGCCCTGAGCTGCACCAATTTTATTGAGCAATGATGAAATGGCGATGTTTAAAAAGTGTTCACGCCATGAACTGCACTCCACTAATGAGGATCATATTGATATTGATGATATTTCTATAATGGTATTTTATGATAATTGGAGGTGTTTGTGGGAGAGTGTTACAGAAGCTTTACATCTAAAAAAAAAAAACATTTTTCACCATTTCTTATGAAACTGCTTATAATACTGCCTTCTTAAGTTAGCATGCATGACTTCTTTCTTTTTCCAGGTTACTAATCACATTCACAGATTCCACCATTGCTGCAATTCTTCCTCCGCCTTGCATTTTATTTCTTTATTTGCTGTACAGTGTTACATTTATCTAGTCACTAAGCTATATTGGTCTTAGTAGTCTGGTCTTTATGCTTGTATATACTATAATCACATTTTTTCTTTGCTTTGACCATAGCAGTTCTTGACTCAAGACGAATGACGATGACCGTTTTAATCATTTTCTTTACAGTTGAAGTGCACTGCCCTTGTCTATACTTCCCATATCCTTCCCTGTAGATAAGCACATTGTTAGAGGTATAGGTCATTTAATAGTTTCATGAAGCCTCTAGGGTGCTACACAACCTATAAATATTGCGTTTTTACTCATACAATGCCATACTTTGATTCTATGATACTATTTGTCTAATAGGTGTTCATACAGGCCATACAGAGCCGTACTTTTATATAAGACTTTGTTCTTGTAAAAGCCATCTCGACTCACATATTGTTATTATGAGTTATGGATAGTCCTCCGAGTGCCATATAAAGTTATAAGTAAATGAAATTTTATAATACTTTCTCAGCTTTGATGTTTATGCTACGTAAAACTAGGCCACCTTGAGCCACAAACATGTTTTCTGCCACATATTTCCTATTAAGTTCAGTATTTATTTTATAGCTATTATGATCAGCATTTATGTATGTAAAAAAGCCACTTGACGCCTCTGATCGACTTTTTTCTATTCAATTGTTTTAGTTATTAAGATTTGCATGTATTCTAAGTACAAGGCCACCTGGAGCCATTCAATTCTTGATTGTCCTGTTACGTTTCTTATGTAATTACTGCACAATATTGCTTATACAAGACCACTGAGAGGCACAGTGTAATGTTAAGAACCAGTGATGTTCTATGTCATGTTTGGTTATTTTGTCTAATTGGCAGCCTGATGCCACACTTATTGATGTTGCCATATTCAGAGTTCACTTTTCCTTTTCCTATTCACTGTGATGTAAAGCATTGTTGCTTCATGCAGTGAAGGATACTGAACTTTTTCCGATAAGTTAAATTACTCGATGTTGACATAGGTAGAAATGGTTATGTTCCACTACCTTACCATTGCTACTTTTCTGTAACTTCCATTATCTAGTCTCCTACCTCTGTTCATGGTATAGGAGGAATTTACTACTGGTATTCATACTTCAATGTGATGATGATGAGGTCCTATACTCTGACGTGGCTATAGGTTGTTTGGATCACAGAAGAATCCCCACTATGAAGAGCAGTGATCATGCTGGTCATCATGTCACTGATATTGTGGTAATCGCCAACTACGGTTGTTGGTAGTCTGATGCTGAGTACCTCTTGTGTTGCTGCACATGCCTGAGAAAAATATTACAGAGTTCAGATGTCTTGGTACACTGAATGCAATCCATATGGGTCACTACTAGTTGATGAATCTGCACAAAACAAAAAGATATGGATTTATGATGCAGTCACTTCAACACGCTCCTAGGATTCAGCCGTGACTCTTCCTCTTCCATGTCCAATCCTGTACCATTATGTTGACAATTAGGATTGTATACTGATTCTGCATTATATGATTTGTCAGCAACCTTGTTTACAAGACAATTTACTCAGAGCGTAACCAGATTATGATTTATACTAGTGCAGCCAAGTACTATCAATCCTTTAAAGTTTAATGATGTTATAGAGTTAGATAAATTTACTACACAATTGTTGTACAAGGTACTTCCAAATATGTGCAGATTTGTTAAACGCTGATTGAGGGTTGTGAAAGGTGTCTACCAGGGCACACTTGTACGTGGCACCAGAGTAAGATAAGAATATTAATAAATTAAAATGAAACTACTGTACTATAAATAATTAATGTCTCTGACGGGCTCGATAATGTGGATTGCTGACTGCGCGACAACAGAGCCAAAGATACAGTACTGCTTCGTCGGAGTAAGAGGGCGCTAGGCGCATAGTTGTAGGTGGCTGTCTGAAGGGAAGACGATGGAGTAGTCGGTTGCCGGCCGGAGTGGCAGTGCGGTTCTAGGCGCTGCAGTCTGGAACTGAGCGACCGCTACGGTCGCAGGTTCGAATCCTGCCTCGGTCATGGATGTGTGTGATGTCCTTAGGTTAGTTAGGTTTAATTAGTTCTAAGTTCTAGGCGACTGATGACCTCAGAAGTTAAGTCGCATAGTGCTCAGAGCCATTTGAACCATTTTTGAGTAGTCGGTTTTAGGGGTGTGCCTTGTGAAGCCACCAAGAGCTAGATGAATTCAGGTATGACAATATTGTAGATCATGGAAGAAGTCTTCATGCAACCAAGGTAGAGATGTTAAATAATTATGATTACTGTTTTTGCCAGCGCGTTAGTATAGATGAGTTGGCTGATAATTTGGAATTGTTGAGTAACCCCAGGATGTATGTAAACGGTTTTGACAAAAAGGCTAGTTAGATACTTCATTTTTGTAATGCTTTTAAGATTTGTTAACAGAGCTATGTAAAATTTGATAATTTGCATTTATGTTGGATTAATGAAGTTAGACAATACTTGCTGTTTAAATCTTATTGTTTGTGAATGAAGTGTGAGTAATGTAATTTCAGTTGTCAGATGTTTTTGAAAAGCCAAACGTAACTTGCAATATAATTTTGCTAAAAAAACTCAGTATTAGTAATTCACCATAATCAGTACTGCCTCCCAATCCAGGTCATATATTTTTTAAAGAAGTTGAATTTTCTTAAATATTCTCGTTTATCAGCCAAATGAATGCCATGTGCATTTCAAGTATTATGGCCAGCATTGCACATTGCTGAGCCTGTACCTAGCATTCATATTTTTTGTGAGAGACCAGAATATATCGTGTTACTCCGTTGCTGCTTTAGAGGTAAGATAATTTAACGTATTTGTTATGTGCACAGGGACCAAAGTTATCAGTTTTGAACAGAGCTGGGTGATTCAGTGCATAAGGGGCTGAATATATTGTGCAGTGACTGTATTTCTTTATTGGTATTGGGGTCGTATTGCCCAATCAATTCGTAAAGTTTTGCTAACAATAACAGAGTAACCACACCACTGGCACTTACAACACGCAGCACGTTAATTCGAGTTCAGTAGTCATTCTAAGATCCGACTTCATTCGTCGTAATCTTAAAGCTTTTATTAATTCACATTTTTTTAAAGAACGTAACAAGACATGAAACCTAGAGTAACTTTCTCTCCTTCCTCTATTCTGCACAAATCTGGATAACGCGTTTCAGTACTGCTCTGTCTTGCGTGCCGCTATGCTGCAGTTTTGCAGGGTCGGCATTGTTCTGTGCACATTTGGCAGGGTTAATTTAAGGGGTGGCCGGATGCCCTTCCTGTCGCCAGCCCGGTACCCGAGAGATGATGAGAGTGATGAAATGACGAGAACAACACAAACACCCAGTCCCCGTGCAGAGAAAATCCCCAACCCCGCCGGGAATCGAACCCAGGACCCTGTATACAGAGGCAGCAACGCTAGCCACTAGACCCGAGTTGCGGACTGGTAAGGAAATGAATTATGCGCATAAATTACAACACTACGTTTCTTTTATATAATGAGAGAAAGTGCTCAATGCAGATTTTAAATTTAATGAACTTCTCAACATCCAAACAATACACTTTCTTGTCTCACAAATATAGAGTTTTCAGTACAAAAACCAAGTTATGGTTGGCGTAGCAATAGCAAAAAAAGAAACAGCATCATTATTGTATTTACCTTACATTCCATTAGATTTCTTCCTTCGCAGATCAGTTTCATAATAATGTAGACTGAACAAAATGATAAATTGAGACATCGAATTTGAATCATAATATTGCCATAGATTCGTCACAAACACTGCTTAACATTATCAGCCGAACTATTTAACACAGCTGAACTTCGACAGCTCTGAACATTGAACCACTGTGCCCTCGCGCAGCTCAAAGATACTCACTTAACTTCTGCGATACAGCTTACATCGCTCAAAATCGATTTAGTTACCAAAAATTCAGATACCAAAATTATACGTGACACCTACCAATGGAAGAAGGATAAAAGTCATCTTTTAAGGTAATCCAGTTATTTATATTTGTAACTGTGTACCTTCTAATTGTTAGTGTAGAAATTTTGCAAAGAAGTATATGGTCTTGTAGTTGAAACAAGTATACAGGGAGGCAACTGTACACAGGAATATTTTGCTAAATTATCTATGTGTGAGATCTTCATGAAAACGTGTATTGTTGTTATGGCTTAATAAAGTACAGTTAAATTGGGAGTCTTTCTTCTGATTTATCAGTCGTTAAGATTAGTTCCTCATTTTCATTACTTTCATGACTGTTTGTACATTCGCACTGCAAATCGCGAGCTGTGTACTGAGCACATCGCGAGCTGTGTATTGAGAAGCATTTATGAAAAAAGGTGAGGTACAGCCTTAAACTGCACAGCGCAGGTACGGGAAACGAAATTTCATTTTGGGACAGCCACATGATTATTCTTAATAGCAACAAAATGCAGAGCAGACGGGAGTTCCGTACGCACAGGTACGCCAATAAATTTCATTACCATCAAAATTCATGTCCACTTAAGGCACAGTGATTGGCAGAGAGTATTTGTGAAAATATCAATATCAGTTCAGAGGCTCAATGCCAGTAAAATGTTTCAGTTAAGTGCTATCTTGTGAATTTTTAAGCAATTTTATCAGAAAATCAGATGCGTTGTTTTTTATGTTCCTTTGCTGTGTAATTACAATAACAGTTCTGGTACAGAAATTGTATGCAAGCTAAAGTTCAGCAATATTCGGGACCAACATTTACACTGAGTCATTTTGTTTTGTAGTCAGATGGCGTATGTAAATTTCATTGAAAACGGATTATTTTCTCGCAGACTGGCCGATGCACCGACCAGTGTCGATTTCGCATCGTGTTTTTCACATAGTTTTGTTGCCCGGCGCTGAGATTGTGAGGCAAGATGGTCAATGCATTAATGGAAAAAGTTTGCGGTTGCGTGCTATAATGTTACATATCCCTTGCTACCAAACTGTTCGTAGATGTACAGAAAGTAAATATTCTACGTTGAATATAGCGATATATATAATTAGGAGATAAAGTTATTCATCCTGCTATGGCTGTCTCGTTGCCTAGGATATCAGGTCCTGTTTTTGCTTTCCAATTAATAGGTGCAAGACGTTTTTTTTCAGTAAAATTCTGTGGAGTATTGTTGCTTTTTGGCATCGCAGGTATTTATTCATAAATTCTTGACACTTTCTACGACACCACTTGTTGAATAAATGCATTGTGCCACATTTCAACACAACACAAAGAACTTGATAGTTACATTGACCAATCTCGATAACAATTAAAGCTATTATGGCGCGTTTGAGACCTAAAATTTCCATAAGTATTACGTACATAGCTTCGAGACACTTCTAGAACAGGATGTAGTTCAAATGAAATTTATTATGACTCTCTCAATTGAATTTATTTTTCAGCTATAATTTGCATAATGTTTTCTGGAAATAATTATTTTTATAAAGATGCGCCTAATAATAATGAAGGCTCAAATTCTGAGAATGTGCAACTGTCACATTTCTGTCTTTGTATAAGTGTCGACTCAGTTATCGATAATCAAAAAATGGTTCAAATGGCTCCCAGCACTACGGGACTTAACTTCTGAGTTTATCAGTCCCCTTGAACTTAGAACTACTTAAACCTCACTAACCTAAGGGCATCACACACATCCACGCCCGAGGCAGGATTCTAACCTGCGACCGTAGCGGTAGCGCAGTTCCAGACTGTAGCGCCTAGAACCGCTCGACCACTCCGGCCGTCCAATAATCAAATTAGGAAAATTAAAATCGAAAAAAAATTTTGTTACCATGAAAAATAAAGCATAATAATATTAGTTTAACTGTCAAGTGGTTTTTAACCCATTTAACAATGTATTACTAATTTTCATGGTCGCTAAATGGGGTGATGTGTAACATAAAATTATATTATCAGAAAAATAGCCTTATGGTGATCAAATACATGCAAAATTATCTTTAGTTGTGGAATATATGAGTTTTGTATATAAAACTCAAGTGATGCCGAAATTTATATGGAATCGAACATCTCACTTGAAGTACGAAAGTTCTGAGGAGACATGCATCTCTTCACCCGAAGCAAATCGACCGCCACGTATGTCTTTCTTCAAGACTATAAGAACAGGAAATAGTATATGAAGAGATCCCCACAATTAACACACAGCGGTACATGGAAATTTTGCAAAAATGAAACGAGCCATCAAGTCCAAACTACCAGGAATGAAGACAGATGGCACCATTCTGTCGCAGGACGATGCCAAGGTTGTTTCTATGACGCTGCAGAAGTTTCGCTAGAAAGCCCTTAGATATCCTATATATAATCCCAATCTCTCCCCATGCGACTGCCATATTTTTGGAGCTCTCAAAAAAAAAAAAAAAATAAATAAAATAAAAATCACATTCGTGGTCCTCGATTTGCTTCGGACGAAGAGGTGGACGCCTGGGTGCTATCACGGTTCCGTAGGTTTTTCCACGAAGGCACTGACCATCCTGTCTCATAGTGGGATAAATATATTACCAGTTGTGGCGATTACTTTCGAAATAGTAAAAAATATACTTATTTTCCCCATCTGTTTTCGTTTTGATTTCACTCCCCATACACTTTCTAGAATGACTTCCGACTCTGTAGTGGAATGTGCGCAGATCTGGGTAATTTCCAAGAATGATTGCCTATCGAAGTTGCTATGACCGTCGACACATATCGAATGTACGATCGTAAATCGGTAAATCGCTAATGCGACTCCGTTGCCGGGCGTTGTGATCAATTATTTGTGATCGTCATTTTTATCTGTTTCCCGTTGTTCCCGGAGTTGCTCTAAATTACATACGTCCGCGAATTATTTATGAGTTGATAGGGAAACCCAGAAGATTTATGTCGTTAGTGAGTGGGATGTCTGGTGTTCATGGAAAAATCTTAATTCCATGTTTATCCAGCGTAGAAAATTGTTTGACTTTTTGTCGCAGATATGGAGTACTACTAGACGAGGGAAGAAGGGACTGTGTAGACTAGTGGTGCGAAGTGTGTAAAACTTCGTAAGAACAGTTTCGATGCTGAAATACCGTTACAATTTCGTTGCGGCCTTTACAATTTCGTTGCGGCAGTGCGGAAAACGACGAGTATCAGGAAGAATACATGGTTCGACTCTTCCAAATTATCGATTCAGACCACCGTAATGGACTTAACATTACAACACCGACGACGACTAAGGCAAGTCGTCTCCTTTGCAGTTGTAAGTATTTTTGTAACACTCTTCTTTTGTCATTACTGTAGTGACCACCGTAAACATACCCATAACGCCCGCCACCAGAGTTGCATGGTCGATTTACGATCGCACGTTCGATATGTATCGTTTGGACCCAGCGACTTCGATAGGCAATCATTTTTGGAAATTATCCAGATCTGAAACCTGGCAGATAAAAACTGTGTGCGGGACCAGGACTCGAACCCGAGCCCTCCGTCTTTCACGAGGAAGTGCTCTACCGACTGAACTATTCTAACACAACTCAGGACTTGCTAGGACGGATCGTGTGTCATGCTTGGAAAGCTCAATCGGTAGAAGAATTGTCAAAGAAAAATGCCCCAGGTTCGATTACCAGTCCAACATACAGTTGTAGTCTGTCAGGAATTTTCATGTTATTTACTTTATTTGCTGTTATTTGCAATGACTTGCCACCTGGTGACTATTCCAGGTCGTGTTTTCGCAATATTAAACTGCACGTCTTCTCACCTCTCGCTATATGAGGGAACGTAACGCGTCCAGGAACACTATTGAACATGATCGTTATGGTGGTTTAGGTGTTATGGTTTGAGGAGTCATAATGTTTGCATGGGCCTACTAGCCTCCACATCTTTTAACACGTTACCCTCACCGCTTAACGTTATTGTTACACCGTGCTCTTTCCCCATGTGCCTCATTTCAAGGGTACATTCATTCCACACTTCCTTTTTACGGATGATAGCGTGCGATGCATTCAACAGCACAGGTGGAGGAGCTCTTGGGACAACAAGATATTGGGAGAATGGAGTGGGCCGCACTGGTGGAGGAATAGAACACACAACCACAAAACTTCTTTCCAACCTCATGGCCAGCATGGAAACACGTTGTAGAGCATGTACTGCCATCCGTGGTGAATACACGCACTATTAACAGCCTTGTCCTGCCTTTTATAACGTCCAAAGGACATTGCAAAAATACTACCACGAATCGCGGTGACTTCAGTGTAATTGCTGTCTTTGAATAAAAGAGTAATTTCTACTCGTTTCATTATTCACGCTCGCTTGGTCCATAAATGCGCAGAGAGTCCAACTTGCCATTCCCCTGTGTTCCAAAGATTGATTCCCTGGCTGGTAGCTGTTTATCTCGGTGCTAAGCGTACAGGTCAGGGACTTTACCTTGAGAGAGCCAGTCAGAAGCCCTGCTGCCAATCTCATTTAGAGGAAAGCATGGCGTGGCCAAAATTCAGTCTAGCAGTGTATTATGCTTGATTTGGACCTACTCTGGGTTAAGATTTTGTGTTGGGTGAACGCTGGTGGCTAGTCTACAGTTTCAGCATGCTGCTTCACATATTTGGATGAGGTCACTACGTGCTCTCCGCTTTAATCGCGCTTCCCACACGTGTTTCACTTAGGTTTCTTGCAGGATGTGTCTTTTTCAAGTCATGTTTACGCCTGTATGATGTCTGATAAATTGAATGTCTCTTCGCTAGTAGCTGTGGACATTACAGTTACATTTGAAATTGCCCTGATCAAAGATACTCTCTTTACAAGTGAGTAAAGCACAAAGTAAATAATACTACTACGAGATCTGAGTATCTTCAGGAATAATTCATCACAGACACGCATACAAAAAGCAACAGAAATTTTCTGGGCATCTGAAATGATCTAATATTGATTATGGTGACCTAGTAACGTAACGTTGTCGCTGAGCATAAGGAGAAGACTAATAGCTGATTAATGTTGCATGACTGACGCTGTGCTGTCAGGACAGTCATACAAAGACCTTCTCCACAATATGAATTTGAGAAGCGTATGAAATGGAAAACGTAATGGTGATTAAGATATCGGCTTGCTAACCCGATTACAAATCAAATAACTTGTAAACAGAACGGGATCTGAGCTTCATTTATCGTAACCGCGAGCCTCTCGCTTCTACGTATTCGACAACATTGTCTAAGCAAAAACGTTGTTCTAGTATAGCTTGGCAGGTCGTAAAATAAAGCAACACGTTACTTGTGTTGTGCAATAGGGTCATAGAAAGCTGTACACGGTTGCTGTAGCCACTTCATCAATAAAAGCTCATTGCTGCTTTCGTGTA
The DNA here is from genome assembly GCF_023898315.1 of Schistocerca nitens. Taxonomy (NCBI): domain Eukaryota; kingdom Metazoa; phylum Arthropoda; class Insecta; order Orthoptera; family Acrididae; genus Schistocerca; species Schistocerca nitens. The sequence continues at coordinate 926,819,909 of NC_064614.1, read as the reverse complement.
TTGCTCTGTACTCCCCCTCCCCTCCCCCCTCTATCCTCCCTCTCAATATATTTATTATTTGCGAAGAAGCCCATTAGGACTATTCTAAGGACTTAGGGATGGAACTTTGCTTTCCCTTATGGCCGTATTTTCTTCATTCTCTTGGGCTCCCTTTCTCTCTTCAGACAATGTTCGCCTAGTCTTCTTCGGTTTTTCCTCCTGCTCAACTTGACAGGACAGTTGTGAATTTTCGACTTGATTTCGTAGTTTTGAAGATGTTCTCGAGAAATTCCTTTCAGCTTTAGATCTGTTTTGATCTCGTCAAACCATTTCATCGTGTCCATTTTGACTTTGCACCTGTTGTCAACCAAACTATTTGTTTTGCAAGTTTTATCTGCATTTTCAAAGTCATTATGTAAATTTGTGTGTCATTTGATTTTCTAACTACTTCTGACTCGGTATTTTTCATCTATAAGTTTTTGGCCCAGAATTTTTCTTACGATTTTGCGTTTCTTTTCTCAGTGTTTTCAGTGTCCGTTTCCTGATCCACAAAAGCATTCTGATTTAATTACTGTATTGTAATGTCTTATTTATGTGTGTTTTGAGATGAATTTCTTGTTGTAGATATTTCGGATAAGTCGGCATGCAGTTTCCATGTTTTATATTCTAATTTTGTTCGCTGTTGTTTTAGTTCAGTTTTCTCAATATTTTCATCAAAATATTTAAATTGTGGAACTCATTTAATTTTGCAACATTTCGCTGCTTGCTTATTGTATGTCATGTAATCTGTCATTCCAAAAGGTAGCTGGAGATCGATTTTTTCTACATTTCATTCAAGAGTTCAGTCTGATGTTGGGCTGCTGAAATGTAAATGAACAGTGTAAAAACTTCTGCAAATGCTAGGCAGGCTACAGCTAACTTTTGTCTACCTAAAGTGACTGGTAGTTCAATTTTGAAGATTGATTTCCGTTTGCGCCATTCTTGTATTACTTTCTCAAGTACACAGTTGAAAAGTAATGGAGACAGCCTATCACCTTTTCTTAGTCCCGTTTTGATTTAGAACGGATCTGAGAGTTGCTTCATAAATTTAACCGTGGGCTTTGTATCTGTCAGTGTCTCTTTTATGATTGCAAGTGTTTTCAGATCTAGAGCTGTTTCTTTTAATACTTGAAGGAGAGATTCGCTGTCAACTGAGTCACAAGTTTTTTTGAAATCAGCAAATATGTGGATTGAATTATTGCTACAGTTCTGTGGTGTATTACGATTAGCTTTAGGTTCAAGATTTTCTATGGTCATGAACGGCCTGGTCCGAATCCTGCTGATAGCGTGCAATTCTTGGTTAAAATTGTTTCTTTGCTGTATCGAGAAGGCACCAGGATAGAATTTTATATTCAGGTGACATTATTGAGATTCCGCTGCAGTTATTTACATCTGTTCTGTCATCCTTCTGGTGTAGTACGAGAATTAACATGTCTGAAATCTTTTAAATTTTTTCTGTTTGCCAAATGTTGTGAATGATTTTGGGAACTTTTTTATGCAGTGGGAGCCTGCTGATTTAATGATTTCTGCTATGATACCGTCTTTCCCCGATGCTTTATTGTTTTTGAGTCTTTAGATCCATATAGCAATTTCTTCTTCGTCGGGTGGTAGTGAATTTGTCCTCAGATTCTCGTGGTGAGAACTTTTTGGTTGTGGGTAATTAAATAGTCCTTTGAAGTAACTGGCAAGTTCCTTGACGTTTTATCGATTGTTTGGAGCCAACTGCGCATTTTCTCTCACATCAGTATATGTTAATGCAGCCATAACTCGTTAGCACACTATATTACACAGTAGCAAAACACATCTTCATTTCAGAGCAGCTAAAACGGAACAGACTGCAGCAGAACGCCCTGTTTTCCTTCCAAACTCTCAACCCATGCGTGGCGACTCCGCCCTCGCTAGACCTTGGCCGAACACGCTCTGGCCTCAAAGACCTCACGTGGCTACACTCGCACAGCCAAAGCAGCTATGTACATGCAGAAGACGATTAATCGGTCCTGATATAATAGCAAATAAAAATGCTCGCGAGAAAGCTACGTAAAAAACAGAATATTTCGAAGATGAGCTCTGTTTCACTCAATGCCCAGGCGTATCAAGGCCGTTATTACGGCCAGAGGTGGTTGTTCTGGGTACTGATTTCTCAGGATCTATGCAGCCAAATTGCTTGAAAATGTAATCACATGTCAGTTGTAGTATAATATATTTGTCCAATGAATACCCGTTTATCATCTGCATTTCTTCTTGGTGTAGCAATTTCAATGGCCAGTAGTGTAAATATGACAGCAAATTACGTGCGGATGGTTTGAGGGGTGGAGGGGGTCGGAGGGGTCGGAGGGGAAGGAATATAGTGCTGAGACGTTTTAGGCGGCCTCGGTAGCTAGAGGGGACAGTTCGATCTGGGGGCTGCTCAGCATCCCGCAGGAGGCCATAAATTAGGCGCGGGTTTGCGGGCAGCTAGGAGGCGGCTGCAGCATCTGGCGACGCGGCGCGTGCAAACAGCGCTCTGTCTCAAGACGCGGCGCGGCGGTGTGCCAGATGTTTGCCGGCGCCACTCGCCTAAGCTTAATTTCCTTTACTAATTGGGAGCCGGCTCCGCGCGGGCCGAGGAACGAAACTTGCCGGCATTGTTCGCCACTCGGAAGCAATTACAGGGCCACGTGTGTGTCTTGCAGCGATTCCGTCTCGCGCCTGTGTCAATAGACTCAAAGGATTAGCAAGTTCTGGATTTACTGATCCGCGGTGTGCTGCCTGCTGCTACACCCCCACCCCCGCCCCCTTCCTGCTGCCCACTTCCTGCTAGGAACGGCGGCAGGTGGCCGTCCTTGCATACTTCGCTACAAGTAAATTATTCAGTCCAAACGTTTGCACACTCCGCTTCCCCAAGACTCATAATACCTCGCACTGTTATAACGCCACACTTCACGAAGGTTCGAAGCGTGTGGAAAGAGTGTATTTCTTCGCGATGGAACCTGTGGATGTGTAATACAGAACTCTACAATGGTTCAACTACTACTCTAAACGCAAAATTCGTTTCTCCTGAATTTTATATAACAAGTAAATTAACAAATACTAAATGTTTGTTTTTGTTGCGTAACCCAGTTCTCAAGCGTTGTACATTTATTGGCTCTGAGCACTATGCGACTTAACTTCTGAGGTCATCAGTCGCCTAGAACTTAGAACTAATTAAACCTAACTAACGTAAGGACATCACACACATCCATGCCCGAGGCAGGATTCGAACCTGCGACCGTAGCGGTCGCTCGGTTACAGACTGTAGCGCCTAGAACCGCACGGCCGCTCCGGCCGGCGTACATTTCTTAGTCCGCCTCTACATATAGCATCGCCACAAGAAGAGCGATACCACTGAAAAACGCAATACTTGAGAAAAATTGACTTAAAGAGTTCTATGAACCTTCAATTGAAATAGTATAAGCTTCCACTAAATTTCAAATAAGTAAATTTGCCAGTAAATTCCATTACAGTACATACAACAGATTATGGATATGTAGTTCTGTTCTGGTCGAATGTGAGATGTTATCAGGTAAATATTAAATAGTTCTTTGAGTAGTGTCTCTTTTTTCGATTTTCTAAAAACTTTTTCCTTTTTATTACGACCCCTCATTAAATACTTTTGCCTTTTTCCATCCCCGATAATATACGCATCAAGAAAATTTTTTCATCACTTCTTTTCCGAGAGTTCCGGAACCTGTACAGAAATCTGGAAACGAGATCAACATAAACATCATTTTCGCCCTTTTTATTGCTCATGAAAACCACACATTGCACGTTGTAACATAATACAGCGAGACCTTCAGAGGTGGTGGCCCACACACCGGTACCTCTAATACCCAGTAGCACGTCCTCTTGCATTGATGCATCCCTGTATTCGTCGTGGCATACTATCCACAAGTTCATCAAGGCACTGTTGGTCCAAACTGTCCCACTCCTCAACGGCGATTCGGCGTAGATCCCTCACGCCATCCATAAATAGCCCTTTTCCATCTATCCCAGGCATGTTCGATACGGTTTATGTCTGTAGAACATTCTGGCCACACTAATCGAGCGATGTCGTTATCCTGAAGGAAGCCATTCACAAGATGTGCACGATGGGGGCGTGAATTGCCGTCCACGAAGAAGAATTCCTCGCCAGTATGCTGCCGATACTGTTACCCTATTTGTCGGGCATTCACGTATCGTACAGCCGTTATGGCGCCTTCCGTGACCACCAGCGGCGTACGTCAGCCCCACATAATGCCACCCCAAAACAACAGGGAACCTCCACCTTGCTGCACTCGGTGGACAGTAAGGCGTTCAGCCTGACCGGGTTGCCTCCAAACAAGTCTCCGACGATTGTCTGGTTGAACGCATATGCGACACTCATCGGTGAAGAGAGCTTGATGCCAGTCCTGAGCGACCCATTCGGCATGTTGTTGGGCCCATCCCTACCGCGCTGCATGTCGTGGTTGAAGATATGGACTTCGCCATGGACGTCGAGAGAAGTTGCGCATCATGCAGCCTGATGTGCACAATTTGAGTCGTAACACGACGTCCTGTGGCTGCACTAAAAGCATTATACAATATGGTGGCGTTGTGTCAAGGTTCCTCTGAGCCATAATCCGTAGGTAGCGGCCATCCACTGCAGTAGCAGCCATTGGGCGGCTTGAGCGAGGCATGTCATCGACAGCTCCTGTCTCTCTGTATCTCCTCCATGTTCGAACAACATCGATTTGGTGCACTCCGAGACGCCTGGAAACTTCCCGTGCGAGACGCCTGGACACTTCCCTTGTTGAGAGCCCTTCCAGGCACAAAGAACAACGCGGACGCGATCGAATCGCGGTGTTGACCGTCTAGGCATGGTTGAACTACAGACGACACGAGCCGTGTACTTTCTTCCTAGTGGAATCACAGGAATTGATCCGCTGTCGGACCCCGTCCCTCTAATATGCGCTACTCATGCATGGTTGTTTTCATCTTTGGGCGGGTTTAGTGACACCTCTGAACAGTCAAAGGGACTGTGTCTGTGATACAATATCCACAGTCAACGTCTATCTTCAGTAGTTCTGGGAACCGGGGTGATGGAAAACTTTGGTTGATGTGTGTATATTCTTATATTTATTGTCATAAATATATTCGAACATCCATCAAGCAAAATCAGTACTTAAGTTAAAATAACAAATGAAAGAGAAGCTGAAATTATTGTGTCAAAGAAATACCAAGTGCAAAATTGCAACTTGAGAAAATTAGCACAATTTAATAAGTAACGTTAATTAGGTACACTTTAAGAAACACGAGAACATTAAATCATAAAATGGCTTATATAATATGGGACTACTTATCACTGAAAAAGGGATTCAATATGAACTTTGTATATAGCGGAAATTTCCATTTCTTTCCTGTATGATGCAACGCACGAAATTTCGTAATGTTTGCAACAGCCGTAATCGTCGAAACAGTATCTGTTCCTTCAGACATGTTGTTGTTGTTGTTGTGGTCTTCAGTCCTGAGACTGGTTAGATGCAGCTCTCCATGCTACTCTATCCTGTGCAAGCTTCTTCATCTCCCAGTACCTACTGCAACCTACATCCTTCTCAATCTGTTTAGTGTATTGATCTCTTGGTCTCCCTCTACGATTTTTACCCTCCACGCTGCCCTCCAATGCTAAATTTGTGATCCCTTGATGCCTCAAAACATGTCCTACCAACCGATCCCTTCTTCTAGTCAAGTTGTGCCACAAACTTCTCTTCTCCCCAATCCTATTCAATACCTCCTCATTAGTTACGTGATCTACCCACCTTATCTTCAGCATTCTTCTGTAGCACCACATTTCAAAAGCTTCTATTCTCTTCTTGTCCAAACTGGTTATCGTCCATGTTTCACTTCCATACATGGCTACACTCCATACAAATACTTTCAGAAACGACTTCCTGACACTTAAATCTATACTCGATGTTAACAAATTTCTCTTCTTCAGAAACGCTTTCCTTGCCATTGCCAGTCTACATTTTATATCCTCTCTACTTCGACCATCATCAGTTATTTTACTCCCCAAATAGCAAAACTCCTTTACTACTTTAAGTGTCTCATTTCCTAATCTAATCCCCTCAGCATCACCCCATTTTATTTGACTACATTCCATTATCCTCGTTTTGCTTTTGTTGATGTTCATCTTATATCCTCCTTTCAAGACACTGTCCATTCCGTTCAACTGCTCTTCCAAGTCCTTTGCTGTCTATGACAGAATTACAATGTCATCGGCGAACCTCAAAGTTTTTACTTCTTCTCCATGAATTTTAATACCTACTCCGAATTTTTCTTTTGTTTCCTTTACTGCTTGCTCAATATACAAATTGAATAACATCGGGGAGAGGCTACAACCCTGTCTCACTCCTTTCCCAACCACTGCTTCCCTTTCATGCCCCTCGACTCTGATAACTTCCACCTGGTTTCTGTACAAATTGTAAATAGCCTTTCGCTCCCTGTATTTTACCCCTGCCACCTTCAGAATTTGAAAGAGAGTATTCCAGTTAACGTTGTCAAAAGCTTTCTCTAAGTCTACAAATGCTAGAAACGTAGGTTTGCCTTTTCTTAATCTTTCTTCTATGATAAGTCGTAAGGTTAGTATTGCCTCACGTGTTCCAACATTTCTACAGAATCCAAACTGATCTTCCCCGAGGTCGGCTTCTACCAGTTTTTCCATTCGTCTGTAAAGGATTCGCGTTAGTATTTTGCAGCTGTGACTTATTAAACTGATAGTTCGGTAATTTTCACATCTGTCAACACCTGCTTTCTTTGGGATTGGAATTATTATATTCTTCTTGAAGTCTGAGGGTATTTCGCCTGTCTCATACATCTTGCTCACCAGATGGTAGAGTTTTGTCAGGAATGGCTCTCCCAAGGCCATCAGTAGTTCTAATGGAATGTTGTCTACTCCCGGGGCCTTGTTTCGACTCAAGTCTTTCAGTGCTCTGTCAAACTCTTCACGCAGTATCTTATCTCCCTTTCATCTTCATCTACATCCTCTTCCATTTCCATAATATTGTCCTCAAGTACATCGCCCTTGTATAAACCCTCTATATACTCCTTGCACCTTTCTGCCTTCCCTTCTTTGCTTAGTACTGGGTTGCCATCTGAGCTCTTGATATTCATACAAGTGGTTCTCTTCTCTCCAAAGGTCTCTTTAATTTTCCTGTAGGCAGTATCTATCTTACTCCTAGTGAGACAAGCCTCTACATCTTTACATTTGTCCTCTAGCCATCCCTGCTTAGCCATTTTGCACTTTCTGTCGATCTCATTTTTGAGACGTTTGTATTCCCTTTTGCCTGCTTCATTCACTGCATTTTTATATTTTCTCCTTTCATCAATTAAATTCAATATTTCTTCTGTTACCCAAGGATTTCTATTAGCCCTCGTCTTTTTACCTACTTGATCCTCTGCTGCCTTCAGTACTTCATCCCTCAGAGCTACCCATTCTTCTTCTACTGTATTTCTTTCCCCCATTCCTGTCAATTGTTCCCTTATGCTCTCCCTGAAACTCTCTACAACCTCTGGTTCATTCAGTTTATCCAGGTCCCATCTCCTTAAATTCCCACCTTTTTGCAGTTTCTTCAGTTTCAATCTGCAGTTCATAACCAATAGATTGTGGTCAGAATCCACATCTGCCCCTGGAAATGTCTTACAATTTAAAACCTGGTTCCTAAATCTCTGTCTTACCATTATATAATCTATCTGATACCTATTAGTATCTCCAGGATTCTTCCAGGTATACAACCTTCTTTTATGATTCTTGAACCAAGTGTTAGCTATGATTAAGTTATGCTCTGTGCAAAATTCTACAAGGCGGCTTCCTCTTTCATTTCTTCCCCCCAATCCATATTCACCTACTATGTTTCCTTCTCTCCCTTTTCCTACTGACGAATTCCAGTCACCCATGACTATTAAATTTTCGTCTCCCTTCACTACCTGAATAATTTCTTTTATCTCATCATACATTTCATCAATTTCTTCATCATCTGCAGAGCTAGTTGGCATATAAACTTGTACTACTGTAGTAGGCATGGGCTTTGTGTCTATCTTGGCCACAATACTGCGTTCACTATGCTGTTTGTAGTAGCTAACCCGGACCCCTATTTTTTTTATTCATTATTAAACCTACTCCTGCATTACCCCTATTTGATTTTGTATTTATAACCCTGTAATCACCTGACCAAAAGTCTTGTTCCTCCTGCCACCGAACTTCACTAATTCCCACTATATCTAACTTTAACCTATCCATTTCCCTTTTTAAATTTTCTAACCTACCTGCCCGATTAAGGGATCTGACATTCCACGCTCCGATCCGTAGAATGCCAGTTTTCTTTCTCCTGATAACGACGTCCTCTTGAGTAGTCCCCGCCCGGAGATCCGAATGGGGGACTATTTTACCTCCGGAATATTTTACCCAAGAGGACGCCATCATCATTTAATCATACAGTAAAGCTGCATGTCCTCGGGAAAAATTACGGCTGTAGTTTCCCCTTGCTTTCAGCCGTTCGCAGTACCAGCACAGCAAGGCCGTTTTGGTTAATGTTACAAGGCCAAATCAGTCAATCATCCAGACTGTTGCCCCTGCAACTACTGAAAAGGCTGCTGCCCCTCTTCAGGAACCACATGTTTGTCTGGCCTCTCAACAGATACCCCTCCGTTGTGGTTGCACCTACGGTACGGCCATCTGTATCGCTGAGGCACGCAAGCCTCCCCACCAACGGCAAGGTCCATGGTTCATGGGGGAAGATCCAGACATGTATACATGTGTAAAGGACATTGTAATGCAAGATACAGACACTTTGTGAACACCGTCCGTTTAATGATCAATGATATTAAAAATTACGACCACTGTGTCAACACCGACAGTGTAATGATCAATGATATTATAAATCTCGTTCAACCTATCTTATACATGAAAACTGTCAGAACTGCGAATTGGCCATTCTGCTTGAATGGCCCATGCATACCTGCCAATAGCAAAGCTAAAGTAACATTGTTCTCGCCGTGGCGAATCATGAAGTAGTCAGTAACTAAATGGACACAACTGCACTGATAACTAAATGGACACAACTGCGCTGATGGCGACAAATTACGAGACAGAGATGTGAATTTTTTCGTGCACTTTCGGCCACTTCATACATATTTTTGGCTTGTGTCGTTTTCCTTGCCGGGATGCAATATGATTCCTTTTTGTTCATAGATGACTTTTAGTGATGCGTCGTGTTTTATAAATACGAAGCTGTAATGGAATGCTAGGACTGGCTTGATTACATGCGCTATGTTCCAATTTTTTTTATTAAAAACTGCTGCAGGGTATGAAAGCAATCTTGCAGCCACTTAACTCCACTGCAGAGTATGAAATCAACCTTGCAGCCTCGTATCTCCTGAATAAGACACACTTGAAAGACAATAAAAAAGTCTTATCAGAAACAATTCTACTGAAGAGCATAATAAAAGTACAGTATAAAAGTGGTCCGGAAAATATTTATAAGACTGACGTGGAACTCACTCTTGGTAATGAGCAACAGAATTGTCCACCACAGAAAATGCTCGAAACCACGATTTCCACACACCAACCGGTTGCTGTCACTTTTCTGCGGATGCCCATCTCCCGCATTGTCTGTCCGGAGTATTATGTTGTGTCGTTGCATCCGAGTGAGCTAGAGGAGCAGACTTGGCTAGTGACTAGTTGAATGCAGCAAATAATACTGTTCATAATAAAACATCGCTTACTAATTTACGAGTGTTGTACGGAGAACTATAAGTGGAAAGATAATGAGGAACAGTTTGAGCAGAAGCTTAAGAGTGGAAGTGTTTTGTTGAAACCTCCTGCGAAGTCTGCAGTGCAGAACTTAGCGGCATAATGGTGCGGATGAGTTCTGAAGTGAATAAAAACCATAAGTATCAGAAAAAAAGATTACTATCGCGTCAGTCTGACAGTAAATATTTTCTGGTCCAGGTTTGTTTTGCTCACCTTGTGTAATATTTGCATGTAATATTAATACTGAATCAAAATTCCTAATAATGAGAATCAATGACAATTCTACTCTCCAAGAGATGATGCCCAGAAAAATAATGATTCTCTTCTCAATAATAGCAGCTGACCTTGAAACAAAAAAAAATGGTTCAAATGGCTCTGAGCACTATGGGACTCAACTGCTGTGGTCATTAGTCCCCTAGAACCTAGAACTAGTTAAACCTAACTAACCTAAGGACATCACAAACATCCATGCCCGAGGCAGGATTCGAACCTGCGACCGTAGCGGTCTTGTGGTTCCAGACTGCAGCGCCTTCAACGGCACGGCCACTTCGGCCGGCCTTTGAAACAAACCGCAAATACAAATAATATATCAATGTATCTCATATGACCTGGCGAAACTACAATCGTCTGGTCAAAACTGTAGATTCTTCGATTGCTGTGGTAGATGGTTAATTGGAACTACAACGTATGAAACATTAGTTCACGTTATTGCAAGAAGGATAAGAAGATTTGCTCAGCTTCATACAATCCATTGCAACAGGAATGTACCGAAAACTTACAACTCTTCTTGATTATTTGTGCATTACTTGATGCACACTTTTACTAAACTCTTCTTTCAAAGTACATAGTTCTCAGTGCCCAAAGTACATTTCCATCTAACACATGACTAACACATATATCCAAACTACCATATTTGCCATTAAAATTGCTACACCAAGAAGAAATGCAGATGGTAAATGGGTATTCATTGGACAAATATATTATACTAAAACTGACATGTGATTACATTTTCACGCAATTTGGATGCATAGAACCTGAGAAATCAGTACCCAGAACAATCACCTCTGGCCGTAATAAAGGTCTTGATACGCCTGGGCATTGAGTCAAACAGAGCTTGGATGGCGTGAACAGGTACAGCTGCCCATGCAGCTTCAACACGATAACAAAGTTCATCAAGAATAGTGATCGACGTATTGTGACGACCCAGTTGCTCTGCCATCATTGACCAGACGTTTTCAATTTGTGAGAGATCTGGAGAATGTGCTGGCCAGGGCAGCAGTCGAACATTTTCTGTATCCAGAAAGGCCCGTACAGGACCTGCAACATGCGGTCGTGCATTATCCTGCTGAAATGTAGGGTTTCGCAGGGATCGAATGAAGGGTAGAGCCACGGGTCGTAACACATCTGAAATGTAACGTCCACTGGTCAAAGTGCCGTCAATGCGAACAAGAGGTGACCGAGACGTGTAACCAATGGCACCCCATACCATCACGCCGGGTGATACGCCAGTATGGCGATGACGAATACAAGCTTCCAATGGGCGTTCACCGCGATGTCGCCAAACACGAATGCGACCATCATGATGCAGTAAACAGAACCTGCATTCATCCGAAAAAATGACGTTTTCCATTCGTGCAACCAGGTTCGTCGTTGAGTACACCATCGCAGGCGCTCCTGTCTGATGCAGCGTCAAGGGTAACCGCAGCTACGGTCTCCGAGCTGACAGTCCATGCTGCTGCGAACGTCGTCGAACTGTTCGTGCAGGTGGTTGTCTTGCAAACGTCCCCATCTGTTGACTCAGGGATCGAGATGTGGCCGCACGATCCGTTACAGCCATGCGGATAAGATGCCTGTCATCTCGACTGCTAGCGATACGAGGCCGTTGCGATCCAGCACGGCGATCCGTATTACCCTCCTGAACCCACCGATTCCATATTCTGCTAACAGTCATTGGATCTCGAGCAACGCGAGCAGCAATGTCGCGATACGATAAACCGCAATCGCGATAGGCTACAATCCGACCTTTATCAAAGTGGGAAACGTGATGGTACGCATTTCTCCTCCTTACACGAGGCATCACAACAACGTTTCACCGGGCAGCGACGGTCAACTGCTGTTTGTGTATGAGAAATCGGTTGGAAACTTTCCTCCTGTCAGCACGTTTTAATTGTCGCCACCGGCGTCAACCTTGTGTGAATGCTCTGAAAAGCTAATCATTTGCATATCGCAGCATCTTCTTCCTGTCGGTTAAATTTTTTGTCTGTAGCACGTCATCTTCGTGGTGTAGCAATTTTAATGGCCAGTAGTGTAATTTACGAGTGTTGTACTAACAAGGGAACCTCCCCATCGCACCCCCCTCAGATTTAGTTATAAGTTGGCACAGTGGATAGACCTTGAAAAACTGAACACAGATCAATCGAGAAAACAGGAAGAAGTTGTGGGGAACTACGAAAAAAATAAGCAAAATATACAAACTGAGTAGTCCATGCGCAAGATATCCAACATCAAGGATGTAATGGAATCAGGAGCGCCGTGGTCCCGTGGTTAGCTTGAGCAGCTGCGGAACGAGGGGTCCTTGGTTCAAGTCTTCCGTCGAATGAAATACACTCCTGGAAACTGAAATAAGAACACCGTGAATTCATTGGCCCAGGAAGGGGAAACTTTATTGACACATTCCTGGGGTCAGATACATCGCATGATCACACTGACAGAACCACAGGCACATAGACACATGCAACAGAGCATGCACAATGTCGGCACTAGTACAGTGTATATCCACCTTTCGCAGCAATGCAGGCTGCTATTCTCCCATGGAGACGATCGTAGAGATGCTGGATGTAGTCCTGTGGAACGGCTTGCCATGCCATTTCCACCTGGCGCCTCAGTTGGACCAGCGTTCGTGCTGCACGTGCAGACCGCGTGAGACGACGCTTCATCCAGTCCCAAACATGCTCAATGGGGGACAGATCCGGAGATCTTGCTGGCCAGGGTAGTTGACTTACACCTTCTAGAGCACGTTGGGTGGCACGGGATACATGCGGACGTGCATTGTCCTGTTGGAACAGCAAGTTCCCTTGCCGGTCTAGGAATGGTAGAACGATGGGTTCGATGACGGTTTGGATGTACCGTGCACTATTCAGTGTCCCCTCGACGATCACCAGTGGTGTACGGCCAGTGTAGGAGATCGCTCCCCACACCATGATGCCGGGTGTTGGCCCTGTGTGCCTCGGTCGTATGCAGTCCTGATTGTGGCGCTCACCTGCACGGCGCCAAACACGCATACGACCATCATTGGCACAAAGGCAGAAGCGACTCTCATCGCTGAAGACGACACGTCTCCATTCGTCCCTCCATTCACGCCTGTCGCGACACCACTGGAGGCGGGCTGCACGATGTTGGGGCGTGAGCGGAAGACGGCCTAACGGTGTGCGGGACCGTAGCCCAGCTTCATGGAGACGGTTGCGAATGGTCCTCGCCGATACCCCAGGAGCAACAGTGTCCCTAATTTGCTGGGAAGTGGCGGTGCGGCCCCTACGGCACTGCCTAGGATCCTACGGTCTTGGCGTGCATCCGTGCGTCGCTGCGGCCCGGTCCCAGGTCGACGGGCACGTGCACCTTCCGCCGACCACTGGCGACAACATCGATGTACTGTGGAGACCTCACGCCCCACGTGTTGAGCAATTCGGCGGTACGTCCACCCGGCCTCCCGCATGCCCACTATACGCCCTCGCTCAAAGTCCGTCAACTGCACATACGGTTCACGTCCACGCTGTCGCGGCATGCTACCAGTGTTAAAGACTGCGATGGAGCTCCGTATGCCACGGCAAACTGGCTGACACTGACGGCGGCGGTGCACAAATGCTGCGCAGCTAGCGCCATTCGACGGCCAACACCGCGGTTCCTGGTGTGTCCGCTGTGCCGTGCGTGTGATCATTGCTTGTACAGCCCTCTCGCAGTGTCCGGAGCAAGTATGGTGGGTCTGACACACCGGTGTCAATGTGTTCTTTTTTCCATTTCCAGGAGTGTATTTACTTTTTTATTTTCGCAAAGTTATGGTCTGTCCGTTCGTTCATTGACATGTCTGTTCACTGTAATAATTTTAGTGTCTGTGTTTTGCGAACGCACCGCAAAACCGTGCGATTAGTAGACGAAAGGGCGTGCCTCTCCAATGGGAACCGAAAACATTTGATCGCAATAGGTCAACCGATTCCTCGAAAACGCGTCTGATATATTCTATACGACACTGGTGACGGCATGTGCGTCACATGACAGGAATATGTTGTCGACCCACCTAACTTGTACATTTGGCGAATGGGTAAAAAGATTCTTCTACCTTGCCCGATTTAGGTTTTCTTGTGGATGTGATAATCACTCCCAAAAAAGTGATGAAAACATAAGAGTTTGTCACATAAACTGCAACAAATGAATGCAACAGTTTCACAGTCGCACAGTTTTCCCGTGCTCTGTCAAAAATATGTTTTTAACGTTTCAAATTTTTCTATGTGTAGACCGTCAAATCCTACATGTGTCCAAGCAAACCTGAACAAGTCCGGGAATTTTGGAGAGCGAAATTGATTATGTGTGAGTGCCTGAACTTTGATAATTGACACGGACGGACAGATAATAATTGTCTGAAAATAAAAATTTAAACTTTTCACTCGAGGGAAGAATTGAACCAAGGACCTCTCGTTCTGCAGCTGCTCACACTAACCTCGGGACCACGGCGCTCCTGAGCTTAGAGTATCCTTGATGTTACCTATCATGCACATGGACTACTCAGTTCGTATATTTTGCTTATTTTTTCATAGTTCCACACAATTTCTTCCTGTTTTCTCGATTGATCTGTGTTCAGTTTTTCAAGGCCTATTCACTGTGCCAACTTATAACTAAATCTGAGGGGGGTGCGATGGGGAGGTTCCCTTGTAAGCACTGTAAGTGGAAAGATTGTGAGGAACTGTTTGAGCAGAAGCTTAAGAGTGGAAGTGTTATGTTGAAATCTCCTGCGAAGTCTGCAATTCAAATTTTAGCGCCATAGTGGTTCGGATGGGTTTTGTAGTGAATAATAACCGTAACTGTCGGAAAGCAATGGTTTCTATCGCGTCAGTCTGACAGTAAATACTTTCTGGGCCATGTTTATTTTGGTCACCTTGTGTAATATTTGCATGTAATATTAACACTGAATCAAAATTCCTAATAATGAGAATCAATGACAGTTCTACTCTCCAAGAGATGATTCCCCGAAAAATAACGGTTCTCTTCCCAGTAATAGCAGCTGACCTCGAAACACCTCAAATAAGAAATAATAATATATCAATGTATCTCTTATGACCTGACGAAACTTGAATCGTCTGGTCAAAACTGTAGGTTCTTCGATTGCTGTTGGAGATGGTTAATTCGAACTACAACATATGAAACATTAGTTCACGTTATTACAAGAAGGGTAAAAAGATTTGCTCAGCTTCATACAATCCATTGCTACAGGAATGTACCGAAACCAACAACTCTGCTTGCCTATTTAAGCATTACTTGATGCACACTTTTACTAAACTCTTCTCTCAAAGTACAGAGTTCTCAGTGCCCAAAGTACAGTTCCATCTAAGACATGACTAACACATATCCCTAACTAGTTGATGTCTGCTCCGTCGGAGGTCACGAACAGTGGCAGACCCATCCTCTGCTCGGCTGTACATCGGTCTCCGTGTGTTGGCGCTGCGGCACTGGGATAGGGGACACGGCTCCACCAACGCCTCCCATTCGTCGTTGCGGATAGCAGCGAGGCATTGCTAACATCTTTGATATCGGTGTGAGTTTCAGAATTCGGAAATTATGGGTCGCACTGGTCTGTCTCTTTCATACCTAGTAAATGAGGATGACTACTCGATAATACCAAAAGACAGATAAAATAACCTTCCCGCAAGAGAAATGCGTCTTTAGTTTCTGTATGGTGAGGAATCTATGTTGAAACGCCCCCTTAGAAAGATTATGAATGACTGTCCTAGTAAATTTCTACGTTATTTTATACAAAGACAGCTGACTAAAACTGAACGTACTCAGACAGTTATCTCTATACTTATTCTGATCATCACTAAGCTGACATACAATATTTTTTAACGAAACGCAATCTGACTTTCAAAAATCCCTACAAGAGAATGACCGTGACTATCAAAAACCTATACCTTTCATGAATCACTTACCTCACAAAAATCTTCGTCACTCGAACTACTGCAATACATCGAGCGCCAATATTGCCAGCTAAATAAAAGATTCTAACTACTGAAGGCACTAGCTACTGATAGGCATAGTTAGCAAATGAAAGATTTTGATAGAGAACAAGCAATGTATTTACCTTAATAATGTTCAAAAGTCATCATATATATATCTATAAATTCATGACATCCATCTTCACAAATTTCCTTCGTCCGCTTATAGCTGCCTCTCAAAAATCTGGCATCTCTCTCTCCACATCCATCACTGCTAGCGGCTAGCCTCCAACTGCACAACGCTACGCGCTGTTCACATCCAACTGCCCAACACTACACTAGTGAATATTTCAACAATGAGTCCAACCAGCCACAGACTGCACACGGCGCAGTCAGTGATTTTCATACAGAGCGCTACGTGGCATTACCAACATAAAAACCTAAACAGCCTACTTACAGTGTGTTTCCGTTGTTTGTTGGTTTCATTCGTTAACGGTGAACCAAACATTTGTTCATTGGGATCAGATGAGTCGCGAACGCTTGGTCTTTACTTCTTATGTTCCCATTTCAGTGGCAGGTGTCGTCTATTGCTCTGAAACACATTCACCGACAAGGATATTGTAAATTAAACCTACCAGTTGTTTGGATGGTAACGTACCTCCTCAGCGGTGATCTTTGGTTCTTCCATCAGTGATGGTCTGTCGATCCGTGTAACCACACGGAAACAATATTTTCTACTTTTTTATAGTCTCAATTGCTGATTCAACGTCGAAATAAACAACCATCATTTACTAGTCATTTTTCTTTCTCCAGTTTTCCTTGCAAATGCCTGTGGCTTGTCAGGGGTAAAAACTTTACAAAAGTGACCCACTTCTAACTGAACGGCGTCTAAGTCCATGGCGTTGTCGCTGCCCTCTCCCCATCACGGCGTGCTTACCTGATAAACCACATCTGAGAGGCTTCAAATTAAAAAATACAACTTTCATTAGAAAGTTGCCTCAGTTATCCGTAAAACAAAGAGAGTACACCGCTTCCGTCAGTTCACCTCCTCAGCCGCGTTCCTGACCAAGCATTCGCCCTTTTTCTTAGCTGATTAGCCTCTGGCTGTGCTTATCTCAACAGCCAAACAGCTAATACCACTGTTTCTTTTATTTTCTCCACCACAGGCACTTCAAACAGACAATCTGCCACTAGCCAGAAGCCACGTCTCATGTGGTAACTTCAGCAAGAAAGTTAGCCGTCCTCGTTGCCGTTATCGCCAACAGTCGTACCAGCGAGGACACTTGCGGTAATCTTCGTACAGCATAAACAGTGGCTTTGTTCGAACGTTACACTTGAATTCTCTGTCTCAGGAGAACGTTCAGATGAAGCCGTCACGCAAGGCTTGTATCAGCGGTGTGCCGTAGAGGCGAGGCAGTACCGGTGTGAGGCCACGCCAGGGCAGCCTGGGGGCGTGCGCCACAAGCCGTGGTGCCGTGATCGATGCCCGGCGCGGGCAAACACGTGCGGGCACGGGCGGTCCGGGGTCCGGGGCTGGCTGTTTGCTCGGCCGCAATTACCGAACCCGCCGGCGTCGCGACGCAACGCGCCACGCAGCGCCGCCCGACTCCAAATTCAGACCTCCTCCCCCCCCCCTCCTCCGCCCCCACCCACACCCACGCCGACCTTTGTAGCGACGCCGCCATACCACCTGCACTGGCACAGGCACCACCTCACAGCCCTGGGACACAGCGGCGCTTGCAGAATACCGCTTCCGATCCCTTGAAATGTAGCCTACGCTCTCGTCACTAATCGTGATTCCACACGGCGTGAACAAGTCGCCAGGACAATCTCTTAGTCCTTCGCGTCTCCTCCGCACCGTTTTTCACGAAGAGTAAGCGAAAATTCCATTCACCTGTAATCTTCAATCATGCACGTCCATAAGGGGCCAGAAGAGACAGTGCATCTACATCTACAATAATGCACGGCAATTATTATTCAGTGTTCGGAATAGGACTTAAAGAACCACTTTCAGATTATTTCTCGACTATTCCACTCTCGAACAGAACGCAGGAAAATATAACACCTAAATCTTTCCTTGCAAGCTCTGGTTTCTCTTATTCTATTATGATGGACTCTTCGCCCTATGTAAGAATAAAAAATATGTAGTTTACTGGAGGAGAAAGTAGATGATTGAAATTTCGTGAAAAAGAACTCGCCGCAGCGATAAACGCCTTCGTTTAAACAATTGCTACCTCAACTCCCTTACCATATCTGTGACACTCACTCCACTATTGTGGCATAAAACACACTGATCTGCCTTTCTTTGAACTTTTCCGATGTCTTTCTCCAATCCTCTCTAGTGAGGATCCCATTACGTGTAGCGATACTCCAGAAAGTGACGGACAAGCGTAACATAGACTCTTTATTAGATCCGTCGCATCTTCTAAGTGTTCTGTAAATAAAACGTAGTCTTTCGTTCGCCTTCCCCACAACGTTTCCTACGCAATGATTCCAATTGAAATTGTTCGTAGTTATTTTACAATGTATTCTCATTCAGGCATGTATGCGTGTCTGGAGCAACAGACATTGCAAAACAAGTATTGCACTTACATGACAAAAGTCGTTGGATATCTCGTAATATAACATTGGAGCTCCTTTTTCCCGAACTAGTGCAGCAACTCGACGTAACGTGGACTCAAGAAGTCTTTGGAAATCCCTCGCAGAATTACTGAGCCATGCTGCCTCTAAAACAATCCGTAATTGCTGAAGTGTTGCCGGTGGAGGATATTGTGAACGAACTGATCTCTCGATTATGTCCCATAAGTGTTCGATGGGATTCATGTCGGGCTGTCTGGGTGACCAAATTATTCGCTCCAATTGTCTACAACGTTCTTCAAACCATTTGTGAACAATGTGATCCGGTGTCATGACATCGTCGTTGGGGAACGTGAAGACCATGAATGGCTGCAAATGGTCTCCAAGTAACTGCACATAACCATTTGCAGTCCATTATCGGTTGAGTGGGACCATAGAACCAAGTCCATTCTATGTAAACATAATCCACATCATTATGAAGCCACCACCTGTTTGCACAGTCTCTTGTTGACAACCTCCTTTCGCGGCTTCATGGAGTCTGCACCACACTAACATCAACTGTTACTAACTGAAATTGGAACTGAGCTGACCAGACCACGATTTTACAGTCGTCTATGATCCAACCGATATGGTCTTAAGCCCAGAAGAGGCACTGCAGGCGATGTGTTGTTGTCAAAGGCACTCACGCGTGTCGGTCATCTGTTGCCATAGCCCATTAACGACAAATTTCACAGCACTGTCCTGTAAAGGATACGTTCGTTGTATGTCCCACATTGATTTCTGCGGTTATTTCACGCAGTGTTGCTTGTCTGTTAGCACTGACAACTCCGTGCAAACGCCGCTGATCCCCGTCGTTAAGGGAAGGCGGTCGGCCACTATGTTGTCCATGGTGAGAGGTAATGCCTGAAATTGACTCTTTCTGGATCTCGGAATATTGAATTCCCTAACTATTTCCGAAACAGGATGTCCCATGCGTCTAGCTCCAACTACCATTCTGCTTGCAGAGTCTTAATTTCCGTCGTGCGGGCATAATCACATCGGAAACGTTCTCACATGAATCGTCTGAGTGCAAATGACAGATCCGCCAATGCACTGCCCTTTTATACCTTGTGTACACGATACTAACGCCATTTGTACATTTGCTTATAGCTATCACTACAGTGTAGTCTGAAGACTACCTTACAATTTAGCGGTAGCTTCTTACAGAGTAATTAGAATGTCTAGAGTCTCTGTGTAACCCCACCCCCCTCCCTAATCTGCCTACTTGACTGCGATATAATCGACCGTGATCCCGTGTGCCTAATGAAATTTTGCAGTGAATAAGGCTATCGTTACCAAAGGAAAATCATACCGTATAGTACAACGAAACCGTACAACAGACCTTTTTGAAGGAAGAATCTATTCTAAACCTAATCTAAACACTGGTAACAATTTTTAAATGGATGGAATATAGTACAATCGCTCACGGACCACACAGGGGGAGTAAACGGGTACCACGTAATATTTTTAATACAAAAAATACTCATAATGCAAAAGTTACTGATTAGCAAAAACGGGATAATTGAACGGTCGCCATCCCACTGGGGCAATGGGTCTCCGGCATCTTAGGAAAGCTAATGGCAAAGAAAATGAAGCAAATAATCAATGACGTAGCAACAGAAGACTGTCAAGCTTCCCCACAACACAAAAGTTCACGAGGAAATAATTGAATCAGAAACCGCTGAGTTTGCAGTTACTTAATCTGAAGTACTAAATTTTGAACGCAAAGTTAAATGAAGTTATTGATTAAATAAATGACTGGCTGTGACTGAAACTTTGTTGCGCAAAAAATGATTTTTAGTAACCGCAGCGTAACGTAATGCAAAATTTGAAAAGGGGAAACCTTTTAACTTTTAATTATTGAAAGACTGAACTGAGTTTACTTTAAGAAAATGAGTAGCTGAATTTAATTTTAACATAAGTGCAATAACGTACTTACCAAGCCTGCAGAAGTCACTCGCTAAGCTAAATACAAAATAAATGAAATTGTGCACTCTTAACTTGTGCTGTATCCTTAGTTATTAGTTTTGCCATTGAACTTTTGCGTTACTTTAAGTGAGTGAAGTTAATACTCAAATTTGGAAATACATTAAACATCTGGTATACAAAACAAGAATAAAAAGTTACTGAGGCATCGAAGCATGGATGTCAGTTGCGACATTTCACTTAGCTGTAAGTGGATTTTACTGTACGGTGATCTACCCATTTAACCAAGACGCAATTGAGGATTGTCGGTTAGCTCCTTCTGAAGCTCTAAAAGCAAACATAAAAACAGTCACACAAAATGGTGCAACAATCGGTAACTCGGCAACAGCTAGCCTAGAAGACTGCACTCTGCATATCCTTCCTTCTCAACGTAAACGAAAAACCTCCAGAGCTGTACCAAACGCTCTTCACACATCATCTCCATAGAACATTTCTAATATTAGAGAAAGGAAGGAGTGTGGCCTACTGATGCTGAAAGTAGCAAAAACGAAACCTTCTGAATCTAACGGTGGTGGAAAAAGAAGTGTTGGTACCAATAAGAGAGCTAATGTTTGCCTATCTAAGAAGACAGCTAACAAAGTTAAAAGAAAAGTTTTAGACACCGATTCAGATTTCCGTGTCACCGATCTTGTGCCCCTAAATGATTCAGAAGATGAGGCGATGGAATGGT
The DNA here is from genome assembly GCF_023898315.1 of Schistocerca nitens. Taxonomy (NCBI): domain Eukaryota; kingdom Metazoa; phylum Arthropoda; class Insecta; order Orthoptera; family Acrididae; genus Schistocerca; species Schistocerca nitens. The sequence continues at coordinate 926,798,635 of NC_064614.1, read as the reverse complement.
AATCTGGATTCCGAAACGAGAAATGGTCACTTGTTGTAAATGAAGGTAAACGTGAACGGATGCAACGTCAAAAGTGTACCAACAGGTATCACGAATGCTGTGTCGGTGCGAAGGATCATAAGCAATTCTTTTTTGGATGCTGCAGGTGTTTTATGAGAGCAGAAACATTTTACAAAGACTACTTCCCATTAATGTGAAATTAGTATTGTAATTATTATTGTATTATTAGAAGTAACGAATATTAAATGGAAATGAGCATATTTTCAGCTAACTTTCCATGTAATTTACCAATAATTTAGCCCCGAACGATATCCAAATAGTTTCACTGAAATGCACTTTTGTACAATCGGGAGGGTAAATCGGATGACATAAATGTTTGACAATCGTGTACAACTACCTTTCATCAATAGGATAAGTGCACCCAGAGAAGTAATACTACTTGCCAAAAACAAAAATTTTGTTACTAATTTTGATGTCAGTTGGCGCGACCGCTACGGTCGCAGGTTCGAATCCTGCCTCGGGCATGGATGTGTGTGATGTCCTTAGGTTAGTTAGGTTTAAGTAGTTCTAAGTTCTAGGGGACTGATGACCTGAGATGTTAAGTCCCATAGTGCTCAGAGCCATTTGAACCATTTTGATGTAAGTTGAAATTATTCTTACAGCCCCGCTGTACCCTATTGGTATTTCAAACGAACTCTTGACTGGGAACTTAAAATGAATGAGTAAATCGGTTGGTGTATTGACACACATGGTATGAGGGAAACCTCTCCAGCTGCTGGTTCTGCGAGGAAACGAAATCGCACAGTTTCACACATTATCGCACATTTTCACAGCATAGAAATTTCTTACTCGCCGTTGTTTTTAACAGTAAACCTCCAGATTGTCGTTTAAAAGAATTTATAGCCCATGTCCGTCTGAGTGTTTATTAGTGTTTCGTGTAATAATTTAAAGCATATCGCTCAAGAACTTTTTGAGATTTCCACCAACACATTTTCCGTTTAGGTATTCTATGTGTATATTAAAAAGTAAGTAGCCTATGTCCGTCCGGACGATTATTAGAGTTCCATGTAAAAATTTGAAATAAATCGATAAAGAACTTTTCGATGCTTTTGTTAACAATGTCTCCCTATGTATGTTAAAAATATGTGGCCTATGTCCGTCAGAATTTTTATTATAGCATGATGTAAAAATTTGAAGTAAATCACTCAAGTTCCTTCGAGGTTTTGGCAACAACGTTAAACAATGACTTGCCTGTATATAGTAGGCTTGCTATAGCTTCATTTACTGCTGCTCTCACATCTGTAAGGTTCGGCTCATCTGCCGCATATATTTCAACTCTTTCTTCAATGTTGTCCCTGTCCTTTTATGGTAATTATTTCCCATTATGTATAGGAGACAAAATTTCATTTGATGTGATTTGGATTTACAGATTATTTCAGTTCTCCAAACTTATGCTAGTAAAATGAGAAGGTCATTCGGACAGCAAAGAAAGTATTTTAATTCAACAATTTTTATCAACGGCAGTGCTGAAACAGAATCTACACAATTTTCCACATACTTTCGCATACTTACTCGTAAAACTCTTATGGAGTATTAGTTGCAAATTCACTCCATTAGACCACTTAAAAAATAAACAAGCTTTTCACAGTAAGATGTTCTTTCGCCTTCATAAAGAGGCAAATGCACTGAAATGCCGACCCAATGTGTTAGTGACACTGAGATCTGCTTTGTCACTGTTAAACTTGGACATCACAGGAGGGTACTGCGAACATTCAAAACACTGCATTACGTGACTAAGCGGAATGTTCTGCAGCCTAATACTTTCCGTTTACATAAATCGAAGTAGCTTCGGATTTAAAAATTAGTGCGCAGTGCCAGTCGCCACCTCATGTCGTACAGTACGTTCCATTAACCACTAAGTTTGTTATATGTACGTGCTGCGCTATATATGTGTTACTGAAGACAAAGAATGAAACACTGCCTGCACTGGAACAACTCAGGAGGGAGGGCCTACAGGCAGACGTTATTTACTTAGCTCATGAACCTCAAGTAGTTAAATAACTAAACTAATTTCTGAATGACGTGAAAAATTATTCATACTCTCATCGCAGCAACATTACATGTCAGTTGTTGCTGTCGTACATATTGCAATGTACGTCTGTCACAGACTTCAGTCGGTGCTGTAGACTGATCAGTGTTCAGACATGATCAAAATTGGCAACTGTTGCACAGCTTATATGCACATGTTGAAGTTATACAATGATTCCCGCAGTGTGGAACTCCTGCTAAAAAAATTTTGAGGTACATTAAAACAACAAATAAACAACTTCTTTTTTTTAACTGTAGAAACTCATTTCATTCAGTTTTCTTCCATTAAGTTTCATTAATAGCATATCTCAAATAGCTATCATTACTGATGAAACATTTTTATTGTTCTTAGGTTATTTAACAATGAGGCGCGTCTTTTTTGGCGCCGCTATCGAATAAAAATAAGACGACATGTTTCATCAGAGTGTTTCAGGAACTTCCCACTGCATAGACCTGAACATTTGCACCGGTATGGCTTCCTACTAGGAAGCTTGATCAAATAGAGTTTAATGATCACTCTCTCTAACAAAATACATTGGCGTTAAAGACACTGGAATTATCAGTTTCGACTTTTCCATCCTGAGAAATCGTCCAACGCAAGCGTAGTGTTTCTTAGACCAGTACTAAAGACGAGGACTATACTCTCCGCCGACGAATGTCCTGCCTCAACCGTGTTATATAAGCAGATGTGACAGAACAAGGAAGTTTTCCTACAAAAAAGTGCATAGTAGAAACCAATCTCAACTGACAGGAGACGGTTAAGGTATCGATGTTTATTAAACGAACTTACGGAAACCACTGTGTGCTTTTATCATGACCAATACGGTATATATGAGGTAGTCAACGAAGTAAATTGCTTAACCTATTCTAGTGCACTACGTAGTGTTACTGATAACTTAACCACAAATATTTTCTTCTGATTAGCATAGTTGTTCATAAATAAGATAATTCTACGCAAGCACTGATTATACTAATTCATATCTACTTACCTATACCTTCTTTTCGCAAAATAACTGCTGCATGAAGACAAAACTGCATGTGTGCAGTGCTATTTGGTTGCATGCGTCAAATGACAGTGAGACATAGATATCAAATATCAATCACTACGATATTGTTGTTGTTGTTGTGGTCTTCAGTCTTGAGACTGGTTTGATGCAGCTCTCCATTCTACTCTATCCTGTGCAAGCTTCTTCATCTCCCAGTACCTACTGCAACCTACATCCTTCTGAATCTGCTTAGTGTATTCATCTCTTGGTCTCCCTCTACGATTTTTACCCTCCACGCTGCCCTCCAATACTAAATTGGTGATCCCTTGATGCCCCAGAACATGTCCTACCAACCGATCCCTTCTTCTGGTCAAGTTGTGCCACAAACTTCTCTTCTCCCCAATCCTATTCAATACTTCCTCATTAGTTATGTGATCTACCCATCTAATCTTCAGCATTCTTCTGTAGCACCACATTTCGAAAGCTTCTATTCTCTTCTTGTCCAAACTATTTATCGTCCATGTTTTACTTCCATACATGGCTACACTCCATACAAATACTTTCAGAAATGACTTCCTGACACTTAAATCTATACTCGATGTTAACAAATTTCTCTTCTTCAGAAACGCTTTCCTTGCCATTGCCAGTCTACATTTTATATCCTCTCTACTTCGACCATCATCAGTTATTTTGCTCCCCAAATAGCAAAACTCCTTTACTACTTTAAGTGTCTCATTTCCTAATCTAATTCCCTCAGCATCACCCGACTTAATTAGACTACATTCCATTATCCTTGTTTTGATTTTGTTGATGTTCATCTTATATCCTCCTTCCAAGACACTGTCCATTTCATTCAACTGCTTTTCCAAGTCCATTATTAATTAAGAAAAGTCAGTCCTACGAAAAGCAGATTATGGCTCTGAGCACTATGGGACTTAACATCTATGGTCATCAGTCCCATAGAACTTAGAACTACTTAAACCTAACTATTCAAGATTAAATCTAACTTTGGCACAGAAAGGGGTGGATTATACTGGCACTAAAGTCTTTGGTCACTTACCAAATAGTATCAAAAGTCTGACAGATAACCAACAAGTATTTAAGAAGAAATTAAAAGAATTTCTGAATGACAACTCCTTCTTCTCCATAGAGGAATTTTTAGATATAAATTAAGGAAAAAAAATAAAAAAAATAAAAATAAAGAAAAACAAAAAACACAATAAAATAAAGTTGTTATATTAACTTAAGTATGTTGTTAAATTAACCTAATTATGTCATGTATTGGAAAATTCGACTCGTTCCACTTCATTACGAAATATCGTATTCATGATCCATGGAACTAGTATTAATCTAATCTAATCTAATCTAACCTAAGGACATCACACAACACCCAGTCATCACGAGGCAGAGAAAATCCTTGACCCCGCCGGGAATCGAACCCGGGAACCCGGGCGCGGGAAGCGAGAACGCTACCGCACGACCACGAGCTGCGGACAGCAGATTATGATGCGTAAACTTTTTCAGAAATTCATCGAACACTGTCAGTCTCAAGGTGTCGTCGTCGTAACCATCGTCAGTGATAACTTTACATACTACGGTTCTAATTTAAAAGCTTAGGTAAAAATACCATAACTTCCAAGTTGAATATTGCTATATCATTTTAGGCACGTAATAGAGTTCTATTCGTTTTCTATTAGTGGCGTAGCAAAATCGTGACTAAATCACAGTTAACAACACGGATAAATATGTCTATGTATCTAGCCAAAAATTTTCCTTAACCTTTTTTGTGCACGGTCATTAGATCGAAAGTAAACAAATTATATATACGGAAACAGGTATACAATGGCTTCTAATCGTCTCTTCATTCAGCGTTAAAGGGACCGGAATTATCAGTTTCGACTTTTCCCTCCTGAGAAATTGTCCAACGCAAGCGTAGTGTTTCTTAGACCAGCACTAAAGAGGAGGACTATACTAATTGCTAATAATGTAAACAAATTTTCTTGACACGTAGTTGCAGTTTATCTTTGACTTACCTATTACGCCGATCGTAATACTTTCAGATGTAGACCACGGTACTCCTTAAATCACGTTAACAGAGACACGCTCCCAGTTAGCTCCGTCTTTTCCGACCTCTCGAACCCAATTCAATTGTTTCCAAAGATGATATAACGTCTAGCTGCACCAACGACGCTACAGAATTTACATAATCATATTCCTAAAATTAATGTCAAGAAATGACATACAAGGAATATACTGTCGGAATAATTGTCGGTACACTTTACAAAATATTTATTAAGAAGAGCAGGACAGTAGCTTTGTCCAAGTAAATATTTTAATAACAGTGTATATTTTATGTTACACCTTGTATTAATATATGGTGCGTTGGCCCCAAACAAATGTATGAGGTGTCTAATAGTGATTAGTGGCGTCGTATCGACGTTGCGATTCGCTACAGAACTTCCTGTCTCCCGTAGTGAATGGCTTCGAAGAGGATTTGTAATGTCAACAGTACGTGGGAATCACAGTCTACTAATCTTGTCTTGTCAATTCTATTCACTCAACTGATCTTTAATATTATTGCAATTTGTCAGTCCGAGCACCAGGCTAACCTATGTGATATTTTTCCTAGCAGATGCAGCAAAGCTAGGCTCTGCATACGGCACCCTGGAACTATCGAACAATTAACTAAAGCAATACGGTAAGAAATCACCTCAGTTTGAGGTGCAATGACTCTCAATATGATGAGCATCTACTCTAAACAGTATCATTTGTCCAACGCAAACAAGTTGAGATATATGAGTTTTTTTTACCCAAAGAAAAGTAATTTTTCTCTTCGTTCTTTTGTTTGACTTTTATGACTCCTAATATTCAGAGATCATATCACGAAATACGACAGTATTTCTGCCTCACGCTGTAGAGTCCGTAAACTTTGTACGGAATATTTAGAGGTTCAGACCGCAACTATTCATTTGTTACAAGTCACAATGTTGCAGTCTTGTGGACCAGTCCAACCCCGATTATTTAAAGAATCGAATTCCCATGTTTAAAACAGTTTCAAATATCCGATTAGTGATTACTTTACAAATGAGTTACTGTGTTAAATTTGTGACGTTAACTATGTAGGATAAGAGAAGTTTAGAAAGAAGTCTGAAATTACGTTTTAAGTTCCTTGGGAGTCGCTAAGTGCTCTCATTACCAGACGACGAATGAGTACAGTATGGGTAATTTATTGTCTGATTTAAGCAAAACCTAGTTTTCACGCATTTCAATGTTTATGGCGTCATATGCCCCGAACTCAGTCTCGTACAATTGTATAATTTTTCATGTAGATTCAGTGGTATGTGTGGACTCTGCAAAATGTATTGCGAATAAAGTTGGTAGAAAAGAAATACTAAATGAAAATGTCACGCCTCATGTGGCTGTTTTACTGCACGAATAGCGAAAAAGTAGTGGGGGATGTAGCAAGAAAAGGTTTCATAAAGGTTTGAAAATATGTTTGAAGTTTGTGGTAAGTCGCTAAGTGCTCTCATCCTCAAACGCTGGATGAATATAATCTGGGTATCTGTGCGAGGTGAGTTACGCTACTTCAAGACATACTCGTGCACATAGTTTCTAACTATAATACTTCTCTTATTATGTTGAACGTTTAACATAAGCTTATATCTCTTAACGGGTGGATTAAGAAAGAATTTTAAATTTTTAAATTCTGTGAGTAACGAAGCGAAATACAGAAAATCAAACTTTTCTTGCCCCTGGAAGCCGTCAGGTAGGCAGGCACCTGCAACTGGTTCTCTGAACCATGAACTAAAAACCATGAACCGGGACATCCGTTTAGTAATGCCGGTGTTTCCTCGTTTTTTTTGCAGCGTTTTGGTGATAAGTGCTGCTGTTTTCTCTAGGAACTAGTGGAATGATGGCCTGCACGAATGTTATTTTGTACGCATTTTTACTGGCGATGTAAAATAGAGGCCATCACCAAAATAACACAGTAATGCCACGCAGCCAATCATTAAATAAACAAATGTAAGAAACGTGTATCCCGTCGTCAGATTTATACCACGGAACGTGTTATAAAACACGAATACAATAATACGTGTTTACGTACAGTTGTCTCAGACGGATGCAGACAAACTATAAATAAGCCTCTCGTCCTATCATATATTACACGGAAGCAGGTACTGAATGGTAATATTGAAACACGATAATGGCATTCCTGATTTTAATTTAGAAAAACGTGCAAAAGTAGAATTGAAGTGTGCGAGCCATTTGCTTAGTAACTCTTCTTTTATGAGGCAGACATTGATCAGTCAGAACACTATGAGCACCGACATACTATCGATATAAACCCGTGCAGGCGATAGCAGCGTCACCTAGCAAGGAAGCGATCTGTCTGTGTTTGACCGAGAGCAGTTTTTCAAAGCCTGGAGGCCCGGCACGAGCATTTCAGGAACTGCACGACTCGTCGGGTTTAGAGGAGTGCTGCGGTGAGTGTCTTCAACACGTGGCGAAACCAAGGTGAAACCACGTCCAGACGTCGTAGGGGTAGATGTCCACCCCTCACTACAGATGTCGGACATCGTGGGCTGGGCAGCCTGGTAAAACAGGACAGGCGACGAACTGTGGCGGAACAAACATCAGACGTTAATGCTGGGCAGAGTACAAGAGTATCTGAACGCACAGTCCACCGAAAACTCCTAACGATGCGCCTCCGCAGCCGACGACCCATGCACGTGCCAATTAAAACACCACGGCAACTACGACTGAAATGTGCACGTGACCACCGGCAGTAGACGTTGGCGTAGTGTCAGAGCGTTACATGGTCTGATGAATCCCGATACCTTCCTCATCGTGCCGATAGGAGGGCACGAGTCCGCCGTCTTCCAGGGGGACAGCCCCGTGATACCTGTTTTGCGAGGCGGAGACAAATTGACGGCGGCTCCATTATGCTCTGGGGGACATTCACATGGCCATCCATGGATCCTCTGGAGCTCGTGCAAGCACCATGACGGCCAAGGAGTACCGTGCACTGGTTCCAGATCACGTACACATGACGATCATGTTTCCCGACGGCAGAGCCGTTTTTCATCAAGTTAACGCACCGTCTCACAGCGACAGTAGAGTGATGAGTGGTTCGAGGAACGTAGTGGTGAGTTCCAGTTCAGCTGGCCAGATCTGTACTCGATCGAACACATCTGGATTGTGGTTGAAGGTGAAGTCATAGCTGATCGACCTACTCCCTGGAATGTAGGAGAATTAGATGCCTTGTGAAGCAGATGTGGCGCCAATTCCCTCCAGCGACCTATCAAGGCCCCATTCCTTCCATGCCACGACGCGTCGCCGCTGTTATCCGTGCTTAAGGTGGACGTACCGGCTATTAGGTTGGTTCTCATAATGTTCTAGCTGATCAGTGTATGGCTCTGCTAAAATGAAGACCATCCCTTATCGTAAAGAATACATGTGTAAAATAAACTATCATTAATTCTGAACCCGCGATAATTTTTACCACGAAGTGAAACGCTGTCTTGTGTATCAGATATCATTCGCGCCAAGATCATTTGCTGTATAATGTTGAAGGCATCCCCTACCTTCACAGTCATTTCATCCATATCCGATAACCAGAATGTACACTGAAGCGCCAAAGAAACTGGTACAGGCAAAGACATGTAAACAGGCAGAATACAGCGCTGCGGGCAGCAACGCCTATATAAGACAACAAGTATCTGGCGCAGTTGTTAGATAGGTTACTGCTGCTACAACGGCAAGTTATCTAGATTTAAGTGAGTTTGAACGTGGTGTTATAGTCGGCGCACGAGCGATAGGATGCAGCATCTCCGAGATAGCGATGAAATGGAGATTTTAGCCTACCGATGTGGCCGAGCGGTTCTAGGCGCTTCAGTCTGGAACCGTACGGCCGCTACGGTCGCAGTTTCGAATCCTGCCTCGGGCATGGATGTGTGTGATGTCCTTTGGTTAGTTAGGTTTAAGTAGTTCTAAGGGACTGATGACCTCAGATGTTAAGTCCCATAGTGCTCAGAGCCATTTGAAGTGGAGATTTTCCCGCACGCCCATTTCACGAGTGCACTGTGAATATCAAGAATCCGGTAAAACATCAAATCTCCGACATCAAAGCGGCCGGAAAAAGTTTCTGCAAGAACTGGACCAACGACGACAGAAGAGAATCGTTCAGCGTGACAGAAGTGCAACCCCTCCGCAAAATGCTGCTGATTTCTGGGCCATCAACAAGTGTCAGTGTGCGAACCATCCAACGAAGCATCATTTCGGAGCCGAAGGCCCACTCGTGTTCCCCTGACGACTACACGACACCAAGCTTTACGCCTCGCGTGGGCCCGTTAACACCGACATCAGACTGTTGATGACTGGAAACGTGTTGCCTAGTTGGACGAGTCTCGTTTCAAATTGTATTGAGCGAATGGGCGTGTAAGGGTATAGAGACAACCTCATGAATCCATGGACCCTGCATGTCAGCAGGGTACTGTTGAAACTGTTGGAGGCAGTTATAGTGATATGGGACCACTGATAGGTCTATATACAACGCTGACAGGTGACACCTGTATCTTTTCATGTCCGTTGTGCACTCCGACGGACTTGGGCAATTCCAGCGGGATAATGCGACCCTCCACACTTCCAGAATGACTACTGAGTGGCTCCAGGAATACTCTTCTGAGTTTAAGCACTTCCGCTGACCACCAAACTCCCCAGACATGAAGATTGTTGAACATATCTGGGATACCTTACAACTGGGGCTGTTCAGAAGAGATCTCCACCATCTCATACTCTTACGGATTTATGGACAGCTCTGCAAGATTACTGAAGTCAGTTCCCCTCAGCGCTGCTTCAGACATCAGTCAAGTCCATGCCACGTCGTGTTGCGGCACATCTGCGTGCTCGCGGGGACCCCACACGATATAAGACAGGTGTACCAGTTCCTTTGACTCTTCAGTGTATGTAGACTACCATTGTTTGTCGCAAGAGAACAAAAAGTCGAAGCTTATTCATTTGAAACTCACAGGAAGAGTTATGCTAAATTCCATCTCTGCACCCGCTGAAAAGTTCATCAAAGTGTCATGTAGTACAGTATAGTTACCAAGATGAATGTTACAGCTAAATACAAATTGTTAAGTTTAGAAGATAAAATGAGAGTGCTTGATAATATCCGAGCCGATGCTCCATTCCAGAGTGTTATGATACAGTTTGGCATTGTTAAGTCGACTTTTTACGACGTTAAGAGACATCACAATAAAACTTTGAACTTCGTTCTACAAGACTAACTAGCCGGAAATTGAAAACAAGACTTGTGGACTAAAACCGACTGTGAGCACGACTAATGATGCTGTGTACTCCTGGTACCAACAACAACGCTCTGTCGGAGTTTCAGCAAGAGGAGTCGAACTGCTGGTTGCAGCGAACGGATCTGTAGATAAATTAGGCCAGGCATATTTTAAGGCTAGTACTGGATGACTGTTCAGATTCCGTAATCGGCACAATGAAGCTAACGGTAAAATGTGTGAGGGAAAGTTTAAGTGCAGACGTTGCAAGTATTTAACCAATTTGTAAATGATTTAATATTTTAGATTGGGGTAATATGTTTTTGGCATAATGCTTATTTTCGAGGAGAACTATTGAGAAAATTTAGGGAATCGGCATTTGAGGCTGACTACAGAACGATTCTACTGGCGCCAACGTATATACCGCGTAACGACCGCAAATAAAAGATGAGAGAGATTAGCTATCGCACAGAGGCGTATAGAGAGTCATTTCTCCCTTTCTGTATTTTCGCGTGGAACAGGAGAGAAACGACTAGTAGTGGTATAGGGTACCCTCCCCCACACACCGTACGGTGTAGAAGTAGATGCAGACGTAATAATATTTTGCTACGTATTGTTACACTCATTTCCCTCCAAAGGTCTCCGCTAAGGGACTAGAATTTGTCAAAACGTATCAGAATTTTTCTGACAAACGAGTGATGTTTCCGGTAATATTACCTTATTGGTGCAATGAATGCACAATAAAATGTGATGTTAAATCTGGATTACCTCAGCAGACTTTCCTGTGAAACAACACCGTCGTCGTGCATTATTGTGTGTGGTGTGCTTCCATTCTAACCCATCTGCTTAATGATATACTGCCGGTATCGTATACAGCTGTTCACCGTGAGGTCATTTACATAATAGGGATTCTTAAAATGATGAAGTGCCTTACGAATATTTTTCCTGTTTCTGTTCATATACCGTAGGTACAGATTAGAAAACATTGTTCAGTTAGGGGTTTACTATTTTACGACTTTTTGAATGTTTGCTATCAAAATAGGCGTCAGTCTCGCTCTGCCAACGTTGATAATTTCTATTCGTCAGGTTGGCAACTACACGCTCACATAATGCACAAAACCACATTTTATAAAATAATTTTCTTATTTCTCTATATCAGCGTCAGTTTTCAAGGGCTGAAGTAGTTATTTCGAGATTATTTACTTTGTAATGATGTCTGTGCATGTATTTAGTTATCCTTTTAATTTTTGTTTATTTTCCTGCTGAATTCGCCGCGCGCCTGGTTGCGAGACCTGATCACAAAAACTGAGTCCGGACTAAATTGACGATCTTTTGGGCAGGAAAGTAATGGCGCTGTGTTTGAGGCTGTTTCCGACACTGTTCAGAAGCGCTCGGAACGAATTCAAAATTTACCTAAATCAGGGCGTATGTCTTCCTCCTTTGGAATAACGACGACACTGGGTCACTTAGTGGCAAATACATATGCAAAGTGTTCGGATTTAATCCTATTTATAAACATAGTTAGTACGATAACGCATTGTCAACACCTTCCAAGGGGTCTCTGAGGCCAGATTCCGTCTTTAAATGCAAAAAGAACACTGCTAAGAAAAAAATGGGTCAGCTACGTTTTTTTGTAAACGGAAGTATCTGCTAACTTGTAGCAAATCAGAAGGCCCATCGGGCAGAGTTAATGCGGCAGTAATCGGTTCCAGGCAGTTTGGCTTTGACTTTTAGCATCTTTCTTTGACACTTTGCGAAAAGTTGCAGCGATGACAATAACAAGCGTTACGTCATTGTACTCTTCACCTCAAGAGTATCCGAAACCCGTTAGAAAGGTACGAAGAAGACCCGAAAACAACGAAAATTCTTTTGTACAATATCTTGCGTTTGACGGTCATTTCCTAAACTTAAACACCTTCAAATTAGTGTCCATCGGACATAATGCATTTGCCTCAATGATTTTATCCATTGGTAGCAATAGTTTTTAAGCTCGTCTGAAACTACGCTGTGTAATGCCTCCAGCGAGGTTTTCTTTTCACTTCCTCTATGTTTTGAAACGCTGCTCTTTCAGCTTTCTTTTCATTCGTGGGAATTAAAAAATGTCACAGAGGAGTCACGTTCGGTGAGTAGGGTGAGTGAGAATTGGTTTTTGGCCAAAAACTGCATGAAATTCAACACCGTGTGCACATGGACGTTATCCTGGTGCAAAAGCCAATTTCCTGATGGGCACAGTGTGGGTCGCTTTTTCCTCACTGCTCCACGTAATCGTTTTAGCACTTCACGCTTCTAACGTCGGTCAACTGCGCTATTCTGGGGAACGAACTAACGATGGATGGTCCCATTGATGGGAAAAAATCAAACCAACATTGTCTTCACATGGGAACTCACTGGCGTTGCTTCCTTTGCTTTGCTGACGAAGGAGTCTTCCTCTAGCTGGATTGTTGCTTGGTTTCTGGGTCGTATCCATAACACCAAGATTCATCATCTATGAAGACTTTTGCGCCAAAATCCGGATCGGCTTCTGATTATCTTTTCAGTTCCAGGCACATGAGCAAATGATTGGCTTTCTGGTCGCCAGAAAGCACACGCGCAACGAATTTTACTGCAGCATGTTTCATCTTCATATCTTTAGTCAAAATTCTTTAGCATGAGCTCCAGGATATTTCAGACATTTCCACCAGTCCATCGATTGTTCTACGGTGATCAAACATGGCCTTAACATGGATTTTTTCAAATGTTTTCGTCTTTTCCGGAGGTCGAGGGACGTCTTCAATTGATATTTGACCATTTTTAAAACGAGAAAAACACTCGTAAACCCTTGTCTGGCTCAAAGCTTTCTCCCCGTAAGCCGTCAGAAGTAATGTGACTATTTCTGCTTCGGATTTTCTAAACAGGACACAGAACCGGATATTAGCACGTTCGTATGTAATATCTGATATTGCAAAAATCGCCGAACACAAGGAATGACGCTTATAAAACAGTCACACTGACCATAATTAAGCCACACCAATGCTGCCAGGATAACTCATAAAAAATGATGTCTAGCGAAGGCATCTAGTGGGAGAACTAGGAACTAGTGATCTACCATCTGCCAGAGAAAAATTACTGTTAGTTTTCTCTTGTTGCCATGTTAAAATTTGTTTCTTTTGTCAAAACACAGCAGAGTTTACACAATGTCAGCTCTGTAACACATTGTGCAAACGCAGTTGCGAGAGAATTCTGAAGCCGTGGTTTATTAAGACTATTGAGTAAGAAACAGTGGAGAAATAAGGTCAGTAGCTTTTTTTGATGAAGAAACACTTCCCTGGCACAAAAATGAACGTATAATGCCTTTACTTAAGTTGTTCCAAAACCCGTGCCATTTCTCGTTTCACCAGTTACCGATGCCCCGTAAAAATTACATTCTTTCATCGAAAAAGTCAGTATTTATTGGTTAAACACAGTAGATAATGGCGCTTTGCATAATATCTGTATGGAAAAATACTCTTCTCTTTGCATGCGATCATTTGCCAAAATCTCGTTTCGATATCTCAAACAGTTTATGAAATATGAGGAATGTTGTAGATATTTCACAGCTGGTGCGCGCGTCGCAGGTGTGTGGTACATAGGATCAGTTTTCTTGAAATTGGTGGCAGATAGAGACCTCCACCAAAGTTTAAAGAAAAATTCAATATTTTAGCTAAATATACATACAGTAACATATTATGTTATATGCATCAAACGCAAAATAAAAGCGACACCTATTTTTCATTCCAAACTTTTTCTAATTTCACGGAGTGTCTTACTTTCGTAAAAATATCACTATCACAATGACCTTTAACGAAATGATGGGTACATCATCAAAAAGTTGACATATAAAGTTATAAGTAACGCAAAAAAAAAAAATTACGTAATAGTTTCTGTAAAATCGTTCGAGAAAGATTGCAGGGTGTGCGCCTCGATTCTGTAATCGGAGGTCAGCCGAATGGAGGCAAACACTCTGACCTCCCCTTCCGAACTAACTAACGAACTCCCCCATCGCTTTGGACAAAAATTTGCCACCGTGCATCGGCCACCGTACCCTGCGTGGGCTGCAGTAGAGTATGCTAGGTGACAGCTGTGGACTACATGAACATTATTGCAGGTCATCTGAATCGCTTCATGTCCGATGTCTTCCCCGACGGAGATGGTAGCTATCTTCCAACAGAAGAACTGTCCGCTTCGCAAGGCCAGAATCATGCTAATGTCGTCTGAGGAGCGTGTTGAGGAACTCGCGTTGACGTCGTGGCCACCAGATTCGCCGATGAAATACTTCTGGGGCGGTATGGGGCTGCAGCTTCACGCCCACAAAAGACCGGCCCGTAATTTTCGGATATGGCGTGACCTGTAAGTAGACTTGCACGACACATACTTCTAGAAATCTGCTTGTCGAATTCATACCACGGAAAATCGCTGCTGTATTGTGCTCCAGACTTGGGCCAACGTGCTATCAAGAAGGAGGTCATAATGTTCCGGCTCATCAGTGTGTGTGTGTGTGTGTGTGTGTGTGTGTGTGTGTGTGTGTGTGTTACATACAGGGTGGTCGGAAATTCCCGTTACTAACTTCTAGGACATGTAGAGGGTAGTGAGTACATAACATTTTGAATAGGAACCCATGTCCGGAAACGTATCGTTTTTGTTCTACGACAGTTTCAGTTCAGACGTGTACCTCGTCAGCGTCTACTTAGAGCAGGAGAAACGTCTCCTTCCATCCAAGCTCACGGGTCCCGCATACTTAGTCTTCCTACGACACGTTCTTGGAAATTGCGCCACTGAATGTCCGACAGGAAATGTGGTTTCAGCATGGTGGAGCACCACCTCACTTTTCACTGGCTGTCCGGAGGCATCTCAACTGACGGTATGGTGAAAGATGGATAGGCCGTGGTGGTCCAACCACGTGGCCGCCACGATCGCCGGATTTAACCCCCATGGAGTTTTGGAGTCGTATGAAGAACCTAATTTATGAGACACCTGTAGAGACAGAGGAAGATGTGCTGGCACGAGTTCTGGCCACTGCACAAGAAATTGAAGAGTCTCCAGGTGAGATGGAGAGAGTGTACCCGAACATGCTTCGGAGGTAGAATGTGTGTAACAACGTTGGTGGTCGCCACATCGAGCCGCTGTTGTAATGCATCGGTACGTTGTGGCTGGTGCCGTAGGTGCTGGGTCTTGTTGTTGTCGACTAATGTAAACCATATTGTGTAATGCAAATGCGTAAGCAATAACGGAACGAGTCAGTTACAGGATCATTTAGTACCCGCGAAAGCGTTACAGAGATGATAGGTAAACTCCAGAGACGCTCAGTAGCTCGGTACGGGCTTTTGTTGAAGTTTCGAGAACATACCTTAACCGAGGAGTCAAGCAGTATATATTGCTCCCTCCTACGTATATCTCGCGAAGAGACCATGAGGATAAAATCAGAGAGATTAGAGCCCACACAGACGCGTACCGACAATCTTTCTTTCCGCGGACAATACGAGACTGGAATAGAAGGGAGAACCGATAGAGGTACCCAAGGTACCCTCCACCATAGACCGTCAGGTGGCTTGCGGAGTATGGATGTAGATGTAGATGTAGATTCTTTTAAAATAGATTGCAACAATTGTACTGGGTCACACCTAACTACATTCCTCAGGTGGGTGTGGATGAGATGATCATCTGCGACATGGGTTCCTATTCAAAACGTTATGTACTCACTACCCTCTACATGTCCTAGAAGTTTGTAACGGGAATTTCCGACTACCCTGTGTGTATACATAAACACACATCTGACTGTCACATGGTGTACAATTGAAGAGCCACCAAACAGCCAGTTTGTGGAGGAGGAGGAGGACATAAGTGTTTAACCTCCCGTCGTCATTAGAGACGGAGCACAGGCTCGAATTAGGAAAAGATGGAGAAGGAATGCGGCCATGCTGTTTCAAAGAAACCATCCCGGCATTTGCCTTGAGCGATTTAGGGAAATCACAGAAAACCTAAATCTGGATAGGCGGACGCGAATTCTTCGTTCTCCCGCGTGTGAGTCCGGTGTGATGACCAATGCGCTAAGCCATTCGGTAGTCAATTTGTATTCGAACTTGCTGTTTTTAGAAACTTATGACTTTAGGATTTCTCGAATGTGATAATGAAGACAATCACGGTTCGTTTGAATGTGATGTTAATGAACGTGGCTATCACGAACTGATAACCGATGAATTAACTGCCAGTGCCATCGACGACCAAGTCCCTGAAGACGACGAGAAAGAGGCTAGCAACAGCTACCGTACTGAGAAAGGACCAGCCACTGACGACGCTTTCCACTACCTTGAGACGGCTACAAAGTGGCAGAACAACAAGAAGAATGTGATGCTGTCCAATTTCTGCCAATAAAATGTTGTAGATGCAGGTGTAGATGTAGACACAGGTTTAGATGTTCGCGCGATTCAGATGTAGATAAGAGTTGTAGGTGTTTGCGAAATTTAGCTCTGTAGTAAAAACAAAATTTTGGCTTCTTTCCATAAGCAGTAGGTCTACTTTAATGACCATGTCGAACTTTTCAAATTAGGCTATTTAGTAATTTAGATATGTTGGCTGTAAGAAGTGGGATACAAAATACAATAGTTAATTTTTTTTCAATTTTCCGATGCAGTCACAATTATTTTTACAAATTACCAGCTTGGACCGTTTCCAACAGTCATCTTCGTAACTAAATTTAACAATTAAAATCAATTCTTCTACATGTCACATGTTCCAAAAAGAATTTACTGTTATAAAATAATGAGATAATAAAATTCCCATACCCACTCGCTGCACGGGAGAATACATTTCGTGTACCACAATCTAAAAGCGAAAGTAATAGAAAAATATTATCCACTGTCAACGTTTGATGGTGGTTACAAAAGAGATAAAAACATGTTGTGTATGTTAAACTGTTCTGTTAAAAGTTGGAAGATATAAATTTTATTCAAAATTCCATTACTTTGTTGTTACAAAAATATTTCTTATTTCCTTTTAGAATGTAAATATTATAATGTAAAAATTTTTATTTGATTCTTTTTCTTTTCTGCTATATAAAATGTAACAGAACACTCTTCCTCTGGTGACAAGGCATGGTTCTCCTTAACAGCAACTGGGTATGTCAACTTGATTATCTACATGCTTTATTATTATTATTATTATTATTATTTATGAATTCTCCCAATAACGGAAGACATTAAGCAAATGACATTAAGCAAATGACAATCAACTTTTTTTTTGGTTCTTCTTGTTGCTCCAATAGATCTTCATTCTTTTTGAGAAGGCTTGCTTTCGCTCTTCTGACCACTTCGGTCTGTACTGTTTTTGTTTTGGTTGCTCTGGTAAAACTTTCCACTTCTCTACTTTGTGCTTAAAAGTATCTCTGTCTGAAATATCGGTTGCTGTTATATCCGCGTTGGTGAGGTCTTTTCTAACTTCGATCATCCAAGGTGTTGAAGCTTTAAGTGAGGTTACGTAATTTATTAGCTTTCTGGTCAAACGGTTTTCTGGTAATCTGCTAAGATGACCAAAGAATTTCAGTCGCCTTTTCTTAAAATCAATTTCTATGTTTGAAAACTTTTCTGTTGTTTTGATTGTTTGCAGTCTGTAGCCATCTTTAGTCTGTCTCGCTCCTAAAATTTTCCTAATGATTTTTCTCTCTTCTTTTTTGATGTCTTCGAGTTCTCGCTTTCTGTTCAGTACTAGTGTTTCACTTGCATAGAGGACTGTTGGTTTTATGACGGTATTGTAATGCCGAATTTTAGTTTGTCTTGACAAGGATTTCTTGTTGTAGAGGTTGTGGACTAACCAGAATGCTTTTTTGACTTTTTGTAAACGATTTTGCTGTGATACTATTTCTTGGCCTGTTGGTTCAATGTATTCTCCGAGGTACTTAAAATACGGGATTCTATTGATTTTGCCATATTTTGTTTTTAAGCTTGCAATTTCTACTTTTGAACATAGGAATTCAGTTTTTTCAAATGAGATTTGTAGCCCAACTTTCTCAGCACATTATTTGAGTGTGTCAATCTGTTTAATGGCGGTCTGCTCATCCTCCGCTAGTATTGCTAGATCATCTGCAAAAGCGAGGTATGGAATGTAAAGATTGTTTTTGGAAAAGCCAAGTGAAATTGGTTTCCAACACTCATTTTTCATGCTTTATAATAGTAGGCTAAATGCATTTTGCATGTGACATATAGAAGTTTTAAGGTATAAACGGTTAATCTGTGAAATGATTGTGATCGTGTCGGCAAATGGTAAGAAATAAATAAAAACATTTTAATTATTATATAAACTGTTATATATTGACCTCTGTGCAGTTTGGTGTTCTATTCAATGTTTCTGTGTTTCATTTTCCTATGAACACTCGAACGATATATTTTTGTGAACTACTGGTGTAAGTAGGCTGTTTAGGTTTTTTTATTGGTAACGCCACCTCTGTATGAAAATCACTGGCTGTGCTGTGTGCAGTCTGTGGCTGCTTTGCATTGTTGTAATACTCGCCATTGTAGTGTTAGGCAGCTGGCTGTGAACAGCGCGTAGCGTTGCGCAGTTGGAGGTGAGCCGCCAGCAGTGGTGGATGTGGGGAGAGAGATGGTGGAGTTTTGAAATTTGTCATGAACTGCTATATATATTATGACTGTTGAGGTAAATACATTGGTTGTTCTCTATCAAAATCTTTCATTTGCTAACTATGCCTATCAGTAGTTAGTGCCTTCAGTACTTTGAATCTTTTATTTAGCTGGCAGTAGTGGCGCTCGCTGTATTGCAGTAGCTTGAGTAGCGAAGATTTTTGTGAGGTAAGTGATTTGTGAAAGGTATAGTTTAATGTTAGTCAGGGCCCATTCTTTTGTAGGGATTATTGAAAGTCAGATTGCGTTGTGCTAACAAAATATTGTGTGTCAGTTTAAGCACAGTCTTGTATAATTCTTCAAAGGGGACGTTTCATATGTCGACCCTTAGCCTAGGATACCTCACTGGAATCTTCTGATTTTTTCTTGTAGTTTGTGTAATTAGTGTAGCTTTTGCTTATTTCTAGCGCGTAATTGTAGAGAGAATCTCCTTTGTAGTTGCAGTCTTTCATTGTTGTACAGTAAAACAGTTGTGGCAAGCATGTAGATTTGCAGAAAGTATTTCGCAGCTGCAATTAACTACATATTATTTTCAGTGCTATGTTAATGTGTTCTCTTATTCTTGCTCTTCAAATTGTGCTTTTCTGTGTTATCGTGTGAAATATTGTGACAATAATGGCGTGTGAAAAACGTAACACTAGGCTCCAAAGTAAACTGAGAAATAATAGTGACGACGAGCGAAGCTTGCCAGCACCACTGTGTAATGAATTAACAGACGTTCAAAGTAGTAATTTGGTAACTGTGCGTAGGGAAATGGAGCGGGCTGCAAACAATGGCGTAGACAGTGAAACAGGTAGTGAACAGGGAAGCATTATCGATCGATCGCTCGGCAACAGCTCGCCTCAGGAATCCGAAATGACAGGACATAATTTCAACCTGTAGATTCAGGTTTTGCGTCCTCACCGTTTTCTCAAATGAGTCAAGACACATTTTCCGCTTGTCAAAATGTGAATGTTGCCGGTGCAAATTCACTGCCGAAAAGCACTGAGGAACATGTTTCAGACACCAGTGCATTGTTATTACAATTAATGCAACAAATGGGGCAAAAGCTTGAAAAGTTAGACACAATGGAACAAAATCAGAGACAAACACAGCAACAGTTAGACACAATGGAACAAAATCAGAGACAAACACAGCAACAGTTAGACACAATGGAACAAAATCAGAGACAAACACAGCAAAAGCTTCAAAAGTTAGACACAGTGGAACAAAATCTTAAAAAGTTAGACTCATTGGAACAAACTCTTGAACAAACACGTGAAGATTTAAATACTGAGTTACATAACATTGAATCGAAACGTCAAAAAGTCTGTAATGACGTAAAAACTCAAATTTGTGAGCATTTTCAACTTATTTTTTCGCGGCATGAAAATGCATTACAGAATCACGAAGCAGCCATAAAAGAACTGCAAACTATTGTTCATGAAAATCATGAGACCTTGCAAGCTAAATTTGACTCAGTTGCATCTACCGATTCGGTTACGCAACTTGCAAAAACTCAGGAAAACTTAAAGGACACAGTAGGTACTCTGAAAATTGGTTCAGAAAGACACATGCGGGAAATTAATTCATTATCAGAGAAAGTAGTTGAACTTTCGGATCAGCTAAATAATTTATCTACGAAGGTAGATGATAATCTGAATGACACAAAACCGGTAGTCTTTAATGAGACATAAGAGTGCGAACAAATTAGGAAACTGAAACAAAATCTGAATCAAATTAATACGCAACACCAAAGAGAAATCCGGGAAGTACTAGATCAACTGACACAGGTAATACAAGAATTACGTATTTCAGAGGACACTCGCGCCCCAACACGGGAAGAGGGACTTAGAAATACGGAACACCCACAAGATAATAACACAGGACACTTCGGAAATTATGAAAGAAATTGGCAAGGTGCACCGAATTTTGAGATGGAACCGCCGACACGACGTAACAATGACAGATATGCTACTCGCCGACACGATGATTTTGACTATAAGCTGTTTATTACTACACATAAATTCAAAACATTTAAGAATTCTGCCAACGACATTCATCCACAAGCGTGGATCCATCAATTCTCTCATTGTTTTCCTCCCAACTGGTCACTGGAGCACAGGTTAGAATTTATGTGTGGCTACTTGGAGAATGAACCAGCTGTAAGAATGCGATGGGTCATTCACGATTGTCACAGTGAAGGAGATTTTTATCATGCCTTCCTCTCAGCATATTGGTCTCAAGCTACACAAGACCGAGTAAAACATAGCATCATAATGATGAAACATTTCGAACAATCTGAATTTTCCAGTCTTGTGAAATATTTTGAAGACATGTTGCACAAGAATCAGTACCTGTCAAACCCATACAGCCCCTCAGAACTCATCCGCATTTGCTTAATCAAACTGCCTGAACATTTACGACATATTATTTTAGCAGGACGTTGCAAAGACGACATTGAAGCTTTTCAGGGACTGTTACAAGAACTGGAAATTGACACTGACAATCGCGGAACGCGAAAACAGGAGCACAACAATTACAGATCACATTCGTCACAATTCCGCGATGACAGAAATAATACACGACATGGCTATTCTTTCAACGTAAATCGTGACCAAAACAGACACCACCCGTATGACAAACGTTGGCAGAGTAGTAATAATTACAGGGAAAGATCGCCTCTCCGCGGTAATGACTATCACAGAGACAATCAGAGAAACAGACAATATGGGAACCAAAATAATTATTATTACGGGAGACAGAATAACTTTAGACGCAACGGTCCAGCGCGCAGTTACGATTCAGGGAGAAATTCTCCACCACGTGACCGACAAGAAAGAAACTATGGAATCTACCGACATGACGACAGACGATATGATCGTAACGACAGACCTGAATTGCATCAGAACTGGCGGGATTCAAACAGAGCTGGGCCCTCTCGGCAAGGCGAATTTGTAGAAGTTAGTTCTCCTAATCCCCGTAACGACGTGCGCCAACAAAGAGACAATAGGCAATGACTCATACCGCTGGCAGCCACAAAACGTACGTATGACACTAACGACGCAGCAGCCGTAGCTAGTAACTACGTAAAAATGGAAGACATTAGGGACATCTTACTCCAGGAACACGACGTAAAACATAACAACATTGCATATCCTGTGATTCACATTACTTTAAATGACGTAAAATTTACGGCAGTACTTGACCCTGGCAGTCCCATTTCAGTAATTAGTGAAACAGCTTTTAGAAAATGCAACATATCGAACGATTGCCCCACACTTCCGTTACGTAAGATTAAATTACAAGGTGCAATCTTTGGAAAAAGTGTAGATGTACGCCAACAAACCAATTTAGAATTCTTTTGTCTAAGCCACAGCTTCTCTATGAGCTTTCTTATTGTTCCATTATTGTCGACGGAAATTATATTGGGAGTAGACTTTTTGAATGAATACAAAGCAATCTTAAACTTTCACGATGCTGAAATAAGTTTAGAGAAGGAAGGTAAGTCAATAGCTTTGAAATTTGAAGATTGCCTCTCAAACCATGACGAGCAAATTAATCGGCTTTACCTTCTGTTAGACAACAGTTCGGAATTTTCTACGGAACTGGACACTAACAATCGCTCTGCAAGTACTGACAGGGATGATATCGACGGCATATTTGAAATTAATGAGTTAATTCAGAATAAAATTCAAACAATTGAGAATTGTAATGACAATGATAGGCAGGACCTTTTTGAGATTTTACAAGCACATTCCACAGTTTTTACTCACAAAACAGGAACAATCAAGGGATTTCAATACCAATTTCGTGTTCGTGAGCATACTAAATTTTGTGTTAGACCATACGTAATTCCAGCACATTATAGGGACCGTGTTAGAACAGAAATACAATCTATGCTTGACGAGGGCATTATTGAGCCTGCAGTAAGCTCATACAACAATCCGTTACATGTTGTTGAGAAGAAAAATGGATCGATCAGGCTTGTCTTAGATTCGAGACAAATCAATACTATCATTATTCCTGAAACAGACAGGCCGCAAACGTTGGAAGAACTTCTTCAAAATTTTAATGGCGTAAAAGTGTTGTCTTCTATTGATCTCAGATCCAGCTTTTATCAGATCTAACTTCATCCAGAATGTAGAAAATACACAGCTTTCCTTTGTTTCGGCGATTGTTATCAGTTTCGGAAACTTCCTTTTGGTTTGAACATTTCTTCGGCAGCATTCATTCGCGGGCTAAATTCCATATTACCTGAGTTCTTAAAACGTCACATCACCTTATATGTAGACGATATTCTGATAGCAGAAGCCTCATGGGAAAAACACAATCGCATCCTCAACAGCGTGTTACATATTTTTGCAGAATCTGGAATTACAGTTAACTTGGAAAAGTCTGAATTCGGTAGGACAAAGGTGAAGTTTTTGGGACATATTATTTCTTCTGAAGGCATTCAGCCTGATCCTGAAAAGTTAGAAGCAATCAGAGCCATTCCAGTTCCATCCACAAAAAGACAAGTCCGCAGTTTTCTAGGTCTCGTAAATTTTTACCGTCGTTTTCTGAATATGCAAATTCTTGTTACACCAAAACTTTGTTCTCTCACTGGAAAAAATACTATTTGGAACTGGGACGAAGAAGCACAGTTCGAATTCAATTCTTTGAAAGAATCGCTACTTAACGCGCCAATACTAGCTCATCCAGATCTGTCACAAGATTTCTGCCTTAGCACGGATTCTTCTAAAGTCGGTCTTGGTGCCCATTTATTTCAAGAAGCCATAGAAAATGACATTACTGTTCAGAAAACCATTGCTTTTGCTAGCCGAGTGCTAACAACATCTGAAAAAATTTATTCCGTTACTGAATTAGAAGCTTTAGCTATCGTTTGGGCATTTAACAAATTCCGTTTCTTTCTTTCTGGTAAGCACGTAAAAGTATACAGTGATCATCGTGCATTACAATTTCTTATGTCTTCAAAATTAAATCATGACAGGTTAAAACGTAGGGCATTGTTTCTGCAAGAATTCCGCTTCACAGTAGTCTACATTCCCGGCAAGGAGAACATTGTTGCGGACGCGCTGTCACGCGCACCGGCTGGGCTTGAGAAAAGTAACACAGAAGGCAACATTGAGAAAAATTTCAGTATTCTTTACATTCAGAAAGTCGCCTTTGAAAACTTCATCACCACATCTTTAAAGGACATTGCTCATGAACAAGATAAAGATCCGATTTGGAAAGACGTCAAAAGTAAATGGCATGAAAAGACACACAATCAGATTCGGCATTATTACCTGGTTAGAAACAACATACTCTTCAAACGCTGCACTGTTGATGACAAGCTATGGGTACTTTGCATTCCAGACGATTTTGTTAATAAGCTCATTTGGTACATTCATTTCAGCTACGCACATTTATGCCCACGAAAATGTTATCATATTCTTCGAACGACTTGTTATTTTAACAATATGGAAAAGAGAATTCGAAGAGTCTTGTCTATTTGTAAACTTTGTCAAAAGGCGAAACCATCTACTATCTCCCATCGTGCTCCGCTGTTTCCTATCATTCCTTCGAAATTAAAAGAATTTGCTGCTGTTGATCACTTGGGACCGCTTGTCAGAACATCTAATGGATTTTCGTACGTTCTAGTCGCTGTTGAACTTACTTCAAAATTTGTTTCTTTCACACCGTTACGTAAAGCCACTGGACGGTCTGTATCCAACGCCTTTGTTAAAAATTTCTTACGTGAAGTTGGACACGTTAGTAAAGTCATTTCAGATAACGGACCGCAATTCAGATCTGCTGTTTGGTCACGCATGCTTCGCAACCATAAAATCAAACCTGTTTTTATTTCATTGTACTCACCACATTGTAACCCCTCCGAACGGATTATGAAAGAAATCAATAAGCTTTGCAGACTTTATTGTCACAGAAAACATCAGCATTGGGACAGATATTTACACTTATTTCAAAACGTGCTGAATGAAATGCCTCATGATTCCACTGCTTTACCACCTACTCTTGTACTGAAGAATGAAGAACCACCGAACAGAATCAGAGAGCTTGTACCTTTCCCGAATACACGTAAACTTCGACACAAAGACATAATTGATTTGGCTCTTAAAAATATAAAATCTGCAGCAGACAAAAGGAGAAAACTACACGCTAAAGCAAATGCAAAGAAATTGTATATTGGTCAGAAAGTTCTCATTAAAGCTCATTCATTGTCACATAAGAAGAAACACTTGAGTCACAAATTCTTTCTATTTTACAATGGACCTTACAGAATCCGACGTATACCACATGATAATTGCGTTGAAGTTGAAACTCTGCGTAATAGGAAGAGTAAAGGTTTACACCACATTTCACATGTAAAACCGTTTATTGAAAGATAATCTGCTTTTTAACTTTGTCTTTGCCATAAAAGTTTTCACTTCACATTTCTAGTATGCTTTGTCAGACTTAGAATCTGTTAACATGCAACAATGTTTGACGTTAAATATCCAGTCAAGAATCAAGAGAACTTATTTAAACAGAAATTACGAATGCATTGTTATAGTGAACAGACGTCACAGTGTCATTGTGTGTGTACATTCTTGCTTGTTAGTTGCATGATTATGTAACGACTATAAGGCTTACATACTTCGAACATTTAACTGTACTGGTAATGAGATTTTAGTGCAACATTTTGGTTTACTTGAAAATACATTATGGATTCAAGGTGCTTTCTGAGAGATACCAGATGACACAGTGGTTAGTTTATTTGACAGCTACACGACTATATCACGACGCTACTAATGTGTGACACAATTTACCTTGTTGCTTTTGCGGTGTATCTGTTTTATATCTGCACAGTTTTTCTGAATTCTTCTGGAAAGTAAAACATGTTTTAGTAGTAACTTTTGTGGTATAGCTACAAGGAGACAGCCTTTTCTGTAGCACAACAATACGTTACAGCACAGTACTTTCTTCATCACGGCAATAAGCGTAATAACTAAGATATCTATACTCAAAGCATTTCACTTTTGTTTATCATGAGGTAAGTACATTGACTTCTGCAGAACTTAGCTTTCGGAGGACGATAATTACGACACTTCCACAGAATTATCTTACAGCAAGACGCACAGTTTAGCGCTACAGTACACGTATTTGAGTGATTAATTTTGTACTTAAAACATTTTTTAAAGATTTTTGAATTACAAAGAAAGTTTTCCGTGATACATTTCATTCCATTGCTGTAATCTGTAACACTTGAGGGTATAATTACATTAATCCTCAGGGGGGTACACGCTTACTTTGTGTACCATGTGTGTGGCAAGCACAAGGAGCCCTAGCTAATATGGTATTTGCTTATACAACTTTACACATCGGTACAATATTTCTCCAACACAGAATTACATAGCTATCTGATTATTTAACAGAGAAACAAAAATTTTTTTATGTCAGTGACACATGTTTACGCAATTACACAGTTGGATAACTTCACACTTACGAAATTGTATATTGTTTGTACTTTGTGAACTGTTCATATTTTTTCGGAACCATTGTGATACTATGAGAGCTTCGAATGATGTATTTGGTATGAGATCATGATTTTTAAAGTAAGTTTGAGGCAGATGACACTTTTGACATGAGCAGAGAATTTTTTTTAGGTTTTGAAATTATTGCAGAAAGCTACGACGTTTTTGAGATTTGACTGAGGTGTTATGATGTTATTATTACGACGACGATGTGTATTATGCTGCTGAGGTATGTTTATGATCAATAAGCTGATGCTATATGAGTTATTTGAGTATGCTACTTATCTGTTATGATGAAATATTGAAGAAGTGTCGATGAATAAGGTAAGGAATAGTGAGTGGTGGTTAGGGACTCTGGTTTGTGAAAAAGGTTGTTGGAAACCAAGAATAGTACTTTAAGAGTTATGAAATGTGTGTAAATGCGTGAATGTATCACAATGGCGGCGAAAATTTTTTGGACACTGTTATATTCATA
This sequence comes from Schistocerca nitens, assembly GCF_023898315.1. Classification (NCBI taxonomy): domain Eukaryota; kingdom Metazoa; phylum Arthropoda; class Insecta; order Orthoptera; family Acrididae; genus Schistocerca; species Schistocerca nitens. The sequence goes on along the minus strand of NC_064614.1, from coordinate 926,771,659 downwards.
AGATTTTGTATCTACACATTTGCAACGCAAATTCTTGACCTGTGAAATATCTTTATATGAGACTGTCACTGTAGCGGAAACTGCCGTCATAAATATTGCAGCAAGAAAGGTAAGTGACCTTGGCGTAATGCGTTTTGGGCGCCCAACTGACAGGTAGACGTCTGACAAAAGAAAGCCATTAGATGCAAAAAAAAGGGAGGCCATTATCCTCGCTATTGACATTCCTTTGTAGAAAGCATCGCAAATACGACACGCTCGAACTTGAAAACATATGATTACACTGTGGAGCTCTTAATTTATGATATTTACTAAAATGCCTAGTGAAATGATGAGAAACATTTTACATCCATTGTCTTTCTAGTTGAGAGATTGCTCATTTTGTTTAATATCTAGTTTCTAGCTGCACTGCAGCGTTGGTTAAAATAGAATTTTATAGATGTACTAATATAAATATTTTCTGTCTACAGATCCAGTAAATACTAATTTTGTAATACACTTCCCAAAAAAATGAGGGAGCACAAAGACATTTCCCTTCACAGGAACTGCATACATAATTTACTTTTCAAGTACTTGGTTATTTTTATGGTAGAATAAGTTGTGGTACACCACTTTAATTACATAGACATTAAGATGTGAATAGACATTTCCCTTATCTGCGTTGTTGTCTTTAGTGTAATATTTTTTTCTGCTTGATCTTTGCCATGCTTAGGTATTAATTATAGCATTTGCTGCTGCTGTTTGCCAGGCATAGTGCTACTGAATTTTAATTTGTGTTACTCTGCTAAGCCAGATTTATTTTTCTTGTTTGCTGCACATTGCCTTATATTAGTTGTAATATTGCAATTGCTTCGCTAATTTCTAAAATGCTGCTTCCTTTGCAAATCTGCACTTTTTTGTCATTGCTGTTGGCGTTAATTGTTTTGTGCTGCTGCATTGCCTCGTCCCTTAGTTTAGCATCTGAGCTCAGTAGATTTAAGTTAGCTTAAGAGGGGGGATACTATATAAGAAACTAACTATGAAGAATAGGGAAGAAAAGCATTGAGAAGTTGTATGAAAACGATTTGGGCCAAAATGAGTATTGTATAATGAGCCATAATTATTTTGAAAGAAATATGGTTAGAATACAGAAAAGAGGTATAGATAGGACTTTTGGAAATAATGAAGAATGAAGGGAGTTCTCCAAGAAGTAAAGAAAGTTTTGTTTGCAAAATACTGCAGTAAAACAAACCCTGTCCTTTCCTTTTGTGTTGTGTACCCTATGTGTTTGTGTACCCTTGTGTATTTGTTTTCTTCCTGTCTCTGTGTACTGTTTCATAGAATTTTTTTCTCTTCTAATACTAAGCTACATTCACTATGATGAGGAATACTGTTATCCTCAAATATAATTGGCATTAATAATATGTTATTTACCTTGTAAATATGCTTAGACATTATTTATTCTGTTTTGTTTTAATGCTCATGTGTGAAGTTGATGTTTCAATAATTATTCTGATCTTTTATTTATTTACTTATGTCATAATTCCTGTAACACTGATGTATATGTTTATTTCTATTCTTTTGTAACGCCCCTATTCCTACAAATGTTATCTGTATTATTATGTTTTTAATTATGTATTTTGTACCGTTGTTATTGTATTCTTATGCTATAAAATTGTAATTGATACCAGTTCATCATATTATTAACTTGTAAGTTCCATTTCACTGCACCCGTTTCTGTTGGTCATAGTATTTGGACAATATGTGGGAAGTAGGGACTGTTAGTGTTTACACGTGTGTTAATAATTCAGCAAGGGACTGGATAACAGCATTGCTGGTTCTAAGGACAATTCCAAAAACTTTGTGAGTGCACAAGTGGTGGTTATGGACTTGCTATATTATCCGCAAGACTCTTCAATGGTGATTGTGCACCTGCACAGTCACAACATATGGCTGCTGGCCATCTCTACAAGGACTACAGTGGGTCTACACCTTTGCTGACTCACCAGTACCATTATCTCTAAAAGGACTGCAGTGGGTCTGCACCTCTGGTGGCCCACCAGTACCGTAATCTCCACCAGGACTACAGTGGACTAATACTCTTCAAAATTTCGACTGACTCTGCTGTGGGTTTGCTCTGTTGTGGCCCATTACCTGTCTGCATGTCAAGAGTCAGCACTGTCTTTTCGTTGGAAGGACAACACTACTTCTTCAAGACTGCATGGAAATCCACTACTTTCGTGTGCATTTTCTTCTACTGCTCAGACTTTGAGAAAAACACTACTGTTTTACCGTGATGAACGATCAGGACTGTCTTTATGGACTGTGAGAAAATTTGAGCTTTTGACCAACATTGTATCAATAAATGTGTGAATTTGATTTCTTTGTTATTGTAATTATGGAAAATTTTATCAAATCATTATTGGCCACTGCCCAAAACAATTTGTAAAATTTTTTGTGGGGAGCATGGGGGCTATGTAAGTAGGCTGTTTAGGTTTTTTTGTTGGTAACGCCACCTCTGTATGAAAATCACTGGCTGTGCTGTGTGCAGTCTGTGGCTGCTTTGCATTGTTGTAATACTCGCCATTGTAGTGTTAGGCAGCTGGCTGTGAACAGCGCGTAGCGTTGCGCAGTTGGAGGTGAACCGCCAGCAGTGGTGGATGTGGGGAGAGAGATGGCGGAGTTTTGAAATTTGTCATGAACTGCTATATATATTATGACTATTGAGGTAAATACATTGGTTGCTCTCTATCAAAATCTTTCATTTGCTAACTATGCCTATCAGTAGTTAGTGCCTTCAGTACTTTGAATCTTTTATTTAGCTGGCAGTAGTGGCGCTCGCTGTATTGCAGTAGCTTGAGTAGCGGTGATTTTTGTGAGGTAAGTGATTGGTGAAAGGTATAGTTTAATGTTAGTCAGGGCCCATTCTTTTGTAGGGATTATTGAAAGTCAGATTGCGCTAACAAAATATTGTGTGTCAGTTTAAGCACAGTCATGTATAATTGTTCAAAGGGGACGTTTCACTGGTTATTCAACAAATTAGTTACCTGAACAGTCTCCCACACCTTGACACTAATTCTTTCAGATAATTAATCGATGCCCACATGTCCGTGACGCAGCGGTGGCAGAGTGGTCAAGTTCCAAATTACGAATTCAAAGGGCACGCCTAGGACCGTCAATCACTCCTAGGATTTTTATCTGTGACTTATATCACTTCTATCCCCTCTGGCATTATTGGTTGACGTGAAAAATGCCGAGTTGCTCCGTGGTTCAGAGCCCACGTTCAATTGTAGGTCCCCCTGTAAGGGAGAAAGTCACTGCAGATGTCGGAGGAAGACAACGGCGTACCACTTCCAATAACACAATGCTTAGTGAAAGCACTGCGGAGTTCAAACCAATCTTCAGACTCCAGACTGAATTTTCAATCCGTAGTGGGGTGTGTACTGATTTGAAACTTCTGTGTAGATTAAAACAATGGGCCGGACTGGGACTCGAATCTGTGACTTTTCCCAAGATTCCAGGTCCTGGATACTGTTTTAATCTGCACGGAAGTTTCACTCTTCAGACTGATGACTTCACAACATAACATCTGAGGATCTAGACTCGTCAGGCGAGCCTGTGGTATTTGCCGAACATTAGGAGACTAGGGAACATCTTCCATAGTTATCTAGAGCACGTCGAGGAACAAGGAAGAGACGTGAAGCAGATTAAAATGCCGATGAAGACGAAGACAGCAAACAAAGATAAGAATGTGCTAAATAGAAAGCGAGTGGTACGAATGGCGTAACACATGGGCTGCTAGAGGAGGAAGGGTCGGGGGGATTGGCGTCCCGGCCCTCGCGAGGGTGCGCGCAGCACGGAGCACAGGAAGGGCTGTGTCCTGATTACCCGTCCTGCTGCCTAATGAAGTCTTTGACGGCGCCGCACGGCGGGACTTGTCGCTCGCTACAACTTCGGCGCTAATTCCAATTTAATCAGTTCTCCATTTACATTTTTTTCTTTCTCGTCGCCGCACTCTGTCGTTTTAATTGTAGAATTACACCGGTGGAAGCGGAACGTCAAAATGAACCCCAGCTATCGATTCTTTCCGCATTACCAAGTCTATGCCTTGTCCTCTGGGCAAAAAAAGTTTCCATTTAACACCTCTTCGCCTGGAATGATTGCTTCTCCCCCTCTGTTTCGATCTAAAAACTTCGTTAAAACAGCTCTTTCTAATATACTCCCTTCTCAAATAAATTTATAGCTAAATAAGGAACTCTGCAGCTTTTTAAGTAGTACGGAAGTGAAGTTCGTAGAGTGAATTGGCTCGTGTGAGAACTGACAGTTTTAGGAACCACACGCACACGTGTGTGTGTGTGGGGGAGGGGGGGGCGGGGGTGGATGTGTGTGTGTAGTGAGTGAAGTGTTATAAAATAATGTGAGTATAGTGCGTGCAGAGACTGATAGTGAGGTATGATTGAACAGTGTGGCATTATTTAATAAGTTATTCGTCAGAAAGTATACCAGGAGTAAATCTAATGATTGTCTCTAACTAGAATTCTGTAAATATATGTGTATACGAATTAGCTTATTTTAAATTGATCTAAACTTGTAAATACTTTGACATGTCCTACATCCTGGTAAAAAGAGATCTACGCATGAATAAAGTTACTACTACTACTACTACTACAACCACTATTCACGAAGGATTACGCTGTGGTTCAGGGGCTGGATCCGCATTCAGGAGAAGGGGACGTGAAATCAAGTCTTAAATTTTCTCCCAGGTACTCGAAACATTCGAGCAAATAAAATTGCGTAGCCTTCCGCGGCCAGAGTCAGCTGACATCAAAGTTTTCTGGTTGTAGTATCGCGACATTATTGTATAAAGCTATTGCTGGTGAAACCAACGGTTTGGTCTCGGTTACAGTGGCCTTATACTAGGTCTACTGGTCACAGCAGACCCAGAAGTAGGCCACTGTAACTGTGCCCGAAATGTTTATATTCCAAGTATTAGCTTTTCTACAATATGACATGGTATAATACCAAGAAAGCTGATATGCCAACTTGAGACAAAGTCGGGTAGTTTCTTCGAGAACATCACGAAAAATTTTCCTTTCCCAAGAAAAGTTCAAGTAAAGGTTCCGTCGACGACGAAATCATTTACAGACGAAGAAAACCATATGTTTGGACAAAAATGGCGGATAAGATCGGTTGTCGTCTTTTTTAGGAAACACGAACGTTTCGGAGAGAAAGTCCGAATTTGGCTGGTCGGAGGAGCCTTGCAACCCCATTTCTCACGAAAACGAGGACAGTATCTTAAGCGCTGCATCAAAAAGCATTCACACATGAGAAGGCAATTTCGAGAGCACGCCAAGGCAGTGTTGTAGGGCTGTTATTTTTCGCAAAACGTTTAGTCTACACTTCTACACTGACAGGCCTGTCAGTGTAGACTAACCGTTTTGCGTCCACTCCATCCACAATTCAACACCTGACCTGTTGTGCAAGGGAGAATAAACTTCAATGGCCTGCTCTTGCCACACATATAGGACTTGTTATAGCCATAATTGTTTGTCTACAAATGACGTAAATACTGATGTAATCTTGTTCAGTACACCGTCCTCAGTCACCAATAAAAATATCTCCTCTTATACCCGTTACATACTTCGTATAGACAATAACGCTGGAGCCCCCACGAAGCTCACAAATGATGTTTGTAGGAAGGCTGGAACCCCAGAATAACGTAGCGAAATGAAGGAAGACCCGAGGAGACGATTGTTCCACCGATGTCAGTTGATCCTAAGAGTAATTAATTTTAATGTATTGTGCGTAAAAAAGATCATATACTGTTCGATTGCTCTACTGGAAGCAAACATGTGGAAAGTACTATAAAATACCCTGGGGTAACTGTGCGGAGTGATCTAGTAACAGATCATGGGAAAGAGCAGCCCGTTTCTTCATGGCTTTGTTTAGCCTGCACAAGAGCGTTACGGAGATGCCAACGAACTGCAGAGGTAGATGTTACAGAATAGGCGTTCTGCGACACAGAGTTTTTCTGATGATATTTCAGCAGCGTACATTGCAAGAAAGTCGGACGACATACGAGGGCTATTCTCTACATAGTCGCCACACCGACTTAGACACCAACATTCCAATACGCTGGTCATAGAAGGCAGCCTCCTGTGCTTTCCGACAATTTTCTACACTGGACTGCAGCTTGGTAACTGTGCGAAAATGCTGTTTTCATAGCCACCAGTCCCTGTGGGCAGAGATGAACATCAGAGGGAACCAACTCCTGGCTGTATGGTGGGTGATCACTTTCCATCGAAAACGCTACAGGAGCATCCTCATTGCCCCTGCAGTGCGCAGCCGAGAACTGCCACGAAGATGGAAATGTATGACAGTTACGTCGGGTTGCATGAAATCAGGTGAAATGTTTCAGCAGACACCAACCCGTACCTGGCGGGAGACACTGTTTTCTAGGCATCCTTAAGTGCTCACTGTGCGCTCAAAACTGGAAAGAGTGGCTTGCTATCTACGGGCACACTACAGACACTGCCCAACGCGTCTGTGCGAAGCTTCATCGGATTGCCACTGTGGTTTCCAGTTCATTACCGATCGACCCCTACTTTCCGAACCGCCTTCGGATTACTTGCGGGCCGAAGTGGCCGTGCGGTTAAAGGCGCTGCAGTCTGGAACCGCAAGACCGCTCCGGTCGCAGGTTCGAATCCGGCTCCGGCATGGATGTTTGTGATGTCCTTAGGTTAGTTAGGTTTAACTCGTTCTAAGTTCTAGGGGACTAATGACCTCAGCAGTTGAGTCCCATAGTGCTCAGAGCCATTTGATTACTTGCGTCCATATACGTCTCATGAAATGATCGCGACGATAAAATGGAAATTACAGCTCATACCGAGGTTCAAGATATTCTTTCTTCCTACAAACCATCTGCGAATGGAGCACGGAATGGCAGAGAAGAGAGATAGGCCAAAAGTATCCTCAGCCTTGCACCTTAGGATGCCTGGCCAAACATAAATGTGGATATAGAAGCGGTACACGTAAAAAACATATAGCCTATATGCTGCACTAACGGAAGTCTGACTGAGGTCCTCATCCGGCATCAGATGTTCAAAATGGTTCAAATGGCTATGAGCACTATGGGACTCAACTGCTGTGGTCATAAGTCCCCTAGAACTTAGAACTACTTAAACTTAACTAACCTAAGGACAGCATACAACACCCAGCCATCACGAGGCAGAGAAAATCCCTGACCCCGCCGGGAATCGAACCCTGGAACCCGGGCGTGGGAAGCGAGAACGCTACCGCACGACCACATCAGATGTCAAATGGCGGCTGCTGCAGAGAATGATGAGCAACTTCATAACAGATTATAAGATCCAAGCTAAGCTGTACGTGGTGTGTCTAAAGAAACGCAGAAAACTGGCGCAGATATGTTAACAGAAGCAACTGCGAATGTGTGGCTACGAAGCGCCACTGATTTCGGTGTGAGATACTGGCATTGTCCTAGCTAGTACAAACGTATCTGAAATGTAGAATTAGTGATTTTGTCTCCATCTCATTGTGCTCGAACTTCAGCCACTATGGTCAACGCATAATCGTGTGAACTTTATTCACAAATTTTATTTGCGTAATATGATAGGCAAATGAAGTACATAAACATGACTGACACGAGATCACTGTCTTCTTAAAAGAAATGATTATGTGTTGACGCAAATCAGTGTGAGATGTCGCTGGAAAATGGCATTGCAGGCCGAAATCGCGAGATGAGACTGTGATCGGGTGGATTAGCTGAGGAACTCTGGGCCAGGGAAAGTAGTTCCCTTTCAGAGATCAGAAATTTTGAGAAGTGGAGAATAGCTAAGAACTGATTATCATTCGACGAAAGATTTCTGGAATTTGATTTTGACGTATAAATGACTTAGCAACCAAAAGGTATTTGTCGGATTGTTGCGTGCATTTACCGATTATTGCAGTTTGTTGATTTCCGATGTTCAGTGATTTCGAGTGTTAGGTAACGCAGACGGTTTATCAGTCATATGTGCAAATTGTTACCCAGTTCCATTGATTTAACAATTTAAAAGAAAAACTTGTAGCAGTTTTATACTTCTATAATGCTTGGTGTCGGTGATGGGGCTAAAAAGAATGAGTAAATTTTAAAAAGGAGTTTCAATATCATATTTACAATTTTGAGAGAATTAAATAAGTTCTAATTTCATTTTATTTTTCATTTATAATCATCTTCTTCCTTTTCTTAAATGATATACGTTTTGAATACATATTGAATGCAGTGAGTACTAAGAGCATTGTTAACAAATGAACAGAACGACAATTGGATAGGCTGTTGCCTTGCTTGACAAGCGGTAATTTATAGAGCTTTTCTCTTTCAGCTTATTATGTCACAAAAGCATTGTCATCGCCTGCTATGCCGATACAGAACAGAACTGACTGTCCGTTGCAGGTAAGACATGATCAGGGCCTAATTACAGAACTCATTTGGATTGAGAGTTCCCTGTTGCGTGCAGTGAAATAAATTAGATGTGAATAGATCCTCGACATGTAATGTGTAGTCAATGTGAGTGAGCATTTCCGCGATAAGGTTAGTTTCATTTAATACTGTCAATGTTCAAAGTAATTTTCATTAGAAATTTCCAAATTAAATAATTTTCATTTTGTTAGATACTCTCCACAATTTCCCATCATTAAATATTTTTCATTAAATACTTTCAAACTGTAAGGCCAAATTGTGTCGGAGATGGTAAAAGATTAGGAAGGTCAGTTGAACAGAATCGTCAAACTCCCACGACGGCATACGGGCTGTTTCAAGAAATAAGGGACCATGTGGAGAGGTGACAACAGAAACTGTTCCACGCGAATAACAGCATGCAGAAAATACTCTCCTCTCGTGCTGTTTTCTGGGACACAAGCAGGGTTAAAAGCCTGCTTCTACTATTTGGGCAGCAAATTAACTGACGATGGCACAAATGGAAAGGATGTAAGTTAAGAGGAAAAAAAAATAACAAGGGCAATAGAAATTTAAAAAAAGAAATTAAAGTAGGTGATGCTGGAGAAATTAGATCATGAAATGAGGCATTGAAAGTAGTAGGAATTTCAGTGTTACGGTAGCAAAGTAACTAACAATGCCGGAATTAAAGAGCATATGAAATGCAGACAATTAACAGTCAGGAAAGCGCTTCTGCAAAAAAAAAAAAAAAAAAAAAAAATGGTTCAAATGGCTCTGAGCACTATGGGACTTAACGTCTGTGGTCGTCAGTCCCATAGAACTCAGAACCACTTAAACTTAACTAACCTAAGGACATCACACACATCCATGCCCGAGGCAGGATTCGAACCTGCGACCGTAGCAGTCGCGCGGTTCCGGACTGCGCGCCTAGAACCGCTAGACCACCGTGGCCGGCGCTTCTGCAAAAGGCAAATATGTTGACATCAGTTTGACATCAGTTATAAATGCAAATTTTAGGGAGTATTCTATAAAAGCATTTGCCTGGCATATAGCCTCGTATGAAACTGAAACGTGGACCACAAACAGTGCAAATAAATAGAGAATAAAGGATTACGAAACGTAATATTGCAAAAGAATGCTGAAGATTGAACAACTTATTATAAGAACGGATAGATTAACAGGTTACATACTGAGACAACCAGGTATAGTTTCTTTTTGAACGGAAGGAAGCGTGATCATAAAAATTTTAAAATGACACCAAGGCTAGCTGGCTGAAACGAATGTACGTTCCAGTAGTTATGCAGAGATGAAGAGGCTTGCACGTGATAGCGTGGAGAACTCCGTCAATGCAGTCTTTGGACTAAGACCAAAACGACAACAGAACGACGACGTGTCTGAAATTCGTTGTTGAGAAGCAGGGGATGTCTACATTCGCTAATAAGACTTTAGAGAAGTAAAGTCGTATTTTTAAGTTGTGTAGTTGGTTATACCGAAAGTTAAAATCAGTAGTCATTCTGATTTTTATTTATATTTAGTTACATTTTCCGCCATTGCAATGTAGTGATTTACATTTTGCATGAATAACGTACCTAAAATCAACCGCATCATTCGGATTATCACCGAGAAATGAAGAAAGACAACGAATGAAAGCCATAACCATGACGTTGATCCACGAATCATGGTTCATTACTGTTTCACGCTGACTGTCGACTTTAAGGCTGTGCTGTAGAATTATGCCGACTACCAAAAAGTATTCTACAAGAAGAAAATTTGCTACCACAGAAGCGAATTATTGTAGACGGTGTCACATGAGGAACAGATTGAAGAACGACAGCTTCTGCTAATAGATGCTTTAATTTATCTAAACAAAGAGTGCCTTCCATTACTGATCAGAATGAAGAAGCTGGAGCTGAAGAGAAATTTTGCAACCGGAGGCGGTGCAGAATTCAAAGTGAATAAGAGCTGGTGCTTCAGGATGAAGAAGAGGTTGGCGCTTACATCCCAACGAACAAGAACGCTAGCTCAACGGATGTGCGCCATTTGTGATTAAATGATAATTTTATTGCGATAAAGTTATTTATGAAACCAAAACGTGTCTTAGGTTAACTGAAGTTACTGTAATTTTGAGGGTGGGTCTTGAGATAATGTGATATCAGTGAGATAATTATTTCGCCCATACAGGATGGCATTATGGGGATTGCGACTGATAATTAAATATAAATAAAATATTTTCTGCGCCAATGACTCGTTTATTGTACACACCATTATTCAGGTGGAGAACTATATAATTACATTCTTAGTTTTAGTGCAGAGAAAACTTGGCCTCTTTCCGCAAAAAGGCTTCTGTGTTATACACTAACAGAAAAACCATAAAAGAATGTAAAAGATGATGTGAACCATCGAGATGCCTGTTGGCACAGTAAACCAGTGACTCACGCAGAAAATCTTTTATTTGAATATATTAGATAATTTGTAATTTTAGTTGGAGAGAATCTGTTAAAAATAAGGATAATCTCAACTAACCACTTCAAAATGAAGAGTCGTCTTTTACTCTTACGAATATATTTTGGTGATACTGAAAGGGAGTCTGACGCAAAACTGTACGGAGTCGGAATAAAATTAGAAAATAAAATAAAAGCCATGTGGGGTGGGAGAAGGCAGTCGGTACGGGCGTACAGGGCGAGGCGCTGCGCCTTTGAAGTGCCCGCCTGGTTGGTGGAGTGGGAGTGGCAACAGCGCGCGCGCCCTCTGCGCCCTTTCGGCGGCACTCGGCTTTCTCCGCCGCCGTTCGTAGCCAGCCCAATGGCTGAACACCGCTATCGATCTGGAGCGTGGTGGGGGAGCGGCGAGAGGGATGAGGGGCGTTGTCGCGGGCGCCTCGCTTCCGCTTCCGGGGCGGCCAATGCGCGCGCGCCGCCTCCCCCCACTCCAGACCCGTGCCCCCTCCCACTACCCAGCCACGACTGCCGACGCCTTCGCTTATTAGGCTGGGCCAGCTCCGCGACGCACGTCACCCGTAAAGCTGTAAGGCGACACTCGACAGCTCTCACTAACCGTAATTGACAAAGCTGAATTGTCGCCATAGTCTGTTTGGCTTCTTCTCGTTCACGGCGAATTTCGGAGAACGCTGCCTATTTTCGGAAATTAAAGTTACCTTTCGTGTCTTGATACATCTCATCTCCTTGATTAAAGAAGCACATTCTGAACATTTAAATTCTTCTCTGTTTAACCTGTGACTTACACCTCAAGGCTTTCTTTCTTTCTTTTCTTTTCTTTTTTTTTTTATTTGACCTTTTGCTTCAACGACGTGGGCTGGGCTCAGGTCGAATACATATCTCCTCATATCGATTGCAATAAAAACTCGAAACGAGTATAATAGACCTTGGAGGTTATATTTCTCGTCTACAAATTTTCATTCTGCCTCAATAAAAAAAAAGAGTAGTTGGGCAGATACTATGTAATCACATATAGCATTCGCTTTATTAAATAATATCTAGCGTCTATATGCTCTCAGTCACGCGTCATACCGTGTAATATGCGCCAAGAAGGGGAAAAATAAATCTTTCAAATTCCGTGTTAGGATTCAGTGACGGCTATACTTGCTCTTGGCGAGACATTCAGCATCAGCTCACTGTTAATCTGGTCGTTCGATAGAGTTTTCTTTGTCACTCAGTTAGAGAATCGACTTTACAGATACGACTAATGCATAGAACGTTTTCTGTAACCCAGCTTACGGAATGGAAGCAGTTAGAAAAGCGATAGATTCTGCACTGGAACGTGACAGGGGCCAAACAGGCAGAAATGAGCCGACAGCTACTGAGAACGACTACGATTGACAGAGTTACATGCTTCGACATATTAACAGTTTTGTTTATCTGTTATCTCTCACGGGCATTTGACTTTAATTTTTATTTTGCGTAATATACAGTATAAAGCAGAACTTGAATCTTATTCTTTAGCGGTCGATCAGCAAATCAGTCGGCGGAGTATTTTGTTTCTGGAACTTTTTATTCCAAGGTACCGTGGCCAAAACAAAGAAAATAATCAGATAGTAATTCGTTGTAGTTTTATCACGAGCACAGAACATCGTATAATTATTTACGGTTAATACTAAGAACCGATAGGAAATGGAATGATCACGTAAAATCAGTACCAGGAAATGCGAATTTAGAGCTTAAATTTATTGGAAAAATATAAGATATCTTCAAATGGAATGCAGATTATTCATTGGTTTGGCCGAATTGTCCGTAGCTGCTTTAGAATTCCCGGGGGTATTTTCGTTCTGTCGTTCTTTTTCCACCAGACGCGTTTTGCTTTATTGACGTAAAGCTTACCTCATCAGGGGTGGTGATTTCATTCTGGTTTCTCGCCTACATCGGGAAATGCGTCTGCTAGCATATCCTGGGAGTTCATCTTCGCTAGACACTGATATTTGTAGTCAAATTTTTAATTTCTCTGCAGAAGTATGCATTTCTTACGACTTAGAGGTATAAGAATAAAGAGAAAACGGTGGTATGCGAAAACGTGTGCCGTGTAAAAAGTGACAAATGCATAGTTCTGCAGAGAAACTAAAAGCTAGACTACAAGTATCAGTGTCTAACGAAGGAAAACTCCAAAGACGTGCTAACAGACGACATTCCCGATGTAGGCGAGAAACCTAGCGGAAATCATAACCACTGATCATGCTTTTTCTCAATAAAGCGAAATGCATTTGGTGAAAAAAAATCACTCATTTTCTTGAAGTTGCAACAACGAAAATACCCGTAGGAATTAAATGGAATGCGTTTCAGATGGTATAAGCACGATATGACGTATTATGACTGAATGTACGAATACCGTACAGGCCTAATAGTCTCCGAGGAGCCAAATTGCACCTATTCACTTGAGAACAAACACTTTACAGTAAGTGCTCTACAGTGGTACCTTTCGTGTTGAAGGTAGGTTTCGATGTCAGCACACGTTCGAAAATTCCAGACGTGTTCCGAATACGTTGACAACCTCCTACAATGCGTTCCCAGACTTCACAGAGACTATGACAGGGCAGGAATACACCAAAACCTTTAAATATCCTCACAGAAAAAGTCGAACTTGTTGAATTTGGGAGACCCGAAAGGACACGGCATTCACGACCACGATCGGCACACTTTTTGTTCAAATAACTTACGTGTAAGGAGGTCGACAACCGCCCACATTTCGGCAGTAGCACGCCCTGCCATTTTCAAGACAAAACTGGAGCAAGTAAGCGGTGTGCGAGCGAATTTGAAACCTCGGTTTTCACAAATACTCCAGAAGGATAATATACACAATGTAAACACCAGCGCCATCACGAACGAAAGGTGACCAACGTCAAGAGTTATCGATGGTGAAATTAATAACCAACGGGTGAGGTAGCATAAACTCTCTATTTATAAGGTTACTCGCTAACTTAATTTCAACGGCTCTTTCAATTACGCTATCTCAATAATTGGAAGTGCATGCCAAAATCTCCGTGTTGTTATATTCCGTAGGACGACCAGTACCGAGACAGTGTTGTACGTTGACGGATTTCCTCGGCTGTTGTAAGCGTGTGTGCCGTTTACGCTCAGTACACCAGTCCCCCACAGTTGTGATAGCCTGACCAACTTACTACATGCTACAACTGCAAGGAATACGGTAGTCACGCGCATTACGCAAACCAAGATCATGCTTTACAGAACCTAAAAGGACCTTGATCTTAGATGGTGGTCAAAAAATACACTTCACATCATATTTCCGTAAGATACAATCAATGCTGTTCGAAGTGCTTCCTGCGTAAGGCAAAACGTCGTAGTCTTTGGTGCCACCTAGGTATTATCATCACTCACCTGGAGCACAGATGGCCGATAGTGCAACGCACATCTGATCTGTCTTTCACTACAACCATTCTGACGAGATTTGACTTCGAGATCGGCTAACTCAGCTGACAAACTGTCAGGGTCCTGTAATCCAATGTCCGAAGTACCGCTTCACGTTGAGCTGGATGGTGGCAACTATCAGACTGCAAGGCTTCCTATCAACGGCGTGTCCCAACGTACCACCCACCTTTCTCCTGACCAACACATCAAAGAAGGGAAGACCGTCATTGTTTTTCACTTCTACCGGGAAAAACATTTGGGTGGATAGAATTCAGGCGTACTAAAATGCCTTTAAGTTCGCACTGCAACAAGACCAAACAACAAAAGAATCGTCTACATATCTGAGAACAAAACACACAGGTTTCAAAGCCTTCGGCACCAAGGCACGTCCCTCGAAACTGTCCGTAAAAAAATTGGCAATAATAGGCGACAACGCGCTTCCCATCGCAACTCGATGTGTCTGCTCGTAGTACTGATCACTGAATAAAAAGTGAGTGTAAGTCGACAAATGTGGAAATAGCTTCTTTAATTCAGCACCAAACCTAACCTTAATCAGCTGTAACGGATCAGCCAGAGGGACACGAGTGAAGAGAGAGACACATCAAAATATACCAGAATATCAGTCTCATTCAAGCGCATTCTCACTAACTGACGTAAGAGATCCGCCGAGTTCTTAATGTGGTGCTCACACCGACCTTCTATAGGTCTCAATATAGTAGCAAGGTGTTTGGCTACTCAATGTGTTGGAATACCAATGTTACAATTGGATCCTTGTGGATCTTAGGGAGATCCTATTACGTAAGGGGAACAGCACAAGGAGAATTAAGACTCTTGACCGTCTCCAGCGATAAGGAACTTTTTGTAAGTTTTTCTCCCAACACTTTTTGTGGGGTCAGCACCGATACTGCGATACGCTGAATCAAACACTGCATATTTTGAACTAATCCTGCTTGTCCAAAACAACGGTAGCATTGCACTTGTCCGCGGGTAAAATAGTAACATCCGTATCCGATCTAAGTGAATGTAAAGCAGCCCTGTCAGCTGCTGCGATATTACTCTCGGGTGGACATACCCCAGTCAGCACACGACATGCCTCCCTCCTAGACTCCTTTGCAACATCAGGAGGTAGTAAAAAAACAGCCTGTTCAACAGAACTAGTAAAATCAACTTCTGGTACACGCTTAAATAGGGAGTCGGTGCAAAATTTAAGGGGAAGTTCACTATCTTTGGCCCGAAAAAAGCATGTTCTTTGAGATTTTGTTTCTCGGGATGTGTTATAGATATCAATGTCACATTTGGCCAAAATGTTTATTGATATTTCCTCTACAAACTGGAATCTTTTCGACCGGAAATGTCGAAGGGCAAAGACGGAAGTGCCGTCGGAACGAAACAAAATTTCGATGTAGACCTCCACGCGCGGTATGTCACAGTTCAGCCGGCTCGTCTGCAATCAAAATTGAGTTGACGTTAGCGAAGTATCTAAGATTCTTTAGGAGCTGTACCTCGCTTAAATTATTTGGACCATAGGAAACAAAATGGCTTCCATTTGAAAAATTAAGGTTTTTTCATCGATTTTTCGACTTCGTCAGCCAAGTAAAAATATTTATAGTTGATGGATCGGAATAAAAGTGGTACAACTCCTAGACAATTTAGTTAGCTTCTTGGGAAACAAAGAATCACGCCAATCGGTTCCGTAGATTTGAAGTTACCATACCGCGCGATGAATACCTTTCGTTTCACTATCCTTCGTTTCAATGCCAGGAAAATCGCAATCTCCACAGTCGTCGCACCAGAATGCAAATGCTTGGGGGCTAGCCTCCAAACACACGCGTTAAAACTTTCATTTGAATTTTGTGTGTTTCCTCACAAGCACCGATACAATAACACGTCCTTCGAATGAAAAAAACTGGTGCGTGAAAAAGACCGATTTCAGGCAGGTGCATTGTTTTGGTCAACCGCGAATAACAAACATTTCCGTTCCGTATTCGGAAAAACGGTTTCAGGGGTGGATTCTAAACACTTTTATGGATCCAAAAATGCAATTTAAAAAAATCGATTTTTTTAACCAAAAGATAGTAAACCTCCCCTTAAATCTTTCCCTAGCACGGGTAAAGCTAGGTCCTCAAAGCTTTCTACGTGAGATTAATCACAGAACGTCGAGGTATAATATTAGATTCCGAGCCATGGAAACGTACAAACTTCGCAAAATGACGGGAAGTTACAGAATGAAATTCACAGTCAGACTGTGACCAAGAAGCACCGTTCAGTCAATCCCAAGAAAAGGCCGAAATTTTTGAAGCAGCCATTAAATGAAGCTGAAACAACTCCTTGGAAACACAATGCAACCGTCGACAAGTGTAATGGATTCTTTCACGAACAAGATCTAGGCCAACGTGTTTCTAGCTGCACTCCTTCGGAATACCGGCTTTTGTGGCTCACATCATCCGGCTGCATTCCCCTAAGTTACTTGAACGTTGTAAACGCCGGGAGAAACACAGGTCTCACAATACGTACAGTTGCTGTCGAAACGCTCTTGTGCATACGTGCATACGTCGTATCGGGGCGACAATTACTTTCCGTACCTATGCTGATTATGATTACCTGCTTGATTCTTGCTCTCTGCTCGCCCGTTCCGTTTGTAGTCTACCTGTAGAAATAAGACAGCTTATATACGTAGATGCAGAACTTTTTTTATCTGTCATACACCAAAACACGTAACTTGAATCTTCTTTTTTTTGGAACGCAACCGGTTGACGTCGTCGACAACGGCCGATATTTCGACACGTGCGCACCCTATCATTTTGAAGGCAAAAACTTCAGCAAATAAGCGCTGTCTTGGCGCCGGTCGTCATATGGAATATAACAACACGGAGATTCTGATATTACCTCCAGCTTTTCAGATAATGCTATTACGGAAAGAACTGAAATTAAATCTGCAAATAACCTTATAAATAGAGATGGGAGTATTTACTTAAATTCTGCGTAGCATCCTGCTCTCTTTCTTGTTGAAAACAGAGTTAATGCTAATTGGTTATTAATTTCACCATCGATAACTCTTGACGTCGGTCATCTTTCGTTTGTGATGGCGTTGGTGTGTGTTACTTTCGAGGAATTTCTGTGAAATCTAAGGTTTTTAATTCCGTTGCACAGCTCTTACTTACTGCAATTTTGCCTTGAAAGTAAAGGGATCTGCACCTGTAGAAATGTCGATGCTTGTCGACGACGTCACCCGGCTGCTTTCCCGTAAGCTATTTCAACGTTGTGTACCCCATGAGAAACTCAAGTTCCTTCTTTGTTGCCTGTCCGTAGACCAGTCAGTGGAGTACCCTGTTTACAGAATAGGCCTATTTCTTTCCAAGGTAGACCCTCGCCTTAGCTAGATAATGTGCTAGGGAATCAAATTAGGTGGTTTTTCGTTACCATTCTCATCAGAGTAGTATGACCAGTGGAGTCGTCATTTAACAGCTGCTATTTTTGATGTGAAGTTAAGCGTTTATGCGATTATCGCGATCGTTTTTCTCCCTCTAACGACTTGAAATAATCGATAAATGTACTGGTTAACCAACACGTTATGCCCACTGTCCACTGCGATATTCAATGTCGCCTGGTGGCGCTGCAGGCACGTCACGCAATAGGTAAAGTATCTACGCAAAGCAGACACAAATGTGGAAACATTCTAGAGACGATACGGGACACAAATGCAGATATCCACTGACAAAGAGCAGTTTTTTGTGGCTCGGTACCTGGGAACGAGCACCGATTATAGAAAACAGCGAAGCTCGTCGGATCCACAGCTCGTGGTCGTGCGGTAGCGTTCTCACTTCCCACGCCCGGGTTCCCGGGTTCGATTTCCGGCGGGGTCAGGGATTTTCTCTGCCTCGTGATGACTGGGTGTTGTGTGATGTCCTTAGGTTATTAGGTTTAAGTAGTTCTAAGTTCTAGGGGACTGATGACCATAGATGTTACGTCCCGTAGTGCTCAGAGCCATTTGAACTATTTGAAGCTCGTCGGTTATTCATTTTCTACTGACATGAGTGTCTATGGAAACTCACAAAGCAGGGCAGGCGGCGACCTGTGCAAACCTAATTACACAGTACGAAGCTGGTGCGGCCACAAGTGTTTCGGAACGAACCATTCAGTGCCCATTGTCGAACAACGGGCTGTGCAACAGATGACTCCTACGTGCTCCCATGTTGACCCAATGAGATCGTCAGTTACGACTGCGGTAGTCACAGGATCGTCGAGATGAGCCGTGGATGAACAGAAATGTCATGCCTGGCCGCATGAATCACTTTGAATTTGGGTAAGCCATCATTCATATTAATGGCTGCTCCAAATATGCACCTCGTCACAGACGCACGCCTATGAGGGCAGCGTTATGTCATGGAACTTGGGCTACTAATGGAAGTACCTTGAAAGCTGTGGAATTCTTGAACATTATTGCGACCATCTCCATCCCTTCATTACTGATGTCACCCTTGACGGCGATGGCATCTTCCACGATACAGTATCACAGGGATATGTCAGTGAACTCGCGTAGATGTGTCCCCCCACCCTCCCCTCCACCTCAATTCGCCCGACATGAGACCAATTAAGCAATCGGGCTGCAGCTTAGCGCTTAGAAACCACCGGCTCGCAATTTACGGGAAGTGCGTCATCTCTGTGTAGCCATATGCTGCCACATACCTCTTGCAACCTGCTAAAGACTTGTCGAATCCGTGTCACGCAGAACCAATGCTGTACTGAGTTCCAAATCTGGACCAGCATGCTGTTAAGCAGGCGGTCAGATCGTTTTGGTTCTTCATTGTACCATAAAGTGAACACTTAGACGCTATTTGCTTCTCTATGCATTAGCATTATGAACTGAGACGTCGTCATGCAACTGGCGCGAATTTCAAACGTCAGTATACACACTGACATAAATTTGAAATGCGCAGTTGTAAATTAATAAGGGATAATAATTATAGTCGAAAACGTAACCTATGAGTTGGAGACACAAGGTTTTCTCCTGCTTAATTTGACGACACACATAGAATTCAGAAAATTCTCTTTGCAGACGACTTAAACTAACGTTCTCAACAGTTATATTGTGAACACACACACACACACACACACATAAACACACAGACAAGTGCGCCCTCGCACGCGTGATCTACTTTCTTTACTCAGTGGTTTGTCCTAGCGAAAATAACTACCATAAGAAAATAAGTAACATAATATACATGTTACACGCTTCTAAAATACCTCCAAAAAATCAGCGTTATTCAAAAAGACGCTGTAACATTTTATGCAGTTTCAAGAAAGTCGTTTCTTTGATTACTGTCTCGCTCCATTCAGGTGAGCTTTATGTTGCTTTCTTCATTTTTATTTTCCTGAAAAATATATTTCGCAAATATCAGTGAATATTTCGACCATAACTGACGGCATTATGAGGGCTGCGACTGTTTTGATAAATACAAATACAAATACAACAATTTCTGCGTGAGTCACTTATTTTGCCACTATGCGTTTAAATGATTCACATCATTTTCAAATGGCGATTTCTTTAGTTACATAACTCGTGTTAGTGAAGAGCAAAGGTGTCTTTCCACAAAAACAGAGCAAGGACGATGCAGGTTATGATGTGTCTTTTTCTGTTGACAAAAACAGTTTTTTTTTTGTAAAAAGACACTTTTAAAGTTAGAAACCATGAATTTGTGACAGTAAATTGTACTTTTGGAGGCAGTAGAATCGTAAAGCCAAAACGAAGAACTGTAAATTTACATACGTAGAAAGAAACTAGGGGAAAGTCTACTCAACGACATTGATGAAACAGGCTCAGCCAACTTTTTCAAAAGCTTTGACAAAGAACTTCAACCATTCTCATAATGTACAGTTCAATGTACAGCAGTTGATTTCATCACCCCCGTTCATTTCCACATAAGTTCAACTCCGCGTATATGCATGATCTGTTGTAAAACTTTTTCTGTATAGAAGCATTTAATATAATAACCAAATTGTGCACATTTTGATGTTCTGTTGTAGTTCACACATAATCTTAAAATACAAGAAAACTATGTTTGTGAAAATCTAACTATGTAATACACTAACTGAAATGTGTACGTGTCCATATTCTGTTGTAGCCCATTCTCCCTTTTAAAATAAAAGAAAGACGAATTTATGTATATAACCGTTTAATAGTATAATGCAGAGTAACGAAAAACAAAGCTTCTGCAAGAGGACATAAAACGACTAACAGTATGTAAAGTTTTTACGACTCTAATTTCACAGTAGAATTTACTGTCAGAAAGTCATGTTTTCTAACTTCAAAAGCACTTATCGTAAAAAAAAAAAAAAAAAAAAAAAAGACGCGTCATACACTACTTTTGCCTTGTCTGCTACTTTGGAAAGGCGTCTGTTCTCATCACTAACACCGGCTATGTAAACAGTTCTGCACCTGAAGATGATGGTGCCAACCATAAAACGGGTTGTTGTTGTTGTGGTCTTCAGTCCTGAGACTCGTTTGATGCAGCTCTCCATGCTACTCTATCCTGTGCAAGCTTCTTCATCTCCCAATACCTACTGCAGCCTACATCCTTCTGAATCTGCTTAGTGTATTCATCTCTTGGTCTCCCTCTACGATTTTTACCCTCCACGCTGCCCTCCAATACTAAATTGGTGATCCTTCGATGTCTCAGAACATGTCCTACCAACCGATCCCTTCTTCTAGTCAAGTTGTACTACAGGCTCCTCTTCTCCCCAAATCTATTCAATACCTCCTCATTAGTTATGTGATCTACCCATCTAATCTTCAGCATACTTCTGTAGCACCACATTTCGAAAGCTTCTATTCTCTTCTTGTCCAAACTATTTATCGTTCACGTTTCACTTCCATACATGGCTACATTCCAAACAAATACTTTCAGAAACGGCTTCCTGACATTTAAATCTATACTCGATGTTAACAAATTTTTCTTCTTCAGAAACGCTTTCCTTGCCATTGGCAGTCTACATTTTATATCCTATGTACTTCGACCATCATCAGTTATTTTGCTCCACAAATATCAAAACTCCTTTACTACTTTAAGCGTCTCATTTCCTAATCTAATTCCTTCAGCATCACCCAACTTAATTCTACTACATTCCATTATCCTCGTTTTGCTTTTGTTGATGTTCATCTTATATCCTCCTTTCAAGACACTGTTCATTCCGTTCAACTGCTCTTCCAAGTCCTTTGCTGTCTCTGACAGAATAACAATGTCATCGGCGAACCTCAAAGTTTTTATTTCTTCTCCATGGATTTTAATAACTACTCCGAACTTTTCTTTTGTTTCCTTTATTGCTTGCTCAATATACAGATTGAATAACATCGGGGAAAGGGGAAAGGCTACAACTCTGTCTCACTCCCTTCCCAACCACTGCTTCCCTTTCATGTCCCTCGACTCTTATAACTGCCATCTGGTTTCTGTACAAATTGTAAATAGCCTTTCGCTCCCTGTATTTTACCCCTGCCACCTTCAGAATTTGAAAGAGAGTATTCCAATCAACATTGTCAAAAGTTTTCTCTAAGTCTAAAAATGCTAGAAACGTAGGTTTGCCTTTGCTTAATCTTTCTTCTAAGATAAGTCGTAGGGTCAGTATTGCCTCACGTGTTCCAACATTTCTACGGAATCCAATCTGATCTTCCCCGAGGTCGGCTTCTATCAGTTTTTCCATTCGTCTGTAAAGAATTCGCGTTAGTACTTTGCAGCTGTGACTTATTAAACTGATAGTTCGGTAATTTTCACATCTGTCAACACGTGCTTTCTTTGGGATTGGAATTATTATATTCTTCTTGAAGTCTGAGGGTATTTCGCCTGTGTCATACTTCTTGCTCATCAGATGGTAGAGTTTTGCCAGGACTGGCTCTCCCAAGGCTGTCAGTAGCTCTAATGAAATGTTGTCTACTTCGGGGGCCTTGTTTCGACTCAGGTCTTTCAGTGCTCTGTCAAAATCTTCACGCAGTATCATATCTCCCATTTCATCTTCATCTACATCCTCTTCCATTTCCATAATACTGTCCTCAAGTACATCGCCCTTGTATAGACCCTCTATATACTCCTTCCACCTTTCTGCTTTCCCTTATTTGCTTAGAACTGGGTTTACATCAAAGCTCTTGATATTCATGCAAGTGGTTCTCCTTTCTCCAAAAGTCTCTTTAATTTTCCTCAAAACGGGTAGCAGCAAAATAAAGGATTGACCGGCCCCGAGAACTCTTTTATTTTTATATATTAGTAAGTCTTTTACGCTTCTATCATCGCTTAGACTGAACATCGGACGGATTAAACTGCTTGAACCATTATGACGCGGGATTTGGTTTGCCATTCATACTCTTGTAATGACGACCATTTCCTTATGCAACTATATCTATGCTACTAAAATGTGCCCTGATTAATTTTACTTTGCTTCTGTTTCTATTGAAACTTTAACCTTCAAGCCGATACTAATTATTTTCAGAACTGAATTGCTCTTCTGTATTTTAGGAAGGTCTCCATCCTAATTTTCTACTTGGACAACAGTGTTTAAAGCAGCTGTTCCACTTCCCTTCGCTCCTCCTACTTTTCGTCAGCTGTTAAATATTCAAAGGAATATTCCGATGCTACTGAAATCCGTAACAAACACGGCACAATAAGTCTTCTGTATCAGTACACGTTTTCGTATGATTTTTTAATACAAACGTCTCTTACTGTTCAATAATGTGCACTCATTATTAAAGAGTAACTTACAAACCTGAGTCATCTAATTACTGTTCGAAATAAAATATACTGACACTGAGTATTACACCATAAACCACAAAACCCTCCTGCGAAAAATTTTCAAAATGGCGGGAAACTACCATCTTACTGAAGTTGTGAGATCACTGATCTACAACAGAAGATACTATGTGGAATTTCAAGAGCTAAGAAGTCGCTGGAGGAACCAGAAGAATGGGCTCCCACAAGGTAGTGTTTCGTCCCCTCTTCTTTTCAATCTGTATACAAATAACCAACCAGTTGGACCAACGACAAGAAGTTTTATCTAAGCTGATGATGTAGCCATTGCCTGTCAATCCAGATCAACCAAACAGATTGAAAGAAACCTAACAGGTAATTTAGAAATATTAACTGAATATTACAACGGGAACCAGTTTCGACCGACTCCATCAAAGACGCAGAATTGTTTAAGGAAGCAAACGGGGAATTACAATTGGAATGGAACTCAGTTAAACTTAAACACTGCCCAAATCCAGTTTATCTGGGAGTCACGTTAGATCAAACATTGTCTTACAAGAAAATGTAGAAAAAAATTAGAGCGAAAGTCAACATACGGAACGGTAGAACCCACAGACTTCCAACTCACACTGAGGTGGTTCAAAATGGTTCAAATGGCTCTGAGCACTATGGGACTCAACTGCTGAGGTCATTAGTCCCCTAGAACTTAGAACTAGTTAAACCTAACTAACCTAAGGACATCACAAACATCCATGCCCGAGGCAGGATTCGAACCTGCGACCGTAGCGGTCTTGCGGTTCCAGACTGCAGCGCCTTTAACCGCACGGCCACTTCGGCTGGCACACTGAGGTGCAAATCCTGAAATTCTATGTACATCATCCATGGAATTGTGCTTTGCTCCAGCTGAATGCACATGCCCCGTATGGAGAAGATCGACACATGCCCAGAAGCTAGATGCAGTACTGAATGGAAATGGAAATGCCGTGTGGCTAGGGCCACCCGTCGGGTAGACCGTTCGCCTGGTTCAAGTCTTTCGAGTTGACGCCACCTCGGTGACTTGAATGTGGATGGGAATGAAAGGATGATGATAAGGACAACACAACACCCAGTCCATGAGGAGAAAATTTCCGACCCAGCTTGGAATCGAACCCGGGCCGTTAGGCGTGACATTCCGTCGCGTTGATCACTCAGTTACCAGAGGCGGACACGCAGCACTGAATGACTCATGTCGATTAATTATGGGATGCCTGAAGTCTACAAACCGTGATCTCCTTCATATGTGTCTGGAATATCCCCCCCCCCCCCCCCCCCCCCCCCCCGCCGCCGCCACAGACCAGACGACAATCGTTGGCGATGACCGAACGAAGCAGGAAGGTAGAAGACATCCCCGGTACGCACATCAGCCAGCGGTGGCAGGACTTAAATCTAGGAAAGATTTCGTAAAAGTTGAACGTCCACTAAACGAAAGTCAACCTACAACCAGAGAATCAATGTGGAAACAGAAATTGGATAAAGGCTGCCTGAAAAGTTGGAACATTAAAGAAAAACTCCCTGCTGGATCACGATTGGAATGAAGAATCTGGAAGAGCCTAAATAGGTGTCAAATGGGAAGATCAAAGGATAACCTGTTCACATGGGGATACGCCGAAGAAGTGCCCTGTCAATGTGGAGGAATACAAACGACGACACACCTGTTGACCTGTCCATCCTTGCTGGCCCCATGCACTTTCCAAGACCTGTGGTTGGCAAACAACTCTGCAGTGAGTGCGCTGAACACTAGAGAGAGAGATGAGCCTTGCTATAGACAATAATGACGACTTATGATATGTGAAGATCACGAATGTATATATGAATGTATAACTATTATTCAGTTATATTTGTAACCTAGTAAACATAGCCTATTAATTAATTACAGATATGATTAAATAAATAAACATGAAATGAATTTTTCATAATTAAAACTAGCGAGAGCAATCAGAGTTTAAAATACTGCAAACAAGTTAAAAATATTACAGTGGTCAAATTTTTGCAGTCACCTAAATTTCATGGTAGTTTAACTACACTGCTTGACCGGAAGAGTGAAGCATCCAGAAGACATGACGGATGTCAGTGCAACTCTGTACACGAACACGCCATCGATCTGTAAGTGAACGATTAGAGTTGTAATTCCCTATGAGAGGTCAAAAGTCACAAGAGCGCGTTAGTGTTCGTGTTTAGTGTTGTTACCAGGCCTGGTGCGGCATATACAGGGTCACAATTATTGAACTATATCACAAAAACGTAAATTAGTTACAAACTACGCTTCATTCAACATATAAACGTCACTACAGACATTCAGATTTACGTTATGACAAGTTCGATATGCCTGCCACAAGTGGCGTTGATGCGGCGCAGACGAATAGCGAAATTCTGCATGACCCGCTGAAGTGTCGGAACATCGATGCCGTCGATGACCTTCTAAATGGCTGTTTTAAGCCCAACAATGGTTTTGGGGTTATCGCTGTACATCTTTTAATATAGCCCCACAAAAAGGAGTCGCATGTGTTGAGACCCAATCGAGGTCCATGCCAGTGACCCCTGGATAAACCAGAGCCAGAATGTGGTCCCCAGAGGGCTCCTGTAGTACATCAGACACTCTCCTGCTTCGATGAGGCCGAGTTCCGTCTTGCATAAACCACACGTTGTCGAAATGAGGCTAACTTTGGATAAAACCTTCACGTACCGTACGGTAGTCACCGTGCCATCAAAGAATATCGCACCGATTATTCCGTGACTGGACATTGCTCACCACACAGTCACCCGCTGAGAGTGAAGAGACACCTCGGTCGCGAAATGTGAATTCTCAGTCCCCCAAACGCGCCAGTTTTGCTTATTGACGTACCCATCCAAATGAAAGTGAGCTCCGTCGCTAAACCAAACCATACAATTCCCATCAAGCCCCGCGACCAACCGCGCAGTTTGAGCGTCCTAACGCAAACCGTTCACAAGTTACGACGATTTTATTTCATATAATTCAATAACTGACAGCCTGTAAGAGGCGTTAACAGCGCCAGGTGCTGGGTGATCACTGTGAAAGACACGGAACTGCCGCGTACTCGAGTAACATGGAGTTACCACAACCTGACTGAGCTTGAGAGGAGCCTCATCGAGGGGTATCCTATATTGGTCGGCTGGTTGGATCGTGCAATATCCATATCTGTGGGCATTCGACTGTGACATTGGGCATATGTTGGACTGCATGGGAGAGTCAGGGCAGCCACACTCGTCGTCAAGATTCCGGGGTACCAAGTGTGACCACTACAAGGAAGCATCACCGCATTGTGCACCAGGTGTATCGTAACCCTCTCACATGTGGCCAGCCATCCGACAACAAGTAAATGACTCCCCGGAACATTCTGTAGGCCTATCATTCCACACCAATGGTCGAGTACTAGCAGCAGCTGTTGCTTTATGAGTGGAGCTGTGGCCCGGAAACATGGATTGGTGATCAATGGCGTCAAGCACTGTGTTTATGGATGAAATGCGGTTCTATACTACCATCGTCGGCGAGTATAGAGGTCCTATTTTCCCATAGTTTTGGAGAGAGCCGGAGGTGTCCTAGCGTCAAGGTGAAGGGAGGCATCGATTATGACTTCAGGTGACGACTGGTACTGACAGTACAAGGTTATGCCACGTACATCCTGAACCTGTGTGTTTTATCTCTCGTGCCAGAATATTGTGGTGCCAGTTTTCAACAGGACAGTGCTCGCCTAACCCAAGGACGTGTCTCTACGAATCGAGTACGTGATGGTTATGCACTCCCTTGGCCAGCGAGATCCCCCGCTCTTTGAAGAGCCAGTGCTAGTACCCTGGATATCGACGGCCAGTTACAACATTGAAATGACACTGAAATCCAGACCATTAGCTTCTTACAGATGTTGACAAATATCAGCGGGGATAGCTGAAAATTTGTGCCCCAACTAGGACTCGAACCCTGGATCTCCTGCTTACATGGCAGACCCTCTATCCGATTGAGCCATCGAGGATTCAGACAGTGCGACTGCAGGGACTTATCTCTGGAACCCTGCCCGTGAGACCCACATTTCCTACTTATTGTCCACACAGTACATTTGTACTGCCCCTGCCCACTGCAGTCATTAATCGCAGCAGTCAATTTACCGATTCCCGTAAGAGTTTGAGCAATGTGAGTGCATCCGCACTGGAGAAGATAATTGGTCCGAAGGAACAGATACCATCTTCATATAGTTACAACAGTTGCGGGCCAGCTTGCCTCAGGTGAGGATACAACGGCTTTAAGACACCCGAAAGAATGAGTGCAGCCCTGAGGTCATACTGACACGTGGGCTTATACTGTCAATTCCTTTGTAAATTTTACTCTGTATGTAATATCTGAAATAACATCACATAACTTTCAAATGCGAACCTTTCTGTGACACGAGGAAGCTTTTTGGTGCTCGCAAGTTCTTTATGGGCACGAATAATCGTACTTAACGCGTCTCAAACACATTCGGTACTTTCTGTTGATGATGCAAATGTCAAAAAGTCCCTCATTGAGTCATTTCCTGCGTAGGCCTTTTCTGTCTTATCGTTAGAAGATAAATTCAAGGTGAACGACTTCGGCGGCCCCACACCTGATTCCAAACGTAACTATGCACGTGCAGGTGGCAGATGTATTCAGAACGAAAATTCGTTCTCTCCATGATGCTGATGCTAGTACTAAGTTACTGAGTTTCTTAACACAAAATATCGTTACTGAAGAGGAGTCATAAGAAATTGCATCATCTGCGATAAGTGCCACGTGTGCTTGAAGTACGTTAAATCGAAGCCCATTCTCGTGCGAAAGGAACAGGAGTGGATACAAAAAGCCCGTCAGTCAAAGAAAAGGCTGCAATTGAAGATGGCTTCGTAACCAAAACCTTTCAATTATGCAAATGGAATAAAATGAAAAAAAAATATATTTTACTCTATACGGTAGCAATGAAATACCTCAAGTATAGGCCCTTACGTAGTAGTACGTGGCGACTTAAACCCGCTCAGAATCAAGTGGAAAAACTGCGCATGCGCTATCAGCAATAAGGTCAAACAGCATTGCGAAGCAATACTGAAAACGGTCTGACAACTGCCTCAAACAGTTAGCCCACCAACCGATTCTCGAAAGAAATAATTAGACCTCCGATCTATGAACAGATCAGATCTTTTCAAGGGTGATAGTAATGAGAGGGGGATTAGGCACCTTCATGTTATCACAGGATCAACAGTTACTAAACAAAAAAGAAATCATCAAGAAAGTAACTCAGCGTGTATCACAAGTTATCTTAATACGACCGTATTACTTTGGGTACACTTAAACGACTTATCAGATTGGGTCAGCAGTACTGTGAGATGTTCTCTGACGAGGCCTCTGTGCACAGGAAAGTATAAACGTTGGGCGAACGTAAGGAGTTGCAGGAAGACTTGGAGAATATTTTCACTTAGGGTAGTGAATGGCGGCTCATTTTAAATGTGGGAAAGTTGTGCGATAATACCTACAACAAACAGAGAAAACCGTAAATATCTGATCACTAAATTAGTGGTCAGCAGGTTGAGCACGACATGTCGTATAAGAGGTGATATGAAATGAGAGTATAACGTAAAATCACTATTAGGGAAGGCGTATGGAAGAATTCAATAAAATTCAATGCATATGTGAAGGAAATGTCATACAGGACTCTGGTGCGACCAGTTTTTGGGTATTGCTTCGGTGTTTGGGAGTCTGCATCAAGTGGGCATCACTACAGACATCGAAAAGTCGTATAGCATTGTTAGCTGGGAGACCAATAAGGGCAGGTTCATTTCCCTTAGAACTATATGGGGTGTATCTTCCCTTCGCCATTATGACGCCTTGTACTTTGCTGGAAATACATTCAGTGAGCTGAAACTTCCTAGCAGATTAAAACTGTGTGCCAGACTGAGACTCGAACTTGGGACCTTTGCCTTAAGCGGGCAAGTGCTCTACCATCTGAGCTGCCCAAGCACGACTCACGCCCCGTCCTCACAGCCTTACTTCTGCCAGTACCTCGTCTCCTACCTTCCAAACTTTACAGAAGCTCTCCTGCAGACCTTGCAGAACTAGCACTCTCGAAAGAAAGGATATTGCGGAGACATGGCTTAGCCACAGCCTGGGAGATGTTTCCAGAATGAGATTTTCACTCTGCAGCGGAGTGTGCGCTGATATAAAACTTCCTGGCTGATTGCAACTGTGTTTTGTAAAGTTTGGAAGGTAGGAGACGAGGTGCTGGCAGAAGTAAGGCTGTGAGGACGGGGCGTGAGTCGTGCTTGGGTAGCTCAGATGGTAGAGCACTTGCCTGTGAAAGGCAAAGGTCCCGAGTTCGAGTCTCGGCACACAGTTTCAATCTGCCAGAATGTTTCATATCAGCGCACACTCCGCTGCAGAGTGAAAATCTCATTCTGGATTCAGTGAGGTGTCTGAATGTCTGTGGAGGAATGGCAGCCCACTCTTTCTTAAGAGCCGAAACCAGAGGAAGTGGTGACGTCGGACGCAGCCGTCTGGAGTTCCGATGGGTTCAGGTCGGGCCTCTGCGTAAACCAGTTCATCTCAGGAATGTTAGCGTCCACAAACTATTGCCTTAGAGATGATGACAGGGTGCTTTGTCATCCTGACACAAGCAATCACCGTCCCCGAACCGTTCCTGTACTGCACGCACTACACAATTCTGTAAAACGTATTCATATCCTTCCACATTCAGAGTCTCCTTAAGCGCAATAGGGGGAAAACAGCCTAACCACGAAAAACACCCCTATTTCGTAAAACCAACTAAGCCGTATTTCACTGCTGGCGCGACACGTTGATGGCAGGTAACATTCTCCAGGAATTCGCCAAACCCAAACACCAGCGTTTCTGACTGCCATATGACGTATCCTGATTCATAACTCCAAATCATTCGTTTCCAACGATCCGTTGTCTATTGGCTATGCACTATCTCGAGCATAGATAAACATTAACTAGAGGTATGAATGGCTTATGAGGAGATGCTGGATCGGTGTACCCCATTATTTTTAACTCCCTACACACAGTCGATTCTGCTAGCTGGACTCCTGCCACCACATGCGAGTTTATACACTCCGTAATGTTCAGCGGCCACCGTGCTTCAGTGCAGAAGGTCTCCCTGATCTTGATTTAGCTTTAGTTGTCCTTTCGCGTTTCAGCTTCAGAATCGCTTCATCACCTGTCGAGTTGGGCAGCTAGAGAAGGGTTAAAATGTTCCTGATGGATCTGCTACTCAGGTGACATCCAATGACTAGCCCACGTTCCAAGTCACGACCGAGCCATTCTGCAGATACTGCTTCTCTGCTGACAACATAATGCTCCCAGATACCTTTTATGCTGTTGGGTCCGCCTCTTGTAACACGTAGTGCACAACTCTGCATCACAACGGCGTGTACGGATACCGTTGATCAGATAGTGTATGTTGTCTGTTTCTTCCACTAGGTCTTCCGAGGCTTATTAAGAGCCGAGAAGGAGGACTATGTCCTTTGTAAACGTTAGCGGTGGCAGTGTAATATGTATTATGGACGTTCTTTTGACGATGGGCAACTTTTTTAACTTGATGGTGAAATGCACATACTCGTCGCTTAGATTTATCTTAAAGAACTGACGTAGCGGAGTTTGTGCAGTACATGATCCAATACAAAATTTATTTGTCTTCATGTTAAATTTATGGAAGGATGACCAGTGGTGATTGATCAGGCTCTTATCTTTAGATCACTGAAACTCGTTGGAGTCAAGGCCGGTTTGAGGCTACCGCAGTCACGACAGCCGCGGGAGCCCCGAGCTCAAATTCTTCAAATTTAGAATGTTGAGAAGTTCCGTTCAGTTGTCAAGAGCACCTTCATTGTTCAACTCATTTTTTTATGAAACCGCACAGATTTGATGAATACCGTGGCAGTCGTTCTACCAGTGAACCGACGAAAACAGGGATTTCTATTTCTGTCCCAGTCGGTCGCCGACCTGCACGGGAATACCAGAGACGTTTGACGTCATTGACCGATGCGCTGTGCCTTGAAGGTGGATCGCTACTGTCAGCCGCAGCGGGACATTACGCGGAATCAGCGGCGACGAGTGAAAATATTTACCGCCCGGGAATTTGAACCCGGGATCTCCTGCTTGATAGGCAGGTGCGTTAACTACTGCGTCATCCGGGACACAGCGTCATCGCAACCGCGCGGCACTCCTCACGGCCGATCCGATCCACATTCCCACCGAGCGCCACTTGTCCTGTCGCCGTCCATTGTACTCTCTGTTCCCTCCTGTGAGAATCCCACATAAGGTCGGATGCATTCGTGCATCCGCACTAAAGAAAGTGGATCCATTCCTCAGCTAGGCACATCAATTATATGAACGTGGGGTGTCGGTACTTTGAAACATATCCGAAAGAACAGAAACCACACATTAATATAAGAGGTATATCCTGCCCGCTACACAAAGTGCACCGTGTAGGCCAGCAACCGGTTCGGGATTTCCGCTGCTAATCCAAGGGCGGACGCGCTCGAGTAAAGGACCCCAATGTTTCTCGTATCTTGGCTCAGCAGCTCAGTCAGATGTGCAGTCTGTGGTCTGCATTTGTTGCTATCGGAGCCTGGAATTTGTTTTATGCTAGAGTGTAGAAGGGACCATAAATACTTGTCAGGTGCCCTAAAAGGAAAATGTAGGTGTGACATTCTAAGAGTGCAGCTGTGGCAAAGGGATTTATTAAATAAAATTGTAAATCAAACTGGTATTTTTTCAGAGAATACACAGAGTGATATGAAAGAATGCAGCGTTACTAAAGCTTCAGCAGTTGATAATGCTGAAGAATCCTACGTTACGTGCATGCAAGAACTAGTGGTTGATGAAAATATGACACTAGCGGAAATAGCTAACAATAACGTTAAAACGTAAACTCCCCCCGAACAGGCCGTGGAGGCGCAAGCGGTACTGACAGGCCGCCGTGTCATCCTCAGCCTACAAGCGTCACTGGATGCGGATATGGAAGGGCAGCACACCGCTCTCCGGCCGTATGTCAGTTTCCGAGACTGGAGCCTCTACTTCTCAATCAAGTAGCTCCTCAGTTTTCCTCACAAAGGCTGAATATACCCCCTCGCCAACAGCACTCGGCGGACCCGATGGTCACCCATCCAAGTGCTAGCCAAGCCCGACAGCTCTTAACTTCGGTGATCTGACAGGAACCGGTGTTAGCACTATGGCAAGGCTGTTGGCAACAATAACGTTACTGCGGGAGAAACCGGAGCAGGCCAAGATCTCCAAGACGAAAGAAAATTATATGAGGAAAATAACGGCCTTCAGGCTGTCGATTTTAGCGATCCGGGCACCCGGACGTATATTAAAAATGATAATTTAAGGATAAGAGCAATTAAGGAAGGTCTGCAAGGCATTAGTGAAAAAATGTCATAGTTCCTCTGGATTTCGGGACGAGAAGGTGTTTAACTGTAGCTGTTTTCCATGCTTCCATCATCTTGAAAATGACGAAAACGTTAAGCCAACGTGGCTTGTATATTCTCGAACAAAAGATGTTGTGTATAGCTTTTGCTGAAATTTGTTAGAGTGTTGGCGCATAACAAGAAATGGTTTAACAGAGTGGCAAAGCTTGTCAAAAAAGTGCAAGAAGAGTGGTATTCAAGTTCGTATCTTTTTTTATTCACATTATTTTCTTCCTCTTTGAAGCACTGGGAAGCACTCAAGAATCACGTAAAGCTGACTCTAAAGCTGCTGTGTGATACGAGATTGGAGGATGGGATTGAAAGTGTCTGGGTAGTAAGATGTGAGCTTAATAACATTGGGCTTGCGTTAACAGAGTAAAAGAACACATGCAAAAATTACCCAATGTATTTCAGTGAAATATGTAGTCCCTTGAACGAAATCTCAAAATTTAAATTTTCTTTGTGCGCTGTGCTGTGGCATAATGTCCTTCGCGGTGTCAACAGAGTCAATACTGCAGTTCAGTAAGGTAGTATGCAATTAGACACCGCAGTAAAATTAATAAAATCAACGCTTAGTGTTATCGAAGAATACAGAGCAAACGGTTTTGAAAAGGCTAAGAAAGAAGCAGAGGAATCGGTTGCATCTGTAGGAAATGTTGCTGAGTTAACAAAATCAGATCTGCAATAATTAAAAGGCAGTTTTCTTACCAAAGTAAAGATGAACCCTTCGTACGGGGAAGAGAACCTCTTGTAAACTTCTTTTAGCTTGTGGCAGACACGGCTATACTTTTTTTAAGGAAAGGGTTCAGCAGCTCAATAACTGTTTAGTGTTATTTTTGATATTAAGAATTAGGCAACAAAGAAATACGTTCTCAACAAAGGAAGCAAAGTCTTGCAAAAGATTTGAGAGACCATAAAATGCATACAAGAGATATAAATTCGCAAAATCTTGCAAAATAATTGGAACTGTTGTCCCCTAAGCTTCAGGAAAGTACGAACACATGTTTAGAAGTACTTCGGTATTCTTCGAAATGAAGTTGCAAAACGTTTTCCCAAATGCTACACTAGCGTTAAAATGCCTTTGTGCGTGCCAATGTCTGTAGCTTCTGCAGGATGTAGTTTTTCCAATTTAAAGACTATTAAAAACTACTTCAGATCTTCAGTGACCAACGGTTAGCTGAGAAGTCTTGCATAATAGACGTGGAAATACAGACTGCACTTTCGTTCGACAACGAGAAACTGGTTAAAGGTTGCGCTACTCAAAAAGAAAGAAATGTTAAGATTTACGTGAGTAATTTTTAAAATAATATTTTTACAATTTAGTAGGCTTTTCCCCATTTTATTTTTCGTTAGATAGAATCTGTTAAATTATATGCTTAATTTTTCTTGTTACAGCGATGCATGTAAAAGTTGTTACTACCAAATCAATCGTGCTTCGCTCGTAACTATTGTGAACTATTACTAACATGTGGTCGTCAGTGATAAAGGATCATGAAAACAAAATCTGATAATGGATAAAAATGGACAGATCTCACCGGCTGCTTGTGTTGAATGTAAAAACCGATCAATGTTTCACACAATCTGAAAACCCAGCGTTGAGACAGCCATTGCAGCTTCTTAAGAAGTAAAAATTATGATGAATCGCTCAGTCGTTAAAGCCACTGCAATATCTGTAGTAATCTGTAAGTCCCTCAGTTTACTGCATGGAATTTTTTTAGTGCGTTTCAAAATCGCCATATACTTCCTTGCTGTTAAATTTGTGAGTTAAAGAGAAACATTATACCAGGCATAATGATTTCAGACGTACTATTCGAGGATTATTTTTTAAATGACATTGCAACGAGGAAGTTCTACTTTGTACCACAATGTGGCACAGAGTGGATTTTTCCAAATTTAAAAACTGTTTTGACAGATGTGATAATGGTCTTTCTGAAATATTTGGAAAAAAATTAGTAATTTACTATATCTGACACAACTAAAATCGGAATTCATTCAATATTATTTTAATGTAAGAAACTCCTACTAATTTTTTAGATTCCTGTTTTTACAGTTTTATTCGGTGTTCGTTTCGGCTCAGGTACGTTAATTTTAAGTGCATATTAGCATATTTTTGAAGAATAATTTGCTTGTTTTAGTATTTATTTAAGGTATTCTTGTAGACAAAACGAAAGAGAGAGAGAGAGAAATACACAGAGATATTGTGAAATCTATACTATCTGGTATTCTTACAACTCGAGGTTAACGCGTTAATGTCCTTTGCAGAAGACACGAAAATTATTTAAAACGGCTCTGGTTGCAGTGAATAATTGGTCAAATGCAGCATAAATACATACCGTGCCATCTGAACACAGTAAAATTCAATGAGTACTTTTACTATACCTGACGATTTACTCCTTCTAACGAAATCTTTAGTAACGCAGTAAGTCATGGACTCCTTATCGTCCAAAATGGCAGCAGCTTTTTCTAGCAGCAAATAATTTGCAGGATATCGTTAAATCTTGCCATTTCGTAGCACCCCGTTGCTATGTTATGCTTCATCGTTTATCCACAGATCCTGCTATGTTGTACTTTGTGCGACGAATGTGTGTTACTGATGACAAGACAAATACAAAACTGGCGGAATTAAAGCTGTGAGGACGGGGCGTGACTCGTGCTTGGGTAGCTCAGTTGGTAGAGCACTTGCCCGCGAAAGGCAAAGGTCCCGAGTTCGAGTCTCGGTCCGGCACACCGTTTTAATCTGCCAGGAAGTTAAATACAAAACAAGTTTCTCACAGTTTGCAATTTCTATTAGGGGTAAAAACTAATGCAATTCTCAAAAGCATCTTTGTCCAAGGTTTCCCACCTTCATTGAGAAAACTTCCTGTCCTTCACACTCTGGTGTCGTCAGCGTCAGAACGCTCCATGACATTTTCCGTTTAGACGTGTTAGTCGTCCGTGGTATTTATGGGAGGTGACAAATTGGTTTCCGAGAGGACCCTGAAGAGTTTAAAACTATTGAAGCAAAACTTGAGAACTGACGTACACAGTAGAAACCGAATGTGACACCTGGCTTCCCGATGAAACAAGCGGATGACATACTCCGGGAAAAACCACTCCCAGTTTTGCAGCACTTCAGGGCGGGGCGGTTGGACGCTAGTAAAGAAAGGGGAAAAAAGCTGCAGAATACAACACTGCTAAACGAATGAGCTGTAGGATAAAACGCAGGTGTGAGGAAGTTCGGGAGCTTCGCCCAACAGCAGCAACTCCTTGTGTTGTGGGTTAGCTACTCTGCAGGAGTATACGTTACGGACGTGGCTGTAATGCGTTGCACCTGTAAATGCACTGTACACACTACTTTCTCACTGTTATTTTCTTCCTCTTACTTACAATGCCTCCTTATCAACCTAACTGTATCATAAGTCCGACCTGTCACTTGTTTGTTCTGAAAAATATATAACGACAGTGAGTCCATGACTTACTGCGACACAAGATTTCGTTAGAAGGAGTAAATCGTCAGCCGATCGACGAGTTGATATCCAGATTTCGCAGTACCGTTCAGTAGATCTCTGTTTACGCATTCTGTTATACATTTTCCGAGTATTCCTTAGATCAGTTTAGGCAAACTCCTAGATGGTTCCTTTTAGTGAGTCACAGAACACAATTTTCAGACAGTAACTACATACAGCATCGAACGCACCTGGAAAGTTATATTCATCCAGTATGTGAGATTGTGAGCACTCAGCGACTTCCGACAAACCTTACACATGATTTCAAACCTTTTTTTCCACTGAACCACCCCCCCCCCAACCTTCCCCACAGACATACACACACAAAATAGTGAAAGGATGACAGCGTATCGCTTACTCGATTTTGGCTGTCCACGCTGTAAAACTTCAGCGTTAGGCATGATGTTTTAAATAATTATCCCATAACTACTTCCTCTGCTCGCAACACATTTTGCAGAGTGTGTCCACGTATGGCACTGAATGAATCTGCAACATTTTAACATTTTACGACACATGGTCCAGGAGATTTGACGTCATAAACATTGAGATCCGAGAAAAACAAGTCTATATTAAAACGGAGTGCAACTTACACAGACTATACTCAACCGGTGTTTGATAATGGGAACAGTAATTTGTAGGTGAATAATTCGAAACTAATAAAACTAATATTATTGAGTTTCTGCGTCTTAATAATAAAGATTTCACATGCTTGAACTGAAATGTTTAATATGTTTACTTATTTGTAAAGTAATCAGATGTTTTTAGTTGTTTGTTGTTTTATACATGGGATTTAGATTTTTTGAGGCATCATAGGCGGTGATTTACTACTAACCTACTATCTGAGAGAGAGAAAAAAAAACAGTGAGATGAGGCAAACTTACCACTCATAAAGATGACTCTTTTTTGAGTCGTACGTCTTCTCTCTGTTGTGTCGCAGCCTGCCAGAAATTCCTCTGCTGTGTCAACCTCTTCATTTCAGAGTAGCACTTGCATCCAAAGTCCTCACTGATTTATTGGGAGTATTCCAATCTCTTTTCCCTGCAGTCTTTATCCTCCACAGATCCCTCAAACACCATGGAAGCTATTACCGTCATGTCTTAACACATACACTATCATCGTGATCCTTCTTTTTGCCAGTGTTCTCCACATATATCTCTCCTCGCCGAATTGGCAGATGCCTTCCTCATTTTCTGTCTTAACAAACAATTTAATTTTCAACATTCTTCTACAGCACCACATCTTAAACCCTTCTATTCTCTTCTTTTCCAGTTTTTACCACAGCTAATGATTCACTTCCATACAAAGTGCACTTCATACTTTTATCCTCAGAATTTTTCTCTTCAAATTGAGATCAAAATTTATACATTAGACTTCTTTGGACGAGATGTGCCCTATTTGCCTGTGCTAGTCTTGTTTTTGTCTCCTCTGTTTCGTCCATCTCTTGGCTTTTTTTCACAAAGAAGCAGATTTCCATCCCTTTATCTACTTCAAGGTCCTCCGTTTCTGTGTTATATTTATCAATTATCTCAATCCTGCCATTCGTCATTATTCTTGTCTTTCTTCTGGTTACTCTCAATCCACACTTTGTCCTCATTAGACTGTGCATTTCATTCAACAGGTCCTCCAGTTCTTCCTCCCTTTCATTGAATATGGCAATGTCATCAGCGAATCTTATTGTTAATATCCTTTCACCCTGATTTTCAAAGGTAAATATAACTCAATAACGGCATTAGCAACTACATCCAAATTTGGTTAACATACCGGTATTACTTACTCACTGGACTTGTAAAAATAATTATCAATGGGGAACACTGAGTAATTA
Source organism: Schistocerca nitens (assembly GCF_023898315.1). NCBI lineage: Eukaryota > Metazoa > Arthropoda > Insecta > Orthoptera > Acrididae > Schistocerca > Schistocerca nitens. The sequence goes on along the minus strand of NC_064614.1, from coordinate 926,733,842 downwards.
GCTTGTAAAGACATAACTGCATCAGCCCCTACATTCTGCATGAAACTCTAAAATTCTTATAATTAGGCTTCGACAAGATTTGCGCTCCCGGAGTGCGCACGCGCTCCGTGAGCGTAGTCGAGTCTGCTCAGCACCGCAGTTTCCTCCAACACTGTGCTATTTTGAGCTGTTGTGTAACACAGATGTCGAAGGTTGCTGGTAAACGTGTCTGCAACACAGTTCAACCATTTCTAAGAGGCGAATATTACAACATATTTTATAAGCAGGAGTGTAAGATGTGTATTGAAGGTTGAATAACAAGTACACTGCTTTTGTTCTACTATAGAGCGAAAACAGTACACCTGTTATTCAGCATCAAATATTGTTCTACCAAGAAGTAATGGTTCTTCTTCCAAAGCAATAACTGTTATTACTTGATTAAATAAGAGCATTAACTTAAATCCTCCCGAACAGGCCATGAAGGACCAATGGTACCGACCGGCCGCCGTGTCATCCTCAGCCCATAGGCGTCACTGGATGCGGATATGGAGGGGCAGCACACCGCCCTCCCGGGTGTATGTGAGTCTCCGAGACCGGAGCCGCTGCTTCTCAATCAAGTAGCTCCTCAGTTTGCCTCACAAGGGCTGAGTGCACCCCGAAATAAGAGAATTAGATAATGCTAATATGTTGAGCAGAACTATAAAAACTTTACAGACAGGGATTTAATATTAAGCTGTAATGCTTATATATATCTAAACACATTTCAGGTTTAGAATATATAATATAACTGTAACTATGGTTCACGTACAGTGAAACCACATATACACACATCAAAAAAAGTTTTGCTTCACCTTGGTCCGAGAATTCCGGGACCTGCGCAGAAAATTGGAATAGAGATCAACATAAGCATCATTTTCGCTCTTTTTATTGCTCATGAGAACCACATATTGCATGTTGTAGCACCATAGAGCGAAACCTCCAGAGGTAGTGGTCTAGATTGCTGTACACACTGGTACCTCTAATACCCAGTAGCACGTCCTCTTGCACTGATGCATGCCTGTATTCGTGGTGGCATACTGTCCACAAGCTCATCAAGGCACTGTTGGTCCAGATTGTCCCACTCCTCAACGGCGACGCGGCGTAGATCCCTCAGAGTGGTTGGTGGGTCACGTCGTCCATAAACAGCCCTTTTCAATCTATCCCAGGCATGTTCGATAGGGTTCATTTCTGGAGAACATGCTGGTCACTCTAGTCGAGCGATGTCGTTATCCTGAAGGAAGTCATTCACACGATGATGGGTGCGCGAATTGTCGTCCAAGAAGACGAATGCCTCGCCAATATGCTGCCGATATGGTTGCAGTATCGGTCGGAGGATGGCATACACGTATTTCACAGCCGCTACGGCGCCTTCCATGACCACCAGCGGCGTACGTCGGCCCCACATAATGTCAACCCAAAACGGCAGGAACCTCCACCTTGCTGCACTCGCTGGACAGTGTGTCTAAGGCGTTCAGCCTGACCGGGTTGCCTCCAAACACGTCTCTGACGATTGTCTGGTTGAAGCCATATGCGACAGTCATCGGTAAAGAGAACGTGATGCCAATCCTGAACAGTCCATTTGGCATGTTGTTGGCCCCTTCTGTACCGCGCTGCATGGTGTCGTGGTTGAAAAGATGGACCTCGCCATGGACGTCGGGAGTGAAGTTGTGCATCATGCAGACTATTACAGTTGTACAGTTTGAGTCGTAACACGACGTCCTGTGACTGCACGAAAAGCATTATTCAGCGTGGTGGTGTTTCTGTCAGGGTTCCTCCGAGCCATACATAATCCGTAGGTAGCGGTCATCCACTGCAGTAGTAGCCCTTGGATGGCCTGAGCGAGGCATGTCAGCGACAGTTCCTGTCTCTCTGTATTTCAACATCGCTTTGGTGCACGCCGAGACGCCTGGACACTTTCCTTGTTGAGACCCCTTCCTGGCATATAGTAAGAATGCGGACGCGATCAAACCGCGGTATTGACCGTCTAGGAATGGTTGAACTACAGAAAACACGAACCGTGTACCTCCTTCCTGGAGGAATGACTGGAACTGATCGGCTGTCGGACCCCCTCCGTCTAACAGGCACTGCTCATGCATGGTTCTTTACATCTTTGGGGGGGAGGGGGGGAGTGTAGTGGCATCTCTGAACAGTCAAAGGGACTGTTTCTGTGATACAATATCCACAGTCAATGTCTATCTTCAGGAGTTCTGGGAACTGGGGTGATGCAATACTTTTTTGGTGTGTATAGTTACAAAGATTAAAATCTGTTAAACCTTAATGTTAGTGGGACTTGTCAATTTCATAAAAGTGGGAAAAAAAGAAAAGAAAAAAAAACATTTGCACACATGTGGTGAATCAAAAACTGAAATAACGTTAGTGGCTTGTCTGTGCAGTCGAAGATACTCTTGGGGTAACACTTATAAAAGTAATGTAAACTCCTTAAGTGGACAAACAGGTCGTGGAGCTGTTACTGTACATCTATCAGCTCAACTTCGAAGTAACAGCGTACATTAGTAGCCAAAAGCGGGAATGGTCAGACAAATAAATCGAAATCCTTCTTCGGTCACGCAGTGTCTTCAGATCTCTTTGAGAACTCATGATGCAATGTTTCAATTACTGGGAGGTAGTCACTCATGTCTGGTCCACAAATGACTGCACTGAGTTACGCGAAATGTACCATGCTATGAACTTCAACCGATTTTTCGATAGGATTCCTTTGTGTTTCGTAGTATCAATCCTGTCTGCCATATTGTTACCAAATGATTCTCCCCTTGCATTAAGGCTCTTAATGAATTGCCGCGCGGAGTAGCCGCGCGGTCTGGGCGTCTTGTCACGGTCCGCGCGGCTCCCCCCGTCGGAGGTGAGATTCGAGTCCTCCCTCGGGCATGGGTGAGTGTTTTGTCCTTAGCGTAAGTTAGTTGAAGTTAGATTAAGTAGTGCATAAGCTTAGGGACCGATGACCTCAGCAGTTTGGTCCCGTAAGTCCTTACCACAAATTTCCAAATTTTTCTTCGTGAATTCAGATAGTTAGTGATTTCGTCTACAACAAATTTTGTCACCACTCTATTTACTCTTAGCTCAGTTTTTTTCCGTAATGGCCGCCTTCGCTTCGGCGAGTATTTACTGTGGTCCGTCAGAAAACAAGTGCACTCTATAGTCTTTGTGGTTGGTGTTGTATTGATACTCCAGTAAGTGTTTTGCCAGCCCACAATAGTGCGATGGCGTAGTAACCACTTTGCATGACTTTGGAACGATTCGAGAAGTAACGCATTTCCCGTTCAGTGTTGAATGATGTAGCTAATTTCGCTTAATCTATTTTGGACAAGTTGTAGACGCCATAATATTCGTAATGCAGAACGTGAATCTAATTAGATACAAATAGTGTTGTCAGCGAACTGCCTGGCGTTTGACAAGCCGACTGCTCCTCTCTATCGATATCATTCTGCAGCTTTCATGTTCCTCTTACCCTCACCGCTCGGCTCCACTCGTTCAGGGGGGGGGGGGAGGTGGGGGGGCGCGAATGAATTGCACTCGCCCGCGGACCGTTTTCTGACCAAGCCTGGTAAAGACGATAGCACTTACTTTTATATAGGATTAATATCTATATCTTAAAGCCATTTTAGTGGAAATGATAAGATCATAGCATTTCTGTACGAACTACAAAGAAAGCAGGAATGGTAGCTTCAAAAAAATGGTTCAAATTGCTTTGAGCACTATGGGACTTAACTTCTGAGGTCATCAGTTCCCTAGAACTTAGAACTACTTAAACCTAACTAACCTAAAGACATCACACACATCCATGACCGAGGCAGGATTCGAACCTGCGATCGTAGCGGTCGCGCGGTTCCAGACTGTAGCGCCTAGAACCGCTCGGCCACTCAGGCCAGCGAATGGTAGGTAGCTCATAATACAAGATTATGGTGTTTCACTTATTACGAATGACACATATCCATAAACTTTTTTGTGTTACATCGCTGCATAATATCTGTGATGTCGAAGACAATCAGTAAACGTTAAAATGTTTATGTCTGTACGACGAAAGTTAATTACGTGTGATTGTGGCTCCACAGAAGATGTATCCTAGGGGTATTTAAATAGCATTAAAACTAAGTATCTCGGGTAGTGTGGGGTCGTAACATAGGTGTTACATTTTAGCTGGTGGATTAAATTTCACAGAAGGGATGTAGAAGCATAACGGGAGAGCAGGCAGTGTCAGCTACAATGCGCTCGCTCGAATCTGCTCTGTTTGCTGAGTAAATTCCTCGGCGACATACCGCCACACATTTACCCAGACATCGTCGTACACGGACGCGAATCGACGCCCCGCATCGTTTACTCCGAGTGGCTGCAGACCTGTTTTGCATTCCTCGCGATAAGAAACATTTAAAAGGTGCTCCCCGTATTGACCGAGCATATATTTGTTGTATAAGGAGCGTGTTTGCCGCCGAGTACCTAAATATTTGTGTGTGGACACAGCGTATTGGTCCCGGAGCTGCGGAATAAGTTGATACAGTTGAATGGGCGTGATTCAACAGGCGGACCACTATCTGTCTAAATATTTTCACACTCGCTCTCCCGCTCGCGGCTGCGCCGAACAGTGCCCCCGGCGCGGGGCGCCTATTTGATTCCGTGTGTGTGTGTGCGTGCGAGCGCGTGCCTCCTAAAGAAAATGTTTGCCGGCGTATCTAGCGGCGGATACTGTTTATCGAGCTTATGAATTTAGCACCTGTCCAAAGCGCCGCTATCTGCCCATCAGCCGTTCAAACAATCGCCACAGCACAGCGCCGAGTGCGACCGCAGCGCGCCGGCTGAGCTACCGGCGCAATCTGCTGTCTGCTTACCTGTCTACTTGTCTCGTCTGGACGGGACGTCTCGCGTCCTGGCAGTCGCTCTGCGCGGCGGACTTCCGTTTCTGTTGTAAAAGAACTTCGACTGGCCCAGTACACATAAATCTGATGTCATTAAATTTTCAATATTATGAAAAAGGGGCAGCCTTTATTCCGTAGCAAAAGTAATAAGCTTCATGTACAAAGTAAGTAGCTCTGGAGTTTCAGATGACGATTGCGCGAAAACTACGAAGGTCGTTCAGTAAGTAATGCAACACAGTTTTTCTCTCGGCCAGTTTGGGTTGAAACAATGAGGAATTTGTTGTGGGACATCGTGGAATATTCTTGCTTCAGCGCCTATAGTTCCATGAAGTTCCGATAGGTGGCGCTATACGAAGTTTCCAAACCAGCGTCCGTTTGATCCAACGAGGGATCCACTCCTCGGGAAGTTGCTGCAGAAAGACATTGGATCTGGCGTCGACCAAACGGAGAGCTGTCATTGAGTTTCTTTTGGCGGGAAACCAGACCATCGCAGATATTTACAGGCACGTGTAGAATGTCTACGGAGATCTGGCAGTGAACAAAAGCACTGTGAGTTGTTGGGCGAGGCGTCTGTCATAGTCGCAACAAGGTCGCTTAAACTGGTCCGATCTGCCGCGTGCCGGTTGGCTGCACGCAGCTGGGAGTCCGGCAATTTTGGAACGTGCGGACACTCTCATTGGAGGTGTTCGACGGATCACAATCAAACACATCGTTGCTCAATTGGACGTCTCTGTTGGTAGTGCTAACACACTCGTCCCTAAGTTGGGATACTCAAAGGTGTATTGCCGACCGCTGTGGCCGAGCAGTTCTAGGCGTTTCAGTCCTGAACCGCTCTGCTGCAATGGTCGCAGGTTCGAATCCTGCCTCGGGCATGGATGTGTGTGATGTCCTTAGGTTAGTTAGGCTTAATGAGTTCTAAGTCTAGGGAACTGATGACCTCAGATGTTGAGTCCCATAGTACTTCAAGCCATTTGAACCATTTAAAAGGTTTATGCACACTGGGTTCCTCGCCGCTTACAGAAGACCATAAAGAGCTCCAAACACCATCTGTACGGAACTGATCGCGCGCTAAGAGGCTGAACGTGGCAATTTTTTTCTCGAACATCGTCACAGCTCATCAGACATGGGTTCATCATTTCGAACCGGAAACAAAACGGCAATCAGTCTAGTGACGTCCCACAACCTCCTCTCCTGAGAAAAGTTCAAAGCCGCAGCCTCAACCGGTCATGGTGACGGTCTTCTGGGACTCTGAAGGGATTATTCCGTTTGATGTCCTCCTTCACGGTGCAACAGTCAAGTCTGAAGTGTATTGTGCCACCCTCAGGAAACTGAAAAAACGACTCCAACAAGTTCGTCACCATAACGAACTTGTCATTCTGCATGACACCGCAGGGCCTCACAACAGTCTGCGCACACGAGAGAAGCTCACAAAAGATCACTGGACCGATCATCCTCATGCAGTCTACAGCCCGGACTCGCACCTTGCGACTTCCAGCTGCCTGGCGCAATGAACGATGCACTCCACGGGAAGCGGTACGTAGATGATGGGGAGGTTACTGATGCAGCAAGGCGTTGGGTCCAACCTCGACCAGTAGACCGGTACCATGCGGGCACATAGGTCCTTACAGTAACGTGGCGTAAGGCTGTAATTTATGAATTACTGTGCTGGTAAACCCCTTACGTTATTTGATTTACAAACATCTGAGCAAAACTGAACGTACTCAGACATTTCTCTCTTTACTTGTTCTGATCATCACTAAACTGACACACAATATTTTTAGCGCAACGCAATCTGACTTTCAATGTTGTTGTTGTTGTGGTCTTCAGTCCTGAGACTGGTTTGATGCAGCCCTCCACGCTACTCTATCCTGTCCAAGCTTCTTCATCTCCCAGTACCTACTGCAGCCTACATACTTCTGAATCTGCTTAGTGTATTCATCTCTTGGTCTCCCTCTACGATTTTTACCCTCCACGCTGCCCTCCAATACTAAATTGGTGATCCCTTGATGCCTCAGAACATGTCCTACCAACCGATCCCTTCTACTATTCAAGTTGTGCAACAAACTTCTCTTCTCCCCAATCCTATTCAGTACTTCCTCATTAGTTATGTGATCTACCCATCTAATCTTAAGCATTCTTCTGTAGCACCACATTTCCAAAGCTTCTATTCTCTTCTTGTCCAAACTATTTATCGTCCATGTTTCACTTCCATACATGGCTACACTCCATACAAATACTTTCAGAAACGACTTCCTGACACTTAAATCTATACTCGATGTTATCAAATTTCTCTTCTTCAGAAATGCTTTCCTTGCCATTGCCAGTCTACATTTTATATCCTCTCTACTTCGACCATCATCAGTTATTTTGCTCTCCAAATAGCAAAACTCCTTTACTACTTTAAACGTCTCATTTCCTAATCTAATTCCTTCAGCATCACCCGACTTAATTCGACTACATTCCATTATCCTTGTTTTGCTTTTGTTGATGATCATCTTATACCCCCCTTTCAAGACACTGTCCATTCCGTACAACTGCTCTTCCAAGTCCTTTGCTGTCTCTGACAGAATTACAATGTCATTGGCGAACCTCAAAGTTTTTATTTCTTTTCCATGGAGTTAAATAACTACTCCGAATTTTTCTTTTGTTTCCTTCACTGCTTGCTCAATATAGAGATTGAATAACATCGGGGAGAGGCTACAACCCTGTCTCACTCCCTTCCCAACCACTGCTTCCCTTTCATGCCCCTCGACTCTTATAACTGCCATCTGGTTTCTGTACAAATTGTAAATAGCCTTTCGCTCCCTGTATTTTACCCCTGCCACCTTCAGAACTTGAAAGAGAGTATTCCAGTTAACGTTGTCAAAAGCTTTCTCTAAGTCTACAAATGCTAGAAACGTACGTTTGTCTTTTCTTAATCTTTCTTCTAAGATAAGTCGTAAGGTTAGTATTGCCTCACGTGTTCCAACATTTCTATAGAATCCAAACTGATCTTCCCCGAGGTCCGCTTCTACCAGTTTTTCCATTCGTCTGTAAAGAAATCGCGTTAGTATTTTGCAGCTGTGACTTATTAAACTGATAGTTCGGTAATTTTCACATCTGTCAACACCTGCTTTCTTTGGGATTGGAATTATTATATTCTTTTTGAAGTCTGAGGGTATTTTGCCTGTGTCATACTTCTTGCTCACCAGATGGTAGAGTTTTGTCAGGACTGGCTCTCCCAAGGCTGTCAGTAGTTCTAATGGAATGCTGTCTACTCCCGGGGCCTTGTTTCGACTCAGGTCTTTCAGTGTTCTTTCAAACTCTGGCCGTGACTAACAATAACCTATACCTTTCATGAATCAGTTACCTCACAAAAATCTTTGTTACTCGAACTACTGCAATACAGCGATCGCCAATACTGCCAGCTAAATAAAGGATTCTAACTACTAAAGGCAGTAACTACTGATAGGCATAGTTAGCAAATGGAAAGATTTTGATAGAGAACAAACAATGTATTTACCTTAATAGTGTTCAAAAATCATTATATCCTTTCATGACATCCAGTCTTACAAATTTCGTTTTTCTGACGGACACACGTCCAGATCGTTCGCTCTCAAAACTCTGCCATCTCTCTTCCCACATCCACTACTGCTGGCGGCTCACCTCAACTACGCAACGCTACGTTCTGTTCACATCCAACTGCCCAAAACTACAATAGCAAAAATTCCACCAATGCAAACCACCCATAGACTGCACACAGCAGAGTCAGTGATTTTCATACAAAGCGCTACGTGGCGTTACCAACATAAAAACCTAAACAGCCTACTTACAAGATGAAGTTGAAAAATAGAGTTTCGTAGCCTAAAGAGTGGGGAATAATGTGGTGTATTGGTAACCCGAATAAAACCAACCTGCTTCGAGAAAAAATTGTGTAGCGTTACATACTGAACGCCGATCGTATAATATACACTGACAGAAAAAAATGAACACCCAGAAGAGATGTTGCATGTCAACGTAACTTAATTGACATACACAGCATGCCCGTGTTTGTAAATGTTTAGAGGTACAGATGGAACAGCCTCCAGAATGCATTAGTGATGGCCGTGTGTAGTGTTTCTACCAGGCCTGGTAGGGTGTATAAGTGATCAGGGACAAATGTGGAGTGAGTACGGTGACGGACAAAGATATATTGCGTACTCGTATAACACAGCATTATCAGGACCGGAAGATTAAAAGGGGGCCTTGTCGTGGGTCTGCACTTCGCCGGCTGGACGAATCGTGCAATATTGATTTCCGACAGAATACACTCGCATGGTTCTTCACATTTTAAAGCCGAATTTATGTATGAAATTAATGGCAAAAGTGACTGCATAAAAATGATTTACCTAGTAGTTTCGATTTTCTTACTCACTTTGCAAAAATTTCGTTGCACACTGTCATGTACCGATCTCCTTTGTTTTGATAGCACAAAACACGACGGAGAACTGTTCGAGTTGCTTCACAATGGTCGCAGTGTCACCTCTCTATGATATTCCACTTCTCTGATGGTAGCATAGATGCTTAGTGTAGTATGGGGAGCTCTAGGAACGAGAAGTTTTATAACTTGGCAAATACTGCGATGAATATGGACGGCGTTCCTACAGTGACTCCGAGGATATCCCGACCGTGGGGCTGAACCGCGGCACGCCCACCTGAGAGCGGCGCCGGAAGTGTCGGGCGCAGCCAGAGGGCGGCGTCGGGCCCGGAGGAGCGCTAATGGGCCGGGAATGCCGGCGCTGGCGCTCGAGACGCGGCGCTCGCCGCCGTGTTTGCACTCGGCTGCGCCCTGTCCGGGAACACGCAGCGCCGACAAAGGCCGCGGCCGACCGGGCAAACACGCTGTCCATTAGGCGCAAGATAAAACTAATAAGCGACCACTGGCTGTTGGCTGTTTGCTCCCGCCGCCGTGCCTGAACCAGTTCATTATTGTGCGCCGCGGCCACAGCCGGACGGGGGGTACGTCTCTGCCTGGAGCAGTCGCACGGGCTCCTAGTCAAAGGCGGCCGTAGCAGTGCTCAAGCTACGGCACCACTGTGCGAGGCTACTGCAGGGCTACCACTGTACAGAGGCTCGTCATTCCCACATCCTTGTTTCTTCTTTCATTACGTTATACAGCGTGATTCTTACCAACGTTCGAAAACCGAAGCGACGTAATTGTGCTGAGAGAAGTGATTTAATATCATACGCATACGGCTGCAAATGTCGGGAAATACCCTCAAAAGTGGGTGACCAATGTTGAACGTCTGACGTCACTAGGTGGTGTACACCGCCTCACGCGCAGCGGTTGACGTTGTCGGTCTGTCGCAACTCATCACCGCTCCTCCCCCCCCAAATCATGTTCACATCGATGTGGCTCCGAATCTAGCCGGCCCGGTAGCTCAGCGTGTTCGGTCAGAAAGCTGGCTCGTCTCTGTAATAAAAAAAAAAAACTGAGCGAAAGGATCAATAACGAATTTCCACGGATGTCACGTGTCGTCCGCTACTATCAAATACAACGAACAACAATGAACAAAATGAAGTGTTCGGTCAGAGGGTTTAGCTACCCTCTGTAATAAAAACTGAGTGAACGGATGAACGAACAACCTCAACGAGTGTCATCGGACGTCCGCCACGAACAATATAGAACAAAATGAGATTAAAAAAAAACTGCCTACGTGCCCGATTTTAGCAAATGGTTCAAATGGCTCTGAGCACTATGAGACTTAACTTCTAAGGTCATCAGTCCCCTAGAACTTAGAATTACTTAAACCTAACTAACCTAAGGACATCACACACATTCATGCCAGAGGCAGGATTCGAACCTGCGACCGTAGCGGTCGCGCGGCTCCAGACTGTAGTGCCTAGAACCGCTCGGCCACTCCGGCCGGCCCGACTTTAGCACGTAGGGCTTAGGGTTCCAGTCTTGCCCCTACAACGTAGTATTTTTTTTTTCACTGTGTGAGACAATTGTGTTTACATTGATGCATTAATTTATTTACCAGTCTCCGGTCTCCGCTGGTTTATTGCAAAGTACAGTACAACAAAAACTTACCTTATGGTGCCCCAAGTGAGTATAAGCCTCTGAATTGCGTCGTTATCACCAAATAACCCACGCTTTGTTTACTAAATAATGCCCATAAACAAAAAAAGAAGGGACAAAAGGAAAGTAACACAAAATAAGAACAGCTTTTCCTTTGTTACAATGAAGACAATAATTTTGTGGCTTCTACGTTTACAGCAGATCACATTTACAAAAGATGCTCGAAATTTTCACTGTTTACTTGAATGCAGGTATTGAAGCGCTCAGTCATCTCTTCACGTACGCGCTCGAAAATACTCTCCGTGTTTTTGATGTTGAAACGTCCCCTTTGAACAATTATACATGACTGTGCTTAAACTGACACACAATATTTTTTAGCGCAATGCAATCTGACTTTCAATTATCCCCACAACAGAATGGCCCTGACTAAATTAACCTATACATTTCACAAATCACTTACCTCACAAAAATCTTCGTTACTCGAACTACTGCAATACAGAGAGCGCCACTACTCCCAGCTAAATAAAAGATTCAAACCACTGGAGGCACTAACTACTGATAGGCATAGTTAGCAAATGAAAGATTTTGATAGAGAACAAACAACGTATTTACCTTAAAAGTGTTCAAAAGTCATAACATATATAGAAGTTCATGACATCCCTTCTTACAAATGTACTGTTTCTGATGGACACACGTACAGATCACCCGCTCTCAAAATTCCGGCATCTCTCTCCCCACATCCACCACTGCTGGCGGCTCACCTCCAACTGCACAACGCTACGCGCTGTTAACATCCAGCTGCCCAACACTACAATGGCAGACAACAATGCAAACTAGGCACAGACTGCACACAGCACAGCCAATAATTTTCATACAGAGCGCTACGTGGCGTTACCAATAAGTGTTTTTAATCACGTTCACACTTTTACTTATAAAATACTTTATTAAAATATACATAGGTTCACTTCATAAAAGACACACGAAGACTGTCTATTGCGCCCCATCACTCACACATATATACACAAACAGCTGTCACCACAATCGATACTTCTCGAACATACTTTCTCATATCCGATATAAATGTATTACATAATTCCAACACACCTCCTTACATTTATATCGCGATGTTTAACATATTCCTAATTTTAATGAATTTTTCTTTACATAACGACTTTGTGAATATATCTGCAACATTTTCATTTGAATCTACTTTAACAATATCAATGAGTCCCTGTAAATAATACTCATTCACAAAATGGTAATGCACTTCTATGTATTTTGAATTCTTTGTAAAATTACCAAACTTCGCTATATTTAATGCTCCTGAATTGTCTTCATATATGACAATAGGTTTTTCAAATTTAACATTAAAAATGTCTAAAATATCATGTACAAGTTTCACCTCGCTTACAGCTTCAGACAATGCTACATATTCTGCGAAAGTTGAAGCCTTTGTAACACTCGCTTGTTTTCTTGACTTCCAAAATACAACATTACCAAATAATCTAATTACATAACCAGAAGTTGACTTTCTATCCACACTATCACCTGCCCAATCTGAATCCACAAAACAATCTAATATCTCAGCACTTTCATTCCTACAATAGTTTAATTTCAAATCTTTAGTTAAATATAAATATTTCAAAATTCTCAAAGCATATTTAAAATGAGTACTACTGTAACAACTTTGGAATCTGCTCAAGTAATTCACACTATAGCTAATATCTGGTCTAGTACCCGAACTTACGTACAAGAGTGCACCTATCAAGTTTCTATATCTAACATCATTACAATCTTCATACGCTGGTTCCAACTTTAAATTTACTTCCATTGGAGTTTTGTACAAGATCGAATCTTCAATTTTATATTTCGCAGCTAACGAATCAATATATTTTTCTTGACTCAAACTCATAACTCTTGTTTCACAATCATAATTAATATCGATGCCAAGATATCTTTTTACCTCACCTAAATCTTTCATATTAAATCGTTTTGACAATAAGTTCTTAATCTTAACAATTTTTTCTTTTCTCACACAGCAAATGAGCAAATCGTCGACAAAAATAATCAAATAAATCAAGACATCTCCATCTCGCAATACATAAAGACAATAATCATATTTACTCCTTTTAAAACCTAAACTTCTTAAAAACTCATCAAGACAATTGTACCAAGCTCGTGAGCTTTCTCGCAAACCATACAATGCTTTATACAATTTACAGACTCTATCCGTACCATCATCATATCCTCTTGGCTGCTTTACATAAACTTCAGATAAAACTTTACAATTTAGAAACGCAGTCTCTACGTCCATTTGTTCTATAACCAAACCTTCTTGACAACAGTATGACAACAAAATCTTTAATGTTTGCATATTGGTTACTGGAGAATAAATATCCTCGACGACTTCTTTTTGTTGAAACCCCCTGACAACTAATCTTGCTTTGTAAACACTTTCTGATTTCTTTGTGAAAACCCACTTTACATCAATGGCTTCTTTATCAACTGGTTTATCTACTAATTCCCATGTTTTGTTTTTGTTCAAACAATCAATTTCCTTATTCATCGCTTTTTCCCAATAATTTGATTCGGCGCTGTTAATCGCCTCCTCAAAGCTTTCCGGACTATTTGCACTGCAAAAGTTTACATAAATAAAGTTGCTGTAAACATAATCATTTAATATTTTTGGTTTTCTTTCTCTAGATGATCTCCTCAACCCAAGTACTTTCTCTGGTTCATGATTATCAGAAAGCTTTTCATTTTTCTCAATTTCCTTCTGTTTTTCTATTAGTTCAGTTTCATTTTCTATACTTTTGTGTTCAGAATCACTAGAATATTCACTTACTGAATCATAATCTTTAAACCCAATACATTTAACACCACTTTCAACAATGTCCACATGTCGAGCAACAACTATCTTATTATTTATTAGCACTCTGTAGCCTACTTCACAATAACCCATTAAAACCCCCAAATCGACTTTCCTATCCCATTTTGACTTCCTCAGTTGCTCAGGTACTCTTACAAAAACTCTACTCCCATACAATTTCAAATGATTAACATTAGGTCTTTTCCCCAGTAATATCTCATAAGGAGTTTTCTTTTCAATGGTGTTAGCTAAAGTTCTGTTTTTGAGGTACGCTGCTGCACAAACCACTTCAGGCCAAAATCTCTTGTCTACTCGCGCTTCGGCTAGCAGACACCGAGACATGTCCATGATGGATCTGTTATACCTTTCAGCAGTACCATTAAGCTCATGCACATAAGGTGGACAAGCATTCAATACAATTCCTTTTTGTCTCACAAATTCATAGACATTTTCATTTAAATATTCCTTCCCATTGTCACATCTTATCTTTTTAACAGTTTTCCCAGTGAGATTCTCAACTTCATTAATATACTCTACAAAACAATTGTATACTTGATCTTTAGATTTTATGGTGTAAACACGAGCTGCCTTACTGTAATCATCAATGAAAGAAAGAAAATATCTTTCCCCATGCATTCCAGTAGTTGAGTGAGGCCCATTTAGATCTGTGTGAACAATTTCTAAAATTTCTTTTGCTTTGGTTCTATTATTTTTAAAAGGAACATTATGCATTTTGTTTTCGATACAGATTTTACATTTCATAAATTCTGATTCTAGTTCTGAAGGAACCCCATCTAACAATTGATGTTTACATAAAGTATTTAAATAATTGAAATTAACATGTCCCAAAATGCGATGCCATTTTTCCTTTGTTGTCATATTATTGTCTTTACTCATAACATTAACATTAACTTCTCCTTTATTAATAGTACTACTCATTTTATACAACCCACTCTCTTTCCATGCAATCGCAATCAATCCATTAGCTTTATCAAAAATTTTAGCATTATTCCCTACCGATACAATTTTGTGATTATCTGTAATTTTGGCATAACTGATCAAGTTTTTGTCTATGTCTTTTACAAAGAAAACATCTCGCATATTAATTGGAACCATTTGATCATAGACAGGAAAATTACTAATTACATTACCAACTTTAGTAGCTTGCAAAATTTTTCCATCAGCAATTTTTACATTTATAGGTTGTTTTAAAGTTATACTCTTAGAAAAATATTCCTTATTATTAATAACATGATCAGTACAGCCACTGTCTAATAACCAATTGATTTGAATTTGATTGTTGTTACTTGACTCTACTGTTCTATTTTGACCTATCATAGAATTAACCTCTGTTATAAAACTACTCATACCATGATCACTCTGATGGTAACCTTGCTTGCTGTGATGCCGACCGCTGCTAAAACCATGCTGCTCTCCTCGACCACGTTGCCTGCTGCCATAACCTCCACGCTGCATGTTGCCGTAATTTCCACGCTGTACATTGCTATAGCCGCCACGCTGCATATTTCCATTACCTCTGTCGCTACTTTGAAAATGTACTCCACGATGCCATGTGCCTCTGTTACTTGTTCTTCCATGGTTACAATCACGTTTGAAGTGACCTGCTTTGCCGCATCGATAACATACTTGCTCCTGATTTCTTGAATTTAATTTTCTTTCTGTGTGAAATGCATTTGATTTTACCTCTTCATTTCCAGTTTTTGCATTCAATAATTGAATCTTACTTTTAACATATTCAACTGTCTGGTCCTCTTCCTTCAATACGTCCACTAAGTCCCCAATATAGCTCATTGACTCTGGTAACGTTCGCAGCATATAATTTAACTTCTCCTTTTCCGTTACTTTAGCGCCTGCAGATTTCAGCTCATTTACAGTTTTTTCAAATGCACTGAAAAATGTCCCCGTATCACTGTAATCACTTAACCTCAATTTGTCCAACTTGTTTCTGCATAATATTTGAAGGGCTGTAGACTCTTTCGAATATAATTCATCAAATTTCTTCATGATCTCGAAAGCACTTTCTCTGTCACTCACGAATTCTAGTTGCTTATTTGTGATTGCACCATAAATATAGTTGATAGCCTTCAAGTCCTCTTCATCCCACGTTTCTTTGTCTGAGCTCACTTTTGCCCTCGTAATCACTGTATAACATTTCTTCATTTTTAGGTACATGATTATCCGCTGCTTCCAGTTCCCATAGTCTTCGCCATCAAATACAGGAATAGTTATATCAGCCATGTCGAACTTTCTGAATAACACGCGACGGCCACAATATAATATTTAACTTCTACTTTTCTTTTCATTAACCACGCTCTGCTACCATGTTTTTAATCACGTTCACACTTTTACTTATAAAATACTTTATTAAAATATACATAGGTTCACTTCATAAAAGACACACGAAGACTGTCTATTGCGCCCCATCACTCACACATATATACACAAACAGCTGTCACCACAATCGATACTTCTCGAACATACTTTCTCATATCCGATATAAATGTATTACATAATTCCAACAATAAGAAAACCTAAACAGCCTACTTACATAGCCCCCATGCTCCCCACAAAAAATTTTACAAATAGTTCTGGGCACTGGCCAATACATATTTGTTAAAAAAATTTTCACAATTACAATAACAAAGAAATCATATGCACACACTTATTGATACAATGTTGGTCAAAAGCTAAAATTTTCTCACACTCCATAAAGACAGTCCTGATCATTCATCACAGTAAAATTGCAGTTTTTTTTCTCAAAGTCTGAGCAGTAAAAGACAATGCACACGGACGTAGGGGATTACAATGCAGTCTTGAAGAAGTAGTGTTGTCCTTCCAACAGAAAGACAGTGCTGATTCTTGACATGCAGACAGGTAATGGGCCACAACAGAGCAAACCCACCGCAGAGTCAGTCGAAGTTTTGAAGAATGTTAGTAGGTAGGTCATCAAAGAGCAGACCCACTGTAATCCTGGTAGAGATTACGGTTTTGGTGGGCCACCAGAGGTGCAGACCCACTGCAGTCCTTGTAGAAATAATGGTATTGGTGAGTCATCAAAGGTGCAGACCCACTGCAGTCCTTGTAGAAATAATGGTATTGGTGGGTCATCAAAGGTGAAGACGCACTGTAGTCCTTGTAGAGACGGCCAGCAGCCATCTGTTGCGACTGTGCAGGTGCACAATCACCATCGAAGAGTCTTGCGGAGAATATAGCAAGTCCATAAACCACCACTTGTGCACTCACAAAGTTTTTGGAATTGTCCTTAGAACCAGCAATGCTGTTAACCAGTCCCTTGCTGAATTATCAACACACGTGGGAGCACTAACAGTCCTCTTTTTTTTCACATATTGTGCATATACTATGACCAACAGAAACGTGCGCAGTGAAATGATACTTAATTTGAAGAACTGGTGTCTATACATTTATAAATTTACAACATAAGAATACAATTACAAAGGTACAAAATACACTCCTGGAAATGGAAAAAAGAACACATTGACACCGGTGTGTCAGACCCACCATACTTGCTCCGGACACTGCGAGAGGGCTGTACAAGCAATGATCACACGCACGGCACAGAGGACACACCAGGAACCGTGGTGTTGGCCGTCGAATGGCGCTAGCTGCGCAGCATTTGTGCACCGCCGCCGTCAGTGTCAGCCAGTTTGCCGTGGCATACGGAGCTCCATCGCAGTCTTTAACACTGGTAGCATGCCGCGACAGCGTGGACGTGAACCGTATGTGCAGTTGACGGACTTTGAGCGAGGGCGTATAGTGGGCATGCGGGAGGCCGGGTGGACGTACCGCCGAATTGCTCAACACGTGGGGCGTGAAGTCTCCACAGTACATCGATGTTGTCGCCAGTGGTCGGCGGAAGGTGCACGTGCCCGTCGACCTGGGACCGGACCGCAGCGACGCACGGATGCACGCCAAGACCGTAGGATCCTACGCAGTGCCGTAGGGGACCGCACCGCCACTTCCCAGCAAATTAGGGACACTGTTGCTCCTGGGGTATCGGCGAGGACCATTCGCAACCGTCTCCATGAAGCTGGGCTACGGTCCCGCACACCGTTAGGCCGTCTTCCGCTCACGCCCCAACATCGTGCAGCCCGCCTCCAGTGGTGTCGCGACAGGCGTGAATGGAGGGACGAATGGAGACGTGTCGTCTTCAAGGATGAGAGTCGCTTCTGCCTTGGTGCCAATGATGGTCGTATGCGTGTTTGGCGCCGTGCAGGTGAGCGCCACAATCAGGACTGCATACGACCGAGGCACACAGGGCCAACACCCGGCATCATGGTGTGGGGAGCAATCTCCTACACTGGCCGTACACCACTGGTGATCGTCGAGGGGACACTGAATAGTGCACGGTACATCCAAACCGTCATCGAACCCATCGTTCTACCATTCCTAGACCGGCAAGGGAACTTGCTGTTCCAACAGGACAATGCACGTCCGCATGTATCCCGTGCCACCCAACGTGCTCTAGAAGGTGTAAGTCAACTACCCTGGCCAGCAAGATCTCCGGATCTGTCCCCCATTGAGCATGTTTGGGACTGGATGAAGCGTCGTCTCACGCGGTCTGCACGTCCAGCACGAACGCTGGTCCAACTGAGGCGCCAGGTGGAAATGGCATGGCAAGCCGTTCCACAGGACTACATCCAGCATCTCTACGATCGTCTCCATGGGAGAATAGCAGCCTGCATTGCTGCGAAAGGTGGATATACACTGTACTAGTGCCGACATTGTGCATGCTCTGTTGCCTGTGTCTATGTGCCTGTGGTTCTGTCAGTGTGATCATGTGATGTATCTGACCCCAGGAATGTGTCAATAAAGTTTCCCCTTCCTGGGACAATGAATTCACGGTGTTCTTATTTCAATTTCCAGGAGTGTACATCATTAAAGAACATAACATTACAGGTAACATTTGTAGTAGCACAGGATTTACAAAAGAATCGAAATAACATATACATTAGTGTTACAGGAATTATGACATAAGTAAATAAATAAAATAATGAGAATAGTTTTTGAAACATTAATTTCACACATGAGAATTGAAACAGAACAGAATTAATAATGTGTAAACATCTTTACAAGGAAAATGACATATTATTAATGCAAATTATATTTGAGGATAACAGTATTCCTCATCATAGTGAATGTAACTGAGTATTAGAAAAATTCTACAACATAAGTCTTATTAGATAAACACATAAAGACAGGAAGAACACAAATACACAAGGGTACACAAATACATAGCGGAATGATACAAAAGGATACAACCGTCTCCTGGGTTTGTTTTTAGTGTGACATTTGGTACTGCAGTCCAACCCAAAACTTCATTCCATAGATCTTTCCTCTTATTTCAACATTTGTTTCCACCAAAAAAAATCCTATCCAAGCATGCTTTCTGTATTTATATGTTCACATTCCTCTTACCTCATTATTTATTTTCCATTATCTTACCTCATCATATATTTCCAAGAAAATCCTACCTAAACCTGTTGTCCCTAAACCGTACTTTTTTGTTCATATCATCTTTCAAAGTACTTTTTTGGCCAAACCATTTTCGTATAGCTTCTCAATGCATTTCTGCCAATTCATCACAACTCATTGTCTTATATAGTCTTGCCCCTCTTAAGCTAACTTGAATCTACTGAGCTCAGATGCCAAACTAAGGGATGAGGCAATGCAGCAGCACAAAACAATTAATACAAACAGCAATGAAAAAAATGGAAATTATCAAAGCAAGCAGCAGCAAATCTAAACTAGCAGAGCAAATGCAACATTACAACTAATATGAGCCTATGTACAGCAACAAGAAAAATAAATCAGTAGTAAAACTGGCTTAACAGAGTAATACAAAGTGACATTCAGTAGTGCTATGCATGGCAAACAGCAGCAGCAAATGCAATAACTTATATATAAACATGACAAAGCTCAAGCAGAAAAAATATTACAGTAAAAATGGTCATGTCTAATACCTATGTCACATCTTAACACTAGAGTGATGCATCAAGAGAACTTACTCTAGCAAACAAGTTACCAAATCGTAAAAAAATTATTTATACAATTCCTGTGAAGGGAAATGTCTATTTATGTTCCTTCGTTTTCTTGGAAGTACATCATAAAAGTAGTATTTACTGGATCTGTAGGCATAAAATATCTATGTTAGTACATCTATTAAATTTTATTTTAACCAATGCTGCAGTGCAGCTAGAAACTAGATATTAAACAAAATGAGCAATCTCTCAACTAGAAAGACAATAGATGTAAAATGTTTCTCATCATTTCATTAGGCATTTTAGTAAATATAAATTAAGAGCTCCACAGTGTAATCATATGTTTTCAAGTTTGAGCGTGTCGTATTTGCGATGCTTTCTACAAAGGAATGTCAGTGGCGAGGTTAATGGCCTCTTTTTTTTCTCCACTTGTGCCTCTGAAAGGCACACACTAATGGCTTTTTTCCAGGCGACTGTCGCGCAGCTGGCTGCTTACGACGCATTACGTGAAGGTGGTCACTTAACTTTCTTACCGAAATATTTACGACACCAGTTTGTACTACAGTGACACTCTCATATAAAAATTTCACAGGTCGAGAATTTGCGTTGCAAATCTGTAGAAACAAAATCCTATAAATATAACAGTGTCCAAAAAAATTTTCGGCGGCATTGTGATATATTCACGCATTTACACACATTTTATAACTCTTAAAGTACGATTCTTGGTTTCCAACATCTTTTTCACAAGTCAGAGTCCGTAACCACTACTCATTATTCCTTACCTTATTACACATATACATATTCGTCGACACTTCTTCAATATTTCATCATAATAAATACGCAGCATAATCAGATTCCTCATATAGCATCAGCTTATTGATCATAAACATGCCTCAACAGCATAATACACATCGCCATCGTAATAATAACATCATAACACCTCAGTCAAATCCGTAGCTTTCTGCAATAATTTCAAAACCTAAAACAATTCTCTGCTCATTTCAATAGTGTCATCTACCTCAAAAGTACTTTAAAAATCATGATCCCATACCAAATACATCATTCAAAGCTCTCATAGTATGACAGTGGTTCTGAAAAATATATGAACAGTTCACAAAGTAGATACAAAATACAATTTCATAAGTGTGAAGTTATCCAACTGTGTAATTGCGTAAACATGTGTCACTGACGTAGTGAAAAAAATGTTTGTCTCTCTCAGTTAAATGATCAGATAGCTGTGTAATTCTGTGTTAGAGAAATATGGTACCGATGTGTAAAGTTGTATAAGCAAATACCATATTAGCTAGGGCTCCTTGTGCTTGCCAAACACATAGTACACAATGTAGGCATGTACCCCCTGAGGATTAATGTAATTATACCCTCAGGTGTTATACACTCCTGGAAATGGAAAAAAGAACACATTGACACCGGTGTGTCAGACCCACCATACTTGCTCCGGACACTGCGAGAGGGCTGTACAAGCAATGATCACACGCACGGCACAGCGGACACACCAGGAACCGCGGTGTTGGCCGTCGAATGGCGCTAGCTGCGCAGCATTTGTGCACCGCCGCCGTCAGTGTCAGCCAGTTTGCCGTGGCATACGGAGCTCCATCGCAGTCTTTAACACTGGTAGCATGCCGCGACAGTGTGGACGTGAACCGTATGTGCAGTTGACGGACTTTGAGCGAGGGCGTATAGTGGGCATGCGGGAGGCCGGGTGGACGTACCGCCGAATTGGTCAACACGTGGGGCGTGAGGTCTCCACAGTACATCGATGTTGTCGCCAGTGGTCGGCGGAAGGTGCACGTGCCCGTCGACCTGGGACCGGACCGCAGCGACGCACGGATGCACGCCAAGACCGTAGGATCCTACGCAGTGCCGTAGGGGACCGCACCGCCACTTCCCAGCAAATTAGGGACACTGTTGCTCCTGGGGTATCGGCGAGGACCATTCGCAACCGTCTCCATGAAGCTGGGCTACGGTCCCGCACACCGTTAGGCCGTCTTCCGCTCACGCCCCAACATCGTGCAGCCCGCCTCCAGTGGTGTCGCGACAGGCGTGAATGGAGGGACGAATGGAGACGTGTCGTCTTCAGCGATGAGAGTCGCTTCTGCCTTGGTGCCAATGATGGTCGTATGCGTGTTTGGCGCCGTGCAGGTGAGCGCCACAATCAGGACTGCATACGACCGAGGCACCAGGGCCAACACCCGGCATCAAGGTGTGGGGAGCGATCTCCTACACTGGCCGTACACCACTGGTGATCGTCGAGGTGACACTGAATAGTGCACGGTACATCCAAACCGTTATCGAACCCATCGTTCTACCATTCCTAGACCGGCAAGGGAACTTGCTGTTCCAACAGGACAATGCACGTCCGCATGTATCCCGTGCCACCCAACGTGCTCTAGAAGGTGTAAGTCAACTACCCTGGCCAGCAAGATCTCCGGATCTGTCCCCCATTGAGCATGTTTGGGACTGGATGAAGCGTCGTCTCACGCGGTCTGCACGTCCAGCACGAACGCTAGTCCAACTGAGGCGCCAGGTGGAAATGGCATGGCAAGCCGTTCCACAGGACTACATCCAGCATCTCTACGATCGTCTCCATGGGAGAATAGCAGCCTGCATTGCTGCGAAAGGTGGATATACACTGTACTAGTGCCGACATTGTGCATGCTCTGTTGCCTGTGTCTATGTGCCTGTGGTTCTGTCAGTGTGATCATGTGATGTATCTGACCCCAGGAATGTGTCAATAAAGTTTCCCCTTCCTGGGACAATGAATTCACGGTGTTCTTATTTCAATTTCCAGGAGTGTAGATTACAGCAATGAAATGAAATGTGTCACGGAAAACTTTCTTCGTAATTCAAAAATCTTGAAAAATAAATGGTTTAAGTACAAAATTAATCACTCAAATTCGTGTCCAATGCGCTAAATTGTACGTCTTGTTGTAACATAATCTCTGTCATTATTTAAGGGTAAAAATGTGCCAAGTGTCGTAATTATCGTCGTCCATAAGCAAAGTTCTGTGGAAGTCAATGTACTTACCTCGTAATAAACAAAAGCGAAATGCTATGCGTATAGGTATCTTACTTATTACGCTTATTGCCGTGATGAAGAAAGTTCTGTGCTGTAATGTATTGTTATGCTACGGAAAAGGCTGTCTCATTGTATCTATACCACAAAAGTTACTACTAAAACATGTTTTCCTTTCCAGAAGAATTCAGAAAACTGTGCAGATATAAAACAGAAACACCGCAAAAGCAACATTGTAAATTGTCACTCATTAGTAGCATCGTGATAAAATCGTGTAGCTGTCACATAAACTAACCACTGTGTCATCTGGTATCTCACAGAAAGTACTTTAAATCCAGAATGTATTTTCAAGTAAACCAAAATGTTGCATTAAAATCTCATCAGCAGTACCAGTATATGTCCTAAGTATGTAAGCCTGATAGTCGTTACGTAATCGTGCAACTAACAAGCAAGAATGTACAAACAACAACACTGTGTCGTCTGTTCACTATAACAATGCATTCGTAATTTCTGTTTAAAAATTTTCCCTAGGTTCTAGACGGGATAGTTAACTTCAAAAAATTGTTGCATGTTAACAGTTTCTCAGTGTGACAATTTGTACTAGTATCGTGAAGTGAAAAGTTTTATGGCAAAGACTAAGTTAAAAAACAGATTATCTTACAACAAACGGTTTTACATGTGAAATGTGGTGCAATCCTTTACTCTTCCTAGTACGCAGAGTTTCAACTTCAGTGCAATTATCATGTGGTATACGTCGGATTCTGTAAGGTCCATTGTAAATCAGAAAGAATTTGTGACTCAAGTGTTTCTTCTTATGTGACAATGAATGAGCTTTAATGAGAACTTTCTGACCAATATATAATTTATTTGCATTTGCTTTACCGTGTAGTTTTCTCCTTTTGTCTGCTGCAGATTTTATACTTTTAACAGCCAGATCAATTATGTCTTTGTGTCGAAGTTTACGTGTATTCGGGAAAGGTACAAGCTCTCTGATTCTGTTCGGTGGTTCTTCATTCTTCAGTACAAGAATAGGTGGTAAAGCAGTGGAGCCATGAGGCATTTCATTCAGCACGTTTTGAAATAAGTGTAAATATCTGTCCCAATACTGATGTTTTCTGTGACAATAAAGTCTGCAAAGCTTATTGATTTCTTCCATAATCCGTTCAGACGGGTTACAATGTGGTGAGTACAGTGAAATAAAAACAGGTTTGATTTTATGGTTCCGAAGCATACGTGACCAAACAGCAGATCTGAATTGCGGTCCGTTATCTGAAATGACTTAACTAACGTGTCCAACTTCACGTAAGAAATTTTTAACAAAGGCG
Organism: Schistocerca nitens; assembly: GCF_023898315.1. Taxonomy (NCBI): domain Eukaryota; kingdom Metazoa; phylum Arthropoda; class Insecta; order Orthoptera; family Acrididae; genus Schistocerca; species Schistocerca nitens. Next base: position 926,709,668 of record NC_064614.1, on the reverse strand, counting down.
TTGGATACAGACCGTCCAGTGGCTTTACGTAACGGAGTGAAAGAAACAAATTTTGAAGTAAGTTCAACAGCGACTAGAACGTACGAAAATCCATTAGATGTTCTGACAAGGGGTCCCAAGAGACAACAGCAGCAAATTCTTTTAATTTAGAAGGAATGATAGGAAACAACGGAGCACGATGTGAGACAGTAGATGGTTTAGCCTTTTGACAAAGTTTACAAATAGACAAGACTCTTGGAATTCTCTATTCGATATTGCTAAAATAACAAGTCGTCCGAAGAATATGATAACATTTTCGTGGACCAAAATGTGCATAGCTGAAATGAATGTACCAAATGAGCTTATTAAGAAAATCGTCAGGAATGCAAAGTACCCATAGCTTGTCTACAACAGTGCAGCGTTTGAACAGTATGTTGTTTCTAACCAGATAATAATGCCGAATCTGTGTGTGTGTCTTTTCATGCCATTTACTTTTGATGTCTTTCCAAATCGGATCTTTATCTTGTTCATGAGCAATGTCCTTTAAAGATGTGGTGATGAAGTTTCGAAAGGCGACTTTCTGAATGTAAAGAATACTGAAATTTTTCTCGAGGTTGCCTTCTGTGTTACTTTTCTCAAGCCCAGCCGGTGCGCATGACAGTGCGTCCACAACAATGTTCTCCTTGCCGGGAATGTAGACTATTGTGAAGTGGAATTCTTGCAGAAACAATGCCCAACGTTTTAACCTGTCACGATTTAATTTTGAAGACATAAGAAATTGTTATGCACGATGATCACTGTATACTTTTACGTGCTTATCAGAAAGAAAGAAACGGAATTTGTTAAATGCCCAAACGATAGCTAATGCTTCTAATTCAGTAACGGAATAATTTTTTTCAGATTTTGTTAGCCCTCGGCTAGCAAAAGCAATGGTTTTCTGAACAGTACTGTCATTTTCTATGGCTTCTTGAAATAAATGGGCACCAATACCGACTTTAGAAGAATCCGTGCTAAGGCAGAAATCTTGTGACAGATCTGGGTGAACTAGTATTGGTGCGTTAAGTAACGCTTCTTTCAAAGAATTGAATTCCAACTGTGCTTGTTCGTCCCAGTTCCAAATAGTATTTTTTCCAGTGAGAGAACAAAGATTTGGTGTAACTAGAATTTGCATATTCAGAAAACGACGGCAAAAATTTACGAGACCTAGAAAACTGCTGATTTGTTTTTTTGTGGATGGAACTGGAATGGCTCTGATTGCTTCTAACTTTTCAGGATCCAGCTGAATGCCTTCAGAAGAAATAATATGTCCCAAAAACTTCACCTTTGTCCTACCGAACTCAGACTTTTCCAAGTTAACCGTAATTCCAGATTCTGCAAAAATAAGTAACACGCTGTTGAGGATGCGATTGTGTTTTTCCCATGAGGCTTCTGCTATCAGAATATCGTCCACATATAAGGTGATGCGACGTTGTAAGAACTCAGGTAATATGGAATTTAGCCCGCGAATGAATACTGCCGAAGAAATGCTCAAACCAAAAAGAAGTTTCCGAAACTGATAACAAACGCCGAAACAAAGGAAAGCTGCGTATTTTCTACATTCTGGATGAAGTTCGATCTGATAAAAGCTGGATCTGAGATCAATAGAAGACAACACTCTTACACCATTAAAATTTTGAAGAAGTTCTTCCAACGTTTGCGGCCTGTCTGTTTCAGGAATGATGATAGTATTGCTTTGTCTCGAATCTAAGACAAGCCTGATCGATCCATTTTTCTTCTCAACAACATGTAATGGATTGTTGTATGAGCTTACTGCAGGCTCAATAATGCCCTCGTCAAGCATAGATTGTATTCCTGTTCTAACACGGTCCCTATAATGTGCCGGAATTACGTATGGTCTAACACAAAATTTAGTATGCTCACGAACACGAAATTGGTATTGAAATCCCTTGGTTGTTCCTGTTTTGTGAGTAAAAACTGTGGAATGTGCTTGTAAAATCTCAAAAAGGTCTTGCCTATCAGTGTCATTACAATTCTCAAGCCGGCCGCTGGTGGCCGAGCGGTTCTGGCGCTACGGTCTGGAACCGCGCGACCGCTACGGTCGCAGGTTCGAATCCTGCCTCGGGCATGGATGTGTGTGTTGTCCTTAGGTTAGTTAGGTTTAAGTAGTTCTAAGTTCTAGGGGACTTATGACCTCAGCAGTTGAGTCCCATAGTGCTCAGAGCCATTTTGAACAATTCTCAATTGTTTGAATTTTATTCTGAATTAACTCATTAGTATCAAATGCGCCGTCGATATCATCCCTGTCAGTACTTGCAGAGTGATTGTTAGTGTCAAGTTCCGTCGAAAATTCCGTACTGTTGTCTAACAGGAGGTAAAGCCGATTAATTTCTTCGTCATGATTTGAGAGCCAATCTTCAAATTTCAAAGCTATTGACTTACCTTCTTTCTCTAAACTTATTTCAGCATCGTGAAAGTTTAAGATTGCTTTGTATTCATTCACTAAGTCTACTCCCAATATAATTTCCGTCGACAATAATGGAACAATAAGAAAGTTCATAGAGAAGCTGTGGCTTTGACAAAAGAATTCTAAGTTGGTTTGTTGGCGTACATCTACACTTTTTCCAACGATTTCACCTTGTAATTTAATCTTACGTAACGGAAGTGTGGGGCAATCGTTCGATTTGTTGCATTTGCTAAAGGCTGTTTCACTAATTACTGAAATGGGACTGCCAGAGTCAAGTACTGCCGTAAATTTTACGTCACTTACTGTCATGTGAATCACAGGATATGGAATGTTGTTATGTTTTACATCGTGTTCCTGGAGTAAGATGTCTCTAATGTCTTCCATTTTTATGTAAGTACTAGCTACGGCTGCTGCGTCGTCAGTTTCATAAGTACGTTTTGTGGCTGCCAGCGGTATGAGTCATTGCCTATTGTCTCTTTGTTGGCGCGCGTCGTTATTGGGATTTGGAGACCTAACTTCTACAAATTCACCTTATCGAGAGGGCCCTGCCCTGTTTGAAGCCCGCCAGTTCTGATGCAATTCAGGTATGTCGTTACGATCATATCGTCTGTCGTCTTGTCGGTAGATTCCATAGTTTCTTTCTTGTCGGTCACGTGGTGGAGAATTTCTCCCTGAATCGTAACTGCGCGCTGGACCGTTGCGTCTATTCTGTCTCCCTTGATAATAATTATTTCGGTTCCCATATTGTCTGTTTCTCTGATTGTCTCTGTGATAGTCACTGCCACGGAGAGGAGATCTTTCCCTGTAATTATTACTACTGTGTCAACGGTTGTCATACGGGTGGTGTCTGTTTTGGTCACGATTTGTGTTGTGAGAATAGCCTTGTCGTGTCCAGTTATTATTTCTTTCATTGCGGAATTGCGACGGATGTGACCTGTAATTGTTGTGTTCCTGTTTTCACGTACCGCAATTGTCAGTGTCAATTTCCAATTCTTGTAACAGTCCCTGAAAAGCTTCAATGTCGTCTTTGCAACGTCCTGCCAAAATAATATGTCGTAAATGTTCAGGTAATTTCATTAAGCAAATGCGGATGAGTTCTGAGGGGCTGTATGGGTTTGACAGGTACTGATTCTTGTGCAACATGTCTTCAAAATATTTCTCAAGACTGGAAAATTCAGATTGTTCGAAATGTTTCATCATTATGATGCTATGTTTTACTCGGTCTTGTGTAGCTTGAGACCAATATGCTGAGAGGAAGGCATGATAAAATTCTCCTTCACTGTGACAATCGTGAATGACCAATCGCATACTTTCAGCTGGTTCATTCTCTAAGTAGCCACACATAAATTCTAATCTGTGCTCTAATGACCATTTGGGAGGAAAACAATGAGAGATTTGATGAAGCCATGCTTGTGGATGATTGTCGTTGCCAGAATTCTTAAATGTCTTGAATTTACGTGTAGTAATGAACAGCTTATAGACAAAATCATCGTGTCGGCGAGTAGCATATCGGTCATTGTTACGTCATGTCGGCGGTTCCATCTCAAAATTCGATGCACATTGCCAATTTCTTTCATAATTTCCGAAATGCCCTGTGTTATTATTTTGTGGCTTTTCCGTATTTCTAAGTCCCTCTACCCGTGTTGGAGCGCGAGTTTCCTCTGAAATATGTAATTTTTGTATTACTTGTGCCAACTAATCTTGTACTTCCCGGATTTCTCTTTTGTGTTGCGTATTAATTTGATTCTGATTTTGATTGAATTTCTTGATTTGTTCATACTCTTCTATGTCAGTGATGGCTACAGGTCTTGTGTCATTCAGATCATCATCTACCTTTGCAGATAAGTTAGTGAACTGATCCGAAAGTTCGGCTACTTTCTCCAATAGTGTACTTATTTCCTCAGTGTGTTTTTCAAAACCAAGTTTCAGAGTGTCCATTTGTGTTGAAATCGTATCTACTGTGTCCTTTAAGTTTTACTGAGTTTTTGCAAGTTGCGTAACCGAATTGGTAGTTGCAACTGAGTCAATTTTAGCTTGCAAGGTCTCGTGATTTTCATGAACAATAGTTTGCAGTTCTTTTATGGCTGCTTCGTGATTCTGTAATGCATTTTCATGCCGCGAAAAAATAGGTTGAAAATGCTCACAAATTTGTGTTTTTACGTCATTACAGACTTTTTGACATTTCGATTCGATTTTATGTAACTCAGTACTTAAATCTTCACGTGTTTGTTCAAGCGTATGTTCCACTGAGTCTAACTTTTGAAGCTTTTGTTCCATTGCGTGTAACTGTTGCTGTGTTTTTCTCTGGTGTTGTTCCATTGTGTCTAACTTTTGAAGGTTTTGTCCCATTTGTTTCTGATTTTGTTCAAGCGTTGTGTCTAACTTTTGTAGCCTTTGTCCCATTTGCTGCATTAACTGTAATAACAATGCACTGGTGTCTGAAACATGTTCCTCAGTGCTTTTCGGCAGTGAAGTTGCACCGGAAACATTCACATTTTGACAAGCAGAAAATGTGTCTTGACTTATTTGAGAAAACGGTGAGGACCCAAAACCTGAATCTGCAGTATTTGCAAGATTGTGTCCTGTCATTCCTGATTCCTGAGGCGGGCTGTTGCCGACCGATCGATCGATAATGCTTCCCTGTTCACTAATTGTTTCACTGTCTACACCATTGTTTGCCGCCCGCTCCATTTCCCTATGCACAGTTACCAAATTACTATGTTGAACATTAGTTAATTCATTACACGGTGGCGCTAACACACTGCTTTCGTCTGCACTGTCATTTCTCAGTTTACTTTGCAGCCTAGTATTACGTTTTTCACACGCCATAATTGTCACAATATTTCACACGATAACACAGGAAAGCACAATTTGAAGAGCAAAAATAAGAAAACACATTAACATAGCACTGAAAATAATATCTAGTTAATCGCAAGCGCAGCTGCGAAATACTTGGTGCAAATCTACATGCACGCCACAACTGTTTTACTGTACAACGATGAAAGACTGCAACTACAATGGAGATTCTCTCTACAATTACGCGCTATCAATAACAAAAAGCTACACTAATTACACAAACTACAAGAAAAAATCAGAAGATTCCAGTGAGGTATCCTCGGCTAAGGGTCGACATATGAAACGTCCCCTTTGAACAATTATACATGACTGTGCTTAAACTGACACACAATATTTTTAGCGCAATGCAATCTGACTTTCAATAATCCCTACAAGAGAATGGCCCTGACTAACATTAACCTATACCTTTCACAAATCACTTACCTCACAAAAATCTTCGTTACTCGAACTACTGCAATACAGCGAGCGCCACTACTGTCAGCTAAATAAAAGATTCAAACCACTTAAGGCACTAACTACTGATAGGCATAGTTAGCAAATGAAAGATTTTGATAGAGAACAAACAACGTATTTACCTTAAAAGTGTTCAAAAGTCATAATATATATAGAAGTTCATGACATCCCTTCTTACAAATGTACTGTTTCTGATGGACACACGTCCAGATCACCCGCTCTCAAAAATTCCGGCATCTCTCTCCCCACATCCACCACTGCTGGCGGCTCACCTCCAACTGCGCAACGCTACGCGCTGTTAACATCCAGCTGCCCAACACTACAATGGCAGACAACAATGCAAACTAGCAGAGTGCACACAGCACAGCCAGTGATTTTCATACAGAGCGCTACGTGGCGTTACCAATAAGAAAACCTAAACAGCCTACTTACAATGCGATATCACAGGTTAACATTTGTCGTCCTCTTTTGGGGTATTTGCCGCCATCTGCGGCACTATATGTCTTATATTAAATCGCTATTAAATAGTGCTTGCTAGACAAGCGGCATCTTACCAGCTCATAACACATATGACTCCATTTTTCTAAGGCAAAGTTTCATTAGACTTTGCAAGGCAGATTGAAGTTATTACATGTGATTTAATATTCTGAGGGCCCGCATCTCGTGGTCGTGCGGTAGCGTTGTCGCTTCCCACGCCCGGGTTCCCGGGTTCGATTCCCGGCGGGGTCAGGGATTTTCTCTGCCTCATGATGGCTGGGTGTTGTGTGCTGTCCTTAGGTTAGTTAGGTTTAAGTAGTTCTAAGTTCTAGGGGACTTATGACCACAGCAGTTGAGTCCCATAGTGCTCAGAGCCATTTGAACCATTTTTGAAAATTCTGAGGAAAAGGGCTTGCATTAAAAAATGAACAATTTGAGGAGAAAGAGGCAAAGAGAAAAAAGAAAGAAACCAGTTACGTAAAACATGGATCCCTATTTTTATACACGATACTTTATAAACGGTAGATACAAACGAAAAGATTCATTTCTCCTTCCTAGATTTACGTGAGGCATTCGACTGCGTCGCCTGATAACATCGATACGATGGCGCAAAATATATTCTCAAATGTACGGTTGGCTTGAGTAGTTTTGTCTGATAGTCTCAAGTACGCTATACTGGCTCATAAATGTTCAACAGAAACGGAAGGAAAACCTCGGTAGCTTCAACGAGCATCTAATTTCCCGCTAACATTTTCAGAGTACAGGGTGTCCCAAAAAAGCACCGGCAACGCTTAGTACGTTGTGCACGAAGGCACACTGATCGATTTTCAAGAAGGAATCCATATCCGGAAGTGCACGGCACGCTGGAGAGGGTCGAAGTATGAGATGGGTGTCTGTTCCACATTACGTCAATAAACCGAACACGAACAGCACATCGCGCTACCTAAATTGCAAAAGGGCTTCAAACTGCGTACCTCCCACGTCAACGCAGAGCCTACATCACTGCGTCGAGCCCCACGCACTTGAGCCTATACGTCCGGCTGTCTGTGAAGTATTTCAATCGCTCCGTAGACTCGAGGAATAAAGCCCTCCGCTGACGTTACAGGTGTTACATACGCTATACTCTTCGTACTATACCACAGAGAACAATATAGAGGTGATACATCAGGTAACCGTGCTGGCCGTTGAACTGGCCCACCTCTACCAACCTATCGATTGCGTTATGCGACATTGAAGTGATTCCGCATTTCAGCATCAAAGTGTGCTGGAGCTCCTTTGTGTTGCAGTCACCCAAACATTTAGGGGCATTAGATCTACTAGGTTAGATAAAATATCTCTAACGAATGTGAAGTAGACCGGTCCAGTCAGTCCGCTTGGCGGTGGACATTATCCAATGATATAGTCACCAATTATCCCGACCAAGAAACGTTAATACCGACCCTATGTCGGTGATTTTGAATCACATGCGCGGGTTTCTTACACCCAAACAAGCCCGTTGAGCAGGTTTTCAAAAAGTCTCTCCGCACTGCCGCACGATTGTTAGCCACGCGTGCCGTATGCCGCAGCGAATATACCGAAATGAAACTCAATGAAATACAAGTTATTAGTTTACAAACTGCCTATTGGCTTCTGTCTCGGGTTCTTCGGCCGACGTTCATCTAATGATTTTTCTGACGTTTCGCCAGCACGAGTGGCTGGCATTGTCAAAGCTTCACCCTCCATTGCCGGTGGTGAACTGGAGCCGAGCTCGCGGCCTCAGACTATATGTCCGAGGGCTTCTCCGCGGTCATTTCCGGTACGGTTCTCCTCTTGCTACCTGCGACGGTCGTTCGCTGCAGTACGGGAAGCCAGGATCCGTTTACCTTAAGGATTTCCTCTTTCTTGTTCAAACTGTTGGCGTGTTTTTGTATTTCTACAGCTTCTCTGAACAAGCGCGTGTGATAGTGCTTCTCTACAGCCAGAACTTACGTGTTGTCGAATTTTATTACGTGGTCGGTCTCATTCAGTGCGTGCTCTGCCACGGCCGATTTCTCCACCTGCCCCAACCTGCAATGTCGCTTATGCTCTTTGATCCTGGTGTTAATGGATCGTCCAGTCATTCCGACATAAACTTTTCCACATGTGCATGGTATACGGTATATTCCCGACATTGCAAGTGGGTCTCTTTTCTCCTTCGCCAATCTAAGACACTCTTTGATCTTCCTTGTCGGTTTGAAAATCGTCTTTACGCCATGTTTGCGCAATATACGGCCGATTCTGTCCGTCACTCTGGGAATGTATGGCAGAAAGGCCGTACCCGACATTTCTTTTTCTGGTTCCTTACTTCGCCGAGTGTTTGGCTCTGTTACACTTCTAATATAATTTGTGGAGTACCCATTGCTCCTCAGGACAGTTTCCAGGTGTTGCATTTCTCGTTTGAGGTGTTGCGGCTCACATATTCGTCCTGCTCTCGTTACGAGCGTACTAATCATGCCTCTTTTCTGGCTCGGGTGGTGGTTTGACAGTTTGTGCAGGTATCGGTCCGTGTTTGTCGGTTTTCGATACACGCTGTGTCCCAGGTTTTCGTCGTCCCTTGTGACCAGCACATCTAGAAATGGCAGTTTCTTGTCCTTTTCTACTTCCATGGTAAATGTTATGTTGGCATGGAGGCTGTTCAAGTGTCTTAGGAAGTCTCGCAGCTGTTCTTCACCATGGCTCCACACCACGAAAGTATCATCGACGTACCTGTACCACACCTTGGGTTTGCAAGTCGCCGAGTCCAGTGCCTGTGCTTCGAATTGTTCCATGAAGAAGTTGGCCACCACTGGACTGAGAGGACTACACATGGCGACGCCTTCCAGCTGTTCGTAGAAATCGCCATTCCACGTGAAATAGCTCGTGGTGAGACATGCATGGAAGAGCTTGCAACTTGCACCAAACGACGTCCTGGTCAGCTTTGATGTTGTTTCGTTATTTACGAAAGTGCCACTCAGTGGCTCCATTTTCCCGCAAGACATCAGAAAGCTCAAAATTTGTTACTCAAATCTTGCACAGTATCGCGATGTGGGAGTGTTGTCTCCGGGAAAACTGAATTAAATGTTTGACAAACTGAAACTGTGTATTTACCGCCAGCTTTGAACACTTGTTCGACTAAAAACACACGTTCTTCAATGGTTAGCATTTTAACAGCGACAAAAACGAAACAAACGAACAAAAGTTAAACGTTCACGTCAACACGTAACGACACACACCAACGATACTACTGACGCTGGCTGAGATAAACAAAACAGTGGAATGTTGGGAGAGTCCACTTGAAGGGAAGTAACCCAGGCAGGTGAACTATCATATGGCACGCGCCAGACGGCCAGTCTCAGCATCAGCCAGACAGTTCACACAGATACGTACAATGTGTGGACGAACATTGTTCTGTTGAAAAGTGGCAAAATGACACCATCGCACGAAAGGTAACACATCAGGACACAGGATGCCCCAGTTTATCCTGCAGACGCCCCTGCAGATATATCCATGTGCCACAGCCATGCGCTGAACACGATGGTCTTCCCTCTCGGTAGAATCACATGGCTGGCCGGCGCCGGTCTTCTCGCTGCCGTATACTTTCGTGTTTACCGCTGATTTAGAGTGGCTACATTCCTGTCAATTCTGACATTGCGATTAATAATGGAAGCAAGTCTAAAGAAAAATCAAGACACGATCATAGGATTTGTCGACCTGGAAAAAACGTTCGACAGTGTAAAATGGTGCAAGATGTTCGAAATTTTGAAAAAAGTGGGGGTAAGCTACAGGGAGAGACTGGTCATATACAATATGTACAACAGCCAAGAGGGAATAATTAGAGTGGACGACCAAGAACGAAGTGCTCGTATTAAAAAGGGTGTAAGACAAGGATGTTGCCTCTCGCCCCTACTGTTCAATCTGTACATCGAGGAAGCAATGGTGGAAATAAAAGAAAGGTTCAGGAGTGGAATTAAAATTCAAGGTGAAAAGATTTCAATGATACGTTTCGCTGATGACATTGCTATCCTGAGTAAAAGTGAAGAAGAATTACATGATCTGCTGAACGGAATGAACAGTCTGTTGAGTACAGAGTATGGATGCGGCTGGTCTTCAGCAGGTCGTGTGAAATCGAGGACACAAAATAATTTTAAACAGTCCGAATCATTCCGGCTCTTTCTACCGCAGCAGCTTAATCGACAAATGAGGGCTATTCCGAAAAAAAGTTCCTATGAAATGGAAACCTCTGTGACAATAAACAATATGTTCTATTTGCAACACTTGCCTCACCTTCCACCCGTCTCTCTACATAGTCACCGCTCCAACTTAGTCACTTGTCGTAGCGTTGTATCAACTTTCCAATATTCTCTTCATGGGAGCCATCCGCCTGTGCTTTATGCCAATCAACGGCTCGTTGCCTATGCCAAAACGTTGTCTTCATAGCCAGCAGCTCATGTGAGCGATCGGAACTCACCTTCCAAACAGCCCTCGTATGAAGAAGCGATGTAAATCGAAGACTGTCAAGTCAAATTTGTGTGCATGTGAATAAATGGAATATGCATTCTGTCATTCGCACTTCATCTGAAATTATTATGAACATTTTACCTTGTAATTGCCTCAAATATATGTGGATTCACATGCAAATGATCCAAAAATACTGAGGAAGCAAGGGCTGTTGCACTAGCGGCCCAAAAGAGAACACGAAATTGACGACAGGTAAAGGCTGGTAGTGATTCGTGCGGCTGTGAAAAGATCCATGCGCAAAGCATTCAACTACCGCCATCATACTTTAGCAAAGTATCTGGCCGAGAAAGCGACAAAATTTCGGTCCCGCTTCCATCCAGTCACTCGTTGACCAGTCTGGTATGGCAGTTGAAGACAGCATAACAAAACTGAAAGCTTCAGATTTCGCGTTTAAAAATTTTTCACGCATGAGAATCGTGCAAACATACCATCGTTTGAAACTTCCTGGCAGATTAAAACTGTGTGCCGGACCGAGACTCGAACATCTCCCAGGCTGTGGCTAAGCCATGTCTCCGCAATATCTTTTCTTTCAGCGAGTGCTAGACCTGCAGCGTTTGCAGGAGAGCTTCTGTAAAGTTTGAAAGGTAGGAGACGAGGTACTGGCAGAAGTAAAGCTGTGAGGACGGGGTGTGAGTCGTGCTTGGGTAGCTCAGATGATGTCGGCACGGTAGCTCAGCGTGTTCGGTCAGAGGGCTGCGTGCTCTCTGCAATAAAAAAAATCTGAGTCAAGGAATCAACGATCAACTTGAACGGATGTCTTGTGACGTCCGCCCACACCAAACGCAGCGAACTATACCGAAAAAAAAATATGGTAGAGCACTTGCCCCCGAAAGGCAAAGATCCTTTGTTCTAATCTCAGTCCGGCACTCAGTTTTAATCTGCCAGGAACTTTCATATCAGCGCACATTCCGCCGCAGAGTGAAAATCTCATTCTGGAAATACCGTCGTTTACTCATCGAACAGACCACCGTATGGACGACATAGTAATAAGCATCCCTGGAGTAGATAAACGTCCCAAAGATTTGAAAACAAATAGGATGGAATTTCAATTCGGTTTTGCAACGAGTACTCTGTGACATTGAGCCTTATTTAGCTTGCGTTTACCGTCAATCTGTCACACAGCGCAAAGCCCCAGGCGACTGGAAATAAGCACAAGTGACTCCTGTGTCTAAAGAAGGGTAAAAGAACGGACCCGCAAAATTACAGATCAATATCCATAACTTCAGTTTGCTGTAGAATCCTTGAACATATTCTCCAATTATAGAAAATTTTCTTGCGACCGAGACGCTCGACCACGAATCAGCTCGGTTTTAGGAAGCATAGCTCGTGCGAAACTCAACTTACCCTTTTAACATGTTATCTACTAACTAAGGGCGAATGGCAACAGGCAGATTCCATATTTCTAGATTTCCAGAAAGCACTTGACACAGTGCCTCACTACAGACTGTTAACGAAGGTATTAGCGTATGGAATAGGTTCCCAGATATGTGAGTGGCTCGAAAACTTGTTAAGTAGCAGAACCAAGTATATTGTCCTCGACGGCGTGTGTTCACACGAGACAATGCTGTCGTCAAGAGTACCCTCAGGTAACGTGAGAGAACCGCTATTATTTTCTATATACTTGCATGATCTGGCGAGCAGGGTGGCCATTAATCTGCGGCTGTTTGCTGATGATGCTATGGTGTAAGGGAAGTTGTCGAAGTTGATTGATTATAGGAAGATAATAGATGTCCCAGACAAAATTTCTAGTTGGTGTGGTGAATGGCAGCTAGCACTAAATGCAGAAAAAGTTAATGCGGATGAGGAGGTAAAACAAACCCTAATGTTCTGCATACAGCATTATTAGTGTCCTGCTTCATACAGTCACTTCGTTCAAATATCTGTGCGTAACGTTACAAAGCGATATGAAATGGAACGAACATCTCAGAATTGTGTAGGGAAGTCGAATTGTCGACTTCGCTTTAGAGGGAGAATTTTAGGAAAGTGTGGTTCATCTGTAAAGAAGACCGCATCTAGGACGCTAGTGCGATATATTCTTGAGTACTACTCAAGTGTTTACGATGCGTATAAAGTCAGATTAAAGGTAGACATTGATGCAATTCAGAGGCTGGTGCGAGATTTGTCACCGGTAGGTTCTAACACTCAGATGTTACGAAGATGCTTCAGGAAATGAAATGGGAATCCCTGGAGGGAATTCAGTCCGGAACCGCGCTGCTGCTACGGTCGCAGGTTCGAATCCTGCCTCGGGAATGGATGTGTGTGATGTCCATAGGTTAGTTGGGTTTAAGTAGTTCTAAGTCTAGGGGACTGATGACCTCAGATGTTAAGTCCCAAAGCGCTCAGAGCCATTTGAACTTGGAGGAAAGGCGACGATTTTTTTTTTCGGGGGTTATTATTAACACAATTTAGAAAATCGGAATCTGAACATGACTGCATAACGATTCTACTACCGCCAACATACATTTCGCGTAAGTACTACGAAGATAAGATACGATAAATCAGGGCGCATACAGAGGCATACAGACAGTTGTATTTCCCTCGCTCTGTTTGCGACTGGAACAGGAAAGGAAATAACTAATAGTGCCACAGGGTATCCTCTACCACATATCGTATGGGGGCTTGTGGATTATGTATGTGGTTATAGATGTAGATCAGACGTTGTAGTTTCAGTATGTAAATAATTGTACTACTCTTTGACTTAATAAATATTTTTATCATGTACGTAGTGTATTTCTCTTGCACTGTAAGTATGCTTACTTTACTGGATACGACAGTTCTGTTGCAATGAGACATTTATTTGTTCTGTTGGTGCTGATTTTGCCCTATATTTCAGCGGGCTGGGACAGGGTGGTACGCCATTGTAACAGTCAAAATATATGAACTTCAGGCTTCCAACATTTGATTGGTTCTTTATACCCTGTTATAACCTACATAGAGGTCTTGTTCGCTTGAGGTAAATTAAATATTTACCAGGGTTATCTGCCTTCTAAGAGGTTACACCAAAAATAAATATTACACATATGCAATTTAAAGCAAAGCATATATTTTTGTTAGAAGTTCGGAATCTCAAATGGAAGAGGAGGAAGATAGAACGTGAAAACGAAGAACAAACAGATTGTGTGTGGAGAAGGTTGATAATGCAGGGACAAACAAACACGCACTGTGTTTGCTCTGTCTGTGATCCACTGTTTGACCGGAAACTGGTCACTCTTAGCGACATTTCGCATTGTAGTCTGGCGCCCTTCACTTTGATTCACACATTTCTGAATGGTTGCGTACAGCATAACGACTGGCTGTTGGAAATCTTCCAGTATTTCTGCTTCACATCTATTCTTACAACTGTGTGACTTTCTATCTGATGATAATTCGACAGTCATCCAAAGAAATAAAGAATTTTCAAAATGTTCCACAGAATTCGTTGCGTAATTTCCACTGTGCACAAACTGCAGAAAGTACATGAGAAAATTCTTTATAATCAGAATCTGTTGTAGCTAACCACCAATACTGTAAAACATAGAAAGCCTTAATCGACAGAATATCATTGTTCTACACAGCTGTTGTGATTATGGTAGTCGCATATATGATCATGTCAATATTTGTCCACACAGAAAACTGGCAGAGCAGATTTACGTGGGTTGTACTCAATAAAGGAGTTCCTTTTATCATCCCAGACTAAACTGGCAGGAGAAAATCTCACGACGATAAACGACGATAGTTGCGATTTTGCCGCAGAAGACACTTGGGCGTATATTGCCAATGAATCATCGCGAGCAGACGAGAGGAAAACAAAAATACTGAGATGGTATACTGTTTAAGACACTGGACTCGAATTCGGGACGACAGCGGCTGAAATCCCGTCCAGCCATCCAGATGTAGGTTTCCTGTGGTTTCGCTAAATCACTTAAAGCGAATGCCAGGCTGGCTCCTTTGAAAGGGCATGACCAATTTTCTTCCCCATACTTTCCTAATACGAGTTCTCACCCTCCTGCTATCTTGTCGTCGATGGGACGTTACAACCAAATCTTCCTTCCTTCTCTTTTACGTCGGAGAGAAATGTTACTCCTGTTTGTATTGTAGCAGCGTCTTGGCAGTCACTTGAGTTATCAGTTGCTCGAAGAACAAGTGACACCACTCAGCTTGTAACAATACTTGTAACTATACTGTCAGCTACTCGTTTCATATCTGTCTTAATTTGGAACTAAAGACAAAAGTGTTGCCACAGTACTCAGGCCCACAATTTGTTTTGTCAGGTGATACATGTAAATATATACACGAGTGTGTAAAAAAAGAATCACTGTAATTTTTAATTTTCTGTTTTTTAGGATCCCTGGGATCGAATGAACCAAATCCAATTGGTCACTAAAAGAGCCACTACATAAATGTTGAAGGCTGATAAGAAAGTAAAAAAGCCGAAAAAGTAAGACTATGAAAACAAAAAATAAATGTATAAAAAGCTTAGCGGTTACTGTATATGCAACAAATTGTACATTACAGTGTAAGGCTAGAGTCTGCGAGGACCTCGTGAACAGAAGAAAGAAGTACACTGCAAGGGAGAGATTGAACTTAGATTTGAAAAATTAGTGTTTGTCCAAAAATTCTTGAGTTCTGCTAGAAGAGTGTTGAGACTTGCCAGGCAGTGCATACCTTTCTGTACCATGGTTAACGCAGCTTCATAAGGGTAAATAGTCATTCTGTCAAATGCTGGGTGTTACTAGCGTGTGAGTCCCTATTATTGATCACAGATCACGCTAGGGAGTAAATGTACAGGGACGTCAGAGTTTGAGGCTTTTGAACAAGGGTCTCCACACAGTTCGCAAACTGACGCCGCAATCGTTGTGACAGCTCTGTTTCGGGCTAAGAATATACGTTGTGAATTTGCAAGATATCTAGAAAATATCCCGTAGGATGTAACAGAGTGAAAACGTTCGTGTTGCAGCAATAGAGACGGTGGAAATTATTTTTACAGTGAAGATAACAGCTTTTAGTTTCCGCACAAGATCCTGAATATGCTACACGCAATGGATCTTTTCGACCTTTTCGGCTCTCTTCAGCACTCAGGCTTTAAAAGGTTTCATTTAATTGAGTGTTAATTAGTCACCATGTGACATTAAAATTTTGTTTCTGCATGAGTTCCGTGTCAAAAGCTAAGTGTATTGCCATTTGCTACCGATAAGGAAGAACAAGGTTTCTGTAAGCTGCTAGCTAATGTTATTCACTGCTTTATTTATGAAATCATTCACGTTGTATTTCACGTCCTTGTGGGAAACAGAACAATTGCAGCTCTCTCTGCCTCTCTCTCTCTCTCTCTCTCTCTTGTAGAGGGGACTTAGTAGGTAACACTTTGACAAGCAACCCATATAAAAGGTTTTAAAATACCGTGATCAGACACTTGTAACGGCATTTGAAAAACCTTTTCATATTTTTGAAACAATCACGGTCGATTAGTAGTCAATATGGCTCCAAATTAGAGGAACCCTTATACTGAAATGTAACCATTTGGCTGTTAAATAAATTTGAATAGCTCTGTTCACGGCACGCACACAGCGAAGACAATGAGCTCTGATACATGTGCTCCAAAGGATCTGTTCCACGTGACAGCCCTTCTGTTCGTTGCAAAAAAGTGTATGGGGGGCTCAAGCTTTCATCGACACGGTTTACAAACCCTAGTGCCCGTCGGCGGAGCACCACAGTAGCACCTCCTACTTGCGAAGGTACCAGTTTCTCGCAGCCATTGTTGTAGTCGGACGAAAATGTGTTACGTGAGGGACGCATCGGACCTGGGAAACGTCCTCGATATATGAGTTGTGTAGTCCTATCATTACATACAGTACCGTAAAGCAGGATTCAAATGGCTCTGAGCACTATGGGACTTAACATCTGAGGTCATCAGTCCCCTAGAACTTAGAACTATTTAAACCTAACTGACCTAAGGACATTACACACATCCATGCCTGAGGCAGGATTCGAACCTGCGACCGTAGCGGTCGCGCGGTTCCAGACTGTAGCGCCTAGAACCGCTCGGCCACACCGGCCGGCCGTAAAACAGGAGATTTTAAAGTGATCCGATCTTCGAACTTGAAAACAATACTTTGTCATGTATGTGTACCTCATGAAAACTTTATCTACTAAGTCCTCTCTACAAGTTCTGTAAGTCTGTAATAAGAATTATGTAACAGCCCTTATATATCGGATTCAGGATAGAATCCAGTGGCAAACCAGATTTTCAAGCACTCCACTCGGAATCAAATTTGCTCCCTGTTCGTTAGTACTGATGGATAACCTACTGTTTCCTGTTTTGTAGGTGCGAGATTAACAAGAATTCACCTTTTCCCTAATTGAGTCCGGAAGCGCGCTGCTGCTACGGTCGCAGGTTCGAATCCTGTCTCGGGCATGGATGTGTGTGATGTGCTTAGGTTAGTTAGGTTTAAGTAGTTCTAAGTCTAGGGGACTGATGACCTCAGATGTTAAGTCCCGTAGTACTCAGAGCCATTTGAACCAACTGCACCTAATTGAGTAGGGTTCGAACTTGTGAGAAACCGTAGCACGGTGCAGACAGTCACACGCTTGCGCCAAATCGAAGAGGATACCTACTGCTGCTAACTTAATATCTAACCCAGCAAATGCCTCACACAAAACAAAGATTTTGCATATTTTTTGTTTCTTTACTGATGACAAATCGCAATGTGACATCAAATTATGTGAACTAAATATTGTTAATTCTTTCTTGTACATTGTCGTCTTAAAAATCTCCGAAAAGGTATTCACCCGTAAGTGAGTACATTATCTCTTACTCCCTGCTTATGATGTGCTTTTACTAACGAATTTTTTAGTTTATCTGGAAACTGAGTACACTTATAAGGTAATTTTCACAAATGATTGAGTGTAAATTAATGCAGTTCCCATAAAACGCTTTGATTTACTCTTTTACCGGCTGCTCCTGTATTATCTAAGACGACATTTTTTTTACACGAGGGACTCTTTGGTTGTTTTGACCTGGGGTAATACGATAAAAAGAATATATTATATATTTTTGATTGCGGTGGCTCTGTGGTGTTTTGAGGCTTTCACGTTAATTTCCTTCTACACACTACGGTGTTCCCGGAATTCTGTCGCTTTGGTGCGCCCGTTGTTGTTCAAACGTGACTCTATTGGCTAACAGAGACCTCGAAAGTATACGACACAGCCTGCCCAGTCAAAACAAGACTCGAGCATCACTCTGAGGTCAGAGAGGAGAAAAAAAGGCAGCTTGTCCGTACGCTATAAATTAACTGGAAAAGGGAGCAGTGTATGTGCGAGGAGGCAAACACACTTGATTCTTAGTACACAAAGCGCCATCACGAAATTAGTAATTACATCGAGTGCGTGTTTTTCAATACGCACTCGCCGCTGTCCATTTAAGCGGGCAATAAAATGAGTTCCGATGGAAACGGCCGATATTGCGGCAGCCAATCCATTACGCGGCGACAGTTACTGTCCGGGCCGGGCTGAGTGATGGCGCCACCGACACACCGGCAGAGCGGGTCGCAGCCGAACGGCGCCGGCCGCCGCCGCCTAACGGAACGCTGCTTGTACTCCGTTTATCATAAGAACAATCCTCATGTAAACATTACGCTCCATATGCTTCCGCGTTTCCTATTACCTTATTCGATTTTAGTTCCCGCGGAGCTTCAACTGTATGTAGTCGATTTTAATAAAAGCATCGCGCGAGCGGTTCTAGGCGCATCAGTCTGGAACCGCGTGACCGCTACGGTCACAGGTTCGAATCCTGCCTCGGGCACGGATGTGTGTGATGTCCTTAGGTTAGGCAGGTTTAAGTAGTTGCCGCGCGGGATTAGCCGAGCGGTCTGGGGCGCTGCAGTCATGGACTGTGCGGCTGGTCCCGGCGGACGTTCGAGTCCTTCCTCGGGCATGGGTGTGTGTGTTTGTCCTTAGGATGATTTAGGTAAAGTAGTGTGTAAGCTTAGGGACTCATCACCTTAGCAGTTAAGTCCCATAAGATTTCACACGCATTTGAACATTTTTTTGGTTAAGTAGTTCTAAGTTCTCGAGGACTTATGACCTCAGGTATTAAGCCACATTGTGCTCAGAGCCATTTGAACCATGGGAAGGGAGTGAAACAGGTCTGTAGCATATCCCCGATGTTATTCAACCTGTGTATTGAGCAAGCAGTAAAAGAAACAACAAAAATTGGAGTAGGAATTAAAATCCATGGAGAAGAAATTAAAACGTTGAGGTTTGCCGATGACATAGTAATTCTGTCAGAAACGGCAAAGGACCTGGAAGAGCAGCTGAACGGAATGGACAGTGTCTTGAAAGAAGGATAGAAGATGTACATCAATAAGAGAAAAGCCAGGATAATGGAATGTAGTCGAATTAAATCAGGTGATGCTGAGGGAATCAGATTATGAAATCAGACACTTAAAGTAGTAGATGAGTTTTGCTATTTGGGGAGCAAAATAACTGATGATGGTCGAAGTAGAGAGGATATAAAAAGTAGACTGGTGATGGCAAGGAAAACGTTTCTGAAGAAGAGAAATTTGTTGACATCGAGTATAGATTTAAATGTCAGGAAGTCATTTCTGAAAGTATTTGTATGGAGTGTAGCCATGTATGGAAGTGACACATGGACGATAAATAGTTTAGACAAGAAGGGAATAGAAACTTTTGGAAGTGGTGCTACAGAAGAATTCTGAAGATTAGATGGATAGATTACGTAACTAATGAGGATGTACTGAACAGAATTGGGGAGAAGAGGAATTTATGGCACTACTTGACTAGAAGAAGGAATCTGTCGACAGGACACATTCTGAAACATAGAGGAATCATCAATTTAGCGTTGGAGGGAAGCGTGGAGGGTGAAAACCTTAGAGGGAGACCAAGAGATGAATATACTAAGAAGATTCAGAAGGATGTTGGTTGCTGTGGTACTCCGAAATGAAGAAGCTTGCACAGGTTAGGGTAGCATGGAGAGCTGCATCAAACCAGTGTCTGGACTGAAGACCACAAGAACAGCAACTGTTGAGAAGATGTTTTAATTTTTTAAGAAAAGTTTTTCTTCCTCAATTTTATAAACCAAATACTCTTTGTATGGAGGCCTCCTGACGGTAAATTATGTACATAACATTAGAAAAATTAAATTTGTTTTCAGCATAAATGAAAAGCATGGGCCTTTTTAAGGTCTTTCTTAACAAACCGGACGGCTCCCTAACTTTGACAAAATCCTGGCTTCGTCCTCGTATACATTAGCACGTGGTGATGGCGACGGCGCTCACTGACAGTACTCGTATCAAGGGAGGGTGAGTGCTGTGACAGGAAGGTGTTTCACAAAAGAACACGACGCCATTTTCATCGTACACTTGGGAAACACGAACGAGTGAGAACCACGAAATGACCGCTGCGTGGTTGTTGCGAAGCGGTTGGATGGGAATGGCGGCATAATTAGCGCCATTTTCTTCAGTACTCGCTTCACATATCTGTGAAAATGAAGTACAAACAAAACGTAAATTTCGTTTTCAGAAAGGCGTTTTAACAGAAAACGCCATATATGCTTTCACTCATCAAATATTAAATGTTCTGAATAACCGAACATGAACACCTGTAATTTTTTTGTGGTCTCTTTAAGGACCTTTGACTGAGTGAATCATGAAATTCTTCTAGATAAGCTTAAATATTGTGACATAAGTGGGAAAGTGCACAAATGGTTTAATTCATATTTAACTGGAAGGATGCAGAAGGTTGAAATTAACCGTGGGAAAGTGTACGAATGGTTTAATTCATATTTAACCGGAAGGACGCAGAAGGTTGAAATTAAAAGTACAGATACTCTGCAAAAATCAGCAGACTCCTCTAGCTGGGGAGGACTCAAGAATGGGGTAGCACAGGGTTCCGTTCTGGGTCCCTTATTGTTCTTATTATATATTAATGACTTACCACTGTGTAATGATGAAGTTGCAAAGCTAGTTCTTTTTGCTAATGATACAGGTATAGTAATCACGCCCAACAAACAAGAATTAGCTGAGGAAATTGTAAATAATGTCTTTCGGAAAATTATCGAGCGGTTCTCTGTATATGGACAGTCATTAAATTATGGGAAAACACACTGTACAGCAGAGTATATGGCATAACACCATTGATAAATATAGATTTTGAACAGAAGTCTGTTGCTAAGGCAGAATATTCAAAATATCTGTGTGTGTGTACACTTGTGAGAAATTCAACTTGAAGATATACAGTGATGATATGCTGGAACGTCTGAGTTTATCTACTTACGCTATTAGGCTTACTACAAATTTTGGTAATAAACATATCAATAAATTAGCCTTCGGTACCTGTTTACATGTACTGCTTTCATATGGCATTACGTTTTTGAGTAATTCATCATTAAGAGAAAAAGTATTCATTGCACAAAAGCGAGTAATCAGAATAGTAGCTGGAGCCCACCCGAGATCACCTTGCACACGTTTATTTAAGTAATTAGGGATTTTCACAGTTACTTCACAATGCATAGTATATTCACTTATGAAATTTGTTATTAATAATCCATTACAATTCAAAACCAAAGTCAAAGAGCACAGCTTCAACATTAGAAGAAAGGATGATCTTCACTATTTTGGGTTTAATCTGACTTCGGCACAGAAAGGGGTGAATTAGGCTGCCACAAAAGTCTTTGGTCTTTTACCAAATACCATTAAAACTCAGACAAATAGCCAATCACTATTCAACAACAAATTAAAAGAATTTCTGAATGACAGCTTCTACTCAGTAGATCATTTTTTAGATATGAAGTAGTAATTGTAAAAAAAGGAATTGTGTAAAGAAACCTTATGTTAAACTGACACGTTCCACATCATTATGACATGTCGTACTCATGATCTATGCAACAAGTATTAATGTAATGCAATATACCTAAGTATTAATTGTGTAATCGATGGATATTCGTGCATCAACATAACTTTGAGTTTTACAACTCACTGAATGGATAAAATACGGTGAATCCCCCTTTGTTTCTTTCAGCATCATTGAACTTTCATAACATTGTAAGAATCGTAATACACCTATCAGTAGCGCAGACCTTTCCACAGTTCACAGTCCACGTCTAGTGGTGATTAAATTCATAAAATAAAAATAATAGCGTGAAGCTGTTGAAATATTTCACAGTTCTACCGAAACGCCTCCAGTGCTGATGTTTTATTTTTAAACAGCCTGCCTGCTAGTTCATTTAATTCCTTTTTTTAATTGTGCGGTAATTTTTGATTTTTCTGTTTCCTGTTATTGGAGGAATGTAGAGAGAAGTTTTCTAGGTTTGTATGCACTCCACTTTCGATGATAGTCACAATGTAAGGCTTCATAAAAATTATGTATGTTAAAGAAAGACCATTAAATAATTAGAAATAGCCAATATGTCTCTTAGATCTGTATTGTTTTTATGAAAAAGAATCAAGACTTTTAAATCTTCATTCACGGTGAAAAACTACTCGACTGGATTTCACAGTGACTCAGGCGTGGACCTCCATCGTCATGCTGAATGTGTTTGCACAAAGAACGGAAAATCCCAGTTGTGGTTTCTGGGAGCCAAGCCAGCACCGTCTCTCTGCAGCTCCACAACTGTCTGTAAAAGACGTTATGAATTTGGTAACTACGAAATGATTTTAAAACAGGGTTTTGAGAAAGACTGACATTTTTCTTCAAAAAACGAGGATGACGTAATTTCTAGGCCTTGTTTCCTAAGAAAGGACGCACTCTTGACTGCTTAAACCATCCGTCATTGTCGAAGCAGGTGGGCAGAGTCAGTAGTTTTTAATTGTTCATAAATAATTACTGAAAATTTATTGGAATTTTATTTGTTTATTTATGAGGGTAGTATTTAGACAGATTTCGTCCACTGGGGTTCTGAGCTCGCATTATGCCACTTAAATGATGAGTTGTAGATCCACTGTACATATTGTCAGTATTTTATCAATGTGTCTTTCTTGTGTTTGTTTCGAAATAAGCTCTGAATAAATGTTTAATGTTATTTCTGAACCAGTAGACTCAGTGGGGATGAGGACAGTAAATTTTAATAGTGATAGCTTTAGTATTCTTTTATGTCCCACCTTGTATGGGTCCACTACGGTAGAAATGTCTACATTGGAGTTCACTAGAGAAGCACACGGCAGCTACTACCAATTTTGCGCCGTACACTTCCATACCAAAACCTTAAATCTGAGTAGCGAACGGAGTTTGATGGTTGATCCCCACTCTTCTTGAATGTGAATCCGTTATCTTAACTACTGCGCGAACTTTTTGGAGACGCCAACGTTGCTAGGCTGTTTGGGTTTACGAAGTCTTGGTTTGGCGTTACGGGTGTACACCATAAACACATAATCTGACTGAAAACCGACTTAAAGCTACCTACTGTATCTTCAGAAGTCATATTTCTATATTCTAACAAAACCAGAGTAATTATCTTCTCAGCAACTTTAACTACGAAACTTTTCTTTAGGAGATTTTGTTCTAATTGGCTCATATTAAAAAAAAAGTTTGAAGTTTTGATAAAATTTTATTTTAAATCAACTAAAAAATGAAGTGTGGCAATGGAAAATTAAAAAAAGATAAAAGTAAAAATAAAATAGAAGAGATGTAGAATACCCGACGAAGAGCGGCTCGTTTAATAATAGAACCGTTTACTCAGTGCGAGATATGCACAACAAACTCCACTGGAAGGCGTTACAAGAGAGGCGTTTGTGCATCACTAAGGATAATTTGAGAGCTTATGTTCCAAAAATAGTCGGGCGGCAGCCTATTACCTTCTCCAACAAGCGTCTCGCGAAATTATCACGAGCAAATCAGAGGAACTAGATGTGATAAAGAGGTTTACAGACGACCATTTTTCCCACTCACCATTTGTGAAGGAAATAGGAGAAAACGAAAAGATGGTGGTATCCTCCACCACAAACCAGACCTGGCTTACTTGTGGATTATAGATGTAATCATACATTCTTCTCGGGTTTTGAAGCCAGAGTATTTCCATCAGACGAAACATTCTTAAACATTATCCCGCAACAGGTCTTATAATTTTTATGGATATCACACAATCATATTTCAGAATTGCAGAATTGATACTTACGAGGGAGGGGGATAGTAAAAACAATTAATTGTTTCGTTTTGTGTACATACTACTTTTGAGCGGACATACTTCTACGTTGTCTTGCATCTTTTGAGTGGATACAGTTGTTCTTTGTTTTGTGTCTTTGTCATAATTAGTTTAAGGGTTGGCCGGATGCCGTCCCTGTCGCCCCCCCCCCCACTCCCTCCTTCCACCAAAGTATGTATACCTGCTATTTACTACGTGTATTATTACTCATGTGGAAGTGAGCGAAAGGTTTCTAAATGTCTATGAATAGTTGACTGAATCGAACTTGGTTACCAGTCAGTATTCACCTAGCGGTGTGTGGGAAACCGCCTAAAAATCACAGCCAGGTTGGGCGGCACACCCAC
Source organism: Schistocerca nitens (assembly GCF_023898315.1). Classification (NCBI taxonomy): domain Eukaryota; kingdom Metazoa; phylum Arthropoda; class Insecta; order Orthoptera; family Acrididae; genus Schistocerca; species Schistocerca nitens. The sequence continues at coordinate 926,685,448 of NC_064614.1, read as the reverse complement.
CCTCAGCGTTAATTCGCCGGGCGGATTCATCCGGGGACGACGCAATTCCCCATCCCAGGAACGACACTTTAACACACTCCTGTACAGGCCGTTAGTAAGTACATACACAGCTTTAATAGACGGTGATCCAGCTGCTCCTATCGACGTCGTCTTACGCAACCCGCAATGTTCCGTCAGATCTTCAAGATCCAGGCTCGAGATTTTCATAATCTCTCGCTCACTAAGTGCAAATTACTTTTCCTACAGAGAAAGGTTAACATAACATTTTTGTATGATATTTAATGTAATTCAATTTTTTAATGGCATACCTTATCGCTACATTCTGTAGTTTTCGAATTACACTACTGGCCATTAAAATTGCTACACCACAAAGATGACGTGTTACAGACGCGAAATTTAACCGACAGGGAGAAGATGCTGTGATATGCTAATGATTAGCTTTTCAGAGCGTTCACACAAGGTTGGCGCCTGTAGCAACACCTACAACGTGCTGACATGAGGAAAGTTTCCAACCGATTTCTCATACACAAACAGCAGTTGATCGGCGTTGTCTGGTGAAACGTTGTTGTGATGCCTCGTGTAAGGAGGAGAAATGCGTACCATCACGTTTCCGAATTTGATAAAGGTGCGATTGCAGCCTATCGCGATTGCTGTTTATCGTATCACGACATTGCTGCTCGCGTTGGTCGAGATCCAATGCAGAATATGCAATCGGTGGGTTCAGGAGGGTAATACGGAACGCCGTGCTGAATCCCAACGGCCTCGTATCACTAGCAGTCGAGATGACAGGCATCTTATCCGCATGGCTGTAACGGATTGTGCAGCCACGTCTCGATCCCTGAGTTAACAGATGTGGCGTTTGCAAGACGAAGCTATCTGCACGAACAGTTCGACGACGTCTGCAGCAACATGAACTATCACCTCGGAGACCATGGCTGCGGTTACCCTTGACGCTGCATCATAGAGAGGAGCGCCTGCGATGGTGTACTCAACGACGAACCTGGGTGCACGAATGGCAAAACGTCATTTTTTCGGATGAATCCAGGTTCTGTTTACAGCATCATGATTGTCTCATCCGTGTTTGGCGACATCGCGGTGAACGCACATTGGCGTATGGGGTGCCATTGGTTACACATCTCGGTCACCTCTTGTTCGCATTGACGGCACTTTAACCGTGGGCGTTACATTTCAGATGTGTTACGACCCGTGACTCTACCCTTCATTCGATCCTTGCGAAACCCTACATTCCAGCAGAATAATGCAAGACCGCATGTTGCAGGTCCTGTACGGGGCTTCCTGGACACAGAAAATGTTTGACTGCTGGCCTGGCCATCACATTCTCCAATTCTCTCACCATTTGGAAACGTCTGGTCAATGGTGGCCAGGCAACTGGCTTGCAACAGTACTCCAGTGACTACTCTTGATGAACTGTGGTATCGTGTTGAAGCTGCATGGGCAGTTGTACCTGTAGACGCCATCCAAGCTCTGTTTGACTCAATGCCCAGGCGTATCAAGACCGTTATTACGGCCAGAGATGGTTGTTCCGGGTACTGATTTCTCAGGATCTATGCACCCAAATTGCTTGAAAATGGAATCACATGTCAGTTCTTGTGTAGTATGTTTGTCCAGTGAATACCCGTTTATCATCTGCATTTCTTCTTGATGTAGCAATTTTAATGGCCAGTAGTGTATTCAAGATTAATGCAAGAAATTGACCTTCAAATGCAGCCCCACTCCCACAATCAGCCTCCACAGGTCGGATTTCTGTTTTGTTCATGGCACTCCCTCCTCCTAGCAGTGTACAAAAATTTGAGACTGCACGAATTATTTCCCACATTTGTCCTTTTTTTGTCTTCATTGACTGGCTTTATTACGCCGGTGGCTCAGCCGAGCACTTAGTAATTGTGCAAATGACGTTTTTCTGTATTTTATTGACAATGCTGTGAATTTCAACAGCTTAAACTAAACAATTACGTTCTTGTATTCGTCAGGCCTTTTGACTGCGAAACTAGTGTGCTTGTAAGTATTATGTTTCGATAGAATAATCAACGTAATTAGTTTTATCGTAACGTTTACAAAAGTCGTTACTCTTTCATTACCCTCAAGGGCACATTTAATTAATAATGTTAATGAAATAGGCGACTATGCTGGTGGTGTAATAGCCCAATCATAGAGACCAAGAAAGGTCGAATATCGAGAATAGTTCGTGTATTTGGAAATTTTCGTACAGTGGTGGGAAGAAGTGCCACGAACAACGTATTACAAATTCTGGTTTGTGAGGGATGAGTTGTGGGAGTAGAGGTGCGTTTGAAGGCCACTATTGTACATTTTTCGTAAATAACTAGAATACCTTTGCCTCCAGCGAAAACATACTCCAGAAGAAAATTGAAATGAATCAAATTTCCTGCTAAAAGGTCCTGTTCATTGTTCTTGTAAGGCTAATGGTTTGCACATAGAGAGAAAGAGAGAGAGAGAGAGAGAGAGAGAGAGAGAGAAAATACGTACATCACGCGCTTGCTTTTTGAAGGCTAGATATAACATTGCGGGCTGTTAAAAAGACATCTGTAGGGGCAACTGACTCACCTAGCATATCAAAAGAGGATAACCATTTCCATGTAGGCACTACGGCTGATCGCAATTTATGTACTACATGCGATCTTTGCTTCAGCTGATGTAGGATCGTATGGCGTTCCTATTTACCCGTAGTTGGCACTCATACATTAAAAAGGTTTCTGACTGCGATGACCTACGGAATATGAGTACGTGGGCACTATTCGGCTCTAATATCTATTTGTCCAAACGTGAATGAATGAGAGGTAGTTTACAATGTAAGTATATGTTGTGTACATGTGTGTAGCTAGTAAAATTATGGACTATCGGGGTTCATACAGTTTTTCGTTTTATGAATGATCCCCTCGCTTTTCGCTTCACGGTGTCTGCATGTACGGATTGAAGTAGTATGATTTACAGTTTTACTTCAGCTGTCTAAAGTTTCACGCTGGCGTAGTTTTTATTATTTAGGTAAAATTTATTACATGCGCACTGTGAGCCTTTGAAACATGTCTTCCGCTTTTTATTTAGATGACAGTTTAAAATATACGCAATGTGTTTAAAGTGGCATGTTCTTAGAAGTGTACACGAGTACGTTGGAGCAGAGGTGCAAAAATGGTTTTATTCAACAAACATTTACGGTTTGTCATTTTTTTGTTTTCTACCTTTACTTAGTCTGGTATCTTTCGGCTTTACAACTGAATGAAATGCAATTTGTTTTTTCCATACGCTTTTCGCTTCTTTTATTTATGAAGCATCTTCAGTGGCGAACTGCAGCGTTGTTAGTCCATATGTGTGGTCTGGAGATGTGTTTACTCGGTACCCACACTCCATCTGGAGGCCCACACACATTGACTAGCAACATTGGAAATCGCCCCTGGAAATGCTTCTTAAATAAAAGAGGCGAAACGCGTATGGCAAAGGAACAAATTGCCTTTCATTTAGTTGCAAGAATGGAACATACTTGCATGAATCCATGAATTTAAGGTTCCTTGCCTTACATTTACAAAAGTTACAATAGTATGGCCCAACGATATTTTATAACAGATATACAGATTTTAAATTGTATTTACGAACTCTCGAATCCTCTGTAAGAGTTTCTGTAAATATTCCAGTTTGAGTGAAATAGCTCTTTTAATCGAACTGTGGCTTTCATTACAGAGATTGGTCATTCTACGGTGTTTGCTGTCGCAGGGGAGGGGCGGGACAAGCAAAGCGTCCTTGAAGTAGCTGGCCTGCTGGAAACGTCCAGGATTCCGGTGTAAGAGGCTGGAGTGGAGCTTCTGGGAAGCACCGTCCGTCCCCCAGCCGGAGAGCGCTGGCGGCGTCCCGGCGAGTCACGTCTGATTTGCAGCGGACCGGGGTGTGAACACGGCCAGCGACGGCAAATATTTGACGCGACGACACGGGAAGACACGACACGGAAAACATTTGCCTCCTTCATTTGTGAGCTCCTACCCGAAGGACAGCTGGCACCGCGATTTTAGTCAACAAGTCAAGGCTTGCACCAGCCCGCTCCTCTCGTGTTTCACACATGAAATATCAAAATGCTGCTTTACGTTTTCACTGGTAGGTTGACGAAACATTATTGATGACTGACATTAGCATATCTTTATTCGAGACGTTCCAGGTTTTCACATGTACTTCACTCCAAATTAAAGGAAAATGTGTTGATGAATAGGAAAAAATCATATAATTTTCGAATATAGTATGCCGTTGTGTGCTGCTTGACGAAGTCTCATCGTTTAACGGTCTGTTTGTGACGTTGCGGAGCGACATGAAATGGAACGAGCACCTGAGTGCGTAAGGTTACTGGCTTATTTTTTGGTACTCAGTGAAAGTAATGTGAGCTCTTTCTATTCGATGTATCACACTTTTTATTTGTACGCTGGATATTTTCCAACAGATGGCCTTAATAGTCGATATGTTATGACACAGAGGTTCAAAGTGCTAGCAGTGTGCTCTTTGGTTGTCAGTATCATTGTCGTTGGCATTAGCATTTAGTGAGAAGTAAGTAGCAGTGTTGGTGTTGATTACTCTTCTGAGCGGTCAGCACATAGAGAGGCAAATTCAGAGTATGTTGTTTTTTGGAGATAAAGACTGATTTGAGAAGTGCGCAGATTTTCAAGTAATGTCGATACATTGCTTCATCGCGTGTAATTTATCGTGTGTTTGACAAAGATAATTACTTAGAAATTTTCTATTTATTGGTTTGCGTCAGTTAGTTTGATTGCCGAGACGAGTTTAAGCATAATTGTCTGTTCACATGGCTTGCACTCAGAGCTGCGGTTGCACCCCTCCTTTACCATTGCACTAACATATGACACAGTAATAATTCTTGAAAAGGAGAGATTTTTATAAAGATTGTTGTTATTCTCATGGAATGAATTTCATTATTCGCAATACAGTTTTTGAATGTTAGTCTCTTTTCAGTCATTTAATAACTCTCTTCACGACTGTATTATGTTCTAATTGTGTGTCGCCGCATTGCACTAGAGGAACACAGTAGCTCAAAGCAATGTATGATGGCCAGAATGAGATTTTCACTCTGCAACGGAGTGTGCGTTGATACGAAACTTCCTGGCAGATTAAAACTGTCTGCCGGACCGAGACTCGAACTCGGGACCTTTGCCTTTCGCAGGCAAGTGCTCTACCAACTGAGCTACCCAAGCACGACTCACGCCTCGTCCTCACAGCTTTACTTCTGCCAGTACCTCGCCTCCTACCTTTCAAACTTTACAGAAGCTCTCCTGCGAACCTTGCAGAACTAACACTCCTGAAAGAAAGGATATTGCGGAGACATGGCTTAGCCACAGCCTACGGGATGTTTCCAGAATGAGATTTTCACTCTGCAGCGGAGTGTGAGCTGTTATGAAACTTCCTGGCAGATTAAAACTGTGTGCCGGACCGAGACTCGAACTCGGGACTTTTGCCTTTCGCAGGCAAGTGCTCTACCACTTGCCTGAAAAAGGCAAAGGTCCCGAGTTCGAGTCTCGGTCCGGCACACAGTTTTAATCTGCCAGGAAGTTTCAATGTATGATGGGTTCAGCATAGCTGTTTTTCCTTGCATTGCGTTTGTCCAAGGCTTTTTATTTTCGTTAGTTGGTTTGGTCCTGCGCTGTATTTGTTTTCACCATTTTAGAGTAGTACCAAGTTTCCGTAGCCACAAGGTAATTCGTCAGACTTTGTTAGTGCCTTTTTAACATTATTTTCCTTAGTTGGTTTGCTACTGCGCTGCATTTGTTTTCACCATTTTGGAGTAGTACCGTGTTTCCGTAGCCACAAGATAATCTCAGGATCTATGCACCCAAATTGCGTGTAAATGTAATCACATGTCAGTTCTAGTCTAATATATTTGTCCAATGAATACCCATCATCTGCATTCTTTTTGGTTTAGCAATTTTAATGGCCAGTAGTGTAGGTAGATAACGTGAATGCGTCATGCGGCAAAGAAACGAATGGGACTGTACATATTCCTCTGGGTAACGCTCACAGGCTGGCGCATTTCCGAACTGTTCCAGCTTTTTGTAAAGTGAGGTTTACTTGACGTCACCTTTCGTTTCCAACATCAGCATAAATGAAGTTTTACTGTCTGCAGCTGCAAGCAGCACAATGCTGCATGCGCTCTTGTAATTCAAAAACAAGCTCCCACTTTGTTCTGGAGCCAATATTTCTGTGTGTTTGCCGTCGACACTGCTTAAACAATGAGAATAATTCCGCCTAGACTGAAACAGGTCAGCAATAGCTCTCGAGTCAGTTTCTGATTTTGGCAGTTGTATCAAAAATAATTATCCTTGTTTAGTACATATAGGTAACATTACGAAGTCAGTGTGAAATATCTGTTCAGTGTGTATGTATCTGGTGATCATATTTGACTATTGAACTATGAGAGTAAATAATGATAACAATGAATTTCTTTTTTCAGGACAGTTGTAACACAGAATATGAAAACCTTAAATACGAGGGACCACAAGCAGCGAGGCAGCATAGTTTAAAACGCAGACTCTCTCAAATAAATGTTTAACAGAAAAGCAGAATGAAATCGCTTGCTTCATTCAGAGACGAATACACACTTTTTGGTGAACTAACATCAAACAAACTGGCGAATTGCAGCCACCCAAAATTGGAGATATCTCTTGCCCGGCACAACATAGTATTCTACACAGCGCTACACTTCGTTTGGAAAAGTTCTAAGCATGCACTGTACACAAACTTCTTTTCCTGCTCCACGACTAGCGAGTGCAAAAGGTGAGGAAGTTATTGCAGTTATGCTTCCTCACCAGAATCTGATCGAAATAATGAAAACATCGATCATAGTGCCGCTGAGAATATTTGTACCTACCTTAATAGTCTGAATGACTTGCAATACTGTTAAATAGTTTATAAGCTTTTTCCACTTGATTAATTAATAATTATATATAAATTTTTGTTCCTTAACTAAATGTCTCTTTTTTCTGTCTTTACCATGCTCCATTTATATGTTACGCTCGTTCCATAAGCATAAACGTTTATCTGTAATTAGTTTGTCAACATTTATATATACCTTCACGAACCCTTTCAAAGACTGTATCGTGGCTTCACACACTTCAAGATCGTTGTCATACAGCTTGCTTCGAGATCCTAAACGTGTACAATAGGCTTACGAATGGTTCTCCACTTCCCAGATAACCCAGTGTTATTGCCAATCTGCGAAAAAGATGGAATGTTTTGTATAAATATGTTTTCCTTTTTCTTCAGTTTTCCTCCAAACGCTGAAGCAGAACTTCAAAGCCACTTGGACTCAAACGGGTGAAGTTTCGGAAATCCATTCTGTCTTCTACTTTCAAAATCGAAACTAAATTACAGCCTTAACGATGCTGTCTTCTACTTTCAAAATCGAAACTAAATTACAGCCTTCACGATACCTGCAAACATTTCACGTTTCCACCAGTTTCTCCCCTGCAGATTTCTTCCACTACCGATTATCATCATTGCATAAGCCACAATTCTAATGCGGTCTGCCATATTTAGTAAATGAACTGAAACAAAGCAGCCAAGGGTGTACAAGCGGCAAGGTCTGTAGACTTTTACACACATCCAAAAAGTTTGCCTCACCCCGATTATGTGAGTTCCAGAACCTGTACAGAAAATTGGAACAGAGATCAACGTAAACATCATTTCCGCCCATTTGTTTGCTCATGAGAACCACACATTGCATGTTGTACCGCCATACCGAGAGACCTTCGGAGGTGGTGGTCCAGATTGCTGTACACACCGGTACCTCTAATACCCAGTAGCACGTCCTCTTGCATGCCTGTATTCGTTGTGGCATACTATCCACAAGCTCATCAAGACACTGTTGGTCCAGATTGTACCACTCCTCAACGGCGATTCCGCGTAGATCCTTCAGACTAGTTGGTGGGTCACGTCGTCGATAAACAGCCCTTTCCAATCTATCCCAGGCATATTCGATACGGTTCATGTCTGGGAAATATGCTGACCACTCTAGTCGAACGATGTCGTTATTCTGAAGGATGTGCACGATGGGAGCTCGAATTGTTCTCCATGAAGGCGAATGCCTCGCCAATATCTGCCGATAGGGTTGCACTATCGGTCGGAGGATGGCATTCACGTATCGTACAGCCGTTACGGCGCCTCCCATGACTACCAGCGCCATACGTCGTCCTCACACTGTCTGGTTGAAGGCGTATGCGACACTCATCGGTGAAGAGAACGTGATGCTAATCCTGATCGGTCTGTTCGGCATGTTGTTGGGCCCGTCTGTACCGCGCTGCATGGAGTCGGGGTTGCGAAGATGGACCTCACCATGGACATCGGGAGTGAAGTTGCGTATCATGCAGCCTTTTGCGCACAGTTTGAGTCGTCACACGACGTCCTGTGGCTGCATGGAAAACATTATCCAACATGGCGGCGTTGCTGTCAGGGTTCCTCCGAGCCATAATCCGTAGGTAGCGGTCATCCACTGCAGTAGTAGTCCTTGGGTGACCTATTTGAGGCATGTCATTGACAGTTCCTGTCTCTCTGTATCTCCTCCATGTCCGAACAGCATCACTTTGGTTTACTCTGAGACGCCTGGACACTTCCCTTGTTAAGAGCCCTTCCTGGCACAAAGTAAGAATGCGGATGCCATCGAACCGCAGTATTGACCATCTAGGCATGGTTGAACTACAGACGACACGAACCGTGTACCTCCTTCTTGGTGGAATGAGTAGAACTGATCGGCTGTCGGACCCCTCCGTCTAATAGGCGCTGCTCATGCATGGTTATTTACGTCTTTGGGCGGGTTTAGTGACATCTCTGAAGAGTCAAAGGGACTGTGTCTGTGAAACAGTATCCACAGTCAACATCTATCTTCAGGAGTTCTGGGAACCGGGGTGACGCAAAACTTTTTTTATGTGTGTATATACGTTGTCTACTATTTGTCTATAGGCAGTCCCTCATTATTGTCTATAGATGATTGTGTGCTCAAGGGGGTACTTCTCTTGAGGAATCAGGCGTCGTGAGGTAGCATATAGACAGTCTTTCTCTCCTCGCTCTATTTGTAGATGGAACGGGAGTGGGAATAACCAGTTGTGGTTCAAGATATACTCCGCAATGCATTGGATTTTGGAGTAGATATGTAGATCTAGCTATAGATCACACGCCGTTTGCTGCAAGGAGAGCATGGTTAGGCAAGGTGTTGGCAACGAATATCACCCAAAACTTACAACAGTAAAGCGTCGCGTTTTGATGTGAATTCACGGGATTTTACGGTGTATTAAACAGTCAATCACAGTAAGCTGAACCAGACCCGAGTCGATTCCACTCGGCGAATTAAAGACTGCTAGTGTGCTACAGCAGCCAATCCGAGTGTGGTTTTAGGCGGTTTTCCACGCTCCTTTAGGCAAATGCTGGGCTGGTCACCAATAATTGCCTCAGGAATTACTGCCTACAAACGTGCAAATTATGAAAAAGCACAGAACAACGTTTATAAGATTCATGGGCAGATGATGCATCGACTTCTTTCCTTTAATCTAACTGACGACCTCGGCGACAGAAGGGGCATAAACTATGTTACTAAAAACTACTTAGAAAGAGGCTGAATAATCGATCGAATTTCGTGGTGGTAGCAGTCGGGACTAAATTCTTCTTTCGAATCGCTACAGCGCGCAGATTCGCAGTTTGGGGAGGAGGGTGGAGGGTACTTGGTGCTAGGAACTTCGAGTAAAAAGTTTTTGGTTTAGCCTGGACCAGCGGCCATTTGTGTAGCCATTCGAAACATCTGTCTTAAAGTAGCTATGTTACTGTATATTAAGCAAGGTTTGAACGACGAACCGAAGCTGTCAGCCAGGCAAATTGTGCGAAACTATTAATTAAATTTGCTAAGGATTTTACTTGGGCTGAAATTAATGTCACCATTTATACGTCCACCGTTCGGTTTTTACGTGCAAAAACAGTCGCCATCATTCGGATTTTACACGCAAAAACAGTGACCCGGTGTGGAGCGAGACTGGTGGTTCACATCTGGTCCACTGGTGTATCGGATCTTGGTCTAATGTAAATTTTAACGCTATGAACAAAATCTTGCTTTGTTTGAATTTTACGTGAAAAAAAACGCGTTTTTATGGAAGGCTTCAGAAGTGTGTCACTTCTATACTTTAAACTTTTACGAATTGGTTCGAACTTTGCACGAAGGCAGATAAATAGATAAAGTCAAAAGGAACTTTTTTTACTCAATAATCTTCATCCGTTATCGAGGTACGACGAGGTCAACCTAAACGTAGCACGTAAAATTCGTTCCGACGTGTGTTGAGGGCGCGGAAACAGTTTAAAGTGAATCAAATAAATAAAACTGCATTATGAAGATAAAATTGGAAAGTCGTTTTCAAAAAAACTAGCCTCATTCGGATACTGTGTGCAAAAACAAGTTTTTTTGTGACTTTTTTACGTACTTAATTCTATGTTTCAGACATGTGCGAATCAGTTCAACTTTTGTAAGAAGGTAGACAGATACTTCTGATTTCCTGTCCTCCTGTTTTTTTGTGAAAGCTTCATCCGTTGCCACTATATAAGTAACATATTTGCAGGACAATAAAACACCTATACGTGATCAGTTGTCCCCGAATCAACAAAAATGCACATCGATTGCCAAGCTACGGCGGCCTAATGTCAAAATCATGGTGGAGTAAAATGGTTCAAATGGCTCAGAGCACTATGGGACTCAACTGCTGTGGTCATCAGTCCCCTAGAACTTAGAACTACTTAAACCTAACTAACCTAAGGACATCACACACATCCATGCCCGAGGCAGGATTCGAACCTGCGACCGTAGCAGTCGCACGGTTCCGGACTGCGCGCCTAGAACCGCGAGACCACCGCGGCCGGCGGTGGAGTAAAAATTGGGAAACAGAATGAAAAGTGCTCCTATCACAGCACAAAGAAGGCGAATATGCTCTGGGCAGATTTAGGGGTGTGAACAAAGGGAACTAGCTTTTTGACTTATCTAACAGCTTCAAGGACATTTAAATCAGAACATTTTGACGTGTTCGTTCTTTTTTACGAGTTAACCCTACTTCCCCAGCTAAAGCTCCTGATGCTACGCTGAAAACCTAGAAGATTCGCCAGCCATAGTAAATAATAGGTGATATTATATGGCTGAAGAGCATACATGTAAGAGCTAAAAAGTTTTCTGGAGGGATAAATTTCTGGGGTTGGATTTGTTCCTAATGGGATGCTGAAACAATTTTTTTGGTGTCTTGATGTGGGGGGAAGGGATGATTTTTTCCCGAGGGGACCATTTCTTCCCCAAACCCACGCCACATTATTTGTATGGTGCGGGGTATAAGAACAAACACACAAAAAATTATGTGCTTCTAGGGAGTGGGAAGCATCTACAATAGGAAGTATCCTATAGTGTGGATGCATCTACAACAGAAAGTATCTCAGAGTGGGGATGTATGCATTCCAAACTTTAATGACACGTTGTATCGAATTGCACTACGGGACAAATTCCATGTTGAATAATAGGATGGTTTGTGTCGTGCTATACGACATGACATCATAGATCACGTTATTTCGCTTGATACGATGCATGATATTGTATGACATGGGTATTAATATTAACAAGTAAAAAAGCGCGATTACGTCAAGGAAATTGATTTACATGTCTTTGAAGCTGCCAGATAAATCGAAAAGCTAGTTCCCTTCTCTTACATCCCTAATTCTGCCCATGCCCAGATTCTCCTTTTTTATGCTATGGCAGGAATATTTCTCATTCTGTAATATTGTGGCTAATTTGCTTCTGCCCAATTACAGCAGGAGCGAATGACTGTTGTTTCATGCCTTTTACACGCCCAGGATTTTTAGTCGACGAGAAAGAATACACCACATAAAAACTAACAAATAATATCATCTATTTATCTATTTAGCTTTACACTTGATTGTTACGCAGAGCAGAAACCAGAAGTACTATACTGCGTAACTATTTTTGGAGCAAAATGAGGAAAACGTGTATTATCGAATCAGAATCATAAACAGACAGATGTATCATTTATATAAAAGAACTCCAACACACGCCAGTTTATGATTAACAATAATTAAAGAAGTAGAAAAAACGGTTAAAATAATAGATTGTTAACAACAGGCATAGAAGGTAAACATAAATCAGTGTTTTCACGTATTTCTTTCTTCGCCGGTTTTGAGGAGATCCTCCTCATTCATTACGTTATCAGTTCACCTAATTTTCAAGCTGCTCTGGAACATTAGGTCTCAAGCACTTCGATTCTCTTCTTTTCCAGTTTTCCCACAGTGAATGACCCACTGTGCTGCAGACATACATTCTTAGAACTGTGTCCCTCAAGTTAAAGCCAATATTTGTTACCAGCAGACTTCTTTTGGTCAGGAATACTCGCTTTGCCTCTGCTAGTCTACTTTTTATGTCTTCTTTGCTTCGTCCGTGTGACGTTGTTTTGCTACCAAGGCAGCAGATTTCCTTCATTCATTTCAGTCTTCTGTTATTATTTATCATCCATCTTTACATGTTGAGCTACCCGGACGATTCTCTGATACAGTCTTTTCGTCGTAGTCTCCGTCGACTGTAAAAATTATTATTTATGTGCGCTGTTGCAATTTCGGTCTTATGGCTCTTATCAAGTGGTATGCTGCAAAGACAAGAATAGTGATTTGGTATAATTTATGTTGCAATTTTCAACATCGGTACAGTATACGTAATACTTACGTAAGTGGTTTGCTCGATGTACGTAACATCGCGCTCTGTTAATGCTTCCGTATTCTTTTATATAAAAGGCTCAACATACAAATGATACGACGACGTGTATAGATGGCCCATGATTGTTAGATATGAAGTGTGCTAAAAAACACTCTTTTGCAGTAGACTATTTGCTAATGGCCACTAGGCCGTAATTTCGACGGCGAAAATAAATAATAAAGTCAGGAGCAACCATGAAATGTTTTAAAAGCTTTTTTGCGCTGGTTTGTTACCGATTGTGATGAGAATATTTGAATAGTTGAAAATAAATCACCTTGAACTTTTCTGTTCACTACGAATCCTACTATTTTCCGCTGTTGTAGATATTACCCTATAGTCTCCTGACCAGAAATCATTATCTTCCTTCCATTTCGCTTCACTGGTCGTACACTATATCTAGACTAAGCCTCTGCGCTTCCCTTTTTAAATAGTCCCGCTTTCCTATCACATATATTCTGACATTTTTCACTGGGAATTGTAAAACGTTATCCCTTCAATCTTTTTCTCACGGTTATCTCCAACCGATCAGTTCCCTGCCGGAAATCCGAATGTGCAACTAATCCAGTATCCTTAGTTAATGCAAGATTATCATGACACTTTTTTTCATTTTCATGCTACTTGTCTTGTCGATACACATTGTTTATCTTTAAAGCAATGGTTTCCATTACCTTCTGCATTCTCATGCCGTTGATCATCGCTGGTTCTTTCACCTTGTAGAGGCAGGGCAAGGGCAAGAGGGTGCCCTGAATCTCTGTCCACTCGTCCACGTTCTGTGATAAGACCATGGGCAGCGTGATTCCTTATGCCGGAAATCTTTGACCACCATGGCTGATAGTTTTTATTCTAAATTTAAGCAGTGGCTCTGATCGAACTGGGACCCGTGACGTTTTGATAAGCTGTTAAGAACTCTACTCGCAGATCGCGGTGATCCCATAATACACTGCATTTTTAATTCTGCGAAATATCAAAACAATTCTACAGTGGTGATGACATGAAATATTTCTGACTGGTTGATACTCGAGATCTCCAGATGATTAGTTTCAACACGAAAATGGCCCTACTAGATGTGATATTACCTTCTAACTGACTTACACAGTCATAGGGGCACCTAAACATTGCGAACGAGAACGCCACTTGGCGTTCTTCTCACATATAAATACGTGCAAGAGATAAAAGAAGCGATAAGTTATCCAGAAAAACGTAGAATGACCCGGGGTTGAGCACACAGCCTTAAGATTTGTAATATGAGATTTTCGCATTCAGACACCGTTTAACACCGTAACTGCATTATCCATCGATATTGCAGGATCTGCAAGCAGTCTGTCTCCGGACTAGACAGACTGGACCTGCACCCGGTGTTACGGTCTGGGGTGCGATTTCGTATGACAACAGAAGCACTCATGTGGTTATCCAACGTATGCTAACTGCAGAATTGTACGTCACTCTGGTGATTCGACCTGTTCTGCTGCTATTCGTGAACAGCATTCCAGGGGTGTTTTCAAACAGGATAATACTCGCCCACATAGCGTTGTTGTAACCAAACGCACTCTGCAGAGTGTCGACATATTGCCTTGACATGCTCGATCAGCAGATCTGTCTCCAATCGAGCACGTGTGGGACATCATCGGACGACAACTCCAACGCTTCCAAAAACAGCACTAACCGTCCCTGTATTGACCGGTCACGTGCAACAGGCATGGAACTCCTACCCCAAAGTGACATCCGACATCTGTACAACAAAAATCACGCACGTTTGCATGCTTGCATTCTACATTCTGGTGGCTACATCGGTTATTAATGTACCAGCAATTCACATCTGCAGTTCTTATCTCGTACTTACATTAACTTATGATCTCGAAATGTTAATCACTTTAATACGAGGTGCGGCTAGAAAAAAACCGGACTGATGCTGGAAAAAACATTTATTTACAATTATTTACAATTTCATGTTATCTCCTTCAATGTACTCTCCTCCTCGGTCTCTACACCGCTCCATACGAATTTTCCACTGTTCATAGCAATGCTGCAGATCATTTTCGGTAAGTCCATACATTACTTCCGTCGCTTTTTCTTTTACTGCTTCAACAGTCTCAAATCTAGTTCCTTTCAAAGCTGACTTGACTTTAGGGAAAAGAAAAAAGTCACAGGGGGCCAAATCGGGTGAGTAGGGTGGATGATCTAAGATGGGAATGTTGTGTTTTGCCAAAAACGTCTGCACTGACAACGCACTGTGAGCTGGGGCATTGTCTTGGTGACGGATCCATGACTTTTTTCTCCACAAATCGTTCCGTTTTCTCCGTACTCGCTCACGTAGGGTAGCCAAGACGCTTATGTAGTAATGCTGATTCACTGTTTGTCCCTCTGGTACCCAATCAATGTGCACAATCCCTTTGATGTCAAGAAAAAACTATCATCATTGCCTTGAATTTCGATTTTGATATTCGTGCTTTTTTTTGTCGTGGAGAACCAGGAGTTTTCCAATGCATCGATTGGCGTTTAGTCTCGGGATCGTAAGTAAAAAACCACGATTCATCGCAAGTAATAACATTTTGTAAGAAGGTGGGATCACTTTCAATGTTTTCCAGGATGTCAGAACAAATCATTCTTCGGCGTTCCTTCTGTTCAATTGTGAGACACTTTGGAACCAATTTTGAACACACTTTGTTCATGTTGAAACTTTCATGAAGAATCTGCCTAACACTTTCCTTGTCAACTCCTGTTAACTCAGACACTGCTCTGATTGTTAAACGGCGATCTTGTCGAACAAGTTTACCGATTTTTTCAATGTTTGCATCAGTTTTTGCTGACAATGGTCTGCCAGTGCGAGTGTCATCACTGGTGTCTTCGCGGCCATCTTTAAATCGTTTAAACCACTCAAACACTTGTGTTCGCGATAAACAATCATCGCCGTACACTTGTTGTAACATTACAAACGTTTCACTTGCAGATTTTCCTAGTTTGAAACAAAATTTGATGTTAACACGCTGTTCTTTCTGTGCACTCAACATTTACCGACGCACAGACAAAACGTCAACTACTTAAAACAGACGCCACGGGCAGACTGAGTGCAGGAGGCAGATGAAACTCGAGCAGTAGGCGGAGCGAGAGTCACGTGACAGGCCACGCGACTTTCAGCCTTATTGCATTCGTTTTATTGTTTCACCAGTACTAGTCCGGTTTTTTTCTAGCCACACATCGTATGTTACCTAGACAAATGTATTCCGGAAATCTCATTACTCTACGTAAACTATTTTTTGGTGCTGCGATTTTTTTCCGCCACTGTATTTCACCGTCTTACTGCGTAATTGAGGTCGACATGATCAGAATTCCATTCCACCAGCTATCACCAGCTGGAGACGTAAGACCTGAAGGAAAAATCGCTCGCAAGTGTGCAGCGGTTGCGTATTCGAGGCCAGCGCAAACAAAAGAGCGCGCGTGCGCCATTGCTCATTAGCCGCCGGCCTTGAATAATAATAACAGGAGCGTATCAAACGGAATAAACTGGCGCGCCAGCGGTCAACACGCGCCAAATTTATGAGGAGGCGCGTGTTTATCTGGCCCTGTGTCAGCGCCGCCTAATGAATGGCGCTGCAATACATCAACTCGAATCGCCCGCGCATTGCAGCTTTTCTGGTATTACAGTCGACTAATTCATCGACTCCCGCTGGCTCCCTTTTTTCGGGGTTTCCCTTTTGTTTTGGCAGTGCAGTCAAGTTCCGTTTTTCCGTAAAATACGATTCCAAGTCGTGACAGTAACGAATGTCCTTTCTCGCTGCTGAGCTGACAGTCGGCACTGCTCTATCGCGACTGCGTTCTGCACCTTTAAATCAACGTTTCCCCACTGTTCGCCGACATTTTGCTAATGTTCTGCTGTTCAGCTTTCCATATAATTTATCTGTATATGAAATACTGAATATTCTTTTTCAAAAACTTTCTCTTTGTTTAACATGTCCTTTAGGTATCGTAATCAGCTGCTGAGCTACGCTAACTGTCGGCTGGCCCTGTACTGCACTTGCGAACAGTGTTGTGAAACAGAACTATATTCTTGTTTAAATGCTGAATTTAAAATAATGAAAACGAATGAAACTAAATCCCAAGAGAAACTAACTGTGTCCTCAGTGAAAAATATTTAACTGAAACGCAATACTGAAATAAAGTTATTAAAGTTACGTAACATGAAGTACAATGTCCGACTTGAAATATCCACAAAATAAAATACTGCTCAACTCGGAAGAAAATAACTGTATGATACTATCTTCACTATTCACCGTAAATTAACCTGCTTACTAAGCACAACACTTGAAACTACTGTGTGCTCACAGTAATTCAAAGAAAGATCGGCCCTGAAAAGAAAAGTAACTTTGTCTGATGTACTGACGCTCTCGAAAGCAAATTAAAGTCAACAAATGCAGGGGCTACAAAAAATGGCTCTGAGCACTATGGGACTTTAATTCTGTGGTCATCAGTCCCTTAGAACTTAGAACTACTTAAAACTAACTAACCTAAGGACATCACACACATCCATGCCCGAGGCAGGATTCGAACCAGCGACCGTAGCGGCCGCGCAGTTCCATATTGTAACGCCTAGAACCGCTCGGCCACTCCGACCGGCTCAGGAGCTACAGAAAATAATCAACTCATTACCAAATTTTTCTTTGCTTGTCATAAACAATATGTGGCTGCGTGCAATGCCCACTCACCAAAATATGGGCGAGGGTTTTACTTTAGTCAAAAGCGTTCATGGAAAACGAAATTGTGATTGTTATCAGAAAAGGTTGTACAACATCAGAAGACTCTAACAATTACCAAATTCACTCATTACTAAAATTCCAGACTTTTAAACCAATTGCATTATTTGTGACATCATGAAAACAAAGAGATCAAATTAACACCAATCACGAACGTTATTAATCTTAGAAACAAAGTTTTCCTTCAGTTAATAGTTCTGACAAACAAACATTCCATTCTTGCGCATTCGTTGGTTACGTTCCAAAAACCTTCTCTATCAGTTTAATGGACAAAATAGCTTTATAAACAAGTTTTCATCTCCATAACAAAGTATTCCAGATAATTTCCACCAGATTCAAAAATATCATATCTCGTTCTCTGAAACTCAACTGATCGCTACCATGCCACTAATAAGACCGCTCCAGCGTTGCACAACTAACTGGCGACCAAGCGCTCCACAGATTACATTAAACACGGAGTTAAAGATCTTATCCACTAATCGTGCAGCGCACACATGCGTCTTTGCCCCATTACAGTAAAGGTGAAATATTTACAGTAGCAGGAAACATATGAACGCCTTACAAGCATTCTTATGATACTTCTTAATTACAGTGCAACATAGAGTTAATGTGTTAAAAGATCGAATTTGGCTTTCTCCATGAAATATAGCGTTTGTGATTTTTTTAAGTTCCCTGTCTCATTTCATATCATGTCTCATTTCTGCTTGCGGCTTCCCATCTCTTCAAATTTCCACTCCTTTCAACATTCGGCTTTCCCGACAAAATGTTCTAATTCTTTCCCTTTCCTCCACTTCTTATTTAATAGTGATTATCTATGCCAAACTGAATAGTAGCAACGGCAGGTCCCCATCTTTCTTAGGTGCTTTTACGATCTACTTTTCTAATATTATTTCCGAGAACTCCTCAATTAGTAATTCATATACTGTCTTTAATATACGAAGGTCATTCAAAAATTAAAGTACCTTATGACCTGACGTGTCTCGAAATTCTGTGATTTTAAAATATGGGAAGTAATTAACGGTCACTCAGATTGTGAGTTTCCTAGTGTAATTCGGTTTCTGACTGCAGAGAAGGTTCACCCTACCGAAATTTGCTACTAAATAACCTAAGTTTATTGTAATGTGATGGATGAAACGTCAGTCCGAAAATAGCGGTGCATGATATTTAACGATCGACGAATGAATATTCACGATGAATGATCAGGTCGACTTTCAGTTGAGACTGCTGACCTCAAATCAAGGATTGAGGAAAAAATTCATAGACGTTGCACTTCTGATGGACTAAGCGTGTGCTTTCCTGAAATTTCAGGATCAGTTTTATAGCATTTGTGTATGTTAGGTGGGTCCCTCAACTTCTAAAAGATTTTTTAAAAAATAAATAAAGAAACAATGGCTTCGAGTCTCACTGAGTTTTGGTATTCGGTGCGACATGGAAGGCAACGAGTTTTCGAACCTTATTGGTATGTGTGGCGAGACCGCGGTTTTGCTAAAAGCTTCAGAAAGAAACCGCCAATCAATGGAATGACATCGTTCGCAGTACTCATCACAAAAAAAAGCAAACAAATTCTGAGCGTCATAAAGATTATGTCCAGTGTTTTGGGATAGAAATGGCGCCCCAATCATCAACATTATGGTTAGAGAGAAGACCACAAACGGAGCGGCGTGCTGTTAGACTCTTCACCGACTGCGCCGCACTGTTCAAAGCTAACGGTGTCGACTACTGTCCAGGAGCGTTGAGCTTTTTCACGTTTAAGGTGCGATTCCGAACACGACCGCAGACGGCAGTCAGCACTACAAATGCCTTCGGTCCTAGCGTTTACGGAGCGAGGTGGCGCAGTGGTTAGACACTGGACTCGCATTCGGGAGGACGACGGTTCAATCCCGCGTCCGGCCATCTTGATTTAGGTTTTCCGTGATTTCCCTAAATCGCTCCAGGCAAATTCCGGGATGGTTCCTTTCAAAGGGCACGGCCGACTTCCTTCCCCGTCCTTCCCTAATTCGATGAGACCGATGACCTCGCTGTCTAGTCTCCTTCCCCAAAACAACCAACCAACCATCCTAGCGTTAATGCTGACTGTTGATGCAGCGTAATTGAGTGTACTGTCTGGTACAATTTGCATTTGTCGATGTAATTTATATTATAATGTGACAAAATTGACTAATTCACGAATGTTATTATCTGAAACCAATGATTTTACATTCCATAACACGATGTCGTAAACACGTTTATGAACCTCATGATGGTCCGTGGACCGAAACTGGTTGATAAACAAAGAAATTCTATCAGCAGCTCTTGGCGGTAATCACGATATTCTTCGATTATCAGCCGAGACATGGGTCGTTAAAGGGAACCAATTATTAATTTCTAGAACGAAATTCCAGTCCAAGTTACAATTTTTTACATTTATCCATTCGATGACTAGTTTCGGGATGAGACCCATTTTCAAATCATCATTACAGAGTCGAAAATGGGATTTCCAAATACGTCAAAAATGTGCAACGAACAGTTACAGTGCATACAGATAGCTTCGGAAATGCCATTTTCGACTTTGTTATGATGATTTGAAAATGGATCTCGGCCCGAAACACGTCACCGAATAAATAATGGGTTTTCGTTCTACTGATTAACAGAAGTTGCTGACCCACCCTTCTCCAGCTTGCTGGAAGTTCGTAATTATTAATTTATTCCGACTGTCAAGTATAACGTTACCCATACTAACTGACAGGAACTATCTACTTCAGTTTCACTGCAACATAAACCACTACCAACAGCAACAAACACGCCACCACCAACTTTATTTAATCTATATTTCCGAACACCGTTAGATCCTTTGTAAAAAATTCGACTAAACATATCTCCGGCTTTAGCCAGCCTTCAGCACCTATAACGAGTTGAGCTTCAGTGCTTTATGTTAGCACTTGGAGCTTTGATTCTTTCTCAAACCAGCTACAACCACTTACAAATGCAATACCGACTGTTGCTAAGTCTACCCTCGTCCTGTGTTTTCCCTGTACCCTTTAGGACTGAAGCCCTTTCTGTACTTTCCAGAGATCCACTAACCTAAAAAAATCCCTGGTGTACACCGTACGGCCCCTGCGACATGTGTAGCTGCTTCCTTTGTGTAGTAGATCCCTGACTTATAAGCGGAACCGAAACCCTGTCGTTCCGTGGCGCAAGTCCAGGAATCTGCAGCCTAAACGATGGCAGAAGCGTCTGAGCCTCTCATTTAGACCCTCCACTCGGCCTAGCACCAAAGGTCTACAATCAGTCCTGTAAACGATGCTGCAGATGGTGAGCTCTGGCTTCATCTTACAAGCAAGACTGGCTGCTTTTACCACTTCAGCCGCCCGAAACCAGTGAGAATCTCTCCAGATCTAAAGCGATACAAACTATTATTTCCGACAGGAACCATCGCCTGCAGTTGGGTGCAAGCTGTGCTCTTCATGGCATCTGAAAACACCCATTCCAAATTTGAGCTGATTCCTTCCAGTATGCACACAGAGAGCACAATGGACTTCTTCACCTCCATGCCAGCCAATCACTAAGTGGCATTATTAATGGCCTTAAAGGGGGTCTCCCAGGTACAAATAATTCCGCTATGTGTGAACGCCCACATCTTGCAGGCCATGAGGCTTTTTCTGAAACTGGACAAGCGACGGATCTGGCTCAGGCTCTTTCTTAACCACAGAAATCTCCTGAAACGTGTTTCTAAGATAAAGTAGGAAGGTCATTCATCGCCTCGCCCCCTCAGGAAAAAAAATTTCTCTGCCTGCCACACCTCGAAACGGTCTCCTACTCGACCACGCATGAAGGGTCAAGCTCAATTTGGATAGTAACAGCGGCGGCCACGTTGTAGACCTATCGGGGAACACTTGCGTTGTACTGTACGTCCCTTGGAATCACATGGGCCCATCACAGTGATGCCCATTGGCAACAGCCTCGAGCTGTATGACCGAAGCCAGCACCTCCTGGAGTTGTGAACGAAAGGCCACGACCTCAGCTCACATCCAGACACTGCGATCACAGTCCTTATCCATACCAAAGACAGTGCAACCGTGCAATAAACCAGTGGTCGTCAAACCTTTCTACTTAAGAGGCAATACTGACACGGAAGATGAAACTGCCTGGAAAAGGATGGCGGTGGGGGCGGGGAAGTGGCCATTCCAAGAGAAATTAAATTTTCACCGAACCAAGGTTATTGATAGATGCTTACGGCCTACACATTTTGAATCTACGTATTATAATGTATCATACCACATATTTTAAGTGAAAAATCAAATAATACATTGTTAGTACATGCACTTTCTGAAGGCTTAGATAGGGACCCGTTTTCCGTACCTAAGTGGGTACAGTGGCCAGTGCCATCGCATTAGGATCCCATGTTTACTTTTTTGTGATTTCCAGGTACATTTTCTGGGCATCTTCGCACCATACTACCTGAAAGAATACTAAGCACCTGCAGCAGACCGTTTTTGTTCGGACTTTCGTATTGGGCCAAATGTAACAGAACAGAGACGGTTTAAATGACATAATTAATTCAAAATCGCCACAAATGGATACAATTGTGGATGATAGCTTTGTATATAAAAGGATTTAAAAATCAGATTCATCTGCTGTATTATGCGTGTTTCTAGGAAGTAACTAACTTTACTGGGGTGAATAGCTTGACCACAGCTCCCGACCGGGCGCCATTTCGGCATTAGTAATCCGTAGAAGAAACTAACAAACTGAAATAAATAACAAGGAACTATATTTGTAGGTCAAAAGAAATTGTTTAAACATTGATATCGTAAAAAATTATCACTCTCTGTATAAATGAGGTGACTAGAACAATGTAAATGACTTGTCTTACATCAGACGACTCGGAAACAAAAAAAAGTTTTATCAAAAATTAACGGAGCTACTTTCCTCTCTCAATCTCACTGAGAACAACGTCGTTGTGTGTATTCGTGTATTAGAACCACTCTGGTCATTTCTCGCCAGGCAGCAGCGCTGTTCAGGGCAAGCCAGTAGGAAGGTCTTCATATATTGCTTTCAAAACGCAGACGAGCCTCGGAACGAACCACTCAGGATTTGACCCCCACTGCTTCTTCAAGTACTGGTGCGAATGATAAGAGACCTGGTGATATCCATGTACAAGAAGATGAAACCAAATGGACTAAAAATAGCCTAAGTATTGGCACCCTTAATATATTAACCCTTAATGGTTAAAATGGAGGACATGATAGATGTACTAACAGAGAGAAAGTTACATATTTTAGAATTAAGCGGAACGAAGTGGAAGGGGAAAAGTGAGAATAATTTGAGACGGGGAGGAAAACTGTACTGGAGTAGGAATAACAGATTTAGAAGAAATAGTGTGGCAGTGATGGTGAACAAGAATGTATAAAGCTGTATTGAAAGTGTGAGATATACATCAGACAGGATCATACTCTTAAATCTGAGATTCCAAAACGAAACACTAAAAGTTATCCAGATTTATGCGCCTCAAGTAGGATGTAGCGAAGAAGAGAATATGGACTTTGAAAACGAGTTAGAGAACGATACAGCTAGTGTTAATATAGTGATGGGAGATTTTAATTCACAGGTAGGCAGAGCATGGAGCATGGAGAAAGTGATGGAAAACAAACAATGACGAGGACCATAAAAGATATATAGAGGAAGAAAAGAAGTGCAAAGAAAAAGGCATGGGAAGAGTTTACAAGAAAGCTTGAAGAAGATGTGAAGAGCAATAAGAAAAAGTTCTATATAATGATGAAAAATAAAAGGAAGACTTCTGAAGTACCAGTAAAGATGGAAACAGAGGATGATACTGTGATTGAATATCCAGGGATTATAAAAGATAACTGGAGAGAACATTTTAAGAAACTGTAAACGCTGAGGAGCAGGTACACGAGGAAACAACAAATAATGGAGAAGTTGGGAAGCAGAATTTGGCAAATTACACGGGAAGAAATGGAAATAGCTCTGAAGAAGATGAATGGGCGGAAAGCCCCAGGACCTAATGAAGTATCAGTGGGCATGATAAGAGCAGCAGGTCGAGTGGGAATGCAGTGAGACATTGTTCAAATGGTTCAAATGGCTCTGAGCACTATGGGACTTAACAGCTATGGTCATGAGTCCCCTAGAACTTAGAACTACTTAAACCTAACTAACCTAAGGACAACACACAACACCCAGTCATCACGAGGCAGAGAAAATCCCTGACCCCGCCGGGAATCGAACCCGGGACCCCGTGCTCGGGAAGCGAGAACGCTACCGCGAGACCACGAGCTGCGGACGAGACATTGTTCCCACCTTCAAAAAAGGCAGTAAAAGACTTCGTAAAAACTACAGAGCAATAACCCTTACGAGTCATACAGCCAAGATATTTGAAAGAATTTTACTAAATCGAATAAGTGAAAAGATAGAAAAGGGGCTGAGTGAAAAAATGCATGGGCTTAGGAAAGGAAGAAGCACCATCGACCTTAAATTTCCTATCCGTCAACTGATGGAAAAAAATTGGGAGTATAGCAAAAGGGTAACAATGGTTTTTATAGACATAGAAAAGGCATATGACTCAGTTAACAGGGAAAGACTCTGGGAAAAAAATGAAGAAGATAGCTATACAAGATGGATACATTAATGTAATAAAGACAATGTACAGAGGACACAGTTGTAGAATTGGAACACCATTGGGGAACTCTAAATGCTTCGAAATAAGACAAGGACTTAAACAAGGAAGTATTCTATCTCCTGCACTTTTTAATGTTGTGATGGAGGGAATGAATAGTGCAGTTAAAGATATAGTAAAAGGAAAAGACAAAAAGATGATTTTTGCAGATGATGTGGTAATATGAGGCGATAAAGAGGTAGATTTTCAATTACAACTTGATGTGTGGAAGGAAATAACGAAAAGGTATGGACTAAAAATAAATAAAAATAATAGTGAAGTAATGGTAGTTGGAAGAGACAAAGGGATCAACGGGAATATTACTTTGAATAGAGAACCCCGCAAAGTGGTAGACTGTTTCACTTATTTAGGTAGTGAAATATCTAGTGATGTAAGAACAACCAACGAAATTTGTAGGAGGTTACAGAAGGGGGGCAATTTCTATCAAACAATAGAACACTTGATGTGGAATAATGAAGTTTCAGAAAGAGCAAAACTCCTTATGTATAAGAATTATTACATCCCTATTGTCACCTATGGTGGAGAAACATGGACAATGACAGAAAGGGACAGGAGCAGACTGCAAGCAGGGGAAATGAAATTTCTCAGAGCAGTTAAGGGAAAAACAAGAATGGACGGAGCAAGGAATGTAGATATTAGAAAGTACCTTAAACAAGAAAGTATGAGAGAAGAAATTGAAAAAAAAGAGATTAAGATGGTATGGGCATGTTAAGAGGATGCATGGGCAGAGACTTCCCAAAATTACGGAAGAACTAAAGATGGATGGAAAAAGACCGAGAGGGCGCCCAAGAACACGGTGGAAAACGGGAGTGAGAGTATCTTTGGAAACTAGAGGTGTGACTGGCAGCAAGTGGAGGAAGAAAAGTGGTGGAAGGACCGAGCCAAATTGAGAGGATTCGTCAGCACCCAGACCCGGCAGTAGCTGGAGCGGTATCCGGATACAACAACTTCGTTGTTATTAACTATATTCGCAGCCGTACCCACGTTTGCCGCTGAATGTACCTACCAAAATATATCATTCTGCGACACGTAGGTCAGGAGATATATCAAATATTCAGACGCGAAGAGAAAACTGCCGGACCATGCATGACATTTTAACTTACTAGTTAGTTTCCACTAACCCTGTTTACAGCACGTTACATGTCAGTAGGCACACGTGCCACTGGACGTACTTGCAAAATTATATCGTTGTACAGCTTATAGTTCAGGAGATACGATGTCATAAACATTAAGCTGCCCGCTACACATATGGGTGAAATATGTGTACAAATAAGCGTGAAATATGAGTTAAATATATTTGACATATGCGGTATGCGAGCGAAGCCATGGGAAAAAGTTCATCCTAAACCCCTGGAAAGACTTAAAATCAATTTGGTACACACACTAATTATAGTCTGGAGAGAAATTGTGCCGGGTAAGACCCACCAGTCTCTTACTTGGATGAGGGTGATAATGTGGAGAGAGAAGGGAGGATGTAGAGATGAACTGACAGTGAGCGGAAAGGAGGATATAGACATTGGTAGAAGGAGAAAGAGATGTATAGAGACAGAGGGAGGAAGAGACAGACAAAGAGATAGGGGAAGAGGAGGTGAACAGAGGAGGAAGAGAGAATGTACAGAGAAAGGGAAGAGTAGAAAATGGACAGAGAGGGGAGAGGACACAGAAAGGAAAGGGGAAGAGATGAATAGGGAGAGGGGGAGGAGGAGATGGACAAAGAGGTGGGGAAGAGGAAATGGAGAAAGGGGCGAGTAGATTCACAGAGGAGAAGGAGGAGGAGGAGGAGGAGGAGATGAAGTGGGGGTGAAGGAGATGGACTGGGAGGAGTGGAGCTGGACAGAGTGAGGGGAGGTGGAGGCGATGGATATGGGCAGGGGGATGGATAGAGTGGGTAGAGAGAGGAGGAAGGAGATATGGATAAAAAGGGAGGCTATGTGTAGAGAGATACGGGAACGGGAGGTGGAGAGAGAGAGAATGATGGGGAAGGAAGGAGATGGACAAAGAGAGGAGGGAGGAGGAGATTGACTAATAGAAGACTGGATAAGTAGACTGAAGTGAAAAAAGTCATGGGATACCTCCTAATACCATGTCGGACCTCCTTTTGTCCGGCGTAGTGCAGGAACTTGACGGGGCATGGACTCAACAAGTCGCGGAAGTCCCTTCCGAAATACTGAGCTATGCTGCCTTTACAGCCTTCCATAATTGCGAATGTGTTGCCGGTGCAGGCTTTTGTGCACGAACTGACATCTCGATTATGTCCCGTGAATGATCGATGGCAAACTAATTGCGAACAATTGTGGCCCGGTGACATGGCGCACTGTCATTCATAAAAATTCCATCGTTGTTTGGTAACAAGGAGTATGTGAATGACTGCAAATCGGTTCAGTTGGACCAGAGGAACCAGTCTGTTCAATCAGCTTGCACTGTACCTTGTTGACAACTTAGGTCCGTGGCTTCGTGGCGTCTGTGCCACACTCGAACCTTACCATCAGCTCTTACCAACTGAAATCAGGCCACAGCTTCCAAGTCGTCTAGGATCGAACCAATACAGTGACGGACCTAGCAGAGGCGATGCAGGCCATGTGTAAGTAGGCTGTTTAGGTTTTTTTATTGGTAACGTCGCCTCTGTATGAAAATCATTGGCTGTGCTGTGTGCAGCCTGTGTCTAGTTTGCATTGTTGTCTGCCATTGTAGTGTTGGGCAGCAGCAGCTGGATGTGAACAGCGCGTAGCGTTGCGCAGTTGGAGGTGAGCCGCCAGCAGTGGTGGATGTGGGGAGAGAGATGGCGCAGTTTTGAAATTTGTCAAAAATGGTTCAAATGGCTCTGAGCACTATGGGGCTTAACTTCTGTGGTCATCAGTCCCCTAGAACTTAGAACTACTTAAACCTAACTAACCTAAGGACATCACACACATCCATGCCCGAGGCAGGATTCGAACCTGCGACCGTAGCGGTCACGCGGTTCCAGACTGAAGCGCCGTTAACCGCACGGCCACACCGGCCGGCCTGAAATTTGTCATGAACTGCTATATATATTATGACTATTGAGGTAAATACATTGGTTGTTCTCTATCAAAATCTTTCATTTTGATAACTATGCCTATCAGTAGTTAGTGCCTTCCGTAGTTTGAATCTTTTATTTGGCTGGCAGTAGTGGCGCTCGCTGTATTGCAGTAGTTCGAGTAACCAAGATTTTTGTGAGGTAAGCGATTTGTGAAACGCATAGGTCAATGTTAGTCAGGGCCATTCTTTTGTAGGGATTTCTGAAAGTCAGATTGCGTTGCGCTAAAAAATATTGTATGTAAGTTTAAGCACAGTCATGTATAAATGGTTCAAAGGGGACGTTTCATATGGCGACCCTGCCAGGATCGCCATATGAAACGTCCCCTTTGAACCATTTATACATGACTGTGCTTAAACTTACATACAATATTTTTTAGCGCAACGCAGTCTGACTTTCAATAATCCCTACAAAAGAATGGCCCTGACTAACATTAACCTATGCGTTTCACAAATCGCTTACCTCACAAAAATCTTGGTTACTCGAACTACTGCAATACAGCGAGCGCCACTACTGCCAGCTAAATAAAAGATTCAAACTACGGAAGGCACTAACTGCTGATAGGCATAGTTAGCAAAAGGAAAGATTTTGATAGAGAACAACCAATGTATTTACCTCAATAGTCATAATATATATAGCAGTTCATGACATCCAGTCTTACAAATTTCAAAACTCCGCCATCTCTCTCCCCACATCCACCACTGCTGGCGGCTCACCTCCAACTGCGCAACGCTACGCGCTGTTCACATCCAGCTGCCGCTGCCCAACACTACAATGGCAGACAACAATGCAAACTAGACACAGACTGCACACAGCACAGCCAGTGATTTTCATACAGAGGTGACGTTAGCAATAAAAAAACCTAAACAGCCTACTTACACATGTAGTGATGTTAGCAAAGGAACTTGCGTCGGACGCCTGCTACCTTAGCGCACTAACGCCAAATTTTCCCGCACTGTCCTAACGGATACGTTCTTCGTACGTCCCACATTGATTTCTGGGATTATTTCACACAGTGTTGTTTGTCTGTCAGCACTGACTACTCTATGCAAACGCCGCTACTTTCGGGCTTAAGAGAAGTCTGTCGGCCACTGCGTTGTTTATTGCAGAGGTAATCCCTGAAAAGTGGTAGTCTCGGCACACTTTAGACCCTGTGATATCAAACTGTTTCCGAAATGCCCCAAGCGTCTAGCTGCAACTGCCATTACGTGTTCAAAGTCTGCCAGCTCCCGTTGTGCGACCATTATTTCATCGGAAACTTTTCCACATGATGCCCTTTTACGCCTTGTGTACGCGACACTACCGCCATCTGTATGTGAGAAAGCTATCTGTCTCATGACTTTTGCCACCTCAGTGTAAATATCCGTGCAACGCCGGGTTTCTCAGTCAGTATTGTTGTAAAATACGGATGCGAACCGTGGGCCGCATGTGGTCCATGGGCCGCAGTTTGACGACCACTGCACTACACTGTTCTTAAAACGTGTGGCTGCGCCTATTAATTACACAAACACTCAGTTACAAAAACTCTCTTTCCGTTCGAACAGGCCCTGGAAGGCCCAACGGTACCGTCCAGCCGCCGTGTCATCCTCTCAGCCAAGGGGCATTACTGGATGTGGATACGGAGGGGCATGTGGTCAGCACACCGCTCTCCCTGCCGTTGTCAGTTTTCGTTACCAGAGCCGCTACTTCTCAGTTCTGTAGCTCCAGAGTTTGCCTCACAAGGGCTGAGTACATCCCGCTTGCCAACAGCGTTCGGCAGACCACATGATCACCCATCCAAGTGCCAGACCAGCCCCACAGTGTTTAACTTCGGTGAGCTGACGGGGACCGGTGTTACCACCGCGGCAAGGCTGTTGGCGTTAAGTTACAAATCATAAATATATCAAAATAAATCACTTCTAGTTACAAGAGTGTAAAACAATTCACAAAGGGAACGCTGTGCCGTGCTGCACTGCTGCAGGGACCTAACCTGCTGGCTAACTGAGCTGTCTTGAACTGTAGCAACTGTAGCTGCGTCTTCAAACGGAAACAAATGACTGCAGTGATGTGGATGTCAGAACTAAACACTTCTACTACCTGGGACCGATTGCTAGTGGAAACGACTTCGAGAAATTATAAAACAAAGTTACTGACGCAAAACTGCTGATAAAGAATAATGTCCTACCACTCCGTGGTTACTATATTTGGGAACTAATTATTGTCTCTTGTTCTTATGTAGAGTGCAGTTGTCCAGTCATTAAAGCTCTCGTGGAGACACTACTAAATTTTCAGTGGCTGTTCACTTTGATAGCCTGCTGTTTCTGCATTATGCTGAAACTGATAAACCTGCTTCCATCGTCAAGAAACATCTTCCAACGACTCTGACGTTGAGACGGTGATCTTCATTGGTCATAGAAACCATTTTAACTCGACTGTAACCCTTTGACTGTGAGGCTAGTCCTGGCGGAAGTACTAGTCCTCCCTCGGGCATGTGTGTGTGTGTGTGTGTGTGTGTGTGTGTGTGTGTTTGTCCTTAGGATAATTTAGGTTAAGTAGTGTGTAAGCTTAGGACTGATGATGACCTTAGCAGTTAAGTTCCATAAGGTTTCACACATATTTTTTTGTAACCCTTTGTTTACGCAATGTCTTTCCTCCATTCGCAGTGTTCTTGTTGGTAGCTAAAGCGGAGACCTAAGCAATAAAATGGAGATATTTTAGAAGAAATAAAGAAGAACGCAAACATCGGTACTACTTCTGAATGTAGTCCAATTAAATTTTTCGGTAATTACCTCCTTAACAAGTTTATTTTTAACTACTTAACAAATTTGTTTGAAGGCAAAAATTTCAGCAAAGGGATATGAAAGCTATAGCAGAAAATAATACAGATTGTTCAGAAGGCAATAAAAATGAAGAAGAGCGAAGAGGTGACTTAAAAGAGATAAAAATTGTTTTAGCAACTAAATGTAGCACTTAAAAGAATGTTATAGTGGTGTATTTGAAAAATAAAATTGTAGAACTTGATAGCTTCTCATTTCCCTATAAAATAGATATATTTGATCCTTTGCACAAGTATTATCCTAAATACAAGTGGACAGGCGTTCCCTTTTCTCTTTGACACTTTTAAGAACGCACTGCATTCGTGAGACATTGAGCTCAAGACCACTGCTGGTGTTTTGTTGTCAAATGCAAAACCCACGTGACATTCATTAACTTTTCTTACCACTCTGAATACTACCCACATATTTTTGTTGCTCTGTTGGATTTAAGTCGCATGGATCAGCTGGCCGATAGTTTCAAAAAAATTGTTCAAATGACTCTGAGCACTATGCGACTTAACTTCTGAGATCATCAGTCGCCTAGAACTTAGAACTAATTAAACCTAACTAACCTAAGGACATAACACATCTCTGCCCGAGGCAGGATTCGAACCTGCGACCCTAGCGGTCGCTCGGTTCTAGACTGTAGCGCCTAGAACCGCACGGCCACTCCGGTCGGCCGATAGTTTCAGAAGATATTCATTGTTAGGTTCGGGAATATTGAAGCCTACACCAATAATAATAAATCTGTTGCGGTTTAGTCTGGTTAGTTGATAAATTTAATTTGATTACGACTGCTACTACTGAAAAGACTCTTGGAGAACTTGCGCCTTGAGCACGTATACTTGTCGTGCACCAGATTTATTCGGAGGAGGCAGTTTGTATGGCTGGCCGCGAGTACAGTAGAATGGCTTGTGTGAGGCTGCGGTTTGCTGGCAGATCGCAGCGCGCGCTGCTGCGGGGCGATACGCCGTTCTGCTCCGGCCTGCTCTCTGCGGCTGTTTGGACAGCTGCGAACTGCGCCGGGCGCTCGCTGCCATCCCCGTTGTCACACGCGCTAAACCTGCCGCTCGCAGGCGCGCAAGTGTTACTGCGTCACGCGACTGCCGTGCGCTCTAAAGGATAAGGCCGCACACAGCCCGAACTCTCCACCTTTGTGCTTTGATGAAAAAAGAGATAGAGAGAATAGAAATCGCGCTGTGACTTACTCCGCAATTGTAGGGAACCAGTTGTAGAACGAACCCTGACATTTATTCCTTTCAGATGGATGAGTTACTCTCGTCTCTATACACAAATGCCGTCGTTATCAAAACAATATTCCTTTTACACTATCACTAAAAGAAAGAAGAACAACTATGTTATTCACATTGAAAATTGTATTCGTTTGGATTCTTATGCCATATGTGAAGTGTTCAATGAATTCCAGAAAAGAATTCTATCTAACAATCTGACACAAAAAAGAAGTTTCGATCTTACTTCAGTAAACTGATCAAAACAATCCGTCCACGCACTCTGTGATCACAAGGAGACTGACCACACTACGCTCGTCCGACCTCTTTTAGAATACTGCTGCACAGTGTGGGACCTTAACAGCTAGAACTGACTGAGCACGTCGAAAAAGTTCAAAGAAAGGCAGCGCGTTTTGTATTATCGCGAAATATGGGAGAGAGTGTCACAGAAATGATACAGGATTTGGGCTGGAAATCGTTAAAAGAAATGGGTTTTTCGTTGCGACGGAATCTTCTCACGAAATTCCAATCACCAACTTTCTCCCCCAAATGCGAAAATATTTTGTTGACACCGACCTACATAGGGAGCAACGATCACCACGATAAAATAAGGGAAATCAGAGCTCGTACGGAAAGATATAGGTGTTCATTCTTTCCGCGCGCTAGGCTATACGAGAATGGAATAATAGAAAATTGTGAAGGTGGTTCGATGAACCCTCTGCCAGGCACTTAAAAGTGATTTGCAGAGTATCCATGTAGATGAAGATGTAGATGGCATCGAAATGGAAGATGACAGAGAGGAGTCTGAAGACAAAAAATTTTTTTCCAAAAATAGTTCAATGAATAAGCTTGTACTTAAGTTTCTTCTTTAGATCCTTGCACGAACGTCTGAATGACACACATCGAAATAAGTGAACACGGAATACACAAGCAAATGAAGGTCAATTTCGCACCTTACATAAGAGTTTTATACATCGTAACGGGAAGGTGAATATGACACCTAACTTACTTCGGTGGTAACGAGCAGATTCGCCTATAAGTATGTAATGCAAAAGTGATGACACTCAAGGGACGGTCTTAACACACCACTCCTATATAATGCATGTCAATGAGTAGAAGTTGAAATAAGCAGCGAGAGGAAACGTTTTGTGTGGTAGCCAGCACAGGCAGATGCAGAGGCCACACCACGTGATGCACTATGAAAAGCTCTTAGGGGGCGTCCCTCAGCGGGAGTCAGCGACTGGACAAGTGACGCATACTGGAGAGCAAGTAACGGGCCACCAGAAGTATTACAGAGAGAAGCTTTAGAAACTGCGTTTTGCAATTCCAAATGGATACGAACGAAACCAGCAGAAGAATGGGCGCTGGACCTGACGTACAATTCTACACAGAACAGGCGAAAGAGCTTGTTCCTGCTCTAGCAGCAGTCTACAAAAAGGTTCAAATCGCTCTGACCACTGAAGTCATCAGTCCCCTAGAACTTAGAACTACTGAAACCTTACTAACCTAAGGACATCACACGCACCCATGCCCGAGGCAGGATTCGAACCTGCGACCGTAGCGGTCGCGCGGTTCCAGACTGTAGCGCCTAGAACCGCTCGGTCACCCCGGCCGGCCAGCAGTCTACAGTAAAAGGTCGGAGGAGCGTAGCGTTGCTGGTGACGTCAGTACATTGTCCGATTCTGGAAAATGTCTTATGCTTGCGTATTGTGAGATCACAAGAAATCGGGAACCTCCTCTGTAGGAATCACATGGACTCCGCAAACAACGATCGTGTGAAACGCATCTTGCGCTGTTCGTCGGCGAGACCCAGGAAGAAGCATGTTGATGCCGGTCTGGGCTGCGTGATTGGATTCCAGGCCTGCACAGGATAGATGTCGCAGTTAACCTTTGTTAGTATGCCCATTCGAGCTTGTACGTAATATTCATATTGTATCTGATGCTCGGGTCCTGTGATGTAGGGGCTCCCATGAACTTCAGCGCTTAATAAAGCTGTGCATATTAGGAAACACTGCCAAGAGGTGAATTAGAATTTCATCCCTAAAGCGAGTTATTTCTTTGACAATCTCTAGCGCAAGTTTAAAAAAAATGAATTCAAAGTTGAATCTGAGAGAAAGCTACAAAACATAGAATCCTGCCTAGGGCATGGATGTGTGTGATGTTCTTAGGTTAGTTAGGATTAAGTAGTTCTAAGTTCTAGGAGACTGATGACCTCAGATGTTAAGTCTTACAGTGCTTAGAGCCATTTGAACCATTTTGAACCACCCATCTCTTCCCAACCCTACACTCGATGCTTCATACTGCGCAGCGTTCTTACCACAGCTGCATCTGCTGCTGCGACAGCACACAGCGTACTGCGACTGCAAGGTGCACCTTCGGCTGATCAACGAGCAATATGCGGAAATCGCTTGCTAATGCTTTCAGCCTCCACATACGATCGGTGTTGCCAGATGAAAACGGCCAGTTCTACGCAGCTAAAACGGCTAACTATACTTTTAAACCTGGCAAGCTGCACTTCACCGAAAACTTCAGTCGTTCGAGGAATGAGTGTGAAGTGTTCGAGTTAAGTGTTAAATTCCAGAAACCCGAATCCGAAGTGTTGTAAAAGCATAACTGTGGCTAGAAACGTAGCCATGGAGCATAGCGTCACTGCCTCAAGGCTTTTTTTTTTTAAAAATTTTTGGCTTTCAGGCCGTGGCCATTGATACATCTCAACAATCTAATATCAGTTGTGACGAATCAAACGTAAAGACAGCACAACACCCAGTCTCTGAGCGGAGAGGAGCTTCGCCCCGCCCGGGATTCGAACCCGCGTCCCTTCGTTTAGCAATCTGCCGCGCTGACCGTGGAGCTACCGAGGCCGACATGCGTCGTTGTCTTCTCTACAGCCAGTAGTTGAGCAGACGGTAGATGCAGCTCTCAATCAGAACTGTTGTAACAATTTTTAATCTGCCACCAGTGTGGCTAACATAGAGGGGCCAATCAATTTCGCTCGTACCAAGAGGCAGACGAGCCCTCTAAATGTTGTACCCCTTCAGATACACGCAAAGAAGCACAGTGGCATTTTACCTCCGACACAAAAATGCAAGCTAAAAAAGGGACGCCGCGCGGGGTAACCGTGCGGTCTAGGGCTTCTTGTCACTGTTCGCGCCTTCTCCCTCCGTCGGAGGTTCGAGTCCTCCCTCGACCATGGGTTTATATGTGTTGTTCTTAGTGTAAGTTAGTTTAAGCTAGATTACGTAATGCGTAAGCCTAGGGATCGATGACATCAGCAATTTTGTCCATTGTCCTTACCACAAATTTCCAATATAAAAAAAAAATGAACCTCAGCTAGAGTCCAGTTTACACAAGGCTGGTAACGATTTTGTCTTGAGTGAACGTGTTCGCTGCATTCTTGGGTCTTACACTTTTTTGCGAGACAGTGCCAACTGGCGCCGGTCTGACAGGCGTCCCGCAGGTGGGAGCCCAGTTTGATTATGTCGTGGCTGTCGCCGCGTTCTGGTCTGCGCATCTACCCATCTCCCATCTCGCCTGGAGTGAGGAGACCGACCGTGGCCATATAGGGTCCCCTTGCTGATAATGAAAACTGCTCGGAGTTCTCCCTTTCCGCCAGGCCTACCTGCCTGCCACTGGCGGCCCTCGCCACTCACCCCGCACACGAAGTGCTATCAATACATTGTTTGCTTACTCCAGCCCAAGAGAGAAACAGAGCCTCGGCTCAGCATGCAACTTACCGGAACATCATTAACTAGAGTGAATTCTAAACGTTAAAGAAAATAAGAAATGGAAGCTGTACCAAAACTCCATTCCACTTTAATCGCGTTATCATTCTCTATTGGATAAATAAACCGTTTCCTATCAAAATTAGTATGAAAAAAAGCATAATTCGAATCTATCTGCTGCTTGATACAGAAATGAGAAGAGGAGGTCTCAAAGAGGCCGACACCTCTCACTCTCAACATAAAGACTGTGCACAAACAGGTAGAAAGCTCTATTATTGTGTGATTATACGACTGCAGCACTATTAATCACTACAAGAAATCACATCAGCTAATGGCTACAAGAATGGGTATGGATCAATTCAAAATGGAACGACCGACTGATACCAACTGTTGGCAAGACAGGTGCCAGACTAATATTCATTGGAAGATTTCTCAGGAAGTGTAATCCACCTACAAATGAGGTACCTCGCAAAATCCCTCGTTCGGCGAATACTTCAATGTTGCTCGTCATCATGACATCCATACCAGATCTGACTGATAGAAAAAAAATAGGGATTATCCAAAGAAGAGCACCGCGTTCCGTTAGAGGTTCACCGCGCGGGATTAGCCGAGCGGTCTTAGGCGCTGCAGTCATGGCCTGTGCGGCTGGTCCCGGCGGAGGTTCGAGTCCTCCCTCGAGCAAGGGTGTGTGTGTTTGTCCTTAGGATAATTTAGGTTAAGTAGTGTGTAAGCTTAGGGACTGATGACCTTAGCTGTCAAGTCCCATAAGATTTCACGCACATTTGAATATTTCCGTTAGAGGTTCAGTTCGTAAGCAGGAAAGAGCCACGGAGATGCTTAGCCAGCTCCACTGGCAACGTTACAAGAGACGTGATCTGTATCACAGGGTGACCCACTGTCAAAATTCCAAGAGTAGACGTTCTTAGAAGAGCCAACAAATATACTGCTTCCTCCTATATGTATCTCACGAAAAATCTATGACGGTAAAATTAGAGAAATTCGAGCTCACATGGAGGCTTACCAACAATCGTTCTTCCCCGCGTACGATCCGCGATTGTAATCGTAAATGGGGAAAGCACAGTGGCACACGAAGTAAAATTCGGAAATTTGTGGTAAGTTCTTATGGGATCAAACTGCTGGGGTCCTCGGTCCCTAGGCTTACACACTACTTATGTTAACTTAAACTAACTTACACTAAGGACAACACACATACCCATGCCCGAGGGAGGACTCGAACCTCCTACGGCGGGAGCCGCGAAAACCGTAGCAAGTCACTCAGACCGCGCTGCTATCCCGCGCGGCGGCACACGAAGTACCCTCCCCTATACACTATAAGGTGACTTATAGATATATGGGATTATGATCTGTAAACTTTGGGCTAAGAAAGGGAACGACATGAAAACAGAAAATATACTGGGAGTTCTGGCTAGGGACAAGGGAGAGATACGGAGAAGGGGTGAGGAATTATGGCAAGAATCTTGGAAATGGATGAATCTGGCAGAAGAACTTTCAGACTCTTGCGAAATGTTAAAGAAAAGTTAGGCATGAGGTATTTCAAACCAACCCGGGGTCTAATTCATTTTCTCACTGATCATGGGCCCTATCCGACATTTTTATGTCGGTTTGGGAAAAGGGCTACACCTGAGTGTGACTGTGGCGCTTCGGAGGGTACTCCCGACCATGTGGTTTACGAGTGCCCTCTTTTCGATGATGTAGCAGCTAAATTAAGACAACAATTACCAAACAACAACACATACGACTTATTAAGACACGAAGAGACTTTTGAAACTTTGAACAACCTGGCAAATGAGGTATCACGTGAAGTTCTGAATGCATACCTGAGGGACTTTCGCGATTAGAACCAACTACTGAACGTGTCCTAGTACCCTAATCCTGTACCGCATGTGCGTGGACAGGTCGACTTGTTAGTTGGAATCCGCCACGTGCAGGGCTAGGAGAACTGGGGTACACCTATTCACGATTATGACAGCACCGGATTTGACGTAGGTTAGTTAGTAGTTGGTAGCATTAGAAGTAGATCCTAAACTAGGAACCTGCAGCGACAAGTAGTTTTGGCCTGCCCAGTGTCAGGGGCACGCTCATCGGGATTAGCTCGATGAGCAAGGCCTTGAAGTAGGTTTATATCTAGGCTGACACACCTGTAACAAGTAGGTAGTAGTGTATAGTTTAACAAATCGTAATTTGCCTATTAACATGTACTGTGTCGCACTGTCTGTAGCTCACAAATTAACTGTAATAACTGTAAATAACATATAATATTGTATTAACATTAGGACCCACTAAGGTGGCGGGTTAATTTGTATAATTATTTTTGTTATTGCAATAAAGATTTTTTTATAAAAAAAACTCTCTGTCATCGGATTTCCAAACGTGCAGTGCTGAAGGTAATGAACTAGAC
Source organism: Schistocerca nitens (assembly GCF_023898315.1). Taxonomy (NCBI): domain Eukaryota; kingdom Metazoa; phylum Arthropoda; class Insecta; order Orthoptera; family Acrididae; genus Schistocerca; species Schistocerca nitens. The sequence goes on along the minus strand of NC_064614.1, from coordinate 926,648,008 downwards.
TTGATAGGTGTAATGAGCTCAAAACAAAAATCTTTCAACCACAAAATGAAGTGCGCCCGCGGAGGAGTGGAGGAGAAGGTAGTTAAGCGCTGCGGCGACCTGGGGAAAAGGAAAGTGTGACACGGGCGATGGACGGCGCAAGTGAGGCGGCTTGTTGTGTCCGAGCGTCTGCCGTGCCCAGTTGGTAAGAGTGGTGCCTTTGCTCACTGCGGGTTTGGCGGGGCCGAGTGTTGGTCGGAGCCGTGAACATTGCTCGTTAAAAGCTTCTTCGGCAGGTCGCACAGTATTCGGCGTGTCATCTGCTGTTGAAATTGGATGCAGCTTGTGTCCATTGTGGTGCGAGGTTGGAGTCTGATCTGGCCTTTGCAAGTAATGGACGCGGTGGCGTCAGCTGGATCATATCCGTGGGTTTCCGACAGCGAGCAATGTTCGTTACAACCTTCTCTCGTCGCTCTCTAATCAAGCCGGCCAGAGTGGCCTAGCGGTTCTAGGCGCTACAGTCTGGAACCGCGAGACCGCTACGGTCGAAGGTTCGAATCCTGCCTCGGGCATGAATGTGTGTGTTGTCCTTAGGTTAGTTAGGTTTAAGTAGTTCTAAGTTCTAGGGGACTGAAGGCCACACATGTTAAGTTCCATAGTGCTCAGAGCCATTTCAACCATTTCTCTAATCAAGCGTTTGCCAATGGGCGCTGAATTTTACGAGAAATCGCGGTGAGCATCCGATTATGTGCACGTCACTTGATGTCGCGTGGTGGCTATTTTGATTCCATATCCTGGTTGCCCGTTGTTTTTATATATATATATATATATATATATATATATATATATATATATATATATATATATATATATATATATATATGGGTGGGTGTTACATTACTGGCCATTAAAATTACTACACCACGACGAAATGCATATGATAAACGGGTATTCATTGGACAAATATATTATACTAGAACTGACATGTTGCTACATTTTCCCGCAATTAGGGTGCATAGATCCTGAGAAATCAGTACCCAAAACAACCACCTCTGGCCATAATAACGGCCTTGATGCGCCTGGACATTGTGTCAAACAGAGCTTGGATGGCGTGTACAGGTACAGCTGCCCATGCAGTTTCAACATGGTACCACTCTTCATCAAGAGTAGTGACTGGCGTATTGTGACGAGCCAGTTGCTCGGCCACCATTGACCAGAGGTTTTCAGTTGGTGAGAGATCTGGAGAATGTCCTGCCCAGGGCAGCAGTCTAACATTTTCTGTATCCAGAAAGGCCCGTACAGGACCTGCAACATGCGGTCGTGCATTATCCTGCTGAAATGTAGGGTTTCGCAGGGATCGAATGAAGGGTAGAGCCATGGGTCGTAACACATCTGAAATGTAACGTCCACTGGTCAAAGTGCCGTCAATGCAAACAAGAGGTGACCGAGATGTGTAACCAATGGCACCCCATACCATCACGCCGGGTGATACGCCAGTATGGCGATGACGAATACACGCTTCCAATGTGCGTTCACCGCGATGTCGCCAAACACGGATGCGACCATCATGATGCTGTAAACAGAACCTGGATTCATCCGAAAAAAATGACGTTTTGCCATTCGTGCACCCAGGTTCGTCGTTGAATACACCATCGCAGGCGCTCCTGTCTGTGATGCAGCGTCAAGGGTAACCGCAGCCATGATCTCCGACCTGATAGTCCATGCTGCTGCAAACGTTGTCGAACTGTTCGTGCAGATGGTTGTCTTGCAAACGTCCCCATCTGTTGACTCAGGGATCGAGACGTGGCTGCACGATCCGTTACAGCCATGCGGATAAGATGCCTGTCTCGACTGCTAGTGATACGAGGCCGTTGGGATCCAGCACGGCGTTTGCGCATTACCCTCCTGAACCCAACGATTCCATATTCTGCTAACAGTCATTGGATCTCGATCAACGTGAGCAGCAATGTCGCTATACCATAAACCGCAATCGCGATAGGCTACAATCAGACCTTTATCAATCTCGGAAACGTGATGGTAGGCATCACAACAACGTTTCACCAGGCAACGCCAGTCAACTGCTGTTTGTGTATGAGAAATCGGATCGAAAGTTTCCTCATGTCAACACGTTGTAGGTGTCGCCACCGGCGCCAACCTTGTGTGAATGCTCTGAAGGCTAATCATTTGCATATCACAGCATCTTTTTCCTGTCGGTTAAACTTCGTGTCTATAGCACGTCATCTTCGTGGTGTAGCAATTTTAATGGACTGTAGTGTATTTATAAAGGTTTTGCCTGGTACTACTTGAGTTCAGTTATGTCAATGTGTGAGGACTTGTGGCTGTCACTTGATTTTAAATAACGTTCGTCCTTTTCTGCATTTGTAATATGTTTAGTTTTACTAAATAATGAACGAGCTGTCTTTGTGTTACAGGCTAGGTGATTGTATCTCTTGCTAACTGCGATCTAGTTAAAGATGCCTGTGTACCTTCACTGAAATTTTTAATGGCGGTTTCTAGTACTGTGGTAGCGATAAACGCCGTTCTATGTTAGTAGATGGTTCAAATGGCTCTGAGCACTATGGGACTCAACTGCTGAGGTCATTAGTCCCCTAGAACTTAGAACTAGTTAAACCTAACTAACCTAAGGACATCACAAACATCCATGCCCGAGGCAGGATTCGAACCCGCGACCGTAGCGGTCTTGCGGTTCCAGACTGCAGCGCCTTTCACCGCACGGCCACTTCGGCCAGCTATGTTAGTAGAGGAGGAGGGATTATTGCCACTGTCGTTGCATCTGCCACCACCTTCATCATCATTAATTTGAACCACAATTGTTAGTCATTTTGGTTACTTCGAAGGAAATGGCGTTTTGATAATTACTGGCAATAGCCGATGGTTGACATTTGTGACATATTCATTGGATCATATGTTTTGCTGTTTGTAACGTAAATGCATTTTTACTTCATTTAATATTATTTACTAAAAGGAAGTGATTATATACTGTTGCAGTTCTGAGGTGTTTGCTATCAGTTGCTTTACTGAAATTTAGTTTTTCAGTTCTAGGGGCAGTTTGTTAATGTTATTCTTAGATTTTTGCTTTTTAAAAGTAAATTGATGAGTGTCTTTTGAAACGGTAATAAATTCATTATGGCTCAGCACCTTTCCACTCAACACCAGCTTCCTATCGCAATTCAGAAGAGAATGTTAGTAACATGTTTAATAATAATAATAATAATAATAAGATCAAGCAGACACAGCGAACCCAGCTAAATATCGCCCCATAACATGCCTACCAACAATATACAAAATATTAACTTCAGTCATTACACAGAAATTAATGACACATACAACACAGAACAAAATTATAAATGAAGAACAAAAAGGCTGCTGCAAAGGAGCACGAGGATGTAAAGAGCAACTGATAATAGATGCAGAGGTGACATATCAAGCTAAAACTAAACAAAGGTCGCTACACTACGCATACATTGATTACCATAAGCTTTTGATAGTGTACCCCACTCATGGTTACTACAAATATTGGAAATATACAAAGTAGATCCTAAATTGATACAGTTCCTAAACATAGTAATGAAAAATTGGAAAACCACACTTAATATCCAAACAAATTCAAATAATATCACATCACAGCCAATACAGATTAAGTGTGGAATATACCAAGGAGACTCATTAAGTCCTTTCTGGTTCTGCCTTGCTCTGAACCCACTATCCAACATGCTAAATAATACAAATTATGGATACAATATTACTGGAACATACCCACACAAAATCACACATTTGCTATACATGGATGATCTAAAACTACTGGCAGCAACAAATCAACAACTCAACCAATTACTAAAGATAACAGAAGTATTCAGCAATGATATAAGTATGGCTTTTGGAACAGACAAATGTAAGAAAAATAGCATAGTCAAGGGAAAACACACTAAACAAGAAGATTACATATTGGATAACCAAAGAGACTGCATAGAAGCGATGGAAAAAACGGATGCCTATAAATATCTAGGATACAGACAAAAAATAGAAATAGATAATACAAATATTAAAGAAGAACTAAAAGAAAAATATAGACAAAGACTAACAAAAATACTGAAAACAGAATTGACAGCAAGAAACAAGACAAAAGCTATAAATACTTATGCCATACCAATATTGACCTACTCATTTGGAGTAGTGAAATGGAGTAACACAGACCTAGAAGCACTCAATACACTTACACGATCACAATGCCACAAATATAGAATACATCACATACATTCAGCAACAGAAAGATTCACATTAAGCAGAAAGGAAGGTGGAAGGGGATTTATCGACATAAAAAACCTACATTATGGACAGGTAGACAATTTAAGAAAATTCTTTCTAGAACGAGCAGAAACTAGCAAAATACACAAGGCAATCACTCATATAAATACATCGGCTACACCACTGCAATTTCATAACCACTTCTACAACCCTTTAGATCACATAACATCAACAGATACGAAGAAAGTAAATTGGAAAAAGAAAACATTTCGTGGCAAGCACCCGTATCATCTAACACAGCCACACATCGATCAAGACGCATCCAACACATGGCTAAGAAAAAGCAATATATACAGTGAGACAGAAGGATTCATGATTGCAATACAGATCAAACAATAAACACCAGGTATTACAGCAAGCATATTATTAAAGATCCCAATACCACAACAGATAAATGCAGACTTTGTAAACAACAAATAGAAACAGTAGATCACATCACAAGCGGATGTACAATACTAACAAATACAGAATACCCCAAAAGACATGACAATGTCGCAAAAATAATACATCAACAGCTTGCCTTACAACATAAACTTTTAAAACAACAAGTACCTACATACAAGTATGCACCACAAAATGTACTGGAGAATGATGAATACAAATTATACTGGAACAGAACCATTATAACAGATAAAACAACGCCACATAACAAACCTGACTACTCACCAATAAAAAGAAGAAATTAACACAACTAATCGAAATATAATACAACAAATATACAAAAGAAAACAGGAGAAAAAATTGAAAAATACATCCAACTGGCTGAGGAAGTCAAAGACATGTGGCATCAGAATAAAGTTGACATCATACCAATTATACTATCAACTACAGGAGTCATACCACACAATATCCACCAGTACATCAATGCAATACAGCTACATCCAAACATATATATACAACTACAGAAATCCGTAATTATTGATACATGTTCAATTACCCGAAAGTTCCTAAATGCAATATAACACATGCCCTACAGTTAATAGAAAGTGACGCTTGATCAAGGTCCGCGTCACTTTCCATTCTTAACCAGACTTAACGTCTGAGAAAGTAAAGAAATAATAATAATAATGACGATGATAGTAATACGAAAGTGAATCATGTGAATACTGTAAATAGGCTACATATTTTAAAAACTGTTTAATGTGAATATACATTTCAGTATCGAAGTCACACTGTACCATCATCAGCTGTTACGAAAACCCTTAATTATTGTTAGACAAAAGAACCATAACCAACCTTAGTAGTAGTGCAGAGAGGAGTCATGCTACACAGATCTAATAACATTCGATGTTTCGAATAAGCTTTTGATTATATGTATCATGTTCGGATGTTCAGTTTGTGTTTTTAACATTATGTAAAATGTGTTTGAATGGCGAGTACGGAATGTATACGCACAAGTACTTTGTTGAAAATTTTATTATGCCGCATTGATTTCTGAAAACCAGGACTGACAGGAATAACAAAAGTTTTTAATAATAGCTCGTAGTGATACAGTACACATAGTACACATAAGCTGTGGGGACACCAACTACTGAAAATATATTTTGAAATCATATTCATTGCGTACAAGCGGCACTAAGCTGTGTATACTCGACATGATCTTCCGCAATTTTACAAGCTGCTAGAATTTCCACAAAAAAGAATTTATTTGCGAGTTCCTTCCAACATTATCCAATCATATAGAAATATATGATGAGTATGTTGGATGCAGCAAACACTAACTTCGAGTCTGTGATTGTTACCACTACTCCACAGGTCTCCACATCTACATCTACGTGATTACTCTGCTATTCACAATAAAGTGCCTGGCAGAGGATTCAGTTAATCACCTTCAAACTTTCTCTTCACCTTTACACTCTGGAACGGAGCGCTGGAAAAACGAGCACTTAAATTCTTCTGTGCGATCCCTGATTTCTTTTACTTTATCGTGACGATCATTTCTCCCCATGTAGGTGGGTGCCAACAGAATGTTTCTACAATTGGAGGAGAAAGGTGGTGATTGAAATTTCATGAGACGATCCCGTCGTAACTAAAAACGCCTTTGTTTTAATGATTGCCACTCCAATTCACGTATCGTATCTGTGGCCCTATCTCCCCTATTTCGCGACAATACAAAACGAGCTGCCCTTCTTTGTACTTTTTCGATGTCATCCGTCAGTCCCACCTGATGCGGATCCCACACCGCACGGCAACACTCCAGGATAGGGCGGACAAGCGTGGTGTAAGTAGTCTCTTTAGTAGACCTGTTGCACCTTCTAAGAGTTTTGCCAATGAATCGCTGTCTTTGGTTTGCACTCTCCACAACATTATCTATGTGATCGTTCCAATTTATGGTATTTGTAATTGTAATCCCCAAGTATTTAGTCGAATTTACAGCCTTCAGATTTGTATGACTTACCGCGTAATCGAAATTTAGCGGATTTCTTTAGTAGTTTTGTGAATAATTTCACACTTTTCTTTATTCAGGATCCATCGCTACTTTTCGCACCATACAGATATCTTATCTAAATCATTTTGCAATTCGATTTGGTCAACTGATGACTTTACAAGACGATAAATGACAGTATCATCCGCAAACAATCTAAGCGGGCTACTCAGATTGTCTCCAATGTCGTTAATATAGATCAGGAACAATAGAGGGCCTATAACACTTCCTTGGGGAACGCCGGATATTACTTCTGTTTTACTCGATGACTTTCCGTCTATTACTACGAATTATGACCTGTGTGTGAAATCTTATGGGACTTAACTGCTAAGGTCATCAGTCCCTAAGCTTACACGCTACTTAATCTAAATTATCCTAAGGACAAACACACACCCCCATGCCCGAGGGAGGACTCGAACCTCCGCCTGGACCAGCCGCACAGTCCATGACTGCAGTGTCCTAGACCGCTCGGCTAATCCCGTGCGGCGAACTATGACCTTTCTGACAGGAAATCACGAATACAGTCGCAAAACTGAGGCGATATTCCATAGGCAGGGAGTTTTGTTAGAAGACGCATGTGAGGAACGGTGTCGAAAGTCTTCTAGAAATCTAAAAATATGGAATCAATTTCACATCCCCTGTCAATAGCACTCATTACTTCATGAGTATAAAGAGCGAGTTGCTTTTCACAAGAACGATATTTTCTGAATCCTTGCTGACTATGTGTCAATAAATCGTTTTCTTCGAGGTTATTCATAATGTTCGAACACAGTATATTGTAAGTAGGCTGTTTATGTTTTCTTATTGGCAACGTTACGTAGCGCTCTGTATGAAAATCACTGGCTGTGCTGTGTGCAGTCTGTGGCTTGTTTGCATTGTTGTCTGCCATTGTAGTGTTGGGCAGCGGCAGCTGGATGTGAACAGCGCGTAGCGTTGCGCAGTCGGAAGTGAGCCGCCAGCAGTGGTGGATGTGGGGAGAGAGATGCCGGAATTTTGAGAGCGGGTGATCTGGACGTGTGTCCATCAGAAACAGTACATTTGTAAGAAGGGATGTCATGAACTTCTATATATATTATGACTTTGGAACACGTTTAAGGTAAATACATTGTTTGTTCTCTATCAAAATCTTTCATTTGCTAACTATGCCTATCAGTAGTTAGTGCCTTCAGTGGTTTGAATCTTTTATTTAGCTGGTAGTAGTGGCGCTCGCTGTATTGCAGTAGTTCGAGTAACGAAGATTTTTGTGAGGTAAGTGATTTGTGAAAGGTATAGGTTAATGTTAGTCAGGGCCATTCTTTTGTAGGGATTTTTGAAAGTCAGATTGCGTTGCGCTAAAAATATTGTGTGTCAGTTAAAGCACAGTCATGTATAATTGTTCTAAGGGGACGTTTCAATATGTTCAAAAATTCTACTGCAAATCAACGTTAGTAAAATGGGCCTGTAATTCAGCGGATTACTCCTATTTCCATTTTTGGGCGTTGGTGTGACTTGAACAGTGTTCCAGTCTTGAGTTACGGATCTTTCTGTGAGCGACCGGCTGTATATAATTGCTAAATATGGAACTACTGTTTCAGCATACTCTGAAAGGAACCTGACTGGTATACAATCTGGACCGGAGGCGTTACTTTATTAAGTGATTTAAGCTGCTTTGCTACACGGAGGATATCTACTTCTATGTTTCTCATCTTGGCAGTTGTTCGTGATTGGAATTCAGGAATAGTTACCTCGTCTTCTTTGGTGAAGGAGTTTCGGAAAACCGTGTGTAATAACTCTGCTTTAGTGGCACTATCATCAGTGACTTCACCGTTGTAGTGGTGCAGTGAAGGTATTGATAGCGTCTTGCCACAAGTGTGCTTAATGCATGACCTTTTCTCTTTGGGTTTTCTGCCAGATTCTGAGACAGAGTTTCGTTGTGGAAATTATTAAAAACATCTCACATTGAAGCACGCGCTATATTTCGAACTTCAGCAAAACTTTGGCAATCTTGGGGATTTTGCGTTCTTTGAAATTTGGCGTGCTTTTTCGTTGCTTCTGCAACAGCGATCCGTCCCATTTTGTGTACCATGGGGATCAGTACCATCACTCATTAATTTATGTGGTATATATCTCACAATTGTAGTCGATACTGTCTCTCTGAAATCACTCCACATCTTTTCTACGCTTACATGATTAGATCGGAAAGAATGGAGACTGTCTTAAAGAGGCGTTAAGAGCATTTTTATCAGCTTTTTTTAAATAGATGTACTTTGCGTTTCTTTTTGATGGTTGTGGGTGGTACGGTATATCCGTCATGATATTTCTTATTTGTCTAAGATTATTTGTTGCTAGGAGGTCAAGTATGCTTTCGCAAACATGTACGCTTCGAGTGGGCTCATGAACTAATTGTTCGAAATAATTTTCTGAGACAGCATTCAGTACAATTTCGGATGACGTTTTATGCCTGCTTCCGGCTTTAAACGTGTAATTGATCCAGCATATCGAGGGTAGATTGAAGTCACCACCGACTATAATTGTATAAGCGGGGTACCTCTTTGAAATGCGACTCAAGTTTTCTTTGAACTATTCAGCAACTATATCTTGTGAGTCGAGGGGTCGGAGAAACGATCCAGTTAATAGTTTAGTCCGATTTTCAAGTACAGCCTCGACCCATACTATTTCGCAAGATCTATCTACTTCAATTTCACTACAAGGTAAGCTACTTCTGACAACAATGAATACTCCACCACTAATTGTATTTAATCTGTCCTTTCTGAACACTGTTAGGTGAACTTATTTCCGGCTTTAGCCTGCTTTCCGTAACTATAACTATTTGAGCTTCAGTGCTTTCTATTAGGGCTTGGAACTCTGGTTCTTTCGCAACACAGCTACTACAATTTACAACTACAATACCGACTGATGATACAACTACCTTACTGTGTCTTTCCTGCCGCCTTTTAGACGGACGCCCTTTCTGTGATTTCCTGAGAACCTCTAACCTAAGAAACGGCCCAGTCCCTTCCACACAGCCACCGCTACACGTGTTGCCGCTTCCTGTGTGTAGTGGACTCCTGACCTATTAAGCGGAACCCGGAAACCATCACCCGATGGCGCAGGTCAAGGAATCTGCAGCCTACATCGTCACAGAGCCGCCTGAGCCTCTGATTCAGATCCTCCACTCGGCCCTGCGGCAAAGGATCACAGTCGGTTCTATCGACGATGCTGCAAATTGTGAGCTCCGCCTTAGTCTTGCAAGCAGGACTGTCAGTATTTACCATTTCCGCAAGTCGCCCGAAACAGAATCTCCTCCGATCCAAAGCGACGCACGTCATTGGTACCGACATGGGCCACCACCTGCTGTTGGGTGCACCCTGTACTCTTCATGGCATCCGGAAGCACCCTTTTCCACATCCGAAATGACCCCTCCCGATGTGGACACTGGCTTCCTTCGCCTCCTTGGCAGCCATGTTCCTAAGGAGCCCCATTACGTGCCTGACGTTGGAGCTCCCAACTACCAGCAAACCCATCCTCTATGAATGCCCAGATCTTGCTGTCCGAGAAGCTTCCTCTGGAACAAGGTGAACGACAAAATCCGACTTGGAAATTTCGTCAGCCACAGATAGAAGCCAAAACCTGTTCGTCTTACGAACCGGGGGGCCCTACGATCGGCCCCTCGGAGAGTCTTTCGCTGCTTCCGAGACTTCGGAATGACTTCCCACTCGATCACAGGTGAGGGTTACAATACAACAGGACAAAAATGCCAACCAAAATGAACGATATTTTGATTTTACTGCAGGTGGAGAAATTTTTAGGTGGTATGCGTTTGTACTCTAAATGCTAGTGGTCCTCTGTAACGTGCTCGTATTACAGTGCAGTTGTGTTTACAGTGTGACGCTGTTAGCGGACGATGAGGTAGTTTGCAGGAACCTTGGAGTGCCAGAAGACCGTAACGAAATGTAGAAAGCCCTGCGGGGGTCGACGAATAGTAGCTGATCCATAACATAAGTATAATGTATTCAGTATGACTAGGCGAAGTGATTCATTGTTGTTCGGTTATTCTACTGGCAGGAAATAGCTGGAAACAGTAACGGTCATGAAATACTTACGAGTAACTTTTCGGAGTGAGCTAAAGTTGAATGGCTATAAGAACTAGTGTTAAGGAAAGAAGATGCTAGGCTAAGAATCATTGGAATAAACTTAACGCAATGTAGATCCTTCGAGAAAGAAGTGTCTTATAAAACAGCGAGTCTACTGATTCTGAAAAGTGTTCATCTGTTTGTGCCCTTTACTAGATTGAATTAATAGTAGAGATGAGACAAATCCAAGAAGAGCGGCGCGTTTCGAGAGCCGATCGTTTAGTCAGAGTAACTGCGTTGCGGAGAAGCTCAACAAATTCCAGTGGAAGACGCTACAAGATCAGAAGAGATTCTCTCTGATTTCGATCGGCTTACAGAAGTGGCAAAGGCTGCCAGTCTTGCCTGCAAGATGAAAGCAGAGCTGACCATTTGCTGCATAGCCGACAGGACCGATTGCGGACATTTGGTACAGAGCTCAGTGAAGGGTCTGAATCAAAGGCTCAGACGGCTCTGCGATCGTGTACGCTGCAGATTCCTCGACTTGCGCCAAAGGGTGATTGGATTTCGGGTTCCACTGAATAGGTCAGGTGTCCACTACACGCAGGAGGCGGCTACACGGTTAGCAGGGGTTGTGTGGCGTGGACTGGGCGGTTTTTTAGGTTAGTGGGTCTCGAGAAAATACAAGAAGGGCCTCAGTCACAGAGGGTGCAGGCTGAACACAGGAAGAACGTAGATACAGGAACCATCGGGATAAATGTTGTAAATTGTCGTAGCTGTGTTCGGAAAGTACCAGAGCTCCAAGCGCTAATAGAAAGCACTGATGCTCAAATCGTTATAGGCACTGAAACCTGGCCAAAGCCGGATATAAGCTCAGCCGAAATTTTTGCGAAAAACCTTATGGTGCTCCGAAAGGATAGGCTACACACGGTTCGCGGTGGCGTGTTTGTTGCTCTCAGAAGTAGTTTAACTTGTCGCGAAATTGACGTAGATACTTCCTGTGAGTTAGTATGGGCAGAGGTCATTGTTGGCAACCGGCATAAAATAATAATTGGGTCCTTTTACCGACCTCCCAATTCAGATGATACAGTTGCTGAAAGGTTCAAAGAAAAGAGTCTAATTTCCAGCACGTACCCGACTCGTACGATAATAGTTGGTGGTGACTTTAATTTACCCTCAATATGTTGGCGAAAATACATGTTTGATTCCGGAGGCACGCATAAAATATCATCCGAAATTGTGCTAAACACATTCTCTGAAAATTATTTAGAGCAGTTAGTTCATGAGCCCGCGAATAGTAAACGGTTGTGAAAACACACTTGACCTCTTATCAACAAATAATTCTACGTTAATAACGAGCATCAAAACCGATTCAGGGATTAATGAACATAGGGTTGTCGTAGAGAGACTGAATATTGTAATCCCCAAATCCTCGAAAAATAAGCTAAAAATATACCTATTCAAAAAAGCAGATAAAAATTCACTTGACGCCTTCCTGAGAGACAATCTCCACTCATTCCAAGTTAATAGTATAAGTGTAGGCCAGACGTGGCTTAAATTCAAAGAAATAACATCGGCAGCAATTGAGAGATTTACACCAAATAAATTAACAAACGACGGAGCTGATCCTCCTTGTACACAAAACGGGTTTGAACACTGTTGCAGAAACAAGGAAACAAACATGCAAAATTTAAACAGAAGCAAAATCCCCAAGATTGGCGATCTTTTACAGAAGCTGGAAATTTAGCGCGGACTTCAATGATAGACGCCTTCAACAGTTTCCACAACGAAATATTGTCTCGAAACCTGGCAGAAAATCCAATGAGATTCTGGTCGTATGTGAAGTATGTTAGCGGCAAAAAACAAACAATGCCTTCTCTGCGCGATAGGAATGGAGATACTATCGAAGACAGTGCTGCCGAAGCAGAGTTACCAAACACAGCCTTCCGAAATGCCTTCACAAAAGAAGACGAAGTAAATATTCCAGAATTCGAATCTAGAACAGATGCCAACATGTGTAACGTAGAAGTAAATGTCCTCGGAGTAGTGAAGCAACTTAATTCACTTAATAAAAGCAAGTCTACTAGTCCAGACTGTATACAAATTAGGTTTTTTTCGGAGTATGGTGATGCATTAGCTCCGTGCTTAACAATCATATACAACCATCCGCTTGACGAAAGATCCGTACCCAAAGACTGGAAAGTTGCACAGGCCACACTAATATTCAAGAAAGGTAGTAGGAGTAATCCACTTAATTACAGGCCCAAACATTAACGTAGATATGCAGCAGGATTTTGGAACGTATGTTGCGTTCGAACATTATGAATTACCTTGAAGACAACGGTCTAATAACATCCAGTCAACATGGGTTTAGAAAACATCGTTCTTGTGAAACACAACTAGCTCTTTATTCGCATGAAGCGTTGAGTGATACTGACAAGGGATTTCAGATCGAATCCGTGTTTCTGGATTTCCGGAAGGCTTTTGGCACAATACCATACAAGCGCTTTTTAGTGAAATTTCGTTCTTATGGAATACCGTCTCAGTTATGTGGCTGGATTTGTAACTTCCTGACAGAGAGGTCACAGTTTGTATTACACTACTGGCCATTAAAATTGCTACACCAAGAAGAAATGCAGATGATAAAACGGGTGTTCATTGCACAAATATATTATACTAGAACTGACATGTGATTGCATTTCCACGCAATTTGGGTGCATAGATACTGAGAAATCAGTACCCAGAACAACCACCTCTGGCCGTAATAACGGCCTTGATACGCCTGGGCATTGAGTCAAACAGAGATTGGATGGCGTGTACAGGTACAGCTGTCCATGCAGCTTCAACACGATACCACAGTTCATCAGTGACTGGCGTATTGTGACGAGCCAGTTGCTCAGCCACCATTGACCAGACGTTTTCAATTGGTGAGAGATCTGGAGAATGTGCCGGCCAGGGCAGCAGTCGAATATTTTCTGTATCCAGAAAGGCCCGTACAGGACCTGCGACATGCGGCCGTGCATTATCCTGCTGAAATGTAGGGTTTCGCAGGGATCGAATGAAGGGTAGAGCCACGGGTCGTAACACATCTGAAATGTAACGTCCACTGTTCAAAGTGCCGTCAATGCGAACAAGAGCTGACCGAGACGTGTAACCAATGGCACACCATACCATCACGCCGGGTGATACGCCAGTATGGTGATGACGAATACATGCTTCCAATGTGCGTTCACCGCGATGTCGCCAAACACGGATGCGACCATCATGATGCTATAAACAGAACCTGAATTCATCCGAAAAAATGACGTTTTGCCATTCGTGCACCCAGGTTCTTCGTTGAGTACACCATCGCAGGCGCTCCTGTCTGTGATGCACAGCGTCAAGGGTAACCGCCACCATGGTCTCCGAGCTGATAGTCCATGCTGCAGCAAACGTCGTCGAACTGTTCGTGCAGATGGTTGTTGTCTTGCAAACGTCCCCATCTGTTGACTCAGGGATCGAGACGTGGCTGCACGATCCGTTATAGCCATGCGGATAAGACGCCTGTCATCTCGCCTGCTAGTGATACGAGGGCGTTGGGATCCAGCACGGCGTTCCGTGTTACCCTCCTGAAACCACCGATTCCATATTCTGCTAACATTAATTGGATATCGACCAACGCGAGCAGCAATGTCGCGATACGATGAACCTCAATCGCGATAGGCTACAATCCGACCTTTATCAAAGTCGGAAACGTGACGGTACGCATTTCTCCTCCTTACACGAGGCATCACGACGTTTCACCAGGCAACGCCGGTCAACTGCTGTTTGTGTATGAGAAATCAGTTGGAAACCTTCCTCATGTCAGCACGTTGTAGGTGTCGCCAACGGTGCCAACCTTGTGTGAATGATCTGAAAAGCTAATCATTTGCATATCACAGCATCTTCTTCCTGTCGGTTAAATTTCGCGTCTGTAGCACGTCACCTTCGTGGTGTAGTAATTTTAATGGCTAGTAGTGTAATTGACAGAAAGTCATCGAGTAAAACAGAAGTGATTTCAGGCGTTCCCCAAGGTAATGTTATAGGCCCTTTGTTGTTCCTTATCTGTATAAACTATTTGGGAGACCATCAGAGCAGCCGTCTTAGGTTGTTTGCAGATGACGATGTCATTAATCGACTAATAAAGTCATTAGAAGATGAAAACAAATTGCAAAACGATTTAAAAAAGATATCTGAATGGTGCGAAAATTGTCAGTTGACGCTGAATAATGAAAAGTGTGAGGTCATCCACATTTGTTGCAAAAGGAATTCATTAAACTTCGGTTACACGATAAATCACTCAAATCTAAAGGCCGTAAATTCAAGTAAATACCTAGGAATTACTTTTACGAACAACTTAAATTGGAAGGAACACATAGAAAATGTGTGGGGAAGGCTAATCAAAGCCTGCGTTTTATTGGCAGGACACATAGTAAATGTAACAGATCTACTGAGGAGACTGCCTACACTATGCTTGTCCGTCGTCTTTTAGAATACAGCTGCGCGATGTGGGATCCTTACCAAATAGGACTGACGGAGTACATCGAAAAAGTTCAAAGAAGGGCAGCACGTTTTGTATTATGGCGAAATATGGGAGAGAGTGTCACTGAAATGATGCAAGATTTGGGTTGGACATCATTAAAAGAAAGGCATTTTTCGTTGTGACTGAATCTTCTCTCGAAATTCCAATCACCAACTTTCTCCTCCGAATGCGAAAATATTTTGTTGACACCGATCTACATAGGAAGAAACGCTCACCACAATAAAATAAAGGAAATGAGAACTCATATGGAAATATATAGGTGTTCGTTCTTTCCGCACGCTATACGAGATTGGAATAATAGAGAATTGTGAAGGTGGTTCGATGAACCCTCTGTTAGGCACGTAAATGTGATTTTCATAGTATCCATGTAGATGTAGATGTAGAAGAGAGCCGTTGTGCGTCATGAAAACTCTCTTACTGTGGAAATTTAGAAAGCCTAGATTCCAAGAAGAGTCTTGTGGCCAATGGAATACCACTGTATAGCTACCCGAATCATCACCGAACGACGTCCATGTTTCACTGTTGGGATGTAAACTTGGTCAGAATTTGGAAACACTATAAGAACAAGGCTCATCCGATAAAATTAATTTCTTCTGCTTCTCCGAACTCTAGCTTTTATGGCTTCGGCATTACGTTTTCCCTGTTATCAACATTTACTTCACTGGTGAGTGTTTTTGTAGTTCCAGCTCACACTGCAGTTCGCAGCTTCTAAAGCTCCCTTCATGTTGTCTCGGTCCTGACAGGGTTTGCGAGAGTGGCATATATTTCTGCAGGTACTTTTGAAGCTGCTGTCTTATCATTTTTCGTCCGAGGCGTATCCAGTGACAGTCAGTCAAGATAATTCAACCCACACTTTCGTCCGTGTTGTGATTTAGCGGACGATGGTATTCCGCTTTCCCTGTATGCGATGCATTTTGAAATACCAAACATTTCGGGCTGCCTTTCTTACTGAACCTCTTACCATACGGGCACCACCAATCTGCCCACGTGCGAATTCACTTAGCTTCGGCATAACGCACTCACTACTACGCAGAATATCGTTCCTACCTCGACTGACACCTGCAACGTTTTGAGGGCATTACACAGTCGTGGTCAAACATCTGAGCATCTAAAATTATGTTCAAGCCTGCGTTGCTCATGGTCTTTCCATATTTTTGTCGAACCCTTGTGTTACATCTACATCTACATATATACTCCGCAATCCACCATACGGTGCGTGGCGGAGGGTACCTCGTACCACAACTAGCATCTTCTCTCCCTGTTCCACTCCCAAACAGAACGAGGGAAAAATGACTGCCTATATGCCTCTGTACGAGCCCTAATCTCTCTTACCTTATCTTTGTGGTCTTTCCGCGAAATGTAAGTTGTCGGCAGTAAAATTGTACTGCAGTAGCCTCAAATGCTGGTTCTCTAAATTTCCTCAGTAGCGATTCGCGAAAAGAACGCCTCCTTTTCTCTAGAGACTCTCACCCGAGTTCCTGAAGCATTTCCATAACACTCGCGTGATGATCAAACCTACCAGTAACAAATCTAGCAGCCGACTCTGAAATGCTTCTATGTCCTCCCTCAATCCGACGTGATAGGGATCCCAAATGCTCGAGCAGTATTCAAAAATAGGTCGTATTAATGTTTTATAAGCGGTCTCCTATACAAATGAACCATATCTTCCCAAAAGTCTATCAATGAACTGAAGACGACTATCCACCTTCCCCACAACTGCCATTAATGCTTGACCTTAGGTCATTTTCAAGTGGTTACGTGTGCTGAAAACACGGCAGTAGTCAATATTAACAAAGTGTATAAAACAGACGTGAGCGCCTGTATCTTGTCAGACACACCATCGCCACCTCACATAGCGATGGTGTATGTGACAAAAGCTGACACGAACCATATAGGCACACATCAATTATGTTCTTTTTATTAATTTTTATTCTTTTTACTAATATTGACTACTGCGGTGTTTTCAGCAAGTGTAATCACTTGAAAATGACCTTCGCCGAAATTACAATAGCCGCTATTGTAATAATGGCGAATGTGAAGTAATAGTGACCTCACATCAAATATTAATGTTCAGTGTTGGTGAAAATATAGTCTTATCGTATATGAACATTCAAAGCGCTAAAACCCAAATAATGGAAGAAAAGAAAACTTCGCTCTGACCAGATAAAGAGGCAGTTAAATGTTTTTTTTTCTTTTTCAGAGATGCGAAAGAAATAATTGTCCTCGTTAGTAAACAATGAATGAAGTAATCCGGTAAAGAGTAATCTTTTAAAAGCGCTGCAGATGGCAGTTTTGCCTCAGAGGGCACAGGCGCTGCTGTTAGGAATTTACGGAGCTGCTGTTCCGGGATGTATCCGGCAGTTTGCAGCTCATCAATACAGCCAGCCGGAGAACTTAAAGACGAAGAAGCGGGCCAGGGCCTCTAAAGGAGAGCGCCCATATGCCCACACGCTCCGCCGCCTTTGCGTCAATAAACCAGCGCACAGTCCCTGCCTGCCCGCTCACTCTCAAACCAGGAATGTTGTTGTTGTTGTGGTCTTCAGTCCTGAGACTGGTTTGATGCAGCTCTCCATGCTACTCTATCCTGTGCAAGCTACTTCATCTCCCAGTACCTACTGCAACCTACATCCTTCTGAATCTGCTTAGTGTATTGATCTCTTGGTCTCCCTCTACGAATTTTACCCTCCACGCAGCCCTACAATGCTAAATTTGTGATCCCTTGATGCCTCAAAACATGTCCTACCAATCGATCCCTTCTTCTAGTCAAGTTGTGCCACAAACTTCTCTTCTCCCCAATCCTATTCAATACCTCCTCATTAGTTACGTTATCTACCCACCTTATCTTCAGCATTCTTCTGTAGCACCACATTTCAAAAGCTTCTATTCTCTTCTTGTCCAAACTGGTTATTGTCCATGTTTCACTTCCATACATGGCTACACTCCATACAAATACTTTCAGAAACGACTTCCTGACACTTAAATCTATACTCGATGTTAACAAATTTCTCTTCTTCAGAAACGATTTTCTTGCCATTGACAGTCTACATTTTATATCCTGTCTACTTCGACCATCATCAGTTATTTTGCTCCCCAAATAGCAAAACTCCTTTACTACTTTAAGTGTGTCATTTCCTAATCTAATCCCCTCAGCATCACCCGATTGAATTTGACTACATTCCATTATCCTCGTTTTGCTTTTGTTGATGTTCATCTTATATCCTCCTTTCAAGACACTGTCCATTCCGTTCAACTGCTCTTCCAAGTCCTTTGCTGTCTCTGACAGAATTACAATGTCATCGGCGAACCTCAAAGTTTTTACTTCTTCTCCATGAATTTTAATACCTACTCCGAATTTTTCTTTTGTTTCCTTTACTGCTTGCTCAATATACAGATTGAATAACATCGGAGAGAGGCTACAACCCTGTCTCACTCCTTCCCCAACCACTGCTTCCCTTTCATGCCCCTCGACTCTTATAACTGCCATCTGGTTTCTGTACAAATTGTAAATAGCCTTTCGCTCCCTGTATTTTACCCCTGCCACCTTCAGAACTTGAAAGAGAGTATTCCAGTTAACGTTGTCAAAAGCTTTCTCTAAGTCTACAAATGCTAGAAACGTAGGTTTGTCTTTTCTTAATGTTTCTTCTAAGATAAGTCGTAAGGTTAGTATTGCCTCACGTGTTCCAACCTTTCTACGGAATCCAAACTGATCTTCCCCGAGGTCCGCTTCTACCAGTTTTTCCATTCGTCTGTAAAGAATTCGCGTTAGTATTTTGCAGCTGTGACTTATTAAACTGATAGTTCGGTAATTTCCACATCTGTCAACACCTGCTTTCTTTGGGATTGGAATTATTATATTCTTCTTGAAGTCTGAGGGTATTTCGCCTGTCTCATACATCTTGCTCACCAGATGGTAGAGTTTTGTCATGACTGGCTCTCCCAAGGCCATCAGTAGTTCTAATGGAATGTTGTCTACTCCCGGGGCCTTGTTTCGACTCAGGTCTTTCAGTGCTCTGTCAAACTCTTCACGCAGTATCTTATCTCCCATTTCATCTTCATCTACATCCTCTTCCATTTCCATAATATTGTCCTCAAGTACATCGCCCTTGTATAAACCCTCTATATACTCCTTCCACCTTCCTGCCTTCCCTTCTTTGCTTAGAACTGGATTGCCATCTGAGCTCTTGATATTCATACAAGTGGTTCTCTTCTCTCCAAAGGTCTCTTTAATTTTCCTGTAGGCAGTATCTATCTTACCCCTAGTGAGACGAGCCTCTACATCCTTACATTTGTCCTCTAGCCATCCCTGCTTAGCCATTTTGCACTTCCTGTCGATCTCATTTTTGAGACGTTTGTATTCCTTTTTGTCTGCTTCATTTACTGCATTTTTATATTTTCTCCTTTCATCAATTAAATTCAATATTTCTTCTGTTACCCAAGGATTTCTATTAGCCCTCGTCTTTTTACCTACTTGATCCTCTGCTGCCTTCACTACTTCATCCCTCAAAGCTACCCATTCTTCTTCTACTGTATTTCTTTCCCCCATTCCTGTCAATTGTTCCCTTATGCTCTCCCTGAAACTCTGTACAACCTCTGGTTCTTTCAGATTATCCAGGTCCCATCTCCTTAAATTCCCACCTTTTTGCAGTTTCTTCAGTTTCAATCTGCAGTTCATAACCAATATATTGTGGTCAGAATCCACATCTGCCCCTGGAAATGTCTTACAATTTAAAACCTGGTTCCTAAATCTCTGTCTTATCATTATATAATCTATCTGATACCTTTTAGTTCAAATGGTTCAAATGGCTCTGAGCACTATGGGACTCAACTGCTGTGGTCATTAGTCCCCTAGAACTTAGAACTACTTAAACCTAACTAACCTAAGGACATCACAAACATCCATGCCCGAGGCAGGATTCGAACCTGCGACCGTAGCAGTCGCACGGTTCCAGACTGCGCGCCTAGAACCGCGAGACCACCGCGGCCGGCGATACCTTTTAGTATCTCCAGGATTCTTCCAGGTATACATCCTTCTTTTATGATTCTTGAACCAAGTGTTAGCTATGATTAAGTTATGCTCTGTGCAAAATTCTACAAGGCGGCTTCCTCTTTCATTTCTTCCCCCCAATCCATATTCACCCACTATGTTTCCTTCTCTCCCTTTTCCTACTGACGAATTCCAGTCACCCATGACTATTAAATTTTCGTCTCCCTTCACTACCTGAATAATTTCTTTTATCTCATCATACATTTCATCAATTTCTTCATCATCTGCAGAGCTAGTTGGCATATAAACTTGTACTACTGTAGTAGGCATGGGCTTTGTGTCTATCTTGGCCACAATAATGCGTTCACTATGCTGTTTGTAATAGCTAACCCGCACTCCTATTTTTTTATTCATTATTAAACCTACTCCTGCATTACCCCTATTTGATTTTGTATTTATAACCCTGTAATCACCTGACCAAAAGTCTTGTTCCTCCTGCCACCGAACTTCACTAATTCCCACTATATCTAACTTTAATCTATCTATTTCCCTTTTTAAATTTTCTAACCTACCTGCCCGATTAAGGGATCTGACATTCCACGCTCCGATCCGTAGAACGCCAGTTTTCCTTCTCCTGATAACGACGTCCTCTTGAGTAGTCCCCTCCCGGAGATCCGAATGGGGGACTATTTTACCTCCGGAATATTTTACCCAAGAGGACGCCATCATCATTTAATCATACAGTAAAGCTGCATGTCCTCGGGAAAAATTACGGCTGTAGTTTCCCCTTGCTTTCAGCCGTTCGCAGTACCATCACAGCAAGGCCGTTTTGGTTAATGTTACAAGGCCAGATCAGTCAATCATCCAGACTGTTGCCCCTGCAACTACTGAAAAGGCTGCTGCCCCTCTTCAGGAACCACATGTTTGTCTGGCCTCTCAACAGATACCCCTCCGTTGTGGTTGCACCTACGGTACGGCCATCTGTATCGCTGAGGCACGCAAGCCTCCCCACCAACGGCAAGGTCCATGGTTCATGGGGGGAAACCAGGAATAGGTAGACATTAACACTGCCACCTACTACTTGTGAAATATAACTTCGTTTCAACAGCGTCAACACTTCAGTATGTTTGTTATTCTCCTTCACTTTTCAGTCCGCCCCGATAGCTGAGTGGCGCCGGCACGGTAGTTCAGCGTGTTCGGTCAGAGGGTTCGCTACTCTCAGTAACAAAAAAACTGAGAGAATGGATCAACGACGAACCTAAATGGGTGTCATCGGACGTCCGCCTCGAACAAATTCAAGGAACAATATCGAACAAAATGAGATCAAAAAATAATAATAATAATAATAATAAGTGGTCATCGCGGCGATCTGTCACGCAAAGGCGCCCGGGTTCGATTCCCAGCTGGGTAGGAGGTTTTCTCCGCTCAGGGACTGGGTGTTGTGTTGTCCCCATTACCATTTCATCATCATCAGTGGAAGGCAACGGGAAACCACCACTGGAACCATTTCCCTATATGCTCATGCGGTGGACCTCTCTGACGAAGCTTTCCCCATGACCAGACCTGCCGTAAGGCAGAACACAAAGTTAAGTTTTCACTTTTCAATATTTTTCAGTTTTGGTATTCTAGTGTCTCCTTCAAGCGTGAGAATAATTCAATATCGCGTCAAACTTTGGGATTTTTACTCATCATTTTGACATAGAAAATACTTATCATCCATTTGCTACGTTGCTAAATATGGTCCTGAAGTTTAATATTATACTTTGTTTCCAAGACAGATTGTCTGTCTTAATTTCTTTTAGAGCCTCTATATTTGTGCTTTGCTGCATCCAATCCGTTCTGCATCTACTACTACCTACATACTTCCACAAGCATGGGGGAGGGTACCTTGTACCACTGACACCCATTTCACTTTCTGATACAACTGCAAAAGAAGCAAGGGTAAAATAATTGGTTACATGGGTTTGTACCGCTCTCCATCTTCCTTATTTTGTCGTTCCCCACGCCAAATGAACACTGGAGCCAGCGCAGTGCTGATTCTGTGAACGTTCACAACTGCATTGCACGGAAGCATTATCTTCATCCCTCCAAGGATGTCCATACAACCTCACGGAATACTGAAACAGATCGGTAACAGATCTCGCAGTACACCTCTGAATTACTTAAATGACTTCCTTTAATCCAATCTGACGGAGATCCCAGATACTCGATCAGTACTCAAGAACGCGTTGCAAAAGCGTTTTGTACGCGGTCTCTTGTTTTGTAGGTACGCTACACGTTCTGACAACTCTCTCAACAAATCGTAAGGACCATTCACCTTCCTTAGAACTGACTTTACGCGATCTTTCCATTTCTGTCATGACTAAATATTTAATTGACTTGGCTGAATGAGGTTGCAGATAATCCACGATATCTTCGAGCTTTACATGAATGTTTCTCCTCCTTACACACATTAATTTTATATTCGTCCACATTTAGAACAAGCTCCCATCCGTCGCAGCAGATATAAATTGTTACAAATCATCCCACAGTCAGCCACCGACGACACATACGCAGCAGAGTCTTCAACAAAAGAGACTCATATTGCTACTCATCGTATCTGAGACACCGTGTATCTAAATGGAGTACATGTTGTGGTATGGCTGACGCTACATTTGTCTCTAAACAACAATCATCCTCCAACACAACGCAGCCTGTTGGTCGAAACATCTCCTAGCCAGTCACTTATTTGAGTACATATTCCGTAAGCTCGGATTTTCATTAACAGGTTACTCCACAGCCTGGCAGGTTGCCGAATGATTTCCAGAAATCTGAAAACACTGAGTTTGTTTTACGGCCTGCATCCGGCGTTCACAGGATGTCGGGTGTGAGAAGGGCGACCTACAGCGGGTGGACAAAGATATGGAAACACCGAAAGCGCACACTACCATTCCCAGTACGGTGTAGGAAACACGTTAGCATTCAACACACCTTCCAATCGTCTCGGAGTAGATAAGTACGGGTCCTGTATTGTTTTCAACGGAATCTTATACTCTTATTCCTGCAAAATAGTGGCAAGTTTAAGTAACGATGCTAAAGGTGGATAGAGATACGCATCCTTATCTCTAAAATCAACCGCAAAGGCTCAGTGATATTGAGATCTGGAGAATATGGTGGCCCGGGAAGGCGGGAAAATTCATTCTCACAAAACCAGTCGTGGACAACGCGAGCTGTGTGAAAATCTGCCCTATCGTCTTGGAACACAGAATCACCATTGGCGAACAGACATTGTACCACCGGATGGACCTTGTACTGGTCTCCTGAGGTGGTCATGAACTTGAAATATGTAAATGCCATGTATCGATAATTATTGTATAAATAGCTGGCGAAGCATGGCAGCGAGTAAACAAGGACATTACATAGCAATTCCGTGGACATTCGAGATTCTGTCTGAACCCTCTATTCTTTTGTCATCTTCTTCTGTTATTGGACTTGAAGAGAAAAGAACGATAGTCTGAATTTCATCTTGCTGTAATAGTTTATGTAAGTTAAAAATGAAGAAAAAATATGCTTGTTCATAACCTAAAATTTGTGTACGGTTTTCAATAATGTATATTCTTCAACCTCACTTGTCCTGAGTAGACGTGGCCTTAACAGAATATTGACCATTATTAAGTGCCATACTAGAAAATAATTAGTAATTCTCTTTCAGCTCATCTTCGAGACGTGCCGTCGGTTAGGACACTAAACTTTCTTCCAGATTCTACGAGCGATGTGGCCGCTGCGAATAATTTAATATATTTCACTTTCAGATTTTCTCAGGGTTGCGAGATAATATCCCATGCAGAAGGGCCTGGTCACAGGAGTCTAGTTCTAATATAAGATGTCGTCTGCGAAAGATTATGCTTGTTATCTTATATTGGTATTCGAGACGAAACCACGAGGTGGACACGATATGGAGTTACGGCTTTTATTACTTCAAATTGAACTGGCATACGAAATATTATTTGGTGCTATAAGCACATAAGTGGATAATATATTAATTATTTATGGTCCCGTAACTATCCTGAGTACTGAGCTAGTTTGCTGATTGTTGATCCGCGTCGGGCTAAATTAAATTACATTTCACTGTTCATAGTATTATTAGAGTTATTTAGTTATTTCTCTTTTGTTTTGATGTCACTTTATTAAAAGCTATCAAAGCAGATATAATAAATTTAAAATTTTATTAAATTACATTACTACCTGATCAGCCAAAATGGTCACATAACCATTGTCAGTTGTGCCATCTTGCACAGTAACCATGGGGCTCAAGGAATAAAACTATATGGGTGCCTAAATCATCTCCGAATCACCAACATGCTTCACTCTTGGGATGTAAACTCGGGAACACGTGTGATGCAAGGCTCATACATCAAAATGACTTTCTTCCATTACTCCCAGGTCCAGTTTTTAATTAGTTCGACGCCACATTTCTCCGTTGTGGGAATTTCCCTCTCTAATGTGGTGCTTTGGAATACGAGCTCGCCCTGCTTCTGGAGCTCCATTCGCGTTGTTATGGTACTGACAGGGTTCGCGAGTGTGACACTCAATTCTGCAATGACATTTTCAGCTGTCGTCCTCTCATTTTTCGTCACAGGACTAGGCGCACATATTACAAAAACTGGTGGTTGCGCGTTTCAAGGATGCTCGGTCCATGTGCAAAGTTTTGGTTATCTTTCTCACTCACTGCGCACATCTCACTTCAAACAGAGCAGCACACCTCATTAACATTAGACACTTTTCTCGGTGCATTCGTGTCCATTGACTTAACAGTCACAAGATTTTTCTCGTCCTGGGAAGCAATTTCAGCAAAGGCTATCCGCTCTTTAATTCCTGGAGTAAATTTGTTGGCTTCAGAAAAGATGCTCGTGAAACTAGGCCTAGCATGAGTAACTGTTCAATTTTTGGTTTCCCGAGAGTCCCTTTTGGAGTGGGCTGCTGACTAATCCTATGTATTGCTACCCGATTCCATCTTTAAAACACTCTTAGAGGATAGCTGCTAGTATCTCAGTACTTAGCTCACATTTTTTTCCTGAATCTAGCGTATCATAACCTGTAAATGGTATCTAACGTGTTGTTTCCCCGTATATGGGTCCATTAATTCCCCCAGTTTCTTCTTTTAAGATGTTAAATTATTTTTCAGCTAATATTCTGAACAATTATGACGAAAAAAGACAGTGCGTTTAGGAAATGGTTGACGCAGGAGAATCGGACAAACGTACCGTCGATGACCTTCGCTCAGAGTCCTATATAGATGACGTAGTTACACGCATAACTGGCGTGGAGGAACAACTCGAAAACAAATACAATATGAGATCAAAAGTATCGGGACACTCCCAAAAAGCGACGTTTTTCCTATTAGGTGCATTGGGCTGCCACCTACAACCAGGGACTCCATATCAGCGACCTCAGTAATCATTATACATAGTGAGAGAGCAGAATGGGGCCCTCCGTGGAACTCACGGACTTCGGACGTGGTCAGGTGATTGGATGTCACTTTTGTCATACGTCTGTACGCGAGATCTCCACACTCCAAACATCCCTAAGTCCACTGTTTCCGATGTGATAGTGAAATGGAAACACGAAGGGACACGTACAGCACAAAAGCGTACAGGCCGACCTCGTCTGTTGACTGACAGAGACCGCCGACAGTTGAAGGGGGTCGTAATGTGTATTAGGCAGGCATCTATCCAGAACATCACATGGAATTATAAACCGCATCAGGATCCACTGCAAGTACTATGACAGTTAGGTGGGAGATCAGAAATCTTGGATTACATGGTCGAGCGACTGCTGATAAGTCACACATCACGCCGGTAAATGCCAAACGACGCCTCGCTTGGTGTAAGGAGCGTAAACATTGGATGATTGAACAGTGGAAAAAACGTTATGCGGAGTGACGAATCACGATACCCACTGTGGTGATCCGATGGCAGGGTGTGGGTATGGCGAATGCCTGGCAAGCGTCATCTGCCAGCCTATGTAGTGCCAACAGTAAAATTCGGAGGCGGTGGTGTTATGGTGGGGTTGAGTTTTTCATGGAGGGGGCTTGCATCCCTTGCTGTTTTGCGTGACACTATCACAGCACAGGCCTACATTGATGTTTTGAGCACCTTCTTGCTTCCCACTGTTGCAGAGCAATTCGGGAATGGCGATTGCATCTTTCAACACGATCGAGCACCTGTTCGTAATGCACGACCTATGGCGGAGTGGTTACACGACAATAACATCCCTGTAATGAACTGGCCTGCACAGAGTCCTGACCTCAGTCCTATAGAACACCTTTGGGTTGTTTTGGAACGCTGACTTCATGCCAGGACTCACCGACCGACATCGATACCTCTCCTCAGTGCAGCACTCCGTGAAGAATGGGCTGCCATTCCCCAAGAAACGTTCCAGCACCTTACTGAACGTATGCCTGCGAGAATGGAAGCTGTCATCAGGCTAAGGGTGTGCCACCACCATACTGTAAGTCATATTCAACCGGGTGTCCGGATACTTTTGATCACATAGTTTAAGTCGCTTGGTCCTAATGGAATCCCAATTCGGTTTTTAAAGAGTAATCTACGGCATTGGCTCCTTACTTTGCTTGCGTTAATAGCGAAATGTCTCTTCCAGCGCAAAGTCCCGAGCGACTGGAAAGAAGCGCAGTTCACTCCTCTATATTCGAAAGGTAAAAGAATGGAGCCACGAAATTACAAACCAATGTCTTTAACATCGAAGAATTCTTGAACATATTCTTAGTTCGAATACAATAAATCTCCTTGAGACCGAGACGCTTGTGTCTACGAATCAGGCCGGTTTTACAAACCATCGTTCGTGCGAAACTGAGATTGTCCTTTTTTCACATGACGAACTGCGAAGTACGGATGAAGGCCAACAAGCAGATTTCATGTTTCTAGATTTCCGTTTGCAGACTGTTAACGAATGTACGAGCATGTAGACTAGATTCACAGATATGTTAGTGGCTCAAAGACTTCTTAAGTAATAGAGCTCAGTATTTTGTCCTCGACGGCGAATGTTAATCGGAGACCAGATATGCTTCTACCATCTTCTGTCTCTCGCTGTCTC
Source organism: Schistocerca nitens (assembly GCF_023898315.1). Lineage (NCBI taxonomy): Eukaryota > Metazoa > Arthropoda > Insecta > Orthoptera > Acrididae > Schistocerca > Schistocerca nitens. The sequence goes on along the minus strand of NC_064614.1, from coordinate 926,620,592 downwards.
TCTCCACCCTGCGGGGATTCCTAATGCTGCGACGTCCTTCTCTATGTCATCTTTCACCCTGTGCGACGTCGACCCAATGGTCTTGTTATTTGGAGAGTGCCCTCAAATGCCTTCTTAGCAATTCTGCTGTTTTCCATTCTAGCCACATGCCCAGACCATTGTAGGCCCCTACTTTTTAATTCCTAGATGATAGTGGGTTGCTTCATTAACTGATAAATGTCACTGTTATTTCGAACTCTCCATATACCACTCTCCAACACAGGTCACTAGATTACTCATCACTTTTCTTTCGAAAACGTTCAGTTTTTCTCTTTCTTTCTTGGCAAGCGTCCAGCTTCCCGGACCATACAGTACTCCTGGGTGGATGATAGTATTATGTATATCTCAATCTTAGTGGTGACTGGCAAAGCTTTAGTTTTGAATCGGCTGCTTAGAGCGTAAAGACATCTTTATCCTGAGGCTGTTCTCTCGTTTGTGTCCAGATTTATTATTTTTTTAATGCCGAAGCGCGATCCAAATTATTTAAACTGATGAACTTTTCTCAATCTAGAATGATGATCCCTTCAGAGGGCGGATTTGTGTTTATGACTCGACCGATTTTCATGTATTCAGTTTTTTTCTTCGTTTATCAAAAGTCCTACTTTGCTGGAACTGTGCCTGAGAGATGTCCTTCAGCTCTTCTTCTGTTTCAATTTGACTATATCATCAGCGTATGCCATGAGTTTTACTTCGCTGTGTTCGAATCGGAGACCATTGTATAGCTGTGAATAACTCTCCCAAACCACTTTCTCTCACGCAAGGTTGAAGAGAACACATAAAAGAGCATCTCCCTGTCGTAAGCCTGTTTTGATTGGGAAGTTTGGGGATATGGATCCTGGATCCTGTGTACTTCAATACTGTCTTTGAGCCATCCGTGCCCAGTTGTATCGACCTAATGATTTTACTTGGTATCTTAAATTCTCTTAGTGTGTTGTAGTGGCTACTTCTGTGGATGATGTCATAGGCTCACTGGAAATCAGTGAACAGACTGGATGCTTTTGTTAATTCCCAGTATTTCTCAAAGACCTGTCACGGAGTAAACAGCTTATAATTTGTGGAACGGTTTGGTCTAAATCAAGCCCAGTACTCGTGAATAATGTTTTCTGTGTAAGGCCTAATTTTGTTCGGAATGATCCTTGACAGAACTTTGTATATTATGTTCAGCAAACTGATTCCTCTGTAATTTCCACATTTCATTTTGTTTCTTTTTTTGTGTTTCGAGGGCAAATTACTGCAGTTTTTCAGTCTTCAGATACTGTTCCAGTTTTCCAGATCATTGTGATAATGTTATAAATTTCTTTGTGTACTTTATTTCCATCGTTTTTAACATCTTTGCTGATATCTGATACTCATCTGCAACCTTGTTGTTTTTCAGCTTTTGAATAGTGTCTACAATTCCTGTTCTGCGGTGTTGTATTCGTCAGTATTTCTGCTGTTACCCTCGATCATTGCGTAGTTGAAGGTTATGTGAGGGTCAGTGCAATTTAGGATTTCTGAGAATATTATTTCCATCTTTTATCTTTTATGAATAGGTTTTCACTTTGATAACCTCTCTTACTGTTCTTTGTATACTGAAACAGCTTCGTTGAGACTCTATTCCTGCTTTCCACTTCTTTAGATTCTAATACTCCAGTTAGATATTTCTTTTTCAGTGTTATTAGAACCCTTGCTGTCTCTCTTCTCACTGTGTTGAAGGTCTCTCTCCTGTCGTCACCTTCCGTATTTTGCAACCACAGCATCTTGGTTTATTTCCCCTTTTCCATTGCTCTCTGACTTTGCGTTGAACAATTTCCGTATTTTCGGTTTCTTATTCTTGGCGAATGTTTTTTCTGCTGCGTCTGTTACTACTGTCTTTATTCTTTTCCAAGCCTTCCCAATACTATTTCCCTCCTCAACTTCTTGCAATGCTGTAAACCGGTTATTAATTTCTGTCACGTAGGTTTGTTTAACAGACAGTTCCTTCCGTCGTTCAAAATAGAACTTAGATTTTGGTGCGGATTTTTTTGCTGATTCTAAATCATCTTGATTTTCACCTTTCTTACAACTAGGACGTGATCTGCGCTACAACCTGCTCCTCTGTACGTTCTGACATCTCTCGTGAATGAACTGCACTTTTGGTCTGCCCTGATTTACAGTTTTGCCGTCTGGAGAGCACAGTGTACCATTGTGAATTTCTTTTTGAGGGAACATCGTGGAGAAAATTCTCATATACTTTGAAAATGCGAAGTTGGTCGTTTCTAATCCATTTTGGTTTGTGGTGGAATGCTTACTATGTTTTCCTATTTCGTTTTTCAGTTTTTTCGTTTTTTTTATTGACATATTTTCTCGCCTCCGTACTTACAACGGCAGTGGACCTGTCTCTAATGTAATCACAATTGTTGTAAGCATGTAGGAATTCTGCTGCTGTGTCATAGACGCCTGTCGTTACCTCTATACCTCAGTTTCTTCAGATGCAGATTGTGGCAAGAACCTAACTATCCCTAAGCGTAGAACCAGGCTCAACAAAACCAGAGATACTATTTGTAAACTGACTCACATCTCAGTGCTTTGAACTTTTATCACAAGACTCTGCAAAGAGCGTTTCTGAGGAACGCTAGAACGACCTCGTCCTTTTCGCATACGATGTCCTGTGAATCATGAACGCGGGCCATAAGGCAACGTACACTGGCGTCTAAAGTCTTCTTTCGTCCGCTTGCTATAAAATATTTTCTTTTTGGATGCAGGAAAATTTTATAGAATGGTAGACGTATCTGTTAGTTTTCTGTCGCCATGGGATTGAGACTATTCACTGAATAGTAAATTTCGATTAGGAGCGATGGGTATGCCTATAATCCTTTAACGTTTTCAGTATATTTAATAATTTTAATATCCACAAAGTGTGGTGACACTATACGTTGCTGTTTATCACGTAGGTTGCACCAGGTGATGCGGCTCTAGGCCGCGAAACCGGTTGAGTTTCAATAAACAGTTTTTTTTCTAGCTGTTAGCGGAATTCTTCCTAACATCATGGCTTCCAACAGCGGCAGATTCTCGGAATACAAACAGTTTTAAAATGTAGTCTCTTTAACAGCAATAAGCTCATCGTTCATAGACCACTGCGGCTCTCTGGTTATTGACATTTAACCTTAGTGCATGGTTTGTTCACGAGGGCGTGGCAGACGATTGTTGGCACATTCTGGCGGTGATTTTTGTGGGGAGGGGGGGGAGGGGGGGGGGAGGGAAGCTAAACGTTAAACTCCGTCGCTATGAAGAAGAGAGTTCCTTCAGTTCAGAAGCTTAAAATGTTTGACTATGGTCTCTCCGCTTGTGAGCAAATACCGTAACAACATTTAATATAACAGTTTAAGACAGGTCAGTAATCAAATCTAATCATTTAAGAGTTTTTTAAAGTTTGGTTTTACATTTATATTGGTATTTTTAAATGACAGCTAATCTGTTCCGTATTACGTGAAGTAATCTCACCTGGGGTTATATTTAATATTGTATTCCGTTCGCCTTAGCGTGGAAGTAGGCCTTATTATTAATTATAATATAGATCTTTAGTCTTTATGTGTAAGCACATATTGATCCCCATATTTGATTTTGAATTTGTGATCGGTTATAAGTGAGTGTGCCAGGGCAGCCAAAAGTGGTGAAACCTAAGATAAATGGTCTGGTGGGTTCTTGTTTGTTGCATATGATCTTTGTATGTTATCTCTAACCTTGTTATTTAACTGTACTGATCTGTAGTTTGTATGCCAGATAGCTGCGTCACGATTACATTAGTCCTAGTCTGGGCCGGCCTGTGTGGCCGAGCGGTTCTAGGCGCTTCCGTCCGGAACCGCGCTGCTGCTACGGTGGCAGGTTCGAATTCTGCCTCGGGCATGGACGTGTGTGATGTCCTTAGCTTAGTTAGGTTTAAGCAGTTCTAAGTCTAGGGGACTGATGACCTCAGATGTTAAGTCCCATAGTCCTTAGAGCCATTTGAACCTAGGCCGAACTGGTGGTTGCGAGTAGCGTGACGAACCTTCTCTATGCATTTCCTTTCCTGTTTGGTCTTTCTTGCCGGCAGAACGGAATTTGAGTGCGACGCGGACGTGTTGCGTCCAAGCTAGAGGTTCCCTGATGCTGTGTTCGGTAGCGGAACTTGGGAGAAAGCCACGCCATATCGTCCGGCAGTTGCGGGATAGTAGTTAAGTTATTTACCGGATCTTATGCAGATATTTTGGCATCACCCACTAGAGTCCAAGCGCCCCAAGAGTCCGCAAGTCCTAATGTATCAGTAGATCAACTAATAACTTGGCCATTAGTTTGTATACCATTATTGAAGCCACTATTTATTTTGTTATTTTGTTCTTCGTGTTTGTTAAAATTCCATTTGCGGGAGCTATATTGGCGAACCTAATATTATGTTAATTAATGTACTGCTGAGTGTATGTAAACCGGAAATTGTTCCGCCTCACTGCTTATGCTATGGTAAGTTTACGCCTTTCTCTTTCCTGTAATGGTGTTGAAGCCTTAAGGTGTGTTTTTTATGATGAAATTCCATGCCAGGTTCTTACTGAAGATTAAATTAAAATTATAATTAAAACTTCCTGGCAGATTAAAACTGTGTGCCCGACCGAGACTCGAATTCGGGACCTTTGCCTTTCGCGGGCAAGTGCTCTACCATCTGAGCTACCGAAGCACGACTCACGCCCGCTACTCACAGCTTTACTTCTGCCAGTATCTCGTCTCCTACCTTCCAAACTTTACAGAAGCTCTCCTGCGAACCTTGCAGAACTAGCACTCCTGAAAGAAAGGATATATCGGAGACATGGCTTAGCCACAGCCTGGGGGATGTTTCCAGAAGTTTCAGGAGTGCTAGTTCTGCAAGGTTCGCAGGAGAGATTCTGTAAAGTTTGGAAGGTAGGAGACGAGATACTGGCAGAAGTAATACCGGTGATTGTAGTTGGAAGGCGAAACCGTGCTCCTGCCGTATCACAAGTTGAACCATTTAACAGTATACCACTATTTGATAACTCTGCTTTCGTGAATGTTTGGATTTTTCATTCTAGTAATAGTTCATGATTACGACTAGCGGTGACAAAATTGAATGAACCCAGTGCACGAGTCTCTGGGAATCAAGTTATGGTGCCAGTACTTCTCTCTTGCTTTTCCTTCGGATGCCTGTGCGTTAGTGTATTTCACTCTGGCTGGATAACTTATAATGCTTTCTCTCAAACATTCTCGCAAGCCTCCAAAGGACACGAGAACGTAAGATTCCCTGTGTTCCTGAGTTTGTACTTGCATCCTTTTGCCCACAGTTCCTCCCTTTATTGGATGTGGGTGAACTGGAAAACATTGAAAGATTAAAACTGTGTGCCGGACCGAGACTCGAAATTTGGACCTTTGCCTCTCTCGGGCAAGTGCTCTACCATCTGAGCTACCAAGTACTACTCACTCCCCCTCCTCTTAGCTTCACTTCTGCCAGTACCTCGTCTCCTGCCTTCCATAACCTTTCACATCAGCGCACACTCCGCTGCAGAGTGAAAATTTCATTTTGTAAAACATTGGTACCATGAGTTCATGACAACTATTGGAATTAGGAATCAGCAAACCGAGTGCCCATCAGCACCAAACGGCGACTGGGAGACAAATGACCCTCATGGCGAGCGGATATTGAATGACTATGAAAAAGAGATCTCTCCACAAATACATACTTTCTAAAAAGCTGTATATGGGCTTAATGTTGTTGTTAGTGTGCCGGATGAGAATATCGCTTATTTCATGAGAAAACGGGGGAATGCTGGAGAAACATCCACTCTTGCTGTACAGAACGCAACTTAAGAAATAAGCGGTCGTTTCTGGCACGGAGCAGTGCTATCGATTAGTTAGCTTCTTCGTTTCAAGCACAGTGCCGGGACGAGTTAATTAGACTCAGTACACCAAATTTTGGAGCTAAATCAATGGATCTTCCCTCGCTGATTGAGCGACGTCTCGGTGTTTCGTCCTTTGATGTTCGAATACAACCGGCAAAAATATCGTGATTAATCTCTGGCGGTAAGGCACCTTCTGCTCATTGTTCGGAGAGGTGCTGGCTCTGCCGACGAAAGCACAAAGCGGGCCGCAGCCTTACTTCTGCAGAAACCACCCAGCTCCCAGCGGACGTTCGGCCTTCCTAATCAGATTCGCTGATCACTTCTTGTCGAGAAAGAGGATACAGAGACCACACTGGAAGAACACATTCCTAGTGAGAAAACGCAATGGTTTCGTTGTAACAAATGTGCCCACTACACTCTAAACAAAATTAACCACAAAATGGAGACAAAAAATAAATCAGTTTTGTGTAGCGACATGTGAAAGTAATGCCACAAAATATCTAGGAGTATGCATACTGAATAACTACATGAAACTAATCGCAGGTGAAGCAGATGCCACACCGAGGTTCATTCGAAGAACCCTTAGGAAGTGCAGTCTGGTCATAAAAATGAGCTAGCTATAGAAACGCTCATTCGAATATTGCTCGTAAAACGGGGATACCTACCAGATAAGAATGATAGAGGAAATGGAGAAGATCAAAGAAGAGTAGCGCATTTTGCTACAGGTCATTTAGTAACCGTAAAGGCGCCACGTAGTTGCTCAACTAACTTCAGAGGCAGATGCCGCAAGAGAGGCGATCTACATCACAGTCTGGTATGCTGTTAAAATTCCGAGAGCATATTTCTTGTAATAGTCAACTAATATATTGCTTCGTCCTACATGTATCTCGCGAAAAGAGCACGAATGCAAAATTGGAGAGATTCGATCTCACACAGAGGCTTACCAACACTCGTTCTTCCCAATTAGGTTTTGAAAAGAGTACTCTGCGCCACTGGTTTCTTGCTTAGTTTGCATTTTTTGCGAATTTAAGTAAGTCTGTTCAAACGCCGGAGGAAGCCAAAAGCATTATCACCTTCAATAGGATCATGTCTAGTAACGCACTGTAACGTTTAAACCAAACTTCAGGTTGAAGTCATCTTTACGCTCTGCGGAAGTTTATCGACCGCAGTTGGTACAAGGTGGCGTGTGGAGCATAAATGTACAAGCATAGCGTTGTTTCACCATCACACAGTCCTGTATGGACAACATAGTAATAAGCATCCCTGGCGTAGAGAAACTGAAAGAGTTGAAAACAGGTAAGTTGCCAGGTCCGGGTGGAATCCCAAATTTGGTTTGCAAAGAGTACTCTACGGCACACATCTCTCGTCCATCAAAAAGTCTCACGCGGCGGCAAAAAAAAAAAAAACGCGGGCGAATCCGATGTATGAAAAGGGTAAAATAAAGGACCCGCTGAATTACAGACCAATATCCTTAAGACCAGTCAGCTACAGAATTCTTGAACATATTCTCAGTTCGAATGTAATAAAATTCCTTGAGACCGAGAAGCTTATGTTCCAGCATGGTATTAGAAAGCATCGCTCTTGTGAAACTCATCTTGATCTTTTCTCACTTGATATACTACGAACTATGGATGAGGCATAACAAATACATTCCATATTTCCAGATTTTCGAAAAGAATTTGACACGGTGCTCCACTATAGACTGTTAACGAAGGTACGAGCCTATGAAATAAGTTCTGAGATACGTTAGCGGCTCAAAGACTTCTTAAGTAGTAGAACCAAGTATATTGTCCTCGACCGCGCTTGCTCTTAGGAGACAAGGATATCTTCAGAAGTGTCCCAGGGGAGTGTGGCAGGACCGCTACTGTTTTCTACAAACATACATGAACTGGGGGGACAGGGTGGACAGCGATCTGAGACGGTTTGCTGATGGTGCTGTGGTTTGCGGGAAGGTTCTGAAGTTTAGTGACTGTAGGAGTATACAAGATGACTTACAAGGGGAGGCCGCTAATTGTGAAATTCAGATTCGATTCATACTGCGCATAATAAAAGCTCATGGCCAGAGGTGTAATGTGGCAAAGCACCAAGATGCACTTCTCAGCCGTTGTCGAGAAAATCGACAGTTAAAAGAAACCGCTGCGGTGAAATACTCTCTACGATTAATAATTTTCTACAGCGTCGTGGCGCAGCGGTAAGCGCTCGGGTTCGTAATCGGAAGGTCGCCGGATCGAATCTCGCGCCATGCAATTTTTTTTATTATTAGTTTTTTGTAATTCAAATATATATTAATGAATTGCTTATGCATGTTGGTGAAGGCGGATCGCTCTCCAATTGTACCGCCTCCATTTTTCCGTTTGTTTAACAGGGTGCACCAAAGCTCTCACGTCCGCACCGATTTTCGACGATGTTATAAGTTGCGCTAGGGACCGCATCTACCTTCTTTCGAAGTTAGCAGGCAACTACGCTGTTATGTGGCGGCTCGTTTCGGCCCATTCAGCATCTGTCCCTCAAGTGTAACGAGCGAGTAACGGAGTTTATATTTCATACCTGCCACAGCAAATTTGTGTTCGTGGGGTCTCCATTCTAATTCGAACGTTTGACTTACGCTATACGTATTCGTTTCGGAATATCGTTTCTACGTCTTCCGTTAAGTTTACGTGGTTAACATTATGAGGACAATTAATAACATTTATGAAATACAACTTTGTTTGTGGAAAACATGATGATGTTCGAAGTCGCCAGTTTTTCCACGACAAACGACTTTCAACAACTTATTATAAGCATAATTGTTGCAGCAGATTGCCGGGAATTATATATATATATATATATATATATATATATATATATATGTGTGTGTGTGTGTGTGTGTATATATACACACATTTGAATTACAAAAAAACAAATACTAAAGAAAAAGGTTGCATGGCGCGAGATTCGATACGGCGACCTTCGGATTACGAACCCGAGCGCTTACCGCTGCGCCACGACGCTGTAGAAAATTATTAATCGTTGAAAGTATTTCACCGCAGCAGTTTCTTTTAAATGTCGATTTTCTCGACAACGGCTGAGAAGTGCATCTTGGTGCTTTGCCACATTACACCTCTGGCCACGAGCTTTTATTATGCGCAGTATTAATCGAATCTGAATTTCACAATTGGCGGCCTCCCCTTGTTAGACAAAATTTCTATTTGGTGTGATGAATGGCAGCTAGATCTGAATGTCATTAAGTGTACGTTAATACGGATGAGTAGGAAAAACTGAGCCATGGCCGGCTCGCGTTGATGCCGTTTCTTCCATTTTCTCACAATCGAGCGGCGTCTTATTGCTCCCTGAGTTACTACCATAACGGGTTGCTGATCTGCCTCCGTCAGTGGCAGCAGCAGCAGTTATCGATACGAGTGCTGCTGTACCATCTTTGGTGTGACCGCTATACTTCCGTGTGGTGGTGTGTGTGAGGCAGTCAGTCGGTTGCAAAAGACCAGCGAGGAAGTCTCCGCGGCTCGAGGTCAGGCCGGGGCTGCTGGCGGCGTGCACGCGTGGTCGGATTTGTGAGGCACCAGCTGCGGGAGCTGCATAGCCCGTCGCCCACCAAACCTGGATACTGGAGTTGAGTAATCAGTTAACCCGTTATGAAACCTCAACGGCTGTGACATCTCTTGATTCATTGCCGGTTGTTGCTTCCTGGGCCGTTCCCTCAAGCAGCAACGTATGGTGTGCTGGAGTCGGCAAAATTTTGCAGCCGTCTTCCCATATGGTGTTTAACTATCGAATTGATTGTAAATTATTACTGAAGTGCACCAGCGGTATCTTCTGCCTTGTGGCCGTTAACGTTCCAGTTACCTGCCCTGGTCATTAGCGTAGTTTACCGGCAGAGTGTTTTCCTCGTCGTGTTGATGCTGTCCGGCACGGCGTGTAGTTCGACAGCCTTGGTGTTGTTCATATTTTTTGAGTGGTTATTGTGCCTTGACTGTATTTAGACGCCAATTGTTAAGACGTATTGCTGCCGGTATCTTCGTCCTCGCTGATATTTTCGGTTGTCGTGCCATTGGTCGGGTGGAAGGGTATTGATTAGGTTGTTGGTTGGATCTACAACCGTCCTCAGGTCGTGTTACCATCCGATTATTGTGTATTACTCTTGGCTGCCTGTCTCACCTAAGCTTATGTTAAGAGTTTCCTCCCCATGCCTATCCTTGGATTACTTCTGAGCACCTCTGTTCTGTTGTTTTGGATTGTGATTTTCTTTTAGTCTCGAGTAATGTGCGTGGTCTTCAGCCATGTATTAAGGAGGGCAGGACGTCAAACGGGCCGACTTGGAGCAGGAGAGGCACCACAGGACATTTTAATTTCCACTGTTTATACTTTTACAAATAAATTCATAAAACTTTGTCAGCATGACCAGGAAGGATTCACAATTCACACTCATAGCAGTGGAAGTTCGTAAACATAACGAATTAATTTTTTTTACATCTGAAATTTCATCATTTTTTTCAATTACTAATGGCAGCATTTGTTGCTAAAGGTACACTTTTCTTCATAAGTAAGAGAGATGGTTCGAGGAATTTTGCACAGGATACAAACCATACGTAAAGGTGTATGAAACTCTAGAATTTTCCAAATCTATTAAAAACTGTGTTAAAAATTGAGGTAATTAACTACAAAATTTGTGTTATTTCTAAACATGAAGTTTAAAATACAACAGATCATTCGTTTTTTCATGAATTAAATAAATTCTAGAGTTTCATACACCTGCAAGTATGGTATGAATGATGTGCAAAATTCATCGAAGAATCTCTCTAACTTATGCAGAAAAGTGTACCTATATCAACAAATGCAGCCATGAGTAGGTGAAAAAATGATGAAATTTAACATGTAAAAAAAAATTATTTTGTTATGTTTTCGAACTTCCACTGCAATGAGTGTGAATCCTGAATCCTTCCTGGTGATGCTGACAACGTTTTAGGAATTTATTTATAAAAGTATAGACACTGGAAATTAAAATATCCTGTGGTGCCTCTCCTCCTCCAAGTCGGCCCGTTTGACGTGCTATCCCCCCCTCCCCCCCCCCCTTAATTTAGTTTGTTTTAATGTTCAGTATGTGGCCTTCAGCTGAAATATTTTAAGATAAGGCCTTCAGCCATCTTAAATTAAAATTTGAAAAATCATTTGAACATTTTCCTATCTTAATTTTGTTATCCAGGCCTTAAGCCTTGAGTTGTTCTATGTCCAGTATATGGCCTTCAACCGAACCTTATGTGAAATATTTTAAGATAAGGGCTTCAGCTGTCTTAAAATTAAAATTTGAAAGGTCATTTGTTAAAACCTTTTAAAATTTTCTTACTGAAATTCTTGTTATCCAGGCCTTAAGCCCTCAGTTCTTCTATTTTGTAACTAAGGCCGTCAGCCATGTGTATTCCTTAAGGCAATTTTAATAACTTGTGATCTGGCCTTCAGCCGTATTGTTTCTGAATTCTTCTAAGGGCATGCGTTTAAGTGTTTTAGCAAAATAAAGTTTATATGTTTGTGTAACTAACAGCAACTGATTTGTGCCCCTTTCCACAAACTGATCTGCTCTGTCCTGCACGCAACGTTCGGGTACAGCATCAGTAGTGTGCTGCTCGACACACTCACGTCGTTTAGGTATCAGGGCGTAACGTTGCAGAGTGGTATGAAATGGAACGAGCGTGTGAGGTTTGTGGTAGGGAACGTGACGGGTCGACTTTGGAGACGGCACATAGCACGCTGATGCGACCTTTTCTTGAGTACTGCTCGTGTGTCTGGGATTCGCACCAGGTCGGATTAAAGGTGGACACCGAAGCTATTCAAGGCGGGCTGCTACGTTACCGGTAGGTTCGAACAACACGAAGATGCTTCGGGAACTCAAATGGAAATCCCTGGAGAGAAGGCGACGTTCTTTCCTAGGAACGCTATTGAGAAAATTTAGAGAACCAGCATTTGAAGCTGACTGCAGAACAATCTTACTGCCGTCAACATCCGTTTCACGTAAGGAACACGAAGATAAGATACGGCAAACTGGGGCCCACGTGGATGCATATAGACAGTCGCTTTTCCCTCGCTCTTTTTGCCAGAATAATAGAAAAGAAAATTACTAGTAGTGGTACATGATACCCTCCGCCACTGTCTGTACGGTGGCTTACGCGGTACGTATGTAGATGTGAATGTAAATGTAGATGCAGCGTGAGTGGTCGCAATTCAGGTTGCCATCTATCGATACACGTGGCAGTCCGAGGAGTTACTTAATTACAGCAAATACACGAGCGCGTGTATCAATGTTACCGCGCGTATTAATACCGAATGTATTTTTTAAATGTCGCTGGTGAAAGGGGCGGAAAACAGTCGCCATCAGTCTGGTAGTAAATAAAGTAGAAACCGTCTGGTCTCTGGAGCATTTTTTTAACTGCAGCAGGTGTCGCTCAGCCTGGGAGAAAAAAAATACACCGTGGGAACAGCAGCTGGAAAAATTCGCCCGGATTAGTCGGTAATGCCGGACGAGCGCGTCTGGGGGCAGCTCGGCGCGGCGCGACCCGGCGCTACTGGCGCAGCCGTCGACGCGGCCCTTGCTGCGGCCGCGGCCTGCGCGCAGCGCAGCGCAGAGCGGCGCTCATTGCGTAATTAATGCCGCCGCCCCCGCCCCCGGAGGCGTGGGCGGGGGCAGCCACCGCATTTCAATTGGCGCCGCTCCCCGTTAATTGCGATCGGGAGCCTGAAGGTACACACGCCTCCTGCGGGCAGCCCCGCTTGTTTGGGAACAAAGTCAACAATCCATTCAACACCTGCATTTCTCTATGCATGGCAAATTGGTGTTTGATGTGTGATTGGCCGGCCGGGGCCTGGTCCGGGCCGTGATGAATCGGGTTTATTGTTTGATCGAATGTGCCAGAGCGCTGCGCCGCCGGGGCTCGAACGCAGCAGCCCGGGCTCGGCGCCCTCTGCCCGCGTGTGCGTGCGTGAGTGCGCGAGTGCGTGCGTGCGTGCGCCGGCCTGCAGGTCCCCGGGACGGTGGGCAGCGGTCACCAGGGGCCGCAGGCCGCAGGCCGCAGTGGCGCGCTGGACCGCGCCAGCCCACACTGATTCAAGGCTTCCTCTCTCAGAGTAGGCTAAGCCTCCACCACCACTCGTAACGTTTCGATGGATATTATTTGTCGAAAATTTAATTCATAAGGGGTTTTCCTGAAATTAATGATCTTTCCTTCGTCGGGGACTAAAGTCATATAAATTTTTTTCAAAGAAATTTTCTTCCATCTGACTATTAATTGTTCAGCTATTTCACACAATCGTGATTTCGGCTTAGTAGCCATACTCAACTGCATGTTGAATGTTTAACCATGTCTGACCTGCCCGTGATATTTTTTTCCTTTATTGAATTTCAATAAAGCTTAGTATGCTGCTCTACAGCCTACAGACTTTTTTAAAAACGTAAGAAGAAAATAAACAAGAAAAACAGGCGATAAAACGGTGACTTAAATTGTAAAACGGCGGAAAATTGTGGAAAGTTAAAACGTAAAGCAAAGGGGTTGGCAATGTTAATAAAATACACAGGAATCAGACAAGTAACATAGTAGACACACAATTAAAAAGAAACATGGCGACAGTCTGGTTTCTGTTCGCAAGAGATAAAAAATCACACCCAGCGACAGTGTGATGGCTGTTCGCAACACTTCCCAAAAGACACACAACACAGAACACTCACTGTAAAATACTCACTGTAAAACACTGCACGAAAATGTCGGCACAGAGATGACACTCCCTGCCAAGGGCAGATGGGGGGGGGGGGGACCTGGATGAGGGGGAAAACCAAGGAGGGAGGAGAGGAAAAAACGAAAGGGGGGGGGGAACCAAAGGAGGGAGAGGACTCGTAAGGGGGGAGAGAGGCTGCCCATGACATGTCAGTGTTTTACAGACCAGCTTTCGTATCACAGGATACGAGTACATATCGAAGATATGTAAGATGGCTGACATTGTGCGCAATGAGAGGCGGTTAACATATAGTATGGCGTATTTAACAGCTAATACACTCCAGTGACCTGCATTCATCACTTCTGTCCGTTAGCTCATGTATGACGCTGGTTTGATTATATTCCATTTTATTGAATAGGGATAGTTACATCTTAAGTACTGTCAAGTGTTTGGGATCCGCAGTAGTTAGGATTAAAGGAAGACATAGAAGCAGTTTAGAGGCGGATTGCTAGATTTTTTACCAGTAGGTTCGAACAAAACGGAAGTGTTACGGAGATTCTTCGGGAGTCTGATGGGAACAGAAGTGATGCCTACCGGTGACAGGAATGTATTAGCTGTTAAATACGCCATAATATGGTTTAATAGTTTCCCACTGTACACAATGTCACTCATATTATGTATTTTCGATATGTATTCGTATTACATAATACGACATCTGGTCTGTAAGTGCAGAAATACGTTTTTTGGCGATGACATGTCCCAGACTGGTCAAACACACTTTAATATTTTAACATGCTCTTGAGAATGGCTACAAAGCCGAATTCATGGTTGTGTAAAATAAATGAACAACTAACTGTCAAACGGCGGAAAATTCTTTTAATAATCGTGTATGAGATCGAAAAAATGGTTCAAATGGCTCTGAGCACTATGGGACTTAACTGCTGAGGTCATCAGTCCCCCAGAAATTAGAACTACGTAAACCTAACTAACCTAAGGACATCACACACATCCATGCCCGAGGCAGGATTCGAACCTGCGAACGTAGCGGTCGCGCGGTTCCAGACTGTAGCGCCTAGAACCGCTCGGCCACTCCGGCCGGCTGAGATCGAAAATGTCGATTCTGAATTTATTTTTTATTTATTAGTAGAACTTATGGCCAATAATGAAACGATGAAATCACACCCAAAGTACCTGAAAAACAGTTAAATGTGTGACATACCTTTCAGCCACGCCGAGGTTCAGAGGGATAACAACCCCCACATACACAAGAAGACACTCCCAAATTGTATCCTGGATGCTGTCAAGCCCAGTTACAGATTTCTGGCCGATCTCAAACTTCTACAAAATTGTGTTAATGACAGAAGGCAAAATCCAAATGAGTCTCTAAATTCACTCATATGGGAACGATCTCTTATCCCATATTAATCCGCTATAGTTGCCAGAATTGCAGCTTATGATGCAGTTCTTGTATGGAATGACGGGATCGTAGAGAGGATGGCGGTATTAGAGACAATGGACTTCAAGATAGGAAATGTCACAGGAGACATCTTGAGAAAAATAGATTTACAGCGCATATCCGCAGGCGAAATGTCAGTTGAAAAATTGGTAAAGAAAAAGCAAACAAGAAATCACAAGAAAAGCCTTGAAGGGAAAGAGGACCCTGAGTGCAAATGTGGGGCCTCCTGGAAAGGTGATACAAGAAAAGAACGTTAGGTTTAGATTCAAATGGCATTTCCTGAAAATTATGTTTCTTTGAGGTTTATGTTCCATTTCCTCAGAATGCCAGATTATGAAATTTTCTGGGCTTATTTCTATAAACCCAGTAAATATTGTCTCAAGATCAAAATTTGAAATTCTGAGTGTAAGTTGAGATATGCGGCAAATTGCTTGAAATTTTGCATGTATTTTATATTATACTTACAGAATTATAATAAAAACATTAATACTCTCTTATTCAAATATATTCAAAAAAGCTTACGAGGGAAGTTTACTACACGTGAAGAGATGAAATACAGAATATTTTGTAGAAATCTCTTGGACAGTTTCTGAGAAAAAGGTACATATATCATTTTTTTACATAAAACTTTTACATTCCATAAAAAAATTTAAATATGTATAATCCAAGGAACTTAACAGTAAATTTGTTAATTTCACGTACAACATGGTACAAAAGTTTCATTGCCGTAACTTCCATATTGTGGATTTTATACATGTTTTAAACAGTGTGTGTTTTTATGAATGCCCCCTGCGTAAGGCAGCTGGGTGTTATTTGAATATTTTTTCAAGGCGATGGCCGACAGTCGTTAACTGTTTTATGAAATGCGCCCCACTCACCTGTCCAAATACCCTTTACTGTAGCTAGCTGTTTCGTTTAATAACCGTCATCACAGTGTGAAAATTCGTATATTATTTACGTTTCATGTTGTGTCATATCATTGTGGTAGTGTTATTAATAGAACCCTAGCAAAATTTCTGAAAATCAAAAGAACAACCACGTATCAGTATTCAAAGGGGTGGGATGTGAGATGTATAAGTTCGAAGCGTTTTTGTTTTGCATGTTGGCATTCCGTTTGCTGTGGTCTTATTTATCGAGTGTCACTTTTGATTTTTAATTCGCTGTTCCTATTTGAGTTCACATATTATTTTGTTATTTGGACATAGTGAGTGGAGCTGTGGACGCTAGAAAATGGAGTGTCAAGTGGAGAAATCAGAACATATCCGACATATTCTTATGTTTGAATCAATAGAGGGGTGAAAGCAGCGTGGACAGCCGAAAACATTTGAGACGTGTGTGCGGATACAGCCATTGGGCAGAGCACGGCAAGAGAGATTTTCGGTAGTTCTTTGGTTTTAAGGCAAATGGCGGAACTGTTTCCCTGTCCCCCCTCCCCCCAACCTACCCCGCCCACTCACCGAATTTCATCCCCAATTATTACCTACTAGGAACCTTTGTACCTTAAAAGCTTAGGGATGACTATCGGTATGCAACATTGCTATTTACTGTGTCTGAAATCTGCAGCGTTGCTAGCTACATAGTCACAAACACACACACACACACAGTAAATTTAAAATACTACATGAAATCGATGTAACTATCCCTATTCAATAAAATGAAATATAATCTACATCTACATCTACATCCATACTCCGCAAGCCACCTGACGGTGTGTGGCGGAGGGTACCCTGAGTACCTCTATCGGTTCTCCCTTCTATTCCAGTCTCGTATTGTTCGTGGAAAGAAGGATTGTCGGTATGCTTCTGAGTGGGCTCTAATCTCTCTGATTTTATCCTCATGGTCTCTTCGTGAGATATACGTAGGAGGGAGCAATATACTGCTTGACTCTTCGGTGAAGGTATGTACTCGAAACTTTAACAAAAGCCCGTACCGAGCTACTGAGCGTCTCTCCTGCAGAGTCTTCCACTGGAGTTTATCTATCATCACCGTAACACTTTCGCGTTTATTATTAAATGATCATGTAACGAAGCGCGCTGCTCTCCGTTGGATCTTCTCTATCTCTTCTATCAATCCTATCTGGTACGGATCCCACACTGTTGAGCAGTATTCAAGCAGTGGGCGAACAAGCGTACTGTAACCTACTTCCTTTGTTTTCGGATTACATTTCCTTAGGATTCATCCAATGAATCTCAGTCTGGCATTTGCTTTACCGACGATCAACTTTATATGCTCATTCCATTTTAAATCACTCCTAATGCGTACTCCCAGATAATTTATGGAATTTGCTGCTTCCAGTTGCTGACAAGCTATTTTGTAGTTAAATGATAAGGGAACTATCTTTATATGTATTCGCAGCACATTACACTTGTCTACATTGAGATTCAATTGCCATTCCCTGCACCATGCTTCTATTCGCTGCAGATCCTCCTGCATTTCAGTACAATTTTCCATTGTTAAAACCTCTCGATACACCACAGCATCATCTGCAAAAAGCCTCAGTGAACTTCCGATGTCATCCACAAGGCCATTTATGTATATTGTGAATAGCAACGGTCCTATGAAACTCCCCAGCGGCACACCTGAAATCACTCTTACTTCGGAAGACTTCTCTCCATTGAGAATGACGTGCTGCGTTCTGTTATCTAGGAACTCTTCAATCCAATCACATAATTGGTCTGATAGTCCATATGCTCTTACTTTGTTCATTAAACGACTGTGGTGAACTGTATCGAACGCCTTGCGGAAGTCAAGAAACACGGCATCTACCTGTGAACCCGTGTCTATGATACTCGAACATAATACGTGTTCCAAAATTCTACAACTGATCGACGTTAGAGATATAGGTCTATAGTTCTGCACATCTGTTCGACGTCCCTTCTTGGAAACGGGGATGACCTGTGCCCTTTTCCAATCCTTCGGAACGCTACGCTCTTCTAGAGACCTACGGTACACCGCTGCAAGAAGAGGGGCAAGTTCCTTCGCGTACTCTGTGTAAAATCGAACTGGTATCCCATCAGGTCCAGCGGCCTTTCCTCTTTTGAGCGATTTTAATTATTTCTCTATCCCTCTGTCGTCTATTTCGATATCTACCATTTTGTCATCTGTGCGACAATCTAGGGAAGGAACTACAGTGCAGTCTTCCTCTGTGAAACAGCTTTGGAAAAAGACATTTAGTATTCCGCCTTTAGTCTGTCATCCTCTGTTTCAGTAACATTTTGGTCACAGAGTGTCTGGACATGTTGTTTTGAGCCACCTACCGCTTTGACATAAGACCAAAATTTCTTAGGATTTTCTGCCAAGTCAGTACATAGAACTTTACTTTCGAAATCATTGAACGCCTCTCGCATAGCCCTCCTCAAACTACATTTCGCTTCGCGTAATTTTTGTTTGTCTGCAAGGCTTTGGCTATGTTTATGTTTGCTGTGAAGTTCCCTTTGCTCCCGCAGCAGTTTCCTAACTCGGTTGTTGTACCACGGTGGCTTTTTTCCATCTCTTACGATCTTGCTTGGCACATACTCATCTAACGCATATTGTACGATGGTTTTTGTTTTGGTTGGCAGGAGAGCCAACACCGTGTTGCTAGAAGGGGCCGAAAGGCACGCGTTTTAGCTCACGCAGATTGGCGTGAGGTCTGGAACAGGACAAGGAAATTAGAATTTAGAAAAAAAGGACGTAGCTGGTGGAATACTTTACTTTAATCCGTTAATGAAGAACGTCGGTCTTGACGGTACATGAATCAATATCAATAGTAATTGATAATGGCGCCTTGCTAGGTCGTAGCAAATGACGTAGCTGAAGGCTATGCTAAACTATCGTCTCCGCAAATGAGAGCGTATGTAGTCAGTGAACCATCGCTAGCAAAGTCGGCTGTACAACTGGGGCGAGTGCTAAGGAGTCTCTCTAGACCTTCCGTGTGGCGGCGCTCGGTCTGCAATCACTGATAGTGGCGACACGCGGGTCCGACGTATACTAACGGACCGCGGCCGATTTAAAGGCTACCACCTAGCAAGTGTGGTGTCTGGCGGTGACACCATAGTTTTGAACTTTGTCCACTGATCCTCAACACTATCTGTACTTGAGACAAAACTTTTGTGTTGAGCCGTCAGGTACTCTGTAATCAAACAAGATGTGCGAGTACAGTGCTCCTTACCTCCAAGCAATAATAAGATAATAATCGTTGAGTTTTGCACAACAAACATAACGTCGTCACACTGAGGACAACAAGCTTAGGTTATGTTTACTATTAGAGCGTCGCCTGACCATGCAAAAGTGTAGACCTTGAAACCTGAGTCAAGTCTGAGATTAAGGGGATGTTTACTATCTTTTGGTTCAAAAAATCGATGTTTTTAAAATCATTTTTCGATCCATTTAAGTGTTTAGTATCCACCCCTGAAACGGTTTATCCGAATACGGAACGGAAATGTTGGTTATTCGCGGCCGGAGTGGCCGAGCGGTTCTAGGCGCTACAGGCTGGAACCGCGCGACCGCTACGGTCGCAGATTCGAATCCTGCCTCGGGAATGGATGTGTGTGATGTCCTTAGGTTAGTTAGGTTTAAGTAGTTCTAAGTTCTAGGGGACTGATGACCTCAGAAGTTAAGTCCCATAGTGCTCAGATCCATTTGGTTATTCGCAGTTGAACAAAAAAATGTCCCCTGCCTGAAATAGGCCTTTTTCACGCACCATTTTCTTTCTTTCGGAGGACGAGTTATTGTACCGGTGCTTGGGAGGAAACACACAAAATTCAAATGAAAGTTTGAACCCGTGTGTTTGGAAGTTGGCCCCCAAGCAGTTGCATTGTGGCGGGAAGACCGTGGAGATTGCGACTTTCCTGGCAGTGAGCTGCTTCAACGAAGGGTATTCAGCAATTCTGAAGACCATGACAACGATGGACGTCACCCTATTCGACGCAGTTCGCCAAGCATTCGGACGACCACCGGATTCAAGCGGCCGAAAACCACTTGTCACCGGCCGTACGAGCGGCTCTGGAGCAGCGCAGGATGGCCTAGATCGAGCAGAACGCCCTGTATGAGGAAGAGGAAGGACTAACTTATGGACCCGGAAAAGCAGATTTAACGTAAGTTGCATAATATTGCATTTCTATTTAGTCAAAACTTCAAACTCGTTTTCCTCGAAATGACTTTTTTTCATCGCACGGTATGGTAACTTCAAATCTACCGAACCGATTGGCATGATTGTTTGTTTCCGACGAAGCTAACTAAATTGTCTAGGAGTTGTACCACTTTTATTCCGATCCATAAACTATAAATATTTTTACTAGGCCGACGAAGTCGAAAAATCGATGAAAAAACCCTATTTTTTCAAATGGCTGCCATTTTGTTTCCTATGGTCCAAATAACTTAAGCGAGGTACAACTCCTAAAGAATCTGATATACTTCGCTAACGTCAACTCAATTTTGATTTCAGACGAACCGGCTGACCTGTGGCATACCGCACGTGAAGGTCTACATCGAAATTTTGTTTCGTTCCGACGGCACTTCCGCGTTTGCTCTTCGACATTTCCGGTCGAAAAAATTTCAGTTTGTAGAGGAATTATCAATAAACATTTTGACCAAATTTGGCATTGATATCTATAACACATCCCAAGAAAAAAATTCTCGAAGAACATGCTTTTTTCGGGCCAAAGATAGTAAACCTCCCCTTAACAGATATGTATCTAATGACGACAAAGTTCTATAACTCAATTCGTATTACCAAACGACTCTAACATTGTGGTGAGACACCAAAACGTGTGGAAGACTGAGTGGAGAAAGCGCAACAAGACCTGTTCATCTGGACAGCTAGTGAAATCGAAGTTAGCGATACAAAAAGAAGCCACAAAATACAAATTAAACAACACAACCTGCATGGAAGAGTAAGCAAGTAACAACTGCTCAGAATATGGATCGCGCTGCCGCAGCTTCAACTCTTGCATTTCTCCAAAAACAGCTGGAGTGCGACGATCAGCACCAGAAGGGCAGCGCACAGAAGAAACGCCTAGCACAGCGGCCCACACCAGGATTAGCTCAGAATCTTGCTCTCACCTGCTTAGTATACTAGGGGACAATCCGTGTCTGTTGCCAACATGATGAACGAGAATATCGATTATTTGATACACGCAACAGAAACTTCCCACACTTGGCATACAAGGCACACGTTAACAAATACAAGGTTGGTACCAGGTAGTAGCAGTGACTCCATCGATTGGTTGGCTTCTTCAGCCCAAATACAGTGCCGGGGAAACTCAGTTCGTCTGGGTCAGTGCTGCTGCGACGAGACTGAACTCTAGACACACGACGACGCGGAAATACTATCGGTCACTCCAGAGATGGTACGACAGTGCACTTATCGATAAGCGCTGCTGCTGCCATTCGCGGCAAGTAAGGCAGGAAGCTAGCGATGCCAGTAAATGGAATAAGAAAACGAGGCGGCAGTACCGTAAGAGAAGATGACAAACAATAAACGACATGAACACGAGCCGCTCACGGTTCAATTCGCACGGATCAATTTCTGAAAAAGATTAATTTGTTAACATCGAATTAAAATTCTTAAGTTTGAAATGAAGCTTTGAACCGAAGCGAAACATGAATGATAAGCAGTTCAGACAAGAAGGGAATAGAAGCTTTTGAAGGGTTGTGCTATTGAAGAATGTGGACCTACTGAATCGAACTGGACAAAAAACTTTTTTTTGGCACGACTTGACTGAAGGCAGCGATCAGCTGACAGGAAACACTCTGAGGCTCAAGAAACCGCGCGTAACGTGTG
The DNA here is from genome assembly GCF_023898315.1 of Schistocerca nitens. NCBI lineage: Eukaryota > Metazoa > Arthropoda > Insecta > Orthoptera > Acrididae > Schistocerca > Schistocerca nitens. Next base: position 926,598,799 of record NC_064614.1, on the reverse strand, counting down.
GGTGGGCATCAATTATAGCCAACTCACTGATCCACTTGTCACAGACGGCAATCTTGAGACTGAACAAAATCACAGTTTTTTTCAACACCTGTTTTCAGAATATTATGAGGACACTGCTTTGTCAGTAAAAATTTACCCATTCCTAATCTTCACACACAGTCGTACAGTTCCCTAATCAATGCCTTTGAAGCAGTTGCATTGGTTACGCTGTTAGTTACTTAATTGCGTGTTCCGTAGACCTTATTCATGACGAATTTTATGATGCGGAACAAACGACTGCACAGACAGGTAGCAGGCTTGTGATTTTACGTTTATGTATATGCCAGAGCGTCTTTATGGTATTGAAAGATTTGTTATGGAGAAACAACTGTAAGCTAATTCGGATAAAATCTCAAGCTTTTGATGATGATCTCATCATTGAGAACTTGTGATTTTATCCTATTCTGACGCAGCAGTTTTACATAGAAGATTTTATGAAAGGAATCCATCGCACAAGACTTAGCAGTAAATTATAATCTACGTTCGAAAAGACCTCTGCTGCCTGTCAACTAATTTATTCCTTTGGGCACATTTTTAGAATTTTACAGCTGTGTATTTCGATCCATTCTGTGCTAAAACTAGATTAGCTGTGGGGGAATGTAAATTAGTTTTGTTTCTCACACTTAATTTGTGAAAATCTTAAGTACTCGCAAACAGAAACGGAAAGCTGACAACAAATTTTAACAGTGGATAAATGAAACTTCCATTTGTGCTTTTCATGTTCCACTCTAAGGAACAGATCTGATTGTTTGAGATGTTGTCCATTACCAAGTCACGTTTCTTTTCAGCCATTTACCAGACGAAATGGCAGTAAAGTTCTGAGATTATAGTCACATATCGCTAAGCGATATTGTTTCATTTTCTGCCACTAATTTGTGTTTATTTTATTGAGACTACTGGACATGCGTGCTTGGGAGGAATGCTTTGGGTCTTTCTCACTGGAAAGTTGCCCTTCCAGCATGGTCACAGGGTCATGGTGTCGTTGGAAGGTAGTGAGAGTATCTCGTTAGGAGAGGCGAACCTCCGTAGGAAGATGGTCAGTTTTTGCGGAAGTGAGGCTATGGGTGTGGGCTTTTATGAACAGAGCCGGTGCCTGTTATCCCAAAGAATAATTCAGTTTGACTTTTGGCTTTATCTGTATGAAGATCAAGGTGCCACTCAGTCAGCATGAGAAAAACGGTTGCTTTCACTTTAGAATATTCACCAAGTTCAGTCGGGAACGGAGGCAAGTCGGGCATGCAGCACTAGTGAGGGCCGTACAGCCCGTACAGCCGGTACTCGCCCGACCGTCCTTGGCCCCTTCATTTGGTCATCTTGTGGTGAAGTACACTCTTACACAGGAAGGCAGCCTGGAGTTATTGATCATCTCAACTTCCCTAACGAATGTGTCGCTGAGAAAAGATTCTACGGTGAGGAATTTGTGCATTTTGTACTCCCCGTGCCGTCACCGAGCGAGGTGGCGCAGTGGTTAGCACACTGGACTCGCATTCGGGAGGACGACGGTTCAATCCCGTCTCCGGCCATCCTGATTTAGGTTTTCCGTGATTTCCCTAAATCCTTTCAGGCAAATACCGGGATGGTTCCTTTCAAAGGGCACGGCCGATTTCCTTCCCCATCCTTCTCTAACCCGAGCTTGCGCTCCGTCTCTAATGACCTCGTTGTCGACGGGACGTTAAACACTAATCTCCTCCTCCTCCTCTCCCCGTGCCGTCGAAGGCTGTTAACGAGGCTGACTGCTAATGTTCGGCATGCCAGCAGTTTGTAGTTGCCGTCATCGGTCTAATAGTTCATTCAACTTGTGTCGAATGGATAAGTAGCAAAACAGAAAATATTACCACAATTCGGTTATCCCGACAGTTTTTTTTTTTTTTTTTTGGGTCGAGCTCATAAGATTTATTGTGTACTAACTAAGATATGTTCTTTCGCGGATTTTCCATAAAATTTAACAGTATACATTTTAAGCCTGTGTTCGATTATGTCTTTTATCCATTGTAGTTCTGGTCTCTGTTGCCTGGCTTATAAATATTGTTTTTTTAAGGACTTGCTGACCGGCGATTTAATCCCAATTAATTTGATGTTACTAGAGTGAATAAGGTCATGAAACGCTGTTGGCTGCGAGACAGAGAGTTCACTGTAAATTTTGAGTTGTCATCAGTAAGCGGAAGCAATCTACGGTGACTGGATTTTGAACGTCCTTGCAGTTGAAATAAAATACTTCTTTCATTCTTTTGCTGTGGGCTTCTTTTCTTTCTTGAGACCACGTTGTCTAGTTTTCTCCTTTGGTTTCTCCTATTGGTCAACTTTCCACTTGTGAATTTTGGATCTGAAGATTTCCCTGTTTTTGATATCTTCTGCTGTAATTCCTGCTAGTTTCAGATATGTTTTGATTTCACCAATCCATTTCGTTGGGTCTGTTTTAGATTCACTCCTGTTTTCATAGAATTCAACTATTTGCTTTCTAAGTCTGTCCGGATTCATTCTTTTGATGTGTCCATAGAATCTAAATCTGCGTTTTCTAATGTCACTGTGAATATTAGAGTATTGTTTGATTTCCTGTTTACCTATGAGCCGATACTGTTCATCTACAAGTTTTGGGGCTAAAACTTTTCTTATGATCTTCCGTTCCTTTTTCTGAGTGTTTTCTATGTCTGTTTTCCTGTTAAAAATTAGTATCTCTGATCCACATAAGCGTTCTGGTTTTATGACGGTATTGCAAGGTCGTAGTTTTGTGTGATTGGAGATACATTTTTTACTGTAGATATTCTGAGTGAGTCAATAAGCAGTGTCCATCTTTTGGCATCTGACTTCTTTGGCTTTCGTTTCTATTCCATTTTCCTGAATCGTTTCACCAAGATATTTAAATTGTGGGACTCGTTTAATTTTGCCATATTTTGTCTCCATGAATTTTGGTGCTTGTTTCTTGCAAGTCGTATATTCTGTCTTTTCAAAAGATACTTGCAGGCCGACTTTTTCCGCAGTTTCTTTCAGGAGTAAAACCTGTTTTTTGGCTGTTGAAACATTGCGAATTAAGATGGCTAGATCGTCTGCAAATGCTAAACAATCTACTGTTAATTTTCCTCTGCCGAGAGTAATTGGTAGGTCAATCTTGAGGACTGATTTCAGTTTGCGCCATTCTTGTATCACCTTTTCAAGGACGCAGTTGAACAGTAGTGGAGAGAGTCCATCTCCTTGTCTTAATCCTGGTTTGATCAGAAAAGGTTCAGAGATTTCCTCCATAAATTTGACATTAGATTTTCTGTCTATCAATGCCTGTTGTATGATGCAAGTGTTTACAGATCTAAACCCTGTTCTTTTAATATTTGGAATAATTATTGACGATCAACTGAATCGTAGGCTTTTTAAAGTCAACAAATGTGCAAACCACACCTTTGCCACTTATTCTCTGATGTCTTAAGATTAGTTTTATGTTCAGAATTTGCTCTGGACATGTACGGCCTGGTCTGAATCCTGCCTGATATTCTCCAATTTTTGGTTCTAGTTGTTGTTGTGCTCTATCGAGAAGACACTGGGATAGAATTTTGTTAGCTACTGATATCAATGGGATTCGCCTATAGTTGTTTACATCCGATCTATCTCCTTTCTCGTGTAGAGGACGAATTAATGTATTTTTCCAGTCGTCCGGAGTTCGTTCTGTTTGCCAAATGTCTTGTATTATTTCGGTGATTTCTTTTATAATATTTTACTATTTTCTCTTGTCTTTGAAAGCTGTTTAACAGTCAGTTCGCTGAAACTTGCCATTTCGACAGCTGTGGCATTTCTGTTTCATTCCTTATTCACTGACGGAAAAAATCGCAGCACCGAGCAGGAGTTGTGCAACATAAACGAAAGTTGATAGGCGTGTGTCTGCATCTGAAAGATGATGTACTAAAATTTCGCGCCAGTTAAGTAAGAGTGGCGATAGGAGAGGCGTCATGAGGACGCGAATCAAGATTGCTCTGAATACGCGCTGTAATGGTCGTGAGCATTAGTTACCTTTGAGTTTCCAATTGGTGAGTTGACATTAGTCAAGAATGTCTTTAGGACGGAAAAGACGCCATTATCAACACCTCACAGAGTTTGATGAGGTAATATACGAGGGTTGGAACTTTAATAGTGGCAACTATTTATTTACAGCTCGTACAAAATAGATACGGGTTTCAAAGTTTTACTGACTTTCAAAGTAGTCACCAGCATTGTGTATAACCCGTTGCCAGCAACGCGGAAGTCGTAGGGTACTCTTAGCAGTGCCAGTTGTGTTGACTGTTCGAGAGGCGCGATCTATTCCCAGTCGAATTTGTAGCAGTTCTCAAGCGAATAGCGTGAAGTGTTTCCTTCAGTTTGGAAATCGAGTTGAACTCACGAGGGCATAAGTCAGAGGAGTGCAGTTGGTGTTCATTTTTGGAACACAACCTACGACTAGCTTAGAGACAGAAGTGATGACACTTTCTGCAGGACTGACCGTCATTTTGCAGGACAATGCTCAAGCACGTACAGTGCAAGCTGTTACTGATTTATTTGACTGATGGGGCTTCTATGTGCCATACCACCTACTGCACTCCGCTGACTTAAGCCCTCGTGAGTTCAATTCGATTTCTAAACTGAAGGAAGCACTTCACGGCATTCGCTTCAGATCTGCTACAAATTCGTCGGGCAACAGACCGCTCTGCTCGAACTGTTAACACAACTGGGACTGCAAAGAGTATCCTACGACTTCCACATCACTGGCAACGGGTTATAAACAATGCTGGTGACTTCTTTGAAGGTCAGTAAAACTTTGAAACGCGTATCTCTTTTGTAGGAACTGTAAATAAATAGTTGCCACTATTAAAGTTCCAACCCTCGTAATAGGGTTGCGAGGAGCTGGATCTTCCTTCTGCGATATTGCAGAAAGACTTGGCAGGATAGTATTCACCGTATATCAGTGCTGACAGCGGAGGACACTAGAATGTACGGTCGCAGGAAGACCGGGGTCCGGACTGCCACGTGGCACTACCGAGAAGAAAAACCATCGTGTCCGGCGTGTGGTTCGGGGGCATCGTATTGCATCTGCAGCAACAATCTGAACAGCAACTGGCACCACACAGACACAACTAACTTTTACAAATTGGTTACTTCCAGAACATCTCCGAGCCAAATACCCTGTAGCGTGTATTCCACTGACCGCAGACCACCACCATTTGCGATTTCAGTGGTCTCGGGCGAGAGCTCATTGGAAGGCAAGGTGGAGGTCGGTTGTGCTTTCTGATGAAAGGTGGACCTGCCTCGGTGCTAGTGATGGCCGTGTGTTGGTTAGATGTAGGCCAGCCGAGGGCCTGCGACCAACCTCCTGCGTTCTGGACCCACACCTGGAATTATGATCTTGGGTGCGATTTCGTATGACAGCAGGAGCACTCTCGTGGTTATCCCACGCACTCTGACTACAAATTTGTACCTCAGTCTCGTGATTCGAACTGTCGTACTGCCACTCATGAACTGCATCCCAGGGGTTGTTTTCCAACGCCCACATGCCGCTGTTGTAACCCAACATACTCAACAGGATGTCGCGATGTTTCCCTGGCCTACACAGTTAGCAGATCTCTCTCGAGTCGAGCACATATAGGACATCATCGGACGACAACTTCAGCGTCATCCACAACCAGCATTAATCGTCCCTGCATTGACCGACTAAGCGCAACCAGGCATGGAAATCCATCCCACGAACTGGTATCCGGAACCTGTACAACACAATACAAGCACGTCTGCATGCTTGCATTCAACCTTCTGTCGGTTACAATTGTTATTAATGTACCAACAATTCACATTTCCAATGGTTTATCTCGTGTTTACATTAACCTGCGACTTCGCGATGTTAATCACTTAAATATGTTACCTAGGCAAATACGTTCCCGAAATTTCATTACTCTACATCAATTATTTTTTGGTAATGGGAATCTTTATTCTGTCAGTGTGTTGTTCTTAAAACCTTATTACTATCACAATTGTAATTGAATATCAGTTCCTTCCATTTAATTAAGAGCCTTCGGCTGTTGAATCATTGTGTTTTTTTTTAAATCTGCATACATGTTTGTTAAACTTTTTTCTTATTATGGGTGCACTTTGACTAAACATTTTGGGTTAGTCTGTAAATGCAGTAAGTCGCCTTCTGCACAATCTCGGTAAGCACTTATTGTTGTATAAATTGTACTGCCTTTTGGTTCATTTTACCGCCTTCTGCGTTTACACTTGTCATTTTTTTCCATTTTGTTCAGTAATTTTATAAAGGTTGACAATTGATTTTTTGATCAAAAATTTTTGGTGTGCTTAAACAGTTATAAACAAAATCTTGTGCGACATTCCTGGCAAATTAATTTACCCCTGGCTGTTTCCACTCCATGTCTTTCTCTCCCCCACCTCCACCCCTCTGCCCTTATCAGATATGATTTCAAATGGCTCTGAGCACTATGGGACTCAACTGCTGAGGTCATAAGTCCCCTAGAACTTAGAACTACTTAATCCTAACTAACCTAAGGACAACACACACATCCATGCCCGAGGCAGGATTCGAACCTGCGACCGTAGCGGTCGCGCGGTTCCAGATTGTAGCGCCAGAACCGCTCGGCCACAAGCGGCCGGCAGAAATGATTTCCTTGATGTTGCCAGCTTCCGGTTTATGTCCTCTCTACTCACTCAATTTCACAGTTAAAGTAAATCATCTACTAATTACTTTGGTTTCTTATTTCGTGATCTAATTCGCTCTGCATCGCCTGATTTAAATTGACTACGTTTACTGAAAGGAATATTTATGTACGTACTCAGCTGCCACGTAATCTTTATGAAAATGTGCTGCTACTTACAGTGTATATGGACCGTCTTCTCCATGAGTCAAAAATTTTTTTTAGCATTTATGATGTACGAGGGCTTTTGTCTTCCATTTTTTTTTTCAACCTCCGATTGGTCTCGACATGGAAATTATAGTGAAAATAAAAAAAAAAATTCATTTGCAACGTTTAGCTACACCATCCAGCTATCTGTATATAGTCGTCACGACATATGTCATAGCATGTAATCAACTGTGGAGCTCTCTAGTCATAGATTGATGTTTGGTTTTGTGGGGCGCTCAACTGCGCGGTTATCAACGCCGGTACAAATGCCCCTTTGCTCAGTCAAACCTCGTCACTTTCATGTATGATGATGAAATGATGATGACAACACAAACACCCAGTCATCTCATCTCTCTCTCTCTCTCTCTCTCTCTCTCCTCGTCACAGAAGGCAGCCACTTGTGGTTTCCGTCAATTTCCTAAGCTGATCTTCAGCTCGTTATCTGTGACAAAACCCTATCCTCATAGGAAGCGGTTCATGTGAGCGAAGAGACGAAAATCAGAAGGAATGTAACTCCATCTTCTGGCTGGAGTGTGGGACTACGGCTGGTCAATATCCAATAAAACAATACCAATCTCCGTTATTTAAGTTTCATTTTTACTTTTAGTAAAAACAAAATAAAATTTTAGTGAAAAGAAGACCTAAATAACGGCGATTGGTATTGTTTTATTGGAAAATCAGAAGGATCCAACTCCGAGCTGTATGGTGCCTGATCACTCCCAATCGAATACACTGTAGCAGCGTCTTCGTTGTACCTGTAGTGTACGGCTGAGCATTGTCATGAAGGAAACGCATGACTTTTACGTCGTATGGGTGCATAAAATCAGGCGAAGCCCTCAACAGGTTCTGCTTGGCGGGAGACACTACTTCCTAGGCTCTAACTCTTCGATGGTTGAATGAACTGGCGGAGAAGAGGGGGTTTTAAGTTTCCAACTGAGATGTCTGCAGTTGTGGGAGCAGAAATGTTTGGCAGTGACGATCAAAGAGCTGCGGTTGGTGAGTCAAATATCCGGCCGTGGTGCTCCTACTGCACGTCGCTCAGGCTGAATCGAGGCCCCTGAGAAAGACAGAACGTGGTGCTTACGTTTCAGTATTTAGAAGTTCTCGATAGCACACGACAAGATTAATACCTTTGTTGGGCAATTTTTCAATCAAATATTGATTTCCTCTGGGTCCTTCAAAGAGCCTAGCGTTCACGAAATATGGCGGATAAGCCAACTAGTGTGACGTCACAATTTCGTTGCAGGGCCCGCATACCTCGTTGGCCCCAGGCGGGATGAAGTGATCCTTCGAATCGGGTACTTACTCCGGCGAGAGGATTCCCCATTCCGTGATGCCTGTAGCTTGCAAATCACCTCAAGCCATATTTTGAGTGCATTCTCTATTTTCATGACAGGGTGGAAGTGAATTTCTTTGGGATCTGCCCTCTATTTTAGCTTATGGCGATGCGAGTGTGGTCAAAGTTTTAAAGTTTTGTGTTGTGTCCGGACTCTGGCATCAGCCTTTTGGCTGAAGGTTTTAGTGTGTTGCAGAGGGGCTAGTTCATCCTTTCTCTTCCTGCGATCGGCCAGCCATGGCCATCTGCTATGTTCTAACTCTGTCTCCCGGTTTAATTCAATTGTAAGTTTTAATTTTGATATTATATCTTTTTTTCGTGCTTCAATGTAGGTGCACACATTGTTTGCCGCAATTTTGTTACTTTTAATTAGTTAATAAATTGCTGTTTCCTACTCCTGGTTAATGTATTTTGCTCCCAGTCGTCTCTTTCTATTTTCATCCTCGCGCAAGACCTTGCTGTCGTGCTCCCAAACCATCCTATCCATCCATCATACTGTATTTTCTGTGCACCTTTACGTGCTCGCCGTGCGCTCAAAATTGCAAAGAGCGATGTGACGCGATCGACGGGCATACTAGAGACACTGCCCAACACATCTGCGCAAAACTTCACTATATTTTCGCTCTGGCTTTAATTTCGTGACCAACCGGAGGTTGAAAAAATAGCCCGCGTATTAAAAGTAGTTGCCTTCATATTGACCTAAATAGGTAAACATCAGTATTTATACAGGGTGATTCAAAAAGAATACCACAACTTTAGGAATTTAAAACTCTGCAACGACAAAAGGCAGAGCTAAGCACTATCTGTCGGCGAATTAAGGGAGCTATAAAGTTTCATTTAGTTGTACATTTGTTCGCTTGAGGCGCTGTTGACTAGGCGTCAGCGTCAGTTGATGCTAAGATGGCGACCGCTCAACAGAAAGCTTTTTGTGTTATTGAGTACGGCAGAAGTAAATGGACGACAGTTGTTCAGCGTGCATTTCGAACGAAGTATGGTGTTAAACCTCCTGATAGGTGGTGTATTAAACGTTGGTATAAACAGTTTACAGAGAATGGGTGTTTGTGCAAAGGGAAAAGTTCTGGACGGCCGAGAAGGGGTGATGAAAATGTAGCACGCATCCAGCAAGCATTTGTTCGCAGCCCAGGAAAATCGACTCGCAGAGCTAGCAGAGAGCTGCAAATTCCACAATCAACTGTATGGAGAGTCCTACGAAAAAGGTTAGTTATGAAACCTTACCTGAACGTCAACTACCCGAGGCGATGGATCGGCCGCCAGGCAGCCCGTGACAGAGCACTTCATCACTTGCCTCCAAGAAGCCCTGATCTTACCCCCTGCGATTTTTTCTTATGGGGGTATGTTAAGGATATCGTGTTTCGGCCACCTCTCCCAGCCACCATTGATGATTTGAAACGAGAAATAACAGCAGCTATCCAAACTGTTACGCCTGATATGCTACAGAGAGTGTGGAACGAGTTGGAGTATCGGGTTGATATTGCTCGTGTGTCTGGAGGGGGCCATATTGAACATCTCTGAACTTGTTTTTGAGTGAAAAAAAAAACTTTTTAAATACTCTTTGTAATGATGTATAACAGAAGGTTATATTATGTTTCTTTCATTAAATACACATTTTTAAAGTTGTGGTATTCTTTTTGAATCACCCTGTATTACATAACACTAAAGCACTTTTGATAACTGGTCACATCCGTACTGCCGTTGCTACGCCGGCATACATACTTCCTGTAAGTCCTGTACAAGTTGCTGTTATTACTCTGCGTCGCAAAATGCATACATGAAAAACTTATTACATTTTTCTGTGGTCGACTGTTCATCAGTTTTACTGTGTAATTTGACAGAGGCGTATATGCCACCTATCCATCGAGAGTAGAAAATGGCTCTGAGCACTATCGGACTTAACTTCTGAGGTCATCAGTCCCCTAGAACTTAGAACTACTTAAACCTAACTAACGTAAGGACGACACACACATCCATGCCCGAGGCAGGATTCGAACCTGCGACTTTAGCGGTCACACGGTTCCAGACTGAAACGCCTACAACCGCACGGCCACACCGGCCGGCTCGAGAGTACAGAGATATGCCTAGTTATCAAAAGTGTAGTAATCACATGTACTATAAATACTGATGTTCCTCTATTTAAGTCAGTATTATGGCAACTATGGCTAATATATCGGAAATCAAAATGCTACAAAGAATTTTTGATCAGTGCCTAAAGGTGCCCCATAAAGACTGAAACTATTATCACATTTCAATAACGATTATACAACAGCTGATGGTACTCATGAATGCGCCTTTCACTAGCGTCATTACAGAAGTGGTGCACCACCTTGCAGGAATAACTTGACTATATTCCATTGTCGCTGTTGTTCTTTTATTTGTATGTCTTTTATAATCTCTTTATTTGTACAATCGTAAGTTATTTTCCTCCTCAAACATAAGTTGCTGGTTTCTCACCTCCTCCTCCTTTGCTATTGGGTTTGGTGAGCATTTCAGGTAGCTATGTCCCAGAAATCACTTATGAAGCAACATCATCAACCTCACCACCCTCTTTAAGAAGAACAAAGCACACTTACGAGACAATAGCCTCAGCATTGGATCCCGCGCAAAAGATTGGTCCATAATTCTGACAAAACGCAGTTATAACCTTCTGAACGTACAACTTTTAAGTACGCACGCGCTCCGGTTGTCACTCGGTCTGCCGCTATGCAGCCACTTAGTACCGGAGCGCCAAATACTGTACAATAGAGTGAGATGTTTGTCAAATACTGTTTGGACGACGGTAACATGCTTTGTTCATTTTGTCAAAGTGCGCGTTTTCTAACCTTTACTTGGTGCCAGAGATTTCTTTGCTTTGAATTTTTCTATGTTTCGATCCACAAAGGTAATGCAAATTGATTAAACATTATAAAAGTAGCGTTCCACTATTTAATTATAAACATAACTGTTGTAAGTTATTTTCTTTGGATTTTATCCTGAGGTGGCAAAAGTCATGAGATACCGCCTCAAATCGTGTCGGATCTCTTTTTGTGCGACGTAGTGCAACAACTCGACGTGGCATAGACTCAGAAAATCGTTGGAAGTTTCCTGCAGAAATATCGATCCATACTGCCGCTATAGCCGTCCAGAATTGCGAAAATGTAGCTGGCGCAGGATTTTGTGCACGAACTGACCTCTCTAATATGTCTCCTAAATGTTCGATGGGATTCATGTTAAGTGATATGGGTGGACAAATCATTCACTGGAATTGTCCATAATGTTCTTCAAACCAATCGCGAGCAATTGTGGTCCGGTGACATGACATCATTGTTTGGAAATATGAAGTATATGAAAGGCTGCAAATGGTCTGCGAGTGACCGAACATAAACTTTTTTAGTGAATGATCGCTTCATTTGAACCAGAGGACCAAGTTCACTAAATGCAAACACGACCCACACCATTATGCGGTCACCACTAGATTGCACAGCGCCTTGTTCACAAGATGGAAATTTGGAAATTTGTAGTAAGTTCTATAGGACCAAATTGCTCAGGTCATCGGTCCCTAGGCTTACACACTGCTTAATCTAACTTTAACTTCCGCTAAGGACAACACACACACTAATGCCAAAGGAGAACTCGAACCTCCGACGGGAGGCAGCCGCGCGAACCGTGCAACGCGCCCGAGACCGCACGGCTACCTCGCGTGGCTCACAAGATGCGTCCATGGATTTGTGACGTCTGCATCACACTCGAACTTTGCCATCAGCTCTTAGCAACCGCCCTAGCCACGGTTTTCAGTTATCTAGAGTCCAACCGATATCGTCACGAGCCCATCAGAGGCGCTGCGGAAGATGACATGTTCTTAGCGAGGACACCCTCATGGGTCGTCTGCTGCTATAGCCCATTAGCGCTAAATTTCGCCGCACTCTCCTAACGGATACGTTCCTCATACATCCCACATTGATTTCTGCGGTTATTTCACGCATTGTTGCTTGTCTGTTAGCACCGACAAATCTACGTAAACCCCGCCGCTATCGCCCACTGCGTTGTTCGTGGGGAGAGGTGATGCCTGAAATTTGGTATTCTGGGCATACTCTCGGAATACTGAATTCTATTACAGTTTCCGAAACTGAATGTTCCCTGCGTCTAACTTCAATTACCATTACCCGTTTAAATGGCTCTGAGCACTATGGGACTCAACTTCTGAGGTCATTAGTCCCCTAGAACTTAGAACTAGTTAAACCTAACTAACCTAAGGACATCACAAACATCCATGCCCGAGGCAGGATACGAACCTGCGACCGTAGCGGTCTTGCGGTTCCAGACTGCAGCGCCTTTAACCGCACGGCCACTTCGGCCGGCATTACCCGTTTAAAGTCAGTTAATTCCCCCGACGTTATTCAATCTGTATATTGAGCAAGCAGTGAAGGAAACAAAAGAAAAATTCGGAGTAGGTATTAAAATTCATGGAGAAGAAATAAAAACTTTGAGGTTTGCCGATGACATTGTAATTCTGTCAGAGACACAACAGGACTTGCAAGAGCAATTCAACGGAATGGATGTCTTGAAAGGAGGACATAAGATGAACATCAAAAAAGCAAAACGAGGATAATGGAATGTTGTCGAATTAAGTCGGGTGGTGCTGAGGGAATTAGATTAGGAAATGTGACACTTAAAGTAGTAAAGGAGTTTTGCTATTTGGGGAGCAAAATAACTGATGATGGTCGAAGTAGAGAGGATATAAAATGTAGACTGGCAATGGCAAGGAAAGCGTTTCTGAAGAAATTTGTTAACATCGAGTATAGATTTAAGTGTCAGGAAGTCATTTCTGAAAGTATTTGTATGGAATGTAGCCATGTATGGAAGTGAAACATGGACGATAAATAGTTTGGACAAGAAGAGAATAGAAGCTTTCGAAATGTGATGCTACAGAAGAATGCTGAAGATTAGATGGGTAGATCACATAACTAATGAGGAAGTACTGAATAGGATTGGGGAGAAGAGAAGTTTGTGGCACAACTTGGCCAGAAGACGGGATCGGTTGGTAGGACATGTTCTGAGGCATCAAGGGATCACCAATTTAGTATTGGAGGGCAGCGTGGAGGGTAAAATTCGTAGGGGGAGACCAAGACATGAATACATTAAGCAGATTCAGAAGGATGTAGGTTGCAGTAGGTACTGGGAGATGAAGAAGCTTGCACAGGATAGAGTAGCATGGAGAGCTGCATCAAACCAGTCTCAGGACTGAAGACCACAACAACAACAACAATTCCCGTCACGCAGCGCTAATCACGTCGGAAACGTTTCCAGATGAATCGCCTGAGTACAAATGACAGTTGCACCAGTGCACTGACCTGTTATACCTTGTGTAATCGGTATTCCCACCATATGTATTAGTGCATATCGTTAGCCCATGACGTATGTTGCCGCTATGTAAGGCTGGCACTGTTAAAGAAAAGAAAATCTGCACAAGATTATCGAGGAAGGTGAGATTAATGGTTAGCGTCCCGTCGACATCGAGGTCATTCGAAACAGAGCACTAGCTCGTATTGAGCAACTAGGGTGAAGGAGAGCGGTCGTGCCCTTTGGAGGGAACTATCTCGGAATTTGCCTTAAGCGATTTAGGGAAATCACGGAAAACGTAAATCAGGATGGCCGGACGCGGGTTTTAATAGTCCTTCTCCCGGAGTCCAGTGTGCTAACCACTACGCTACTCCGATCGGTTTGCACGAGATGCCTTGCTCTTCAACGTGATTGGCGTAATTAAATCGTAAATCGAAAATCAGCTTCATTTCACACTAATTTTTCAGCCATTTAAGATAATAATTTTGATTTTGAGGCACATATATAGCAGCGGAATATGGATACCAGATCAATGTTATAACAATACTGAACGTACACTACGGGCCATTAACATTACTACACCAGCAACATGACGTGCTACAGACGCGAAATATAACCGACAGGCAGAGGGTGCAGCGAAATGCAAATGTTTAGCTTTTCAGAGCATTCAGACAAGGTTGGCGTCGGTGGCAACACCTACAACGTGCAGACATGAGGAAAGTTTCCAACCGATTTCTCATACACAAACAGCAGTTGACCGGCGTTGCGTCGTGAAACGTTGTTGTGATGCCTCGTGTAAGGAGGAAAAATGCGTACCATCACGTTTCCGACTTTGATAAAGGTCGGATTGTAGCCTATCGCGATTGCTGTTTATCGTATCGCGACAATGCTGCTCGCGTTGGTCGAGATCCAATGAATGTTAGCAGAATATGGAATCGGTGGGTTCAGGAGAGTAATACGGAACGCCGTGCTGGATCCCAACGGTCTCTTATCACCAGCAGTCGAGATGACAGGCATCTTATCCGCATGGCTGTAACGGATCGTGCAGCCACGTCTCGAACAACCATCTGCACCAACAGTTCGACGACGTTTGCAGCAGCATGGACTATCAGCTCGGAGACCATGGCTGCGGTTACCCTTGACGCTGCATCACAGGCAGGAGCACCTGCGATGGTGTACTCAACGACGAACCTGGGCGCACGAATGGCAAAACGTCATTTATTCGGATGAATTCAGGTTCTGTTTACAGCATCATGATGGTTGCATCCGTGTTTGGCGACATCGCGGTGAACGCACATTGGAAGCGTGTATTCGTCATCGCCATACTGGCATATCACCCAGCGTGATGGTATAGGTTGCCATTGGTTACACGTCTCGGTCACCTCTTGTTCGCATTGACGGCACTTTGAACAGTGGACGTTAGATTTCAGATGTGTTACGACCCGTGGCTCTACCCTTCATTCGATCCCTGCGAAACCCTAAATTTCAGCATTATAATGCACGAGCGCATGTTGCAAGTCCTGTAAGGGCCTTTGTGGTTACAGAAAATGTTAGACTGCTGCCCTGGCCAGCACATTCTCCAGATCTCTGACCAATAGGAAACGTCTGGTCAATGGTGGCCGAGCAACTGGCTCGTCACAATACGCCAGTCACTACTCTTGATGAATTGTGGTATCCTGTTGAAGCTGCATGGGCAGCTGTACCTGTTTGACTCAATGCCCAGGCGTATCAAGGCCGTTATTACGGCCAGAGGTGGTTGTTCTGGGTACTGATTTCTCAATATCTGTGCAGCCAAATTGCGTGAAAATGTAATCACTAGTCATTTCTAGTATAATATATTTGTCCAATGAATGCCCGTTTATCATCTGCATTTCTTGTTGGTGTAGCAATTTTAATGGCCAGTAGTGTATGTGCAAGTGAGGTTGGCATCTTATGTACTCATATTATGATTTTTCGTGTACAATAACATATTTTCTCGAGCAACATTCGAAAACATGGACAGATGTATCCACCTCCCCTTCCTCTGTCCTCGCCTTCAGCATCCCGCGTATACGAGGGCTCTGGTTGTCAGTCGGCCGTATAGTAAATACTTCACGCTAGGACCTTAAGTGGCTGCAGTGGCGTGCAGCGAGTGACAAACAAATGGTACGCGCGAAAGTTTATTTTCATAAGAGCTTAGTTGCATACTGTCACAATTGTGACTCAAAGATTTGCGCGGGATCAGTTGCCGGAGTTCACATTTTGCAAGTGCCCTTTCCTCTCCTGAAAATATGAGGCCAAGTTGGTGATGTTTATTTGTATGAGGGTAGAATATTTTCTATGTGTCATTATTCTGTCGGGATAGTTTGTTGTCACCTCTCCACGCGGTCCGTTCTTCCCTCGAGCAACCCGTGCGCCGATACGGGAAACCTCGTGCTTCCATTAGCGTGCTAACAACGCGAGACGCGTGGTGTCCGTGTCGGTGTCGGCGGTGGCTGCGTGAGGGCCGGCGGACATTCCGCGGGCCGAGAAGACAGTGGGCGAGGGTGTGGAGCGCAGGGGGCGGGAAAGGACGTGTGTGCGCGCGACGGCGCGGTGTCCGGTACAGGTGTAGCGCCGAGACCTCGACAAACACTCCACCCCGGTCCGCCACGGCGCGGCGAAAGCGGGCGAGCGGGCCGGCCGGCCTCTGCAAACAGCGCAGATTGCGTCCGCCGGCCGCACGCGCCCGCACTCGCTCGCCACACGCACACTACGCACCCTATGCACTTGTCGCCGGGATGGCCTGATCCACGCCTCCTGGGAGATCCCCGACAAACTCTGCCGTACAGCAGCAAGGCTAACCGAAGACTTCCGCCTCCTTCGACTGTCCGAGAACACGTTAGTTGTCTCGCGCTAGGTTTTGAAATCTGAACAAGTTTATCAGAAACAATCTGGCGAGTTCATGGATCTTTATTTTCATCGACAGTGAATGCAAGTACGGGGGGGGGGGGGGGGGGAGTGTTCCATAAGTAATGCAACAGTTTCGGTTACAGAAATGCGGAATTTGTTGTGGGACATCGAGGAGTACACCCGCTTCAGCTTCTCTAGTTTCATGAAGCTCCGATAGGTTGCAGCGCTATACTTAGCCTTCAAAATGGCGTCTGTAACGGTGAATATCTACGGAGACCTGCCAGTGAACAAAAGCACGGTGAATCGTTGGGCGAGGCGTCTGTCATCATCGCAACAAGGGCCGGCCCCTATGGCCGAGCGGTTCTAGGCGGTTCAGCCTGGAACCGCGCGACCGCAACGGTCGCAGGTTCGAATCCTGCCTCGGGCATGGATGTGTGTGATGTCCTTAGGCTAGTTAGGTTTAAGTAGTTCTACGTTATAGGGGACTGATGACCTCAGATGTTAAGTCCCATAGTGCTCAGAACCATTTCAACCATTTTTCGCAACAAGGTCATGCAAACCTATCCGACCGGCCGCACACAGCTATGACACCTTCAGTGCTGGAACATGAAGACATTCCTGTTCAAGGTGATCGATGGATCACAGACACCTCGTTGCTCAACTGGACGTCTCTGTTGGTAGTGCTGACACACTCATTTACCAGTTGGTGTACTCGCTGGGTTCCTCATCTACCCTACACCCTACATACATTACGACTCCCATCTGTTTGGCCCAATGAAGGATGCATTCCCCTGGAAGGAGTACTTGATTATGGGAGTCAGACACTGACTCTGACGGCGACCTGTAGAGTGGTACCATGTGGGCAAAAAGGCCTTCCCAATAAGTGGTGTAAGGCAGTCGCATTGATCGGAGATTGTGTTGAAAAACAGGTTCTCTGGAAGCAAATGAGTGGAGAATAATACGGTGTATTGGAATCTTGAATAAAACCAATCTATTTCCAGAATCAAATGTGCTGCTTTACGTACTGAATGCATCTCTTACAGGGTGACCGAAAAATCCGTTAACATTTGGAGACACGCTGAACTCACAGAATACTGCAGGCAGAGAGGTAAGAATTAACACACATGCCTGAAGTGACATGTGTTTTTTGTTGAAACAAAAAAAAAATGAAAGACTGGCAAACAGTGGCGGTGCGCAGCAATACGTCAGTGATGTCGCATGAGAATCGTGTATAAAAAGAGCTGTAGTGAGAGAGGGAGTCACGTTATCCCTAACCGGGCTAATAAAACACCTGCTGGATGGTACGACTTTTAAGCAGGATGGCGCTCCACTCCTAGTTGCTGTACGTGTGAAAGACCCATTGCGCATATCGCTTGGTGAGGATCGCGTGCTGAGCCGTCACGTCCGTCACACTTGGCTTCCCAGGTCTCCAGACATCAATCCGTGTGACTATTGGTTGTAGGGTTACCTGAACATGCAAGTCTACCGGGATCGTTCGATCTCATTAGAGATGCTAAAAGACAATATCCGCTGCATCTTCTCACCATACCTACTGATATGCTGTACTGTCCTTTTCCTCGACTATAGTTACTGTTGATGAACGACGGCTGACATCTTGAATATTAAGAATATCTTACGTAAATTGAAGGCGGGGTGTGGGTATGATGAAAGGAAAGGAATTCATGACATCAGCTGCATCGGGAGTCAGTGACGCCGAGTGAAAAAGTATGCCGGACCTGGATTCGAACACAGGACCTCCCGCTTACTAGGTAGTTGCGATAACTACTGCGCCACCCAGGCACAGTGTTTATCGCACTTCCGTAGACTGTCTCGGGACACGGCTCGGTCGTCCCATATTCCCACCTAGCGGCGCCTATCCGCAGCTCCTAACCATGTTCTCCATGCTTACTAACAAAGATATTCCCGCTGGTCGAACGTGATTCTGCACTGGATTCGGACATGTCCAAAAGATTGGACACTACGCATTAAAATAAAGAACAGTTTTTTTGCAAAAAATAAGTTTTTATATGAATTATTGCTTTTATATTAAATGAAACGCCATCTGTTTGTCATTTTGTGGAGTTTTTTCTTTTTTGTTTCAGTAAAGCCCCATATCACTTCAAGCACGTGTCACTTTTTACTCCTCTACCAACATTATACCGAGAACTATTGAATTTTCAAACGTTAACGGACTTTTGGGTCACGCTGTACTTCTCGCAGAAAATCCAAAAAGATTCTGGTCGTATCTGAAGTACACCAGTGGTAGAACACAGTCAACACCTTCACTGAGCGACAGCGATGGTAATTTTATAATGTAGTGCCACTAAAGCGGAGGTACTAAGTAAGATTTACCGAAATTGCTTCACCATAGAAAATGAAGTAAATACTCCAGAATTCGAATCTAGGACTGCTGCCAACATGAGTAACTTCGAAGTAGACAAGCTCGATGTAACAAAGCTATTGAAATCACTTAATAAATACAAGTATTCGAATTGAGATTGTACACCAGTCAGACTGCTTGGCATGTCTTACACGAGCTGAAACATCCGTTCGCGAAGAACAATTTACACAGTGTAATGTACCAGCGTAGCCTATGTCGCTAATGCAAGATTGCACGGTGGCCCTCTACTCAGTGATAGCTAGTTTGAATCCTGGAGTTGGAATGAATGTCCACAGCTATTGTCTGGCTGGCAAGTGGGGAAAATCGGAAATTTGTGGTAAGTTCCTATGGGACCAAACTGCTGAGGTCATCGGCCCTACACTTACACACTAGGTAATCCAACTTTAACTTACGCTAAGGACAACACACATGCCCATGCCCGAGGGAGGACTCCAACCTCGGACGGGGGCAGCCGCGCGAACTGTGCCAAGGCGCCTGATACCGCGCGGCTACCCCGCGCGGCCAAGGAGAAAGAGGAGGTGATGTAAAGTTTGTAATGCAAAATTTTACCCTTAATTCCTGGTTAATTTTGAAATGAGTCGTGCTTCGTGAACTGAGAGCGTATGACATTGATATTTGTCATCCGTTCGTTGTGTCGCTGGACGTTATGCCTGGTGGTCTCCTTGGTGCAATTCGAGACGGTAGTTACATGTCGGCTCATGCTTTCATCCTGCTCGATCTTTCATCCTGCTCGTTCTTTCAGCATCGTACAATACATGACACCACAATATATACAAATCCATTACAGTCACCTACACTCAACAGATACACTTAAGAAACACCTCCTACACACCGCACGTAAAAGCGTCATTCACTGTGGAGAAAACCCTTTTCTGTTAGATGGCTGAACAAATGCCTCAGGGTTTCCGAGTAACACTACAGCTACCGACAACAAACTGACGATTTAGAGACTTGGAAGAAACAGTACTTGTTCTTTTGGATGAAGGAAATAAGAAGAGGGTTTGACATCCGGTCAAAAATAAGACCACTAGAGACAGAGGTCTAGCTCTTACTGTGGAAGGAAATCGGCCACTTTAGTTTCATAGAAACCTCGTGACGTGATAGAGGCTACAAGAGATGCGGCATCAACGGTTTGCTTCAGGAAAACGATGTCCCAAGCGACAAGCTGTCGACTCGCTGTTGTCTTCGTCACCTCTAGAGTAGGTCAGGGCATGCCGTAGCCCAGCGAACGGCCAATCCTCGCCATACCCCCATTCCCTGTCCTGTCCGTGTCTTGGCCTCTTGAAGTGCATAATTAGATTTTCACATTACACTTTTAGTATATTAAAGTGTCCAGGTGGTTTCACGAGAAATCAGCAGCCTTTACCCTCAGTGCTAATCAGCACACCCGGGACGCC
The DNA here is from genome assembly GCF_023898315.1 of Schistocerca nitens. NCBI lineage: Eukaryota > Metazoa > Arthropoda > Insecta > Orthoptera > Acrididae > Schistocerca > Schistocerca nitens. The sequence continues at coordinate 926,578,561 of NC_064614.1, read as the reverse complement.
GTGGAGAGAAATGTGCGCGTTTGGGAGCCATTTTCAAACCAATCTCCAAGAGTTATTAGCGGCACTCGATTGGTAGATCACGAAGACTTCCCACCGCCTTCGGCGTCAGAATTGCGAAAGGAAGTAATTTCTAGCGGTAATTAGTTGGTAGCAACCTCTTTCTGTGTTCTTTTCGTGAAAAGTAGGAGGCTGTAGAAGGTGACCAGACCTAGACCAAAATATGTTGAAGTGGATGTGAAAGGGATATTACTATTAGTAGCGGTGTGAAGTAGTTAATCGTACCCCTTACGCATCGCTGCTTCTCTGAAACGTTCGGAACTGAGGGTGCATTTTATAATGACAGGTAGTATCTTGCTGTTTCGTCAACAAAGTTCAAGTGCAACCGTCCCCCGTCTTTAAACGAGATGAGGACAGTCATTGTTCAGTTTTCAGTTGAAACGGTCGTATAGAATCGAGTATAGAAAAAAAGAAAGAAACGTATGAGCAGTTTGCAGAGGGTGATAAAATATGAGTGTGGAAGTTTTCCGTCGAATGATAGGGCAACAGCGGGTGGGGTGGGGGTGGGGGGGGGGGATGCATAATTACACACGAAATCATTGGGCAAATCTCTATCGTCATCCTTGGTTAATAGCATCTCTTAGTGGGCTATAATATTATTTGAACAATTGTTAAGGATGCCGTGAATTGTTACGACGTGATTGTTTAATCTGCACAGCAGTACAGCGATAGCTGAAAGTGAATGTAACTGTTGATACTGAAAGTGATCTGTTTTATGCCGCTTTCATTTTCCTCAATTTATCTTTCCTTGTTATTAAGATTGTGAGTTCGAAAGGTTCAAATGGCTCTGAGCACTATGGGACTTAACATCTGAGGTCATCAGTCCCCTAGAACTTAGAAACACTTAAACCTAACTAACCTAAGGACATCACACACATCCACGCCCGAGGCAGGATTCGAACCTGCGACCGTAGTGGTCGCGCGGTTCCAGACATGAAGCGCACAGAACCGCTCGGCCACACCGGCCGGCGTTTGTGAGTTACTCAGATGTTTTCTGTGCTATTTGATAAAAGTTCTTCGGATGGAATACGTATGGAGCGAGCAGGCTTAATTCATTTTGATAAACAGTAACCTGTTTCCATCCTCATCTTGTCCCTGAATGGTATATGCAGTTGCGAATGCGTGAGCGACCTAGTTTCAGATACTTTGGTTATGGGGTAGAACTCCTGCACACTGTACTGCATAACAGTGATCAGTCGATCGTAATATTTCCCGCTCTAGTCGTCTGTACGGCTGGTTAAACAACTTCCCCCTCTCCTCTGAAAAAACAAAAAAGAAGCTGGTCCTTGCAACAGTGGTTTTGGCCAGCGCTTTTGTAACTTACTCTGGGGTCCGCCGCCCAGCTGTGTGCATGAGTTCGTCCTCCAGAAGGTGGCTCGGTATGATTTCATTTGGGTAGGTTTAACGGTTATTTTCTGTTGGGGAATCATAAAGGTATTTCAGTCACACGTTTGAATATGTTTTAGATTTTATTCACGATGTGGTGTAATTTCTGGAGATTTACTGTAAAATTAGCATACGTAACATTGTCCCTTGTTCTGAGTTGACATAGGCAAGTGCCTCCATCACTTGTGCCTGTTACCTTGAATCTCTTCGTGTGTATATAAGAAGTAATATGTCTCAACTCGCGAGCGTTATATTCCGTTGGATCAAGTATTTTAAATTACATTTTCAGGGTGTGAGTAAGTTAGTGACATCAAGTGATGAATTTCAGTGTATACTCGCTGTGTAAAGCTTGTGTTTGTTTAGTTGGGTTATCGCCTCCAGTGATCACAATTTTATCGTGTATTTTGTATTCGTTTCCCATGGGTTGGTGTTTCAACCTTCATGAAACATGATCACCACGTGTGATGAATTTGACGAGTTTGAGGTTTATAGGCAACACTACTGAGCATACCACGGTGTTCTACGCAAAGAAAATCTTGTTTTTGTGGTAGGAACCCAGTTTAAATGAAGTTATCGAATTTACAGATTTTTGTAGGAAACCTCGGTTGTCTAATTCTATTTCAGTATAGTTCAGACCCCTTTTTCTTTTATCTGTATGGTTGCATGGTATTGGAGTAAGAAGTTACAATTATTAAATCCTTTGTGTGGCGTTTGATTACGAGTGTTCAGCCTTTTATGACATACCTTGTTTTCCTGTCCACACCCTCACATTCATGTATGTCAAGACTCCCACTGAGACTCGGCAGAGTATTATTGTTACTATCTTAAGGGAACATTTTTCTTTCAGTGTTGAATCAATAATGTTTGATGTGCATTTCGTGGGTATTCATAATATTTTAATAAACTTCCTTTCTGATCCTAACTGATTTGCATATGTTAGAGTCTATCACAATTTCTATATCCTAATGACCAACAGCGCCTGCTTTCCAAGAATTAAAATATTAACTTACCAGATAGTTGTCACCATAAGTGACACAGATTACGTGATGTGTATTTCGTGTCCGTGTGTTCGTACCGTATCTGTAGCTTCCCGCCGTTGCCCAATCTAAATTCAGGCCTTAATAAAGAACTTAAGGTACCAGGAAGGTACGTCCTTTGACGCACTGTAGACGGTAGTGACGCAGGAAAAAGGTAAATTACTAACTTAACCCGTTTAGACTGCAGGGACAGCATAAAGTCCATGGCTAAACAGCAAAAAGTGGACTTCCAAGGTAATGGCTAGTTAAACAATTATAGCTGATAGGATATATGATCGGAAAACGAATAGGCGGTTTTCACTTTCCGATACCTCCCAGTAGACTGCCTTTAACATGAGCATGGCTGGATATAACCATCGATATGACGTCTGTTACTGAAAAGCTCAATAAACGAAGTAAATGATATGAATTGTTATCCTTTCAAAGGTACATTTCACTCAAATGAAATACTGATTACTTTAATATTTCTTAAGAAAAGAGACACGTTTTCTTTTTAGACGACACACTCGAGTTTCGTACGAAATGTGACGAAATATGTTGTCTCTGTTAAACTTCCCTTACCCATGCGCGATGGCCGAAAAGAAACTGAATTAACAATCAGCAGAATACAGCATGGGAGAAGGAGGACGGGGATGAAAAGTCGATGTAGGTACAGACGTTAATACTTTGAACTCTTAGGAGACGAGGCCGCGCGTACGCCGACTGCAACTTTGTGCTAAAAAGACAGGTCCAGAGTGAACGTCGGCTGCAATTTCCTCGAATGTGTGACCCACATAGCGAAATAAAACTGCACTAATTTCGTATGAGAGCACTGTACGGACGTCTCACGACCTGCCCCTTGACAAGTTCTGCCTTGTGTTGTCAATTTCTAGAATTATTTCGAAAAAAATATTAGCGAAGGTAACAGCTTCTGTCGTGAATGTCTGAGGTAATATGATCGCACTGACGTAATCTCGTCAGTGTACTCGTTAGCTTGCGTACTTCACTGTACTTCTGCTGCAAATACGTCACGTTTGTTGCGTGAGCAAGAAATTTTGGAAGCCCAAGACGAAGAAATTGCTGAATAACTCTTCACTGGCGGATAATTGTATGGATTGTCGTCATTATTTTAAAATTTGTAATTTATCAAAGAACTAAAGTAAATATGAAACAATGGCCCTTTCTAGTATGTCTTACTCTTGAAGATATATCAGTAACATATGTGCCTCTAACGCTTGTCCGCAGCTCGTGGTCGTGCGGTAGCGTTCTCGCTTCCCGCGCCCGGGTTCGATTCCCGGCGGGGTCAGGGATTTTCTCTGCCTCGTGATGACTGGGTGTTGTGTGATGTTCTTAGGTTAGTTAGGTTTAAGTAGTTCTAAGTTCTAGGGGACTGATGACCATAGATGTTAAGTCCCATAGTGCTCAGAGCCATTTGAACCATTTGAACCTCTAACGCTTTAAATAACGGATAAAAAAAAGAACAAAAATGCCGGCCGCGGTGGCCGAGCGGTTCTGGGCGCTTCAGACCGGAACCGTGCGACTGCTACGGTCGCAGGTTCGAATCCTGCCTCGGGCGCCCGCATCTCGTGGTCGTGCGGTAGCGTTCTCGCTTCCCAGGCCCGGGTTCCCGGGTTCGATTCCCGGCGGGGTCAGGGATTTTCTCTGCCTCGTGATGGCTGGGTGTTGTGTGATGTCCTTAGGTTAGTTAGGTTTAAGTAGTTCTAAGTTCTAGGGGACTGATGACCATAGCTGTTAAGTCCCATAGTGCTCAGAGCCATTTGAACCATTTTTTCTGCTTCGGGCATGGATGATGTGATGTCCTTAGGTTAGTTAGGTTTACGTAGTTCTACGTTCTAGGGGACTGATGACCTCAGATGTTAAGTCCCATAGTGCTCAGAGCCATCTGAACGGCAAAAATGGCCAGTTTCAAATGGGTCTGAGCACTATGGAACTTAACATCTGAGGTCATCAGTCCCCTAGAACTTAGAACTACTTAAACCTAACTAACCTAAGGACATCACAAACATCCATGCCCGAGGCAGGATTCGAACCTGCGACTGTAGCAGTCGCACGGTTCCAAACTGAAGCGCCTAGAACCGCTCGGCCACCCTGACCAGCGCCGGTTTCCTTGGCCCAGTATTCTTCTAAGTGACCTGTCTCAAAAGTGTTATGCAGATCTGAAGAGAGGTGTAGATTATGGTCGGGAGGTATATCAAACTAATTCCGGCATTGATGACAACAACGTGACTGTATCCACCTAATTAAATACCATTATTTATATTTATATATATATAATTTCCAATAGCCGTAATAATCACTTGTATCACTGATCAACAAATTTGAAAGTCACGTACTCAACTCGTGACAGGACACGAACCAACTACCTCCACGAAACCAGACAGCCTCGCTACGTCGACAGCACAGAAACAGATAACATAATATCTAGGGGTAATTTAGTGCTGGGGAACAGGCAGCCGTCCACCCTTCTGCGCGGTATCCTCCACTGGTGACCCAAGTGAGCGGGCAGACCGGCGGCGCTCGTGTGAATGTGAGCAGAGAGAGAGCTGGTGGTGGTGTGGTGGTGGCGGTCGCCCGCTGCCGCTGCCGCCGCCGCCGCCGCTGTGCGGGCAAACAGCCGCCCGGCCGCTGTTTACTCAGCATTTCATAGTTGCGGGCCCGAATAAAGCAACTCAATTTCCGCTTGTTTTAATACATCGATTCCTGGTGCGGCCGTGCGCGGCTGGGCGCTGGATGGCCAAACAGCACGGGAGCGACGGGCGAGCCGGCTCGGTCGTGCGTCCACTGCCCGCGGTGCGGCGTGACGGCAGCGAAAGAAGCGCGAGGGTCCAGCGGGCCGCGGCAAGCCTGCCGCCTGCTGCCGCGCGGCGCCCGCCTCTCAGGATGCGTGCCAGCACTCACACGAGGCCGGATAATACCTTTTAAAAGCCACTGCGGTGCTACGCCCGTATCCACCAGCCTCCAAATACGTTTGTTTGATAAGTCTGGAGAAAAGTAAGAAATAGTTGTTTATTTCATAAACAACTCACCTTACTTTTCGCCGTAGTCTCATTTGAGAGGTATACACTCGGTTCAGGAGGATACAAGATGACCTGGACAGGATTTGTGAGTGGCGTAAAGAATGGCAGCTAACTCTAAATACAGGGTGTTACAAAAAGGTACGGCCAAACTTCCAGGAAACATTCCTCACACACAAATAAAGAAAAGATGTTATCTCGACATGTGTCCGGAAAGGCCTAATTTCCAAGTTAGAGCTCATTTTAGTTTCGTCAGTATGTACTGTACTTCCTCGATTCACCGCCAATTGGCCCAATTGAAGGAAGGTAATGTTGACTTCGGTGCCTCTGTTGACAAGCGACTCATTGCTCTACAGTACTAGCATAAAGCACATCAGTACGTAGCATCGACAGGTTAGTGTTCATCACGAACGTGGTTTTGCAGTCAGTGCAATGTTTACTAATGCGGAGTTGGCGGATGCCCATTTGATGTATGGATTAGCACGCGGCAATAGCCGTGGCGCGGTACGTTTGTATCGAGACAGATTCCCAGAACGAAGGTGTCCCGACAGGAAGACGTTCGAAGCAATTGATCGGCGTCTTAGGGAGCACGGAACATTCCAGGGAGCACGGGAGCACGGAACATTCCAGCCTATGACTCGCGACTGGGGAAGACCTAGAACGACGAGGACACCTGCAATGGACGAGGCAATTCTTCGTGCAGTTGACGATAACCCTAATGTCAGCATCAGAGAAGTTGCTGCTGTACAAGGTAACGATGAACACGTCACTGTATGGAGAGTGCTACGGGAGAACCAGTTGTTTCCGTACCATGTACAGCATGTGCAGGCACTATCAGCAGCTGATTGGCCTCCACGGGTACACTTCTGCAAATGGTTCATCCAACAATGTGTTAATCCTCATTTCAGTGCAAATGTTCTCTTTACGGATGAGGCTTCATTCCAACGTGATCAAATTGTAAATTTTCACAGTCAACATGTGTGGGCTGACGAGAATCCGCACGCAATTGTGCAATCACGTCATCAACACAGATTTTCTGTGAACGTTTGGGCAGGCATTGTTGGAGATGTCTTGATTGGGCCCCATGTTCTTCCACTTACGCTCAATGGAGCACGTTATCATGATTTCATACGGGATACCCTACCTGTGCTGCTAGAACGTGTGCCTTTACAAGTACGACACAACATGTGGTTCATGCACGATGGAGCTCCTGCTCATTTCAGTCGAAGTGTTCGTACGCTTCTCAACAACAGATTCGGTGAACGATGGATTGGTAGAGGCGGACCAATTCCATGGCCTCCACGCTCTCCTGACCTCAACACTCTTGACTTTCATTTATGGGGGCATTTGAAAGCTCTTGTCTGCGCAACCCCGGTACCAAATGTAGAGACTCTTCGTGCTCGTATTGTGGACGGCTGTGATACAATACGCCATTCTCCAGGGCTGCATCAGCGCATCAGGGATTCCATGCGACGGAGGGCGGATGCATGTATCCTCGCTAACGGAGGACATTTTGAACATTTCCTGTAACAAAGTGTTTGAAGTCACGCTGGTACGTTCTGTTGGTCTGTGTTTCCATTCCATGATTAATGTGATTTGAAGAGAAGTAATTAAATGAGCTGTAACATGGAAAGTAAGCGTTTCCGGACACATGTCGACATAACGTATTTTCTTTCTTTGTGTGTGAGGAATGTTTCCTGAAAGTTTGGCCGTACCTTTTTGTAACACCCTGTAAAGATAAATGTAAATTAATGCAGATGGATAGGAAAAAGAATCCTGTAATGTCTGAATACTCCATTAGTAGTGTAGCGCTTGACACAGTCACGTCGGTTAAATATTTGGGCGTAACACTGCAGAGCGATATGAAGTGGGACAAGCATGTAATGGCAGTTCTGGGGATGGCGGATTGTCTTCGGTTCATTGGTAGAATTTTGGGAAGATGTGGTTCATCTGTAAAGGAGACAGCTTATAAAACATTAATACGACCTATTCTTGAGTACTGCTCGAGCGTTTGGGATCCCTATGTAGAATCTGTCAGTTGAATATACGATTGCAGAAGCGTATGCATTGCCTGAAAAACAGAAGGAACACCCAGAATTGGAGGACATGACAAGATAGAACTTTACTGGTCGAGAGCATATCTCACTGCAGTGCGTACAAAAATGAGTCAAAATTACAAAGAACTGTGCATATAATCTCACATCAGTATGATACTGAACCACTTCTGGTGTAGATGCATGGGATAATTCGGCTGGAAGAGGTTTCATAAAGATGTTGTATCGTCTCCCGAGGCAAGCTGGCCCGTGACTGTTGTAACTGGTCCTTGGTATCTTAGATACTGCCGCTGGTACTGTATTAACATCTGAGTTGGTCCTGCATATATCCAATCACGGACAGATCAACCGATCTTACTGGTTACAGGAGTACCATGTGCGGACAAGCATTGTCTTATTGAAAAATGAAATGAATATTAAAACACTTGCAGCATCACTTTTTAATACAACAGGTTACAGTGTTCCATTACACCGTTTTCAAGCTCCTTTAGCAGCTGGTCGCATAAATAAATTAAATTCTAAAGTGATAGCTTTTGTATTAGCAGACGAGCCAACACCGTGTTACGAATGGAGGCCAAAATGCACGCGTTTTAGCTCAAGCAGGCTAGCGTGAGGAGGTTCAAAATGGCTCTGAGCACTATGGGACTCAACTGCTGTGGTCATTAGTCCCCTAGAACTTAGAACTACTTAAACCTAACTAACCTAAGGACATCACACACATCCATGCCCGAGGCAGGATTCGAACCTGCGACCGTAGCAGTCGCACGGCGTGAGGAGGGAAGAACTATACTGACGTGAGGTCTGGAACATGACAAGGAACGATAATTCAGAAAGCGGACGTAATTAGTTTGATACTTAACTTTAATCCATTAATGATGAACGTCGCTCTTGACAGTACATGATTCACAATATTATCTGTTCAGAATACATGTTGTTGTTGTTGTGGTCTTCAGTCCTGAGACTGGTTTGATGCAGCTCTCCATGCTACTCCATCCTGTGCAAGCTTCTTCATCTCCCAGTACCTACTGCAACCTACATCCTTCTGAATCTGCTTAGTGTATTCATCTCTTGGTCTCCCTCTACGATTTTTACCCTCCATTGAAGTAATTATAGTAACTGAATATGGTGCCTTGCTAGGTCGTAGCAAATGACGTAGCTGAAGGCAATGCTAAACTGTCGTCTCTGCAAATGAGAGCGTATGTAACAGTGAAACATCGCTAGCAGAGTCGGCTGTACAACTGGGGCGAGTGCTAGGGAGTCTCTCTAGACTAGACCTGCCGCGTGGTGGCGCTCGGTCTGCAATCACTGATAGTGGCGTCACGCGGGTCCGACGTATACTAACGGACCGCGGCCGATTTAAAGGCTACCACCTAGCAGGTGTGGTGTCTGGCGGTGACACCACAATAGCTTCAGGTGTTTTAATATCTATTTCATATTGAAGAGCGTAAGTCCTGGTAACCATCCATTACAAGGATGGACGATGAAAATGTGTTGAAAAATGGCACCACATGAGAGGTATGTCTGTGGCATACCATTGTGTCATCAGAGCTCCCTCATTCAATACTATAAGTACCTAAAATCATACTCTATGGCTCCCCTTACCATGATGCCATGAGTAACACCGCTGTGTCTCTCTAAAAAATTCGAAAAATCGGTCCTCTTCCCGGATCACCAGAATACTCACCGACGATGGTCATCTAGGTAGTGCAGAACTGCGATTGATAGATGAACAAATTAAAGCACCATTCAAAACCACCTGGCCATGGCATCTCTCCACATGCAGTTGTTTGCCTCTTGGTGTTAATGGAAGTGTATGTACAAGATGGTAAATCTATTGTCCAACTGCTGTAGTCTCTGACCAATGGTATAGGAATGCACAGAATTTTGCATTCCTTTATTTGTTATTAAAATGGTTCAAATGGCTCTGAGCACTATAGGACTAACATCTGAGGTCATCAGTCCCCTAGAACTTAGAACTACTTGAACCTAACCAACCTAAGCCCGTCACACACATCCATGCCTGAGCAGGATTCGAGCCTGCGACCGTAGCTATTTGTTATTAGGTGCCAAACACAAATGTCAGTAGTGGTGTAAAGGCAGCACAGGTGCAATTATAATATCAAATTGATATATAAATTAATTAAATTGAACAATTAATTGCCCCCAATCCTCAATGACATGTATTTTCCCCAGCTGGCAAGTGGGTACCCGCCCCCTCCCTATCTCCACCCCACCCCTTCCCACTCCATTTTTAATTTAGGTGGGGAGATTGTATATAAAATGGGAATAGGTGGTAGAAATCTAAAAAATTCAGAGGACAGGAAATAGCAGAATTACTCATTTCAGAGGACATAAATTGCATTTCGTAGGACAGGGATGCTCTTACTAATCTTCTGATGGCATTCTACACTGCAGTCGCTCCACTGGGTGCTGCACACGGCACCTGTAATCGCGTATTTAAGAGGGAGCGCACTGTGCAATCCAGTTGTAGCTGTCTGGCAAGAGGTATGGCTCACACAGTGTACGCCATACCACACACACCTTTTGACATAGTATCTGGCGCTCTGCAGCAGGACCAAGGGCGTTGCCTCCAGGCCAAGTCACCTCATATAACATTATCAGACCACACACAATAGATCCAGCTCCCACTTCTGTGCAGCCCAACTTGCCTGCTCTCACTAGCCAGCCTCCTTACATTCCTCTACCGCTCAGCACTGCGTGGGGACCTTCTTGTAGACGACTTCTGTGGGATGTATCAATGTCTCCACAACAGTTCCGGCGAGGGTAAAATACTGGAGTGGGTACATGAGATTGCAGCTGCTGGAAGACAATACCATCTCGCCCTTTTGGATGAGGAAGAGGAAATACTTGATTGGACGGGCGAAGTAGCAGAAGGACTGACTGAGCTGCTCAATCCTGGGTATCAGACCATTAAAGGTGATTATAATGCATCCATCGTCATTACAGCATACGATTATTATTATTATTATTCTTTTCTTTCTCAGACCGTTAAGTCTGGTTAAAAATGAAAAGTGACGCGGACCTTGATCAGGCGTCACTTCCTATTAACTGTACGGTATGTGTTATATTGCATTTAGGAACTTTCGGGTAATTGAACATGTATCAATAATTACGGATTTCTGTAGTTGTATATATATGTTTGGATGTAGCTGTATTGCATTGATGTACTGGTGGATATTGTGTGGTATGACTCCTGTAGTTGATAGTATAATTGGTATGATGTCAACTTTATCCTGATGCCACATGTCTTTGACTTCCTCAGCCAGTTGGATGTATTTTTCAATTTTTTCTCCTGTTTTCTTTTGTATATTTGTTGTATTGGGTATGGATATTTCGATTAGTTGTGTTAATTTCTTCTTTTTATTGGTGAGTATGATGTCAGGTTTGTTATGTGGCGTTGTTTTATCTGTTATAATGGTTCTGTTCCAGTATAATTTGTATTCATCATTCTCCAGTACATTTTGTGGTGCATACTTGTATGTAGGAACTTGTTGTTTTAAAAGTTTATGTTGTAAGGCAAGCTGTTGATGTATTATTTTTGCGACATTGTCATGTCTTCTGGGGTATTCTGTATTTGCTAGTATTGTACATCCGCTTGTGATGTGATCTACTGTTTCTATTTGTTGTTTACAAAGTCTGCATTTATCTGTTGTGGTATTGGGATCTTTAATAATATGCTTGCTGTAATACCTGGTGTTTATTGTTTGATCCTGTATTGCAATCATGAATCCTTCTGTCTCACTGTATATATTGCCTTTTCTTAGCCATGTGTTGGATGCATCTTGATCGATGTGTGGCTGTGTTAGATGATACGGGTGCTTGCCATGAAGTGTTTTCTTTTTCCAATTTACTTTCTTCGTATCTGTTGATGTTATGTGGTCTAACGGGTTGTAGAGGTGGTTATGAAATTGTAGTGGTGTAGCCGATGTATTTATATGAGTGATTGCTTTGTGTATTTTGCTAGTTTCTGCTCGTTCTATAAAGAATTTTCTTAAATTGTCTACCTGTCCATAATGTAGGTTTTTTATATCGATAAATCCCCTTCCTCCTTCCTTTCTGCTTAATGTGAATCTTTCTGTTGCTGAATGTATGTGATGTATTCTATATTTATGGCATTGTGATCGTGTAAGTGTATTGAGTGCTTCTAGGTCTGTGTTACTCCATTTCACTACTCCAAATGAGTAGGTCAATATTGGTATGGCATAAGTATTTATAGCTTTGGTCTTGTTTCTTGCTGTCAATTCTGTTTTCAGTATTTTTGTTAGTCTTTGTCTATATTTTTCTTTTAGTTCTTCTTTAATATTTGTATTATCTATTCCTATTTTTTGTCTGTATCCTAGATATTTATAGCCATCCGTTTTTTCCATCGCTCCTATGCAGTCGCTGTGGTTATCCAATATGTAATCTTCTTGTTTAGTGTGTTTTCCCTTGACTATGCTATTTTTCTTACATTTGTCTGTTCCAAACGCCATACTTATATCATTGCTGAATACTTCTGTTATCTTTAGTAATTGGTTGAGTTGTTGATTTGTTGCTGCCAGTAGTTTTAGATCATCCATGTATAGCAAATGTGTGAATTTGTGTGGGTATGTTCCAGTAATATTGTATCCTTAATTTGTATTATTTAGCATGTTGGATAGTGGGTTCAGAGCAAGGCAGAACCAGAAAGGACTTAATGAGTCTCCTTGGTATATTCCACGCTTAATCTGTATTGGCTGTGATGTGATATTATCTGAATTTGTTTGGATATTAAGTGTGGTTTTCCAGTTTTTCATTACTATGTTTAGGAACTGTATCAATTTAGGATCTACTTTGTATATTTCCAATATTTGTAGTAACCATGAGTGGGGTACACTATCAAAAGCTTTTTGGTAATCAATGTATGCGTAGTGTAGAGACCTTTGTTTAGTTTTAGCTTGATATGTCACCTCTGCATCTATTATCAGTTGCTCTTTACATCCTCGCGCTCCTTTGCAGCAGCCTTTTTGTTCTTCATTTATAATTTTGTTCTGTGTTGTATGTGTCATTAATTTCTGTGTAATGACTGAAGTTAATATTTTGTAGATTGTTGGTAGGCATGTTATGGGGCGATATTTAGCTGGGTTTGCTGTGTCTGCTTGATCTTTAGGTTTCAGATAAGTTATTCCATGTGTAAGTGTATCAGGGAATATGTATGGGTCTGCAATGTAACTGTTAAATAATTTAGTTAGATGTGAATGTGTTGAGGTGAACTTCTTTAGCCAGAAATATGCTATTTTATCATTTCCAGGGGCTTTCCAATTGTGCGTAGAATTAATTGCTCGGGTGACTTCATGTTGCAAAATTATCACTTCAGGCATTTGTGGTATCATCTTGTATGTATCTGTTTCTGCTTGTATCCACCGTGCATGCCTGTTATGTTGTACCGGGTTTGACCATATGCTGCTCCAGAAGTGTTCCATGTCTCTTATGTTTGGTGGATTGTCTATTTTTATGTGTGTGTTATCTATTGTTTGGTAAAATTTCTTTTGGTTTGTGTTGAATGTTTGGTTTTGTTTCCTTCTATTTTCACTTTTTTTGTATCTTCTAAGTCGTTTCGCCAAAGCTTGTAATTTTCGCTTCTTTTCATCCAATTGCTCTATTGCTTCTTGTTGTGAGATTTTACCTAACCTTTTTCGTTTTTTGTCTGATATTTCATTTCTTATAAATTGTGTTAACTGTCCGATGTCTTTTCTCAGTTTTTCTATTCTGATCTGTAGCCTGTGTTGCCATGCTGGTTTTGTGGGTTTCTTCTGTGTGTTGGTTGGTTCTGATATCTGCCTAGTGTGTATATTTAGTGTAGTGAGTGCTCCTACATAAACCAGTAGTTGTAACTCTTCCATAGTTGTGTATTCATTTATTTTGTTGTGTATGATTGTGTTGATAGTTTTTATTGTTGTTTCGACTTGTGGGCTATTTGGTGGTCTATGCAAGAATGGTCTAATGTCTGTATTTGTGTCTTTGTATTCTATATATGTCAACTGAAATTTTTCTTCTATATCTAACATGTGTGTCACTTCGTGTTCTATTTGTGCTTGTGCTGGTGGCTGTCTTAAAATTTCATTTTCCTCTGATTGTTTAATTGATGCGTGTTGTTCTTTGTTTGTTTGCTCTGGGATGTTTGAGTCCATTACTGTATTTTCTTCTTCTTCTAATTGCACATTATTTTGTTCCAGTATTTGTTGTACTTGTTGTTTGATGTTTTCTAATTCTGACTGGGGTATCCTGTTATTTTTTATTATTACACTAATCTGATCAGCTAGACGTTGTTCTGTTAAAAATTTTAATTCTGGGTATCTGGTAATAAATGTTGTGTATACTTGTGATCTGTATCCAGTTGTGTTGGTTCCTAGGTTTGTTGCTTGGTAATAACAGGACATGAGGTGTCGATTAACTTCATCTGACCATCTCATCCTCTGTCTTTGTTTTCCTTCTAGGGTGGTTGCAGGAAGCATATCCTGCAAAACACCTCTATTTGGATTTAAATCATTTTCCAGTTGGCTAGCAGTGTCATTACCATTGTGGGCGGGCATAGGGTTCAAGCGCCGTCCCCGACCATGACGGCGCTTGTCCGAGGCTTCTTTAGTTCTGTCCTGAACCAAGTAATCACACTAAAAGGGGGGTTAGCCCTATTAGTGATTTGTTCTTTTCGTCGCCTTTTACGACTGGCAGAACATACCGGAGGACTATTCTTTTCCCGGGCCTCCACGGGGGTTATTATTATTATTATTATTATTATTCTGAAATGTTGATTGACTTAATTGTTGTTGCTTATTTACAGGATATATATATATATATATATATATATATATATATATATATATATATATATATATATATATATATATACCTTGCTGTGGCATGGATACCTAGAGTACTGGCTGTGGGGGCAGGTATCAAACATGCACATGAGCAGCATGCACTGCCACGCAAAGCACCACTTGTGGCTGCATGAGAAACAGCAAAAACAGCAGTGGCAGCTGCAGTGCTCCCACACCATCACATACCCTCTGGCATCCAGCGTGGTTCAGTCAGAACAACCATCTCCCACCTACCAGGTTGGCGGTGGTGAGGCTACAGCATCCAGCAGCACCAGTGAGCAACCTCTCTACATCCTGGGTTCTCCCGCAAGACCTCACTGCTGCCCTCTACTCTTACTCCAGCTCCGACTGTTTGTCCTCACTGGCAGTGAAAGATATGTGTGCCTCGGTGAATACCCCTCACCATAGATGGTGTCTCCTCCCCATTGCCATCATCCACCAGGTGGGCCCAATAGTAGGCTTCCCCTAGACATAGTTTTATTGATAGTGATAATGAACCTGTGGCTAGCACTAGTGCCCTTTCCCATTATGGTAGTAAAGGACATCAGATTAGTGGCATTATGACCCCTCTAGAATACTTGGTGGTGGCTAGGGCTTTTGAGCGACGTATCTCGTTCACTGGAATTGAGAATCCGGCTGGGGGTTATTGCGACCCAGCTACATTTCTAGAAACATACCTCCCAGTGCTTAAGGCAGAGTTCCTCAAAGCCCTAGACAAACTGTGATTTAATGCCATTAAATGCAAGTAATACTCTGTGAGTTGACTCACCCTCACAAATAGCAGGGTGCTGCTGAGGAAAAAAGACTGCATTACATCTTGGGTGATAATGGCGTCATATCTCTGAGTACATCAATTGCCGAGTAGTATTGTGACTCCACCTTGGGTGCTACACTTGCCTGGTTTTCCGAGGTGGAAGAGGGTCAACTAAAACACTCAGACAAATACCACACCTAAACATCCATATTCATGTTTATGACCCATTAATTGGAAGGTCCAGTTATATCAGACTCCCTGAGGATATTAAGAAAAAACAGGCTTTTATTGATGTCCAAAATGAAAAGCATAGCGCTTGTATTGCAATATCAATCCTAGCTTGTGAAATAAAAGTTAGACAGAATGCAGAGTGCACATCTTGATATGGAACAGGCCTTAGCATTCGTGGATGTTATAACTTTGACAGTATCGAATTCCCTGTAAAGATTCAGGGCATACCAAAATTTGAGGCACAAAATCCCGAAATATCGGTTCATGTTTACGGCCTGAAGAAGCAGAAAAGCAATACAGAAGAGCAAGACAAGCATTATGTAGTAGGACCACTCCATTTTTTGAAATATGCAAGTGAGTGTAATCTTCATGTTAACATGCTGCCTTCTCTGAAGGTGATAATTGGCATTATATTTGGATCAAAGACATGTCCCACCTCCTTTACAGCCAACTATCGAAAAAAGAACAAAAAAATACATTTTCTACAGGTGTCTAAATACCTATGCAGAAGAAAAGGGTTTAAGAAGACATCCAAAGGACTGTGAATCCAAAGAAACATTACGAGTTATTATTCATACACAAGAAAACAATTCATTAAATTCAAGAATGCGACCAGGAGTGATGTCCATTTGTTGTTTACACTAACTTCGAATGTCTCCTTGCCCCTATCACTCACTGTGAAGAGAACCCCTTTGCCTCATGTATCACATTCACACAGAAAAACGAACCGTATGCAGCAGTGTACCAACTTGCATGTTCATGTGATTCAAGTCTTAACCACTATCTTATGTCAGGGATAGTTCTGCATTTTGGTTGTTCACTGAACTTGAAAAACTCTCATGGGATGTCGACAGGCTTTACAGCAACATCTCCAAGATCGAATCGGAGACAAATACAAAATCATAAACTCCCCATAGAGATCAATATAATCTTATGGGGAAGTTCCACATTGCAACTCATAACGCATGCAAATTATATGCCATACCAATCTTCTTCCATAATTTAAGTGGATATGACGCTCACTTTCTAATTTCTTAACTGGCTAATTTTGGTATGAAGAAAGAATGGGTCAGGTCCTGCTTGAGAGGGTAAAGAAATATATTTCTTTCTCGAAATGAATGTCAAAAATTATGCTCTGCTTCCTTCACTCCAGAAACCTCAGGAGGATATGCACATCACCCAATCTGCATACTCCAATGAAGAAAAGTTACAGCTTGTGACTAGCAAAGGAGTTTTCCCTTATGAGCACCTGTATAGTAAGGCAAAACTTTTAAAAAACCGGGCTACCTGACATCTCTGCCTTTACCAGTACTCTCACAAGTGATACCATAACTAGTGCAGATTATCAGCTCGCCATGAATGTCTGGCGGGAATTCAACATCCCTAATTTGGGTGAATACGCAAGAATATATACGTGGACACCAATGTGCATTTGCTTGCAGATGTGTCTGAAAAGTACCAGTGTATGAATGGCCATATACTCTATGGACCCTGCCTTTTATTACACAGCACCTGGGTTTTCATGGGACGGAGACGTGATGCTCAAGAAAACAGTATCAAACTTTTGACTCATGCTGATACGCTTCTTATCTTTGAGTGTGGGGTCTGTGGGGGAATTTGCCAGTGTGTCCATAGGCACACCAAGGCAAATAATCAATGTATGGGTGTGGTGTTCAATGCATCCCTCGATTCAAGTTATATTCTATGTCTGAATGTGAATAACGTATACAGGCGTGCCATTATGCAGCCACTGCCGGTTGGTGGGTTTCAATGGGTGCCCAAAAACGAATTACAGGTATTAGGTGGAAAAATAATGGGTCTGGTGGCTGAATCTTGTGTAGGGTTTGTTTAGGAGGCAGACCTCTGAAATGACAAGCGATTTGCTGTTATGCCCAGAGCAAAAAGTCCCATGAGGAAGCACTATTCCTAAACTGATGACCACTGTTGGACATAAGCAGAGGTAGTTAATTCATTATTGTAGTCTCCAGTAGTGCCTCAGCTTAGAGTTGGAACTATGTAGAATCTCCCATGCTACCTCCTTCAACCAGTCCTCCTGGTTGGAGTACTATATTGAGTTAAATACCAAAAAGGGACTGGGCGTGACTAGTCATTTCGGAAAAGATTTTTATAAATTAATGAATAATTCCATTTTCAGTAAAACCGTGCAGAATGTAAGAAATGAAGATGATGTATTGATTGGGACCGAATGGGATGGGTGTTGGCATGTAAGAAAGTACCTTACCAGGCCAAATTTTAAGTGGGTTACTACTTTCAATGAGAACTTTGTTGCTGTGGGTATGTCGAAGGTTTCAGTAGAGTTTACGAAACCTACCTATCTGGGTATGTAGGTGCATTTGCTTGCAGATGTGTACCTCTATGTGTACTGCTTCCTCTATGAGTTTGCCCAAACTCATTTTGTGAATCCAAAGTTACTATATATGGATATAGACTGCTTCATGTATTGGGTGAAGAACTGCCATATGTATGAAGCAATTAGATATCATGGTAATGAATTTGATGAATCCAGATATGCAGTTGCTAATTCTTGTGGTACAGTTCTTCAGAACAACATGGTTATCAGCTTAATGAAGAATGAGGCGAATGGATTGCCATTATGGAGTTTAAGATCCGAATGTGTTTGTATAATAGATGGAGCCACCCAGAGGCAGGCTAAGGATGTGTGACTTGCGGCATCATATGTCCTCATGGTCGAAGACCACTTTCAGTGCCTATACGGTGGTGTTCACGATGCTCCACCACAACCGCCACATGTGGCACAGCAAACTAGTACTGAATAATGAGTCCAAGAGGTGTACATTGTGCTGCAGCCTGAAGTCAGTTTGTCACTTCAGAATGATAAAAGACCCTTTTGTGATTATGGGATCGAAACCCTTCCACACTCACACTATTTACTTGAAGTGCGAGGGTGGGTGGGGACTCCGACAGTGTGATTGAGAGAGAGTCAGTGACTGGACGAGTGAGGGCTTGTGTCGAAAAGTAGGGCTCTTTTATCATATATGTGTTATGTATGGTGTTCCTGGATCTGTGATTGCTTATGTGTCTGTGTGTATTCTTGTGAGTGCTTTTGAGTGTGGATGACAGTGTAAATATGTATGCCTGTGTGCAAACACAGTCTCTTTATTATTTTTCTTAATAAGTAGCATACTATGAATGTGTTAATTATAAGCACCATGTACTGGAAAAAATTATAAAATATATTTAAAAAGCTAAAAGTATACAGTGTGTACACAAAAAACCTTAAAAATTGGAGTAAAATTATGAAAAGTTAAAAAATCATAAATGGAGAAAAAATAGTTTTACCACATTTCTCTCTTTTGCTTTTCACGTGCGTGTGTAATTGTATAAGTTCTTGTGTAAATATAGCAGTTTTTAAGTTTCACCTACCACTAGATGTCCAAGCCATACTAGTTTTAAGTGTGAGTCCCACGCAGTTGATTTTAGTGCATCTGTTTGAGATGAATATTTTAGAGCCATCCACTTCATAATATTATTAAATTATTTCAGCTGCTTGAGTTGGAGAAATGAAATGACCATATCGCATTGTTGGCCGGGAGGCCCCATGCGGGGAAGTCCGGCCGCCGAGTTCCAGTCTTATTTCAGGCGACGCCACATTGGGCGACTTGCGTGCCAGTGATGAGGATGAAATGATGATGAGGACAACACAACACTCAGTCCAAAAGGGAGAATAATCTGCAATCCGGGACCGCTGCATGGGAGGCAAGAACGTTACCACTCAGCTAAGAAGACGGACTGAATTATAAGGGAAGTGGTTTTACAGTTTGGGGGTATTTTTCGTGGTTAGGGTGTGGTTACTTTGTTGTCGTGAAGAATGCGGTAAATGTGGGACGGCATGAAAGCATTTTACAGCATTATGTATTGCGGAAAGTAGTAGAACATTCTAGGGACAAAGACTGTATCGGCATGACTGTTGTAGGACGCCACTGGAGTTAGGGCCATACCTTCGTGGAACAAGCCATCGATGTACACCGACTTCGCTTCTCGATTGGCAGATCACCCTGCTACGATGCAGTTGTATGGAAAGGAGGCGCGCGCAAAGAAACGGAATGGACGGGCGGCCCTGACAAATGAACTGTAGCTATGCGTCTTGTACAAAATTAATAATTTTTAATGTGGAAGAGAGGGGTTGTAACTTACTAAAATTAAACAGGCATTCATTATCATTATACTCGTAATTTATTGACAAAGTCAACTGAATGAAAACCAACATTGGACATGAAAAAGCTAATCATGTTATCCATCTTACAAGAGATGAGTGCTAGATGGAAGCTGACTCCGTGGAAATAGTTACACTTATAATGTTAGCTCAGGATGGGTAGCTCATGAAAGGATGCAGATTACTCTGGAAAATAAACTTCCGAAGTATCTAACTGAGCTGAAATGCGGGTTCGCATGTCGTGATGATTGCGTCGATACAGAAGCGGACAAGCACGCATAAAAGTCCGAAGACCAAGTCATGACCAAGAGATCGTTGTGTAAAGCGTGATCTACTAACGTTACGTAAAACACAAAAATGTGCCTGCTGTTTCGTGAGTGCTACTGACTCGCCTCATTGCTAAGTGAACTTACACTTGTTGCACCTGTTGTACGTTAACGCCGGCACACACACTGCAGTTAGGAGGAAAACTACGCTTCACCGATTTGGTTGGGAAACTCTGCAACATCCTCCGTACGGCCGGATCTTTCACCGAGTGGTTTTCGCATCCTTGGCGACCTGAAGAAAGACGTGCATGGACGTTGGTTTCAGTCAGAGGGCGAAGCGCAAGAACGGATGCGGTTGCGAATCTGTCAGCGGCCGAACAGAGTTTGATCGTCTCGTCACCCAGTGGGATAAATGTCGTAACATGTGTGGTGATTACTTTTGAATGGAATCATTCCATGGTCCCATTGTGAAGCGTGTTCAGTTTTCATTTGACTGACCCTCATATTTAATATTTAGCCCTTTCGATCAGTCAGACTCAGTAGTAGGATGAAGGCAACGTCATTGACCATTTCCTGTTCGCGGTGACAGCGCTTGTGTGAGATGCTGCTTACTGAGAGGACTTTTACAAGTTTCTCTGCAACTGGAGTTAAGAAAACCGTCGTTATGGGTAAGTCATGTGACCTAGAGCCGGTCTGTTACGCTTAGACTTCTATCCATCCAGGAGGAACAGGGGGACACTGGCCTATCAGCTTCAGGCCGAAGGAAAAGCCCCTTCCTCCTAAAGCAGGGAATTGCGCGAGACGACCAGAATAGCGTATACGGATAGTAGCACACATGAGCGTCCAGTAAATGTTACGTTCCAACCTGCCAGACACAATCTTCGCGCAATGCCATATTCTGTCTACACCTTTCGTATGGAGAGCAGACTGCGTACCTGATTATGACAGTGTGCCAAATTCACCTGTGTTAGTATATTTTACTATGTACCGTTTAGTTCCAGTTTAAGAAAATGGGGCGCAGAAAGCTACACTACGATATGTGTGTAATACAAACAGAGCGGCCCTATCATCTTCATGTGTGTCACGAGTATCGATAGTGGGCAAATTACTGTTGTTGGTCTTTGTTAAGGATCTACCATTTTATTATAATCAGAAGCCAAAATTAGATTTTTTGCTTATATGTAAGCATTACTATCAAACCGATCAAAGAAGCATCCAGAAGGACGATGTTCCTGTTACGATTATTTGCTGGCTTTACACAAATAGACTAGTTTCAAACTTGAAAAAAGAACACCGCTAATCCGATTACAACAATAAGGAATATGTGGCAGAAATTTCTAAGTTCTTTTGTGTGTATAGTGTGCATACTGATGAAAACTTATATTAGAAAAAAAACATACAACAGACTTGCTTGAACACTTAGTTTCATCTTCTTCTGCCATAACAATAAATGACACATTTGGGGTGCAGAAATCAGTAAGTTAACATATCTTGCGTATTTCCTTTCAGACACGTCCTGTGCGATAACATGGGACAATTACTGCAAAAAGTGTTTCTACCACAAAAAGAAGAGATTAGAATTACATGTGTAGTTCACATACATTCTTGTAGGCATGTTTTCAAACAGGCAGTGTTAACTAGAGCATCACAACGTATATTATATGCAGTTGTCACTAGCAATTCTTAGACTTTGTTTCCCCTAGGGCAGTGGTAGTCACTTGCAAACTTAGTGCTTAGTATCCATAAGTCAGATGACACTAGCTAGGACTTTGAGGTTATGTCCTTTGTTGTTATCTTAGAAACAATGAATAGAAAGCTAAGTACAGAACAACACGTATTCGTTTTGCACGTATGGTGGAAAAACATACGTTATAACGGTGATATTTGTTATTTGTTTGTGGGACATTTTCCAAACGTCCAACGTCTATCTCAACAATGTATTCCCAAATTAATTTTAAGATTTCAAAAGAGTGGGTGGGCAGCCGAGATTTCTCGTTGAGGTAGATGAAAGTCTGTTACTACAGAAGAGAATCCAAATGCTGTTGCGCAATGTGTTTGAAGTCAGCGACTCAGACTCAAATAAAAGCGTCCAGGGAGTATGAAATAGCAAGAATAAGTCTACGAAGGATTGAGACCATATAGACCTGCTTTACTGCAAGGCTTAAAATGAAGTTGGTTGCACGGGGCAGGACAGCAGAAGAGTACCGCCGATTCACTGCAGGCATACGTCTAAGAATGCTTATGGGGTACTTTGAGGACATGCAACGGATCATTATGAGTGCTAAAGAGGAAATTATTGTGGTATGGAGAGCAACGGCTAGCAGCTCATCCATACAAGGAGCTCAAGAGGAGAATCCGAAAATCATTAATAAATATCTATGGAAAACGCCACACATCATTGGACAGACGAGAAGCGTTAGAAGTTCTTAAAAGTACTGAATAGCGGTTCATGTCTGTCATGAACTTTCCTTTCATGGGATGTTTTTGAGTATCCAGTGCTACCGACGGCGAGCAGACAAACGTCGGCTATTAAAACCTCCTTGCGGCTGGAAACACTAAGATTCATCATACTTGCATTTCAGACCAATAGAAGAGGGAATTTGGTAAATGATTCCACCGTATTTGACAACTGTAATTTAACTAATGCCAGAGTCTACTTCAATTCATAATTCTGTCCATATGACAATTTACTGCTACAATGGGATCAGAATGTAAAGTCAAGTATTTGACATGTTTTCGAGGTTCCGTGCTTCTTTCTGCGAAGGTGTTGAAGAGGAAGGTTGCCTACTCGGTCCACGGAAATACAAGGAATTGCCACCAACCACTGTAATAGATTGTTCTATGCGGAATGAGATAATTGAATCAGGACCAGTAGATGTACGAATCTGAGTCTTCATCAAGAACACACTGCACAGAATGCTCTAGTTCTACACGACTGTTTAATTAACAGTTGTCCTCTTATTGGTGTTGTGTAGCGTGCTGTATAAATGACGAAGTGCTGTGTAATACCCACAGCATTTCACAATGACAACTTGGTGTGTGAACGCCGTTGCTGACATTCAAGGTTCCTACGACGATAAGTACATAACATTCATATTTAAAGATATTGCATTCATAGCATACACAGAAGATGCTGGTATAACAGAGACACTCTCAGCAAGCATTGCGTCACCGAGGCCTTTCAAGGATGTGAATTGTGCTAAATCATGGAGGAGTACAAAGTGGAGAGCATGTTTCTTCCGTGGACTCCACTGGGACGATCCAGGCGTAGCTTATAAGGATATGATGACGTCACTTCGAATATTCGATGATCCTGATACCATCATCTACGTCAAAGTTGGGGAGAAGATACATGGATGCAGCGAATCTTCAAGTTTGCATCTATTCAAGACCTGGAATTCTATGAATGCCCTGCTATCAGTCAGCTCAAGAAGAAGAAGATGTGTGAAAATAGTGCTGTGTCTGCTTATGAAAATGTAAAACTACTTTTAAGTAGGATTAATGAAAAAAAATGAATCTTTTATCTCGCATTCTGTGTTTTTCTTTCTTCCTACCCAGCCCCCACTTAGTATGTAGATGTGAACAGATCCTATGTCTGTGGCTTTGTTCAAGCACATGCGATTTAATTTCAGACATGTTTTCTATATGTCTTTGAAAGCAGATATGATCAGGCATCGCCCATTCCCAGAAGCCTCCACAAGCAGCACGATAGACGAATTCCCATGCAATCATTACATACATTTTGTTTTCCTGCATCTTAAACTTCACCTCTCTCATGCTTCAGACTAATACCTTGTGCATCTTGTACAAATTTAACATACATTTGTAAGGGTACTGATTTGAGAAATAACAACAAAGACATATGATAATGAATAACAATTGTTTTTTATTCAGACATAAATATTCACAGTAGTAATACACTTTTACATTCACAAACCTTGTTGTTTTCACAACATACGAATTAATACTGCTTTCTTGTTAGTGTTCGATTTTTTTGTTCACTGTTCTTGGTTTTGAAACTAGTACTGATTGAAAACAATTTTTGCTTTATATTGTAGTATTGATTACAGTTGTTGCAGAGGTACAGTTTCTCTTACACAAATACTATTACTTACACTAGTGAAATTCCACCCAAACAGGAGACTTAACTTATAAACTGAACTGAGTGGCTTTAAACATTTTCCAACTCAAGCAGCTGAAATAATTTAATATTATGAAGTGGATGGCTCTTAAATATTCATCTCAAACAGATGCACTAAAACCAACTGCGTGGGACTCACACTTAAAAGTAGTATGGCTTGGACCTCTAGTGGTAGGTGAAACTTAAAAACTGCTATATTTACACAAGAACTTATACAATTACACACGCACGTGAAAAGCAAAAGAGAGAAATGTGGTAAAACTATTTTTTTCTCCATTTATGATTTTTTAACTTTTGACAATGTTACTCCAATTTTTAAGCTTTTTTGTGTACACACTGTATACTTTTAGCTTTTTAAATATATTTTATAATTTTTTCCAGTACATAGCGCTTATAATTAACACATTCATAGTATGCTACTTATTAAGAAAAATAATAAAGAGACTGTGTTTGCACACAGGCATACATATTTACACTGTCATCCACACTCAAAAGCACTCACAAGAATACACACAGACACATAAGCAATCAAAGATCCAGGAACACCATACATAACACATATACGATAAAAGAGCCCTACTTTTCGACACAAGCCCTCACTCGTCCAGTCACTGACTCTCTCTCTCAATCACACTGTCGGAGTCCCCACCCACCCTCGCACTTCAAGTAAATAGTGTGAGTGTGGAAGGGTTTCGATCCCATAATCACGACTTATCTTAGAAGAAAGATTAAGAAAAGACAAACCTACGTTTCTAGCATTTGTAGACTTAGAGAAAGCTTTTGACAACGTTAACTGGAATACTCTCTTTCAAGTTCTGAAGGTGGCAGGGGTAAAATACAGGGAGCGAAAGGCTATTTACAATTTGTACAGAAACCAGATGGCAGTTATAAGAGTCGAGGGGCATGAAAGGGAAGCAGTGGTTGGGAAAGGAGTGAGACAGGGTTGTAGCCTCTCCCCGATGTTATTAAATCTGTATATTGAGCAAGCAGTAAAGGAAACAAAAGAAAAATTCGGAGTAGGTATTAAAATTCATGGAGAAGAAGTAAAAACTTTGAGGTTCGCCGATGACATTGTAATTCTGTCAGAGACAGCAAAGGACTTGGAAGAGCAGTTGAACGGAATGGACAGTGTCTTGAAAGGAGGATATAAGATGAACATCAACAAAAGCAAAACGAGGATAATGGAATGTAGTCAAATTAAATCGGGTGATGCTGAGGGGATTAGATTAGGAAATGAGACACTTAAAGTAGTAAAGGAGTTTTGCTATTTAGGGAGCAAAATAACTAATGATGGTCGAAGTAGAGAGGATATAAAATGTAGACTGGCAATGGCAAGGAAATCGTTTCTGAAGAAGAGAAAATTGTTAACATCGAGTATAAAGTGTCAGGAGGTCGTTTCTGAAAGTATTTGTATGAAGTGTAGCCATGTATGGAAGTGAAACATGGACAATAACCAGTTTGGACAGAAGAGAATAGAAGCTTTTGAAATGTGGTGCTACAGAAGAATGCTGAAGATAAGGTGGGTAGATCACGTAACTAATGAGGAGGTATTGAATAGGATTGGGGAGAAGAGAAGTTTGTGGCACAACTTGACTAGAAGAAGGGATCGGTTGGTAGGACATGTTTTGATGCATCAAGGGATCACTAATTTAGCATTGGAGGGCAGCGTGGAGGGTAAAAATCGTAGAGGGAGACCAAGAGATCAATACACTAAGCAGATTTAGAAGGATGTAGGTTGCAGTAGGTACTGGGAGATGAAGCTTGAACAGGATAGAGTAGCATGGAGAGCTGCATCAAACCAGTCTCAGGACTGAAGACCACAACAACAACAACAACAACAACAATCAGAAAAGGGTCTTTTATCATTCTGAAGTGACAAACTGACTTCAGGCTGCAGCACAATGTACACCTCTTGGCCTCATTATTCAATACTAGTTTGCTGTGCCACATGTGGCGGTTGTGGTGGAGCATCGTGAACACCACCGTATAGGCACTGAAAGTGGTCTTCGACCATGAGGACATATGATGCCGCAAGTCACACATCCTTAGCCTGCCTCTGGGTGGCTCCATCTATTATACAAACACATTTCGGATCTTAAACTCCATAACAGCAATCCATTCGCCTCATTCTTCATTAAGCTGATAACCTTGTTGTTCTGTAGAACTGTACCACAAGAATTAGCAACTGCATATCTGGATTCATCAAATTCATTACCATGATATCTAATTGCTTCATACAAATGGCAGTTCTTCACCCAATACATGAAGCAGTCTATATCCATATATAGTAACTTTGGATTCACAAAATGAGTTTGGGCAAACTCATAGAGGAAGCAGTACACATAGAGGTTGGAGGTGTCCAGTATAACATACCCAAATAGGTAGGTTTTGTAAACTCTACTGAAACCTTCGACATCCCCAAAGCAACAAAGTTCTCATTGAAAGTAGTAACCCACTTAAAATTTGGCCTGGTAATGTACTTTCTTACATGCCAACACCCATCCCATTCGGTCCCAATCAATACATCATCTTCATTTCTTACATTCTGCACGGTTTTACTGAAAATGGAATTATTCATTAATTTATAAAAATCTTTTCCGAAATGACTAGTCACGCCCAGTCCCTTTTTGGTATTTAACTCAATATAGTACTCCAACCAGGAGGACTGGTTGAAGGAGGTAGCATGGGAGATTCTACGTAGTTCCATCTCTAAGCTGAGGCACTACTGGAGATTACAATAATGAATTAACTACCTCTGCTTATGTCCAACAGTGGTCATCAGTTTAGGAGTAGTGCTTCCTCATGGGACTTTTTGCTCTGGGCATAACAGCAAATCGCTTGTCATTTGAGATGTCTGCCTCCTAAACAAACCCTACACAAGGGTCAGCCACCAGACCCATTTTTTTCCACCTAATACCTGTAATTCGTTTTTGGGCACCCATTGAAACCCACTAACCGGCAGTGGCTGCATAATGGCACGCCTGTATACGTTATCCACATTCAGACATAGAATATAACTTGAATCGAGGGATGCATTGAACACCACACCCATACATTGATTATTTGCCTTGGTGTGCCTATGGACACACTGGCAAAGTCCCCCACAGACCCCACACTCAAAGATAAGAAGCGTATCAGCATGAGTCAAAAGTTTGATACTGTTTTCTTGAGCATCACGTCTCCGTCCCATGAAAACCCAGGTGCTGTGTAATAAAAGGCAGGGTCCATAGAGTATATGGCCATACATACACTGGTACTTTTCAGACACATCTGCAAGCAAATGCACATTGGTGTCCACGTATATATTCTTGCGTATTCACCCAAAGTAGGGATGTTGAATTCCCGCCAGACGTTCATGGCGAGCTGATAATCTGCACTAGTTATGGTATCACTTGTGAGAGTACTGGTAAAGGCAGAGATGTCAGGTAGCCCGGTTTTTTAAAAGTTTTGCCTTACTATACAGGTGCTCATAAGGGAAAACTCCTTTGCTAGTCACAAGCTGTAACTTTTCTTCATTGGAGTATGCAGATTGGGTGATGTGCATATCCTCCTGAGGTTTCTGGAGTGAAGGAAGCAGAGCATAATTTTTGACATTCATTTCGAGAAAGAAATATACTTCTTTACACTCTCAAGCAGGACCTGACCCATTCTTTCTTCATACCAAAATTAGCCAGTTAAGAAATTAGAAAGTGAGCGTCATATCCACTTAAATTATGGAAGAAGATTGGTATGGCATATAATTTGCATGCGTTATGAGTTGCAATGTGGAACTTCCCCATAAGATTATATTGATCTCTACGGGGAGTTTATGATTTTGTATCTGCCTCCGATTCGATCTTGGAGATGTTGTTGCTGTAAAGCCTGTCGACATCCCATGAGAGTTTTTCAAGTTCAGTGAACAACCAAAATGCAGAACTATCCCTGACATAAGATAGTGGTTAAGACTTGAATCACATGAACATGCAAGTTGGTACACTGCTGCATACGGTTCGTTTTTCTGTGTGAATGTGATACATGAGGCAAAGGGGTTCTCTTCACAGTGAGTGATAGGGGCAAGGAGACATTCGAAGTTAGTGTAAACAACAAATGGACATCACTCCTGGTCGCACTCTTGAATTTAATGAATTGTTTTCTTGTGTATGAATAATAACTCATAATGTTTCTTTGGATTCACAGTCCTTTGGATGTCTTCTTAAACCCTTTTCTTCTGCATAGGTATTTAGACACCTGTAGAAAATGTATTTTTTGTTCTTTTTTGATAGTTGGCTGTAAAGGAGGTGGGACATGTCTTTGATCCAAATATAATGCCAATTATCACCTTCAGAGAAGGCAGCATGTTTACATGAAGATTACACTCACTTGCATATTTCAAAAAATGGAGTGGTCCTACTACAGTATGCTTGTCTTGCTCTTCTGTATTGCTTTTCTGCTTCTTCAGGCCGTAAACATGAACCGATATTTCGGGATTTTGTGCCTCAAATTTTGGTATGCCCTGAATCTTTACAGGGAATTCGATACTGCCAAAGTTATAACATCCACGAATGCTAAGGCCTGTTCCATATCAAGATGTGCACTCTGCATTCTGTCTAACTTTTATTTCACAAGCTAGGATTGATATTGCAAAACAAGCATTATGACAATGGGTTTCCTCTTAGCAAAACGTGGAATCCTGTATTATCTCGCATCAAAACTGAACGTTCTTCGGTGCGGCCTTGATTGCGATATATCGTTGCCAGCAGTGTTTCACTAAGGGCGGCGCCACCTCCCTGTCTCGGAAGGCAGAAACCGTGATGGGCGGCGCATGCGCCGTGTACTGAACGGTGGCCTATATAGGACGTCGATTTGCAACCTGGCGTCAGTTCTCAGCGGGACTCATCAGCAGAAGCAACATTTTCCTGAAGATGTTGACCAGTTGGATCGCCGAAATATCGAATCAAGTTGATTTTAGGATCCGGCAGCAAACCCGAAGACACTTTCATGACTTATTACGCCGGGAAAGCCTACGTAATCACAGGTAGAGGAAAACTGGCTTGAAAAAAGGAGATGGCAGTTACAATTTCTTGTTCTTTTTTGGTTTGAAAAATTAGAAGTTCTCCGTTGATAAGCTTTTCTTAACTCACTTGTTCACTGACCCTATTGCAATAGAGAATTCCGAACAAAACTGCGATTCCAGACTGAAATCAGACCCAACCGTGATGGGTCTGTAAATACGAGCTGTCTGTGCCGCCAGATGCCGTGTTGTAACAGAGTCAGGTGGCAGCGGCTGTGTTTGGGAACAAGCCAAACATGTGTACAGGAGGCAGAGTTTGCCGGGGCGTTATCAGCCCAGACGTAAATAACGGCGCGGCGCGTTAACCTGCTGTGCGGTCGCGCATGTAAGGCGGTGCTAAATAATGCACGGCCGAGGCTGGCGTGCAGCCATCGCAGCACACGCGAGGAGAGAGCCGACCACGTGGTCGCCGGGGGCCGCTTCGTGTTCCACGGCTGCACTCGTTTACACGCCAGCAGCTCCACGCAAAGCCCTTGGCATAATGTAGGCCCAGGCGCTGATCCAAGGGGTGGTCACGGGGGTCGTGATCCTCCCCTCTCCCCAACTCCCACGTATCCACAATTGTCCAGGTGGAGTGTTCTGTACCAACGCCGAAATCGAGAATCACGATAATTTCTGCCTGTTATCTTCACTGAAACCGGCAAGATATCAGTCCCGGGAATTGCAAGACCTTCAAGAATTCTCTAATTTGAAATCTGAACTTGTGGTCGAGCGGTTCTAGGCCCTTCAGTCCGGAACCATGAGGCTGCTACGGTCGCAGGTTCGAATCCTGCCTCGGGCATGGGTGTGTATGATGTCCTTAGGTTAGTTAGGTTTAAGTAGTTCTAAGTCTAGGGGACTGATGACCTCAGGTGTTAAGTCCCACAGTGTTTAGAGCCATTTGAACCATTTGAAGTTTGAACTCGGATAAGAAACGATGAAACAAATTTTTTCGTGTGATCTAATTACAGATTAGCAATAGTATGATTTTTTTTTCTTTTGCTTGCACCGTAAAAACTAGCTTTTCGCAAAAATTTCGCGATTTTAGGCCAACAAGAAGTTCCCTATAGTTTTTGATGAGTGGATTTAGGAATATCAAAATACGTGACATATGGTTCAAATGGCTCTGAGCACTATGCGACTTAACTTCTGAGGTCGCCTAGAACTTAGAACTAATTAAACCTAACTAACCTAGAGACATCACACACATCCATGCCCGAGGCAGGATTCGAACCTGCGACCGGAGCGGTCGCTCGGCTCCAGACTGCAGCGCCTAGAACCGCAAGGCCACTCCGGCCGGCTACGTGACATAAACAGCCGTATCTTTTCATTGCATTACTTAGAAGCTAATATTTATTACACTGGCAAGGCACCACACACCTAAGTATGTGACATAAATCTCAGGTTGATACATCTGCTCATTCCTGGCAAAGAGGAATCTTCGACAGACGGACAGACAGTCGGAAGAAAAAAAAATGTTGATTTCGTATGCTACAGTATAATTACAGATTAACACTTTTCGCCTTTTTTATTTTCGTTCTTCTGTGAAACCTTGCTTCTACAAGATTTTATGATTCTAGGCGAGTGGGAAGTAGGCTGTAAGTTTTGAAAATTTTTCTAGTATCAAAATATGTGATATTAATGGCCGTGTCTTCTGATAGCATTTACTTAAACGCTAGCGTTTATTGCAGTGCCAAGGGACCATAGACGTTAGTACGTAACATAAATTTCAGCTTGATACGTCTACCTGTTCTTGAGGACAAAGGACTTTAACAAACAGACTGATTGATATATAATTACAGATACATAATTATAATTTAATAATTTTCGGATGTTTTCCTTTAGTTGTGTCGTGGAACCTTGCTTTTTGCGAAATTTCGTGAGTCTTGGTCAACGGGAGCTACCCTAGAGATTTTAATGAGTGACTTTATGAGTATCAAACTGTGTGACATTTATGGTCGTATCTTTTGACTGCATTGGCTTAGGTGCTTCAATGTTTTACTCCTCCGCTCGACCGTATACCTTAGTATCTGGCATAAATTTCAACTTGATATGCCTTCACGTTCCTGACAAAAAGGATTTTTAACAGTCGCACAGATAGAAAGACAGGCAATGAAGTGATCCTATGAGGGTTCCGTTTTTACCGGCTGATGTACGGAACCCTAAAAGTAGTACAAACCTTTACATTTGTAAATATATAAATTTACAGATTTTAATGATTACTTCTGGACAGTGCACTAGTACAGAAACTTTTGGTAAATTGGCGTAAAACGAAGCGCAGCTAAATACTGTGGATGTGTATAAGTCCTGCAGAATGTATATTGTCGGATACCACGAGACAGTGCAATGTAGGTACCCAGAACGCAACCTTTTCGTTTCATTAACTTTTCGTTACCAATAAATAAATTTCCGTCATACCCACCAGCACTGTCCAAAACGCCTAGCTCCACGTGGTTCAGATAATGTTTCTGTAACATCTGATGATGATCCTGCTGTAGCTTGAAAACTAGTTAATGATACAGAAAATACATTTTATCAAAATTTTTAAGAAAGCGACTTGTTCTACATTATATCAAGTTAAAATGCCAGCTTAAATCATAGTTGCAGTTTGCCATACGCAATGAATGTAGTCAATATATTATCGTAATTTTCAGCGGATTCAACGCTTTGTAGAACAAAATACAGCCAGAAGATTAGAATTTTGTCGTTGGACAATTGCAAATCACCGAGTCATCCCATCTATACTGCTTTTGAGTAAGCCACTTTCGCTTGTGATGGTACTAATAACTCCACGGTTCGACAAAAACCCACATGTTACTATAGGAACACATTTTCAAGAACGCTTTTGTTGTGTAGTATGACAGTCGTTCAGTTGATTCGTCACGTTGTGTTAGTACATCTTATTATAGAGCCCTATTATCTAAACTTTCTTGGAAACAAGTTTCCCACATTTTTTGAAGAGTTTCATTTCGCCACAAGAATGGCAACGTTCTTCCAGCAGGGCACAGTCTCGCCACGCTGTAGCCGACAGCTGACACAGCGTCCAAACCTAACCTTACACGGAAGATGGATCAGCAGGATGGCATGTTTCTTGCCACAAAAATCCTCGCAACTTATGAAGCACGTATGTGTTCAGTGTATTCATTAACAGCGATGGCGAGGCATGACAGAATCTCTGACCAGAGAGTTATTTATCGTTGCTAGTCTGCGCTTGACCGCGCGAGAGTTCAGTTGCGAGTTGCACTCTGTCTGCAGTAGTAGTCAGTCGGTAGTTGCGAGTAGACAGTTGCGTGTAGCGAGTCGGCAGGAACGGTAGTTGTGTGTGAGGAGTCGGCGGGCGTCGACATGGGTCTCTGGTCACAGTTCTGGACGAGGTATATTGTTATCGAAGGTAATGAAGCAGCATTGCGCTCAGCCAATAACATATGTTAATTGTAATTAATTTGTTCAAGAATTGCCCCAATAATAATTTTCTTTTAAAGTAACTGTTTTAAACAAAAAGGATTCATTTCAAGTTAAATAATATTTGCCATGCATTCCCTCCAAGAATCAAAATTAAACATGGGCCAGCACTGCACGGAGCTGTGCCGAAAAATAAGAGCAGATGTAGATGCATTAAAAATAAGAGCAGATATAGATGCAGTTTACTGAGGTAAGAATTTTGGTTTTTGTGTTCAGGTTTAATTATTGCACAGGGCCGAAGGTCAGCGCAGCTGCCCTTATAAAATTTATCAGGTTCATCTTAACGTTAATTTTGTGGGGACATAACATTTGTGCACATTTTTATTATTCCGTTTTGTGGGAAGCTAACATTTGGCACTAATTGCATTTATATTCAATCTTTGTCTTTTATTTTTCACGGGGAGGTTACACTTACTCTTTCAGATTTTTACATGTAGAGATGGAAGTGAAGTGTACAAATTAGCACCTTCCGTGTGTATTCATATGGGTCTCATTCTAACAAATGTATGTCACCAATAAACACTGGGAACATGCAATATAGAATGTTTTATTCGGATTAGTTTACTCCACCATCTCCTAAAATATAGCGTCGGAGACAGTCTGTTAATGGGAAACATGGACCAGGTCGGAGAAGAGTTCCATGATTGCACAACGCTCGCGATCGAATCGAATTCCCGGATATTGCTGTACTTGTTATAACAGCAGAGAATATAAAGGATGACTCTATGATAGTTACCATCTCAGAGAAGAAGTTAGTTTCACTTACTACAAAAACTGTTCTGTCGTTATGCTGAAAAATCTTTGAGGTTTGTTTAACGGTCTTTCTGTTACATGAGATTACATGTTGCAGTTGAAAAATAATTGTGCACTTTTAAAAATGTATCCCGCTCTGTGTCAGTATTGGCAACGAGAAGCGTAGTAGC
Source organism: Schistocerca nitens (assembly GCF_023898315.1). Lineage (NCBI taxonomy): Eukaryota > Metazoa > Arthropoda > Insecta > Orthoptera > Acrididae > Schistocerca > Schistocerca nitens. The sequence continues at coordinate 926,545,152 of NC_064614.1, read as the reverse complement.
AGATTGTGGCCCACTCTGGGTACCAGCTCCGAGGTGTGAAGTTCCTTCTTCTTATTTTATTTTTTTTTTAGCTTATGGACTTGAGAGGTGGCATGAGCCCCCTCTCATATTTCTATCTTACGATTTTCCTCTTTAATTGCATGCGGTGAAAAGTTGCTATTCCTTCACACGCGGACTTACCACGCAGCGTCTCTCATCACCCAGGTGATCCAGTGACAGGTGGGCTCTGCTGATCTTGAAAGGGTAAGCCGATGGGTATGAGGGAGTCGAGTGAATGCTTTCCAGATGCCGACATTGTCAAAAGACACGCCCGCAGGGGCCTGAAGTAGCGGCTGGGCTAGAGGTTCCGTTACTTCACAGAAACTTAGCGAAAACACTTTCTGGCGGGCTACCAGTGAGGTGTGGGAATGACTTGTGTACCCAAGCAGTTTTGGCGGGCGAATTCCCGCGCTTTCTGCAAAATCGTAACTGTGATTGGCTTGCTCAGGGCATAGCTCCGTGATGTAGCAAAATTGGCGCAGAAATTGGCGCCAAGAATCTCCATTGGTGGAATGGTAGTGCTCCGGCAATAGAGCGGAATTTTCCGCCGGTTTTCGAGTTGCTGATTGGAATGGTTAACCACGGCCACTGTTTTGGGGGCGGGAATGTTCTGTGTTCGGTTTGTACGGGTGCTCTTGTGGTGAGTCGGCTCTCGCCTTTCGGTCGGAGTAGGTTACAAGACTGAGCTCTCGCTGCTCTGGACAGCCTGCCTTCCATTGGCTGTCTAATATACTTTTATTTAATTGTAACTGTTTGACGAAGTTTCTGAAGTTTCGACTTCAACGTAACTTTCCGAGTACAGTTGGCAATTGAGTGTTCTGCGTACAAGAGGCCTATGTTGTCTGTCTTGAGCAGTTTTGGCTAAAGTTGACTGTATCGGAGTTACTGTGTGTCTTCGCTTGTTAAAATCAATCACTGTACTGTCAGTGAATGTGTGGCGAGCCTTCTTCGTCTCCCTCAGAGGCGCATTTGTATTACTATGAAGTCTTTGGTCTGGAACAACCAGGCCAGGATAATTAGTTTCGGGCTATACTCGCGACATTATCATCACCACGACGGGACGTCGAAGCAACCAGCCATCGCCTCCGGTACGCCAGATCTTGCAGTTAAGAAGACAGTTTGGTAATGTATGTCCGCAGCACCGGCAGATACGGATTTTCCTAGGTGATAATCAGAGCTAAGCAGAGCGCGCCTGTTCGTCTTTTTCTAACTTTGTTCTGTCTTGGGTGTTCATTGTCTGAATTCTCACTACTGTAGCAGCAATTAATGTTGGGTTGGCGGTGTGTTTCTCTTAAGATTTGAGTTGCAAGGAATTGGCTCCACATACCACTTCATCATAAATGTCACAATCTAGATTAGGGACAACTTCACCTTCACAGCATTTATTTGAGTATCCAATTTGAGCCAATTTGATGTATTGTAAAATGTTTCATGTGTTTTGTGTATTATTTTGATTTTAGTCATAATAAATCATGTTGTTATTTTGGACAGAACTTTCATTCTGTTAATCGGTAGAACAACCCTTTCATTTCTCACTACGTTAATGAAACTTTCCTTTATTTATCTTATTTATCAAATTAAATTATTGCAGGTGCCAAACTCTTTTCTACTCCACTTGCATGGTCGATTACAGTCAGTTAGCGTTTCTTTTTAATCCATGTGCAACAGCAAAAAGTCGGAGTTAGAATAGGGGGGGGGGGCTTAGGGCATCCTTTATATATGAAGATTCTAGAATAATTTAGTGTTAAATACACTGCTAGCCCTGGCACCTCGCAGACTAATCCAGACGCTTTTTCTAGCATAGGCGCATTTTACCAAATCTTTTTAAATAAATCTAACGTTATTAACAGTTTACTTCTTTTCTTTCTCGACGTGGTTACACTGGCGACGAACATATTTCTCTCAATGGGAAACCAGTTTGTTGATACCGTCATTGTAGAACATATGTCTGGCTTCGTTGATGGAGCCACAACCACACATCTGCTTGCACCGCTTCACCACTGTCAAAGTGAAGTCCTCGTAGGTGTTCTTTAAGAAACAGAAGAAAATCGAATGGCAACAAGTAGGAACTGTATGGAGGATGAACGATGGCACTGATTCCTGGGCGTCTGATTGTTTCGGATATTACAGCGCTTGTTGTGGTCTGGCTCGCCTGTGGTCATGCTAAAGGATAGGGTACTCCATGTGTGGACGACTCTTCGAATTTGAAACTCGTTTGCAGCATGCTGTTTCTCGCACACCGACACAGTTACGTTATACGCCAACATGTTAAGCGCTACAATTCGGAACCCTTTAGTGGCAGACGGCCGCAAATACGTATGTTTAGAGGAAGAACAAGGATGTAGAATCTTAATAGCGTTTGTTTTATTTAAAATGTTGTCAAGCGTTTCCAGATCAAAAATTCGGAGGCACTGCTTTTCAGCATACCCTCATACGTACTCGTATATGTATATGAGGCTATGCTGAAAAGTAATACCTCCGAATTTTTTACCTCAATATACCTGACAGCTTTCTAAACAAAACAAACGTTAATATGTATCTCTATATATAAAAGGCAACGTCCTGACTGTCTCATCATCGCTAAACGCTAAACGCTAAGGACAGAAATCTGAAATGTGGAGAAAGTGCGGACCTTACACTGTAGACGTCGTTTGAGAAAGGATTATTCGAAATTCCAACCTAAGAGGTGAAATAGTGGATGAAGAGTTTTTTATCGAACAATGTTTCTATTAACATAATTTTGAAATTAGACCTACGAAAATTGGTATTTTTGATTTCTCGGTCAGAAATGAAGAAATATGTGTTTCAGCATTCTTGGAAATATAAACCTATGGAGGTGAAACAGTGGATGAAAACTTTTTCAAAAATATATCATTATTAAGGAACTACTACAGTATTTTTAAAGGTACATCTATGAACATTGGTATTTGACTTCTCGCTTGCAAACAAAAAAAATTCTGGTCTCAGTGTTTTTGGAAACTGAACCCCTAAGAGAGTGAAATAAGTGATGCGACTTTTTATGAAATATTTTATTATCAAAGCATTTCATAGCTAAATCCATGAAAATATAAATTTGACTTGTCAGTCAGAAATAAAACAAAACACGTGTTTCACTGTTTTTGGAAATTTAGCGTCTAGGGAGGTGAAACGGGTCACACTGATTCACTGACTCATCATCGGCCAGCGAAATCCGGTAAGGATAGAAACTTGAAGTTCTGAGAGGATATGGATCTTACACTGTAGGTATCCTTTCAGAAGGGATTGTCCGAAATTCCACTCCTAAATGGGTGAAACTGGGGATGAAGGGCTTTTTGAAAGTATGTCACTATTAACGGAATTTTGAAGCTAGAGCTACGAAAAATGGTATTTGGTTTCTCAGTTAGAAAATAAAAAACACGTCTTTCAGCGTTTTTGGAAGTTCGACCACTAACGGGGTAAAATAGTAGGTGAAAGTTTATTTGAAAATAAATAATTACTAAAGAACTGCCAAAAGAGTTTTTAAGGTTACATCTGTGACAACTGGTATTTTACTTCTAATTGTTGAATTTTTGAAGGAAAAGCATTGCAGGAATGGAAATTAGAATATGTGGAATGGATTGCAGCTCACATTTTAAGTGAATTTGACTGCCCACAGTAAGACACTGCAAGGTGAGAAACAACTTATTTCTGAGTTTATGAGGATGCATTTACAAAGGAAATTTGCATTGTAGAACGGACAAGTTGATAAACACAGTCCAATTCCCATATGTCTTGCGGTAGCATTCTCGCTTCCGCTCACGGGGTCCCGGCTTCGATTCCCGGCGGGGTCAGGGATTTTTCCCTGCCTCGAGATGACTGGGTTTTGTGTTGTCTTCATCATCATCATTTATCCCCATTCATCATTACAGTCGGAGGAAGGCAATGGCAAACCACTTTCGGTACAGCCTTGCCTAGTCGGCGGTGCGGGTCTACCGCACCGTTTCCTACGCTCCTCGGAGTATGGGACCTCATCATCATCAATTTCCGTAGTTACCACACAGTAAACAAAGCGAGAGGTTTGAAGAATTCGTTGTGGCGTTGAAAGAATTATAAGGATTGCGATCTTACAGCTGTTTTCTAGACCGTTTGCCTTTTCAGTTCAATGTGCCCCTGTATTTGTGCAGATGTAACTATCTGATCTGCAGTGCAATTTCCGTTTTATAAAGACAAACCGTTTTACGTTAAAACTGTCCAGAACACCTACATTGCTTTCCTCAAGTAGAGTTCCCACGTCTCCATAATGAAGTTGTTAAAGTTCTACAATATTTGAATCAACATATGTCTGTTAAGGAACTTTTTTCGTTTATGAAACTAAGTAAGTCACTATTATGTAACAACCTGAGTGCGAAATCTGTGAAATAGTCTGCCTCTGTCCTTAGGCCGACAGTTTGTAACAGATAAAAACTATGTTTCGGTGCACCAAAAATAATTATATAACACTGAAAATATTATTTTTTGTGACCTGCGTTGTTGAGAAATATGAAACCAAGTTGTATGCAGCGCGACTGCATAGCCATCTAAATATAACACATTTTCAGTTGCCTCCTCTTTCCCCTCCTCCTGCAAAGGGTGGCGAAGAGGAGGGGGTAGTGTGTAGCCAGGCTGAGAGCTGTGGCACGTGAGCCAAGGCACGGATCGCGATCCAAATTGTGGATTGCCCCTGCTGTAGGTGAACTCTCCATACGTCGGAGCTGTTGGTGTAGTGGAGCATTCCAGCGTGTTCGGTCAGGGGACTGGCCGCCTCTGCAATTACACCGAAGCGCCAAAGAAACTGGTAATAGGCATGCGTATTCAAATACAGAAATATGTAAACAGGCAGATTACGGCCCTGCGGTCGGCAACGCCTACATAAGACAAAAGTGGTCTGGCACAGGTGTTAGGTGGGTTATTGCTGCTACAATGGCAGGTTGTCAAGATTTAAGTGAGTTTGAACGGAGCATGAGCAATGGGACACAGCATCTCCAAGGTAGAGATGAAGTGGGGATTTTCCCTTACGACAATTTCCCGAGTATACCGTGAAGATCAAGAATCCGGTAAAACATCGAATCTCCGATATCAATGCGGCCGGAAAAAGAACCTGCAAGAACGGGACCAACGACGACTGAAGAGAATCGTTCAACTTGCAAGTGCAAGCCTTCCGCAGATTGCTACAGATTTCAATGCTAGGCCGTCAATGAGTGTCAGCGTGCGAACCGTTCAAAGAAACATCATCGATATGGACTTTCGGAGCCGAAGGCCCACTCGTACACCCTTGATGACTGCACGACACAAAGCTTTACGCTTCACCTGTGCCCGTCAACACCGACATTGGACTTTTGATGACTGGAAACATGTTGCCTGGTCGGACAAGTCTCGTTTCAAATTTTATCGAGCGGATGGGCGTGTACGGGTACTGAGACAACCTCATGAATCCATGGCCCTGCATGTCAGCTGGGGACTGTTCAAGCTGGTGGAGGCTCTGTAATTGTGTGGGGCGTGTGTACAGTAGTGGGATTGTTTTGGGGCCCCTGATGCGTCTAAATACGACAGTGGCAGGTGGCACGTATGTACGCATCCTGTCTGTCCACCTTCATCCATTCATGTCCATTGTGCATTCCGACGGACTTGGGCAATTCCAGCAGATCAATGCGACACTCCACACGTCCAAATCTGCTACATAGTGGCTCCAGGAACACCCTTTCGAGTTTAAACACTTTCGCTGGCCGCCAAACTCCCCAGACATGAACATTATTGAGCATATCAGGAATCCCTTGCAAGGTGCTGTTCAAAAGGGATCTCCACCTCCTCGTAGTCATACAGATGTATGGACAGTCATGCAGGATTCATGGTATCAATTCCCTCCAGCACTAACTGTGGTAGGTTAGGGACACGCAAGTCGCCGAAGTGGGGTCCAATAGAATGAAGTGCCCCATGTCATTGAGCTACACGAAATTATTATTATTATTATTGTTGTTACCTGTATACACAATTAAGTTTGTAAGGAGCCCTGAGGGCGCAAGTCCTACTCGAACGTGTCCATTTTCTGTCTAGTCTTATTGCTATTGATTTTTCAGGCCTATCTTTAAACTTGCTCTGTTAATTTTTATATTTGTGTTTGAAGATATCTGCAGTATAGACAAAGGGAAGAGCGTAGACAGCAAAACGTGAAACAGACATGTCACATTAACACGTATTCTTTTTCGTTTCCTCCAGTTTAAGGATCTAAAAATTTCTTACGGGACCACTGAGATAATTTTGACGATATGGAATCTCCTTGTCTGACACCTCATTCAATTATGAATTTCATAATGAAAGCTGTAGTATTGGCATATAAATACCTACGTATATTAACATAGGTTCAATCGTTCCCAATAGTAAGTACAAATTCTACTGCAACTGAGTCAAATGCTTACTCGAGATCTAAGAATAGTTAGGTAATTGGTAACTCATAATCGCTGTTCATTTCGATACTTTCGTTCAATATTTGCGGAAGTGATTATAATCCTGAATGTTCGGTATGTTACGGATAGGATTATTTTTCTTATACCTCCTCTGTTCATTTTTTCTGGATGAGAATGATTTTAACGATGTTCCTGTTTTGAGGGATTCTCTTTATTCGCAAACATTCTATAACTAGTTCTGAAATTGCGTTCTGTTTAGCGTTTCTCTCAGATAAACTTTTTTCTTCCAATATCAACGTCCCTTTCTTCACAGCATGGATGGCTGTATACACCTGCCATAGCATCTGCTAGTCATTATTTTTTGTGCTTCTGGTTCTTCCTTTGAACTATACAGACGTGTGAAGAAATGTTCTGTTTCTCTCTGTTTTTAGTAACTGTAACATCAAATATGGTAAGTGATGACTTATGGTGGACATACTATCATGGAAGTTTCCTTGGGAATTGATGTGGGTTTGAACTATGGTTGCTTAAAATATTCCTAGAGGTCAGGTCTGAACTACCACGTTTACGGCACTGCCAGTCTCGGCAAATAATTGCGCAGTAAAAGTTACCGAATGCTTTGCCTACTGCACTTTGCTTTTTTTTTCTGGGTTCCACGTTGTTTTCAGTTCTTATTTTTAGTAAGTGAACGGACTGTATTCATGAAGGGATTTGAGTGTGACCCTGATAACACTAGAATGAATCAGTGATCCCTACGACCATCATGCCAGTTCACAGGAGCACAGAACACAGACGCAGACCGCCAGTCCAGTGAAATGGAGGCAGGGCTTGTTTCCCTGCTTCTCTCCTAGCCACTCGTCCGGCCTTAGTTCTCGTTTGTTCAGGTAAGCGGTCGACTACCAGGTTATAGGCTTCGCGCTCTTCGTATAATGTGTTTCTGTTCTATTTTTTCATAATTTTACTATTTCTATTTATTTCTAGTATCAAATTTTCATTGCATCTTCTGGCGCGCTCTCGGCGACGCTTCTGACAAATACACTGAATGTAAAAAACTAACACACAAATTTACAGATTGTTTAGAGGAAATTTAAAAAATAATTTCTTATGCGACAAAAATGTCACATGTGCACCGCTTCCAGACCAAGGGTCCACGAAGACTGAGAGTGGTTAAACCTATTTTAGTATAAGTAGCCGGTGCTACAGCTTTCATTACACTTCAGGAGGATAGTAAGTAATTCTCAATTGAAAGAGGATTCAGAGAAGAAGATTCCATATCGCCAAAATTATCTCAGCAGTACTATGAAGTGTTTTCAGATCTTTAAACTGGGGAAACGAGAAATAATACGCGTTAACACAACATGTCTGCGTCAGCTTTCGCTGTATACACTGTCCCGTTTGCCATACACAGATAGAAGGTTCAAAACGGCAAGTTTAAAGCTAGACCTGAAAATCAATAGCAATAAGACTAGAAAAACTATACAGTAATTGAAAAATCTGCGGTTTTGGCGCTAGTGATGTTCAGAGACGGTGCCCAAATTGCCGTGTGATGAATATTGCTTTTGAGGTGTTGTTGAAATTGTCGCCTGTATACACAAATGTGCAACTGACTTTCTAACACGCTCAAAAGGACGATGATTTCACGAATAATGGCTGCACCTTCAGCCAAACATGCAACCAGCTCTACTGGAGTATCTATCGATGTCTGGTACACCAAACATTTCATCTCTCCCCACAAAAAGAAATCCCAGGCGGTATACAGGGTTGTCCATTGATAGCGACCGGGGCAAATATCTCACGAAATAAGCATCAAACGAAAAAACTACAAAGAACGAAACTCGTCTAGCTTGAAGGGGGAAACCAGATGGCGCTATGGTTGGCCCGCTAGATGGCGCTGCCATAGCTCAAACGGTTATCAACTGCGTTTTTTAAAATAGGAACCCCCATTTTTATTACATATTCGTGTAGTACGTACGGAAATATGAATGTTTTAGTTGGACCACTTTTTTCGCTTTGTGATAGAAGGCGCTGTAATAGTCACAAACGTATAAGTGCGTAGTGTCACGTAACATTCCCCCCGTGCGGACGGTATTTGCTTCGTGATACATTACCCGTGTTAAAATGGACCCATTACCAATTGCGGAAAAGGTCGATATCGTGTTGATGTATGGCTATTGTGATCAAAATGCCCAACGGACGTTTGTTATGTATGCTGCTCGGTATCCTGGACGACATCATCCAAGGATACGGATCGTTCGCCGGATAGTTACGTTATTTATGGAAAAAGGAAGTGATCAGACACATGTGAAACGTCAACCACGACCTGCAACAAATGATGATGCCCAAGTAGGTGTTTTAGCTGACACATCAGAAGCAGACAAATTACGCGACAATCGGGAATCTCAAAAACGTTGGTGTTGAGAATGCTACATCAACATCGATTGCACCCATACCATATTTCTATGCACCAGGAATTGCATGGCGACGACTTTGAACGTCGTGTACAGTTCTACCACTGGGCACAAGAGAAATTACGGGACGACTACAGATTTTTTGCACGCGTTTATTTAGCGACGAAGCGTCGTCATTCACCAACAGCGGTAACGTAAACCGGCATAATATGCACTATTGGGCAACGGAAAATCCACGATGGCTGCGACAAGTAGAACATCAGCTACCTTGGCGGGTTAATGTATGGTGCGGCATTATGGGAGGAAGGATAATTGGCTCCCATTTTATCGATAGCAATCTAAATGGTGCAATGTATGCTGATTTCCTACGTAATGCTCTACCGATGTTACTACAAGATGTTTCACTGCATGACAGAATAGCGGTATACTTCCAACATGATGGATGTCCGGCAAATAGCTCGCGTGCGGTTGAAGCGGTATTGAATAGCATATTTCATGACAGGTGGATTGGTCGTCGAAGCACCATACCATGGCCCTCACGTTCGCGGGATCTGACGCTGAAGGATATTTGCTATCGTGATCCACCGACAATACCTGACAACATGCGTCAGTGCATTGTCAATGCACGTGCGAACATTGCGGAAGGCGAACTACTCGCTGTTGAGAGGAATGTCGTTACACGTATTGCCAAATGCATTGAGGTTGACGGACATCATTTTGAGCATTTATTGCATTAATGTGGTATTTAACGATAATCACACTGTAACAGCATACGTTCTCAGAAATGATAAGTTCACAAAGGTACATGTATCACATTGTAACAACCGAAATAAAATGTTCAAACGTACCTACGTTCTGTATTTTAATTTAAAAAACCTACCTGTTACCAACTGTTCGTCTAAAATTGTGAGCCATATGTTTGTGACTGTTACAGCGCCATCTATCACAAAGCGAAAAAAGTGGTCCAACTAAAACATTCATATTTCCTTACGTACCACACGAATATGTAATAAAAAACGCAGTTGATATCCGTTTGACCTATGGCAGCGCCATCTGGCGGGCCAACCATAACGCCATCTGGTTTCCCCCTTCAAGCTAGAGAAGTTTCGTTCTTTGTGGGTTTTTCGTTTGACGCTTGTTTCGTGAGATATTTGGCCCGATCACGATCAGTGGACCACCCTGTATACTATTACACGTTTATGTACTGTACATAGTAACGGTCCAGTAATAGTAGCTTGAGGTTCACCAAAAACTAGTTGAAAGTTTGAAATTTTCTGCTCATTGAAAACATGCTATCCATGTCTAAATTTTAGAAAGTTTTCTCTCCAAACATGAATTTGATCCTAAAAGGACGCACACTGTTGCTTGACTAACTAAAACTTCTAAAACTTGTTAGTCGACTACCTGTGGGACAATCTTTCGCCCTATAACAGGTACTTCACCCAGTCGAGAGCTTGTTGTCGAGCAAATTCAGTGCTTAACATACTCTGTCTCCTCGTGAGTGCGGAATCACCTGATGTGCCAGAGCTATTAATCGAAATTATCCCTAGGCTCTACCGCAAAGGAAACGTGCACACAGTCTTTTTGAATTTAATAACTTAAATATATAACACGTATAAAATCTCAATACTATGGCTCAATCATCACTATTTAGCGGAGATCAGGCCTCTTCAGTAACACAACTTGGACGTATACAGACACACAAAGACTCAAACATCCTTAGAGAAACCAAAGGTAAAATTCACCATTTTCCAGTAGAAGTTGTGTCGACAAAACTGACTTGTGCCTCGCAGCGCAAAGAGAACGCAACTCAGACGAAATAACGATGCTTGCAGTAAATCATGAGCGAGTAATGAGCAAGTTCTATCGCATTTCAATTTCGTTAAATGAGAGTACAATTTACCACTCGCCAGAACCCCATAACGCTTTACACTTACAGAAAGTTTCTAACTCGATAAATCTGAACTAACTCAAATCCAAATTCGACGTCTATGTGCGCACAGGAGTGGCACATCTCACTCAGAGTCCAGATGAGCGACTCCTGTAAGAATAGACTCTACTGCATCTGATTAACTTCTGTTCAAAATGCAGCCTGGCTCGCCTCCATGCACAAAGACCGGAAAAACTTGGACGAGGCGAAACGATCAATCAGGAAGAGGAAATTTTGAGTGGAGCTAGATGCCTCCTCCAGTCAGAAGACAGGAGACACAACGCTTGTTTACTGGACTTCAGAATTTTCCATCCGTTCAACGTCTGAAGTTTGAACAAACCTGCCCTTCGCTTGGGTCTGTAGTAGCCAATCGCGAGGGCGCCCATACCAAAAATCCGCGCAGATAACGCGCGAACGCTCTGCGTGAGTGGCGCCTCAAGCCAACTCTGAAAGATGAACCCAACAGCCGTTCTCATAGCACCGCTACAAAGCTGAATCAAGAAAGTCCACCTGAATTCTCCGTACTGCATTGGTTGCAACTACCCCTCATTCTCTCGATCGAGCGATCGTCCATGTTTACGGCAAGTTGTTATACGTAGATAGACTGCTGAATATCAAATGCAATAACAAATGAGAATAAAACACATTCCATTTCGATTTCGAGAGTGATCTTCCTCCGTAAGATGGAAAAAGTGTGAGAGAAAAGGCATTCTGCAGAACTTGATAAAACCATGAAAATATATGGAATGAGGACTCATTGACACCTTCCAAAAAAATGTTCAAATGTGTGTGAAATCTTATGGGACTTAACTGCTAAGGTCATCAGTCCCTAAACTTACAAACAACTTAACCTAAATTAGCCTAAGGACAAACACACACACCCATGCCCGAGGGAGGACTCGAACCTCCGCCGAGACGAGCCGGACAGTCCATGACTGCAGCGCCGTAGACCGTTCGGCTAATCCCGCGCGGCGATTGACACCTTCCATACACTCCTATGTCGTTCGCTATGCGACAGCGTCGAGTGTCTACCGGAAGTCTCAGTCTCCTCCTGCCATGTACCTACCCAGAAATGCCGATAGCCCTAGCAGTACCGGGGAGGTGGCGGTTGGGGTACTTTATGCCTACCTTCAAAAATATTGTCATCTAGTCAGAATCTTTTTTAATGAATTCTTCTACCGAATTCCAAAATGTTTAAATTTTTACTTATACCTAATCCAAAAATTTAAGTTTTTTAGTAGATGTCAGTATTTTCAGTTTCAGGACGTTACTTACACATCAATATCTCTTTACGAAGTATGTTGTGGCTAAAAGTCAACAACAACTAACTAAATTTGAAATTTCATAGGTTTTCTGCTTTTTTTTTTTTTTTTTTTTTTTTGAGGTGGAGGTAAAGTACCCCCCGCTCATACCTTTCCCCCCACCCTACCCCGCCTTCTCCCGCTCCACTGTAGAGTTCTTTGATTTTGGGTTGAGTTCAGTTGTTTGGGGAAGGAGACCAGGCAGCGAGGTCATCGGTCTCATTGGATTAGGCAAAGAAGGGGAAGGAAGTTGGCCGTGCCCTTTCAAAGGAACCATCCCGGCATTTGCCTGAAGCGTTTGAGGGAAATCACGGAAAACCTAAATCAGGATGGCCTCGCTCGGTCTTTGATTTTGTTAAGATTGTGCTAAAACATACTACTTACCTCTTTAGAAAGTATGTTGTTACTATTAGCAAACAACAGTGAACCAAATTTGATTTTTTTAAATTTTTTTGGGGGTGGGCACGAAGTACCCCCCTCCCCCCCCAGGTAATGCACTTTATGCACAATGGTTTGGTATTGCTAGGGTTAAGGAGGATAGAGCACCAAACCGGAAACTCACGCATATAGGACAATAGCTGGAAAGAAGAGAAGATTCAACGTGCTACCAAAGAGATGGGCATGGTGTGACAATACGAAAAGCACTTTGCGCAGTCTATTAGCGGAACAGACAATCGCCCCATGGGTATTGACAACAAATGTATGTACGTGCGACGTCAGGCCACGAAATGCTATCAAAACGCGCGCGTGCGCCTGAAAGCAGCCCACTCTGCCTCTGGCAAATTTAAACAGCGAATCCGCGCCGCCCAAATGGCCCGCAGCGCAGCGCCGCCGCGCCGGTGTCACGCGCACGCCGCGATTGTCATCGGCATTTCGGCACACGCCGAACCAGATGCATAATTTATGCGCGGCACTGTTTTTTGAGAGGCCCCGCGCGCCACACGCAGCCGGTAATTGGTAAACAATTAAATATTAATAAGGCAGGACCGCGGCGCGACCCCAAAGCGACAAAGGACGCAGCAGCGCGAACCGAGAGAATTTGCAAACGCCATCTCGCCAGAGCAGCTCCTAATGCGATTTGAATTTCGGACCGCCGTAATGTGTGTGCGTATTACTTCGCTAAAAAAAACCTACCTGGCGGACAGTCGGCGAGACAAAAAGAATAAATTAGCGGCCGGGAATGCGCGAAGAGAGGAGAGGAGGCCCCAGCCCTTTGATGTGTGCCGCCACCTGCAGTTGTCGCTGACCGGCAGCAGCGGCGCAGCAAACAGCCTAATGCGCATTTGCGTGCGTAAATGAGTTAGCGACGGCCGAGTGCAAACCACCAATCGATAGCCGGCACCGGGCACCGAGCGCCGACCGGCCGGCGGCTAGCGGCTGGAGGTTAGCGGCTAGCAGCCGCATGCGGGCGCGGACAACACCGGCTGCCTGCGTGCCGTGTGACGCAGCGGCACGGGGCGACCTGCAGAACCGCCGCTAAGCCGCCAGATTCCCACGCAACAGCAGCCCACAGGGTGAGACGACACCCCGCTTCCCAGCTGACGACACGGCGTTCTTCGTCTACATTTCCAGAAGGGTTTCGACACCGTTCCTCACAACGTCTTCTAATCAAACTGTGTGCCTACGGAGTATCGCCTCAGTTGAGCGACTGGATTCGTGATTTCCTGTCAGAAAGGTCACAGTTCGTGGTACTAGACGGAAAGTCATCGAGTAAAACAGAATATCCGGCGTTCCCAAAGGAAGTGTTATAGGCCCTCTATTGCTCCTGATCTATATTAACGACATAGGAGACAATCTGAGAAGCCGTCTTAGATTGTTTGCAGATGGTGCTGTCATTTACCGTCTTGCAAAGTCATCAGATGATCAAAACGACTTGCAAAATGGTTAAGGTATCCAAAATGAGATTTTCACTCTGCAGCGGAGTGTGCGCTGGTATGAAACTTCCTGGCAGATTAAAACTGTGTGCCGGACCGAGACTCGAACTCGGGACCTTTGCCTTTCGCGGGCAAGCGCTCTACCATCTTTTTTTTTTTTTTTTTTTTTTTTTTTTGCATTTTGTTCGTTATTGATCGTTGTGTTTGGTCGTTGCCGACGTCGCAAGACATCCTGTTCAAGTTCGGTGGTTGATCCTTCCACTCAGTTTTTTATTACAGAGGCCAACCGGCTCTCTCACCGAACACGTTGAGTTACCGTTCCCGCAAATCCATCTGAGCTACCCAAGCACGACTCACGCTCCGTCCTCACAGCTTTACTTCTGCCAGTATCTCGTCTCCTACCTTCCAAACTTTACAGAAGCTCTCCTGCGGACCTTACAGAACTAGCACTCCTGAAAGAAAGGATGCTGTGGAGACATGGCTTAGCCACAGCCTGGGGGATGTTTCCAGAATGAGATTTTCACTCTGCAGCGGAGTGTGCGCTGATATGAAACTTCCTTGCGGATTAAAACTGTGTGCCGGACCGAGATTCGAACTCGGGACCTTTGCCTTTCGCGGGCAAACGCAGGTTCTCAGGAGAGCTTCTGTAAAGTTTGGAAGGTAGGAGACGAGGTACTGGCAGAAGTAAAGGTGTGAGGACGGTGGTTAAGGTATCTGTATGGTGCGAAAAGTGGCAATTGACCCTGAATAAAGTAAAGTGCGAAGTTATTCACATGAGTACTAAGATCAGCTAAATTTCGATTACGCGATAAGTCACACAAATCTGAGGACTATAAATTCAACTAAATACTTAGGGATTACAATTACAGATAACCTACATTGGAACGATCACATAGATAATATTGTGGGTAGAGCAAACCAAAGACTGCGATTCATTGGCAGAACACTTAGAAGGTCCAACAGGTCTACCAAAGACACTACTTACACTACGCTTGTCCGCCCTATTCTGGAGTACTGCTGTGCGGTCTGGGATCCGCATGAGGTGGGACTGACGGATGACATCGAAAAAGTAGAAAGAAGGGCGGCTCGTTTTGTATTATCGCGAAATAGGGGAGATAGTGTCACAGACATGATACGTGAATTGGAGTGGCAATCATGAAAACAAAGGCGTTTTTCGTAGCGACGGTATCTTCTCATGAAATTTGAATCACCAGTTTTCTCCTCCGATTGCGAAAACATTCTGTTGGCACCCACCTACATAGGGAGAAATGATCATCACGTTAAAATAAGAGAAATCGGGGCTCGTACGGAAAAATTGCTCGTTTTTCGCGCGTGCCGTTAGAGAGTGGAATGGTAGAGAGACAGCATGAAGGTGGTTCATTGAACCCTCTGCCAGGCGCTTTATTGTGAACAGCAGAGTAATCACGTAGATGTAGATGTAGACAGGGCATAGGCAAAGCACTGTGAACAGTGGTAGTAATGGAATGGTTGTGTTTAACGGTCAAAGACGCAGGTAAGCACTTGTCTCATTGCACTGTGCGTGTGAAGTACGACCTAGACATCAGCGCAGTTTGTTTACGTGTAGTGTACACTTCGTGTCTGCATTCAGAGGCCGAAGTCGACGTGCAATGAAAGACCTAACAGAGTTCCAAAGAGGGAAGATTGTGGAGGCCCAATTAGCTGGAGCATCAGTGATCAAGACAGCCAACTTACTGAATATTTCAAGAGCAGCTGTTTCAACAGCTATGACAGTGTACATAAAACATGGAAAGACATCATCTTGAAAACGTAATAGTGGGCGAAAATCAAAATTAAATCACAGAGATCGTCGCACGTTAACGCGAGTTGTGTCAAAACAGCACAAAACTACGGCGGATAAAGTGACTGCAGAGCTCAATAGCCATCAATGTTTTCGTTATTTCCAGCATAGGGCCGGGTTTGCGACTGGAGAAGGCCAAAAGAAGCCTACAATCCTGATTGCTTGATTTCAACGGCAGAGCATGGAGATGTAAATGTGATGGTGTGGGCTGCCATGTCATAGTATTCTGCTTGTCCCGTCATTACTCTCAAAGGCCGTGTTACAGCCAACGGTTATGTGAACATTTTATGTGATCATGTGCACCCCATGATTCAAATGTTGTATCCTAACAATCGTGTCATATCAAGACGATAATGCACCCTTTCACACAGCCAGGACAGTACAATCGTGGTACGAGGACCGTGCAACTGAACTGCAGCGTCTTCCCTGGCCAGCACAGTCCCCGGACTTGAACATTATCGAACCCTTGTGGGCGATACTGGAGCACAGACTCCGGAGCAGATTTCCGCCTCCCTCGTCACTACAGGAGTTAGAAGAGGTTCTGATCGAAGAGTGGCATAACTTTCCACTGTAGACTATACAATCATTGTATGTCAGTATTCCAAGAATAATCGCAGCTGTATTCCCGGCAAATGGAGGTCCAACCCCTGTAGCGCTAAATGTGCGTCTTGCTGTAAGATAATTCTGTGGAAGTGTCGTAATTATCGTCCTCTGTAAGCTAAGTTCTGCAGAAGTCAATGTACTTACCTCATCATAAACGAAAGTGAAATTCTTTGCGTATAGATATCGTAGTTATTACGTACCTTATCGTGATCAAGAAAGTACTATAATGTAACGTATTGTTGTGCTACAAAAATGGCTGTCTCATTGTAGCTATACCACAAAAGTTCCTACTAAAACATGTTTTACTTTCCAGAATAATACAGAAAAACTGTGCAAATATAAAACAGAAACACTGCAAAAGCAACATTGTAAATTGTCACTCATTAGTAGCGTCGTGATAAAATCGTGTAGCTGTCACATAAACTAACCTCTGTGTCATCTGGTATCTCACAGAAAGTACTTTAAACCCAGAATGTATTTTCAAGTAAACCAAAATGTTGCATTAAAATCTCATTTACCAGTATGTGTCCTATGTAAGCCTGATAGTCGTTACGTAATCGTGCAGCTAACAAGCAAGAATGTACAAATACAACACTGTGTAGTCTGTTCACTATAACAATGCATTCGTAATTTCTGTTTAAATAAGTTCTCTTGGTTCTTGATTTGATATTTAGCTTCAAACATTGTTGCATGATAACAGATTATAAGTCTGACAAAGCATACTAGAAATGTGAAGTGAAAAGTTATATGGCAAAGACAAAGTTAAAAAGCAGATTATCTTTCAATAAACGGTTTTACATGTGAAATGTGGTGTAGACCTTTACTCTTCCTAGTACTCAGAGTTTGAACTTGAATGCAATTGGCATGCGGTGTACGTCGGTAAAGAATACTGGAATTTTTCTCAAGGTTAGCGTCTATGTTATTTTTCTCTGAGCCAGCCGGCGCACGTGGCAGCCTGCGGTGCGAGTCATTGTCTGTCTCTTTGTTGGCGCGCGCCGTTATTGGGATTAGGAGACCGAACTTCTACAAATTCACGTTGTCGAAAGTGCCCTGCTCTGTTTGAATCCCGCCACTTCTGATGAAATTCAGGTCTGTCGTTATGACTATCTCGTCTGTCGTCATGTCGGTAGATTTCATAATTTCTTTCTTGTCGGTCATGTGGTGGAGAACTTCTCCCTGAATCGTAACTGCGCGCTGATCTGTTGCGTCTGAAGTTATTCTGTCTCCCCTGATAATAATAGTTCTGGTTACCATATTGTCTGTTTCTATGATTGTCTCTGTCATATTCATTACTACAGAAATGCGAACTTTCTCTGTAGTTATTACTCTGCCAGTGGTTGTCATACGGGTGGTGTCTGTTTTGGTCACGATTTGTGTTGTGAGAATAGCCTTGTCGCGTCCAGTTATTATTTCTTTCATCGCGGAATTGCGACGGATGTGACCTGTAGTGATTGTTTTCCTGTTTTCGCATCCCGCGACTGTCTGTGTCGATTTCTAGTTCTTGTAACAGTCCCTGGAAAGCTTCAATGTCGTCTTTGCAACGCCCTGCCAAAATAATATTTCTTAAATGTTCAGGCAATTTCATTAAGCAAATGCGGATGAGTTCTGAAGGGCTGTATGGGTTTGAAAGATACTGATTCTTATGCAACATGTCTTCGAAATATTTCATAATACTGGAAAATTCAGATTGTTCGAAACGTTTCATCATTATGATGCTATGTTTTACTCGGCCTTGTATGGCTTGAGACCAATATGCTGAGAGGAAGGCATGATAAAAATCTCCTTCACTGTGACAATCGTGAATGACCGATCGCATTCTTACAGCTGGTTCATTCTCTTAATAGCCACACATAAATTCTAACCTGTGCTCCAGTGTCCAGTTGGGAGGAAAACAATGAGAGAATTGATGGAGCCACGCTTGTGGATGAATGTCGTTGCCAGAATTCTTAAATGTTTTAAATTTACGTGTAGTAATGAACAGCTTATAGTCAAAATCATCATGTCGGCGAGTCGCATATCGGTCATTGTTACGTCGTGTCGGTGGTTCAATCTCAAAATTCGGTGCACATTGCCAATGTCTTTCATAATTTCCGAAATGCCCTGTGTTACTAATTTGTGGCTTTTCCGTATTTGTAAGTCCCTCTTCCCGTGTTGTAGCGCGAGTGTCCTCTGAAATATGTAATTTTTGTATTACTTGTGCCAACTGATCTTGTACTTCCCGGATTTCTCTTTTGTGTTGCGTATTAATTTGATTCTGATTTTGTTTGAATTTCTTAATTTGTTCATACTCTTCTGTGTCATTAAAGACTACCGGTATTGTGTCATTGAGATCATCATCTACCTTTGTAGATAAGTTAGTGAACTGATCCGAAAGTTCGGCTACTTTCTCCAATAGTGTACTTATTTCCTCAGTGCGTTTTTCTGAACCAAGTTTCAGAGTATTTACTGTGTCCTTTAAATTTTCCTGAGTTTTTGCAAGTTGCGTAACCGAATCGGTAGATGCAACTGAGTCAATTTTAGCTTGCAAGGTGTCGTGATTTTCATGAACAATGGTTTGCAGTTCTTTTATGGCTGCTTCGTGATTCTGTAATGCATTTTCATGCCGCGAAAAAATAGGTTGAAAATGCTCACAAATTTGTGTTTTTACGTCATTACAGACTTTTTGACATTTCGATTCGATGTTATGTAACTCAGTAGTTAAATCTTCACGTGTTTGTTCAAGCTTATGTTCCACTGAGTCTAATTTTTGAAGCTTTTGTTCCATTGCGTCTAATTGTTGCTGTGTTTGTCTCTGGTGTTGTTCCATTGTGTCTAACTTTTTAACATTTTGTTCCACTGTGTCTAACTTTTGAAGCTTTTGCTGTGTTTGTCTCTGATTTTGTTCCATTGTGTCTAACTTTTCAAGCTTTTGTCCCATTTGTTGCATTAATTGTAATAACAATGCACTGGTGTCTGGAACATGTTCCTCAGTGCTTTTCGGCAGTGAATTTGCACCGGCAACATTCACATTTTGACAAGCGGAAAATGTGTCTTGATTCATTTGAGAAAACAGTGAGAACCCAAAACCTGAGTCTACAGTATTTGCAAAATTGCCGGCCGCGGTGGTCTCGCGGTTCTAGGCGCGCAGTCCGGAACCGTGCGACTGCTACGGTCGCAGGTTTGAATCCTGCCTCGGGCATGGATGTGTGTGATGTCCTTAGGTTAGTTAGGTTTAAGTAGTTCTAAGTTCTAGGGGACTTATGACCACAGCAGTTGAGTCCCATAGTGCTCAGAGCCATTTGAAACATTTTTTTTATTTGCAAAATTGTGTCCTGTCATTCCCGATTCCTGAGGCGGGCTGTTGTCGACCGACCGATCGATAATGCTTCCCTGCACACTAATTGTTTCACTGTCTACGCCATTGTTTGCCGCCCGCTCCATTTCCCTATGCACAATTACCAAATTACTACTTTGATCATTGGTTAATTCATTACTCGGTGGCGCTAACACACTGCTTTCGTTTTCACTGTCATTTCTCAGTTTACTTTGGAGCCTAGTATTACGTTTTTCACACGCCATTATTGTCACAATATTTCACACGACAACACAGAAAAACACAATTTGAAGAGCAAAAATAGGGGAACACATTAACATAGCACTGAAAATAATATCTAGTTAATTGCAGCTGCGAAATACTTGGTGCAAATCTACATGCGTGCCACACCTGTTTTACTGTACAACAATGAAAGACTGCAACTACAAAGGAGATTCTCTCTACAATTACACACTAGCAATAAACAAAATCTACACTAATTACACAAACCACAAGAAAAAATCAGAAGATTCCAGAGAGGTATCCTGGCAGGGTCGCCATATGAAACGTCCCCTTTTTTAAACAATTATACACGACTGTGCTTAAACTGACACACAATATTTTTAGCGCAACGCAATCTGACTTTAAATAATCTCTACAAGAGAATGGCCCTGACTAACATTAACCTGTACTTTTCACAAATCACTTACCTCACAAAAATCTTGGTTATATATATATATATAGCAGTTCATGACAAATTTCAAAACTCCGCCATCTCTCTCCCCACATCCACCACTGCTGGCGGCTCACCTCCAACTGCGCAACGCTACGCGCTGTTCACAGCCAGCTGCCTAACACTACAATGACGAGTATTACAACACTGCAAAGCAGCCACAGACTGCACACAGCACAGCGAGTGATTTTCATACAGAGGTGGCGTTACCAATAAAAAAACCTAAACAGCCTACTTACAGATTCATCAGACCAGGCGAAGGATTCTCGGTCGTCTAGGGTCCAACCGATATGACCACGAGCCTGGGAGAGTCGCTGCAGGCGATGTCGTGCTGTTAACAAAGCCACGTCGGCTGTCGCTTTCATAGACCATTAACACTAGCTGACGCCGCACTGTCCTAACAGATAAGTTCTTCGTACGTCCCACATTGATTTCTGCGGTTATTTCACACAGTGTTGCTGCATGTTATCACAGATAATTCTATGCAAACGGCGCTGCTCTCGGTCGTTAAGTGAAAGCCGTCAGCCACTCCATTGTTCGTGGGGAGAACCAATGCCTTAAGTGTGGTATTCTCGGCACTCTCTTGACACTGTGGATCTCGGAATATTGAATTCGCTAACGATTTCCTAAATTGAATGTCTCATGTGTCTAGCTTCAAATACTAGGGTTGGAACTTTAATACTGGCCACTATATATTTACAAAAAAATGGTTCGAATGGCTCTGAGCACTATGGGACTTAACATCTGAGGTCATCAGTCCCCTAGAAACTAAAACTACTTAAAGCTAACTAACCTAAAGACATCACACACACCCATGCCCGAGGCAGGATTCGAACCTGCGACCGTAGCAGTTGCGCGGTTCCGGACTACAGCGCCTAGAACCGCATGGCCACCACGGCCGGCATTTATTTACAGCTCGCACAAAACAGATACGTGTTTCAAAGTTGTACTGACCTTCAAAGTAGTCACCAGCATTTTGTATAACCCGTTGCCAGTGATGTAGAAGTCGTAGGATATTCTTAGCAATGCCAGTTGCGTTGACATTTCGAGCGGCGCGGTCTATTGCCCGACGGATTTGTAGCAGTTCTGAAGCGAATGCCGTGAAGTGTTTCCTTCAATTTAGAAATCGAGTTGAACTCACGAGGACTTGAGTCAGGGGAGTGCAGTAGGTGGTATAGCACTTCATCAGTCAAACAAATCTGTAACAGCTTGTTCTGTACGTGCTTGAGCATTGTCCTACAAAATGATGGTCAGGTCCTGCAGAAAGTGTCATCGCTTCTGTCTCTAAGCTGGTCGTAAGCTGTGTTCCAAAAATGAACAGCACGTGTTTTATAAAGAGAGATTAGATATATAAACACTAGATTTATTAATTATTTACTTAAATCGATATTTCACATTGGCGTGATAGGCTCTTGTCAAAGGCAACAGAATACTTGGGACTAACGTCGGGAACAATTTATGACGGTGTACGCGCGGAACGTGCAAAGAATTACTCTCGACCAGCCTCGTATGGCCATCCCCTGGCCAAGGAAACGACGTCGAAAATTCACACTAATAACATTTGACGAACTTGCTTCTCATATTTCTCTGTATCCCACAACACATAACAAACAATAATAGTTATTGTAGCAGTGGTGGTAGTGGGGGGAATGAATGTCTGGTGACTGCAGGTGTTTCGTGCGGCTACAGATCTCATCATAATGGCTGAATCCTTCCCGTGATTTGCTCGTCAACGACAGCCCACTGCTTACTTCTCATCTGTCAAACTTAAAGTAATTCTCAACAAACTGTAGCGCATTTTAGAACACTTTGTATCTCAGGTAATACTGACCCTACGATTTATCTTAACAGACAGGTTGGAAAAGGCCAACCTACATATATACCGTCCATAGATTCAGCGAAAGCTTTCGACAATGTTAAATGGAGTATACTCTGAAACTCCATGTCTCCGCAATATCCTTTCTTTCAGGAGTGCTAGTTCTGCAAGGTTCGCAGGAGAGCTTCTGTAAAGTTTGGAAGGTAGGAGACGAGGTACTGGCAGAAGTAAAGCTGTGAGTACCGGTCGTGAGTCGTGCTTCGGTAGCTCAGTGGTAGAGCACCTGCCCGCGAAAGGCAAAGGTCCCGAGTTCGAGTCTCGGTCGGGCACACAGTTTTAATCTGCCAGGAAGTTTCATATCAGCGCACACTCCGCTGCAGAGTGAAAATCTCATTCTGGAGTATACTCTGTTAAATGGAGTGTACTCTCTGAAATTTTGAAGGTAACAAGATAAAATACAGGCAGCAAAAGGTTACCTACCATTTGTACAGAAATCAGAATGTCATTATAAGAGTCGAAGGACATGAAAGGGGAGAAGTAGTTGAGAAGGGAGTAAGACAAGTTGTACCCGACCTCCGATGTTACTCACCGTGTACATTGAGTAAGCTGCGGAAAAAAAGAGAAAAAAAGATGAAGCTTAAAAAGTTGGTTGAAGTTTAAAGAGAAGAAATAATGACTTTGACCTTTACAGACGACGAAGTAACTCTGTCGGACACGGCAAAGGACTTGCAAGAGCTGTTGAACGGAATGGATACTGTCTTAGAAAGGCGTTATAAGATGAAAATCGATCAAACTAAAGAAGGGTAACTGTGTGCAGCCACATTAAATCAGGCGATGAGAAATTACAAGTAGTAGATGAGTTTTTTATTTGTGCAGCTTTCTAATTGACGATGGCTAAAATAGAGAGGATATAAAGTTTAGACTGTTATTAGCAAGAAGAGCAGTTCTGAATAAGGTAAATATGTTAACCCGGAGTATACATTAGATGTTAGGAAGTCTTTTCTAACGGTATTTGTTGGGAGTGTATCCCTGTATGAGACTGAAACATGGGAAATAAACAATTCAGACGAGAAAGGAACAGAAACTTTTCCAGTGTGGTGTTAACGAAGAATGCTGATTATTAAGTGGGTAGATCGAATAACTAATGAGGAGGTAATGAACAAAATTGGGAAAAAAGCAATTTATGACACATTGATACATCGGTTGTTAGGACAGTTGTTAGGGCATGTCTTATGCATCAAGGAATCGTAAATTTTGTAATGGTGGGAAATGTGGTGGGTAAAAATTGTCGGGAGAGACCTATGCACGGATACAGCAAGCAGGTTCAAACAGATGCAGGTCGCAGTAGTTATGCTAACAAAATAGCCTATTATGTATCGTTGGTGTGAGAGGCTCCCACATGCCTTGCTCATACTGTGGCATCAAGCAGTCAGGCCTGCAAGATGAGTGGTCTGCCAAGCGAGTGGATTCATTCTTATTTATCGAGTAACATGAACTCTAGTACTCACACTTAAGTTACAAGTTATCCTCCTATATGATTAATACGCAACGGAAACACGCATCTGACTATCAGTAATTTACAGAACTCTGACTGTACACTACGCACTGGCAATACCACATTTTCTTTCTTTTTTATTTAACGGCTTTTGTCAACACGTAGCCACCGCACTGAATATGAATGGCGCACACATTATAAATTCGGGACATTATGACAACATACAATTCGAAGGAAAAGTCCACCAATCTTTTTCTTTTCACTATCTTATTTATTCCGATAAATTCTCTAACCTAAACACACAAATTCTATAACCTACAACAATAAAACATGAGAAATTCCGCCCAGTGGGCATGGCTTTACATTGGTGAATCTCTATATTATGGTCTCGTAATTATTTAACGCTACAGTGCACTTTCTGGATAGGATGGTGGATCTTTTATTTTTTCCCACACTTCGACTCTCACAATCATCATCACGAAACTTTCCTCCAGACCGAGCAGTACAAAAGGAACACACATAACCCACTAATCTTTTGAAACTACCTCGCTACTCTCCCATGCAAACCACACATACCCAAATTACATGACATACACCACACTACAATATGAAATACTACACAGAGAATAGTCACAACATTATCACTTTCAGCTTTCCCACTTCAATTAATATTTACCCCAGTTTCACACGACACTGCCCCACTTCGTAATTCTACTTTCCTACTATGAACTCTGGAGATATATGCACATCTTCCTGTGCAATGCAAGCCAAGTGGCGTTGCTGGATAGACGGCTGACTCACCTTGCTTCTCTCTCAGAGTTTGAATCTAGCGTCACACGGAATCACATCACGCAAAGTAATATTAAGAACGTATTCATCACACACGCGAGTCCTCAACTGATACCATGGACGAGTACTTCTCTTTATCTTTTGTCTCATACACAGTTTGAGACTCACACAGTACTCACCACGTGGAAGTACTCGTCTCTAATTTCAAGTCCTGCACACGCCATTTCTTAAATATTTCAACTTATGGTACACACACTATTTCTTAAATATTTCAACTTATTGTACACACGCTAGTAATTCAGCTTAACTTAAGCACACAGAAGTATTTCAACTTATTACTACACGTGGTTTCATTGTGACCGTTGGTCACTTCCGAAGATTACTACAATCCCATTAATATTACCTGCCTGACATTTAATTCTCCCTACAAAAGTTCCTGAAATAGAGAAATTAATATTTCAAACTACTCTTAAATATTCCACATGCATACCATGTCTCCACTCTTTTGTCATTACGGATCACAACTAAAACAGGTCTTAACAGCACAAGATCCAGCGGCAGAGTGCTGAAACATGGCCGTTCTCGAGGTCCTCTCGCACCTCTGCTGAAGTGGGGGAGCACCTTGCTACCGTATTGGTCAGCCACATTTCAGGTGCTCAAAGCTCAGGTAAATTTCATCTCTTTGGTCCCACCAAAAGTGGCCAGAGGATCGTCTCAAAGATGATCATATATTCACATTCACTATCTGCGGTTAGCAGACGACCATACATTCATTCATTTCACAGATCTCACCAAACTGGATGTAGGGATTTACTTTGTGGGAGTGCACATGTGATCAATTAAATAAATAAATTGTCATTCTTTCCCACACTGGTATCCGGCTTCGCTGTATTAATTGAAATTGAGTTATTTTACAAAAACATATGTTGTTCTGACAAAAATAATGAAGTATGTTGTACCTATTTTCAATGTCGGGCGGTACTGTACCCTTTCAGGTGTCCTAATAATAAACCAAACTTCGTTTTCCTGTGAGTGAACACTGAGTTTCTGTACGATTACGCCAGCCAGGCGTTGCAGATCAAGAGGAGTATCGATCCACGTTTTGGACCAGAAGCAATTGGCCTAGACTCACTAACGAATCGAAAGACGCGCGTGGTTATTATATACACGAATACAGGTTGTAAATTTTTTTGAGCATAATTAAGCAAAAGTTTCTTGTTCAGAAGTTGGAAGGAAAAATTTGAACACACAAATCGATTGGAGAGGCAAGCGCAAGATGAACCAAGAGCGAACTGCAAAGTACTAAAGCGAATAGAGCACTGTGTAACATTCCAAAGAACATCCCTCTAGATCCTATACTAATTACGGGAGCGCCACAAAACCGACACTGTCACTGTGAAGCGAGCCACAAATTGCGTCTACTACTAGGGCAGAAGCAGAAGAAGAATAAAGATGTAGAATGTTAATAAAGCTTTTTTTTTATTAAAAAAGCCTTAAGAGTTTTAACATAAAAAATTTGAAGCCATTATCTTTCAGAATGCCCTCGTATTTGTATTATCCGAATAAAACAATCACAGTGCATGTACTTGAAACATCTTATTTATGAGGTTTTACTAAAACTTTGCTCCGCAGTTGCTCAAAACTACTAAAATGTCCCTTACCCTTGTCAACAGACAAGGTCTTCGGATGCGTTATATTTCTTATAAACTTATCAGGCATTCATCCACTTTGTAAACCACATAACTCTACTGTTTCATATTTGTGCTAATTGTACTTTGATAACAGGAATCTTTTCTTCTGTCCTCATTTTTACATACATATTAACGATTTCAGGCAAAAACGTTTTGGTTTCACCAGCACTAAGCACCCATTCTCTCTTCTCAACCGCAAAAACCCTTAACTTTGTCATTCTACGAACAGTTGTTCCACTTAGTCATTTTGCGATGTTACGAAGGACAAAAATGTCAAGAAAGAGGCTAGGATAGGAAGAGGTGCCCGACAAGGCTGTCTCCGTCTCTCCATATTAGTTTAATGTCTTAATAGAAAGTGTGATGCAAACAACAAAATACGGCACATTGATTAAAATGATAAAGACAAGAAAAACTAACCTAATCCGACACGTAATTGTACATAACAGTTTCATAAATAACGTCTTAGATGGACAAATCCTGGGGAGGTACTGTACATTCACAACACCCACATTACAAAGTGTTATCAGTGGGAAGAACCACAGTAACTACAACCAAAAAGTATAGATGGCGGAGTGCAGAGAAAGATGGCTACATGAACGTGGCATTATTGTATGATGATGATGGTGATGATGATGATGATGACGCTGATGACGATGAGGAAAGAGGAGCATCCGGGTGTGATTCTGCGCAGAGCAAACTTTAATCACCCTAAGACTTTGTGATATTCCTGGCTTTGGAACTATAAGGTTCCGTCACGAGGTTCAATCCTTAGTTTTGATTGAGATTATAGCAGATGAAGCTTGACAAAAGAAATTGGGTGAGAGGAAGACAACAGATGGTACAGTGAGTGCAAATTCCGTGAAAAATTGCGCCAGTTTAGTAGGAGGACAATCTTTCGACGCAGGAAACATCACGCCATTTTGTCAGATTGACTGATTAATATATAATAAAGTATAATTCAGATTTATTGTCTGTCATGCTGGATACACACTCAGTAGCAGCCTTTTATCCTCTTACTTCAATATTATTTTTACAAGAATTTTTATTATCATTAGAAT
This sequence comes from Schistocerca nitens, assembly GCF_023898315.1. Taxonomy (NCBI): domain Eukaryota; kingdom Metazoa; phylum Arthropoda; class Insecta; order Orthoptera; family Acrididae; genus Schistocerca; species Schistocerca nitens. The sequence continues at coordinate 926,517,906 of NC_064614.1, read as the reverse complement.
AACGATACTCAGACGAAGCAATTCGTGCACCTTTAGCTCCCACCAAAAGTGCGCTACGAAGCGGAGTAATTCGGCTGTCTAGTCAGTTTGGAGAGATGGTTCAACATTATGGTACGCGTTACGGAATGCACAATTAAGGTCTCGGTTGCGCGCCACATAATATTTTATTCAAATAACGCGAATCAGCGGATAAATTAAAGCTGACCCGAGTAACATCGTACGTCAATTTTGTGAACGTACCTACGAGGTATAAGACTTAGTGTAATAGGATTACAAAACTATTTCACCTGGCGAGTAATATAACTGAAACAGGATGTCAGGCAGAATCTAGTTATTCCAATCCCAGTGTAAGATATTTGTTAACAGATATGAATATTAGCGAACCATCATTTAATAAGTGATGGTTGCAAAATACTGACACAAATTATTTACAGAAAAATGTAAAATTTTTGGAACCGACCTTGGGAATATCGCTCTAGATTCCGGAGATATGCAGTAACAGCGACGCCATACTATAGCCACTGTTATCATTTATATATTTATATAAATCTTTTGTCAGTGCTGATGGGAACAGGGTTTTTGAAATTCTGGAAGTAGCAGAGATACAATACGGAAATGCAAATTATCTACAACTTCTACAAAAACCACACTTTCAGTTATAAGAATTACAGGGTACGAAAGGGAAGCTTTAGTTGAGAAGGGAATGACACAGGTTTATAGCATGTTCTCGAAGGTATTCGATCTGTATGCATAGAGAAAGCAGTAAAGGAAACCAAGGAGAAGTTTGGAAAAGGAATTAGTGCCCAGGGAGCAGAAATACCACTGACATTGGAATTCCGTCAGAGACGGCAAAGGACTTGGAAGACCAGTTGAACGGTATGATCAGTTTCTTGAAAAGAGATTATAACATGAACGACCTCAAAAGTGAAAAATTGTAATGGAATTATAGTCGAATTATAGCAGGTGATACTGATGGAATTAGATTAAGAGATGACACACTTAAACTGGGAGATCAGTTTAGGAATCTGGCAGTAAAGTAGCTGACGATGGTCGCAATAAGGATATAACACACAGACTGTCAATTGTAAGTAGGCTGTTTAGGTTTTTATATTGGTAATGCCACGTAGCGCTCTGTATGAAAATCACTGGCTGTGCTGTGTGCAGCCTGTGGCTGGTTGGCATTGTTGTAATATTCGCTATTGTTGTGTTACTGTGAACAGTTCAGTGACCGGGTTGTTCTAATCAGAATCGACAGCAGACCAACACCGACAACGATAGTTCAGGTATACATGCCGACGTCGCAAGCTGAAGATGAACAGATAGAGAAAGTGTATGAGGATATTGAAAGGGTAATGCAGTATGTAAAGGGGGACGAAAATGTAATAGTCATGGGCGACTGGAATGCAGTTGTAGGGGAAGAAGTAGAAGAAAAGGTTACAGGAGAATATGGGCTTGGGACAAGGAATGAAAGACGAGAAAGACTAATGGAGTTCTGTTACAAGTTTCAGCTAGTAATAGCGAATACCCTGTTCAAGGATCACAAGAGGAGGAGGTATACTTGGAAAAGGCAGGGAGATACGGGAAGATTTCAATTACATTACATCATGGTCAGACAGAGATTCCGAAATCAGATACTGGATTGTAAGGCGTACCCAGGAGCAGATATAGACTCAGATCATAATATAGTAGTGATGAAGAGTAGGCTGAAGTTCAAGACATTAGTCAGGAAGAATCAATACACAAAGAAGTGGGATACGGAAGTACTAAGGAATGACGAGATACGTTTGAAGTTCTCTAACGCTATATATACAGCAATAAGGAATAGCGCAGTAGGCAGTACAGTTGAAGAGGAATGGACATCTCTAAAAAGGGCCACCACAGAAGTTGGGAAGGAAAACATAGGTACAAAGAAGGTAGATGCGAAGAAACCATGGGTAACAGAAGAAATACTTCAGTTGATTGATGAAAGGAGGAAGTACAAACATGTTCCGGGAAAATCAGGAATACAGAAATACAAGTCGCTGAGGAATGAAATAAACAGGAAGTGCAGGGAAGCTAAGACGAAATGGCTGCAGGAAAAATGTGAAGACATCGAAAAAGATATGATTGGCGGAAGGACAGACTCAGCATACAGGAAAGTCAAAACAATCTTTGGTGACATTAAAAGCAACGGTGGTAACATTAAGAGTGCAACGGGAATTCCACTGTTAAATGCAGAGGAGAGAGCAGATAGGTGGAAAGAATACATTGAAAGCCTCTATGAGGGTGAAGATTTGTCTGATGTCATAGAAGAAGAAACAGGAGTCGATTTAGAAGAGATAGGGGATCCAGTATTAGAATCGGAATTTAAAAGAGCTTTGGAGGACTTACGGTCAAATAAGGCAGAAGGGATAGATAACACTCCATCAGAATTTCTAAAATCATTGGGGGAAGTGACAACAAAACGACTATTCACGTTGGTGTGTAGAATATATGAGTCTGGCGACATACCATTTGACTTTCGGAAAAGCGTCATCCACACAATTCCGAAGACGGCAAGAGCTGACAAGTGCGAGAATTATCGCACAATCAGCTTAACAGCTCATGCATCGAAGCTGCTTACAAGAATAATATACAGAAGAATGGAAAAGAAAATTGAGAATGCGCTAGGTGACGCTCAGTTTGGCTTTAGGAAAAGTAAAGGGACGAGAGAGGCAATTCTGACGTTACGGCTAATAATGGAAGCAAGGCTAAAGAAAAATCAAGACACTTTCATAGGATTTGTCGACGTGGAAAAAGCGTTCGACAATATAAAATGGTGCAAGCTGTTCGAGATTCTGAAAAAAGTAGGGGTAAGCTATAGGAAGAGACGGGTCATATACAATATGTACAACAACCAAGAGGGAATAATAAGAGTGGACGATCAAGAACGACGTGCTCGTATTAAGAAGGGTGTAAGACAAGGCTGTAGCCTTTCGCCCCTACTCTTCAATCTGTACATCGAGGAAGCAATGATGGAAATGAAAGAAAGGTTCAGGAGTGGAATTAAAATACAACGTGATAGGATATCAATGATTCGATTCGCTGATGACATTGCTATCCTGAGTGAATGTGAAGAAGAATTAAATGATGTGCTGAACGGAATGAACAGTCTAATAGGTACACAGGTTGGTTTGAGAGTAAATCGGAGAAAGACGAAGGTAATGAGAAGTAGTAGAAATGAGAAAAGCGAAAAACTTAACATCAGGATTGATGGCCACGAAGTCGATGAAGTTAAGGAATTCTGCTACCTAGGCAGTAAAATAACCAATGACGGACGGAGCAAGGAGGACATCAAAAGCAGACTCGCTATGGCAAAAAAGGCATTTCTGGCCAAGAGAAGTCTACTAATATCAACTACCGGCCTTAATTTGAGGAAGAAATTTCTGAGGATGTACGTCTGGAGTACAGCATTGTGTGGTAGTGAAACACGGACTGTGGGAAAACCGGAACAGAAGAGAATCGAAGCATTTGAGATGTGGTGCTATAGACGAATGTTGAAAATTAGGTGGACTGATAAGTTAAGGAATGAGGAGGTTCTACGCAGAATCGGAGAGGAAAGGAATATGAGGAAAACACTGATAAGGAGAAGGGACAGGATGATAGGACATCTGCTAAGACATGAGGGAATGACTTCCATGGTACTAGAGGGAGTTGTAGAGGGCAAAAACTGTAGAGGAAGACAGAGATTGGAAAACGTCAAGCAAATAATTGAGGACGTAGGTTGCAAGTGCTACTCTGAGATGAAGAGGTTAGCACAGGAAAGGAATTCGTGGCGGGCAGTATTAAACCAGTCAGTAGACTGATGACAAAAAAAAAAAAAGTTTTGGGCAGTTGGATGTGAACAGCGCGTAGCGCTGCGCAGTTGGAGGTGAGCCGCCAGCAGTGGTGGATGTGGGGAGAGAGATGGCGGAGTTTTGAGAGCGGATGATCTGGACGTGTGTTCATCAGAGATAGTAAATTTGTAAGACTGGAGGTCATGAACTGATATATATATATATTATGATTTTTGAACACTATTAAGGTAAATACAGTGTTTCTTCTCTATCAAAATCTTTCATTTGCTAACTATGCCTATCAGTAGTTAGTGACTTCAGTAGTTAGAATCTTTTATTTAGCTGGCAGTATTGGCGTTCGCTGTATTGCAGTAGTTCGAGTAACGAAGATTTTTGTGAGGTAAGTTGGTTCAAATGGCTCTGAGCACTATGGGACTCAACTGCTGAGGTCATTAGTCCCCTAGAACTTAGAACTAGTTAAACCTAACTAACCTAAGGACATCACAAACATCCATGCCCGGGGCAGGATTCGAACCTGCGACCGTAGCGGTCTTGCGGTTCCAGACTGCAGCGCCTTTAACCGCACGGCCACTTCGGCCGGCTGTGAGGTAAGTGATTCATGAAAGGTATAGGTTATTGTTAGTCAGGACCATTCTTTTGTAGGGATTATTGAAAGTCAGATTGCGTTGTGCTAAAAATATTGTGTGTCAGTTTATTGATGATCTGAATAAGTAAAGAGAGAAATGTCTGTGCACGTTCAGTTTTGCTCAGCTGTTTGAAAATCAAATAACGTAAGGGGTTTATCAGCACAATCATTCATAAATTTTTCGAAGGGAAGTTTTCACAATAACAAGAAAAGCATTTCTGAGAAAGGAAAATTCGTTAACTTCTAATACAAGTGTGGTTCCTTAGAAGTATTTTCTGTAGGCATTTGTCTGGAGTGAAACCTTGTACGGACGTGAAACTTAGAAGAGAACCGTCTAGTCTTTGGACTGAAGACCATAACAACAACATTATGTATGTATTTATAAGAATCTCAGCTCCCTTAGAAGACGATTCTCGTTCGAGATGGCGTGAATTTCATCATTTACTTCGTCAGAAGAAGCCTCAGTCATCTGACTGTTATTTACTAGGGAAAAGCAAGTTTTTAACTTCACAGTCCATGACTTCTTATAAATGGCTGATGAGGCAATTCTGTGGTCAGAACTACTGTAATCGCTACTTACAGTTGCAGATAACAAATACTTATTACCTTTTTTTTACATTTAAACATTCTTGGTATATGGTATCCCTAAACACAGAATGGGGCAGGACAAGGAAAGCATGGAACGGTGAATCCAGATAAAAGCATCATTTGTCGTTTGGATGGTTACCTTTAATTAACCGCCACATAATAGCGTGAATAAGTAAATACAATAATCAAGGCTAATTATGAACGACGCGTTGAGGCTAATTAGTTGCTTACAGCAATAACCACCTTTAAGAAATAATGTTACCTCAAGCCACAAAATACAGTGCTAGAATAAATATAAACCAGTAACTTTACTAAAAAAAATAATCTTCTTTTCTTATAGAACAGAAGCTTCAAAGGGCATCAGCAAAGATATCTTCAAGACAATTTAAGAAAATACTTACGGCCTTCAAAGGAGTTTCAGAAAGCTAATTATTTTTTTAACAAACGGGCCTTAACACACAAGAGAAACACCCTGCTAAAATCAGCATAAAATCTACAGAAAATTTTATAAAGTACCAAAAACGCGCCGGCCGTGGTGGCCGAGCGGTTCTAGGTGCTTCAGTCTGGAACTGTGCGACCGCTACGGTCACAGGTTCGAATCTTGCCTCGGGCATGGATATGTTAGTTAGGTTTAGGTAGTTCTAAGTTCTAGGGGACTGATGACCTCAGATGTTAACTGCCATAGTGCTCAGAGCCATTTGAACCAAAACGCAAAATAGATTAAGGTTGTCCAAACATGTGGCAAGTTTAATCCCAATTTAGACTCAAACCTGTAATTACGGTTAAATGGTTTGGAAATATTTGCCTAAGATAAAAATCAGACAGTAGCTTGTGCTTAAGCAAGTTTAGAAAAAACTTAGCTATCCGAAATTCATACCATGGACAACACCAGCACATTCCAAACGTAAAACTTCAAGTAAAACTTTAAATAAGGTTCCATAGATCAGAACATTAAGTAATATAGCCATCACTTAAGATTTATTAGCAGGCAGGGCGAACCAGCACGCTAAGGCAATCGCCACCTCAAAGGCAGCCAATAAACACCCCGGCGATGCGTAACAGCAACGAGCCCCCGCGGCCACCAGTCGCTGAAAAACCGGCCGCAGTACCCACAAAACTAAGTAGGGCTGTTAACAAACACCACTGAGGTGAAACATAGGCTAAACAAACAAGTTAACCAAAAATTAATGGCCACCATCTCCAGAAATGGTCAGCCTAAGATCCCTTAACATGTTAACAAATTTCAAAATTTTCTCTTTAACTCAATATATAAAATACCAGGAATGCGTGACCAACGTAATGCCTCCTAAACCGTTTAGCTGTATAAAATTTAATATAGGAAAAATAATAAATACCCAGAGAATGAGATCTGACAGTAATTTAACCAAACCACACAGCAACGAACTTGCGTGAATGAAACAGCTACGTAAGGAAAATGACGAGCTTACTTCTATTAGGTGGTACTTAATAATAAGATCTTACAAACAATGCCTCCTTCTGTAGTATTTAGACATAGAAATCCATAACATAATTATAACACGTTTATTAAATATAGGAAACTTCTCTTAAAGCCAACAAAATGTAAAATAAAAGATTAAATGCAAAATCCTTGAAAACACTAAGCTCACAATGTAACTTGCAAAATTTTTGCAATGGCTTATTGCCAAAACTCGTTCCCAGAATATTATGGCAAAAGAAAGCCCCCACGGTGTCCTCCAGTGATAAATTTGTTATCCCTTGATGTCTCTGAATGTATCCTGCCAACCGAGCCCTTCTTCTCGTCAAGTTATGCCACAAATTTCTTCTCTCGCAGTTGCAGTCAATATCACGCCAATAGTTACGTGAACTATCTTCAGCGTTCTTCTGTAGTACAACATTTCAAAAGCTTCTAGTCTCTTCTTGTTTAAATTGTTTATTGTCCATATTTCACTTCCGTACACTCCATAGAAATACCTTCAGAGAAGAATTTCTGATACTTAAATCTATACTCGACTCGATCTTAACAAATTTCTCTTCTTCAGAAACGATTATCTTCCCATCGCCAGTCTACATTTTATATTCTCTCTACTTCGATCATCATTAGTTACTTTGCTGTTCAAATAGCAAAACTCATCTACCACTTTCAGTGTCTCATTTCCTAATCTAATTCCTTCAGCATCATCTGATTTAAATCGACTACATTTCATTATTTTCGTTTTTCTTTTTTTGGTGTTCATCTGATATCCTGCCTCTAAGAAATTGTCCATTCCGTTCAAGTGCTCTTCCAAGCTGTCTTTGACAGAATTACGATGTTTTCGGCAAGCCTCGAAGTCTTTATTTCTTCTCCCTGGACTTTAATTCCTGATCCAATTTCTTTGTTACTTTTATTGCTTGCTCAACATACGGATTGAATAAGATCGGGGATACGCTACAACCCTGTCTCCCTCCCTTCTCAACCATTGCTTCCCTTTCATGGCCCTCGACTCTTACAACTGCCATCTGGTTTCTGTACATATTATAAATAGCCTTTCACTCCCTGCATTGTACCCCTGCTACCTTTAGAAGTTGAAAGAGAGATTCCAGTGAACATTGTAAAAAGCCATTTCCAAGTCCACAAATGCTATAAACTTAGGTTTGCCTTTCCTTAACCTATCTTCTATGAGAAAACGTAGGGTCAGTATTGCCTCGCGTGTTCCTGCATTTCCCCAGAATCTAAACTGATCTTCCTCAGGGTCGGTTTAAGGGACCGATGGCCCCAGCGGTCTGGTCCCTTCAATCCCACAAACCAACCAACCAATCCAGGGTCGGTTTCTACAAGTTTTTCCATTCTTCAGTAAAGAATTTGTGTTACTATTTTGCAACCGTGACTTGTCAAACTGTCAGTTCGATAATTTTCACTCCTGTTAGAACGTGCTTTATTTGGAATTGGAATTATTACATGCTTCTTGAAGTCTGAGGGTAGTTAGCCTTTCTCATATATCTTGCTGACCAGATGGAAGATTTTTGTAATGGCTGGCTCTCCCAAGGCTATCAGTAGTTCTAATGGAATGTTGTCTACTCCCGGGGACTTGTTTCGAATTCGTTCATTCAGTGCTCTGTAAAGTTCTTCATACCTCTCATCTCATCTTAATCTACGACCTCTTTCATTTCCATAATAGTGCCTCAAGTACTGCTCCATTGCATAGACCCTCTATATACGATACTCCTTCCACCTTTCTTGTTTCCCGTATTTGCTTAGGACTGGTTTTTCCGTCTGAGCACTTGATACTCATAAACGTGGCTCTTTTTTCCCCGAAGGTCTGTTTAATTTTCTTGTGGGCTCAAATGGTTCAAATGTCTCTGAGCACTATGGGACTTAACATGTGAGGTCATCGTTCCCCTAGAACTTAGAACTACTTAAACCTAACTAACCTAAGGACATCACACACATCCATGCCCGAGGTACGATTTGAACCTGCGACTGTAACAGTCGTTCGGTTCCAGTCTGAAGCGCCTAGAACCGATCGGTCACACCTGCCAGCTTTCCTGTAGGCGACATTTATCTTTCCTCTGGTGATATACCCTCTAAATCCGTGCGTTTGTCCTCTAGCCATTCCTGCTTACCCATTTTGCACTTCCTGTCAATCACATAGTGTAGATATTTGTGTTCCCTCTCGCCTGCTTCATTTACTACACTTTTATAGTTGCTCCTTTCATCAATTAAATTCAATATCTCTTGCATTATCCTTGGATTTCTACTAGCGATCCCCTGCTGCCTTCACTATTTCATCTCTCAAAGCTATCCATTCTTCTACTACTGTATTCCTTTCCTCATCTGTTGTCAGTCGTTCACTAATGTTCCCTTTGAAACTCTCTGCAACCTTAATTCAGGTCCCATCTCCGATCGTACCATAGCGTAAGAAATACTGACCGTAAGCGCACGATGTTGCAGATATTTCATAATCGTGGAAATATCCAGTGTGGCTTTCAAAATCCAGCCCCGAACAGCATGGAATATCAAAAGCCGTACAAATCAGCGGGTACGGACAGAAGGACGCCGTACCTATCTCAACGCCGTAGCTCCGACTTGATGACTTACACCAAGTCTTGACACTAAATAGAGCTGACGGCTGACACACCCGCTATGTCCGAAACTCGGCCCGTGATACCTTCTAGACCGCCGTCTCTCGCTTCCTCGCTCTTATTGCCTTCCCGACGCTCTCAACGCCTACTTTAGTACTCGCTCTGTCATAATCAGCGACAAGCTACAATCGATAGCCTGTGCCAATAGTAGCACCAGTGAATGATACCCAAAATCAAAGCATGCGAAATCGATTGCGAGCCCTCCACAGCCCATTATACATTTTTTCTACAACTACAGTTGCGGGTATACTTCATACCTGTATAACGCGCTGTTAACCCGGGGGCATTTAAGACACTAACTACCGTTAGTGTGACAAACGCCAGTTTGGATGGCCACAGCGGCTGGTCAGCTACATGCTACAACTACCCAACAACAGCAATGGCTATGCAAGGTCCGTGCCCTCTCTCGCTTACGCTACAGAGAGAGGAGGAAGACTATGCAGCTGTTGAAGGCAGCTGATGATCGTGTGGCGCCCACAATTCTCTAGCTCCTCTAAGGATACACGTGTTATTTTTCGCGCGCTACAGTGCTGAAAGTGTTCACATATAAATCAGGGTACACAATTATTTTAATGTTTCATAGTGTTTTAATACATATTATTATGTATTCATTATAGTTTTAGTGAACAGATATATTTCAATAATTTTAAATTCGTTTTTGCACAACTGTGAAATTCGGTTTCTGAAACAATTTGCACGAAGAAGTGGACTCCTCAGAAGATACAAACATATCACATTATAAATGTGTTCTGGGAAGTCTGTGGAAACATAACATCAATTTGGAGGATTTAGTTTTGACGGTAAAAGTGACGTGATCAAATTGGGATGGCCTACACCAAATCTTCCATGTTTAATGTTGCTGTTGTTGTGGTCTTCAGTCCTGAGTATGGTTTGATGCAGCTCTCCATGCTACTCTATCCTGTACAGGCGTCTTGATCTCCCAGTACCTACTGCAGCGTACATCCTTCTGAATCTGCTTCGTGTATTCGTCTCTTGGTCTCCCTCTACGATTTTTACCCTCCACGCTGCCCTCCAATACTAAATTGGTGATTTCCTTGATGCCTCAGAACATGTCCTACCAACCGATCCCTTCTAGTCAAGTAGCGCCACAAACTCCTCTCCTCCCCAACCCTATTCAATACCTCATCATTAGTTATGTGATCTACCCGTCTAATCTTCAGCATTCTTCTGTAGCACCACATTTCGAAAGCTTCTATTCTCTTCTTGTCCAAACTATTAATCGTCCACGTTTCACTTCCATACATGGCTACACTCCATACAAATACTTTCAGAAACGACTTCCTGACATTTAAATCTATACTCGATGTTAACAAATTTCTCTTCTTCAGAAACGCTTTCCTTGCCATTGCCGGTCTACATTTTATATCCTCTCTACTTCGACCATCATCAGTTATTTTGCTCCCCACATAGCGAAACTCCTTTACTACTTTAAGTGTCTCATTTCTGAATCTAAATCCCTAGGCATCACCTGATTTAATTATATCACGATCCATTATCCTCGTTTTGCTTCTCCACTACTGCTTACCTTTCATGTCCCTCGACTCTTATAACTGCTATCTGGTTTCAGTACAAATTGTAAATAGCGTTTCGCTCCCTGTATTTTACTCCAGGTACCTTCAGAATTTGAAAGAGAGTATTCCAGCCAACATTGTAAAAAGCTTTCCCTAAGTCTACAAATGCTAGAAACGTAGGTTTGCCTTTCCTTAATCTGTTTTGTAAGGTAAGTCGTAGGGTCAGTATTGCCTCACGTTTTCCAATATTTCTACGGAATCCAAACTGATCTTCCCCGAGGTCGACTTCTACCAGATTTTCCATTCGTCTGTAAGGAATTCGCGTAAGTATTTTGCAGCCGTGGCTTATTAAACTGATAGTTCGGTAATTTTCACATCTGCCAACACCTGCTTTCTTTGAGATTGGTATTATTATATTCTTCTTGAAGTCTGAGGGTATTTCGCCAGTCTCATACATCTTGCTCACCAGATGGTAGAGTTTTGTCAGGACTGGCTCTCCCAAGGCTGTCAGTAGTTCTAATGGAATGTTGTCTACTATCGGGGCCTTGTTTCGACTCAGGTCTTTCAGTGCTCTGTCAAACTCTTCACGCAGTATCATATCTCCCATTTTATCTTCATCTACATCGTCTTCCATTTCCATAATATTGTCCTCAAGTACATCGCCCTTGTATACTCTGTATACTCCTTCCACCTTTCTGCTTTCCCTTCTTTGCTTAGAACGTATTTAATATAGTAGCTAAAAATTATATCACACTTTTTCATGAATCTTGGTATTGCTCTTACAAACGTTTATGTGGCTGTAAGGAGACACAAAAATTGTGCTGTTGGCCACGTGTTTTATTTTCTTCCGATGTGTTGTGGCAAAAAAGTGTCCTGTGTGCCATGAACAATTCCAGCAACTTTTGGAAGCGGCACGAACATGCTAAGGACCATGTTACATCTGTGTGGACACTCAATAAATCTGACAGTAAAAGAATAAAGGTTTGTTTGAACAATGCCTTGATGTTAAATATTAGAAGCATAACGAACAAGTGAAGAAAAATAGACATATTATGAGTAGTTTAACCGATATCACATGTTTCCTAGCTGCACAAGAACTTCCTTTCAGAGGACACGTTGAACCAAAGGACAGTGATAATCGGGAGTTATGTTGAACTGTTATAGTTAATGGCACAAAAGGATGCATTTTTTTTTCAAATCACTAGCAGACTTGTACTGTTTTTCAGGGTATGTCAAGTGACATAAAGAATGACTTCATAGATTCGATGGCTGAAGCAATTCAACAGAAATTCCGACAGAACTAAAACAAACGCCACTTTTTGCGCTTATTGTAGATGAAACGGTAGATTTTTTAAGCCAGTTCCAACTTTCAATGTTTTGCGATATGTATTATCTTCTGGTGCAATGTGTGAGTGATTTTTGGAATTTGTTGATGTCAGTGATAACCGAAGTGCTGCTAGCTTAGCGGAATACCTCTTTGGCTGCGTAAGTGAATTTGACTGTGGTAGAAATAGCGTAGCTCAGACATACGGCGGCTGTGCCGTCATGGCTGGGCAACACTATCGGGTACAAAAACTTATGAGAGACATGCACCCCTCAGCTCTCTTCGTACATTGCTGTGCTCATAAACTGAATTTTGCACTGAAACAGTCTGTTGGTCATATACGGGAGTGCAAAATATTTTTTCAGACAATTTATGAACTTGTCTCTTTTTTCTGCAAATTGTCTAAGGCATCAAACACTTCGGATGAATTGATCGAACGACAGTTTCCTTTTGTATCCAACACCAGATGGTTATATACAGCAGATTAATCTAGCTATTGGTAACTTGATGAGCCTTTTAAGCTATGAAAGATGATCCTAACACGTGGGACGGTGAAACAGGAGCTTGTGTCAAAGGCTTTTCCCTGACATTTAAGAAATTTAGTTTCAATTTCTTGTTTGATGTTTTACGTGTATACTTCCCTAGTCAGAAGCTCTTTTCAAAATACTGCAAACTAAACTCTTTGATATCGACTACTGCTTGAACAAATTAGGCCAGTTTTAGACCGATTTACGGGAACTTAATGGTAAATTTGAAGAAGTATGGTCCAAATACGAGCGAAAAGAAAGCGAAAATGAGCATCCGAGAAAGAAGCCATGGGCTGGCGTGACTGAAAGAACTATCGTACAGTTTTTTTCATTTTTTTTTTTCATACTGTCTCGGCCCAGTTAACTGAGAGGTACGCTGACTAGGATATTTTGGAGTTCCTTTCTCTTAAGAAATATGAAATTTATAGCCAAAATACATACACTACGTGATCAAAAGTATCCTGACACCCCCAAAATCATATGTTTTTCATATTAGGTGCATTGTGCTGCCACCTACTGCCAGGTACTCCATATCAGCGACCTCAGTAGTGTTCGAACGTGGTCAGGTGATTGGGTGTCACTTGTGTCATATTTGTGTAAACATCACGATCTACTGCAAGCACTATGACAGGCGGGAGGTGAGAAAACTTGGATTTCATGGTCGAGCGGCTGCTCATAAGCCACACATCACGCCGGTAAAGGCCAAACGACGCTTCGCTTTGTGTAAGGAGCGTAAACATTGGACTATTGAGCAGTGTAAAAAAGTTGTGTGGAGTGACGAATCACGGTAGACAATGTGGCGATCCGATGGCAGGGTGTGGGTATGGCGAATGCCCGGTGAACGTCGTTTGCCAGCATGTGTAGTGCCAACAGTAAAATTCGGAGGCCGTAATATTATGGTAGGGTCGTGTTTTTCATGGAGGGGGCTTGCATTCGCTGTTGTTTTGCGTGGCACTATCACAGTACAGGCCTACACTGATGTTTAAGCACCTTCTTTATACCCGTGTTGAAGAGCAATTCGGGGATGACGATTACACCTTTCAACACTATCGATCACCTGTACATAATGCACGGCTTTTGGTGGAGTGGTTACACGAAAACAACATCCCTGTAATGGGCGGTCCTGCTCCGAGTCCTGAGCTGAATCCTATAAAATACCTTTGGGCTGTTCTGGAACGCCGACTTCGTGCCAGGCCTCACCGACCGACATCGATAACTCTCCTCAGTGCAGCACTGCGTGAAGAATGGGCTGCCATTCCCCCAAGAAACCTTCCAGCACCTGACTGAACGTATGCCTGCGAGAGTGTAAGCTGTCATCAAGGCTAACGGTGGGCCAACACCATACTGAATTCCAGCATTACCGATGGAGGGTGCCATTAACTTTTAAGTCATTTCCAGCCAGGTGTCCGGATACTTTTGATCACGTAGTGTATAACTTTCTTAAGTTGCATTTAATTCCTTGAATGTATCCTCTGGTAGACATCTTGATATCCCTCGACGAGGGACGGACCTATCTGTGATATACTATTATTCTTGAGACGCATTCCGGAACCAACCAGTGTTTAGACAAAGTCAGTATCTCACCTCCTGTGCTCTCAGTAAAGCAGTACGTGAAGCATCATCAGAACTAATGAAGTTAATTTTAACCACTTCTGAAACCAATACTTTGGCTAAAAGATCATTTTCGGCCTTGAAGAGAATCAAAAGTTATCTTCGAAAGATACAATCTCAAGCCAGACTTTCTCACCTTGCTTTATTGTCCACTGAAAAACGATTGCTCAAGTCCATGCAACAACAAATGTCACTTTACGAGTCCGTGACTAAAACTTTCGGCGAAAAAGATCGCAGAATTGACCTCAAATAGAAATAAAACTGAGAATACCCGAACTTTCAATATTATTCTCACTCATGTAGATACAATACCAGGTATTATCCGACTATCCGGTGTCGCTCAGTAGGCCTAATCTTTACGAGAGTGTTACAAATAGTTTTCTGGTGATGTCAACCGCAGCTGAAGTAATCCTTGTTTCTGAAATAAATTGACTTCAGCTGTATAAGTACTTTTACAGTAAGATGATAGGTTTTTTTTATTTCAAATCACATCTTCAGGTGTACGTAAATCTACATCGACATCTACATCTACATGGATACTGTGCAAATCACATTTAAGTGACTGGCAGAGGGTTCATCGAACCACCTTCACAATTCTTTATTATTCCAATTTCGTATAGCGGGCAGAAAGATCGAACACCTATATCTTTCCATACGAGCTCTGATTTCTGGTGATCGTTGCTCCCTATGTAGGTCGGTGTCAACAAAATATTACCGCGTTCTGGGGAGAAAGTTGTGATTGAAACTTCGTGGAAAGATTCCGACGCAACGAAAAAAAAAAAAATGGTTAAAATGGCTCTGAGCACTATGCGCCTTAACTTTTGAGGTCATCAGTCGCCTAGAACTTAGAACTAATTAAACCTAACTAACCTAAGGACATCACACACATCCATGCCCGAGGCAGGATTCGAACCTGCGACCGTAGCGGTCGCACGGTTCCAGACTGTAGCGCCTAGAACCGCACGGCCACTCCGGCCGGCTCGCAACGAAATACGCCTTTCTTTTAATGATGTCCAGCCAAATCCTGAATCATTTCTGTGACACTCTCTCCCATATTTCGCGATAATAAAAAACGTACTGCCCTTCTTTGAACTTTTTCGATGTACTCTGTCAGTCCTATCTGGTAAGGATCCCAAACCGTGCAGCAGTATTCTAAAAGAGGACGCACAAGCGTAGTGTAGGCACTCTTCTTAGTAGATCTGTTACATTTGCTCAGTGTTCTGCCAATTAAACACAGTCTTTGGTTAGCTTTCCCCACAACATTTTCTATGTGCTCCTTCCAATTTAAGTTGTTCGTAACTGTAATATCCAGGTATTTAGTTGAATTTGCGGCTTTTAGGTTTGAGTACGTTATCGTGTAACCGAAGTTTACCGAATTCCTTTTAGCATTCATGTGGATGACCCCACACTTTTCGTTATTTAGGGTCAACTTCCACTTTTCACATCATTCAGATATCTTTTCTAAATCGTTTTGCAGTTTGTTTTGATCTTCTGATGACTTTATTAGTCGATAAGCGAAAGCGTCATTTGCAAACAACCGAAGATGACTGCTGAGATTGTCTCCCAAATCGTTTATATAGATAAGGAACAGCAAAGGGCCTATAACACTACCTTGGGGAACGGAAGAAATGACTTTTGTTTTACTCGATGACTTTCCGTCAGTTACTACGAACTGTGACCTTTCTGAAAGGAAATCACAAATCTAGTCACATAACTGAGACGATGGTCCATTAGCACTACAAGTCGCTTGTGTGGTACAATGTCAAAAGCCTTCCGGAAATCCAGAAATACGGAATCGATCTGAAATCCCTTGTCAATAGCACTCAACACTTCATGTGAATAAAGAGCTAGTTGTGTTTCACAGGAACGATGTTTTCTAAACCCATGTTGACTGTGTGTCCATAGACAGTTTTCTTCGAGGTAATTCATAATGCTCGAACACAACATGTGTTCCAAAATCCTGGTGCATACCGACGTTAACGATATAGGCCTGTAATTTAGTGGATTACTCATACTACCTTTCTTGAAAATTATTGTGATCTGTGCAACTTTCCAGCCTTTGCGTACAGATCTTTCGTCGAGCGAACGATTGTACATGGTTGTTAAGTATGGAGCTAGTGCATCAGCATACTCTGAAAGGAACCTAACTGGTATACAGTCTGGACCAGTGATTTTAGTTGCTTCACTACTCCGAGGATATTTACTTCTACGTTACTCATGTTGTATTGGCAGCTCTTCTCGATTCGAATTCTGGAGTATTTACTTCGTCTTCTTTTGTGAAGGCATTTCGGAAGGTATGTTTAGCAACTCTGCTTTGGCAGCACTGTTTTCGATAGTATCTCCATTGCTATCGCGCAGAGAAGGCATTGATTGTTTTTTTGCCGCTAACATACTTCACATACGACCAGAATCTCTTTGGATTTTGTGCTAGGTTTCGAGACAAAGTTTCGTTGTGGAAACTGTTATAAGCATTTCACATTGAAGTCCGCGCTAAATTTCGAGCTTCTGTGAAAGATCAGCCGGCCGGAGTGGCCGTGCGGTTCTAGGCGCTACAGTCTGGAGCCGAGCGACCGCTACGGTCGCAGGTTCGAATCCTGCCTCGGGCATGGATGTGTGTGATGTCCTTAGATTAGTTAGGTTTAATTAGTTCTAAGTTCTAGGCGACTGATGACCTCAGAAGTAAAGTCGCATAGTACTCAGAGTCATTTGAACCATTTGTGAAAGATCGCCAATCTTGGGGATTTTGCGTCTATTTAAATTTGGCATGTTTCTGTAGTTGTTTCTGCAACAGTATTCTGACCCGTTTTGTGTACCAAGGAGGATCAGCTCCGTCGTTTGTTGATTTATTTAGCATAAACCTCTCAATTGCTGCCGATACTATTTCTTTGAATTCAAGCCACATCTGTGCTAAACTTATATTATTAATTTGGAATGAGTGGAGATCGTCTCTCAGGAAGGCGTCAAGTGAATTTTTATCTGCTTTTTTGAATAGGTATATTTTTCGCTTATTTTATGAGGATTTGGGGATTGCGATATTCAGTCTCGCTACGACAATCCTGTTTTCACTAATCCCTGTATCGGTTTTGATGCTCGTTATTAACACAGGATTATTTGTTGCTGAGAGGTCAACATCAGTAAAACATTTAAGCCCTGACATGGGAAGGAGGAAGACTCTGCGCTCTGAAAATAAAATACTGTTTACCCGCACCAAGCCGAGTTTCACCTTTAAAATTGACCAATTGAAATACTGACAAGGTAAGAACGCGTTTATCTCATACCAGTTAGTGGCGGTTAGCAACCGTCCGACCGCTTCGCCACACACGGCGGTAGCCACCTCGCATTTCTAGGATAAAATGGCTACTCTGATATTATCTCCCGCCAACTGCGAGATTCGTGCAGTCATCCGCTTTTTGCATGCTCAGAAGCAATCTCGAGCAGAGACCTATCACTAGTTGTGCCACGTATATGGACACGACATCATGTGCGCAGTATGGTCAGGCGATGCCGCAGCCAGTTTGCTGGGCTTACCAATATTCACAACAAGATCGTAGTGGCCGACCGTCCCTGGGGATACCAGAACTGATGGAAAATGTACGGCAAAAGTTGTGCAGAACCGGACCGCCACAGTTTCAGAACTCTCTCGTCATTTCCTCCAATGTCTCGTTCGCTGTTGCACGAAATTGTCTACAAGTGACTTCGTTTTCATTAGCTTTGTGCAAGATGGATGCAGAGGCATCTGTCAGGAGAACACACAATCGAACGTCTGGTCGCAGCACTGACATTCCTACAGCTATATGCGGGGGAAGATGCAAGATATACGACCATGTTGTCAATGGTGATGAAACATGGGTGTCGTATGCCACACCAGAAACAAATCTAAAATCCATGCATTGGCAGTATGGTGTTCCACCTGTGAAAATGTCTGAGCAGACAATATCTGTCAAAAAATGATGTCCGGTGTCTTCTGGAATCGACGACATGTCCTCCTGTGCGTGTTTTTATCGGGACGGGAGGCCGTAAATTCTGAGCGGTATTTTCAGACAGAAAAATCTGAGGATGGCGACCCAGAACAAGAGACTTTGCTTGTACATGACAATACAAGACCCCATACAGCCAACGGTACATGAAATATGTTGAATCAGTTTGAATGAGACATCTTCGACCATCCACCCCACAGCTTCACCCTTCATTGCCGGTGGTGAACTGGAGGCGAGGACATTTCATTGAGAAGCTGAAGAAACTGAAACTTGCGCCAAACGACATCCTGGTCAGTTTTGATGTTGTTTCGTTATTTACGAAAGTGCCACTCAGCGACGCTCTGGAGCACATCGGTTCCATGTTCCCGCAAGACATCAAAAAGCTCTTCCATGCATGTCTCACCACGAGCTATTTCACGTGGAATGGCGATTTCTACGAACAGCTGGAAGGCGTCGCCATGGGTAGTCCTCTCAGTCCAGTGGTGGCCAACTTATTCATGGAACAATTCGAAGCACAGGCACTGGACTCGGCGACTTGCAAACCTAAGGTGTGGTACAGGTACGTCGATGATACTTTCGTGGTGTGGAGCCATGGTGAAGAACAGCTCGGTGAATTCCTGAGACACTTGAACAGCCTCCATGCCAACATAACATTTACCATGGAGGTAGAAAAGGACAGGAAACTGCCATTTCTAGATGTGCTGGTCACAAGGGACGGCGAAAACCTGGGACACAGCGTGTATCGAAAACCGACACACACGGACCGATACCTCCACAAACTGTCAAACCACCACCCAAGCCAGAAAAGAGGCATGATTAGTACGCTCGTAACGAGAGCAGGACGAATATGTGAGCCTCAACACCTCAAACGAGAGATGCAACACCTGGAAACTGTTCTGAGGAGCAATGGGTACTCCACAAATTACATTAGAAGTGTAACAGAGCCAAACACTCGGCGAAGTAAGGAACCAGAAAAAGAAATGTCGGGTACGGCCTTTCTGCCATACATTCCCAGAGTGACGGACAGAATCGGCCGTATATTGCGCAAACACGGCGTAAAGACGATTTTCAAACCGACAAGGAAGATCAAAGAGTGTCTTAGATCGGCGAAGGAGAAAAGAGACCCACTTGCAATGTCGGGAATATACCGTATACCTTGCACATGCGGAAAAGTTTATGTCGGAATGACTGGACGATCCATTAACACCAGGATCAAAGAGCATAAGCGACATTGCAGGTTGGGGCAGGTGGAGAAATCAGCCGTGGCAGAACACGCACTGAATGAGACCGACCACGTAATAAAATTCGCCGACACGGAAGTTCTGGCTGTAGAGAAGCACTATCACACGCGCTTGTTCAGAGAAGCTGTAGAAATCCAAAAACACGCGAACAGTTTCAACAAGAAAGAGGAAA
Source organism: Schistocerca nitens (assembly GCF_023898315.1). Lineage (NCBI taxonomy): Eukaryota > Metazoa > Arthropoda > Insecta > Orthoptera > Acrididae > Schistocerca > Schistocerca nitens. Next base: position 926,498,393 of record NC_064614.1, on the reverse strand, counting down.
GCCTTAAGGTAAACGGATCCTGGCTTCCCGTACTGCAGCGAACGACCGTCGCAGGTAGCAAGAGGAGAACCGCACCGGAAATGACCGCGGAGAAGCCCTCGGACGTTGGCGCGCCAGGTACATATAGTCTGCGGCCGCGAGCTCGCCTCCAGTTCACCACCGGCAATGGAGGGTGAAGCTTTGACAATGCCAGCCACTCGTGCTGGCGAAACGTCAGAAAAATCATTAGATGAACGTCGGCCGAAGAACCCGAGACAGAAGCCAATAGGCAGTTTGTCAACAAGTGGCCACGAAAGCCTTAACAATTTTGTATTACGCCTCTACGGGGAGGAGATTTGCAGATTGTACCGACGCCTTGACCAACGACGGAAGAAGAAAGCGCGACTGATGTCCTCTCTCGCCTTTCTGTCACGGTGCCGAGATGAATGTGCTACACCGAAGTTCTTGAGATGCAAGCGCCTATTCACCACCGCCCAAGCACATCGTATCTACGACAGAATGGAACGAGCTTTTCTTCGTGAGCGAATACATACAACACGGAGAGACTTGGCAAGAACGGATCAGGAACTTCTGGACATTTTCTATCAACTAAGTAGCAGAATGCATCGAGACGACTGGGACAAGATCGACAGCATCACTCACAGGAGCATGCAGAACGAACTCGAGCGCTGCACCGAGCGGCAAAAGAAAAAGTTTGAAAGATGCCGGAAGCAGACCGACAAGGCGATTCCCGACATGTCACACACAGTGGTCAACCTCACTGAACGACAATTGACCGAAGAGGAAGTGTCAGTCCTTCAAAAAGGAGGGAATTTCGCTATCATCCCGAGAACTATACCTATGGAGGACATCATTGCCAACACCGAAGCAGCCATTCGGACCCTTCCTTGTGAAAGGGCAGAGGAAATACGCACTGAAACAGCCAGGATACTGCGCCGAGCAAAACCACCAGCTTGCAACCTGAAGAAAGAAGAGGAACAAGCCATTATGAATCTCAACGCCGACAAGAGTATATTGGTACTGCCTGCCGATAAGGGGAATGCGACCGTCGTAATGAAGACCGAAGATTATGAGCAAAAGATCCGAGACCTATTAGATCCGACGACGTACCGAAAACTAAGCGCAGATCCGACGCAGCGTATCACTCGGAATACGAATCGATTAATCAAGGCGTCTTCTCTGCCGGCGGACATACAGAGAAACCTGCGCAACACAGAAGCCCTACCACCTCGGCTGTATGGATTACCCAAGATCCATAAGAACAACGTTCCACTGAGACCGATCGTTAGCGCTCCTGGCTCACCAACGTATAAACTGGCGAAACATTTGGCCTCTCTGCTACAGCCACACGTGGGAAAGACCGACACATACATTAAGGACTCAGGACATTTCATTGAGAAGCTGAAGAAACTGAAACTTGCGCCAAACGACATCCTGGTCAGTTTTGATGTTGTTTCGTTATTTACGAAAGTGCCACTCAGCGACGCTCTGGAGCACATCGGTTCCATGTTCCCGCAAGACATCAAAAAGCTCTTCCATGCATGTCTCACCACGAGCTATTTCACGTGGAATGGCGATTTCTACGAACAGCTGGAAGGCGTCGCCATGGGTAGTCCTCTCAGTCCAGTGGTGGCCAACTTATTCATGGAACAATTCGAAGCACAGGCACTGGACTCGGCGACTTGCAAACCTAAGGTGTGGTACAGGTACGTCGATGATACTTTCGTGGTGTGGAGCCATGGTGAAGAACAGCTCGGTGAATTCCTGAGACACTTGAACAGCCTCCATGCCAACATAACATTTACCATGGAGGTAGAAAAGGACAGGAAACTGCCATTTCTAGATGTGCTGGTCACAAGGGACGGCGAAAACCTGGGACACAGCGTGTATCGAAAACCGACACACACGGACCGATACCTCCACAAACTGTCAAACCACCACCCAAGCCAGAAAAGAGGCATGATTAGTACGCTCGTAACGAGAGCAGGACGAATATGTGAGCCTCAACACCTCAAACGAGAGATGCAACACCTGGAAACTGTTCTGAGGAGCAATGGGTACTCCACAAATTACATTAGAAGTGTAACAGAGCCAAACACTCGGCGAAGTAAGGAACCAGAAAAAGAAATGTCGGGTACGGCCTTTCTGCCATACATTCCCAGAGTGACGGACAGAATCGGCCGTATATTGCGCAAACACGGCGTAAAGACGATTTTCAAACCGACAAGGAAGATCAAAGAGTGTCTTAGATCGGCGAAGGAGAAAAGAGACCCACTTGCAATGTCGGGAATATACCGTATACCTTGCACATGCGGAAAAGTTTATGTCGGAATGACTGGACGATCCATTAACACCAGGATCAAAGAGCATAAGCGACATTGCAGGTTGGGGCAGGTGGAGAAATCAGCCGTGGCAGAACACGCACTGAATGAGACCGACCACGTAATAAAATTCGCCGACACGGAAGTTCTGGCTGTAGAGAAGCACTATCACACGCGCTTGTTCAGAGAAGCTGTAGAAATCCAAAAACACGCGAACAGTTTCAACAAGAAAGAGGAAAGCCTTAAGGTAAACGGATCCTGGCTTCCCGTACTGCAGCGAACGACCGTCGCAGGTAGCAAGAGGAGAACCGCACCGGAAATGACCGCGGAGAAGCCCTCGGACGTTGGCGCGCCAGGTACATATAGTCTGCGGCCGCGAGCTCGCCTCCAGTTCACCACCGGCAATGGAGGGTGAAGCTTTGACAATGCCAGCCACTCGTGCTGGCGAAACGTCAGAAAAATCATTAGATGAACGTCGGCCGAAGAACCCGAGACAGAAGCCAATAGGCAGTTTGTCAACAAGTGGCCACGAAAGCCTTAACAATTTTGTATTACGCCTCTACGGGGAGGAGATTTGCAGATTGTACCGACGCCTTGACCAACGACGGAAGAAGAAAGCGCGACTGATGTCCTCTCTCGCCTTTCTGTCACGGTGCCGAGATGAATGTGCTACACCGAAGTTCTTGAGATGCAAGCGCCTATTCACCACCGCCCAAGCACATCGTATCTACGACAGAATGGAACGAGCTTTTCTTCGTGAGCGAATACATACAACACGGAGAGACTTGGCAAGAACGGATCAGGAACTTCTGGACATTTTCTATCAACTAAGTAGCAGAATGCATCGAGACGACTGGGACAAGATCGACAGCATCACTCACAGGAGCATGCAGAACGAACTCGAGCGCTGCACCGAGCGGCAAAAGAAAAAGTTTGAAAGATGCCGGAAGCAGACCGACAAGGCGATTCCCGACATGTCACACACAGTGGTCAACCTCACTGAACGACAATTGACCGAAGAGGAAGTGTCAGTCCTTCAAAAAGGAGGGAATTTCGCTATCATCCCGAGAACTATACCTATGGAGGACATCATTGCCAACACCGAAGCAGCCATTCGGACCCTTCCTTGTGAAAGGGCAGAGGAAATACGCACTGAAACAGCCAGGATACTGCGCCGAGCAAAACCACCAGCTTGCAACCTGAAGAAAGAAGAGGAACAAGCCATTATGAATCTCAACGCCGACAAGAGTATATTGGTACTGCCTGCCGATAAGGGGAATGCGACCGTCGTAATGAAGACCGAAGATTATGAGCAAAAGATCCGAGACCTATTAGATCCGACGACGTACCGAAAACTAAGCGCAGATCCGACGCAGCGTATCACTCGGAATACGAATCGATTAATCAAGGCGTCTTCTCTGCCGGCGGACATACAGAGAAACCTGCGCAACACAGAAGCCCTACCACCTCGGCTGTATGGATTACCCAAGATCCATAAGAACAACGTTCCACTGAGACCGATCGTTAGCGCTCCTGGCTCACCAACGTATAAACTGGCGAAACATTTGGCCTCTCTGCTACAGCCACACGTGGGAAAGACCGACACATACATTAAGGACTCAGGACATTTCATTGAGAAGCTGAAGAAACTGAAACTTGCGCCAAACGACATCCTGGTCAGTTTTGATGTTGTTTCGTTATTTACGAAAGTGCCACTCAGCGACGCTCTGGAGCACATCGGTTCCATGTTCCCGCAAGACATCAAAAAGCTCTTCCATGCATGTCTCACCACGAGCTATTTCACGTGGAATGGCGATTTCTACGAACAGCTGGAAGGCGTCGCCATGGGTAGTCCTCTCAGTCCAGTGGTGGCCAACTTATTCATGGAACAATTCGAAGCACAGGCACTGGACTCGGCGACTTGCAAACCTAAGGTGTGGTACAGGTACGTCGATGATACTTTCGTGGTGTGGAGCCATGGTGAAGAACAGCTCGGTGAATTCCTGAGACACTTGAACAGCCTCCATGCCAACATAACATTTACCATGGAGGTAGAAAAGGACAGGAAACTGCCATTTCTAGATGTGCTGGTCACAAGGGACGGCGAAAACCTGGGACACAGCGTGTATCGAAAACCGACACACACGGACCGATACCTCCACAAACTGTCAAACCACCACCCAAGCCAGAAAAGAGGCATGATTAGTACGCTCGTAACGAGAGCAGGACGAATATGTGAGCCTCAACACCTCAAACGAGAGATGCAACACCTGGAAACTGTTCTGAGGAGCAATGGGTACTCCACAAATTACATTACAAGTGTAACAGAGCCAAACACTCGGCGAAGTAAGGAACCAGAAAAAGAAATGTCGGGTACGGCCTTTCTGCCATACATTCCCAGAGTGACGGACAGAATCGGCCGTATATTGCGCAAACACGGCGTAAAGACGATTTTCTAACCGACAAGGAAGATCAAAGAGTGTCTTAGATCGGCGAAGGAGAAAAGAGACCCACTTGCAATGTCGGGAATATACCGTATACCTTGCACATGCGGAAAAGTTTATGTCGGAATGACTGGACGATCCATTAACACCAGGATCAAAGAGCATAAGCGACATTGCAGGTTGGGGCAGGTGGAGAAATCAGCCGTGGCAGAACACGCACTGAATGAGACCGACCACGTAATAAAATTCGCCGACACGGAAGTTCTGGCTGTAGAGAAGCACTATCACACGCGCTTGTTCAGAGAAGCTGTAGAAATCCAAAAACACGCGAACAGTTTCAACAAGAAAGAGGAAAGCCTTAAGGTAAACGGATCCTGGCTTCCCGTACTGCAGCGAACGACCGTCGCAGGTAGCAAGAGGAGAACCGCACCGGAAATGACCGCGGAGAAGCCCTCGGACGTTGGCGCGCCAGGTACATATAGTCTGCGGCCGCGAGCTCGCCTCCAGTTCACCACCGGCAATGGAGGGTGAAGCTTTGACAATGCCAGCCACTCGTGCTGGCGAAACGTCAGAAAAATCATTAGATGAACGTCGGCCGAAGAACCCGAGACAGAAGCCAATAGGCAGTTTGTCAACAAGTGGCCACGAAAGCCTTAACAATTTTGTATTACGCCTCTACGGGGAGGAGATTTGCAGATTGTACCGACGCCTTGACCAACGACGGAAGAAGAAAGCGCGACTGATGTCCTCTCTCGCCTTTCTGTCACGGTGCCGAGATGAATGTGCTACACCGAAGTTCTTGAGATGCAAGCGCCTATTCACCACCGCCCAAGCACATCGTATCTACGACAGAATGGAACGAGCTTTTCTTCGTGAGCGAATACATACAACACGGAGAGACTTGGCAAGAACGGATCAGGAACTTCTGGACATTTTCTATCAACTAAGTAGCAGAATGCATCGAGACGACTGGGACAAGATCGACAGCATCACTCACAGGAGCATGCAGAACGAACTCGAGCGCTGCACCGAGCGGCAAAAGAAAAAGTTTGAAAGATGCCGGAAGCAGACCGACAAGGCGATTCCCGACATGTCACACACAGTGGTCAACCTCACTGAACGACAATTGACCGAAGAGGAAGTGTCAGTCCTTCAAAAAGGAGGGAATTTCGCTATCATCCCGAGAACTATACCTATGGAGGACATCATTGCCAACACCGAAGCAGCCATTCGGACCCTTCCTTGTGAAAGGGCAGAGGAAATACGCACTGAAACAGCCAGGATACTGCGCCGAGCAAAACCACCAGCTTGCAACCTGAAGAAAGAAGAGGAACAAGCCATTATGAATCTCAACGCCGACAAGAGTATATTGGTACTGCCTGCCGATAAGGGGAATGCGACCGTCGTAATGAAGACCGAAGATTATGAGCAAAAGATCCGAGACCTATTAGATCCGACGACGTACCGAAAACTAAGCGCAGATCCGACGCAGCGTATCACTCGGAATACGAATCGATTAATCAAGGCGTCTTCTCTGCCGGCGGACATACAGAGAAACCTGCGCAACACAGAAGCCCTACCACCTCGGCTGTATGGATTACCCAAGATCCATAAGAACAACGTTCCACTGAGACCGATCGTTAGCGCTCCTGGCTCACCAACGTATAAACTGGCGAAACATTTGGCCTCTCTGCTACAGCCACACGTGGGAAAGACCGACACATACATTAAGGACTCAGGACATTTCATTGAGAAGCTGAAGAAACTGAAACTTGCGCCAAACGACATCCTGGTCAGTTTTGATGTTGTTTCGTTATTTACGAAAGTGCCACTCAGCGACGCTCTGGAGCACATCGGTTCCATGTTCCCGCAAGACATCAAAAAGCTCTTCCATGCATGTCTCACCACGAGCTATTTCACGTGGAATGGCGATTTCTACGAACAGCTGGAAGGCGTCGCCATGGGTAGTCCTCTCAGTCCAGTGGTGGCCAACTTATTCATGGAACAATTCGAAGCACAGGCACTGGACTCGGCGACTTGCAAACCTAAGGTGTGGTACAGGTACGTCGATGATACTTTCGTGGTGTGGAGCCATGGTGAAGAACAGCTCGGTGAATTCCTGAGACACTTGAACAGCCTCCATGCCAACATAACATTTACCATGGAGGTAGAAAAGGACAGGAAACTGCCATTTCTAGATGTGCTGGTCACAAGGGACGGCGAAAACCTGGGACACAGCGTGTATCGAAAACCGACACACACGGACCGATACCTCCACAAACTGTCAAACCACCACCCAAGCCAGAAAAGAGGCATGATTAGTACGCTCGTAACGAGAGCAGGACGAATATGTGAGCCTCAACACCTCAAACGAGAGATGCAACACCTGGAAACTGTTCTGAGGAGCAATGGGTACTCCACAAATTACATTAGAAGTGTAACAGAGCCAAACACTCGGCGAAGTAAGGAACCAGAAAAAGAAATGTCGGGTACGGCCTTTCTGCCATACATTCCCAGAGTGACGGACAGAATCGGCCGTATATTGCGCAAACACGGCGTAAAGACGATTTTCAAACCGACAAGGAAGATCAAAGAGTGTCTTAGATCGGCGAAGGAGAAAAGAGACCCACTTGCAATGTCGGGAATATACCGTATACCTTGCACATGCGGAAAAGTTTATGTCGGAAGGACTGGACGATCCATTAACACCAGGATCAAAGAGCATAAGCGACATTGCAGGTTGGGGCAGGTGGAGAAATCAGCCGTGGCAGAACACGCACTGAATGAGACCGACCACGTAATAAAATTCGCCGACACGGAAGTTCTGGCTGTAGAGAAGCACTATCACACGCGCTTGTTCAGAGAAGCTGTAGAAATCCAAAAACACGCGAACAGTTTCAACAAGAAAGAGGAAAGCCTTAAGGTAAACGGATCCTGGCTTCCCGTACTGCAGCGAACGACCGTCGCAGGTAGCAAGAGGAGAACCGCACCGGAAATGACCGCGGAGAAGCCCTCGGACGTTGGCGCGCCAGGTACATATAGTCTGCGGCCGCGAGCTCGCCTCCAGTTCACCACCGGCAATGGAGGGTGAAGCTTTGACAATGCCAGCCACTCGTGCTGGCGAAACGTCAGAAAAATCATTAGATGAACGTCGGCCGAAGAACCCGAGACAGAAGCCAATAGGCAGTTTGTCAACAAGTGGCCACGAAAGCCTTAACAATTTTGTATTACGCCTCTACGGGGAGGAGATTTGCAGATTGTACCGACGCCTTGACCAACGACGGAAGAAGAAAGCGCGACTGATGTCCTCTCTCGCCTTTCTGTCACGGTGCCGAGATGAATGTGCTACACCGAAGTTCTTGAGATGCAAGCGCCTATTCACCACCGCCCAAGCACATCGTATCTACGACAGAATGGAACGAGCTTTTCTTCGTGAGCGAATACATACAACACGGAGAGACTTGGCAAGAACGGATCAGGAACTTCTGGACATTTTCTATCAACTAAGTAGCAGAATGCATCGAGACGACTGGGACAAGATCGACAGCATCACTCACAGGAGCATGCAGAACGAACTCGAGCGCTGCACCGAGCGGCAAAAGAAAAAGTTTGAAAGATGCCGGAAGCAGACCGACAAGGCGATTCCCGACATGTCACACACAGTGGTCAACCTCACTGAACGACAATTGACCGAAGAGGAAGTGTCAGTCCTTCAAAAAGGAGGGAATTTCGCTATCATCCCGAGAACTATACCTATGGAGGACATCATTGCCAACACCGAAGCAGCCATTCGGACCCTTCCTTGTGAAAGGGCAGAGGAAATACGCACTGAAACAGCCAGGATACTGCGCCGAGCAAAACCACCAGCTTGCAACCTGAAGAAAGAAGAGGAACAAGCCATTATGAATCTCAACGCCGACAAGAGTATATTGGTACTGCCTGCCGATAAGGGGAATGCGACCGTCGTAATGAAGACCGAAGATTATGAGCAAAAGATCCGAGACCTATTAGATCCGACGACGTACCGAAAACTAAGCGCAGATCCGACGCAGCGTATCACTCGGAATACGAATCGATTAATCAAGGCGTCTTCTCTGCCGGCGGACATACAGAGAAACCTGCGCAACACAGAAGCCCTACCACCTCGGCTGTATGGATTACCCAAGATCCATAAGAACAACGTTCCACTGAGACCGATCGTTAGCGCTCCTGGCTCACCAACGTATAAACTGGCGAAACATTTGGCCTCTCTGCTACAGCCACACGTGGGAAAGACCGACACATACATTAAGGACTCAGGACATTTCATTGAGAAGCTGAAGAAACTGAAACTTGCGCCAAACGACATCCTGGTCAGTTTTGATGTTGTTTCGTTATTTACGAAAGTGCCACTCAGCGACGCTCTGGAGCACATCGGTTCCATGTTCCCGCAAGACATCAAAAAGCTCTTCCATGCATGTCTCACCACGAGCTATTTCACGTGGAATGGCGATTTCTACGAACAGCTGGAAGGCGTCGCCATGGGTAGTCCTCTCAGTCCAGTGGTGGCCAACTTATTCATGGAACAATTCGAAGCACAGGCACTGGACTCGGCGACTTGCAAACCTAAGGTGTGGTACAGGTACGTCGATGATACTTTCGTGGTGTGGAGCCATGGTGAAGAACAGCTCGGTGAATTCCTGAGACACTTGAACAGCCTCCATGCCAACATAACATTTACCATGGAGGTAGAAAAGGACAGGAAACTGCCATTTCTAGATGTGCTGGTCACAAGGGACGGCGAAAACCTGGGACACAGCGTGTATCGAAAACCGACACACACGGACCGATACCTCCACAAACTGTCAAACCACCACCCAAGCCAGAAAAGAGGCATGATTAGTACGCTCGTAACGAGAGCAGGACGAATATGTGAGCCTCAACACCTCAAACGAGAGATGCAACACCTGGAAACTGTTCTGAGGAGCAATGGGTACTCCACAAATTACATTAGAAGTGTAACAGAGCCAAACACTCGGCGAAGTAAGGAACCAGAAAAAGAAATGTCGGGTACGGCCTTTCTGCCATACATTCCCAGAGTGACGGACAGAATCGGCCGTATATTGCGCAAACACGGCGTAAAGACGATTTTCAAACCGACAAGGAAGATCAAAGAGTGTCTTAGATCGGCGAAGGAGAAAAGAGACCCACTTGCAATGTCGGGAATATACCGTATACCTTGCACATGCGGAAAAGTTTATGTCGGAATGACTGGACGATCCATTAACACCAGGATCAAAGAGCATAAGCGACATTGCAGGTTGGGGCAGGTGGAGAAATCAGCCGTGGCAGAACACGCACTGAATGAGACCGACCACGTAATAAAATTCGCCGACACGGAAGTTCTGGCTGTAGAGAAGCACTATCACACGCGCTTGTTCAGAGAAGCTGTAGAAATCCAAAAACACGCGAACAGTTTCAACAAGAAAGAGGAAAGCCTTAAGGTAAACGGATCCTGGCTTCCCGTACTGCAGCGAACGACCGTCGCAGGTAGCAAGAGGAGAACCGCACCGGAAATGACCGCGGAGAAGCCCTCGGACGTTGGCGCGCCAGGTACATATAGTCTGCGGCCGCGAGCTCGCCTCCAGTTCACCACCGGCAATGGAGGGTGAAGCTTTGACAATGCCAGCCACTCGTGCTGGCGAAACGTCAGAAAAATCATTAGATGAACGTCGGCCGAAGAACCCGAGACAGAAGCCAATAGGCAGTTTGTCAACAAGTGGCCACGAAAGCCTTAACAATTTTGTATCCACCCCACAGCTCCGACCTCGATCCAAGTGACTTTCATATCTTCCATCTCATGAAGCATTTTCTTGCAGGAAAACATTTCCGAAACGACTCCGAGATGCAGACTGAAGTGATTTCGTGACTCTGAACGTTGGCACCAGACTCCTATGTTATGAACATACAATTGATAGTGCATCGTTACGATAAATACCTCAACAATGCTGATGGCTATGTTGATAAGTAGCCAGTAAACATATGTAAATATTCCAATAATTATTTCTTGCTTACTGATGTTTCTCTTTCTTTAGCGGTCATCCGAACTTTCTTTCTGAAAGCACCTCGTAGTTTTATCATTTCTTGAAAGGAATCTACGAGTAGATCACTGTTGAAAGAAGTTTATGGCCTGCAGCTAGTCATCCTTTACTATACTCTACAATGTATTGCCTGCGCACCAGCCAGTCATCTTCAGGTGAGCCATCGACGACTGGAGCAGGTTTCTCCCGTCCTGCAGTTTGTCATACGCACTGTGTGTATTCCGCATGCGTTAAGATCGTGGTGACAAACTGCCCAAACTCACCGCAGAGCAGCGATCTGACTGGTGGCATCGCGACTCAACTTCCTCAAGGTTGTCGCTCACCCTGGCCATCGGCGTACACTGCGTCTGGAACAATTCGAAGAAATGATGGGGTTCTACGTATAATCCAACTGGTACCTCTTACCACGATTCATAAGAATTTCCGCAACGCGTATTTCATGGATACTTCAGTAGTGGAGTGCCAGAAAGAAGTTGCTGAGTCCAAAATAATAGTTTTCTCAAACCATCATAGAATTAATAGTGACTAAAATATCCGTTGTATCTAAACATTGTCTTTAGGAAGCGAGCCGTTTAAGCATGCTATCTTGATCCGAGGCTGCGCAAGCCCTGGGTGCAAGTGTCTGAACTGTAGGACGGGCTAAGTATTCTTATATCTGATGGCAGATTGTCTCTTCTCGGAGGCAGTCGGTAAAAACTGACAGTGTCTCAGGCATAATTAACGATACGCTGATGTTTTCACCTTCTTGAAGGTGATCAGTAAAGTTTCTACACACACTCAACTTGTGTATTTGTAGATAAATCAAGGGTAATGCCAGAACAGAAGGCGATAAAAGGTTTTACGACTTGGACAACTAAGCTTGCATTGCCTGTAGTACTAGGAGTTAACCAGCCAAACTGAGAGTAGTGAGAAATAATTTTAAACTCCCTTAATATTAGTTTTTTAGAGAAACCAAGTACAACATCGTAATCCACATACTTTTCTCTCACTTTTCAACGTACTCTGCCTTTCTCCTGTCGTTCTTCAAGTTTGAAAATATTCTTACGGTAGAACTCCGTTAAAGCTGCATGAAGACACCGATCCACTGCTTTCTGCATAATCTCCACCGTCTCCTAATGTCCGTCGACTGTCGTAACAATCGTCAAAAAATCATCGCCTTCACTTTGAAATCTATGAAGAAGGTTTTGGCTGATGGTTCTTCTCTGAAGTTTGTGGTCTTCGGTCAATAACATGAGACTCAACTGGCACCAGCTTTTCAATAATCTAAGCTTTAAATCATTTCTTGCCCTGCAATTTCATTCACCGTGACGCGTCAGTACTCTCTAATGAGATCACGCGGTCTTTCTTTGTTGCGTTCTGTGGAGGCAGTTCGCGGGCGACCGCTGCAAGGTTCATCTTGCATACTCTTTTTCCTATCATTGAAATGCTTCACGCTATTTCTAACACTACTGTCACTCATCCAGACATCTCCATAGGCACGTTTAAGTCTGAGGCGGATTTTAGCAGCAGACTTTCCCTCTTTACCAAGAAATTCGATGACAGCACGTGTCCAAACGAAATATTGATTCTGCCATTTTGGAAGTACTATCAGTGGTCACATCATACCTATATGCACTGCACATATACGGATGGCAGTAGTATCTCCCACAAAAAGTATCAAAGGACAGTGCATTGACAGATATGTCATTTGTACGATTATGAGCATACGAAGGTAATTCACAGAATCTCGCGATTGGAACCAGACGTATGGAACATTCCACTCCGAAAAACGTTAGAGAATTCAATATGCCGAGATCCACAGTCTCAAGAGTGTGCGAAAATACCAAGTTTCAGGCATTCCTCTCACCACGGACAACGCAGTGGCAGATGACCTTCACTTAACGACCAAGAGCATCGACGTTTGTGTAGAGTCGTCAGTGTCGACAGACAAGCAACACTACGTGAAATAACTGCAGAAAACAGTGTGGGACATCGGCGAATGTATCCGTGAGGACAGTGCGGCGAAATTTGTCGTTGATGGGCTACGGCAGCGGACGACCGAAGCTAATACCTTTGCTAACAGCACGATATCGCTCCTGGGCTCATGATCACATCGGTTGAACCCTAGCCTACAGGAATTCCGTGACTTGATCAGATGCGTCCCGATTTCAGTTCGTAGGAGCTGATGGTAGGGTTCGAGTGTGTGCAGACGCCACGAAGCTATGGACGCAATTTGTCAACAAGGCACTGCGCAAGCTGATGGTCGCTCCACAATGGAGTCGGCTGTGTTTAAATGGAATGGACCGCGTCCTTCTGAATCGATGATTTACTTAGAGACCATTTACAGCCATTCGTGGATTTTATGTTCCAAACCAACGATGGAATTTTTATGGATGACAGTGCGCCATGTCACCGGGCCACAATTGTTCGCGATTGGTTTCAAGAATATTCTTGACAATTCGAGAAAATGATTTAGCCACCCAGATCGCCCGACATAAATCCTATCGAACATTTATGGGTCATAATCGAGAATTCAGTTCGTGCACAAGATCCTACACCGGCAATACTTTCGCAATTATGGACGGCTATAGAGGCAGCATGACTCAGTATTCCTGCAGCGGACTTTTACATCGAGCTGCTGCAGTATGCCGGGCAAAAGGAGGTGCAACACATTACAAAGTATCTCATGACTTTTGGCACCTCAGTGTATAATCCAACAGTTGGCGGGCACTTCAGTAGTACACTAGCAGCTGGATATCTACCAAAGGGTAGAGAGGCTATAATGGCAGTGGTTGGTGGGAATGGCAGTGGTTGGTGGATTTCGACCGTCTCTGGCACACCGGCCTCATACGCAAACTAAGCGAAACTGGTTTCTCGGACGGACTCGTACGTCTCATATACTTATATCTCACGAATAGGTGTTTCAACACTAATGTGCAGGATAAACAATCAACACAGCATGGTATCCAACCTGGAGTACCCCAAGGAAGCATCCTAGGGCCCATCTTCTTCAACCTGTACATTAACGACTTCCCAGCAACACAAAACACGACGTTAGCCATCTACGCGGATGACACCGCCATCCTCGCGCAAGATTGGAAACTGTCGAACTTCAATTCACGAATACAGACAGCACTCAGAACAGCTCAGCCTTGGTTGGAGCGATGACGTATTAAATTAAACGTCGACAAGTTCGAAGCAGTTCTGTTTACACGTAGACCGAAACTAATGCGCAAACATCAACACAGTAGACTATTAATACTACATATACGCCCATTACGTTTCCGAGAGAAAGTCAGATACCTAGGTGTCTGTTTGGACCGGAAACTTACATGGGGGGACCACATCGAATACGTTGCCAACAGAGCGCACTCGAGGCTCAAACAGCTCTACCCAATGCTCAACAGGGAAAGCACACTGAATAGGATGGTGTCGAGGTCCTTATACATGACACTGATTAGACCTCTGATGACGTACGCAGCTCCCGTCTGGGGATACGCAGCTCCTACATGACTGCACCGACTGCAGATTATACAGAACAAACTGCTAGGAATCATAAGCAACGCTCCACGCTACACACGCACAGTGGATCTTCACCAAGAATACCGCCTCGAAACCCTCAAGGAAGTATTCAAAAAACACGTCACACGACTATACAAAAACACGAGACACTCGAACAATCCTTTCATCCTAACTCTGGGAAACTACGATCACAACCATAGGTGGAAGTACAAGCGGCCAAAGACACTACTAGCTAGGGCATAGCCTGTAGCCACTAACATACACTAACAAGCGACAAACGTCGGCAAGCCCCTGCATATCAGGAACACTGACTGCCAATTACCAGCTGCTATTAGAACCGACCAACAGGCCACAGCAGGGACACCGACGAGCTCGCCCACTGACGCACAAACAATTCGCCAACATCACCGTACACTGTGCATCCGATATATGACTTATCGGACACAAAAACGATAATAAACCTAACTGTTGCAGGTTGCTGACGCTGAAAGAGAGCTCTACACCGGCACCCAGCGGCAGCCTCCGAGCAACACCACCGCACAACGTCAAAGGTATCGACATACATGATACCCACTACTCACAAAGCCTACCCATGCACGACCTATCGCAGGCAGCTAGACATCCGCTACTGCTCTTACCACCCAACCTAACTATCGCTGACTGCTACGGTCGCAGGTTCGAATCCTGCCTCGGGCATGGGTGTGTGTGATGTCCTTAGGTTAGTTAGGTTTAAGTAGTTCTAAGTTCTAGGGGACTTATGACCTAAGATGTTGAGTCCCATAGTGCTCAGAGCCATTTGAACCATAACTATCGCTAGAGGTTTTTTTCCCTTGGCTCTTGCCATGGCACTTTTTTTTCCTCTGCCCTTCAAACTGCTACCCTTAGTTCGACTTCGACGCAATCTATCTCCAGATCAGCGCATATTAATGGTTAAACTTAACCAGACGTACACAAAGATCGCAGTACCGACATCCTCCGACACCTCGCTTTAGTGAAAACTAACCATTATGCAGAGATGGCAGTAGTCCTTTTGATTTGGCCATCATGCCGGTGTCGGTGTGGAGGGGCTCCACCCCTAATACAGGGTGATTCAAAAAGAATACCACAACTTTAGGAATTTAAAACTCTGCAACGACAAAAGGCAGAGCTAAGCATTATCTGTCGGCGAATTAAGGGAGCTATAAAGTTTCATTTAGTTGTACATTTGTTCGCTTGAGGCGCTGTTGACTAGGCGTCAGCGTCAGTTGATGCTAAGATGGCGACCGCTCAACAGAAAGCTTTTTGTGTTATTGAGTACGGCAGAAGTGAATCGACGACAGTTGTTCAGCGTGCATTTCGAACGAAGTATGGTGTTAAACCTCCTGATAGTTGGTGTATTAAACGTTGGTGTAAACAGTTTACAGAGAATGGGTGTTTGTGCAAAGGGAAAAGTTCTGGACGGCCGAGAACGAGTGATGAAAATGTAGCACGCATCCAGCAAGCATTTGTTCGCAGCCCAGGAAAATCGACTCGCAGAGCTAGCAGAGAGCTGCAAATTCCACAATCAACTGTATGGAGAGTCCTACGAAAAAGGTTAGTTATGAAACCTTATCGTCTGAAATTGGTTCAAGCACTGTCTGCAGCTGATAAGATTAAAAGAATCGATTTCTGTGATTTTATCCTTGCTCAAATGGAAACAGATGAATCTTTCGTTTCAAAGATTGTGTTTAGTGATGAAGCAACTTTCCACACTAACGGGAAAGTCAACCGTCACAATGTCTGTATATGGGGCACTGAGAATCCACGGGAAACAACTCAGTATGAACGTGACTCGCCTAAGGTGAACGTTTTCTGTGCCATTTCAGCCAATAAAGTTTTTGGTCCCTTTTTCTTCGAAGGTGCTACTGTAACTGGACTACAGTATCTAGAGATGTTAGAGAATTGGCTGTTCCCTCAGCTCGAACAAGAAGCACAACAATTCATATTTCAGCAGGATGGAGCGCCACCACATTGGCACTTATCTGTCCGTAACTACCTGAACGTCAACTACCCGAGGCGATGGATCGGCCGCCAGGCAGCCCGTGACAGAGCACTTCATCACTGGCCTCCAAGAAGCCCTGATCTTACCCCCTGCGATTTTTTCTTATGGGGGTATGTTAAGGATATGGTGTTTTGGCCACCTCTCCCAGCCACCATTGATGATTTGAAACGAGAAATAACAGCAGCTATCCAAACTGTTACGCCTGATATGCTACAGAGAGTGTGGAACGAGTTGGAGTATCGGGTTGATATTGCTCGTGTGTCTGGAGGGGGCCATATTGAACATCTCTGAACTTGTTTTTGAGTGAAAAAACACCTTTTTAAATACTCTTTGTAATGATGTATAACAGAAGGTTATATTATGTTTCTTTCATTAAATACACATTTTTAAAGTTGTGGTATTCTTTTTGAATCGCCCTGTATAATGAAAAAGGTTGGTGGATGGTAGTGATCCACCTCCTTATGGTAGGGACGAGAAATTCTCTGAGATTAGCCCAGAGAGGCTAAGTGACCATAGGTTGCAGCAACATCTACGTAAGGGTTCAAATGGTTCAAACGGCTCTGAGCACTATGCGACTTAACTTATGAGGTCATCAGTCGCCTAGAACTTAGAACTAATTAAACATAATGTAGTGGACTGTTAAGGCAGCCAGTCCACAGTGAAGTAGCCGAAAGGGCACGCGTCAACTCACGCCGTCTGGCGTTAAGTCTGGAACAGGTTTCGTAATGAATGTGATAAAGAAAAGAACGTAGCTACTAGAACACTTAACTTTTATATTGTCCTTTGGTATACAGCATTCTGGATGATACAAGTGAGACTCTATCTTGAGGTACATGCAACGTTACAAATGGTTAATGGCGCCTTGCTAGGTCGTAGCCATTAACTTAGCTGAAGGCTATTCTAACTGTCTCTCGGCAAATGAGAGAAAGGCTTCGTCAGTGTAGTCGCTGGCAACGTCGTCGTACAACTGGGGCGAGTGCTAGTCAGTCTCTCGAGACCTGCCTTGTGGTGGCGCTCGGTCTGCGATCACTGCCAGTGGCGACACGCGGGTCCGACATGTACTAATGGACCGCGGCCGATTTAAGCTACCACCTAGCAAGTGTGGTGTCTAGCGGTGACACCACACATAACTAACCTAAGAACATCACACACATCCATACCCGAGGCAGGATTCGAACCTGCGACCGTAGCGGTCGCTCGGTTCCAGCCTGTAGCGCCTAGAACCGCACGGCCACTCCGACCGTCTCTACGTAAGACTGTAGCATGTAACGTAATAATGACGCTGCCTTGTAATAGTAGATAAGCTGTTAGAAACTTATTTTATTTGTACCGTTAAATGTAAAAAGAAATTCTTCGACGGCTCACCTGAAGGTGACTGGCAGAAGCCCAGTCAAAATATCGTTGAGTGTAGCAATCGACAACCGGCTGCAAGCCCTAAACTACGCTGAATAATTAGTTCGACAGGAAAAGCTTAAAATTCACGGTCAAGATCACCTAGGTAAGCGTCATGAGCAGTTTCGGCCAAATTGAGCCATCTTCAGATTTATTAAAGACGCACAACAACTAACGCTGATGATAGCAACGTCCTGTAATTACATCACGATCATCTGAACATGGCCTAATGTGACCGAAACTGGTCGCAAGAAGCACAACACGATCTAGACTGTTGTGACCGTAATAAGATCTTTCGTTAGTTGAATTTGTTTGAAATAACATCACCATGAACCAAAGGTGACATAAATTATACCCTGGCGTAGGTTTCAAGATGTTTCATTCGCTTCCTCTGTCGTGCAGGAATCGTGTTACAACAGTCTTTCAGCTTCAATCTTTTGTAATGACTGCGGTATCGATGGGACGTGAAATCCCACAAGGAAAATTCATTGCAGGTCCCGCTACAAAACGGGCGAGCAACAGGTGCGTTTTCTCTGTCGAATAAAAGAGTCACACACGCGGTAAGACGCAGAAAATTTAGAGCGTGAGCACAAGAGACGAGCAGGTAGGCCGCCCGCAGTCTGAATAGCGCCGGCCCTGCCCGGGAGGCAGTAGCTTCCGTTACACTTATCCCGCGGCCGCTACACGAACGCCGGGCTCAGCTGCTGCGATACGCGCCGAAGCCCCAAGATCTGCGACGGGTAATCCCCCGCGTACGTGATCGATGGCGACAAGTGGCCACAATCGGCGGCCGGACCGCGACGAATCGATCGCGAGCGGTGGGCTGGCGCGCAGATCGCGGGCGACGCGGGTCTTAATCTCATATCCGGCGGCGGTGGGGGATCCCCGCTTACGGCAGGTCCGACTTGAGACGTCCGGGTCCGTGTTGTGATAGCAGCGCGCTTTGAGCGATCGGACACGCGGCCCCGGTCTGGGCCGCCCCACCTGCCGGCCATTGCGCATTCATACGCGCCCCATTGTGGCCGCTGATCCCGGGATCTGCGCTGCTGGGAACAGTGCCGGCATTCATCCGAGACAAGCGGCCGCCGGGCGTGTCTTCTCCCGTGAGCTCTGGGAACGCGGACTAGCGCGATCGAGTGGACTGCAGGTCAGTGTTGCGTGTCTGCTGCAGTCCACATTGGGAGCATTACCAGTGGTCTGATCCATTGCTGCCCGGAGTACGGCTGGAGGTGTAGTGTAACGACGTAAGTTTTGCATAAATGATTTTCTTTTGGCATATGACCATGTGCAGACTCCGACACCTACGTCAGTTACAAAACACTTCAAAATTATTTAAATTCTTTTTAAAGTTGTCTCTGAATGGTTCTTGAACGAAACTGTAATTAAAACATCATCATTTGAGTCGTATGCGCAGAATTACGTCACTCAGTCCAATTGGTTTGCGCAAACTTTTTCAATTTAGATGTCGTTTGTTTCTTCTCAGAAATTATATTAATGCAAGTTATCTGCTTTAATAAATATTAGAACCACATTGAATAAACTTTCAGGACTCAAACTCGCAATGAACGTTGTCAAAAATTAATAATGTTGTCAACTAAATCAGTAATACTTCTTCCTTAATATAATTCTTCATAAATAAATTCTCGGAACACTTATTTATACTTTTGTAGTATACACTAGTTTACTATCTTCATATATACTACATATAGACGTGAATATGAGCCTTGACAAGATAGGACTGAGCATTTACAACATGATTAAACTTTCTATGACGTCATTGTTGTAGAAACATTACAAATTCTTATTTTTTCAGTTTTTAGAAGCACGACGCAACAACTCGGTTTCAGGATCTTCTGTTGCTCTTTGGCTGTCGACCCGCGACGCATAGTGGCCAACAATTTTCTCTCTGGTCCCGGCAGTGAAGATGCTGTCTCCGTTCGTTGCGCCGCCCACTCCGTACATGAAACATAAAAAATAAATACAAAAATTTAGATAATTCACAAACATTACAAATATTACAAAATACATAAACAAAACACTAAATTAAACTTATATTCACCTGCAAACTGGGCTGACACTGGTGGATGGGTGACGCTTCAATTTCGCGTCCCACTACAGAGGGTACACGATTTGCCAGAATAAATAACAGTGGTGGAAAATCTACGAGGCGTTTTTTTTTAAAGTAAGTACCGTTTTGAAATCTAAAAAATACCTGCTAAGATATCTCAATAATTTTATTTTAACATGAAAGCCATACCTTAAGCTACTTTTCTACATAATATCCGCCAATATTGAGGCATTTGTCGTAACGTTGTAGCAGTTTTTGAATACCCTCCTTATAGAAGTCTGCCGCCTAACTTGTTAACCACTGCATCACCACTGTCTTGACTTCGTCATCGTCTTGAAGACGCAGGCCGCCCAAGTGTTTCTTCACTACGAGAAACATTAGGAAACTCATCCCGCAAGGAGGAAATCGTAAAGCGTCTGTTTTCTCTCACCTTATTGTCCACTTCCTGCACCAAACTTTCATTAACGACCCAAGCACGCCCACTCCGTTGTTCATCATGCACATTTGTGCGGCTATCCGGCTATCCGGAAGGCGTTCGATACAGTTCCGCACTGTCGCCTGATAAACAAAGTAAGAGCCTACGGAATATCAGACCAGCTGTGTGGCTGAATTGAAGAGTTTTTAGCAAACAGAACACAGCATGTTGTTATCAATGGAGAGACGTCTACAGACGTTAAAGTAACCTCTGGCGTGCCACAGGGGAGTGTTATGGGACCATTGCTTTTCACAATATATATAAATGACCTAGTAGATAGTGTCGGAAGTTCCATGCGGCTTTTCGCGGATGATGCCGTAGTATACAGAGAAGTTACAGCATTAGAAAATTGTAGCGAAATGCAGGAAGATCTGCAGCGGATAGACACTTGGTGCAGGGAGTGGCAACTGTCCCTTAACATAGACAAATGTAATGTATTGCGAATACATAGAAAGAAAGATCCTTTATTGTATGATTATATGATAGCGGAACAAACACTGGTAGCAGTTACTTCTGTAAAATATCTGGGAGTATGCGTGCGGAACGATTTGAAGTGGAATGATCATATAAAATTAATTGTTGGTAAGGCGGGTACCACGTTGAGATTCATTAGGAGAGTGCTTAGAAAATGTAGTCCATCAACAAAGGAGGTGGCTTACAAAACACTCGTTCGACCTATACTTGAGTATTGCTCATCAGTGTGGGATCCGTACCAGATCGGGTTGACGGAGGAGATAGAGAAGATCCAAAGAAGAGCGGCGCGTTTCGTCACAGGGTTATTGGGTAACCGTGATAGCGTTACGGAGATGTTTAATAAACTCAAGTGGCAGACTCTGCAAGAGAGGCGCTCTGCATCGCGGTGTAGCTTGCTCGCCAGGTTTCGAGAGGGTGCGTTTCTGGATGAGGTATCGAATATATTGCTTCCCCCTACTTATACCTCCCGAGGAGATCACGAATGTAAAATTAGAGAGATTAGAGCGCGCACGGAGGCTTTGAGACAGTCGTTCTTCCCGCGAACCATACGCGACTGGAACAGGAAAGGGAGGTAATGACAGTGGCACGTAAAGTGCCCTCCGCCACACACCGTTGGGTGGCTTGCGGAGTATAAATGTAGATGTAGAAATGCACTCACCCGCTTTCTTACCATTCCATCACTCATAATGTTTTCTCCGTAAACGGCACAGATGTCACGATGAATATCGATCGTGCCGGCCGAAGTGGCCGTGTGGTTAAAGGCGCTGCAGTCTGGAACCGCAAGACCGCTACGGTCGCAGGTTCGAATCCTGCCTCGGGCATGGATGTTTGTGATGTCCTTAGGTTAGTTAGGTTTAACTAGTTCTAAGTTCTAGAGGACTAATAACCTCAGCAGTTGAGTCCTATAGTGCTCAGAGACATTTGAACCATTTTTTGAATATCGATCGCTTTTAGGCCTGTAGCACTAAGAAATCTTATAACAGCCCGTACTTCACAGTCGGCGGGACTCACGATTATCGGAAGCATCTTAAACACTCAGTACACAACGTAAACAAGGAAGAATCAGACTGTAATGGTGTCAATGCGTAGATTAAGGTACAGGCTTTCATGTAAAAATAAAACTATTGAAATATCATAGCACGTCTTTTTTTTAATTCCAAAACGGTACTTACTTAAAAAACACGCCTCGTATATTTGTATCTACACTGAAGCGCCAAAGAAACTAGAGTAGGCATGCATATTGAAATACAGAGATACGTAAACGGGCAGAATAGGGCGCTGCGGTCGACATTGCCTATATAAGACAACAAATGTCTGCGGAAGATGTTAGATCGGTTACTGCTGGTACAATGGCAGGTTATCAAGGTGACTTTGAACGGGGCGCTATAGTCGGCACACGAGCGTGAGACATAGCATGAAGTGCGGATTTTCCCGTAAGATCACTTCAGGTACGTACCGTGAATATCAGGTTTCCGGTAAAACATGAACTCTTCGATGTCACTTCGACTGGAAAAAGATCCTGCAAGAACGGGACCGACGGCGACTGAGGAGAATCGTCCAGCGTAACAGAGGTGCAACCTTTCTGCAAATTGCTGCAGATTTCAGTGCTGGGCCATCATCAAATGTCAGCGTGCGAGCCATTCAACGAAACATCATCGATATGGGCTTTGGAGCCAAAGATCCACTCGTATACCCTTGATGACTGCAAAACACAAAGCTTTACGCTTCGCCTGGGCCCGTCGACACCGGCATTGGGCCGTTGATGACTGGAAACTTGTTGTCAGGTCGGATGAGTCTCATTTCAGATTGTATCGTGCGGATGGACGTGTACGGGTACGGAAACAACATCTTGAATCAATGGACCCTGAATGTCATCAGGGGACTGTTCAATCTGGTGGATGCTCTGCAGTGGTGTGGAGTGTGTGCAGGTGGAGTGATATGGGGCCCCTCATACGTCTAGATACGACTGCAACAGGTGACACTATGTAAGCGTCCTACCTGATCACCTGCATCCATTCATGTCCATTGTGCATTCTAGCACGTTCAGAATTGCTACATAGTGGCTGCAGGAACACTCTTCTGAGTTTAAACACTTCCGCCAGACTGCCCAGACATAAACATTATTAAGCATATCTGGGATGCCTCTCAACGTGCTGTTCAGAAGAGATCTTCACCCTCTTTCACTCTTACGGATTTATGGACAGCCCTGCAGAATTCATAGTGTCAATTCCCTCCAGCTAGGGTTGCCATAAATCAAGGACGAAAATCAAGGACAAAATTCGGTGATTATAAAGATGTGGTTGAAACACGGACGGATATGTTGTTCAAGTAACCATTGGTTTGCATTTCAGTTGCAAATAGCCTCATGTTCGTTTATTCCACGCTTAATACTTGGAAACGCATGAATATATTCTTCTCGAAAATGTACTTTTCGTTTCGACATTTTAAATTTCAAATTCTGTGCAGTAACAACACCAGAAGTACACTTCTCACAGCTGAATGTTAATTTTATGTTATGTTATGTTAACCGGGGACCTAGAAACGACGGAGAGGCTCCGTCCCCGCCACAGCCGCAGTGGTCCGCATCCCCACGACGACTATCGCAGTCCACTTCACCCCTCCGCCGCCCCACACCGAAGCCAGGGTTATTGTGCGGTTCGGCCCCTGGTGGTCCCCCAAAGGAACGTCTCACACAAGACGAGTGTAACCCCTATGTTTGCGTGGTAGAGTAATGGTGGTGTACGCGTACGTGGAGAACTTGTTTGCACAGCAATCGCCGACACAGTGTAACTGATGCGGAATAAGGGGAACCAACCCGCATTCGCCGAGGCAGATGGAAAACCGCCTAAAAACCATCGACAGACTGGCCGGTTCACCGGACCTCGCCACAAATCCGCCGGGCGCTCCTTCCCGCCCGGAACGCCGTGCGTTAGACCGCACGGCCAACCGGGCGGGCTGATGTTAACTTTACACTACCAAAGAGTATCAGACACCGACAGCAGAGACGTTGTAAACCAAGAGGCAAAACGTAAACAATCGCAAAGAATCGATTAATGCACTGCTTCCACAGTCTGTTCTGAAAATAGCAGAGCGATTCTGAAGTGACACGGAATATCAGCACAGGTTCCAACGGCTATCGTTAAGTTTGCAGGAGTTATGAAACACTTGATCGGTGGCCAGTGGCAAAACTTGCGTAAATTTTTTTTTTCTTACTAGCCACTTTTTTCGCGGACATTTTCCTCTTCGTCCAGGACACCCGTCTTCGAGCATAAAATCGCGGAATGTCCGCGAAATCCGCGACGTATGGCTAACCTACCTCCAGCACTACTTCGAACATTAGTCGAGTCCACGCCACGTAGTGCCACGGCACTTCTTGGTGCTGACGGGAGCCGTACTCAATATTAGGCACGTGTACAAGTTTCTTTGGCTCTTCAGTGTATATCTACATATACGTAAGGGTGAACATGAATAAAACCGATAGACTGCAGAAATGGATTCCTTATTGGAAATGGAGGAAAGGAGGTCCTTTCAACAAGTGTCCTGAAATGCATTGTTGCCACGGTAGATGGCGCTGACGGATTAACATTCGTCTGACCACGTGGCGTAGATTCCTTGTTGTGTGTTGTGGGCCGTGTGATTGACGCAGTGTACTGTAAGTAGCAGAATGGTCCGGTATTCATGTCGGGAACAAGTCAAGACGGTGTATATGTACGGTTAAGCAGATGGAAACGGCAGAGACGCGCCACGGCTATACCAAAAGAAGTATCCTCACAGACGCCAACCACATCACGCTACATTTCAAGCCCTTTTTGGCCATTTGTGTATTCATGGGTCCTTTCAGGCAGACGAACGTGCTAGGAGCGGCGGACTGTGCGTACAAAAGATATGGAGCACAGGGCTCTACAGATACTGAGACGAATCCTAGTACAGGGTGTTTCAAAAATGACCGGTATATTTGAAACGGCAATAAAAACTAAACGAGCAGCGATAGAAATACACCGTTTGTTGTAATATGCTTGGGACAACAGTACATTTTCAGGCGGAAAAACTTTCGAAATTACAGTAGTTACAATTTTCAACAACAGATGGCGCTGCAAGTGATGTGAAAGATATAGCAGACAACGCAGTCTGTGGGTGCGCCGTTCTGTACGTCGTCTTTCTGCTGTAAGCGTGTGCTGTTCACAACGTGCAAGTGTGCTGTAGACAACATGGTTTATTCCTTAGAACAGAGGATTTTTCTGGTGTTGGAATTCCACCGCCTAGAACACAGTGTTGTTGCAACAAGACGAAGTTTTCAACGGAGGTTTAATGTAACCAAAGGACCGAAAAGCGATACAATAAAGGATCTGTTTGAAAAATTTCAACGGACTGGGAATGTGACGGATGAACGTGCTGGAAAGGTAGGGCGACCGTGTACGGCAACCACAGAGGGCAACGCGCAGCTAGTGCAGCAGGTGATCCAACAGCTGCCTCGGGTTTCCGTTCGCCGTGTTGCAGCTGCGGTCCAAATGACGCCAACGTCCACGTATCGTCTCATGCGCCAGAGTTTACACCTCTATCCATACAAAATTCAAACGCGGCAACCCCTCAGCGCCGCTACCATTGCTGCACGAGACACATTCGCTAACGATATAGTGCACAGGATTGATGACGGCGATATGCATGTGGGCAGAATTTGGTTTACTGACGAAGCTTATTTTTACCTGGACGGCTTCGTCAATAAACAGAACTGGCGCACATGGGGAACCGAAAAGCCCCATGTTGCAGTCCCATCGTCCCTGCATCCTCAAAAAGTACTGGTCTGGGCCGCCATTTCTTCCAAAGGAATCATTGGCCCATTTTTCAGATCCGAAACGATTACTGCGTCTCGCTATCTGGACATTCTTCGTGAATTTGTGGCGGTACAAACTGCCTTAGACGACACTGCGAACACCTCGTGGTTTATGCAAGATGGTGCCCGGCCACATCGCACGGCCGACGTCTTTAATTTCCTGAATGAATATTTCGATGATCGTGTGATTGCTTTGGGCTATCCGAAACATACAGGAGGCGGCGTGGATTGGCCTCCCTATTCGCCAGACATGAACCCCTGTGACTTCTTTCTGTGGGGACACGTGAAAGACCAGGTGTACCGCCAGAATCCAGAAACAATTGAACAGCTGAAGCAGTACATCTCATCTGCATGTGAAGCCATTCCGCCAGACACGTTGTCCAAGGTTTCGGGTAATTTCATTCAGAGACTACGCCATATTATTGCTACGCATGGTGGATATGTGGAAAATATCGTACTATAGAGTTTCCCAGACCGCAGTGCCATCTGTTGTTGACAATTGTAACTACTGTAATTTCGAAAGTTTGTCTGCCTCAAAATGTACTGTTGTCCCAAGCATATTGCAACAAACGGTGTATTTCTATCGCTGCTCGTTTAGTTTGTATTGCCGTTTCAAATATACCGGTCATTTTTGAAACACCCTGTACAAAAAAATGGTTCAAATGGCTCTGAGCACTATGGGACTCAACTGCTGAGGTCATTAGTCCCCTAGAACTTAGAACTAGTTAAACCTAACTAACCTAAGGACATCACAAACATCCATGCCCGAGGCAGGATTCGAACCTGCGACCGTAGCGGTCTTGCGGTTCCAGACTGCAGCGCCTTTAACCGCACGGCCACTTCGGCCGGCAAAACACCCTGTACAAGCTCCAGGCAAGTGGCCTGCCAATATAGTGTAAACCAAAGTACGGTTACGAGTATCCTGCATGACAATTGCTTTTACCCTATCACCTGCAACGAGTGTAAGGACTAAAAGCAGCGGATTTTGTCGATGCTAACTGAACCAGACCATCACAATTAAGCGACTTCTGTCATCAATCTTCTTTACCGACGAAGAAACCCTAATCAGATCTGGTAGCATTAATCTCTGGGCTACAGACACGACACGTGGCCAGAGGAACTTACGTTCGTCAGCACCATCTACCGCGGCAACGATGCATTTTCAGACGCAAGTTCATAGGATTTTACTTCCTCCACTTCAAATCAGGAATCCGTCCCTCCAGTATGTCGGATTTATTATTGATCTCCCTGTATAAAAGGTTGTTTGTGTGTACGTACTGACACTTTCATCGATGAACACCCACTGTCAACCACTCAGATTGTGGTTGTGGTGGTAGATAGTCCTTGGCCTCTTGCCGTTAGTAAGGGAGTTTGGTCGCGGTGTGTGGCAGTGGGTGTGTGTGGTGGCGAAAAATACCCGAAATATGGAGCAATAAATATTCTCAGGAAAAGCTATATACTCCGTGACGTACGAACTTTACAGTACATACGAAATTACCTTTATTGTTTCATTTGTCCGACATAATACGATGCTTGCGCTGTTTCGTCATCTAGACTTTAATAAGGACGTGTAACATCAAATAGATCAGTTTTTAATCTCTTAAAGCGTTTTCGTCACTCACACTGTTCCGATGATCAACAGAGATACGAAGAAAAAGATCCATATAGACTCAAAAATAAAAATATTCATAACTAACATAACGAATAGTCGAACGGTACACTACGGTTATTTCGAGCAAATATTTCGCTTATTATTCTTTTCAGTTCAGCACGTTTTCGTTAATCTTTTTGCATTGTGCCCGTGGTGTTACCTGAGGTTACATATGCCTACGTAATTGAAACATGATACCATTATGGATGGAAGGGGATGAGGATTGTATAAGCGAGTATACTCAGTAACACGGTAAATTTCAAAAGTCGTAGAAAATGTACCTTTTTCTCTGAGAGATATGTGTTCTATGTAGCGTATTATTTTGAGTTATTTGCCAACCATAACCACCCACTTCCACCCATCACACTATGGATGAAACACGTTGAGCATTCTATCAATATCACATTGCATCGTGAATGAAAAATTAGAACTTATCACATACATGGTAAAGCTCGTATGTTATATATTATTTAGCTTCAGCATAGAGTATTTATTGCCTCACATTTTGGGATTTTTACCCACCGCATCCACCAACCACCAGACCGAACTATCTTACTAATAGGATAAATGCATTCGTCATATCCTTAATAATATATACGTCTCTATACATCTCATATCTGTAATGGTACCCACGTCTTTCTCCATACCATATGTTCTGACCCGGGCAACGCCGGGTTTTTCAGCAAGTAATATACAGGGTGACAATTATTGAACTATATGAAGAAAACGCGAATTAGTTACAAACTACGGCCTGCACACACATGGCTCGACATGTAAACATCACTACAGATATTCTGATTTAGGTTATGACGTGTTCGATATGCCTGCCATCATTGGCGATGATATGACGCAGACGAGTAGCGAAGTTCTGCATGACCATGACCCGCTGAAATGTCGGAACATCGATGCTGTCGATGGCCTCCTGAATGGCTGTTTTCAGCTCAGCGATGGTTCTGGCGTTATTTATGTACACCTTGTCGTTAATAAACCCCCCCAAAAAAGGAGTCGCATGTGTTCAGATCCGGAGAATATAGCTCCCAATCGAGGCCCCGGCCATTGGCCTCTGGGAACCCCAGAGCCAGAATGCAGTCCCCGAAGTGTTCTTCCAGCACATCAAACACCCTACTGCTTCGATGGGGTCGAGCTCCGTCTTGCATGAACCACATCTTGTCAAATCAGAGCCACTTTGGATAATGGGGATGAAATCAGCTTTCAAAACCTTCAAGTGCCGTTTAGTAGTCACTGTGCCATCAAGGAATATCGCACCGATTATTCCGTGACTGGATACTGCAAACCCCACGGTTACCCGTTGAGGTCGAAGAGACTTCTCGATCCCGAAATGCCGGATTCTCAGTCCCCACATGCGCCAAATTTTCTTATCGACAAACCCATCGAAATGAAAGTGGTTTTTGTCGCGAAACCGAACTATATTCACATCAAAGACCTGTTCGTCAATTCTGTGGACAATAGTGTTGGCGAAACACAACCACTGTTCCATGGCACTAGGGTTGTATTGTATTGTATGTACTGTATGTTAACCGGAGGTCTAGAAACGACGGAGAGGCTCCGTCCCCGCCGCAGCCGCAGTGGTCCACAACCCCACGACGACTACCGCAGTCCACTTCACCCGTCCGCCGCCCCACACCGAACCACTCTTTGAGGGTTATTGTTTGGTTCGGTCCCCAGTGGACCCC
Organism: Schistocerca nitens; assembly: GCF_023898315.1. Classification (NCBI taxonomy): domain Eukaryota; kingdom Metazoa; phylum Arthropoda; class Insecta; order Orthoptera; family Acrididae; genus Schistocerca; species Schistocerca nitens. The sequence goes on along the minus strand of NC_064614.1, from coordinate 926,469,442 downwards.
CCCTCCCCCCTCTCCAGGGAACTTCTCACACCAGACGATTGTAACTCCCATGCTTGTGTGCGTGGTAGAGTAATGGTGGTGTACGCATACATGGAGAACTTTTTTGCGCAGCAATCGCCGAAAGTGTAGCTGAGGAGGAATAATGGGAACCAGCCCGCTTTCGCCGAGACAGATGGAAAACCGCCTAAAAGCCTTCCACAGACTGGCCGGCTCACCGGCCCTCAACACCGCCGGGCGGATTCGTGCAGGGGACCAGGCGCTCCTTCCCAATCCGGAAAGCCGTCCGTTAGGCCGTACGGCTAACCGGCCGGGCGGCATTGGGATTAATAGCTGATGGGTTTAAATTTTGTATTGGAAGAGATGAGGGTCTTCAACAACAGTTTGTCACAGTGTCTCCCGGTTGACTCCCAACTGTTGTGCAGCTCGTCTGATCGATTTCTTGGGGCTGGTTTGAAACAAAGTGCGCATCTTCTCGATGATTTTAGGCCTATTCACCTTTTTGGACGACAGACATTGCCAATACCGTCATCACGAACACTACCCATTCTCTCAAACTTGGGAACAAAATTCTTTATTGTTAGCACACTTTGACCGGTTGTCTTCAGCTTGAAGTCGACAGCAAACTTCATTTGAACTGCAGTTGTGTGTTATTGCTCGTATAGTGGGTCTTCACAAGCGCTATACGCTCAGGCACGCTATACCGTGAAATTTTCGAGTGCGCAGGAGCATACTAATTCCCATCACAACTCGCGCACAACAGTGCAGTTTGAATGTCCTAGCGCAAACTGTTCAGAAGTTATGACGATTTTATTTCATCAAGTTCAGTAATCGTCATCCTGTATACACGGCCTCACAAAAAAAAGGGAAGACCCAGAAGGGAAGAACGTAACGAAATGAAACTTCTGGGGCTAACCTGATAATTGACTTTGTTTCGGTGATTAGACTATCGAATCAAATTCCCAAAGAACTTAGTGGTATGAGCCCACTTGTCAGTATGACGCCCCGCCCCCTGCTAGATGCATGCACTGATTCGTTTGGGAAGGGTGTCACAGAGATGTTCTATACTTTCCTGAGACAAACTGCCCCACAACTGTTGCAACTGCTCCTTGATATCCTGGATACTGGCACTACGGTGCTGTTGACGTCATACCTGGTTGACGTCATACCTGGCTCCTCGGCCGGCCGGAGTGGCCGAGCGGTTCTAGGCGCTAAACTCCGGAACCGCGTGACCGCTACGGTCGCAGGTTCGAATCCTGCCTCGGGCATGGATGTGTGTGATGTCCTTAGGTTAGTTAGGTTTAAGTGGTTTTAAGTTCTAGGGGACTGATGACCTCAGAAGTTAAATCCCATAGTGCTAGAGCCATTTGAACCATTAAGAACCTGGCTCCATTGGGGACAGATCTGAGGATTCTGGTGACCAAGGCCGTACCTCAGCACCACGCAGAAAGTTCTTAGGGACAAGTCTCATGTGAGAACGAGTGTTTTCCTCATGCAAAACGGCACCACGATACTCTTGCGTGAGAGGTAACACAGGAAGATGCAGGATGTCTGACGTACCGTGGTGCCATCGCAGTTCCCTCAATCTCTGCCAGTTGTGACCTGCAGTCATTTTCGACGGCTCCTTACACCATGACGCAATAGCGATGACGGTTGTCGCTGAAACAACCGTTTTTCGGTTATATCGTTTTATTTTCAATGTCAGTTTAACCTGCCTGTTCAACCGCTCAAAACAACAGCTTACCGAAATAAGAAATTTACAGTTTTTATTGCTATTATTTCCTGTAATAAATGCATGAATCGAACAGAGAATGAAAAATGTTGAAGCCACCAATTTCAACTCACATATAATAAAAATATTAAATTACATAAACAAATAAAAGAAAAATTAGCCTGTCCACCATTCGCTACTTTTCTTGGAAAGTGGTAAGTCCTTGAATGCTACAAAAAAATCACTAGTATTTGTTGCATTCTGCCTTGAAGTCGAATATGTGGGGTCTAGGAAGCCTGCCTTCTCGGATCGCTAGACAACATTCGTACATGTTCTCTTCGCACAGAGGCCGCTGCTGTCGCGTTGTCCTAGAGAGCGGTCGGTCAGCATGCACTTAGCTGACGTCTTATTCACAGTCCTCTCTGTTCCCTCGTTCCCGACTGGCGTGCCGTCACCTGACTTTACGCCGTAACAGTATTCCCCTATTTATCCTCATTTTTTGAAACTCTGCTCAAAAATCGGGCTGTAATCGAGGATCATACCCTATTTGGGCATTGCGAATAGTCAGTACTAAAGCGTAAAACTGAAGTTGAAGAACTCTATTTTTCGTGTCCGTTTTCAAGGGCTACAGGCACATAAAGACATATTATGTATACACAGGCAGCACATCAGATATCCTCTTTTTTGTTGTAAAGTATCAAGGAATGGTTAAATTTTAAGTTTTCTGTCCATGCGATGTCGGAAGAATGTCGTGAAGCCTAGCGACGGTGCCATTCCGTAATACAACTGATGTCTGATGTCGACAGAGAGGAACTACCATATAGACCACATGCGGCAAGTTTTACACACTACATGAATACGCATACTACCTAATACGCCACACAAAAATGGTTCAAATGGCTCTGAGCACTATGGGACTTAACATCTCAGGTCATCAGCCCCTAGAACTTGGAACTACTTAAGCCTAACTAACCTAAGAACATCACACACACCCATGCCCGAGGCAGGATTCAAACTTGCGACCGTAGCGGTCGCGCGGTTCCAGACTGAAGTGCGTAGAACCGCTCGCCCACACCGGCCGGCTACGCCACACAACATGATAAAAAGTACAGTATTGCCTCAGCAACGCTGTACCAGTTCTTACACCGTATGTCTGTTGCTCATTTGCGTCGGCATTATTATTAAAACAGCATTGATTTCTTTTCCCATTTTCTGTAATAACTCAGTATTCCAAAACACTAAAACTTTTTAGGAATAAAAAGCGCTCATTAAAAAAAAATTATTTGAGAAGCAAAAATCTTAGGACTGCAGCTGTGGCTTATTGATATTAAAATTTAAAGACACCTGTTATAACCGAGGACAAAGACATACCGAAAAATACTGGTTGTTCGGAACTAAAATACCGTTACCGGCTTTAGCCAGCCGGTTTTTCCCATCCCTATGAAGCAGTGAGTAACAATGGTGGGCCTCTCCAAAACAATGGGAAAACGACGCCTCTCCACAGTGTCGCCAGCACATTCGCCGATGAGAATTATATGGTGTGGTTCAGAAGCGCGATCCACTGCTGAACGCAATGCGACGCCATTCATCAATAGGCCATGCTCTCCGGTCAAGGCACCACTCCAAACACAGCCGTTTGTTTCGTGGTGTTAACGGCAGCATACGCGTGGGGCGGTAATCCCCTGGTCCAGCGGAGACTGGCCTCCCATCAGTTTGTGAGGGATGACGGAGGCCGTTGCAAGGAGCCCACTAACTGTCCTCTGACGACAGGCATAGGTGTTACGGCAACATACAAGTGAAACCCGCTTCAAAAAGTCGATTTTTTGTTGTTCGTCTTCAGTCGGTGATCCGAGCTTTTCCGGCAAAATGGTGGTTGAAAAATATGTGAATTGGATATTAGGAAGTTCTCTGAAAATAAACTGCCGGCCGAAGTGGCCGTGCGGTTCTAGGCGCTGCAGTCTGGAACCGCGAGACCGCTACGGTCGCAGGTTCGAATCCTGCCTCGGGCATGAATGTGTGTGATGTCCTTAGGTTGGTTAGGTTTAACTAGTTCTAAGTTCTAGGGGACTAATGACCTGAGAAGTTGAGTCCTATAGTGCTCAGAGCCATTTGAACCATTTTTTTGAAAATAAACTTAGAGGTCTCTCAGTGTGCGTTTCTGTTGGATTCACGTATCAATATTGCCATTAGACTCCTGTTCGAGAAACATGTACTATACAACTTTTGCAGTTCACAGGCCTGTTGGAAGATACGCTTTGCGATGTTCCTCTGTTTACCTTGTATATATTTGGTTTTCGAGCGTTATTTTCCTTATAAACTCTTCTGTAGTTTGAGTTGCTGCTCTCTTGTCAATCTCTAAACTTATTACGCCTGCAACTTGTTTTCAAGTGGGGCAGTTAGCAGGTGTGAAGGTCTAGAGTTGTTAGGAATATAATCTGGGTTTATTGTGAGACAATCAGTGTCGGTAGTTGTCTTCATGAGAGTGGCCGTAGCTGAAAAGTAGGTCCTTGAGGCAACTACAGACGTTGGAATAAGAAGGATAAACAAGAAAAGGTAGAGACAAAATGAGGAACATGTAAACCAAGAAGATTATACGACTGGAATGTATTAGGAACAGCAGAGGTCAGTCATACGTCGAACATATTTATGAATAGAGTTTCCCGAGAATTAAATTTTCTGACATCTTTATTTCATGAAAAAAAAAATAAATGCATACATAGATCAAAATAAAAATAAATAAATAGAGAAATGAGCTAGATGTCTGAATTTTGAGGGATTAATTGTTTATCAAGATTCTAAACAAGAAACATTCCTATTTCCTACAATTTTCGTCCCACTAACAGCTAAAGGTTTTTAGTTAAGCCATGTAACCTTTAAGTAAATTGTTAGTATTTTTTCCGATGATCATAGGCAAGTCACCTTAAGGGGTTACGATGTGCCTGCTGCACAGTACGGTGTTGTTCCCTTCCGGTGGTCTCATATGGTCGATCGGGATCTTGAGTACGAGTACGTTTGCCCTCATATTCTCATGCCGTCCAACATCGGGTTACTATCACATCCCAATGTACCATAAATTTGGATATTACACGATTCGTCCACGCGGCCAAACGGATACCCCCAATGAGATTATTTTTAAACTCTGTCAGGCCCTGATAATCTTGCCTCGCCCGGGTACACGGCATCTTCCGTCCTTCACACACGCAATATCTGACGCTGTTAGGGACCCTAACAGGACTGCTAACAGTTCCACACGCGAACAACGCTAGTGCACTCTGGTGGCCGTTCCAACTCTCACAAGGAATTGCTACTCTGATCATTTACACCCCCCCTCCTGAATGTGTGTACGTGTACGTAATTACATTGACATCCGACCATGCCTTCTGGGTGCTGTACTCCTTCTGTCAAGCAGCGTAATTCTGCGTCACGACATTTTAAGTCATCCAGTAGTGGTTTCGATGGTCAGCTATCACCATCAAGCGAAAGGCGTCTTGTACATGGCTCTCATTAGAGTTAAGCATAGGCAATTTCGTGCAGCAGCAAGAGAGGACCACGAGAGTTTAAATTGTGACTTACATTGTGAATAATTACATGAATTAGCCACAGAAATTACAGATGTAACGTTCCATATGTTTTACAGATATTAACGGTACCTTTACTGCACGAAAAAGAGCACAGCTGCTGCATTCTGATGCTGAAGTTCGCACATACTTCTCATTGTACAAATCATTGTTATGTAGTAAGGAAATTACACTTTTACGCCAAAGTGTTTACATAACGTAATGATAGCAAAGAGAAGACATGTATGTGCATTTATTGCGTTATTGTGAATTGTGTAGTCGCTGAAATAAAACTTCGTGATTGATAAAAATCACGTTTTTTCATTCTAATTAACGGTTGCAGTCCTCACAACATAGTCCATAATGGATATAATTAATATTTTTACTCCATGCCAGGTAACAAAATAATCAGGAATTATTGGAAAGTGGTCCTAAAACTTTTCATAACTATCGCTAGCATTAATTTCAAGTAAGCACAGAATGTACAAGAGCTGTTGTCCATACTAACCCCAAAGCTAGTGAGGCAATAAACGTAGCATCTGCCCCTGACTGCCAGCAATGACAGTCTATAAGCGGTAGTTCTTGTTGTTAACAACATGTGCATCATTTTAGACGCTTGTGAGGCTGCATAAGTGATGTAATGCTGGTGGATTAATTTTTCGCCTACTACATCCCTATACACGGTGAGTCACTAACTATTGCCGCCTAGAATAACTCCGAGTTTGAGGATGGTGTAGAATATCTGAAGGTGATCTATGTGAGGGAGGAGAGGCGGGAATGTGATGAATTGGTAAAGAATCCTTGTGGAGGAAGGTAAGTGGATGCGTAAAGCGATGTGGAAAGCGTTGCATTAGAGGTACTGGAGGGACTTATAGACAATATTGGTTTGTCAGATAGAAAGTGAGGTTTCCATGTTAGTTGCCAGTTGAAGGATAGTCAGAGGTGTTTTTGCGTGTTAGTGAGCTGGTTAGGAAGGTCGTAAATGGTGAGGTAGAAATTATGGAGAAGGAAGGTGCCAGTGGTACAGCCTGTAACTATTGCTGGGTTTTGGATGAGTTAACCTTAAGAAGCTATTGGTTACACCAGGAAGTAAACTGATAGAGGTGGAGTGGGAGGGATCTTCGGGACTTCTAGAGTATAGTAAAGAGGGTGAGGAAAGCGGAGCCATCAGCATACTGAAGGAGGTGGACGAGAGGAGGTTGTTTGGGCATGTGAGCAGTGTATAATACACTCCTGGAAATTGAAATAAGAACACCGTGAATTCATTGTCCCAGGAAGGGGAAACTTTATTGACACATTCCTGGGGTCAGATACATCACATGATCACACTGACAGAACCACAGGCACATAGACACAGGCAACAGAGCATGCACAATGTCGGCACTAGTACAGTGTATATCCACCTTTCGCAGCAATGCAGGCTGCTATTCTCCCATGGAGACGATCGTAGAGATGCTGGATGTAGTCCTGTGGAACGGCTTGCCATGCCATTTCCACCTGGCGCCTCAGTTGGACCAGCGTTCGTGCTGGACGTGCAGACCGCGTGAGACGACGCTTCATCCAGTCCCAAACATGCTCAGTGGGGAACAGATCCGGAGATCTTGCTGGCCAGGGTAGTTGACTTACACCTTCTAGAGCACGTTGGGTGGCACGGGATACATGCGGACGTGCATTGTCCTGTTGGAACAGCAAGTCCCCTTGCCGGTCTAGGAATGGTAGAACGATGGGTTCGATGACGGTTTGGATGTACCGTGCACTATTCAGTGTCCCCTCGACGATCACCAGTGGTGTACGGCCAATGTAGGAGATCGCTCCCCACACCATGATGCCGGGTGTTGGCCTTGTGTGCCTCGGTCGTATGCAGTCCTGATTGTGGCGCTCACCTGCACGGCGCCAAACACGCATACGACCATCATTGGCACCAAGGCAGAAGCGACTCTCATCGCTGAAGACGACACGTCTCCATTCGTCCCTCCATTCACGCCTGTCGCGACACCACTAGAGGCGGACTGCACGATGTTGGGGCGTGAGCGGAAGACGGCCTAACGGTGTGCGGGACCGTAGCCCAGCTTCATGGTTGCGAATGGTCCTCGCCGATACCCCAGGAGCAACAGTGTCCCTAATTTGCTGGGAAGTGGCGGTGCGGTCCCCTACGGCACTGCGTAGGATCCTACGGTCTTGGCGTGCATCCGTGCGTCGCTGCGGTCCGGTCCCAGGTCGACGGGCACGTGCACCTTCCGCCGACCACTGGCGACAACATCGATGTACTGTGGAGACCTCACGCCCCACGTGTTGAGCAATTCGGCGGTACGTCCACCCGGCCTCCCGCATGCCCACTATACGCCCTCGCTCAAAGTCCGTCAACTGCACATACGGTTCACGTCCACGCTGTCGCGGCATGCTACCAGTGTTAAAGACTGCGATGGAGCTCCGTATGCCACGGCAAACTGGCTGACACTGACGGCGGCGGTGCACAAATGCTGCGCAGCTAGCGCCATTCGACGGCCAACACCGCGGTTCCTGGTGTGTCCGCTGTGCCGTGCGTGTGATCATTGCTTGTACAGCCCTCTCGCAGTGTCCGGAGCAAGTATGGTGGGTCTGACACACCGGTGTCAATGTGTTCTTTTTTCCATTTCCAGGAGTGTAGATAAAGGAGAGGGGAGAGAACAGAACGCTGGGGCATTTCTGCAGTGGAGTGGAAGGTAGGGGAAATGATGTTGTTAATAATGACGTGGGATGGACTGGTGGAGAGAAAGAATTCAATAAGGTGGACATAATTGATTGTTAGAACATAAGTCTGGAGTGCGAAAAGAAGACCGGAGTGCCATACATGGTCATATGCTTTCTTTAGGTCAAGGGAGACAAAAATAGTACATTTACGGTTTGAGCTCTTGATATGGGAGATGGGTGTGGTTCAGTAATTGAACACCACCGGAGAAGGAGAGACAGAAGCCACACTGCGTAACAGGAAGCAGATGGTGTTGGTGCAAATGGCGGTGGATATATCGGGAGAGGACAGATTCAACGACATTGCAGAACACTGAGGTGAGGTATATTATGGAGTGGTATGAGGAGGTATCAATTGGGGGTTTGTTCTTTTTTTTTAGGAAATGTAAGAGTTCGGAAATTTTCCACAGGGTGGCATCGGCGATAAGAAAATAGAGAGGGCATTCTTTGAGGTGTGTGCAGGTAACTTAGTCATGACCAGGGGATGTGTTGAGTTTCCAGTGAAGTACTTTTTTATATCCTGTGCTGTGATTGGGGTGTTTAATTCCGTATCTGGTATGTTGTTCAAGTACTGGAAGCTTGTGGCCAGGATTGAGAGAGTGGTATCTGTACATGGACAGTAGGAAATTGGGAGTTATAGAAATGGGGAACATCAGGGATAGAGAAGACATCAGAAAGGTTGGATGGAACGTGATTGGCTTTGCTAATTTGTGAAGGATTGAGTAGTGAGGGTTGGCATGGGTGCAAGTAAGTTAGTCAAATGCTTTCCAGTACTTGAAGGAATTAACAGAGACTGTAGCATTGAGACTGATGAATGTCTGTCGCCAGCAGCGGCGTTTCTTGGCACTGAGTAAATTCCTAATGTGCCACTGTATCTGCTGGTAGTGTGTGAGCATGTCCCAGTCTCAAGTCCATAGGAAGGAGAGATATGAACGAGAGGATTCACAGAGAGGGAAGGAGTAATGCCTGTGGTGAGAGACAGGGGTGAAGAGTATATATGGCTTTAGTGGGGTTATGGGTGGAGACAGCATCTGACATGGTATGCTGCAGGTAGGCTGTGGTATAGGTGAGATCATTGGGTTGCTGGAAGTTTAGGGTCGGCTTCCCATCTGGGTACCTGTGGATTCTCAGTAGGTGTCCCAGTTGGCACAGGAACAGCTATGGACAAGTTTGGGATGGGGATTTGGATGAGAAGCATGGGGGTGTGGTGGGGTGGGATATGGTGAGGTGGATGAGTATGTGGTCACTACCTAATGGGTTGAGGACATTTGTAGTGAGATGTCCGAATAGGTTGCGAGATGCTAGGATGACATCTCGGGTGGTGTTGCTTTCAGGATGGGCTTGCTGTGGGATTGGGACAACATCACCTTCGAGGGACTCCATAAACTGATGCAACTGCCAGAGTTTTATGGGGTATCGATGATGGATGTTGAGGCTGGCGGCAATAATATAGGTCAAAAAAGTATCCACAATATGTGTGAGGAAATCATAGGAAATGAGATTATTAGGTCAGATGTAGATCGTAGCACAGTTAATGGTTAGGGTTTTGAAAAAGAAGCTGAGGATAAGATGTTCATTGTAATCACTGAACAAAGGTTGTCGCCAAATAACAGCCAATTGCTACTCCACCTCAGGCCAGGGAATAGGGTTACCAATGCAGCGGAGGAGATGGGGAGACGAAAGGATAGTGTGGTGTGGTTGGAGGAATGTTTCATTATGGATGAAATTATTGATATTGTGTTGGGAAAGTGTATGCATAACAAGGGGCTTGTTGGTGGGGAGCGAGTGGATGTTGTTATATAGGATGCTGTAGTGCTGTCACGCCATGATGATAGGCTAGGTAGCTGGTTGTGTGGGTTATGGGTGGAGACACATACAGGGTGGTCCATTGATAGTGACCAGGCCAAATATCTCACGAAATAAGCATCAAACGAAAAAACTACAAAGAACGAAACTCGTATAGCTTGAAGGGGGAAACCAGATGGCGCTATGGTTGGACCGCTAGATGGCGCTGCCATAGGTCAAACGGATATCAACCGCGTTTTTTAAAATAGGAACCCCATTTTTATTACATATTCGTGTAGTACGTAAAGAAATATGAATGTTTTAGTCGGACCACTTTTTTCGCTTTGTGATAGATGGTGCTGTAATAATTTCAAACGTATAAGTACGTGGTATCAAGTAACATTCCGCCAGTGCGGACGGTATTTGCTTCGTGATACATTACCCATGTTAAAATGGACCGTTTACCAATTGCGGAAAAGGTCGATATCGTGTTGATGTATGGCTATCGTGGTCAAAATGCCCAACGGGCGTGTAGTATGTATGCTGCTCGGTATCCTGGAAGACATCATCGAAGTGTCCGGACCGTACGCCGGATAGCTACGTTATTTAAGGAAACAGGAAGTGTTCAGCCACATGCGAAACGTCAACCACGACCTGCAACAAATGATGATGCCCAAGTAGGTGTTTTAGCTGCAGTCGCGGCTAATCCGCACACCAGTAGCAGACAAATTGCGCGAGAATCGGGAATCTCAAAAACGTCGCTGTTGAGAATTGCACCCGTATCATATTTCTATGCACCAGAAATTGCATGTCAACGACTTTGAACGTCGTGTACAGTTCTGTCACTGGGCACAAGAGAATGACAGATTTTTCGAGCGCGTTCTATTTAGCGACGAAGCGTCATTCACCAACGGCGGTAATGTAAACCGGCATAATATGCACTAGTGGGCAACGGAAAATCCACGATGGCTGCGACAAGTGGAACATCAGCGACCTTGGCGGGTTAATGTATGGTGCGGCATTATGGGAGGAAAGATAATTGGCCCCCATTTTATCGATGGCAATCTAAATGGTGCAATGTATGCTGATTTCCTACGTAATGTTCTACCGATGTTACTACAAGATGTTTCACTGCATGACAGAATGCCGATGTACTTCCAACATGATGGATGTCCGGCAATAGGTCGCGTGCGGTTGAAGCGGTATTGAATGTCATATTTCATGACAGGTGGATTGGTCGTCGAAGCACGATACCATGACCCGCACGTTCACCGGATCTGACGTTCCCGGATTTCTTTCTGTGGGGAAAGTCGAAGGATATTTGCTATCGTGATCCACCGACAACGCCTGACAACATGCGTCAGCGCATTGTCAATGCATGTGCGAACATTACGGAAGGCGAACTACTCGCTGTTGAGAGGAAAGTCGTTACACGTATTGCCAAATGCATTGAAGTTGACGGACATCATTTTGAGCATTTATTGCATTAATGTGGTATTTACAGGTAATCGCGCTGTAACAGCATGCGTTCTCAGGAATGTTCAAACGTACTCATGTTCTGTATTTTAATTTAAAAAAACCTACCTGTTACCAACTGTTCGTCTAAAATTGTGAACCATATGTTTGTGACTGTTCAGTGCCATCTATCACAAAGCGAAAAATGTGGTCCAACTAAAACATTCATATTTCTTTACGTACTATACGAAATGTAATAAAAAATGGGGTTCCTATTTTTAAAAAAACCTATGGCAGCGCCATCTAGCGGGCCAACCACAGCGCCATCTGGTTTCCCCCTTCAAGCTAGACAAGTTTCGATCTTAGTAGTTTTTTCGTTTGATGCTTATTTCGTGAGATATTTGACCCGGTCACGATTGGTGGACCACCCTGTATATCGCTATATATATTGAAGACTAGATGATTTGTGTGAATTGTTAGGTAAGCGACGCTCTGACAAAAGAGAGAACGAGAGGTGATCTCTTGAACGCTTCTTCTAATTCTTGCGAGCAATCATTTTACTCCCGTGTATATCTCCCGATCGAAGACTGGAAGATTCACGTGAATACAGAGAGTCAACGATACTCTGACAATAGGGAGGCAGAGTGGTGTCTTTACCAATTCTTCTAATCGCTGTGTACAAACTTATAACTCGTTCCACGTAAGGCTCGTGTAGTGGCTGCAATAAGAAATTAGCGACTGTACCTCAACTGATCGACAAACTGATAAGGAAATCCAAAAATATTCACAGAAAGATGGTTACACGGCTACATCAATATCTTGGGAACGACGAAAGTAGAAAGTACAATGCAGCCACGGCGATATGGCTGCAGTGAAAAAAATGAAGTGATATTTTTCTCGTTGTAATAGCTCTTTACCTAGATAGTGACGGGTGGACGTTAGACAGCCTTTTAACTAGTAGATCAGTCTTGTCGGAACGTGATGGGATTTCAAAAGAATTAGCAGGGGTCTATGATTTGATGGACGACACCTCTTACTCCTCAAAATCGTGTTGATTCAATTGCCATGTTTCAAAAAGCGTGCTGGGGGGGGGGGGGGGGGTACGGGGTTGTAAGCCTTATACCGCTTCTTCTGCGCGTTATGAGCAAGCACATTGAAGCCTCTCACATACGACTCGCGAACTGACTACAATTAAAAAATTTGTGAGTAACACGAAGGTATTTACTGAGAGACATTCAGTAGCAGAAGCTGTCTTCTGTGTTCTAGATATAGAAGAGAGAACATTCTTGCGTCAATTTTTTGTGCACTGACATCTTAATAGGTAGATTGAAGTATGTTAGCGGCAAGACACAATCAATGCCTTCTCTGCACGATTGCAATGGAGATACTATCGAAGACAGTGCTGCCAAAGCAGAGTTACTAAACACAGCCTTCCGAAATGCCTTCACAAAAGAAGACGAAGTAAATATTCCAGAATTCGAATCGAGAACAGCTGCCAATATGAGTAACGCAGAAGTAAATATTCTCGGAGTAGTGAAGCAACTTAAATCACTTAATAAAAGCACGTCTTCTCGTCCAGACTCTATACCAATTAGGTTCCTTTCGCAGTATGCTGGTGCATTAGCTCCTTACTTAACAATCAAATAAAACCGTTCGCTGGACGAAAGATCGGTACCCAAAGACTGGAAAGGTGCACAGGTCACACCAATATTCAAGAAAGGTAGTGGGAGTAATCCACTTAATTACAGGCCCATATCATTAACGTTGATATGCAGCAGGATTTTGGAACATATATTCCTCCTTCGGGCTTGGTTGTCTGTGTTTGTCCTCAGGATAATTTAGGTTAACTAGTGTGTAAGCTTAGGGACTGATGACCTTAGCAATTAAGTCCCATAACATTTCACACACATTTGAACATTTTTTTAACATATATTGTGTTCGAACATTATGAATTACCTCGAAGACAACGGTTTATTGACACACAGTCATCATGGGTTTAGAAAACATCGTTCTTGTGAAACACAACTAGCTCCTCTTTCGAATGAAGCACTGACTGCTATTGACAAGGGATTTCAGATCGATTCCGTATTTCTTGATTTCCGGAAGGCTTTTGACACTGTACCACACAAGCGGCTTGTAGTGAAATAGCATGCTTATGGAATATCGTCTCAGTTATGCGACTGGATTTGTGATTTCATGTCAGAGAGGTCACAGTTCGTAGTAACTGACGGAAAGTCATTGAGTAAAGCGGGAGTGATTTCTGGCCTTCCCCAAGGTACTGTTTTAACCTCTTTGCTGTTGTTTAACGATATAAACGATATGGGAGACAATCTGAGCAGCCGTCTTAGGTTGTTTGCTGATGATGTCGTTTATCAACTAATAAAGTCATCAGAAGATCAAAACAAATTGCAAAACGATTTAGAAAAGATATCTGAATGGTGCGAAAGTTGGCAGTGGACCCTAACTAACGAAAAGTGTGAGGTCATCCACATGAGTGCTAAAAGGAATACGTTAGACTTCGGTTACGCGAAAATGGTTCAAATGGCTCTAAGCACTATGGGACTTGACATCTGAGGTTATAAGTCCACTAGACTTACAACTACTTAAACCTAACTAACCCAAGGATATCACACACATCCATGCCCGAGGCAGGACCTGCGACCGTAGCAACAGCGTGGTTCCGGACTGAAGCGCCTAGAACCGCTCGACCGCAGCGGGCGGCTCGGTTACACGATAAATCACCAAACTTAAAGGCCGTAAATTCAACTAAATACCTAGGAATTACAATCAAGAACACAAAGAAAATGTTGTGGGGAAGGCTAACCAAAGACTACGTTTTATTGGCAGGACACTTAGAAAATATAACAGATCTATTAAGGAGACTGCCTACACTACGCTTGTCCGTCCTCGTTTAGAATACTGCTGCGCGGTGTGGGATCCTTACTAGATAGAACTGACGAACTACATTGAGAAAGTTTAAAAAAGGGCAGCACGTTTTGTATTACCGCGAAATATGGGAGTGAGTTTCACTGAAATGATACAGGATCTGGCTGGACATCATTAAAAGAAAGGCGTTTTTCGTTGCGATAGAGTCTTCTCACGAAATTGTAATCACCAACTTTCTCCTCCGAATGTGAAAATATTTTGTTGACACCGACCTACATAGGGAAAACGATCACCACGATATAGGTGTTCGTTCTTTCAGCGCGCTGTATAAGATTGGAATAATGAGAATTTTGAAGGTGGTTCGATGAACCCTCTGCCAGGCATTTAAATGTGATTTGCAGAGTATCCATGTAGATGTTCCTTTCAGATTACGCTGATACAATAGCTCCCTACTTAGAAGTCATATACAACCGCTCGCTCACCGATAGATCTGTACCTACAGATTGGAAAATTGCGCAGGTCGCTCCAGTGTTTAAGAAGGGTAGTAGGAGTAATCCATCGAACTACAGACCTATATCATTGACGTCGGTTTGCAGTAGGGTTTTGGAGCATATACTGTATTCAAACATTATGAATCACCTCGAAGGGAACGATCTATTGATACGTAATCAGCTTGGTTTCAGAAAACATCGTTCTTGTGCAACGCAGCTAGCTCTTTATTCGCACGAAGTAATGGCCGCTATCGACAGGGGATCTCAGGTTGATTCCGTATTTCTGGATTTCCGGAAAGCTTTTGACAGCGCTCCTCACAAGCGACTTCTAATCAAGCTGCGGGCCTATGGGGTATCGTCTCAGTTGTGCGACTGGATTCGTGATTTCCTGTCAGGAAGGTCGCAGTTCGAAGTAATAGACGGCAAATCATCGAGTAAAACTGAAGTCATATCAGGTGTTACCCAGGGAAGCGTCCTGGTACCTCTGCTGTTCCTGATCTATATAAATGACCTGGGTGACAATCTGAGCAGTTCTCTTAGGTTGTTCTCAGATGATGCTGTAATTTACCGTCTAGTAAGGTTATCCGAAGACCAGTATCAGTTGCAAAGCGATTTAGAAAAGATTGCTGTATGGTGTGGCAGGTGGCAGTTGACGCTAAATAACGGAAAGTGTGAGGTGATTCACATGATCTCCAAAAGAAATCCTTTGGAATTCGATTACTCGATAAATAGTACAATTCTCAAGGCTGTCAATTCAACTAAGTACCTGGGTATTAAAATTACGAACAACTTCAGTTAGAAAGACCACATAGATAATATTGTTGGGAAGGCGAGCCAAAGGTTGCGTTTCATTGGCAGGACACTTAGAAGATGCAACAAGTCCACTAGAGGGACAGCTTACACTACACTCGTTCGTCATCTGTTAGAATATTGCTGCGCGGTGTGGGATCCTTACCAGGTGGGATTGACGGAAGACATCGAAAGGGTGCAAAAAAGGGCAGCTCGTTTTCTATTATCACGAAATAGGGGAGAGAGTGTGGCAGATATGATACGCGAGTTGGGATGGAAGTCATTAAAGCAAAGACTTTTTAGTCGCGGCGAGATCTACACTCCTGGAAATGGAAAAAAGAACACATTGACACCGGTGTGTCAGACCCACCATACTTGCTCCGGACACTGCGAAAGGGCTGTACAAGCAATGATCACACGCACGGCACAGCGGACACACCAGGAACCGCGGTGTTGGCCGTCGAATGGCGCTAGCTGCGCAGCATTTGTGCACCGCCGCCGTCAGTGTCAGCCAGTTTGCCGTGGCATACGGAGCTCCATCGCAGTCTTTAACACTGGTAGCATGCCGCGACAGCGTGGACGTGAACCGTATTTGCAGTTGACGGACTTTGAGCGAGGGCGTATAGTGGGCATGCGGGAGGCCGGGTGGACGTACCGCCGAATTGCTCAACACGTGGGGCGTGAGGTCTCCACAGTACATCGATGTTGTCGCCAGTGGTCGGCGGAAGGTGCACGTGCCCGTCGACCTGGGACCGGACCGCAGCGACGCACGGATGCACGCCAAGACCGTAGGATCCTACGCAGTGCCGTAGGGGACCGCACCGCCACTTCCCAGCAAATTAGGGACACTGTTGCTCCTGGGGTATCGGCGAGGACCATTCGCAACCGTCTCCATGAAGCTGGGCTACGGTCCCGCACACCGTTAGGCCGTCTTCCGCTCACGCCCCAACATCGTGCAGCCCACCTCCAGTGGTGTCGCGACAGGCGTGAATGGAGGGACGAATGGAGACATGTCGTCTTCAGCGATGTGAGTCGCTTCTGCCTTGGTGCCAATGATGGTCGTATGCGTGTTTGGCGCCGTGCAGGTGAGCGCCACAATCAGGACTGCATACGACCGAGGCACACAGGGCCAACACCCGGCATCATGGTGTGGGGAGCGATCTCCTACACTGGCCGTACACCACTGGTGATCGTCGAGGGGACACTGAATAGTGCACGGTACATCCAAACCGTCATCGAACCCATCGTTCTACCATTCCTAGACCGGCAAGGGAACTTGCTGTTCCAACAGGACAATGCACGTCCGCATGTATCCCGTGCCACCCAATGTGCTCTAGAAGGTGTGAGTCAACTACCCTGGCCAGCAAGATCTCCGGATCTGTCCCCCATTGAGCATGTTTGGGACTGGATGAAGCGTCGTCTCACGCGGTCTGCACGTCCAGCACGAACGCTGGTCCAACTGTGGCGCCAGGTGGAAATGGCATGGCAAGCCGTTCCACAGGACTACATCTAGCATCTCTACGATCGTCTCCATGGGAGAATAGCAGCCTGCATTGCTGCGAAAGGTGGATATACACTGTACTAGTGCCGACATTGTGCATGCTCTGTTGCCTGTGTCTATGTGCCTGTGGTTCTGTCAGTGTGATCATGTGATGTATCTGACCCCAGGAATATGTCAATAAAGTTTCCCCTTTCTGGGACAATGAATTCACGGTGTTCTTATTTCAATTTCCAGGAGTGTATTTACGAAATTTCAGTCACCAACTTTCTCTTCCGAATGCGAAAATATTTTGTTGAGCCCAACCTACATAGGTAGGAATGACCATCAAAATAAAATAAGAGAAATCAGAGCTCGAACAGAAAGGTTTAGGTGTTCGTGTTTCCCGCGCGCTGTTCGGGAGTGGAATTGTAGAGAGATAGTATGTTTGTGGTTCGATGAACCCTCTGCCAAGCACTTAAATTTGAATTGCAGAGTAGTCATGTAGATGTTGATGTAGATGTCGATGTCGATGTAGATGTTGAATTTATAGCTAAATCCATATGCTTCACAATGCATCGTTAAGTGCATGGCGGAATGTTCCCTTTCCACTACGAGTCATTTAGTTTCCTATTCCACTCACAAGTAGAGAGAGAGAAGAAAAGTATCTATATGCCTCTGTATAAGCGCTGATTACTGGTGTCATACGTCCGTGGTCCTTACACGAAATGTATGTTGGTGGCAGTAGAATCTTTCTGCAGTCAGCTTCAAATGTCGATCCTCTAAAATTTCTCAATAGTGTTCCTCGAAAAGAACATTGCCTTCCCTCCAAGGATTCCCATTTGAGTTACCTAGCGTGTGTAATTCGACTGCAGGGAAAAAATTACTCAAGACAAAGAGACTCTCAAGATGAATAGAATTAATTAGTCAGTAATTTGATATCACTGACATGCCGCTGGGTAGGTGGAAGCAGGAGCGAGACTGCCACCGATATTATTCGCAAGTTGGAGCGGTAATCGCGCGTTATTTCGTTGCAGTGAGATCTTTTAACGACACTTCAGTCTCACGCCTACATAGGGAGAGGTGACTATCGTAATAAAATCAGCTATATAACCAGAGTCATAAAGTGATACGTATTATTAACCTGATATTTAGAACACCTATGTACTGGTAGTTGACTTCCTTAAGTGATTTCTTAGGTAATGAGGCATTTGACTACCTTAAGACAATTTGAAAGATAGGAGGCACCTGCGGTAGAGGTAGAGCAATGCTGTTGGCACTACGTCATCAGCCAAAAATGAGTTTAATATTCTAGTCCTGTGGTGCAGGACATAGATTTTCTTCCTACTTTTCATCTTGTTTGGCCTGATATCCTAAGGGCCCGGGTTCGATTCCCGCCTGGGTCGGAGATTTTCTCCTCTCAGTGACTGGGTGTTGTGTTGTCCTAATCATCATCATTTCATCCCCATCGACGCGCAAGTCGCCGAAGTTGCGTCAAACCGAAAGACCCGGCGAATGGTCAACCCGACGGGAGACCCTAGTCACACGATATCTGATTGTTGTGATGTGCTATCAATCTTCTCTCAATAACTGTAGCTATTTGATAGAAAACAGTGATTTCAAGATGTGACTATTGTGAGTTCTCTGTGCATTTCAGTCGATTTGGTTTGGCCACGCAAACAAAGTTGTAACTTAATATTTGACTAACAGTAAGCAGATTACGTTGTTATTCATTCATTAGTCATAGTTTTAAATTGTAAGACATTTCCAGAGGCAGATGTGGACTCTGATCACAATCTATTGGTTATGACCTGTAGATTAAAACTGAAGAAACTGCAAAAACGTGGGAATTTAAGGAGATGGAACCTGGATAAACTGAAAGAACCAGAGGTTGTACAGAGTTTCAGGGAGAGCATAAGGGAACAATTGACAGGAATGGGGGAAAGAAATACAGTAGAAGAATAATGGGTAGCATTGAGGGATGAAGTAGTGAAGGCAGCAGAGGATCAAGTATGTACAAAGACGAGGGCTAGTAGAAATCCTTGGGTAACAGAAGAAATATTGAATTTAATTGATGAAAGGAGAAAATATAAAAATGCAGTAAATGAAGCAGGCAAAAAGGAATACAAACGTCTCAAAAATGAGATCGACAGGAAGTGCAAAATGGCTAAGCAGGGATGGCTAGAGGACAAATGTAAGGATGTAGAGGCTTATCTCACTAGGGGTAAGATAGATACTGCCTACAGGAAAATTAAAGAGACCTTTGGAGATAAGAGAACCACTTGTATGAACATCAAGAGCTCAGTTGGAAACCCAGTTCTAAGCAAAGAAGGGAAAGCAGGAAGGTGGAAGGAGTATATGGAGGGTCTGTACAAGGGCGATGTACTTGAGGACAATATTATGGAAATGGAAGAGGATGTAGATGAAGATGAAATGGGAGATACGATACTGCGTGAAGAGTTTGACAGAGCACTGAAAGACCTGAGTCGAAACAAGGCCCCCGGAGTAGACAACATTCCATTGGAACTACTGACGGCCTTGGGAGAGCCAGTCCTGACAAAACTCTACCATCTGGTGAGCAAGATGTATGAAACAGACGAAATACCCTCAGACTTCAAGAAGAATATAATAATTCCAATCCCAAAGAAAGCAGGTGTTGACAGATGTGAAAATTACCGAACAATCTGTTTAATAAGCCACAGCTGCAAAATACTAACACGAATTCTTTACAGACGAATGGAAAAACTAGTAGAAGCCGACCTCGGTGAAGATCAGTTTGGATTCCGTAGAAATACTGGAACACGTGAGGCAATACTGACCTTACGACTTATCTTAGAAGAAAGATTAAGGAAAGGCAAACCTACGTTTCTAGCATTTGTAGACTTAGAGAAAGCGTTTGACAATGTTGACTGGAATACTCTCTTTCAAATTCTAAAGGTGGCAGGGGTCAAATACAGGGAGCGAAAGACTATTTACAATTTGTACAGAAACCAGATGGCAGTTATAAGAGTCGAGGGACATGAAAGGGAAGCAGTGGTTGGGAAGGGAGTAAGACAGGGTTGTAGTCTCTCCCCGATGTTATTCAATCTGTATATTGAGCAAGCAGTAAAGGAAACAAAAGAAAAATTCGGAGTAGGTATTAAAATCCATGAAGATGAAATAAAAACTTTGAGGTTCGCCGATGACATTGTAATTCTGTCAGAGACAGCAAAGGACTTTTAAGAGCAGTTGAACGGAATGGATGGTGTCTTGAAGGGAGGATATAAGATGAACATCAACAAAAGCAAAACGAGGATAATGGAATGTAGTCGAATTAAGTCGGGTGATGTTGAGGGTATTAGATTAGGAAATGAGAACCTTCAAGTAGTAAAGGAGTTTTGCTATTTAGGGAGCAAAATAACTGATGATGGTCGAAGTAGAGAGGATATAAAATGTAGACTGGCAATGGCAAGGAAAGCGTTTCTGAAGAAGAGAAATTTGTTAACATCGAGTATAGATTTAAGTGTCAGGAAGTCATTTCTGAAAGTATTTGTATGGAGTGTAGCCATGTATGGAAGTGAAACATGGACGGTAAATAGTTTGGACAAGAAGAGAATAGAAGCTTTCGAAATGTGGTGCTACAGAAGAATGCTGAAGATTAGATGGGTAGATCACATAACTAATGAGGAGGTACTGAATAGGATTGGGGAGAAGAGGAGTTTGTGGCACGACCAGAAGAAGGGATCGGTTGGTAGGACATGTTCTGAGACATCAAGGGATCACCAATTTAGTATTGGAGGGCAGCGTGGAGGGTAAAAATCGTAGGGGGAGACCAAGAGATGAATATACTAAGCAGATTCAGAAGGATGTAGGTTGCAGTAGGTACTGGGAGATGAAGAAGCTTGCACAGGATAGAGTAGCATGGAGAGCTGCATCAAACCAGTCTCAGGACTGAAGACCACAACAACAACAACAACAGTTTTACACATGAAGGGAGTTAGTACCTGAGTCATAACTATTATCCATTTAGGTTACAGTCTAACAGGTAATGCCCTTCGAAGTTATGACTTAACTCAGTTATGGTATACAACTGTGTCGTTTCTCGCGTCCGTCAGTCGTCGTAATTTAATTTATTATTTGTTTGTAACGTTGCTTGTTGCCGACTTACGTGGTGGATCTTAATCAATATATTTCATTCAATTATGATTTATAATTAAATGCTTTTGTGAACTTCTCCTTTTTAACAATATTAATCTTAAATTATTTGTTACGTTAATGAATATTAGACTCGCTGAATCTAAAAACATGAGCATATAAGTTGAACAATGGAATAAACTTTTCATATTAATTTCCTCGGCTAGTCAGCTTACTTTAAAGCAAAAAATCTTTAGTTATTAATTACAATTGCGGGCCACACACTCGCGAGAGTATTTCTTCTTACCTCCGTTAACCATTGCATTGTAGTCGGAGTCCTGGCTCTGGCTCTCGGCTGTTGTACTGAAAATAAGAATCATAAAGCTAAGTATTTTCTGCAACGTCGGGCGGCTGTGGAGAAAAATGAATATTATGTTAATAGCGGGCGAGTTTTTCGCTTCCGCTAATTTTTTATAATATCGCCAGGTAATGGCGTCGTTGGCTGCATCGGCCGCTTCGATTGTTGAACTGTAAATTACTCGAATGCAGGTTAATTCAAAGGAAGGCGCACACGAAATCGGGATCAGCTCTTACAAATTGAAAGTGAAGAATGATATTAAATCAATATATAATCTGCTTAATTAGTACAAATATGCTTACATATTTGCCAGCACTCCCAAGATGTCCGTCTACACGCAACAAAGACAAGAGAAGAAGTGAAGACGACTAAAAAATTAACAAAAGAGCGTATCTTGTCGTCTCTTTAGGTAATTTTGTTATGTTTCTTTGCCCTCGAAACTTACACAGAGAAATTATTATAATACGGATACATGACAAAAATGTATATTATTCAATTTTTAAATGTCTCTTCTTTATAAATACTAAGTCTTTTCATATTATTTCACTGTGGACGTTATCATTTTCCTGCACAGCATTAGGAATGGACATGGACGTTGCTCAGTCGGGGTATTCTGATTTAATATTGACAGGGCTCTCTTATCAGATTCCAGGACTGCTCCTTCAATAGCTTGAAGGCCTATTTCCCTGTCAGTCCTTCTTCAAGTAGAGTAGTGCCAATCGACGTAAAACTAACTTTTCTTCGTTCCTCTCTTACTGCACCCTTCCGCGTACGTCGCAAGTTTGCGTGCTCGATTATACTCTAATCCGACGTCACACATATTAGATTCCTAATTTACTCTTAGGCCATTTGTTGCGTAGGCGCAGCATATTTTGCTTCGATTATCTCTTTACACCAATTTACAGCTCCGAGCGAAGTGCTGTGCCAACAACGAAATCACCCTCGAACGGCGTTAAATAAATATTTTGCGTTCATGTTTCACGTGCCAGTTTATTACGCACGTCCGTCTGGCTCCAGCCGCCGCTGCGTCGCGAACTGCTAATGCGACGCTACGGACGCGGTTCGTTCACAACCCGGCGCCGACAAATAGCAGCGCGCGTGAATGCAGTTTGCCGCAGCGCCGTCGCTGTGTGCGTTATTCCGGAAACCGGGAGGCGTACACTACTTCGGTGTCGCCCACGCCTCGGCCCCACATATTTGATTTCCGCAGGCAAGTTCCTCCCCCACCCCCTCCCCTCTCTCTCCAACAGCAGCGGCGGATTCTGTCAGGCCGCATAGTTTAACCGGAAACTGAAACTGCGACACGACAACAGAGGCCGCGCCGCGGCTGTTTTGTGCGGGCCCGCTCGCGCAGGGTACACAAGAATAAAATAACCATAAATATTTGCCTCCGTGTTAACATGTTTTCACGCAGCTTTAGAACGGCAGAGAATGGGCCGGCGCGGGTCGCCAGTCGCCATTCTGGCCGCTTCCGGCGGCGCAGTCGACAAATTGCGCTTTGATTGGCGGGGGCGGCGCGCTACAATAGACGCTTCCGCGGAGGCGGCGGGCAGGTGCGTGGCTGTGGGTGCTTAGCTGCGCAGGCGGACGGTCTCACGCCCCGGGACTCACCTGTGACCGCGGCCAGCCCTTACGCGACAGGTCGCAATGTCCGACAGGCTGTTGCGCCCGCGTTTCATGAAGGCACCACAATACGGTGCATTCACAATGCCAGAGGCAGGTTTGAGACGAGTAGAGGAAACTCGGATAATACAGGACACGTGAACTTCCCCGAAACTGTGATACTTATTGCCGCCCGGTGTGGCCGTGCGGTTCTAGGCACTTCAGTCCGGAACTGCGCGACTGCTACGGTCGCAGGTTCTAATCCTGCCTCGGGCTTGGGTGTGTGTCATGTCCTTAGGTTAGTTAGGTTTAAGTAGTTCTAAGTTCTAGGGACTGATGACCTCAGACGTTAAGTCCCACAGTGCTCAGAGCCATTTGAACCATTTTTTTGTGATACTTATGAAGGTTGTATTGCAACATTCTTCATACCCAAACTATACTATGATGCGTTGCTTAATAAACCTATAAATCTCTATGTCATTATGGTAAACATGTTTTTGACTTTTTCTTAAACATTATCCATCCTTTGCATTTTGGGCGTTTAAGTTTTTGGAGTCCTGAACCAGACTTGAAACTGTTATGTTTAAAAAAGGTTTAATTGGGTTGTAAACGGTTTTAAACTTGAATCTGTCCAACAGGTCACCTAATTTGTCAAAGAATGTTCCTTAATGAACTCTTCTGCTCCCCGTAACTCATGGATTCAGCTTTCTTTAGCCTCAAGTTTTCACAAAACCACAGTAAAAGTCTTAACCCGCTTTCATTTTTATCTTACTGAACCGATTCTTCGTTTTCAGTCGCTGTGTGTATTTGGACACTACACTTAAGAACTTGTCTTTAGTGAACATTATTGTACAATACCCATTCCTGTTTTTCTTTTAATGTTCTCGGAAAAAATTACGAATTGGTACTATAGGTTTCGTGTCCAACCTTTTGTTGTCACGTAAAGTTTTAAATTTGTCATCTAATATATTTCTTAGAACAGGACAAGAGCCGTGTCTGAGCCCTAGGACTAGTGATAGTACCTGTCGCGCCACTGCAGTGTGAAGTACAGAGGCACAAGACCGCTCATGCGATTTTGAATCAGAACAACAGTGCGTTTCGGGATGGCAAAAGGTTATCTGCTCCTAAAGAGGTTATTGACGTACGACCATAAATGTAGAGTGTTGTGTTCTATTTGCAAGTAAGGAGGATTACATTTTTGTTGTACTTGTAGATACAAGTGAAATTATTCTCTACATTGTAGACTATGAGAATATCTAGACCAAGTAACAAAAATGGAAATGTTAAACTACCACAGCTGAACATTTCGGTTATATCAGAGAAACCAGTTGCCACTACTTTCTTGTCCGATGGAGGCCGCTGTCCGATACTACCTGGTCTTCCACTGACGAGGACACTCTTGTTTCATAAACCGTTATAGATACTGAAAAAATTTCTTTGGCAAATCATTGTAAGACAACTTATACATGATAAACAGCTTGTTCACTTGCATTACGTCACTGTCTAATTTACGGCTACGTAGCTTTCGACAGTCAGAAAGAATATCTCTAAATCCGTCTTGTGAATCTGTGTAACACACAGAGTGCAGAAAAACAACCCGCTAACAAGATCAGAGCAGAGTGAGAGACGTCGAATGCAGCAAAATTTCCCAGGTAACTACAGGTCCGAAATGCACCTTTGTGCACCTACGGCTATAAAACGAAAGTTAATCACCGATAAATGCATGGAAGTGTTCGTATTTGAACTAACTTGAATACCTGTTAGGCCAGAGAAAGCACTTAATAACCAAAATTAGCTGATGATCTTGGTTACAGATGCACAGTCAATACTAGACGAACTTTAAATTCCTGTCGATGACTGGCTATGTTTTTACCCTGCTGTGTAAGACTTGATTATTAACCACTTACTTTAAAAGAATGTTATTCGCATTTATTTCTCAAGATGTACTGCAGAAACGGTACTGCAGTAAGACGCTCACTGTCTGGTACTGTATGATACAATGCTATTAATAATGAATTCTGAAAGTCGCATTTTTGAGTTTCTGATAACGTAAATAGCGTGAGTGAACTTTTGTTCTGGCAGGTACAATAGATCAGTAAGTGTGAACTGAAGTAGCGTTGAATAAGAAAGCAGACAACAGATTTAGACACTCGATACCCTGATATCACGTTTCTCACAACAAATGCTCAGAATTCCTGCCTCCAACATCGCTACACAGTTATCGTCGTCGGACAACTAACAAGGGAAAATTCCCTAGTGTCGAGTAATGATCGTGATGAAACTTAGTGGTGTTTAGAGAGGGAAAAATAATGCAATAAATTTGTTGTAGCTGGGATTCACAGTCAGAAAAATTTTTTTGAAGGACATCGTCTTCACGCCAGTGACTGGTGTAAGTTTTTATTACAGTATTGCAATTTCGGCCTTAGGCCATTAACAAGTGCTGATATTATGGCTTTAAGCCATGTGAACGTAATGTAAGCTGGGACATTTGTATCTCGTTGTCAATACTGTTAAATACATTCGTGACGTTGCTACACAGTGCAAGCTCACGTATTCCAACATCGTAAAACACCATAATCTGTAAGTGCACATGTTCGTTAACCCATCACTATTCACAAATGCGTTAGACCACAACTGTGGTCACTTCCTGATTCGATAACAATTCAATATTTAGGTATTTAGCCAGAAGACGTTCTAGATCTTGGGATATATAGTTGCTGAATAAATACTGTTAATGATTGTGTGCACAGCCACTCCTGTACACGCGTGCACGCAGACACGCACACACGGCCATGAGCTTAGACTCACAGACGAACATATGCACACACACAATTATAGGAAGTACAGTAATATTGCGTAAATAAATAATATTTGTTTTTTGGTGTTTTGTAGAAGAGAGCTTGCACTGCTTCCAGCAGGATATTCTGCACTTCGAGGCTTATATTTCACATGTGCTAAAAATTCTGCTGCTTAAAAGAAGTCGAGATCTAGTAAAAATGATCCTAGAATTTTACTAAAAATTGAGAATGAAATAAATTTCATCTAATGTGGAAGACCATCGCAAAACTGTGTCGTAATATTTAAAATGGAACTTTTATGAGTTGATGCCCCTACTGACTGAACGTAGAACGTTCCTTTATACATTATAAGTTTTTATTTGTGTGTACCGAGACACCACAACATGACTAGCAAATGGACAATAGAGGAATTGTACGTTTTAATAGAGCTAACGTTGGAATTTTATGCGCGCTCATTTTTGTAAACAAACGGTGTGATTTGTGAGCCCGACACAGCCGAGAACTGCCGTTGGAGAGAGCAGATCATGACATGGAGTATGTTCCGTCTGATGCGCCAGACCGTTTCTAAGCGTTCACCAGCCACTATGGAAACCGCGTCTGGCGTGCTTAAAGATGAGAAACAAGTACCATGTGATGATGACTTCAACGTGACCGCCATCCGCCTTGGAGCTGCTCCTAATAGCGCCTGCTGCGGGAGCAAAGTACCTGTGCGGTACCCACCCCTGTCACTCTCACATCGCCGAGCAGCGCAGAGCCTCCGCAACACACAGGGTGTCTGTACCAAGTCGTTAGCATCGAAATTATGGACATGGAAGGGGATAGAGGAGAAATATAAGACCGTAGGAGAATGCAGAGCAGGGGAATATTATGAGCTCGGATGGAAAGCAGTGAAGGTTCAAATGGCTCGGATCACTATGGGAGGTCTGAGCACTTCGGAGGTCATCAGTCCCCTAGAACTTAGAACTACTTAAACCTAACTAACCTAAGGACATCACACACATCCATGCCCGAGGCAGGATTCGAACCTGCGACCGTAGCAGTCGCGCGGTTCCGGACTGAGCGCCTTAATCGCGAGACCACCGCGGCCGGCTAACAAATAGCACCAATAATGAAGTGTTTTCGAGAGATACTGAACGCGCTGCTGATTTGATGTTCATAGGACGTACTTAATAACCTAAAACCCGCCAATTATGGACTTCAACAAAAAACCACGAAATCCAATATGGCGTTTCAAAATTGCTGCTCGTGACGTAGGTCGCAATTTTGCATCTCACCGGGTACGTACCTCTTCACTAACCAAGAATCTGACTTAACTTACGCAGCCTTTCGGTCTGCGATATGCAGTGGAACGTGAGATTCCCAATCGTGACGTCACAAAACTCGATCACGTCCTCGTCCACGAACGCGTTCTCGTCCCGCGTGAGGACGGCTTAAGGTGTGACGGCTGGTTGCCAAATGAAGCGGCTGCCGCTTGCGGACGCAGGCGAGTGTTTACTGACCGATAGTGTCGGAGCGCCGCAAAAACGGCGCAGGTGTTTGATTGGTTGCCGGGCAGCGCTAAAACAGCAGCGACCAGCGACCGCGTATCGAAAACAAATGTGTGTTTTGACGCGTTAATCCGACCGCCTTTTCCCCGCGCCACCGCCACGCGCCACGCGCCGCCCCCAGCACATGACTGGCAGCTCGGTTGCAGCCGCTGTTTGGCGTCCGACACGCCGACAGCTACACTGCTGGCAGTGTATAGGACGCTGATCGACAGTGAGGCTGCATCGCCACAAAACAGTCACCAGGAAACCTCAAAATTTATAGTCAAAACGGCTAGTACCGGTACAAGTAAAATTTGACGTTCCCGACCTAGCACAAGTAGCCGGACTTTTCTTTCACTTTTTTCCCACTCTTCTCGCTGGTTTAATGCGGTCGCCACGGATTCCTCTCCTGTGCCAACCTCATCTCAGCGTAGTACTTGCGACCTACATCCTCAATTGTTTGCTGGGTATATGCCAATGTCCACCTTCCTCTACAGTTTTTACCCTCTACCGCTCTCTCTAATAGCTAGAACTATTCCCTGATGTCTTAACAGATGTCTTATCATTGTTTTCCATACATTCCTTTGCTATCCGATTCTGCGCAGAGCCTCCTCATTCCTCAACTTATCAGACCATCTAATTTTCAACATTCGTCTCTAGCAATACATCTCAAACGCTTCGATTCTCTTTTTTTCCGGTTTTCCCAACAGTGCGTCTATCACTACAGTACAATGCTGTGCTTCAAACGTACTTTACCAGAAATTTCTTCGGCAAATTAAGGCTCATATTTGATACTAGTAGACTTCTCTCGCCAGGAGCCGGCCGGAGTGGCTGAGCGGTTCTAGGCGCTTCAGTCTGGCATCGCGCGACCGCTAAGGTCCCAGGTTCGAATCCTGCCTCGGCCATGGGTGTGTGTACTGTCCTTAGGTTAGTTAAGTTTAAGTAGTTCTAAGTTCTAGGGGACTGATGACCTCAGATGTTAAGTCTCATAGTGCTTAGAGCCATTGGAACCATTTTTGAATCTTGCCAGGAACGCCCTCTTTCCCAATATTAGACCGCTTGTAAGACGTCGTGGTCTCCTGGCCTTCATTGCTTACATATTCCGCCCTCACAATCATATTCCTCACATCAAGACGCTTCATTCGAACCCGAAGTAGATAAGATAAAGTCAATGTTGTATGAATTCATGTAAACGATATGCAAATAACAAGTGCGCACCGGAGTTGAAATACTTGAGGCTGGCGTACACACATACGAGGTGTGGCTAGAAAAAAACCGGACTAGTACTGGTGAAACAATAAAACGAATGCAATAAGGCTGAAAGTCGCGTGGCCTGTCACGTGACTCTCGCTCCGCCTACTGCTCGAGTTTCATCTGCCTCCTGCACTCAGTCTGCCCGTGGCGTCTGTTTTAAGTAGTTGACGTTTTGTCTGTGCGTCGGAAAATGTTGAGTGTACAGAAAGAACAGCGTGTTAACATCAAATTTTGTTTCAAACTAGGAAAATCTGCAGGTGAAACGTTTGTAATGTTACAACAAGTGTACGGCGATGATTGTTTATCGCGAACACAAGTGTTTGAGTGGTTTAAACGATTTAAAGATGGCCGCGAAGACACCAGTGATGACACTCGCACTGGCAGACCATCGTCAGCAAAAACTGATGCAAACATTGAAAAAATCGGTAAACTTGTTCGACAAGATCGCCGTTTAACAATCAGAGCAGTGTCTGAGTTAACAGGAGTTGACAAGGAAAGTGTTAGGCAGATTCTTCATGAAAGCTTCAACATGAACAAAGTGTGTTCAAAAATGGTTCCAAAGTGTCTCACAATTGAACAGAAGGAACGCCGAAGAATGATTTGTTCTGACATCCTGGAAAACATTGAAAGTGATCCCACCTTCTTACAAAATGTTATTACTTGCGATGAATCGTGGTTTTTTACTTACGATCCCGAAACTAAACGCCAATCGATGCATTGGAAAACTCCTGGTTCTCCACGACAAAAAAAAGCACGAATGTCAAAATCGAAATTCAAGGCAATGATGATTGTTTTTGTTTTTTTGACATCAAAGGGATTGTGCACATTGATTGGGTACCAGAGGGACAAACAGTGAATCAGCATTACTACATTAGCGTCCTGGCTACCCTACGTGAGCGAGTACAGAGAAAACGGAACGATTTGTGGAGAAAAAAGTCATGGATCCTTCACCAAGACAATGCCCCAGCTCACAGTGCGTTGTCAGTGAAGACGTTTTTGGCAAAACACAACATTCCCATCTTAGATCATCCAGCCTACTCACCTGATTTGGCCCCCTGTGACTTTTTTCTTTTCCCTTAAGTCAAGTCAGCTTTGAAAGGAACTAGATTTGAGACTGTTGAAGCAGTAAAAGATAAGGCGACGGAAGTAATGTATGGACTTACCGAAAATGATCTGCAGCATTGCTATGAACAGTGGAAAATTCGTATGGAGCGGTGTAGAGACCGAGGAGAAGAGTACATTGAAGGAGATAACATGAAATTGTAAATAATTGTAAATAAATGTTTTTTCCAGCATCGGTCCGGTTTCTTTTCTAGCCGCACCTCGTACATTCCAGACACAACAGTCAGAGGAGCTTTTAGTTTGAGAGAGGCAGACCACAAACCGGGAGGCTGGTCCCTTCAGAGGACGAGTCAACCTCGGCTGCCCGTGGAGCAGACAGCATGTGCCCGAGTGCAAGGGGGAACGACCCCGTGTTCGGCTTAGAAGCAAATTCCGCTACATTGTGTGGGAGCGTCCAACCTATGCATTATTTACACATAGCACGCAGTTTCAGAGATTTTCATAGGGAGACAGCAAACGCCAAACGCCGTTACTACAGATTTCCGGATTGGTCGCCTTAAACGAAACGTCATTCCCCCGTTTTAGAAGAGCAATGCTGATTGGCACACGATATTTCTGATGCCTTGAGCTGAAGGAGTAATGGAAGAGACCGAAAGATATACCCCTTCACGTATGACGTGGAGAGGCGCCGTTCCGTTGTCGCTCTTGGAGCGAGGAACAAGTCTCTCCTCAGTACTTCACTGGGAGAGCACCTCTGTCAAGAGCGAATCGAAGTGCGACTCTATATTGAGTCCTTATGATTAAGCGTTGTTCACTGTGTTGGCTGACACACTTATTGTGCGGTGTGAACGGACAGAGTTATAGTTAAACGCCTGCGAGCGAATTTTTGAGTGGCATCGCGGTGGACTGGTTATATGACCGGTGTACCACGCCAATAGTTAGACTAGGGGCGAATAGGAATCCTTGACTCCATCAAGGTGTAGGGTGAGTTTGATTGGCGAAGGTCGATCCAGATAGAACGAGAGTTATTTGTCAGCAGCGAGCGGCGCAGACAGCAGTCATTGCAGCTTACGATATTGTGCGCTACAGATATTGTGAGCCCCATATTTCCTCCACAACAGTACACTTTACTGCATTTCACATGCAACAGCCTCGACCGTACCTAGCAACATTCTAAAGGATAATTATTCAAGTTGAGTAGGCGCGCCTCTCAGCCATTCTGCCAAGTCAATAACAATCTTAACTTTGTATAGAAATTTCATTAGCGAATCCAGTCCTTGAGAGGTAACTTCACATTCCAAAAAGAACCAGGTTATAACTTGTACAATTCATAACTAAAAATGCCATTGTGATAATTCAGAAATTTTTGCAAAATAAATAATTATTTTCGTTAGTTTCATGTTTTTCTTACACTAACTAGCACTACTCCAGTACCCAAGTATCCCACTAGTTACGTAAGAAATTTTGTGAATTTTTGTGTCATTTCCTTACAGCGGACGACTCCAGAAGATATTTATTGCTAAAAGTTTTTCAGGTATTTCTTTTTAGAACGTTAGGAGCGTCTGTCTGACTTCTGTAGTAGTGAGGGGGTGTAAATTGCATCTTGCAGGAGCCACAGCGTAAAGGGTACATCTCAGATTAATCCGTTGCGCAGAATAACAGAATAGTAGACCAACCCCACACTCACACGCTTTAAATGTCCTTGCTCCATCCCTCATGGATTATTTTCCTGCCTGGCTAGCAGAATTCCTTTATTACTTCATTACCATCAAACTTGATATTTAGTTTGTTCTTGCTGTTCTCATTTCTGCTACTTTTCATGGCATTCGTATTTCTTCGATTTACTCTCTATCCATATTCTGTACTCATTGGAATGTTCATTCCATTCAGCAGATATTGTAATTCTTCTGCACCTTCTCTGAGGATAGCAATGTCATCAGCGAATATTATCACTGATATCCTTTCACCTTCAATTTTAATTCGACTGTTGAATCTTTCTTTTATTTCCCTCGTTGTCTCAGATATATAGATTGAACAGTAGGGGCGAAAGACTATATCCACGTTTTACGCCCTTCTTAATCCTAGGACATCGTTCCTGGTTTTGCATTCTTATTATTCCTTCTTGGCTCTTCTTCATGTTGTGTATTACCCATCTCGCGCTATAGCTTATCGCTATGTTCGTCAGAAATGGGACATCTTGCACCATTTTATTTTGTCGAACGCTTTTTCCAAGTCGATAAATCCTGTGAACTTGTCCTGATTTTTCTTTAGTCTTGCTGCCATTATCAACTGCAACGTCAGAACTGCCTGTCTGGTGCATTTACCTTTCCTAAAGCCAACCTGACCGTCATCTAACACATCCTAAAGTTTCTTTCCCATTCTTCTGTATATTATTCTTGTCATCAACTTGGATGCATGAGCTGTTAAGCTGATTGCGCGACGGTTCTCGCACTTGTCAGCTCTGGCAGTCTTCGAAATTGTGTGGAAGATATTTCTTCGAAAGTCAGATGGTATATCGCTAGATTCAGACATTCTACACACGATCGTGAATAGTTGTTTTCTTGCCACTTCCGCCATTGATTTTAGAAATTCTGAAGGAATGTTATCTATACCCTCCGCCTTATTTGATCTTAAGTCTTCGGAAGCTCTTTTAATTTCTGATTCTCATATTGTATCCTCTATTCCTTCTATATCGATTCCTGTTCCTTCTTACATCATATCAGACAAGTCTTGTAACCCATAGAGGGCTTCAATGTACTCTTTCCACCTATCCGTCCTCTCCTGTGCATTTAAGATATGAATTCCCATTGCACTCTGAATGATACCACCCTTGCTTCTAATGTTACAGAAGGTTGTTTTGACTTTTACATATGCTGAGTCAGTCCTCCCGACAATAATTTATTTTTCAATTTCTTCACATTTTTCGTGCAACCGTGTTGCCTTAGCTTCCCTGCACTTCCTATTTATATAATTCCTAAGCGATCGAAGTATTTATTCTGTTATCCATAATTTCTTCGCAGTTACGTTCTTTGTACCTATGTTTTTCTTTCCAGTTTCCGTGATTGCCCTTTTTAGAGATGTTCATTCCTCTTCAACTGTACTGCCTACTGAGCTATTCCTTTATCGCATTGTCTGTAGCGTTAGAGAACTTCAAGCGTATCTTTCATGCCTTAGTACTTCCGCATCCCACTTCTTTGCGTATTGCTTCTTCCTGGCTAGTCTCTTGAACTTCAGCCTGTTCTTCATCACTACTAAATTGTGATCTGAGTCTATATCTGCTCCTAGATACGGGTTATAATCTAATATCAGATTTCGGAATCTCTGTATGAGCATGATGTAATGTACCTGAAATCTTCCCGTATCTCCGGGCCTTTTCCAAGTATATCTCCTGGTATTGTGATTCTTAAACAAATTATTCGCTATTACTAGCTGAAAGTTATTGCAAAACTCAGTCTCTCTCATTCCTAGTACCCAGCCCATATTCTCCCGAAGCCCTCTCTTCTATTGCCTTGTCTACAACGGCATTCGAGTTCCCCGTGATTATTAGATTTTGATCTCCCTTTGCGTACTGAATTAAAGGTTCAGTATCCTCATATACTTTGTCTATCTCTTCATCTTCAGCTTGCGACGTCAGCATGTTTAACTGATATAGCGTTTTCGGCTCTGGTTTGTTTTAGACTCTGATGAGAACAACAGTATAACTGAACTGTTCTCAATAACACAGTCTTTGTCCTACCTTCCTATTCATAACGAATCCTACTCCAGTTATACCATTTTCTGCTGCCGTTCATATTATCCTATACTCATCTGATCAGAAATAATTGTCTTCTCTCCGTTGCACTTCTCTGACGCTCATTATATCCAGATTGAGCCTTTGTGTTTCCCTTTTCAGATTCTCTAGCTTCCCTACCATTATCAAACTTCTGATATTCCACGCCTCGACTAGTTGAACTTTATCCTTTCCTTGGTTATTCAATCTTTTTATTGTGGTTACCTCCCCCTCGGCTGTCTTCTCCTGGAGATCCTAATTGGGGACTATTCCGGAATCCTTTGCAAACGGAAAGATCGTCATGACTCTTTTTCACTTGTTCTGTGAATATACTTAGTGCGTCTTTAACGCAGTAGTTTCCATTGCCTTCTGCAGCCTCATGCCGTTGAACATTGCTGATTCTTCCGCCTTTAGGGGCAATTTCACATCCCAAGGACTTGGGAGCGTTCTGAA
Source organism: Schistocerca nitens (assembly GCF_023898315.1). Taxonomy (NCBI): domain Eukaryota; kingdom Metazoa; phylum Arthropoda; class Insecta; order Orthoptera; family Acrididae; genus Schistocerca; species Schistocerca nitens. The sequence goes on along the minus strand of NC_064614.1, from coordinate 926,435,632 downwards.
CCTCTGTCCACCACTCCGTCCTCTTTAACAAGGCCACTGGCAGAATGACGATGTTTAAAATTTTAGAAAGCATTTTTGAGTGGACACAGCGACCGGTATAAAATGTCAATAAAAACCAATAGAAACATTTTCGATCGCGTTTTCAGATTTTTTTGTTTGTTGCCAACCAGTTTTCTTAGACCATCTTCAGGCTGACACCGCCATTATGGCTACTGGTAGCAGCAGACGGAGCACTGACAACCGTACTTCAACGGATCTCGTTCCGACTCCCGCCCCCAGCAGCCATGATGGCGGTGTAAGCCTGAAGATGTCCGAGTAAAGGACCGAACCGGCTGCCAACAAATAAAAAATCCGAAAACGTGATCGAGTCTGTTTTTATTGATTTTTAGAATGAGGATGACTTCTTAAGACGGCATTCTTCGGCCGCCATTGCTGATGATTTTTATTCAGAATTTGAGCAGTGACGGAGTCCGAACTGGGGACCGAGAATGATTTAATTGCTAATCAAAGACGCTACCCTAGACCCAGGGTGCCGATATTTAATTATAAAGGGCTGTCAAGACTCAGACATTATTGTAGTCTCGTATTTGTTTATTTTATTTATTTGCTTATCAGGCTCTGTGGGACCATGTGAGCCAAAGACGCTTGGTGATGGAACTATACGGTACATACACTGGCTTCAAAACTTAAGATGGGAAGTAAATTTCGCACGATGCCTCAGTGCCAAGCAACATAGCAACATTGGTCAGTACATAGAAAGAACTGCTACGGTATAGTACAGAAGGTAATTTGCAGAAATACATAATGGGACGAACATAAATGACACTTTTATTCAAATACAATAATTATAGCGAAATCACCGCGATACTTGATGGTCAAATGGAATTAAAAAGGCGGGACAAGTTTCTTAATAGGCTGTGTGATCACCACGTACGGCAATACATAGTCTGGAATGTGCTTCCGTGCTGGCCGCAAGGTTGGTAATGAGTCCTTGTGGTAGGGCATTGCATTCTCCAGCAGTGCCTTTGACGACTGCCGAATGGTCGCTGGTGCATGTGGACGTGCTACAGTACGCCTTCCTAACGCTTCACAGAAGTACTCGATGGGATTTAACTCGGTGAACCGCAGGCCATCCATTCGCCGAGTAGCCGGCCTCTGTGACCGAGCTGCTCTAGGCGCTTCAGTCCGGAACCGCGCTGCTGCTACGGTCGCAGGTTCGAATCCTGCCTCTGGCATGGACGTATGTGATGTCCTTAGCTTAGTTAGGTTTAAGTAGTTCTAAGTCTAGGGGACTGATGACCTCAGATGTTAAGTCCCATAGTGTTTCGAGCCATTTGAACCATTTGAACCATTCGCCGAATATCCTCTCGTTCCATGAGCTCCTCCGCTAGCGATGCGGTCGCGAACTGTCATCCATAAAAAATGAAGCCAGGGCCGAATGCACCCGTGCAAAGACTCACACGAGGTAGGATTACAGTGTCACATTAACGTCCACATTGTGTGTACCGTGTTTGAAGATTTAGAGGGTAGTGCGCCCATGCAGCATCATGCCTCATCACACCGTAATAAATGGTTCAAATGGCTCTGAGCACTATGGGACTTAACATCTGAGGTCATTAGTCCCCTAGAACTTAGAACTACTTAAACCTAACTAACCTAAGGACATCACAAACATCCATGCCCGAGGCAGGATTCGAACCTGCGACCGTAGCGATCGCGCGGTTCCAAACTGAAGCGCCTAGAACCGATCGGCCACACCGGCCGGCACACCGTAATACTTGTGCCACCAAAACAGACATGTTTGACAATACTGGAAGTAACTTTACCGGGCGAGAGGTGAATACAGGTAATTCACTTAGGAACATTGTCGATCATGATCGGTTTCATGTCCCACATGTTATGCTGTGGGGAGACGTAATATTGCACGTGCGGCGCTGACCTCCAAATATCTCAGTACGGAACTCGCACCCGGCCAACGCCATTGTGACACTACTCCTTACCCGTGCGCTTCTTTCAGCTCCGACTTCATTTTTATGTATGCCAATGTGCGACGCATCGAAAAGCGGACGTGGAGGAGCTCTTGGAACGAGTGAATTTTCTGCCAATGGACTGGTCCGTCCGGATACCAGACTTAAGTTTCATCGAACACGTGTGTGATGCGCTGTGGAGACCTACGTAGTACATCCACATGACCCATCGACCATACAGCAGTCGTGAACCGCGCTGCCCAAGGAATGGAACGGCCTGCCACAACTCCCTACCAATCCTGTGGCCAGTATGGGAGCTCGTTGCAGAGCTTGCACAGCCGACCGTGGTGATCACACACCCTATTAAGAGCCATGTCCCGCCTTTTGTAATGTCCACGGGAGCACTATGAATCGCGGTGACTGTTGCGAAATTATTGTGTTTGAATATAAGTGTCATTTATATTCGTCTCATTGTGTTTTTTCTGTAATCTTCTATATAAAAGAGTAACAGATCTTTCTATGTATGACCCATGTTTCATCTTACTTTGTTCCTTGGCAGTGATGTATCATGCGAAAGTTACTTTCGTCCTTAACTTTTTCACAGCAATGAGCGAGGGCTGAATGAAAAGTGATGCCTCCACCTTCGTCTATTGGGTTTGGATGGGAATACTTTAATAAATGAAACGTAGAAATAATTCTTAGAATGTGATCTTTAATTACCAATATTAACTTTTCCACATAATCACCAGCCAATTGGAAACATTTCTGCCAACGATGAACAAGTTTTCTGAAGCCGTCACGGAAGAAGTCGACACTCTATTTCCGCAACCACAGTCTCACAGTTCTCTCAACGTCTTCGTCCGAAGCATAACAATGTCCCCACAGATCGTCTTTCATTATCTGGACCAGATGGAAGACAGACGGTGCTAAGTTTGGACTGTATGGAGGATGACGTACGGTGGTGAGATTCAGTCTCTCAAGCTCTGCTGTGGTACCCATCCTGCACAGATCTTCCGAAAACCAAGCAAAGCAATAATTTGACACACACGTTCTTGTGAAATGCCGATTGTGCTTGTAATTTCTCTCTGAGCGATACGACGATCGTCCTCAATCGATCTGTCAACATTTTGCTTGTGAAACTCGGTGGTTGCTGTCACAGGACGTCCAACTCTTTGTCATGTAGGTCAAATGTTCCAGCTTCAACATCTTTAAACTTTCTCGCCCAACGATGCACAGTACTCACATCAATACAATCACCATAAACTGCTTTCAATCTCCTTTGGGGTGACACCTTCTGCTGTCAAAAATTCAATGACTGCACGTTGCTGAAGTCGCATTGACCGACCGTCTGCGCAGGGTTCCATACATTACACTGTAGCAACACAACCGTTAAATGCTAAGGCTTCCCGCCACCTGGAGCTGTAGAGAAGAGGCTACGGAACAAGTCTGTACCTGCCGGATACCAATGCTGCCAACTGTTGAAGAGTTACGAAGGTGGAGGCATTACTTTTCAGTCAACCCTCTTAGTTAACAGAATGCAGATCAGAAATTTATAAACAAGAATCAAATAATTAACAAAACAGGAAAAAGAAAGAATATGAATAAATAACACTTTACTGAGAATATTTCTCAATTCTACAAGAAACTGCTGCACGTAATAGAACAATTTTGGCACAAGGAAATCTTTCAACTTAGATTTCAGTACTTGAATACTAGAAGCTTATTCGGAATGAAATCTGCCGAATAGCGCACAGCTATCTGTACAACGGATAAGGAAATGTTATCCTTGTGTATATTTTTTTTGCGTATAGCGTTGACTAAGTGAATATTGGTTGATTGGTTTGTTGATTCAGGAGAGGGGCCAAACGCCGAGGTCATTGGTACCAACGGATTAGGAAAGAATGGGGAAGGAAGCCGGCCGTGCCATTTTGCAAAAACCATCCCGGCATTTACATGAAGCGATTTAGGGAAAAAACGGAAAACCTAAATCAGTATAACCGGACCCGAGTTTGAACTGTCATCCTCCCGAATGCAAGCCCAGTGTGTTAAAGGTGCACCACGTCGCTCGATTAAGAGAACGCTGCAGTTTCTTCTGGATGAGTTACCACTGTCAACAAAAAATCCCAGATGGATTAGAAGTCCGGGATACTTGGACAACGGCCTCTACGATGTTTGCGAACTCAGACTGCATACCAGTCTCACTTAAATTAATTTTTTTTTGTTTTATTCGTAACTGGATCGAGACCATACAACGAATTATAGTAATGAGTATTAAATAGGTAACAATTAAGTTTATGGATTGGAAATTCATAGAGATCCCGGTGCTCGGACTTCGTGAAAAAAACAGCACCCGAAAACGACGGTGGATCGAGCTGTGCGACCTTTTGCTTAAAAGTGTGGAACCTTTTGCCATGCCATTTCACCCAACAATCTTACAATGACTGCAGATGCAATATAAAACGTACATAGGTTAGTAGTAGCTATATATTGTCCAGTCCTGAGACTGGTTTGATGCAGCTCTCCATGCTACTCTACCCTCTGCAAGCTACTTCATCTCGCAGTACTTACTGCAACCTACATCCTTGTGAATCTGCTTAGTGTATTCATCTCTTGGTCTCCCTCTACGATTTTTACCCTCCACGCTGCCCTCCAGTGCAAAATTTGTGATCCCTTGATGCCTCAGAACATGTCCTACCAACCGGTCCCTTCTTCTTGTCATGTTGTGCCACAAACACCACTTCTCCCCAATCCTATCCAGTGCCTCCTCATTAGTTATGTGGTGTACCCATCTAATCTTCAGCATTCCTCTGTAGAACCACATTTCGAAAGCTTCTATTATCTTCTTGTCTAAACTATTTATCGTCCATGTTTCACTTCCATACATGGCTACACTCCATACAAATACTTTCAGAAACGACTTCCTGACACTTAAATCTATACTCGATGTTAACAAATTTCTCTTCTTCAGAAACGCTTTCCTTGCCACTGCCAGTCTACATTTGATATCCTCTCTACTTCGACCATCATCCGTTATTTTGCTCCCCAAATAGCAAAACTCCTTTAGTACTTTAAGTGTCTCATTTCCCAATCTAATTCCCCCAGCATCACCCGACTTAATTCGACTACATACCATATCTTCGTTTTGCTTTTGTTGATGTTCATCTTATATCCTCCTTTCAAGACACTATCCATTCCATTCAGCTGCTCTTCCAGGTCCTTTTCTGTCTCTGACAGAATTACAATGTCATCGGCGAACCTCAAAGTTTTTATTTCTTCTCCATGAATTTTAATACCTACTCTGAATTTTCCTTTTGTTTCCTTTACTGCTTGCTCAATATACAGGTTGAATAACATCGGTGAGAGGCTACAACCCTGTCTCACTCCCTTCCCAACCACTGCTTCCCTTTCATGCCCCTCGACTCTTATAACTGCCATCTGGTTTCTGTACAAATTGTAAATAGCCTTTCGCTCCCTGTATTTTACCCCTGCCACCTTTAGAATGTGAAAGAGAGTATTCCATTCAACATTGTCAAAAGTTTTCTCTAAGTCTACAAATGCTAGAAACGTAGGTTTCCCTTTCCTTAATCTTTCTTCTAAAAAAAGCGTAATGTCAGTATTGCCTCACGTGTTACAATATTTCTACGGAATCCAAACTGATCTTCCCCGAGGTCGGATTCTACCAGTTTTTCCATTCGTCTGTATAGAATTCGCGTTAGTATTTGGCAGCTGTGACTTATTAAACTGATAGTTCGGTAATTTTCACATCTGTCAACACCTGCTTTCTTTGGGATTGGAATTATTATATTCTTCTTGAAAGCTTTACATAATTTTATAATATTTAAAGTATTTACAATAATTACAAGTTTAGATCTATGTTCTGCTTCTGCAAATGATGTCACCTGAAACAGCAATTAGACAAAGCGCACAACTACAAATAAGCAAATAACAAAAGCAATGATTTAACATCAAACATAAAAAATACTCGCGATACGAGTGTAGGTGTGCAGTGTAAACATAGTCTTAGCTACTCGTAAGTGTGTGTGTGTGTGTTCAATGGTGAGATGCGTATCTAATCAGTTTCAGGGCGAAAGTGTAAGGGTGTAGAATGATTAAGTATTCGCGACAATCACTCGTTAGTAGTCGAAGACTGACGGTACAGATAGTCAGTCTCGTAGGCTGAAAATATATCTTCTTTATGCGTATATAAAAGTTAATATAAAATTTTTAGTATTCGGCAAAGACGAATCCGTTCTTTCTCTTTCTGCTGCTGACAAAAACAGCTCAAATAAAAGTCTTATACTACGTAGCTTCTCCGTAGAAGTACTGTGAGGTACGTGTATTTGATAGTTGTGTATAACTTAAGCATGATCCATAGATGTGTTTACTGTGGAGGATGGTATACTCTTAGATCACCGTGAGCATACAGTCCAATAATTCTGTTTGGTTTAGGATGCTGCAGCAGATATGCACCAGGATGCGGGATGCCGTCAATGATGTAAGGACCGTCGTACAGCAGACGCCACGTCCAGTTGCGCCGCTGAAGAGCAGACGACTTACGTTGAGTACGCAAAAGCACTAACATACCAGCTCTAAATTCCTGCTTCCTCTTGACAGTGACCGCATAAGTTTTGTTACTAATTTTGGTTTTCGCAGCCGTTGTCGCACAGACTTTCTCTTACCTTTTCGTCGTGTGTTGTTTGCTGAAAAGGAAGTTTTGGTAACGGCGATGTCCAATCGTTGTCTTCTTTGTGATCAAACATGACCTCATTAAGAGTTTACGGAGTTTCATAAACATTGAGGTTGTTGTGTACCTCTTCAAATAAAGACAAATATATTACCCAACTGTGTAACCTCCCCCTCACTTATCGACCTTAATGACAGTGAAAAATTAAACCGCGTGTACCTAATGGAAATCTGGGAAAAGCAATCGTCACCGAAGTTAATCTGTCGGTAAAGAGGGAGGAAAGGGTTACATCTAAATGAAAGGAAAAATGCAAATGAAATTGGTGGAAATTAATTTTGAGAAAAGGGTAAAATTAATAAAGAAAGTAAATGTGCGGTCGTCACGTTAACAATTAATTGGCGTTAATTAGATATTTGAGATTTGGGGAAAATTACGGTCGCCAGTCCTATGGACAACCACTATAATAACTGAAAAAGAAAGGTTATTGCACATATAATTAGCACTAAAAGCGTGGCAACTGAAGGTTGACACGTGTTGTGTGAAAACTGAAAGTTTGTCAGAAGTAATAAATTTCGCTACACTCTGACTTAATTTAGCAAAAGAATTAATAAAACCGGAAAGCTGAAAGTTAATTTAGTGATTGAAATTAATAGTGAGATTTGTTTCTGAAGCACTACGAAATTCAATAAAATAAGGTTAGTCTTGGGCTACCTCAACAATCATTTCAAAAGCTACTTGAATCTACGCAATTTAGAAATAAGAGATTTAACTTTGAACTTGAATTTAATGATTCTGAACAATTAACAATAGTAAAATTTAGTACGTACCAAGCTGAGCTGTAGTCACAGGTAAGCTAAAATATGGTAATAAAACTCGCACTAATAATTTGTGCTTGTGTAATCTAAATATTGTAGCCAGCTATGAATACTTCAACTGAACTTTGAAATTAAAGCAGTGAAATGGAATAATATTACTTTAATGTTGGCGTTTGAATTTCAACGACACTCGGGTTCATTCCGGAAAAGGAAGGGACCCTGCTTGGTAATGCAATTGGGACAATGAGCAACAAATGTTCATGCTAAGTTGCTGTAATTATAGTTACGAAAATGGAACAGTTTGAAAAGATGAGGTGTGCCATACAGTTCTAAAACTTTACGTGCTTCCAGTCTTCCTTGTTGGTTGATTGAAGGTTTGAAGCCGTCGATAGAGGAGGTGGCGACAGTCAGTCATTGTCGGCCGTCGCTGTTGCAGAAGCTGGATGTTGGCGCGCCTTCTTCTCGACACGGTCACCAGGCGAAACGGGCTCTTGATGTGCGCCAGCTGATGCTTACCGTCCGCGACACCGCGTCAGAAACTATCATAGCAAGTCGAGCGCAATTACATGCTGCCAAACCCCGAGAGCGCGGCAACTCTCGGGAGCGTCACACAACACACCTGCTCAACCGCATTACCCCAGCCAGACTCACTCTGCCCACGCTCCATGCGGCAGAGTTAACACTACCAAAGATCGTACACACTTTGGTTCTTCACACGACCTATCGATGTAATCGTTCGATAGCATAGTTTTCCCTAGGCAAGACCCAGCGTAAAAATACAAATAATATTTACAATACAACCAATTATACATCGACATAAATGCATATATATAATAAAACAATTACAATATATAAAGACACAGAAATGTCATATCTTGAGGTAACAAAACTAGGAAAAAAGTTGTAGTACAATAGATGGAAATAGGAGGATATGCATTTCCGGCGTTACAATTGGTAAGTTTCGTAGAAATGTAGGTTCTCATAAATCTATTAATTTCACGGAACACACATCAGTGGGATAACACTGGGGACTATACCTTGAGATAAAAATGCTCTTATATTATTGTCTCTGAGAAATTTACGCCACTTGTATCCAGTATAGTATGCATCACTGTCGGATAAAATAGTTTATGGTTTTCCCACGTGAGGAATATAGTTACATGAGAAACGAAGGATGATGACAGTGGCAGTAGCAGACCTTATAGCACACAGTTTAACATGCTTGGAGAATAAATAGTAAAATGCAAGAATATATTTCACACCACCACTGCTTGTGGGATGTGGACCACTTTTGTCAGAACTTACAATTTCTAGAGTTTTACTGGGTAGAATAGAATGCAAATCAGTCTTCATAGACAAGGTCTGCGATTTAGATTTTTGACAGATCGCACAAGTTTTGAGTATACTGTGTATCTTAGTCTCTTATTGCTGAAGTAACAATAGATACTAAGCTTTGCTAGGCACTTCTTGGTACCATAATGACCCTAAACTAAATGTGTGTGCCAAATCAGGTTGCGTTCAGAATCCTTATGAATACAAACACACCAAGTAGTGGCTTCACGATGACGTCGATAAAATAACACATCATTATGTATCAAATATCGGTTGGACAGAGGATCGTCGATGAGTGAATCTCTTACCTTATTCCTGTGAGGATAAGACTTCTGCAAGGTTAACATTTTTCTGCATAAGTCGATATAATACTGGTGATATAGCTTATCATGCATAAGAAGTATTCGGTAATCATTCACATTCTCCAGGTCAGAGTTACACTCATTGAAGTCTTGAGGCAGACGAGACAAAGCGTCGGCAGAGATGTTGTCTTTACCCTTAATATATACAATTTCAAAGGAGTAGTTTTGCAAAGATAAAGCCCAACGTGATAATCTGGGGTGTACCAGCTTACAAGTTAACAGAAATGTGAGAGCTTGGTGCTCAGCATAAATTTTAGTGTGCTTACCATACAAAGAATATTTTAATTTCTCAAAGACCTACTCTATAGAGAGTGTTTCAAGTTCTGTGGTAGAGTATGTGCGTTCACATTCACTAAGTGTGCGGGTTGCAAAACTAATAATTTTCACATGTTCTTGTTCTCCATTCCTTACAACTTGAAACAAACAACAGCCTAAGCCATAGGATGAGACGTCACATCTCATACAAAAATCTAAATTAAAATTAAGGTGATCCAAAATGTTTGCGTTAACCAAAGCATGGTTAATACTATCAAAGTCTTTCTGATACCGGTCAGACCATATCCATACCTGATTCTTTTTTAGTAGGTTCCATAGATGTTTCCTGTTTAAAAGTTGGTGTGGTAAAAATCACGGAAACGAAGAACAAAGTCCAAGGAAACATTTCAATTGCTTTCTAGTCCGTGGACTAGGATAATTCCTGATTGCGTCCAACTTACTTGGGTGAGGTCATATACCTTGAGCATTAATAATATGTTCAAGATATTCAATTTCACTGCTAGCAAATTTCAACTTTTTGATATTAGCTCTCACTCTATCTTGTGCGAATTTGTGTAGAATCTTTTGCAAAGTATCATTGCGTTCATACCAAGTCTTACTACCTATGAGCAGGTCATACATGTAGTGAGTAACTGATTCAACCAATTCATCTCCAAGTACAGTATCCATTGCGCTGATAAACACACCTTAACTGACGTTGAGGTCGAAGGGCAGGACACAAAATTGATAGGTTCGCCCCCCACCCCTCCCCTCGAACATAAATGCAATATACTTTCTAGAATCTGGCGTGAGTAGGACTTGCCAGAACGAATTGGTCAGATCTGTCATAGAAAAATACTAAACAACTATGATATTACCGTTGGGATTCTTTACAACAAATATGTGGCTGCAGTAAAGTGACGTGGAAGGATCGATGATTTCCCACTATTTGTTTCAACTCGTGCCACACAGCAAGTCGTTGGGATAGTGACACATTACAGGTTTTGTGGAAGAAAATCTGGTGAGGCTTAACTTCTATTTTATACACATATGTGCTGATCACATCTGGTCGTTCGCTAAATACTTGTATGTACTTGGACAAAACATCATAAAGTTTACTACCCTCATCATGTGTGACAGCTGTAGTTTCTGATAACTTATTTCTAATTGAAGTTTTCGAGTCGTCAAACTCTGCATCAGGTGCGTGTGTCTGTGTATGAACATCATCAGTGTCCTGTATTAACTGAATCTTGTACCCTGTACAATATTTATCGAGCTCCAGAGTCCTGGTATCCAGGTCAATTGAAATTTCACTGCCCTTATATCATTTACGTTGGGAGAAGTCAGTAGTGCTGTCCTTCTTGCACAGTATATCTAAACCTAAAATACAATTAGTGACAAGGTTTTGGACGACGAGGAATGGCCACTATACGATTCCATTTCCTACCTTGACTGTCACAAATACATGTTTCTTAACCCTAGAAGACTTATTGCCTACGGCAGTTAAAATTTTACAGTTCTGTACAGGATACTCTGGCACGGGTTCAAACTCACACACTATCTTGTAAAAATCATAGGACAAGACACTAACAGACGCTCCTGTGTCCAGAATAATAGTATTGGGTTCAAAATGGAGCAAATGGCTCTGAGCACTATGGGACTTAACATCTGAGGTCATCACTCCCCTAGAACTTAGAACTACTTAAACCTAACTAACCTAAGAACATCACGCGCGTCTATGCCTGAGGCAGGATTCGAACCTGCAACCGTAGAGGTAGCGCGGTTCCAGACTGAAGCGCCAAGAACTGCTCGGCCACATCGGCCGGCAATAGTAGTGGGAATACCACTTATTTGTTCATGAGACCCAGAAAATATTAGATACAGGCTCCCAGGTAGATGCTATTTCTCTTGACTTCCGGAAGGCGTTCGATACTGTTCCGCACTGTCGCCTGATAAACAAAGTAAGAGCCTACGGAATATCAGACCAGCTGTGTGGCTGGATTGAAGAGTTTTTAGCAAACAGAACACAGCATGTTGTTATCAATGGAGAGACGTCTACAGACGTTAAAGTAACCTCTGGCGTGCCACAGGGGAGTGTTATGGGACCATTGCTTTTCACAATATATATAAATGACCTAGTAGATAGTGTCGGAAGTTCCATGCGGCTTTTCGCGGATGATGCCGTAGTATACAGTGAAGTTACAGCATTAGAAAATTGTAGCGAAATGCAGGAAGATCTGCAGCGGATAGGCACTTGGTGCCGGGAGTGGCATCTGTCCCTTAACATAGACAAATGTAATGTATTGCGAATACATAGAAAGAAAGATCCTTTATTGTATGATTATATGATAGCGGAACAAACACTGGTAGCAGTTACTTCTGTAAAATATCTGGGAGTATGCGTGCGGAACGATTTGAAGTGGAATGATCATATAAAATTAATTGTTGGTAAGGCGGGTACCAGGTTGAGATTCATTGGGAGAGTGCTTAGAAAATGTAGTCCATCAACAAAGGAGGTGGCTTACAAAACACTCGTTCGACCTATACTTGAGTATTGCTCATCAGTGTGGGATCCGTACCAGATCGGGTTGACGGAGGAGATAGAGAAGATCCAAAGAAGAGCGGCGCGTTTCGTCACAGGGTTATTTGGTAACCGTGATAGCGTTACGGAGATGTTTAATAAACTCAAGTGGCAGACTCAGCAAGAGAGGCGCTCTGCATCGCAGTGTAGCTTGCACGCCAGGTTTCGAGAGGGTGCGTTTCTGGATGAGGTATCGAATGTATTGCTTCGTCCTACTTATACCTCCCGAGGAGATCACGAATGTAAAATTAGAGAGATTCGAGTGCGCACGGAGGCTTTCACACAGTCGTTCTTCCCGCGAACCATACGCGACTGGAACAGGAAAGGGAGGTAATGATAGTGGCACGTAAAGTGCCCTCCGCCACACATCGTTGGGTGGCTTGCGGAGTATAAATGTAGATGTAGATGTAGATGTACCACCCGCAAAACCAATAGTTGAGGACAAAACAATTTCATTGGACGATGAAAAACATTGTGTGTCTTCTTGTAACAGTTCATCAGGCAAGTTTTCGTCATTATTACACCTTATAAATAATAATGGTTGCTGTATACAACTGTCAGGCACATGATCATTGAGCCGTTGCAAAGTGGGTGTGTCAAATAATAAATTTAAATTGAAGTCGTCTCCCAATTATTACACAGCCACGACCCGGGGCACAGTAGTGACTGTTTTTAGTTTGACGTCTTTACATTTGTAGTGGGTGCAGGCACAGTCGGGGGCGGGGGAGGGGGAATATCACTAATTACTTCGATAATATTTACATTTGGGTATTGTTTATTCCAGTCTCTGAACAGTAGCGGTCGTTGCGTTTTCATGTTTTGACTCACCTGCGGGTTCGTAGGTGCATTCCAGTTCTGAGTTTGCATATGCGGCGACGGCAGTTGCAACTGGCCTGTATTATTGTTTTGCTGCGGTATGTCGCAGTGTTTTGACACTGGGCAGCGTAGTTGTTACTCCAGCTCTGATTTGGTGAGTATTGATAGTTATTTTTATTTCTCTTAACATTTTTGTTACCATTCTGATAATTATTATTACTGTTGTAGCAGTAGTAGTAGTTGTTGTTGCTGTTTGCGCTGCCTCTTATTTGGAGTACCTCTAGTAGAATAAGAAGTGTTATAATTGCTGTTTGTGCTGTGTTGGGCATGTTGGTTCTGTTGTATATATTCACTCCTGGAAATGGAAAAAAGAACACATTGACACCGGTGTGTCAGACCCACCATACTTGCTCCGGACACTGCGAGAGGGCTGTATAAGCAATGATCACACGCACGGCACAGCGGACACACCAGGAACCGCGGTGTTGGCCGTCGAATGGCGCTAGCTGCGCAGCATTTGTGCACCGCCGCCGTCAGTGTCAGCCAGTTTGCCGTGGCATACGGAGCTCCATCGCAGTCTTTAACACTGGTAGCATGCCGCGACAGCGTGGACGTGAACCGTATGTGCAGTTGACGGACTTTGAGCGAGGGCGTATAGTGGGCATGCGGGAGGCCGGGTGGACGTACCGCCGAATTGCTCAACACGTGGGGCGTGAGGTCTCCACAGCACATCGATGTTGTCGCCAGTGGTCGGCGGAAGGTGCACGTGCCCGTCGACCTGGGACCGGACCGCAGCGACGCACGGATGCACGCCAAGACCGTAGGATCCTACGCAGTGCCGTAGGGGACCGCACCGCCACTTCCCAGCAAATTAGGGACACTGTTGCTCCTGGGGTATCGGCGAGGACCATTCGCAACCGTCTCCATGAAGCTGGGCTACGGTCCCGCACACCGTTAGGCCGTCTTCCGCTCACGCCCCAACATCGTGCAGCCCGCCTCCAGTGGTGTCGCGACAGGCGTGAATGGAGGGACGAATGGAGACGTGTCGTCTTCAGCGATGAGAGTCGCTTCTGCCTTGGTGCCAATGATGGTCGTATGCGTGTTTGGCGCCGTGCAGGTGAGCGCCACAATCAGGACTGCATACGACCGAGGCACACAGGGCCAACACCCGGCATCGTGGTGTGGGGAGCGATCTCCTACACTGGCCGTACACCACTGGTGATCGTCGAGGGGACACTGAATAGTGCACGGTACATCCAACCCGTCATCGAACCCATCGTTCTACCATTCCTAGACCGGCAAGGGAACTTGCTGTTCCAACAGGACAATGCACGTTCGCATGTATCCCGTGCCACCCAACGTGCTCTAGAAGGTGTAAGTCAACTACCCTGGCCAGCAAGATCTCTGGATCTGTCCCCCATTGAGCATGTTTGGGACTGGATGAAGCGTCGTCTCACGCGGTCTGCACGTCCAGCACGAACGCTGGTCCAACTGAGGCGCCAGGTGGAAATGGCATGGCAAGCCGTTCCACAGGACTACATCCAGCATCTCTACGATCGTCTCCATGGGAGAATAGCAGCCTGCATTGCTGCGAAAGGTGGATATACACTGTACCAGTGCCGACATTGTGCATGCTCTGTTGCCTGTGTCTATGTGCCTGTGGTTCTGTCAGTGTGATCATGTGATGTATCTGACCCCAGGAATGTGTCAATAAAGTTTCCCCTTCCTGGGACAATGAATTCACGGTGTTCTTATTTCAATTTCCAGGAGTGTACATTTGCCATTTGAAGCGGTTGATTCTGTTGGCTTGCATGTCCGACAGCAGCCGGCGCGCCTGAATTGAGTTGGCTACCCTGCGTAGTTAGCATGGCGCTGGTGTAAACATTGTAGCGATTGTTTTGCCGTACGGAACGCTGGTCCTCGTAAAGCATATCAACAGAATTGAGCACTGAGAGAAAATACTCTGAGTCGTTATCTGGGATGTGCAGAAGTTTTTCTTTGATATTTAACGACAGTCTTGCCTTTATGCGCGGAGGATGTCGCACGTTGCAACAGGTTCGTCAAGGAAATGACCCATATTTAAATATTTCTCAAAATACCGGCGCAAATTGCCGTGCTTAGGATTGAATGGTTCAGGATCCACAATCTGCCGACTAAGTCGTTCCTGTACAGATTGTGACCAAAACTTAGATAAAATGACTCTCTCAAATTGTTCGTACGTGACTCATCTGTCGGCTTTATTATACGCCCATACAGCTGCGTCGCCTTGGATATAACCGACAACATAAGATATCCTCTTACGGTCACTCCCCGTACGAGGAAATGCATTTCTAAAGGCTTTAAGACAGATGACAGGACGTACGGCTCTTTTTTCATGTATAAATGGCTGAAACTGTGTGTTTTATAAAGCGCTCCTCTTCCTTGGGATTATACTGATGTTTAGCATCAGAATGATTACTGTAAGGTTCAATTGGCGAATGGTAAGGAAAATGTTGTTGATAATTATCATGACTGCAGTGCAGTGCGTCATGTCGAGGTGCGTAAATTTGTTGTTTTGAGTACGTAGTGCGGTGAGTATGCGTCACGAATGTACTTGTATTCATTGTTAAACTGTGTGTTTTGTTTATTGTTACCGTCACTGCACACTGGTTGTGCCTAATTGTCGAACTGTTTCGATTGCGCAGCGGCAGATTTTGCTGCTTGACTGATTAAGTATTTGTTGTTATTTATTAATTCCGCGACAGTGTCGTGGACTACAGCAGGCAATTTTTCATGTAAGCACTCGTCAAAATATTTGTCTCTTTGCTCTGTCGAACTGTTAAATTCTCTATTGATGCATGAGAAATGATTGTCAGTGCGTAGTCTTACTTTATTAGAAAGCTGTTTGTCAATTGTGTCAACCTTGTTTTCGACTTCGGCAATACGCGTTTTTATATCAACAAGCACTGCTGGATAAGATTTAATCTAACTACAGACTCGCATGTTTTACTGAGATCGTTCACTTGTGCTTGGACATATGTCACATCTGTCTTGTGTTTTCTTGTTGAAATGAAAGCTCTGAAAATATCGCGTTGAGGCCGGATACTTGTCCACTCAGTCTTTTATTTATCTCCTCAATTCGGCTACACAAAGTGTCATTTGATGTTGTAAGTGCAGCTAAGCCTGATTTAATTTCATCATGTCGTGTTTTTATCACATCACGAGCATTTGCAAAGTGGCGCGTTTAGACGTCATCTCTTGGTCGATACGTGCGTCAATGTCCTGTTTATTTTGTGTCATTTGTTTCATAATAGCATCGAACATTCTGGCAATACTAGTGATGTGCAACTGTTCCGCCCCCGCCACGTCGTTAGACATGACGTCAGACACCAAAATGGGTTTGGAACTAGATTTAGGCATATTACTGGTGGACGGTCTATTTTCAAAATTTGCGTCACCAGAGTAGCCAATAATGTGTCACTCGTTAGTATTCGAGTCAACCGTAACGCCTCTTTCATTATTTAATAGCGTGTCAGAGTCGGATTGAGTCTGTGTTTACGGTCTTTGGTTCTTTACATTTGCTAGTTGTTTTCTGGTCGGTACCATGCCACAAGTAATGTATGACACAATAAAATTTTAAACTCTTATAAGTAATCTGAAAGAATGTAAAAATTAATCTCGCTGTCCGTCAATGTCTGAACAAGAAAATTAATTGTCGAAAGTAATAGTGAATTTGAATACTAATGGCTGCATGCCATATTATATCACACAGAACTGAAAAAAAAAAAAAATGGTTCTGAGCACTATGGGACTTAACATCTGTGGTCATCAGACCCCTAGAACTTATAACTACTTAAACCTAACTAATCTAAGGACATCACACACATCCACGCCCGAGGCAGGATTCGAACCTGCGACCGTAGCAGTCGCGCGGTTCCGGACTGCGCGCCTAGAACCGCTAGACCACCGCGGCCGGCCACAGAACTGAAGTCGGCCATATTGTGAACTGATAAAACTGTATTGTTGCACTGTGTGAGGAATGAAAATAGGTTTGGAAACCGCTATGGATTCGGGATAGACTGGTTCAGTGGGACCATACTCAACGCCAGACCTGATCTCAACGGCCGTATGTGACTAGCGCCCGAGAGGACAGACATCTACTGAGATGACAGAAGTCATGGGATACCTCCTAATATCGAGGCAGACCTTTTTTTGCCCACTGTAGTGCAACAAATCGTTGTGGGATGGACTCAACAAGTCTTGGAAGCCCTTGCACCCCATGGTGCCTCTACAGCCGTCCATAACTGTTAAAGTTTCCCTGGTGCAAGATTTTGTGCACGAACTGACCTCTCGATTATGTTCCATAAATGTTCGATGGGGTTCATGTCGAGCGATCTGCGTGGTCAAATAATTCGCTCGAATTGTCCAGGATGTCCTTCAAACCAATTGCGAATATTTGTGGCCGGGTGACATGGCGTACTGTCATCCGTAAAATTTCTATCGTTGTTTGGGTACATGAAGTCCTTGCACGGCTGCAAATGGTCTCCAAGTAGCCGAACATAATTATTTCCAGTCAATGATAGTTTCAAATGCACCAGAGACCCATTCCATTCAAATTCAATGTAAACACAGCGAACACCATTATGGAACCACCACTACTCTGGACAGTGTCTTGTTGACAATTGCCGGCCGAAGTGGCCGTGCGGTTAAAGACGCTGCAGTCAGGAACCGCAAGACCGCTACGGTCGCAGGTTCGAATCCTGACTCGGGCATGGATGTTTGTGATGTCCTTAGGTTAGTTAGGTTTAACTAGTTCTAAGTTCTAGGGGACTAATGACCTCAGCGGTTGAGTCCCATAGTGCTCAGAGCCATTTGAACCATTTTTTGTTGACAATTTGTGTCCATGGTTTCGTAAAGTCTGCGCCACACGCAACTCCTACCATCCGCTTTTGCCTACTGGTATCGGGACTCATCTGATCAGGTTTTCCAGTCGTTACGGTCCAACCAACTGGTTCACGAGCCCAGGAGAAGGCTGTGGGCGATGTCGTGGTGTTATAGTAAAGGCCGTCGGTCGTCTGTAGCCGTACTCTATTAACGCCAAATTTCGCCTCACTGACCAAACGGGTACGTCCATCTCCTTCACACGCTGATTTCTGCGGTTATTTCACTCAGTGTTGCTTGTCTGTTAGCACTGACAACTCTACGCAAATGCCGCTGCTCTCGGTCGTTAAGTGAATGCTGTCGGCCCCTGCGTTGCCCATGGTGATAGGTGATGACTGAAACGAGGTATTCTTGTTACACTCTTGACATTGTGGATCTCGGAATATTGAATTCCCTAACGATTTCCGAAATGGAATGTCCCATGCGCCCAGCTCCAACTACCATTCCGCGTTCAAAGTCTGTAGATTCTTGTTCGCTCCGCCATTCAGTCAGGAAGTGGATATGTTTGCAGCAAGACGTACCTACAACTGCAGTGTGACGACGCCTGCAGCAGCACAAGCCGCCAGCACGGCAGCTGTTGCTACGGCTTCCCTGGATGTGACAGCAGAGGGAGGCGCATCGACAGTGCTGCGCCCAGTGGCAACACTGGACACAGGAATGATACTGCCTCCTCCTTTCAGACTAGTATCGGTTCTGCATAAGGCATCGCGATGTACACATCCGTGTGTAGCGGTTCCGAAGAGAATGAAAGTTGCCAGATTATTTTTGTCATAATTATATAGGCTCAGCATCAGGAGTGATGGTGATGAAATTGGCTACGGTATGCAACACGAGCACCTCTAGATCGCAAAACCGGTAATTTTGACAGAGGGCGTCAATTTTCTGATGTGTTCAGGACATCGGCTATGCCATACCTCCGTAACGTTAGATTTCAACACCATAATGCAGGACCACATGTTGTCCGTGTAATCCTAACCTGCCTTGACGCAACCAAGAATAAGGATCGGGATTGATTTAAGGAAAACACATGGAAGGAAGGCCCACATGATGCGCCATTTATCATTTCCAAACACATATTTTTATTTAATAACAATTCAATCATGAGTCAACTGACAGCTACCGAGTTTCCTGCGAAATACATACAAATAGTTAGGATCTTTAAATTAAATTCACATTCTATATGGACATTTGCATTAGCCATAAAATTACAAATAATACTAAAAAACGCCAACTGTGCAACACAATGATAGCCCGCCTACAAATAATTAATTAAATAAATAAACCTACGGAAGCACTCTGTCCCCGCAACTAGATGACAACTATGGCTAATTCCACAACAGGACTTCAATATAAGCTCGACAAACATTGAATAAAAATCATTAAAATGCATACACCTCCAATGGTCATTCTGCTCTCAAATATACAAGATACTGCCAAGCTACCCGAAGGTTACCCATTTGTAAAGCCGAAGCAACACTGGTACTTCACTGATTGGCCACAAACCTGTTCCACATAAATCACATTAAGTACTTAAATAAACTACCGGGCCACTAAGACACAGTTAAAATGATAATGAGAATTAAAGCCTTAATTTTTTGAAGAAAACAGGAAACTCAGTGCTGAGTTTGGTTAAAGACTTTCATCACACGCCCACAAGGGTCTTATAATAACAGGAATACTGAGTCAATTACTTCCTAATCCAGCGACAGTGGCACGATACCAAAAGAATAACAACAAAACACTCAACTTGAGCTGGAACCGGAGGTCCACAAAATCGCGTGTGACCTACCACCACACAGGGCCTCTTGCGATAATGGGAAGCAGAAGGAAAACGCGTAACTGACCCGGGCCAGCAGAACGCAACTACTGCCAATGCAAGGCTGTCAACATATAACAAACAACAAACAGCAAAACAAGTGTGATACAAATTAACATATACAGTAATACTTAAACGGGCAATTGAAAATTCAGCTATTA
Organism: Schistocerca nitens; assembly: GCF_023898315.1. Taxonomy (NCBI): domain Eukaryota; kingdom Metazoa; phylum Arthropoda; class Insecta; order Orthoptera; family Acrididae; genus Schistocerca; species Schistocerca nitens. The sequence goes on along the minus strand of NC_064614.1, from coordinate 926,415,923 downwards.
AAACTTCATTCAGTATGGGAGCAGCCAGCTCATTACATTGCAAATTAACCTTCCCAGCAATAACAAGAAGCAATGTACAAGGTCATTTAAATAATTCCAACAAGATTTCAAAAAATCAAGGTATGCCTTTACTGTGAGCTCTTAAGGGCTAATAGACACTGTAATTGGGATACGCACCAAATGGCAGAGGGCTGGTTAAGATGTACAACTACAACCCGAAGGCTTACCCAATACCGAGTAACAGAGTGTGCAAATACAAGCACGCACACACATGCATGACCCATAAGTGTGTATCTTTAGGTTGGGCGCACAAAACTTTAGTTACAGGCCAAATCCAATGACTCGCCCTAGGAAGGGTTATGTCTACAACAAAAAGAAATTTCAATCTATAGTATCATAAACTCAATAATAACAAACGAAGATTTCAAGTGAAAGATTAACATTGCAAAATACTAGCTTCGACACACAGAAACTTCCAAAAAAAAAAAAAAAAAAAAAAAAAGAAAGAGGTTCAAATGGCTCTGAGCACTATGGGACTTCTGAGGTCATCAGTCCCCTAGAACTTAGAACTACTTAAACCTAACTAACCTAATAACCTAAGGACATCACATACATCCATGTCCGAGGCAGGATCCGAACCTGCGACCGTAGCGGTCGCGCGGTTCCAGACTGTAGCGCCTAGAACCGCATGGCCACTCCGGCCGGCCAGAAACTTCCAGATTGAGGTACACAGCCCCAGAGGGGTCATCGAAAGGCTTAAAGAAACTGGATTCCGGGACAGCTCACACTAGACAGAATTAACAATCTTTAAGTACAGTACTTACTAAGTAGTCTTCATAGCTAATTTCTAACAAATGCCAGGGAGCCTAATAGCTTCAGGATTCCAGCCAGGCATCAGATTCTACTGGCCTGCTGCTCATGGCTACAGACACGTTCTTTAACACATCTCCGCTTATTTAGCACACCACAATGCCTGATGCACATCGTAAAACAGGTTGCACGCCGCTAGAGCAGTTGCTTGGCGACTAAACTCGCCGGTAGCAACGGTCAACGCTGCACGAAAACGCGGGCCCCCATACCCCAGCGGTCAACGATGTTGTTGTTGTGGTCTTCAGTCCAAAGACCGGTTTGATGCAGCTCTCCATGCTACTCTACCCTGTGCAAGTCTCATCATTTCTGAGTAACTACTCTGCAACCTACATCCTTCTGAAGCTGCTTACTGTATTCGTCGTCTCTTGGTCTCCCTCTACGATTTTAACCCCCCCCCCCCCCCCCCCGGTTCCCACCATACTAAATTGGTGACCCCTTGTTGCCTCAGAATGTGTCCTAGCAACCGATCCCTTCTTCGAGTCAGGTTGTACCACAAATTTCTCTTCTCCCCACTTCTATTCAGTAGCTTCTCATTAGTTACGTGATCTACCCATCTAATCTTCAATATTCTTCTGTAGCACCACATTTCAAATTTTCCTCTTCCTGTCTAAACTATTTATCGTCCATGTTTCACTTCCGTACATGGCTACACTCCATACAAATACTTTCAGAAAAGACTTCCTGACAGCTAAACTATACTTGGTGTTAGCAAATTTCTCTTCTCCAGAAACTCTTTCCTTGCCATTGCCAGTCAGCATTTTATATCCTCCCTACTTCGACCACCAGTAGTTATTTTGCTTCCTAAACAGCAAAACTCATCTACTACCTTAAATGTCTCATTTCCTAATCTAATTCCCTCGGCATCATCTGATTTAATTCGACTACATTCCATTATCCTCGTTTTGCTTTTGTTGGTGTTCATCTTATGTCTTGCTTTCCAAGTCCTTTGCTGTCTCTGACGGAATTACTGTGTCATCGGCAAACCTCAGAGTTTTAATCTCTTCTTCCTGGACATTAATTCCTACTCCAAATTTTTCTATTGTTTTCTTTACTACATGCTCAGTATACAGATTGAATAACATCGGGGACAGGTTGCATCCGTCTCACTCCCTTCTCCACCACTACGTCCCTTTCGTGAACCTTGTCCCTTATCACTGGCATCTGGTTTCTGTACAAATTGTAAATAGCCTTTCGCTTCCTGTTTTTACCTCTGCCGCCTTTAGAGTTTGAAAGACAGTGTTCCAGTCTACATCGTCAAAAGCTTTCTCTAAGTATACAAATGCTATAAACTTAGGTTTGCCTTTCGTTAACCTATCTTCTGTGAGAAGCTGTAGGGCCAGTACTGCCGTCTACATTTCTCTGGAATCCAAACTGATCCTTCCCGAGGTCGGCTTCTACCAGTTTTTCCGTTCTTCTGTAAGAGATTAAGACTTAAGAAGAGATTAAGACTTAAGAAGACTTATTAAACTGATAGTTCGGTAATTTTCACACCTGTAAGTACCTGCTTTCTTTGGAATTGGAATGATGATGTTTTTCCTGAAGTGTGAGGGTATTTCGCCTATTTCATACATCTTGCTCACCATATGAAAGAGTTTTGTCATTGCTGGCTCTCTGAAGGCTATCAGTAGCTTTAACGGAATATTGTCTGCTCCTGGGGCCTTGTTTTGACTTAAGCCCTTCAGCACTTTGTCAAATTCTACACACACTATCATATCTCCCATTTCAACTTCATCTACGTCCTCTTCCGTTTCTATATTATTGCGCTCAAGTACGTTGCACTTGTGTAGACCCTATATATACACCTTCCACCTTTCTGCTTTCCCTTCTTTGCTTAGGACAGGTTTTCCATCTGAGCTCTTAATATTCATACAGGCGGTTCTGTTTTTTCCAAAGGTCTCTTTTTAATCTTCCTGTAGGCAGAATCTAGCTTACCACTAGTAGTAAATGTTTCTGTACCCTTACATTTCTCCTATAGCCATTCCTGCTTAGCCATTTTGCACTTCTTGTCCATCTCATTTTTAGACGTTTGTATTCCCTTTCCCCTGCTTCATTTATTGCATTTTTATAATTTCTCATTTCATCGATAACATCTAATATCTCTTGTGTTGCCCAATGATATCTACTAGTCCTTGTCTTTTTACCTACTTGATCCTCTGCTGCCTTCACTATTTCATCTCTCAAAGTTACCTATTCTTCTTCTACTGTGTTCCTTTCTGTTATTCGTGTCAATCTTTCCCTAATGCTCCTTCTGAAGCTCTCCAGAACCTCTGGTAGTTTCAGTTTATCGCCGGCCGCTGTGGCAGAGCGGTTCAAGGCACTTCAGTCCGGAACCGCGCGACTGCTACGGTCGCAAGTTCGAATCCTGCCTCGGGCATGGATGTGTGTGATGTCCTTAGGTTAGGTAGGTTTAAGTAGTTCTAAGTTCTAGGGGACTGATGACCTCAGATGTTAAGTCCCATAGTGCTCAGAGCCATTTGAACCATTTTTTTCAGTTTATCCAAATCCCATTTCATTAAATTCCTGCCTTTTTGCACTTTCTTCGTTTTTAATGTGCAGTTCATGACCAACAAACTGTGGTCAGAGTTCGCGTCTGTCTCTGGAAATATCTTACAAATTAAAATCTGATTCCGAAATCTCTGTCGAAACATAATATAATCAATCTGATACTAGCGCCGGCCGCGGTGGTCTCGCGGTTCTAGGCGCGCAGTCCGGAACCGTGCGACTGCTACGGTCGCAGGTTCGAATCCTGCCTCGGGCATGGATGTGTGTGGTGTCCTTAGGTTAGTTAGGTTTAAGTAGTTCTAAGTTCTAGGGGACAGATAACCACAGCAGTTGAGTCCCATAGTGCTCAGAGCCATTTGAACCATTTCTGATACTAGCGGTGTCTCCAGGTCTCTTCCACATAAACAAGCGTGTCTCATTATTCTTAAACTAAATGTTAGCTATGATTAGATTATGCTCTGAAAAATTCTACCAGGCGGCTTCATCTTTCATTCCTTTCAGCCTATCATATTCACCTACTACTATTTCTTCTCTCCATTTTCCTGTTATCGAATTCCAGTCCACCACGACTATCAAATTTTTGCCCCTCTTAACGATCTGAATAAGTTTCCTCTGTCTCCTCCTTATCTGCGGAGGTAGTTGGCATATAAACTTGTACTACTGTGGTGGCTGTGGGCTTCGTGTCTCTCTTGGCTACAATAATGCGTTTACTATGCTGTTTATAGTAGCTTATCCGTGCTACTATTTTTTATTACACCTGATGCTGCGTTACCTCTTTTTGATTTTCTATTTATAACCCTGTATTCACCTGACCAGAAGTCCTGTTCGTGCTACCACTGAACTTCACTAATTCCCACTAAATCTAACTTTAACCTAACCTTTTCCCTTTTTTAATTTCCTAGCCTACCTGCCCGATGAAGGGATCTGACATTCTACGCTCCGAACCGTAGAAAGGCGGTTTTCTTTCTCCTGATAACGACGTCCTCCTAAGTAGTCCCCGGCCTGAAATCCGAATCGGGGACTACTTTTCCTCGAGGATATTTTGCCCAAGAGGCTGTAAAAAATGTCGTCCATGATTGAAATATTCTTGAAAGTTGTTTGTGTCGAATCTCGTGGCATAATTTTGTTACTATAATTTAACGATACGGTTCCAGCAAAGGATATAACAAACTAGTAGTGACATTCGAGTCAATTCTGACTACTGAACTCGACCCAACCGATCTTCATGTAATGGTAATTAAGAAACAATCACTAGTCGCCAAAGACAAAAGTAATTATAAAAAGAGTGGAGAACTCACAACCACCATACTGAGGTGTATTATAGCGGTTACCGGGTTATCCACATGATTATTCTCTTTATCGCAGGTCTGAAAAACAAAAAGAATCATTGCATTATTCAAAGGCACTCGTGAAACAGCTAGCTTACAAAACCATCTATCCAACCATTCTTGAGTATTGCTCCTCAGTTTGAGACCGTTACCAGTAACGACTGACAGAAGAAACAGAGTTGATCCAAAGAAGAGTGTCTCGTTTCGGCAGAGAGCTGCTCATCAAGCTCCAGTGGCAGTCACAACAACACAACCGTTGTGTATTGCTTTGTGGCTCATTGCTGAAGTCTCTAGAAGAGTTAACTAAACATGCTGGCTCCTTCTGCAAATGTCTCGCAAAGAGACCAAAAAGGTAAAGATTAGACTTCACACGGAGGCTTACCAACGATTGCTCTTCTCGTAACAATTCGTTCCAGTAAGAGACAAGAGGGCAAGTGATAACTATACACAAAGTACCCTCAGGCACATACTTTCTACGCATACATTTATACTTCACAAGCCACCTGTAGGTTTGCGTCGAGGGGTTTTTCTGGTATGACTGCCTTTTTCCTTCTCTTTCTTGTACACATATGGGCGAGGAAGAAATGATTGTTGATAGAGCGCCGTATGACATCTAATTTCTCTGATTTCCTCGTCCTAATGTTTTCGCGAGACATGTGGGAGGAAGTAATATGTTGCCCGACAAATCTTGGAACGCATGCTCTCGAAATTTCATCAGTAAATCTCTCCGTCTGTCGAAACGCCTGCGACTGGAGTTTCTTGAGCGTCTCCGTACGCTCTCGCGCCGAGTAAATTACCAAGTGATGAAACGCGACGGACTTCGACGGATCTTCCGTAGCTATTCTATTTATGCAACCTGATTAGATTCCCAGACTAATGAGCAATATTCGAGAACCGGTAGAATGGGTGTTTTGTAAGCCACGTTTTGCTGTTCAAAGACATGTTATTGCGTTTTTACCAATGAATCTGAGCTGGCTTCTACTTTTCCTACAATTCGTTTTATACGCTCACTGTACATTAGGTCGCCCCGGCTGGATGCTCGTACGTATTTTAAGGTAATCACTATTTCCAGGGTTTTCTCGTCAATAGCGTAATCGAAAAAAGATGTATCGCGCCGCCTGTTTATGTGCAATTACGTTCAGGGTTAAATAACAGTCGCTGCAACAGTCGTCGATATTCTGCAGGTCTTCCAGCGTTTCGCTACAGTCTTATGGTGGTGCAATATTTCTACATCGTACGGAGTCTCCAAGGTCTGAGAATGTACACTGCCCGATGAATAAAGTGAAGCACCCAGAAGATACGATTCTATATCAATGTAACTATGTACAAGTAGACACCATTGGCGCGTATGTAAATGATTGAATTTGCAATTCTACGCGACAGCTGGAACGGTCACCAGAAAGCGTTAGTGTTTTTAGCATGCCTGGTAGGGTGTATAAGTGGCGTAATGTTACGTAATCACAGTGGAGGACAGAGATGCCACGTAGTCGTATGAGCCAGCGTTATGAGCACTTGAAAAAATGGGAAAGCGGCATCATTGTGAGTCTTTATTTTGCCGGCTGGTTGAATCGTGGTGAATTCGGATGTTGCAGTGGCAAGATCTTTCATTGGTTGGGAACATGAGGCCAGGCATACTTGTCATCAAGGCTCCCATCTACCATGCCTGATCATAACAAAGTAGGATGGGCCTATTGTGGACCAAGCACATGGTATCCCTTTCACGTCTGCACCTCGCATCCGATGGAGTAATTGACTCCCTCTCACATTCTTTGTCATTCCGCACCACTGGTCGGAGACAAGCAGCCGCTGGACAATAATCACAGGCTACCCTTAGCACCACACCACAAAATGGTTGCTTTTGGATTGGTGCAGTGACCAAGGAAGATGGAGTCGTGGCAAATAGTGTTCAGCGATGAATCGCGGTTCTGCGCTAAACGGGATGACCACCTTTCGCGAATATACACTCCTGGAAATGGAAAAAAGAACACATTGACACCGGTGTGTCAGACCCTACTTGCTCCGGACACTGCGAGAGGGCTGTACAAGCAATGATCACACGCACGGCACAGCGGACACACCAGGAACCGCGGTGTTCGCCGTCGAATGGCGCTAGCTGCGCAGCATTTGTGCACCGCCGCCGTCACTGTCAGCCAGTTTGCCGTGGCATACGGAGCTCCATCGCAGTCTTTAACACTGGTAGCAAGCCGGCTGAAGTGGCTGTGCGGTTAAAGGCGCTGCAGTCTGGAACCGCAAGACCGCTACGGTCGCAGGTTCGAATCCTGCCTCGGGCATGGATGTTTGTGATGTCCTTAGGTTAGTTAGGTTTAACTAGTTCTAAGTTCTAGGGGACTAATGACCTCAGCAGTTGAGTCCCATAGTGCTCAGAGCCATTTGAACCATTTTGAACCACACTGGTAGCATGCCGCGACAGCGTGGACGTGAACCGTATGTGCAGTTGACGGACTTTGAGCGAGGGCGTATAGTGGGCATGCGGGAGGCCGGGTGGACGTACCGCCGAATTGCTCAACACGTGGGGCGTGAGGTCTCCACAGTACATCGATGTTGTCGCCAGTGGTCGGCGGAAGGTGCACGTGCCCGTCGACCTGGGACCGGACCGCAGCGACGCACGGATGCACGCCAAGACCGTAGGATCCTACGCAGTGCCGTAGGGGACCGCACCGCCACTTCCCAGCAAATTAGGGACACTGTTGCTCCTGGGGTATCGGCGAGGACCATTCGCAACCGTCTCCATGAAGCTGGGCTACGGTCCCGCACACCGTTAGGCCGTCTTCCGCTCACACCCCAACATCGTGCAGCCCGCCTCCAGTGGTGTCGCGACAGGCGTGAATGGAGGGACGAATGGAGACGTGTCGTCTTCAGCGATGAGAGTCGCTTCTGCCTTGGTGCCAATGATGGTCGTATGCGTGTTTGGCGCCGTGCAGGTGAGCGCCACAATCAGGACTGCATACGACCGAGGCACACAGGGCCAACACCCGGCATCATGGTGTGGGGAGCGATCTCCTACACTGGCCGTACACCACTGGTGATCGTCGAGGGGACACTGAATAGTGCACGGTACATCCAAACCGTCATCGAACCCATCGTTCTACCATTCCTAGACCGGCAAGGGAACTTGCTGTTCCAACAGGACAATGCACGTCCGCATGTATCCCGTGCCACCCAACGTGCTCTAGAAGGTGTAAGTCAACTACCCTGGCCAGCAAGATCTCCGGATCTGTCCCCCATTGAGCATGTTTGGGACTGAATGAAGCGTCGTCTCACGCGGTCTGCACGTCCAGCACGAACGCTGGTCCAACTGAGGTGCCAGGTGGAAATGGCATGGCAAGCCGTTCGACAAGACTACATCCAGCATCTCTACGATCGTCTCCATGGGAGAATAGCAGCCTGCATTGCTGCGAAAGGTGGATATACACTGTACTAGTGCCGACATTGTGCATGCTCTGTTGCCTGTGTCTATGTGCCTGTGGTTCTGTCAGTGTGATCATGTGATGTATCTGACCCCAGGAATGTGTCAATAAAGTTTCCCCTTCCTGGGACAATGAATTCACGGTGTTCTTATTTCAATTTCCAGGAGTGTATATATACAGGGTGTCCCAGCTATCTTGTCCACCCAAAATATCTCTGGAACAATAACAGCTATTGGAAAACGACTTTCACCGGTATCAATGTAGGACTGGGGCCCATGAATGTACATATTTGGAAACATTCTAAAACGAAAGCATATGTGTTTTTTAACACAAACTTATGTTTTTTTTAAAATGGACCTCCTATATTTTTTCTTCAGCAATCCATAGCACGACAAAGCACATACACAATGGCGTTGATTGCATCGCAATATTCCCATTACATCCCGAGATATTGAGACGCGAAGTTGACGCTTGAAACACCCGACATGCGCTGCTAGCGCACGTCCTGAGGCTCAGGCGTGAACCCCATACTGCCCGTAATCGCGATGTGATTGACATGTGTAATCACACCTCCATACTTATCAAGAGGTCCGAAACGAATAATGCGGTCTGCTGCGATTACGGGCAGCATGGGGTTCACGCCTGAGCCTCAGGACGAGCGCTAGCAGCGCATGTCGGGTGTTTCGAGCGTCAACTTCGCGTCTCAATATCGCGGGATGTAATGGGAATATTGCGATGCAATCAACGCCATTGTGTATGTGCTTTGTCATGCTATGGATTGCTGAAGAAAAAATATAGGAGGTCCATTTTAAAAAACATAAGTTTGTGTTAACAAACACATATGCTTTCGTTTTAGAATGTTTCCAAATATGTACATTCATGGGCCCCAGCCCTACATTGATACCGGTGAAAGTCGTTTTCCAATAGCTGTTATTGTTCCAGAGATATTTTGGGTGGACAAGATAGCTGGGACACCCTGTATATATATATATATATATATATATATATATATATATATATATATATATATATATATATATTCGCGAAAGGTGGTCATCCCGTTTAGCGCAGAACCGCGATTCGTAACTGAACACTATTTGCCACGACTCCATCTTCCTTGGTCACTGCACCAATCCAAAAGCAACCATTTTGTGGTGTGGTGCTAAGGGTAGCCTGTGATTATTGTCCAGCGGCTGCTTGTCTCCGAACAGTGGTGCGGAATGACAAAGAATGTGAGAGGGAGTCAATTACTCCATCGGATGCGAGGTGCAGACGTGAAAGGGATACCATGTGCTTGGTCCACAATAGGCCCATCCTACTTTGTTATGATCAGGCATGGTAGATGGGAGCCTTGATGACAAGTATGCCTGGCCTCATGTTCCCAACCAATGAAAGATCTTGCCACTGCAACATCCGAATTCACCACGATTCAACCAGCCGGCAAAATAAAGACTCACGATATATCTGTGTGTGTGTGTGTGTGTGTCGGGTTTGATTACCATCCGGGTTGGGGATTTTCTCTGCCCAGGGACTAGGTGTATGTGTTGTCCTCGTTATTTCATCATCATTATTATTCGTGACAGCGGCAAAATTGGATTGTGAAAGAAATTGGGACTTTGTACGGGCGCTGATGGCCGCGCAGTTGAACGCCCCACAAACCAAACATCCTCTTTCGCGAATATAGCAGCGACTCTTTGTTCCATCGTTTTGGCGACGTGCGACAGTGTTATCACGGCGTCGTGATGTGGAAAGCCATCGGATACGACTTCAGGTCACGGCTATTGGTGATTGAAGGAACTTTGGCGGCACAGCGGAACATTACGGATGCCTTTGTTACCTCTCATACGGGTGCATCGTGGTGCCATTTTTCAACAAGACATTGCTCGTCCATAGTTGGGACGCTTCTCGAAGAAGTGTGTGGCTGTTTTTGAGGTACTCCCGTGTCCGTGACAGAATGTGCGTGGGACCAACTAGGACGGAACTGCTTCACAGTGTCAGTATCCAAGATATCAAGGTGTAGTTACAAGACTTGTGGGCCGGCTTGCCTCAGGAAAGGAGACTCTTACCAAGCGAACCACTGCATGAATCCAGGATAGATGGCGTGCAACATGATACTGGTAAGTGAGCTCATAGTAAAGTTCTGTGCAAATTAGACTCCATTTCGTAATGGCTGAAATAATATCATATGCCTTCTCAAAAATGGTTCAAATGGCTCTGAGCACTATGGGACTTAACATCTGAGGTCATCAGTCCCCTAGAACTTAGAACTACTTAAACCTAACTAACCTAAGGACATCACACACATCCATGCCCGAGGCAAGATTTGAACGCGACCGTATCAGTCGCGCGGTTCCCGACTGAAGCGCTTAGAACGACTCGGCCACCGCGGCCGGCTATGCCTTCTCAACACGAGACGTTTCATTTCTTTTTCTCCTCCCTTTCTTGGCAGTCCCCCATTCTTCCTTTTTTCTTCGCGCGGTGTAGCGCTGTTGTATACGTAGTATCCCGTTGTATCGTTACCACCCCCTGTGCATCGCGAAGTTGGAGACGGAGTTGCAACTTTCTGTCTGACACGGATAGCAGTTGTGCTGGATCTGGAGGACCAAATGGTATGTACCCGCTGAGCCACGCCTCCAGCAGTTCTGTACCAGGAAGGCCCTCTGCCGCCGCGATAAACGACAGCTGGCGGCAGCCACTGAACCCACTTGCACTTCTAACTACATCGGTGCGACACCATCATTTGCGCTCAGTACAGTGAGCCTTATCCTAGTAGCTATTGTGTTGGCTGGTCTCTAATTCTTGATGCATTATTTGTAATGAATATTCGTACGCTTGGAGAAACGCAAGTAGATCTTCCATTTTTTGTGTTAACTTGTTCACTACTCATTTACGCTCCTGTACAGCTACGACGGCAGTTGCCGCATAACTCTGTAGCCCATCTCTCCTTACCTCTCCTTACCAGTGTGTTCCAAGTCGTACGCAGCAGTATGCAGTCATATCTGTTATCCGCCGGCCGCGGTGGTCTAGCGGTTCTAGGCGCTGCAGTTCGGAACCGCGGGACTGCTACGGTCGCAGGTTCGAATCCTGCCTCGGGCATGGATGTGTGTGATGTCCTTAGGTTAGTTAGGTTTAAGTAGTTCTAAGTTCTAGGGGACTGATGACCTAAGATGTTAAGTCCTATAGTGCTCAGAGCCATTTGAACCATTTGGACCATATCTGTTATCCCTGCACCAGCAGTCAGCGACGCTATCCACCAGATATCCCGGGGCGGCGTGCCCTGGGGTGGTACAACTCACGGGGAGGCGTGGGAGCTCTCCACTGCGGCTGCTGGCTGGTAGCTGATGTCTGCCGGGGCGTGGCGGCCGGTATGCGCGCTGCGCGGCGTGCGGTGGGCGCCGGCCGCGTAATCCGGCGATTGTGTGGCGAGGCCGCACCTGTGTTTGCACTCCCAATAAAACGTCAATTGGGCCCGCGGAGCGAGAGGAGCCGCCAGAATGGCGCCGCCCGCAGCTGTCCGCGCCGATCTGCCCGCAACAAAGCCGGCCACGGCTTAAGCGCGCCCTATATCTGGTCCGAGCCGCGCTCCGGGAGAGCTCTCCGCCGAGACGGCGAGAGCTCTGCGGATAACGCGTTTAGTTTAACAGACCACCAGACACGCGGCGGACGCTCCTCTTAATGCAGACCTTCCGCACACCGTGCGCGGACCGCCCGTGATTTAAGTCGGCGTGTAAATGGCAGATGCGATTCTGCGGAACCGGCTTCGAGCGTTCTCAGCAGTGAATACTGCAGGTACAAAAGCGTCACCTGTCTTTACGGTGCCGAATGAATACGTAGTCAAAGCATACTAGCCTGACATAGCGCTAACAAGAGAACAGTACTCGTGAGGTTCACAGGTATTGTAACACCCCTCCCGTCACTTATCCGGTTTTGGTGTGTGTTCACCCCAGGTAATTGACTAACAGATCAACAGAGAGTGCAAGACTGCCGCAATGTCCGATAACGCAAAGAAAGTAATAAGGCCCTGTGACTCCTGATTGAACTGCGGTGGCAGTGTTGACATTAATTGGTTCAGAATTGATCCCTTTTAATTAAAAAGGGGTGCACATTGAACACCAGATGCAAATGTTAAATATAAAATTAATTAAGAAAGTGACTGGGATTTCAACTACTTGATTGAAAACAGATGCACTCAATTAGCACAGATTTATTTTAACTCACGACCTTCAATCATCACATTACATGACTCTCCTACCAGGCAGTGGTAATAAATTGCGTTTGCATGGAGTAAAGCGCGATAAATCAAAAGTAATTCCTATCGACTGACCCAGGCGTAATGCGAAGTGAGAGAAGAATTCTACAATACACGGCCCACGAAACCCTCGTGGAAACTTTGCCAACTTGATCCAGCAAATTAATCAGTGGCCGGAGCGGGCGCAATATCACCGAATTCAGCGTGGCGGAGCGGTGTCGTTGTGCGGACGTCGGCCGACCTCGTGGTGCTGCGAGGCTGCGCTCATCTTCTCACTCCTAGCTATCTGGCTCAGTACATAGCTGAACCAAAACTTCCTATCTCCAAGCTCAATCGTTCCATTTGCTAAGTCCTAAACTATAGAGATGCTCACTCTTTCTCAGGCAAGCTGAGTAAAGAACGCCACGTCCGCACTCTAGGCAAGCTGGGAATGGAAGACCTCTACGGGGACTTCTCCCAGTCCGCTCTTCGCACTTACGCCAACTGCAGCGCAAGTCGCGTTAATTATGCGCCGCTTCCCAGTCCCGACCAATGCCTGCTCTGGGAAGTGAACAAATTCCCACAAAATTTCCCTTCCTCTCAACTTCTGCTATTTAGCTCCTGCCAGGCCATCCATCAAGGTTAGCGTCTGCACAAACACCAATTTTTCCGGAATTCTGACTCCCAGGAGAGTACTTCAAATTCCTTGGTCCTACGTTCCCATCGGAGGCCAGCGTATTTCATTCTGTCGCTCTTCACCTGATCCACTTCAGACTCTGTGGACCGTGAATTCAGCGTGAAGTTGCTATAGTCACGAACACGCGTATTTTGACCTCTGTTGACCACTCCACCGTAGCTTCGCGCGGCTTTCTGGCATGTTTCACTGAAAACGGGACGACGGACATTTATCAACAGGCATACAAGTTCTCCGTCTGCTTCCCAGTACACCAGCATAGGGTCGATGGGGTCGGGGTCAACCACCCATGCTGTCACTCATCTTAAGGCAGCTGTAGGCCGCGCCCCGTTACCGCTTTCTCAGAGCTTGAGCCACCCTATGCTGTCTATTGTCGCTTCCCTTTGCCGCTCCCCAGCCACGCGCCACAGTCATTTCTGGGTACTTCCCTGGGATAAACTAGCCTCCAGTAAATCAACGCGTTTCCATAAAGTTTTCATGTCGTGTGAATTACTTTAAAACCATCACCCGACAATGATTATTCCAATATGTCCATACTATAGCATCTACAAGATACATTGTGCCTTGTCAGTCATTTTGTTCAGCCCTACTGTTCGCTCAACGTGAGTTAGGTGATCTTTAATGACTTCATGTAAGGGGCATAGTTTTTGCCATCTTACAGTATTTCTTATACAGGGTGTAGCAAAAAGAATGACTCAATTTTAAATAGAATTATTTAAAGGAAGAAGGGCTTAATAACAACAAATTGCATATTAAATTACTCAGAAAAGACAGAAGTTTATAAAAATCCATCATAAATGTTCAATATGTCCTCCATTGGCTGCACGGACATCTATCCGATAGCCGAATTCATCCCAAACAGAGCGTAAGGTGTCTTCTGTCACTGGTGCTACAGCAGCTGATATTCTGGTTTTTAGTTCATCAATGTCATGAGGTAAGGGAGGAACGTTTAGCACGAAATGGAATATGAAACACCCGCTGAACTGCGATCGCTGATAGAGTACGACTAAATTCAATAGCACAATACGCCTTCTGTTGCGCGGACGCCATATTACGCGATACTGGCTGCACGCTCCAGGTGAGCGGTCGTAGCGACATCTAGCGGATTTTTTTCTGAAACTCTAGACCATGCCACTTACATCTAGCGCTGTTTGTTACCTAGTGACGTTTGTCTCAATATTATTACAAGTTACAATTGGGTCATTGTTTGGACAGTTGTAGAACATAGAGATGACGAGTGCAGCTGGCGTAGTACACGCTTCGCAAGCCTTCACTAGATGTCTAGATTCCAAATTTTACTCGCCTGTTCATAGCAAACGATAGCTTCACTCGTAGAGCGGTGGCTTTAACAGCAACCGGCGTCAGCCTAGAATCTCCGAAATTGGTCTCGAAACAAGTCATTTTTTCCCCCAGTCTCCCACGAAACATGTCTGTCGCTGCAACGAATCACGTATCTTAAAAATGAACAACGACAGCAAATATTAATATTATTCTGCTGTATTCCAAGCGATCAATAAGCAAGTTTTGCCAATGAATTGTTATAACATAATAATTTATTTGGCAACGGCCTTGCCGCAGTGGATACACCGGTTCCTGTGAGATCACCGAAGTTAAGCGCTGTCGGGCATGGTCGGTACTTGGATGGGTGACCATCCAGGCCACCATGCGCTGTTGCCATTTTTCGGGGTGCACTCAGCCTCGTGATGCCAATTGAGGAGCTACTCCACCGAATAGTAGCGGCTTCGGTGAAGAATATCATCATAACAACCGAGAGAGCGGTGTGCTGACCCCATGCCCCTCCTATCCTCATCCTCGACTGAGGATGACACAGCGGTCGGATGGTCCCGGTAGGACACTCGTTGCCTGAAGAAGGAGTGCTTTTTTTAAAATAATTCATTTGTTACATTCATACAAGTGCTGCAAAGACGTCATAACGGATTATACCTGCTTTCCTGGCAACAAAATTGGCGTACCAAAGAAAAGAAGGAGGAAAAAAAATGGAACTTCACGGGTAAAGATACTACTGCGATACTATTCCACTGATTACAGAATCGTGTCAACCTTACAAAAGTAGTTGGCAGTATGACCTCATTTATGTCAGACGTTGCACCCACTATTCCCTGGATACACGGCGTGATTATGATGGAAGGACGTCATGAACTGCCATAAACCCGTTGTATCCTCCTCTGAAACTGTAGTAACTGGTCCTTGAAAAGGTAGGTACCTGCACTGGGAAGAAGCTGACATCGGAGCTTCAAAATGGTGCAAATGGCTCTGAGCACTATGGCACTTAACATCTGAGGTCATCAGTCCCCTAGAACTAAGAACTACTAAAACCTAACTAACCTAAGGACATCACCCACAGCCATGCCCGTGGCAGGATTCGAAACTCCGACCGTAGCAACAGCGCGGTTCCAGAATGAAGCGCCTAGAACCGCTCGGTCACAGCGGCCGGCGTGTTCGAATTCATCGACCATCATGGCGTTTTCCTATCACCAAGCCCCTATCAAATTAACGTTTCCTTTGGATCATGAAGGTCCAAAAGTGTCTGCGGCCACAAGATGTTCTCGGAATTTGTTTTTCGATCCAAGTGATCAAATTTCTTACAATATCCGCAACGCTGCTGTCCTCAATCTCTTTGTATATGACCCTTCTGTTCGCACCAAAAGCAGTTTATTGTCCTACGTTCATGTGACCTAGCCAGTGACGCAGTTTCCTCTAACGATCATGCAATATCCACTGCTTCACTCAAACACATAGGAAATTCCAAGCGAGTCGCTCTTGACATTTCTGGTTGTAACCTACTCAAAAATGCATGAAGAGCCCTCTCCTCTGCTTGCCGTAAAATTAACGAGTTAACCTTTCATCATTCGTGACCTCATAAGTACCTACATTGATTTTGCGAATACTGCCGGAGCTAGTTTCACCTATGTTCTACTGGGTATGGATCTGGAGAGATTTTGTTAGCCATGTGAGTACCTCAGTAACACACAGACAATCCACAGAGAAGCGTACCATGTAATGGATGCGCGTTGTCCTGTTGAAAAATGGCACCACGATACAGACGCATGAGAGGCGGCACTTGAGGCCACAGGATGTCCATGACGTATCTTTGTGCGATTAAACGTACTGTCTCCTGAAGTCATACCCGATGGCTCCCCACACCCTGGAATAGGAGCAACACGCTGTGCTCTCCAAAAGGTTGGAAGAATTGGACGTCTCCCCAGGTCGCCGCAATACTCGTCGACGATGGTCACCCCGGCATAGTGCGGAACCGCGATTCGTCGCTCAACGTAACGAGATGCCATTCATCTGCAATCATGCTTCGCGGTCACGGCACCGCTCGAAACTCAGCCGTTTGGCTTGCCGTGTTAACGGCAGCCTATGCATGCGGCGATAATTCCGTAATCCGGCTGCCGCTGATCAGCGAGCAGTGCTGTGAGACGACGCAGAATGTTGCAGGGCGTCCATTATTTGATCTTGGATGAGAGGCACAGATGTGAAGAGGGTTATGCTGTGCTTGGTGCACAATACTACTATCCCCTCTTGCTCTGGTCAGACGTCATCAACCGAAATCTTGACGTGAATGGCTGTCCACGCGTTCCCATGCAGACTGATATGGGCCGAATGCTCCACAAATCAGGATATTGCACGATTCGACTAACTCGTCAAATTAAGGTCTACGACGGGATCCATTTCAAATGCTGTCTCACACGAGTGTGCGGCATCTCCGTGCCCTTCACAGTGGCCACTCACATTATGCTGTTCGTGCCCCTTACACGTATACCCTCCCACGCCCGATAGCACAAAACACGAACGACAACGTGGTGACCGTTTTACCTGACACAGCCATAATCGTTTCCCTAGGCGCCGAAGGCGTGTGCTTATAGGAAATGACACCGATATAAGTCTTTTTGTTGCTGCACTTTTTATAAGGGAGTGTATAAATGATTGTTTCATCGGGATCCCTCACCATACCTCGATTATGCTCCGCCACAAAAGCACTACAATTATTATCGTTATAAAATAACTTTGTTTTTAAGTGTAACTGCATGTGTAGAACTAAAAAAATTATGTGTTCATTACTGTAACACTAATCATGTATACAAGTCCTGTAAACTGACTCGTTCCACATCATTTAGATAAAAGAATAGTTTAAATGATCCATGGAACATGTAATTAACTGACCAACTTCTTGCCAATGAGACATATAACTCCTTGCCAATGAAACATACAAGCGTTTGTTGGAATACTAGATACGAAGAAAAAGAATAACGTTACTCGAATGCAGTAACGTGAAGACTCTTAGTCTGCCGCTTTATCCGGTTGCACTACTCGTGTGTTTTAAGACTCTGAGCATCGATTTCTCAAATACGCTTGAGATGCTCGTTGTACCAGGGCAATATTTATCTCATCTAAGTATGTATTACACTCCACGGAAACGTACCAGATCGGTTCCCATTTTGTGTATGCTTCCCTCCTAAGATGTGGCAAGAGACTGTTTAACATACTCTGACTTTAGAAGAAGTACACTCCGTCTTCAGGCCACAAGTGGCCCATCGGGACCATCCGACCGCCGTGTCATCCTCAGCTGAGAATGTGGATAGAATGGGCGTGTGGTCATCACACCGATTTCCCAGTCGTTATGATTGCTTTCTTTGACCGGAGGCGATACTACTCGGTCGAGTAGCTCCTCAAATGGCATCACCAGGCTGAGTGCACCCCGAAAAATGGTAAGAGCGTATGGCGATCCGGATGGTCACCCATCCAAGCGGCGGCCATGCCCGACGATGCTTAACTTAAGTGATCTGACGGAAAGCAGTGTATCCACTGCGGTAAGGCCGTTGCCTGACTTTAGAAGACCTTGCGATGAAAAAAAAGTAACTTGTCGATTCCATCGCATATTTTTTTGTCCACACCTGCGTACTAAGGTTCGCTGAGCGGTGTGCTAAAACAAAACAAAATAGAAAATTCAAACAAAAGACTTTTCCTTTTAATAGAACGCTTTTCACAGTATACATAAATCTGTTGGAGAGTGTCAGTGAGAGTTTCTGTTGAAGCACTGCTGTCACGTGACGTTAGATGCTAGTCATAATGTTAACGGACAGCTGATAACAGTCCTTTGTAAAAGTAACAGTTGCCTGTCCAACTCCGGATCGTTCAGACCTCATTCTCTGTGATGGATATTTGCAGAAATGGTGGGCTACGGTCTAACATGTCACTGAAATCTCCAGCCTTCTGCTCGTCCGTCAGTTTGCACGCCACGTATATGTAGCAGAACTACTACTTAGCGGAAGTTCCGAGTAGAACGGCGTTCACACTGCCACTGCTGCTGGCAGACTCGTCTGTACCAATCTCTGAGACAGTCGCCAGTCTGCAACCAGCGCCTGACAAACTTCCTCGGTTTAGTTTTCAATCTTACTCTTCAATCGTATCCTGAGCTAGGTACATTCTTGGAGCCACCGATGACCAGCGTGACTTTGGCGCTGTGCAGGATATACAGCATCTGCTCGCCTGCCCGAACTGCTCTTATAGGTGCAACCCCGACGATTTATGGCTGGACAAGAAAGAAGCCTTGGACTGGGCTGAAAATTGTGACCTGGGTTCCGGACAAGAAAAAGTAAAGTAAGGTACAGTCTGCTAGTGTAGTGACAGGTGTTTGCTACTGCAAGGGAGGTCTGGTTTGTTTTCTGTTCTAGTCTCGATGGAGGCAGATAGACTATCAGTAAAGCAATTTTAAGAAATTCTCGCACCCCCGTTACGTTTTATTGCTACCTTTATTCTGTACCGGCTCCCTGTTGATGTCAATACGAAACTCTTCTAGAATTTCATACTTGTTATTACCTACTTTTTCCGCTTCTGTCAATAGTTGAACTGACTTAAGCGTGGCACAGAAATATTTTTAACTGAATTTCGTTATGAATCTTCACGCATTGCTAAATTTGCACACTTTTATGGTAGGTCAGCTACAGTAATCCAGTATGACTGGTCTGAACGTTGACACAGACCGTTCCGCGGCCGAATGCGCATAATATTTTGCTAATTCGTAACGATCTGGGGTACTTTGTCTTACTAAAACAGTTAGGTTATCTCGATAAGCTGAAATTCATTTTTATTAATACAGTTCATACTAATTAGCGTTTCTTCTTTCACTTATATCTTATATTTACATGTTGCCGGCCATTGTGTCCGAGCGGTTCTAGGCGCTTCAGTCCGGAACAGAGCGACTGTTACGGTCGCAGGTTCGAATCCTGCCTCGGGCATCGATGTGTGTGATATCCTTAGGTTAGTTAGGTTTAAGTAGTTCTAAGTTCTAGGGGACTGATGACCTCAGATGTTAAGTCCCATAGTGCTCAGAGCCATTTGAACCATTTGAACTAATCAGCATTAATGTAGTCTTACACCTGGTTGAAAACAGTCTGACAAATTTCGGATGGATTTTCAATTTCACGCCTGTGCATAGTATGTTGATAGTACTTCGTCACCTTGCCTGTTATGCTGTGTAGCAGCCTTTAAAGCTGTGCGGATCAGTATGACGAAAAAGCGAGGTATCTCGCT
The DNA here is from genome assembly GCF_023898315.1 of Schistocerca nitens. Classification (NCBI taxonomy): domain Eukaryota; kingdom Metazoa; phylum Arthropoda; class Insecta; order Orthoptera; family Acrididae; genus Schistocerca; species Schistocerca nitens. The sequence goes on along the minus strand of NC_064614.1, from coordinate 926,396,315 downwards.
CGTTTTGTTCACGACTGTACATCCTGCACATTTCCGAGATTGAAATAGTCGAAAGCAATGGTTGTTGCACATGTCTTCTTTTCTAAATACCTGACAGCACCATCTGCGATGAACCACCATCAGTGTTTAACCACAGTTTCGTTGCTTTACAGCCCGAGTCTTTACAATTGTTGCAGTTTCGTGCGTGTACTCTTCCTGCTGCAGTCACTTTTAATTAACTCTAATAAGAGCTTCACTGACCATACCATCATCATCCAGTCGAGTTCGTTCTGCTTACGTTTTCGATAGCATTTGTGGACTGCATGCGTGATATGGTTATTGGGAGACAGCGGTAAGACAACACGACAATCTGTCGTCTTATCTGCATAAGAAAAGAGAAACATTTGGTAAATGCTGTCAAAGCGCAGCTCAAGCAGCGGAGAGAGATGAAAATAGATGAATCTGAGAAGAAACTGGACGTGATGAGGGTAATGATAATAACGACATACCGCTGGGTAAGAAATGAATGGATGAGGGATGGGCGAAGGAAGTTTACTAAACTGACAGAAATGGAAAGCGCCGCGCGGGATTAGCCGAGCGGTCTGAGGCATTGCAGTCATGGACTGTGCGGCTGGTCCCGGTGGAGGTTCGAGTCCTCCCTCGGGCATGGGTGTGTGTGTTTGTCCTTCGGGTAATTTAGGTTAAGTAGTGTGTAAGGTTAGGGACTGATGACCTTAGCATTTAAGTCCCATAAGATTTCACACACATTTGAACATTTTTTAAGAAATGGAAAGCCTTACACCATGAAGATCTTGACAAAACGCTACCAAACTTGTACGCCAGTATTACCAAGCCTGTAGGGCATCTTGATTATTTTCAGTATTCTGAATACAGAAGGAAAGTCATTCCTAAATATGATGAACAGTGTGAGTAAATGGTGGCTGCTAAGCGTATCTAATGTTGCTGAAATTTGTCATGTGGTTTGCCCAGAGAATGTACACCTGTAACTTAACACCATCTATCGGTCTGTGAGAATGGTCTGCTCATCGGCGTTAGGGTATAGTACAAGGCAGCACCGTACCGACAAATAGAACAGACTGAAATTATAATGTAATCTAGACCTTTAGCTGCTTACAGGCGTTCATAAATACCAGCATGGACAGTTGAAAAATGTGTGCGCGGAAGTGGACTCGAACCCGGGATCTCCTGCTCACATGGCAGACGCTCTATCCGACTGAGCCACCAAGGACAGATAGTGAGTGACTACAGACTGAGAGTGGTCTTGATGAAATCAGGACAAAAAGAGAAGGCACGGTTCCTTCCAGAAGGACACACCACGATAAGACCGTAGGATTGTTCGAGGAGCTGAAATTCGAAAAGAAGATACAGGAAGAGTATGAACCGCCGAGAACAGATAATTGAAAACTGGATTGAGATCTCGAGTTGGTATGCGCCTTTTACTGCTGCTACCAGTATATAGAGACTTAAGTGGTGCACAGGAAAAGGCAACTGGGACACTGAGTGGTATTCTGGGGTATTCGGCAATTAGCGTCGCTCCCGTTTGATGTGGCAAGATAGATGCCGACGCGTCCGTAGGCAACACGATGACAGGTCACAGGGAGCGGTGACTCTCGACATCTATGCCTTTTCAATTCCTGGAATCATGATGTAAGAAGCCAGCGGACGTAAGGACAGTGCTGATTTAGTTACTGTTGAAGGGATTCTATGGCTAGAATAGATACCACTTCTTCAAACCACTCATGACCAGGATACCAACTAGAATATTCCAGCAGGATAACGCAATACCGTACACTACAGTTCACACCACAAACCCTATGAGGAATGTAAGGACCCCTGACTTGTCACCCACACAGCATGGTTGCGATACAATGGGAAGACGTATGCTTCCATACAAACTTCCAGCCACTGACAAAATATGTGTGTCAGGCATAGCAATAAGTACCTCAAGATGACATTAAGAGGCGGTTCGCTTCCATGGAACGACTAATACAAGAGTGTATTTGTGACTGTGGGGGTTTAAGATGACACTGCTGTTGATGGCGGTCATCAGTTCCTAATGGATTGAAAGTTTAATCGCGTAACACCAGGTATGTGATGAACATCTTCACAAAGTTTGATAAATATTGGGTGGTGCTTCATGTGCTACACTGTCCATTTACATCACTTAAGAAACGGAAGGATGGAGACCACGACAGAATGGAAAGTGAGTACATGACATCAGAAAATACGCAGGATAAATACGATGCTTGGAACTTTGATAGAGACAACTATTTATTTACAGCTCGTACAAAGCAGACACTTGTTTCAAAGTTTTACTGACCACAGCAGTCACCAGCATTGTGTATAGCCGCTTGCAAGCGATGTGGAAGTCGTAGGATACTCTTAGCAGTGCCAGTTGTGTTGACAGTTCGAGTGACGTGGTCTATTGCCCGACGAATATGTAGCAGTTCTGAAGCAAATGCCGTGAAGTGTTTCCTTCAGTTTAGAAATCGAGTTGAACTTACGAGGGTTTAAGTCAGGGGAGTGCAGTAGGTGGTAGAGCACTTCGCAGCCCCATCATTCAAACAAATCAGTAACAGCTTGAACTGTACGTGCTTGAACATTGACCCGCAAAATGATGGTCAGGTCCTGCAGAAAGTGTCATCACTTCTGTCTCTAAGCTGGTCGTAGGTTGTGTTCCAAAAATGAACAGATTAGAGACAAAAGTGATGACACTTTCTGCTGGAGCTGACCATCATTTTGAGGACTGTGCTCAAGCACGTACAGTGCGAGCTGTTGCTGATTTCTTTGGCCGATGGGGCTGCTAAGTGTTATACCATCTACTGCACTCCCCTTGTAAGGTTTGGTGGTCAGAACAACAACTGTGTAAGGTGTAAATAACTTTGGTTTAATGTTGCAATCTTATTACAGAAATACATACCTTTACACAGTTTACAATGTGACTATGTTACGATAGTTGTCAAACGAACGCATCTCGTCCTCATAAAGTGAAATAAACATAAACACAACAATGGTAAATCTTAACTAGAAGTTTCTTTACAAAATTATTCTTACGACTACGTCATGCTGTACTACGATAAATCATCCGATTCCGGTTCAAAGTTCGGTACTATTTAGGATGACAATCAAGTCTACAGAGGATGGTTAGTTTTGTGACAAGTTGAGCAAAAGATTACCCAAGGTCACTCGAGTTTACAGTGGACGAAAGCTGGTGAACCAACAAGTTTACACCTCTGCGTGCGGTATTTATCTTAACTGCGATTAGCTGTCGTTGGCATGGCTGCTCTCATCCTCTGAAATTCCTATAAAAACTAATTAAGCCTTTGCTGATTTTTCCAGCGGAAACTCTCCCTATGTTTCTCGTTATGCAAGAAAACATGCACTCATCCCTGTTCTTGGAACCTGGCGATGTGCACGTGCACGGCTGGAGCAGTGCGCATATTAAAATTCCCTCTCAGTCCTTGCAAGGACAATTAGCTAACTGGCTGGTTCGTTTCTCCGCAGTGGGAGCTCAACAACGCTTCAGCTAATATCTGGCTGAATGTCAGCCGCAGTGAACGCAGTGTCCACTCAGATTTCTCCTCTGCGTCGTACAGAGCATTATGCGCCGCATTCTGCACTTGACGCCAGTTCAGAGAAGTCCCCGAAAATTTCACTCTCGTCTTTCTCGTAGCCGAACGCTCTCTCCCCACCTGCGTTATTTTGTTCTCTACGTCACGACTTTTTTTGACCAATAGGAGCGTTCCTCTTATTTTGTGGAAACACTCTCCGCCAAACACAAGGGCCCTACCATTGAAGTGATCGAAATCTCGGCACTTTACTCTTTCCTAGTTCGTTTCCACCAATCGGACGTTTCGTCTCCACTGACATGTGCACCATTCGCTGTTCACGTGATCAACTGCGTCACTGGTTTTGTTCGTATGCATTTGGAATTCCAAAACGCAGTTTTCTAAAGCCTCTTTCTGTCCTACTTCTGGTGGCTCCAGTATGCGTCACCTGTCCAGTCGCTGACTCCCTCTGCAGGACGCCCCCTAAGAGCTTTTCGTGGTGCCTCCCGTGGTGCAGCCTCTGCTTCCGCCTGTGCTTGATTCCAAACAAAACGTTTCCTCTCCCTGCTTATTTCATCTTCTGCTCATTGACATGCATTATATAGGAGCTGTGTGTTAATACCATCGATTGAGTGTCGTCCCTTTTGCATTACATACTAATAGGCATATCTGCTCATTACCGGCAAAGTAAGTTAGGTGTCATATTCACTTTCCAGTTACAATGTACACTACTGGCCATTAAAATTGCTACACCAAGAAGAAATGCAGATGATAAACGGGTATTCATTGGACAAATATACACTCCTGGAAATGGAAAAAAGAACACATTGACACCGGTGTGTCAGACCCACCATACTTGCTCCGGACACTGCGAGAGGGCTGTACAAGCAATGATCACACGCACGGCACAGCGGACACACCAGGAACCGCGGTGTTGGCCGTCGAATGGCGCTAGCTGCGCAGCATTTGTGCACCGCCGCCGTCAGTGTCAGCCAGTTTGCCGTGGCATACGGAGCTCCATCGCAGTCTTTAACACTGGTAGCATGCCGCGACAGCGTGGACGTGAACCGTATGTGCAGTTGACGGACTTTGAGCGAGGGCGTATAGTGGGCATGCGGGAGGCCGGGTGGACGTACCGCCGAATTGCTCAACACGTGGGGCGTGAGGTCTCCACAGTACATCGATGTTGTCGCCAGTGGTCGGCGGAAGGTGCACGTGCCCGTCGACCTGGGACCGGACCGCAGCGACGCACGGATGCACGCCAAGACCGTAGGATCCTACGCAGTGCCGTAGGGGACCGCACCGCCACTTCCCAGCAAATTAGGGACACTGTTGCTCCTGGGGTATCGGCGAGGACCATTCGCAACCGTCTCCATGAAGCTGGGCTACGGTCCCGCACACCGTTAGGCCGTCTTCCGCTCACGCCCCAACATCGTGCAGCCCGCTTCCAGTGGTGTCGCGACAGGCGTGAATGGAGGGACGAATGGAGACGTGTCGTCTTCAGCGATGAGAGTCGCTTCTGCCTTGGTGCCAATGATGGTCGTATGCGTGTTTGGCGCCGTGCAGGTGAGCGCCACAATCAGGACTGCATACGACCGAGGCACACAGGGCCAACACCCGGCATCATGGTGTGGGGAGCGATCTCCTACACTGGCCGTACACCACTGGTGATCGTCGAGGGGACACTGAATAGTGCACGGTACATCCAAACCGTCATCGAACCCATCGTTCTACCATTCCTAGACCGGCAAGGGAACTTGCTGTTCCAACAGGACAATGCACGTCCGCATGTATCCCGTGCCACCCAACGTGCTCTAGAAGGTGTAAGTCAACTACCCTGGCCAGCACGATCTCCGGATCTGTTCCCCATTGAGCATGTTTGGGACTGGATGAAGCGTCGTCTCACGCGGTCTGCACGTCCAGCACGAACGCTGGTCCAACTGAGGTGCCAGGTGGAAATGGCATGGCAAGCCGTTCCACAGGACTACATCCAGCATCTCTACGATCGTCTCCATGGTAGAATAGCAGCCTGCATTGCTGCGAAAGGTGGATATACACTGTACTGGTGCCGACATTGTGCATGCTCTGTTGCCTGTGTCTATGTGCCTGTGGTTCTGTCAGTGTGATCATGTGATGTATCTGACCCCAGGAATGTGTCAATAAAGTTTCCCCTTCCTGGGACAATGAATTCACGGTGTTCTTATTTCAATTTCCAGGAGTGTATATATATACAGGGTGTCCCAGCTATCTTGTCCACCCAAAATATCTCTGGAACAATAACAGCTATTGGAAAACGACTTTCACCGGTATCAATGTAGGACTGGGGCCCATGAATGTGATTACATTTTCACGCAATTTGGGTGCATAGATCCTGAGAAATCAGTACCCAGAACAACCATCTCCGGCCGTAATAACGGCCTTGATACTCCTGGGCATTGAGTCAACAGAGCTTGGAGTGTACAGGTACAGCTGCCCATGCAGCTTCAACACGATATCACAGTTCATCAAGAGTAGTGACTGGCGTATTGTGACGAGCCAGTTGCTCGGCCACCATTGACCAGACGTTTTCAATTGGTAAGAGATCTGCAGAATGTGCTGGCCAGGGCAGCAGTCGAACATTTTCTATATCCAGAAAGGCCCGTACAGGATCCTGCAATGCGGTCGTGCATTATCCTGCTGAAATGTAGCTTTTCGCAGGGATCGAATCAAGGGTAGAGCCACGGGTCGCAACACATCTGAAATGTAACGTCCGCTGTTCAAAGTGCCGTCAATGCGAACAACAGGTGACCGAGACGTGTAACCAATGGCACCCCATACCATCACGCCGGGTGATACGCCAGTATGGCGATGACGAATACACGCTTTCAATGTGCGTTCACCGCGATGTCGCCAAACACGGATGCGACCATCATGATGCTGTAAACAGAACCTGTATACATCCGAAAAAAATGACATTTTGCCATTCGTGCACCCATGTTGGTCGTTGAATACACCATCGCAGGCACTCCTGTCTGTGATGCAGCGTCAAGGGTAACCGCAGCCATGGTCTCCGAGCTGATAGTCCATGCTGCTGCAAACAACGTCGAACTGTTCGAGAAGATGGTGGTTGTCTCGCAAACATCCCCATCTATTGACTCACGGATCGAGCCGTGGCTGAACGATCCATTACAGCCATGCGGATAAAATGCCTGTCATCTCGACTGCTAGTGATACGAAGCCGTTGGGATGCAGCACGGCGTTCCGTATTACTCTTCTGAACCCACCGATTCCATATTCTGCTAACAGTCATTGGATCTCGACCAACGCGAGCAGCAATGTCGGGAAACGATAAACCGCAATCGCGATGGGCTACAATCCGACGTTTATCAAAGTCGGAAACGTGATGGTACGCATTTCTCCTCCTTCCACGAGGTATCACAACAACGTTTCACCAGGCAACGCCGGTCAACTGCTGTATGTGTATGAGAAACCGGTTGGAAACTTTCCTCATGTCAGCACGTTGTAGGTGTCGCCACCGGCTCCAACCTTGTGTGAATGCTCTGAGAAGCTAATCATTTGCATATCACAGCATCTTCTTCCTGCCGGCTGAATTTCGCTTCTGTAGCACGTCAACTTCGTGGTGTAGCAATTTTAATGGCCAGAAGTGTGTAAGGTGCGAAATTGACCTTCATTTATTCTGCCACCTTACACCCAGACTTGAGACCTCGTCAGTTCAACTCGATTTCTAAACTGAAGGAAACACTTCATGTCATTCGCTTCAGAACTGCTTCGAATTCGTCAGGCAATAGACCACGCCGCTCGAACTGTCAACACAACTGGCACTGCTAAGAGTATCCTATGACTTCCACATCGCTGGCAACAGGTTATACACAATACTGGTGACTACTTTGAAGGCAGTAAAACTTTGAAACACATATCTATTTTGTACGAGCTGTAAATAAATAGTTGCCACTATTGAAGTTCTAACCCTCGTATGAATGTGCATAGCTCCAGCTTTACGACATAAAGGCCGGCCGTTGTGGCCGAGCAGTTCTAGGCGCTACAGTCCGGAGCCGCGCGACCGCTACGGTCGCAGGTTCGAATCCTGCCTCGGCCTTGGATGTGTGTGATGTCCTTAGGTTAGTTAGGTTCCAGTAGTTTTAAGTTCTAGGGGACTGATGACCTCAGAAGTTAAGTCCCATAGTGCTCAGAGCTATTTGAACCATTTGAACAACATAAAGCCCGGCCGCAAAGAATCCGGCCCGCCAAAGCCTGATGCAGTCGTTGCTTTTTCAGAAACAGTTGTAAGTGAGGATAATATTTTAAAATTAAACTACTTTGTCGACTGCGTGCTGGTGCAAACTAACATGCATGTGGGACGCGGGGATGCTTGCCTGCCTGCTAACCTATTAACTGTCCACTTCTCTGCCTCTAACCCGCCGCACGCTTCCGCACAGCAACTCATGTGCATGCTACGTTGGCCACACGGAAGACGCGCAACGGGAGTCGATTGAACATAAAAGCTATGAAAGTCTTAAAACAGGCTACCATAGCTGCCAGAAGAATGGACTGATAGCATTTTATAAAAAAAAAAAAATATATCTAATCCGGCCAGTACCCCTACCTATCCAAGTTAGCGCATCAACAGTTACCCTTATTCGGAAGTACACACATCGGTGAATAGTTTGTTTCACGAATGACAATGTAAAACAGATGACTATCTGAGCAGGATTCTCAGAATGTCGACGTCACACATACCTCCAAATCAAGGGACTGTGCAACAAAAAAATGTTACTCTTTTCATTAAGTTTTCGTTTTATTAATTTTTTTTCATTACTTTTAATTTTCGTGTTTAGTTTGCGACTGCCTACCTAGAAAAACTGTGTTTTATTTCCATTGGTTTAGTTCCTTCACAAAATCTTTTTGGTCTGTCCTGCGACAGTGAGAACAATCAATAATGTGGCTCATTTCCAAATTTAGTTAGACACCTCTGCTGTAGAGTGTATTACATTGGGGCTTTTATTCAGTAATACATCTCAGTTGTCTTCTGATGATCATCATTATGATGATGAAGCATAAGGAACATTATCAGTATCTCTAATTACGATATCATGCTAACCATAACGATATTTTTTTTTCACTTTGAAAAGTAACTGCTGTCTTCTGTACCTCACCCACTCTAACCAAGAATTTGGTCTGTTGGTAATTGTTTACAGTCGTTTTCCCGGTAAGCCGTAGTAAAGATGCATCAGACTATAATTTATGAGGTGACGACACTTAAACTTAGCGGGTTCAACGCCAAACATAATGTTAAGTCTCAGAAGTAAATGGTTAGGTACCGAGAAACAATTTTGAAATTTGTGGCAAGACCCTATGGGACCAAACTACTGAGATAATCGGTCCCTAAGCTTACACACTACTTAACCTAACTTAAACTAACTTAAACTAACTTAACTAAGGACAACATGCACACAAATGCCCGAGGAACGACTCTGACGGGGGGAGCCGCACGGTCCGTGATAAGGCGCCGCAGACCGCATTGCTACACCGCGCGGCTAAAGTAAGCGAATGAGGGGATTCACAGATTACGGTAGCCGGCCGGTGCGGCCGTGCGGTTAAAGGCGCTTCAGTCTGGAACCGCGTGACCGCTACGGTCGCAGGTTCGAATCCTGCTTCGGGCATGGATGTGTGTGATGTCCTTAGGTTAGTTAGGTTTAAGTAGTTCTAGGTTCTAGGCGACTGATGACCTCAGAAGTTAAGTCGCATAGTGCTGAGAGCCATTTGAACAGATTACGGTATGAGCTGTAGTGTAATGGAGCTCGCTCTTTACTTGTAGGAAACCGTCTGTTCATTGCACATGTTTATAAAGTTGGTGTAATCGGATACAATCTGAACCTAATTAAAACAAAAAACACTAATCTCTGAACTCAAAATGGGCTTTTACCTGACAATTACATGAGAGTTGGTGTGTTCATATGCCGGCTATGCTACTTCACTTACCATCAGTGTAAATTTGTTAAAAAATCACGTAATTGTAATAGTACTCGGAGCCAATAATTTAGTTTCACGAGGGTACGTTACTCTGATAAAAGACTAGAAAGAAACAAGATTCTTGCATTGACGTTGGGGAATGTGCAAGAGATTTGTGAGAGGCGGTACAGCTAAATATGGCATGGAATCGTAATATGGCCTATTGCAGACCATGAGCTCACAAAAGGGTGTGGTTGCCCGAAAGAAAGAGGAGGTTCGGAAAAATCGGTGTGTAGACACCAAATTTGCTAATAACTGCTCTACTAGAAAACCACTCCTTTTACAGAATAAGCAGACGGACACTAAAATTCATTAACCAACATCGAAATTTAAAAAATGTTCAAATGTGTGTGAAATCTTATGGGACTTAATTGCTAAGGTCACGCGCTGCTAAGCTTACACACTGCTTAACGTAAATTATCCTGAGGAAAAACACACACACCTATGCCCGAGGGAGGACCCGAACCTCCACCGGGACCAGCCGCACAGTCCGGGACTGCAGCGCCTGAGACCGATCGGCTAATCCCGCGCGGCTCAAAATTTAAATTTGGTACAAAAGAAATAGATCACTTTACATGATACACAATTAATGATATAACAGAATCGAACTGAATTATTACTGAGTGCGAGGGTGGTTTAGTATTTAGTATGATAATGGATGGTAATAGAATGCACGGATATCCCAGTTCACGTGGGCTCACAGCTCAGACCCGTCCACAAAGTTCTGTTTTCAGTAACAATGCCAAGTAAAAGTAGAAGTTATACTGTGTGTAGGCACAACTTCGGAAAAATAAGTTTGTGCTACACGAATGGAAACGATTATACACACATCAAAAAAAAGTTTTGCATCATCTCGGTTCCGAGAGTTCCGGAACCTGTACGGAAAATTGGAATAGAGATCAACATAAACATCATTTCTGCCCTTTTTATTGCTCATGAAAACCACACATTGCATGTTGTATCACCATACAGCGAGACCTTCAGAGGTGGGGGTCCAGATTGATGTAGACACCGGTACCTCTAATACCCAGTAGCACGTCCTCTTGCATCGATGCATGCCTGTATTCGTCGTGGCAGACTATCCACAAGTTCATCAAGGCACTGTTGGTCCACATTGTCCGAGTCCTCAACGGCAATTCGGCGTAGATCCCTCAGAGTGGTTGGTGCGTCACGTCGTCCATTAACAGCCCTTTTCAATCTATCCCAGACCTGTTCGATAGAGTTCGTAACTAGAGAACATGCTGACCACTCTAGTCAAGCGATGTCGTTATTCTGAAGGACGTCATTCACAAGACGTGCACGGGGGGAGGGGGGGGGGACGAATTGTCGTCCATAGACGAATGCCTCGCCAATATGCTGCCGATATGGTTGCACTATCGGTCGGAGGATGGCATTCACGTATCGTACAGCAGTTACGGCGCCTTCCATGACCGCCAGCGGCGTACGTCGGCACCACATAATGCCACCCCAAAACATCAGGGAACCTACACCTTGCTGAACTCGCTGGACAATGTGTCTAAGACGTTCAGCCTGACCGGGTTGCCTCCAAACATGTCTCCGAAGATTGTCTGGTTGAAGCCATATGCGACACTCATCGGTAAAGAGAACATGATGCCAAACCTGAGCGGTCCATTCGGCACGTTGTTGGGCCCATCTGTACCGCTCTGCATGGTATAGTCTGTCTGTAAACTGAAGAGCGAGCAGCGCTTTTGGTGGGGGAAGTGGCCTTTCCCGGAAGAACCCTGCCACTGGCCTACAGGGCAACCCAAAATCTGTTGCCCGTTACCTGTCTAGCGGTGTAGTGCGGCGTGCCGTGATATACGTCGTTTCTGTTCGTGGGATCTTAGTTGCCAATCTCAGTCGGTTGACTTTCAGTACTCACTGATATACTTCAGTATCCGGAAGTGATGGATAATCGCCCTGCATTGCAAGAAAATGTGCAGAGTACGAAGGAGATATTTGCGCAGAACGAGCGTTCGATCGTCTCTAACGTTATTACAGCTTGTGTTAAGGAGGCTACATAAAAAGAGCTGTTGGCTAATATTACCAGTCCCAATCAAAGGGCTGCAGTTTATGTAAACGTCAGCCTCGCCAAAATAGGACGCATAAGGAAGGAACGCGAAAACAAGGCGCATGGTTTACTGGAATCGCCGCGAAGAAAAACTAATAATTTAGGTAGGAAACCCATCGTTATAGACACTTTCACAAAATCGGTCATTCGACAAACGATGGAGGACTTTTACATAAACCATAAAATATGCCCACATCACGGAAATCACTCACTGGCGTGAAACAAAAAATACATTTTCGTTGCAGAAAGGTGTTTTACACAAGACATTGCGTGAAATGGGATTTACCTGGGAATACTTTTCAGACATGTTTACGAAGACAATGACAAAAAAAGCAGTGCGAATCGAACTAATACTACACACGTAATTATAAATTTCTGATTAATTTTTAAACACTCTTCCTGTTGCAAGAATTGTTAAGTTTTAATGCAGACCTTCAAAGAAAACTTCTACCTTTTAGTAGAAACACAAAGTAAGAACAAGCCTTAAATTCTACAGACTGATTGCACTATATCTGGTTCGTCTTACGAGTACAGGAACATACATTCATATGAATAGGCATTCGAATCTATGTTTGTAGTAGAATCCTGACTTCCGTTCTTATGTCAATATTATTTACTCTATAATGTTTTGTTTCGAAGAAGCTATCGTCTTTTGTTTTCCTTGTACTCTTCAAGCATTTGTCTAAAAATAAACGCAGACGGGACGTATCTGTATACGGCGTCGCCACAGATTTAAAGCGCGCGCCACGGCAGGGACTGTACTACGTTGTGGAACAGCCTGTAGAAGCGCCCTGTGACGTAGCAAAGTAGGCAGAGTGGGGACTCGCGCGCTCGCTCTTCAGTTTACCGACAGACTATAGACCTCGCCTTGGACGTCGGGAGCGATGTTGCTCATCATGCGGTCTGTTGCACACAGTTTGAGTCGTAACATGACGTCCTGTGGCTGCACGAAGAGCAATATTCAACATGGTGACGTTGATGTCAGGGTTTCTCCGACCCATAATCCGTAGGTAGTAGTCATCCACTGCAGTAGTAGCCCTTGGGCGGCCTGAGCGAGGCATGTCATCGATAGTTCCTGTCTCTCTGTATCTCCTCCATGTCCGAACATCACCGCTTTGGTTCACTCCGAGACGCCTTGACACTTTCCTTGTTGAGAGCCCTTCCTGGCACAAAGTAACAATGCAGACGCGATCGAACCGCGGTATTGACCGTCTAGGCATGGTTGAACTTCAGATAACATGAGCCGTGTACCTCCTTCCTGGTGGAATGACTGGAACTGATCGACTGTCGGACCCTCTCCGTCTAATAGGCGCTGCTCATGCATGATTGTTTACATCTTTGAGCGGGTTTAGTGACATCTCTGAACAGTCAAAGGGACTGTGTCTGTGATACAACATCCACAGTCACCGTCTATCTCCAGGAGTTCTTGGAACCGGAGTGATGCAAAACTTTTTTTGATATGTGTATTTGCAATACATTGGTTAAGCCAACAGCATGTAGAGCATGTAGCGATTTCATCAACAGGTCTGCAGTAACACGAAGTGACAGAGCAACTAACGATAGTGTGGCCGAGTAGATGATGATTATCATTGCGATGATGAAGCATAAGAAACATTATCAGTATCGCTAATTACGATATCATGTTAACCATAAAAACTTTTTTTTCATTTTGAAAACTAACTGTCGTTTTCTGCACCTCACCCATTCTAACCAAAAATTTGGTCTGTTTGTAAGAAGGCTCACCACACGAGAGAAAAGCGAATTCTTGCTGCAAGTATGTGATTGGTCGCTGCAAACCAAAGGGCCTTCCATGAGGCATGTCACGAGCTACGCACCACTATCGATACAGGTGTGTCTAAGTTTATGCCTCTCTGGACGAGGGAGAATGACGTCATACTAATGTATCAATGAAGCACGTCGAGGCGAAAAGTAGACGTGTTTCAACTTCTTGTGTAATCTCTGCCGTCTTCAACCTTTCTGCAGGCTGCAAACTTCCAGAAAGACTATCTTCTGTGGACGAAACACGATCGCGCTCCTAGATTACTAAGCACAAAGTTTCATCCCTCGGCAAAGTTTTAATTAGACCTGAGTAATTGGAGCATAAGCGCACTCTTATGCGACCGGAGGACGACGGCTGAGAAATCGCTGCCCTAGAGCTGCCTGCTGTGACTTTGCCAAAGACGGAATGTGGCTGTTAAACTTGTTTCCAGTTGACTGATCTGTGTGTGATCCGCATTTCATGAACATATAGTTAACAAAAAAAACTACCATTATGTGTGTAACACGAATGCTCAAAATTCACAGCTTTTCGAGCATTGTCGTTCCTCGTACGACAACGTAATACACCAAGCAGGCAGTCGGCGGAGTAACAGTTCTTGGGTCAGAGAATACAGCTGAAACTAAATTTCTTCCGCTTTCTTTTCCCTTGAACACTTATATAAAATCATCAGCGTTAGGCATGTAAGGTTGCCGCTAAGGCAGAAAATTGCAGAAGTTAAGCATTATCGCTGCGAAAGTTGATAGGTAGTTAAATATAGTCCGCACTTTCATCCGATTTATGCTGCATATCATCAGCCATTCGTATTGGGAACTACAGCACAACAAACAGTCCGGACCATGACACAACTTCGAGTCACAAGAAATTTTCATCGAAGATGGAAGCTGTTTTAAGTGCCAGGAAAAATATACTTAATCAAACAAATTATTCTGCTAAAAACTGAAAACTTGCAACTAAGCAAAATACACTCATTATCATAAATTAAGGATAATTGCATAATGTGATGCCACACAACGTGGTACTACAGAAAAACTGGCGTTAACAGCATAGGCACATAGGGAACACTCACGACACTGATCTGTAAGTCCACGCTATTGGTGATAAGTTGAGAAAACCGTCCCGAAACACATGTGCTACAAAATGCCACTGTTTCCTGCGCATGTACCCCGACATCAGTATGGGATATGATCACCATGCACACGTACACAGGCCTCACAACGCGTTGGCATACTCTGGATCACGTGTTCGAGCAGCTGCTGGGGTATAGACTCCCATTCTTGCACCAGTGCCTGTCGGAGCTCCTGAAGTGTCGTAGAGGTTTGAAGACGTGCAGCGATACGTCGACCGAGAGCATCCCAGACGTTAGGTCTGGAGAACAGGCAAGCTACTACGTTCGCCCGATACATTCTGTTTCAAGGTACTCCTACACGATGGCAGTTCGGTGGGGCCGTGCGTTATCATACATCAGGAGGAAGGAGGGACCGACTGCACCCCTCAAAAGGCGGACATACTGGTGCAAAATTACGTCCCGATACACCTGAGCTGTTACAGTTCCTCTTTGAAAGACATGCAGGGGTGTACGTGCACCAATCATAATCCCACCTCACA
This sequence comes from Schistocerca nitens, assembly GCF_023898315.1. Classification (NCBI taxonomy): domain Eukaryota; kingdom Metazoa; phylum Arthropoda; class Insecta; order Orthoptera; family Acrididae; genus Schistocerca; species Schistocerca nitens. Next base: position 926,381,302 of record NC_064614.1, on the reverse strand, counting down.
CCATCAAACCATGACCTCCATACAGGTCCCTTTCAAGGACACTAAGGGGTTGGTATCTAGTTTCTGGTTCATGCCAGATGAAAACCCGGCGAGAATAACTGTTCAGACTATATTTGGACTCGTCCGTGAACATAACCCGGGACCACTGTTCCAATGACTATATACTGTGTTCTTGAACACTAGGCTTTACGGGCTCACCTGTGACCAGGGGTCCGTGAAATGCCACTTGCAGGTCTCTGGGCGAATAAATCATGTCTGTTCAGTCGTCTGGAGATTGTGTGTCTGGAGACAACTGTTGCAGTGGCTGCGATAAGGTCCCGAGCAAGGCTACCTGCAGTGCTCCGTGGCGGGCAGTGATAGTGAGATATCGGTCTTCTTGTGGTGTTTTACACTGTGGATGTCCCGTACTGTAGCGCCTCGACACGTTTCCTGTGTACTGGAACCCGTGCAACGAACTGCTGTGTTTGACCAGCCTCCAGTCGCCCTAGTATTCTACCCCTCATAACGTCATCAATATGTGTTCTTTGAGCCGTTTTCAACTCACAGTCACCATTAGCACGTCTGAAAACGTCTGCAAACTTACTCGCTGCACCGTACTCTGACATGCACCATCACACCTCTGCGGATGTGGACTGCTGCCAGCGCCACCGTGCGACGACCGCAGGTCAAATGCACCGCATGGTCATAGCCCGAGGTGATTTACACCCGCAAACCGCCCACCAGAGCGTTGGTTCACCATGTATCAGCATTATCCTTAAATTATGAGCATGAGTGTAGATAGCTTGGAATTTTAAGCGTGAACACGAAAAGTCCGAATCTGCGACCAGTTCATACAGTATGGTTATAACTAAAATGCAGCTACTCGCGGAGGTTCTACGTGGGCTGTAGTTATCGTACAGCAGCGAAACATGGTTGATATGCTCTTGTTCGCAGCTCATGGTCGTGCGGTAGCGTTCTCGCTTCCCGCGCCCGGGTTCCCGGGTTCGATTCCCGGCGGGGTCAGGGATTTTTCTCTGCCTCGTGATGACTGGGTGTTGTGTGATGCCCTTAGGTTAGTTAGGTTTAAGTAGTTCTAAGTTCTAGGGGACTGATGACCATAGATGTTAAGTCCCATAGTGCTCAGAGCCATTTGATATGCTACTGCGTTCCTGCTGAATCAATTTACCCCGCAAAACACAATAGTTCCAATTGCGGCCGCCAGGTGTAAATCTAGAGTTGTATATCGTTCGTATGACATCCATGGTTTCATTTGACAAGCCGTAGCGTGAGTGAACAATGTGGCTACCGTGAAGAAAGGCCCTGTGCTGTTGGTGAAACTGTTTTTTTGTGAACGGCAGAAATTGCTGTGCTACATTGACAGTGTATCGCGCCTGAAAGATCTGAGGAGAGGCTCGATATCATTAAATGGTTTAAAGAAGATGACAGTGAAATTAGAAAACACAGGTGAGCTTGGTAAGGCACCTGGAAGAGGAAGGCGTCTTATCCCGGTAGAAGTTATTGACGAGGTTGCTGTTGCCGTAACAGACCATGTAGCGCGTGCCCCTGGTAGTGCTAGCGCTCGTGGGGTGTTACGAGAATTTTCCATCCCATAGTCAACAGCGCGGAAAGTTTTGGAGTCTGCTTTGCTCTGGTACTCATACGATATCCAGAGGCTGCTACTGAAACATCATGATCTGCAGCAACATTCTGTATTTGCTCTTCTTTTCTGGCTTGGATCGAAGTTGGTGATATGTGGTCGGATGATATTCTACGGGATGACGAGTCAAATTTCACACTTCAGGGTGCAGTGAATAGACGGAATTGTCGAATCTGGGTACTGTTAAACCGCGTGTTGTGCACAAACAGCCATTGCACTCGCCGTATGTGACTGTGTGGTGTGCATTCACAAGTATCTTCATTTTCGATCCGTTCTTCATTGTAGGTAATACACCCAGAGAGCCAGTCAGGTGTACCCGAGAGGTCTGCACGTTATCGAGACCTTCTTGTATAGCATGTGATTCCTGCTTTGGAAGAGTACAACTGTCTGGAAACCAAAGGATGGGCAACGCCTCATGCCACTAACCCCGTGAAAGATCTGCTTAATGTAACCTTCCACGAACGCATTATGTCCACAGGTTTTCCAGTTGCATGGTCTGCAAGATCAGCTGATATGAATCCATGTGACTTTTAACGCAGCTATCACGGGCAGTCTCTACATGATCTAAAGCCAGTACACAGGAAGACGATGCTTAGATTCCTCTGGAACTGCTGCGAGCAATCATTGACCACGTTGTTTAGCGGACGCAGCATCTCGTCAACGTCTCCTGTTCTCATATTAAACAAATAGTATAAGCGGCAGTAAACAATAAAATCAACACTATGCCTTTCTCACTCTCTCGACCTTTCCTGTCTACGTCTCGTTCCTTATCCATTACCCATGGGAACATTTCTACACGTCTCTCTTGTATTCACAGCGGCAGATTTGCACCTGGTGGCCAAAACTGTAACTAAATTTTTTCCAGCGTAAATCAAAAATGGTTCAAATGGCTCTGAGCACTATGGGACTCAACATCTTAGGTCATAAGTCCCCTAGAACTTAGAACTACTTAAACCTAATTAACCTAAGGACATCACACACACCCATGCCCGAGGCAGGATTCGAACCTGCGACCGTAGCAGTCCCGCGGTTCCGGACTGCAGCGCCAGAACCGCTAGACCACCGCGGCCGGCCAGCGTAAATCGGTTCTGTAATAACACATTAGAATATCTCCTAAGTTTTGCTGCCATACGACAGTTAAAGCCTACACTGTATCTCTGTAACTGCACTTTAATTATAACCAACCGGTATTACACTAAACTTCATATTAGTCTGAAACTAAGTAAACGCCGACCATTACTGTAATTCTCAACATAACAACTAATACAGCGGCAGTCACATAGACGTCTCGAGATAAATCTCACGGCGTGTCTATTAGCAGACGTAATTGGGTCAGACGGTAGCTTGTGTTCTCCATTGTGTGGAGTTTCTTCGGACTGCATCTTGGTCGATGAAATGCTGTTGCGTAGCAATGAATAGGAGAGTTTTGTTCTGCATCATGACCCATTTATCTACTATTGCAACCAAAGCTATCCTATTTGTCTCAAACCTTTTCGCTTAACTGAAACAGGTGGTAGTGGGTTCACAACCGATTGTGTTGAGGTAGGGAACCAATGATTGGAAATGCATATTTATCGTGTTGTGGACGTAGAAAGCGGATACCGCATAACACAACGTAGGTCACAGGAACAGTTCGAAGTGCCGCACGCCAGTATCAGTGCATGGATGACAACGGCGCATGGAGTCCTGCCGCACTGTCTCTAACATCGGTGGTGTCTGTCGTACCAGGTCACAGGCAGCTTTGACGCTAGCAACCAGGTCTTCATTCGTTTCTACGGACGTTTCACACACCAAGGGCTTGTCGTGACCCCAGAGGAAATTGTCGGGAAGTGTGAGACACGGCGATCGCACAGGCCATGGGGCAGGACATCCGATTCCTATCCCACGATGTGGGTACGTGTTGTTCAGGTGCTCACGGACGTAAACATCGAAGCGGGGTGTACGCCGTCGTGATGAAACCACATTCTTAACCGGACAAAGAGTGGTACGGTCTCCACGAACTGTGGCAGCACATTGCAGTACATGCAATGGGACTGGCGGTCGTCGCTTTGAACAATTACTATGAGCTACGTTGTTGTTATGCGGTGTGCGCTGTATGTGTTCAGAATACAATAAATATTCATTTCCGACCATTGGTTCTCTACTTGTGTATAGTCGGTTGTGGACCAATTATCACCTATTTTAATTTGACCCATTAGGTTATTTCATTATAAAATTACCGCAAAGAAAAGGAGTTGTCCACAAGAGTATTGTATTTCTCTGACGATCACGTAAAAGGTGCAGGTTTTCTTGCGGTCAACCCTGTGTGCAGTAGACGTGATCACAGCGTGCGACGCTGGTAGAAACACCGGCGGAAGGGACGCTAAGTCAAAAAAAAATGGTTCAAATGGCTCTGAGGACTATGGGACTTGCTGTGGTCATCAGCCCCCTAGAACTTAGAACTACTTAAACCTAACTAACCTAAGGACATCACACACATCCATGCCCGAGGCAGGATTCGAACCTGCGACCGTAGCGGTCGCGCGGTTCCAGACTGTAGCGCCTAGAACCGCTCGGCCACCCCGGCCGGCGGACGCTAAGTCAGTGTGAATCGAACGGCAGCAGTGAAGTGAGCCACTATGGTTGATGAGAAAGTGCGTGAAACGTATTGAACAGTAAAATAAACATTTTGATTAGAATCTTGAGGGTGCAAGAAAGGTGCGAGTATTGAAAGTAAGGTAATGGAACAAGTCCATCTTCGACAAAATGTCTACCGTGATTGACCGTCGTTGTGGAGTCGATACTAGTTTTATGTTAATATCTGGTGCTGAAAAAGCAAATTTAACAATAATTACCACTGAAAACTACGAATTGTGGTTTCTTCTTTAATTTAATCATTTTCCTACAAAACAGTACCATGGAAGAAGAGATGCAATCAAACGCCATGTTCCACGTAACAGCACATCATCGGCATGACCCGGAAACTGCAAGCGTTGAAGACGGATCACAAGTCTGTTCTTAATACAAACACTATAAGATTCAATGGTCAAGAGTAGATATTACATGTCGCAGATCGTCTCGCTTGTATTTACTTTTGCAGTCAGATAGGTCACACAAAAGTAGTCACGTGCCACAGGAAAATATCTACTCACTAGGCTATGTACTGGATACAGAATTAGCGGGAACTCCGACACTGATCGATGTTATTGTTGTGGTCTTCAGTGAGGAGATTGGTTTGATACATCTCTCCACAGCAGCTAATCACGTGCAAGTCTCTTCGTTCAAATGGTTCAAATGGCTCTGAGCACTATGGGACTCAACTGCTGAGGTCATTAGTCCCCTAGAACTTAGAACTAGTTAAACCTAACTAACCTAAGGACATCACATACATCCATGCCCGAGGCAGGATTCGAACCTGCGACCGTAGCGGTCTTGCGGTTCCAGACTGCAGCGCCTTTAACCGCACGGCCACTTCGGCCGGCCAAGTCTCTTCGTCTCTGCGTAACTGCTGTAATGTATGTCCACTTGATCCTGCTTACTGCAGTCAAGCCCTCGTCTCACTTTACAATATTTATCCCTCCGCTCTTCCCACCATTACCAAATTTATTTCCTTGTGGCTGAGCATGTGTTGCTATGTACCGATCGCTTCTTTTAGTCAATTTTTCGTTTAAATTTATTTGTTTTTAAACCGATTCAGTACCTCTTCAGTATTTTCCAGTGTATTCAGCATTCATCACTGGCACAACAATTCAAAACGTCTGTACTCTTCGCTTCGATATTAGGGTGCTCTCAAGACAAGTGCTTTCAGAAGTGCCTTCCTAACATTTAAATTTATATTACATATTAAATACTTCACCTTTTTCAGGAAAGATGTTCTTTCTGATACCAGCTAGTACTTAACATATTCTTCTGACATCGTCAGTTATTTTGATGCCCAAATAGCAAAACTCGTCAACTACCTTCAATGTCTCATCTTGTATTTTAATTCTTTCAACATCCCTTGTTTCCTTTTTTTTATGTCCCTGTCAAGACACTTTGTACTCAGTTCAACTGCTCTTCTAAGTCCCTCACAATCAGCAAAACTACAAGTTTATATTTCTTCTTCGTCTCCGTAATCTCTCCTTGGTTTCTTTCACTATTTCTCCTTTTTACAGACTAAATAACATGGCGATAAGCCTCAGCCTTCTTTCACTCCCTTTCAGAATCCTGACTCTTATAATAGTGGCCTGGATGCTGTACAGGTGGCATGGTACGCGCCTGAAAGAAGATGAATGTCTGTTGCTGGGAGTACACTGAATTGTACGGGCCAACTGGTCGCTCACCATTGCTCGGTGCCGGTTTACGTAGCATATAATGAGAATCACTCGTTTTCTACTGTACACACCCACAGTTGTGTGCCTTTACCGAGTCAGTATGCAGCCGCTTAGTTCGCGCATTTTACGAGAGGCGTTTAGTAAGAAACGCATCACTTTTTTTTCTGAAAGCAGATTGGTTTTATTCAGGGTTCCAGTACGCCATATTGTTCCGCACTCTTTTAGTTACAAAACTCTTTTTTGTGCAACATCGTCTCTACTCAATGCGACGGCCTTACGTCACGTTATTGGGGGGGGGGGGGGGCTGTATGTCCACTTCGTACCACTCTACTGGTCGACGTCAGAGCCCACCATGCTGCATCAATAACGTCCCGTTGCCGACGTACTACTTCTTGAGGAGTGCATCCTTCATTGGGCCAAATAGATGCAAATCGGAAAGTGCGAGATCTAGGCTGTAGGGTGAATGGAAAAGAACAGTTCAATGAAGTTTTGTGAGCTTCTCTCCGGTGTGCAGACTGTGTGAGGCCTTGCGTTATCGTGAAGAAGAAGTTAACTTGCATTTTTGTGGCGACGGACACGCTGAAGTTACTTCTTCAGCTTCCTAAGGGTAGCGCAATATACTTCAGAGTTGTGGTTGCACCATGAAGGAGTACACCAAGCAGAATAACCCCTTCAGAGTCCCAGATGTAGTGTTAGCAGTTAGCCAACACTACGCACACTACTTGGTTGAGGAGGCCGAATGCACGCGTTAAACTCACGCAGGCTAGAGATAGGTCTGAAACAGGATACGTAATGAATGCTATAAAGAAAAGTACGTAGCTGCTGGAATACTTAACTTTAATCCATCATTGTTGTACATCGCTCTTGACGATACAAGTGAGACTCTGTAGATCATGCAATGTAATACTAATGGCGCCTTGCTAGGTCGTAGCCATTGACTTAGCTGAAGGCTATTCTAACTATCTGCTCTGCAAATGAGCGAGGCTTCGTCAGTGTGCATCGCTAGGTAAGTCGTCCGTACAACTGGGGCGAGTGCTCGTCCGTCTCTCGAGACCTGCCGTGAGGTGGCGCTCGGTCTGCGATCACTGACAGTGGCGACACGCGGGTCCGACATGTACTAATGGACCGCGGCCGATTTAAAGCTACCACCTAGCAAGTGTGATGTCTGGCGGTGACACCACACCAGAAGACCACAGCCATCACTTTAACTGCTGAGGGTGGGTATTTGAATACTTTCTTCGGAGGAGGGATGGTATGGCTCCACTCCATGGATTGCCATTTTGTTTCCGGTTCGATGTGATGAAACAATTTTCCATCGCCTGTGACGATGTTCGACAAAAAATTGTCACGATCAGCCTCGTAATGTGCAAGCAATTCTACACAGATGATCCTTCGTTAATCTGTATGGTCTTCTGTTAGGCGACGGGGACCCAGTGGGCACACACCTTTGAGTACCCCAACTGGTGGGCGACTGTGTCAGCACTACCAACAGAGGCGTCCAGTTGAGCAGCGAGGCGTTTGACACTGGTCGATCACTTGCAACGAGAGTGTCCGAATGTTACAACATCGGCGAAGTGATAGCTTCGTGCTGCCAGCCGGCTCGTGGCAGATTGGACAGGTTTTCGCGACCTCGTTGTCATGATTATCGGCGCCTCGCACAACGACTCGCCGTGCTTTTGTTCCCTGCTAGGTCGTCGAAGACATTCTACTATCGCCTGTGAGTATATGAAATGCTCTGGTTTTCAGCCAAAAGAAACTCAATCACAGCTCTCCGCTCGGAATGCACCTCCGTGTAAAGTTTTTTTGTTTATTTACAGACGCAGTCACATTCTTATGACACAGTCATAACCGGTTGCGGCCATACAATGACCATCTTCAGATTCTAAAACAATACAAAAGACATTTTAGAACAACTGGAGATTTATGTTACGAGACGCAAAGAACCTGACAAACTCCATTGAAGAGAATGAATTTGCAACAGACGCATACTTCTATATTTACGACGATCTGTTCAGACGAGCGAATCGTATTTACTACATACGTGCTTCAGCTGAGGATGGAGGCTTCCGGCGGTCGTGTATTGCACTGTCTATTGCGGGCCGCAGCATATGTCAACAACTTGCAATGCGGAGGAGCGTGCCATCCATCTGCAGCAGAGCACTACAAACGTCCTCCCTACCCTACTAATGGACAACGGCATAAACAGGCAATAGACGGAAATACAGCGCCATCGGGCGTCAGAAATATACTGTACAAGTGCTACTACTAATCTATAGCAATGTTTTCTTCTTCTTCTGAAATGTTATTTCACTGATTTAACGATCTGTTCTGTAATTTTAAATGTTATATACATTTGACCTAAATATTAATAGTAAATTTCTCATATTTAGGCTTTTGAAAAATAAAGACTATCTTATAGAGGACGCGCGCGTCTAGCGCACAGAGGGTGAACAAAATCTAACAAATTTTTATATCTATATAATACCGGCGTTTAAAAAAAATGTTCAAATGTGTGTGAAATCTTATGGGACTTAACTGCTAAGGTCATCAGTCCCTAAGCTTCCACACTACTTAACCTAAATTATCCTAAGGACAAACAGACACACCCATGCCCGAGGGAGGACTTGAACCTCCGCCGGGACCAGCCGCACAGTCCCTGACTCGGCTAATCCCGCACCGGCGTTTTACATTTTATAGCTAGTTTGACAACACATTAACCTGTGTTGAGTGTATGCCGCCTTTAGGTATGAACTGTATATATTTCACATAAATTCAGTTAGATTATTAATAAGCCTGGTTAAATATTGTACTTATTTTTAGGTTTTAATATAAATTTTCTTTTGTATTGTTTTAGAATCTGAAGATGGTCATTGTATGGCCGAAACCGGTTATGACTGTGTCATATGAATGTGATTGCCTCTATAAATAAACAAAAAATTTTTACAAAATAATCATTCACTCACTCCATTGTCAAAATGTCGTTTTTTCCAAAATGCACCTCCGTTACAAAAGTCATTTTGAAGGCTACATATAGAGCCGCCACCTATCGGAACTTCACGATGAAACTATAGGGGCTGAAGTGGAAATATTGCACAATGTCCCCACAATAAATTCCACATTTTTCGACCGAAATTGGCTGAGAAAAAAATGTGTTGCGTTACTTATTGAACGCCCTTCGTATCAGATTAGACATGCAAATGGATACGAAACTCTTCTTTTGCTCTTCTGAGACATAACCAACAAAATACTTTAGGAACTGAGAGTCGCGAGTAATGTGACAAACGACAGAAATGGTCCCTGAGTTAGCGCAAAGTGCGATAATATTGCGGTGACTCAGCTTTGTGATACTTGTGGCGGCTGATAACAGAACGTAGCAGATACTCAGCGGCAGCGTGAATCACCGCATTCCCGGCCTCTACCGTTGCAGATTAGTTCGTTTCAAATCTGAAGAAGTTTGTATTAATAATAAGACAGTAGTTATCAATTCTTATCGCAGGTATGCGAAGGCCACTCGGAACAAATGGTTCGGCGCTATAGCGTAATTTGTTCTAAGATAAGGCTTATCGTGAGTGTATCTCCTAAGTGGGAACGTTTAAAATTGAAACACTCCATAACAGTTTAGCGATCAACTGGTCAACCGCAGAACAAGGTGTTACTACCGCCCTCTTATTCCTCTGGGTCAAAAAACCTATACATCTTCTTCGTGACTGCCATATAGGAAAGTCAGCTCTTCCTTCCCATAGCGGGTATCGCTACCGTATATGAGAGCAGTCATTCGTTGTTTCAACCTAGGTATATTTTCTGCGGAGGAAGTGTGTGGAATGGGATCCATTAATTCTTGAAGCCAGCAAAGACGCTGCAGTATTGACACACACTTCACCGAAGAGGTATAATGTCCAAAAGATTATGGTGTATTGAACTAGAGATTTCCTCCCGAAAAGTCAATATAGGTTCTGCAAATAACATTCGTGTAACACCCAGCTTGCTCTGTTTGTCCTTGATACAGAAGGAGTTGTTAGTGTTCTACAGATATTCCTTTCTTCTCCGATTCTGCGCAGAATCTCCTCATTCCTTACCTTATCAGTGCACCTAATTTTCAACATTCCTCTGTAGCACCACATCTCAAATACTTTGATTCTCTTTTTCTTCCGGTTTTCCCACAGTACATGTTTCACTACGATACAATGATGTCCTCACTACGGGCGTTCTCAGAAATTTCTTCTTCAAATTAAGGCCTATGTTTGGTAACAACAGGCTTCTTTTGGCCAGGAATACCCTCTTTGTCTGTGCTAGTCTGCTTTTTTATGTCCTCATTGTTTCGTCGGTTTTGGATTATATTGCTTCCAAAGCAGCAGAACTCCTTAAATTCCTATACTTCTTGATTAAGAATTTTGATGTTAAGTATCTCGCTGTTCTCATTTCCATTACTTCTCATTACTTTCGCCTTTCTTCGGTTTACTCCGAGTCCGTATTCTGTACTCGTTAGACTGTTCGTTCCATTTAACAGATCATGTGATTCTTCACTTTCACTGTGGATAGTAATGTCATCAGTAAATCTTCACATTGATACCCTTTGACCTTGAATTTTAATTCCACTCTTAAAGAGTAGGATTCATTAAATATGCATATTAAAATGACCTGATGGGTAACGGAAAAAGCTCCAAGAGGCCTTTCGCAGATGTTGTTGTACATACAGAAGCCTAAACATTAGAAAATTGTAGCGAAAGGAAGACATGCAGAAGATCGAGGCTTGGTGGCGGGATTGTCAGTGAATCCTCAATGTAAACGAATGGAATGTATTCCGCAGAAATAGCTGCTATTGTATGATTAAACAGCTGTCGAAGAATCAGTAACATAAATTACATGCCTATGAGGATGCTTAAGAAGCGGTATAACGTAGGAAGACACAACAAAAATAATGGCACGTAAGGCGGGTGACAGACTGAGATTCTTTGTAGACTGAAGGGGTGTCACTGCTGTCAGCTGCAGCGGGACGTTAGACGGTATCAGCGGAAATGAGCGAAAGTGTCTACCGGACAGGGATTCGAACCCGGGATCTCCTGCTAACTCTTTTTTATGTGTCTCATTTTTGTTCGTTATATTTGTTCGGGGCGGACGTCCCCTGGCATCTGTTGAAGTTCATTGTTGATCGATTCACTCCGTGTTTTTTTTATTACAGAGGGCAGCTAACCATCTGACCGAACACGCTGAGCTATCGTGCCGGCATTTATTAGTCATGTGCTTCACCACTGTGCCATCCGGGGCAAGAGGGCGGACGGTCTTGGAGCGCCTCACGGCCGCTCTAAGTTCGCACCGCGCTCCACCTGTCCGCAGTCCCTATCCATTTACTCATTGATCGCTGCTCTGACAGTCCCACAGGAGGTCGGACGTATCTGCTCTGAAGAAAGTGGATCCACTGCCCAGCTAGACGTATCAATTACATGAATGCGTGGTGTCTGACACCTCCGAAGGAACAGACGCTGCACATTCATATAAAAGACTGTGATTCATTAGAAGAAATCTCAAGAAGTATAGCCGACTCACAACGCAGGTAGCTTAAAAGAATGGTTCAAATGGCTCTGAGCACTATGGGACTTAACATCTGAGGTCATCAGTCCCCTAGAAGTTAGAAGTACTTAAACCTAACGAACCTAAGGACATCACACACATCCATGCCCGAGGCAGGATTCGAACCTGCGACCGTGGCGGTCGCGCGGTTCCAAACTGAAGCTCCTAGAACCGCTCGGCCACACCGGCCGGCGAACAGCAACAATCTGCCCACGTTCGAATTTACTTAGTTCCGATAGTTCTGCAGTGACTTTTGCAGCTGTCGCCGCGTTAATATTTGTCACAATCAACTTCAATCACCTTCTGTCACGATCACTCGACACACAGTTTCTACTGCGTTCTGACTAAGCGGGCAACGTTTTCCCACGCTTCCTGCGTGAGGTATAAATGTTCCATACGGCACTTCTTGAAAGAGGAGACACTTCGACTGTCTTGATTACGATAGCGGCTACCATGCGACCACCAACAAACTGCCCACGTTCGAATTCTCTGTTCCGGCATAATCCATTCACAACTAAACCAAGGTCACAAAAGTCATGGCACAGCGATATGCGCATGTACAGATAGTGGTAGTACCGGGTACACAAGATATAAAAGGGTAATTCATTGGTCGAGGTGTCATTTGTACTCAGGTGATTCATGTGAAAAGGTTTCCGACGCGGCTATGGCCCCACGACGGGAATGAGCAAAGTCTGAACGAGGAGTGGTACTTGGAGCTAAACTCATGAGACATTCTGTTTCGGAAACCGTTAGTGTATTCACTATTCCGAAATCCACAGTGTCAAGAGTGCTCCGAGAACACCAAATTCGAGGCATTACCTCTCATGGACAATGCAGAGGCCAAAGGCCCTTCACTTAACGACCGAGAGCGGCCGGCGTTTGCGTAGAGTTGTCAGTGCTAACAGACAAGTAACATTACATGAAATAACCACAGAAATCAGCGTGGAACGTACAACGAACGTATCTGCCAGGACAGTGCGGGGATATTTGGCGTTAATGGGCTGTGGCAGCAGACGGCCGACGCAAATGACTTCGCTAACAGCACGACATCGCTTGCAGCGCCTCTCCTGCGCTCGTGACCATAGCCGTTAGCCCACAGACTATTGGAAAACCGTAGTCCTGGTCTCAGTTGATGATGGTAGGGTTCCAGTGTGGCACAGATCCACGGACGCAAGATGCGTCAACAGGTCATCGCGGAAGCTGGTGGCGGCTCCATTACGTTGTAGCTGTGTTTACATGGAACGGACTGGGTCCTACATCTACATCTGCATGGCTACTCTGCAATTCACACTTAATTGCCTTGCAGAGGGTTCAAAGAAACCATTTTCATACTACTTCTCTACAATTCCAATCTCGAATGGTGCGTGGGAAAAGCAACACCCAAATCTTTCCGTTCGAGCTCTGATTTCTCTTATTTTATTATGATGATCATTTCTCCCTCAAAGTTGGTGATTGAAATTTCTAAATAGATCTCGCCGCAAAGGAAACCGCCTTTTTTTCAGTGACTGCCACCCCAAATCGCCTATCATATCAGTGACACTCTCACCCCTGTTGCGCAATAACAGGAAACGAGCCGCCCTTCTTTGCACTTTCTAGATGTCCTCCGCCGATCCTACCTGGTAAGGATCCCACACCGTGTAGCAATATTCCAGCAGAGGACGGACAAGTGGAATGTAGGCTGTCTCTTTAGTGGGTATGTCGCATCTTCTAAGTGTTCTGCCAGGAAAGCGCAGTCTTTGTTTCGCCTTCCCACAATATTATCTATGTGATCTTTCCAATTTAAGTTGCTCGTAATTGTAATTCCTAGGTATTTAGTCGAATTGACAGCCCTTAGATTTGTGCGATTTATCGTATACCCAAAATTTATCGGATTTCTTTTAGTACCCATGTGGATGACCTCGGACTTTTGTTTAGTGCCAATTGCCACTTTTCGCACCACACAGAAATTCTCTCTAGATCATTTTGTAATTGGAATTGATCGTCTGATGATTTTACTAGACGGTAACTTACAGCGTCATCTGCAAAAAATCTAAAGGGGCTGCTCAGATTATCACCTAGATCATTTATATAAATCAGGAACAGCAGAGGGCCTAAAATACTACCATGTGGAACGCCAGATATCACTTGTGTTCTACTCGACGATTTACCGTCTATCACTACGAACTGTGACCTCTCTGAGTGGAAATCACGAATCCAGTCACACAACTGAGATGATACTCCATATACACGCAATTTGATTAATAGTCGCTAGTGAGGAACGGTATCAAAAGCCTTCTGGAAATCTAGGAATATGGACTCGCTCTGAGATCCCTTGTCGACAGCCCTCATTACTTCATGGGAATAAAGAATCTCTGTTGGTTATGTATCAATAAGTCATTTCTTCAAGGTGATTGATAATGTTCGAGTACAGTATATGCTCCAAAATCATACTGCAAATTGAGGTCAGTGATATGGGTCTGTAATTCAATGGGTTACTCCTATTTGTTTTTTGAATATTGGTGTGACCTGGGCTACTTTCCAGTCTTTAGGAACAGACCTTTCCTCAAGTGAACGGTTGTGTGTGGTTGCCAAGAAAGGCGCTGTTGTGTCTGCATAGCCTGAAAGGAACCTGATTGGTATACCATCTGGACCGGAAGACTTGCGTTTCTTAAGTGATTTGAGTTGTTTTGCAACACCTAAGATATCTACTTTTATGTCACGCATGCTAATAGCTGTTCTGGTTTCGAATTCTCTGTCCAGCTGAACCGATCATTGCCGGCCGGTGTGCCCGAGCGGTTCTAGGCGCTACAGTCTGGAACTACGCGACCGCTACGGTCGCAGGTTCGAATCCTGCCTCGGGTATGGATGTGTGTGATGTCCTTAGGTTAGTTAGGTTTAAGTAGTTTTACGTTGTGGGGGACTGATGACCTCAGATGTTAAGTCCCATCGTGCTCAGAGCCATTTCAACCATTTGAACCGATCATTGTCTGGAAATGATTACGTTCGGCTACCTGGAGACGATATGCAGCAACTGATTGACTCCATGGTCCCATACAGTGATGGAATTGTTCTAGATTGATTTGAAGAATATCCTGGACAGTTCGAATGATCTGGCCACCCAGATCGCGCGACATTATTTCCATCGAACATTTATGTGACATAAACGAGAGGTCAGTTCGCGCACAAAATCCTGCACCGGCAACACTTTAAAAGTTACGGACGGCTATAGTGGCAGTATGGCTCAGTATCTGCGCACGGGACTCCCAGCGACTTGTTGAGTGCGTGCTGCGTCCTGTTGCTGCACTACGCCGGAAGTCCGGCACGATATTAAGAGATATCCCACGACTTTTGTCACCTCGTTGTACGCAGAACCCTGTTCTGACCAGTTACTGCAACGTGTTGTGGCACAGGTACCGTTCGTGATCAGATACAGGGTTCGCAGGCATCTGCATTCATTTCTCGCCCTATTGCCATATTTTTGTCCAATCTTTTACATGTAGATGCGGACAACTCGTAGCACACGCACTCGAATGTGGAAGGCTTTATGAGACGGCAAACACAGGACACTTTTTTTTTTCACTAGCTGCTTATAATTTATGACCCACCGTCTAATTTCTTATGGTGAGTCGTATATTGCCACTTAGCCGCTGTGACTGGGTCCGGGGTCCGCAGTGACTGAAAGTAACACCACACCGGCTCCCGTCCCCACTCACACCGTTGCCCGTGTCCCGCCACGTGGAGGCGGGCTCTGTTTAGATCAATTTGATATCTTTTTTTTTGTGCAGCATTAGAAAAACTTATAACTAATACAAAATCAAGTAAGATATTAATAAACAAAACGAAATTAAATATTTAGAAAGAAGGAAGGAAGAGAACTGAATAGAGAAGTTATAGGTATAATATGGCCCGTCACCTGGTTGTGGGCGGCGGCCCGGGTCTTGGAATGACCCTCAAGACGCTGGCCGTTGCTCACCATGCTTTTAACATCTACCATCCTAAAAACTACCTTAACTAGAAGAGATTAGGGTACGTTAAAGCTAGAATCTAAGACTAAGACCTCCATGTCCAGCCTGCTAAACTATTTACGATATACAATAGAGAGGTAACTGATTTTGTGCTTGGCTCAAAGTTGCTAATGAAAGGGTACTCGTGGTAAAAGTAATAAGGTAATGACGCTAACGGTTTGTGTTGAGCCTGCAAGGCTCCTAGTAGAGTACATCAGGCGCAAGTACCTCCCGGCCCCGCCGACAACACGACCTGAACGGCGGTTTTCCCCGATCTACCATAGGTATCCGTCGGGTTGGGCTCAAAAGAGAGGAACCACAATTAAGATCCTTCCACTCAGGACGTGCGCCGCCTCTTACCAGGGGGGCGTAGGTCCCTTGAAGAGGTGCCCAACTTTAAGCTTCAGATGAGAAGTTCTTAGTATAGTGGAGGTTGAGGTATAGGCTGTGTAGGTTGGTTGTACTAACAGTTCACACTGAGCCAATGAGACATACAATGATACGTGGTGTAGCAGTTAGCACCTTCCGGCCCCGCCAGCAACACAGCCTGAGCGGTGGTTTTCCCCGATCTACCATAGGTATCCGTCGGGTTGGGCTCAAAAGAGAGGGACCACAATTAAGATCCTTCCATACAGACTGTGCGCTGCCTCTTAACGGAAGGTGTAGCTCCCTTGAAGAGGTACCTAGCTTTAAGCTCTTATTGGACATGTAGATGCTGTTAACTATTTATATATACGGTGCAATCTGTTTTTAGGATTGTGTGTGACTTGTGCACCTCTTGTCGGTTGTTCCACTCTGTTCTTTGAATTTGACTTGGTTGACACAGGACAACAGGTGCAGCAGGCAGGCGGCACTAAACGTGGGAGGAAGCTTCAGATGCAAACGGTGCGTCGTGAACTGCAGTCTGCGGCTGCAGCCGGCCTCTCAGTCACGGCGGTGTTTGCTGCGCGGGCTCGAGTAGCACTCGAGGCGCGATGCGTTGTGGGAGGGGCCAGACGCGGCGGTTATTTTGTTGCGGCCGTGGGAGCCACCCACCGCCCGTCGCCAATATCCTTGATTGAGTTACGGCCGGCGCACGCCGCCGCAATTACTCGACGCCTCTCGCCCGCTGTCGGGCGGCCCGTTTCCATTCAGTTCCCACCACACGGGGGCAGGGGTGCGCCGCCGATTGGCCACTCTGCGGGGAGCGCCTGATGGCCGCGCCGTCGACGTCACGGCGCACTTCACAGGCGGGAAGCACATGGCCAGCTGCCGGCAAGAGCGGTCCTCAGCCTTCAGCCACACAGCTCGTTCGCACTCTTCGCGTGTGGCACTCCTCTGTTACCGCGTGTCAAATGGAGACGTTTTGTGACAGGGGTCTAAGTGGTGTGCCGACAATGTAAAACCTAGAAGAGAGGGCACGACACAGGCATCAAACATACCGTTTTAGCCCTTCCTCGCAGATCGCAGCAACGACAAGTTGTTAACACCAGTGAACAGGGTGTTACACAACGGACAGCTACGTCGCAGCTGTGCGATTGTAAACTGTTCAACAAAAAATAGCTCTGAGCACTATGGGACTTAACATCTGATGTCATCAGTCCCCTAGAACAGGGTGTTACAAAAAGGTACGGCCAAACTTTCAGGAAACATTCCTCACACACAAATAAAGAAAAGATATTATGTGGACATGTGTCAGGAAACGCTTAATTTCCATGTTAGAGCTCATTTTAGTTTCGTCAGTATGTACTGTACTTCCTCGATTCACCGCCAGTTGGCCCAGTTGAAGGAAGGTAATGTTGACTTCGGTGCTTGTGTTGACATGCGACTCACTGCTCTACAGTACTAGCATCAAGCACATCAGTACGTAGCATTAACTGGTTAGTGTTCATCACGTACGTGGTTTTGCAGTCAGTGCAATGTTTACAAATGCGGAGTTGGCAGATGCCCATTTGATGTATGGATTAGCACGGGGCAATACCCGTGGCGCGGTACGTTTGTATCGAGACAGATTTCCAGAACGAAGGTGTCCCGACAGGAAGACGTTCGAAGCAATTGATTGGCGTCTTGGGGAGCACGGAACATTCCAGCCTATGACTCGCGACTGGGGAAGACACAGAACGACGAGGACACCTCCAATGGACGAGGCAATTCTTCGTGCAGTTGACGATAACCCTAATGTCAGCGTCAGAGTTGCAGCTGTACAAGGTAACGTTGACCACGTCGCTGTATGGAGAGTGCTACGGGAGAACCAGTTGTTTCCGTACCATGTACAGCGTTTGCAGGCACTATCAGCAGCTGATTGGCCTCCACGAGTACACTTCTGCGAATGGTTCATCCAACAATGTGTTAATCCTCATTTCAGTGCAAATGTTCTCTTTACGGATGAGGCTTCATTCCAACGTGATCAAATTGTAAATTTTCACAATCAACATGTGTGGGCTGACGAGAATCCGCACGCAATTGTGCAATCACGTCATCAACACAGATTTTCTGTGAACACTTGGGCAGGCATTGTTGGTGATGTCTTGATTGGGCCCCATGTTCTTCACACCTACGCTCAATGGAGCACGTTATCATGATTTCATACGGGATACTCTACCTGTCCTGCTAGAACATGTGCCTTTACAAGTACGACACAACATGTGGTCCATGCACGATGGAGCTCCTGCACATTTCAGTCGAAGTGTTCGTTCGCTTCTCAACAACAGATTCGGTGACCGATGGATTGGTAGAGGCGGACCAATTCCATGGCCTCCACGCTCTCCTGACCTCAACCCTCTTGACGTTCATTTAAGGGGGCATTTGAAAGCTCTTGTCTACGCAACCCCGGTACCAAATGTAGAGACTCTTCGTGCTCGTATTGTGGACGGCTGTAATACAATACGCCATTCTCCAGGGCTGCATCATCGCATCAGGGATTCCATGCAATGGATAGTGGATGCATGTATCCTCGCTAACGGAGGACATTTTGAACATTTCCTGCAATAAAGTGTTTGAAGTCACGCTGGTACGTTCTGTTGCTGTCTGTTTCCATTCCATGATTAATGTGAAGAGAAGTAATAAAATGAGCTCTAACATGGGAAGTAAGCGTTTCCAGACACATGTCCACATAACATATTTTCTTTCTTTGTGTGTGAGGAATGTTTCCTGAAAGTTTGGCCGTACCTTTTTGTAACACCCTGTATATAACTAACCTAAGGACAGCACACATATCCATGTCCGAGGCAGGATTCGAACCTGCGACCGTAGCAGTCGCACGGTTCCGCAATAAAGCGCCTAGAACTGCTCGGCCACCGCGGCCGGCAAACTGTTCAACATGCATTTAGACAGTTCTAAAGTTCTACATGTCTAGTGGTCAGATTACTCAACAGCTGAGAGAGCAACAAAACTTTGCTATCCGGTACACAGATCGCACTGATACAAACAAATTATTTTCTTCTGGCGTAGACGCGCTATTTTCGTACTAATTTTTTTCTCTGCTATTTTTGTTGTTTACTTTGCTCGCAATCGATTTAGAAGCCTTTTATGGTTTCATATTAATGCTCTAGGGCACAATTAAAGTAATGATATACGCCCGCAAGTTGTCTCTTCTTGGGTTAGATAGAGCAGCAATCAGTCGTAGAATTAAGTTGCTTTAATATGACATTTATAGTCACAACGCAGATCAGATGTCGACCTGTGTCAGGTCATTATCAATGCTAAAACAAATACAAGAGTATATATTACAATATGATTTACAAAAGTTATAAGTCCATCACATCGTTGTCTTTTAATGTTAACATTATATACCAGTGCGGAATTGTAGCAGTCGTTCGTGCTCAAGTGAATGCCTACACAGTTCAACCATTACTGTCGTAAAATTATATGTTAGTTTCACAGTACACATCGCCCTCTATGAGCTGCGCCTGAAGTTTACAGTTTTGACGACATTTTTTGTAATATTTATGTTGTATAGTTACTAAGTAGTAACATGAAATTATTATGAGTAAAACTATGTAAAATTACCATTCTTACTTGTGTTCTTGTCGCACCATTTCGTCAACCAACACAGGGTGTTCGGAAATTCTTGTTACGAATTTCTAGGAGTTGTGGAGGGCAGTGAGTACATAACATTTTGAGCAGGGATCCATGTCCGGTAACGCACCGTTTCCGTTCTACAACTGTTTCTGTGCAGATATTTAACACATCCACTTCTGCTTGAGGAATTGAATTAGGTGCGACGCAATTAAGTTATTAGGTAACAAATCGAAAGAAAGCATAACGAAAACTCCATTTGTCACTTAAACATTACGTTCTGTGCGTGCAGTATGAGTGCTTTTTTTTGGTTTGGAATAATGCAAACACATAATGTTTAATGCCTAAGCGATAAATGGATGGCCGGCCGCCGGCGAGCCGGCCACTGTGGCCGAGCGGTTCTAGGCGTTTCAGTCCGGAACAGCGCTGCTGCTACGGTCGCAGGTTCGAATCCTGCCTCGGGCATGGATGTGTGTGATGTCCTTAGATTAGGTTTAAGTAGTTATAAGTCTAGGGGACTGATGACCTCAGATGTCAAGTCCCATAGTGCTCAGAGCCATTTGAACCAATTTTTTGATAAATGGATGTTTCCTTTCGAATTATTACCTAATAACTGTAGTGCGTCATACCTAATTGAGTTCCTCAAGCAGAAGTGGATGAGCTAAGGATCTGAACTGAAACATTCGTAGGACGGAAACGTTCATTTTCCGTACATTCGTTTCTATTCAAAATGTTATGTATTCAGTCCCCTCTACAAGTACTAGAAGCTTCCAATGGACATTTCCGAACATCCTGTATAATAATTTACAGGTTGTCTCAGGACGATTGGTCAATATTCAGGATTATGACACCAGCGATCATTTCAAGCAAAAACCTTCGTATGAACGGTCCTTAGATAGAATAAATTTCATGTGCATTGTTATTTATTTCCATTATTACTCAGTATACTGTCTTGTTCACAACTTGCCACAGTAGAAGAGAGAAACTCGAGAGGAAAAGTTTGGTACCTGACACTTGTGGTTTATTAAGTCGAGGAACTACCTCAAATCGGTCTCCAAAATCTACCAGAGATACAGCGTCTCGCGAGATTTTAAACGTTCTCTTCCTCTCTTTGCACAAACTATTAGTCCTAGAGGAAAAATGGACGGGAGGAAATTCAATATAGGTTCAGCTAGACGCCGCCGTCTTCGAATTGGCTCTAAGCACTACGGGACTTAACATTTGAGGTCATCAGTTCCCTAGACTTACAACTACACTACTGGCCATTAAAACTGCTGCACCACGAAGATGACGTGCTACAGACGCGAAATTTAACCGAAAGGAAGCAGATGCTGTGATATGCAAATGATTAGCTTTTCAGAGCATTCACACAAGGTTCGCGCCGGTGGCGCAACGTGCTGACATGTGGAAATTTTCCAACCGATTTCTCATACACAAACAGTAGTTGACCGGCGTTGCCTAGTGAAACGTTGTTGTGATGCCTCGCGTAAGGAGGAGAAATGCGTACCATCACTTGTAGCCTGTCGCGATTGCGGTTTATCGTATCGCGACATTGCTGCTCGCGTTGGTCGAGATCCAATGAGTGTTAGCAAAATACGGAATCCGTGGGTTCAGGAGCGTAATACGGAACGCCGTGCTGGATCCCAACGGCCTCGTATCACTATCAGTCGAGATGACAGGCATCTTATCCGCATGGCTGTAACGGATCGTGCAGCCACGTCTCGATCCCGGAGTCAACAGATGGGGACGTTTGCAAGACAACAACCATCTGCACGAACAGTTCGACGACGTTTGCAGCAACATGGACTATCAGCTCGGAACTCATGGCTACGGTTACCATTGACGTTGCATCACAGACAGGAGCACCTGCGATGGTGTGCTCAACGACGAAACTGGGTGTACGAATGGCAAAACGTCATTTTTTCGGATGAATCCAAGTTCTATTTACAGCATCATGATGGTCGTATCCGCGTTTGGCGACATCGCAGTGAACGCACATTGGAAGCGTGTATTCGTCATTGCCATACTGGCGTATCACCCGGTGTGATGGTTATACGTCTCGGTCACCTCTTGTTCGCATTGACGGCAATTTCAACAGTGGACGTTACATTTCAGATGTGTTACGACCCGTGGCTCTACCCTTCATTCGATCCCTGCGAAACCCTACATTGCAGCAGGATAATGCACGTCCGCATGTTGCAGGTCCTGTACGGGCCTTTCTGGATACAGAAAATATTCGACTGCTGCCCTGGACAGCACATTCTCCAGGTCTCTCACCAACTGAAAACGTCTGCTCAATGGTGGCCGAGCAACTGGCTCGTCACAATACGCCAGTCACCACTTGTGATGAAGTGTGGTATCGTGTTGAAGCTGCATGGGCAGCTGTACCTGTAAACGCCATGCCAGGCGTATCAATGCCGTTATTACGGCCAGAGATGGTTGTTCTAGATACTGATTTCTCAGGACCTATGGACCCAAATAGCGTGAATATGTAATCACATGTCAATTCTAGTATAATGGTTCAAATGGCTCTGAGCACTATGGGACTCAACTGCTGAGGTCATTAGTCCCCTAGAACTTAGAACTAGTTAAACCTAACTAACCTAAGGACATCACAAACATCCATGCCCGAGGCAGGATTCGAACCTGCGACCGTAGCGGTCTCGCGGTTCCAGACTGCAGCGCCTTTAACCGCACGGCCACTTCGGCCGGCTCTAGTATAATGTATTTGTCCAATGAATACCCGTTTATAATCTGCATTTCTTTTTGGTGTAGCAATTTTAATGGCCAGTAGTGTATATGTCACAAAATGTTTGGATCGATTTCAAACAGACTTGGTACAGATATTGCTTATTATCTGGAAACAAACGCTGTGCGGGTAAAACCACAAGCCTTCCATGAGGGCGAGGATGGATATGACAACAAGGTGGATCGACGGCGAAGAGGGCTGGGTGAGGAGTAGAGATGGACAGAGGGAGACAGAGGGCAGGAACAGGTGGAATGGGAGGGGAAGCAGGAGGGGAATAAAATGGTGAGGAGGATATGGACGAGAGGGGAGGAGGACATGGACAGAGAGGAAGGAGGAGATGGACTAACAAAATACTGTACTAAATAAATACCTGAGCAACGCCGGTTTCTCCAGCTAGTTGACCACTGTATGTTACAAGTGGTGAACTGACCAGTATAAAAGGAGGCAGATACTATTGTGCTGTCAGTAGAGAAGCAATAATAGCAGAATTGGTAGCCCAGGAAACTTCGAGTGAGGACTAGTCATTTGATATAACCTGAGCAAAATTTTGACCTTTCTAAAGCTGTCCAGGTCGACTGTTGGTGATATGACTGAAAAGGGAAACGCGAAGGAAGAAGCACAGTTAAAACTACACCAGGCAGACCTCTGGTACTGACAGACACGACATGTCGAGCATCGCGGATTGTGATCCCTGAATTCAGGAAAAAGGAATCTCGTGCGGATTCCACGGTGCTACCAGCGGCTCCTGATAAGCTACACATTTTTGCAGTCCTTGTTAAGCGGCGCTTGACTTGGAGTAAAGAGCAACGCAACTGGACCATGAATGACTGTAAACGAATGATTTGGAGTGATAAATCATGCTATACACTGCTGCAATCCGATGGAAGGCTTTAGGTTCGCGAATGACTCGAGAACGTTATCTATTTATATATATGAAGATGGTATCCGTTCTTTCGGACATGTCCGAAAGAACAGATAACATATTCACATATATAAATTGTTAAGGCTCATCGGCCATTTGACCATCTTCTTCTGTGCGGATGCACAAACAGTGTCCGAACTCATATGGGAATTGGCAAAAAGCCGATGGTAATAAGTATAATAGGCAGGGGCACTATGAATATAGTGCAGGACAATAAGTTGGGAATGTGGGTCTCACAGGAGGCGTGCAAGAGATAAGTCCCTGCATTCGCACTATGCTCTGTGTCCTCGGTGGCTCAGATGGATAGAGCATCTGCCATGTAACCGGGAGGGCCCAGGTTCGGGTCCCCGTCGGCGCACACATTTTCAACTGTCCCCGTTGACTTATATCAACGCCTGTATGCAGCTAGGGATATTCATTCTAAGAACGTTATCTGCCAGCATGTATAGTGCGAAGAGGGAAAGAGAGACGAGCTGGTGTTTCAGGATGGGGATGTCTTTCGTAGTTACGGTGTGATTTCCTTATTGGGATTAAAACAGCGCTAAACATCGAAGGATAGGAACATATTTTACAGCATTGTGTGCTGCCTGCAGTAGAGGAACAGTCCGGAGATGATGATTATTTGTATCTGAATGATAATGCACGCTTTCATAAAGCCGGCAATGGTTTATGTCCTGAAATGGACAGGCGTGCCCATAGGCCCAATCCGAATCTAATGGAACACCTTTGGGATAGGTAAGACCATTGACCTCACTACAGACTCCATCGTCCACCAACATTAGTACCGTCTCTGGCTTCGGCTCTAGACGAACATGTGCTACCAATTTCCCACAGGCATTCAGACACCTCATTGAGAGCGTCCCCAGCAGATTTCAAGCCGTTGTAAAGGCGAAAGGTGGACACACCCCTCATTAACGTAGACTAATAGGCGTCCGGATACTTTTGATCAGATGTGGATGCAGGCGGTAGGAAATTGGTGATGATCGCTGCGTGATGTGATTGTTTAGATGCTTATTGCCTACGGCGAGGTCTGCGACCATGACTTTACAAACACATCACATACGGTACGTCCATAATTGAAGCTTCATTTTCAAAATGCTGTAGAAAGAGATGTGAAAAAATTGTTTTTAATTGTCCTGACACGAAAAATCGCGTAAAAAGCAAAATGGCATCGATTTTTAATCGTCCTTGGTCCAAAAGCCGCATAAATTGCAAATCCATATCGGTTTCTAATTGTCGTGAGCCTGGCGCAATCATTTTCAATATCCTGTCCACCCTTACTGCCACAAGTTGGAATTGAGAAACGGCATGTTCCGTAGCAGAGCGTAGGGTATCGGGAGTCACGTTCAGAATGCGTTGCGCAACCCGTGCATTCAGTTCAGTAACGTTCGTAATTGGAGCACGGAACACAACATCTTTCAGATAACCCCACAGCCAGAAGACACACGGATGAATATCAGGTAATCTGGACGGCCAGGTTGTAGGGAAATGACGGCTGATAACTGTAGCATTTCCGAAATGTCTTCGCGGCAGCCGCTTCCCTGGCTGTGCAACAAGCGGAGGAGCGCCATCTTGCGTAAAAATGACCCTACCCTCACATCCACACTGCTGAAGGTTGGGAACGACTCCGTTTACTAGTGACGGTGTAGGTAACACAACTCGCAGAACTCATCTCCTAGAAAAAAGGCGGCCCTACGATAAACGATGCCGTTAATCCGCATCACAAAGTTACCTTTGCAGGCTAAAGTGGTGCGGATTTTCCGTGCCCATATTCTGCAATTCTGCATATTGACATGTTCTTGGAGATGGAAGTGGGCTTCATCTGCCCACAGAATGTTCCAATACCATTCATTTTCCACTTCCATGCGAGAGAGAAATTCCAGAGCGACCATTTGTCTTGCTGGCAGGTCAGCAGGAACCAACTCCTAGATATGGGTGATTTTGAATGCAGAAAACACAGGACGTTTCGTAGGATTTTACGCACCTTGCTCGCAAAGATGTACAGCGTTCGGGCAATTCCCAGTGCACTGCTGCGCACCGCCGCTCCACCCCTCCTGCAATGCTGTGGCCACATCTGCGATAGACGTCGGATCAACTGCTTTCCTCCCTCTGCCACACTGCACTTCAAAAGAACCTGTCCTTTCAATTTTTGTAATCATTTCCTTCAGACCCTTTTAAGATATCAGACCAATGCCTGTTTTCATAGCCTTTAGTGTACGGAATATCTGTATGGCTGCTGACGCATAGTCACTGATCTTGCAATAGAGCTTTACCTGCAGCGTGGGATCCTTCATGGACACGGTCATGTTTGGCGTCTCGGACGCAAAATGAGGAACTCCGTGTGCTGCGCCTTTGTTGGTATGCATATTCTGAAGCTTACAGCGCCATCTGTTGATATATATGTTCCTTGACGTTTCCCCCTGTGTAAATAATATGCTGCTCAAATTTGACGCCATTGTGTCTGAGCAGTGGTTCTCTTGCTACAGCGTTTTGAAACTGGAACTTTTACTTGTGGATTTTCCTGTACTTGGGCTATTTATTAGGTCTACAACTTTGCTTCCGCCGTTTTGCAATAGACGGCAGTAGTGGAAAGTAGTGGCGCAAGTCATTCGTCGTAAGTGTCATACAGTAAGCTTAGGCATTTGAGAATATAGCGTCATCAAAATATCAGTCGATTTTTGATTACATCATAAAGTTATTCTCGACTTAATACGTCACCTTATGAGCCAAGTTATGGTCATCTGCGGGAGGTTTTAATTTTCTGCTTTGATATGAAGAAATGTGCGGCTGAGGCTCATAAAAAGCTGGGTCAGGCCAATGATAAGACGTTTGTTACTGACAGAACTTCGCAGGCAATGGTTTCCATGCCTCAAGAACGGTGATTTTGACGTTGAAGACGGGCATGGTTGTGAACAAAAGAAAGTTTTCGATGCTACTGCAAGCGACGGGAACAATCACAGGAGATCGTTATCGAAAGCAATTGATGTGTCTGAGCCGAGCACTGAGAGACAAACGGCCACACTACAGCGATAGACATGAACAGGTGATTTCGCAGCTTGACAGTGCACGACCCCATGTCGAAAATACCCTGAAAGCATGCTTGGAAACGTTGAAGTGGTAAGTTCTATCCCATCCGCTGTATTCTCCAGATATTCCTCCCTCTGACTGCCACCTTTCTCGATCTACGACACACGACCTAGCTGACTAGCACTTGCGGTCATATCAACAAGTGCAAAATTGGATCGATTCATGGCTCCCCTCAAAAGATGCCCAGTTTATACACTGTGGGATTCGTATGATGCCCTAAATCTACGAGAAAGCAGTGGCCAACGATGGCCGATACTTTGAATCGTAAATTTTTTGTAAGTTTTTCACAATAAAATCTCGAAGTTCGAGAAAAAACGGCGGAAGCAAAGTTCTAGACCTAGTAAGCTTGACTTCCAGACGGCGTGTTATGCGCCTGAATCATGTAAAGTCGAGCCCTCGTACCGACATAGTAAACCTACAGTTGAAATGATGGCTTTGTGTTGTACACCTGCCATGAGCCTCATTACATTGTAGGTATAAGTCTATATTACGACTAGACTGAGCTTAGTGGCGACCCTTTAGGAATTGCAGGCTGCAAATGTCGGAATTTGTTCCTGTTTTGTGTTACAAAAGCCAAAACAAAGAGACGGACCTACGAGGCAGTACGTGTTGCGAAGCACCTGGAGCCGCGACTAACAACGTAAAAAAGCATCGCAGCCGTAAGCCAAACAAACTCGGTCACGTAGCTCGCTACACTGGCTGCTCCAACGGTTGAGGCGACAGGTGCGCGCATTGTCTGCCGTGTAGTCCGGTAACGGCGTCGCGGCAGCTCGTTCTCTATGGTGACGCAGCGGGCTGTATCGGGTGGCTCTTCCGTCCATCCCGTGCATTGTGTGGCGTCTCGTCTCGCCTGTGACAGGTGGCGTCTGCCGCTGCAGTCACCGTTCACTGAGACAGGCCGTTAAAACCAACTGATACGCACACGGCAAGCCAGATGGTTCGACATATTCGACGAGAACACAGTCCAGGACCAGTGACGTAGCGTACTTTGGAAATTTTAACGATACAACATTTTGTATCCCACCTGGAAGGCGGCGCGTGGATCTGCTCCTGCAAACTGAAGGGTGGACCGTATGAAGAAAGCGAGTAGGAGCAGGAGGAGACAAGCACTTCGGTACTGCGATTAAAATATTAGATGTTTACTACAGGCAAAAACAAGTTAATAAATGGTACATCCCGTCGTGAGTAATACAAGGTCTCAATAGCAAGTCAACACACACTGTAGTTTAAACGATGTTCCAGGCCGTCTGCTCTCGATGAACTGGGGAGAATCTATAGCGGAGCTCGTAGAGCTCTCGCGCTCCAGCTTGAGTGCGCTGTCGTCGGTGCCAGTGTCGTAGTGCCAACCTACGCTGTGGCATCTTAGCTATCGATACCACACAACCGTTCCGTAGAGCTGAAAGAGAGAAATCAAAAATGCTATACAGCTGGAGTCTGTATTTGGGGTCTCTGCACAGTGAGTGGTGCCGATTGCAGACCAAAGACATCGCGGATTCTCCACAGTAACCAGCCTAGACGCTAGAACACTGGTGCAGATGGGCTTCCGCGAGTAGCAAGGACGCTTTACGCTGTCGTCATACTATCCGCGGTATTAAACTGGCTTGATCCCCCCTCCCCCCGCCCCCCGTGCTGCTGAAACTCCAGAATCGACCCAGCTTGTGCATACGGTACGTGTGCCTCACCGTGGTATACCCGTCAACAGCGCGCTCCAGCGGTAATTCGCACTGCATGTGACACGCGGGAAGTACACAGTACATACGAGTTCTCAAAATGGGCAAACGTAAACTAGCTGCGGTAGCCTTAAGCCGTCCTCGAGCGAGACGAGTCAGCTGACGACGTGAGCGCAAGCGCTAAAACCAACCGTGCAAGACGCAGCGCTCCCCTCACACTGGACGTGCTGGTCAATGTTTATACATACAGGGTTCCGATCCCAGGCTCCTTCCACTTCGTATATCTAGCAGAACATGACAGTACTGGGGTAAAATATTTGCCATAAAGGCAATGAAAATCCTGTAACATTACAAGATACAGTTGAGAACAGGACATGGATTGAGTTTTTGGGCTGCAAGGACTAGGTCATTAGTAGCTCTAAATAACGGAATATTTACAAATAACCTTATATATATCTATTGGACAGCATACATTGCGAAATGAAAGAGCAAAACTTAATTTACAGTGCACAATATTACAATTACAACATTACCGTTTATAATATTACAAAACATTATTTACAGTGATGAATGACCGGCACATAAATAAATATGTGAGAACAATGGTTAGGATATTGCATGCCGAATCTCAGCTTCAATTTGAATTACCGACGCGGTGACAATGCCGGTTTAGGTCATTTATGTTTGTGTTGGCCATTGAGGTCATACGTGGATAGACGAATTAATGTGCTGGTGGAGGAAGGAAGTTTCGCATAAAAGCATTCAGATATGGATCGGAGCTCCTCTGGAACATTTTTTATTTGTAAGCCATTGTGAATCGTAGCAGTCATCACGATCCATGGAGCATATAATACGCAATGCCTTGTTTTGAACAAACTGAAGTTTCTGGAGATGTTCAGACACGGTATGTGCCCATATGGGGCAGGCATATGATTGTAAAGTAGGAGGCTGCTTTTTCCCAGTTTAGAAAAGACCTGTTTGTTAAAGGATACAAGGTCGCTAATACTCTGTGTACTTTATTCGCGACGTCGGTTATATGCTTCTTAAGTGTAAGACGTTTATCCACGTGAACTCCAAGATACTTTGCAGAATCAGACCAAGGAATTCATCCAACGAATAGCAGGAGCGGGGTGTGTAAATCCTGTCTTTTTCTAGCATAAAACGTGACTTGACTTTTGCCCACATTTATCTTGATCCGACATGCCGTAAACTCTTCCTCAAGCTGTTGTAGAGCCCTCAGGAGTTTATCATGAATGTTCGGTACGTTGTTTTCTGTGTAGTATATTGCCGCATCATCAACGAAGGAAGCTATGTTGACCAGGCAGAAGTCTGTTATGGCTGCTAAATATACAGGGTGATCCATTGACAGTGACCGGGCCAAATATCTCACGAAATAAGCGTCAAACGAAAAAACTACAAAGAATGAAATTTGTCCAGCTTGAAGGGGGAAACCAGATGATGCTATTGTTGGCCCGCTAGATGGCGCTGCCGTAGGTCAAACGGATATCAACTGCGTTTTTCTTAAAATAGGAACCTCCATTTTTATTACATATTCGTGTAGTACGTAAATAAATATGAACGTTTTAGTCGGACCACTTTTTTCGCTTTGTGATAGATGGCGCTGTAATAGTCACAAACATATGGCTCACAATTTTAGACGAACGGTTGATAACAGGTAGGTTTTTGTAAATTAAAATACAGAACGTAGGTACGTTTGAACATTTTATTTCGGTTGTTCCAATGTGATACATGTACCTTTGTGAACTTATCATTTCTGAGAACACTTGCTGTTACAGCGTGATTACCTGTAAATACCACATTAATGCAATAAATGCTCAAAATGATGTCCGTCAACCTCAATGCATTTGGCAATATGTGTAACGACATTCCTCCCAACAGCAAGTAGTTCGCCTTCCGTAATGTTCGCACATCTATTGACAACGCGATGACGCATGTTGTCAGGTGTTGTCGGTGGATCACGATAGCAAATATCCTTCAACTTTCCCCACAGAAAGAAATCCAGGGACGTCAGATCCGGTGAACGTGCGGGCCATGGTATGGTGCTTCGACGACCAATCCACCTGTCATGAAATATGCTATTCAATACCGCTTCAACCGCACGCGAGCTATGTGCCGGACATCCATCATGTTGGAAGTACATCGCCATTCTGTCATGCAGTGAACATGGGTAGAATATTACGTAGGAAATCAGCATACATCGCACCATTTAGATTGCCATCGATAAAATGGGGGCCAACTGTCCTTCCTCCCGTAATGCCGCACAGTACATTAATCCGCCAAAGTCGCTGATGTTCCGCTTGTCGCAGTCATCGTGGATTTTCCGTTGCTTAATAGTGCATATTATGCCTGTTTACGCTACCGCTGTTGGTGAATGACGCTTCGTCGCTAAATAGAACGCGTGCAAAAACTCTGTCATCGTCCCAGTGGCAGAACTGTACACGACGTTCAAAGTCGTCGCCATGCAATTCCTGGTGGCATAGAAATATGGTACAGGTGCAATCGATGTCGATGTTGCATTCTCAACACCGACGTCCATGAGATTCCCGATTCTCGCGTAATTTGTCTGCTACTGATGTGCGGATTAGCCGCGACAGCAGTTAAAACACCTACTTGGGCATCATCATTTGTTGCAGGTCGTGGTTGACGTTTCACATGTGGCTGAACACTTCCTGTTTCCTTAAATAACGTAACTATCCGGCGTACGGTCCGGACACTCGGATGATGTCTTCCAGGATACCTAGCAGCTTACATAGCACACTCCCGTTTGGCGTTTTGATCACAATAGCCATACATCAACACGATATCGACCTTTTCTGCAATTGGTAAACGGTCCATTTTAACACGGGTAATGTATCACGAAGAAAATACCGTCCGCACTGGTCGAATGTTACATGATACCACGTTCTTTTACGTTTGTGACTATTACAGTGCCAGCTATCACAAAGCGAAAAAAGTGGTCCAACTAAAACATTCATATTTCTTTACATACTACTCGAATATGTAATAAAAATGGGAGTACCTATTTAAAAGAAACGCAGTTGATATCCGTTTGACCTATGGCAGCGCCATCTAGCGTGCCAACCATAGTGCCATCTGGTTTCCCCCTTCAAGCTAGACGAGTTTCATTCTTTATAGTTTTTTCGTTCGATGTTTATTTCGTGAGATATTTGGCCCGGTCACTATCAATGGACCACCCTGTGTAAAGAAAAACAGAAACCCAGCGGCCGGGTCCTGAAGACCACGCGACAGTCAGCCAACCTCCGTGTCAACCCCTTTCATCATCGGGTGCTGATGGGATGAACACACCGCACTCCCCGCCGTTGTCGGCGTTCGACCTTGGTGCCACTACCTGTCAATCAAGTAGCTCCCCAACTGCAGACACGAGTGCACCCCAGTCCTGTCCTCGCACCAAGGAGAAATCCTTGGCAGTACCGGGAATCGAACCCAGGCCGCCTGCACATGTATCTCTTGCGCTAACCACTCTTTTGTTTTTATTTTTTTTTCACAAAGAATCCTTCCTGGGTAGAGGCAAAGTGGACAGGGGCGCAACCCGAGGATTAGCCACCATGTCCCTTTCCCTTCAGCATGAGCAAGGAGGCGTAAGGAACATGGAATAGGGGGACGTCAATGATACAAGTTTCTTGTTTTTATTTGTTTATTTTTATTTATTTACTTTATTTTGTTTTATGTATATCAACGAGCGTAGCAGGAAACGAACTTCACGAGGAGTAGGGGGCGGCAGTTCGTCACACTCAGGGGCACTTCAAATGGTTCAAATGGCTCTGAGCACTATGGGACTTAACATCTGAGGTCATCAGTCCCCTAGAACTTAGAACTACTTAAACCTAACTAACCGAAGGACAACACACACATCCATGCCCGAGGCAGGATTCGAACCTGCGACCGTAGCAGTCGCGCGGTTCCGGACTGAAGCGCCTAGAACCGCTCGGTCACCGCGGCCCGCTCAGGGGGACTATCGGCGCAAATTTTTTTCTATGAAGAACATTCTTATGACCAGAGAATAACCAGTACGAAGAATAGAAAGCGCGTGGATCAACTCTTCATTGCAGTAACCACCCAACTCCGGGGTGGTTTAAGAAAGATACTACACAGAAAATTAAAGAAGAATTGTCTGTATTTGGGATTGCGGAAAACTACACGATATAGTTAATTAAGAAAGTGCCGAAAATCATGGACAGTGTTTTCCATTACTGCTGTCTGTCAGACATTTTATTTCATCTGGTAACTTATCGAAAAGTTTTACAGCACAATATTTTACCCCCTTCTGTGCCAAAGATAGGTTA
Organism: Schistocerca nitens; assembly: GCF_023898315.1. NCBI lineage: Eukaryota > Metazoa > Arthropoda > Insecta > Orthoptera > Acrididae > Schistocerca > Schistocerca nitens. The sequence continues at coordinate 926,349,074 of NC_064614.1, read as the reverse complement.
AGTAGAGGGTAGTATAAGTCTTACTCTCTACTTAACCTATCTTTGGCACAGAAAGGGGTAAAATATGCTGCTGTTAAACTTTTCGATAAATTTCCAGATGAAGTAAAATGTTTGACAGACAGCGGTAATAATTTCAAAAATAAATTGAAATCATTTCTCCTTGACAACTTCTTCTACACCATACATGAATTCTTGAATAGAAATAAATAAATCTACAGATACAGTATATGCATTTTGTGCCATTTAAAGGAATGAGGTAGGTAATAAAAATTTTAAGCTTAAAAAAATCCTTGATTAATGTGTGCATTTCTTATGCATCTGACACTTTCCACACCATATCGGTTACTTTGAGACTAATCAGTGGAACACGTAACTAACTAACTAGCCATCAGCAAACAAGTAGTGAACCACGTGTCCACAAACCCATTTCACGGAGTTCATCTTCGTCTGTAAAGTATTCTGAGTCTGGAAAGAGGAGCATATCAGGAAGTATCTGTTGTGGAGTTGTACGAGTAATTAAGGTCACCATCTGTCGCACCAATAACCAGTCACCTTTCGCCGATCCGCACATAAGGGGGTGCTTGTCCATGTCCAGAACATCACAGGTGACACACAACGGGATGTCTGCGAGGCGAATCCTATGAAGGCTTGACCGGCATACTTGCTTCCCATTGGCCGTAAGATACTATGTAGACTGGACGTCAGTAGCAAGATAAGGAGCGCACACCGATCGCCAGAGGCATGCCAGTCGACGTGGAGATGCTCCCTCTCAGCCACATTTGGTGTCCTGTTGAAGAAAACCATAGATCGCCTATGTGGTCATGAAGCACTATGGCAGTGTTGCAGTACGGACATGGCTCATTTCAAGGAAAAAGTAGTGGAAGTAAAGGAAGGGCGGGGTGACATCCGAAAACAGGATACGGGCTGGGAGGGAGTGTGGTGCAAGGGCCTCCAGCAACAGGCTGGTAAGGTACATGAGACAACGGCGCCACAGTACCATTTGAGAGCAGACAAAAAAGGCTATCGCTCTGCCCGTGACAGGCCTATACCGCCTCTGCACCGCGGGTACCATATCTTGAACAACTGCTGTAGCAAATATATGAACCCAATGCCACTAGCATGGATGGCGGGATGGGGAGTGTCTTTGCGACGTGGGGATAGGTAACGCCAAAATATATGCATTAACATATTTGGTCAGTTACAGAAGGTAGAGGGCTCGTAAACGATGATCTAGGAGTGTTGTTGTTGTTGTTGTGTTGTGGTCTTCTGTCCTGAGACTGGTTTGATGCAGCTCTCCATGCTACTCTATCTTGTGCAAGCTTCTTCATCTCCCAGTACTTACTGCAACCTACATCCTTCTGAATCTGCTTAGTGTATTCATCTCTTGGTCTCCCTCTACAATTTTTACCCTCCACGCTGCCCTCCAACGCTAAATTTGTGATCCCTTGATGTCTCAGAACATGTCCTACCAACCGGGCCCTTCTTCTTGTCAAGTTGTGCCATAAACTCCTCTTCTCCCCAATTCTATTCAATACCTCCGCATTAATTATGTAATCTACCCATCTAATCTTCAGCGTTCTTCTGTAACACCACATTTAGAAAGCTTCTATTCTCTTCTTGTCCCAATTGTTTATCGTCCATGTTTCACTTCCATACATGGCTACACTCCATACAAATACTTTCAGAAACGACTTCCTGACACTTAAACCTATACTCGATGTTAACAAATTTCTCTTCTTCAGAAACGCTTTCCTTGCCATTGCCAGTCTACATTTTATATCCTCTCTACTTCGACCATTATCAGTTAGTTTGCTCCCCAAATAGCAAAACTCCTTTACTACTTTAAGTGTCTCATTTCCTAATCTAATTCCCTCAGCACCACCCGACTTAATTCGACAACATTCCATTATCCTCGTTTTGCTTTTGTTGACGTTCATCTTATATCCTCCTTTCTAGACATCCATTCCGTTCAATTGCTATTCCAAGTCTTGTTGTGTCTCTGACAGAATTACAATGTCATCGGCAAACCTCAAAGTTTTTATTTCTTCTCCATGGATTTTAATACCTACTCCAAATTTTTCTTTTGTTTCCTTCACTGCTTGCTCAATATACAGATTGAATAACATCGGGGAGAGGCTACAACCCTGTCTCACTCCCTTTCCAACCACTGCTTCCCTTTCATGCCCCTCGACTCTTATAACTGCCATCTGGTTTCTGTACAAATTGTAAATAGCCTTTCGATTCCTGTATTTTACCCCTGCCACCTTTATAATTTGAAAGAGAGTATTCCAGTTAACATTGTCATAAGCTTTCTCTAAGTCTACAAATGCTAGAAACGTAGGTTTCCCTTTACTTAATCTTTCTTCTAAGATAAGTCGTAGAATCAGTATTACCTAACGTGTTGCAATATGTCTACGGAATCCAAACTGACCATCCCCGAAGTCGTCTTCTATCAGTTTTTCCATTCGTCTGTAAAGAATTCGCGTTAGTATTTTGTAATTGTGACTTATTAAACTGATAGTTCGGTAATTTTCACATCTGTCAACACTGCTTTCTTTGGGATTGGAATTATAATCTAGGAGGCCTGCTCGTAATTGGGACAGAAGGCGCCGGCAGTTGAGGGCACTCGTGCGCTGCAGTTCACTTGCGATATCGTGTCCTAAGCAACGTGCAGTAGGAGCTCCACGCAATGGAGCAGCGCTGTACGCAGGAACCCCGCAGCTATAGCTCGATTTGTGGACGTTAAGGCAGCTATCAATAACTTTGCCACAGATGTCAACCGAAGCCAATCACTGCCTGACCTCAGCACCACTACAGAGAACGAGGATACAGTCTGCATAAGCAGTGCAGATGAATACATGACCACCAAAAACGGTTTAAATGGCTCTGAGCACTATGGGACTTAACATCTGAGGTCATCAGTCCCCTAGAACTTAGAACTACTTAAACATAACTAACCTAAGGACATCGCACACATCAATGCCCTAGGCAGGGTTCGAAGTTGCGACCGTAGCGGTCACGAGGTTCCAGACTGAAGCGCCTAGAACCACTCGGCCACTCCGTCCGGCCCCATGATCACCAAGAGACATCTCGGACAAGCTTTGATGGAGGCCACAGGGAAACGGTCCCATGGCAAAAGCATACGACAGTGCAGAGAGCAGGCAGCCTTGACGCACTGAACGCACTGAACGACAAACAAGATGAGAGGAGTGAGACGGACATTGTAGAGTGCACGAAACGCTGTTCTGCGATGGACATCGACGGTAGCATTAGGATATTCCATATTGCGGGACACCCCTTTCAGATAGCTGTGATCGTCCCGGTGGAACACCTGGATGAAGTCAAGAGTGGCCGAAAGTCCGGGCATACGGCGAGGGTGGCAAAGAGCAATTATGACTCGATAGTGACAGAGGGCAGTGTGGATGTTACTGGCACCTTCCAAAGAGGTTTAATCAGAAAAAACCACCTAGCAGGCTATCTGTTTAAACTGTGCAGCCATCAGCTGGGTAAAATTCTTCGTGTCGCTGTTGAGCAACGTCAGGTGGCGATAACAGCATCTCTGCCATGTACCTTGAGACTTGTGGATAGGAATGAGGGCACCATCAAGGAAACCATCTGGAATTTGCACGACAGGCAACATAAGGTCCCCACAAATCCATCCGAACCTGCGCATGTAGGGGACGAAATGTCAGATAAAAGAGGCGACTTGTTCATAGAACCCACCCAAATAGCATCTTGTCCTCGGTGACTTCTGCAAGCAGATCCATCGTTACATGCCCGGGAACCGAGCCAAAGGAGAGTCAGGAGATCACTATGATGCTGGCAGGGTCATGACGTTTTGCAGAGTACAGCATAACATAATGCGTGTGGAACAGAGATCTATATCATGTTGGATATCTAACAAGGGAACCTCCCCATCGCACGCCCCTCAGATTTAGTTATAAATTGACACAGTGGATAGGCCTTGAAAAACTAAACACAGATCAGTCGAGAAAACAGTAAGAAGTTGTGTGGAACTATGAAAAAATAAGAAAAATATACAAACTGAGTAGTCCATGTGCAAGATGGGCAACATCAAGGACCAAGATAAGCTGAGGAGCGCCGTGGTCCCGTGGTTGGAGTGAGCAACTGCGGAACGAGAGGTCCTTGGTTCGAGTCCTCCCTCGAGTGAAAATTTTACTTCCTTTATTTTCGCTAAGTTATGATCTGTCCGTTCATTCATTGACGTCTCTGTTGACTGTAATAAGTTTAGTGTCTGTGTTTTGCGACCGCACCGCAAAACCGTGCGATTAGTAGACGAAAGGACGTGCCTCTCCAATAGGAACCGAAAACATTTGATCGCAAGGTCATAGGTCAACCGATTCCTCCACAGGAAAACACGTCTGATATATTCTTCACGACACTGGTGACGGCATGTGCGTGACATGACAGGAATATTTTGTCGACCTACCAAACTTGCACATTTGGCGAATGGGTAAAAAGATTCTTCTACCTTGCCCGATTTAGGTTTTCTTGTGGATGTGATAATCACTCCCAAAAAAGTGATGAAAATATAAGAGTTTGTCACATAAACTGCAACAAATGAATGCAACAGTTTCACAGTCGCACAGTTTTCCCTGTGCTCTGTCAAAACATATGTTTTTTACGTTTACAAATGTTTCCGTGCGTAGACCGTCAAATTCTGCATATGTCCAAGTAAATCTCAACATGTCCTGGAATTTTGGAGAGCGAAGTTGATTATGCGTGAGTGCCTGAACTTTGATAATTATCTGAAAATAAAAAATTAAACTTTTCACTCGAGAGAAGATTTGAACCAAGGACCTCTCGTTCCGCAGCTGCTCACGCTAACCACGGGACCACGGCGCTCGTAAGCTGAAACTCTCCTTGATGTTGCCTAGCTTGCACATGGACTACTCAGTTTGTATATTTTGCTTATTTTTTTCATAGTTCCACACAACTTCTTCCTGTTTTCTCGATTGATCTGTGTTCAGTTTTTCAAGGCCTTTCCCTGTGCCAACTTATAACTAAATCTGAGGGGGGTGCGATGGGGAGGTTCCCTTGTAAGTGCCGCCCATAATCAGTAATAAGAACATTAATCATAGTCCTCCGATGGTGGCACTATTCGGCTATCATGCGGTACATAGACGGCCGCTCCTGGGCTAACCCATGGTGTGCGTGTGCCCTGACCATACTTTCTTCCAGGTGAGCCGAGAGAGGGAAGTGAGCTGTGCTTTGGCATGTTTCACCATTGCCTGATGCTCTGGTGAATACGGCATCGTAGTATATTCCTAGAGAATAGTGAAGTGGAAATCCTGGATTCATGAGCAACACGCCGAAACCTCCCTTCTGTAACCAGTCAAGGCCTTATGGAGGGTTGGCTCCCTGCAAAGGACCCACCATGACCAGACATACTGATATTCATCACAGCATCTACAACAAGCTACCCATGTAGTCTCGATGAGCTGCCAGCAGTTGGGTAAAGTAATATGAATTGTTTTCTGTTTGCATGGTCTCCAGCTGCGCCACACGCTTTGGCAGCAGAGATTGATTGCACAGATATATGGGTCACGGTCAGAAAACACAGTGGGCTAGACTTCTGCAGCCTGCACCCCACTGACGATATTACAGGAGACACAAACACGAACGAAGCGACTGGAAGAATGGCCAGTGAAATGCATAAACCCTGGACGATTACCATGAACATGCTCGCAAGAGCTCACAAGGCTGAGGTGCTGGACAACTGCCTCTAGCACCGCATACGGAAGGTGACATGGCCTCTGGTCTTTGGGCACTTGTGGGGAATTGACGTCACCTACCGTGATTAAGGTATCCTGTCATCCCAGGAAGAGAGGCATGACCACTCCAGAGAAGAAAGTTGAACGTTCCCTGCAGTGATCCAAACCAGATGACACCTAGACGTTGATGATCCTGACGCCATCAAACGTGAGAGCCATACCTGTGGCATCTGGGAGTTAGACAGCACATCGCCGAGCATACCAGCATACAAGAGGATCGCCAGTAGTAGAAACATGGGAGACTATGGGAGATGTATTCCATAAAGCAATGGGGAGTGCAAAAGGTTGCAACACGCACCTCCTGAAGAAGTACAAGATCAACGTCAGCAGCATACAGCATGTCATGGAGTAATGCCAGTTTATGGCAGACAAGACTGGTAGTGTTACTACCTGTGGCTATGCGATGAGTTTGAAAAGCTGCCATCGTTAGGAATACGAGTGTTGCAAATAAGGAGAAAGCACAGGAAGCTCCCCATCAGTCCCTTGTGCAAGGGCACATCACTGTAATGGTTTGGGAGCCGAACTTGTCAGGTGGGTCTATCGTACTGTACATCTCCAGAATATTCATCCTCAGCATCGACGTCGTCTGCCAAGAGACAGATGTGTCACCAGGCTGGTTCAGTGGAACACTATCAGAGGTGCACCCACAGATAGGGTCAAACAGTAAAAGGGGGCAACCACATCGGTTGCAGGTGAGTGCTGATTAGAAATTGAGGGAGATGTTGCTTCATCCAGTTCCAGGGAGTCAAATAACAGTGCATCATTGGTAAGAGGGTCGTCATCGTGTGCACACATCCGATCCCGGCAGTCATCAGGAGGTGTGCTGTCTGTCGTTTCTGTTTACTCGGTGACCGTTGCTTCCTAACATACTTTTCTTTGTCGGATGACGGACGGCTGTCGTCCAACATGCGGCCAGATGGCAGGAAACGGAGCTAGGTACAGCTCCATGATCAACAACCAACGGCTTGCGTCTGCTGATGGCCACTGTCCGCTAGTACTGCCTTTGGCAGCAGTGTAGGAGGTACAGGCAAAACATCCATCGTGTCGTCGACAGGAGTCGACTCTGGTGCTGACTGATTTCGAATGAGTGCACCAGGCAGCCTCGTCGCAGATGATAGGGTACCGTGACACAAGTGGGTCGGTGGAGTGCTGAGTTAAGCTACACGAAATGGAACGCTGTGTCACCGGCCAGCAGAGGACGCACACCGGGGTACCAGCATCAAGGGTAGTAATCGGGTCAGTTATGCCAGCCGAGGAACGCTAGAACATTTCACCGGCTACTGGGGAAGAAGAATCGCACACGTCAGTGGTGGAAAGGCATATTTTAAGGACTAGCTCGTCGTCAATGAAAGTCATGAGGCGTTGGAATGATGCAGAGCCTGTGTCACTTAGCTCTGCCACCAATTCGGAGTCATCACTGTCATCGCAGTCATCATAACAGTCACCATCGTAGAGCAAATCATCGCCTAGGAGGCGCCAGAGTGGTGCCACAGCGGTAACTATCGTCGGACGTTGTCGACAGGTCACGGGAATCATCCGTTTGGGGTGCGTTGTGGTAATACTGCCACCATCGTCCTGGGATGTTGCCTTCACAAATGCAATGACAAGGGCAGGAGCTGAGGGGACTCCGGCCCACACAGACACCACAGTCGCAGGGAGGGATGGTCGCTGAGGCTGAGGCAGGCACTGAGCTGTTCCACTGCCGTCGCCCCCCCCCCCCCTCCCACCTCCAGCCCCCAGCCGTGATCACAACGGAAGCCCACGGCCCGAGGTTCCAGCCGCCGCAATACTACCAAGCAAGACCATAGCGCCGCCACTGAGGCGGCGGATTCCAGCTACGCCAGCGCAGCTACAGTTGCCACAGTCAGCGCGTGTGTGTGCGTCCGCCTTCCACGTTGGTCGCCGCTGAGAATGTTAGGAGCGGAAGCAAACCTCGCCCAGAGAGCTCACAACAGTTGAACAATAAATGTTGTTATTCTGTCATCAGCCATCGGTGGACATACTCCCACCATCCTCTTCTCACGCCCAGCAGAGAACCCACGTTCTACCCGCCGACGGGCAGTGCCTGTTAGCACGACTCTCTTACACTGTGGTCAGGAGGACTGCTGAGGCTTTGAGGAGGACGGATCATGTGGAGTTAGGCGTCACCTACAGCGATGGCGTGCCACGCAGCAAAGGAAGTGAGTGCCGATTTCGGTTATTTTTGTTTAGAGCCTATTGGGTTGTCCCTTCTTCTGTCTTTTTCCTCGATCATTTTTTGTATTCTTTGGATATACTTTCCTGTTGATTAAGTTGTAATTATGGTGAAGGAACTTTCAGCCGCTGAGGTTATCAAGCAACTTAGGGATCAGATAGATAAATTACAGTTAGTGATAAATAAGCTCAGAGCGGCGAAGAGGGAGCACTCACATCCCAACCTATCCAGCCTGGATGGCACCGCTGCGGGATTGGTTACCCCTTTTTCAGGGAAACAGGGGGAAGATGGTTTTACCTTTCTTGACAATGTGACTGCAGCCGCCAAACTGGGCGAAAAGGGCCATTTGCAACGTGTTGCTAGATTGAAATTAACGGGAGACGTGTAATAAGAATGTGAGGGAGGCTAAAACATTTGAGGAAAAAATGGTTCAAATGGTTCTGAGCACTATGGGACTCAACATCTATGGTCAGCAGTACCCTAGAACTTAGAACTACTTAAATCTAACTAACCTAAGGACAACACACAACATCCAGCCATCACGAGGCAGAGAAAATCCCTGACCCCGCCGGGAATCGAACCCGGGAACCCGGGCGTGGGAAGCGAGAACGCTACCGCACGACCACGAGATGCGGGCCATTTGAGGATTTTCAAGAAGTGTTAATAGAGAGATATTGGAAGAAGAACATGATAAGATGTTGTCGGAAACAAAATACTAGATTTTTCGGTAAGCAGGATGAATAAATTGAAAGTTTCGCCTGTCGTATTCGCAAAATCAATGTAGGTGCCTATGAGGTCACGAATCATGGTAGAGTTAACTCGGTAATTTTGCGGGAAGCAGAGAAGAGGGCTCTTGATGCATTTTTGACGAGGTTACAACCGGAAATGTCAAGAAAGACTCGTTTGGAATTTCCTAAGAGTTTGAGTGAAGCAATGGATATTGCATCATCATTAGAGGAAAATGGCTCTGAGCACTATGGGACTTAACATCTGAAGTCATCAGTCCCCTAGAACTTAGAACTACTTAAACCCAAGGACATCAGACACATCCATGCCCGAGGCAGGATTCGAACCTGCGACCGTAGCGGTCGCGCGCTTCCGGACTGAAGCGCCTAGAACCGCTCGGCCACAGCGGCCGGCCGCTGGCTAGGTCACATGAACGTTGGGCAGTGTTTAGTAAAGACATAAATTGTTTTCGGTGTGAACAGAAGAGTCATGTACAAAGAGATTTCGGACAGCAACGTTGCAGGCATTGTAAGAAATTTGATCACTTGGACCGAAAAATGAATTCCGAGAACATCTTGCGGCGGGAGACACTTTTGGCCGCTCATGATCCAAAGGAAACATTAATTTAACAGTGGCTTGGTGATAGGAAAACGCCATGATGGATGATGAATTCGAACACGAAGCTAAGCGGAAGTAACCAAACGCGTATTGCTTCGCAAGCAGCACAACAGGCAAGAAGCAAACAAGGTGTGATCACCTCACCACTGTCCAAGGCAGACTAGGCAGACTGAACCACTCACCTACGGCGGCGGACATAATAATATACGGATATTAATTAATGTAACTGCCATATTTTCGACCAGCTTCCTCATATCGTGTGTCGGCTGTTTCGTAGAAGAGCCAACTGAGATAAAGAAAATCTACTCAGGCACCAGGCTATTCTTTCTATTGCCATGAGCGTGTATAGAATCCGCTGAGGCAACCAAGCGGAGACGATTTTTATCACGGTACTTTTTACAACCGATTACACGAGGATCGAATATTCGCATTTTCGAAATGGTAGTTGATAATATTCACCTTCGGGATAAGCAACAAAGAAACTTCTTTGTGTTCTGCCTTACGGCAGGTCTTGTCATGGGGGAAACCTCGTCAGAGAAGTCCATCGGATGAGCGTCTAGGGAAGTGATTCCAGTGTTGGTTTCCCGTTGCCTTCCACTGATGATGATGAAATGATAATGTGGACAACACAACACCCAGTCCTTGAGCAGAGAAAATCTCCGACCCAGCCGGGAATCGAATCCGGGCCCCTTGGCGTGACAGACCGCCGCGCTGACCACTCAGCTATCAGGGCGGACAAGCAACAAAGAAGACAGACAATAATAAGTACGTATCAAACAGGTTTCTAACATAAAAATCAGCAAAACTAAAATATGGTTAACGGAGTCTATTCCACACAGGTGAGTTTTGCTATGGGGCAGCAAAATAACTTACGGAGACAGAAGCGGCGAGGATATAAAATGTTGACTGGCGTTATCAGGAAAAGATTTACGAAAGAGACAAAAACGTTACTGTCACGAACCCGCTTTTGAAAAGAGTCGTGCGGAATGTAATATTGCATGGAACTGAAACGTGGGCGATAAACAGTACTGTCGAAGTTTCTACCCACATTCATGTAGAATGTGAAATACGTTGGATCTTTTTTGTAGCACCCTGCTGTATAAACTGAGGTGAGCTGCTTAATGCACTCTGTGTGGTACACGGATATGGCGTCGCAGAAACGTTGTCTGAAGTTTTCATGTATTTCCTCAAATATGGCTTCCAGCCATTCTCTGTTAACTTTCTTAGTCTATGTGTTCTGACTCATTTTTATGGCTTCGTACCTCAATCGGCAGAAAATGAATGATCTCTAAGTCCGTCTGTTTGCCCGTCTGTTAAGACCACTTTTCATCAGGAACGCGTAAATGTATCACGTTTACATTTATCAGGTTACCTTCCATTCAGAAGGCTGTTGCACTCAGAGACTGTTATATTGACTTGTAAATAATAGATTTCAGCTATCAGTCGTGCTTTTTAAATTTTATTGGCAGGCCTGGATTTCAGCTAGAAACTAGCCATTCTCAATGCACTATCAGTTTTTATCAATGTAATGCCTGTTGGTCGGGCTTCATCCATAGTTCATTGAACACTCAATGAACTGTGGATGAAGCCCGACCAACATGCATTACATACCTTGATCAAAAATGATAGTGCATTGAGAGTGGCTGGTTTCTAGCTGAAATCTAGATCTGCCAATAAAATTAAAAAAGGACGACTGATAGCTGAAATCTATTATTTACTTTTGTCACATACTAATGCCTACAGTCCCATAGCAGTTTTAAAAAGTCACTCATCTAAGCCTTGCAATCAAAAGATTTGGCCATATAGTCATATTGAAAGGGTACAGTACCGCCCGACATTGAAAATAGGTACGAAATACTTCGATATTTTTGTCAGAACAACACATCTTTTGTGTAAAAATAACTCAATTTCAATTAATACAGCGAAGCCGGATACCAATGTGGGAAAGAATGACAATTTATTCATTTAATTGATCACATGTGCACTCCCTCAAAATAAATCCCTACATCCAGTTTGGTGAGATCTGTGAAATGAATGAATGTATGGTCGTCTGCTAACCACAGATAGTGAATGGGAATATATGATCATCTTTGAGTCGATCCTTTGGCTACCTTTGGTGAGACCAAAGAGATGAAAATTTTACCAGAGCTTTGAGCGCCTGAAATGTGGCTGACCAATAAGGTAGCAAGGTGCTTCTCCCACTTCGACAGAGGTGCGAGAGAACCGGAATACGGCCATGTTTTAGGACTCTGCCGCTGGACCTTCTGCTGTAAAGACCTGTTTTTTGTTGTGCTCCGTAATGAAAGAGTGGAGGCATGGTATGGATGTGGAATATTTAAGAGTAGTTAGAATTAATAATTTCTCTTCCTCAGGAACTTTTGTGGGGAGAATTAATTGTGAGGCAGGTAATTTTAAGGGGATTGTAGTAAACCAACGGTCACAATGACCCCACGTGTAGTTATAAGTTGAGATACCTCCGTGTGCTAATTTAAGCTGAATAACTAGCGTGTGTACGATAAGCTGAAATATTTAAGAAATAGCGTGTGTGTCATAAGTTGAAGTATTTAAGAAATATCATTCCGTGTGACGCTAAATTTAAACTCTGGGAGAGAATCAAGGTGAGTCGGCCGTCTTTCCAGCAACGCCACTTGGCTTGCATTGCACAGGAAGACGTGCGTTTATCTCCAGAGTTCACAGTAGGAAAGTAGAATTACAAAGTGGGGCAGTGTCGTGTGAAACTGGGATAAATATTGATTGATGTGGGAAAGCGGAAAGTGATGATGTTGTTACAGTTCTTTGTGTAGTACTTCATATTGTTGTGTTGTGTATGTCATGTAATTTGGGTATGTGTGTTTTGTATGGGAGTAGCAAGGTAGTTTCGAAAGATTTGTGGGTTATGCTTGTTCCTTCTGTATCACTCGATCTGGAGGAAAGTGTCGTGAGGATGATTGTGAGAGTCGAAGTGTGAGGTATAATAAAAGATCCACCATCCTATCCAGGAAGTGCACTGTTGCGGTAAATAGATTACGAGACCATAGTATCGAGATTCACTAATGTAAAGCCATGACCACTGGGCGGAATTTCTCATGTTATATTGTTGTAGGTTGTAGAATTTGTGTGTTTAGGAATAAATCAAATAGTGAAAAGAAAGAGATTGGTGGCCTTTTTCATTAAATTGTATGTTGTCATAATATCCCGAATTTATATAAAAGCCGTTAAATCAAAGACAAAAAGTAAATGTGGTATTGCCAATGCGTAGTGTGCAGTCAGAGTTCTATAAATCACTGATAGTCAGATGCGTGTTTCCGTTGCGTGTTATTCACACAGGAGGATAATTTGTAACTAAATAGTAAGATACGAGTATTCATGTTACTCGATAAATTAAGGAAGAATCCACTAGCTTGGCAAACCACTCATCTTGCAGGCCTGACTGCTTGATGCCACAGTATGAGAAAGGCAAGTGGGTGCCTCTCATTAATTTCGACCCTGCCAGGATTATTTTTGTTAGGATATTTTTGATTCCAAGATTCCTATCCCAGGATATATTTTGCCAGGATGCCGTTTTTTTTTGCCGCGATAATTTTGTTACCAGGATATTTTTGTTAGGATATTTTGTTGTTAGGGTTTGCTGTTAATTTTTTTATTTTGATGGAAGATATTGTGATAGCGCTAAGAAGTAAAATTTTTATTGTTTGCAAATTCTTTCTGGATTGGTGAGGATCTTTTATTTTTTTTTTATGTAATTAATTGCTATATCGCACAAGGCTGGAAGATCGTTTTATAATTTTTTTTGCGTAATGTCCGTAGTAACTAGGTCGCAGTCGAAAAACGTAGCCACAATGGAGAATAGCGATTCTGGCGTGAACGTAGCAGTGCAGCAGGAAGTAGCTGTTGACCATGGGTTAATGGGCGGGGACGGCAGACACTCCGAAGAGGCTGTATTGTTCAGTGGATCGCTGCAAGGGGATCCTTTATGCGGCGGGCTTTGTCCACAAACGCGGGCTTTTCCCGACGACGCGGGCTCGGGACTAGGTCAGGTATTCCGTGAAAGTGAAGCTACCCTTAGCGAAGCTATCGTTTCTCAGGCGAACGAGGTGAGCGCGTCGACGGTAGCAAATGACAGTGGGCTACTGCAGTTTTTACAGAGGATGGATGAAAGATTAGAAGCGATGAGTAGAGATAATAAAGCGATGAATAGGGGGACTAAGAAAGGATTGGAAGCGAATAACGAAAGATTAGAAGCAATCAATAGAGATAATAAGGAGAGAGATAGGGAGAATAAGGAGAGAGATAGGGAGGCTAAGGAGAGAGATAGGGAGACTAAGGAGAAATTGGAGGCAATGGATAAGGGAAATAAAGAGGCAATGAAGAAGCTACACACAGTTATCGATGAGCGTCTGCCCGCAGTTAATAATCGGTTAGATGAGGAGGAGAAGAATCTGGGTGCATTGAAGGAAGTATGTGACGCCGTGAAAGAAAAAGCTAACAATTTGGAGGTACAAGTATTTGCAATAGAGAGTGATACTACTGAGCGTAGGGACGTGTTGCCGGATGAGCGAATCAAAGAGGTAGTGGTCAGAATGAATACGAGTAGTGCAGATGCAGAAAAGATCAGTACAAGAGGCGAGACAGGTTCTGACAGTACGCAGCGAGAGGTTTATGCCGATCAGGAGGAGATACAACCACCATTACAGTTTAAAGAGGCACAATTAGAAATAAGTAGGAAACATAGTGAACTAGCACAGTTGCAATTAGCGTGCAGTAGCGAAGGTGACACACCTTCAGGTAGATTGCAGGGGGAGAGTGAGATAAACTCAAAAAGCGAAAATAGGCAGAAAGAGAAAGACGAATTCACAGAGTCAGAAGAACGGTTGTGTCGGATAAAACAGGTGGCAGACCCAACTGGGTATAGTCCAAGGCTGTCTCAATTTCATGATTCATTACCTTCATCGTGGGGACCGCTCCTCAAAACGAAGTTTGTGTATAACCACTTGAGGGACGAGGCAAGAGCGAAAATGGAGGAAGACCTTAAAGACTGTAGTAGCTATTTAAATGAATTCTGGTCGAAAAGTAAGGAGGACCAGGTTACGCAAAGCATATTGATGATGCAAAATCGTAACGAAGGTGGCATAAGGGATTCAGTGTCGTGCTATCAGGAAATGTTCAGACGAAACAGGTATTTGGATGTTACATACGAACCTGGGGAGTTCTTTAGAATCTGTATAAATAAGTTGCCAGTGAGATTGCGCAGAGATGTAGTGATTGCAGGCTGAGGCGTAGACGATTCTGCGTCATTTCAGCACTTGGGTAATGAGAGCGATATCGTGAACGGAGACAGGTCAGATAGTGTCGAGGGTAGAAACTATCAGAATGACAGGAGAGCGTGGAATCCAGGAATTTCATTCTTGTCATAATGGATTGAAGGATAGGAGAAACAAATCCAACATATCAGCCCTTAATATCTTGCTCTAAAACACATGCAGCTGGCACTGAAAATTGTCTATGTAGCAGACAAACTCTACTAATAGGTAGCAATGCAAATACCATACTTCTGATCAGAGAATAAAACGGCAGTAATGGAATCTGTTAGGCTGGTATCTCAGTAAAATTTGCAAATTTTTATTTCGAATAGTAAAGTAAAATAGCGGTTTCTTCAAAGAATCCAGTTGCTAAAATGTTATGTAATAATGCCAATGAGTCCAGTTTAATTAGTGTGATTTGACTATTGTAGATACTAAACACGTAATGTAAGAAGTAAACATTGTGAAATTAGATGCCATCTGATCTATAGTATGTCATTGTCGTGGTGACAGTTATAATGAAGTGCTGTGTATGGTTGTTCGGAATCTGGTGTTAGTGAAAGAGGCCACTAGCACCTAAGTTTCTAACACTTGGGCTGCCCAATTATCCCAGCTTGTATATTCTCTGCACACACTTAATTTTCATATAAGCACAGATTCCAAACTAGGAAACTCTTTACTGTGTATAATGGACCATTCAGAGTGAGGCGGATTGTCCATGAAAATGCTGTACTAATTGAGACGATCAAGGGAAAACAATCTCGTGGGCTTCATCACATTTCTAACATCAAATTATGGAAAAGTTAAGGATAGATCTAAGGTAGGCAATTTATGGTAGATAGTCAGTGTATTTATTTGTGGTGTGTAACGTTGTGCAGGGGCAAATCGAACATAAGAATTTTCAGGCGGGATGTCAGGAAGTATGACGGAATAGACTGGTCGAATGAGTCATGAACAGGAGTCGACAGAGTGGTGTATGTACGTATTTTTTGTCATATGAATGAGGATCAAGCAGAAACGACGTGATGATTAATGAGTGAATAAAGATGGTAGATAGAGAAGCGACGTGATAAATAGTAGTGGATTAAGGTGATATGTAAGGAAAGAAGCGACGTGAAGCAATGTGATTAATAAAGAGAGATTCGACGTGATGAAACAGTGGTAAATAAAGGTGAGTAGAATTAATAATGTGGAGATGTCTTAGATGTATGTTACAGAGAGGCCTGTGTATGCTACAATAGAGATTGATGCCAATGGCGAAGGAAGACCAGGAAATGATGGAGTAATGGACGGACGGAGAGCCGAAATACGAATGAAGAGATGAGGACAACTGCACAATGTGAAAGGACGTAAAGGGAGTATGAGACCCAGATGGTGAACGTTGTGGAATACTGACGTAAGATGTAATATAAGTGTAGATCTAATTCTTAGCATAACATTTGCGAATTTGGCAAAAATAATATTTTTTGTTGTTGTTGAAGCCTGGTACCAGTATAACTAATCAAAACGGTTCCAAGAATGTGTACAGTTATTTTGCAGGTTGATTAATTTGTGTATTTTTTGTTCTTAGATGAAATGTCGCAATTCTAAGTTGGTGTTTAGCAGAATGATTAATGGGTAAAGCGAATGCGGAGGTAAGCCGATGGAGAGAGGTGCCAGAGTGAAAGGACGAATTCGGAGACTGGAAAGCTATCTCCGAAGCAGCTTCATGTGTTATGTGGTTGAGTATAAGGGAGCAAAGGTATGGTATGTTGTAGTGAGTGTGGTGGTGTTAAGGTTAGCTGACTTCTAGACCTATTCTGTTAATGTATTAATGGATTGAATGAGAAGGAAAATGTGATGTCTGGTGAGTGAGAGTCTTAGAGTAGTGTGATCAATGCGCACACTCCTGTAAAGGGGATGCTACCGATCTGTAACTAAAACATTATTATGTATTGTTTGATTGGGATGAACCTCGATGGCAGGTCAGGATCTGACATCATGTGGATGGTTCATACGTGTCCTAGAAATGTTGTTATATATAATAAAAATGTAAAATATATAAAAAAGATACTAATTTCAGTCCGTCACAAGCACAAAGGTGCATTGTATGTTGTAGATTTAGAGTCATCAGTTTCTAAAATGTTTGTTGTGTTAGGATGTTAAAGTAGTTTACTATTTAATAACATGTGGTAGGTAATTGTGAGCTGTGTGGATTATTCTTAGTTTTTTTGTTAGAACACTTTCGAGGGGTATTAATTTCAGTCTGTCACAAGCACAAAAGTTCATTGTATATTGTAGTTTTAGAATACAGTTTCTAATATTTTCACTGTGATAGGATGTTAGAGTAGCCTACTATTTAATATTGTAATTATGAGCAGTATCGATTGCTTATTATTCCTTTTGTTTTTTTTTACACTTTCATGTTTTGTATGAGGGACGACAGGTACAACGAATAGCACGAGTGTGGGCTGTCTATAAAAAAAAAAAAGGGATGGATAAGTGTTGATGTTGTATGGGTAGAAAACTAGGGTGTATAATTTTATGTTTTCTTAGGACAAAGATTCTTTTATTACCAATGTATCTAATAGATCATACATGTAATCAATGAGTATTTAAATAATGTAAGAATATCCTTTTGTCTGTAATGTTGCGAGATGCACGGAAGGCTCTGACTAATTGGGTGTCGTAACGCCCATACCGCTAGCGGGCCGAGCTGACGTTGCCATGGCGACGGGTGACAGAGCCGCGGCACCCCCCACTCCACTGTCGGACGAGGTACACTCCACGCGCCCGCTACAGCAGGTCAACGGCCTGGGGCGACACGCACGTACCACTGGCCATTAATGAGTTCTGCCACCCTTACGACTGGGGAAGGTATCCCGCGGGGGCAACAGCGGGTGGTTTCTTCTGCTCAACGGCGCGCGCAGCGGCGCTACTGCAGAATGGACGAGGCGCGGCAGAACCCGGCGAGCATTTGTTACCAGCAACTATTAACTAGTACTGGACTGTGGAGCCGTGAAACAAGATGACTGCGACTTTCTATAAGGTGGAAAGTGAAGGACTGGTGATTCCACTTTGTCAGTGGTGGAAAAGATTTTGTCTTTAGCAGACAGGACGATTGTTTTGTTTTGTCTTGACCACTGAATGGTGGGATCCATAAACTTTTGGCAGTGACTTGTTAAGTGTGCTTTGTGAATTGCATGTGGGACACTTGGTATACTTAGAGGACAGTTGTCGTTTGGTGAACAATTATTGTATGAAGGCAAGAAACTAGAGTGGAACATTGACATTTGCGTCTGTAGTAGGAGACATTTCTTGAATTGGCGCGGGAATAAGTGCTGTTTGTTGAAACTTACGACTTTTGAATTACACCATGAACTGAAAGGACAGAACCGTGGGTAATAGTAGTTGTAGGGCCATTTTTTGGACGAACAGATTCGTGTGGATGGTACTCTGAGAGTGACTATGACATTTGTGTTTAATGAGAGATACAGTTTACTGTTCAGTGCGTGTTCAAAATGCCGATTTGAGTGACTCAAAGACTTTCGTCCGGGTAACCATGGGAGAGATTTGACACCGAGACAGTGGTTCTAGGAAAACAATCAGCAACTTTTTGACCCCAAGAAAATCACAGAATGAAATGTTTCCGTGTGACTCGCAAGATAGGGAATAATGTATTCGTACTTGTAATTGTGTCAATTTTTTATACGTTTCATTCCTGAAGGGACAGCAAGTTTAATTGTATTTCATTATCATTTGTGTTTAGAATAGTTAGTGTTTGTTTTTTGGTTTGTTCTGGGTTATCAAGATCACGTAGCATGTTTATTAGAATATTTGGTACAATGATGCTTTAATTATTAGCCAGTGGCGCAATACTAACGTAGCGGCTCTTGTAGCATTGATCAGTAAGGTTGTCACAGGGGACAAGAGTTTGCATTGCACAACAAATATCGGAATTAACTGATGCATTTCGATGTCGTTTATAGTAATAATCTTGTTGGTGTTTTGACTGAAGCCACTTACGAAGGCTAGTCGAAATGCAAGTTCTTGTCGTCTATATGTGTGACAACAGAGAAATGAACAGTAGAGTAAGATAAGAGAGCTACTGGTGGATTCAAGCACTTATTGCTAAACTATTTACTGCGTGTATTGATCAAAGTTGATGGACTGACTAGCTCAGCAGCAGGTATTTGTTCTGATGGATAAGGATAAGGTTAAACTCACTGTCGAGTAGTTGTGGCAATTGTTTAGGTGATGATAGTTAATGAGGTATGACATGATGTCTTAGACGAAGTATATTACGTAACCAGTATGTAACTTGTGGTATATTTCATTATTTTTCTTCTCAGTTTTATTTCTCTGTAGGTTTCTACGTGTAACTAGTGTAAGAAATTTTTTTCTTTTGTTGATTTTGTTTTGTATTTAGACATTGCAGTGTAAAGACTATTACAATGCAGTTTATGAATGTCGGATTACTTGTTCTGTGTTTGGACGGCGAGCTATTTAAAATTTCATGAGTACAATTAGTATTTTTTATTTGTTTTAGAATTATTGAAATTTGGATTACTCATAAAAATAACGAAGATCCCGGTAACTAAAGCAAATTTTTATCTCACCATTATTTTTTATTTCTATGATGTGATGTTTTATTTGTCATGTGGATTGTTATAAATTTGTATGTGTACGTTACTCCGGATTGTGGAGAGTACAATAATGCAACAACTGTCAATAATTTGGTAGGTCACCAGGGGCTAAGGTCTCCTCCTGGGTATTTTGATGACTTGCTATGCTTGTTCTAATACAGTTTTCTTAAAAAAATGTTCGGAACTACCCTCGCATTGCAAGGATAGTACCGTGCCATTTTTTTCTGCATGGGTAGCCGGTGGTGAAAGGGTACAGTACCGCCCGACATTGAAAATAGGTACGAAATACTTCGATATTTTTGTCAGAACAACACATCTTTTGTGTAAAAATAACTCAATTTCAATTAATACAGCGAAGCCGGATACCAATGTGGGAAAGAATGACAATTTATTCATTTAATTGATCACATGTGCACTCCCTCAAAATAAATCCCTACATCCAGTTTGGTGAGATCTGTGAAATGAATGAATGTATGGTCGTCTGCTAACCACAGATAGTGAATGGGAATATATGATCATCTTTGAGTCGATCCTTTGGCTACCTTTGGTGAGACCAAAGAGATGAAAATTTTACCAGAGCTTTGAGCGCCTGAAATGTGGCTGACCAATAAGGTAGCAAGGTGCTTCTCCCACTTCGACAGAGGTGCGAGAGAACCGGAATACGGCCATGTTTCAGGACTCTGCCGCTGGACCTTCTGCTGTAAAGACCTGTTTTTTGTTGTGCTCCGTAATGAAAGGTGGAGGCATGGTATGGATGTGGAATATTTAAGAGTAGTTAGAATTAATAATTTCTCTTCCTCAGGAACTTTTGTGGGGAGAATTAATTGTGAGGCAGGTAATTTTAAGGGGATTGTAGTAAACCAACGGTCACAATGACCCCACGTGTAGTTATAAGTTGAGATACCTCCGTGTGCTAATTTAAGCTGAATAACTAGCGTGTGTACGATAAGCTGAAATATTTAAGAAATAGCGTGTGTATCATAAGTTGAAGTATTTAAGAAATATCATTCCGTGTGACGCTAAATTTAAACTCTGGGAGAGAATCAAGGTGAGTCGGCCGTCTTTCCAGCAACGCCACTTGGCTTGCATTGCACAGGAAGACGTGCGTTTATCTCCAGAGTTCACAGTAGGAAAGTAGAATTACAAAGTGGGGCAGTGTCGTGTGAAACTGGGATAAATATTGATTGATGTGGGAAAGCGGAAAGTGATGATGTTGTTACAGTTCTTTGTGTAGTACTTCATATTGTTGTGTTGTGTATGTCATGTAATTTGGGTATGTGTGTTTTGTATGGGAGTAGCAAGGTAGTTTCGAAAGATTTGTGGGTTATGCTTGTTCCTTCTGTATCGCTCGATCTGGAGGAAAGTGTCGTGAGGATGATTGTGAGAGTCGAAGTGTGAGGTATAATAAAAGATCCACCATCCTATCCAGGAAGTGCACTGTTGCGGTAAATAGATTACGAGACCATAGTATCGAGATTCACTAATGTAAAGCCATGCCCACTGGGCGGAATTTCTCATGTTATATTGTTGTAGGTTGTAGAATTTGTGTGTTTAGGAATAAATCAAATAGTGAAAAGAAAGAGATTGGTGGCCTTTTTCATTAAATTGTATGTTGTCATAATATCCCGAATTTATATAAAAGCCGTTAAATCAAAGACAAAAAGTAAATGTGGTATTGCCAATGCGTAGTGTGCAGTCAGAGTTCTATAAATCACTGATAGTCAGATGCGTGTTTCCGTTGCGTGTTATTCACACAGGAGGATAATTTGTAACTAAATAGTAAGATACGAGAATTCATGTTACTCAATAAATTAAGGAAGAATCCACTCGCTTGGCAAACCACTCATCTTGCAGGCCTGACTGCTTGATGCCACAGTATGAGTAAGGCAAGTGGGTGCCTCTCAATATTGTTGTGTGGTTGTGGGGATGTTCGAACCCGGGACTCCAGATGGCCGAGCTAAAGCCGCGACCCACGGCCATCTTTCGTCAGGAGTCCGAGAAAGTTCAAGAGCGTCAAGGGGCAGTGCAGAGTGATACAGCGGTATTTTATGGTGTTACTTTATTCTCATTATTTACAGAGCTTCAGAGAATGCAGCGGAGCGTCGGTGTGCCGCCCGCTCGCTGTCCCACGAGTCCAGCCGGCTCAGCAAATCCTGGTATGCCAACGCTATGCCGACGCCGCTGCTGGTGCCAACAAGGCAGCTCGCCGCTGTAAGTCGGCCGCCGCTCTCCCGGTCGCTGCCTGCCGAGGCGTAGCGGCTGAGCCGGCCGGGATGTCCGAGCGGTTCTAGGCGCTTCAGTCTGGAACCGCGCGACCGCTACCGTCGCAGGTTCGAATCGCGCCCCGGGCATGGATGTGTGTGATGTCGTTAGGTTAGTTAGGTTTAAGTAGTTCTAAGTTCTAGGGGACTGATGATCTCAGATGTTAAGTCCCATAGTGCTCAGAGCCATTTGAACCCTCGCTTCTGACGTAGTGTTAAGAGAGACAGAAACTATGGCAGGGATAAATTCCCAAATGTCAGCCATCTACAACTCTTCCCTTGGCTCTGGCCCAGTTCCTCACCTCATATCGCAATGACTTTAAGCAAGGCGGTGGTTTGCTGCCTCGTTCTTGCTTCACACAAAGCAATTCGTGCGTTCAACAGCTCCATCGCAGCACTGCGCTAGCGAGTGCCAAGTTTGCATTTCCTAGCCTACTGGCTGTCGACTGTTTCAATACTCTGCCAGCTGCCCCAGATTCCATCGTCCAATCGCGCGTTCATTGACTTTTGATAAAATTTCCTCTTTCCTACGACTAATACTAGCAAAGCAATATAATTTGACATTAGCAGACTCATTCACAAGAACCTATAAATGAGCTATAAATATACACGTCGGTGCTGGTGGTCTAGTATTGAAGCACGTGCATGGAAACGGAGAGGAAGCAACTTGATTGAATCCCAACCTATAAATGAGCTATAAATATACACGTCGGGGCTGGTGGTCTAGTATTGAAGCACGTGCATGGAAAAGGAGAGGAAGCAACTTGATTGAATTGAATCCCGGCCAGACTACGCATCTTTCAGTCTTCGTTTAATGCAACCTTCACCTCCTAACGACATCAAGAGTCCATATTAAATTGTGTGTTTGTTTGGGGGGGGGGGGGGGGGAGGGGGGGACCAGCGGCCTGCTGGTGACTGAATCCTCCACTACAGTCCACTGTTCTACCAGCTGAGGTACCACAAGGACATTTTTTGCAGAATTTTTTATTTCTTACACTGCAGTGACATTTTTCATACAAAGCATTATAAAGTTTTTGAGTCAATCTAATTAGTAAAACCTACCTAATCCTTTTTGGTTTCTGTGAAGGCTGGTATGCTCATGGATAGTGCTCTTCCTCATTAGCTATATCATTACTTCCATCATTTTAATGTGATTTGTTGAAGGAGCGTGTCGCTGTTTCACACAACATTAAATCCTTGACTCCAATGTGAGTAGCAGAACGTTAATGCGGTAGACGAGCGTCTCTGAGTTTTTTAAGTTTTCACCTGTGTTATGTTCAAAAGAAAACGCAAATAAATCTCCCTATTTTATTTCTTCCTCTTTATCAAATGTAAATGAAAATAAATCTTACTCTTTTCTTTTTTCTTCTTTATCAGAAGCAAATGCAACCCAGTCTTCTCTGTAATGGCCTTCATTAAAAGTAAACGAAAATAAATCTTTTCTTTTTCCCTCTTCACCAGAAGCAAATGCGAACAGGTCAGCAGAATCATGACCTCCAGCGATGCCTAGATGTTGAATTTTTACTCTACATGGAGCAACGTCTTCATCGGATCGCCTCTTGAAGTGACTGTGCAAAGGCCGTATTTTATTTGATAAAGGTAAATCCTGTTCTCCTTTTGCAGCGTTGCATGTGGTCTACACATGATACTTGCTTTGGAACTGTGATATCCAATGACCTGCATTGTGATATCTGTCATTCTCAAACCTTTGTGCCACTCTTGAAGTACTTTCACAGTCTTTCTCATTTGTTTCATTTGCTAGTATTATTTATTTTTTCTATCAGATGGCTTACTAGAAAAGGTTTTAATTTTACCACAAAGTACTTCTCCTTCTTGGGTCTCCAGTGCCAATACTGGTTCAGATGAGCCTTAGATCAGTGTTCTTTTACATCCTTGTAACAGATTTGATACAAACCTGAATGTTTGATTGCTACGTTTCTCCAGCGAATAATGTAAAATAGCTAAGCCAGTTTCATTCAGAAGGAGAAGTCTGCTACATGACACCTGCTGATAGTTTATGTAGTCAGCACAAAAACGGGGCCGGCCGGTGTGGCCGTGCGGTTGTAGGCGCTTCAGTCTGGAACCACGTGACCGCTACGGTCGCAGGTTCGAATCCTGCCTCGGGCATAGATGTGTGTGATGTCATTAGGTTAGTTAGGTTTAAGTAGTTCTAAGTTCTAGGGAACTGATGACCAAAGATATTAAGTCCCATAGTACTCAGAGCCATTTGAACCATTTGAACCACAAAAACGGGCATTTGTGAAGACTGCGCACTTCAGTCAGCAACTTGTTTAACAATTATATCCGGTAAAATGAGTTTCGGTACTCTTTCGCCTTCTACTCAAACCGGAGTACCACCAGTAGCCAACACAATACATTGATGTTGGTTACAATGTGCTCTGGTAAAAAACAAAAACTTCTTTTCCCTGAAAACAGTTTTCCTTTTCTCGTTAACTTTGAATGGAACTTCATTTTTCTTGAGTGTGGTTTCTCTAAGTGGTGGAATGAACTCTTCATAATTTGGAAGCGGTCGGTTTGCTTCAGCTGACAACAAATCTTTGTTCCTCTTTTCTCGTGTAGCTATTGGTTTCCCATCAGCATGTGTGAAGACTGCCTTAACTGTCAAAGTGATGCTGCATATCGCGAGGTGTACGCATGCTGAAGACTAGGTATCAACTGTATGACCTCCCAATTTAGATACCCTGCCTCGACATCTCGTTGCTCTTCTACTGACACAGCAGTGGATTTGTATTTCAACTTCCACAGATCCCATGCAAACCGAACTTTATCTGATCTCCATCCTTAATTATGTACGTTGAATCAACAAGTAAGGCTTGCATCTCTCAACACTGGAGGATTACAGAGGTGCCATACTTTGCTCCAGCGTCGATCAGTTTTACCACAAGAGGCTTCCGTGGATTTGCCTTATTCTCACTTTTGTGTTCCTCATCCACTATCACGTTTTCCTGTATATATACTGAGCTTCCAACAAATCTGTGTCCTTTCATCCGACGGTATTTTCTCTCCCAGCCAACAAATGATACGTATCGCGTTTCGAATTACTGAGGATCCACATTTTCTACAAACGGAACAAAGTATTAGTAGTTGCATATTTGCGATGCAGTCACACAGTCACAGTAGTTATACTTGTAAGCGGATACCGCTAATGAGACATTTTCTAACCAATGTTATAAGGCAATATAAACATTAACACCCACGCATCATGCAACTGTAGGTGCCCTTTCCCCCGTTGGATAACTGGTGTATGTCAGATACACGCAGGTCGCTGACGCATCGTCCACTAGATAGACTTGAACCAGCCTTTGAACCCCACGAAATTACAGTATTATTATTATTGTCATCTGTATGCAAAAATAAGAATACTGTGCGCGAATCCCACTCGTAATTGTCTAGTTTTTCTCTTCGAAATATCTTCTTTATTCTATTAATGCTACTGTCACCATTTACCCATCACTTCCTGGGTTCGATTTGTGAAGGATCAGTTATGTCATTTTCTGCAGTTATTATTGCCTTTTTTTAGTTTTTCCTAACAGTAGTTTGTTGCCTGACTTACACTGTCTTTCAGCTAGAACTTCAGGGCCTTCCTATAGTTTTCTCTGCTACTCAATTTTTTAATGCAGCTGTCGTATATTTTCCATTTTTTACTTTGAATTTGCAATTACTTATTCGTTGTAGTTTGTACTGCATTACAACTAAGTTATGGTCGTTGCATACATCAGATTAAGGGTAAAATCAGGAGTGAAGTGTACTTTGCATGATTTGATTTCTTTCTTTCCTTCTTTCTGACCGTAAAATGTAAATGTCGTGTGACTAGGGCCTCCCGTCGGGTAGACCGTTCGCTGGGTGCAAGTCTTTCGATCTGACGCCACTTCGACGACTTGCGCGTCGATGGGGATGAAATGATGATGATTTTTTTTTTTGGTCGTCAGTCTACTGACTGGTTTGATGCGGCCCGCCACGAATTCCTTTCCTGTGCTATCCTCTTCATCTCAGAGTAGCACTTGCAACCTACGTCCTCAATTATTTGCTTGACGTATTCCAATTTCTGTCTTCCTCTACAGTTTTTGCCCTCTACAGCTCCCTCTAGTACCATGGAAGTCATTCCCTCATGTCTTAGCAGATGTCCTATCATCCCGTCCCTTCTCCTTATCAGTGTTTTCCACATATTCCTTTCCTCTCCGATTCTGCGTAGAACCTCCTCATTCCTTACCTTATCAGTCCAGATAATTTTCAACATTCGTCTATAGCACCACATCTCAAATGCTTCGATTCTCTTCTGTTCCGGTTTTCCCACAGTCCATGTTTCACTACCATACAATGCTGTACTCCAGACGTACATCCTCAGAAATTTCTTCCTCAAATTAAGACCGGTAGTTGATATTAGTAGACTTCTCTTGGCCAGAAATGCCTTTTTTGCCATAGCGAGTCTGCTTTTGATGTCCTCCTTGCTCCGTCCGTCATTGGTTATTTTACTGCCTAGGTAGCAGAATTCCTAAGTTTCATTGACTTCGTGACCATCAATCCTGATGTTAAGTCTCTCGCTGTTCTCATTTATACTACTTCTCATTACTTTCGTCTTTCTCCGATTTACTTTCAAACCATACTGTGTACTCATTAGACTGTTCATTCCGTTCAGCGGATCATTTAATTCTTCTTCACTTTCACTTAGGATAGCAATGTCATCAGCGAATCGTATCATTGATATCCTTTCACCTTGTATTTTAATTCCACTCCTGAACCTTTCTTTTATTTCCATCATTGCTTCCTCGAAGTACAGATTGAAGAGTAGGAGGGAAAGGCTACAGCCTTGTCTTACACCCTTCTTAATACGAGCACTTCGTTCTTGATCGTCCACTCTTATTATTCCCTCTTGGTTGTTGTACATATTGTATATGACCCGTCTCTCCCTATAGCTTACCCCTACTTTTTTCAGAATCTCGAACAGCTTGCACCATTTTATATTGCCGAACGCTTTTTCCACGTCGACAAATCCTATGAAAGTGTCCTGATTTTTCTTTAGTCTTGCTTCCATTATTAGCCGTAACGTCAGAATTGCCTCTCTCGTCCCTTTACTTTTCCTAAAGCCAAACTGATCGTCACCTAGCGCATTCTCAATTTTCTTTTCCATTCTTCTGTATATTATTCTTGTAAGCAGCTTCGATGCATGAGCTGTTAAGCTGATTGTGCGATAATTCTCGCACTTGTCAGCTCTTGCCGTCTTCGGAATTGTGTGGATGATGCTTTTCCGAAAGTCAGATGGTATGTCGCCAGACTCATATATTCTACCCACCAACGTGAATAGTCATTTTGTTGCCACTTCCCCCAATGATTTTAGAAATTCTGATGGAATGTTATCTATCCCTTCTGCCTTATTTGACCGTAAGTCCTCCAAAGCTCTTTTAAATTCCGATTCTGATACTGGATCCCCTATCTCTTCTAAATCGACTCCTGTTTCTTCTTCTATCACATCAGACAAATCTTCACCCTCATAGAGGCTTTCAATGTATTCTTTCCACCTATCTGCTCTCTCCTCTGCATTTAACAGTGGAATTCCCGTTGCACTCTTAATGTTACCACCGTTGCTTTTAATGTCACCAAAGGTTGTTTTGACTTTCCTTTATGCTGAGTCTGTCCTTCCGACAATCACATCTTTTTCGATGTCTTCACATTTTTCCTGCAGCCATTTCGTCATAGCTTCCCTGCATTTCCTATTTATTTCATTCCTCAGCGACTTGTATTTCTGTATTCCTGATTTTCCCGGAACATGTTTGTCCTTCCTCCTTTCATCAATCAACTGAAGTATTTCTTCTGTTACCCATGGTTTCTTCGCAGCTACCTTCTTTGTACCTATGTTTTCCTTCCCAACTTCTGTGATGGCCCTTTTTAGAGATGTCCAGTCCTCTTCAACTGTAATGCCTACTGCGCTATTCATTATTGCTGTATCTATAGCGTTAGAGAACTTCAAACGTATCTCGTCATTCCTTAGTACTTCCGTACCCCACTTCTTTGCGTATTGATTCTTCCTGACTAATGTCTTGAACTTCAGCCTACTCTTCATCACTACTATATTGTGATCCGAGTCTATATCTGCTCCTGGGTACGCCTTACAATCCAGTATCTGATTTTGGAATCTCTGTCTGACCATGATGTAGTCTAATTGAAATCTTCCCGTATCTCCTGGCCTTTTCCAAGTATACCTCCGCCTCTTGTCATCCTTGAACAGGGTATTCGCTATTACTAGCTGAAACTTGTTACAGAACTCCATTAGTCTTTCTCCTCTTTCATTCCTTGTCCCAAGCCCATATTGTCCTGTAACCTTTTCTTCTACTCCTTCCCCTACAACTGCATTCCAGTCGCCCATGACTATTAGATTTTCGTACCTCTTTACATACTGCATTACCCTTTCAATATCCTCATACACTTTCTCTATCTGTTCATCTTCAGCTTGCGACGTCGGCATGTATACCTGAACTATCGTTGTCGGTGTTGGTCTGCTGTCGATTCTGATTAGAACAACCCGGTCACTGAACTGTTCACAGTAACACACCCTCTGCCCTACCTTCCTATTCATAACGAATCCTACACCTGTTATACCATTTTCTGCTGCTGTTGGTATTACCCGATACTCATCTGACCAGAAATCCTTGTCTTCCTTCCACTTCACTTCACTGACCGCTACTATATCTAGATTGAGCCTTTGCATTTCCCTTGTCAGATTTTCTAGTTTCCCTACCACGTTCAAGCTTCTGACATTCCACGCCCCGACTCGTAGAACGTTATCCTTTCGTTGATTATTCAATCTTTTTCTCATGGTAGCCTCCCCCTTGGCAGTCCCCTCCCGGAGATCCGAATGGGGGACTGTTCCGGAATCTTTTGCCAATGGAGAGATCATAATGATACTTCTTCAGTTACAGGCCACATGTCCTGTGGATACACGTTACGTGTCTTTAATGCAGTGGTTTCCATTGCCTTCTGCATCCTCATGTCGTTGATCGTTGCTGATTATTCCGCCTTTAGGGGCAATTTCCCACCCCTATGACAAGAGTGTGCCCTGAACCTCTATCCGCTCCTTCGCCCTCTTTGACAAGGCCGTTGGCAGAATGAGGCTGACTTCTTATGCCGGAAGTCTTCGGCCGCCAATGCTGATTATTTATCAAAATTTAGGCAGTGGCGGGGATCGAACCCGGGGCCGAAGATTATGAATCAAAGACGCTACCCCCTTTTTTTTTTTTTTTTTAAAGATCTCATTTTGTTCTCTTTCGTTCGTTGCATCTGCTCGGGGCGGACGCCGTAAGACACCCGTTTTTTCGTAGTTGATCAATGAACTCAGTTTTTTATTACAGAAGGCAGCTAACCCTCTGACCGAACACGCTGAGCTACCGTGCCGGCTGAATACCAAGCTGGAAGCCTGGTCCTGCCTCGGTTATACGATTCATAAATATTTAGAAAACGTTCGCATACTTTCACATAGAACGACACTAAATGCATACAGA
Source organism: Schistocerca nitens (assembly GCF_023898315.1). Classification (NCBI taxonomy): domain Eukaryota; kingdom Metazoa; phylum Arthropoda; class Insecta; order Orthoptera; family Acrididae; genus Schistocerca; species Schistocerca nitens. The sequence continues at coordinate 926,320,041 of NC_064614.1, read as the reverse complement.
TGGGGTACACAAATTTCATGCCGGTGGTGACGAGAGGCAGAGAAGGGACGGGGGGATAGGGGATAGGGGATACAGGAAGAGCACACGCCACTCTCTACCACTAACATTACTAAATTCAGAAATTATTATACAAACCCCGTGAAGACATAGGATGAACGCTAGAACAAAGAAGAAAGGTAATTTTTTAGGTGGGGAGGGAGGCGGCAAACGGAATTGGCGATCGAAGCATGAATACATTAAGGAAGCTCAGATGGACGTAGATTCCAGCAGTTAAGCAGAGATTAAGAGGCCTGCATACAGACTAGCGTGGAGAGGGAGATGTAACCAATCTTCAGATGGAAAGCCGCAACAACAATGTTTATCATGTAACTTGAAGATTGAGGGTGGTGAAAGCAGACGAAAGGGAAGAAATTATTGATGTCAGATACAATCGGGATTTAATGTGACATCGCCCGCCCGGTTGGCCGTGCGGTCTAACGCACGGCTTTCCGGGCGGGAAGGAGCGCCTGGTCCCCGTCACGAATCAGCCTTGCGGATTTGAGTCGAGGTCCGGTGTGCCGGCCAGCCTGTGGGTGGTTTTTAGGCGGTTTTCCATCTGCCTCGGCAAATGCGGGTTGGTTCCCCTTATTCCGCCTCAGCTACAGTATGTCGGCAGTTGCTGCGCAAGTAAGTTCTCCACGTACGCGTACACCACCATTACTCTACCACGCAAACATAGGGGTTACACTCATCTGGCGTGAGACGTTCCCTGGGGAGGGGGGGGTCCACCGGGGAACGAACCGCACAATAACCCTGGGTTCGGTGTGGGGCGGCGGAGGGGTGAAGTGGACTGCGGTAGTCGTCGTGGGGTTGCGGACCACTGCGGCTGCGGCGGGGACGGAGCCTCTCCGCCGTTTCTAGATCCCCGGTTAACATAACATAATGCGACATCAGCGGCGACGAGTGAAAATGTCTGCCAGACTGGGATTCGAACCGGGGATCTCCTACTTACTAGGCAGTTGCGTTAACCGCTGCTCCACCTGGACAGTGTCTATCCCCCTTGCTGACTGTCTCAACCCGTCTCCCAGTCGACGCACATTCCCACCTAGCGCCACGTATCCGCAATCCTCATCTCTGTGCTCCATGCTCGCTACTTTGAGATCTCCTCTGAAGATTGGACGTATTTGTGCATCAGCACTGAAGGTGGTGGACGTGTCCGAAAGAACAGACACCACGGATTCATATAAACAATCTTTATTGGCTAGTTCAAATGGCTCTGAGCACTATGGGACTTAACATCTGAGGTCATCAGTCCTCTAGAACCTAACACTACTTAAACCTAACTAATCTAAGGACATCAAACACATCATGCCCGAGGCAGGATTCGAACCTGCGACGGTAGCGGTCACGCGGTTCCAGACTGAAGCGCTTAGAACCGCACGGCCACACCGGCCGACAACAATGTTTATTCTAGCCCTCTTCGATCTATGAGTACATTCGTGATTGGTACCAAACTGATTTTGAGCACTTTCTCAGTTGGCACGAACGGGTGTCGCCCACTTGAAACATTGGCGGCTGTCTCGCCCGAGATCGAAGACTGCGCTACTGTGGCAACTGAACGTCATATACTGTAAGAAACGAGTCCGGAGTGAGCGGCCCCCTGTTGGCAGCGTTGTCGCGAATGAAGAGCGAGACGGCGGGAAGGAGGGAGGGAAGGATGGCCGTGCTATCGAGCGGCCGCGCGTGTAATCCCCCGGCGGCGGCGGCTGGTGGCGGAGGGAGCGACGGCCCGCCGCCGAACAAAAAGGGCTCCCGTGATCCCCAAAGTAAACACCGGGGGACGCGCATCTTCAATAGAGGCCGATAAAATTCGCTCGCGCGCTGCTTTGATGCAGGGCGGGGCACAAGTCGGCGCGTGGGATTATGGGAGCGGCGCCGCGGAGCCCCGGGCGGCGCATCTGCCGTCGCCGGCACCGTGGCCGGCAGCGCCCCGTAGCGCCGCCTGCCAGCTGCCGCCCCGCACCGCCTCCCCACACATACTCGCGAACCGTTATTTGGCTATAAGTGCACGACGGTACCTCCTTAGTGCTAGACTGCTATTGGCATCTGTCCTCGCAGCATCCCCTCATCCCCTGGACGTGTTGTAGCGAGGAAAACTGTGTACAGAAGGTTTCAAAAATGGTTCAAATGGCTCTGACCAAGGTGGCACTTAACCTCTGAGGTCATCAGTCCCCTAGAACCTAGAACTACTTAAACCTAACTAACCTAAGGACATCACACACATCCATGCCCGAGGCAGGATTCGAACCTGCGACCGTAGCAGTCGCGCGGTTCCAGACTGGAGCGCCTAGAACCGCTCGGCCACAGCGGCGGGCCAGAAGGCTTCAGAAGAGTGACCTTTATTGTAGGAGACCAACAGTCCGTTAACCTCTGGCGTCTGTTCACTGAACGGAACGTCTACAGTGGAGCCGTCACTATGCCACCTGGATCAACAAGCCACCTGGACGGTCGAACGTTGGGCCAATGTTCATTTCCACAGACGACTCCCGATTTGGTCTGGAGAGTGATTTTCTACGGATTCGCATCTGGAGGGCACGTGGAACACGATTTCGGAACCCAAACATTGCCAAGAGGGACCGATATCGAACATGATCCTTAATGGTGTGGGCAGGGATTATGTTGGCCATTCGAACATCTCTTCAGGAAACTGTACGGCTGAATCGGCAAGGTTTAATTGTTATCGTGTATCGTGACGAGATCTTGGGACCTCAGGTGCGGTTGTTGCGCCGGCCGCTGTGGCCGAGCGGATCTAGGCGCTTCACGCCGGAACCGCCCTGCTGCTATGGTCGCAGGTTCGCATCCTACCTCAGGCATGGATGTGTGTGATGTCCTTAGGTTACGTTAGGGTACAGTAGTCTAGGGGACTGATGACCTCAGCTGTTAATTGCCATAGTGCTTAGAACCATTTGTACCCATTTTCGTGGTTGTTGCGACGTGTTGTGGGGCCCAGACGTCGTACTGATGGACGATAATGCTCGAACTTATAGAGCATGGGTGGCTGACGCTTTCTTGGAAATGGAAGATATTGCATGCATGGCGTAGCCTGCTCGCTCTCCCTATTTTAATGCCGTGAAGCATGTCTGGGATGCACAAGGGAGATGAGCTGCATCACGTCAGCATCCACTAGCCACTCTCCAAGATTTTCGAGCGGCCCTGCAGGAAGAATGGGCGTTATTGCCTCAACATAGGACCTATGACATCATTCAGAGCATGCCCCGTCGTTGTCAGGCCTGTATTGGTGCCAGAGGCGATAACACCTTATACTGAGCACATTAATCAATTGTCATACTATGCGTGAAAATCAGTTACGTTGGAAAAACCAAGAACATTTGTGTCTACTGTTACGCTTGTTGCAGTTGATTATGTTCTGTATTCTTTACATTGTTTCTACTTTGCTATCACCTGTTTATACTGCTCTGGACGGTCGGACTCTGCATAGCTCCGACTGGTGCTCGGCAACCACGGTGCCAGCCAGGCAGTGCCCGCTGTCTCACTCGGCACAACGATATGATTGACAGCTGAAACCTCTGCTGGGACTCGGAACCTTGTCTTCTGCGGGAAATGCTTACCGAGTGAGCTAGCCGGATACGACTCGTAACCGGCTCTCTCAGCTTCCGTTTTGCTAGCTACCGAGATAGCACAGCACACCACACACGCGCTTTGGAGGACGTCGGTACAAATCTGCATACGGCCGTCCTGATTTAGGATTTCCGCGAATCCTCTAAACCGCTTCAGGCGAATACCAGGCTCGTTCCATTGAAAGTGTACGGTCGATTTTCATCCCCTCCTTCTGAGCTTGTGGTTCGTCTCTAATGACCTCGTTATCGACGGAGCGCTAAACTTTAATCTTCAGTCTTCACTTCTGACAATAGTTATTTCCTAATTTCCAAACTTCACGGAACGTTTCCTGCTTATTGCTTACTTTGTTGCATCAACAATCTGGAAGTATTGTGAATTAAAGTCCATCGACGCGCTTTTCTGTGCAGCTCTATTTTTTCTTTCCTTTTTCTTTTTGTGCCAATCTTTTCATCTCAGAGCAGCACTTGAGACTTGTGACATATATCTTCAATTACTTACTGGATGTATTCTTATTTCTGTGTTCTCCTACGGTTTTTATCCTCTATAGATCCCTGTAGGACAAAGGAAGTCATTCTCTCAAGTCTTAACAGATGCCCTACCATGCTGTCCCTTCTTCTTCATACTGTTTGTCACATATTTCACTTCTCTCCGATGCTATAGAGACCTCCTCATTGGACACCTACCAGTCCACCTGATTTTCGACATTCACATCTCAGATGCTTCGATTCACCTCTGTTCCAGTTTTCTCCCAGTCTATGTCTCACTGCCACACAATGTTTTGCTCCAAACGTACATTCTCAAAAATTTCTTCCTCAAATTAAGACCTGTGTTTGATACTGGTTGACTTCTCTTGGCCGGGAATGCCCTTTTTGGCAGTGTTAGTCTGCTTCTTCTGTCCGTCCGTCACGGACTATTTTGATGTCTATGTAGCAGAATTCCTTAATTTCATTTACTTCGTGATCCCCGATTTTGATGTTAATTTTGTCACTGTCTTATTTTTTCAACTTCTCTTTATTTTCGTCTTTCTTCGATTTATTCTTAATCCATATACGAGGGGCGTTCAGAAAGTAAGCTCCGATCGGTCGCGAAATGGAAACGACTATGAAAATCCGATAAAGCTTTGCACAGATGTGTTGGGTAGTGTCTCTAGTATAACCTAGAGATGGGCAAAACTGTTCTTTTCAGAGATTGGATCAGAACTGTTCACTCCCTGAAATGAATTAGCTGTTTTTCATGACTCACCACTCATTTACAAAAGAAAATAAATGAAAGGCACATTGCCCTCTAAACTTGGTTTATTCCAGTACTATACCTGTATTTTGATGTTATTTGATCCTATTTTGAAGTAACATAGATAATGAGTAAGAATTATGTATTGTTTATTGAAATTTCCACGATATGACAAAGTTTTTGATTATTGATTTATTTTGCACTAGCGTGGTTTTTTGGGTGATCGGAAAATGTTGTAACTTGAGATTTACATTAACAATATATTTGGCTATAATGTATTAAAATTTCATTAACCTCATACAAATACATCGCAAGCCATATATTTTTCCTTTCGAAGACGCCTAAAATCGCAAAATCCGTACCAGAATAAGAAAAAAAAATATAAATTTGACTGTAAAACGAAAGTGCTGCATATAGCCTTACGCAGAATAAAACAAGGAAAATATTGGTGTATCACATTTTGCGATACGTTTATCGGTTCGCTCGTAATTAAAGCGTAAATTCGAGTGTCCATAATAAAAATCCTATAGTAAGAGTAGTCATCAGGAACCTAATCTAATCAGTTTAAACAAATAAAAATAAAATAAAAACAATTGATGTATACATAACATAATAATGTAATATACATAGCGGTATTACTATGAAGAACAATATCCAGTGGGGGCAAACTCCGATGCAGAGGCGCTGAGTCGAGCAGGTCGAGCCGCGAGCTGTATTACTGCGTGAGCTGAGACCGCAGAGACCAGAGTGACACCAGAGTCGCTTTGCTCGACGCTCTGGCTAGAGTCGAGACGGTGGGGTGAGCGTTGAGCGGGCGAGTTCCGAGGGTGGGGGGAGCTCACCCGCTCCGAGACAAAAATTAATCGTCCGCTCCCTTGCGAGCAGGTTTTTGCAAGTAGTTCCTATGTTATCCGCTAGGTGGCTCTCTGTCCTGTTGCTGGCATTAACTGCCCAGAGGGCAGGACGTGCGACTGAAACGATCGCCGACAGAGTGCGATGCGAAGTTAAGCTGCGCCAGACACTGCACAGTGCACACGGCAGACGACGCACAGAGACGGCCCGGCATATGTGAAACACAAAATCCAATGGGGCACTGCACAATGCAGGCAGCCAAAGTAGAAGCAGGGCAGAGGCCGGCGCTGGCTGTGTTGTGTGGCGTGCACTGTGCTCTGACCAGCAGAGGCGCTGCTGATATGCTCCGTCTCTCTCTCTCTCTGCCTGGGAAACGTTTGGAGCTACCGTTCTTTTTTTCTGAATCACTGATTGTTCACTCCTTTGAAAGATTGAACTCTATGAATTAGTTCAAGAGCGGATCCCCCATCTCTAGTATAACCCCAGTTAGCATCACGTCGCTCTTCTCATTTCTGAGCTCGCAGTGAGTGCGTAAAGATGTCTAGAAAATAGTGTCTGCCGCCAAGTACGAGGGCCTGGTGAGAAATTTCGCCTGAAGCTATGCAGTTAACATTACATAACTGTCGTGCTGTTTCTTCTTCAAGACAATTCTCAGCCGCATTCTGCAGGGGCAATGAAGATGCTCCTGCATCGTTTTCAAATGGAAATGTGAGATTACCCACAATACAGTTCGCAATTGTCTCCCCCTGAGTTTCATCTCTGGTCACATGAACCGCTGTCTTTGAAGACAACATTTTGACACAGACAACGAGGTGTAGGCCAGCGTGGAGAATTGGCGGAAAGCACTGGCGGCTGCCTTCTATGATGAGGCTATTGAAAAGTTGGTACAACGCTATGACAAAAGTCTAAGTCAGAACGGCGACTACGTAGAGAAGTAGCTGAAAGGTGTAGCTAATTGTTACAAGTAAAACATTTCTGATGTTCACTGTGGTTTCAATTTGGCAATCAATCGGAGCTTACTTTCTGAACAGGCCTCGTACATTAGACTGTTCATTCCATTCAGCAGATCATGCAATCCTTCTTCATTTTCACTGAGGATAGTAATGTCATCGGCGAATCTTAACACTGATATCCTTTCACCTTACATTTTAATCACACTCTTGAATATTTCTTTTATTACCGTCATTGTTTCTTCGACGTACAGATCGAAGAGCAGGGCAGAAATACTAGATACCTGTCTTATGCCCTTCTTAAGCCGTGCACTTCGTTCTGGGTCTTCCACTCTTATTGTTCCATCTTGGTTCTTGTACACAGAAATGATTCAAATGGGTCTGAGCACTATGGGACTTAACTTCTGAGGTCATCAGTACCCTAGAACTTAGAACTACTTAAACCTAACTAACCTAAGGACATCACACAACACCCAGTCATCATGAGGCAGAGAAAAATCCCTGACCCCGCCGGGAATCGACCCCGGAAACCCGGGTGCGGGAAGTGAGAACGCTACCGCACGACCCCTTGTACACATTATACAGGGGCTGGATCCCTATTTGCTCGTAATACAGCTGCGATTCTTCTTGGAATACTGGCATATAATGATTGTATAGTCTCCAGTGGAATGTTTTGCTACTCTTCGGCAGAACCTCTTCTAAGTCCTGTAGTGACGAAGGAGGTGGAAATCTGCTCCGGAGTCTGCGCTCCAATACCGTCCACAGGAGTTCGATAATGCTCGAGTCCGGGGACTGTACTGACTGTACTGACTGAAACTGCCGTTCAGATGCATGCTCCTCATACCACGATTGCACAGTCCTGGCTGTGTGAATAGGTGCATTATCATCCTGAAATATGACATCAGCTGCCCTATGTGGCCGAGCGGTTCTAGGCGCTTCAGTCCGGAACCACGCTGCTGCTACGGTCGCAGGTTCGAATCCTGCCTCGGGCATGTATGTGTGCGATGTCCTTAGGTTAGTTAGGTTTAAGTAGTTCTAAGTCTAGGGGACTGATGACCTCAGTCCCGTAGTGCTTGGACCCATTTGATTTTTATGGAATCATTTTGGGGAACAACATTTGAATCACGAGCTGTACTTGGTCACCTAAAACGTTCACATAGTCGTTGGCTTTAACACTGACTTTCAGAGTAATGATGGGACCAGCAGAATACCACGATATAGCTACCCACACCATCACACTTGCACCTGCATGTTTAACAGTTGGAATCAAGCAATCAGGATTGCAGACTTCTTTTGGCCTTCTCCAGACGTAAACCCGGCCCGGTGTTGGAAATAACAAAAACATTGATTCGTCTTACCATATGACGTGTTTCCGCAGATCAGCCATCCAGGATATATGCCCCTGACACCATGTTTTACGCTCCTTTGCGTTGCTTGTCGTCACTAATGGTTTCGGTATAGCAGCTCGCCCATGAATATTCGCTTTGTGGAGTTCTCGGCAGACAGTGTCGATATATACGATTCTCGAAGATGGCTGTTGAGTTCTGTCGTCACTTTAGCCGCCGTAGTTTCGCGCTGTTTTGACACAACTCGCGTTAACGTGCGACCATCTCTGTCATTTAATTCTGATTTTCATCCACTATTACTTTTGCAAGATGATGTCTTTCCATGTTTTATGTAGGCTGTAATAGCTGTTGAAACAGCTGCTCTTGAAATACTCAGTAAGTTGGCTGCCTTGGTTACTGATGCTGCAGCTAATCTGGCCCCCACAATCTGCCCTCTTTGGAACTCTTTCGTTGCACGTCGTTGCACGTCGACCTCGGCCTCTGAATGCAAATATGAAGTGTAAACAACCTGCACTGATGCCTAGTCCGTACTGAACACACACAGTCCAACGCGACACGTTCCTTACCTGCGTTGTTGACCTTCAAACACAACCATCCCATTGCTACCATTGTTCACACTGTTTTGCTATTCCCTGCGTATTACCCGCCTCTCCCTACAGCTTACCTCTATTTTGCTCAGGAGTTCGAACATCTTGCACCATTTCACATTGTCGAACGCTTTTTCAGGTCGACAAATCATATGAACCTTCCTTGATTTTTCTTCAGTCCTGCTTCCATTATGTGAAGGCTGATCTCAGGAACTACTGTAGGTATTTTGATACGGTTTTCACTAATAGACAGACTGACTCACAAGGAAGATATATGTATATAATCTGTTACCGCAAAGCCTACAAGTCTACACGCCGTGGACACTTAATGCTACCGTTCGAAGCCAGACGCGTCACTAATAAAGGATATTGCGAAAAAATGGGTTAGCCACAGCCTGTGGACATTGTTTCCAGAATGAAATTTCACTCTGCAGAGAAGTGTGCTCTCTTTCTAAATGTGGTGGACAAAAAATTGTGTGTCGCACTGGAACACGGACCGTCGAAAAGTTTTATCGTGGTGAGGGGTGTGATGTATTTCAAAATCTTTGCAAAAGTGTTATTATTTGTTATTCTCTTCAACAAACACTGAAATATCTCTAGTATTGTTGCCAGATCTGAGTAGGGTTTGTGTTTTTTTTCCCCCACCTGTTTCACGATATCGACTGTGCAGTGTAGCCACTCCCGAGAATTCCTGACTTTGATATGGTAAAGGTAAACTCGTAGAAATGAACGTAACAATAATTCACCTGTCCGCAGCTCGTGGTCGTGCGGTAGCGTTCTCGCTTCCCGCGCCCGGGTTCCCGGGTTCGATTCCCGGCGGGGTCAGAGATTTTCTCTGCCTCGTGATGACTGGGTGTTGTGTAATGTCCTTAGGTTAGTTAGGTTTAAGTAGTTCTAAGTTCTAGGGGGGACTCATGACCATAGATGTTAAGTCCCATAGTGCTCAGAACCAATAATTCACCTCCTACTATTTCCCACTGTATCATGCATGATGTCCGCTTTAAAGCAATTCATTCAACTTTGCCGGCCGGAGTGGCCGATCGGTTCTAGGCGCTACAGTCTGGAACCGCGCGACCGCTACGGTGGCAGGTTCGAATCCTGCCTCGGGCATGGATGTGTATGATGTCCTTAGGTTAGTTAGGTTTAAGTAGTTCTAAGTTCTAGGGGACTGATGACCTCAGAAGTTAAGTCCAATAGTGCTCAGAGCCATTTGAACCATTTTTAATTCAACTTTCTCGCTTTGCTTAGTGTGGTATAGTCTTCGGATAATTATGATTAAAAGAGTCAAATACCCTTCATATCTTTCCATAGTTTTTGCTTCGTTGATAGCAACTGACTCGGCTAGAAATATCGTACTTCCATTGGGAACTAAAACCTGACTACTACTTGGGATGTGTATTTGGATAAAATTGCTATATTTGAGTAGCAACAACGTAATAAGTATTAGGCAGGCAGTATACTGCACTGACGAAAACTTTGGAGTAATTGGGAAACATTTACGAACGTACAACACAGATGCAATCTTCTAGTTGTTTATCGACAAAAGGTTAAATTTTTTGTAATTTAGAAGACAACGAAAAACAGTGAACTTTCGACTGTGAGTCTAGGCTACCTACCCTGTGCTGTTAAGGAACCTGGTATGTGACTTCCTGAAGACAATAAACTGACTGCTTAGTATGCTTTTCAGTCCGAACAACGACATTTCACGTGATCCGATGTGGAGAAAAGAAAGGCAGTTGTATGAATATCAACACCTGAGACAAGAAACCAGTACAGAGCAAGGAAGGAAATGCTGAAAGGCAGACGGAGTAATAAATACTAAACAATGGAAATGAATTTCAGCAAAATTCTATAGGAAGCGAACAGGAGGTAGATGAGAAATAGATGGGAGATACGATTTTGCGACAAGAAATTGTTGTTGTTGTTGTGGTCTTCAGTCCTGAGACTGGTTTGATGCATCTCTCCATGCTACTCTATCCTGAGCAAGCTTCTTCATCTCCCAGTACCTACTGCAACCTACATCCTTCTGAATCTGCTTAGTGTATTCATCTCTTGGTCTCCCCCTACGATTTTTACCCTCCACGATGCCCTCCAATACTAAATTGGTGATCCCTTGATGCCTCAGAACATGTCCTACCAACCGATCCCTTCTTCTGGTCAAGTTGTGCCACAAACTCCTCTTCTCCCCAATCCTATTCAGTACCTCCTCATTAGTTATGTGACCTACCCATCTAATCTTCAGCATTCTTCTGTAGCACCACATTTCGAAAGCTTCTATTCTCTTCTTGTCCAAACTATTTACCGTCCATGTTTCACTTCCATACATGGCTACACTCCATACAAATACTTTCAGAAATGACTTCCTGACACTTAAATCTATACTCGATGTTAAAAAAATTTCTCTTCTTCAGAAACGCTTTCCTTGCCATTGCCAGTCTACATTTTATATCCTCTCTACTTCGACCATCATCGGTTATTTTGCTTCCCAAATAGCAAAACTCCTTTACTACTTTAAGTGTCTCATTTCCTAATCTAATACCCTCAACATCACCCGACTTAATTCGACTACATTCCATTATCCTCGTTGTACAAGAAATTGATAAGCCTTGAAAGACTTAATCGAAACAAGGCTCCTGGTGTAAACGGCATTCCCTCACAATTAGTAAGACCCTTGGGGGAGCCAGCGACGAAAAAACTATTTCACCTGGTGCACCAGATACATGGTGTTAAGTGCAGAGACAGTCAAACCTCCGTATAACGATTACCAATCCAACGATAAACCCGGGTACAGCGATAATTTTATATGGCCCCAGCTGATTTCCTATATTGCTATAATTGGTCCCTTAATATGTACCCATTTCATCGCGTTAGTTGTGTTTTCTTTGCTCCTAACAGTCTTCTTGCAAAAACGTCAGATAATTTACTGGAAGGGAGATTAGAGTACAGCGTCCAGTAGATAGTACGGTCATTAGGAACGGAGCAGAAGCTCAGATGTGGAAAGAGATCGGCCGAGACCTTTTGAAGGAGACATCCCAACATTTTCCTGGAGTGATTAAGGAAAATCACGGGAAAGCTAAATCTGGGTAGCCGGACGAGGATTTGAACCACCGCCTTCTCCCAAATGCAAATCGAGTGTGCTAACCACTGCGCCACCTAGCTCGGCATATACTCGTAATTCACTACCTGATGTTTTCTGCACAGTCGTAACTGCATCACTAAGCGGACTACGCTTGTCACTATAGACTAACAGTTTTGCGTCCACGCATCCACAATTCAGCATCTGCTGCCCAGGGGAAAATAAGCAGTAATGGTTTGCTCTTGCCACATGCACTTGGAGGCACTAACCAAAGTACTACCCCTGTTGTTGTTGTTGTGGTCTTCAGTCCTGAGACTGGTTCGATGCAGCTCTCCATGCTACTCTATCCTGTGCAAGCTTCTTCATCTCCCAGTACCTACTGCAACCTACATCCTTCTGTATCTGCTTAGTGTATTCATCTCTTGGTCTCCCCCTACGATTTTTACCCTCCACGATGCCCTCCAATACTATTTTGGTGATCCCTTGATGCCTCAGAACATGTCCTACCAACCGATCCCTTCTTCTGGTCAAGTTGTGCCATAAACTCCTCTTCTGCCCAATCCTACACAGTACCTCCTCATTAGTTATGTGATCTACCCATCTAACCTTCAGCATTCTTCTGTAGCACCACATTTCGAAAGCTTCTATTCTCTTCTTGTCCAAACTATTTACCGTCCATGTTTCACTTCCATACATGGCTACACTCCATACAAATACTTTCAGAAACGACTTCCTGACACTTAAATCTATACTCGATGTTAACAAATTTCTCTTCTTCAGAAACGCTTTCCTTGCCATTGCCAGTCTACATTTTATATCCTCTCTACTTCGACCATCATCAGTTATTTTGCTCCCCAAATAGCAAAACTCCTTTACTACTTTAAGTGGCTCATTTCCTAATCTAATACCCTCAACATCACCCGACTTAATTCGACAACATTCCATTATCCTCGTTTTGCTTTTGTTGATGTTCATCTTATATTCTCCCTTTAAGACACCATCCATTCCGTTCAACTGCTCTTCCAAGTCCTTTGCTGTCTCTGACAGAATTACAGTGTCATCGGCGAACCTCAAAGTTTTTATTTCTTCTCCATGGATTTTAATACTTACTCCGAATTTTTCTATTGTTTCCTCTACTGCTTGCTCAATATACAGATTGAATAACATCGGGGAGAGGCTACAACCCTGTCTTACTCCCTTCCCAACCACTGCTTCCCTTTCTTGTCCCTCGACTCTTATAACTGCCATCTGGTTTCTGTACAAATTGTAAATAGCCTTTCGCTCCCTGTATTTTACCCCTGCCACCTTTAGAATTTGAAAGAGAGTATTCCAGTCAACATTGTCAAAAGCTTTCTCTAAGTCTACAAATGCTAGAAACGTAGGTTTGCCTTTCCTTAATCTAGCTTCTAAGATAAGTCGTAAGGTCAGTATTGCCTCACGTGTTCCAGTATTTCTACGGAATCCAAACTGATCTTCCCCGAGGTCGGCCTCTACTACCCCTAACAGCTATAATTATTAGTTTGCAAATGAAGAAAATATTGTTGTATTGTTTAGTACGCTGTCCACAGTCATCAACAAAAATATGTGCACTTTTTATACCCCTAAAACCGTTTATATGAGACTGGCGAAGATTTCAACGAGAATGTAATAATTGTTATACCAAAATGTCATCTTCTGGATCGATTCGGTCCAGAAATGTATTGCTTTTGACCTGGAAACGTCGCAGAAGCTCTTCACAGGCATCACCGAGACGATCTCTGAATTCTTAATTTATGACAAATTTTGAGATTGATGTCGTTCAATATATGTTAGTGTCATAAAATCAATGACTTGAAAATGGCATAAATAAACAACAATACAGTCAAATGGCAGTGTGTTCATTTAAAAATTTATAAATCTCAATTCAGCAGACTGACGTGGCTCATCTTGAGGGAACTTCATTGCAACTCAGCACATTATAGACAATATTGTGTCCTGAAGCAACAGTAATATCCAAACTGGGGGATGTTTCATTTACAGCAATACGCCTCTCGCCTTCCACAGGCTCTTCCACTTGGGCAACGTCACCCCTCGCCACTACGCGGTGTGACTGCCTGGGTACGGAAACCCTTCGACTCAAGTTACACCGCTTTTAAAATTTCTGCACCACTCGTTGAATTGTCGCAGAGACACACACGACACGCCGAATGCGCTTTCATCCTGCGACGCATTTTCATCGGATTAAAAACTTCACTACTAAAAAACCATACCAAAGATCACTGTTCCAACAAAGTGTAGATCGGCAATGGGATGGCTATTTTCCTACTGAAACCATTGGTCGTACACCGAAAAACAAAGGTAATTTCTGTCAACTGCGAAATCAGTATTACAGCTTTTAGGAATTTTACTGCGATTTTAAGGTTTTCTTTTGAGTCTCCCTTGTATCCACGGTGACGTCACATTTTCTGTAAATCTATTTCTGAGTTCGGTGTATTTTTGATTTACATGCCGTTCAGGAATTTTATGATATCGATGCGAAACAAAATGTGAATAATTGTCAAAATGGAGCTGTCCTCTCACCTTTCAAACTTCACGGAAGTTCTCCTGTAGGAAAGCACCGGGCCACAAAAGGCGAAGGCCCCACGTTTGAGTTTCGGTCAAGACACAGCTATAATGTGCCAAGAATTTTCAGATCAGTATTGCAGAGCGAAAATTCCTTTCAGGTGTCATAGTAATAGAAAAAGTGCTATATACAGGGAAAAACAATCAGTTACAATGTTTGAAAGACTATTTACTCCCTTCTCTTTTAAAATAAAAAGCTGGTGAAAAATTATTTGTGGTCATTGTCCCTCTTCAGTTTTCAGATATTGCTTAGTGACTTGCACTTTCACAAAGAAATCCAATTTTACTCTTTTTCAGTCGAGGCATGTAGTACCCAAGGAAAGAGACGTGTTGTGTATCAGATTTGGCTCGTATACTGATGGAAAAAAATCGCAACACCAGAATGTAATTAATGAAATTTCGGGAATACATTTCTCAATATAAGTGATTACCATCGCGAGATCAAAGTTTAATGGGGCACGTGATAAGCCATTGCAAATCTGAAATGCTGGTACATTATTAAGTAGTGCATAGGCAAAGTGTCGAAATCAAGCATGCAAACGGGCATGCATTGTTTTGTACAGGTGCCGGATGTCGGTTTGTGGGATGGTCGATCAAAACGGGGACATTGTCATCCGGTGATGTCCCATAAGTGCTCGACTGGAGACATATCTGGTGATCGAGGAGGCGAAGGCAACACAGTAGAGCATGTTGGGTTACAATAGCGGTATGTGGGCAAGCGTTATCCTATTGGAAAATACCCCTGTTCATGAATGCCGGCCGCGGTGGTCTAGCGGTTCTAGGCGCGCAGTCCGGAACCGCGCGACTGCTACGGTCGCAGGTTCGAATCCTGCCTCGGGCATGGATGTGTGTGATGTCCTTAGGTTAGTTAGGTTTAAGTAGTTCTAAGTTCTAGGGGACTGATGACCACAGATGTTAAGTCCCATAGTGCTCAGAGCCATTTGAACCATGAATGGCAAAACAACAGGTCGAATCACAAGACTGACGTCTATGCAGTCGGGGTGTGTGGGGTAACCGCGAGAGTGGTGTTGCAGTCATACTAAAGCGCACTGCGGACCGTAACTCCATGTGTAGCTCCAGTGTGTCTTGTACGCAGAGAGGTTGCTTGCAAGCCCTCAACTAGCCTCCTCCTAACGAAGACACAGCCATCACTGGCAACAAGTTAGAAAGAGCTTTTATCAGAAGACGCAATATATCTCCATACTGCCCTCCACTTAGCTCTCGCTTGACACCACTAAGTCATAAATGGCGGTAGTTTGTGGTCGGTGGAATGCACGCTACAGGGTATCTGGTTCGTTGCGTTACTGTGATGCCAGCTGCTGCTCAAATTGCTGCCGCAGATGCAGAACGATGCGCCAGAGCCATACACTGAACACGACCGTCTTCCCCCTCGGTAGTGCCACGTGGCCGTCCGAAGCCCAGTCTTTATGCGACCGTACGTTCTCGCGACTACCGCTTCCAGAAATCATGTACAGTGGCTACGTTCCTGCGAAGTCCTTCTGCAATATCGCAGAAGGAACATCCACCTTCTCGTAGCCCTATTACACGAACTCGTTCAGACTCTGTGAGACGTTGGTAATGGCGTCGTTGACGCCTTAAAGGCAGTCTTGACTGATACCAACTCACCACGTCCAATCTCATCGGTAACTAACTCTCACGATCGTTACAGCGCGTATGTAAGGCAAGGAAAACGTGATCTACATCGTCACATTGACATCAATGAAATCGACTGGCATGAAATTTGAATAGACATCATCTTTCAAATGTAGAAATCGCATACCAACTTTCCTTTATGTTGCACAGCTCTTTGATGTTGCAGTTTTTGTCCGTCAGTGCACACAAAAAAAAAAAAAAAAAAACTGTAGCAAGCTCTGTAGTTTCGTTATGTCCTGTGGCTCACAAAAGTCCGCTGAGAACTTCTCATACTTATAACGTCTTTTCTCTACTTTACCTCTTCCCATTCGAGGCTTTCCTTCCCGTCTTTGCACTTTGTTGGGAACTCTAATAAAAATGGTTCAAATGGCTCTGAGCACTATGGGATAACTTCTGAGGTCATCGGTCCCCTAGAACTTAGAACTAGTTAAACCTAACTAACCGAAGGACATCACACACATCCATGCCCGAGGCAGGATTCGAACCTGCGACCGTACCGGTCGCTCAGTTCCAGACTGTAGCACCTAGAACCGCTCGGTCACTCCGGCCGGCGAACTCTAATAGTAAGAAATTGTGTGCACATTATTAGACGAATCTCGTTTATTTCGGAGTCTTAGTGATTCAGCTGGTTATGTACTGAACAAGTAATGGCAATATTATTTTTTCGTGCGCTGTCAATTTCAATAAGACTTCTTTTATTTTTCCTTTCGTATGATGTGATTTGTATCTTGGCCACTGATTTGTGATAACTACGCAGTTGCACACGTATTTGAAGCACTAGCTTAGACAGGAGAGGACGTGACAAATCGGATCATAAGAATGACTCTCAGCCGTGCTGAACTGCTTCAGTATCTTTGTGCACCAGAGGCATTAAACTCTGGCCTAAAATACTTCAAACGAATTCCAGGACTTCGGTAAATAGGTCTCGGCTGCTTTCTTCACTTTACCTCCTACAAGTGTTCCTGCTCTATCGAGCGAGGTGGGTGGTTAGCACACTGGACTCGCGTTCGGGAGGACGACGGTTCAAGTCCGCGTCTGGCCATCCAAATTTAGTTCTCCGTGACTTCCCTTAATCGCTCCAGGCAAATGTCGGCATGATTCCTTTGAAAGGCCGATTTGCTTCCCCATCCTCGAAACATTCCGAGCATGTGCTCCGTCCGTAATGTCCTAAGTGTCTACTGGACTTACTTTCCTCGTCAGAGACACCATTCCAGCTAACTTTAAACCTTTCCTATTCTAGACCCACGTCAGAGGCGTCCTGCCACGATTGGTTTACCTGCTAGAAGTCCGGGTGCTGTCGGTTAGCTGTCATATAAGCCTGATATCCTCGCCCCGTAGGTTCTACGCTATGATTTGCAGTTGTTATTTTAAGCATGATTTTGATCAAGATCCCGTCGTTACCTTAGACTGGTAGCTCGACATCGAGTGAGGTTTACAGTTCCACCGTAGCCCCAAGTAGATGCCTGAGGCATAATGGAGCAGACGAGGGGCAGGAGCAGGTGAGCGGAGAAGAGGCTGTAATGCGAGTCGCGCCGCTGATTGCCTCCCGCGGTGGGGGCGGGGCCTCAGTCCCAGCAACCAATGGAATGGCGCGGCGCGGCGCGGCGCCAACCCAGCCGGCCGCAGCCCCAGTACAGGCGCCACGGCGGGATCTCGCCGGCAGCTGGGCTCCTGCCCTGTTCCTCGGCTCGTGTGCGGAAGACAGCTCGGTGGGGAAGCGTATGGCTACAACGGTTCGTCGAGCCTTTCTGCTGGTTCTGAGTGCGGAGTCTGCAACAAGCACATCATCTACATATAGATCTCAACCAGTTACACGATAGGCAGATGCGAAACTGAGCTTCATTTGAAGAATCCTCGGGACGTTTAGTGCACCAATTGCTCTTACCTGGAACTCTTAGCGAACAGGACTGACAGAAGAAAAAGAGAAGACCCAAAGAAAGAAGAGCAGCACGTTACGACACCAGTTACTTTAGTAACCTCCGTCTGCCGCTGTCATTCTTCCTGGAAGATTTACCGAAAATGTAAATGTTCAATTTATTTTTTATTTATAAGCACAAATCTTGGAGAATCAGTTTCGAAAGTTTCAACGATGATGAAATCGCGTTCGAAGTACCTGAAAAAGAATTAAATGCGTGACGTGCCCCTCCTGTCACACTCACTTGTGGAAGCAACACTTCACTAGCTCGTTGAACAACGAATCCGTCGATAACTTTCATGCAAATTTCCATGGAATACATCTAGAAGGCTGTGTTACGTATTCCTTGGTTTACAGGTTATCTGTGACTCTGTTCCTATCTTAAAAACAATAACAAATCGACTACTTTGTTCATGAAGTAACAATTCTTGATTTGGCTTGTGCTACAGCCGGGGATTTACGGAAGGCTATCAGACGGAACCTAGTCAGTGTAAGTGACATGAAAACTGCAATATAGGCTACACATTTCCACATGGTGTCAGCTCATGCACATCACATTCATCATCTGTGCCACAGTAGCTGGTGTAAATATCTACAGAGTTGGAGGGATAACGACCGTTACACTCACAAAGAGAGGCTTTCAAATTGTATCCCGGGTGTTGTCAAGCCTACTTTACAGGATTCTGGCCAGTCCTGGACTTCTAAAATAGTGTGTCCATCGCAAAATCCAGAATCGATGGAAACGATGTCTTAAAACCACATTTTGATCTGCTACAGTTATCAGAATTGAAACTTATGGTGCAGTTCTTGTATTTAATGATGGGAAGGTAGGAAGGATGAAGGTATTAGAGAGAATGGGCTTTAATATAGGAAATTTCCCTCAAGACATCTTGAGGAAAACAGATTTACAGCACTTCTCTGCAGCTTAAAAGTCAGTTGAAGACCTGGTAAACGAAAGAAGCCAGAAACAAGAAACCAGAAGAGGACCCTGAGTACTAATCTGGAGCATTGTGAAGAGACGACGTATGGAAAACGTTAAGGTTGAACTTTGAATTGAATTTCTCGAAAAATATGTTTTTTTTAATGTTTAAGTAACTTTTTCTCAAAATCAATGAAAGCTAGAATTATAAAATTTTGTACACTTTCTCTATAAACCAAATAAATGTTGTCTCAAGAGTAAATTTTGGAATTGTGAGTGTAAACTGCCGGCCGCTGGTGGCCGAGCGGTTCTAGGCACTTCAGTCTGGATCCGCACGACCGCTACGGTCGCAGGTTCGAATCCTGCCTCGGACATGGATGTGTGTGGTGTCCTTAGGTTACTTAAGTTTAAGTAGCTCTAAGTTCTAGGGGACTGATGACCTCAGATGTTAAGTCCCATAGTACTCAGAGCAATTTTTTTGAGTGTAAACTCAGATATGGGGGCGAAGCACTTGTAAATTTGAATGAATTTTATATTATACTTAGAAAATTAGTGTTACAGTCCTCCTATTAGACAAAATGGTTCAAATGGCTCTGAGCACTATGGGACTTAACTTCTAAGGTCATCAGTCCCCTAGAACTTTTGACTACTTAAACATAACTAACCTAAGGACATCACACACATCCATGCCCGGGGTAGGATTCGAACCTGCGACCGTAGCGGTCGCGCGGTTCCAGACTGTAGCGCCTAAAACCGCTCGGCCACCCCTATTAGACAAATTCATAAAACCTCATGAGAGATGCTTACTGTACGCAAAGAGATTAAACACAAAAACATTTGTGAACAGTTTCTGAGAAAAAGCACATACGTTATTTTTGTAACATAAACGTCTTGAATTCCATAGAAAAGTTAAATAAATGTTATCCATGTAACTTAATAGTAAATGTGTTAATTTCATGTAAATCATGGCACAAAATTTCAGTGCCGTTGAGAGGCACCCACATGCCTTGCTCATACTGTGGCATCAAGCAGTCAGGCCTGCAAGATGAGTCGTCTGCCAAGCGAGTGAATTCATTCTTATTTATCGAGTAACATGAACTCTAGTACTCACACTTAAGTTACAAGTTATCCTCCTATATGATTAATACGCAACGGAAACACGCATCTGACTATCAGTAATTTACAGAACTCTGACTGTACACTACGCACTGGCAATACCACATTTTCTTTTTGTCTTTTATTTAACGGCTTTTGTCAACACGTGGCCACCGCACTGAATATGAATGGCGCACACATTATAAATTCGGGACATTATGACAACATACAATTCGAAGGAAAAGTCCACCAATCTTTTTCTTTTCACTATCTTATTTATTCCGATAAATTCTCTAACCTAAATACACAGATTCTATAACCTACAACAATAACACATGAGAAATTCCGCCCAGTGGGCATGGCTTTACATTGGTGATTCTCTACCTTATGGTCTCGTAATTATTTAACGCTACAGTGCACTTTCTGGATAGGATGGTGGATCTTGTACTATATCTCACACTTCGACTCTCACAATCATCATCACGAAACTTTCCTCCAGACCGAGCAGTACAAAAGGAACACGCATAACCCACTACCTCTGCAACTACCTAGCTACTCTCCCATGCAAACCACACATACCCAAATTACATGACATACACCACACTACAATATGAAATACTACACAGAGAATAGTCACAACATTATCACTTTCAGCTTTCCCACTTCAATTAATATTTATCCCAGTTTCACACGACACTGTCCCACTTCGTAATTCTACTTTCCCACTATGAACTCTGGAGATATATGCACGTCTTCCTGTGCAATGCAAGCCAAGTGGCGTTGCTGGATAGACGGCCGACTCACCTTGCTTCTCTCTCAGAGTTTGAATCTAGCGTCACACGGAATCATATCACGCAAAGTAATATTAAGAACGTATTCATCACACACGCGAGTCCTCAACTGATACCATGGACGAGTACTTCTCTTTATCCTTTGTCTCATACACAGTTTGAGACTCACACAGTACTCACCACGTGGAAGTACTCGTCTGTAATTTCAAGTCCTGCACACGCCATTTCTTAAATATTTCAACTTATGGTACACACGCCATTTCTTAAATATTTCAACTTATTGTACACACGCTAGTAATTCAGCTTAACTTAAGCACACGGAAGTATTTCAACTTATTGCTACACGTGGTTTCATTGTGACCGTTGGTCACTTCCGAAGATTACTACAGTCCCATTAATATTACCTGCCTGACATTTAATTCTCCCCACAAAAGTTCCTGAAATGGAGAAATTATTATTTCAAACTACTCTTAAGTATTCCACATGCATACCATGTCTCCACTCTTTTGTCTTTACGGAGCACACCTAAGACAGGTCTTATCAACACTAGATCCAGCGGCAGAGTGCTGAAACATGGTCGTTCTTCAGGTCCTCTCGCACCTCTGCCGAAGTGGGGGAGCACCTTGTTACCATATTGGTCAGCCACATTTCAGGCGCTCAAAGCTCCGGTAAATTTCATCTCTTTGGTTCAACCAAAGGTGGCCAAAGGATCGTCTCAAAGATGATCATATATTCACATTCACTATCTGTGGTTAGCAGACGACCATACATTCATTCATTTCACAGATCTCACCAAACTGGATGTAGGGATTTATTTTGTGGGAGTGCACATGTGATCAATTAAATAAGTAAATTGTCATTCTTTCCCACACTGGCATCCGGCTTCGCTGTATTAATTGAAATTGAGTTATTTTTACAAAAAAATTTGTTGTTCTGACAAGAATAATGAAGTATGTTGTACCTATTTTCAATGTCGGGCGGTACTGTACCCTTTCACCACCGGCTACCCATGCAGAAAAAAATGGCATGGTACTATCCTGGCAATGCGAGGGTAGTTCCGAACATTTTTTTTTAAAGAAAGCTGTATTAGAACATACGTAAGAAGTCATGATAATAACCAGGAGGAGACCTTAGCCCCTGGTGACCTCAAATAGACGACCAAATGCTGTTACTTTACCAAATTATTGACACAGTTGTTGCATTATTGTACTCTCCACAATCCGGAGTAACGTACAAATACAAATTTACAACAATACACATGACAAATAAAACATTACATCAAACAAATAAAAATAATGTTGAGATTAAAATTTGCTTAGTTACTGGGATCTTCGTTATTTTTATGAGTAATCCAAACTTCACTAATTATATGACAAATAACAAAATACTAATTGTACTCATAAAATTTTAAATAGCTCACTGTCCAAACACAGAACAAGTAATCCGACATTCATAAATTGCGTTGTAATAATCTTTACACGGCAATGTCTAAATATAAAACAAAATCAACAAAAGAAAAAATTGCGTACACTAGTTACACGTAGAAGTCAGGCTCCATACCATTACTGTAAAATATACATCAAACCTACAGAGAAATAAAACTGAGAAGAAAAACAATGATATATACCACAAGTTACATGCTGGTTACGTAATATAGTTCATCTAAGACATCATGTCATACCTCATTAACTATCATCACTTAAGCAATTGCCACCACTACTCGACTGTGAGTTTAACCTTATCCTTGTCCACCAGTACAAATACCTGCTGCTGAGCTAGTCAGTCCATCAACTTTGATCAATACAGGGAGTAAATAGTTAGCAATAAGTGCTTGAATCCACCAGTAGCTCTCGTACCTTACTCTACTGCTCATTTCCCTGTTGTTACACATTTAGACGACAAGAACTTGCATTTCGACTAGCCTTCGTTACACTTTAATGTGAAATATCACCACTGTGATAATGCAAATAAGTGGCTTCAGTCAACACACCAACAAGATCATTACTGTCCACGACATCAAAATGCATCAGTTAATTCCGATATTTGTTGTGCCATGCAAACTCTTGTCCCCCGTGACAACCTTACTGACCAATGCAACAAGAGCCGCTACGTTAGTATTACGCCACTGGCTAATAATTAATGCATCATTGTACCAAATATTCTAATAAAAATGCTACGTGAACTTGATAACCCAGAACAAACAAAAAAACACTAACTATTCTAAACGCAAATGTTAATGAAATACGATTACACTTGCTGTCCCTTCAGGAATGAAACATATAAAAAAATTTACACAATTACAAAGACACATACATTATTTCCTATCTTGTGAGTCACATGGAATCATTTCATTCTGTGATTTTCTTGGGGTCAAAAAAGTTGCTGACAGGTTCCCTAGAAACACTGTCTCGGTGTCAAAGCTCTCCCATGGTTACCCGGATGAAAGTCTTTAAGTCACTCAAATCGGCATTTTGAACACATTAAACACAAATGTCATAGTCACTCTCAGAGTACCATCCACGCGAATCTGGTCGTCCAGAAATGGCCCTACAACTACTATTACCCACGGTTCTGTCCTTTCAGTTCATGGTGTAATTAAAAGTCGTAAGTTCTAACAAACAGCACTTATTCCCTCACCAATTAAAGAAATGTCTCCTACTACAAAAGCAATTGTCAATGTCCCACCTTAGTTTCTTGCGTTCATACAATACTTAGTCACCAAACGAGAACTGTCCTCTTTAAGTATACCAAGCGTCCCACATGCAATTCACAAAGCCCACTTTACAAGTCACTGCCAAAAGTTTATGGATCCCATCGTTCAGTGGTAAAGACAAAACAAAACAATCGTCCTGTCTGCTAAAGACAAAATCTTTTCCACCACTCTCAACATGGAAACACCAGTCCTTCACTTTCCACCTTATGGAGACATACGAGCAGTCATCTTGTTTCACAGCTCCACAGTCCAGTACTAGTTAATACTTGCTGGCAAAAATGCCCGCCGGACTCTGCCGCGCGTCGTTCATTCTGCCGTGGCGCCGCCGCTGAGCAGAAGAAACCACCCACTGTTGCCTCCGCGGGATACTTTCCCCAGTCGTAAGGGTGGCGGAACTTGTGAATGGCTAGTGGTACGTGCATGTCGCCCCAGGCCGTTGACCTGTTGTAGCGGGTCCCAAGGATGCCCCAGAAAGTATGAATTCTGATTTAAAATGAACTGTCATTTGATATGGAAATTACATGAAGATAAACACGTTCAATTTTTTAAAGAACTTCAGCTCCACAAATGTTGTCACCAGCCGTCGGATTACAGCTTGCTTACACCCTCCTTCCACCGCCGCTATTTTTTGCACAAAATACAATATCACAATAAGCAGCGTGTCGAGATAAAGCGCTGATATTTCATTAACGTTTGGAGAATTCGAAAGAAGCTTTTCGGTAGCTAATCACATCTTTAGGGCTGGTAATTTACTGCACCATTTATGTTTACACGTTTGTAACAGTTGAGATGCCGAAGTTTATTATTATTGGTCTAAAAGATAATGTTGACGTAATCGATGGCGTATGAAATATCAAAAATGTCTACGTTAACTGGATGTCTTCTTGTTGTTGTTGTTGTTGTTGTGGTCTTCAGTCCTGAGACAGGTTTGATGCAGCTCTCCATGCTACTCTATCCTGTGAAAGCTTCTTCATCTTCTAGCACCTACTGCAACTTACATCCTTCTGAATCTGCTTAGTATATTCATCTCTTGGTCTCCCTCTACGATTTTTACCCTCCACGCTGCCCTCCAATACTAAATTGGTGATCCCTTAATGCTTCAGAACATGTCCTACCAAAACGATCCCTTCTTCTAGTCAAGTTGTGCCACAAACGTCTCTTCTCCCCAATCTTATTCAATACCTCCTCATTAGTTATGTGACCTACCCATCTAATCTTCATTCTTCTGTAGCACCACATTTCGAAAGCTTCTATTCTCGTCTTGTCTAAACTATTTATCGTCCATATTTCACTTCCATACATGGCTACACGCCATACAAATACTTTCAGAAACGACTTCCTAACACTTAAATCTCTACTCGATGTTAATAAATTTCTCTTCTTCAGAAACGCTTTCCTTGCCATTGTCAGTCTACATTTTATATCCTCTCTACTTCGACCATTATCAGTTATTTTGCTCCCCAAATAGCAAAACTACTTTACTACTTTAAGTGTCACATTTCCTAATCTAATTCCCTCAGCACCACCCGACTTAATTCGACAACATTCCATTTTCCTCGTTTTGCTTTTGTTGATGTTCATCTTATGTCCTCCTTTCAAGACATCCATTCCGTTGAATTGCTCTTGCAAGTCCTGTTGTGTCTCTGACAGAATTACAATGTCATCGGCAGACCTCAAAGTTTTTATTTCTTCTCCATGGATTTTAATACCTACTCCGAATTTTTCTTTTGTTTCCTTCACTGCTTGCTCAATATACAGATTCAATAACATCGGGGAAAGGCTACAACCCTGTCTCACTCCCTTCCCAACCACTGCTTCTCTTTCATGCCCCTCGACTCTTATAACTGCCATCTGGTTTCTGTACAAATTGTAAATAGCCTTTCGCTCCTTGTATTTTACCCCTGCCACCTTCAGAATTTGAAAGAGAGTATTCCAGTCAACATTGTCAAAAGCTTTCTCTATGTCTACAAATGCTAGAAACGTAGGTTTGCCTTTCCTTAATCTAGCTTCTAAGATAAGTCGGAGGGTCAGTATTGCCTCACGTGCTCCAATATTTGTACGGAATCCAAAGTGATCATCCCCGAAGTCGACTTCTACCAGTTTTTTCCATTCATCCGTAAAGAATTCGTGTTAGTATTTTGCAGCAGTGACTTATTAAACTGATAGTTCGGTACTTTTCACATCTGTCAACACCTGCTTTCTTTGGAATTGGAATTATTATATTCTTCTTGAAGTCTCAGGGTATTTTGCCTGTGTCATACTTCTTGCTCACCAGATGGTAGAGTTTTGTCAGGACTGGCTCTCCCAAGGCTGTCAGTAGTTCTAATGGAATGTTGTCTACTCCTGGGGATGTCTTGTGTAAACTGCAAATCTGCCATATCTAGATTGATTATCTGTCCCAGAGTAGGGCTACAGGGGTCTAAAAGAATGCAGTCGCTGCTAACCGCACTTTGTTCCCTATGTCTCCAGGATGTCGAGCGGATGTTTGTATTGGAAACATTCAGAAGCGGCATAATTGAGCATTTAGTGCGACGAAATAAGCGTTTATTTGATGAAACTACTCAGCAATCCGCTTTTATTTACGCGCCACTTATTCAAGTTCGCGTGTTTGCTGTGCTATATGTGTGTTTGCTTGTTTGTTGAAATTGAACACGTATCTGTTGATCAGAGGCATTAAATAATTGTCAGTGCAGTGACAGTGAGGGGAGAGAGGCGTACAGAGGAAAACTCAGCTACTGATGTGCGGGAGGGGAACAACCCTGTGAATACAGAGTGCGAACTTCTTTTTATGAAACGTCAGTTTGCAGCTAAACTCTGCCAGGAGGCCTCAAGTCAGCTAGGGTGACGCCACGGCACCTGCTGTTTATATCTCTGTTTAGCAAACCAAAAGTTATTGTGCAGTTGCAGATTGGTCCGACTTTTTCTTGGTACGAGACACGCTTTAGCTGCGAGTAATGTATAATGAGTTAAGCTCTCCTCGTCGATTAGGCTATAAACACCACATTGCATTACTACGAGCAGACATGCCATCCTGAAGGTATTCTGCGCGTGTCCGACTCTGCTTGAGAACCGGCTCATCCACTGAGTTACACGGTGATTAAGGTTAAAACAACCTCTCAAAGCAAGGCTTTCGATTTATAAACCTTGAAATTTTGATAGAAGAGTGACGATTCATGCAAATTTGTGTATCGAATAGCTGTTTAGTTAAGGGGATCACAAAGAAAGTTGTGTTGAATAATTCTAGTGTGATCCACATTTGATGTTTGATCACAACTGTTTTTCGTATAGTCCATGTAAATAACCGCTTATTAAGTATACAGAGTTCGTTTCGAGATATCAGAAGTACCAGGTGGTTACAATTAAAAGTGCAGATACTTATCGGTTCAAATGGCTCTGAGCACTATGGGACTCAACTGCTGTGGTCATAAGTCCCCTAGAACTTAGAACTACTTAAACCTAACTAACATAAGGACAGCACACAACACCCAGCCATCACGAGGCAGAGAAAATCCCTGACCCCGCCGGGAATCGAACCCGGGAACCCGGGCGTGGGAAGCGAGAACGCTACCGCACGACCACGAGATGCGGGCAGACTTATCGGAAGTCCAGTGTGGGCTGTACAGTAATTATTATACGGCAGTGAAACTTGGTAGATAAGCCAAGTGCTCCAATACGGAACCGATTTACGCTGGAAGAAAAAAGTTCCAATTTTGGCCACAAGGTGCTAACCTAGTGCTATACATCTCGTCGATGTCTCCACTGCCCATGTTGAACAAAGCGGCATTAAGCCTTTCTCACTTATTTGACATGTTCTGCCAACGCCCGATTCCTAATCAGTTATATATGGAAACATTTCAATACAGCTTTGTTTTACATTTAGAATGCCAGATTTTGCCCCTGGTAACCGAAATTGGAACTAATTTATTTTTTGGTGCATGGCGGTTCCGCATTAACGAATTAGAATATCTAGCAATTTTCGTTGCGATACGATAATTACAGCCCACACTGGATCTTTGTGAGTAGCTGCACTTTGATTATAGCCAGTTGGTATAATATGTCTAGTGGACATTCATCAATGGAACAAAAGCTTTTTTGAACTGTTAATGGTTTTTTATTTAATGTTATTATTATTATTGAAACGTAAATTCCGTCCACAGGCCCTTGCGGACCCAGCGGTACCGACCGGCCGCCGTGTCATCAAAATGGTTCAAATGGCTCTGAGCGCTATGAGACTTAACATCTAATGGTCATCAGTCCCCTAGAACTTAGAACTACTTAAACCTAACTAACCTAAGGACATCACACAACACCCAGTCATCACGATGCAGAGAAAATCCCTGACCCCGCCGGGAATCGAACCCGGGAACGCCGTGTCATCCTCAGCCCAAAGGCGTCACCGGATGCGGATATGGAGGGGCACGTGGTCAGCACACCGCTCTCCCGGCCGTATGTCAGTTTACGAAACCGGAGCCGCTACTTCTCAGTTAAGCAGCTCCTCAGTTTGCCTCACAAGACTGAGTGCATCCCGCTTGCCTACAGCGCTCGGCAGACCGGATGGTCACCCATCCAAGTGCTAACCCAGCCCGATAGCGCTTAACTTCCGTGATCTGACGGGAACCGGAGATACCACAGGGGCAAGGCCGTTGGCCGCATTTTTAATATTACTACATCGAATAAAGTACCTTTTTTTATGAAAGAAGTACACTGAAACACGCAAATCAGTGCTAAACAAACTAGTCGTAAATTTTATAATGGCCAGGAATCACTAAGTGGGAGGGTTTAGTTTGTCTCTTAACGTCATTCACAAGTCTTGTACCGCAGAATGATGTATTTGGTGTGGCTGGGGAGAAATAAAGACATATCCTGGGCTAATGCAAGGAGCTGTATTAGTAGGTCAGACCAGAAGTGACCGAAAGTTATTGGTTCGTGGGCTACTTGCTGATAGAACAGCAACTGCACTATGATGCCATGCAGCCTTAGTGGAAACGCCGCAGACACAGTAGGACGGCAGAGCTGTCGCAGTGTCCATGGCCCGGTTACTGCAAAATGGCTCTGAGCACTATGGGACTTAACTTCTGAGGTCATCAGTCCCCTAGAATTTAGAACTACTTAAACCTAACTAACCTAAGGACATCACACACATCCATGCACGAGGCAGGATTCGAACCTGCGACCGTAGCGGTCGTGTGG
Organism: Schistocerca nitens; assembly: GCF_023898315.1. Lineage (NCBI taxonomy): Eukaryota > Metazoa > Arthropoda > Insecta > Orthoptera > Acrididae > Schistocerca > Schistocerca nitens. The sequence goes on along the minus strand of NC_064614.1, from coordinate 926,291,505 downwards.
TTCCAAGCTGTAGCGCCTAGAACTGCTCTGTCACCCCGGCAGGCCCGGTTACTGCACACTCGAACCGTGCATGGACTTGTGACTTACGTGATCAAAACCAATGTAGTAAAAAGCAAGTTCGGTCCAAGACCATATAAGTAGACTTACTTATCATTTTAAGTCAGTCGTAGTCTGCCAGCCACCAGTCTCCAGGAGGGACCTACGTCGGTTCATGAGTCCACAAATCCATGTGTCTCTGAATCTACGAGTCATGGTTCAATCAATTACCCTCTGCGGACTCTGCCAGAGGTAGCTGTGGTGCTGGTGTTGCCGCGGACTTAGCGCTCTCTAGCTGGTGGATCACCTGGAGCGCTTATTCTGCTGCCGCTAACTTCCAACCTTGATGTCTCTGGTTCCTGTCCGAGGACGTACAGGGGCTTGTCCCGCCATTTCTCCTGTGGGAAAATTTCTAGCTGACCGCCTCTGCCGTGGACAGACACTGCTGTTGTGAGCTGCCTCTTCTGCGTGGCATCCCCACTGTCGTAATACACACTGTATGTAAAGTGGAGGGGGGAAAAGGAAAGGAAAAAGAAGGTGAGAGATTGCAGGGCACTCTCCCATCTAATACGGTGTTGTGCTGCATAATGTTCTTAGGGAAGTTGATCTTTATTACTTGGTTGCTATACCTGGATACAATCTGGCTTCATTCATGTCATGAAATGGTTGGCAGTAGTTAGTGCTCTTGGTGGTGTGCTCTCGTGAAGGAATAGCAGTGAGCTTTACCTGCGTTCAAAGGAAGAGGGTGCCGATTTAAACAACTGCAGTAGAAGCGTACAGCGGCTGAGGGCCGAGGGGACCGTTTTTTCTGCAGAACCTGGGTGAAAACATTTGCGGACTGGCTAGTTCCGCAGTGTCATTGTGCAGACACGTTGGATGGCGCCGGTCGGTCGGTGGCCGCGTCCAGGTAGGCTGACTAGCGCCGAGAAGTCGCCGCTGCAATGGGCAGAGCATTGAACACCGGCAATAACACAGAGGATGGGCCCTTGTTAGGCAGGAAGCCGATGAGACGACTGTGTGTTTCTGCGAAATTCACTGGCTCCCAGACGTCCAGACACTGTTACAAAACATATTTATGAAGGTACGAGACTTAGTGAATTCATGGCCATTCTTTGGAAAGTTCTAAATGGATACAACAGGGGAGATAATGATCTTTTTATGGAGGGCTGTGCTTCCATCCAGGTCATGTTTTTAGCAAAAGACATGGCGTAAATGGGTGGGAAAGAGACTTTGATGCTGAATCGTTTTTCCTTTTCTCCCAATTAACTTTGAAGTATCTGGCTGGTCAAATCTGTGTATGCAGAGCAAGGGCAGTCTCCCAGTTCTGAATGCGGCGCTCCAGCTCGTGACTGGCTTGTGGTAAAGTGGGAATAGCCTAAGATGTAAATGTGCTATGCTGCCGAGCTGGTGAGGAAAGCTGAGAGAAAGAGAAGTACACACTGTTGTACTGGCGCTTCGCTAGTAAAGAACTAACGGTGAGACTTGTGTTCTTTGCTAGTGTGCCACTTAGAGCCTGTACCAGTCACCATCTGAATTGTCAGAGGTACTGCTTCTACCATCACGCACACAACGAGTGATACATGGGTGTAGTTATTTGTTTTGAGTCGGCTGTCTAAACATTTGATATATTCCGTAACGCATAGTCATGGCACAGAGTCAAATTGGTTTGGTATACCAGCAGACGGACGGGTTCACCTGGACACAGGAATCCACGAGGGTTTCAGAGGCTCGTGGGGAAGTACCTGCGTTCCGAATTAGCCGAACGCGAGACCACGTACTTGCATTTTTTCAGGCACGTTCTATTAATAACAGATTAACCGATTGCTGCCGTCGATGACTCCAGTCATTGAGCACATCGTGGTGTGCCGCCCTGACAAGCAGGGGGGTAAAGTATTCACTGCTAGAGGGTAGGACTCCAATATATGCTTCTCAGCACCCTGTTCTTTGGAAACATAGTTTTCTTTATGGAATAGTAGAGTACGAATCTTTTATAGTAGTGTAGTTTTTGGACCATACCACAGATTCACATTGATGAAGTCAGATAAAGCGATTAGTTCTGGTTAGTATCGTGTGTTAATCCCCAGATGATCACTTTGTTCACCGTAGACTGCATATTAGTGAAAGCGTTTGTCAAATAAAAATGATTGTGTTAATTTCTTCAGCCATCTTTTGTCATGTAATGTTAAGAATGAATAAATTAATTCTTATCTGGACCACAACTCCTCCCAGTGTTCGGATTAACATTACCTTTGCCATTTTTATTAAGGTCTTGATTACAATTGAAAGTAGGAAACTTGCAGTGGAACTAATGATATCAACTGCATAGAGACTCTGTATGGAGTCAGCTCCAAGGAGTGAAAATGTATACTGGACCAGGACTGGAACCCGGAGTCCCCTGCTTATTAGGCAGCTGCATTAACCACTCTGCCACCAGGAAACAGTGTTTATCGCAAATGCGCGATTTACCTGGGCTTGCATCTCACATTACCATCTAGCGCCACCTATCCACGGTTCACATCCATGTCCTCCATGCTCGCTAGTGTTAGATTTCCGCTGGAGGTCGAACGTAAATATGCATCTGAAGCGATAGCTGTGGATTCATTACCCATCGAAGAGAATCAATTACACGAATGCGTGGAGTGTGTTCTTCTCGACATGTCCAAAAGAACAGACATCACGCATTCATACAATACATACTTTGGACGTCCCCACGCGGAGCTGTTAGGGGCCTCTAGCCGGTGCGGTCGACGCAGTGCTGCTGACCTGCCGGCTGTGGGGTCTGTGCTGCTGCTGGCGTCGGCACTTCACCAGCTGCCCCTGGCCACGTGTCGGGCGCCCCTTCTTTGACTGAGCTCGCGCTGTTTGCATCGTCAAGGGCGCTGGCATCCTAGGGCAACGATACAACGAATGTACTTTGATTAATAAAAGAATGGTTTTCCATTGCAGTTTCTCTGACGTCACCTGATCACCAGTACACTGCAACCCTCTCTTGTGTAATCATCCAATGTAGGCTTTTACGGCCGGTGTTGTCTTCAGTTAAAACTTCCGGGTGGAGAGGCAGTGGTCGATGTATAAAATTTCCACCTAACGTTTCGTCTCCATCTGCGGGAGACATCTTCTGAGGTCGAGCCCTCCATCAAAGAAGAAAAGAAGCCATAAGTCAAGAGCAACAACGGTCACCTACTGGAAACGTTTTCCTACCGTTTATTAATAAAGTCACGGACCGTATCTGGAAAGTTCTGGCCAGTTATGGGATCGAAACAATCCTCAGACCCACCAAGAAGATTAAGGAATATTTAAGAACTGCAAAAGACGTCCGACATCCGCTAGCAACACCTGTGGTATACAGAATTCCATGCACTTGTGGACAAGTATATATTGGAACAACGGAAAGAAGTGTCAGCACCAGCTTAGCCGACATCCGCTAGCAACACCTGTGGTATACAGAATTCCATGCACTTGTGGACAAGTATATATTGGAACAACGGAAAGAAGTGTCAGCACCAGCTTAGCCGAACATAAAAGAAACTGTCGCTTAGGACACATCGAAAAATCGACCGTAGCTGAGCATATTGTTCGAGTGGGAACCACGAAATTAAATTCAAAGAGATAAGCGTTCTAGCACGAACATGCCATTATCATGCGCGCATGTATAGAGAAGCAATAGAGATTCACAAACACCATAACAATTTTAATAGAAAAGAGGAAGTTTTAAAGTTGGACAAAATATGGATGTCGACGTTGCGCCAGCAGAATGACAATCGATTACTCTTAATCGAGAATTATGACTCCCTCTAAAGACAGACATACCGTCGGCATCACGTGACGAATGGTGGTGCCCTCTATACGCTCTATAAATGTGAGAGTACATGGAGCCTCAGTGGCAGTAGTCGGACGACCTCAGAAGATGTCTCCCGCAGATGGAGACGAAACGTTAGGTGGGAATTTTATACATCGACCACGGCCTCTCAACCGGTAAGTTTTAACTCAAGGCCTCTCTTGTGTGGTGGTATACTACCATCTTGACCGCGATCTATCCAGTTCCAGTACCTATTATAGAGGGTGATCAACCCGGTAATTCCATATTCTGGCCCTTAAGAAACAGCTAGATTCAACAACCGCATTACGTGCATTAAGAGTCTTCGATGCAAACGAAGCTTTAATTTGTATGGGAACGACGTTTCTTACGACGTCATTTCTCCTCCAAGTTCTTGTGGCATTGTGTTTAAATGATATTTGAAGCTTTTAATCGACTTCTCCCGTCATCATCGCCATGAGCTGACTGTTGCAACTAATAGTGTGCTGGTATTTTTCATGCAACAATACATCGAATTACATCATGCCAAGGTCAATCAACTTAGACATAATAACAGAGATTATGTGAATATGTGCAACGGAGGAATACTAGTCAAGACTTCGATGTAGTTCCAAAGAAAAGAACTCTGTATATTTCTACAAGCCTCTCAGGTAGAACGCCCGCTTGCACTCACCGCTAGGAGAACAGACCCCGTTCCGTTTAGAAGCGTTCTCGGTTCTCACGTAGGGTATTAGCGTCGCTAAGGTAAGAAACGAGTTCTTGTCCAATTTTCAGTTTGAGTATGACCCATCGAGTCCTTTATTGATGTTCCTCTCCCCTCTGCACACGGCGCCACATGGTTACAGACCACGGAAAATGTTTTCTTATTTAAGTATACATGACGGAACGTATTCCTTGCTAAACACGAAATGACAACGTCATCGTATATTATTTATCAGCTTAATTCAATTTTCCTTTGGAGGTTTGTATCCAAAAAGTATAAAACTTCGTTTTATAGCGACTATGTAGCGACTATGTAGGAGTGGCCGAGCGGTTCTAGGCGCTACAGTCTGGAACCGCGCGACCGTTACGGTAGCAGGTTCGAATCCTGCCTCGGGCATGGATATGTGTGATGTCCTCAGGTTAGTTACGTTTAAGTAGTTCTAAGCTCTAGGGGACTGATAACCTCGGAGCCATTTTTTTTTCTTTTTACTATGAAGCCATCAAATCGCATCGGGGTAGTAATAATCCCTTGAGAAACCCTCATTCCCTTGGATTCAGCATGAAATAGACGTATGTCCGGAATTTCTGAGAAGCTCTCCGCTAGCACTCCCAGCATCTCCATAGAATAGTGCCAGTTTATACTGTAGTACATGTCGAGCAAGTCATCAGCTTCACTTTCACCACACTCACACACACACACACACACACACACACACACATATATATATATATATATATATATATATATATATATATATATATATATATATATATATATATATATACCCTACGACGTACCCGAGCGTACAGTCACAAATCAAGCACAGAATTACAATAGGCCGAGTCTGTCGGTTACTGCTGAGTTATCGGAAGATTTCACTCGATTAAGGCCAAAGTAGCTACAATAATAAGTCCCAATCACTGGAATTCCTATCATCATTCCCAACTCACTGCTTTCTGATCGAAAAGTATGGTGAATAAAGAAATTTAAAACCGTGGCAGAAAACGAAATGTGAATTTTTCTCTGAGAGGCGCAGTGCCTAACACCAGGTGTGTTGTTAAATGTTAATAACGCGTCTTCTTCTTAGTAATTTCTTCAAAAAGTGTCCGGCTCGTAAATTCAGTCCTGTATGTTACTGACGCAAATTCTTGCTGAAAGTTCTGTGAGGAACGTAAGAACTACACATCTCCTTGGGATAGGCGACATTTCATGTAGCTACCATAAAACAACTACAGTGCAGGGTCGTTCCTCTCGGGAAAGCAGTGCCAGTATTCCAACGCGGAAGCTGTGACACATTGACAGCAACAAGAGCGCTGTATGTTTTTGACTGCAGTCCTGTACTCCCGTTTCGCATAAATGTGATATACTGTAGGAGAGTGAAATACAGAAATTTTACATTCACTTTTATGTGTGGTTAGGTGTGGTTGTCAACAAAGAATAAAATACATTAATTTTGTTATTTATGGGGATATCTTTCATCAAGAGACAAAGGTAACAAATGGCTCTGAGCACTATGGGACTTAACTGCTGTGGTCATCAGTCCCCTAGAACTTAGAACTACTTAAACCTAACTAACCTAAGGACATCACACACATCCATGCCCGAGGGAGGATTCGAACCTGCGACCGTAGCGGTCGCGCGGTTCTAGACTGTAGCGCCTAGAACCGCTCGGCCACTCCGGCCGGCGCAAAGGTAACAAGTTCGTTCAGTGCGAAATCTGTAGTCAAACATTACGTTCCAAAGCAACTGGGAATAACCTGAAAACATATGGACCAAAGGCATGCAATAACTTGTTTGTCAATTCACAGTAATGCATCCTACTTCACATGTTTCAGTGTTCTACACACTCTACGTGAAACCTATTACATAATAAGTTTCTGAAGTCAGTTACCTGATAGTAATTGCAATGGATAATCTGCTACTAGTAATTAATGGTTTAGCGCATTCAGTCTGGAACCGCGCGACCGCTACGGTCGCAGGTTCGAATCCTGCCTCGGGCGTGGATGTGTGTGATGTCCTTAGGTTAGTTAGGTTTAAGTAGTTCTAAGTTCTAGGGGACTGATGACCTCAGATGTTAAGTCCCATAGTGCTCAGAGCTATTTTAGCGAATCCTTACTATTTCGGCAACGGCCTTGCCGCAGTGGCTACACCGGTTCCCGTGAGATCACCGAAGTTAAGCGCTGTCGGGCGTGGCCGGCGCTTGGATGGGTCACCATCCCGCCGCCATGTGCTGTTGCCATTTTTCGGGGTGCACTCAGCCTCGTGATGCCAATTGAGGAGCTACTCGACCGATTAGTAGCGGCTTCGGTCAAAGAATACCGTCCTAACGGTCGGGAGTGCGGTGTGCTGACCACACGCCCCTCCTTATCCGCATCCTCCACGGAAGATGACACGGCGGCCGGACGGTCCCGGAAGGGCCACTTGTGGCCTAAAGACGGAGCTTACTATTTCTAAGAGCATTGACCTATCGAGAGACAATGAATGGTTGCTTATCGGCCGCGAGCAGCGAAGCTATGACTGTAGAGGGCCACGGACGGAGGGAGGGGCGGGGGGGGGGGTGGAGGAAGGGGGAAGAGGACAGGGCCGGGCACCGAGTGTAGTTTGCAAACCGCGCTGAGCATTTCGCTGTTTGCAGCCTACTCAACAGCAGGGAAGGGAGGGACATCGAGCGAGAGCGCATACAAGGAACGAGAGACAGGCGAATGTTGGTTGAGCAAGGCTTGAGACGACAATGCGTGGCACGGCAGGGTAATGTGTTGATAAACAGCCAGATTATGGCGCACCCTCCCCTGCGCTGGCGCTGGCGCTGTGGGTACAGCCATTGCGGCCGCCGCCGCTGCCGCTAAATATTGACACGACAGTCGAAGCCGCATAAGAATTTGCTTTCGAAGCGGCTGGGTGGGCCGTGAGGCGATTACGGCTTCCCGGCCGCCATACTCCGCAATGCTGCCTGCGCCGTGATTGTCGCAAGAGAGCCAGGCCCGTTCCAGAAGATACTGTCTACGGCGGGTGATCCCCCGTAACGTAGCCAACGATCATAACCGTTAACCCCTTTGTTTGGATACTTGATAATACACTGACGGAAAAACATCAGTACACGATTCTAATCGGTTCCAATTCACTCAAGATTCATTGTTGCAAAAGCACAAACGAATGATGATGATATTTGGTTTGTGGTGGCTTACTTCCGTAGCTGTTAGTGGTCTTACAAATTCCCAGTCTTTTCACTTCCCAATCTTGCAACTTAAACAGATGATGATGAAATGATGAGGACACTTTTTTTTCACTAGCTGCTTATATTTTATGACCCACCGTCTAATTTCTTATGGTGGGTCGTATGTTGCCACTTAGCCGCTGTGACTGGATGCAGGGTCCGGAGTGACTGGAAGTAACTCCACCCCGGCTCCCGTCCCCACTCACACCGTTGCCCGTGTCCCGCCACGTGGAGGCGGGCTCTATTTGTTTACATCCATTTCATATCTTTTTCTTGTGCAGCATTAGAAAAACTTATAACTAATACAAAATCAAGTGAGATATTACTAAACAAAACGAAATTAAATATTTAAATAGAAGGAAGGAAGAGAATTGAATAGAGAAGATATAATATTGGCCGTCACCTGGTTGTGGGCGGGGCACCGGGTCTTGGAATGACCCTCAAGACGCTGGCCATCGCTCACCATGCCTTTAACATCTACCATCCTAAAAACTAACTTAACTAGAAGAGATTAGGATACGTTAAAGATAAGACTAAGACTAAGACCTCCATGTCTAGCCTGCTAAACTTTTTACGATATACAATAGAGAGGTAAATGATTTTGTGCTTGGCTCAAAGTTGCTAATGAAAGGGTACTTGTGGTAAAAGTAATAAAGGTAGTGACGCTAACGGTTTCTGTTGAGCCTAAAAGGCTCCTAGTAGAGTACATCAGGCGCAAGCACCTCCCGGACCCGCCGACAACACGACCTGAACGGTGGTTTTCCCCGATCTACCATAGACAACACAAACACCCATTCCCTGGGCGTAAAAAATCCCAGACCTGCCCGGGACTCGAACGCAGGATCCCGTGATCCAGCGGTAGTAACGCTAGCCACTGGACCAAGAACTGCGGACAATTGATATCGCGTACATGAAATGATTACATTTGCAGATCAATGGCGCAAGCCGTTTCTGTTGTACCAGGTATCTGCATGCTGCATCATCCATAGTAGTACATGCCGTAGCTTCCATGGACGGTAATGCAAGCGCTGACTCTGGCAACCAATAGGTGGTACAGATGGCGAATGCTGTTCTGGTAAACATTATGCCACGCCTGCTCGATCTGCTCACGTGGTTCTGTAACAGTTGTTGCACGAGTCACTTCTCGCCCCATCACACCCGACACGTGCTCGACTGGAGACAAGTTCGGAGATCAAGCTGGCCAGGGTGAGAGGTTCCATGCCCTATTCTGCATGTCGCCTCTCATTTTCATCAATTTTATTAATAACCAAAACGGCCTTGCTGTGCTGGTACTGCGAACGGCTGAAAGCAAGGGGAAACTACGGCCGTAATTTTTCCCGAGGGCATGCAGCTTTACTGTATGATTAAATGATGATGGCGTCCTCTTGGGTAAAATATTCCGGAGGTAAAATAGTCCCCCATTCGGATCTCCGGGCGGGTACTACTCAAGAGGATGTCGTTATCAGGAGAAAGAAAACTGGCGTTCTACGGATCGGAGCGTGGAATGTCAGATCCCTTAATCGGGCAGGTAGCTTAGAAAATTTGAAAAGGGAAATGGATAGGTTAAAGTTAGATGTAGTGGGAATTAGTGAAGTTCGGTGGCAGGAGGAACAAGACTTCTGGTCAGGCGACCACAGGGTTATAAACACAAAGTCAAATAGGGGTAATGCAGGAGTAGGTTTAATAATGAATAGGAAAATAGGAACGCGGGTAAGCTACTACAAACAGCATAGTGAACGCATTATTGTGGCCAAGATAGACACAAAGCCCACACCTACTACAGTAGTACAAGTTTATATGCCAACTAGCTCTGCAGATGACGAAGAAATTGAAGAAATGTATGATGAAATAAAAGAAATTATTCAGATAGTGAAGGGAGACGAAAATTTAATAGTCATGGGTGACTGGAATTCGAGTGTAGGAAAAGGGAGAGAAGGAAACGTAGTAGGTGAATATGGATTGGGGCTAAGAAATGAAAGAGGAAGCCGCCTGGTAGAATTTTGCACAGAGCACAACTTAATCATAGCTAACACTTGGTTTAAGAATCATGATAGAAGGTTGTATACATGGAAGAACCCTGGAAATACTAAAAGGTATCAGATAGATTATATAATGGTAAGACAGAGATTTAGGAACCAGGTTTTAAATTGTAAGACATTTCCAGGGGCAGAAGTGGACTCTGACCACAATCTATTGGTTATGACCGGTAGATTAAAACTGAAGAAACTGCAAAACGGTTGTACAGAGTTTCAGGGAGAGCATAAGGGAACAATTGACAGGAATGGGGGAAAGAAATACAGTAGAAGAAGAATGGGTAGCTTTGAGGGATGAAGTAGTGAAGGCAGCAGAGGTTCAAGTAGGTAAAAAGACGAGGGCTAGTAGAAATCCTTGGGTAACAGAAGAAATATTGAATTTAATTGATGAAAGGAGAAAATTTAAAAATGCAGTAAATGAAGCAGGCAAAAAGGAATACAAACGTCTCAAAAATGAGATCGACAGGAAGTGCAAAATGGCTAAGCAGGGATGGCTAGAGGACAAATGTAAGGATGTAGAGGCTTGTCTCACTAGGGGTAAGATAGATACTGCCTACAGGAAAATTAAAGAGACCTTTGGAGAGAAGAGAACCACTTGTATGAATATCAAGAGCTCAGATGGCAACCCAGTTCCAAGCAAAGAAGGGAAGGCAGAAAGGTGGAAGGAGTATATAGAGGGTCTATACAAGGGCGATGTACTTGAGGACAATATTATGGAAATGGAAGAGGATGTAGATGAAGATGAAATGGGAGATACGATACTGCGTGAAGAGTTTGACAGAGCACTGAAAGACCTGAGTCGAAACAAGGCCCCCGGAGTAGACAACATTCCATTGGAACTATTGACGGCCTTAGGAGAGCCAGTCCTGACAAAACTCTACCATCTGGTGAGCAAGATGTATGAAACAGGCGAAATACCCTCAGACTTCAAGAAGAATATAATAATTCCAATCCCAAAGAAAGCAGGTGTTGACAGATGTGAGGATTACCGAACAATCAGTTTAATAAGCCACAGCTGCAAAATACTAACACGAATTGTTTACAGACGAATGGAAAAACTGGTAGAAGCCGACATCGGGGAAGATCAGTTTGAATTCCGTAGAAATACTGGAACACGTGAGGCAATACTGACCTTACGACTTATCTTAGAAGAAAGATTAAGGAAAGGCAAACCTACGTTTCTAGCATTTGTAGACTTAGAGAAAGCTTTTGACAATGTTGACTGGAATACTCTCTTTCAAATTCTAAAGGTGGCAGGGGTAAAATTCAGGGAGCAAAAGGCTATTTACAATTTGTACAGAAACCAGATGGCAGTTATAAGAGTCGATGGACATGAAAGGGAATCAGTGGTTGGGAAGGGAGTAAGACAGGGTTGTAGCCTCTCCCCGATGTTATTCAATTTGTATATTGAGCAAGCAGTAAAGGAAACAAAAGAAAAATTCGGAGTAGGTATTAAAATCCATGGAGAAGAAATAAAAACTTTGAGGTTTGCCGATGACATTGTATTTCTGTCAGAGACAGCAAAGGACTTGGAAGAGCAGTTGAACGGAATGGATGGTGTCTTGAAGGGAGGATATAAGATGAACATCAACAAAAGCAAAACGAGGATAATGCAATGTAGTCGAATTAAGTCGGGTGATGTTGAGGGTATTAGATTCGGAAATGAGACACTGAAAGTAGTAAAGGAGTTTTGCTATTTGGGGAGCAAAATAACTGATGATGGTCGAAGTAGAGAATATATAAAATGTAGACTGGCAATGGCAAGGAAAGCGTTTCTGAAGAAGAGAAATTTGTTAATATGGAGTATAGATTTAAGTGTCAGGAAGTCATTTCTGAAAGTATTTGTATGGAGTGTAGCCATGTATGGAAGTGAAACATGGACGGTAAATAGTTTGGACAAGAAGAGAACAGAAGCTTTCGAAATGTGGTGCTACAGAAGAATGCTGAAGATTAGATGGGTAGATCACATAACTAATGAGGAGGTACTGAATAGGATTGGGAAGAAGAGGAGTTTGTGGCACAACTTGACCAGAAGAAGGGATCGGTTGGTAGGACATGTTCTGAGGCATCAAGGGATCACCAATTTAGTATTGGAGGGCAGCGTGGAGGGTAAAACTCGTAGGGGGAGACCAAGAGATGAATACACTAAGCAGATTCAGAAGGATGTAGGTTGCAGTAGGTACTGGGAGATGAAGAAGCTTGCACAGGATAGAGTAGCATGGAGAGCTGCATCAAACCAGTCTCAGGACTGAAGACCACAACAACAATCATTGCATGGTGGTAACAGACCGAATAAGGATATTGTAATGAGAGTGTTTGTACTGAGAGCTCAAAATACTTTTCATTTGATTCCTATGCATGTTAGTTATTTCCCTGGGTGGCCTGTGTGAGGCGAGCATCAGAGGACGCGGCACACTGCGTTTCCGATTGGGGGCTGCACTTCTCCGAATACTGGGAGGGTCGTACAATAGGCTTAAGCGCCTCGCGGAACGACTGACGTCGGTCGGGTTTCGCCTATTGTATGCAGGGCGAAACGACCTGCGAGACGTCTGAGTGTCGCCGCAGTTCACGTGTTTACCATTCCGGCGAGTCTGGAACGAAGACTCCTGGCACCGACAGACTGCATTATCCTCTTGATTCTCAGAATACTTGTGGACTGTGCCTTGCTGGGTGCGACTGTCTGGCGCCGGATGGCCGGTGGTATAGGCAGGTTGTTTTCATAGCCGGTCAAACGGCGAGTTCAGTGCCCTCAGCTGAATAGCAAAGGCACGATCGGTCAACTTAAACTGAGGTTAGTTGACGTCATAAAGCCCTGATCTAAATTGGAGGGAACGGTCGCTATTGGTGCAAGTGATGTTCTGAGACAGTGTGGGGGAAATCTTGGAATCAGAACTGAATGCTGATTCGCGGTTTTCGCGGATGGTAGGGAGTTGAGCAATGTTGGCTTCGTTCTTGCGTTGGGCGGGCGCAGGGATTCGTGTTCTGATCTTTGTCGGTCTGACGGTCTTGCGACTTCGTCGCACCTTTTCGGCAGAACTTAGAATTCTCGGACAGCCATCGAGGCCAGGGGTTGACACAGAGTTGCTGCACAGCTGAAGTCGGCTCCTACATCATCAGAACGCTGCCTACCGACGACCTGCTACAGATTTCAGGATTGGTAAAGTATTTTGAGGCTCCGGCATTGTAGGACCTATCAATTTTATACTCAAGTCCTCAACAGCACGCTTTGGTACAAGTCCACTTTGCTTGTTTCTCAGTCCGGAACCGCGCGACTGCTACGGTCGCAGGTTCGAATCCTGCCTCGGGCATGGATGTGTGTGATGTCCTTAGGTTAGTTAGGTTTAAGTAGTTCTAAGTTCTAGGGGACTGATGACCACAGATGTTAAGTCCCATAGTGCTCAGAGCCATTTGAACTATTTGAACCTTGTTTCTCCATGTGATCTCATTTGAGCTCTCACTACTAATCGCGCTACTGCAATATACTCAGGAGAATAATATTTGATTCATTAGGACATCCAGTCATTATCGTCAGTCTATCACAGAGAGTAGGAGCCCCTTGTACTCGAGCCAACTCTTATTCTCATAGTAGTTCCGTATACTGTATCCTTTAACCTACTGTTTGTGTCGATAATCATGTGCCTTTATGTTCTGATGTATTTATCTCATTGCAGTATTTAATCAGCATATCATTTCGTAGATATATGCAGAATCCCACTTCCTCTTATTATGATAAACTTCTCTCTTTTTTTCTCTGAGTGGATTACGATTTTTATTAAATTATTGTGAGTGTGAACTCCTTATTCTACCAACTAGCAGGGTCCACCATCATTTCCTTTCGTTACCGTTGTGCGCATAATTAATTAGGTGGTAGGTAAGGGGGTTCGAGTGTATGTCTCGTTCTCATGCAAAATTCGACAGAATTAAAGAGTTACAAACTCTTCTCCATCCTGGCACCTCGCAAGGGAAGTTGCTACACGTTGATTTTCATGGGCAGTGTGTGGGCAAGCAATATCCTTTTGGAGCAACAAATCACCGTCCTGTTGCAGAAACGGCAAAAGAACAAGTCTAATAACGTTCTGCACGTACTGAGCACTGATTAACGTCCCCTCCAGAAACACGAAAGGTGAACGAGAACTGCAGCTTAACGCACCTCAGAGTGGGCTAGAGTCTCTTGAACGATTTACACTCTACGAGACAGCAGCGCTCACCAGGTCTACGTCGTACACGCAAACGATTATCACTTGCGTGCAGGCAGCATCTGCTTTCATCGCTGGAAGATAACGGTGCACCATCCCATCTTCCAAGTGGTCCTCTGACGGCACGAGTCGAGCCGTGTACGTCGATGCTATAGCGTGAGTCAAAGATGGGCTAGAGGTGTGTGTGCCCGTTAGTCTGTACTGATGTGTCCGAGCTCGCAAGCCCTCTTTATCTGTGCTGTGGTAGCTGTACGATCTGCCACTGGTGCCCTTTCAATAAGACGATCGTGCGGGCGCCAGTGCAGCGTGGACGTCCACAACCTCACCTACGGATGTGAGAGTTTTCACGGGATCATTTACACCAGCATCGTTGCGCAGCTGACTCAGCACGTCCAACTTGAGTGGCAGTTCTCCGAAAGGACCATCCCGCCTATCGGAATGCGACAGTTTGACCCATTTCAAACTCGCTCAGTTGGTTATAGGAAGCAGGAGTGCACCTCCATAGCATGGGTGCCTGCTTGCTTCACGTGTCTGCGCCAGACTGAGGTTTCTGGATGTGAGCATTCCCTGTTAAAGGGTAGACACAATTTGCGCTCTGGTAGCTATGTCACTACGCTATCTGTCTGCGGCCAATGCTGAAACCATTATCAGTTCATCTACTAACACCCAAGGGACATATGTCGTGATCAGATCAAAATTGACGTCGTCCTTTCAAGGGTACTATTTTTTTTTTCGCCGTTGCATGAAATGTAGTGTAGGACATCCGCCATGGTGAAAAAGTTTATGCTCTTCTTTGTCTGCTCTGAGATGCACATACCGACAGCTAAAACTATGTAGCGTGTCCAGCTTTAATTGACTAGTTCAAGTGGTTCAAATGGCTCTGGGCACTATGGGACTTAACATCTGAGGTCATCAGTCCCCTAGAACTTAGAACTACTTAAACCTAACTAACCTAAGGACATCACACACATCCGTGCCCCACGCAGGATTCGAAACTGCGACCGTAGCGGTTTGTAACGAATGAAGTTGCAGGGAAGGTCATCATGATGGTTACTGTCCCCCTGGCAGCTAAACAACATTCTCTAGACACATTTTTTATTTTACTTCTGTATGGAAAGTTATTTGGACTAGACAATTGCCGGCCGGTGTGGCCGAGCGGTTCTAGGCGCTACAGTCTGGAACCGCGTGACCGCTACGGTCGCAGGTTCGAATCCTGCCTCGGGCATGGATGTGTGTGATGTCCTTAGGTTAGCTAGGTTTAAGTAGTTCTAAGTTCTAGGGGACTGATGACCTCAGCAGTTAAGTCCCATGGTGCTCAGAGCCATTTGAACCATTTCTTAATCTGGCGGCCACATCGTCAAACAGGGGATGCTCATAGACCACGTGGTCTGGAGTACCTACCTCAGCGCCGCATTCACACGAGGAGGTAGCTCGCTTCCCGATCCTCAAAGATATGTCGGGTACAGTCCATATCCCGTGAGGAAGTGCAGTTGTAATCGTTCTCTGATACCAGGTAGGAGCTGGTGAGTCCTTCGGCCAGTATCTTCGTTGTCCCAGTATTCCTGCCCCCCTTCTTTTGATCGCAAACTTGTTCTCTATGTGAACTCCCAAAATTTGTTCAGTCTTGTAAAATTTGCATTTCTTAACCCAGTACCATGGTGCCTGTTCCCTTATTTTTATATCCAAGGCACAAAGCCCCCTAAGTACATCAGTGACCCCTCCTCCCACGAGATGTTCTATAAGCCCCAACTGAACGCAAGAGCATGTTACCCTGCAGGCATGACCTTCCTGAGCCTCTGTGTCTAAACTCCTCACCTGTAGTCCACTATGGAAGTTAGAATGGTGTGCCGGAACCTCCTATGCCCAATCCCGATTAAGTTATTTAGTACTTCTAACGACCTCTGGGTCACTGTGTCGATATGCTGGGCGAAATTCCATTTTTCTTCAGTGACAAGACCCAGGTATCGGGCCTCTCTTTGCCGAATAACTGGTGAGCCCTCGATTCGAATTGTTGGATTCCTGGCTAACTGACTCTTCAATAGCAAAAAATTGGTAGACTTTTGGTATTTTGGCACCATTGCGTCAAGATGGTCATTGCCCTCTCTGCCTTGGATTCTGGATCTTCGCGTTTGCTGCAGCCTACCAGCAGGAGGAGGTCGTCCGCGTAGGCTATCGCCTCTAGCACATCTGCACTGCTCTTCAATCTGTCCAGGACAGGCTCCATGTTCATATCCTAAAAGAGTTTTTTTTGCCATATAGTTCAATAATTGTCACCCTGTACATTGTGAAAATAATTCTTTCGCCAGCAGATTCAAAATCCCTTCGCGACCTGTGGACAACTACCAGACACTCAGAAATTGCAGTGCTTTGTCGATTGGATGAGGCACTCGGTCAGCTGCACGTGAAATGAATATTTCAAAGGAAATTGCGTGGCGAGTTTTGCAAGAAATGAAGGTGTATCCCTACTAGCCACAGAAAGTGCATGCTTTGACTCCTGCTTACTTCGGTGCTCGTTTCATGTTCTGCCAACAGTTTTTGTAGCGCCTTATAGTTGATCCTCACTTTCCTGCGTATGTGCTTTTCCCGGGTGAAACCTGTTTCACCAGAGACAGAATGCTAAATAGTTGCAGTAGCGACGTTTGGACCAGTCAGAATTCCCCTTGCTACAGTTTTGAAGACATATAAGGCGTCAACATGGCATAGTCAGTGGTTACGTGCCAGGCCCATTTCTTCTTCCTCCTCGCTTAAACGTGTCAGTGTACACATTGTTTATCAGAGATATGCTACCGAGGTTCCTGGAACATATCCCACTTATTATTAGTCAGTGGATGTTCCGTCTCACTTTGGACTGATCGTGATGAGCCCCGACTCACTTTCGCCCGAGGATGGAGTTGGTTCAGATCTGACATTCCCTGAAAAGTGGATAGGCTGAGAATACCCTGTTCTGTGGCCAGCAGGTTCATTTGATCTCACCCCACTTGATTTCTTCTTGTGAGGCCATGTGAAAAATCTATGTAGACGACGCCTGTAGAGACTGAAGAGAATTCCTGTCGAGAATTCTTGCTGTCTACGACACAAACGACACCGGTATGGGGGGAATTAGAAAAGGTACTGCAAAATTTTGTGAGGTGCCATGACTGCATTGACGCTGGTGACACTATTCTGAACGCCTGTTAAGTTTAGAACCTTATGAAGCTTATGCATGTAAATAGAATTCATTATTGATGTACCGTAGACTTAGGTTTTCTATCTCCCTGACATCAGGTTACGTGCACCGTTACTAGTGTGTCAACAAGTGAAATTATTTGATGGTATTGGGGAGCATTCAGGGGGAATTTTGTACTCACGATCAGGTTTCGGGAGTTGGGGCGCTTAGTTTGAGCGCTGTGTTAGGGTGTGGCGGAACTTGAGTAGATTTTCGCTTAAACCTTTCGATATGTTTTTCTCTGCACAAGGGTCCGTTAACACAGATTGAAACATTTACAACTCTGAATAACAACTGAACTGGTTTCTCGTTTTTACTCCTGCTCAGTTGGACAGTTCTCAGCCAATGTCACGACCTCACACACTATAGAATTAGGACCCTATTACCTGCAATGCTGTAATATTGTGCATTTCCATTACTGATTATGTTTAATATTGTCCTCTATGTAAAGTGTAGTTTACAATGTTACAAACAAATCTGGTGCACAACATAAGTGAAGAGTGCTCAGTTTGACAGTTTTTCCACCAATTTCGCGACCTCACAAACTTTAGCATTATAACCAAACAACCTATAAAACTCTAATTTTGTGCAGTTTATTTATTGCATTTCGTATTGTTCGTTGCTTAATGTGTATTAAAAAACAAGTTTGCTGCACAATATTCTGTCCAAGTGGATTCTATCTTTGCTTATAATATTTAAATACCTAAGAGCTAGAGCCCCTCCCGACGCTAGTTAGTTTTCTGCTGAAGGTGGCGCAATAAGCCGAAAACTAGGTAGAGAAACTAGTTGTTCGACCTTAAATATGGAATTGACCTACCAAGAAATGACGGAAAAATCCGTAAATAAGAATGAAACATTCGCCCTTCTCCATCATTCCTGAAAGTTTGTAGCGTCATTTCGGAATCACATTGTCCATTGAAGTGGCAGAAGTAGTGGGATATCTACTGACGTCGTCTCGGACTTCCTTTTGCCCGCTACAGTGCAGCATTTCGACGTGGCATGGACTTCACGAATTGCCAGAAGTCCTCTTCAGAAATATTGAGCCCTGCTGCTTCTATATCCATCCATGTTTGCGAGAGTGTCCCCTCTGAATTATGTCTCATAAATGATCGATTTGTGTCCAAATTATTCCTTCGGATCGTCCACAATGTTCTTCGAACCAATCGCGAAGAATTGTTGCATGACGCGTTGTCATCCATAAAAATTCCAACGTTGTTTCGGAACATAAGGTCCACAATTGGCTGCAATGGTATCCAAGTAGCCATATATAACCATTTCCACTCAATGATCGGTTCAGTTGGACCAGAGGACTCAGTCCATTCCATGTAAACATAGGTCATTCCATTATGGAGCCACCACCAGCACACAGCCTTGTTGGGTCCACCTCTTCGTGGGGGATTGCACCTCACTCAAACCATACCATCAGCTCTTACGAACTGAAATCGGGGCTCATCTGACGAGGCCACTGCTTTCAGTGGTCTAGCGTCCAACCGATATGGTCACGAGCAAAGGAGACGCTGCAGGCGATATCGTGCTGTTAGGAAAGGCACTCGCGTCGGTCGTCTGCTGCCATAGCCCAATAACGCCAAATTTCGCCACACAGCCCTCACGAATACGTTCCTCATACATCCGATATTGATTTCTGGGCTTGTTTGACGAAGTGAACAGGGTCGGAGCGATCAGATAGTGGTACCGAAAGTACCGTCCGCCACACACCATTAGTTGGCTTGCGGAGTATGATGTAGTTGTAGATGAAGTGTCGCTTGTATGGCCGGCCGGAGTGGCCGAGCGGTTCTAGGCGCTACAGTCTGGAGCCGAGCGACCGCTACGGTAGCAGGTTCGAATCCTGCTTCGGGCATGGATGTGTGTGATGTCCTTAGGTTAATTAGGTTTAATTAGTTCTAAGTTCTAGGCGACTGATGACCTCAGAAGTTAAGTCGCATAGTGCTCAGAGCCATTTGAACCATCGCTTGTATGCTATCACTGGCAACTCTGCGCAAACGGCGCTGCTTTCGGTCGTTAGTAAAGCCCGTCGGTTGCTGTGTTTGTTGTCCGTAATGAGAGGTAATGGCTGAAATTTGGTATTTCGGTACACTCTTGAGAGTGTGGATCTCGGAATGTTGAATTCCTCGATGATTTCCGAAATGGAATGTTCCATCCCTCTAGCTCCAACTAACATTCGTATGTTAGTTCACGTCGTACTGCCGTAATCACGTCGGAAACTTTTCCACATGAATTACATTAGTAAAAATGACGGTTTCGCCAATGCACTGCCATTTCATAGCTTGTGTACGCAATACTACCGCCATCTGTACATGTGTATATCACTGTCCCACGACTCACGTCACCTCAGTGTGTACGTACGCGTCTCTGCTTGGTCGGTTAACGCACACCCGCGTGGTGCGAAATTGATAATATCCGTTATGGAATAATAAACATCCTTGATATTGTTCCCGATAGTTGCTTTATCACTGGTCGACCAGACAGGGAAGACTGATAGGTGACATCGTTAATAGCAACCACACGGGCAACAATAGGAAGATTCAGCTCCACAGACAGAGGTGGCGGCTCCCGATCCTGTCTGAATCTTTGCTCGCCTCTGCGTCGCAAACACACGCAGTACGAGTACCAGTTTCCGTCCGCCATCCCACCATTTATAGTGTGGTCGCCACTGCCTTCTCGCGGCACGCGTTGCTGTTTGCGCGACGCCGAAAATGTTTAAGCTGGCGGCGCCGCGCCGTTTGGCCGCTTGGCTGTTCGGACTTCGAAAACAAACAGCGCGATGGAGGTGCATGAAAGATGCAGGCCGGCGCCGTTTTGCGAAATTTGCGATCCACGCGCTCGCCGCTTTTCCGCGCCGCCAGCCGTCGCCGGGTAACAAAACGGGCATTATTCGCCGTTGTTGGCCGCGTGTGTACACGGCCGTGCACTTGCCGCGGCTGTTTCCACACGGCACGGCCGCCGGCTGCTTGCCCGCCCCCGTTCCGTTCATTCCGGTGATTAAAGTGGCGCCGATACAAGGCGGCGTGTGTTGAGAGCGGTGGACCTGCTCGTGCATCGAGTGCGCTCCGCATGGCACTCCCCGATGGCTACATCGCCGGTCAACAAGCTCTAATGCCGATTCTCAATACTTCACTCTCATCAGCCAGTCCTACACAGGTCGTCAGGACACAGGGACCGCGACAGCAGATGAATAGCGACTGCTCGTACTCCCGATGCCGCTGTCTTTATTGTGTTAGGTCCACGTCGATAGTTGAGGCTTCCCGAATATTAGTACTTTCTCATTTTTAGGGTTCCGTGTCCCTGTCGGTAAAAACGGAACCCTTATATTCTCATTTTGATGTCTGTCTGTCTGGCTGGCCGAGCGGTTCTAGGCGCTACAGCCTGGAACCGCGCGAGCGCTACGGTCGCAGGTTCGAATCCTGCCTCGGGCATGGATGTGTGTGTTGTCCTTAGGTTAGTTAGGTTTAAGTATTCCTAAGTTCTAGGGGACTTATGACCTCAGAAGTTAAGTCCCATGGTGCTCAGAGCCATTTGTCAGTCTGTCTCTCTGTTTATCCGACCTCTCAAAACCCTTTCCCCAGGAACGGACAGACGTATCTAGTTGAAACTTATGTCACCCATTTACGTCTATGGTCCCTTGGCAATATAAAATGATTCAAGCTCCTAACTCTATGCAATCAAAAGATATGGCCATGTACGTCACATATTTTGACACTTGGAAAATCAATCATCAAAAACTACATGGTACTTCTCGTTGACGTAGAATCATGAAATTTGTCAAAAAGCAAAGTTTTACAATACAACCTAAGGAAAGAAATCGAAAATCGGAATTTTGTAATTATATCACAAATGTTATTATGTGGAATAATTATATACTGCTGCAGTCACTTTTTACTAATATTTTGTTAGCACAATACATTTCGACAGCATGCTGCCATCATCAGGTGGATCATACAGTTATTTATACATCAGCTGATAGGTTATGTACATTAGCTGTGTGTGCCAGTGGGGTTAAAAATCGAAAAATAAACATGTGTGGAAGGATTAATCTGTTAAAATGTGTACATTATGTGAATAGCATGGTTAGGTAATACGTTTACTTACATTTTTGATGGTGATTTCATTAACTGGCACACAGAGCACAGTAACAGGTAAATCACAACTTAGCATTTTCACAAACGTCTGTTTACAACTTTCCAAAGAGCTTTAAAATCTAAGATAAACTACTTACAATTTCAAAGACAGTTATATATACCTGTAGTGAAGATGAAAACTTTTATCTAGATGTATTGTTAATACGGAGAATGTTACATGGATACTTAACGAAAACTATTCTGTCAATGAAATAAACATTTAGGGTTGGAGAAGTTTTTGAAGAAGTTAACATTATTACTTTCAAGCTTATCATTTAATAATACGAGGGCCGTTCAGAAAGTAACCTCCGGTTCATTTAAAAAAATACACCAAGTTAAATAAAAATATTTTAATATATACATCTTACAACTACATCTTTGCACTATTTTTCTACATAGTCTCCATAGCGATTGAGGCACTTATCGTATCTCTTCACAAGCTTTGAAATTCTTTCTGCATAAAAATCACCCGCTTGTGCCTGGAGCCAGCCTGTGACCGCATCTTTGAGCTCTTCGTCGTCATCAAACCGCTGTGACCCGAGCCATTTCTTCAAATGCATGAAGAGGTGATAATCACTTGGCGCCAGGTCTGGGCTGTAAGGTGGATGGTTGATAACGTCCCACTTGAAGGTCTCAAGAAGGGCCGTTGTTCTGCGAGCAGAGTGAGGACGGGCGTTATCGTGCAAAAAAACGATACCGGAAGTCAGCATACCACGGCGTTTGTTCTGTATAGCCCGTCGTAACTTTTTTATTGTTTCACAGTACACGTCTTGATTAATGGTCGTACCACGTTCCATGAATTCAACCAACAACACCCCTTTGGCATCCCAAAACACCGTTGCCATCAGTTTTCTGGCAGAAAAATCTTGCGAGGCTTTTCTTGGTTTGGTAGGCGAATTTGAATGTGCCCACATCTTTGATTGTTCTTTTGTCTCAGGGTTCACGTACTTAATCCAGGTTTCGTCACCGGTCACGATTCTGTTTAACAATGGTTCTCCTTCGTCCTCATAACGTGACAGAAAGTCTAATGCAGAGGCCATTCTTTGAGTTTTGTGGTGGTCGGTAAGAATTTTGGGCACCCATCGTGCACAGAACTTACGGTAACCCAATCTTGCTGTCACTATCTCGTAGAAGGGAGTCTTAGAAATCTGTGGAAAACCAGTAGACAACTCCGACATTGAGAAACGTCGATTTTCACGAACTTTTGCATCAACTGTCTGAACGAGTTCGTCAGTCACCAATGATGGTCTACCACTCCTCTCTTCATCATGAACGTTTTCTCGTCCACTTTTAAATAAACGTACCCATTCACGGACAACTCCTTCACTCATAACTCTTGGTCCGTACACGGCACAAAGCTCACGATGAATAGCTGCTGCAGAATATCCTTTGGCTGTAAAAAACCTTATGACAGCACGCACTTCACATTTGGCGGGGTTTTCTATTGCAGCACACATTTCAAACTGTCACAAAAACTAAACTAGCGCAGGTACGACGTTCAATCGACCACGGCTTGATGCCGACTGACCTGTTGAGTGCGTGAACGCACAGATGGCGTCGCTACTCCCCCCACAACCCGCACTGTGACCAATCGGAGGTTACTTTCTGAACCGCCCTCGTACATCTCCATGTGCTGTGACATGAATGAAGATTTCCAGTTTTTCATATAAGTTCTTTAGGTGTCCCTTATCCTTTTGTGCAATATATGAAGATCATTCGCTATATCATGGAATGGGTGGCCTGTGTCTTTTATGTGTGTGGCTATTGCTGATCTATTGTGATTGTTAGTGTGGTAAGCATTTATATGTTCATTGTATCTTATTTGGAAGTCTCTCCCAGTTTGGCCTATATAAAAGGATCTGCAGGTATTACTATTTTATAGATGCCTGATTGTGAGTGTTTATCAGTCTGTGTGAGTATATTGTGTCTCAGTGTGTGTTGTAAAGGCAATGTTAGTGTCGTGTAATCTGAGAATGTTTGCTGTTTCGTAGGAGAGTTTGCCTATGAGAGGTATGCAAGCCGTGGGCTTCTTTTTCATTTCATGTATGGAGGGTGATTTATCATTGTTTTTCCGTTTTTGAGTAAGGTTATCAATTAATAATTCATCATAGCCATTTGCTGAACTATTTGTTTTATTATGCTGAGCTCATCAAGATGTGCATATTTATCCATTGGTATATTGTTGGGTCTGTTAACTAGTGCTCTGTATGCAGCACGTGTGTGTGTTGTGGGGTGACGTGATGAGCTGTGTATTGTGGTATCTGTTGAAGTTGCTGTTGCCTTCCTTTAAAATTTGAAGCTGCGGGAGTTGTTTTCTTTACTGATGTTTAGATCAAGAAAATTGGTGCTACCATTGCTCTCATATTCCACTGTGAATTTTATATTACTATCTCGTTTTAGTTTTAAATTTAAAAAAGAAATCACAAATAATGTGTGTCATCTTTTGTCAGATTGTCCGTTTGTCCATCCATCTGTTAAGTCCCCTTTTTCTCAGGAACGGTTACACGTATGAAGACGAAATCTGTGTCACTTACTAAGATCTATTGTACCTTGGCAGCATAATAAACGCCAGGTTCGAGGTCAGTAGAGTCAGAAGATGATATGGCCAATTATGTCACATATTTTGGTACTCTCAAATTCACTCATCAAAACCTACAGTGTACTGCCCGTCAACCTAGAATTAAGAATTTTGCCAAGGAGCATGATTTCACAGTACAACCTAAGGCAAAACATCCGAAAATGGACAACGGAAAAGTATTCTTTCGTCATTTGTTATTCAAATTCAAACTTGAAATTAAAATATTCCGAAAGTCTTGGAATCCCTGAGACCAGTATCAGTGTCGATAACAGGCAAAAGTCGTCGAGATTCTCGATTTCCGGAATGGATGAGCTATCTATATAGAAGGTCTGACAAAAAGACTTCCCTTATTACAAATGACAGTTATAGACGAACTAACATACTTTTAGAAATGAAATACAACGGTAGGCTGAATTAAAAGATAAGTTGTTGTTGTTGTGGTCTTCAGTCCAGAGACTGGTTTGTGCAGCTCTCCATGCTACACTATCCTGTGCAAGCTTCTTCATCTCCCAGTACCTACTGCAACCTACATCCTCTGTGTCTGTTTAGTGTTTCCCTCTACGATTTTTACCCTCCGCGCTGCCCTCCAATACTAAATTGGTGATCCCCTGATGCCTCAGAATATGCCCTACCAACCGGTCCCTTCTTCTAGTCAAGTTGTGCCACAAATTTCTCTTCTCTTCAGTTCTATTCAATACCTCCTCATTAGTTATGTGATCTACCCATCTAATCTTCAGCATTCTTCTGCAGCACCACATTTCCAAAACTTCTACTCTCCTCTTGTCCAATATATTTATCGTCCACGTTTCACTTCCATACATGGCTACACGCCATACAAATACTTTCAGAAACGACTTCCTGATACTTAAATCTATACTCGATGTTAACAAATTTCTCTTCTTCAGAAACGCTTTCCTTGCCATTGCCAGTCTACATTTTATATCCTCTCTACTTTGACCATCATCAGTTATTTTGCTCCCCAAATAGCAAAACTCACTTACTACTTTAAGTGTCTCATTTCCTAATCTAATTCCCGCAGTATTTAATTCGACTACATTCCAGTATCCTCGTTTTGCTTTTGTTGATATTCATCTTATATCCTCCTTTCAAGTCACTGTCCATTCCGTTCAGCTGCTCCTCCAGGTCCTTTGCTGTCTCTGACAGAATTACAATGTCATCGGCGAACCTCAAAGTTTTTACTTCTTCTCCATGGATCTTAATTCCTACTTCGAATTTGTCTTTTGTTTCCTTTACTGCTTGCACTATATACAGACTGAATAACTTCGGGGTTAGGCTACAACCCTGTATCACTCCCTTCCCAACCACTGGTTCCCTTTCGACTCTTCTGTCATCTGGTTTCTGTATAAATTGTAAATAGTCTTTCGCTCCCTGTATTTTACCCCTGCCACCTTCAGAATTTGGAAGAGAGTATTCCAGTCAACATTGTCAAAAGCTTTCTCTAAGTATACAAATGCTAGAAACGTAGGTTTGCGTTTCCTTAATCTATTTTCTAAGATGAGTCGTAGGGTCAGTATTGCCTCACGTGTTCCAACATTTCTACGGAGTCCAAACTGATCTCCCCCGAGGTCGGCTTCTACCAGTTTTCCCATTCGTCTGTAAGGAATTCGTGTTAGTATTTTGCAGCCGTGGCTTATTAAACTGATAGTTCGGTAATTTTCACATCTGTCAACATCTGCTTTCTTTGGGATTGGTATTATTATATTCTTCTTGTATTCACCAAATGTAATATAGTGCAGAACTGCCTTTGGCATTCGTTACATTCTGAATTCTCTTGATCTTTGACGCTTATTACTCCTGATACTTTGATTCACTACCTGTTAACAAATTTTTGAGACATTCTCTTGGAAGATATCGAATTCTGAAGAAGTTTTTCAGTATAAAACGTAGTGGCTCGATAAAAACTTACGAGTTTTTAAAATTATTTTTATCTCTTTCATTCCCAACTCGTGACAACTTGGAAAAGGGAAGAGGGGGGTGACTCTGTTATAGGACTCGGTTTTCTCCAGCCAAGTTTCGCAAGCGGTTGGGTATGGGTCAAAGAAAATCGTAACTGGGAATAAGCATCTGTTGGAACACTGTTGCTGCGAGACAGCTTCTAAAAAATTAAAATAAATGTTTTCAAACAAAATGGCCTAGGATCGTATGTATGTTGTTAGAATTTAAAATTTATTAACCTGGTGACCAGTTTCGATCGTGGTATGATCATCATCAGACCAGTAAAGCACCATTACGAAGGAAGGAGAGAGCGGCAGTGAGAGCGGCACTGCTGCGGGCGGCACGTGGCGGACCGCTCCTCGCCACTCTCTCCTGTCTTCGCCGCGGAGATCTAATGGTCTGATGTTGATCGCAGCACGATCGAAACCGACCACCTGACAATTATAAATTGTAACAGCTTACATGGGATTCTAGGCTGTTTTTATTTTAAAACTTTTATTCCAGTTGCGAATATTTGGGAGAGGATTCCAAGTTACGGCATTTGCGAAATAACCAAGTTAAACCTCCTGGAAACGTTGATCGAACTTCGAGATTGGAAGTATTTTATTTGATTTCGTCGATAATGTCCATTTGTCAGATAAAAATTGAAATCTGGTGTGTGGGTGTGTGTGGCCTGGAAAAAGCGTTCGATAGTGTCAAATGATGCAAGATGTTCGAAATTTCGAGAAAAGTAAAGCTATAGGGATAGATGGGTAGTATACAACATATACAAAAGCCAAGAGGGTACAATGGGAGTGTAAGACGAAGAACGAAGTGCTCGGATTAAAAGCGCTGTAAGACAGGGATGTAATCTTTTGCCTCTACTGTTCAATCTATACATAGAAGAAACAATGACAGAAAAAAAGTAACGTTTGGAGTCAAAATTCAAGGTGGAAGGATATCAACGACAGGATTCTCTTACGACATAAGCGGCCTGAGCGAAAGGTTCAAATGACTCTAAGCACTATGAGACTTAACATCTGAGGTCATCAGTTCCCCAAGACTTAGAAGTACTTAAACCTAACTAACCTAAGGACATCACACACATCGATGCCCGAGGCAGGATTCGAACCTCAACCGTAGCAGCAGCGAGGTTTCGGACTGAAGCGCCTAGAACCGCTCGGCCACAGCGGCCGGCTCTGAGCGAAAGGGAAGAACAATTACAGGCTCTGTTAAATGGAGTGACCAGTCTAATGAATAAAGAATATGATCTGAGATTAAACCGAAAAAAGACGAAAGTAATGAGAAGTAGCACATATGAGAACAGTGAGACACTTAACATCAGGGTTGGTGTTACGAAGCAGACGAAGTTAAACAATTCTGCAACCTAGGCAGCCAAATAACCCATGAAGGTCGGAACAAGGAGTACATCAAAAGCAGACTAGCACTGGCAAAAAAAAAAAAAAAAAAAAAAAAAAAGTGTTTCCTGGCTAAGAGAAGTCGAGTAATATTATAGGCCTTAATTTGAGGAAGAAATTTCTGAGAATGTATGTTTGGAGCACAGCATTGTGTGGTAATGAAACAAGGACTGTGTGAAAACAGAACAGAAGAGAGTCGAAGCATTTGAGGTGTGATGCTACAGAAGAATGTTGAAAATTAGGTGGCCAGTTAAGGTAAGGAATGAGCAGGTTTTCTGCAGAACAGCCGAGGAAAGGAAGAAGAAGGGACAGTATGGTAGGAAATTTGTTACGACATCACGGAATAACCCACCCAAATCCCGACACGACTGCGGGAGCTATTACACAATCCTGTTTTGCAGCAGGAATAATACTGTCTGAACTGTACACCTCCCCTGGCGTCCACGTTACATATTACATTTGTCCTCTTCTTTCGTTCCCCTCCCGTGCATTATGTTTGAATGGTTTGCGCAGTTTCAGTTCTCACTGTTTCCACGGTTCTCTAGCCCCTTCTGAGCTCATTGATGAAGAGCTCCAGGTATTTAATATGCCCTTTTTCCTTTAGTAATTACTTTGAAGAACGAGGTCGCCTAAACAAATGAAGTTTCGGACCTATACTTCCTTATATAAAATGGTTTTTATTATTTACTTCATCTTCGTTTGAGGTCTAAGAGAGGGTATTCTCGTATCGTGTATATTGCGAATCACTCTCCTCTGCTACTTAGCACCACAAAAATTACTGTCGAGTAATATATAGCACCACAATTGATTGTTCAGGTAAAGAAAATAAGTTCTCTTTCCTCACCCACTACCAATGGGGTTGCCCCGTTTGTGGATGGATGAGAACACTCACGACATTAGTCAATCAAACGCGTTCGCGACCCTCCGTTCTTTCGTTAGTCCGTCAATTAGTTCGCTGTTGGCGACTCAGACCGGATAAGCAGTGAGAAATTGGTACAGTAAACGGATCAAGAACGAAACTGACTTTCATTCGAATATGTGAGACAACAACAACAACAACAAAAAAAAAAAAAAAAAAAAAAAAAGAAAGGAAAAGGAAATGGTTCAAATGGCTCTGAGCACTAAGGGACTTAACTTCTGAGGTCATCAGTCCCCTAGAACTTAGGACTACTTAAACCTAACTAACCTAAGGACATCACACACATCCATGCCCGAGGCAGGATTCGAACCTGCGACCGTAGTGGTCGCGCGGTTCCAGACTGTAGCGCCTAGAACCGCTCGGCCACCCTGGCCGACGTGTGAGACAACAGCTTATCGCATTAAAACAAAGTCGTCAGCTAATAATATCAATATTTGGAAACTCTAAATAACTGATACGTATTACTGTGCTGTGGTACTCACGGGCGGTAACTATTTTTAATAATACTGATTGTCGTTTCAGCTTGTGCGTGGGCTGGAGCCGCGCGTACCTGGATGTTTTATCTGGAGTGAGGAAAGCGGGCTATTACTGCCGGTTATCGCGGCCGATACCGGGCCCTGCAGAGCAAATAAACACGGCGGCCGATAGCGCGCTCCTCGCCGCTGCGAAGCGTGAGTCCACGTCTCCGCTGGTGGAAGCGCCCGCTCATCGAATGTTTCGGCTACGTGCGTTTCCCTGCCGACGTATTCCTGATTATTTTATAGGTGCTGCAACTACAGTGTGAAAAGTTTCTATAGAGCAGCTTGGTAAGACTGTTGTCCCATTTGATTCTGTTTACGTCTCAATCTCTGCACCGCTTGCTTGTCTGCAGAATAGATCTATTAACTCTGAGTAGTGAAGTTAAGGGCAATTCAGGGTTTATCTGATGTTAAATGCAAGCAACTTGTGCTTCGCGTCACTATTTCACGAATACTTTTTGTAATCCACTTATTTTCTGTGTGTAATCCAGTCACATACTTAACATGTCCTTCCTTTACCTACCTTGTGAATGTGAGTGAATTCGTATTTTCAGGTTTTTCCTGTGTTAGGAAGTTGAGCTGCTTTTTGTCTGGTGGGGGTACAGGATAATTAACTTCGTATCTCTTACCAGGGCAGAGAGGTCTATTCCTCGTGTGCGAGAGTTGTCTGGTTGTTAGACTGGTGGTGGAAACCATCTTGAGCTATGGCGCCATTGAGTTGGTGGACTGTTACGTCTGGCATCACAGGCTCAGGTGTAGTATAAAAAAAAGTTGATGAATCAGCGATGACCTTGAACTAGCGTCATCGGGCGTCTGCCCCGAAGAAATACAACAGACATTAACGTACAAAAATGAGAAAAACATGCCACGAGCTGCGCAAGGAGGGCCTGCGCAGAGCGAAGATACCGGAGTACTTCACCGGAGTCAGCGTCGACTACAAGCGGCACGCCGACATCCCGTCGGCTGGTCGGCAACATTTGTGTCGGACGACCGTTCGTGGCCTGGCTGCTCTCTTCTACCTGGCTTTCATCGGCACCACTCAGTAATCGGTGCGACGCGCCGTGGATCTATGGAGTAGCATTCTGTAATCTGTAATTCTGGTGATTTGTGTCATTGTCTAGCTGCCCTCCTTATTATTTTCTGGTTTGCACGTGTCCCCCAGAGTTTTACTCGGTCGGCTCTTTGGTCGTAAATGTAGGCTGTAGTACTGTACTAAGACATCAGTTGTCGTTTGAATACTTGTCCCGCTGTTATATTGCCTTTCCTTTCTGGTTTTTACCCGATCATTAATGTTGTAATTAATTTGATCTTGGTCGTAGATAGAGCCGGAAAGATTGTACTAAGGCATAGGTTGCCTTGTGGTTAGATTTAGCTGTTAACCGGTTCAGTTCTTTGATTGCAATTGCATTTCTGATTCATTAGTTATAATTTGAGCAACCTGTTGTACTAAGCTGTTGGTTTCTGTGTTCGCTTCATTATTGGTGCATTTTAGCTGGATCTTGTGGTTCCGCAAAGTGAGTAATGTTTTAAGACGTTCCTTCAGAGCGGTCTTAATAACTGACAATCAGTTTAACTTTGAAAATATTAACAGCCATCTGTTACCAGAGCTTTAGTCAAAATAAAATTGTCAGAAGGGACGGGTCTGGATCCAGTCGCACCTTGGTTGACGATTGAAATTAAGAGGTTGGTTCGTTTGAAGTAAGCCTTACCATTGTCATATTGTTTGCTAATTTGTTTAACCTTTAAGCACAGGTGCGCATCTTAACCCCGAACCTTTCGACAGGCAGCTTTCAAATTAAAAGTTAAGTCATCTGTTTTGAGTAATTGAATCACTCTTGTCATCAATGGTGCTTATATAGTTTTCATGTGTTGTTGCAGAAGGGCATTTAATAAGACAGGCTGTGTCCAGCACGGTAGTAAACACCGCTGTTTCACCCGATAACGGGCGGGCAGCAGGTCCGGCTGTCTTGTAATCATTGTCATATTGTTTGCTGTTTTGCAGTACAGCACTCCAGATTTCTTTTGCAAAGATTAAAAGCTTATTCAAACTAAGGTTTAAGATCAAAAGAATTTTGCAAATTTGTTCATTTTGTTAAAGATAATTTTATGGTTAAATGCTTTGATTAACTGCCAAACACAGTTTATATATTGTTAAATAAACAGGATGTGTGAAAAGAAAGTTATTGGTGGGTCCTCCCTTCCACGTTTTCCTTAATTCCAATAAGCACCACGTATGAGATCTCTCTGGTCGCTTCCGTTTCACGCAATTGAAATGTGGAATATTTTTAACCAGCAGCACTGGACCAGGAATGTTTTCGATGGTTGGCACAGGAAACTAAATTCCTCAATAAATCAAAAACACCCGAACATATACTTTGTGACAAACAAGATGAAGAAGGAAGTAGAAATTCCTACTTCTGAAATTAAAAAAAGATTCTATTTACCTGCCTCTTCAAAAAATAAGAAAAAGGTACATATATCTTGACAAAAGGTTAAAAGACGTTATAAGAATATACGTATTCGTAAAATGAGATGAGAGGTGTAATCACTTGCTGCAGTAATTTTGTAGAAATAAACATAGGGGAAAAATAAATAAGTAAAAAAAATTAAACACGCTGACGGTTCGTGAAGTCTCCTCGGAAACAAGGCGTAAATATGCGTTCCCAATTATATACATGCACGACTGGATGGTTTTTGTCTTTCAGGCTACATGAATTGAAGACAAGGCTTTTGAGGATTCAGAACTCATAGCCTAAGTAAAAAGCTATAATAATAATAGCTATTCGAATATTAGTTTTACATCTAATCGACCAGTTGCAATCCCTCACTCTATAACGGTGTTACGCTTACTAACAGGATTTTTGCGTATGACCGGCCCGGTGGCATCGACAGCGTACCGAGAATGTAGAAGAGTTTTAGTTGTTGCTAATTTTTGTGTCCAGCTTTCCTCAGCTACCACTTCAATGCTCTTTTATTTTGCAGAGAACAGTAACTACTCCTCGTATTTTGAATTTAACTTTTATTATTGATTTTAATTAAATATAATTTCACTCAATTGTATTAGGTACCTTCAGGTGGTTACTAAGAGGTAAGAGATAATTATTTGCTCAACTATTCATATTTTTATGAAATTTTCTTGGTTTTCAAGGCAAGTCAGTTGAGACGAAATTCTCAAGCTTTCGACAACATACATTGATAGTCCTCGAGAGTTGAAAATCTGACTGCCGCCATAGTTATGGCGGTCGCCTTGTAAAGGAGTAACAAAAAAGGTATGGCAAAACTTTCAGGAAACGTACCTCAATCGTAGACGAAGAAAATATGTTAGATGACACGGGTCCGGAAACGCTTTACTTCCACGTCAGAGCTCAGTTTCCGCTTCTGTTCATAATCACATTAATCATGGGAAAGACACAAGACACGAACTTATCAATACAGTAAGAAACACTTCTTCAGTGAAATGTTCAAGATGACTTCTGTTAGCAAGGATATGAGCATCAACGCGCCATCGCACTGAATCAAATATTCCAGCCTTTACTACCTGCTAATCCGTACACTAAATGTGCATCTGCGAACTCCGCATTTGAGTACACTTCCATTACACTTTATCGGAAATTAATTCAGTGATGGACCACTAAACAGTTGATAGTACGTGCTTTTACAGCCCGTTACGACGTTACGAAGAAAATATTCTAAACATTTCATGTGAAAAGAAAGTTTAATGAAACGCCGGTACCTTCTGTTTCTGTGTGTTTCCCATGTTTAATGTAATTATGAAGAAAAGCAGAAAATGACCTCTAACATGGAAATAAAGTGTTTCCGGATCCATGTCCATATAACATGTTTTACTCTTCTATGGCCGGCCGGAGTGGCCTAGCGGTTCTAGGCGCTACAGTCTGGAACCGCGCTACCGCTACGGTCGCAGGTTCGAATCCTGCCTTGGGCATGGATGTGTGTGATGTCCTTAGGTTAGTTAGGTTTAAGTAGTTATAAGTTATAGGGGACTGATGACCTCCGAAGTTAAGTCCCATAGCGCTCAGAGCCATTTTTGAACCATTTCGAACTCGTCTATGCGTGAGAAATGTTTCCTGGAAGTTAGACCTTCCCTTTTTGTTATACCCTGTATACTAACCAAGACTGTCGTTGAACCTGTTCTCTTGCTTTGCAAGATGGTCGGCTTACCGCAAAAGACATAAAGGCCATTTGGAGACTTCAGGGGCTAAAGTTTCTGATCGAACCGTGAGACAGAAACTTTGCGAAATGTTTTCTCCAAGGAAGAAACCTTGTCTCAACAAAACGCAAGGGCTGAAACATGTGCTATGGGCATTATTACACAGGGAATGGACGAGAGCAGGCTGGGCTAGAGTTATTTGGAGTGCAGTGTCATGATTTGGAGCTGCAAGGCAAGTCATGTCATTGGACATCTGGCAGTGTTACAGGGCAACATTACCGCAAATAAGTACCAAGACGAAGTCTTAAATGTTGAAATTGCTACCCTCCCTTCGCGATTTGTTTGAAGGCAACGACCATCCGTGCATCTTTCAGCAAGACAGTACGCCATGTCATACAGCGAAAATCAATAACAAATGGTTCGGTTGCCATCAGACTAGTGTGTTGCCTTGGCCTGGCAAAAGCCCCGTCCTCAACTGAGAATTTGTGCTCAAGGCTTAAAATCATGGTTTCACAACGAAATCCCAGTAACAAGAGGGAGCTCGCAGAGACAATTCTCAATTCGTGGGTTCAGAGTGATAAAACCAGATGTTGGACTCAATGCAGTGCAGAGTCGAGGTAGTGATTAAATCGAAAGGATATCTCACAAAATATTAAGAGATTTGCAATAACTTTTGTCCCAAGTAATTTTTGAAACTGTCTGGTTCTGAGTATTTTATTTGACTTTTTTAAAAATTTTAATTACATTTAATTACAAAATAGCGAACATTAAGGTATGTTTTCTGAACATTTTTAGTGAAATGTATTGTACATTTCAGCTCCTGAACCCAATATTCAGTGAACCTCTACGAAATATCCATAATTAAGGCCACTATTGTACATCATTCTAGTACGACACAGAGTTCAGGAGATACGAACTCACAAACATTAAGTACAAGGCCAGACGCTGTGAGGTATGGGCGTGGACGCGCAGCTATAATTTAAACACCTGGGCAAAACCGGATTTCTCTGTTAGTGTAAATACTGTTGTGGATTGGCAAGACAGCCAATCCACTAGGAGGAAGCCGAAAGGCACGCGTTTAAGCTCACGCAGGCTGGCGTGAGGTCTGGAACAGGACACGGAAATGAGACTAGTAAAAAACGTACGTAGCTTCTGGAATACTTAACTTTAATCCATAATTGATGAACATCGCTCTTGACGGTACATGTTTTACAGCATCAATAGTGACTGGTAATGGCGCCTTGCTAGGTCGTAGCAAATGACGTAGCTGAAGGCTATGCTAACTATCGTCTCGGCAAATGAGAGCGTATTTTGTCAGTAAACCATCGCTAGCAAAGTCGGCTGTACAACTGGGGCGAGTGCTAGGAAGCCTCTCTAGACCTGCCGTGTGGCGGCGCTCGGTCTGCGATCACTGATAGTGGCGACACGCGGGTCCCACGTATACTACCGGACCGCGGCCGATTTAAAGGCTACCACCTAGCAAGTGTGGTGTCTGGCGGTGACGCCACAAATACACTACTGGCCGTTAAAATTGCTACACCAAGAAGAAATGCAGATGAGAAACAGGTATTCATTGGACAAATATATTCTACCAGAACTGATAGATGATTACATTTTGCCCGCATCTCGTGGTCGTGCGGTAGCGTTCTCGCTTCCCACGCCCGGGTTCCCGGGTTCGATTCCCGGCGGGGTCAGGGATTTTCTCTGCCTCGTGATGGCTGGGTGTTGTGTGCTGTCCTTAGGTTAGTTAGGTTTAAGTAGTTCTAAGTTCTAGGCGACTTATGACCACAGCAGTTGAGTCGCATAGTGCTCAGAGACATTTGAACCATTTTTTTTATTACATTTTCACGCAGTTTGGGTGCATAGATCCTGAGAAATCAGTACCCAGAACAACCACCTCTGGCCGTAATAACGGCCTTGATACGCCTGGGGATTGAGTCAAACAGAGCTTGGATGGCGTGTACAGGTACAGCTGCCCATGCAGCTTCAACACGGTACGACAGTTAATCAAGAGTAGTGACTGGCGTATTGTGACGAGCCAGTTGCTCGGCCACCATCGACCAGACGTTTTGAATTGGTGAGAGATCTGGAGAATGTGCTGGCCAGGGCGGCAGTCGAACATTTTCTGTATCCAGAAAGGCCCGTACAGGACCTGCAACATGCGGTCGTGCATTATCCTGCTGAAATGTACGGTTTCGCAGGGATCGAATGAAGGATAGAGCCACGGGTCATAACACTTCAGAAATGTAAGGTCCCCTGTTCAAAGTGCCGTCAATGCGAACAGGAGGTGACCGAGACGTGTAACCAATGGCATCCCATACCATCACGCCGGGTGATGCGCCAGTATGGTGATGACGAATACACGCTTCCAATGTGCGTTCACTGCGATGTCGCAAACACGGATGCGACCATCATGATGCTGTAAACAGAACCTGGATTCATCCGAAAAAATGACGTTTTGCGATTCGTGCACCCAGGTTCGTCGTTGAGTACACAATAGCAGGCGCCCCTGTCTGTGATGCAGCGTCAAGGGTAACCGCAGCCATGGTCTCCGAGCTGATAGTCCATGCTGCTGCAAACGTCGTCGAACTGTTCGTGCAGATGGATGTTGTCTTGCAAACGTCCCCATCTGTTGACTCAGGGATCGAGACGTGGCTGCACGATCCGTTAGAGCCATGCGGATAAGATGCCTTTCATCTCGACTGCTAGTGATACGAGGCCGTTGGAATCCAGCACGGCGTTCTTTATTACCCTCCTGAACCCACCGATTCTATATTCTGCTAACAGTCATTGGATCTCGACCAACGCGAGCAACAATGTCGCGATACGATAAACCGCAATCGCGATGGGCTACAATCCGACCTTTATCAAAGTCGAAAACGTGATGGTACGCATTTCTCCTCCTTACACGACGCATCACAACAACGTTTCACCAGGCAACGCCGGTCAAATGCTGTTTGTGTATGAGAAATCGGTTGGAAACTTTCCTCATGTCAGCACGTTGTAGGTGCCGCCATCGGCGCCAACCATGTGTGAATGCCCTGAAAAGCTAATCATTTGCATATCACAGCATCTTCTTCCTGTCGGTTAAATTTCGCGTCTGTAGCACGTCATCTTCGTGGTGTAGCAATTTTAACGGCCAGTAGTGTATAAAGGTAAACAAAAGTTTCTGGCGCGAAACACTAAAAAATATTTACCCTTAAGCAAGCAATTGTAATGTCTTACTTCTTTTGAGACCACCGAATAGAGCTAATACAAACACATGTTCGGTTAAATACAGTTGCAAAAGACGAGTAATTGCTATCCTTCTATACAGCATTAAACCAGGGTATATTCGTAGCTCATTTTCGCAGATGCTTAAATGTGTGACGCCCCGCCCTCGACGTAATATATTTCATAATGGAAATGCTGTCGACAGATTTCCCGGAGTGTCCCACGTCTCGTGGAGTAGAATAGCGAAGACAAAGGTGGGGGAAGTGGTAGTGGAGGGACGAGCACTAGGGGGGTTCGTATTTTGGCGGGCCTTACCATTGTTGGCGGCGACCTCTCGACGCGCCCGCTAAGCGGCCGGCCATTGTGTACTCGCTAAGCTGGTGCACCCTCCGCCACCCACCATACGCCGCGGAGACCACCTCGTTTCAGCCGAAGCCGCGGCCCACGCCAGCGCTCTGACAGCAAGTTACCTAGAGATGCGCCAAGTCAACTGCCTCCGGGTAACTCCGCAGGTAGGTGGGCCTTCAGACTGACGAGCAGAACACAAGTGCCATAACCCGATTATCCAGAAACTTCTCTCACAGGAAGAGGATTTGTAGTAAATGAACACGTGTCTCAGGCCTATCTATAGATACTTATACGTTTATGAGAAAACGGTATTCAAAGTTTTTGAGCTACAGTGTACGGCATTTGTTGTTGTTGTTGTGGTCTTCAGTCCTGAGACTGGTTTGATGCAGCTCTCCATGCTACTCTATCCTGTGCAAGCTTCTTCATCTCCCAGTACCTACTGCAACCTACATCCTTCTGAATCTACTCAGTGTATTGATCTCTTGGTCTCCCTCTACGATTTTTACCCTCCACGCTGCCCTCCAATGCTAAATTTGTGATCCCTTGATGCCTCAAAACATGTCCTACCAACCGATCCCTTCTTCTAGTCAAGTTGTGCCACAAACTTCTCTTCTCCCCAATCCTATTCAATACCTCCTCATTAGTTACGTGATCTACCCACCTTATCTTCAGCATTCTTCTGTAGCACCACATTTCGAAAGCTTCTATTCTCTTCTTGTCCGAACTGGTTATCGTCCATGTTTCACATCCATACATGGCTACACTCCATACAAATACTTTCAGAAACGACTTCCTGACACTTAAATCTATACTCGATGTTAACAAATTTCTCTTCTTCAGAAACTATTTCCTTGCCATTGCCAGTCTACATTTTATATCCTCTCTACTTCGACCACATCAGTTATTTTGCTCCCTAAATAGCAAAACTCCTTTACTACATTAAGTGTCTCATTTCCTAATCTAATCCCCTCAGCATCACCCGATTTAATTTGACTACATTCCATTATCCTCGTTTTGCTTTTGTTGATGTTCATCTTATATCCTCCTTTCAAGACACTGTCCATTCCGTTCAACTGCTCTTCCAAGTCTTTTGCTGTCTCTGACAGAATTACAATGTAATCGGCGAACCTCAAAGTTTTTACTTCTTCTCCATGAATTTTAATACCTACTCCGAATTTTTCTTTTGTTTCCTTTACTGCTTGCTCAATATACAGATTGAATAACATCGGGGAGAGGCTACAACCCTGTCTCACTCCTTTCCCAACCACTGCTTCCCTTTCATGCCCCTCGACTCTTATAACTGCCATCTGGTTTCTGTACAAATTGTAAATAGCCTTTCGCTCCCTGTATTTTACCCCTGCCACCTTCAGAATTTGAAAGAGAGTATTCCAGTTAACGTTGTCAAAAGCTTTCTCTAAGTCTACAAATGCTAGAAACGTAGGTTTGCCTTTTCTTAATCTTTCTTCTAAGATAAGTCGTAAGGTTAGTATTGCCTCACGTGTTCCAACATTTCTACAGAGTATGGCATTTAGCGAGAGATAATCTCAGCCGGAATGGTGGCGTAACGGCTAGTCTCAGGATCTGTCAGTTTTGCGTTCCGTGTTCGCAATCCGATTATTTCTTTTTATTTCTTTCATTTATTTATTTTTTATGTATCTATCCATGTCCGTAGAATGTACACAAACTTTTCTTATCAAATTAGGGAACACAAGGGCGTTAAATTAATTGTAAAATTACAACCGGGTTTCACAATAAGCGTCATACATTTATTATATGATATACAGTGAAGAACCAAAGAAACTGGTACACCTGCCTAAAATCGTGTAGAGCCCCCGCGAGCACGAAGAAGTGCCGCAGCACGACGTGGCATGGACTCGACTAATGTCTGAAGTACTGCTGAGGGGAATTTACAGAATGAATCCTTCGGGACTGTCTATAAATCCGTAAGAGTACGAGGGGGTGGAGATCCCTTCTGAACAACACGTTGCAAGGCATCCCAAATATGTTCAATAATGAAACTTCCTTGCAGATTAAAACTGTGTGCTGGACGGAGACTCGAACGCAAGATCTTTGCCTTTCACGGTCAAGTACTCTACCATCTGAGCTACCCAAGCGCGACTCACGACCCGTCCTCACAGCTTTAATTCCACCAGTACCTCGTCTCCTACCTTCCAAACTTCACAGAACCTCTCCTGCAGACCTTGTAGAACTAGCACTCCTGGAAGAAAGGATATTGCGGAGACATGGCTTAGCCACAACCTGGGCGATGTTTCCAGAATGAAATTTTCACTCTGCAGCGCAGTGTACGCTGATGCGAAACTTCCTGACAGATTAAAACCTTGTGCCGGACCGAGACTCGAATTCGGGACCTTTGTCCGGGGAAGGCAATACTTTAGTGGCGATACTTTAGTGGCAACTCACCCATAATGTATTACTTTATTCAAAACTAGGTATTATGAATCAATGTACACAACAGAAATTTCACCAAAAACAATTTCAAATAATTTGAAAGGAGACTGTTTAAATGATTGAAAATGTTGACATCATTTTATTGTTCAAACAACATTTATTTTTTTCTAAGAAAAGACATAAATTATGCTAAACAAGTTATTGATTGAATAACGTAAACAACTAACAAGTGGTTTAAGACTACACTGGACAAGGATCCTGGGTTGGCAAAGACAGCTTACCTCTCGCCCTAAACGTGTGAATAACGCAATCTGAATTGATCTAACGCTGAGCGGACTGATCGATCAAATCTACTGAAGTCTCTCTATATAGGTGCAGCTGAGAGCAAGTGGCGATTGTGATCTATACCCCCTGACAATGCCAGAGCGGCAGTACGTTACCCTGTTTGCTTCGTGCGGCGATGTAAATTGCAGCTGGTGAGATGTGTGCGGCTGAGGTGAGACGTGGAGGCGGCACCAGTGAATCGATCGCGGCCACGAAAGAAATGGAAAAAATCTCACAGTCTAGCGATCAGACAGACGGATGGCAATAGTCCTGAAATCACGGTAGATTTCTGTGCTTGGCGCACCCGTTTGCTCGTCGTAGCAAGGACCAATTTGGCTCACTTATACGAAAAGTGCACAAGGATACCAAATGTCAAGATTGGTAAACCAAAAACGAAAAAGTGTACCCTGGGCAAATGAGCAGTTCGAGACGTTTGAAGTCACGCTGTCAGTACAGTAAGAACTTCACCACAGGCTCCGCAATCTAAACTATTCGTAAGTGACGTCAGACATGCCAGAGCCTCGACCAGAAGTGCCTACCAGACCGAAGTCCAGCACCCAAGAGCTTCGCACCTCTCCGGAAAAAATTCCATTTTCCCCTCAAAGTGCATGAGCGACGCTGTCTTGAGCCAATCACATGGCTCTAGAGGCGCTAACTCTCCCCTCCCACATGACAGCACAAACTCATGTCAAACCAGAGCAGTAGTTAAGAAACCCACATCTCTGGAAAAAAAGAAACTGCCAATTAATGGCTTAAGTTTTCACAGAGCAACAAGCAAACAAATACAATCTTAAAGATCTTTATCTAAATCGCCTGTGCCTTGGAGCTTGTTAGTCCTAGTCATGAGATGTAACAAGTATTCTACCTCTAAACGTTTCTCAGACGCCGAAGTTTCTTATACAACTGAGGCGGGCAATGGAAGTGGTTAACAGGACTATTTGCAGTATTCGCAAACACAAAAACTTGTGAATTTTTATTACGCATCGCCCTGCACACAATGCCTGGTTTACGAGTCCACTGTGTAGACACGTTCCTTCAGACCATCGCCCACGGCCCAGGCTTTGGCTGGTGCCAAAAATACCTCATGCCTTTAGTGCCCTACCAGGCTCCATCACTGTCTGCTCAAGCCGTTACCTTTTAGAGTCTCACTCAAGCTGTGTCAGGTTGTAACAAAATCTTTAATTATTTTCTGTACACGAAAAATAGGTGAGGGAGTAACCTGTCTTCTCCTAAATTCTCTGATTCAGTTTTTTTCTTTTTAAATTCCTTTAGCAGGCATACATTTTGTAGACGAATAAGGATAACGTTATTTCAATATATATTGGAAACATTCATGTAGTAATCTTCAATGGACAAGGAGTAGAAAAATGAAGAACAAAAATAAAAATAATGAATGGCATTCAACCATGGGACACAAAACTGAAGCCGTGATGCTAGCAAAATGGAGGCACAGCTTCAAGTAAACTACCTACTTGCTAAAAGGCACGTAAAGTACCTCGTTTTCTCAGAAACGGTCGAATATATAAGTGTAAACCAAGATACGTGTTCGTTTATTATGACCCACCGTCCACTGTGCAAACGTGCTGGAAAATGAGGTTATGGCACTCGCCATATTCTTCTCATGAGCCTCGCAATGCATTTAGCATCAGATTTCCCATTGAAGGTCGGCCTTATAGTGGCCGCCCGCGTTAAACAACTCCGGCTGATGTTTGCTATCTACACTTATCCCTATTAAATACCCCTAGCAGAAAGCAATAGAACAGCTCGCAGCCCTTTTGGAGGCCGTCTCGGCGAAAACATTACGCAACCGTCTCTACAGTGCCTGTTTGGCCTATACACATCCATCAGAAGCAAGGTGCAAAGCGCGACACTTTCTCTTCCACCCACCAAAGCACCTTGGGCAGATATGGAACCAGGATCAGTGGCGTCAGGCTCTCTTCACCGATGAGTGCAGGATTTCCAGAATGAATTTTCATTCTGCAGCGGTATGTGTGATGATCTGAAACTTCCTGGCAGATAAAAGCTGTGCGCTGGACCGGATCTGGAACCTGTGACCTTTACCTTCCCCAGACAAGTACTTTACAGACTGAGCTACACAAGCGCGACTCACGACTTGCCCTCAAAGCTGTGGTTCCGCCAGTACCTCATCCCCTACCTCCTAAACTTCATAGAACTTCTCGCGAATATCTTGCGCAACTATATGGTTCAGTCATATTAATGTGACCATCTGTCAAAAGAGTGAATAACCAACTTTTGCTGAGAGTATGTGCGCGATGACAGTCAATGACGTTCT
Source organism: Schistocerca nitens (assembly GCF_023898315.1). Classification (NCBI taxonomy): domain Eukaryota; kingdom Metazoa; phylum Arthropoda; class Insecta; order Orthoptera; family Acrididae; genus Schistocerca; species Schistocerca nitens. The sequence continues at coordinate 926,250,042 of NC_064614.1, read as the reverse complement.
CGAAGGTATCGAGAGGGATGGGACCGACTCCAGTGTTGGGGCCACCTGCGATGGATTTCATGGTTGAGAGTCCATGGCGCGTACAGCCCTGCCGAAGGGGTTCTACATATTCTCGACTGCTGCTCTTCCAAACATACACGTACACTGTGAGCCGTGTGACATGTTGCATTGTGCTGCTGGTTGTGCCATCGTGCCAAGGAAAAAGAAACTGCATGTAGGGGTGGACATGATTCCCAAGGATAGATGCATACATGTGTTGATCCTGAAACGTCCCCTTGGAAAAATTAATGAATTACTGTGCTGCTAAACCTCTTACATTATTTGATTTTCAAAGAGCTGAGCAAAACTGAACGTACTCAGACATTACACTCTTTACTTATTCTGATGAACACTAAACTGACACACAGTATTTTTAGCGCAACGAAGTCTGACTTTCAATAATCCCAACAAGAGAATGGCCCTGACTAACATCAACCCATACCTTTCACAAATCACTTACCTCACAAAAATCTTCGTTACTCGGACTACTGCAATACAGCGAGCGCCACTACTGCCAGCTAAATAAAAGATTCAAACTACTGAATGCACTAACTACTGATAGGCATAGTTAGCAAATGAAAGATTTTGATAGAGAACAAACAATGTCTTTACCTTAATAGTGTTCAAAAGTCATAATATATGTATCAGTCCATGATATCCAATATTACAAATTTACTCTTTCTGATGGACACACGTCCAGATCGTCCGCTCTCAAAATTCCGCCATCTCTCTTCCCACATCCACCACTGCTGGCGGCTCACCTCCAACTGTACAACGCTACGCGCTGTCAACAGCCAACTGCCCAACAAAACAATAGCGAATATTACAACAATGCCAACCAGCCACAGACTGCACACAGCACATCCAGTGATTTTCATACAGAGTGCTACGTGGCGTTACCAACATAAAAACCTAAACAGCCTACTTACAATCCGTTTGGCTACCAGAAAGACGAGATCGCCTATGAAACTTCACGAAAACATTCCCCTGACCATAACATTCCCTCATCCGGCCTGGAAACCTAGACGATGGATAGGCCATATATGCCATCGGTTATCTGTCCAATGGAGCACAAAGGTCAGTCACCTGAAAGGCCACCTGTTGCCTTTCAGTACATGTACAGTTGCGGTACTGGTGTCCAAATTCCAGCGTTCGTCGCCGATGAACACCAGTCAGCATGGACTGCGGAGGTCTGGTTCAAATGGCTCTGAGCACTATGGGACTCAACTGCTGTGGTCATAAGTCCCCTAGAACTTAGAACTACTTAAACCTAACTAACCTAAGGACAGCACACAACACCCAGCCATCACGAGGCAGAGAAAATCCCTGACCCCGCCGGGAATCGAACCCGGGAACCCGGGCGTGGGAAGCGAGAACGCTACCGCACGACCACGAGATGCGGGCGGAGGTCTATAATAGCACGTTCGCTGACGGTTGTTGAGGTTCTGGTAGCCCTTGGTTCCACTGGGTGGTTGTAACCTCCCTCTTACTAATCCGCCTAGCCTGCTTGCGATATAAAATATGACCGTGGATCGCTTGTATGCCTAATGGATTTTTTCTAATTGTGTAAGGCTATCTTTCCCGAGGAAGTGATACCGATAAGTAGGAGGAAAGTGTACAACCGACCCTTCTGATGGAAAGTCCACTAAAAATAAATTTAATTAAACCGAACAGGGCTATAATTTGGAAAATGAAAGTTATTTTGTGCATTCACTCACGTACAACACTGGGCAGAAAGAGGTACCACTTATCACTAACCCAAAAGTTACACTAATGAACGAAAAGGAAGTAATTAATGGTCGCCAACCCACTAGGGCAATTTATATCCAAAATCCTGTACAAGATGATGGGAAAGAAAAACATGTATTATTAAACACTGACGTGGCGACTAAAGGTGGCCACGTTTTTTTTCTTTTCTTTATTTTTTTGCACTAATTGTGAGTATGTAATGATAAAGAAAACTGAGAAGTGACTCTTACGTTAAGTTTGGCATTAAATTTTGAAAAAGGCAATCGAGTAATGATTGAAAATATGGAATTGAACTGTATGTTAGTACTGAACTTCGTTACGTGAACAATGACTTTCAGTGACCTCAGCATAACGTCATCAAAAACATTTAGAAAAAAAGCAAGCACTTTTTACTTTGCCGTTATTAATTTTGCAAATTGGATTTCATGTTATTGTCTGAACAACTCAGCCTTTTTTACTGACTTGAACAGAATACTAGAATACGTAACAAACCAAACAGCCATGTGCTCCAAGCTATACGAAAAATAAATAAAACCTCTGCACTCTTAATTTGTGCATTTCTTTAGATTTGGATTTTTTCCAGTGATTGATTCTCAAACATGAAAAATGAAATTGCTTTACTTTAGCCATATACTGAAGCCTCTGTTGTACAACAGTTAATTGAAAGTAGACTGAGGCTAAAATTCTTTAAAGAGAAATTATTCCTTAATAAACTGGGTGTAACTATTCAATTTGTTTCTTATGACACTCAGTTAGCATATTAGGAAAAAAGGAACAAGGAGCCTGCTTGGTAACAATGTCTGGGAGCAATGAGGACACAATCGCCCTGAGTTTAACTGATTATTATTTAAATAAATCTTAACAATCAAATCACATTCAGTTGTGCTGCTGGGTTAGCCGTTAATACTTTCTACCAATGAACAGTCTTACTTAAGTGCTGTGCATACGACGAAGCTCGGAGCCGACGACGAAACTGTCTTGCTGGAACTGCTGCTGTTGTTGAAGACGGTAGCATATTGTGGAGCCACTGCTAATTATAGGAACGGGTAATCGAAATTAATACAGCCTCTTCCGCCCGTCCACTGTTTGTACTCCTGCTCTAGACATCTGGCCGACGCGCGTACATGACGCCGCCGAAAATGGTACTCTTTACTGCGAGAGCGTTACACCACACTTCCGCGCAGTACAAGCGCTGGAACACGTCTCCCTCTCTCCGCGCCCTCTGCTCAACAACTCCCTACTCAAAGATTTTACAATGCACAAGCACTGCTATTATCGTTGCTATTCGATGCAAATAACAATTCCTTTGTCTTTTTCCCAGAGCTTATAAGTTTCACAGTAAAACGCAGATAAATACAATGAAACGTCAACAGACTTCTACCTGTGTACACATATAGTGAAGCAATGTCCTTACTTATTAAAAGAAAGCATTTAAATTGCAAATATTTACATACAATTCAAAAAAAAGTTATATATCGGTAGCAGGTGCCAAGCATGCTGCATTTTCGGTGTTACAAGGTCAGTTACTCAACACTTGCACGTCTATTCGCCCGTACACTTCTCCGGAGCCGTCGTTCACCGCTCTCGTAATGGCCCGTGGTGCAGCACAGTTACCCCGGCGTCGGTTTTGGCTAGCACCATTTTGCCACACATCGTATACTTTAACCACGGCGGCACGCGAACAGTTTATACAATTAGTGTGGTGTCACTACACTTGCTAGGTGGTAGCCTTTAAATCGGCCGCGGTCCGGTAGTATACGTCGGACCCGCGTGTCGCCACTGTCAGTGATAGCAGACCGAGCGCCGCCACACGGCAGGTCTAGAGAGACGTCCTAGCACTCGCCCCAGTTGTACAGCAGACTTTGCTAGCGATGATATACTGACAAATACGCTCTCATTTGCCGAGACGATAGTTAGCATAGCCTTCTGCTACGTCATTTGCTACGACCTAGCAAGGCGCCATTACCAGTTTATATTGAGATTGTAATTATGTATCATCAAGAGCGATGTTCTCCAATTATGGATTAAAGTTAAGTATTCAATCAACTACGTTCTTTTCTTCATAGGATAATTACTTTACCTTGTTCCAGACCTCACGCCAGTCTGCGTGAGTTTAAACGCGTGCATTTCGGCCTCCTTTAGCAACACGGTGTTGGCTCTTCTGCCAACACATCACTTAGCTGTTTCGAAAATGCTTCCGTCCTTGCCCGAAAGCCAATGATCGAGCCGTTCTGGATGTCAGACAAATCATTTCGTTTCTGCATTATGATAACGACTGCAGTGTTTCCCACATTCCCCGTCTCGATTCATATACGCTCCACTGCTAGTGCTCCGACCTGCTGTCTGAGAGTAGTTATTGCACGCTGACGTCGAACTTGTAGCTCTCGTGAAAGAAAGGATACTGCAGAGACCTGGTTTAGCTACAGCCTAGGGGTATCATTTCCGGAATTGATATTTTTTCTCTGGGGTGGAGCGCGCGCTGGAGTTTGCTCGCAAAACTTGGTCGACGTTACCTTATTTATAGCTTTTCATTTACGCAATTCCAAATACTGATCATTTTCTTGCGTTGGTGTGTATGTTCTATGTTCGCATCGATACTAAGCACTTCTCATAATGCTGAGGGATCACTTCGATTTTACATGTATTAGCAAAATTGGGTAGATTTCGGTGACGAAATCTATCCACATAGCTCTAATGTTTGTGCGTAAAATCTTAGCCTGAATATTTCTTCAAACTACCGACCAATTTGTGTGAGGATGTTTGGTCACCATAGGATGATTGGGATCGCATTGTGTTAATTCTTGATATACTCATGCTGAGAACTGCTTCATTGATTCCTCTCTAAAATAAGTTGTTTCTAGTAGTATATGTAAACATCTCTGCAAGTTTTGCATTCTGGGTCGATATAAATTGGCAACCTTGATGCAAGGTTCGGAACGTTTGAAAGACATTTTCTGTGATGCTTCCTGGGCCTTCCCTGAATATCTTGCTTGTATGTTTTAGGAGTAAGTACATTATACAATAAATTGACATAAAACTGAGACACGTGAGGTACTGTACACAGGGTGCAAAACTTAAGGATGAAAGCAACTTTCTCGTAATGCGTCACTGCCAAGTACCGCAACTCGATGGAACTTGAGCTATTCGTAGATAGAACTGCCACAGTATGGCACAGGATGTAACTGGAAGAAATGGACAGAAATGCCACTTTCATTCAAAGACAAAAATTACCCTGAAGTTACAGTGATGCTCCCCTGCACATTACTAACTGTAGGACACCGTTATTAATAGGGTGTGTGATCGCCACGCACGGCAGTCCATGCTCTGCAACGTACTCCCGTGCTGGCCGCGAGTTTGGTAAGGAGTTGTTGATAAAGGGTTTTGCATTCATCCACCAGCGCGTTCCCACGCGTGCTCGATGGGATTTAAGTCTATTCGTGGAATATCGTCTCGTTCCAAGTGTTCCTCCAAATATGCAATCTGATGCGGTCACCCACAGTGTATGCACATTACTTTGATCACTCTGTAAATTCTGTCTCCTACGTAAATATCGATGTGCATAGCTCACATAGAGCAAATCCACGTAGCCGAGTGATCTTCGACTATTTATACAATATCTTTGCCTTGCTACACCGCCTCTGCCTGAAAGCAATCCATGTTGAGCAGTATTGAGTAGCAGACGTATTTTGCAGAAGGGTCAGGAAATTTTTTCTTTATAAGAGTGGTATGAGATTCATGGAATTGGAGTACGAATATTTTTTACGCAGCTACGGAGACAGAAGCTAAGGAAATTATTTATGAGTTTTACAGGAGTTTTGAGAGACTGCGGTTAGCACCAAGCACGGAGCATTGTCTCATGTTACTGAGATTGTACTATGCAAGCTCAAACAGTAGGTTTGTTATATGGACCGCTCTGATAGCAAGATGAGAGTCCTCTTGCTTAATGTTATTTCTTAAAGTCATGATGTGGAAATTATGTTCTGAACTTGCCTGCTCGGTTAGCCGTGCGATCTAACGCACCGCTTTCCGGATTGGGAACGAGCGCCTGGTCCCCGGCACAAATCCGCCCGGCGGACTTGTGTCGAGGTCCTGTGAGCCGGCTAGTCTGTGGATGGTTTTTAGGCGGTTTTCCATCTGCCTCGGCGAATGCGGGCTGGTTCCCCTTATTCCGCCTTCGCTACACTACGTCGGCGATTGCTGCGCAAACAAGTTCTCCACGTACGCGTACACCACCATTACTCTACCACGCAAACGTAGGGGTTTCACTCGTCTGCCGGCCGGAGTGGCCGAGCGGTTCTAGGCGCTACAGTCTGGAACCGCGCGACCGCTACGGACGCAGGTTCGAATCCTGCCTCGGGCATGGCTGTGTGTGATGTCCTTAGGTTAGTTAGGTGTAAGTAGTTCTAAGTTCTAGGGGACTGATGACCGCAGAAGTTAAGTCCCATAGTGCTCAGAGCCATTTGAACCAGACACTCGTATGGTGTGAGACGTTCTCTCAGGGGGGGGGGGGGGGGGTTCACCGGTGGCCGAACCGCACAATAACCCTGAAAGAGTGGTTCGGTGTGGGGCGGCGGAGGGGTGAAGTGGACTGCGGTAGTCGTCGTGGGGTTGTGGACCACTGCGGCTGCCGCGGGGACAGAGACTCTCCGTCGTTTCTAGGCCCCCGGTTAACATACAATACAATACAATTGTGAACTTTTAGTTGGTGTTTAAAGCACTACTTTTAAAACATACTTTCATCTGAATTTTGTCAGAAGTCATTTGTTACCGGTTAAATTCCAATGCTTCATTCAGTATATTATGTACGTACGCACATTGCACTTTGTGGTATGGAATTTTCAGTTGTAGCTTTTTTCAGTGTCGCTTTGCCACTGTCATGTGAGTCCTGCTTTCGAGAAATCTGTAAAAACGTTTGCGAAGACATCAGGTAAGTGAAAATACAGTCTAGCACCAGGAATTTTTTCGTAAATTCAGTTGCGTATTTATTTGAGAGGTCAGGTTACATTCAGGGCAGTATTGCATTTTTATAGAAACAGTTGGCTTCAATTTGAAGACTGTGTTTATCAAATGACATTAAGTCTTCGTTAAATTCGATATAATCAGAGTTTTGCACACCACATGAGAGGAATTGGTTTGGTAATCATTTTTGAGAAGTTTTTGTAGATAGTTTTAGCAAGGTTAACTCAGGTAGAAGCAGACAAGCAGTTGAGTAACAATTCATCCACAAAAATGGAGTCAGGGCCGAATGCACCCCTGAAGAGTCGTACATGTGGATGGAGTATAGTGTCACAGTAAAGTTGACCGGTCAGTTTAACGTGTCTTTGATTTGGAGATCAGTACGCCCATGCAACATTATGCCACCTGAACCGTGGAAACGATTATGTCCAACAATGTTCTTGGGTGATTTACGTGTTCCCACCTCTCGTCATATGAGGATACGCCCAAGTGGTATGGAACATGATCGTTTTGGTAGTACAAGTGCTATGGTGTACTGACCTCCAAACGTTTAACCAGTTTATACTCAACGTTCAACGTTAATGAGAGTCTACATTTCTTCCGCATATACACCATGTGATCAAAAGTGCCCGGACACCCTCAAAAACATACGTTTGTCATATACGGTGCGTTGTGCTGCCACCTACAGCCATGTACTCTATTTCAGCGACCTCAGTAGTCATTAGACATTGTGAGGGAGCAGAACGGGTCGCTGACTTCGAACGTGGTCACGTGACTGGGTGTCACTTGTGTCACACGTCTGTACGCGAGATTTTCACAGTCCTAAACATCCCTAGGCTCACTGTTTCAGATGTCATAGTAAGTAGAAACGTGAAAGAACACTTACAACACAAAAGGGTACAGGTCGACCTCGTCTGTTGACTGACAGAGACCGCCGACTGCTAAAGAGGGTTTTAATGTGTAGTAGACATCTATTCAGACCATCACACAGGAATTCCAAATTGCATCAGAATCAACTCCAAGTACTGTGACAGTTAGGTGGGATGCGAAAAAACTTGGATTTCATGGTCAAGCGGCTGCTCATAAGCCACTCATCACGCCGGTAAATGCCAAACGACGCCTCGCTCGGTGAAAGGAGCGTAAACGTTGGACGATTGAACAGTGGAAAAGCGTTGTGTGGAGTGACGAATCACATTACACAATGTGGAAATCCGATGGCAGGGTGTGGGTATGGCAAATGCCCGGTGAACGTCATCTGCCAGCGTGTGTAGTCCCAACAGTAAAAATCGGAGGCGGTGCTGTTATGGTGTAGTCGTGTTTTTCATGGAGGGTGCTTGCATCCCATGTTGTTTTGCGTGACACTATCACAGCAGAGGCATACATTGGTGTTTTAAGCACCTTCTTGGTTCCCACTGTTGAAGAACAATTCGTGTATGGCGATTGCATCTTTCAACACGATCGGGCACCTGTTTATAATGCACGGCCTGTGGCGGAGTGGTTATACGACATAACATCGCTGCAATCGACTGGCCTGCACAGAGTCCTGACCTGAATCATATAAAACACCTTTGGGATGTGATTCTTGAGTTTCTCCCGGCGTATTTGATAATCAAAATATCCACGGGTGTGCTGCCGGTCTATAGTGTCCAACGGGCACAATATTTCGGCGATCATACATGTCGCCATCATCAGGTGAACGTGCCGGCACGTTCACAGGAGCTCAGTCCGTCAGTTCACCTGATGATGGCGACATGTATGATCGCCGAAATATTGTGCCCTTTGGACACTAAAGACCGGCAGCACACCCGTGGATATTTTGACCTTTGGGATGTTTTGGAACGCCGATTTCGTGCCAGGCCTCACCGACCGACATCGATACCTTTCCTCAGTGCAGCACTCCGTGAAGAACGGGCTTCCATTCCGCGAGAAACCTTGCAGGACCTGATTGAACGTATACCTGCGAAAGTGGAAGCTATCTGTGGTGTCACCGCTAGACACCACACTTCCTAGGTGGTAGCTTAAATCGGCCGCGGTCCATTAGTACATGTCGGACCCGCGTGTCGCCACTGTCAGGATCGCAGACCGAGCGCCACCACAAGGCAGATCTCGAGAGACGTACTAGCACTCGCCCCAGTTGTACGACGACATTGCTAGCGACTACACATACGAAGCCTTTCTCTCATTTGCCGAGAGACAGTTAGAATAGCCTTCAGCTAAGTCCATGGCTACGACCTAGCAAGGCGCCATTTGTACCATTGCATGTATCTCAAGATAGTCTCACTTGTATCATCAAGAATGCTGTATACCAAAGGACGATATAAAAGTTAAGTGTTCTAGTAGCTACGTTCTTTTCTTTATCACATTCATTACGAATCCTGTTCCAGACTTCGCGCCAGTCGGCGTGTGTGTAAGTGTGCCCTTTCGGCTACCCGTCACTGTGGACTGGCTGCCTTGTCAGTCCACTACACTATCATCAAGGATAAGGGTAGGCCAACACTATATTGAATTTCAGCATTACCGATGGGGGGCGCCACGAACTTATAAGTCATTTTCAACCAGGTGTGCGAATACTTTTGATCACATAGTGTACCTCTTTTTAGATATGCGTTCGGCCCTGACTTCATTTTAATGCACGACACTGAGCGTCCGCATCGAAATGCGTTGGTGGAGGAGCTCCTTGCACGAGAAGATATTCGGCGAATGGACTGGTTTGCCCGGTGACCCGACTTAAATCTCGTGGAGCACGTGTGGGATGCCTTGTGTAGACGTACTGCAGGACGTCCACATACACCAACGACCTTCCAGCGGCTGTCATCCGCGCTGCTGGAAGAATGGGGCGCCCTGCCACAGGAACTGCTTACCAACATGGGAGCACGCATTGCCGTCCATGGCGGTCACACACCTTATTATGAAACAAACCCCCGCTTCTGTAATGTCAAGGGTACCATTATGAATTGCGGTGACGTCAGTGTTATACTTTTCTTTGAACAAAAATTTCATTTCTGATCGTCTCATTGTGTATTTCTTTCAGTTAAACTTTGTACTATACTATAGCAGTTGTGGCCCAAATTTCATTGAGATATTTTACTTTGCTTCCGCAGCTCGTGGTCTTGCGGTGGTGTTCTCGCTTCCCGCGCAAGGGGTCCCGGGATCGATTCCCGGCGGGGTCGGGGATTTTTCCCTGCCTAGAGATGACTGAGTGTTGTTGTGTTGTGTTCATCATCATCATTCATGTAAATTACGGTCGGAGGAAGGCAATGGCAAACCACCTCCGCTTGGAGCTTGCCTAGTACGGCGGTGCGGGTCTCCCACATCGTCCCCTATGCTCCTCGGAGTATGTGACCTCATCATCATCATCATTTTACTTTGCACTGATATATCATGCAGAAGTTACTTTCGTCCTTAAGTTTTGCATGCCACATACGAGGTTTGCCCAGAAAGTAATGTACCTCATTTTTTTGTTCAGCCGAAAAGAATACTACAACTGCGAGACGTTACATATGTATTATTTGAAGTCTCCTGAATCAGCGCGCCAAGTTTCAGTACTTCCGAGAGATAGTGTAACTGCAGGACAGTTTCAAAAATGCGTCTGTAGCTGAAGTACGTTACAAGCAACCTGTCGTCATTGAAATTCTCACTGCAGAGAAAGAAACTCTGGGGAATATTCACAAACGCATGTGCAAAGTCTATGGAGCATCTGTTGTGACAGAAGTACAGTTAGTTGCTGGGCACTGAGGGCGAGGTCGTCAGAAGGCGGTCCGGCAGAGTTCCACGATTTGCAAAAATGGTTCAAATGGCTCTAAGCACTATGGGGCTTAACATCTTGACCTAGCGTTTCTAGGCGCTTCAGTCCGGAACCGCGCGGCTGTTACGGTCGCAGGTTCGAATCCTGCCTCGGGCATGGATGCGTGTGATGTCCTTATGTTAGTTATGTTTAAGTAGTTCTAAGTTCTAGGGGACTGATGAACTCAGATGTTAAGTCCCGTACTGCTCAGAGTCATTTGAACCATTTTTTGAACTTAACATGTAAGGTCATCAGTCCCCTAGACTTAGAACTACTTATACCTAACTAACCTAAGGACATCACACACATCCATGCCCGAGGCGGGATTCGAACCTGCGACCGTAACAGCAGCGCTGTTCCGGACTGAAGCGCCTAGAAACGCTCGGCCACAGCGGCCGGCCCCACGGTTTGCAGGGGTCGGGGAGACCATTCACGGCTGTCACAACTGACTTGATGCTGTGTGCCGACGTTGTCATTCATTAAAGGATGCTATTCGTGTAAGACATTTTGAGGAGGTGATTCACACAGTGAAGCGCTGGCTCCGCCACCAGGTCAAGGAATGGCACCGATAAGGCATAACACGCCCTTGTTGCGCGCTGGAGGAAGGCCAGAAAACGGTATGGAGATTACGTGAAAAAATAGGGTGTGTAAATAAAACACCATTCTATCGTGTATGTAGTTCTCATTATGTTCAACAAGGAATTGTTGAAGAAAATATGCGGTGCATTGCTTGCAGGGCAACCCTCGTGTGTTGCAACGAGATAGAAACTTGGGAGCCGACCTGGGTGGCCGAGCGGTTCTAGGCGCTACAGTCTGGAAACGCGCGACCACTACGGTCGCAGGTTTGAATCCTGCCTCGGGCATGGATGTGTGTTATGTGCTTAGGTTAGTTAGGTTTAAGTAGTTCTAAGTTCTAGGGGACTGATGACCTCAGAAGTTAAGTCCCATAGTGCTCAGAGCCATTTGAACCATTTTTTTAGAAACTTGGGTGTAAAGTATAACAAACAGTATCCTCTGCTAATCCTCTCGAACTGCACAGCAGATGACGATGAGTCGTGACGTGGCACAGTGCCGTGTAGCAGGTGGGTGGGCCAGGTGGGCGGGCGGCGGCGACGGTTAAGACGGCAGCGGTGGCTGCGGCGGCGGCGGAGGGGTGTGCAGGGGAGCGCGCCGTGGCCTGGCGAGTGTTTACAGTATATTGTGGCGGCTGTTTGCTCGGTTCGCCTTGCTCTCCACTTGTGTTTGCAACCTGTTGCTAGACAATGGCCAGCCGTGGTCAAGACACCACCGCACAGCCTCGGCCAACACGGCGTGTGCCCCCGTAACGAGCTGGCGCTCCCTGACCACGCCCACCCAGGTAAGTACGTAAACTACGGCCGGGAGCTGCAGTTTCTGTATCCGGGAAGTACTTTGCGATGCTACACCTGCGATTCTGGACGCTTCAATTTCACGGGATTGCAGAGACAGCATTGCTGCTAACAACATGACGCTTTTACTGCGTTTGCTGGTAGACGGAAATTAGCATTGTGAAGTAAATAACTTCTCCAGTCAACAGCGCCTATGGTACCCTTCAAAAGTTTTGTTTTATTGTTCGAAATGGATAATGAATTACTTGGTGGTCTATTGTGGAAACTACCTGCAACTCAGAGAAGTAATTCTCGTGAGATATATGAGCGTATCGGGCGAATACGTCTCAATGTTTCTGTCATAGATACATGGTGCAAAGTATGTGTATAATGTGTAGACCAGTGGTTCCCAACAGGTGGTACGCGGACCCTCAGGGGTCCGCGAGCTATGTCAGAGGGGTCCGCAAGATGCTATTAGAATAAAAAATATATTAAATATGTTTCGTATGATAGCAGATTTTTTGTTTTGGCCGCTTTCTGCATGAGCAGAGCTTTACCGAACGCTAAATTCTGCGTCTAGCGTCTTCTTAGAACCAACTGACACTAGCACACTCTCTAAGTACCAAAAATAGAAAACATATAAAAAGACTCTTAATTTGTCTTTTTTAGGTACTTGATACTGTGATATGACAAGGTACAAATCATGCTCCATGAGGGGGTCCTCGAGAAAATTTTGTTGGGAACCCCTGGAGTAGACGATGTGAGGAATATATTGTTCCTACATCCGTTGCCCAAGCTATAGCTATAGCAGGTTGTGTCACGCATTAATATTAGAACTGGGAATAATATTCACTGAAGGGCCAAAGAAACTTGTATAGGCATGCGTATTCAAAACAGGGATACGTAAGCAGCCAGAATACGTCGCTGCATTCGGCAACGCCTATAAAAGACAAGTGTCTGGTGCAGTTTTTAGATCGGTTACTGCTGCTACAATGGCAGGTTATCAAAATGCAAGTGAGTTTGAACGTGGTGTTATTATTGGCGCACGAGCGATGGGCCACAGCATCTAAGGAAATGATGAAGTGGGGATTTTCCCGCACGGACCATTTCACGAGTGTACTGTCAATATCACGCATCCGGAAAAACATCAAATATCCTACATCGCTGCCACCGGGAAAAGATCCTGCAAGAACACGAGCAACGACGACTGAAGAGAATCGCTCAACGTGACAGGAGTTCAACCCTTGCGCAAATTGCAGCAGATATCAGTGCTGGGCCATCAGCAAGTGTCAGCTTATGAACCATTCAACGAAACATCCTCGATACGAGCTTTAGGAACCGAAGGCACATTTGTGTACCCTTGATGACGACACAAAGCTTTACGCCTCGCCTGGGCCCGTAGACACCGACATTGGACTGTTGGTGACTGGAAATATGTTGTCTGGTCGGAGGAGTCTCGTTTCAAACTGTATCGAGCGGAGGGATGTGTACGGATGTGGAGACAACCTCGTGACTCAATGGAAGCTGCATGTCAGTAGGGCACTATTCAAGCTTGTCAAGGCTCTTTAATGGTGTCGGGCGTGTGCAGGTGGAGTGATATGGGACTCCTGATACATCTAGATACGACTTGGACAGGTGACATGTACGTAAGCATCCAGTCTGACCACCTGCATCCATTGATGTCCATTGTGCATTTCGACGGAAATGGGCAATTTCAGCAGGACAATGAGCCACCGCTCATGTCCAGAATTTCTACAGAGTGGCTCCAGGAACACTCTTCTGAGTTTAAACAGTTCCGCTGGCCACTAAACTTCCCAGAAATGAACATTATTGAGCATATCTGAGATACCTTGTAACATGCTGTTCACAAAAGATATCCACGTCCTCGTACTCCTATGGATTTGTGGACAGCCCATCAGGATTCATGGTATCAATTCCCTCTAGCAGTACTTCAAACATTAGTCGAGTCCATGCCATGTTGCGACACATCTGCGTGCTCGCGGGGGCTCTACGCAATATACGGTAGGTGTACCTGTTTCTTCGGCTCTTCAGTGTATAATAATTGGTGGCTTTCGCCATCAGTATTACGTAATAATACTAATGATCTTTTAAAAATAATATTGTTTCCCGACTGACACATATTTGAACCTTTTTGTTTCTACCCCACAGAAAATTACATTTTAGCCCTCGGGGATTAATTACTCTCAGGCTGCTGGAGATAACCGTTTACTATGGATCTAATCAACAACACAGCTACATCTTACTGTTGGGATGGTTGCGTTACTGCCAGCAATGCCCCCGTTCCTGAATAAAGAATTATATTATTAATATTTATGTTATGTTGTGTTCATAAAAGTTACTGCTAACGTTTATAGGTCCTTGACAGCTGATACACTCAATAAGCCGGCCGTTGTGGCCGAGCGGTTCTAGTCGTTTCAGTCTGGAACCGCGGTGCTGCTACGGTCGCAGGTTCGAATTCTGCCTCGGGCATGGATGTGTGTGATATCCTTAGATTAGTTGGGTTTAAGTAGTTCAAAGTCTAGGGGACTGATGACCTCAGATGTTAAGTCCCGTAGTGCTCAGAGCCATTTGAACTATTTTTACCCTCAGTCGCAGTTAGATGATATCCATTTAATTTATAGGGAGGCATAGTGCAACAGTCGAGCAGCTATGGGCCAGTATCAAAACTATTTCTAGGATGGAGGTCACCAAATCATGCCACATTTCAAAGACTTGATGGTCGTCTTCTTGAAACAGGATCCCTTGGACCGGACCCATGGAGACCGATAGGCTCGCATCGTGCAGACTCTTCAATTTGAGGATACTGTGTCACAGCGAATTGAGGATAACCGCAGCACCAGCTTACTTGCTATGTCCAAGAAACTAAATACCTTGAACACCAGTGGTGGGACATTCTGTACGGGTTGGGCATGCATCCATTTGGGTTTAGCTGATGGTTTTCCTCAGCACGTGCAGTTTTGCCAATGGCATTTACGCCAAACTGTGAACATCCTATTATTCGAAACATGTGTTTCGTTTACTGACGAGGCTGCATTCACAAGGGATGGAATAATTAACAGTCACCATCAACAGAGATTTACCGTAAATGTGTGGGCAGGTATTGTTCACGACCATCTGTTTGGGCCGTATCTTCTGCCAAACATGCTTGCTGGAGGACATTACAGTGTGTTTCTCAGAGAAGCATTAACGGAAACGTTGGAAAAGTCTTGATAGCAGTCAGGTAACGATAATGGTACCAGCACGACGACGCCTCGCGATACTTTTCCGTCTATGACAGAGAACATTTAGACAATGTTTTCCTCACTTAATGCGCTGTAAACAGTGTGGCAATATCGTGACTGCCACGTCCTGCCGACTTCATTGCTGAGGATTTTCTTTTTCTTTTCTTATGACAGGGAGGTGAGGGTTTGGTGTACAAGACGCCGACGGATACTGGTCGCCGTTTGAATGAAGCTGCAACTATTATTCGTGAAACACCTGGTTCCGACTTCATTGCTGAGGATTTTCTTTTTCTTTTCTTATGACAGGGAGGTGAGGGTTTGGTGTACAAGACGCCGACGGATACTGGTCGCCGTTTGAATGAAGCTGCAACTATTATTCGTGAAACACCTGGTTGTTTTAATTGTCCAAGACAAGCACTAGCAACACGATGCCGGTTGTGCATTAGTGTAAACGGACAACATTCCCAGCAACATCCCTAAAACAATAATAGCACACATGGCAATTTGAGCGCTATGTCTGAACATCACTAACGTCAAACCTTTCATGTATCCCTAGCAGCTTAACGATGCATATATATAGAAAAGTGTTGTTTCTTTTATCTCCTCTTCTTCCTTTTTCTTGTTTTCGATAGGGTATAATCCGTCTAGGATGGGCTTCGCTGTACTCAAGTTTTGGCAGTTTTGTTTTATTTAACTTTGCGGTCGGTGCTCTTCGCGTTATCAGTTACCTAAGGGAAGGTAGTCGTCTGCGCCTCCTGACTCAGAACTGCCTAAACATTGTTGTCTATGTGATCGTATTTTAGTTGCTTGTGTATCGTAGTTGCCTAGGTGAGGCAGTATTTACGTAAATGGTCGTGGGAAACCGCCTAAAAACCAGACAGTCTAGCCGCTAGTACACCGCGCGCTTTCTCGTAAGCAAACACTTTTGCGCATTTTGCTATTCAGTCCGGTCGTTTTATCTATTCTAAACACTATGAAACATTGTATACAGAGTTCTTTTACACCAAGCACTTAGTAGAATTTCTTTACTTAATTACTCTCTACACAAATTTGCTATCACTCACAAAAATACCAAAGAGAGTCATTGCTTCAAGCAGGAATGCCGATCAATGCGGACACGTTTGTTTTAGAATGGAGCGACTGGCGTATCCAAATTTTAATATCACTTTTTACAACTTCGTATTTTTATTATTAGGATTTAGGAGTAGTTTTTACTTTGCCTTACATGTAGTCTATTCAGTCACGAATGATGGACACCGTGTCTTTGGTAACAAAGATAATAAAGCAGTAAAGATAGGTGCACCTGTATGAGTGCCACAATACAAGGCCCGTCTTCATGCGTCCGCGGCGGCCAGGAATGTGGCTGACTTTATCGCCGCGTTATCAGGACGCAGCACACGCTGTCGCACAGTTTTCTGCACCTCTTCCACAGCACCAGCAGTTTAATATTAGAGTGGTACACGCAACGCAATCTTCTCTATTCTCCGCTGTCAGTCAGTGTCGGTACATCGAGAAATGGTAGCTTGTGCAGGCGATGTATGAAGACGGGTTGCAAACATATTTCAGAGTTCAAAACACTACATTATGTAGAAACTAATGACGAAACAAAACCAACAACGTACGAACATATACATGAGCTATAATTTGGAATGAAAATATGCATTACCCAGGAAATATTTAAGAATCGTTTCTTCTGGCCAGTGGTTTGAAATATATTGTACTTTTACTTTTTAACGTTATTCATTCCACCATCGCGATGTAGGCGCTTTGCTAACGTTATTAGTCCTCTGTAAGCTCTTCTGATTGCCCAGAAACAAATAAACTCTTCTGACAAAATATAAGTCACCCCTTTTAAAAGACCACACTGGCGGCTTTGGAGTATGGCAGATGGTGCAAAACTGGTACCAGGAAGTAATTTGACCCTCCATCGCTGACGGGAATGAAGTGGTATGTATAGAAGGCTGGGCTGTGTGGAATCAACGCAATAACGTGGATCGACGTGGAGACATAGCATAATGTCAGGAAGGGGCTATAGCGTCTGGACGTGTCCATGACTACACGGTGAATGAAGTTAGCCAATTTGTTGCTGTTTCAACGCCGACTGTCGAAGTGTGTACAAACAATGATGACCCACTCCCAGTCACGTAACACGACGTAAGAACGATGGTCGTGAGGAAATCCTTCCCAATCGCGACGGAAGACGAGTGTTGAATTTCAAATGACAATCGGTTACAGATCCGACACGAATTGTTGCTGACATTTAAAGCAGGCACATCTTAGTTTCCGAACGACAGTTGCAAAGGGAACTGCTTGCATTGCAGGTAGGTACTTGGTCATTCCTGCACTTGTTTAGTGGATCAAACAACACAGAAACTGAACAGCATTTATCTGGAGGCTTGTAGTGTAGTCCTACGAGTCGCGAATTTCCCTCTTTCCAAACGATGCAAGTCATCGAGTGCACGGACGGCTCGATGCGAAGGTTAATCCTCAATACAAGGACGGTCTACGTCATCTGGACATGATTTGTTATGATTCAAACGTGTTAACTGCAACAATCTCGGTGTCCATTGCCCTTTCTTCCACGTCTTCGTGATGAGTGTTCTGCAAACAGTCCCGTCTTCCAAGATAACAACAGTCGTATCCTTGGTTTCATGTACGATCATTGTCGTGCACGATATCAAACCTCGATTGGTCCACTAAATCCCATACTATCTTAATCCCATACAAAAGGTCTGCCCCTATTGGGAAGAGAGGATGAAGTCTGTGTCCCCGTAATTTCGTAGCTATGCAGAATATAACAATCAATAACTGGATTTAGCTGGATGTGCCCCGACTGAAGACACTTGGGTACTACCTTCCTTGCTGAACTGAGGGCATTATAATGGTTAGATGCAGTATTATACGATGTTAGTCTGAAGTCTTCTGTGAATCACAACTTCTTTCTGTCCATAGTTTGTGTAAGGTAACTAGTTTCACATTCTCTCTAAAGTCACCGCACCACGTTACTTACGTTCAAAATTGAGGCTCTCGTGCTCATTTGTTGACATATCGCCCTTTGGTTTCTGTCTCGGTTTCTGTTGTCAATACCTGTTTGACGATGTTTCTGACATTTCAGCTTGAGTGGCTGGCATTATCAAAGCTTTACTCTCCGTTGCTCATGTCGGACTGTAGCGGAGCTCGCGACCAGAGATTATATGTACCTGGCGCTCCAACGTCTGAGGGCCTTCATTACTGATGTGGTGTCCGCCTGCTTAGCCGAGTGGCAGTTTACCTTTGGCAGGCAACATAGCGGACACGCCAGTGTTTCCGTGTGCGGAGCGCGAGCTCGCCTTGTTTACATTCTGACAGTCGTTGCTTAGGTGCCGGCTTACGTCTGCGATACATAGCGAAGCGTTACCGTAAACCTACACTCCGATTTACTTTCTGCAACTATTATTCCCGACCAACACTACCAAAGCACTCGAGGTGGAGCGCTTTCTGCGAGAGGATGTTAAGATCCCGGCGATCGACATTACAGGCACGCGTTTGTCGATCGTGAGCAGCACGGTCTTCGTTAAAATCACTAACGACGCGGCATGCGAACGCATCCTGCGCGAGACCAAACAGGGGCTCCGCTTCTGTCATGCTGACGGCAACGTCGGGGTGGCAACCGTCGACCACGCGGGCTAATGTATGCGAACGATACGCATTTTCGAACTGTCATTCGAACTTCCTGCAGAGAAAGGCTTCGTGGCAGTCCGATCATACGGCACAGACCGTGGGCCATACTTCGAAGAAATGGAAGCAGTTTCGGACGCATCCTGTCCTAAACTGAGTCACCATTGATCTCCGAAACCACGTCCCGGTCTATTTACAGATCGGCGGATGCCGTGCAATAACTGTGTATGACGACCAGCCTCGGACCTGTTTCAGGTGCGGCAAAGGAGCCCCCCTTCGATCCGAATGCCTACAACTGCGTATTAAGCAACTTCCAGACGCCGACGGACCACCCGCGTCGCATCCTACGGTTCTAACGCAGACCTACGCTGCTGCTCTCGCGTCTCCTACCGCCTCGCAAAGCTCTCCAAACGCCAACAACCCCAGTCGAGGACGCCTAGGAAGGCCCGCCTCCTCGGCCGGCCATCGACGTCACTCTGACGGTGCCGACTCTGCCGGCCGTTGACCCAACCCTCGGCAACAAGATGGAGATCGACCTGCTCATCGACCCTACGGCGGCCTCGTTGCCAGAGCGACGCGACACCCTTCGTCGTCGGACACGGAAGGTCGGAGAAGGAAACAATGTTCTCCGAACCGTGCAAGAGAAGGTGCCGTACCATCTGCAGCCTACAGGAGACGTTGCAGGTCGAGGATGAAGCCACCATCGACCCGAACGACGTACACTAGTCCACCACTGCCGAAGGAGACGGTGTGCCTGCGCACATCCCCCCCCCCCCCCAAAGCAGCATGCAGACGCAGAACTATTTAATGAACATAGGAAGGATGAAACTACACCACAGACCACTACTCCATCTTCTGAGAACAACATGGACGATACACAGGAGATCGCCTCCGCGGCATGGCAGGACGATGATGTCAAGGAGGAGGACCCATTACAGGACCCTGTGTCGTCGGTGCCGGCGCTGCTCCACTAATCACACTCTCTCCAGAACTTCCTGCAGGCTAGTAGGGATTCCACCGCGATACCCATGCCCTTCCACTGACGCCAGAGTGGACCAGCCTCTAGCAGTCCGCCACCAGGCCTATCAGCAACCATCAACACCAACAACCGAGAGTGAAAATCCGCATCATGCAGGATATGTTCTGGGCTTCTGATACTGATCTGATACTGATGTCACCCTCCTACTGGAAGTTCTCACTTGGACAGCCTCTCGGATATCGATGGCTTTATCGCCCACGCCTCTGCGGGTGATCCCATGGGCTACAGAGTGGCCATCTACATCCATGGAGGGATTCCTGTCACCAATGTCACCTTCCTTTCATCATCTCATGGCATGGCACTCACTCCCGTGCGGACGCGCCTCGTTAATGTCTACAGCTTTTCAGGCATCGACCAAAGTCATGAGGACATGGCCTCCCTGGTTTTTTTCTTTCAGGACACTAAAAATACTAACAGTGCCTGCTCAGAGGTAATTTTAACTGCATTCTGCAGCCAAAAGATCCGGTTCTACACTATACCTCATGCCAGGATATATATATATATATATATATATATATATATATATATATATATATATATATATATATCATGTTAAAATTACCTCTGAGCAGGCACTGTTAGTGTTTTTAGTGCCCTGAAAGAAAAAAACCAGGGAGGCCATGTCCTCATGACTTTGGTCGATGCCTGAAGAGCTGTAGACATTAACGAGGCGCGGGATCTCCTGCTCCACGATATCTGGGAAGTCCAACATGGCGACCGTACTGGCCATACCTTTATTACCAGTCATTCTGCAAGCCTTCTAGTCAGGATATATGCCTCACAGGATCTTAGATCTGCGATATGGGACACGAAACTCTGGCTGCTGGCCGTTTCCGACCATTGGGTTTACATCTGCGTAATCCTCCTTCTGCCTCAATCTGCATGGCACAGCTGTGCGCTGTGGAAACTGAATACTTCTCATCTGCATGATCTGCCTTGCCGCCAGCTATTCAATGAGACATGGGCAGCCTGCAAACGACGCCTTCCCAGCTACCACTCAACACTGATGTGTTGGATGGACTGCGCCAAACCAATGATCTGGAGAACACTGATGAGATACGGAAAGGACTTGGCCAAATGACATCGCAACACGAACAGCTTCTATTACGCAATCCTCCGAGATATGGATGCTCTGCCACCAAACCCCAGATGACCAGCTGGAACAGAAAAGAACTGTTGTTGTTGTTGTCTTCAGTCCACAGACTGGTTTGATGCAGCTCTCCATGCTACTCTATCCTGTGTAAGCTTCTTCATCTCCCAGTACTTACTGCAACCTACATCCTTCTGAATCTGCTTAGTGTATTCATCTCTTGGTCTCCCTCTACGATTTTTACCGTCCACGCTGCCCTCCAATACTAAATTGGCGATCCCTTGATGCCTCAGAATATGACCTACCAACCGATCCCTGCTTCTAGTCATGTTGTGCCACAAATTTCTCTTCTCTTCAGTTCTATTCAATACCTCCTCAATAGTTATGTGATCTACCCATCTAATCTTCATCATTCTTCTGTAGCACGACATTTCGGAAGCTTCTATTCTCTTCTTGTCTAAACTATTTATCGTCTATGTTTCACTTCCATACATGGCTACACTCCATACAAATACTTTCAGAAACGACTTCCTGACACTTATATCTATACTCGATGTTAAAAAATTTCACTTCTTCAGAAATGCTTTCCTTGCCGTGGCCGTGGCGAGGATAATGGCCCTGACACACTACAAATTTCATGGAGCGGTGACCCAGACACGGCGTCATGATCAGGTGGGATTGGAAATTCCATGCATGCCTCATATAGTGTACGACGAAGGACAACGTCGTCTGCAACTTATAAACACAGCCGGCCGGAGTGGCCGAGTTGTTCTAGGCGCTACAGTGTGGAACCGCGCGACCGCTGCGGTCGCAGGTTCGTATCCTGCCTCGGTCATGGCTGTGTGTGATGTCCTTGGATTAGTTAGGTTTCAGTAGTTCTAAGTTCTAGGGGACTGATGACCTCAGAAATCAAGTCCCATAGTGCTCAGAGCCATTTGAACCTTATAAACACTCTCGTCACGCTTCATGATCCACAAATGACCAATCACCATGACATCATTAAAGCATTCGTCAGGCACACCGACGTACTTACAGGGAGGAAGATGACGATGCTGAAGCAGACGACTTCATTTTGCATTACGTCACCTGCACCCTCCCCCACACAGTGGCGGTCGCACGAGACGAAGTCGACGACGCAATCGATAAGGATGCAGTTAACAAATCGCATGACATTGATGGTTTATCGATTGAGTTTTACCGAGCCTTCCAGGGGCTCGTGGCAACGTGGAGGACCACTGTTTCAGGAACTGATGAAACCTGACCAACCTGTCCCACCGACCTTTGTTGAGGGATCATCATTTTGGTCCACAAACCAGATAGTGGTTTGATAGTTAGAAGCTATAGAAGCTATAGATTGCTCACCCAACCCAACGCTAAGATCTTCGCCTGCTTACTGGTGATGCATCTCCAAGAAATACTCCCCCATTCCCTCTCCCCAGAGAAAACGATTTCTTGGGGGGAGGTTAGCATATAAACTGACGCGGGGGAATGCCGCAACTTGATTGCCATGACACCAGCCTGCAGATTCCATGCAGCGATTTTCGCTATAGAATTCGATAGCGCCTTCGCTAACGTGCGCCACGTTTTACAGTTTTCGGTGGAAGCTCACAAGGGCATCACCCTCTCCCTTCATCGACGTCCTCCAGTGATTTTACAGCAGTGCCATTCAACGAGTCCAAATCAATGGACGTTTGCAAGGACGGAGCCCATACCATGTTTGGCAAGGGTGTCCTCTTTCTACCCTTCTGTATGGTACTGTGCTAGAGCTCATCATTGGGGACCTGACGACAGAGCTCTCTGATCTCACCCTTCTTGAACACACTTTTCACTGTTAGGCACATGCTGATGATCCCCTCTACCTCACCTGCTCCAGCTCTGAGATTCGAGCAGTCCTCAAATTGATTACACAATATGGGGTTGCTGCTGGCAGTGCAATGAACGTCGTCAAATCTTCTTCAATGTATATTGGACGAGGCCTCCAGGAAAATAAAGTGCAGCCCTGCAACACTTGTGGATGTTCCGGTACTGGGGCATTACCTTTTTCCCCCACAGTCACGCACACTGCGGCGACGAACGTCTGTCGCCTGTTACATGTCATCCATAACGACGACCGCCGATTATTATGTGGAATGAAAATTGGTCCACATCATGCAGGTTCTCCCTTTACCAATGACAATTGGGTGCAATATTCAGGCGCCCTTTGGCTATTATCTTACGACTGGTTCCATGTTTGAAAACCGTTATGAGACACTTACCCTGCCCCAATGGTGGCCTCAGACTCGTCAACGTCCGTATGTGAACTGTGGCCTTGTATATGAGTACTATGAGGAAACAATGGACTGGATGGGGCACATCCTTAACATGCAGCTTGCTTGAGATCCCTTGCCTGCATCCACCTCACCACCAGTGTTTGTCGGCCACATCGTGCCTCATTTGTCTCACATTTAGGCCTTTTTCGTCGATTACAGTTACACACATACCAGCCTCTTGGTATAGAAGACCACCCAGTACCAAGGATTTTTACAACTTACTATTACACCGTAATCCCTGTAATGTGATGGAGACAAAATATCCCTCAATCCAGTGGCCCATAGTGTGGAGCATCATCATCAGACCTTCCTCCTTACAGGTGTCTGGGAAATATGGTATCACATAGTCAACAGGAAATTTGCCACAAAACAGCGAATACCCAACACAGGTTTGTTGGATTCCCCTCTGTCTCCCTTCCCAGCAACTCAACACTGACGACCACCATCTGACCTGCACCTCCTTGCATGACATCTAGCGATTGGTGCAGCAAATGAGTGCCTGCTATATCCGAATGCAACCAGATACGATGGAACTGCAAATGTTTCTACTCATGCAAGGTAAACACTTTCTCATCGCCAAATGTCATGCCATTACATGGGCCAAGGGGTGGATAGTCGGTTACCTATTCCATGAGGGATCAAAATCCAGCCTCGACTTATGGACCTATTTACAAACAATCATTAAGTGCTAGAAAACACGCCTCATTTCCAAACGTTATTTGCAAACTATCGTTGACGGGGTCTTTGTTAGCCATCCACTTATCTGGGGAATGCCTGGAGCTGAGGATATATTCTACCCCCCTCACCCTCCAGCGGTGTCGATTCTACACCCTACCTCCGCTGATGAGAGAACGCGCCGTAAATATGTGGATTTTGTTATTTTTTTCTTTTACCAGTCTTCTGTTTTGTTCAATGTGTATGGCGTCTGTTCACCTAATTTCATAATAATAGTAACAATTACAACAAAAGGGTAAATAAACAACCACAAAGTCTCCCACTTCTGCTGATTTCTGTGTCTCCCACTTTCTGT
Organism: Schistocerca nitens; assembly: GCF_023898315.1. NCBI lineage: Eukaryota > Metazoa > Arthropoda > Insecta > Orthoptera > Acrididae > Schistocerca > Schistocerca nitens. Next base: position 926,225,801 of record NC_064614.1, on the reverse strand, counting down.
GCCCCATAGGCTCAGTGGCATTGAGGGGGACACTGTGGCCAGGCATTGGGATTCTACCCCTGCCCACTCTGTTCCCTGGGCCGCCACCAGTCAATTCCTAAAAAAGGCGATTAAGGCAACTGTATAAAAACTGTTGTCAGAGGTTAGGTTAGGTTGTTTGGGGGAGGTCATCGGTCTCATCGGATTAGGAAAGGACGGGGAACGACGTCGGCCGTGCCCTTTCAAAGGAACCATCCCAGCATTTGCCTGGAGCGATTTAGGGAAATCACGGAAAACCTAAATCAGGGTGGCAGGGCGCGGGATTGAACCGTCGTCCTCCTGAATGCGAGTCCAGTGTGCTAACCACTGCGCCACCTCGCTCGGTGTTGTCAGAGCTTCTGACAGCTGTGCCGTGGACCCCGGTTTGATTTCCGACACTGGGACTGGGAGTTGTGTTGCCCCATCATCATCGACACGCAAGTCGTCCAAAATGGCATCAACTGAAAAGACTTGCAACTCGGTGCCCGGATTTCCACAAGGCGGGTCTCCCAGCCATCAATGCCTTATGATCATTTCATTTCACTGCTGTGGTTATCTCCTGCTACCTGCAACAGCCATTCACTGCAGCACGGGAATCCAGGATGCATTTAGCTCGAGGATTTCCTCTTCCATGTTGAGGCTGTTATCATGTTTGTGGATTTTTATTTCTTCCCCGAACAAGCGGGCGTCGTAGCTCTAACCCACAACGAGAAACTCCGTGTCGGCGTCTTTCATTATCCGACTGAAATCCAGATGAGTGTCCCCCACAGCTTAACACTGCACCCACTGACCTGAATCCTTGGCGTGGTGCTTGTTTCAAGCAGCCGTTCTCCTGGTTAATGGTGCATCCAGACACGACCTTTGTCTAGGTGTAGTTCATCTGAACAGACTAAACGTTTCCATCGATCCACGTTCCAATGTCAAACATGGGGACTTAACAGCTGAGGTCATCAGTCCCCTAGCTAACCTAGGGACAACACACACATCCATGCCCGAGGCAGGATTCGAACCTGCGACCGTAGCAGCCGCGCGGACTGAAGCACCTAGAACCGCTCGACCACAGCGGCCGGCGTTATGTAATTAATAACGTTGTGTTTCAGTGAATGATACACTGTGATACATTTTTGAATAGGTCTTCAGGAGATGAAATGAATTACCGAATAAAAAATACTGGGTGCCATTTAAAAAAGTCATACCGCTGTTCATATCTTTATAAAAAACAAAGCTACAATGAAGGCAGTAATGCTGATAGATGTCCCCCTGACGGCTAAAGAATATTTGCTTGAAACATCTTGTAATTTGCATCTGGAGAAACAGTTATTTATGGTGGCCAAGATAAATGGGACACCCTGTATATGACAATAAAGGCAACAGAATAATGCAGCACCTCACACATGAGAAACGGAACGCATAAATGCCAAACATAATACACGAAAACGCATTTGAAAATGGGAATCATTTCCCGAAATACATCATACAAGAAATAAGCAAAACGAAGTCATAACTGGCAGCATAAAAAGTTATAAAAAATCATTTTTTTACATGTGCAGGCTTTCAAGAACCATTTCTAGTGGATAAAATCATTAAAAAAAGCGGACAAGTGTGAGAAGAACTCGCTCCCTGAGGATACCCTGCAAACTTATTTACGTATATAGATAATAATAATAATAATAATAATAATAATAATGATAATAATAATACGTTCGTCCGGCTCAGTGGTCTGGGGTAAGTCTTTATATTGGACGTCACTCCGGCGACTTGCGTATCCCTGTCACCCCACTTACCCAACTGGGGAAAGGGGACCTACAGTTTAATGTGAAATGCTCCTTGTAGCGGCTCCTCACATCATTGAGGGGCGAAGCTCTGGTACAAACGAAGACTTTCGAAAGAGTGCGTGATCCGACCGAGATTTGACCCTGTGATCTCCCGGTTTCCAGGCACACGCTTCACCTCTGTAGCTGGAGTTACGAACGATGGCGGTCGACTTTAGGCTCGTTCTGCGCTTCTAAGTCACGCATTCTCCGATCGAGGCCCACGCTAAAGACAGGCCATGGCTCGTAAGTCACAGCACGTGACACTGCAGCTGTTACGAGTGCCAGCAGCCGTCTATTTCAGTCGAGTTTAATAATTCTTAACTGTGTGGTTAAATGCAGCTAGTTCTCGATAGCTCACGAAAAAATTGAAGGCATCAGGTCCGACATGTACGTAGGACGTTCGTCTATAGGTTTTGATGATTGAGTCTGCGAGTATCAAAATATGTTACATATATCGCAGTATCTTTTCACTGCATTGACTTAAAATTATTTAGACATCCAAAGGATTGTAGGCCTTAGTATTTGACACAAATTACCAATAAAATATTGATGTACCCTGGACACTGCACGGAGACAAACGTTCCCAAGGTGCAGCAGTCAACCCTACTAGTGTGACGTCACAGTTCGTTGCAGGGCCCGTATATTTCGTTTGCCTCGTTCTCCGACATCCACTGAGCGTTCTGTAGTGTTTTCAGCGCTCTGCTGCGAATGTCGTAGCCAATACGAGCATTAAACGTGATCGTAGCGAGCTATTTGGCGAATTATTATTGCATTTGTTGCGAGTTGTAAGAGTTGATGGTGGTGGTAAGCGAAAGTATACACCATCTCTTCAAGCGTAACACACGTGTATACGCTCGTCGCAACCGGCAGCAATACGATCCGCTCCTGTGTCCCAAGCTGCGCGAACCGCTATCGTTCGTGGATCTGACTATAGGCCATCAGGTCCGACACCAATATAGGCAGTTCGTCTATAGGCTTTGATGACTGAGTTTGCGAGTATCGAAATACGTTACGTATATGGCGGTATGTTTTAACTGCGTTACTTAAAAGTTTAAATTATTTAGACTTCCAAAGGACTGTAGGCCGTAGCATTTGACACAAATTCCGACTTGATACCTCTACCCGTTCCAGGAAAAAAATAAAGGGATCGTAACAGACGGACGGACAACAAAATTAAACAAGTAAAATATTTTTTGTGGTTTAATTACATTTAACAATTTCCTAAATTTTTCTTTTACTTGTCCCTTGAAATCTTGCCTATTCCCAAATTTTATGATTTTTATGTCAACGGAAAGTACTCTGTAGGTTCTGGTGAGTGAGTTTGTAAGTAACAAAGTATGTGACATAAACGGTCGCATCTTTTCACTGCATTGGCTTAGAAGCTTCAGTTTTTTACACTGCCGAGGGACCTTAGGCCTTGGTATTTGACGCATGTGTCAACTTGATACCTTTAACAGTTCCTGAGAGGAACACGTCTTAACAATCGGACGGACAGAGAGTTAGACAGACGGAGAACAAAGTGAACCTGTAAACGTCCATTTTCTCAGTTTGGACTACTCTTGACATAAAATCGTCGTAGCCTCCCGCGCCCACGTGTGAATGCGGTGCTTACGGCATAGGTTACGTGGAATACAGTGTCGTACTCGGATGGAAAGTAAACGTGTGTGAGACGGCCGGCTGTAACGTGAGGTGAGCGCCGGAGCCGTGGACAAACACGGCCTGCTGATGGTTTCCGCAAGCAGAGGGTCGCGGCTGAGGCGGCGCGCCTTGCGAAAGTCGTCACCGCTGTTTGCCAGCCGGCAGGCGGCAGGCGGGACGCTTGCCGCAACCTGAGACGGCCGTCGGCTCCGTCTGAGAGGTCAACACGCCGCTCGCCTGTCACTACGTCCCTCCAGCCGTCTCTTTCCTGAAAGTACTACACTTTATTAGGTGTCGGATATCAATATTACCGATACCTTCGTGTATTTATTTATAATTCTTCTGCTACCAGTCACGATTTTCTTTGTTTTCCACACGACACGTTTCGCGAAATGATTCCCATTTTTAAGTACGTTTTTTTTATATTTGTTATGCCATTTCTATATGATGTTGTCGATGTGTGAGAGTCTGCTTCATTTCGTTGCCTTTACTGCAATATACAGGGTGTTACAAAAAGGTACGGCCAAACTTTCAGGAAACATTCCTCTCACACAAATAAAGAAAAGATGTTATGTGGAGCCCGCATCTCGTGGTCGTGTGGTAGCGTTCTCGCTTCCCACGCCTGGGTTCCCGGGTTCGATTCCCGGCGGGGTCAGGGATTTTCTCTGCCTCGTGATGGCTGGGTGTTGTGTGCTGTCCTTAGGTTAGTTAGGTTTAAGTAGTTCTAAGTTCTAGGGGACTTATGACCACAGCAGTTGAGTCCCATAGTGCTCACAGCCATTTGAACCATTTTTTTTGTTATGTGGACTGTGTCCGGAAACGCTTAATTTCCATGTTAGAGCTCATTTTAGTTTCGTCAGTATGTACTGCACTTCCTCGATTCACCACCAGTTGGCTCAACTGAAGGAAGGTAATGTTGACTTCGGTGCTTGTGTTGACATGCGACTCATTGCTCTACAGTACTAGCATCAAGCACATCAGTACGTAGCATCAACAGGTTAGCGTTCATCTCCAACGGGGTTTTGCAGTCAGTGCAATGTTTACAAATGCGGAGCTCGCAGATGCCCATTTGACGTATGGATTAGCACGGGGCAATAGCCGTGGCGTGGTACTTTTGTATCGAGACAGATTTCCAGAACGAAGGTGTCCCGACAGGAAGAAGTTCGAAGCAATTGATCGGCGTCTTAGGGAGCACGGAACATTCCAGCCTATGACTCGCGACTGGGGAAGACCTAGAACGACGAGGACACCTGCAATGGACGAGGCAATTCTTCGTGCAGTTGACGATAACCCTAATGTCAGCGTCAGAGTTGCAGCTGTACAAGGTAACGTTGACCACGTCGCTGTATGGAGAGTGGTACGGGAGAACGAGTTGTTTCCGTACCATGTACAGCGTTTGCAGGCACTATCAGCGGCTGATTGGCCTCCACGGGTACACTTCTGCGAATGGTTCATCCAACAATGTGTCAATCCTCATTTCAGTGCAGATGTTCTCTTTACGGATGAGGCTTCATTCCAACGTGATCAAATTGTAAATTTTCACAATCAACATGTGTGGGCTGACGAGAATCCGCACGCAATTGTTCAATCACGTCATCAACACAGATGTTCTGTGAACGTTTGGGCAGGCATTGTTGGTAATGTCTTGATTGGGCCCCATGTTCTTCCACCTACGCTCAATGGAGCACGTTATCATGATTTCATACGGGATACTCTACCTGTGCTGCTAGAACATGTGCCTTTACAAGTACGACACAACATGTGGTTCGTGCACGATGGAGCTCTTGCACATTTCAGTCGAAGTGTTCGTACGCTTCTCAACAACAGATTCGGTGACCGATGGATTGGTAGAGGCGGACCAATTCCATGGCCTCCACGCTCTCCTGATCTCAAACCTCTTGCTTTCATTTATGGGGGCATTTGAAAGCTCTTGTCTACGCAACCCCGATACCAAATATAGAGACTCTTCGTGCTCGTATTGTGGACGGCTGTGATACAATACGCTATTCTCCAGGGCTGCATCAGCGCAGCAGGGATTCCATGCGATGGAGGGTGGATGCATGTATCCTCGCTAACGGAGGACATTTTGAACATTTCCTGTAACAAAGTGTTTGAAGTCACGCTGGTACGTTCTGTTGCTGTGTGTTTCTATTCCATGATTAATGTGATTTGAAGAGACGTAATAAAATGACCTCTAACATGGAAAGTAAGCGTTTCTGGACACATGTCAACATAACATATTTTCTTTCTTTGTGTGTGAAGAATGTTTCCTGAAAGTTTGGCCGTACCTTTTTGTAACAACCTGTATAAGAAACAAGCTATTTTTAATTGGCTGTCGATCTTCTTGTGAAGTTAGTGGCAGAAAAATTTGTACTTAAAGTTTTCTTATAGTCCATTTGTGCAGAGTCTCACACGCACTAAACGTCACACACTACTAGCTGTACACTTTAGACATCGAAAATATCTTCTTTTCTTTTTCTTCTACGCATGAACCCAAAAGCACCACACCTAAGAGCACAGCCAAAAATACACAAGGATCGAAATCCGATATGTCCCGTGGTCAGCTCTATAAATAGCCCAGCATACAAATTACCACAAAAACTGAATAGTGTACTGATGAAAAATTATACATATTGAGCAAAATATTCCATAAAAACACACTAAGAACCAGAATACTCCCGCAATATGCTCAGTCTATATCACTTGACATCACCAATTTTTACTCAGACATACCCAAACAAGAAGCTCTAACAGTCATACAAAAGAACCTTATGAAACACAAGAAACTTTCATACACACAAGTTATCCAATTTATGGAACTCCTTCAACTAACCCCAAGTTAAAACTACTTTGCTCTTAATGGCAACATTTATAAACAAAAAAAATGGCTCTAAGCACTATGGGACTCAACTGCTGAGGTCATAAGTCCCCTAGAACTTAGAACTACTTAAACCTAACTAACCTAAGGACAACACACACATCCATGCCCGAGGCAGGATTCGAACCTGCGACCGTAGCGGTCGCGCGGTTCCAGACTGTAGCGCCAGAACCGCTCGGCCACCAGCGCATTTATAAACAACCAGATGGTCTAGCAATGGGATCGTGTATATCTGGTACCATAGCTGATATATACAGGGGACCCAATTATCTTGGTCGCCTTAAATAACTGTTTGTATTCAAAAATGCATCACAGTGTACCATTCAATGAAACACAACGTTATTAATCACATAACACGACATTGACTTTGAGCCTGGGATCACAAACTCATCCACTTGCGGGAGTTGTCCCCAAAGAAAAACGTTCAGATGATTTAAATCAGGAGACCTAGCAGGCCAAGTAACAGATCCCCCTCGACCAATCCATCTGGCAGGATTCCTTCGGTTCAGAACACGACGTGCACGCAAGGCATTGTGTGCTAGACATCCATCATGTTTCCAGAATGAGATTTTCACTCTGCAGCGGAGTGTGCGCTGATATAGAACTTCCTGGCAGATTAAAACTGTGTGCCAGACCGGGACTCGAGCTCGGGACCTTTGCCTTTGGCGGACAAGTGCTCTACCAACTGAGATACCCAAGCACGACTCACGGCCCGCCTTCACAGCTTTACTTCTGCCAGTATCTCGTCTCCTCCCTTCCAAACTTTACAGAAGATTTCCTGCGAACCAAGTTGGAAGGTATGAGACGAGATACTGGCAGAAGTAAAACTGTGAGGACGGGTAGTGAGTCGTGCTTGGGTAGCTCAGTTGGTCGAGCACTTGCCCGCGAAAGGCAAAGGTCCCGAGGTCGAGTCTCGGTCTGGCACACAGTTTTAATCTGCCAGGAAGTTTCACCCATCGTGTTGATACCATATAAGCATTCTGGTTCTTAGCGGCACTTCATCCAGAAGAGGAGGAAGAATTCTTCTGAGGAAGTTGGCATATGGTGTGCCGTTTAGACTACCATTGATGAAATAAGCGCCAATAATTGTAGTACCAAGCATCCCACACCAGACGTTAACTCTCCACCGGCGCTGATGTTCCACCTGTCTAAGCCATCGCGGGTTGTCGCCGGACCACTAATGAATGTTCGTTGTATTTAGCTGTCCTTTGTTTGAGAAGGAACACTCATCGGTAAATAGAACATTGGAGAAGAAGTAGGGGTTGGCGAGGATGTGCTGCTGTGCCGACAGAACTGTGCACGATTCTGGAAATCATTCCCGTACAATTCTTGATGTAGGTGTACATGGTAAGGATGGAACCGGTGACGTGTGCCGGCCGCGGTGGCCGTGCGGTTCTGGCGCTGCAGCCCGGAACCGCGGGACTGTTACGGTCGCAGGTTCGAATCCTGCCTCGGGCATGGGTGCGTGTGATGTCCTTAGGTTAGTTAGGTTTAAGTAGTTCTAAGTTCTAGGGGACTTATGACCTAAGATGTTGAGTCCCATAGTGCTCAGAGCCATTTGAACCGGTGACGTGTAAGAATACGAGGTACACTGGTTTTAGGAATGCCAATCTCGTTTACAAGCTGTCGTGTGCTCACATGTGGATTCATATATATATGGAAAAATGTTACTTACAGTTTTCCTGTAGTCTGCTTAATGTTGTCGTGCATTTACTAGTTTCAGCATGTACTACGCACAGTAAATTCTGTTTAATACGTGTGGGTTAAACATAAACGTATTAAACACAATTTACAGTGCGCAGTACACGTTGAAACTAGTAAACGTACAATAACAAATACACTACTGGCCATGAAAATTGCTACACCAAAAAGAAATGCAGATGATAAACGCGTATTCATTGGACAAATATATTATATAAGAACAGACATGTGATTACATTTTCACGCAATTTGAGTGCATAGATCCTGAGAAATCAGTACCCAGAACAACCAACTCTGGCCGTAACAACGGCCTTGATACGCCTGGTCATTGAGTCAAACAGAGCTTGGATGGCGTGTACAGGTACAGCTGCCCATACAGCTTAAACACGATACCACAGTTCATCAAGAATAGTGACTGGCGTATTGTGACGAGCCAGTTGCTCGGCCACCATTAACCAGACGTTTTCAGTTGGTGAGAGATATGGAGAATGTGCTGACCAGGCCGGCCGGGGTGGCCGAGTGGTTTTAGGCGCAACAGTCTGGAACCGCGCGACCGCTACGGACGCAGGTTCGAATCCTGCCTCGGTCGTGGCTGTGTGTGATGTCCTTAGGTTAGTTAGGTTTAAGTAGTTGTAAGTTCTAGAGGACTGATGACCTCAGAAGTTAAGTCCCATAATGCTCAGAGCCATTTGAACCATTTTTTGTGCTGGCCAGGGCAGCAGTCGAACATTTTCTGTATCCAGAAAGGCACGTACAGGACCTGCAACATGCGGTCGTGCATTATCCTGCTGAAATGTAGGGTTTCACATGGATCGAATGTAGGGTGGAGCCACGGGTCGTAAAACATCTGAAATGTAACGTCCACTGTTCAAAGAGCCATCAATGCGAAGAAGAGGTGACCGAGACATGTAACCAATGGCACCCCATACCATCACGCTGGGTGATACGCCAGTACGGCTATGACGAACACACGCTTCCAACGTGCGGTCACCGCGATGTCGCCAAACACGGATGCGACCATCATGATGCTGTAAACAGAACCTGGATTCATCCGAAAAAATGACGTTTTACCATTCGTGCATCCAGGTTCGTCGTCGAGTACACCATCGCAGGTGCTCCTGTCTGTGATCCAGCGTCAAGGGTAACCGCAGCCATGGTCTCCGAGCTGATAGTCCATCCTGTTGCAAACGTCGTCGAACTGTTCGTGAAGATGGTTGTTGTCTTGCAAACGTCCCCATCTGTTGACTCAGGGATCGAGACGTGGCTGCACGATCCGTTACAGCCATGTGGATAAGATGCCTGTCACCTCGACTCCTAGTGATACGAGGCCGTTGGGATCCAGCACGGCGCTCCGTACTACCCTTCCGAACCCACCGATTCCATATTCTGCTAACAGTCATTGGTTGGTTGGTTGGTTTTTTGGGGAAGGAGACCAGACAGCGTGGTCATCGGTCTCATCGGATTAGGGAAGGATGGGGAAGGAAGTCGGCCGTGCCCTTTCAGAGGAACCATCCCGGCATTTGCCTGGAGTGATTTAGGGAAATCACGGAAAACCTAAATCAGGAGGGCCGGACGCGGGATTGAACCGTCGTCCTCCCGAATGCGAGTCCAGTGTCTAACCACTGCGCCACCTCGCTCGGTAACAGTCATTGGATCTCGACCAACGCGAGCAGCAGTGTCGCGATACGATAAACCGCAATCGCGATAGGCTACAATCCGACCTTTATCAAAGTCGGAAACATGATGGTACGCATTTCTCCTCCTTACACAAGGCATCACAACAACGTTTCACCAGGCAACGCCGGTCAACTGTTGTTTGTGTGTGAGAAATCGGTTGGAAACTTTCCTCATGTCAGCACGTTGAAGGTGTCGCCACCGGCGCCAACCTTGTGTGAATGCTCTGAAAAGATAACAATTTGCTTATCACAGCATCTGCTTCCTGTCGGTTAAATTTCGTGTCTGCAGCAAGTCATCTTCGTGGTGTAGCAATTTTAATGGCCAGTAGTGTAGATGTGAAATTATTTTACGTGTAGTCAACAGAGATAACTCATCAGATCGTCCACAGGACATGCATAGTATTCTTTCGTGCAGAGGGTATTTTTCGTACGTAATCTGAATCTTTATTTGCTTATGTTTTATTTACGAAAGTATTTATTTCTGTATACCAGTACTTTATTTGCTTATTTAAACGTAATAGAGAAACATCCGAAGAAATTCCTTGAATCAATTTTCAGCTTTTCATGCAATACACTTTTTTTTTCTTAAGAGCTGAATATACCTCCAGATTTTGCAGTAGATCCGTTTAAAGACCTCGGTTTAGGCTGTTAAGAAACTTGACATTTTGCGCTACATTTACACATGGCGTCTTTCATTGCGCTTTGTTGCTGTGGCTGACGTGTGTCTGCTATTACGTGTTTGCGCTCTGTATATCTGGAATGAAAATATCTACCTGTATGCCCTATGTAGGACAGGCAGCAATTGTGGCATGTCATTTTATACCAGGGTCGCTCAGGGCGTGCAGAACTTAACACGTGCATAATGAGCTGCACGGGACTACTCCGAAGTTCAGCATGTCGGCAGGTCTCGGCTTTGCCCTGTCCTTCTCGGGACTACTCTGTCCAACGTGACATTTCAGTTAGCAGTGCGGTGCGTCCCAGTTTCTTCCAGCAACTGGTGCCGTATTTTGCGGTTGCCACGGCTTTTTTCCGTTCCGCAGAACCGTGGTGTCAGCGTTCTTTATCTTTCACCATTTATTCGCGACACAAAGGAAGTTCAGAGGTCCAGCGGTTGCTTGCACGAAAAGAGGCCGTTCAGTGATCAGTCGTCCCGACGTTTAAAAATGAATGGGAATCACAGGAGAGAAGGATGAGAATTCTGATTAGGTGTTATACAATCGTATAATCGACGGGTACAGTAAATTTCTATGGAACGACACTACAACGCAATGCGGAAAGAATTTGCAGATTTAGTTGAAGGTGAAGGAGTAACACATTACAACGATTGCCAGAAATTTTGTATGGGAATTCTTGTTGTGAACATCAGGAAGCACTATGTGTTAAATGAGCAGGCACGGAGCTCGTGATGAAATTTGTGACGCAAGTAGTGCATTTTCTGAAGTCGCACGCATTCTTATATCGTCAGTTATAACAGTTTTTGATGGAACTGTACAAGGCGGATGGAGCGGTCATATAGAACATATATTACTGGAAAGGACGTAGGTTAAGTCGAGGGCCATGTCTGGATCGATATTTCGATTCAACACCCGCTGTTGTTGAGTTTCTGAAAGAAAAAGGAAACCAGAACCAGGAACGATAATAAGAACTAGCAGAATAGATTGCAGACTTGTCAGTTTAAGTGGACTTCACTGCACACCGCCCACAGTAAGACGTCGGAAGGCGAGAAATTACTTATTTCTGATTTGGTGGGGATGCAGTTAAGAAGAAAATCGCTTTGTAGAAGGGATAACTTCCAAAAAAAAAAAAAAAACAAAAAAAAAACGTCAATTTCCCTTAGCTCACTGGCGTGAGAGAAAACGTGAATTTTGAAGAACCTGTTGGCGCGTTAAAACATTTTGAGGACATTGCCCATTTTACATGTTTTGAGACGATTTGCTTTTCAGTTGAAAGCGCCCCTCTACATGTGTAGGTGGAACTCATCGATTGGAAATGCAATTCCCGTTTAAAAGACAATTTCTTTTACGATAAAAGTAGGCACGGATTCTACGTTATTTCCCTCAGGAAGAGTTTACATGTCTCCATAATGATGTTGCTAACGCGATGCAACGTTTCGATCAATGTGCGTGAAAAGCTCTTCCTTTTGTGAAACTGAGTAACGACTACGTGACAAGATGAGAGCAAAAAATCTGCGAAATTGTCTGAATCTGTCTAAATGTCGACAATTACAAATTATGTTATGACTTCAACGTGCGAAAAATAATTCAATAATACTGATTTTTTTTGTTTTGGTTTTGGTCTTTGTTATTATAAAAGAAAAGTAGAGCAGTCTGCTTCAGGCGGGGAGTAGGCGAACCCGAGGCCTGGCCACGATGCCTCCTCCTTCATGTCCTTGAACCATCCCTTTCAGTTTATTGATCTATTTATTTTTGTGGATTAAGAAAGGCCGCGCGGAGTGGCCACGAAGCTAGAGGCGCCATGTGACGGATTGAGCGGCCCCTCACGCCGGAAGTTCGAATCCTCCTGCGGGCACGGATGTGTGTGTTGTCTTTAGCATAAGTTAGTTTAAGATAGTTTAAGTAGTGCGTAAGTCTAGGGATCGATGACCTCGACAGTCTGGTCCCTTAGGAATTCACACACATTTGAACCTTTTTTTTTTTTTTTTTTTTTTTTGAGCAGGAAGGCAGATTATGCAAACCATCTTTATTCGTACAGCGGTGCCATTCTAAGGCTAAAGAAAGTAACTAAACAACAAAAAACAACATTAAAGCCTACATAGAACATAAAGGTCGCCCTTCCGACGGAACCGGCATTAGACACTACACCCACTGCTACCATCGATTAACATGTCCATGGATGCTTCTAACCAGCCACTAGACCTGGGCACGTCTTCTAGAAGAAAGGGTTCGTTTTCTTCTGGCTCTTTTCCCTGTCCGTTTCATAAAATTGATATGCACATAAAGTTAACTTCTTATACGCGGCACACCCCAACTGTGGGGGAAGGTCCAAGAAAACACTACCCAGGTAATCAGCGAAGTATGGCGGTAGCGCGGGTGGTGTTGTAGACGAGTGAACCGTTCCCATACGAAGGTCAAAAATGGAGAAACAGCTTGTCACCATTACAGTAAATGAGCAATATTGTCAAACCTTTGATCCATATCACTGCATTCGTCGTAGTACTTGGATAAAATAAGGCATATCGGAGTCACTGCTGTAGGGGTCGTGTTCTGAACGAGGGCCAACATCTGTCTCGTCAACCTCCATACCTCCGTGGCTGATCAACATTCCAGACAGTGTGTCAGACAGAGGGCACTAGGGAAGTAATGTATTATCTGTCATACATATTGATGGAGTATCTGGCGATTCGTATATTTACGTTTGACTACCAAATACCAGGCCGCTTTGACGTTGGAATGGAGAAGAGCGCCATGCACTGAACGCCAGACCACTGATCATGTAACAGCGGGTGGACGGCTTTCAATCAGATTTCCTGGAAGACCTCGCATCATCTACCAACAAACATCGTGTGCCCTCGGAAGCCGCTCTCTCGGCAGGCCAGTTTTGACATAACTGAAGTCCACAAAAAAACTCCTTAGAGTGAGACAGCGTCGCCGGCCGGAGTGGCCAAGCAGTTCTAGGCGCTACAGTCTGGAACCGCGCGACCGCTACGGTCGCAAAATAGTGCAAATGGCTCTAAGCACTATGGGACTTAACTTCTGAGGTCATCAGTCTCCTAGAACTTAGAACTACTTAAACCTAACTAACCTAAGGACATCACATACAACCATGCCCGAGGCAGGATTCGAACCTGCGACCGTAGCGGTCGCGCGGTTCCAGACTGTAGGGCCTAGAACCGCTCTGCCACCCCGGCCGGCGATACGGTCGCAGGTTCGAATCCTGCCTCGGGCATGGATGTGTGTGATGTCCTTAGGTTAGTTAGGTTTAAGTAGTTCTAAGTTCTAGGGGACTGATGACCTCAGATGTTAAGTCCCATAGTGCTCAGAGCCATTTGAACCATTTTTTTGAGACAGTGTCGGCGAAATATGCGCCACTGCAGATAATGGTTTTCGAGAGGCGGAGGGCCAGTTCTTCAGAGTTTCCGTGAAGCTGCGCTGGCGGTGATTCCACATCTTCATCATCGTGACGCCATGTATAGCAGCTGCTCTAACACGCACATTGACCGTTCCGAGCCCGCCCTTTGATCATCTTTCACTGGCGGAGTAAGCAAAGACTGCCTGTAAACTGCGTGCCAGATGGGGTACCCTGGACGCCGGATAGATGTCAACGTAAGCCACCCTCTGGACCAAGTTCAAAGATCGCAACCAGTTGCTGCAGACATCCGTAGCCTCGACCATCTGGACGCACTCTCCGTCAGACACAAATTCTTATCATCCCGATGGCTGCACCACAACGACCGTCGACAGAACAGACACATCTATAATTCGATATGGGAAGTGCTGAGCATGGCGAGTGAACTACGCACCACACGCCTGCAGTATTCTTGGCTGTCCCTGTTTATATATTTCAGAATCTGAACTAGGATCAAGATGCCATAACACACGAAAAAATCGCATTTTAGAATAGGAATCTTTCGAAATCCGTCGTGCAAGAGGTAAATAAAAGAAAATCGTGTCTGGCAGCATAAGAAGTTATTTCATTGACAATTTCGTAACATTTCTCTTTCTGTCCAGTCTATCTTGTGATTTTCTATAGGAATCTTTACGTTGGTTTCTTCCTGCCTTTACCGTCAGCCTCAACTATAAATTTCTTTGTCACCCCAGTTAATTCACAGTAACGTAATTCTTGCAATAAACTTCAAATATCCTTTGATTCTGTAGAGAGAGAGGATCTAATTGAGCCACGCGGGATTAGCCGAGCCGTCTGAGCGCTGCAGTCATGGACTGTGCGGAAACTTGTAAAGGTCTCCGAATTGGGGACACTGTCAAAACTGGAGACGGTGTTACGTAGTATTAGCGCGTTCTCTCTTGCGGGTAAGAGAGAGGGAGGGAGGGGACTGGAGGGAGATGACTGGTATGTTATGCGGTGTGTCCACCGTTACGTGTGCACTCCCTGCAGATGACTTTACTGTGTGTCTGATAGCTCAGGAATGTGTCAGTAACGAGAGGATAGAACGATGTTCCGTTATCACATACGGTGTTACCTGGTTCATTGAGAGAGTTCTGGCTGGCCTCGTAAAGCGGTCTGCGAAGGGGCGGAGCAGTGAGGTCTCGCAGCCGGAGGCGGCTGGCCCGGCGCGTGCCGCACTGCGTCCAGCTGGTAGGTAATCCGGCAGCGGCGCTCTAAACTGTTGCGTCACTACACAAACTGCAACACGGCCCGCGTAATGCGGCTGTAATCTCCAGTGCAGCAAAGCTGCGAGCACGCGGCCCGCCCTTCTCCAAATATTTATGCAGCGCACGCGGCCGGCGGCCGGCGGCCGGCCAGCGCGGCAGCTCTCCTCTCAAGGCGGTCAGCACGGCTCCCTGCCATTCTACATCCGCCAGACAACGGGATAAACTTGCACACTTCTCATTCCGTCAACAACCGTACCGGGGTACCCGCCAGACCACCTAAGTGGCCAGAACCTGGATGGGTGACCGTCGGTGTTAGGCGTGCGCTGTTCACTATTTTCCCTTTGCCTTTACAGCAGTGAGGATCGCGTAAAGGGTGTCCCAGACATTTGCTGTTTTACCTGCTCCGTAGGGTTGAGTACCTTGTCCCCTCGTGCTCTCTCCCTCCCCCCCCCCCCTCCCTCCGCCATCCACCCGGCCCCTGGAATTCCGTCGGACGGTGTCCAGACACTTGCGGTTTCACCTGCTCCGAAGGGATAACGCCACACTGGTAGAAATACAACTTATGCCCACTTTGCTTCCGAAGTTCCTTGTGTGACTATAATGTTACTTAAAATCCTGTAACTGAAATATCAGATCTGAAGATGGTTCTGAATGAACCGAAACCGGTCATATGAATAAAAAATTTGCAATCAAGACGGATTTTAAGTAACATTATAAAATCACTGATTGCTGTTATCCCATAAGACATTATGTCTGTTTTTGCAATCCTTGTGTGACTATCGGTATGGAAGTTATTACAACGACCAAGGGCAGGTCTACAGCTCATTCAATGGTTACATACATCAGATAGTGAAACAGTGTAAAGACGGCGTTGCTACGTGGGTGTGTTTACGCCAAAAATAGGATCACTACAAGGGAAGGATGCATTCGAGGAACGTAGAAGTGTTTAACGTATCGCAACATCTCTCTAGACCACCTGATGATACAGCTCTGGAAGTAAGAAGAAAGTGGAAACGGAGAGGAGGAGAGCTCGAGAAGAAACTACGCAGTTATCCGAGATACACATGGATTAAATGAGATATCTTCACAATAAAGGTTACGACTTCGTTACAGCTATGCCTAACTCAGAATCTATGAAGAGGACCTTGCGTCGTCAGCGGAGTCAAGTGCGACGAACCAACAAGAGCCAAGAACTCAAAAAATGGTTCAAATGGCTCTGAGCTCTATGGGACTTAACATCTGAGTTCATCAGGCCCGTAAACTTAGAACTACTTAAACCTACATCACACACATCCATGCCCGAGGCAGGATTCGAACCTGCGACCGTAGCAGAAGTGCGGTTCCGGACTGAAGCGCCTAGAACCGCTCGGCCACAAAAGGCCAAGAAGTCTTATGAATTTCATCTTCATGGAGATCTCTCAAAAATGGGAGACGGCAGTAGCTCTCTTCTAGCAGGCGATAGATTAGAAGATAGGATAATCGTATTTAATGGAAACAAAGAAAAAGAAAGCTTAAATACCTCTTCGCATTTTTAATAAATGGAACATTGAAGAGCTGCAGCAAGCAGTTTGCACAAATCTCTACTATATACGCAGACTTCAGAGGCGCGAATGACTAAACAAACATTTTTTTTCGGCTGTGTTTGCACTTCTCCCTAATAAGAATAAATACACTTAAGTTTGCCTCTTTCGTCTGATTAAACAAGCAGTTCCTTAGTGATGATCTAGGGAAGTCAACGTCGATTTTGAGGCAGCTGCTGTATCTGCCCTTCGTCAAATTTTCACCTCAAGTGAAATAAACGGATTTTATTTCCATATGACGAAGAGTTTATGTAGAAGACTTCAAGATCTCGGTCTAACTGAGGATTGCCGCCAGAACAACGCGAAGTTGGAGATGAATGTTGAACGGAAGAAAGTACTCTTGAAGCTGGACGACACGATAGGAGAACAGCAAAAAAATTATGAAAAGGTTGGCAACACTAGGTCCTGCTTGATAGCCACTTTTCGTATTCAGAAACTGGACTAAAATAGATTAAAAATAATCTGTTAAAAATCTATGACCCAGGTGGGGAGTGGGGCGGCGGGTTTTTGTTTCCCTATCGGGCGTGGTCCCAGGTGGCGGATGGGGGAAGGCTCTGCGAATATGCACGGCAGGTGGGAAATAAAATACCACCTGTAGACCAACGCAGAAATCAAAACTAAAAAACGGCTGCCCCCAGGTTCGACAGCGTTTAGTCAGCGTCTGTCCCCAGGTTAGGTGTGGCTGATAAAACCTCCAGGGCTAACAACAATGGTTGTAAACCAGTGGCTCTAACGATAAGAATCACCTCATACATAATATTATCACTCATGGAAGAGTCTGCTATGAAACAAATTATTCCAGGTGGACAGCCCACCATCCCACCAAAGTGCGAAGCACCTCAAGCAAGATGAAGTGTAGAAAACCAAGTTACATAGCTACTTATAACGTAAATTCTCTTCTAAAACCTGGAAAATTAAAACATCTTACAGATTGTCTCAAGAACCACAAAGTTCTCATAATGGGCCTACAAGAAACCATATTTGTGGATGAAAATAATTTTGATTGTGGAGGCTTCAGAATGTACAAAGCAAAGATAGGCAAAAGAATTATGAAAAACACACCGCACCTTGGAGGTAGCTTCATAACGAACAAAAATATTTTGGACTCAATTATCAACTTTCGATCACAATCTGAAAGGCTCTGCACGCTTACCTTCAAATCTTCTAACGAAGTATACACCATTGTGAATGTGCATGCACCCGTAAATGAAGATAATAGAAAGGACAAAGAAAGGTGGAACGTTTTTGGGACAGATTCGACGATGAGGTTCAAAAAATTCCAGAAAAACACAATGTCCTACTTCTGGGGGACTTCAGAGCCCAGACAGGGAAGAAGAATAAACGCAAAAAAATGGTTGGAAACTACCCAGCTCGTAACAGAACTAACCAAGATGGCAACATACTGAGAGAATTGTACCAAGAACACTACACGATGCTGAAATCCACAGCCTTTAAAATGTTACCTCGAAAACAGAAAACATGGATTTCACCAAACCCACGTCTAGGTGAGCTTCAACACGATTACTGGCAATCAAATTGAAGTTCCATAAAGAAATCAAAATGTCAAAATCTTCAGAGGGGAAACCCATACACTGATCACTACCCTTCTAAAATAAAACTTAAAATCATCCCCGAAAGGAAAAACGGAGCCAACAACCCTAAAAGAAGAAAATTTAGTAAACTCTAAGGAGTTTCCTTCACAACTGAAGGCGTGCAAAATCAAAACTGGATTCAAATAAAAGAAAGGCTAATAAGTAAATCCGAACAATTAGCTCCCATAACTAAAGACAAAAAACATGCCTTTTGGACAGAAGAATGTGACAGTCTCCTTGAAGACGCTTGCTAACAGTAGCAGTCACAGAAAAATGAACGTAACAGACAAAACTTCGTAAATGTAAGAAAATTAATGAGAAAAGAAAAGAATAAAAAAGAAAAGAATAAAAAAGGCCAAGAAGGCCAACTTCTCTTTCAGATCAGCGGCGGCTTCATCAGAAAGAACACCAGGAACTTTCATAAGACTTTGAAACAAAAAAATAACCAAATTCAGCCTTCGATCCAACAGCTCCACGACAATAACGGAAATATTGTCCACAACAACAACACGGATAATTGCAAAATTTTGACAGAATAGTAGTAGTAGTAATTTCAGACACTTTCACAACTGTGAAGAACCCAGACAAAGAATAGACTTAAGCTCTCAACAATAACCGAATCTGACTCTGAACCGCCCTACACCGAGGAACTACAGACATACATTTCAAATCTTATAAACTATAAAGCCTGAGGAGAAAACCGAATCACAGATGAACTTTGGAAAAATGTCAACAAAAATGCTATAGACTCTCCCCAAAATATCTTTGAAGAAATCTGGATAACTTAAGGAATCCCAGATGAATGTAAGATGGCTCTCATCCACCCTCGCCATAAGAAAGGGTTCAAAAGTGACTCCTACAACTACAGAGGGATCTCACACCTAGACATAAAGTACAAGATATTCTCTAAGGTGCTGGTAAACAAGGCAGAAACCCAATTACACCATGAACTGGGACAATACGAACTGGGTATCAGGAAAGATCTTGTCCAGAATAAAACCTAAACTTCAAAAATCTCATGGCCTAACAAAAATCCAGAGCAAAATCGTATGTTATCTCTTACATTGACTTTTAGAAAGCATACGACTCAGCAGATCAGGAATTCCTATCTCAATACAAAAAGCATTAAACCTAGACAAAAAAATCTCAGACCTAATCAGAGAAACATATATTACAAAGTCAAATTCCTGGGAGAACTCTCTGACCCTTTTGAGGTTAAAAGTTGGTGTACGGCAAGGAGATAGACTTTCTCCACTGCTATTTAACTGCACCCTAGAAAAAGTAGCCATTGAGTGGAACGCTAAGATCCTTAGTGCAATACTGGGAACAAAAAACAAAGGCACCAAAGTCAATTGTCTAGCCTTTACAGATGACATAGTCCTACCAGGTGAGAACTGTGAAAAAGCCAAAGAACAGACCCTCGAACTGCAAAACCAAGCTGGAAAAATAGGTCTCAAAATCTCGTTTGGAAAGACCAACATAATGACAAACATAAAAGCCCACCAAAACATTTTAAAGTGGAAGGACAAAAAGTAGAGATCGTCAAAGATTTCAAATATATTAGAGAATGGATCAGCTGGAATACCCGCGAGAAAAGAGCAATGGAATCTAGAAGAAGTAAAGTTGGACTGGCCTTCCAATTCACCAAATACAGATGTAAAAAAAGTCCCTCTTATGAAATGCAAAAGTAAGACATTATAATACAGTAGCCAAATCGGAAGCCATGTACGCAAACGAAACACCGTCCATCACTAACTATGGCCTAATTGAAAAACTGGACATCAGAGAAAGGAAGATATTGAGAAAAATACTTGGTCCCAGATTCTACAATAACAAACTAATTCACATAAAAATCAAACCCTTTATGAAACTACTGAAAACTCTCTGACGCAACGAGGAATAGAAGTACTGATTCTTATGGTTGGATCCTCAAAATGAGCACAAATAAATTAACAAAAAAATTTTTGACTACTTCCACAACAAAAAATCCACAACCGCTTTGGTATAAGGAAACAGAACTCCAAATCACAGAAAATATAGTCATAGATAAAGCCGCAAAAAAGAAGTAAAATATAAAATAAAGAGAACTAAAACAAGAAAGAAAGATTCCAAGTCAAAATGAAAACCAAGCGAACAATCCAAATCTCTGAAGAAGAAAGGAAAGCAAGATCAGAAAGAATGAACCCATACTGGGCCAATAGAAAGGCGCAGAACATTAAAAATCTATTCATTTAACGTACCCCAAAGTAGAGTGAAACAAAAAAAAAAGAAGAAAAATTATGAAGACCGCTGAGCCCTAGCAGATTATTTATCTGAAATTGTTAAGTTATTGAGGTAGCATTATCGATGCTAATATTAAGTTATAATTATCAATAAAGTGTACTGTAGTTCTTGCATAAAAATGATGAAGCCTACTAAGGCTGATTTAAATAACGCCTAAATGGTAAATGAGTTATAATTTTTACAGTCCAAAGTCTGTCCAAATGTGTGCTGGAAATCAGCCTTTGTTAACTGCAAAAACTGAAGAATATTTCAGGTCTCGCAACAGTACCCCTAAATAGCTTAATGATGTAACTGGCTCGTCTAATCAAAAAATAGTGGAATTTTGTTTAACAAAGCCAACGTGAAACATCACTCAAATGATACTCGTGTCACCAGAAACTGCAGTTACATTTAATTTTTTTCGAACTGTAATTTCCTATTTGGTGACCATATTTCCTTTCTTTGTTTTGAACGTCGTCCCGTGACACATTATTAATTAACTTTTGGCTGCAAGGGATATCGCATTTTAGTGAGTAAATTAATGTGGAGTATGTCGTTCTTCTTTTCAGTAATTCACATACCCATTTCTCCTTCCTTTATAGTTGTTTTAGCTATTAGTCCTAGTAATTAAAATAGCCACAGACGCAGCATTCAAAATTATAAGCGAACATTCGCATCATTTTTACATTGTTGCGTTTCTGTGCCTCCCATGGCGATGGGCTGTTTCTCTCGCAGTCAAGAAGTGTGGAAAGAGGCTACGGTACAGACAAATGGAGCATGGAGCTATATTTATACTTAATTATATATTGAGATAGTGGATGGTATTGCTTGCGTTTCCCAAACGTTTTAAAGGTTTCGATTTTTGGATACTGAAAAGAAGCCATATATTTCGGTACAATATAATGGTAGCTGTAAATATGTTGGTAAAAAGAGATGCAAGTACTATATCTAAAATCCATCTACGTGATGGGGCAGCATCATAATCATTATCAGGATTTTCGTCTGTCGAAGAAGAAAGCCCCAAATGCACTGGCTGTGTAGGGCAAGATGAGGAGGCGGTGCGTTGAAAGCGGACACGAAGAATGCGAGGAAGAGCCCCTTTTGCCCGATGGCTCGCTGGTCAAACTACCTGGTCAAGAGGGTGACTGCAAATGTCCCCCAAACCATGTCGACTATAAATGTCCCCGATCGCAACTGTCCGGCATTCGCGCAAAGTACTTGATGACCAGTGTTCTCACTGATGTCCTGGATTCAACACCAAACCATTCCGCAGCGTCTCGTGAAGTGGGGCCATGTGACATTGTCGATGGTAATCCGTCCTTCGGATGGGGACTTTAAGCTCGGCGGTCCTGTCGTTGCTCTTCGAGAGGAGTAGGCTCTGTGCTGGCACCGGGTTTTCACCCTCTCCATTCTCTCACATCTCTGACATGAACACCACACTGCACTAAACGCACACTAGTACAGTTTGCCATACTTTACAGACACATTTACGTACACTGCTCTCAGAGAAGGAAAGGCGCCTGTGCGCGTGGCGGACAGGAAAAACCTTCCCAATTACGCGGCTGAACCTGCCCTTCGATATTCGCGACCATTCGTGCTACACGACTTTACTTTTCATCCTGATCACGGGAAAAGAAAGGGGCTGATACCAGAATGAATCTGTCACTTTGCAACAAAGTGTTCGCTGTTTCGATACTTCCTCTCGGATTGAAAGTGAATCTCGCACCCTCCGGCCGGAGTGGCCGAGCGGTTCTAGGCGCTACAGTCTGGAACCGGGCGACCGCTCCGGCGCAGGTTCGAATCGTGCCTCGGGCATGGATGTGTGTGATGTCCTTAGTTTAGTTAGGTTTAAGTAGTTCTAAGTTCTAGGGGACTGATGACCTCAGAAGTTAAGTCCCATAGTGCTCAGAGCCATTTGAACCTTTTTTTTTAATCTCGCACCGGGACTCGGAACCAGAATTTCACGTTACGCGTATCTTCCAGACTGGATTATCCAGATACAGCTGAAAACCAGCGTGTGACTGGGCCGTACGGCTTGCGAGACAGGGGTGGGAGCCACACCCGGATTGAATTAGCGGTTTACCCCACGTGAACTGTGGAACACTGGCCAGTTTGAGCACGGTTTCCAAGCTCTTCCCACCCTCTTCAACAGATGGTGTGTTTCACCCCCAAATTCCACCTCAGAGAATACGAAACACCAACAGTTAAAAATACAGCACACGGCACAAAGTTTACACTATTAACAGACACATGGCGCACATTATCTTAATCTACCATCCTTCATAAATTTTCATGGTGATCCCAATAAAACTTGAATATTGGTCATATCTATGATAGTTTAGTATTTGGTGTATGAAATTAACAAGTTTTGTAACAAAGACCTGAATGCTAAAATCTGAACGCTTTGGTCGATCTTAATGATAGGCATTTGACATAGAAGCGCAACATTAAAATGACTAACGTTGTAGATATCACCTCTGTAACTTTATTTGTTTAAATGATATAGTAAATCTAAATATCAGTATTTTCAGTTAAGCATCAGATCATCATTTGCTCCACACAAAACACATTGAACAATGACAGCATGGAACCTTATTGAATCACTAGGTAATAGAATATTTTTTTGTAAAGTTTAGTGCATAATAGTTACTTTTGTACTTTATTTATTTATCAGAAAGAACATCGGGGCAAGGCTACTGGCCGTGACTTCCAAAGTAAAGAAGGAAATTGTACTAGTTTTATGTAAAAGAATTTAACGTTTATTGTGTAATGGATATTGTCACTTTATTTAAACGTGAAAGTGGTCAAGCTTTGATTATTTAAATATGTTAAAATGTGAAGTAATGTAGAATAAGCTGTGGCCAATCGGATGGACAGCTTCAGGAGAGGGAACTGCGCTAGTCAGTTGAGCGAAGATGTTCGGCGCGCGGGAAACGCGGTTGGAGACGGGCAGAGGGCAGTTCTGATCTAGACACCAAACAGGACAGTTCGGCTGGAAACACGAAAGGGTACAGTTCGGATTGAGACGCGAAAGCGGACAGTCGGCCTTTAGGCAGCTATGAAGTGGAACGTGGAACGACTTAGAAACGTTCCCGTTGTGTGGTATCCCGGGACACAGTCTCTGAGCGGTGAGCAGCCGCGTGCCTCGTGTGAACTCTAACTTGTCGTGACGATAACCAGGATTAATATTAGACTTGTATTTCACGATGAAATTGAGAATGATCGAACTGTGTCAAATGGATATACGCTCGCGTGTAATAGTAACTCTAAATAAGACCACTTTCGCTAGTAGTTTGCTTTCGGAATAAACTTTATTCTAACCAAATGGCAACTGTTTGGCCTATATCATTTATGGGTCGTTAATTTAGTTCCCGATATTATTATTGCGGTTATTATATATTATATTAACTGTGTATTTCGCAAACTTGCCATCAGCCAGACAATTTAACATAAGGTTCACAAGTGCCTAATTTAGGGCGTGCAATGCGACACGTGCGGTTAAACCCCTAGACGAGTTTGAGGCAAGACATTTCGACGAAGAGGAACCGCATGTGAGCCAAACAACTTTGGGATGTTAGCTCGCAGTTGGGGAATCGTCCGGGATAGTAACTTGGAAAGTGTTAGTTAAGGGATAAGAATCTTGCAAAGTGTTGGAACAGGATTGGATTTTGCAAAGTGTTAGTTGCGGAATATGAACGCCGGAAAATTTAGAATTGGATTTGAATTCTGTAGAGTGTTTCCAAAAGTATTATCTGAAATGCGATAGGCAGGACCTCTCGCAGAAGTTAAATGTGAGATCGGTGCAGGACTGAATATTAGGTTCCTTTAATAGTTGTGGAATTACAATTGTAATTCTCACAGTTAACGACGCTCTGTGACTAACACGCCAAAACTAAGTACCTGCGCTGATAGCGAGGTTATGTATGGTTCTGTATTTCAGTCGCCAGTAATTGACGTCGCTAATATTAAGCAGTCCGCCAGTTTGTGTGGGTCCGAAAATACTAGCGAGCCGTTTAGCCCGAATCGGAGCGGGAGAGCGTGATCAGCGGTGAATTTAGTAGGGCAAATAGTCCGAAATCAGGCAAGGGAGATGAACTGGCGGAGACATGACGACGCATTTAATGCAAATGATAAGAGGATTGGGACCCAAAATTGATTCTGTTAAAACCGATATGGGATCCAAAAATTGAATATGTTAAGACCGATATGGTTGACGTAAATTTCAAAATTGTTTCTGTTCAGCCCGAAATGGCTTCGGTTGTGAAAGACGAAGTAGGTAAAATGGCTAGTGGAATCGAGGAATTGATAGACGGAAAATTAAAAACCATTCGGGATGAAATGGGTAAAATTTCTGATGAAGTTGGGATACTTGACTCTAAGGCAGATCAAAAGGAGAAAAATTTCAGTGATAAGGTGGAGAAGTTGCAGGCAGATCTCGGAGGCAACGTAAGAAATTGTACGAGTAGGGAAGGTGCTCTAATGGCTCAGACGACAGAAACTATTAGCAACTTACCCGTTCGAATAGGTAAAGGGGAGAAAGAAGTAGATAAAATAAAGGAACAAGTAGAATCTGGCAATAAAATTGAAAATAGTGAAGTTAAAAGCAAATCAATGAAATAAAAAGCGAACCGAATTCTTTAGCTGAACTCGCCAATGGCCAAATGTTTTGGAGACGACGAGAAATATCACCCAGTAAATTTTCTAGCAGCATGCAGGATGGTTTTTTAAGGTGAGTGTCCGACGAGGCGAAGACAAAATTCATGAAAAGACATTTGGAAGATGAGCCGCAATTGTGGGCAAATATACACAGTGATACGTTCATTACCTACGAAATATTTGAAAGCAGTTTCCTGAACAAGCTCTGGAGTGAAGCGAAGCAAACGCGACTCCAAAACGAGTTTCTAAACGGACCAACATTTAAATAAGGGAAAGGGTCGATGCGAGAATTTTGTAAACGTGAACTTGCGAGATTAATGCATGTGAAACGTCCATTGGGAGTGCTTACTGAAATTACGACGTTGAAAAGGCCGTTACCGGATAATTTGCACTGGGATCTAGTGCACAGTCCTAGCAACTCAATAGACGAATTTTTGGACTTTGTAGAAAAATTTGAATGGGTGTCGAAATTTAAACCGCAAAGTAAGCAGACAAATAGTTTTCAGAGTGGAAATCTTAACTACAGTCCGAGTAATTACTATGAAAGGTATCCTGGAAGCGATCAACAGAACGCAAACAGCAGTTTTGATATGGGAAACGGTAACAGGAATATAGCCAATGATAAATTTCAAAAGGTTAATGGGAACGGAAACTTGCGTGACAGGGAGTGACACCAAGAATGTAGATTTAAGGGACAGGTACCTGGCGAAATGAACCGGCGTAATGGGAGATCGGGAAACTAGGTTTCGCCGCCTCTCAGGTTCGGATATAGTAAAATAAACCGGTGATGAATAGGACGCGAGTAAACGGAAATGTGGTAGGTGTTAATAAATAGGCAGAAAGGTGTCATAATTGTGAAATGAAATTAGTAAGATATGAGAATCAAATAGATAAATTTTCAAATCAGATCGTACATAAAAGGCGTAATCCTAAGCTAATGAAAGATAACGGTAAAGGTGATGACAAAGAAAGAGGGTGTAGATGTTAATACAATGAAAGATTCTATGTGCCAAAAGGACGCTGAGGTGGAGCTGAATTTGGTGGAGTTAGATGGTATAGAAAATTCTAAAGAGGTACTAACGGTGAAAGTTGTTAAGAAGGCTAATAAGGGCGGCGTAGCACTAGTCTTGTCAGCTGTTAAAGAATTTGTGTGTGTATCGCCGGATATTGGCGAAATAATTTTGAAGGAAAGTAGTAATGGTGTTTTATATACTGAAGTTACGAAAGTTGAAACTGCTGGCATTGATACTTCAGAGGAAGAAATCTGCGTGTATCTTTCTACTAATGGAGGTGAACCCGAAATTCTGGATGGATCTGTGGATCTTGAATATTTGTTTGAGACTGAATGTGGATCTGAATTTGATGTGCGATCTCAAATTAATGTGGAGGAGCAGCATATAGGAGAGAAAAAGGTATTATACTCAGGCTTAAAAAAAAACACAGCGGAATTTAATGGTACTGTTGATTCTGAAATTGCACGACGCTGTAGGTGTAATTTATGTGATGTAACGGCAGAGGATAGTGAAGCTATGAACGGTTCTTATATTGGTGATTTGTCGATGGAGGTAAATGAGGTTTTATCTAGTGAATCGTATGACACATCAGTGGCTGTGGAAAGTGCTGTTTGTGAAGGTGTTTGTAATGATGTGGAAGTAAAAAGAACGCTTTATTTCATGATAGTAATGATGTAGCTAATAATGCCGATAATTTTTAGGGAGAATACAATGAGTGATTGTAATGTAGAATGTGATACTTGGACAGAATGGTATCTTAATGAGGAATGTGATTTTACTGTAACTGATTGGCAATGGTACAGTAGAAAATTACGGTCTTTGTTGCCTCAGTTGTGGCTTCAAGAGAAGTTTAAGATAGCGAGAAGTCTAGAAGGGAGAAAAATTGAAATTGAGGCGAAAGAAGCATTTAATTAATTATTTTGGGACGAGTACAAAATCGAGGGTTGGATCGAACAGGATATGTGTACTCTAGAGATGGAAGAGAAGGGACATTGAGGAGGGGAAAGTAGGCTAAGAAATAATTTATCTGTGCTTAGGTTATAAGATTATTTAGAGGGGTAATTTTCAATGTTTTATTTCTGGATTTATTGTAGATTGTTTCTTATTTTGTCACATAAGGATTTTTTTGGCACAAGGTCTGTGCAATTATAAAGAGATGGTTTAGATGCACATTTGGGAGCGAGGAGGTCGGAGAACTCAAGTATTTGGTGAACGGTATCAAGTCAAAAATCAGTGCACAGTACGCATAAATATTAGGTTTTTGTGGGTATACACGGGATTTATTCGTGTGTATGTACGTGTTAGGCTTAAATTTTCGGATGGTTTTATGTTTGTTGTAATTTCCAAATTATAAGTTATGGTCACACCAATTTGGGTGCATGAAGGTCAGAGAGTGAAAATTGATAATGCTTACCTAGGACGACAGATGTATGTTTATCTACTTATCTGAGAATATTTGGGCGAATAATTTATTGTTGTATGGAGTAATGATTTGTGTACGCAGCTCCACTGCATGGAATTAAACGACGGGGAGATTTGTTAATATTTGTTGTTAGTTTTGAGTCTGAGGGAGTTATTTAAATTAAAAGAAAATATTAATTTCCCGATTAAGTCGATTGGGAATCTGTCCCGAGATGCATGTCTCTAGTAGGCCTTGAATAGCGTGTCAGAATCATTTAAGTATTTACGAGCATCTTGCAAACGCTGTAAATCGTTTACTGTGTAGTTTAGATCTGTTTGTATCGATTCCACTGGGGGAAGCGATCAGTGCAGAGCCTGGGTGGTTTCAGAAAGTGTTTGTTTTCTTGTATCTACACCCGATTCGAATTTCATGAGATTTGTTCCTGAAAAACGTTGGCGGTGGAATGCAGAGCCATACAGAATTTCAACACATGCGCAACCGAGGTGAAAGCACGTCCAGACGTCATGGGGTTGGGCGGCCACCCCTCATTACATATGTCGGACGTCGTAGGCTGGGGAGATTGTTAAAACATGACAGGCGGAGAACTGTGGCGGAACTAACATCAGACGTCAATGCTGGACAGAGTACAAGTGTGTCTGAATACACAATGTATCGAAAACTCCTAACGATGGGCTTCCGCAGCCGAATGCCCATGCATGTAGTTATGTTAACATTACGACATCAGCAAATGGGCGCTTGACCATCGGCACTGGACGTTTGCGGTGTGGCAGAACGTTGCATGATCTGATGAATCCCGATACCATCTTCATCATGACGATGGGAGGGCGAGAATGCGTCGTCTTCCAGTGGAAAAGCTCCTTGACACCTGTCCTGCGGGTCAAAGACGGTCGCGGCTGCGTTATGCCCTTGGGAACATTCACGTGGGCTTCCATGGGTCCAGTGGAGCTCGTGCAAGGTACCATGACGGTCAAGGAGTATCGTTGCAGACTACATACTCCTTCATGTTTCACGATGGCAGATGAATTTTTCAGCAAGATAATGCGCCATGTCACAAGACCAGGAGTGTGATGGGATGGTTTGAGGAACATAGTGGCGAGTTCCAATTGATCTGCTGGCCTCCAGACTTCCTAGATCTGGACACGATCGAACACATCTGGGATTTACTCAAGGTGGCGTCAGAGTTCATCACCCTCTCCCCAAAATTTACGGGAATTATTTGTTTGTGCAGATGTGGTGCCAACTCCCCCAGCGACCGACCTAGGCCTCATTGCTTCCGTGCAAGGATGCGTCGCCGCTTTTATGCGCGCCAAAGGTGGACAGACCGGCTGTTACGTAAGTGATCATAATGTTTTGGTTGATCATTGTATATAAGCACGCTTCTGTCTCTACTGCCGTAGGCTGGTATGAAGTCTATAAAGATGTGCTGTGTGCAAGTCCCACGGTCTTTACATTTTTCTAGTATTTGCCATGTCCTGAAGCTCCGATCAAAAATAGATTTTCGTTGGTAAAATCGACGCAAGTCACGAACAGCATTTTCATTATAAGGGAGCAAGCCTGCGTTACATCTGGAGGCTGTTAGCCTGCTGTATTCCCGGACACAGAGTAGCAGCATTAAGACGGACGGTCGTCAAGCGTACAGATGGGAGCCGAGGCGGTGACGTCACGCTGCGCTCGGCTGCACGATGCGATGCGATGCGATGCCTCGCTCGGCGCGGCTCGGCGGTCTCCGATGAAGCGGTGAGGCCGCTGCAACATTCACGCGTGTCAACACCCGGCAATCACGTTACGCGTGCATATTGCCGCAGTTTGCCCGCCCGCCAATGTCCATACCAGTTTAATGGCGACGCATTAAATTAATCATCGGCCGAGAATTGAACCGGCGCCTGTTTAAGTTTACTGTTGGCTGCGTCGGCTGCCGCAGTGCCCGCGGTAACGTTGTTATTAAAACGCGCCGCTGTCGCTGTCGCAACTCGCCTTCCGCGGTCAGCTCTGGTCAGCTCTGGCCAACTGCCAGCTGTCACGGCCTGCCTGCAGCAGCGCGCGGCTGCACACCGATAGCTGCGCAGGTACAGCCGCGAGTGACAACTTTCCACTTCTCTATATATACACTACTGGCCATTAAAATTGCTACACCAAAAAGAAATGTAGATGACAAACGGGTATTCATTGGTCAAATATATTATACTAGAACTGGCATTTGATTACATTTTCACGCAATTTGGGTGCATAGATCCTGAGAAATCAGTACCCAGAACAACCACCTCTGGCCGTAATAACGGTCTTGATACGCCTGGGCATTTACTCAAACAGAGCTTGAATGGCTTGTACAGGTACAGCTGCCCATGCAACTTCAACACGATACCACTATTCATGAAGAGTAGTCACTGGCGTATTGTGACGAGCCAGTTGCTTGGCCACCATTGACCAGACGTTTTGAATTGGTGAGAGATCTGGAGAATGTGCTGGCCAGGGCGGCAGTCGAACATTTTCTGTATCCAGAAAGGCCTGTACAGGACCTGCAACATGCGGTCGTGCATTATCCTGCTGAAATCTAGGGTTTCGCGGGGATCGAATGGAGGGTAGAGCCACGGGTCGTAACACATCTGAAATGTAACGTCCACTGTTCAAAGTGCCATCAATGCGAACAAGAGGTGACCGAGACGTGTAACCAATGGCACCCCATACCATCACGCCGGGTGATACGTCAGTACGGCGATGACGAATACACGCTTCCAACGTGCGGTCACCGCGGTGTCGCCAAACACGGATGCGACCATCATGATGCTGTAAACAGAACCTGGATTCATCCGAAAAAATGACGTTTTGCCATTCGTGCATCCAGGTTCGTCGTCGAGTACACCATCGCAGGCGCTCCTGTCTGTAATGCAGTGTCAAGGGTAACCGCAGCCATGGTCTCGGAGCTGATAATCCATGCTGCTGCAAACGTCGTCGAACTGTTCGTGAAGATGGTTGTTGTCTTGCAAACGTCCCCATCTGTTGACTCAAGGATCGCGACTTGGCTGCACGATCCGTTACAGCCATGTGGATAAGATGCCTGTCACCTCGACTCCTAGTGATACGAGGCCGTTGGGATCCAGCACGGCGTTCCGTATTACTCTCCCGAACCCACCGATTCCATATTCTGCTAACAGTCATTGGATCTCGACCAACGCGAGCAGCAGTGTCGCGATACGATAAACCGCAATCGCGATAGGCTACAATCCGACCTTTATCAAAGTCGGAAACGTGATGGTACGCATTTCTCCTCCTTACACAAGGCATCACAACAATGTTTCACCAGGCAACGCCCGTCAACTGCTGTTTATGTATGAGAAATCGGTTGGAAACTTTCCTCATGTCAGCACGTTGTAGGTGTCGCCACCGGCGCCAACCTTGTGTGAATGCTCTGAGAAGCTTATCATTTGCATATCACGGCATCCTCTTCCTGTTGGTTAAATTTCGCGCCTGTAGCACGTATCTTCCTGGTGTAGCAATTTTAATGGCCAGTAGTGTAGTTTTTCTCTTTGCATCTTCCTTAGATCATATACGAGACAACTCACTATGACGTGGGACAGTCAGGATGTTTACAAAGAAGATGGGTTTTTCCCTATTAAAACCGAAGACCTTCCAAAAATAACTAGACTTCCCGAGGGCGCTGCAGTCGTGGGATATTTTAAATCGGGTCGAGTACGTTTCACACTACGTTTCGCAAGAACTGACGAAATCTTGACATAGCCGCGCTGAGAAAACGACCAGAAACGAGGATGCCGATCTGTCGATCGCTATAGCGCCGAGTTGATGTTTATAGAAGTATTAGTGAGAAGAGAATCTCATAGTTACAGCGAGAACTTTTTATAGGAATGTGTTCTTGGTCGTGCACCGCGCGAAGAAAAATAAGCATGCCGAACGGACGGTACAACAAAATTTGCAAGTCCTTCATTACGCTAATAAAGGCTTATTGTTAAATATTTTGGAGCAGATCGAAATATATGCCCATTATAGAGATAAACCGTCAGTGCTTCTCAATAAACAGTTAGATTTTCGTGAAAAACATTTTTATGATCTCTTTGACGAAATTCTATGAACACGTATGTACTCTTTTGTTCAGAAAATCATAGGACCCAGTTGTATCCACGGCAGAAATGTACCTTAGAACAGTACGCAAAATATTTATATCACAATCTTAAACTTCCAAACTAGAAATATTACGGACTCCGTTTTTAATAAATCAATTTTATGACATTTTAAAAAGTGTATGTAATACATAATTATTACATATATCACCAGTGGCAAATAAAGTTAAAATAAGACAGACAGACTGAATCCAGCATAGGTGTATACCTGCACTCGAGTCACAACTCACATATCGATATGATGCCGCAATGCCAAAGACCCTCACAACATCGTTGACTTTGAAACCATTGTGGTAGTACCACCTCAGCCCATAGAGGGCACACTGAGTATACATTCGTCTGTAAGTTATTTTAAAGCTTTTAATCGACATTTTATACAATATTTAAGTAGTTCCATGGTTGTAAAGAGAAAAAATGGCTCTGAGCACTATGGGACTCAACTGCTGAGGTCATTAGTCCCCTAGAACTTAGAACTAGTTAAACCTAACTAACCTAAGGACATCACAAACATCCATGCCCGAGGCAGGATTCGAACCTGCGACCGTAGCGGTCTTGCGGTTCCAGACTGCAGCGCCTTTAACCGCACGGCCACTTCGGCCGGCTGTAAAGAGATATTTTATACATAACTACTTTTTATTTTATTACTGTACTATGTTTTTTTTTACTTTTTGACGGTTATGTGAACCCGTTTTACACTCATTGGTTGACATGAGGTAGAGGGAGAAGTGGTAGGCGGAGCATCTTCGTATTTAACCGTATGCCCGTCACTTGTTGGCACCAGTTGACGTCACAGCAGCTGAGAAGAGTGCTCCACCTACCATCTTCGAAGGATGTCATGGGTATAACAAGTCTAATTGTATTTTATCCTTATAAGCATTTTGTCATATTTTATTGTCAATCTAGTAAGGTTTCTATTACTTTCTAAATTAAATTACAGGTCTGATGATGGTCATGTGATATGACCGAAACCGGTCACCTATGTTCTTGTAGCATTCGTGGTGCGATCAAGACTGAACTTTAAAAAGAAAAATTTTTAAGAACAAAAAATGGTTCAGATGGCTCTAAGCACTATGGGACTTAACATCTGAGGTCATCAGTCCCCTACACTTAGAACTATTTAACATCACACACATTCATGCCCGAGGCAGGAATCGATCCTGCGACCGTAGCAGCAGCGCGGTTCCAGACTGTAGCGTCTAGAACCGCTCGGCCCTAGCGGCCGGCTCCGTGCGAAATATTTGTGACAAGGAAGAATATGAACGTCACTGCTAATCGTTTCACTCGTAGGAATTTAAGCTGTCCTCTCAGGTTCCTGCCTAGCCACACACTCGGAAACTATTACCTATTCGACAACAGACACCAAAATGTTTACTTCATCCTTCGTTCTCCAGTCAGACGGAATTTTTTAGATCAAAACATACTTGCATTACATTCATAAGGGGGTATGGGTTGTTTGGGAGAGGAGACCAGACTTCGAGGTCATCGGTCTCATCGGATTAGGAAAGGACGGGGAAGGAAGTCGGCCGTGCGATTTTAAAGGAACCATGCCGGCATTTGCTTGAAGCGATTTAGGGAAATCACGGAAAACCTAAGTCAGGCTGACCGGACGCGGGATTGAACCGTCGTCCTCCCGATAGTGAATCCAGTGTGCTAACCACTGCGCCACATCGCTCGGTCATAATAAGATTCCAGACTGTGTTAACGCTAAGATGGAAAAAAAGGTGATTGTGGTGCATTTTCTCCCATTGCTTTGAAACAGCATACTATGGCATACACGCACTACGAAGTAAATGAATAATCAAAATGCACACAGTTCACAATTCACACAGTGTTCGCCACACGTGCTCGCAAAAGTCGATACTCGAAGCCCCACTACTGTCCTCAAGACTGCAAAAAGTAGTGTCAAGTTGTAAGTAGGCTGTTTAGGTTTTTATATTGGTAACGCCACGTAGTGCTCTGTATGAAAATCACTGGCTGTGCTGTGTGCAGTCTGTGGCTAGTTTGCATTGTTGTCTGCCATTGTAGTGTTGGGCAGCTGGATGTTAACAGCGCGTAGCGTTGCGCAGTTGGAGGTGAGCCGCCAGCAATGGTGGATGTGGGGAGAGAAATGGCGGAGTTTTGAAATTTGTAAGACTGGATGTCATGAACTGCTATATATATTTTGACTTTTGAACACTATTAAGGTAAATACATTGTTTGTTCTCTATCAAAATCTTTCATTTGCTAACTATGCCTATCAGTAGTTAGTGCCTTCAATACTTTGAATCTTTTATTTAGCTGGCAGTAGTGGCGCTCGTTGTATTGCAGTAGTTCGAGTAACGAAGATTTTTGGTGAGGTAAGTGATTTGTGAAAGGTATAGGTTAATGTTAGTCAGGGCCATTCTTTGTAGGGATTTTTGAAAGTCAGATTGCGTTGCGCTAAAAATGTTGTGTGTCAATTTAGTGTTGATCAGAATAGGTAAAGAGCGAAATGTCTGAGTGCGTTCAGTTCTGCTCAGCTGTTTGAAAATCAAATAATGTAAGAGGTTTATCAGCACAGTAATTAATTAATTTTTCTAAGGGGACGTTTCAAAGTCTACTCGACCCATTTTGAAGATTTGGCTGGACACCATTGTGGTGGAGTCTGTTTTAAGTACGAGTGTATTGTGGCTTACAAGGGCACACAACGAACATTACATGTTTATCGGGGGATATATCCTATCAATTGAAGACATGAAGCCGGCCGCGGTGGTCTCGCGGTTCTAGGCGCGCAGTCCGGAACTGCGCGACCACTACGGTCGCAGGTTCGAATCCTGCCTCGGGCATGGATGTGTGTGATGTCCTTAGGTTAGTTAGGTTTAAGTAGTTCTAAGTTCTAGGGGACTAATGACGACAGCAGTTGAGTCCCATAGTGCTCAGAGCCATTTGAACCATTTTTTTGAAGACATGAAGTCTGGAAATGAGTCAGTAATCATTTTATTTTTGGCACTTTTATTTTCGCAAGTCCGTCTTGATCACACAGATTTAACAACATATGCTGATATACTACATGTGAAATTTGACTCATACTTGAAATCCATGAAAAGCACAAATACTATACAATGTAGCCCTTAGCCTGCTTAGGTGAGATACACACAACCTTTTATGAATGGCAGTATATTTCTTTCATAATGCGTCTTTACACTGTATTACCTATTTCGCCTTACCGCCATCTTCAGATCTGTTGTAATTACAGATATTAAGTAAAACGTGGTATGCACTGTCTTTAGTTAAAAAAATTTTCCTTTGGCTAAATCAACGTCTGACATTTAAGGAACAGTTTAACCTCATTCTTGGAAAGACTTGGCACAAACTTATCAATTGAAGACATGAAGTCTGTAAATGAGTCAGTAAACATTTTATTTTTGGCGCTTTTATTATATACTATATTTGTTAGTCGTAATTATACTTTACACACATTCTAGTTTACTTGAAAAAAAACTGGTGAAGAGTTGCGCAGCGCTTAACTTCACAAACAAATTCAATAAAGAGGGTAATATCACCTTTCATAGTTTCTTGGATGGTATTAGATGTTTTTTTTGTTAATGTATTTGCCTGTTGTAATGTAATGTTATAATATAATAAATGTTCATTTAATTTGCAGGTCAGGAAGCAAGGTTTCCCGCGCATAAATTCACCATCAGTGACCGCTATTCAGTTTCCAGAATGAGATTTTCACTCTGCAGCGGAGTGTGCGCTGATATGAAACTTCCTGGCAGATTAAAACTGTGTGCCCGACCGAGACTCGAACTCGGGACCTTTGCCTTTCGCGGGCAAGTGCTCTACCAACTGAGCTACCGAAGCACGACTCACGCCCGGTACTGGCAGAAGTAAAGCTGTGAGTACCGGGCGTGAGTCGTGCTTCGGTAGCTCAGTTGGTAGAGCACTTGCCCGCGAAAGGCAAAGGTCCCGAGTTCGAGTCTCGGTCGGGCACACAGTTTTAATCTGCCAGGAAGTTTCGCTATTCAGTTTGTCTGCTGTTCACCATACACAATTTACAGGATTTTGGGGCCTTCGTTGAAACACAGGTATATGCTGCCCAGATACGTAACTTTATTTTCTTAAACTTAACCTCCTCGGTAATTATGTATCCTACCATTTATGTTACATGCACCTTTCTTTCTTTTTTTTTTCTAGTTCAAGGATTGAACAGAATGCTCTTTGCTTGAATCTGACAAATACTTTACACCACGTGACTTCTGTGTGTAGCTGGATTTTGTTTCTACATCTTCCCAGGAGGTGCCAACATATGCTTGAACAAAGCTTTTTATCACAGGGTTAGCATGCTGTTGGGAAATAGAGGTAATTTCTGTTTGTTTTTAGTAATTTTTAACTACACTGAAGAGCCAAAGAAACTGATACATCTGCCTAATATCGTGTAGGGTCCCTGCGAGGACGCAGAAGTGCCGCATGGCATGGTCTCGACTAATGTCTGAAGTAGTGCTGTAGGGAATTGACAACAGGAATCCTGCAGGGTTGTCCACAAATCCGTAAGAGCATGAGTGGGTTGTGATCTATTCTCAACAGCACGTTGCAAGGCAGCCCAGACATGCTCAATAATATTCATGTCTGGGGAGTTTGGTGGCCAGCGAAGTGTTTCAACTCAGCAGAGTGTTCTTGGAGCTACTCTGTAGCAATTCTGGACGAGTGGGGTGTCGCATTGTCCCGCTAAGTCCTTCGGAAAGTACAATGGACATGAATGGATGCAGGTGATCAGACAGGATGCTTAAGTACATGTCACCTGTCAGAGTCGTATCTAGATGTATCAAAGGTGCCATATCAGTCCAACTGCACATGCCCTACACCCTTACAGTGCCCCCACCAGCTTGAGCAGTTCCCTGCTGAGATGCAGGGTCCATGGATTCATGAGGTTGTCTTCATACCCGTACACGTATTTCCGCTCGATACAATTTGAAACGAGACTCGACCGACCATGCAATATGTTTCTAGTCATCAATGTCAGTGTTGACGGGCCCAGGCGAGGCGTAAAGCTTCGTGTCGTGCAGTCATCAATGGTATGCGAGTGGTCCTTCGGCTCCGAAAGCCCATATCGATGATGTTTCGCTGAATGGTTCGCAGGCTGACAGTTGTTGACGGCCCAGCTTTGAAATTTGCAGCAGTTTGTGGAAGGATTGTAGTTCTGTCATGTTAAACGATTCTCTTCAGTCGTCGTTGGTCCGATTCTTGCAGAATCTTTCTCCGGCCGCAGCGATGTTTTGCCGGAGTCCTGATACTCACGGGACACTCTTGAAATGGTCGTACGGGAAAATCCCCACTTCGTCGCTATCTCGGAGATGCTGTGTCCCATCGCGAGTGCGCCGAATGAAACACCACTTTCAAACTCACTTAAATCTTGATAATCTGCCATTGTAGCAGCAGTGACCGATCTAACAACTGCGCCGGACACTAATTATCTTATATAGGCCTTGCCGACCGCAGCGCCATATTCTGCCTGTTCACGTATCTCTGTGTTTTGACTACGAATGCCTATACCAGTTGCTTTGGGGCTTCAGTGTGGAATCTCTTTAGAGTATGCAGTAATACGCTTATATACCTGCACTATCGAATAAGTCATTATTTCATAACAAAAATACAGCGATATATTTTTTCCATACAGTACTAGATCTATATTCGGCGACGAAGTACACTTTCACCTTCCAGTCACAGTGCTTCATAATTTTAGATCCTTAATGATGAGTTTCGCTAGTAATGCCGATATTTTAGTCAATTTATAACTCAACATACAGGGTGTCCAGAAAAGGACTCCATGATTTCAAATTTAAATATATCGAAAACAAAGATCGATAGAGGAATGCAGTAAACGGTATGTTTACTGTGAAAGCTGTAAGAAGTTTATACACCAATTTGAAATAATAGTTACAAAAGCTGTAATCGCCATACGTAATGCCTAGTATAAATAGTGATCCGAAGCCCAGAGCGATCAGTTCCACTATTGAAACGTGAAAGGAGGTTAGCGTACCGAAGGAAGAGATTAAAACCATGTACTCCATTGAAAAGCGCGTTTTTCTGGTGCTAGAGTACCACAGGTTAGAAGAGAGTCCTACGGCAACAAGGCAAAGTTTTCAAGCACGATTTAATGTTCCAAAAGGACCCGATGCGAAAAGCATTCGTACGCTCTTCGCAAAATTTCAACGAACAGGCAGCGTAACTGATGATCTAGTGGGGCATGTTGGCCGCAAGCAAACCGCAGTTACGCCTGAAAATATCGCCACAGTTTCTGGAATTATTCATCGAAATCCAATGTCATCCGTCGGTAGAATTGCATCTGAGACTGGTTTGAAGCGTTCCAGCACGCAGAAAATACTGAGAAAGAGCCTACACAAATAATAGTTACAAAAGCTGCTAACAGATGGCACTGTAATCGCCATACGTAATGCCTAGTATAAATAGTGATCCGAAGCCCAGAGCGATCAGTTCCACTATTGAAACGTGAAAGGAGGTTAGCGTACCGAAGGAAGAGATTAAAACCATGTACTCCATTGAAAAGCGCGTTTTTCTGGTGCTAGAGTACCACAGGTTAGAAGAGAGTCCTACGGCAACAAGGCGAAGTTTTCAAGCACGATTTAATGTTCCAAAAGGACCCGATGCGAAAAGCATTCGTACGCTCTTCGCAAAATTTCAACGAACAGGCAGCGTAACTGATGATCTAGTGGGGCATGTTGGCCGCAAGCAAACCGCAGCTACGCCTGAAAATACCGCCACAGTTTCTGGAATTATTCATCGAAATCCAATGTCATCCGTCGGTAGAATTGCATCTGAGACTGGTTTGAAGCGTTCCAGCACGCAGAAAATACTGAGAAAGAGCCTACACAAATAATAGTTACAAAAGCTGCTAACAGATGGCGCTGTAATCGCCATACGTAATGCCTAGTATAAATAGTGATCCGAAGCCCAGAGCGATCAGTTCCACTATTGAAACGTGAAAGGAGGTTAGCGTACCGAAGGAAGAGATTAAAACCATGTACTCCATTGAAAAGCGCGTTTTTCTGGTGCTAGAGTACCACAGGTTAGAAGAGAGTCCCGTACGAGCTGTGCAAGAAAGGGTTGCCTTTGCTAATCAGATGCTCACAATGATTGATAGTGAAGGATTTGATGTTGGCTGCATCTAGTTTACAAAAAAAAAAAAAATGGTTCAAATGGCTCTGAGCACTATGGGACTAAACATCTGTGGTCATCAGTCCCCTAGAACTTAGAACTACTTAAACCTAACTAACCTAAGGAAATCACACACATCCATGCCCGAGGCAGGATTCGAACCTGCGACCGTAGCAGTCGCGCGGTTCCGGACTGAGCGCCTAGAACCGCTAGACCACCGAGGCCGGCCCCTAGTTTACACATGAAGCACACTTCCACCTGAATGGATACGTAAATAAGCAGAACTGGCGATTTTGGCGTTCCGAAAAGCCATATTGGTGTGAAGCGAAACCCCCTGTATTCTCCTAAAGTTACTGTGTGTGCTGCAGTGTGCAGCAGAGGCATTATTGGCCCTTTTTTCATTCGAGAAACGGTCACTGGTGCACGTTACGTTGTAATTTTGGAACAATTTGTCGCCACACGTTAGAGGATCGACCAGGTACTCAATGGTTTATGCAAGATGGAGCCCGACCACATCGGACCGAACAAGTGTTTCGCTTTCTTGAGGAATACTTGGGCAATCGAGTCATTGCTTTGGAATATCCAAAATTTACTGGAGCAGGCATGGATTGGCCTCCATATTCGCCGGATTTGACTCGCTGTGACTTTTTTTTTGTGGGTCACAGTGAAAGACATGGTCTACCCGAAGCATCCCGCCACGCTGGACGAGCTTGAATCGGCGATCTCTGTGGCATGTGAATCCATTTCGGTTGAGACACTACGAAATGTGATGGCCAATTTCATTCTTCGTTTGCACCACCTCTGTAGTGCCAATGGTGAACATTTTGAAAACATTGTGATGTGATTGTTTGCAAAGATTGTTTCCATACGATTATTTCACTTATGTATGCTGATATGAGCTGTACAGCATACAGCGCCATCTGTTAGCAGCTTTTGTAACTATTATTTCAAACTGCTGTATGAACTTCTTACACCGAGCGAGGTGGCGCAGTGGTTAGCACACTGGACTCGCATTCGGGAGGACGACGGTTCAATCCCGTCTCCGGCCATCCTGATTTAGGTTTTCCGTGATTTCCCAAAATCGCTACAGGCAAATGCCGGGATGGTTCCTTTAAAAGGGCACGGCCGATTTCCTTCCCCATCCTTTCCTCACCCGAGCTTGCGCTCCCCCTCTAATGACCTCGTTGTCGACGGGACGTTAAACACTAATCTCCTCCCCCTCTGAACTTCTTACAGCTTTCACAATAAACATACCGTTTACTGCATTTCTCTATCGATCTTTGTTTTCGAGATATTTAATTTTGAAATCAAGGAGGCCTTTTCTGGACACCCTGTACCTGTATTGAATATTGGCTGGCCGTTGTGGCCGAGTGGTTCTAGGCGCTTCAGTCTGGAACCGCGCGACCGCTATGGTCGCAGGTTCGAATTCTGCCTCGGGCATGGATGTGTGTAATGTCCTTAGTTAGTTAGGTTCAAGTAGTTCTAAGTTCTATGGGACTGGTGACCTCAGATGTTAAGTCCCATAGTACTCAGAGCCATTTGAACCATTTTTGAATATTATAGAATTTATATTCGCAGGCTATGAAGGGGTTGCTTATTTTTGCTAGCAGGAATTTCTTTTATTCTTTTTGTTCCGGCCTGCTGTGATAGAACA
Source organism: Schistocerca nitens (assembly GCF_023898315.1). Taxonomy (NCBI): domain Eukaryota; kingdom Metazoa; phylum Arthropoda; class Insecta; order Orthoptera; family Acrididae; genus Schistocerca; species Schistocerca nitens. The sequence continues at coordinate 926,185,338 of NC_064614.1, read as the reverse complement.
TCTTGGGCACATTCTTATTTTTGGCGACGTAACATTCTCTGATTATTTTGCCGTTTATTGATTAAGGTTTAGTCCCACCTAAGTTTTCAGAACAATCTTTAAGCCGACTGAATTTATTATTTCCGGGTGTTCCTTTTCACCTAAGGATATTATAAGGTCGCAACGGATAACGCAATAATATTTTGGAGGGTAGTCAAAGAAAACTATGTGCTGTGAACTAATCTTGTGCCAAGAACTTTAGATTTGGGGAGCGTATTCATCCGGCATGTTGAGAAATAAATTAGCGATAACGGAAATTGGCTTCAAGTGACAAAATCTTTATTTTCGATTACTCTTTTGCATTTTTAACAATAATCTTTTTGTATTTAACAGATGGATTAACATTCATGATTTTTTTTATAAGGGATCCTATGTCTTTCTCACTTGAGAATTACAAGCCGCGTTGGCTTTAACATAGTCCTGTGGGGCTGTGAAGATGGGGGAGCACGTGCTCACTGCTCTGTTTTAAAACACAGACATTCACATGCACTAAATCCACACGGGCAAACGAATGTCGACAGCATTTTTAGCCAGAAGAATTGTACACACCTCGTGGCTGGCATCGAGTAGAATTTGATGGCGGCTTATTTTTAGCGTGAAGATGTTGGAAACAAATAGATTCATCTTGCAGAATGGACACTCAATACAGTTTTTTTTTTGATAGTTTAAAAATGTTCACCACAAACAAAAACAAGAACGGAAATCACATTATTCTGCACCCGATTAAATGAACTAAAAAATTACAACCAGTACCTAAATGACCATTGCAAAAATAGCTGAAAGAAAAAATTGTTGAATTTAACAAATAAGTAACATATTCAAATACCTTCTATCCCGTGTTCGACGCAGCCGTTCTGAGGGAACGTCTGGTCGCTTACCTGTCTTCAAACACACTCCCCAGACTAACTGTCGCACGGAGCTCTCCTCGAGCAGCCCGAGGTGATTGGGGGGGGGGGGGGGAGTGGGGCGGGGCGGGGCGGGGGTGGTCCATGACCAACATCCGCTAGGAAAACGTTTAGCTTTACACATCTTTGGCCAAACCCTCCCGTTCCTGCTCTCTGCCTTCCACTGACACCGTTTAGGTTGGTGGAAGATTAAGAAACCCACCACTTCTCTGGTTTGTCTGCTACTACATTCAAATCACTCATACATGACCACACACTTTAAGGAAGGGTGAAGAAAACTGAAATAAGGACACAGGACGTGCACATAGGAATAAAAAAGAAAATACGTCGACCCATATTGTTTCTACACGCATTCGGTAGTTGTGGCTGAGATTATTTCACAGTTAATTAGTTATATAAAAGATCGATTTCATTCTGATTTTTGTACATCAGACAGTATGATGATTTCCTTTAGCACTAATTTTAATCATGTAAAGACACCTATTGTGACGTTACAACATAAATTTTTGAAAGTGTCCTGAATTTTGGTAAACCTAACAAAGTCTCTAAATTTATTATTTTAGTCTCATTTTGTCCCAGAACATTGCATTAATCAGCAATATAAAGTTTTCATTCACAAAATATAAGCACAAGACAAGACATTAATCTTTTTCCTGGCCTTACCCCATGTCTTCATGGGGTCGAATCACTATTTTGTTTTTGGTAGCGTTAGTACTAGAGATTGGTCGGATGCCCTCCCTGTTGAAACCCCTTCCCACTCCGTCCCCATACCGCCCCCCCCCCCCCCCCCCCGCCCCTCAGCCATCATGACGGAATTTCTGAGCCCCATCTTGTCTGCGTGTGGGATTAACCATGTGAATGTGTATTAACGATTTCTAAATGTTTGCGAATCGTGTAACTGACCCGAGACGTGTGCACCAGTGAAATATTCACTTAGTCGGATGCAGGCTGACCTCAACACCTGCTCTCTTAGTTAATCCACCGGGTGGTCACGATCCGGGGCCGGTACGCCCCCCTGAGTCCCGGCAGCGACCACATCAGTAGAAGCACTGTATGTGGTACTACAGATATATTCCAGACTGAAATATATATCAGATATCGCGCAGTATTATACTTTTCGAAAATGGGTAAATGTCACAGGATAGAGGATATCACTGGAGTACCAATACACAACAACCGCAAACTTAGACTCTGGTGACTGGACACTCGGCAGGAAGAATGGGAGGTTAGTGATAAGGATCGCCGTGTTAACGATATATTCCCTAATGTACAGGAGCGGTTGGAAATGAACTAAGTCAATCCCAGCTGTGGCATGGTCATTTTCTAAATAGACACTGTCCTTATCCCATGCTGTGAAGCTGCGTGACACTGAGAAATGACTTACACTGCACATGGGAGGGAATCGGAATCCCAGAGCGCGTCATCCAGACCTGTAGGCGATTCAGTAGGCTAGGACAAACAGGACCACTCAAAACGCCATCAACACGAGACAACGTACACGAGTACAACATAGCGCGCAATGTAGATGAGTGGAACACACTAAATACACTACTAGATAACACCATCTCTGCAACACTAAGCACTCACTACTTGAATGGTTCATATGGCTCTGAGCACCAGGGTACTCAACATCTGAGGTCATTAGTCCCCTAGAACTTAGAACTACTGAAAACTAACTAACCTAAGGACATCACACAAATTCATGCCCGAGGCAGGATTCCAACCTGCGACCGTAGCGTTCACGCGGTTCCAGACTGAAGCGCCTAGAACCGCTCGGCCACAGCGGCCGGCTTTCTACTTGAACAAAAGACCATATCGTGCACAAAAAAACATGTATCACTAAGATAGATTCCACATGCTAGATAAATACAACGATGGACGAACGAGCAATGGTTGAAGACGCAAGTCGTATAAGACATTCACTGATTAGCAATAAACTACTAAGTATGAGAGGTGGCATGAGCCCCTTCTCATATTTCTATCTTACGATTTTCCTCTTTAATCGCATGTGGTGAAAAGTTGCTATTCCTTCACACGCGGACTTCCCACACAGCGTCTCTCGTCACCCAGGTGGTCCGGTGACAGGCGGGCTCTGCGGATCTCGAGAGGGTTAAGCCGACGGGTGTGAGGCAGTCGAGAGAATGCTTTCCAGACGCCGACATTGTCAAAAGACACGCCCGGAGGGGCCTGAAGTAGCGGCTGGGCTAGAGGTTCCGTTACTTCACAGAAACTTAGCGAAAACACTTTCTGGCGGGCTACCAGCGAGGCGTGGGAATGACTTGTGTACCCAGGCAGTTGTGGCGGGAAAATGCCCGCACTTTCTGCAAAATAGTAACTATGATTGGCTTGCTCAGGGCATAGCTCCGTGACGTAGCAAAATCAGCGCAGAAATTGGCGCCAAGAATCTCCATTGGTGGAATGGTAGTGCTCCGGCAATGGAGTGGAATTTTCCGCCGGTTTTGGAGTTACTGATTGGAACGTTTAACCACGGCCACTGTCGTGGGGGCGGGAATGTTCTGTGTTCGGCCTGTACGGGTGCTCAGAGTAGTCGGCTCTCGCCTTTCGGTCGAGGACGTCGAAGCAACCAGCCATCGCCTCCGGTACACCAGATCGTGTTCTTGCAGTTAAGAAGACAGTGTGGTAATGTATGTCCGCAGCACCGGCAGATAGGGATTTTCCTAGGTGATAATCAGAGCTCAGCAGAGCGCGCCTGTTTGTCGTTTTCTAACTTTGTTCTGTTCAAATGGTTCAAATGGCTCTGAGCACTATGGGACTCAACTGCTGAGGTCATTAGTCCCCTAGAACTTAGAACTAGTTAAACCTAACTAACCTAAGGACATCACAAACATCCATGCCCGAGGCAGGATTCGAACCTGCGACCGTAGCGGTCTTGCGGTTCCAGACTGCAGCGCCTTTAACCGCACGGCCACTTCGGCCGGCAACTTTGTTCTGTCTTGAGTAGCAGCAATTAATGTTGGGTTAGCTGTGTGTCTCTCTTAAGTTTTGAGTGGCAAGGAATTGACTCCACATACCACTTCGTATTAAACCTCACAATCCAGTTTAGGGACAACTTCACCTTCACAACGTTTGTTTGAGTATCCAATTTGAGCCAATTTGATTTATTATAAATGTTTCATGTGTTTTTGTTTATTATTTTGTGTTTAGTCTTAATAAGTCATATTGTTATTTTGGAGAGAACTTTCATTCTGTTAATCGGTAGAGCAACCCATCATTTCTCACTACGTTAATGAAACCTTTGTTTATTTAACTTATTTATCAAATTAAATTATTGCAGGTGCCAAACTCTTTTCTACTCCACTTGCAGGGTTGATTACAGTCAGTTCGCGTATATTTTTTAATCCATGTGCAACAGCAAAAGTCGGAGTTAGACTGGGGGGGGGGGGGGGCTTAGAGCATCATTTACATATGTAGATTCTAGAAGAATTTAGTGTTAAATACACTGCTATCCCCGGCACCTCGCAAGTATACAGATGTGATTTAGGTGTAGATAGTGGTCGGTTATTGTACCCAAGTGTCAGTACAAACATTTACAGCCACATCTGCTTCAATACTCCGCAAGCCAGCTGACCATGCGTGGGAAGAATCATTGTCGGTAAGCGTTTGTATTAGCTCTAATTTCTCGAATTTTCTCGTTGTGATCATTTCGCAAGGTGCATGAGCGACGAAGCAATATGTTTTCAGACTCTTACTTGAGTTTACTCTCTAGAAATTTCAGTAGCGACCCTCTTGGTGATGTATAACCCTCTCTTGTAGCGACTGCCAGTGTGGCTGCTTGAGCGTCTTCGTAACGCTCCTACGCCAACTGAACGATCCCACGACGAAAAGCGGTGCTCTTCGTTTGCTCTTCTCTGCCTCTTCTATCAGTCCAACCTTGTAACGGTCCCAGACAGATGAACAATACTCAAGGATCGATTGAAAATTCGCCTTGTAAGTCACTTCTTTAGTGGAAGAGTTATATTTCCTTTAGATTCTTCCTGTGAATTTATCTGGCGTCTGCTTTTCCTACTGTTTGGTTTATGTGGCCATCCCACTTAAGGTAGCTGTGGATATTGCTCCTAGGTACTTTGCGGTAAATACACTTACGTTCTGAATGTAGATAGTGAGGTGTCATTGTACCAGATTTTCACTATAAACCTGTACATGGATGTGTATATTAGATTTAGATATTGATCACTGTAAACATAGTTCATTATCAATTTATATATTACAACTAAACACTACTACAAAGTGTCCGTATAATTTAACAGGCCTAGGGTCCTTGATATCTATGCACTGCGAGTAAAGGAAATAATTACATCAACGAAAGGGAAATAGCTTCTTGTCAGGGGTAGTCATCGCTACCGGGTACACACAAAATGCCAGAAGTATACGAATTGACTGTGCATTAATTCTGAACGGAGTAAGTGCCGAGGCTGTTTAAATGGCTCTGAGCACTATGGGACTTAACATCTTAGTTCATCAGTCCCCTAGAACTTAGAACTACTGAAACCTAACTAACCTAAGGACATCACACACATCCATGCCCGAGGCAGGATTCGAACCTGCGACCGTAGCAGTCCCGCGGCTCCGGACTGCAGCGCCTAGAACCGCACGGCCACCGAAGTCGGCGGCTGTTTAAAAATGGCAATTGGCAGAAACATGCTGAACAGCTACATTCAGACCCACCTAATGAAGCAGATATGCATAATAAGAAGCGCAATGCATAACTGCAGGAAGAGAGTCCACAAAGGAAAGATAGTACCTGTTTTCGTAGTTTTTCAATGAATTTCCAGATCTGAAAGTTAAATTTTATATTTCGTCGCTAATATATACAATTATGAGCAGTCCAAGGCTGCATCGTGTAAAGCAAGAAGGGTAGCTATGGGGACAACCCAGAACCCTGGCACTAGTACCGAGATTCATACGTGTGAAGACATTTTGACATTCATTTGAAAATTGACGACGGGTCTCTTCCTGACAAACGAGTCCTGTGAAGAAGCGGGAAAAACACTATGTGAAAATAGTGACGTTCTTATCGACGGAGAAGTTTACAATTGCTCGAAACAATTCAAAGAAATGTGCACCATACACATTGACATTGGAAGCACAAAAGAAAGGTGAAGGTATTGACTGTTTTATTTGCTTTGCTTCCAGACAAAAGTCAAAATACATATGAAAGACATTTTTCCGGACTGAAAAATAAGATGCCTGGATGGTCACCGAAAACTGATGTGCTCGACTTTGAAAAGACTGTAGTTAAGGCTATGAAAACATAGTTAAAGCTATAAAACATCTCTTTTCGGTTGCAATTTTCACTTCAGTCCGAAACTACAAGAAGTGGGATTAACGGAGGAATACTGGTACAGAGAAGAAGTCCGACTGTTTTGCCACACGTGTGCTGCAGTGATAGATCTAGCACTAAATAGTGTTGATGAAGTGTGGATGGTAATAATGCAGGAAATGCTCTGTGGAGAAAAGATCATGAAATTCGCAGACTACGTAGTGAATCAATGGATGGAGAAGGCTAGTATTCCAACTCAAATGTGGAACTCATTTAACCAGCGGTGCAGGAACACGAATACTAAGGTTGGCATAGGAAACTAAAATCCTCAGTATATCAAAAACATCTAGACGTACACTTTCTGATAAATAGTCCTGAAGGAGGAAGCAGTAGATGCTATATTTGAAATTAAAGTGATTCCATTTGCCTGACTCTTCAAAAAAATAAGAAAAAGATACATAGTTCTCGACAAAAGGTTAAGACATTAAAAAAGTCCAGAACAACTCGGGAGATCCAAGATGGTGTGTCAAAACTCGTCGGCAGAGCGTCCGCTACTATTACTTGTTCCTTTGAGAGTTGGAAAACCCATGGCTAACATGTCTGTGGTCGGAAACACCAAGCTGACATCACGGGTCGCGAAGCCCACGACATCCCGGCAGTGCCAGCGGAGCCACAGGTGTCTTGGCCGCCAGCCGCCGTCTTAGCACGCCGAGCCATCGCATTGCTGCCCAGACCATGTGGCGAGAAACAGCCCAGCTTTCTGTAAGCCAGAGATTGACGGCTGACTGTGTCCACGGGGCTGGCACTCGCCCGTCACATCGATTACACTCTAAGACAAAAGATGCAAGCTGGCCTACGTTGGCGGCAGTTCCCCGTCTGCCAAACTGTTAAAAAGTCATAACCACCACACCCGAGAGGTGACACGTTTATCAATAGCGCAAGGAAATCTGACATTCGTACCTGTGTGCATCACCTTATGAGTTGACTAACTTGACATAAAATTAATTTAATTCCTTCAAACCCGCCCGCATCTCGTGGTCGTGCGGTAGCGTTCTCGCTTCCCACGCCCGGGTTCCCGGGTTCGATTCCCGGCGGGGTCAGGGATTTTCTCTGCCTCGTGATGGCTGGGTGTTGTGTGATGTCCTTAGGTTTGTTGGGTTTAAGTAGTTCTAAGTTCTAGGGGACTGATGACCATAGATGTTAAGTCCTATAGTGCTCAGAGCCATTTGAACCATTTTTGAACCTTCAAACCCACAACAAAATAAATGACATCATAGGGAATGAGAATGGGTGTTGTTGAAAAATTAATAACAAGGACCCACGGTATCACAAAGGGATTTGTTAACTAATATATGGGTCAAGAGATAAAAAACATATAAACAGAAACTTCAACTGTATAACATTTCATTAACATGAACACAGGTTGGTTGGCAATAGACTTGGACAACTGAACTGGTATTTATGTGTAGATGAACCTGGCTACTGTGAGTGGAAGAATGCCAATCTAGGCAAGCACACTCTACTGTATTGTTCCACTGATTGGTCTCTCGCATCAAAATATAATTAAGCATGCAATGGATACTGGGAGTGACTACTGTGAGTACGAGGACGCTATAAAAAAGATGGCCTTGAAAACGATTGATAAGCTTTTGCATTTGCTGAAGCTGCACAGTGTTACCGATGTAGCCGGTGAAAGACGAGATGCCATCGTCTGCGTCTGGGCGCTGCCAAAGCTGCAGGGTTCGGTGGTGTGTCATACTGCGCGCGATGACCATATGTTGGCCGGTGATTGTCTCACGTCCGCAAAAATATTAAGGTTTCGCCCAGGTGTCCAGACGAGCTTACAACTAACTGCTTTCTCCATAGAAATAGAAGAGCTCTAGCGTCTACACTATGCGATGGTCGAGAAGCAAGTCCTAGCCTCTACCGTTGCTCAAAACCTTCCGTAAAACAACCGTTCTCCCCAATGTTCTTGAATGTGCCTAGCTTGGCCCAGCAATGGCTACTGTGCCAAGGATAGCTGGTCTTCTTCAACCAGTCACTGCAGTGCAGTACACATTCTGTTCTCCGAAAAACCAGCACATAATGCCTGGAGGTCCTGCTGCCAAACCCCCAGCGCATTTGACAAGATGAGGGAAACTTCCAGTGAAAACAAGCTCCGTCTCATCCATAGAACGATTTAGCGGGCGCCGTTTGGGCGAGGAGCATCTACGAATCGTGACAGCCGGAGAAATTCGTCATCCCGTCTCACAAGGTACGCTGTTCTTGTAATAATCACATTAGCCGGGCGCCAGCCCAACGCCGCTTTACCTGGATCCGCACACGGGAAAAGGAGACCAGACTCACACACCATGTCCACACGCTAATAAAGCAGTTAGGCCGACGCCCGGCGCGGCCAGTTTCTAAATAAGTGTCATTTCACATTCAGCCACGGCGTTCCCACCTTCTAGCTTCCACCACTAGCGGAACAAGGTCTGCCGCCAGAATGGCGGTTCATAAACCACTGCCCTATTACAAAGGAAGGGTAGCAGCGAGAAGGTTCTGAGAACTCGTTTGCTACTCAGGGAAAGTTCTAAGGCTGCCCATAATGCAATGGTCACCTCCAGCATCCAAAAATCTGTCTCTATAGCCGAGTTTAATTTTACTACTGCTACCCAAGTCACGCCAGTACTGTGAGATTAGTGGTTTACCCTAACCCTAATAGTCCATCAGATTAATTTCAATCAGGGAAAATTTAGATACACCAAAGGCGAATGATATTATATGATAAGCACCAGAACAAAATGAAACGGGAAGTGCCTGATGGGTATTGCCACAGCAGTGGCCTGCCTTGAAGGCACTGCCATATACATCATGGAGGAATTATCCGAATGGGACAGAAATCGGTATATGTCATGTACATGTACTGACAACCACACGATTGGAATTTCAAAAAAGGGTTCGTCGAACCACAATCATACTATCTATCTACCATTCCACTCCCGAACAGCGCGCGGGAAAAACGAACACCTAAACCTTTCTGTTCGAGCTCTGATTTCTCTCATTTTATTTTGATGATCATTCATACCTATGTAGGTTGGGCTCAACAAAATATTTTCGCATTCGGAAGAGAAAGTTGGTGACTGAAATTTCGTAAATAGATCTCGCCGCGACGAAAAACGTCTTTGCTGTAATGACTTCCATCCCAATTCGCGTATCACATCTGCCACACTCTCTCCCCTACTACGTGATAATACAAAACGAGCTGCCCTTTTTTGCACTCTTTCGATGTCCTCCCTCAATCCCACCTGGTAAGGATCCCACACCGCGCAGCAATATTCTAACAGAGGACGAACGAGTGTAGTGTAAGCTGTCTCTTTAGTGGACTTGTTGCATCTTCTAAGTGTCCTGCCAATGAAACGCAACCTTTGGCTCGTCTTCCCCACAATATTATCTATGTGGTCTTTCCAACTGAAGTTGTTCGTAATTTTAACACCCAGGTACTTAGTTGAATTGACAGCCTTGAGAATTGTACTATTTATCGAGTAATCAAATTCCAACGGATTTATTTTGGAACTCATGTGGATCACCTCACACTTTTCGTTATTTAGCGTCAACTGCCACCTGCCACACCATACAGCAATCTTTTCTAAATCGCTTTGCAACTGATACTGGTCTTCGGATGACCTTACTGGACGGTAAATTACAGCATCATCTGCGAACAACCTAAGAGAACTGGTCAGATTGTCACCCAGGTCATATATATAGATCAGGAACAGCAGAGGTCCCAGGACGCTTCCCTGGGGAACACCTGATATCACTTCAGTTTTACTCGATGATTTGCCGTCCATTACTACGAACTGCGACCTTCCTGACAGGAAATCACGAATCCAGTCGCACAACTGAGACGATACCCCATAGGCCCGCAGCTTGATTAGAAGTCGCTTGTGGGGAACGGTGTCAAAAGCTTTCCGGAAATCTAGAAATACGGGATCAACTTGAGATCCCCTGTCGATAGCGGCCATTACTTCGTGCGAATAAAGAGCTAGCTGCGTTGCACAAGAACGATGTTTTCTGAAACCATGCTGATTACGTATCAATAGATCGTTCCCTTCGAGGTGATTCATAATGTTTGAATACAGTATATGCTCCAAAACCCTACTGCAAACCGACGTCAATGATATAGGTCTGTAGTTAGTTGGATTATTCCTACTACCATTCTTAAACACTGGTGCCACCTGCGCAATTTTCCAATCTGTAGGTACAGATCTATCGGCGAGCGAGCGGTTGTATATGAGTGCTAAGTAGGGAGCTATTGTATCAGCGTAATCTGAAAGGAACCTAATCGGTATACAATCTGGACCTGAAGACTTGCCCGTATCAAGCGATTGGAGTTGCTTCGCAACCCCTAAGGTATCTACTTCTAAGAAACTCATGCTTGCAGCTGTTCGTGTTTCAAATTTTGGAATATTCCATTCATCTTCCCTGGTGAAGGAATTTCGGAAAACTGCGTTCAATAACTCCGCTTTAGCGGCACAGTCGTCGGTAACAGTACCATCGGCACTGCGCAGCGAAGGTATTGACTGCGTCTTGCCTGGAAGGGTAAAAAAACAGGGCATAGAATATCGTCGGTGTGCCGCTGTTCTGCAAGGGTGCCGTGGATGAAAACCAAAGGGGTCCTGCTACGAAAAGAAGTGGGACCCCATACCATCACTCCTGGCTGTCAGGCTCTCCAACGGATGACAGTCAGGCTCACCGCTGTCTGAGGCGTCTCCTGACTGGTCTTCAGCCTGGAATCTAATTGACTGGAGTAGAGCTGACGTCAGTAATGAGTTCAGGTTCGAAGTGAGCGCTGATGACCAGCGAAGACGTGTCTGGAGACGCCCAAGATAGTGGTGGTATACCAGTACACGATGGGACTTGGACAAGGCCGCTGGTGCATTACAAGCCTACATGAAGACCGATATCCTGCCATCTCGGAGTTGCAGCCTCGCATGGATACTGCCGGAACACTGCAAGACGATCTCAGAAGGGCCACTGGAGCTGCTGCGATCCATCAAACTTTATTGAACAGGTTACGAGAAAGGACTGTACGACCCAGACGTCCTGTTGGAGTACTCAGCTTGACACAGCAACATCTTGCAGCTCGCCTTCAACTCTGCAGTTCCCATGACAACTGGCAACTTCGCCACTGGTGAAACGTGTTATTCACACGCCAGTTCAGATGTATTCTAAAGCATGATGATGGCAGTGTTCGTGTGTGGACACCTGTTGAAAGGTCTCTGTTGGATTCCTTTCATGTTAATTTCTTAAATCTGTTGTCATTTACGGCATAAATTCCTCTTCTAAATTTACTGTGGTATTTCTGACTATCTGGGAGGAGACTGAGCAGTGAAACGTGTTACTTTTACACATAAACAAGAACGATCTGTCACCCTACTACACTTTAAAACACAGTTTATATGTAATTTATGTCACACAGTCTCATACGGAACCTACATCCGCTTTCTTTTATATACTGTATATGATAAGATACTGTCATCCCCCTTCCCTTCTGTGTGAGAGGATGAATGAGCAAATGTGTTTCTAGTTGCATGCTTGAGGGTAGCAGACAAGCCTGTCTGCTAGAGAACAGTAGGACCAACGTCGGAACAGGCAGCTACGCTTTCTAAAAGCAGAGAGGTTTCCATTCTTAGCATGTTTCTGTCTGTCCCTTGTCATGTTGGCATAGGAAGCTGTCTCTCTGGTCACTTCCGTTTGTATCTGGGAAGCACGCTCGGTAGTAGCGCAGGTCAGTCTGTCCGTGGCGAGCGTCTGAAGTGGTAAGATCTCCGGCTAAGCGCGTGTCTGCTAAGTCCGTAGGACAATGGATTTCTTAAGTTCAGCCTAACTGAAAATTTAATCACCTTTATTTCAGATTTAGCTCTAAAATATCTAATGTTATCTTAAATTGCAACGCAGTGTAATTCGCGTGTGAAGTTCAGACTATCTTCCGGTAGTTGCTTTGTCACTACTTTGTGAGTAAAGTGGAACCACGTGTTGATCAGTAACTCTAACTAAGATCATCAATCTTAAATGCGAATGCTTGTGAGATTATAACGTCTCATCTTGACAATATTTTCCAATATAGCAACTTTTCTTTATGTTCAACCCACGTGGGGTGTACTTTGCGAGACCAGTACCACGTGCTTATACAATTGTTTGACCCATCAGGTTAATAGTAAGACGTTAGTAACCAGTTCGAGGTTTTTCTTTTGTAAATTGCTTTTCGATCTAATTTCTTTTAATTATCAAAATTATTGTGGAGTTACACTCTTTGTGTAAACCAAGTTGACCACGTGAAGCATGTGGTATAATCATCAAAGTAGCCCTCAGCTATTCTTTTCGGGAGTATTTCACAGAGAGTTAGTATGAATTTAGTATACTAGTGTGTGGTAATTACATGACGGACAGGATTGTGCTACGAACGTAACTTCTTTGGGTGAAAATTGAATCGGTTGGTTGTGGTTAATTTCCTCTTGCATATGTTTCAACGTTCTTCGTGTGTTATTTTATGAATGCAGTGTTGTATGCAGTCTCCCAATCTTGGCTCCATATTTGATGTGTTCCGTAAGATTACAAACTCACATTTTCACAGTCCTAAATAAGGCACCAGCTTAGTTATGACTCACGTTTAATATGCTGAAATTTCGATGATCAATGTTAAAATAAATTTCGAAATATAAACTGATTTATTTCTTGTTATTTAAATTCTCTTTTATATATATATCACCGGTTGTCGTATGACTATTAAAACATTATAATTAATGTTAGTCTGGTTGGGAATTTGGTAAGCTAGACTAGATACCTGGTGAAACAGTTGCGCAGTAATGCACGGTTAACTTCCCCAGACAGCTCACAGCTTTTAACCCGCTTTTATTGTCGATCAGCACCGTAATCAGAACAAATTAAAGTAACAACGTTACACTGTGATAAGCGGTAGCTTCAAATGTTGTCCAGGAACTCGACAGATTTCCAAAGTTCTCTGATGTTGTAGGGAGGTATCAGTGTTAGCACCATATACATCTTGTCGTTGTCTATGGTCGCCTTAGCTTCAGTCCGGAACCGCGCTGCTGCTGCGGTCGCAGGTTCGAATCCTGCCTTGGGCATGGATGTGTGTGATGTCGTTAGGTTTAAGTAGTTCTGTGTCTAGGGGACTGATGACCTCAGATGTTAAGTCCCATAGTGCTTGAGCTATTTGAACCATTTGAACGGTCGCCTTACCACGACACAGTAAATCGAATAGATCCTGTTGGACATGTGGTGGATGCTGCTTACGGTGATGGCGCTGAATCTACTCTAATTCCAGGGCCCATGTGGCCGGTGTCAGTAGTGATGTCTTACAAAGCCTGGACATTGAAGTAATGGAATGGTTGGCGGTAAATACCGACCTAAACCCCACCGTTCATTTGCGGGACATGCTTGAGAGACGTGTACATGGTCATTCTCTTCCACCAGTTCTCCAAGAATTCTTATGGGCTCTCCTTGAAGTGTGGGAGCAGATTTCACAGGGTGGCCTCTTTAGAGTTATACGGAGCATTCCACGCAGGTATCAGGGAGTCATATACGCTCAAGGATGGCATACCCGTTGCTGAAGCTGTCAAAGTCCAATGAAAACAACCCAGGGCGAAGGGATGAACGATTGTTCTCAAAGTCTGGTGAAACGCACCGAGAATGACGGAATGAATGAATGTTTCCACTTTATTTTCGACGCCTATCGGACATTTCAGTTCTTTTTATGTAAACAATCGAGGAAGTAATGATTTGTTATGTACTTAATTCGTGAAAGTTGAAGGTATAATTTGGTAACATCCCAGTCCTCAATCATTGCTGAGCATAGTACATCAGACACCCAAATTCATGTTCCCCTAATTCTTTTAAGGATACTGGAAAGTCGGTACAACTCTACGATGAATGTTTCAGATCGGAGCAGAGACTATGTAGAGAAGTAGCTGTAGGGTGTAACTAAATGTTGCAAGGAAAACGTTTATTTTTAACTGTGGTTTCTATTTAGCTGCCGATCGGGGCTTGAAAGAAAAAATATATAAATAAATAGAAGTATAAAAAGGCTCTCGTATATTCAGGTCTTCGCTAGCTTCTGAATTTCTCTTGTGCGCCCTTTTACTGTTCACATGAATCTCATCTTTGATACTTGCATGCGACCTACTCCCTTAACTTGAATGCTCTACTTAATTTCGTCTTTAACATCCGTTACGGTCTGCTCATTCTGCACACTGAGACAGAGGATAGCCCACAACCTCTTCTCACTTCCCTCTCAAATACTGCCATCCTTTCATGTCTTTCGAAGCTCACAGCAGCAACTTGGCTTACTGCACGTAATACTCAGTTCCTTGTAATACTAACGAGCGCGTTGGTACAGCCACAAATTTATCGATACGTGCAGACCACAATAGCCCAAATCACCGTTTCCGTGTAACTGCTCAGTACGGCGCGCGGAGGGTCCACCCAGTGCGTGCGAGTGACGGTGGGGAATGGAGCGCACGGTCCGCTCTCGGGGACGTTTTTCGAGCCGCGCGGATGGCGATTCGCGTTGCCGGCGTCAATTACTGCAGCGCAAACAGCGCTTTGTGCATCCGCCGTTAAAAATTCACCGCGATCGAAGCCACTCTGCGCCACAATGGGCGGGCTGTCCTTAAAAACGATGTCGGCGGCGCCGAGCGCTGGGAACAATGGCACGGCGGAAGCCCGGCCGACAGCCGACAAGCGGTGGCAGCCAGCAGCCAGCAGCCAGCAGCTAGATGCTGAGGCGAGAGCGCCGGGACCCCACGCCTCGCGATACTGCCGCCTTCGGCCGCGCGCCCCGCAGCAGACGGTTGGTTACGGTGTCAAAAATGGCTCTGAGCACTATGCGACTTAACTTCTGCGGTCATGAGTCGCCTAGAACTTTAGAACTAAGTAAACCTAACTAACCTAAGGACATCACACACATCCATGCCCGAGGCAGGATTCGAACCTGCGACCGTAGCGGCCGCGCGGTTCCAGACTGTAGCGCCTTTAACCGCTTGGCCACCACGGCCGGCGGTTACGGTGTCTTCCGAGCTCTTACGAGTACACTTACGGCACACCCACCTTGCACCGTTCCACACCCTTGACGCTACGGACGTGCAGAAGAGGGGACGGGGTGTTCGATCCCCCTCCCCACGTAATACTCTAATGGGAAGTCGGATTGACCATCAGCGTTCGTATCTGAAGTCTGGCTGGATGGCGGCACGCTCAGTTCCTTAGGAAGCAGACGAAATTGCTACGAATCCTTAGGCCGTGTCCTACGTAAGCATCAGAAGAGACGGACAGCGAGCGACGTCTGGATACACGACGCTCCAGCAACAAGCTAGTTAGTTAGTTGGTTGATTGCGTGTTCCATTGATAAATCGCACGGTACGGTAGCCGTTGTGATGTGGAACGTGTCAAGTGCACAAGAAATGTACATATGAAACAAGACTTTTTAAATATATTACAATACAGAGTTAAAGATTAATCCATTAGTGACCATTAAAATTGCTACACCACGAAGATGACGTGCTACAGACGCGAAATTTAACCGACAGGAAGAAGATGCTGTGATATGAAAATGATTAGCTTTTAAGAGCATTCACACAAGGTTGGCGCCGGTGACGACACCTACAACGGGCTGACATGAGGAAAGTTTCCAACCGTTTTCTCAAACAGCAGTTGACCGGCGTTGCCCGGTGATGCCTCGTGTAGGGAAAAGAAATGCGTACCATCACGTTTCCGACTTTGATAAAGGCCGGATTGTAGCCTATCGCGATTGCGGTTTATCGTATCGCGACATTGCTGCTCGCGTTGGTCGAGATCCAATGACTGTTAGCAGAATATAGAATCGGTGGGTTCAGGAGGGTAACAGAGAACGCCGTGCTCGATCCCAACGGCCTCGTATCACTAGCAGTCGAGATGACAGGCATCTTATCCGTATGGCTGTAACGGATCGTGCAGCCAAGTCGCGATCCCTGAGTCAACAGATGGGGACGTTTGCAGGCCAACGACCATCTGCACGAACAGTTCGACGACGTTTGCAGCAGCATGGACTATCAGCTCGGAGACCATGACTGCGGTTACCCCTGACGCTGCATCACAGACAGGAGCGCCTGCGATGGTGTACTCAACGACGAACCTGGGTGCACGAATGGCATCATGATGGTCGCATCCCTGTTTGGCAACATCGCGGGAACGCACATTGGAAGCGTGTATTCGTCATCGCCATACTGGCGTATCACCCGGCGTGATGGTATGGGGTGCCAATGGTTACACGTCTCGGTCATCTCTTGTTCGCATTGACGGCACATTGAACAGTGGACGTTACATTTCAGATGTGTTACGACCTGTGGCTCTACCCTTCACTCGATCCCTGCGAAACCCTACATTTCAGCAGGATAATGTATCACCGCATGTTGCAGGTCCTGTACGGGCCTTTCTGGATACAGAAAATGTTCGACTGCTGCCCTGGCCAGCACATTCTCCAGATCTCTCAGCAATTGAAAATGTCTGGTCAATGGTGGCCGAGCACGTGGCTCGTCACAATACGTCAGTCAGTACTCTTGATGAACTGTGGTATCGTGTTGAAGCTGCATGGGCAGCTGTACCTGTACACGCCATCCTAGCTGTGTTTGACTCAATGCCCAGGCTTATTAAGCCCGTTATTACGGCCACAGGTGGTTTTTCTAGGCACTGATTTCTCACGATCTATGCACCCAAATTGCGTGAAAATGTAATCACATGTCAGTTCTAGTATAATATATTTGTCCAATTAATACCCGTTTATCATCTGCATTTCTTCTTGTTGTAGCTATATTAATGGCCAGTAGTGTATTTCTGTTATTTACCCCATTTCCTTCAATGGCACAAAATGCATATACTATATTTATAGATGTATTTATTCCTATTCAAGATTTCATCTATTGTATAGAAGGAGTTGTCAAGGACATATGATTTAAATTTATTTTTGAAGCTATGACCGTTGTCTGTAAGACATTTTATTTCATCTGGTAATTTGTCGAAAGTTTTTATTTCAGCATATTTTACCCCTTTCTGTGCCAAAGATAGGTTGCGGAAACTATAGTTAAGTCTTTCTTTTTTCTGGTATTATAATCACGAATGTCACTGTTGCTTTTAAACTGTTCCATGTTGTTGACAACAAATTTCATTAGTGAGTAAATGTAATGTGAGGCTGTTGTAAGAATTCCCAATCTTTTAAACAGATGCCTACAAGATGTGCGACTATGAACCCCACACATTATTCTAACCGCTTTCTTTTGAGCAGTGAATACTTTTTGTCTAAATGTTGAGTTACCCCAAAATATTATTCAGCATCGGGCGAAAAGCTCGGGTGTCCTGCGTGAGAGCGACCATCTCGCGCTACATGATGGCTGCTTAGAGCCGACTAGCTGATTCTATAAATTATCTTTACTTAGTAACATAAAGCGAAAAGGAATGCTGTGCATAAAATTTACAAAGGGAGGAATCTTTATGCAAAATTTCACAATTTATATAATCAACTACGAAGATCACCAAACAAATTCTTCGAATAAACGTTGAAAGACGTGCGTTTCTTTCTCATTCACCTGCACGCCTTTCATATTTAATTCTTTTAATAGCTACTAGCACGTCTTTCATGAAGCAATATATGAGGTATCTTCTTTGTATTTGTAAAGGACTCATTTTATCTGCCTTGTTTTTGGAATAAAAACGTAATGACAATTTCAATCTGCTTTCCTTCTTTCATTAAAATTTACACCACCCAAAAGCCCCTAGTAGAAAAATGTTTTGTTGGCAAATTTAGACGGCCGGAGTGGCCGAGCCGTTCTAGGCGCTTCAGTCTGGAACCGCGAGACCGCTACGGTCGCAGGTTCGAATCCTGCCTCGGGCATGGATGTGTGTGATGTCCTTAGGTTAGTTAGGTTTAAGTAGTTCTACGTTCTAGGGGACTGATGACCTCAGATGTTAAGTCCCATAGTGCTCAGAGCCATTTGAACCATTTTTTTCGCAAATTTAGTAGACAATCAAAGAAATTACGTAGGTAGTTCCCGTAAGGTCGTGCGGATCTCTTGCTTTTATTAGTTAGGGCTGACTTTGTTCCATGAGATCCGCTCGGCCATTGCACTTGCGGAACCGCCTATAGCAAGTCATATTCTTCCCTTCCCGAAGTAATGGAAAGGTCATGGCTCTCATCGAGTCGTGAGTGAAATCCACTCGATGTGGTGAAAGCAGAGTGTCTTGCTCCGAACAGGCGATAATAACTGTTAGGGTTTTGGATCAGAAACAGTGTTACAGATAATCTTTGCTTAGCAGGATGTGTATTATCAGTAATTATGCAATCGCAATACCTATCGCCTATTAATTCAGTGTCCTTATTACTCTATCTATCGAAATTTCTGCTCCAATGAGGCTAAATACAAACAAGGCACCGCTTTTAACGTGAATGAGCAGAGCAGCATTCGACTGTCTCGTCAATAAATTAAAGACGTATGTTTTTTACATGATCAAAACCTTTTAACAGCCGATAAATGCGGAAGAATGGCTGACCATGCTAAATATAAAGAACGAGAGCACCAAATACGAGCTAGTTGTGGTGTAACGGTAGCGTTCGCGGTTAGTAACTACGACTACGAAAAAATCATGCGTACGATCCCAGTTATTTCCTGTCTCAGCTACAATTCTGCATACTAAGTTTTATGTATACTGTTTACACTGCATCGCTAAGTATATTTCTAAGGTCTTGTCAAAGTACTTCATCTTTAAATGTATACATGCCTATCCCAGTGTATCACACACATGAAATTCCTAATAAATTACAATGAACAACCATGAAATTTTACAGGTATTTGATATTGCGAACGTACGAGTAATTCACCTGCAATCAGTGTTAAGGCCAAGTGTTTCTGTTAATCTAAATAATCTGTAAAAAGTAAAGCACACAAAATATTAGGGAAACGTTTGATGCGCCTTATTTTCTGTTCATGATTTCGAGCATCGTTCAAAGGCACTTAGAACGTTTCTCTGATCTATTTATTTCTTTTACACAAATCGTTTCACAAAATGTTTGATCCATTTCTTCCATTTCTTATTTTCAATTTTTATTCAGAAAGAATGATCTTACCGACTCCTCGTTTGCCTTTCGAACGTCTTCTGTTCTCGAAATTCCTAACTTTGGCACTTGAGTCGAAGTAAGCCTTTTTGATGTTTAAATACCGCACAATTGTATCTTATTATGTGCAAAATAGCTAGGCCTTCAACAGATGAACTTTTTGACACTTCTTTTACATAGCTCAGCAGCGACTTTTCGTGAAATATTTCATTTTGTCCTCAACTAATTAATTAAGTTTTCCCTAACTACCCTCATTAGTTTCAAGCAGTTAAATATTTTCTTGCAAAACTAGACCTCACGCTGGTCACTTTGATACCCCTTTGCCTCTGTCTCTCTCTCTTTGTTTGGCTATGAAATTTCGGACAAACCTCACGGTGTGATTTATAGGGAGGCTTGTTTTCACTCTGCTTACGCGTTTACAAAAACGTTTCGAGTGTTAATCATACGATAAAATAGTCCTTTCTGTGTGTTGTTATTTCCAGAAAACGTCGTTTCGATATCTTGAACCGTTTATGAGAAACGACGATTCTTACCTCTTGATTCCCGAAGCGCAGGAAAGAATTCGGACTCTCTGTAAGAGACCTGTCCACGGATATAACAACCAACAATTCAAGAATAAAGAGAGACATCATTTCGGTCTCAACTTCAAATGCAATTTATATACAGGATGTAAATTTTAAGTTGACAAACGAGAATAACTCGAAAAATAAGCTTCACATGAGAAAATGTGTAGAATCCAAATTTGATTATTTTCGAGGGTCACATCTGCTGGTGCTAAAATTAGCCCGCCACCCCAGCCCCTTCGGGGTGGGGCGGGAGGCATCTTCAAAATTTCAAATGGCAGCCTCCATTTTTTATTGCAGAATCAAATTATGCATAAAAAACTACGTACATTTTGTAGTAAACATTTGTTTTGATTCTTGGTAGTTGCCGCTGTAATCTATGAAAATCCATGTACTCATTTTTGCGTGGAAAATGGTTACGGATAAATAAAAAATACTTATTTACTTCGCAAATTTTGATTCGTTAAAACTAAAACTCTCCCTCTCTCCCCATAGGGTGGCGTTTGAGAGACCACGGAACAAACAAAACTTATCCGAATCTGCGGAAAAAATTAATATTTGGGTCAACATTTGTAAAACTCTAATTCCTATCGTCCCATCTGCCTCACCTCCATCTTCAGTAAGGTCTTCATATCCATCCTCTCCTGTCGCATCCATCACCACCTGAATCAACACCACCTCCTCCCCCTTATCTAGTGTGGCATCCGGCCCTCCTTCTCCACCAAAAACCAACTGCTTAACCTTGTCCACTTTCTCTCCCTCCAACTTAATTCCTGTCGCTCCGCCATTTTTGTTTCCCTCGAACTCCAAAATGCCTATGACCTTGTATGGCTACCCATACTCGTCTTTAAACTCCAAACCTACACCCTGTCTATCAATTTTGTCCATCTGGTCGCTTCCTTCGTCACATGCCATCTTTCCTATGTCACCCTCCATGACACCAACTCCTGTGTCTTTTATCCCACTGCTGGCGTCCCCCATACCCCAATCCTCTCCCCTCTAATCTATCTCCTATACACCGCAGATATGCCCAAGCCACCCCCACATGTCCACCTCCTCCAATATGCTTACTGATGACACTGCCTTCCTGGCTGTCTATCCTACCCTTCAGCGATCCCAACACACCCTCCAAACCCACTTTGACCAGTTCACCACTTGGTGCAACCAGTGGTTCCTTCGTATCAGCCCCTCCAAAACCCAAGCAATCATCATAGGCTGCACCATCCAATCCTTCAGACTCCATGATTTCTACCTAACTATTTATGGTCGTCCCATCCAGCTCACTCCCACCCTGAGATACCTTGGTCTCACCCTCGACCGTCACCTCTCCTGGACCCCTCATCTCCTGACCATCCAGCAGAAAGCCCATTCCTGCCTCTGCCAAATCCTAGAACGCCATATGTTCCACCTTCCCTTCCATATCTGTTTTCCTTCCCCCACAAGACTCCTGTATGACCTCATCTCCTTCCCCCACCTCTTCCTTTTCCTTCAACATACCCGCATCCTTTACACTCTCCACAGGCTTGATCCTCCCACCCCCTGGTTTCCTGCTTCTTCTACACCCTTCCACCCATTCCCATGCCTCTATCGCTGTATCCCTCCCTCTCTCCACCTCCACACCCTCTATCGCCTTCATCAGGACAGTTTCCAGCACCTCCCACTCCCAGATGTTGAACTTCGCCATGACATCTTCCCTTCGTACCAAATGTAGCCTTTCCTTGTTCCCCTCTCTCCAGGGACCCTCGCTTTTTCCCCTCTCCTCCTTTTCCCAGAGCAGATTTTCTTCCTTCCCCTTCTGCACCCCCTCCTCGACTGTTTCCTTCCTACATCCTTCCCTCCCTGGCCCCTTTGGCGGAACTCACAAGTCTGTTGACTTACTAATAAACCTAGTGAACGCTGAAGTCCAAGTTCCAGTCCAGCATTCGGAATTTAAGGCCAGAGCACAGCTGAATAGACATCGAATAGCAGGCCTGTCTCCCCCCTTCCCCACTTTCTTCCCTTCTCCCTCGTCTCCATACCACTGGCAGATCCTCTGTTTGCTCATCGTCATCGATGTGCTAGATAGTGTTGTGTTTGGTCCTGTTCTCCCATGACGTCAAGAGCTGTGATTTTAATTGTGTGCTGGACTTGTCCATAGTGTTACTGTCAATGATTGTTATGTGCTACACTGCCCATCGCTACTTTTACACTCTGGCCATACTTTGGCTTGTGTTTCTTTTAATTACAACAGTGTGTGGTTTTTTTGTGTACAGTTTTTAACTTTTTATGACCTTTTACAGTCACCCCTTTTCTTACGCTATCTTCCATTATATTCCCCTTTTATATGTCTGTTTCGCCGTATTTCCTCCTTTCCGTTGTTTTTAAAACGTCTCCATGTTCTGTACTTACTGTCTGTCTGTCAGATGAACGAACGGCGCCTATGCTGCTGCCAGCCCACCCCATATGGGGCACTGAAACATAATAAAGGAAAAAAAGTCTACAAGCCACTTCTCATCGTGATACTGTATGTTCCTACTCCACAACGCGGAAGAACTTTCAATGTGCGGAGGAGCGCCATCTTGCATAAAAATGACCCCATCCACACATCCACGTTGTTGGGGAGCTGGAATGACGTGGTTGCGCAAAAGACACTTATAGCGCTTACCAGTGACAGTACAGGTAACAGGACCGGAACCGCCTGTCTCTTCGACAAAATATGGCCTTGTGATAAATGATGCCGTAAACTCGCACCATACAGTGACCTTTCCAGGATGAAGTGGTACTGGTTGATTTGCGCGTATTTGTCCGTTGTCCATATTCGACAATTCTGTCAGATGAAAGTGGGCTTCGTCTGCCCAAAAAGTCTTCCGCAGTCAATCATGGTCCACCTCCATACGAGCAAAAAATTCTAAAGCAAAGGTCTCTCTTGCTGGTAGGTCAACAGGAAGCAACTCGTGCATATGGGTAATTTTGAATGGATAGCAAGGAGGGTGTTTCGTAGGATTTTACGCACTGTGCTCGCCAGTGTGTCCAATGTTCTGGCAATTCTCCGTGCACTACACGTTTGCACACCACCACTCGTTTCCTTCTGCATTGCTGTGGCCACTGCTTCCACTGACGTCGAATCAATTCGTTTCCTCCCTCTACCAGGTTGCACATCAAAAGAACCCGTCTTTTCGAATGTCCGAATTATTTTCTCCAGACCCACGGCATTCATCGAACGAACGCCTTTTATCAAACCCTTCAGTGTCTGTAACTTCTGCAGAGCGACCTGTGCACAGTCATAATTCTTGTAGAATAGCTTTACAAGCAGAGCCCGATCCTGCATTAAGACAGCCATGGCGAACGTCGGAGACGCGATAGGTGTAAAAGCCGTGTATCCGGCATGTCTATACCAACTTAAATGGGTCGTGCGCACGACAAATGTTTTAATTTACGTATTCTGACGCATACAGCGCCATCTATTGATCTATATTCACACTATTTTTGTTTCTGTCATACGTTTTCCCCCTTCTCCGATAATATTCCGTTGCAATTTGACGGTGTCTTTTAGTGCATTTACATGAAGTGTAACACCATAATTCGTTATAGAACACTTTAATATTTCGTCGTATTCGACTGATTTAGTCAAAGAGTGAAAATATTAGCTTTCGAATGAGTCTTTAGGACACTGTAAATAGCATCTAACATATTACACAAGAACACTGAAACTGTAGTTATGAGGATGTTGTTGAATACTGAAGAGATGATATGTAAACGCCATAGCGCGACTGAGAACACTGTGAGTGTGTGTGTTTTATTCTGTCAAGTTGCGCAATGCACTGATCCAACAAGTACCCTTCGACTCCTGCAAGAAACAGTTTCCACCCCACACTACTACAGAAGTCAGACAGACGCTCCTAATGTACCAACAAGAACTGCTTGAAAAACATTCAGCATCAAATATCTTCTGAAGTCGTCCGCTGTAAGGAAAGGACACAAAAATATTCTATATATATTCTTACGTAACTATTGGAATACTTGCGTACGGGAGTATTGCTAGTTAGTGTAAGAAAAACATTAAACGAACGTAAAATATTATTTATTACAAATTTCTGTGAAATCAAGTGAAACTTTTTCTTATAAAATGGTAATAAATTTCCGGGTTCTTTTCGGAACAGTAGATTGCATCTTATGGGTAGGAATGCTATTATTTTACAAAGTATGGAAAGATTCTTTTCTCCCTTTTCTTTAAGAATTTTATTTACTCGGCAGAATGGTTGAGAGCCGCACCTACACAACTTGAATAACTTTTCTAGGTATGGTCAAGGCTGTCGCTTGAGAAATGTAGTGGAGTGTAATGTTAGGGAGGACAGATGGGGCTCGCAGACGCCGTAGCGCACAATACCGTGAGCTGCGACGACTGCTGCCTGCGTTGCTCGCTGCTGACAAATAAGACAACTATGTCTTTCTATCTGGATTGACCTTAGCCAATCAAACCCTCCCTACTCCTTGATGAAGTCAAGGACTCCTATCCACCCCTAGTCTATTGACGAGGTACACCGGTCAGATAACCAGTCCACGGCGATGCCACTCAGTAATCACTCGCAGGCGTTTAATTAGTACTCTGTCTGTGTTCACACCGCACAATAAGTGTGGTACAGTGAACAATGCTTAATCGCGAGCGACTCAATATAGAGTGTCACTCCGATTCGCTAACGACAGAGGTGCTCTCCCAGTGAAGTACTGACAAGGGAACCTCCCCATCGCGCCCCCCTCAGATTTAGTTGTAATTTGGCACAGTGGATAGGCCTTGAAAAACTGAACACAGATCAATCGAGAAAACAGGGAGAAGGTGTGTGGAACTATGAAAAAATAAGCAAAATATACAAACTGAGTAGTCCATGGGCAATATAGGCAACATCCAGGATGACGTATGCACAGGCGAGCCGTGGTCCCGTGGTTAGCGTGAGCAGCTGCGGAGCGAGAGGTCCTTGGTTCAAGTCTTCCCTCGAGCGAAAAGTTTACTTACTATATTTTTGCAGATCTGTCCGTTCGTTGATTGACGTCTCTGTTCACTGTAATAAATTTAGTGTCTGTGTGTTGCGACTGCACTGCAAAACCGTGCGATTAGTAGACGAAAGGACGTGCCTCTCCAATGGGAACCGAAAACATTTGATCCCAAGGTCATAGGTCAACTCATTCCTCCACAGGAAAACACGTCTGATATATCTTATACGACACTGGTGACGGCATGTGCGTCACATGACAGGAATACGTTGTCGACCCACGTAACTTGCACATTTGGCGAATGGGTAAAAAGATTCTTCTACCTTGCCCGATTTAGGTTTTCTTGTGGATGTGATAATCACTTCCAAAAAAGTGATGAAAACATAAGAGTGTGTCACATAAACTGAAACAAATGAATCCAACAGTTTCACAGTCGCACAGTTTTCTCTGTGCTCTGTCAAAACATGTGTTTTTAACGTTTACAAATTTTTCCGTGTGTAGACCGTCAAATCCTGCATATGTCCAAGCAAATCTGAACATGTCCTGGAATTTTGGAGAGCGAAGTTTATTATTTGTGAGTACCTGAACTCTGATAATTGAAAATAAAAAATTAAACTTTTCACTCGAGGGAAGACTTGAACCAAAGACCTCTCGTTCCACAGCTGCTCACGCTAACCACGGGACCACGGCGCTCCTGTGCTCACATCGTCCTTGATGTTGCCTATCTATTGCCTATCTATTGGACTACTCAGTTTGTATATTTTGCTTATTTTTTCATAGTTCCACACAACTTCTTCCTGTTTTCTCGATTGATCTGTGTTCAGTTTTTCAAGGCCTATCCACTGTGCCAACTTATAACTAAATCTGAGGGGGGTGCGATGGGGAGGTTCCCTTGTGAGGAGAGACTTAGTTCCTCGCTCTTTGCGTACACGTACGAGAGCACTCGTGCTCGTTACGTTTTCCCACACCAAGAGCGACAACGGAACGGCCCCTTTTTTGGGAAAATTGCAAGGTTATATCATTCGATGTCTTCCTTCACTCCTCTGGCTCTTTGCGTCAGAAATATTCCGCCAATCAGCGTTGCTCTTTTAAACGGGAGAATGACGTTTCGCTTAAGTCGACCAATGCAGAAATCTGTAGCATCTCTGTTAGGCGTATACTGTCCTCCTGTGAGAACTCTGTAACTATGCAGTCGGTCTATGAAAAAATGCGTCCCACACAATGTAGCGGACTTTGCTTTTAAATCGAACACAGGGGTCGTTATCCCTTCGCTCCGGCTAAAGCTGTTTTCTCTCTGGGCGGTCGCTTCGGCAAAAGTAGGTATGTTGTTGAAGTAGCCTTCTGAAGGGATGGTCTTCCCAGCAGGCTGGTTTCCTCTTTAGAACGAAAATTTCTGTGGCCATCATGTTGTGTATGCCAGCCTCGACTTTTTTCAACCTCGGTGCGCACTTGCGATTTACTTATTAGATTTGCATGTCACTTACATGAATTCATACAAAATTGACTCTACCTTATCGAGTTTGGGTTCGAATGAAGCATCTGGATGTGCAGAGTACGATTGTGAGGACGGAATATGTAAGAAACGAATGTCAGGTGACCACGCCACCTTACAAAACCAGTCTCTTAATGAAACTTGACACTGTTGGGGTGGGGGTGAGCGGAAGGGAGCGTAGGGAAGGGGGGCGGGGGCGGGCGATCTTTATATAGTTTCCTGAATAAAAACTTTTAAATGTAAAATACTTTGGTGCCTAATCCGGAGTTCTCCTGTTACAATTAAAGTATGATAACTAGCTTTGGTTGCTTCCTACAACCATCTTCAGATTGTTCAAATTGTAAACAAAGTGGTGAATATGCATTGGAAAGCATCATTAGCTGTAGTCGTGCAGTGACATGCATTCGTAGATACTCAAATAATGGCAATATTTAAAAACATCACTGTGAGCAAGCCAGGTTATAGACCGTAACCATCCAGGATAACGGAAATAATAAAGGAAAATGGCCTGTTGCTTGAGTAAAAGTTGTATTAAAAGCTCATGCCACTGGTCATTTTCCTTCTTTATTATCGTCAAAAAATGGTGCAAATGGCTCTGAGCACTATGGGACTTAACATCTGTGGTCATCAGTTCCCTAGAACTTAGAACTACTTAAACCTAACTAACCTAACGACATCACACACAGCCATGCCCGAGGCAGGATTCGAACCTGCGACCGTAGCGGTCGCGCAGTTCCAGACTGAAGCGCCTAGAACCGCTCGGCCACTCCGGCCGGCTTATTATCGTCATCTTGTGTGATAATGGCCTACAACCTTGCTCACGGTGATGTTTTTAAGCTACATACTGTCATCGTCTTGGTATTCACGAACGCTTGCCATTGCATGACTACAGCTAATGATGCTTTTCCAATGCATATTCACCGCTTTTTACATTTTAGTGCCTCAATCTGTAAAAACGGAACCCATTATAACAAGGAATAATACAATAAATATATCACTGTTCTATGGTTTATTGACACAATAGTGATACAAAAAATTATGATACCAAGTGGCACGTTGTAGATAAACACTTTATGAAAAATTGTTTAAATTGATCGTGGTTACACCGTGTCCAGGAAGTACAAATGAATTGAATAACTCCGGCGGAAATCAAAAGTCCGTTTCCTTACTAATAAGCCTAGTGAACGTTGAAGTTCAAGTTCCACTCCAGCATTCGGATCCTAAGTCCAGAGCACAGCTGAATAAACATCACAGTGCGCAACACATTCTGAACGTGACCCCAGAAACACTTCAGTCAGTTGTGAAACATGCTGTTCTCGATTTCAAATTGTTGCAGAAAACGGTGGACAGCATACTGAACATTTTTTGCGCCAGTCACACGGAAATTGATAATCCGATTTAACTTTGATCGATGGTTTTTATGCTGTTTTTAGTCTCAGAACAATTAAAAACTTATGTGAGTGGTGCTTTTTATGAGGTTTTTGGCGTCAGGGCAGCTAAAAACCGATTAGATTGATGCTTTTTATGTGGTTTTTTGCGTCAGGACAATTAAAAACCGATTTTTTTCCATCCGATGTGATATGACCTTGCCGTGGTTGATGGGCTTCCTAACGTTATATCACACCTGTACACCCATGCCCATTGACTACTACAGTTTGTTTAACGTCAAATGCACATCTTAGGCATTGTTGTATGATTCATTTGTCATTTGTAGTCGACCACTATTGAATTATGACGCTTACAGTGCCATCTATTGCTACATTTTGTAACTATTTATTTTTTTTATGCCATAGGTTTTCCTCCTTCTCCGATAATATTCCCTGCTACGGTCGCAGGTTCGAATCCTGCCTCGGGCATGGATGTGTGTGATGTCCTTAGGTTAGTTAGGTTTAAGTAGTTCTAAGTTCTAGGGGACTTATGAGCACAGCAGTTGAGTCCCATAGTGCTCAGAGCCATTTGAACCGTTTGAATTTTTGATAATATTCCGTTTGAATTTGACGTCATTATGACAGCGATTTGAAAGTTTAATTATAATCACCGTGTACATTTGACAGTTCTCAAACAGAAATTTGATTTTTTGAATCACTCATCTCCGAGGGCAGTTATTTAGGAGATGGGGATTCAGGAGCTTTTAACGCATACGAGGAAGATAATTTACATGGGGAAAATGTAAGTTTCATTAAGCAGAAGTGCATAGGTCATGTTCAAAACCGAATGCGGTGAAGGCTGCGGTCAAGGCTGCGACAAGTGGAAGGCTGGCGGCGGTGGTCAAGCGGTTCTAGGCGCTCAGTCCGGAACCGAAGCGACTGCTACGGTCGCAGGGTCGAATCCTGCCTCGGGCATGGATGTGTGTGATGCCCTTAGGTTAGTTAGGTTTACGTAGTTCTAAGTTCTAGGGGACTGATGACCACAGATGTTAAGTCCCATAGTGCTCAGAGCCATTTGAACCATTTGACAAGTGGAAACTGCATACAAGGGAAAGAAATTAGAAATGGCAGCGGATTAGGTGGTAAGAACAGACTCACAGAATCTCTCATAGATAAAATTCAAAATTATTATGGTATGGCCATCAGGTAAAATGTTAATGTAGAAGGTATGAGAGAAACTGTATGGACAGTTTTGTTTCACCTATCTTCATCAGTCGATAAACCCATTCATGGCCTAGGCGCCTCCAGGAAGTTATTCATGTTGGAAATACAACAGAGAACAGTAAAATGATGGGAAATACCTTTATAGCGGAGGTCTTGAACGAAACTTTCAAAGGTTTGTCAGATGTAAGACACTTAAGAACTGTCTTTGTGATCACACTTATAATCCTAACAGTGGCGTAATCTGGGCCATAATTCCCAAGACAATGTTTATGTCAATTAGTACACTGCATTTTGGTGTCTTTGATTCTGTGGCAACATTCACTGAAGGAAACATTGCAATGTGTGAAGTCCTGAAAAGACCGTAACAAATAGTTGGTTGTTTCACAGTAAAACAAATGTTAAATTTAGGTAGAGAAAGGCTTACGCCATCAAATGGAGCTGTCAGAGACCTTGAAGCAAACGCGAGACAGCGCAGATGAGTAGGGAAAATAAAGTCGGGAGACGAGATGGAAGAGGTAGTGGACAACCCATCATATGGAACAGGGAGGCTTGAGAGCTTTAGTATCTGTTTCCCGTAAGTTATATTTTTTAAGAATGTAGTTTACTTTTCGTTAGCTCATTCTTCCTAGCATCTGTTCAAACTTACAGGGTATGCTCATTGGAGCATTGTGCGTATTTTAAGACAGGGGTTTCTTATTTTGTAAATCTCAAAGAGGTTAGAGCCTCAAACATGCCGAAGTTTATACAGCTTTTTATGTCACTTTAAAAAAAAAACAATTATTATCTTTAATCAGTACTTTGATAAATCCCTCTGTTAAAGTGGTTAGAAATGTGTAACCTGCAAGTGACATTTTAAAAAAAAATGTTTATTTGAATAGTTCCTGAGAAAAGGTTCCTTTTATATAAACAAATTTTACATTGTTTATGAGAGGGATTAACCAACCTGTCCGAAACACCTTAACGAACATTTCTCCCCACAATGCTATCGTTTCTTACTGGGACACGCTGTGTAACGAGGAAACTACTGGACCTAACACTGATCCTTGAGGGACTCTTGATGCTAGAATAATCGAGGATAATTTAAGGTTGCGGAAGATTACCAGCATTACTTTGGCCGTACAATGTCCAGAGCAGACAGCTGCGCGTGTGCGGCCTGTGCGTCATTAGCGCGCGGCTGCAGATAGCCGGCCGGGGCGGCGCGGGCGCCACGCGCCTCGCAGGTGGCCAGCGCCGCCCCCGCCCCCGCCGCTGCCGGCCCTCGAGGCGCCACGCGCCGCCCCCCGCGGCCGCCGCCGCCGGCGCGCCTGTCGCGGTTTCATTAGCGGCCCGGGCCACACCAGAGCGGGGCCCGCCGTTTTAATATCGCGCCTCGCCTGCCTCTGCCTGCCCGCAATAAACACGGATGTCCGCGCCGCCTAATGCCGGCCGGCCGCTTTATCTGGCCTAATATGCACCGCAGGCTGGAAAAAAAGGAAAACCGCCGTTTCTTCACCACCACCGCCTCCGATCCGCGCACGCGCTGCGGGGGTCCCTGAGCGGCGAACACACGGCTTCGACCGGCGATGCCAGAACGCTAGCCGTTCTGCATCTGCTTTTATTTCCGTCACATTTACTACTGGGTTGACGCTATCTTATGTTTTCCGTTGTGTGCATCTACATACACTCCTGGAAATTGAAATAAGAACACCGTGAATTCATTGTCCCAGGAAGGGGAAACTTTATTGACACATTCCTGGGGTCAGATACATCACATGATCACACTGACAGAACCACAGGCACATAGACACAGGCAACAGAGCATGCACAATGTCGGCACTAGTACAGTGTATATCCACCTTTCGCAGCAATGCAGGCTGCTATTCTCCCATGGAGACGATCGTAGAGATGCTGGATGTAGTCCTGTGGAACGGCTTGCCATGCCATTTCCACCTGGCGCCTCAGTTGGACCAGCGTTCGTGCTGGACGTGTAGACCGCGTGAGACGGCGCTTCATCCAGTCCCAAACATGCTCAATGGGGGACAGATCCGGAGATCGTGCTGGCCAGGGTAGTTGACTTACACCTTCTAGAGCACGTTGGGTGGCACGGGATACATGCGGACGTGCATTGTCCTGTTGGAACAGCAAGTTCCCTTGCCGGTCTAGGAATGGTAGAACTATGGGTTCGATGACGGTTTGGATGTACCGTGCACTATTCAGTGTCCCCTCGACGATCACCAGTGGTGTACGGCCAGTGTAGGAGATCGCTCCCCACACCATGATGCCGGGTGTTGGCCCTGTGTGCCTCGGTCGTATGCAGTCCTGATTGTGGCGCTCACCTGCACGGCGCCAAACACGCATACGACCATCATTGGCACCAAGGCAGAAGCGACTCTCATCGCTGAAGACGACACGTCTCCATTCGTCCCTCCATTCACGCCTGTCGCGACACCACTGGAGGCGGGCTGCACGATGTTGGGGCGTGAGCGGAAGACGGCCTAACGGTGTGCGGGACCGTAGCCCAGCTTCATGGAGACGGTTGCGAATGGTCCTCGCCGATATCCCAGGAGCAACAGTGTCCCTAATTTGCTGGGAAGTGGCGGTGCGGTCCCCTACGGCACTGCGTAGGATCCTACGGTCTTGGCGTGCATCCGTGCGTCGCTGCGGTCCGGTCCCAGGTCGACGGGCACGTGCACCTTCCGCCGACCACTGGCGACAACATCGATGTACTGTGGAGACCTCACGCCCCACGTGTTGAGCAATTCGGCGGTACGTCCACCCGGCCTCCCGCATGCCCACTATACGCCCTCGCTCAAAGTCCGTCAACTGCACATACGGTTCACGTCCACGCTGTCGCGGCATGCTACCAGTGTTAAAGACTGCGATGGAGCTCCGTATGCCACGGCAAACTGGCTGACACTGACGGCGGCGGTGCACAAATGCTGCGCAGCTAGCGCCATTCGACGGCCAACACCGCGGTTCCTGGTGTGTCCGCTGCGCCGTGCGTGTGATCATTGCTTGTACAGCCCTCTCGCAGTGTCCGGAGCAAGTATGGTGGGTCTGACACACCGGTGTCAATGTGTTCTTTTTTCCATTTCCGGGAGTGTATATACTCAAAAGTAGGCTTATGGCGTATCAGATGAACTAAATGGTTCCAGAGACCTTTCAATTCTCAAACATCTATGACACATTTGCAGACTGAAGCAACGAAAGAAAATTTACACCAAGGCGGAATTCGAACTTAGGTTTCCTGCTTGCTAGGCAGATGCGCTAACCACTAGGCCTCCTTGGCACAGTAGCTTTACACACCTGCATGGGTTATCCTAGCACGCTTCCCTCTTCAGTCCAAATACCCATTCACACCTCAGCCCACTTGGTATTACCCCAAAACTCGAACATCATTGCAGATGCTCTCCAACTGTATTGGAAGAGCACCTCAGCACTGAATGGATACAGTTTGAGAGCCCTTGCAACGCTGTTCGAGTTTAGGAGGAATATCAAGTGGGCTAAAGCGTGAATGGGAATTTGATTGGGTGATTGATTAGAGAGGTGGGGGGATAGGACCAAACATCGATGTCATCGGTCCCAGCGAATTAGAAAATGGTTGGGAAGGAAATGGGACAGGCCCTTTCAAAGGAACCATCCCAACATTTATCTGAAGAGATTTAGGAAAATCACGGAAATCGTAAATCAGGATGGCCGCACATGGGTTTGAACTGTCGTCCTCCTGAGTCCAGTGTGCTAACCACTGTGGCACATTGCTCGGTGGGAATTAGAAATGAGGAGGGTGACATGCGGGGTGGTCTACCCAGCTGTGCAAAGCTGCTGTGCCAGGGTGCCGTAGTGGTTAGCGCATCTGCCTAGTGAGCAGCAGAAACGGGTTTGAACCCTGGCCTTGATACAAATTTTTATCTTTTGCTTCAGTCTGCATATATGTATCATGGGCGTTCGACTTATAAAGACCTCTGGAATCTACAGTTTCATTTGACTAAAGCACCTACGCCTGGATTTTGGGCAGGATTCTACATATCGTTCGAATCTGAGGTGCTATTCCAATACACTTCGAGGGCCCCTGCAATGCTGTTCGAGTTTAGAGGGAATACCACTTGGGCTGAAGCGTGAATGGAAATTTGGATTAAGTAGGGAGGCCTGCTAGGGTAGCACTTGCAGTTGTCTGAAGCCACTCTGTTAGGGCCCCGTAGTGGTTAGCCCATCTGTCAAGTGATTAGTAGACCTGAGTTAGAATCCTCACCCTGTACAGATTATCACTCGCCACTTCAGTCTGCGAAAATGCACACATCAAAAAAAGGTTTGCATCACCCCGGTTCCCAGAACTTCTGAAGATAGACGTTGACTGTGGGTATTGTATCACAGACACAGTCCCTTTGACTGTTCAGAGATGACACTAAACGCGCCCAAATATGTAAACAACCATCCGTTAGCAGCGTCAATTAGACGGAGAGGGGCTGACAGCCGATCAGTTCCAGTCATTCCACCAAGAACGAGGTTCGATCCCGTCCGAATTGTTACTTTGTGCCTGGAAGGGCTCTCAACAAGGTAAGTGTCCACGCATCTTGGAATGAAACAAAGCGATGTTGTTCGGTCATGATGCAGGTACAGAGAGACAGGAACTGTCGTTGACATGCCTCGTTCACCCGCCCAAGGGCTACTACTACTACTACTACTGCAGTCGATGACCGCTACCTAAGGACTATGGCTCGGAGGAACCCTGACAGCAAGGCCACCATGTTGAATAATGCTTTTCGTGCAGCCACAGGGCGTCGTGTTACACTGAAACTGAGCTCAATAGGCTGCACGATGCACAACTTCACTCCCGACGTCCATGGCAAGATCCATCTTTGCAACAACCACACGATGCAGCAGGGTACAGATAGACCCAAAAACATGCCGAATGGACCGCTCAGGATTGGCATCACGTTGTCTTCACCGATGAGTGTATCCTATGTTTTCAACCAGACAGTCGTCGGAGACGTGTTTGGAGGCAATCCGGTCAGGCTGAACGCCTTAGGTACATTATACTCTGAGTGCATCGAAGTGGAGTTTGCCTGCTGTTTTGGGGTGGCATAATGTGATGCCTACGTACACCGCTGGTGGTCATGGGAGGCGCGGTGACAGCTGTACGATACGTGAATGCCATCATCCTCCGACCGATAGTGCAACCCTATCGGCAGCATACTGGCGAGGCATTCGTATTCATGAACGACAATTCGCGCCCCCATCGAGTACATCTTGTGAATGACTTCCTTCAGGATAACGACATCGCTCGACTAGAGTGGTTAGCATATTCTCCAGACATGAACCCTATCGAACATACCTGGGATGGATTGAAAAGGGCTGTTTATGGACGATATGACCCACCAACTATTCTGAGGGATCTACGCCGAATCGCCGTTGAGGAGTAGGACAATCTGGACCAACAGTGCCTTGATGAACTTTTGGATAGTATGCCACGACGAATACAGGCATGCATCGATGCAAGAGAACGTAATACTGGGTATTAGAGGTACCGATGTGTAGCAATCTAGACCACCACCTCTGAAGGGCTCTCTGCATGGTGGTAGAACATGCAATGTGTGGTTTTCATGAGCAATAAAAGGGCGGAAATTATGTTTATGTTGATCTGTATTCCAAATTTCTGTACAGGTTCCGGAACTCTTGGAACCGAGGTGATGCATTTTTTTTTCTTTATGTGTGTATCTTACATTTTTCAAATTGCAGCAGAAATCGACGTTGGTTACTTTCCCATTCTTCCCCAAGGGTCTGCAAAGGTGGAAAAGTCGGCAAGTGATACGATGGTTTATCCTTCTGCTGCTTTAGGTGTTCGAGAATCTACTGCTGCATTTGTCGTTGTTGACGTTGATGTTATTCCTTACGTTTCTGCTGAACTGTTGTTGTTGGTCTTACTGTACGTCCATTTGCCTTTTGCAAAAGAGCAAAAACTCCTCCAAAGTCCTGTCACGTTTGTCCTGAATTATCACAGGTGGTTTTGTTTCGTGGTCGCCACAGATATAGCCGTTGTTTTTCTTGTTGTACACACCAGTGTGCAGCGCTTATTGACGAACGGTTCACACATACAAATGAGTGTAATGTTAGCGGAGCAACCTGGTCGGCAAACACTAGAACAAAAGATTTCAATCTATTTACTCAAACATCCGTTGTATTTAAATGTTCCGCATAAATTAATCCATATTATTTTTTCAATAATGGCGGACTTACAATCCCTTTTTCCCGCTTATGATACCCTGACAGAATTGTTTAGGTGCACAAGTTTTTTAGTACTTCAACTTTTGAGTCAGGGTTTACTCACAGACAAAATACCAACATTACTTTAAGCCCGTACATTTATCAATACATAAATTTGCAAATGAAGAGAGCGACCAAGCCCCTATGAAAATAATCGATGGTTAAAATAGTAGGTTACCCCTTCAGATGGGGTAGGACAAGTTATAGATTACGTGTAACGCTGATGTCGAAATTAGCAGAGAGGCGGCAAATCTTCGGATAGAAAAAGGATGGAGTAGTAAATCGATTTTGGCTTTATTTGAGAAATCATTATCCATTCGCTTGAAGTAATTTAAGGAAATTAAGGGAAAGGCTGCATTGCGATGGCCAGTTGCGAGTCTAAGCCCGCCTCTAATGGAATGCGAGTGCGTCGTCTCTATGCCTGGGTCACCAAATACGCTTCTGCGCTCACACGACATATATGCTCTTACTTACTTTTCACATTGGTTCTAAGGCTTTAGAGAAAGAACTTCCATAGTGATACTTGGGCGATTTTTATTACAAGAGCGATGAGGACGCAGTCATGACTGAGACGTCCAGATCGCGGAAGGCGAATCGTAAAACTTTGTATGCACTGCATCTGAATCCTTATCAGTTATAAAGATCTCTTTTTCTCGACGTTTTACCTTCTGCAGATGGATGAATTTTCTCTATGCACTACGAACTTCTGGAAGTTGCAGTGCTCGCAGACTGTCCTTAGAAACTTGATGGTTTCATCTTAATTGCCAGAGCATTTTGCGTAGCATCAAATGGAAACTATTTCTGAATTAACGGTAGGGAATTTAACGAGATGTTCTGTTATGAGTCAACACAAAACATAAGAGCGCGGAGGGTACCGATCGGATGTGTTGTCCACATATGAGGCAAAAGCCAACCAATCAGTAACAACAGCGCTGGTTGGCTGAATTGCAGAAATGTTGAACAACTTGAACAGTTTCTAGTAAACGCGACAATTCGCCGTCATAGATCACGGTGAGACATTCTTTGGTACTGTAAGTTTCATGTTGAAAAATTCGTTTCAACAGAAATGTTTGATTTAAGAGGAAATGAACTCTAAATTTCAGGAAGCCATTGGCAGACCTTGTGAAGCGCGGAGGCTAGGCTTCAGTGTCCTGTAAGAACAGGACGAAGGAGGTCATTTTCAGCAGTTTTTCTTTCCCTTGAAGTGGAAGTTATGATTATAGGGATTGGTAGACCCACGTTTAAAGTGCGCATAATCGGCAGTAAATTGGTGTAACATTTACCATTCTAGGTGGCTGCTGAGGAGTACCCATCTGAGCATTGTTGACCATGGTGTAAGGCTAGCAGCCTGAGGAGCTAAGCTCTGCCTGCAGGAATATTTAACCGAATGTTAAACTGAGTTTCTTGTCAGTGAAGTTTACATGCAGTAACAAATAAATACACTAAATCTGCATATTTTAGTCTGGGAAGTGCAAAGAACAATTTGGCTGCTTAAGTTCATGGGGTACGTATTTCGGCACAGAAACCCTCCAGATGTTATCACATGGAGTAGCAGCTGAGAATAATATGTCTCACTATGAAAGAGAGTATGGGGTCGACATTTATTCACACAATCCCGTAAGTACAGGAGTAGTTGGATTACCAGTCAATATCTTCTTTGCCGACCGAGACTTAACAGCGTTACGCAGCGAAATGTTGTAATGTAACGTAGTATTGGCGAGTACTACTTGACTCAGTTACATTATTTATACATATAGGTGTAATTTTGTGAAATGGAACAGGTACTTAATGTTTGTTACAGCGAAAGCGAATGGT
Source organism: Schistocerca nitens (assembly GCF_023898315.1). Classification (NCBI taxonomy): domain Eukaryota; kingdom Metazoa; phylum Arthropoda; class Insecta; order Orthoptera; family Acrididae; genus Schistocerca; species Schistocerca nitens. The sequence continues at coordinate 926,148,306 of NC_064614.1, read as the reverse complement.
CGATAACGATTTATTGGGAGAATCCTACGAAGTGTACCGTTCCTACAAATAAGACCGTGTAGGAAGACTCGTATGACGCATCCTTCTACATCTGCTTCTACGAGTAGATCCGCACTCAGCATACCACTGTTAATTGGATGGCAAATCCACATTCCGTTCACGTATGTAAAGCAAGAGAATGACTGCTTAAATGTACCTGTGCACGCTATAATTTTTTTGTTTCGCGGTTCGTACGGCAACGATGTATAGGAGGCTGAAATATATTTCTAGATTCCTCACTTATGGAGAAAGTCCTCTATGAAAATTTTAAAAAGTCGTTCTTTTTTTTCCTTTTTTCGGCTTGAAATGTTCTCTGCGATGTCTCCTTTATTACTGTGTTCATCACAAGTTCGCCATAAACTCCGTATTCTGGTTACAAGGCGATTAAAACTATTCACACCGAGAACAAAATAGTCGATACCTAATTTCAACGACGGCCTAACGGACAGTATGGAAATTATGAACGTGCTCTAACTTGAACTCGGAACAGCGTGTTACATCTTCTGACCCAAAGCTGACGAAAAGCGTGTCGAGTGAACAGAGCAGCGGATGAGAGAAGTTGCCAAAGAGGACCGTATGACCACCTTGGCCATGAAGACGATGGAGGAGGACCTCTTCGTGCGGTTCTGGCGCTGCAGTCCGGAACCGCGGGACTGCTACGGTCGCAGGTTCGAATCCTGCCTCGGGCATGGATGTGTGTGATGTCCTTAGGTTAGTTAGGTTTAATTAGTTCTAAGTTCTAGGCGACTGATGACCTCAGAAGTTAAGTCGCCTAGTGCTCAGAGCCATTTGAACCATTTTTTTGAGGACCTCTTTTCGGATCTCAATGGATTCCTGTATAGTTCACGTGTCGCTGAGAAGAGGTATGAACGCGTTTTCCTCGAAACCGTATATTCAAAATTGGCTGGAAACATAACTTGAGAACGGTACATACGATTTTTCTCGGAATTTGATGCCAGAGTTCTACGTAGCCGTTTAGCTGTATCTTGAAAACTCTATTTTCGGTGGACGCTTTTGTCTCGATTTTGTGAGTGAAGAAAATGTCGTTTGTTTCAAAACGTTAGCATTTTGTAAGAACTTAATATTTGTCCCATAGGAGAGTTTCTGGAATTCCCGCCGATGACCAACGTTCCGGCTCCAAGGGTCCTTCCATCCGGTTCAGCGTTTACAGAGAGAGTCCAATGTGGACACAAAATTGAGTTCTTAAAGACAAAAGAGTAAGGAATGAAACAATATCATCGGATTTAGCGTTATATTTTACTTTACTTGCAAAAAAAAAAAAAAAAATCTCTAAAATCGCCGATTTTTCAGGGGTTCAAAGAGAGCTACCCCATAATTCACATTTTCGAAACATTGTAAATACGCTTTCGCGAAGCAGTTGCCGACTATCTTGAAGCGTCTGCCTGTTGAATACTGCTCGAATATTTGGGATATCCATCAGGTTGAATTAAAGAAACACATTGAAGCGATTCAGGCACGTGCTGCTACAGTGATCGCTTTGAACAGTACGAGACCGTTACGGAAACGCTTCGTTAACGTAGATGGGCACCCATTGACTGATGAACGTACTTGAGGAAATTTAGAGAACTAGCATTTGCGACAGCATTCATCATGACGTTAAGTGGTTTTTATGCTATTAGGTCTTATGTTAACTGAGTCCTCAGAAACTGTGGCAAATCGGTAGTGAGACATACAAGTAGTTGATTGCAACGACAAACGTAGACCTCAGAGTAGGATTCAAATTAATCTGTTATCACAATCATTTTTTGCTTTTCTTTGTTCAATTTATTTCGTTTGTTCCAGGAGCGTTTCGTCTTTTCCTTTAAGGCATGTTCACTGGAATCTAGAGTGATACCGATTTGCTTTGATATACGATCTTTGTAGATTATAAAACAGTTCAGGTCTTATTTTTTACGTAAATAGATTATTACTTACAGTTATTCGAATTTTTAGCTGGCATCTGCATTTCCTGACATCTGTTACATCCTGGCGGTCGCATTATGATTTACTCACGAAACGTAGGCACATTTTCGCGCTACGAACTTTTTTCTTCACTATTCTTGTTTTCTGCGCTAATTGCTGTGGAGCACTATTATTCATCTATCAGTGGCTGTAGAGAATATACCGAAAACTGTGATTAAAAGTCGTAACTACTTCATGTTCACCAATGTATCTTACTATTAGGTTTGCTTGCGTACGTGTTGCCAATCTAACAAAGTATATTATGCCAAGTAAAGTTTGTTCATTTCTCTTTATATTAGTGTGTGTGTGTGTGTGTGTGTGTGTGTGTGTGTTTGTGTGTATGCGTGCGCCAGGATTATGGCCACATAAACAAACTTGTTACTTAACGATTTAAGAGAGAATCTGAGGAGCCCGCTTAGATTGTTAGCGGATGACGCTGTCGTTTATCGACTAGTAAAGTCATTAGAATATCAAAACAATTTGCAAAACGATTTAGGAAAGATATCTGTATGGTGCGAAAATTGGAAATTGGCCCTAAATAACGAAAATCGTGAGGTCATCACATGAGTGCTAAAAGAAGTCCGTCAAACTTCGGTTACACGATAAATCAGTCAAATTGAAATGCCGTAATTTCAACGAAATACCTAGAAATTACTATTACGGACAATTTAAATTGGAAGGAACACTCAGAAAATGTTGTGGGGAAGGCTAACCGAAGACTGCGTTTTATTGGCAGGACACTTAAAAAATGTGACAGATCTACTACAGAGACTGCCTACACTATGGTTGTCCGTCCTCGTTTAGAATACTGCTACGCGGTGTGGGATCCTTATCAGATAGGGTTGATAGAGTACATCGAAAAAGTTCAAAGAAGTGCAGAGCGTTTTGTATTATCGCGAAATAGGGGAGAGAGTGTCACTGAAATTTTGCAGGATCTGGGATGGACATCATTAAAACAAAGGCGTTTTTCGTTGCGGCGGAATCTTCTCACGAAATTTCAGTCATCAACATTCTCCTCCGAATGCGAAAATATTTTGTTAAGTCGACCTACAAGGAGGGAAAACGATCACCATAATAAAATAAGGGAAATCAGAGCTCGCACGGGAAGATATAGGTGTTCGTTTCTTCCGCGCTCTATGCGAGATTGGAATAATAAAGAATTGTGAAGGTGGTTCGATAAACCCTCTGCCAGGCACTTAAAAGTGATTTGAAGAGTAGATGTAGATGTAGTTGGTGTTTACATTTGTTGGGTTCGCCATCTTACAGTGAACTTATCACATTCCAATCTAACATAGACCTTAGGCCTCGCTTCAGACGAATCTGTCAGAAGGTTTAAAAGGAAGGAGGAGGTGTGGGAAAGGGGTCAGCACCGGACGATAACTGATAATCATGAATTTAAATTTTACTGCTGCTCGTTTCACTCACAGCAGTTTAAGCTGTACTATTAGTTCCTAAACTAACCACAACCTCGGAAATTGCGACTTATACGGAGAAAAAAGCATGGTTGTGAAAATCAACAAATAAAGACACAAAATTGGTAAGGAAAATTTGTGCCAGACTGGGACTAGAACCTGGGATTTTTGCCTTTCGCGAGCAAATGGAGAGCGAAAATCCTTTCTGGGAACAGTTCCCTAGGCTGTGGCTAAGTTATGTCTTCGTAATATCCTCTCTTCCAGGTTCAAATGGTTCAAATGGTTCAAATGGCTCTGAGCACTATGGGACTCAACTGCTGAGGTCATTAGTCCCCTAGAACTTAGAACTAGTTAAACCTAACTAACCTAAGGACATCACAAACATCCATGCCCGAGACAGGATTCGAACCTGCGACCGTAGCGGTCTTGCGGTTCCAGACTGCAGCGCCTTTAACCGCACGGCCACTTCGGCCGGCTCTCTTCCAGGAGTACTAGTCTCTCAGGAGAACTTCTGCGAAGTTTGGAAAGTAGGATACTTATTGGCTGAAGCAGAGGTTTGGAGGCGGTAAGTCAGACGTGTTTGGATAGCTGAGTTGATAGAGGACCTGCCCGTAATAGGCGGCGGTTACACATACGCCCACACATCTTAAATTTTTTTGCCACTTATTGAGCTTGTCATTTACATGCTTAGTGGAGATGGTAGTTTTCCATTTCCTTTTGTTACCCCTGCCACTCGCATCTGCGGCAGTCCCCGTGATGCGAGTACCCGCGGTGGCTGCAGCAACATTTCTGCACGCGCATCTGTCGCCAGTTCGCAGCCCGGGAGACAGCAGATAGCGGGGAGGGTTTTCCTCGTGGGACGGGGAGCGTGCCAGCGGCCAGACTGCAGCAGGGGTTGGTGCCTGGGGTGGGCAGGGTGAGTGTTTTGCAATTGTCGGCGGGCGCGCGTCTCTGTTTGGAAAGGGCTGAGCGCAGGGCGGGGGCGTGCGCGGCCGCCGCCCTCTCAATTGATACTTCGCCCATTGTTCGGCCTGCGAAAATACAGCCACCAGTTCAGCTAGAGTCCTCACTCTATTTTCCGACGTCGGTTAGCGACACGCTGAGTTTGAAACGCAGTCTGTAAACCGGCTTTGCACTGCTTGAGGAGCGTGCGCCCTCACTGCCGCGTACACGACACTTCCGAGTACTCGGTTCTTTCACTGCGGCCCTCGCCCTATTTCTAAGTTTTTTGGCAAAGAACATGTACAAGCAAGTCAGAAAATTCCGTAATTATAGATGGAGACTGCGCTGATTTGGTTTAGCGGGACCAGTATGTGACCTTCGCTTTCATAAACAACAAAGAAGCGTTACACATTTGAGTTTAACATTCGTCGAATGATTTGATAACGCCTGCAGATTGTAACAGTAGTAACTGCTTCTGATGTCCTTTATCTGGTTCCTATTGGTGCTACTCTTCGGATGTACGAATAGTTGTTACACGAAATTTTGGTATTGCCTATCCCAGCAGCGCTTACTAATTTACAGGGTGCTACAAAAAGGTACGGCCAAAATTTCAGGAAACATTCCTCACACACAAAGAAAGAAAATATGTTATGTGGACATGTGTCCGGAAACGCTTACTTTCCATGTTAGAGCTCATTTTATTACTTCTCTTCAAATCACATTAATCATGGAATGGAAACACACAGCAACAGAACGTACCAGCGTGACTTCAAACACTTTGTTACAGGAAATGTTCAAAATGTCCTCCGTTAGCGAGGATACATGCATCCACCCTCCGTCGCATGGAATCCCTGATGCGCTGATACAGTCCTGAAGGATGGCGTATTGTATCACAGCCGTCCACAATACGAGCACGAAGAGTCTCTACATTTGGTATCGGGGTTGCGTAGACAAGAGCTTTCAAATGCCCCCATAAATGAAAGTCAAGAGGGTTGAGACCAGGAGAGCGTGGAGGCCATGGAATTGGTCCGCCTCTACCAATCCATCGATCACCGAATCTGTTGTTGAGAAGCGTACGAACACTTCGACTGAAATGTGCAGGAGCTCCATCGTGCATGGACCACATGTTGTCTCGTACTTGTAAAGGCACATGTTCTAGCAGCACAGGTAGAATATCCCGTATGAAATCATGATAACGTGCTCCATTGAGCGTAGGTGGAAGAACATGAGGCCCAGTCGAGACATCACCAACAATGCCTGCCCAAACGTTCACAGAAAATCTGTTTTGATGACGCGATTGAACAATTGCGTGCGGATTCTCGTCAGCCGACACGTGTTGATTGTGAAAATTTACAATTTGATCACGTTGGAATGAAGCCTCATCCGTAAAGAGAACATTTGCACTGAAATGAGGATTGACACATTGTTGGATGAACCATTCGCAGAAGTGTACCCGTGGAAGCCAATCAGCTGCTGATAGTGCCTGCACACGCTGTACATGGTACGGAAACAACTGGTTCTCCCGTAGCACTCTCCATACAGTGACGTGGTCAACGTTACCTTGTACAGCAGCAACTTCTCTGACGCTGACATTAGGGTTATCGTCAACTGCACGAAGAATTGCCTCGTCCATTGCAGGTGTCCTCGTCGTTCTAGGTCTTCCCCAGTCGCGAGTCATAGGCTGGAATGTTCCGTGCTCCCTAAGACGCCGATCAATTGCTTTGAACGTCTTCCTGTCGGGACACCTTCGTTCTGGAAATCTGTCTCGATACAAACGTACCGCGCCACGGGTATTGCCCTGTGCTAATCCATATATCAAATGGGCATCTGCGAACTCCGCATTTGTAAACATTGCACTGACTGCAAAACCACGTTCGTGATGAACACTAACCTGTTGATGCTACGTACTGATGTGCTTGATGCTAGTACTGTAGAGCAATGAGTCGCAAGCACCGAAGTCAACATTACCTTCCTTCAATTGGGCCAACTGGCGGTGAATCGAGGAAGTACAGTACATACTGACGAAACTAAAATGAGCTCTAACACGGAAATTAAGCGTTTCCGGACACATGTCCACATAACATCTTTTCTTTATTTGTGTGTGAGGATTGTTTCCTGAAAGTTTGGCAGTACCTTTTTGTAACACCCTGTATAGGGTCCTACAAGCAAACATCTGTCATTTCTATACGCTTCGTCGTTTCACAGAGGCTATGACCACAAAACACAGATACCACCCACAAAATGAATACGTATAATTTGTTCACACAAGTAGATAAACTCTTTAGCAATATTTGAGAGTAAGTGTTCAAGTGATAATAAATGTCCCTGGGAATGTGGGTAGGCAGTTTCCGAAGTGTCAATAAAGCGAGCAAGCAGTCTACCACCAAAAATGAAAAAAAGAAAAAACATTATTTATACTTTACTTTCGTAATGTCTGCAGAATAATGAAGTAGTAAAACTAGTGTTTTCCACGTAAATCACTACATCACTATGTCCACACACTCTGTTACTTGAGAAATTATGTAAAATCCTTGCATTGAAATAGTCATTTATAATACATATGTACCACGTAACTTTAATCTGCTGAGTTACTGGGACAGAATTATTACAGAGATAAACCGTAAGCTAACATGAACCCATGTGACGTGCTTTAAATATATATTAGGTAATTTTGTGTCGACAAATACCAATTAACATCTGACGGTATGATTGCACAGATGTGGTTTGGCTGCTCCCTACCTTGGATGACTGCTGCACATATCTTTGGTGCTCACGCTTCGTTATCTGGTTCATCGCTGGTATGGATCAATATGCAGCGATGCTAAATCATATAAATAATGTGGAGTGACTCCAGAACCTAATAATACTGCGACGTCTGCTCCCAAGAGTCAAGCTGTCAAAACAAAGTAAAAAAAAAGAAGAAACCAATTTTCACTGCTCCACCGTAAAACGTGACAAGACGCAACCGACCGCTGGTCGTAGAAAAAACCACTCAGTATTAACCTTTCGCGGCTAAGTAACATACTCTTTATAATACAGCTGGCCCATTTATTCATTCTCAAAGGCAAACATATTTGACGCTCGGCGCGTAGATAGAATACCACTTACGACTGCATCTAACCATGCAGTACAATCTACTACTCGTACTACATCAACGACAATAGTTCACAGTTCAGAATCTTTTTCCAATGTAAACTACATTTATATATCTGGTTTTTTTATACTACAGGATGATTCGTGTCATAGCTGATTTATTCCACTTTACCACCAGCTGTCTCTGACACGTTTTGAGACTCTAGTATGTTTACAGTATATTGTGTCGTCTTCCACAATGACTTTTCCCAATCTCTTCTGTCTTTCAAATCTTTCGTCTGGTTCTTCCTCCTCTTGCGAGCTTCTTCCGTGTTCACTTTCCACTCCAGATTATTGGTATTACAAGCCACAGAATAAATATATCGATAACGTATCACTTTATCTCTCATTACCATTTTTCTCATCTTATATCTTCAACAAACAACATTGATCAAAACTCTTCCTTCTTCTTTTAACGATGAACAGTTCTCTTCTCCATAAAATTGGAGACCTTTTTCTATAATATAATTTTGTCTTAATCTTTCGCTGAACTTCCTACACTGCCCTTCAACTCTCTCTCTCTCTCTCTTTCTCTCTCTCTCTCTCTCTCTCTCTCTCTCTCTCTCTCTCTCTCTGCGTTATTAACACTAAGCACGGATATTAATTCTAATATTCGGCCCAAGTCTAAAATTACAATGTAATTACATATACGTGTAAAATACAGACGTACATTATACAAAATTATCATAACACAAAAAAATATGTAATGTAAAGAAAAAGCAATGCAGAATCCGTCACAAGACGTCACCGTTTTTTGCGTACTGCCATACAGAGTGAGTCACTAATTATTGCCACGTAGAATCGAAAGTGTGACAGTAGCTGAAAAGATTGTGGGACAAATGTTGCATGAAACAACGGGGGGCCATAATATGACGTTGACTTTTTGTTGCTAGATGGGGTCGCATCAGAGATATGAAGGTCAACTTTGTTTTTTTAAACGGAATGCTATACTTCGGTACTTATTTCCTGATAGCGGCTATCGAGACGAATCCAACGATGTGTAACAGTAAGGTCTTTGAAGGTCAACGAAAGTCAAAAAGGTGTCATGAACGTCCATTTACAGGTGTTCGAAGTGTTAAGACATCAGAAAATAACCTGCTTGGTACTCGTGGGAGCTGTAGAGGATAAAAACTGTAGGGAAGACATGGGCTGGAAAGTGTCTAGGAAAATGTTGAGGATGGAGGGTGCAAGTGATACACTGATATGAAGCGGTCAGCGCAGAAGAGGAATTCGTAGCGGGCCGCTTACAACCAGGCAGTCAGAAGACTGATGACTAAAGAAAACCCAGTTTTTATTCCAAGTACGGCCTTGTTAAGTTTCACGAACTTATTATTTCATTCTTGTTCTCTTTCTACCTACAGCCTCCTCCACATCATTAGTCTGCAAATCAGTGAGGTTTACATGATAGAGGGTTCCTCCCACTGTGTCACTTATTAGGAATTTTTCCCGATCGATTCACATATGGAGCATGGGAAGAATGTCTGCTTAAACGTCTCCGCGAGCGCTATCATTAATCGTGCTCACTGTCTCTGTGTCAGCGACATGTAGCAAGTCTAGCGTATTTCTAGAGCCATTATTTAGGGCTGGTTTTTGGAATTTTGTAAGTAACCTTTCTCGCGACAGTTTTCGTCTATCTTCAAGTGTCAGTTCAGTGTCTTTAGCATCTCTGTGATGCTAAAGACATCTCTCCCGCGAGTCAAACAAACCTACTACCATTTGTGCACCAGAACACCAGGACAAAATTTCGAGGCTGTTATGCGACATTTTTTGAGTATTTTGGAACAGGGACCAGTGGTCTCCGGTGGTTCGTTACGATGCAACTATATTTATTCAGTTTGTCACCCTAATTACCTTTACTTATGTGAAAATACCTTAACAGCACTGAAGATGTTTATAAAAAATACTTTCACAATATGAAAAAAAAATTTTAATACGACAACACAGATAATGCATCAACCGTCAACAGATGCAAAATTAGTGTATTAACGCTGCCGCCAACGGGAGAATATCTCATTCTAGCGTCGATGTGCCGCTCTTGCATGGCGTTCAGTGTACCCATACACGTGATGCATTTTGGTAAACCCACAGTGCTGTGTGTCATTGTTAACTGCTGGAAAAAAGGTACCGAATGCAATCTTGATGTCTGAGAGTGAAATAGACTTTACTACAAAATTGTTAAGGCTTTCGAGGCCACTTGTTGACAAACTGCCTATTGGCTTCTGTCTCGGCTTCTTCGGCCGCAAACACGGCGTAAAGACGATTTTCAAACCGACAAGGAAGATCAAAGAGTGTCTCAGATCGGCGAAGGAGAAAAGAGACCCACTTGCAATGTTGGGAATACACCGTATACCTTGCACATGCGGAAAAGTTTATGTCGGAATGACTGGACGATCCATTAACACCAGGATCAAAGAGCATAAGCGACATTGCAGGTTGGGGCAGGTGGAGAAATCGGCCGTGGCAGAACACGCACTGAATGAGACCGACCACGTAATAAAATTCGCCGACACGGAAGTTCTGGCTGTAGAGAAGCACTATCACACGCGCTTGTTCAGAGAAGCTGTAGAAATCCAAAAACACGCGAACAGTTTCAACAAGATAGAGGAAAGCCTTAAGGTCAACGGATCCTGGCTTCCCGTACTGCAGCGAACGACCGTCGCAGGTAGCAAGAGGAGAACCGCACCGGAAATGACCGCGGAGAAGCCCTCGGACGTTGGCGCGCCAGGTACATATAGTCTGCGGCCGCGAGCTCGCCTCCAGTTCACCACCGGCAATGGAGGGTGAAGCTTTGACAATGCCAGCCACTCGTGCTGGCGAAACGTCAGAAAAATCATTAGATGAACGTCGGCCGAAGAACCCGAGACAGAAGCCAATAGGCAGTTTGTCATAGACTTTACTGTTATCAACTACAAGTACCAAGAGTGAATAGAATAAGTGTCCCTAAGAAAGACACACGGTACGCACCGTCGACATTTGCAGTGTTATGCAAGTATTTTTATTGTTATACAGGTGCAAAAATGAATGAGAGCAAGAACTCAAATGAAATGCAATTGTTCTGCAACGTGCCACGTTTCCCTTAAACCAGAATACTCGGAAAATGTCGCTGAATAACCACCACAGTTTTGTCGGTGGAGTTGTGGTTTGTCCTCTATATGTGAGAAAAGTGCAAGTTAGATTTCGCATAATCGTTGTTTTGAGAATCCATGCTGTCTGGCGTGGAGGTCATTCTGTTAGAGATCTCTCATTACGTTTGAGCTCAGAATACGTTCTAATATTCTACAACAAATGAGTGTCAAGGATATCGGACAGTAATTCTGTGGATCACTTCTGCTACCCTTCTTGAAGACAAGTGTGCCCTCTGCTTTGATCCCGCTACTGGACACGGGTTTTGTTCAAGGAATCTAAGGCAGATTATGATTAACAGAAGGACTAACTCAGCTGAAAATTCGGTATAGAATCTAATCGGAATTCCATAGGGGCCAGTGGTGTTTCTCGAAACCAGTGATACAAATACCTACGAGTGCATCATCTTTGCGGTGGTGTGAGGATCAAATTGAGGCAATACCCATCGATTTTCATTTGTAATGGAACATTTCAAAACAGAGCCCAGCTCCTCTGCCTCTGCTTTGCTACCCCTTTCAGTCCATGTCTTGCCCGTAAGTGTTTGGACACTAAATTTGGTACCACTAACAGTATTTATATATGACCAGAATTTCTTTGACTTCTGTGAGACCTTATTCGACAACGTACTTCTATGATAGTCGTTAGATGCTTCGTGGATTGGCCTCTTGACAGCCAAACGCGATTCGTTCTATAACTCCCTTCATATAACGCTGTGCTTTGTTTTTCACCTATGATGCAGTAGTCCCACACTTTTTTGTCGCTGTATATCTATTTGGAAAAAGCATTACAAACACAGTTTCTGACATACAATAAATTCAGTTTGCAATGCATATTGAAAGACGTATGCGTCGCCGGCGATGGGCGAGGCATGGCAGAGTCTCTGACCAGAGTTGTTGCTTGTCGCAAGTCGGCGTCAGTCGGCTTTAGTCTTCTGTCCGTGCTAGTAAGCACTAGTCTACAGTAGTCTTGAGTAGTCTGTGTGAGTCGGCGGTAGTCGGCGCGTGTCGGCTGTCTGCTCTGCTCGGGAGTTGGTCAGGACTGTGGAGGATGAGTGTTGTTGTAGAAGGTAAAGAAGCAGCCTTGCGCATATCTAGTAATGTATATTAATTGTCATTTAATTTCTTTCAAAAAATGCCCCAGTAATAATTTTTATAATATAAAGTAACTTTTTTTAAAGAAAAGCATTCATTTCAATTTAAAGAATATTTCCAATGCATGATCATTCCTTCCAAGAATCAAAAAAAAAAAAAAATTATATATATATACGCCAGCATTGCACGAAGCTGTGTCGAAAATTATTATGTAAGAGCAGATATATTTGCAGTTTTTATTGAGGTAAGAATTTTTGCTTTTTTATTCAGAATACAGGGCCGAAGGGCAGCGCTGCTGTCCTCATAAAATTTACCAGGTTATTGAATTTTTTTTTTATTATTTCGGTGTTTAGGAATAGAATTTTGTGGTTACGTTAAATGTGAATGCATTTCTGCACACAGATTACAAATGGGAGCCAATTTTGTTCAGAGGTTACATTAAAATCAATTTTGTTCTGAGGTTACAATATTAACAAATTCATTTAGTTATTATTTTTGTGGGGAGTTTACGCTTGGTTCATGGTCCATTTTCATTATTATTTTTCTGTGGGGAGGTTACACTTGGCGACATCCGGCCAGGATCGTATTTCTTTGTGAATCTTCTGAGAAGTAGCCATATATCTGCTCTTATTTACTTAAACGTAGTTTTCATCTGGCGCAACGCATTTACTAATTTGTCACTCTTGCTTTCACAGATCATCGGCAATTTGTTGCTCTTTGTTGTAATTGTGCTTGTTGCATTTTGCATTGTCCTTGTTTCTTTTGTGCTTAATTGTGATTTGTAAAAATGCCGCGAGAAACTGTTAACAGTACATCGCGATGTGTAATGAGTGAAATAGGCGACTCGAATAATTTGACCGATAGTATTTGCGACACTCAGTGTAATGATGATAATCCCCTAATTGTAGGCAATCAGTGCGTACCGACCACTAATATTGATTTTGATCCTAGTGATGAGCAAACAAATTCGATTGCGTCGTCTGTTAATTTAACGACAATTGATGACGCGGGACGTTCTGTTACAATGAACGCTGCCCAGCTTGACACACCCGGTTTGCAAAATTTACGTAATGAACAGACAAATTTTTCTACGAAAATGAACAGTGTAATCAGAATACGTAAGATTTATTTAATTCCGGTGTAGTGACCAACAGTGCACATCCGATTAGCAAACATTTTCAAGAATCACAAAATGACCGAGTGGTTACACAAAACGTGACAATTGCAGGTACGTCATCAAACAGCACAGAGAATAGAGTAGGTAATATTGGCTTGGATCAAATTATGGCGGTATTGCTACAGTTAACGAATGAAAATTTCAAACAACTTAATGAAAATAATGAAAATCTCAAACAACAACTTAGTGAAAATTTCAAACAACAACTTAATGAAAATTCCATACAACAGAGTGAAAGACAAGAGAACAATCACAAACAACTTAGTGAAAGTCTCAAACAAAAAATTAATGAAATTAATGAAAAACAAGACAACCTTAATGGAAATTTCAAACAACTTAATGAAAACAACGAACAACTTAGTGAACAGATTACAGCCGTTGCCGCGCAATGTCATGATACTAAAGAACAATTACGTGAAGAAATTAAGGCTTGTGCTAGTAAAAATAGTGAAGAAATTAGATCTGTTGCACAAGAATTAAGTAATATACAAGCAGCCACAACAGAATCACTTAGACACGAAATTAGTGCAGTCAGTAAACAATGCTCTGAAAACGCAACACAGTTACGCGACGAGCTTAAATTAATGACAGCAGAACTTGCGCGCACTGGATGCAAAAGTAGACGCGAAATTCGACCAACACAACAGTCAAATTGACGAACGTTTTAATCATCACCTACAAAACAGTGAAACACGTTACCGTAAATTCATCATCATCATCATCATCATCAGCCAATTCAATCATTAGATGATGTGGCCTCTTCGAGTTGTGGATTCAGGTAGGCTTTCAGAAGTCTTCTCCAAGTGGGACGGTCTTGGGCAGTTCTCTGCCAGGTGTTACCAGCGATCTTCTTGATGTAAATTCATACAGGAACAAAATAAAGTAAAACGACAAGTCATGGAAACAATTACTGCTCAGAGACAGGAAGATAAACGTAAATTGTTTACGAAAGCAAAAACATACGTAGACAACAATATTGCTACAGTATCAGACGAAATTAATACTATCAAACAGTTGAACACCGAATTGCGTGATGAAATTTCCGATCTTAAATCAAAAACAGATACACACATAATAGACTTTCAGACAGTGACCGACAGACTTGAACAATTAGAACTAATTCACGTAAAATACAAAAACAAATTAATGCTTGTGACACTAAAAACGATGATCAGGTAAAAATACTGACTGAAAAATATGATGAATTGGCCAGTCGTATTGATGTTATCGAAAGTAATAATGACAGCAAATCAGACGATACTTCACCGATTTCGTTTAATCAAACACCTGAATTCCAAAATCTACAGCAGACGATCAGTGAGATAGATTTGTCCAATAATACATTACGTAGAAAATTGTCAACTTTACAGCAAGAGGTGACAGAGATAAAAAATATTTCAGTCAATAATACGTCACAGCATACGGCACATTCCGAACATTTGTCACACTCACACAGCCAGTATAATTTATGTAATTTACAGAGAGTACGTGACTTAGATTCCGAACAATCACAGACACATAGATTCTCATACAATCCTGAACCTGTTCAGACATACGGAGACGATAATTTTGATTACAAACATTTTCTATCCGTGAGAAAATTTAAAGTATTTAAAAATGACAGAATACAGATTCACCCCTTGGATTGGATACAACAATTTAGCTTTGCTTTTCCACCGACTTGGCCCGTAACACATAAACTTGAATTTATTTGCAGTTTTTTGGATGGCGAACCGGCAACTCGTATGAGACCGATCGCGAGACAATGCAACTCGGTAGAAGAATTTCAGAATGCTTTTCTGTCAGCGTATTGGTCGAAGACGACACAGCGCGGAATTAAGGATCAATTAATTAGTTTACCAAATTAGGTGAACTCAAATTTTTCCAATGCCACGCAATTTTTTAAACACATGATCCAACAAAACCAGTACTTAAGTGAACCATATAGTGAATCTGCACTTATTCAATTATGTTTTTCTAAATTACCACGATCATTAAGAGTGTCACTTTTAACGGGTCAACAGAAAGAGAATATTTCGGCATTCAGAGATCTGTTACAGCTTTTGGAAGTGCAGCAATCGGATTATTCCTTTATAAACAAAAATTTTTCATATAATAACCAAGGTCAACAAACATACAGCAATTACAATCAGCCACGCAATTTCAGTAGCAAAGCTAATAGACGCTTCAGGAACGACAACCACCAGAACTTTAATAACAGACAAAATTTTAATTATCAGTATCGTCAAAATTATCAGCAACAGGAACCACATTTTGGTAACAACAGAGGTTTTTCTCCGCAACAGCAACAAAACCAACCGGTTAGCATACCTAACCAACAATGTAATGTACAAGGTCAACCAAGCTTTAATGTTTCGCCGCCTGCACGTATAGCGTCAGCTCCAACAAATAGTAACGCACAGCAACAAGGAAATAACTACGTACAGAAAACACATCATTTTAACTCGTATCGCAACGCGCCGTATAGAAATGACTATCATGACAGACGTAAAGGTAATGAGCACAATTTTCAGCGTACGTTTAATAACAGTCGGTCTTATCAGCAGCAGAATCATCCACAACAACAGATTATCATGAATGAACCAGACAGTAGATATCATCCCGAACGTAATACGTCAGGACGAAATAACAGAACAGTACAAATAGTGGAAATGCCACAGCATCCTCCTGAAAATAATAACACATCAGATAGAATTTGACTAGATACAGTACAGGTTGCATCTTTCAGCAACGTAAGCAATACTTCAGATACACAAAATCTTGTTCACGAAAATGTTATTACTTTTGACGACATCCGAGACACTCTTTTGCAGGAAAGACCAGTTATTCAAAAAAACCATTTCACACCCTGTCATCGAAGTAAAGATTGGATCATAGAAATTTTCAGCAGTAATCGATTCTGGATCACCTATGTCAGTTAAAATGAAGAAACTTTCAACGAGTGTAACAAAGAGAATACCTATCCTACGTTACCATTAGGCAAAACGAAAGTAAAAGGAGCAGTATCTAGTAAAGGAGTAGATGTAAAATTGCAGACACATTTATCATTTTGTATTGCAGGTCATACATTTCAGTCAAATTTTTGGATTGTTCCCTTATTGACGACAGACGTTATTCTAGGTACGAATTTTCTGGTACAACACGACGCAATTATTGACTTTGAAAACTCCTATTTGATGTTAAAGGATGAAAATGTACAACTGGCTTTAGAATTTCAGCACTCATTATCAGCAGAAGAACAAACAATTAATCGTACAGAGGTCATTTCCGCATCACGTAACTTAGACTGTCATTCCACATTGTTCACAGATACGTACGTACACAACTATAATACTCCAGACGAAGCCGACTATGACGTTATACAGATAATTTCTGATAAATTTAAACAGAGCAGTGCAAATACAGACGACGAACGCACGCAACTACGCAAAATTCTTTTACAGGAAGCTCCAGTTTTTGACAACGTTCCTGGTACTATGTCCGGTTTTATGTATGAATTTCAAGTTAAACAGCACGACACATTTAAAACGAAACATTATCCCATTCCGTATATTCACAGAGAACAAGTTAAGAAATAATTGCAAGCTATGCTTGACCAAGGAATTATTGAACCGGCAGTTAGTCCGTACATAAACCCGCTCCGTATGGTTAAGAAAAAGGATGGTTCACTTCGCCTCGTACTTGATTCGCGTCACATCAATGACATTATTATTAATGAAACAGATCGCCCACAGACACTAGAAGAACTTCTACAGAAATTTCATGGTACTGCTATTTATTCCACATTAGATTTGAAATCGAGATTTTGGCAAATTCAACTCCATCCGAACTGCAGAAAGTACACGGCTTTTCTCTGTTTTGGTGACTGTTATCAATTTTGTAAATTACCATTTGGTTTAAATATTTCTTCAGCAGCTTTTAATCGCGTTTTGAATACAATACTTCCGACAGAACTTAAAGACAGAATCACAACGTACGTAGACGACATTCTTATTGCAGAAGCTAACTGGTCTGAACGCAATCTGATTCTTGAACAACTGTTGCAAACTTTTCGTGCACAAGGACTCACAGTTAATCTCAGTAAATCGCACTTTGGTAAAACTTCTATAAAATTTCTTGGACATGTAATTTCAGCAGAGGGCATTATGCCTGACCCGGAGAAACTTCAAGCTTTACGTGACATTACTGTTCCTACGACGAAGAAACAACTACGCAGTTTTTTTGGTTTAATTAACTTTTTTCGTAAATTTATTCATTACTCTGCTTTAGACACCCCTAAAAAAATGGTTCAAATGGCTCTGAGCACTATGGGACTTAACTGCTGAGGTCATAAGTCCCCTAGAACTTAGAACTACTTAAACCTAACTAACCTAAGGACAACACACACATCCATGCCCGAGGCAGGATTCGAACCTGCGACCGTAGCGGTCGCACGGTTACAGACTGTAGCGCCAGAACCGCTCGGCCACCAGCGGCCGGCTCAGACACCCCTAGATTATGTCAATTGACAGGTAAAAACACTATTTGGTCCTGGGATAGGCAAGCACATTCTGAATTTGTGAACCTGAAAGAAGCCTTGTTGAATGCACCACATTTATCGCACCCAGATCTTACTAGAAATTTTTCCATTGCCACCGACAGTTCTAACACCGCTTTAGGCGTACATATTTTTCAGGAAATTGAAGAAGATGGTTGTACAGTAATTAAAAACATCGCTTTTGCAAGTCGCATTCTGTCGCCTGCTGAACGCAATTATTCTGTCACAAAACTTGAAACATTATGTGTTGTATGGGCATTTACCAGATTTAGGCATTTTCCTTGAGAGGCACCCACATGCCTTGCTCATACTGTGGCATCAAGCAGTCACGCCTGCAAGATGAGTGGTCTGCCAAGCGAGTGGATTCATTCTTATTTATCGAGTAACATGAACTCTCGTACTCACAATTAAGTTACAAATTATCCTCCTGTATGAATAATACGCAACGGAAACGCGTATCTGACTATCAGTAATTTACAGAACTCTGACTGTTCACTACGCACTGGCAATACCACATTTTCTTTTTGTCTTTTATTTAACGGCTTTTATCAACACGTGGCCACCGCACTGAATATGAATGGCGCACACATTATAAATTCGGGACATCATTACAACATACAATTCGAAGGAAAAGTCCACCAATCTTTTTCTTTTCACTAACTTATTTATTCCGATAAATTATCTAACCTAAACACACACATTCTATAACCTACAACAATAACACATGAGAAATTCCGCCCAGTGGGCATGGCTTAACGTTGGTGATTCTCTACCTTATGGTCTCGTAATTATTTAACGTTACAGTGCACTTTCTGGATAGGATGGTGGATCTTTTATTATATCTCACACTTCGACTCTCACAATCATCATCACGAAACTTTCCTCCAGACCGAGCAGTACAAAAGGAACACGCATAACCCACTACCTCTGCAACTACCTAGCTACTCTCCCATGCAAACCACACATACCCAAATTACATGACATACACCACACTACAACAAGGAATACAACACAATACATAGTCATAACATTATCACTTTCAGCTTTTCCCACTTCAGTTAGTATTTATCCCAGTTTCACACGACACTGCCCCACTTCGTAATTCTTCTTTCCTACTATTGAACTCTAGAGATATATGCACGTCTTCCTGTGCAATGCAAGCCAAGTGGCGTTGCTGTATAGACGGCTGACTCACCTTGTTTCTCTCTCAGAGCATTATAGTTTGAATCAAGCGTCACACGGAAACATATCTCACAAAGTAATATTAACAGCATATTCATCACACACGCGAGTCCCCAACTGATACCATGGACGCGTACTTCTCTTTATCCTTTGTCTCATACACAGATTGAGACTCACACAGTACTCACCACGTGGAAGTACTCGTCTCTAATTTCAAGTCCTGCACACGCCATTTCTTAAATATTTCAACTTATGGTACACACGCTATTTCTTAAATATTTCAACTTATTGTACACACGCTAGTAATTCAGCTTAACTTAAGCACACAGAAGTATTTCAACTTATTGCTACACGTGGTTTCATTGTGACCGTTGGTCACTTCTGAAGATTACTACAATCCCATTAATATTACCTGCCTGACATTTAATTCTCCCCACAAAAGTTCCTGAAATAGAGAAATTATTATTTCAAACTACTCTTAAATATTCCACATGCATACCATGTCTCCACTCTTTTGTCTTTACGGATTACAACTAAAACAGGTCTTAACAGCACAAGATCCAGCGGCAGAGTGCTGAAACATGGCCGTTCTTCAGGTCCTCTCGCACCTCTGCTGAAGTGGGGGAGCACCTTGCTACCGTATTGGTCAGCCACATTTCAGGCGCTCAAAGCTCAGGTAAATTTCATCTCTTTGGTCCCACCAAAGTTGGCCAAAGGATCGTCTCAAAGATGATCATATATTCACATTCACTATCTGCGGTTAGCAGACGACCATACATTCATTCATTTCACAGATCTCACCAAACTGGATGTAGGGATTTATTTTGTGGGAGTGCACATGTGATCAATTAAATAAGTAAATTGTCATTCTTTCCCACACTGGTATCCGGCTTCACTGTATTAATTGAAACTGAGTTATTTTACCAAAAAAATGTGATGTTCTGACAAAAATAATGAAGTATGTTGTACCTATTTTCAAAGTCGGGCGCTACTGTACCCTTTCATCTTTATGGAAGACATACTACCGTTTACACAGACCATAGAGCGATACAGTTTTTACTTTCGGCTGAATTTACACACGACAGATTAAGTAGATGGAAAATTTATTTGCAGGAATTTAATATTACAATTGTTCACATTCCCAGCACACAAAATATTGTAGCAGACGCATTATCCCGTTCTCTCAGCAACAATCAGCAAGACATCGCAACCAACTTCTGCAAAGCAAATTTCAGCGTCATGTACATTCAACAAGTTGCATTTGAAAATTTCATTTCGTCGTCATTACAAGACGTAGCACAAGAGCAGAATAAAGACAACATGTGGAAAGAAATTAAACACCTGTGGCAAGATAGGAATAATGTTACCATTAGAAACCATTACACTGTACGCAATGACATTCTGTTTCGCCGCTCTTACCCTGACAGCAACAATTGGTTATTATGCATTCCTGACGAACTTGTTAACAAATTAATCTGGTATACTCATTTAAGTTACGCACATTACGGAGCCAGAACATGTTTTCTTATACTGAGACAGAACTGTTATTTTACCAACATGGAGAAACGCATTCGACGAGTTTTAGCGTCATGTAAAATCTGCCAGAAAGCTACATCAGACACGACTTCACATATTCCTCCATTACATCCCATTGTACCTGTTAAATTGAGACACATGGCCGCTGTAGACATTTTTGGTCCAATTCCCAGAACTAATAGAGGTTTTTGCTACATATTTGTCGCTGTTGAACTCACTTCAAAATTTGTTACCTTCACTCCGTTACGCAAAGCTACTGCTAAAACTGTTTCGAAAGCATTTGTAAAACATTTTTTATTTCATGTAGGGCATGTGTTGAAAGTAATTTCCGACAATGGATCACAGTTTCGATCTGCTATATGGACACGTATGTTGCGAGCTAGAAACATTTCTCCGATCTATATATCCAGGTACCATGCTTCTTCGAACCCTTGTGAACGATTAATGAAAGAAATTGGTAAACTGTGTAGAATATACTGCCATAAAAAACATATTGATTGGGACACATACATACTGTCATTCCAGGATGTAATTAATTCCATACCAAATGAATCTACTATGCTATCTCCGTCTGTTATACTGAAAAATATTGAACCACCTAACAAAATTAAAGAATTAGTAACCTTTCCTACAACTCGTCGACTGCGATACCATGAAATAATTGACATTGCGCTGAACAACATCAAACGTGCCGCAGAGCGCCGGAGAAGACAGCAAAAACAGGTTTGTATACGCCGTGACTTTCACATTGGACAGAAGATATTAGTACGTACACACTATTTATCCAACAGAGGAAAGAGTAGATGCAGTAAATTTGTGCTTCTATACGCAGGTCCATATCGAATTCGCAGCATTCCTCAACCCAATGTAGTACACATCGAAACTTTGAGAACCAGAAAAACCAAAGGGAACCACCACGTCTCCAACGTCAAACCTTTTATTGAATGAACATACTCTATGATTTATCACACTGTAATGCCATTTTCTAATTGTTTTTATGACCACTTATGCAATTATATTCACATGAACACTTACTGATGATTATCGTATTTTTCTTGGCAAGTGCCCGGCAAGGTAAGGTTCGCAGGTCGCTCTTCTTGTCGTTACACATCAGACCGTGCATATTTTCCAGATGAACTTACACATTTTATGACCACTTATGCAATTATATTTATGTGACTACTTACTGATGATTATCGTATTTTTTCTTGGCAAGTGCCCGGCAAGGTAAGGTTAGCAGGTCGCTCTTCTTGTCGTTACACATCAGACCATGCACATTTTTCCAGATAAACTTACGTATCTTATGAATAATTATGCAATTCTATCTAGTGACATATTAATTTTATTAAATTCTGTCTCCATTAAAGTCTTCAACTCTCGCCCCTATTAACTACACAATATACAAGCTGAACACAAAGAAAGTCATTTCTTGTCGTTATATATCAGACCGTATACATATTTTCCATTTTTCATGTATGTATGATTGTTTTCCTGTTTTGTTTGTATACTCTATCAAATATTTAAGATATAACAAACACCAGTTGACTTTAATATTTTGCCTTATTTAATTTTTTTTTTTTTTTTTTTTTTTTTTTGCTGCTACATTGTGATACTCTGTGTACATTTTTGCACCCGCACACTGTCTATGTTTTTGACATATTACGTTTTCTGTCATGGTATGCTATATGCTCAATTATGTTACTAGAAACCAGTTTTATTTAGTGGCTATATGATTTAAATGCAATACATTAATCTTTGTTCATCATTTTCAGAAAGAAATAACGCGTAAAAGAAATAAATTAAACAGAAATGGGAATTTCACCTTCGGAATGAACGAAAGAAGATGCAATACCTCGTCACGAAGAGTAAATGGATCAGAATTAACAAGCATTAACAAGAATATACTATACACATCGTAGAATAGCAGTCTTAACTAATTTTTTCTTTCAGAATACGAGGCGATTGATGCAGGCTGTCAGACAGAACTACACATCTTAGTTTTAGTGATAAAATATGCTAGAAATAAGGAATAGTTGTATAATGAATAATGAAGTGACTTTTTTGCAGATGATAATGAATGATGATGAATAATGATGAAGAATATGCCAATATGGATAATGAAGTTTTTCTTTACAGGTGATGATAATAATGGAGTTATGATGATATGGATAATGAAGTTTTTCTTTGCAGATGAAAATAATGATGAAGTTTATATATTTACTGTTAGTTAAGAGATGCTATGTAGTTATTTAAATATTTGTTGCAGTTCGTTTTGACAGTATGTCTTATGTCGCATGGTACGATGACTGAAGGTTTTGGAAAGGACAGCTAGAGAACATATATATTTTATACACATTTCACTACCTGTTAATTCGAAGTTCACTACTTTTCAGCATAATATGCGTTTCTTCTTTCAGTTTAATAATCCATTTTGTATTTTTTGCAGGAGAAATTATTCATGAAATTAATGTGCTATGAGCAGTTGGTCATTAAACCTGTGTCATTCATAAATGTGATCACATATACTCTATTTGTTTCATAACGTTGCTACAGCTGACTCATGACGAATGACGTTACACATCTTCATTTGCAGCAATAACTCAAAAGCAAATATTGTTATGCCCCTGTAATTAATTATCGATCCCAACGCAATGCATTGCTAGCACCAAAAAAAATTGAATAATAGTTACAGTATGTTCCATTTTCAATATGTCCTATGTCACTTGAATGCCAATAATAATAAATATAATAATATAATAATATAATAATATAATATAATATATATATATATATAATACTATAATAATATAATAATAAATAATAAATGAATAATACTGAATAATGTTTTCTAACCACAGACCTTGAATAATAGTTACAGTATGTTACATTTTCAATATGTCCTATGTCACTTGAATGATCAGTTCTGAGTAATACTGAATAATGTTTTCTAGTCACAGACCTTGAATAATAGTTACAGTATGTTACATTTGCAATATTTTCTATGTCACTGGAATGATCAGTTCTGAGTAATATGTCATTTTGAATGATAACTTCTGAATAATAGTGAATAAGGCTTTATAAAAATATGTTACATTTTCAATATGTCCTATGTCACTGGCATGATTAGTTCTGAGTAATACTGAATGATGCTTTGTAATAATGCATAAATACTATGCCCATAATTTCAGTAAATAATATTTTGTTATACTCTATAAATGCTATGCCAATAATTGACTCTCATTTTGAATGATAACTTCTGAATAATACTGAATAAGGTTTTATAAAAATATAACAATACTTTGTAACTGGCCAATGAGTGCCAATAATTATTTTAAATATGTCACATGTCACTTGAATGATGGAAAATGTTTTGTACTATTCAATACTTGCTATATGTTTTGTAACTGGCCAATGAGTGCCAATGATTACTATAACTAAGTGAATTATGTTAATACTATGCCATTCATTAGCTCCTGTTTTGAATGATGACTTCTGATGGTTTGTAACTGGTCAATGAGTGCCAATGTTCTCTGTAAACAGATTATTTATGAACATTATTCTGTAATACTTCATACATGGTACAGAAATGTTCAGTAACTGGGCGATGAGTGCCACCAATTACTCAAATCAGTTGTTAGACTAGTGTAATTCTCAATGAAGACTAGTATGTGACTTAATGTCCTTCACCTTCTGACCTAATTACCAGAAATTACTGCAATATCCGTTCGTCCTGTCTATCCTCATGATCATGGAGCACTATATTTGGTTTTTGCACTAATTCTACGTTGGTGTACCTTACAAGAACGTGGTGTTGACACGACATGCTGTCCACCACCTTGAGCGATGGAAATGTTATTATGGTCCCACTGTTTGGTGTACCTAATGTACTACCAAAATGATAACATGGAATATTATTACGACATTTCAGTGTCTTGGCTACACTGATTAATACTTCAACGAAAAGAACTTCAGATTGTCTCACTTGGTGTTGTGCTTCTGTAGAAAGATATGGACTTTCAATGCAGCTGCGTGCAACCTAAAGTGCTACAACCATGACGCAATCCTTCACATTCCTTTCCTAGTTCTTGTAAAATGGTAAACACTTATACAATGCGTTTAAATTCTTGTAAAATGATAAAAACATATACAGTGCGTGTGCACTTCATTTCATTTGTTAACAAGATCAGTTGTCCTAAAAATGCTAAAGACTTCTACAGTGCGTGTGCACTTTATTTCACTCCTTGATATGTTTATTTGTTGTAAAAATGCTAAAGAGTTTTACAGTGCGTGTGCACTTTATGTCATTTGTTAATATGTTTTGTACTCATTGTGTATACATTTTGTCATTGCCTGATATGTTCTGTACTCAGTGCATGTGCACTATATTTTATTTCATGCTCTGCATATATATATTCTGTGATTGTAAACTTAGTTAATTAAGAAAAATTTGTTGCTCATGGCAAGTCCAATTGACTCAACATCGCTGCCAAATTTTTGCCCCCCCAGTGGAGGATTATGAAAGACGTATGCGTCGCCGGCGATGGGCGAGGCATGGCAGAGTCTCTGACCAGAGTTGTTGCTTGTCGCGAGTCGGCGTCAGTCGGCTTTAGTCTTCTGTCCGTGCTAGTAAGCACTAGTCTACAGTAGTCTTGAGTAGTCTGTGTGAGTCGGCGGTAGTCGGCGCGTGTCAGCTGTCTGCTCTGCTCGGGACTCTGGTCAGAACTCTGGAAGATGAGTATTGTTGTAGAAGGTAAAGAAGCAGCCTTGCGCATATCTAGTAATGTATATTAATTGTCATTTAATTTCTTTCAAAAAATGCCCCAATAATAATTTTTATAATATAAAGTAACTTTTTTTTAAAGAAAAGCATTCATTTCAATTTAAAGAATATTTCCAATGCATGATCATTCCTTCCAAGAATAAAAAAAAATATACGCCAGCATTGCACGTAGCTGTGTCGAAAATTATTATGTAAGAGCAGATATATTTGCAGTTTTTATTGAGGTAAGAATTTTTGCTTTTTTATTCAGAATACAGGGCCGAAGGGCAGCGCTGCTGTCCTCATAAAATTTACCAGGTTATTGAATTTTTTTTTATTATTTCGGTGTTTAGGAATAGAATTTTGTGGCTACATTAAATGTGAATGCATTTCTGCACACAGATTACAAATGGGAGCCAATTTTGTTCAGAGGTTACATTAAAATCAATTTTGTTCTGAGGTTACAATATTAACAAATTCATTTAGTTATTATTTTTGTGGGGAGTTTACGCTTGGTTCATGGTCCATTTTCATTATTATTTTTCTGTGGGGAGGTTACAATATTAGCATACGAAAATTCTCTTCAGTGTTGACTGTATTGTGAGACTGTCAGCTTTAAAACTCCTCAGGGATATTCTGCATTTAAAGGAAACTGTTTGAAACCTAATTTTTTAAACAGGAACTGTTTCGCACAAATGCTCTGTACCTGCGGCAAACTTCGTCGTCTTCTCGATAAATTTGGGGAAGTTCGAGTCAACCGGTCACCTTGTGCGAATAAGTGCTTCCCTTGGAATCAAAATGCTAGAAATATACAACGTGACTGTTGGTCGGCTCGTTACAAGTAAATGTGCAGCAGCGGCGAGTTTCCTGCGGTAATGTTTTCTTCATTGGTCATCACATTTCCGTGACTTGGAAAAAAAAGGGGGGAGGGAGGAGGACGAGTACTGGGAGCAGCTGTATTGTTGCTCTTCAGCCAAATGGTGTTAAAATGCACGTATAGATTATTTCACTTAAAACTGTTAAAATAATATGACTAAAAGTAAATACTGATGATTTGACGATATACAGTAAACATATAGATGGCGATGGTATGACAAGTGAAAGTTGTAGATGACGATGCTGCCCCTGGCAAGCTCGTGGAGATCGTAACTGAACTGGCCAATTTTGTAATTTTGCATTTCGTGTAATTTTAATGATATCGATAAAATAGTTTTGTACACTTAAACAGGTAATACTTGTACATATTCAAAAATTGATCATCAATAACAATAAAAATAATTTTATTATTTTACAGAAAGCTTAACTATTTCTCCTATATTTGATTTATTTCGAAATTTACTTACTCAATTTTATTTCTGTTTGGAGTTATTGCCATTAAAATTGTTGATTATAGACTTAAAAAAAAACTTCAACGAAATGATTAACGATGAGTAATTCATTTGTTATGTAAAAGATTTCTTTGATACATGTATAATATCTGTTCTTCTTGGCGAGTAGTTGCGGGAAGTTGTTGTATGTGCCTCCTATTCATCGTTGCAGTACGGACCGCGAAAAAAAATTTACAACGTGCACAGGTACACTTAAGCGTGAACGGAATGTGGAGGAATCCCAGCACGGTGTGCAATGGGCTGAGAGATGGGAAAATTTGCTTCGTTTCTCGCACATTTTATGTTTTGCCTGTAATTGTTCATTTGAAGGGCAATTATTCGGAAAGTATGCAATCACGTTAACAGTGATTACGAATAGCAGCGACTTTCATTACTGGTATTAAAACTCAACAGTAGACAAACGCAATATCTCTCTGCATTTCATCAGGAATCGTAAGTACCTCACGATAGCTTTGACGCCAATATAAAGAAAACGTATCCAGCACTAAGAAACATGGTAAGACAAAATAATTATTTTTCAGTATTGATATTGCAAGTGTCAAACAATTTCTAATCTGTCATCCCTGTTCTTCAGTTGTTTATGAACTCGAAGAAAATTACCCCGAACCAGTGCGTTTTGAAATACGGAGTTTGTGAAGACCTGAATTTTTAATGATATTTAGTATATTTTGGGTGGCGGATATTAGAAGGTCAGCCCCACTAAAAGTTGAGGATAGGAAAGAAGATGGAGAGTCAAGGAGCAATACAGGTGGACTGATCTTTTTGTATGGTAGCGGCGGAGTGGGTAGGTTTACTGGCTTAGAAAAGGGAGCCTCTATACTTTTCTTTGGGATAGTCTTCGAAGGGAGACGGGGAGGCGCCGTTTATTTGTGTATTATATTACGACATTCTAAGTAGAAGCCAGTTACATACCTATCTTTCCCTGTGTACTTTTACAGTTACTCTTACTGTTTTTGGCCGGCCGGGGTGGCCGAGCGGTTCTAGGCGCTACAGTCTGGAACCGCGCATCTGCTACGGTCGCAGGTTCGAATCTGCCCCGGGCATGGATGTTTGTGATGTCCTTAGGTTAGTTGGGTTTAAGTAGTTCTGTTCTAGGGGACTGATGACCTCTGAAGTTTAGTCCCATAGTGCTCAGAGCCATTTTTTTTACTCTTTTTGTGAGACATACTTTCGTGTAGTAACAGGGTAGATTAGAGTTTACGCTGCCCATAGCGTGTCAGCTGGTTATTCTGAACCACCAATGACAATTTTAAACAGCTTACCCAGGCGCCAAACTGAATCCAAGTAGCTTTGGGAGGTTAGATTTTTTGTTTGGACACTTTATTATGAGCTTCTAAGCACAAACGAGATACTTATTTAGCTTTATATGTATATTTTTGTAACTTAATCTTAAATTTCTGGTGTGTTTGTGCAGTGTAGATTTCCTGCAGCCGGCCTCTGGTGGCCGAGCGGTTCTAGGCGCTTCTGTCTGGAACCGCGCGACCGCTACGGCCGCAGGCTAGAATCCTGCCTCGGGCATGGATGTGTGTGATGTCCTTAGGTTAGTTAGGCTTAAGTAGTTCTAAGTTCTAGGGGACTGATGACCTCTGAAGTTAAGTCCCATAGTGCTCAGAGGCATTTCCTGCAGCATTAGTATGATTAGGACTGTAAATGTTGTGTTCGGATGCGATCTGAGTTGGAAACTATCCACTCACATCTCCAGGCGGTTTTGACTATTTCCACGCAATTTCAGCTGTTACCAATGGTGACCAATGTGTGTGTGTGTTTGGGGGGGGGAGGGGGGATTATGGGGATCTCGTGCTGACCCCTCAACTGTGATCAGGTGGAAGGTGGTTTCAAGATCTGGCATGTAACGAAAGACTTTCCAGGGGGCTGATCGAATGGTCACTTGCCTGACAGATTTTAGGCGCTATATGTGGCTGATAAAAATATTGAGCCATTCCAGTAGTTTTCCCTTGTTCTGAAGAAGTCACTCAGCGTTCAGAGAATGGGATTATGGGCGCTCCGAGCTCCAATGTAAGAAGCATGATGAAGTATCTCAAGATAGAACGCCATACGATTATTCCTTGACATTTGATGTTGATTCTGAAGTTCCCATGGTTGCCCCAGAAGATGCAGTTATGGGGACAGTTATGAAAGGACCACTGAAAAGCTTGGAGGTTCGGGTGGAGGCAAGGAAGGTCGTGTCATCGTCATATTAGAAGTTTGGGGGCAGGTGGCAGGGACATATCATACGTGTAGATGAGGAGAGGAGGCAGGACTGATCCTGCATGGCTCACTAGCCTGGTGCAGTTCTTTCAATAGGATGCCACTTCAGTGACTTGTGTGCCACTAACCTACTTCAATTATCGAATTGGGGAAAGAGGATCTACAATTTAACATGTCGTTTCTGGTTACTCCTTACGTCATTCAGGGGTGAAGGCTGGGTGGAAACTCAGACCGAAAAATCCAAAGTGAGGCTGGAATTGGATCCCGCGACCTCTCGGTCTCCAGTCAAGCACTTTACTTCTAGACCACCATGCCCGACATCCTTGGGGGATGCCAGTCCTGCAGATGGATGTAGTGGTAAAGAATTGGGTGTCAGGTCTGGTTGATGGTGACAAACGAGGTATGATGCACCAAAAACGATCTTGTAGTATGTGTAGCAAACAGAAAAGCCTTCATAGAAATGCAGAGCAAACGCCTACTTGGTGTACCCGCAGAGCACAGGATGGGGGACGTAGGTACGTGAGGCGCTCCTGGCCGGGTCGCCACTGCTGCAAGGCCGCGCAACACTCGCTGTCGGGCTGTTTACCGGCCGAAACAAACGGCGGCAATTAGCGGTGGCGACAATGGCGCCTAACAAGCGCCACGGCCGGGCTGGGCCAGGCCAGGCGACGCCAGCTGTTGACTCAGATGGCCGCGCAGGTGCCGCCCACCCCGGCCTCCCACCGCAAATATTTGCTCCCACCAATCGCCCACACCGTAATCCCTCTCCGCGCACATTTCTTTTCTCCTTACTCCGTCTATCCTCTTCCCTTCTTTTTGCCAACAAGGTCGTGAACTGTGTGCCTGCCAGAGGAGGAGGTAAGCGTTGCGAGGTTCTCAATTTGTTTACATCCCATGTCGTGTAACGCCTACTATAGCCTGCGAAACATTTATAGATTATTCAGCTCTTTGCGGACGTCGACTGAACTGTTATCAACAGGATATATTCCTGGTTTTTAGGACGATGTGTTTGATGACACCAGTTTTTGTCCTACCGAGGTCCATGATCATCTCATGCCCTGTTCTGCTACTCTCAGTATTTCAGTGGCACAGCAAAACGATCAGAGTGGACCGTGTTTAACCATTGACACCGGACAAACGACTGTCGATTAAAATGTCCCCCCTGTACGGGAATACACGTAATGGACGTACGCGTACAAGTTGTACGCACATGGTTGACTGTGTTGGATTTGGCCGTGAATCGTGCTCGGACAGCCTAATGGTGAGGCGACTGCTCTCGGTAAGCGGGAAATCCAAGTTCGAGTCCTAGTCCAGCACAAATTTTCACTGTCGTCATTCCGTTATACAGCTGACGGTTGTCCATATTCGTATCTGCGAATACATTTCATGTGAGACAGCAGTTACAGTGTGTAAAATCTGCAGTACTTAGTTTAGACAATATTATCCATTTTTGTCTGACCTACTTTACTTGTTTCTTCCCTCCCCACTTTTCATCATGTATCAAAGTAAGTTTCTTTAAGTAATAATTTTTGTTCCAATATTGTGTAAAAATCTTCTATTTTGTACCAATAATAGCCTTGATACGTTATTGAGACATTTTGCAATGGAAATGCAAGATAAGTCTCGTTCTATGAAGACGAATAACCGGCTTGCACGATGTCTATTTAGCCACCATTAAATCTGTCTCACTGACAGCGCTACGAATTGTAGTAATTATTCAGAATCTGCCTGCTATTTAAAACCCGAATTGCTAATGAAAACAATATTGGTGCACTTGAGACATTCGGAGGCTCATGCGGTTCAAATGGCTCTGTGCACTATGGGACTTAACTTCTGAGGTCATCAGTCCCCTAGAACTTAGAACTAATTAAACCTAACTAGCCTAAGGACATTACACACATCCATGCACGAGGCAGGATTCGAACCTCCGACCGCAGCGGTAGCGCGGTTCCAGACTGTAGCGCCTAGAACCGCTCGGCCACCCCGGCCGGCGAGACATTCGAAGCTGACACGATCGTGATAGTAAGAAACCAAGTCAGTCACTCTCGGAGAGATTTAAAACACTTTAAATCAATGACCCCTGCCCCATTTTTCTGTTTGTGTGTTACGTCTAATTGCAGGAACTAACGTAGGGATTTTGATACGGTTTTTACTAATAGACTGATACACATGAAAGGTTTGTGTACATAATTTGTTGTTCACAGTAACCATTTAATTGGTATTCAGAGTGACGTATCGTAGCAATCATGAAAGCTACGAGCTGCTAAGCTACAGAAGAGGTGGTATCTAGCGCGAAATGTAGTAAACTGTCGTCACAACTACAGAAATTAGAGAAACTTGACTAGAATGTACACATTTTATAAATGTGAGACTCACGCCGCGTTCTCCTGTTTGTATGTTACGGTTAGTCTCAGGAATTACTGTCAGTAGTTTGATGCTGTTATTACTAATAGATAGGCTGACTGACGAGAAAGATTTGTGTACACCACCAAATATTATAAACAAATCACCCTGCCACAGACACTTAATTTACCCGTGTGAAGTTGGGGCGGGTTACTTGTATTTGTGCAAACAGCACACTCATGCTGAACTCGTTTTAAACAAAATTTTACAGAACATTGAAAAACATAGAACTAAAATAACTGTTTCAACGCTGATACGATAATGAAGTAAGTATTGTTATGTTAACTGAACAGTATGTTTGACACTTTGCGGAAAGTTTGAAAAAGGCTCCTCTCAAATCGTTGTGGTCACATTCGATGGTCGAACTGATAAATCTCCGTAATGATATTGCGCCGTGTATGCGGTTGTGTAAGATGTCATACAGATTGGTTAATTATATATGAATTTCTCAGATACTGCGTTCATATCGTTTATGGGGGACGTTCAATAAGTAATGCAACACATATTTTTTGTCGCCCAATTCTGTGTGATGAAATGTGGAATTTGTTTTTAAAAAATGGTTCAAATGGCTCTGAGCACTATGGGAATTAACATCTGCGGTCATCAGTCCCCTAGAACTTGGAACTACTTAAACCTAACTAACTTAAGGACATCACACACATCCATGCCCGAGGCAGGATTCGAACCTCCGACCGCAGCGGTAGCACGGTTCCACACTGTAGCGCATAGAACAGCTCGTCCACTCCGACCGGTGTGGAATTTGTTGTAGGACATCGTGGGATATTCCCGTTTGAGCCCGTATAGTTTCACGAAGTCCCTGTGGGTGGCGGCGCTGTCCGTGGGCTTCAAAATGGCTAGTGTTACGAAGTGCATTTTGAGCAGGGAGCTGTCTCTGAGTTTCTGTTGGCGGACAGGTATTCATAAGCCTTCCAGAATGTCTACAGAGACCTGCCAGTGAACAGACGCAATGTCAGTCTTTTCAACTTATCTCGGCGTAATGATAGGCCATTACATTTAGGGCATGCAGCCGCCTAAATAAAATTTGTTCCACGGACATTTCGGTAGGGTATCGTCCGGCCATCCTCAGAGCAAGTAGCAAGAGTCATTAATGGGCATAGTCAGTCGTTTAGGCACTCTCTTGAAACAACTCCTCCAGGACACTGTAAGGCCTCACAAAAGTCTGCACACTCGACAGGAGATCACAAAACCTCGGACCATTCTTCCTCATTGACCCTACAGCCAAGACTTCGCACCTTCCGATTTCCGTCTGTTTGGCCCAGTGAGGGATGCAATCTGCGGGAAGCAGTGCGTGTATGATGGGTAGTTTACTGATGCAGCGGTGAGGTGGTGTAAGGCCGTCGCACTAAATGAAGATGATACTGAAAATTAGGATTTTATAACCAATAGAGTGCGAAATAATATGATGTATGGGAATACTGAATAAAACCTGTTTGATTTCAAAAGAAAGCAAGTGTTGCATTACTTATAGAACGCCCCTTCGTATTTTGTCTTTTACTATTAGGGTATGAGCGATCGATGCTTCCCAGCCGTCTTCGACGTTAGGTCGCAGTACAACATGTCTATCTGTGAATTAACGTATCGACTTGAGAATTAATGTCACAAATTATAGCTTAGGGCAATCTAATGAAAGCTGTAGTTACTCGGTATTTTATCACTGGCAATCAGATACCCTTCGGAAATGCTTTTAAATGCAGAAAGTGGTCGTGAACTTTCCTCCACACAGTGTGTTATTTTAACTGTGGGAACGTCTTTCCATACGATGGAATGTAACATTTGTAATAAACTCGCAGTTTTTTATGTTTATAACATCAATAGGGAAAGTTTGTCTTGTGTAGACAGGAAGTAGAATGCTTCTCATTACATAATTCTAGCCGTATTTCTCATTACATACGTCTACAGGTTTCAGTGGGGAAATGGACCGTACCTATGTTAATAGTAACCAAAATCAGCTCTTGCAGTAGAATTAATGTTTCTTATGTAATTCAAAAATTGTTGAATATGATGATTACAAATTGTGTGCATGTTATAAGTTCAGAGATATTCGTCGATAAACACTTAGTGTATAGTAAAACATTTCTGCTTCAGCCGTAATCTGTACAGCCGGATCTTCCATGGGCTTTACAAATTCACCTCTTGCAACGCTTCTTCCTCTAAAATAATGAAAGGCGCTTTAGACTAGCCAGTCCGAAGACCATAGCGATCAAGTGTCTGATCCAGCACGACCTACCCATGTTTCACAGAACACTGATCAGGATGGTGTGGGAGAGGAACTCACTGCGATAGCATGCCTGAAAGTCTTGGAGAGGAACTCAAGAGACTTTCAGGCACGCTATGGCAGTGACAAAGCATTCCTTCACGAATTTTCATAAGTTTCTAGAACTCCAGCAGTACTTCTTGCAGGTATATCGGTACCTGTGATATGTTAGGCAGGGAGGCACACGGTACGGCCCAGTCAAACCATAGATGACATTCGCCCGTACATTACTTCTAACTGTGCACTGCAACTCTCAGTCAGGTCTATCACGAGGGTTTACTTCGTCCTTTAAGTTCATACTAGGTAATGACTGCAATATTAGCACGAGCACCAAAATTTCCTGAGCCAAGTTTGTAATCATGGGGTTGATACTGGCAGTTAGCCTTTCCCAAACTGTCAGTTCTTTCTTTACTCCTAAATCTGGAACATGGCAGCAATCAGCAACTTTAGAACTATGGATGCAAAGGGAATCATACAGTCAGTTGCACGTCAAAAGTTTATTCAAACCTTCAAGGAATTTCGACAGATATAAACTCGTGTTTATCAGAAGCAATAACACCTAAAAACCGGATACGTTACGACTACTACACGGAAGTCATAAGTGCAGCAAAAGACACATCAAAAATCACATATAAACTTTCGTGTTACATATTGTGAGAATCGAGAAACGAAGTCAGAAGGTTTAATCAACAATAAAAAGATCCATATATATATATATATATATATATATATATATATATGGATCTTTTTATTGTTGATTAAACCTTCTGACTTCGTTTCTCGATTCTCACAATATGTAACACGAAAGTTTATATGTGATTTTTGATGTGTCTTTTGCTGCACTTATGACTTCCGTGTAGTAGTCGTAACGTATCCGGTTTTTAGGTGTTATTGCTTCTGATAAACACGAGTTTATATCTGTCGAAATTCCTTGAAGGTTTGAATAAACTTTTGACGTGCAACTGACTGTATGATTCCCTTTGCATCCATAGTTCTACAGTTGCTGATTGCTGCCATGTTCCAGATTTAGGAGTATATATATATATATACATATATATATATATATATATATATATATATATATATATATATATAGGGTGAGTCACCTAACATTACCGCTGGATATATTTCGTAAACCACATCAAATACTGACGAATCGATTCCACAGACCGAACGTGAGGAGAGGGGCTAGTGTAATTGGTGAATACAAACCATAACAAAATGCACGGAAGTATGTTTTTTAACACAAACCTACGTTTTTTTAAAATGGAACCCCGTTAGTTTTGTTAGCACATCTGAACATATAAACAAATACATAATCAGTGCCGTTTGTTGCATTGTAAAATGTGAATTACATCCGGAGATATTGTAACCTAAAGTTGACGCTTGAGTACCACTCCTCCGCTGTTCGATCGTATGTATCGGAGAGCACCGAATTACGCAGGGATCCAAAGGGAACGGTGATGAACCTTAGGTACAGAAGAGACTGGAACAGCACATTACGTCCACATGCTAACACCTTTTTATTGGTCTTTTTCACTGCCGCACATGTACATTACCATGAGGGGTGAGGTAAACGTACACACGTGGTTTCCGTTTTCAATTACGGAGAGTGTGTCCCGACATGTCAGGCCAATAGATGTTCAATGTGGTGGCCATCATTTGCTGCACACAATTGCAATCTCTGGCGTAATGAATGTCGTACACGCCGCAGTACATCTGGTGTAAAGTCGCCGCAGGCTGCCACAATACGTTGTTTCATATCCTCTGGGGTTGTAGGCACATCACGGTACACATTCTCCTTTAACGTACCCCACAGAAAGAAGTCCAGAGGTGTAAGATCAGGAGAAAGGGCTGGCCAATTTATGCGTCCTCCACGTCCTATGAAACGCCCGTCGAACATCCTGTCAAGGGTCAGCCTAGTGTTAATTGCGGAATGTGCAGGTGCACCATCATGCTGATACCACATACGTCGACGCGTTTCCAGTGGGACATTTTCGAGCAACGTTGGCAGATCATTCTGTAGAAACGCGCTGTATGTTGCAGCTGTTTGGGCCCCTGCAATGAAGTGAGGACCAATGAGGTGGTCGCCAATGATTCCGCACCATACATTTACAGTCCACGGTCGCTGTCGCTCTACCTGTCTGAGCCAGCGAGGATTGTCCACGGACCAGTAATGCATGTTCCGTAGATTCACTGCCCCGCTTCACCGGTAAACGGGTAGAACTGCAACGCATTCTCTGTTAATGCCCATTGACAC
The DNA here is from genome assembly GCF_023898315.1 of Schistocerca nitens. Taxonomy (NCBI): domain Eukaryota; kingdom Metazoa; phylum Arthropoda; class Insecta; order Orthoptera; family Acrididae; genus Schistocerca; species Schistocerca nitens. The sequence goes on along the minus strand of NC_064614.1, from coordinate 926,112,859 downwards.
GATTGCACTCGATGATTAAAGTCATCACCATGTAATTGCTGATGTAGCGACACTTGAAACGGACGAAAGCGGTGATGATGCAGTATGCGCATGACACTACTTTGACTCAATCCACCGGCTCTCCCGTGTACTCATGTGTGGGTTCATGGAAACAGCAGCTAACACAACAACTGCACCCGCTTCTCCTGTGACGGGCCTATTACGGACCCGTTTGCGTGCTACGACCATACCTGTTGCATACAGTTGGCGGTAGATGTTTTGCAATGTGCGGCACGTTGGATGCTCTCTGTCCGGGTACCGTTCTGCATACACCCTGCAGGCTTCAGCTGCATTTCGTCGACACTCACCATAGATGAGTATCATCTCCTCCTTTTCAGAGTTCGAATACACCATGGTCACAGTTCCTACAACACTACACTATCACAGACGTGCCGGCCGAAGTGGCCGTGCGGTTAAAGGCGCTGCAGTCTGGAACCGCAAGACCGCTACGGTCGCAGGTTCGAATCCTGCCTCGGGCATGGATGTTTGTGATGTCCTTAGGTTAGTTAGGTTTAACTAGTTCTAAGTTCTAGGGGACTAATGACCTCAGCAGTTGAGTCCCATAGTGCTCAGAGCCATTTTATCACAGACGTCTGGTAACACGGTGTACTACAGTTGGTCTGCGTGTGGAGACGAATACAGAATAACAATAGCAGCGAGCGCTGCATGCGGACACTGCTACACCTAGACCAAACCACAACAGTGCACTACAGCCACACTCGTAAACACGGTCGTCATCGTAAACATGTCCCTGCAGATGCTGCTCGCCGACCGTGGCCCGTGTTTGTTACAACACGCAACTGAACGTCGGAGGTTTCAAGCGTCAACTTTAGGTTACAATATCTCCGGATGTAATTAACATTTTACAATGCAACAAACGGCACTGATTACGTATTTGTTTATATGTTCAGATGTGCTAACAAAACTAACGTGGTTCCATTTAAAAAAACGTAGGTTTGTGTTAAAAAAACATACTTCCGTGCATTTTTGTATGGTTTGTATAAAACAATTACACTAGCCCCTCTCCTCACGTTCGGTCTGTGGAATCGGTTCGTCAGTATTTGATGTGGTTTACGAAATATATCCAACGGTAAAGTTAGATGACTCACCCTGTATATATATTTGGCATGCACAAAAGGCTTAGTTAACATGATCCATGTAAAATTTAGGGCATACGTACATCATACACACAAACAGACAACCAACTGGATACAAGGAAAAAGCGAGCAGGAAACTTATGCCCAGGTGGTGCTCATATAAGAAGCAGTACCAACCACAAAAGACACTTGACAAGGAAAAAAAAATTACTTTACAGGAACAGTAGCATACTAAAAAACCATAAAAAGTATAAACGTATGCAAAAGATGAAGAAAACTGCGACCTACATTAAAGGAGGATAATGGCAGACTGCATCTTTAAGAAAAATAACATATCGAAATAGCGTGGAAAACTCGATATGGGTGCTACACCAATTTAAGAACAGGCTGAAATTGATAGAAAAATATTTGTTTTTGAGCTGTAATTGGTCGTTAACTGAAACTGTGCTTAAAATTTAGAAATTTTTCCAGCAAGAGCAATGTAAAACCCTTCACTTCCATCTGCAAAAAACTGGGTCTTGTAATTTAATAGGTGAGTGTGCACAGTATATGAGACGCTCAGCATAAGCAGAGCCATGAACGTCACCTCCTTTACCCAACACATGTTCTTTGAATCCAACTTTGGCTACTCTTCCTGTCTGCTCTATATAGAAACAGGGTCATTCATTACGTCTTATCTTATAGATCTCATAATGGGAAAATGGTTCGTCATTACGCTTTAGGACGTGAATTAATTTTTTCCCCAGACCGTTGTTAGTTGAAAACGAAAGTTTACAGACATATTTATTAGCAGAAAGGCGGCTTATCTTATATCAGATATGTCCTAGAAACGGTGTGGAAAAGAAATTCCCTTCCCTTTACTTTCTTTTTTCCAGTTTGTAATGTCCGAGAGTGGAACATTTTCAGCATTTCTAGTATCCAATATTCGGCCTACTAATGACGTTTCGTAGCCGTAGTTTTAATATAATACCTTTTCCCCTAAAATTCTCTAGGGATAGCGGAATAACAAAAATACCATGAATATCAGAATGGAAAAAGACCAGTTTTTGTCCTTGGGGTGAGCCAAATCAACCGGCATGATATTGTCTGGAGAAGTTTGCTTACGAAAGATTATGAAGTCACTTTTATCTATTTTTTATACCCACAGTAAGAGCAAGAAAATTCAGTTCATTATTTTCATTCTGTATTTCTTTAATTAACACTATTTTATCATTAAAGTGAGTGAAAATATAATATATTTCATCTAATTCTCCATAAGTACCTTCGAAAACAAAAACTGAATCGTAAACGTATCAGGATAGAAGATGCGCTACTTTTAGCTCAAAATTAATTTTGAATAAATCTTCAGTTTATAAAAATATCAGCTGAAATGGCTGTATATGTGCGTATCACTATCACCACGTCAGTGTAGGCGACTTTGGCAAGGGAAAGTTGTTACAACCTAGTGCCTTGGAATTCAGAGCTCGGAAACAAAGTGCTGATCGGCTGTTGGTGTGCCACTGTAGTGAGTTTCTATGGAAAATGGCTGACAAACGCTGAAGTAACGAATGGGCGACTAGGTGCGGACGTCCAGACATTATCACACAGTGTGGAGGTCGGAGGTTCGCACGCTCTTTGAAGCAGGATAGGCGACGATCTTTGACAGCTCTGACGACACAGTGCAATGCTGGTGCCGCCACAAGTATCGCGGAACACACCGTTCAGCACAGATTGTATATCTTGGCGCTCAGCAGCAGACGACAGCTGTGAGTCTCCATGTTGACCTAACGACGTCGCCAGTTACGACTGCAGCGAACACGGGATCATAGACTTTGGACCGTGGATCAATGTCAACGTGTTGACTGGTGGGAAGAATGACTTTTGTTGCTACGTCAGGTCGACGTTCGTCTTCGGATACGCCAACATCGAGACGAACGTGCCACATATGCTGGGGGCAGTATAACGCTAAGGGAGCATTCATCCGGCACTCCGTGAGATCTGTGGTAGTAATAGAAGACACAGTTGTAAATCGTGTGAATATTACTGCGAATCATCTGCATACATTCTTGCTTTCCCGGTGTCGATGGTATCTTCAGCAGGACAATTGTCTACGTCACAAGGACATAATCGTGATACAATGGTTTCAAATGTTCAAATGTGTTTGAAGTCCTATGGTCATCGGTCCCTAGTCTTACACACTGCTTAAACTAACTTATACTAAGAACAACACATATACCCATGCCCGAGGGAGGACTCGCACCTCCAGCGGGAGGGGCTGAGCAGTCCGTGACATGTCGCCTCAAACCGCTCGTTCACCCCGCGCGGCTGATACAGTGATTTGAGGAGGCTGGTAGTGAACTCATACTGATGTCATGCCGACCAAAGGCGCCTGATCTGAACCCGACGGAACACGCTATCGACCACAGATCCGCGCCAATGCACCACCAGCCCGTAATTTATGGTAACTGCGTAGCCTCTACTTAGATACCTGGTGCCAAATACCTTCATAATCCTACCAGGCGGTTACCGAATCCACGCCAGGCTTAAACGCTACTGTGTAGATTTCCAAATGTAGTTCAACAATTAGCTGGTCAAAGTATTTCGGCTCGTCAGTGTACTTTGTAGATCAAGTTGGCGCTTGTCTTCGTTATTGCGCGACACAATAACAGAATGAAATTAATATTTGGTAATTACCAACGTCATCTCATTGCCATGTCGAAAATTTTTCTCTCTATGTTTGTTTGGAGAGTAGGCCCTGGTTGCCTACGTTCGGGTGGAAAGGTTATCTGGAATGTTTTGGTACAACTATTTTATATCGCGGAGGTTGAGACTATTTCTCGTGACAGCCGAAGGTAAAACATCAGAGTGTAGGCCTGTTTTAAAATTGAGTTTTCTCAGGACAAACCGGGACAACATTGGTTGCGTATTGCCGCATAAGGAACCTGTGCTGTTGACAGCTAGCACACGACGCTTGCTTTGGGACTTCCATTTGGATGTCTCGGTCGGCCTCTGTCGCCAGCAGCACTGGAGGCGGCTTGTTTGCCCAGCCGCTCCTAGGACCGAACGTGCACTCTCTGGGTAACCGTTATACGGCTTCCGTCTCCATGTGCGGAATTCTCCTCGACGACAGCACTAACAGTACTGATTTATGACGTGGCAGGAGGAAAGTCTGTTACTTGCGACGTTCGTACATAATGACACTTCAAGATGTCACTGAATGTTCTCAAATGTGATTATTGCACCTTGTATATTCTACAGAGTTGGATCTAACCGTTGAAAATATTGGTTTGAGAAACGTGAAAAAAGGCTGAGCACGTGTATGAGTCTTGAAGGCACCAGAAGTTGTTTGACGTTCGGAAACCGTATTTTAAACTACAATAATTTTCAGGGGCAGATGGGCACTCTGGTGATAATTTATTTGTTCTGAAAAGCGGACTAAATTGGACAAGATAGGAAAGGACAGAAGAGAAATGGAAAGCTATAGAACCATTCGTGACTATGGCAAAGAAACAGGCAGCTTATGCATACAAAATCGACAAATGTAAAAGCAATTTCGGGAGTACCCTAAGGAAGTGCTCTATGGTTGCTACTGTTTACAGTTTACATCAATGATCTAACGCATAGCTTTGGACGCTCTGTTCGTCTATTCGCGAACGGTGCTGTAACCTACAGGAAGGTTGATCTGCAGAGGTTCGGCGATTGGTGCCTCACCCATAACATTACGAGAACGAACTGCAAAGCAGCGAAAATTCAAAGAAGCGTCTGCAGAAACGCAGCTTATTGCGCATAAACAGGCGAAGAAATCCACTATTGTTTGATTGCACTGTTGGTGAAAAGAGTAAGTATCGTAAAATGCACTCTAAGGAGAAATAAAAAAGAAGAAGACGCACCACGATGGAATTATCCAAATGGGACGGAAATCTGTAGATGTGCTGTACGTGTACAGAGTAACAAATGGTTACAGTTTGAGGAAAATTGAAAGATTTGTTCAAGAAGAAGAGCTTCATAAACTGAGCAAGCCTATAATGCACTGGTCAATATCTGGCCCTTCCGCAAGCAATTATTCGGCTGTTCACAGATGCATAGAGTTGTTGGATGTCTCCTGAGAAATGTCGTGCCTAATTCTGTCCAGTTAGCGCGTTAGATTGCCAACACCCCGAGACTGCTGGAGGGTTATGGAGATAGTCAACAAGCTCCAGTGGTAGTTGGTGCAAGAGAGACATTGAGGTGTTGTTGATCACGGAGAGGTTTACTGTTAAAGTTTCGAGGGCAGTGAGTTCCATGAAGAGTCGGTCAATATTTTACTTCCAGCCACGTACGTCTCGCTAAATGATAACGACGAGAAAATAAGAGAAATTGTATGTCACCCTGAGCTTCACTGATAATCATTCTTCCCACGTACCATTCGTGAATAGCCCAGGAAAGGCGAGGAAAGATAGTGTACTAGAAGTATCCTCCTTCACACACCGTACTGTGACTTGCGGAGTGCAGATCTACAGTAAAATTAAGTAGGAGCTGCATGAAAATCACGGGTCCCATCTCACTCCACCTCCACACGCCCCACACCATTACAGAGCCTCCACCAGCTTGAACAGCCCCCAGCTGTCATGCAGGGTCCATGGATTCATGAGGTTGTCTCCATACCCGTACACGTACATCCGCTCGATACAATTTGAAACGCGAGTCGTCCGACCGGGCAACGTGTTTCCAGTCATCAACAGTACATGTCGGTGTTGACGGGCCCAGGGGACGCTTAGGAATCTTTGTGTCGTGAAGTCATCAAGGGTACACGAGTGGGCCTTCGGCTCCGAAAGCCCATATCGATGACGTTTCGTTGAAGTATAGCACGTTGACACCTGATGGCCCAGCACTGAAATCTGCAGCAATTTGTGGAAGGGTTGCACTTCTGCCATGTGGAACGATTCTCTTCAGTCGTCGTTGGTTCCGTTCTTGCAGAATCTTTTTCCGGCCGCAGCGTTGTTGGAGATTTGATGTTTTGCCGGATTCGTGATATTCACGGTACATTCGTGAAATGGTCGTACAGGAAAATCCCCACTTCATCGCTACCTCGGAGTTGCTGTGACCCATCGCTCGAGCGCCAACTATAACACCACATTCAAACGCACTTAAATCTTGGCAGCCTGCCATTGTAGTAGCAGCAACGATCTAACAACTGCGCCAGACACTTGTTGCCTTATATAAGTGTTGATGACCGCAGTGCCGATTTCTATCTGTATTTGAATATGCACGCCTATACCAGTTTCTTTGGTGCTTCAGTGTCAATTCCCTTATACAACTAGGGAAATTCAAAATTTTAACAGATGATTAGGATCGACAAAGGTTTCTGATGAATGGAGACCAAAAAATGCGGAACGCTGATCGGGAATTGATAGAATCACACGAATATAGATTTAATTGAGGAATACTACGGAAAAGAGTGATCGAGCAATGTTCGCAATTCGAAACAGTATTCGTGGCCGTCCCCAAAGTAGCAGTGTCTATAATACAATTCACAGCAATGTCCCCCAGTCTTACAACATCGCCTATATAGGCTGCTCTGCTAATATGATATACACGTTACTAAATATCCATACCCAAACTGCTAATGAGAATAATAGGAAAAAAATAGAAAAAACGTTGATGGGTTTTGGGAGGTTTCCTATTAGACGGCAACAAATACCAACAAAAATCATAGCAAAATTTTAGTTGGAGATCGCCCACGTAGGAAGGGGAAAAATATGCCGAGATGTTATCAGGAAGTGGCCAATGAAAGAAGAACAAATGAGATTGTATGAATTCTACAGGAACCATGACATAATCTCAGTCAACATACTTCACGAGAAAACCAAATAAATTTAAAACCTGGAAACATACAGACTGCAGAAAATAGAGTGGTAGCCAGATCATGTTTGCATTGGTAAGATCTACTACAAGGGAAATTTACAGTGTAAAAGTCCTGAGAGGAACAAAAACACAAGTTACGTTCATTACTACATCCAAATAAAAATGAAATTCATCCCAGTGACAAAGAAAAATTTCGGAAAGAGAACCAATGACCCTTAGAAACTGACAAATAAGAAGGAATATGAAGAGAAAGCTAGGAATATAAAACTGACAGACGGTCTAGAGGAAATAATTCCTCACTGAAACAACTAGCTGAACAAGAACCCCAATAAACTCAAGGAAATCAGCCGTGGAATGATAAATGTGATAAAACACTCGAAGATGGACGCTACGCTTGGTTGAGATATCAGAGTCAGAAAACGGAAGAATCGCACTTGGAACTCAAAAAATCAAAGAAAGATAACCTAAAAATTTATAAGGACGGTTAAAAGTCAATACCAACAACATAACATCTAATGGTACAAAGAAGTAGCGAGAAAACAAACTCACGAGATTACTACAGAATATTTAGCAGACAACTTCAAACATATGATTCTCCAACACTAATCCTTGGATATAAAAGCAATAAGATGGCCCATATCAATAGAGTAAATAGAGAAATTTTAACAGAAACATTTATCAACCTACTAAAGTGTGCAAATACCCCAGAAACCCCAATAAAATGCGATATTGTCATATGATGACATGATGGAGACCGTGGCTGTTGTTTGAAGACAAATGTTGATGGTGTTGGGACAGCAACCAGCCACAAATTTACTTTCAGTTCCTTTATTCAAAGGGTACCGTTACCGGTTTCGAATCATTACGATTCATCCTCAGACGGTTGACACGCTTTCTTTATGACATATGGTGTGTTTTTTACAGATTAATTGTCGTGAAATGTCGGTTTGGAGTGTTTGTTTTCATAACATTGCCGGCCGGTGCGGCCGTGCGGTTCTAGGCGCTACAGTCTGGAACCGAGCGACCGCTACGGTCGCAGTTTCGAATCCTGCCTCGGGCATGGATGTGTGTGATGTCCTTAGGTTAGTTAGGTTTAAGTAGTTCTAAGTTCTGGGCGACTGATGACCTCAGAAGTTAAGCTGCATAGTGCTCAGAGCCATTTGAACCATTTGAACCATAACATTCGTCCAACGCTAAGAATGCAGTGGGAATGTATTCACATCTGTTGGACGAATGTTATGAAAACAAGCACTCCAAACCGACGTTTCACGACAATTAATCTGTAAAAAATACACCACGTGTCACAAATAAAGTGTGTAAACTGTCTGAGGATGAATCACAACGATTCGAAACCGGTAACGGTACCCTTTGAATAAGGGAACTGAAAGTAAATTTGTGGCTGGATGGTGTCCTAACACCATCAACCCCAATAACAACATAAACATAAAAATATAAACCCCGTCAACCATCCATGAAGATTATAAAGCTTTGAGAGAGCACTAGAAGTACAAAACATGTAGGGAAGTTCAAACATTTGCTGTAATCCATTCATTGCTTAAAAAAAGAGAAAAAACAAATCCGGATAACTACAGAAGGATTACTGTCTTCGAGTGCACATATAAATTCTTGTTGAGAATTCTGTACAATTGCTGTAAAGATGTACTTGAACAGGAACTAAGAGACTACCACTGAGGATTTAGGTACTGGTTAAGCTAATCACTTTAAAAACGGCAATGAATGCCTATAAAATAAGACAAAAACATGAATCATAGCCTTTGTAGACTTCTATAAACTTATTGTTGTTTCTAGAGATTTTCAGTGTTGAACAAATTATGCAATTTCGGATGTCATCCCGAATTCATAAAAATGATAAAATTAGCTCTCACAAAGACCAAATCCATGATGGAGTTCAGAGGTGAACCGTCTGAACCGTATACAATTCAAATTGGACGAAGACAGAGTGACGGTCTATTGCTCTATTACCATCACTTTTCAATGGGGCTCTGGAATACTTGATGAGGGAATGGTAGTACAAGAAAAATCTGAAGATAATACAAATTGGAACCAACAAAGAGCAAATAAATTTAGATTGCTTAGGATTCACAGGTGACTTAGCGTTACTAACTACTAATATACAAGAAAACAGAAATAAAATAATAAACTTACAGAATATTGCACAAAAAATAGGCCTCCAGATATCATTTGAAAAGAGTGAGGCGATGGTACCAGTCCCGCTAGTAGTTAACCAGGTACCAGTAAGCAACAGAAAAATAAAAATAAGGTAAAAATTTAAATACCTAGGAGACATTAAAACATAAACGTGAATGAAAAACTTACTTGACAAGAAAAAAATAACAAACTAATTTAGGCTCAGAAACCAACATGGTCTACATACAATAAGAAATGTTTGTCTACAAAAAGAAAATTCATTACAAGACGGCGGTTCAGCCAGAGGTCAGATATGCAGATGTATCTCTGTGTAAATTACATCGGGAGAACACAATAGACGAAATCCTAAAAGTAGAGATGAGAACAGCTAGAAATATAAAAAAGAAGGACAATTGAGGGCTGTGCCAAATGAAATGATGTACAGGGAACTGGAGGCTATTACAGGTACTATATATAAGAAGATGATTTCTTTATTTTGCTGCATCATCAGGACACCAGAAACAATATTAACAAGAATTATAGAGAATTTCTGGAATCTGAAATAACAGGATGGATCAGGAAAAGTAGAGAGGATTTGGAAGAACTAGAAAAATGCCTGTATGATCTGAAAAACGAAACAGAAAACCTCAGGAAACTGAAACACAAGAGAATAAGATTGAAATCAGAAATACACAAACGACACAAACTGAGAAGGGTATTTACATATAAGAAATTCCGGAAAGATTAGAACAAGTGAGCCGGCCAGTGTGGCCGAGCGGGTCTAGGCGCTTCAGTCTGGAACCGCGCGACCGCTACAGTCGCAGGTTCGAATCCTGCCTCGGGCATGGATATGTGTGATGTCCTTAGGTTCCGGAATGCAAATGCAATGCGCCTTCTAAAGGATCTGCGGACGAGATGTAACATAGCCAGTGTCACGGAGCAACATGCGCCCTCGATGCGCCGTTTTAGATCATCTGGGGATGTGGGCTCAGTGACATAAACACGATTCTTTGGAAATCCCCACAAAAAGAAATATAATGGTGTTAAGTCGGGCGACCTTGCGGGCCACGAATGAGGACTATAGCGCCCCAACCACCTTCCTGCAAACCTGTTGTTTAGTTCTTTCACAACAGCACGCGCAGAATGGGCTGGGTGATCACCGTGCTGCACCCACATATGGACTCTCGTGTGTAGACATACATGTTCAAAGAGACCACCCAAACTGTCTACTACAGGGTTATTACAAATGATTGAAGCGATTTCACAGCTCTACAATAACTTTATTATTTGAGATATTTTCACAATGCTTTGCACACACATACAAAAACTCAAAAAGTTTTTTTAGGCATTCACAAATGTTCGATATGTGCCCCTTTAGTGATTCGGCAGACATCAAGCCGATAATCAAGTTCCTCCCACACTCGGCGCAGCATGTCCCCATCAACGAGTTCGAAAGCATCGTTGATGCGAGCTCGCAGTTCTGGCACGTTTCTTGGTAGAGGAGGTTTAAACACTGAATCTTTCACATTACCCCACAGAAAGAAATCGCATGGGGTTAAGTCGGGAGAGCGTGGAGGCCATGACATGAATTGCTGATCATGATATCCACCATTACCGATCCATCGGTTTTCCAATCTCCTGTTTAAGAAATGCCGAACATCATGATGGAAGTGCGGTGGAGCACCATCCTGTTGAAAGATGAAGTCGGCGCTGTCGGTCTCCAGTTGTGGCATGAGCCAATTTTCCAGCATGTCTGCGGGCTACGCGTGAAACTTGCCCGCACGCGTTCAACCGTTTCCTCGGTCACTGCAGACCGACAAGTTGATTTCCCCTTACAGAGGCATCCAGAAGCTTTAAACTGCGCATACCATCGCCGAATGGAGTTAGCAGTTGGTAGATCTTTGTTGAACTTCGTCCTGAAGTGTCGTTGCACTGTTATGACTGACTGATGTGAGTGCATTTCAAGCACGCCATACGATTTCTCGGCTCCTGTCGCCATTTTGTCTCACTGCGCTCTCGAGCGGTCTGGCGGTAGAAACCTGAAGTGCGGCTTCAGCCGAACAAAACTTTATGAGTTTTTCTACGTATCTGTAGTGTGTCGTGACCATATGTCAATGAATGGAGCTACAGTGAATTTATGAAATCACTTCAATCATTTGTAATAGCCCTGTATAGCCGCGCGATGTAACTCATCTGTCAGTGTACCTGGGAAGTAGTGTGGACCGATGGTTTCATGCGGCTGGTCCCGGCGGAGGTTCGAGTCCTCCCTCAGGCATGGGTGTGTGTGTGCTTGTCCTTAGGATAATTTAGGTTAAGTAGAGTGTAAGCTTAGGGACTGATGACCATAGCCGTTACGTCCCATAAGATTTCACACACATTTCAACATTTTTTTTTGATGATTTCATCCCCAAGGATTCCACACCATACATTACTAGACCATCTACGTTGACGGTCAACAGGTCGTACCCACCGACGATTGTTTGCGGCCCAGTAGTGCACGTTATGGTGATTCACTGCACCATAATTTGTGAACGTGGACTCATCAGAGAACGTAACACCTCGTAAAGACTCCAGCGTGAAATTACGCATGGTCCATTCACAGAATGTAACTCGCACGGAAATCGTTCCCAAGCAGCTCCTGGGTCAGTGACAGGCGGTACGGGTGAAATCTGTGGCCGTGTAATATACGCCACAAAGATGTGAGACTGACACCAGCGACTGCAGCAACGGCTCGTAAGCTGACATGAGGATCGTGGTGTACTGCAGCTAAAACAAACATCTCCGTCTCCTCACTTCTTGCAGTTCTTCGTCTGTTACTGCGGCGCATTAACAAGCTGCCTGTTTCCCGAAGTCGTTGTTTGGCACGTAAGAACGAAATGGCTGCTTCAGTGTTATCGTGTCGGCACTCACCGAGCATCAGCAACATGTCAGCGTACTCGTTGTTCGTGTATGCCATCTTCATCCGATTTCAGTAACTGTGGTATATTGAGCCCCGTTTGTTTGTGTGGCTCGAACTGTCGGGTATACGGCCGCGTGCGGCGACAGTCGTCAGTCTAACAGCGCATCGAGGAAGCTTCTCGCTCCGTGACACCGGCGACGTTACAACTCGGCCGCACCTCATTTAGAAGGTGCACTGGGTTATGCGCAGCGTGTGTGGTATCTGCCGCTGAAACTTTGAAGGGTTTTAGCTCCGAAACTAGAAGTGATAGGTGTAGTGGACTGACAAGGCCGCCAGTCCACAGAGACGGGTAGCCGAAAGGGCACACGTACACACACGCCGACTGGCGCGAAGTCTGGAACAGGATTCGTAATGAATGTGATAAAGAAAAGAACGTAGCTACTAGAACACTTAACTTTTATATCGTCCTTTGGTATACAGCATTCTTGATTATACAAGTGAGACTATCTTGAGATACATGCAATGGTACAAATGGCGCCTTTCTAGGTCGTAGCCATTAACTTAGCTGAAGGCTATTCTAACTGTCTCTCGGCAAATGAGAGAAAGGCTTCGTCAGTGTAGTCGCTAGCAACGTCGTCGTACAACTGGGGCGAGTGCTCGTACGTCTCTCGAGACCTGCCGTGTGGTGGCGCTCGGTCTGCGATCCTGAGAGTGGCGACACGCGGGTCCGACATGTACTAATGGACCGCGGCCGATTTAAGCTACCACCTAACAAGTGTGGTGTCTGGCGGTGACACCACAATAGGAATGTAATTTAAATTGATGTATACACAGCTGGGGTTACTGATTCCAGTGCATGATAGAAACAACTATTTTTCCATTTAAAAAATTGTATCTTTTTGCAGTAACTCTTTGGATAATAACATAATAAACTATGTTCATAGCTCCGCAGACAGTGTAACGTTTCTTATGGTGACCTACCGCAATAAATATTTCCGTCGCCTATTACTTCGTCACTTACAGAGGCAAACACATTTAGTGAAACACCCTGTATATGTAGGTTATTAAGGATCTGTACCTTCGCTGACCTGGCACAAGTTTCTTTATAATATTTTGATGTTACATTACGATTTTCGTTTACTATTGATTCAATCTGTGAATGACAGAGTGGGTTAATGTTTATGCGCGCTGTGCTGCTGAAGTGTTGGCTTTGGCTCCTCGGTGGCCGTGCGGTTCTAGGGACTGCAGTCCGGAACCGTGTGACTGCTACGGTCTCAGGTTCGAATCCTGCCTCGGGCATGGATGTGTGTGATGCCCTTAGGTTAGTTAGGTTTAAGTAGTTCTAAGTTCTAGGGGACTGATGACCTCAGAAGTTAAGTCCCATAGTGCTCAAAGCCATTTGAACCATTTGGTGTCATTTCGGCCTGGTGGTTGTGCAGTCTAGCCAACTTTAGGATAGTCAGACAGAGAGGTTTGCTTTCCTCTGGTCAGGACGCTGTTGTGGTAGACTGATTCTCTCTGCTACCTGGGTAGAATCCGATTGTAGTGGGAGCTGAGAGGATTACTGATCGACTCTGGCTGGAAGTGTGAGGATGGTAAGGTCTGTTGTAGCTTCAGTATGCTGTTGAGGTGGTGCAAGTTCCAGCGTAGCTGAAGTTTTAAAACCTGTTTCTTGTGCAGCTGCATGCTTTTAATATCTTGCTACGTAAGTAATTTTGGATAGAGAGCATTAGGATTTTTATTACTGTTCGTTTTTTGCACGGAGTTGGCTTTGTTGGGCTACATCTTAGAATGTGGAAGTGTGGTGGACAAAGGATGCTAGCTCTGGTCTGGCAGTCGTGTTTTCTGGTGTGAATATGCTTGTGTTCCTTATGGTACAATTTCTTCCTTTTCAAGGCTTTCATTTTTGTTATGTAATTTTCTACGTATCTGATGTCGGTATCTTTGTAAGTTCCACGTGTTCGCTTATGAAGTGCGTAACCTTCAATTACCTGGTCCTGATCTCGGCTACTTGCGCTATTACCCTTTTGTCTATAAAACATCTTGAAACGGTTTTGTAATTTAGATGATTTTGCACGGAGTTCCTTTGTGTAACGTCGACCACGTACTCGGTAAACGGATCAGCTTTTAGCGTCTCTTTTCTCAGCTCCTTTCTCTGCCATTAGACATTCAAAATGGTTCAAATGGCTCTGAACACTATGGAACATAACTTCTAAAGTCATCAGTCCCCTACAACTTAGAACTACTTAAACCTAACTAACCTAAGGACATCACACACATCCATGCCCGAGGCAGGATTCGAACCTGCGACCGTAGCGGTCACGCGATTCCAGACTGTAGCGCCTTTAACCGCTTGTCCATCCCGGCCGGCGCATCCTTTTTTAATCAGCTGTAATTTCCGTGTTCTTTTATAGCGGAAATAACTTGTGTTGGCCTGCAGGTGTTATGGTTAGTAGGCCTACATGCTTCAGCCCACGGTATGTTTCTGCATCCCGTGTACCGTTCTGATTTCATGTCGGTCATGCTAACGTTTCGTGCCAACAGTCTTGCCGCGGTGGTACCATCGGTTCCCGACGGATCACCGAAGTTAAGCGCTTTCGGGCTGGGCTAGCACTTGGATGTGTGAGCATCTGGTCTGCGGTGCGCTATGGCACGTGGGGTGCACTCAGCTCTTGTGGGGCAAACTGTGGAGCTACTTCATTGAAAATTAGCGGCTCCGGTCTCGTAAACTGACATACGGTCGGGAGAGCGGCGTGTTGACCACACGCCCGTGCATATCCTCTTACAGTGACGCCTGTGGGTTGAGGAAGAAAAAGCGGTTTAAGCTAACGTTTCGTAACTTTCGCGTCTTTTGGCATGCCACTGGTTAGGCCACGTGATTTATTAGCATTTGCAAAAGCAACCTCACTTAACCTCATTCCACGTTTCCATTGACACACGCCTTTATTCACTGAATATTCTTTTGATGTTACATAGATAACGTTCCACAGTTTGCTGCCCTGGTGACTGAGGACCTGCGCCGGCCCCCTGCTGCCCTCCCGCACTCTCTCTGGCGAGCGCGCGGCGCCGCGTTCCCTGACGGGAGGCAATATGGAGCGGCGCGCTCGGCGCTCAGTTTATTAGGGCGGCGCCGATTGGCCCGTGATTAAACGGAGGGCCGCCCGCGGCCAGGGCCGACCTTAACGGGATTTCTCGGCGAGCGGCAAAAAGGGCCGAATCTCGGCGCAGCGCGGCCCGACCCCCAATCACAGCTCGCGGCGCGGAAAATTCCCCGAGGCGCTGCCCTCCCCCCATAACATAGTAATTAATTCATCGGGCAATAAAACAGGGAGCAGATTGTAGCTATGCGGCGGCCCCCTGCTCGCACAATGGGCCCAATCAGCGATAAGCCGCGCTCCACCGGCCGCAGCGAAAATCCTGCTAATGTCCCACGGCGGGACAGCAGGCCGAGGCGAAGCGGAGCGGAGGGAGGCCGCGCCCGCCGGCGGCGACAGGGGTGGGCGAGCGGCCGGCCGAGCGTGCGGCGGCGAGGCACTGATTCACTGCCGCTCTGCTCTCCCCGGCAACGCGTCGCTGTTGCCACGGTAGTCTGCGTGCAGACCTTCCAGACAGCCGCAGCTTCTCTGCGCATTTCAAAATGGTTCAAATGGCTCGAAGCGCTACGGGACTTAACATCTAAGGTCATCAGTCCCCTAGAACTTACAAGGGAACCTCCCCATCGCACCCCCCTCAGATTTAGTTATAAGTTGGCACAGTTGATAGGCCTTGAAAAACTGAACACAGATCAATCGAGAAAACAGGAAGAAGTTGTGTGGAACTATGAAAAAAATAAGCAAATTATACAAACTGAGTAGTCTACGCGAAGATAGGCAACATCAATAACGGCGCAGGCTCAGGAGCGCCGTGGTCTCGTGGTTAGCGTGAGCAGCTGCGGTACGAGAGGTCCTTCGTTCAAGTCTTCCCTCGCGTGAAGAGTTTAATTTTTTATTTTCAGGCAATTATTATCTGTCCGTCCGTCCGTCCGATGCGAGGTAACTGCGCCGTAGCATGAGGACGCTACACTTAAACAAACGTCGAAACACACGTCAGTCGACTACAGCGCACGTAAGAGAGAGTATTCCTGCTAACGAGGCTCCCTGACTGGCAGTTGACTGTTCGCTACTTTGGACGAGAGTGCATTAAATACGTGAGATGTATTCTCTGGGCAATATGAATCCAGCAAATATAGCTCGCGACTTCAATAACAAGGTCACGAATATTTTCCGAACTGTAAGTTTGCGGTGCGGTCGCAAAACACAGACACTAAACTTATTACAGTGAACAGAGACGTCAATGAACGAACGGACAGATCATAACTTTGCGAAAATAAAGTAAGAAAACTTTTCACCCGAGGGAAGACTCACGCTAACCACGAGACCACGGCGCTCCTGAGCCTGCACCATCCTTGATGTTGCCTATCTTCCGCATGGACTACTCAGTTCGTATCTTTTGCTTATTTTTTTCATAGTTCCACGCAACTTCTTCCTGTTTTCTCGAATGATCTGTGTTCAGTTTTTCAAGGCCTATCCACTGTGCCAACTTATAACTAAATCTGAGGGGGTGCGATGGGGAGGTTACCTTGTTAGAACTACTTAACCCTAACTAATCTAAGGACATCACACACATCCACGCCCGAGGCAGGATTCGAACCTGCGACCGTAGCAGCAGTGCGGATCCGGACTGAAGCGCCTAGAACCGCTCGGCCATGCAGATTTCTAACTGAAAGTGTGGTGTCGCTGACAGACACCACACTTGCTACGTGGTAGCCTTTAAATCGGCCGCGGTCCGTTAGTATACGTCGGACCCGCGTGTCGCCACTATCAGTGATTGCAGACCGAGCGCCGCCACACGGCAGGTCTAGTCTAGAGAGACTCCCTAGCACTCGCCCCAGTTGTACAGCCGACTTTGCTAGCGATGGTTCACTGTCTACATACGCTCTCATTTGCAGAGACGACAGTTTAGCATACCCTTCAGCTACGTCATTTGCTACGACCTAGCAAGGCACCATATTCAGTTACTTGTGAGTCATGTACCGTCAAGAGCGACGTTCATCATTAATGGATTAAAGTTAAGTATCAAACTAATTATGTCCGCTTTCTGAAGTCATGTCATGTTCCAGACCTCACGTCAGTATAGTTCTTCCCTCCTCACGCCAGCCTGCTTGAGCTAAAACGCGTGCATTTCGGCCTCCACGCGTAACACAGTGTTGGCTCTTCTGCTAACACAGAAGAAAGTAATCGTCGTATAAATGTACACAGATTGCAATTAACACTGCAACACCACGGTTTCCTTTTTCTGCATATACAGTGTAAGGCTTGGTCAACTGTTAAAGCAACCGCTTTCGCGGCTTGCGGCCGAGATCGGCTGCTGTGCGCGGAGTGCGGGTGACAGGAAGTTCGCAGTGAATACGAGGTGTGTGAGAAAGGTTATTTCTATCGCCCGAAGTTTTTTTTCCCAAACAACTCGATGGTGTTGAAAGATGCAATCGCCATCCCCGAATTCCTCTTCAACAGTGTGAACCAAGAAGGTGCTTAAAACATCATTGTAGGCCTTTATTGCACCTAGATTCGTCACTCTACGCAACGTTTTTCCACTGTTCAATCGTCCTCTTAAGGGGCAATAAAGTAGCCCCTTAAGACTGCTATACCCGGCGGAGTAGTTTTTCTCAGTATTTGTAGCAACGCTGAAAGGCCGGCCGCGGTGGCCGAGTGGTTTTAGACGCTTCAGTTCGGATCCGCCCGACTGCTACGGTCGAAGGTTCGAATCCTGGACGTGTGTGATATCCTTAGGTTAGTTAGGTTTAAGTAGTTCTAAGTTCTAGGGGACTGATGACCTCAGAAGTTAAGTCCCATAGTGCTCAGAGCCATTTGAACCATATGAATTTGAACGCTGAAAGGCTTCAACTGGTAAGGCCTTTAACATGGCGGTAACATTCTTTTGAATGTTCTCCAGAGTCCCAAAGTGAAATCTGATGTGTCGGCAGCTGGGCCAACACCTTGTAGATAGAGGTGGCTTAAAAGGCACGCTAGACTAACACAGACGGGCGTGAAGTACTGGAACAGGATACGTAATTAATGCTATGAAGAAAAGTACGTAGCTGGTATAATACTTATCTTTAATCAATCATTGTGGTACATCGCACAAAGGAGGCTTTAATTACAATCACTGTAAGGCTAATGGCGCCTTGCTAGTTCGTAGCCATTAACTTAGCTAATGAGAGAGAGCTAATGAGAGAGAAAGGCTTCGTACGTCTAGTCGCTAGCTCTGTCGTCCGTACAACTGGGCTGAGTTCGAGTCAGTCTCTCGAGACCTGCCTTGTGGTGGCGCTAGGTTTGCGATCACACAGTGGCGACACGCGGGTCCGACATGTACTACAGGACCGCGGCCGATTTAAGCTACCACCTAGCACGTGTGGTGTCTGGCTGTGACACCACAAAATCATTATGCCGCGCGGGATTAGCCGAGCGGTCTGAGGCGCTGCAGTCACGGACTGTGCGACTGGTCCCGGCTGAGGTTCGAGTCCTCCCTCGCGCATTGATGTGTGTGTTTGTCCTCAGCATAAGTAGTGTGTAAGCTTAGGGACTGGGGACTGATGACCTTAGCAGTTGGGTCCCACAGGATTTCACACACATTTCAACATTATTTTGAAACTGTTTCAAGACATTTTTTCAATTTCAGGAAAAGAAAAGTGTCACTAGGACTCAGATTACGTGACTAGAGGGGCTGTGGGACAACAGGAATGACTTTTGAGATCGAAAATTCCGTGTTGGAAGAGGTTGTCTAACATGAGGGGAGGGGGGATTGTTATGATGGAGCAGTACTCCGTCTCAATGGAGTCACCCTTTTCCTGAACGTTTCACGGACACCTTTTTAAAACAATTTGTTGACAGTGTGTCTAGCAGGAACAATCTCATGCACACGTTCGACGTTTTCGTTGATTTTTCAAAGTTGAAGATCTCCGTGAGCGAAGTTCATGTTCAACGTCTCTCGACCTTCCAAAAATGATTTGTGCCAGAGGAAAACTTGTGCTCTTGATAAGGAATGCTACCCACAGGCCTGTTTCAATTTTTGAAAGGTAGCGCTCGCGTGTACCTCAACTTTAACTGAAGACTTGACGGCATAACATTGCTCTAAATTCTGCTGCTCCATTTTCGTAAAACACAACTTCATTGACGGCGCTCTCAAAAATCACGTGATGCCTGCACGTTGCTGAAACTCGGACTGTGCATCTGGAAGAGATGGACATGCCGGTCTGCACAAGTAGAATAACACAGTGTTTCCAGATCGCTCGCAGTGCTGTCAGTCTCATTACTTTTCTCACACACCTCGTATAGTATGGTTTGTGGCCTCCCTTCGTTGTTAAAGCTTTTCTGACATCTGCTCAGAAAATGGTCATTACACTGCAGTTCCCTCTGAAAATGGCAGCAGTTTGTTGGCGAATGTTAGTTGAAAGTTCATCTAAAGCGTGTCGATTTCATTTGTATACTTTCTGTTTTAATGCCCCCCAGAGATAAAAATCGCAGCGGGTTTAATCGGGGGAACGAGGGGGTCGTATGTTGTCCGTGATAACTCTATCTTGCAACACGTCATGAATTCCTGTAGTGAGGAGTTGGCTGTATCTGGCGTCCGACAGTCCAGCTGAAGGCTCGCGCAAGCACGTTCTCTCTCAATTAATTGGCCGAAAAGAGCCACAAAATGTTTTCAACAGATGTCTCGATGTTAATTGTTTCTAGTAAAAGAAATGGTCTATTATTCTCTCACTGCTAGCAGTGGGCCGGCCGGTGTGGCCGTGCGGCCTAGGCGCTTCAGTCTGGAACCGCGTGACCGCTCCGGTCGCAGGTTCGAATCCTGCCTCGGGCATGGATGTGTGTGATGTCCTTAGGTTAGTTAGGTTTAAGTAGTTCTAATTTCTAGGGGACTGATGACCACAGATGTTAAGTCCCATGGTGCTCAGAGCCATTTTTTTGCTAGCAGTGCAACGTACAACTGTTTTTTTTATCATGAGTGCCTTCTGTGTTACGTCAGGCTTTTCAGAACTCCAATAACGGCTATTTTGTGAATTAACATATCCACTTAAGTGGAAACATAACTCGTCTGAAAAGAAAGTTAGGTGAGGATCAATTTCTCCGTCATGCATCCTATTCAAAATTCATTCGAGAAGCCGCAGTCTTTTTGCAGGGTCACCCGGCTTAAGTTCGTGCACTGCAGTTATTTTATAGGGCTGTAACTGCAGTAACTTTGAGCTGTTTGAACAGAGCCATAGCAAAATTTCCATTTGATCAGAGAGACATAGACTTTTTCAGAGCATGTCCCATGCTATCCAGAGATTCTTCCGTCCACATTTCCTGTCAAGAGTCGTAGTCTAATACGGAAGTTGAACATTAGGAAATACCTCTTCAAAAAATCTCTCGGTGATTTTTTACGCAAATAGAATACTTGATTCTCGCCATTGCACTTGAAACACAATACCCTACATTACGTCGCCTGACAAACGTTTGTTATCTGCGAAAGATTTCTACACCAATGCTTCGCAGTGGAAGGACAGTCCCGGCTGCTGGGGGGAAAAGTCTCCACCAGGAAGTTGGGTTAAGCATTGAAGCATTGATCACCCTGTATAATGAAGAAGTACACTATGTAATCAAAAGTATCGGGACACCTCTAGGAACATAACTTTTTCATATTAGGTGCATTGTGATGCCACCTACTGACAGGTACTCCACATCAGCGACCTCAGTATTCATTAGACATAGTGAGAGGACAGAATGGGGCGCTCCGCGGAAATCATGGACTTCGAACGTGGTCAGGTGATTGGGTGCAATTCGTGTCTTACGTCTGTACTCGAGATTCCCACAGTCCTAAATATCCCTAGGTCCACTGTTTTCGACCTGACAGTGAAGTGGAAACGTGAAGGGACACGTACAGCACAAAAGCGTACAGGCTGACCTCGTCTGTTGAGACCGCCGACAGTTGAAGAGGGTCGTAGTGTGTAATAGACAGACATCTATCCAGATTATTACACCGGAATTCCAAATTGCAACACGATCCACTGAAGTACAGTAGGCCGGAGGTAAGAAAACTTGCATTACATGGCCGTGCGGCAAATCATAAGCCACGCATCACGCCGGTAAATGCCAAACTACGCCTCGCTTAGTGTAAGGAGCGTAAACATTGGACGATTGAACAGTGGAAAAACGTTGTGTGGAGTGACGAATCACGGTACACAATGTGGCGATCCGATGGCAGGGTGCGGGTATGGCGAATGCCCGGTGAACGTCATCTGCCAGCGTGTGTAGTGTCAGCAGTAAAATTCGGAGGCGGTGGTGTTATAGTGTGGTCGTGTTTTTCATGGAGGGGGCTTGGACCCATTGTTTTTCGTGGCACTATCACAGCACAGGCCTGCAATGATGTTTTAAGCACCTTCTTGCTTCCCACTGTTGAAGAGGAATTTGGGGATGGCGACAGCATCTTTCAACACCATCGAGCACCTGTTCACAATGCACGGCCTGTGGCGGAGTGGTTACACGACAATAACATACCTGTAATGGAATGGCCTGCACAGATTCATGACCGGCATTCTGTAGCACATCTTCGGGATGTTCGTGCCAGGCCTCACCAACAGACATTGATGCCTCTCTTCAGTACAGCACTTCGTGAAGAATGGGATAGCATTCCCCAAGAAACGTTCCAGCATCTGATTGAACGTATTCCTGCAAGAGTGGAAGCTGTCATCAAGGCTAAGGGTTGGCCAACACCATACTGAATTCCAGCATTACCGATGAAGGGTTCCACGAACTTGTAAGTCGTATTCAGCCAGATGTTCGGATACTTTTGATTACATAGTTTATTATAAAATTTGTAGACGACAGTGTATACGAAAGTAGCGAACCCACGAATGCTTTGCAATCGCTACACATTCATGTGGATTAGATATGTGTGCTAATCTCATTCTCACCCCTCTCTCTGCATCTCCTCGTTTCCTCCTCCCTCCCCTCTCTCCTCTCTCTCTCCCTCTCTGTCAACCTCATCCTTCCGCCTCTCCTTGTCCACCTAGTCTTCCACCCCAACTCTGCGCTTGAGCGTTGATAATTATTATTGCATAGAAGGCCTTGATTGGGAACTAAAACCGCAAATGGGTAAATCGATTGCGACCATTGGCAGTCTACACTCACTGTGAGAGAGACCTCTCCAGCTGCTGAGTAAGTGAGGACAGTAGCTTGAATCACAGTATTTCGCGTAGCTCTTATCTGCAAACGGGTAGGATTACAAAGTCTTGGACGATTCACATTGCCGGCCGGAGTGGCCGTGCGGTTCTAGGCGCTACAGTCTGGAGCCGAGCGACCGCTACGACCGCAGGTTCGAATCCTGCCTCGGGCATGGATGTGTGTGATGTCCTTACGTTAGTTAGGTTTAATTAGTTCTAAGTTCTAGGCGACTGATGACCTCAGAAGTTAAGTCGCATAGTGCTCAGAGCCATTTGAACCATTTTTGAACAATTCACATTGCATAGTATTATTCTAATTGTAAACAGATGACCCATAAATATAACTTTCCTGTTTTCTGTTAAAACAGACTTCGAGGAAGAAAACGAAACAGCACATTGGTGTGTATACATTTTTTTCAATGTCTTTTAAAGGAGAAATGCCATACAGAATGTCTTTCCTAAGACCAGTCGAGCGCAGTTTCTCCGTTGTTTTATCAGATACTTGCAATTTCGTTTTTGCATTGTGTAGCTGGAGTGAGCTCAAATGCTGCTCATCACGGGGCTAGGATGTAGAGGGTTTGGGGAGGGGGGGGAGGCAACTGGGATATCTGTACCGGGAAGCAATTTGCAATTTAAGGGGGCGCCAAATTCACGTGTCTGAAGAAAAAACAAACTTGTTTCACAAAGCGTCTAGCATCCAGCCCACGTTGGTCTATCAATTATTCATTTGATTCTGAAGGGTACCCCTGCTGGTTTTTGAACATTTTGAAGACATTCTAAGTTGACTGCTGAACGAATCACAAGTTCATTTTTGAAGGCGTGCATAATGTACGTGATGTCTCTGCCAGGGGAATCCCCGTCGGATCGAGAAATAAAAAAACTTTTCCGCAGACAAAAGGGGACGAGCTGAGCGGAATAAACCCGAACGCGTGAATACCAATCGCTGTTTGTTTATATGGTTGACTGGGGGTGTGAATGATAAGCGTTGTTATAATTACTAGCGAAATCAAGAAAGATTACATACTATCTTTTCGGTGTATCCAAGAAAATGAAATTCTGACAAGAACTTTTTGAGAGGTCGCTAAAGTTCTAAGGACCAGTTGTACAGTCCCGCTTAAGTTCTGTTCTCGGAATAGCGGAAAACGCGTTATACCAACACATAATAGTGCCTAAACGGAGAATAAACGCGGGATAACTGAACCGGTGATTCTGACATAGTGAAGTTAAGTGGATAGTAAGCTCTGGCAGTGGCAGCAATAGTTGAAGAATTAGTGATGACAAGATTGTTTGTTAGAAAGACGAAGGAAAAGAAACTGGGACATCACACCAAATATTTGGAAGAATATGAGGATTTTAAATTTATGCAAAAATTTCGTACTAGTGCTTGAGAGACTGGAGCATATGAATGATAGGTGAAACTATTTCCTAACATAAAATTTTTGCTTGTAATGGTCCTAATAGGGATTTGATATTAGTACTTAGTGAATTGCATTCTCGTGTTATCTTTATGAGGTAGATAAAAATGACCAGTTGAGCCAAAACACTGTAATCTGACGTGTGTTACAATTTTTGCAATATTAGAAAGGCCCATTTCGTTTCATCTAGCAGACAGTGCCAAAATAGACGTAATCAAATCGAGAAACCACTTAGGTACTATTCGTATTAACAGCTTTTTCAGTATTAGTCAACGACATTTTGCTTTTTAATGTAGCAGAACGTTTGACGAACATTGATGAGGTAATAGACTCCTTCGCAGAAAGGAAAGCACGCCGCGTAAATCTGTAACAAGATTAGACAGAAATAATGCCAGGATTAGGACTGAAGAAATGAGTAGTATCTTCTTTGTCTCTTGTCTTTACTGGTTTTATATTTCCAATATTTAATGTTACGTCACTCAGAAGAGAGGTATTAGCTAATAGCCAATAAAGAGCGCAAATTTTCTGAAGAGTTCTTATTCTCCCTGTCACTAATAATCCTACCTAGTATTAATTGTGAGTTTTTTTAAGGGAGGGGGGAGGGGGGAGAAGAGACGCCAAACCGACCGCTTGGGAGCAGGAGAGGCACCACGGGACACCTTAATGTCCACTGCCCTGAATATAGGATTAATAGCTTCCACTACAAAATATACACCTTCGTTGAATTCCACAGAGCGATATACGGTGACATGCGATAGAAGAATGCTGTGTGAAGAGGCGTGGCACTGCACTTTGGCACACTTAAGACCAAGTAACATGTCTTACATTTCCTTCAACATGTATGTTTTATATATCAAACTCTTCAGAAAGATATGCGGTAAAAAATGAACAGATTTTCGTAAAATCGATTTTTTTTTATTTTTTGACGTCCTATCTGAAATGCTCGAAGACAGGGGTGGGAAGGAGGTGCCACTAGCAAAATTTTGCCCCGGTTCGGAAATATGATAGACCCGGGACTGCTCGTCATTTCTTTCATGTGACGTCCAGTATCGACTGAAAGCGCCGGTTTGTTTCTCGTTTCAAATAAATTATTTTTTAAAGCGGTATTGCACGTGCCCATTTGATAGAGTGGTACCAAATTAGTTTAGTGCGATGTTTGTTTTATCGATATGTAAACAGGGACAGCAAACACAAAGAATAAGTAACAGTGCAGTAACGACTAAGTAGCGGTATGCACTTGGCAGTAGCAGTCAGCACGGGCCAAGCCAGTACTCTCGCTGCTGGAGTACTGTTTATTCTTCGCATTTTACTGTCACTGTTAATACATAATGGTTAAACAAATGTGGCACTAGACTCACCTGGGTCCGCTCTGTAGAATGGGCACGTAAAATTCCGTTTTAAAAATCATTCTATATTTAATGTGAAACAGACTGACACTTTCCATCGACAATGGGTGTCGCATGATAGACGTGATGACCACAAATGTTTTTGGCTGCCTATGGCTGCACAGTGCAGAAGCGAAGCTGCATGTATCTTCTGAACCTCTAGAGAAAATGTGTCTGACGATTCTTAGGAGAGACTCCCTGCAGACGGGACAGTCAGTTATGTGTAATACCTTAAATGCACTGATATCACAGTTCAAACCGACCGCGAAAAAGAAAACGAAACCACACATTTTTAGAGCACATTTTTTTATTTTCTGTTATTTTACACTCCTGGAAATTGAAATAAGAACACCGTGAATTCATTGTCCCAGGAAGGGGAAACTTTATTGACACATTCCTGGGGTCAGATACATCACATGATCACACTGACAGAACCACAGGCACATACACACAGGCAACAGAGCATGCACAATGTCGGCACTAGTACAGTGTATATCCACCTTTCGCAGCAATGCAGGCTGCTATTCTCCCATGGAGACGATCGTAGAGATCCTGGATGTAGTCCTGTGGAACGGCTTGCCATGCCATTTCCACCTGGCGCCTCAGTTGGACCAGCGTTCGTGCTGGACGTGCAGACCGCGTGAGACGACGCTTCATCCAGTCCCAAACATGCTCAATGGGGGACAGATCCGGAGATCTTGCTGGCCAGGGTAGTTGACTTACACCTTCTAGAGCACGTTGGGTGGCACGGGATACATGCGGACGTGCATTGTCCTGTTGGAACAGCAAGTTCCCTTGCCGGTCTAGGAATGGTAGAACGATGGGTTCGATGACGGTTTGGATGTACCGTGCACTATTCAGTGTCCCCTCGACCATCACCAGTGGTGTACGGCCAGTGTAGGAGATCGCTCCCCACACCATGATGCCGGGTGTTGGCCCTGTGTGCCTCGGTCGTATGCAGTCCTGATTGTGGCGCTCACCTGCACGGCGCCAAACACGTATACGACCATCATTGGCACCAAGGCAGAAGCGACTCTCATCGCTGAAGACGACACGTCTCCATTCGTCCCTCCATTCACGCCTGTCGCGACACCACTGGAGGCGGGCTGCACGATGTTGGGGCGTGAGCGGAAGACGGCCTAACGGTGTGCGGGACCGTAGCCCAGCTTCATGGAGACGGTTGCGAATGGTCCTCGCCGATACCCCAAGAGCAACAGTGTCCCTAATTTTCTGGGAAGTGGCGGTGCGGTCCCCTACGGCACTGCGTAGGATCCTACGGTCTTGGCGTGCATCCGTGCGTCGCTGCGGTCCGGTCCCAGGTCGACGGGCACGTGCACCTTCCTCCGACCACTGGCGACAACATCGATGTACTGTGGAGACCTCACGCCCCACGTGTTGAGCAATTCGGCGGTACGTCCACCCGGCCTCCCGCATGCCCACTATACGCCCTCGCTCAAAGTCCGTCAACTGCACATACGGTTCACGTCCACGCTGTCGCGGCATGCTACCAGTGTTAAAGACTGCGATGGAGCTCCGTATGCCACGGCAAACTGGCTGACACTGACGGCGGCGGTGCACAAATGCTGCGCAGCTAGCGCCATTCGACGGCCAACACCGCGGTTCCTGGTGTGTCCGCTGTGCCGTGCGTAAGATCATTGCTTTTACAGCCCTCTCGCAGTGTCCGGAGCAAGTATGGTGGGTCTGACACACCGGTGTCAATGTGTTCTTTTTTCCATTTCCAGGAGTGTATTTTGAACTTACAGACGGTTTTCGACGCTACCTAATAGTTTTCTGCTGCTTAGTTGTTATCTAACCAGCATCCCAAATGAGCAAACCAGTTGCTACTTTACATGATGTCGTTCGTGTCTTAGGTAATTTGGCTACGCACGACTCTGTTTAGAAAGAATAGATCGAAGTAGTGACAGGGTTGAGCCGCACACGTCTGCTTTCGTGGCCACCAGCTAACTTCTGCAAATAATAACCAATAGCTGTGATCCTGTAGTCAAATAGTCTATGCATTGGCTAGAACTGTGAATTAATAAATACACAGAAATACGAAATAAAAGTAGATGAACAATTGAATTGAAAGGATTGTATTCTAACGTCTGTAATTAAAGTAGATGGCAGCGATTTACGCCGAATAACGTTTATTACAGGAAGTAAACCTCAAATAAACGGAAAGCTGTTCTACGATAATTAAGTGTAATAGAGACGGAAAATACCTTTATCAAATACAGTAAAGTTTCGTTGAGAGATATACCAGAATGGTAGCAAAATCGCCTATCTAAGTACTCATCAAAGATACGCAAAAATTAAGTCAAGTTCATAATCACAACATACGAAATATTCACCTTCTCAAAACATTTCAGAGTTCAATATGATGATTCAGAAATCAACACATACGATACAAAGAATATGTCTACTCTCAGTTCCGTAATGCAAGAGGAAAAAGTTAAGTACCGTACACCGTAACACACACAAACCTCTCGAAATATAAGTCCTCTCAGAAGTAACTGGTAGCTGCTGTTCACCACCCATAATCTAACACCCATACGACGAAATGCCACACGATACTATAGGCATGTCTGTCCTCTTCCAGGACGAACATCCATGTGTTCAGAGTCGCTTCTTTGAGCTCTTCTCTCGACTTCGGCAGTGTTCCGCCACTGTTTAGCTCTCACTCGCTAAAGTCCATCCCTACAAAAAATACATCGCTCATTAACTACTACAGACATGATTTGACTCGAACATTTTCCGGACTGAACCAATATATTACAACAATATTTAAATAAAGAAATGTTATAAACATTCAGTCACACTGAAATCATTTGCAGTAAATATAAATAAAGGTTGGTTTATAAATAAATAAGACAGAATTTTTTCGCAAGCGAGCTCAGGATAAATGACAACAGATTGTCATTAAATATTGTTTTAACAATTATTTAGGCCTGATTGTCAGAAGCGTTGTTTGGCACTCTTTACACTAGTGGTATTAACTAACACATGTTGTCAGCCACTTCTTAATTTACCATGATTTTTAATAGCATCTGTGGTCGATAGATTTCTTGCAAAATACTAAAATATTCCTTAAGTAACTACACTGGAATGACAAAGTATGAAGTATTCATGCTGCATTCATTTGCTGTGTTATTATGGAGAATTATGTATTCTGACAAACATTTGCATAATGAAAAGATGTGGAAAAGGTAACAAATGAAGAAATAAAATAGATACAGATACGCAGCCTTCAGGGGGCATAGCTACAGGGAAATGCCACCAACTGAGATATCGTTTGTTGAAATCACATGATAGGTTAAGAGTTGTTAATACAGACGTTCAACGTGAAAACATTTATTCACTGTGAAATACTAACTTCTGGAGTTTTAAAGGTATTGGAAATATTGTTGTGTCATTCGATGCGCCTCATTTTACTGAGATCATAGATGCATTTAGATTTTCTTTAATACTTGACTGTGAATTATTGTCGTCTCTCAAAGAGCTGCAACTCAGTCACCTTTAAGATTGTCTGGCACACCCCCAATTTCTTGAGGAATTGTCTGTCTTCATAAGCGACCGAATATCGTCAGAATTCCCCGTGCTGGGGCTGAACCAACATCCAGCCACGTTGTACGTCTTTTACCTGGCTCGTCTAGGCGGACCGGCAAAGACACACCCTCTGCTCTGTGGCCACCTCAGCCCCATAGGCAAATTTACCTCCCTTCGTACAAACTCCAGGTGTCCGAATTGATGGACTACAAATGCGTAACATTACAGTTTTTAACAGGAAACCTGTACACTATTCTTTTAAAAAAATGTATAGCCTATGTGTGTATCGAATACAAATCGGAAGTAAATCGGTCAAGAACATTTCGTCATTTGCTAAAAAAAATTCCCTATTGTATATTAAATATATATTTATATACAATATGTAGCAAAAATGTGTATTCTGCACCCATCCGAAGTTTTATTAGCGTATCATGTAAATATTTGAAGTAATTTGGTCAAGAACTTTTCGAGATTTCTGCCCACAACATTTTCGATTTGTATATATTCATCCTATGTCTATCCAAACGTTTATTAGAGTATTGTGTAGCAGTAACGGTTTACTAAACATAGTCGCCACCTCTGGCAGAACAAAGTCATGAACCACCTCATTTCTGCTATTATACGGAGTATTGCGGAAAGAACGTATTTTGAGAGATTGTAGTATGGACCAGAAAAAGAACAAATATCCAGTAAACATTGGATGTAAAATGCGTGGCTTTGGATCTAAGAGCACCTTTTCATCTTCGCTACTGTGAAACACATCTTTTCCACTGCAAGGTCTTTGATATTATGGACTACCTACAGAATGCAGTAAATAAATGAGGAATAATTCCTCTGTCATGGTTCATGAATATTGTGTGCAGTAAACACTTGTCACTAATGTTGCTGTAAAAATTATTTACAACCCCGGGAAGTGCAAGGCATACATTAGTTATAATGGATCCAGTTTGTATTTTGATAAATTTGTTAAATGCTAGTCACTGGAAAAGACGGCTGAACTATTGTGCAGATGGTACGTTGCGTTCCGGAAATTTATCAGCATATAGGACACAAGGTCTACAGCTGCTTCCATTTGCGAGACCAAAATGTCTGCCATTTCCCTTGTATAACAACAAGCTCCCTTCATGCTGGTAGGTGCAAGAATAAAACTACAATGTAAAAGCGTTACACAATCTTTCAAAACACAAATTTGTTCCAGTGGAACTATTGTGCTGTTGATTTCCCCGATCAGTATGCAGGAATGTACAATAAACATAGACGATATGATATTGAGAAATATCTTGTTGCAATAGGGCACATCTACATTACACGAGGCTCTAAACCAAACTGCCTTTGCCATGTTCCTCCCATATACTCCACTCTGTCGCAGAGACTCTCTGGTCAGCAGTGCCGCTAGTATTGATGTCCTCACAAATGTATGTGCCGCATTAACCTGCAAACACGAATACATTTTATAGTAACGGCACTAACAGGTGTTTACTGCATGGTGCATCCATGGACAGAAACAGAGGAATGTCCCCTCATTTGCTTACTGCACTGTGTAGGTCACTGGTAATAGCAAAGAGCTTGCAGGAGAAGAGATGTGTTTCACAGAAATGAAATTCGACGACTGTTCGTAGCTCTTAAGGTACGTATTTTGAAGTCCATGTTTACTTGAAATATCTTCTTGTTTTGGTCCACACTTACGGTCAAAATATGTAATACTTTTTTGACACCCTTCATTTTAAGAATGGAAATTTATATTGATTGTCAATGCATTTTCCTGGGACACAGTAAGACCAAAACACTAATTTATTGAATCATTGTGATTCTTCAGTGTTTAGGAGATGCTCAAAATGAATGTCTTTTATTACTTAAAAGACATCATAGTCGCCGGTGACCGTATAAAGTATTTATTGTTACTATTGCAATTTCGGCCTTATGGCCATTTTCAAGTAAACTGCAAAATTTACATTCTGTCAGAATATAAATCTGGTCAAAATGCAGCCTTTTGGCGACGACATGACTGTGAATCCCAACCATGAGAAGTTAATCGAATGTCATTTATACTAGAAAATAACCCGGATATGTGCAATATTCAGACAATTATGTAAACTATACCACTGCAATGTGAAGATACAGTTCACTAGCGAATGTACACACAGCGCTACATGGAAAAAAATACGTGATCCATTCATATTAATGTGACCACTGCCTATGTTCAACTTTAAAGTGCAAGAACCACTCACAGACGACAGGTGGCAGCACTAGCAGTGGTGGGTACATAAAGCGTGAGAGGGGGACATAGAAAACAGTGCAGTCGTAGTCGTCGTCGTAATGCAGAAATGGATAGGTATATCTGAAGTCCAAATGGACATGATCATTGGTTTGTAAGCCGAGGGTGGAAGCATTTCCAAAACTGCTAAGTCTGTAAATTGTTCGCGTGCCGCTGTGGTAGAAGTATATCATACACGGCAAATGGCGCTATTCAAATCCAGCGCCAAAACAACTGTGGCGCACCACGGACAATAGATGGCAAGGATGAACGATAGCTGTGGATATGCGTACAGGAGAAGAGACGTGCGACTGTTGAGCAACTGACCACCCAGACGAACCAAAAGCCGTTCGGTAAACGGTGCACGTAGGAGCTTCTACAGCAGGCGCCTCCCATGTCTTCTGTCGACTGCTGTTCATTGGCGACGAAACATATCATTTGCACGTCAGTAGCGCAACTGGACATACACTGAATGGCGACAGGTAATCTTCATACATGATGATATGGGGGATGTTTTTGTGACATTGCCTGTGTAATCTCGTCATTCTGATAGGCGCAAGGGATCAACACAAGTATGCATCTGTCTTGGGGACCATGTCCACCACTACATACAGTTTTTTCTCAGCATGAAGGCATCCAGCAGACCAATGCAACATTTCACACAACTCGCAGTGTACATGCGTGGTTCGAAGAGCAGTAGGATGATTGTACCGCAGATAGCCTTGTACGGCCTAAAAGGAAGGCGAGTAGTTCTTTCTTCCACGTCGCCAGCAGAGCTCACCTTCTAATTCCTTGCTCTCGAAGTGGTGTCTCAAAAGTCGGCGAATTAAGCAAAACCTTCGTCGGTCGTCGTCGTCGTCCAGTTTGGCAGAGATTGTGGCGAACTGTAGAAACTTCTCAAACAGCTCGTCCATAGCGAGTTCTCCTCCTTCAGGCCTGCTGTGAATGAACCCTATAAAGTTTCACTGAAAATGGTTGAGGACTTCAGACAGTGACTACAGATTTTACACGTTTTCGTCCAAGGAGGAGAAACTATTGAAGATCGCTTTTGGTGGTCTTAGTACGAACCTGGAGGATATGTGACTGCACCTTGGATACGGGTGTGGCCTGTGCTTTCTCGCAGACGCGCGGTTTAGGGCGACTTGTCACGGCCCGCGCGGCTCTCCCACCCCCCCCCCCCCCCCCCCCCATTGGAGGTTCGAGTCCTCCCTCGGGCATGGGTGTGTGTGTTGTCCTTAGCGTAAGTTAGTTTATGTTAGATTAAGTAGTAAGTAAGCTTAGGAACCGATGGCCTCAGAAGTTTGGTCCCAAAAGACCTTATCACAAATTTCCAAAATTTGCTTTCTCGCACACTTCCCCTCAACAAAGCCGCAAAGAGACGCCATTGGCGCTCATTATGACTAATGATACACCCGAAGCCATGGCATCGAGCGCATCGCAGGTGTCCCCATGACAACAGAGAACTTACGCAACGAGAGAGGAGACCCACAATGGTACAACTGTCAGGTTATTGGCCATATCGGCAGGCAATACTTCATGCCGCCACGATGCATCAAAAGCGCGAACGCCCATTCCACTGTCAGCCGTTGCTGTACTTGCAAAAGGAAGAGCCATCCCTCTATGCACACTGCTTCCAATAACACGTCACCAGCTATCATTGCTATGTCAGTTTCAAGTCTGTACCCTCAAGACGACAAGGTTTGCGTCCTGAGCGCCGCAAAATCATTGACTACTCGCCCATGAGTGAGTTTTCCTCGCGCTGTCTCTGCCCAACCACCAAAAAGACAGCTGCAGCCAGCAACTCACAGAGTACCCAGCTGACATTACCACTAATACTGTCCGCCCCGATAGC
Organism: Schistocerca nitens; assembly: GCF_023898315.1. Taxonomy (NCBI): domain Eukaryota; kingdom Metazoa; phylum Arthropoda; class Insecta; order Orthoptera; family Acrididae; genus Schistocerca; species Schistocerca nitens. The sequence goes on along the minus strand of NC_064614.1, from coordinate 926,080,161 downwards.
TGAGTGGTCAGCGTGGCGGATTGCCGCCCTACGGGCCCGGGTTCGATTCCGACTGGGTCGGGGATTTTCTCCGCTCATGGACTTGGTGTTGTGTTGTCTTCATCATCATTTCATCCCCATATGGCGTGCAGGTCGGACATTGTGGCGTCGAATGTAATAAGACCTGCACCAAACCGGCCGGACCTGCACCACAAGGGGCCTCCTGGCCAACCAGCCAATGATGCCAAATGCTCATTTCCATTTACCACTAATGCTGTTCCATATACAGCAACAGGAAGAACCTGCAGGCATAACTCCACCAAAACTTCAGGAAGAAGGCCGTCAGGACAACGTCACTGTAGGGTCTGCACGAGACCTCAAGCGTCACAAGCATGTTCAAGACTATTCTCACGTTTTTCAAACCACTGCTACAGGCTATCCCGGTGTAAATCACAGCTGGAATCTAAGAGGCCATCGAGGCTACCAGTACGTCACCATCTCTGTCCCGCAATGGCTTGTAGTCTGAGAGGCCCAATTATCTGTGTGTAACTTCAACAAGTTCCTTACACAGGATGGGGAATTCCGACAGTTCCCGCATGAAGAGGAGTCTGGTTGAGTGAGATTCACTTGAAGCCCAGAGGGCATGCACACGCAGCCGATTATTTCTAAAAAAAACCTGAACAAATAGACTAGAATCTGGTCGTGGAACTGCAGCTCACATGTGCACATCTGTCGCCCACCAGCTGACAAAACTTTATCTGTTGCAGCCCATGAACTCTACTGCCATTGTTGTTGACATGTCTCCTGGGCATATCATGTTCATAGAGATAATCGTCCACCAAGACGTCTACTGGCCCCAGCTGACATGGGAGCCCTTTTCTCACATGGTCAAGTCTTCATCTGTGGGACAGGGGGAGGAGGGGGGGTGCACTTTAATACCAAACAAGAGATGTGGGACTCTCACCTCACTAATGACAATGAAAGGCAACTGCTCCACACTACTGAGAGATGGTGCAGTCATCCTGGGCCCCCATGAGTCCACGATATATCCAATGGCTGGCTGCCTACGAGATGTCCTTGATTTGGCTCTTATCAAAGAACTACCTTGTAGTATCTCAGTGAGCATGTAGACTGTCCTCACCTCAGACCATGTAAAAAATGGTTCAAATGGCTCTGACCACTATGGGACTCAACTGCTGTGGTCATAAGTCCCCTAGAACTTAGAACTACTTAAACCTAACCAACCGAAGGACAGCACACAACACCCAGCCATCACGAGGCAGAGAAAATCCCTGACCCCGCCGGGAATCGAACCCGGGAACCCGGGCGTGGGAAGCGAGAACGCTACCGCACGACCACGAGATGCGGGCTCAGACCATGTACCTATCATTTTTTATCTCGATGTTAATGGGAGACCACCACCCCGCCAGCTTCTAGACAATCATTGTACCATCTGGGAGCAGTGCAGGACACAGTTGCCAAGGTACTGACTTCAGCCCCTGCATCTGAAGAGTTTCACTATCTTACCAAGCATACGCTGAAGTCTGCCATGACTGTAACACCACAAGAAAGATGGGGACCACCAGACCTTACTCGGCAGTTGCCTCCACATATACTGGTGGCAGTAATTGAGTCTTGTGGGAGTGGCAGCAAACGTGACACTGTGCAACCAAGCAGCTGCTAACTCTGATGTGGCGCGAGATTAAGGCCGCCATCAATCTGCTGTGCTGTCGGGACTAGTCATGATGGGGCACCATAGGGGGGCTATGAAGACCTTCCAGGGTAGACAACAATGGTTACAACCACTGAAAGTAGGCCAAGAGATTGTCTGCGAGCTGGTAGCCCAAGCCAACACCCTTGCAGACATCTTTGAGGCCAATTTCACTCCGAGAGAGGACCCTGTGGACCCACAGCACATCACCGTCGTCCGACAACAGCTTCCAGTTGCCGCAATGCGAAGTAGGACAACATCTGGAAGAAGATGTAGCATAACCAGTCTGCTGCCTCAAAGTTCGCAAGACAGCAGTCCTCCTCACTTCTGTGCCAGATGACTCCCGCTGTCACAGATCATCTAGCAGCGATTTTCAACAAAACTCGTCATACAGTTAACCAGCAAACTAGAAGAGAATAGAGGTCGTGGCCATTTCTAAGCCTGGGAAGAACCTACAACTCCCGAACAGCTACTGGTCCATCAGCTTGCTGTCAGCCATCAACAGGTCGTCTGCTCCAACCCACTGTGGAGGAGCAATTGTTACCAGAGGAACGGTTTGAATTTCGTAGGGGACATGTGACCACCCTCCAGCTGCTGTGCCTAGTGGAGAAGGCGTTGGATTCTCTTGAAAGGAGGAAGTATTTCGGGGAAGTACTTCTCCATGTCTCAAGATCCTTAAATCCAGTGTGACATGAGGGGCTGCTTTTTATAGTCTTCATCATGGGTGAGTCCTTGTCACACATGTACGTCATCTAGTCTTAAGCAGAAAGGTGCACCTTCTACATTCAATACGAAGGCACATTGACAAAGTGGCACATTTTCGACAATTTGCCACAGGGGTCCAACCTTGGGCTGTGCTTATAAGTTTTGTACGCAGCTGATGCACCAAGGATCCCTCCCCAGTTCCTCCTCCCTGCTTCCCTCCCTCCCTCCAAGCCCAGATGGGCCTCTACGCACACGACATAGACGACACAGCGATCTACTCCAGAAGCATGAATGTCGCTCGCTTTTCATGCCACCTCCAACGGTTCTGTGACGTCGTGACTCAGTGGGCAACGCGGTGGCTACTTAAGTTCAATGAGGTAAAGACACAGATCCTTGTAACTGGCAGGACTGATTCATGAAGACCTCACGCCTGTAAATGTTTAGAATGGCAGTGCCTTCGGTATGCACTGCTAAATGGCTTGGCGTCGATATCAACCGTTACCTCAAGTGGGAAACCCAAAAAGACAGCACGTAGACTGCCTCTACTCTGTCCCTTTCTCAACCCACAATGTTCATTCTCGCCACAATTAGCAGCCCATGTACGTGAACCTAATCCATCCCTTCCTTGAATATGAAAACGTCGTATAGGGAAGCGCTGCACAGACGCACAAGATGCGATTCGGAGGACTCCAGAACAAAACGTCCCTTCACGTCTTCGATCTGCCGTGAGATTTTGCATCCGCCGAATTCCACAGAATCAACGAAGTGCCTCTCATTCGCGGGAGATTCGAATGAATTTCCAGTTCTGCCGGTAGACAGCACGATCACCAAATTATATACACACGCTTGGGATATGCGTGCAACGCTCCAGCACCACGAGATGGTTCCATCAACGCCGAAACTAAAGTTTCGGCGCCACCAGTAACTATGAAACAAAAGCAGGAGAGCAGTACTAGAGAACGAACAACAAGGAAGCTAATTCAGTTTGGAGCACAGCCACGAATGCTTGAACTCCACAACAAATCAGTGAACATGTAAAAACCCATCATTAAACCAGCTTGCTTGCCCTTGGTGCAATAGCTGTTTTATCTCCGAAGATGTCTCCCCCAATCGGAGATGAAACGCTGAAAATAGTTTTACATATCGACCACGGCCTCTCTGCCCGGACGTTTTAACCGAAGAAATAATAAGAACTTCAATAGTCACAAAACATCAGAAAAATGGCAACAATTTCTAGTAATCCGAAAACAAACATCGAAAACAAATCGGAGGGAAAAAAGAAATTATGACAAACGGCGACTAGATGAGATAGAACAAGACTTTAAGGAGAACAACACCAGGAATTTTTATAAGACGTTTAAAGAACATATTGCAGGATACCAGCCACCCAATCTTTGCTTTAAGAAACCGGATGGTTCACTAGAAACCAACACGAAGAATAACTGCCAAATCCTCGCATACTATTTCAACAAACGTCTCAACTGCGAAAGACCTATAGAAAACACTGAAAAACAACAGAGCCCCAGGACAAGATGGAACTATTGCAGAACTATGGAAAATAAACGATGAAAGATTTGGGAAACAGAACGGATCCCTTCTGAATGGAAATGGGCACTCATCCATTCACTGCACAAAAAAGGGGACAAAACTAAACCAAATAATTACAGGGGTATCTCACTCGTGCCAGTCATATATAAAATCTCATCAAAAGTTCTCATGAATAGATTAGAAGAACAAGCTGACCCACAAATAGGAGAATACCAGGCTGGTTTTCGCAAGGGATGATCATGCATAGAACAGATCTGGAATCTGAAAATGATTCTCCAGATGAGAAACACCCGAAACACAGTGGTCACTTTTGTAGATTTTAAAAATGCCTACGACTCAATAGACAGAGTAGCTCTCTGCAACATGCTGGAAGAATTCAGCATTGACAAAAAGACAAGAGCAATCATTCGGCAAACATTAACTGACACAGTCTCCAAGGTTAAATTTATGGGGGATATCTCTGAACCATTTGAAATCCAAACTGAAGTTCGACAGGGTGACGGACTTTCACCATTACTCTTTAACATTATTCTTGAAAAAATTATCAGGACATGAGAAAAAGAAGTCAAAGGAATCCAAATTGGCATTAGAAAATATAATAGATTCAATGTGAAGTGTTTAGCTTTTGCAGATGACCTTGCAATCCTGACAAATAATAGAAAAGAAGCCACTAAAGCCACAGAGAAGTTACACGAAATTGCACAAAGCACTGGCCTCCAAATTTCGCACGAGAAAACCCAGTACATAGAAAGAGTGCCACAAGACAAATTGCCTATTGTGACAACCCATGGGAAAATCGTACAAGTACCACATTTTAAGTACCTGGGAGAAATCATCCAGCCATCAGGGATCAACCTAAAGGCCAATGAGGAAAGAATAAAAAACTACAGAAAGCCTATATACTTACGTGGAACTATTATAAAAAATTATTCAAATGGCTCTGAGCACTATGGGACTTAACATCTATGGTCATCAGTCCCCTAGAACTTAGAACTACTTAAACCTAACTAACCTAAGGACATCACACAACACACAGTCATCACGAGGCAGAGAAAATCCCTGACCCCGCCGGGAATCGAACGCGGGAACCCGGGCGTGGGAAGCGAGAACGCTACCGCACGACCACGAGCTGCGGACGAACTATTATAACAAAAATTCTATATCCATTAACGCAAAATTGAGGCACTACAACACTGTCGTACTTCCGGAAGCACTGTATGCATCTGAAACAACACAAATAGGTGGGCAATCTAAAATCAAAGAAATAGAGAAACAATAAAGGAAAATTCTCAGGAAAATTTTTGGCCCGATACAAGAGCAAGGAATCTGGAAGAAGTGACCAACATCAGAATTATGTAAATACACAGACATGATTACAGATACAATAAGGAAAAGAAGAATGCAGTTCTACATCCACAGGATGAATGAAAACAGAATTTTAAGCGAATTTTTAAAGTCATCAACTCAGGCAGGGGAAAAACAAAATGGATAAAAGAAGTTGAATAGGACCTCAGACAAGCTCATATAACAGTAAACGATGCAGAAAATAGAACTGAATTCAGGAACATCATCAAAAAACAAATTTGACACCACAACACAGAAGAGACCAGGATGCAAATGGACAGCGCAGCGAAAGAAACAACACAGTGAACACACGAAGAAAATTTGGGCTCAGAAAAAACAAACAATTATCATAAAGGAATTCAAGTTCAAACGCTCTCTTTAAATGGGAATAATCGAAAATAATAATAAACATCTAGATGTTCGACTGAACCACCAGCGAAAGTAAGGTACTGTCGGAGTGAATTCCTTAATGCGAACGAGGATGGTGTTTACCCCCGCCCATATGTTGAGGTAGCAAACAATTAAAATGGAGCACGCAGTGGTGCAAAGTGTTTTCGTTCCGAGGCGCACCTGCCAGCCAGGCAGCCCTTAACGTGTCAAGAACCGAGCGGCGGGAAACTCTTCTGCGACGCCGCAGACAAAACAGCCCCAGCCGTGTGCAAACACCTCATTACGACCCGCGAGATTTTTATTGGAGGCCTATTAATATATTAAGCGCTGGTAGGGGCCGGGGGCCGGGTTGCTGTTTGCGAGCGGCCGCCTCCGCGCCTCGTCCCTCCCAGCTGTTTGCTTCTTACGGACGCGCATTCTTAATTCAGAGCGCAACTCCGCTGCGTGTCCTCTGTTTGAACGCGGGCGCCTATCGTACATATTTATTTTCTGGTTTGCTCTTCTTTGTGCGCCGTGTCCACAGGGAAGAGTACGCAGACATCTCTTTCTCCCTCTCTCCCTCGCCTTTTGTGTGTGCCTATGTTTAAGCGCGTGAATGAGGAGAAAAGTAACTGAAGGGCCGAAGGGGTGGAAGCGTGTGAATTTTCCATCCTTCCGGAATAATATTTTTCAAATTTGTAATGATAGTGAAGGATAAAAGTCCGCTCTCTAGTCTGTTACGGCAGTGAGTATTCAAATATTTGTTTCCGCTGTTGACGCTACTCGAATACCAACAAAACGCGTAAACATTGCAGGATGGCAACCACGTATGGATTTTCTTTACTTAACGTGGAAATTTTCCATTTCCTGCGAGCGAAAGAAGTGACAGGATTCACAGGTGTAACAGAGAGGCTACGTTTATTAGTAAAATGAGAAAGCCAGTTCGCTTGTCGTAATTCCCCATTAACGCGGTTTTCATTGGATATTGCACCAAATATGGGATCGTACGAAACTGATTTTTTTTTCTTTGTGAAGTTATTACAGTGTTCACTTAGTGTATCCACTTTCGCAGTTTATTTTCTTACATTATTACATCATAGAGATCAGTGTGTTGGTAAAATATTATTTTATTAAAACTGATTGCCATTTTCGGCCCTATAGCCATCACCAGACTTCAAAATTTAGCAGCGTTCTGTAGGCGGCTTGGATCTAATGGTGGCAAATCCGAAAAAAGTAGTCAATTTTAGTAAAATAATATGTGACAAATCTAATCAAGTCCGGCACAAATGTCACCGGTCATCTCAGAAGGTACAAAGGACCTCATTCCGCTTGTTTTCTTGTTTTCTCAAAGAAACTGAAAAATATGTTTCTCACGTAATTTAAGAAAAAAATGGTTCAAATGGCTCTGAGCACTATGGGACTCAACTGCTGTGGTCATAAGTCCCCTAGAACTTAGAACTACTTAAACCTAACTAACCTAAGGACAGCACACAACACCCAGCCATCACGAGGCAGAGAAAATCCCTGACCCCGCCGGGAATCGAACCCGGGAACCCGGGCGTGGGAAGCGAGAACGCTACCGCACGACCACGAGATGCGGGCCGTAATTTAAGACTATGTGTTACTGTGTGCGTTGTGTGTTTCCGTCTCTTGCCTTATGAGCGTACGTCCAATATGGTCGAACTTCTTACTTTTGTTGGTCTAGGTGACAATGTTGTATGGGCGTACTGACCCCAAAACCTGACAACGTAACAAAAACCGGTCTGTTTTATTGCCACTCTGTGCTCCTTCTACATTGGCGTAGTTTCAAGGGTTCATTCGGCCCTGACTTCCTTTTTATGGATGACAACGCACAACCGCATCGAAAAGTGCAAGTGGAAGAGCTCTTGAAATCAGAGGATATTCTGCGAAAGGACCCGACATACACTATTTGATCAAAAGTGTCCGAACATTACCTACAACATGCGTTTCTCGTATGAGGTACGTTGTGTTGCCACCTACTGCCAGGTACATATCAGTGACCTCAGTAGTCATTAGACATCGTGAGAGAGCAGAATGGGGCGCTCCGTGGAACTCACGGACTTCGAACGTGGTCAGGTGATTTGGTGTCCTTTGTGTCAGACGTCTGTAAGCGAGATTTCCATACTCCTAAACATCCTTAGGTCCACTGTTCCCAATGTGATAGTGAAGTGGAAATGTGAAGGCACACGTACAGCACAAAAGCGAACAGGCCGATATCGTCTGTTGACTGACAGAGACTGCCGACGGTTGAAGAGGGTCGTAATGTGTAATAGACAGACATATATCCACACCATCACACAGGAATTCGAGACTGCATCAGGATCCACTGCAAGTACTATCACAGTTAGGCGGGAGGTGAGAAAACTTGGTTTAGATGGTCGAGCGGCTGCTCATAAGCCACACATCACGCCGGTAAATACCAAACAACGCCTCGCTTGGTGTAAGGAGCGTAAACATTGGACGATTGAACAATGGAAAAACGTTGTGTGGACTGACGAATTACGGTACACAATGTGGCGATCCGATTGCAGGGTATGGGTATGGCGAATGCCCGGTGAGTGTCATCTGCCAGCGTGTGTAGTGCTAATAGTAAAATTCGGAGGCTGTGGTGTTATGGTGTGGTCGTCTTTTTCTTGGAGGGGGCTTGCACTCATTATTTTGCGCGGCACAATCACAGCACAGGCCTACATTGATGTTTTAAGCAACATCTTGCTTCCTACTGTTGAAGAGGCGACTGCATCTTTCAACACGATCGAGCACTTGTTCATAATGCACGGCCTGTGGCGGAGCTGTTACAAGACAATAACATCCCTGTAATGGACTGGTCTGCACAGAGTCGTGACCTGAGTCCTACAGAACGCCTTTGGGGTGTTTTCCAACGCAGACTTCGTGCCAGGCCTCACCGACCGACATCGGTACCTCTCCTCAGTGCAGCACTCCGTGAAGAATGGGCTGCCATTCCCCAAGAAACGTTGCAGCACCTGATTGAACGTATGACTGCGAGAGGGGAAACTGTCATTAAGGCTAAGGATGGGTCAATACCATACTGAATTCCAGCATTACCGATGGAGGGCGCCATGAACTTGTAAGTCATTTTCAACCAGATGTCCAGACAATTTTGATCACATAGTGTATCGTCGAGCAATTGAGGGAAGCGTTGAGGAGACATACTGGAGGACGTCCATGTGCACCAGAACCATCGTGCACTTGTCAACTGCGCTGGTGCAGGCAAGAAACGCCCCATAAATGGTTCAGATGGCTCTGAGCACTATGGGACTTAACATCTGAGGTCATCAGTCCCCTAGACTTAGAACTACTTAAACCTAACTAACCTAAGGACATCACACACATCCATGCCCGAGGCAGGATTCGAACCTACGACCATAGCAGCAGCGCGGTTCCGAACTGAAGCGCCTAGAACGGCTCGGCCACAGCGGCCGGCACAGGAACGCCCCTGCCACAAGGAATCCTCACCAATGAAAGTGTTATTTGTGTTCGTCTCGTTGTGTATTTCTTCCACATACCTTCTGAGCTATACTGTAGCAGTTCTTTCTATGGTCCAAGTTTTATCGAGCTATGTTTCTTGGTAGTGACAGATCATGGGAAAGTTTCTTCCGTCCTTAAGTTTTGCACGTCAGTGTATTTGTTTGGGTAAACCAAGAAGAATTTGCTAGGCTATTAGTTTTAACCAAATATAGCTCGGAATAACACGTGATGCGCACGACAATAGAACTGGCCCGCAGTGGGTTTTTACAGAAACCAAAGTAGACCGTCTTTATATACTCTGATACGCTGAAAACGAATACCATGATTAAAATTGTTTCGTAGTTTAGGATTGCAAGTAAGATAGGATTTTATGTTTCACATATATTTCTACAGTAATCAGTATGATATATACATTAGTTAAAGTTAGCTAGTTTATTCGCGTCGTTTCTCTGACTTCCTCTTGTAGGTGATGCCTCGAACATCTCTCTATGGCATACAACAGAAATCAACCAACAGAGCAGTAGTCCACCGTCCTGTGTACCGTTGTTTCAGGTGGGAAAGGTCCTCTTAGAATCGCTCGCCGTACTCGTCGCCGAATTCATCACAACGCTCTGGGAATACTTCGAGGAGGGACCGAAGGAAGTACATTTTCAGGGTTATGCTGCAGCCACAGACCTTATAAGCATCAATGAGTTCTGCACAAGGTACCAGTAATTATCGGATCTCCTGTTTCCCAAGAACAATGTTGTTATATTATGAAAACAATGCCAGATCAGCAGCTGACCAGGATTTAGAGTGGACAGGAAATGCGTGCCTCCCGACAACTGGCATATCTGTGGACTAATGAATATTCCCTTTGTGATCTTCTCTGCGCTGAATTTTGGAAGCCTCTTGAACAAAAACTTAAACGCTGATTCATTCCTGTGCACAGTCTTAACAAACACTGTCATGGGCCCCAACTTAACGTGCAATAATGGGAGAACAATTTTGTTCCAATTTACTAGAGGCTCTTCGGCTATATTTTTTGACCCAAGCACCGGCACCCCTCGGCAACTCTCACACCGATAGCAGCAATACTTGTTCTAAACCCCTCGCACACCCAAAACATCGCAGTGACTGATATCTTCACATACCAAACATTCACTTCACAAAGGATTTCAACGTGGTATAGATTTATTTATCTAATGCTTCATATGTGACAGGGATGGATGAGCATTCATTACCGTTGCGCAACAGTACAGCCTTCAGGCTTGTTTTTGAGGCATCTATAACACCTTCATTCGTCTGGCATGTATGTAATGTTCAGGTCTTCAACAAACCGTCACTATCACTGCAGAATGTAATGTCGCCTTCAGTACTGAAATTACTCTCAATTTTTTTTCTGATGCTCCTTAACCACAGACACACACACACGTCTTGGTCAGCGAGGAGTGTCCATTGCTGCTGTCGTGAAGCCACGAGTCCAGTTTTAGAGTTTGGAAGATCTAAATTCCTAATCAAACGACTGAGTTCAAACTGTGTGATTCTGTGTGGTTCTCCAGATGACGATATTGGTGTAAATGTTGCATTAGAGTCGCTGGCGGATGATAACACTTTTTCGGCTGCGTGTTTCGATTCACTACCATTCTTGATGGTGGTACATGTGCAGGAACATGAACTGGCAGTCATTTACGATGAGCTACTGGACGAATGACAGATGGGACGTCAGGGCACTTAATATTTGTCTTTGTATTGACTCCTTTCCGTAAGGGAGGTGTCAAACAAAAATTGCAGTCCAATGCGTGATTGGTGGGTTCACACGAAATAGCAGGCAAATCAAACTTCGTGGCACTTTTTATCATTCATCCAAGCATTCAGTGCAGAAGAACATGAGTTTCAACACAGGTGTGAAGCCCATAACTTATCTTTGTCTCCAACTCGACATCCGAAATACAAGGCGTATGCTTGTTTCAGTGGTTCAGTCAATGGCCGCCGTCTTCAACCACAAACAATATCTGCTCACGTGTAACAAAAGTTATCAGATTCGTTACTGCAGGTGTAGGCAGTTTTCTGAAACCATACACGAGTACATTAGCACCATTCTCCAGTTTCAGTATTTCATCTCACATACTCGTACATTCGCTGCCAACCGCCGAGACACTCGTTCCAGTAACAAGTGAACAGCACTAGATCGCGGAGCCGTGACAAACGACAAAAGTATCTCCGGTTTCTATGTTCGGCAATACCACATGACTGGATGAGCGCACACGTGAACCATGGTGTAAAACAGTGTTGCCAAATTGTACTTGAAGCATCCATTCTACTCATTTCCGTCAGAAGAACCCCGGTCACAATGCCTTATATGTGGCTCTCATAATGTCCCGTAAGTTTGCTTGTGAAACGTAAGCACCTCATTTACTTGTAACCCTGAGTTATCAGAAAATTATAATATTGATAATCGTGTTCAACGCATATAAATTTACAAAGCACGACTGCCTTCGTTTCTGTAAAAAATAAAAAGTGAAAATTAGTATAGCAGTATTGCAGTGGATACTATTTACCTCTAGTCTTATCTCTCCACAAATATGGGTGTGTTTCGGAGATATTATTTCTCCACAATCCAAAACCTGGGCCGGCCGGGGTGACGGAGCTGTTCTAGGCGCTACAGTCTGAAACCGCGCGACCGCTACGATCGCAGGTTAGAATCCTGTCTCGGGCATGGATGTGTGTGATGTCCTTAGGTTAGTTAGGTTTAAGTAGTTCTAAGTTCTAGGGGACTGATGACCTCAGAAGTTAAGTCCCATAGTGCTCAGAACCATTTTTGAACCAAAACGTGACGCACATGTAATAAATTACAAGTACTAATTGTCTAATTAACGGCGCTTTTCACCAGTTACCATTATTCCACACCTCTTTCTCTCCATTAGAATCCGGTTAAAACCGAGAGAAACCACAGAATTCCGTTTGAAATATCCTGTTTGGAAGCAAGCAACAACGCACTTTTTACGAACTTTGATTCGTAAATCTAGAATTCAAATTGACGTCGTCTTTACTATTTATTACTGAGACATCAAAATTTGTGCAAAACACAGATATAGCAAACTAAAATGTGAACAACAAAATTTTATCCAGTAAATAATAGATTTGTAGACAGAATACGTGTTTCACAGTCTCACTTCACCAAGGCACTGTAATTCGCAAGGAGAAACTTTACCCAGTTACCCATACTACTCTGGTACAAAACCGAAGGACAAAAGTAACTTTCGCATGATGTATGTACCAAGTAATATAGCTCAAGGGAACTTGGACTATACACAGAAAGTACTGCTATATTATAGTACGGAAGGTATATGAGAGAAATACGCAGCGATACAAACACAAATGACACTTTTATTCAAAGACAGTACTTACACTGGGTCCGCAGCTCGTGGTCTTGCGGTAGTGTTGTCACTTCCCGCGCACCGGGTCCCGGGTTCGATTCCCGGCGGGTCCAGGGATTTTTCCTGCCTCGAGATGACTGGGTGTTGTTGCGTCGTCTTCATCATCATCATTCATCCCCATTACTGTCGGAGGAAGGCAATGGCAAACCACCTCCACTAGGACCTTGCCTAGTTCGGCGGTGCGGGTCTCCCGCATCGTCCCTTACGCTCCTCGGAGTATGGGACCTCGTCATCATCATAACTTACACTGGACATTACAAAAGGCGAGACATGGTTCTTAATAGAGTGTCTTATCACCACGGATAGCGAAGCATGTTTTGCAGCATGTTCTCATGCTGTCCACAAGATTGGTAAAGAGTTCTTGTGGTAGGGAGACCCAATCCTCCACACAACTGCTGGATGCTCGTTGGTGCATGTGTAGGTTCTGCAATGGCACATCCCACACGTGCTCTATTGGACTCAGTCGGGAGAACGGGAAGGCCAGTCCATTCTTCGAATACCTCTCGTTGCAAGAGATCTCCCACCTGCGCAGTTCGGTACGGTCCTGCATTCTCATCCTTAAAAATGAAATCAGGAAAGAGGCACAAGGGGAAGCAGTACAGTGTCACAACAACATTTTGTAAATTGAAGGAGGAGGGAGGGCAGAAAGTACAGGGAAGAGATGGAACGAGTGATATCAGCTACATCCGGACATTGTACCGAATCAGAGTGAAAATGTACCCAGGACCAGGACTCAAACCCCGGATCTCCTACTTACAACGCAGTTGCGCTAACCACTGCGCCACCCACACGCAGTGTTCATCGCAGACTCGCGGATATATATAACAGCTTGGTATCCCGTATACTGTCTGTTGTTTCGAAACATGTCCGAAAGAACAGACACCATACTTTTATATACGCTGAGGTGACAAAAGTCACTATATCTACTAACACGGCGTAGTACAGCAGGTGGACGTGATATGCACTCAACAAATAATTGGATATCCCCTGCAGAAATATAGGGCCGTGCTACTTCTACAGGGGTTCCTAATTGTGAATGTGTTGCCAGTACTGGATTCTGTGTACGAACTTACTCCAGATTATGTCCCATAAATGTTAGATGGGATTCATGTCAGGCGATATCGGTGGCCAAATAATTTGCTCGAATTGTCTTTTTTAATTGTGAACAACTGTGGGCCAGTGACATGGCACATTGTCATCCATAAAAATTCCATTCTTGTCTGGGAACAAGTAGCTGAACCCAACCATTTCTAGTCAATTATCGGTTCAGTTGGACCAGAGGGCACAGTCCCTTTCACCACCAGCTTGCACAGTGCCTTGTTGACAACTTATGTCCATTGCTTCGTGGGGTCCGCTCCAAACCCCTTCTTGCAGCGGTGTACCGTAGGTCTCTAGAAGATCGCAGCGTTCCAAAGGATTGGAAAAGGGCACAGGTCATCCCCGTTATCAAGAAGGGACGTCGAACAGATGTGCAGAACTATAGACCTATATCTCTAACGTCGATCAGTTGTAGAATTTTGGAACACGTATTATGTTCGAGTATAATGACTTTCCTGGAGACTAGAAATCTACTCTGTAGGAATCAGCATGGGTTTCGAAAAAGACGGTCGTGTGAAGCCCAGCTCGCGCTATTCGTCCACGAGACTCAGAGAGCCATAGACACGGGTTCACAGGTAGATGCCGTGTTTCTTGACTTCCGCAAGGCGTTCGATACAGTTCCCCACAGTCGTTTAATGAACAAAGTAAGAGCATATGGACTATCAGACCACTTGTGTGATTGGATTGAAGAGTTCCTAGATAACAGAACGCAGCATGTCATTCTCAATGGAGAGAAGTCTTCCGAAGTAAGAGTGATTTCAGGTGTGCCACAGGGGAGTGTCATGGGACCGTTGCTGTTCACAATATACATAAATGGCCTCGTGGATGACATCGGAAGTTCAGATGATGCTGTGGTGTATCGAGAGGTTGTAACAATGGAAAATTGTACTGAAATGCAGGAGGATCTGCAGCGAATTGAGGCATGGTGCAGGGAATGGCAATTGAATCTCAATGTAGACAAGTGTAATGTGCTGCGAATACATAAAAAGATAAATCCCTTATCATTTAGCTACAAAATAGCAGGTCAGCAACTGGAAGCAGTTAATTCCATAAATTATCTGGGAGTACGCATTAGGAGTGATTTAAAATGGAATGATCATATAAAATTGATCGTCGGTAAAGCAGATGCCAGACTGAGATTCATTGGAAGAATCCTAAGGAAATGCAATCCGAAAACAAAGGAAGTAGGTTACAGTACGCTTGTTCGCCCACTGCTTGAATACTGCTCAGCGGTGTGGGATCCGTACCAGATAGGGTTGATGGAAGAGATAGAGAAGATCCAACAGAGAGCAGCGCGCTTCGTTACAGGATCATGTAGTAATCGCGAAAGCGTTACGGAGATGATAGATAAACTCCAGTGGAAGACTCTGCAGGAGAGACGCTCAGTAGCTCGGTACGGGCTTTTGTTTAAGTTTCGACAACATACCTTCACCGAAGAGTCCAGCAGTATATTGCTCTCTCCTACGTATATTTCGCGAAGAGACCATGAGGATAAAATCAGAGAGCAGAGAGATTGGAGCCCACACAGAAGCATACAGACAATCCTTCTTTCCACGAACAACACGAGACTGGAATAGAAGGGAGAACCGATAGAGGTACTCAGGGTACCCTCCGCCACACACCGTCAGGTGGCTTGCGGAGTATGGATGTAGATGTTGATGTAGATGAAACGCGAACCCTACCATCATGTCTTATCAGCGGAAACCGAGGCTCATCTGACGAGGCCACGGTTTTACTGTCATCTGGGGCCCGAATGATACGGTCGCGAGCCCAGGAGAGGCACTGCAAGCGATGTCGTGCTTGTACCAAAGGCAATCGCGCTTATCGTCTGCTGTCATAGCCCATTAACGCCAAATTCTGCGGTGATTCCAAGCAGAGTTGCTTTTTCGTTAGCACTGACAACTCAAGGCTAACAAAGCTGCTCGCGGTCGTTAAGTGAAAGTTGTCAGACACTGCCTTGTCCTCGGTGAGAGGTAATGCCTGAAATTTGATATTCTCGGCACACTCTTGGCACTGTGGATCTCGAAATATTGAACTGCCTAACAGTTTCCGAAATGGAATGTCGCAAGCGTCTAGCTCCAACTAACACTCGGCGATCAGTCTGTTTCTTCCTGTCGTGTGGCCATAATCACGTCGGACACCTTTTCACATGAATCACCTGAGTACGAATGAGCTCCGCCAATGCACTGCCCTTTTAAAGCTTGTGTACGCGGTACCATCTGTACAAGTGCATATCGCTATCCCACAACTTTCCTCTCCTCAGTGTATGTCTCCCGACACAATAACACCTGGACTACCGAAACAATCACATGCGACAACGCTGCACGTACACTCATATTAAAAATGAAGAAATTCCCCCCAGCTGTATTTAAGGTGCCGATTTTATTTTGGCAACTAGTTTCAACGTTGTAACAATCTTCAGGCCCATACGCTTGTTGACGTCAACCGCGTGCGCCTGATACTAGAATTCAGTGGTCAGATATGGATGTGCTCCGTGTGGAAGATGGGTAGTAACTAGTATGAACTTTAGACCGGTCTAACTTCGTACTAGGTACTACCCACCTTCCACATGCAGCACGTCCATATCTGACCACTGACTTCTAGTATCAGCCGCACGCGGTTGACGTCAACAAGTGTATGGACCTGAAGATGACGTTGTTACAACGTTGAAATTAGTTGCCAAAATAAAATCGGCACCTTAAATACAGCTGGAGGAATTTCTTCATTCTTAATACAAATTTATACCAGCTGACGTCCCACTGTGCTCCATTTGAACTATGGATGTACGAAGAGTACACTCATATGGCGAGAGCTGGAAAGAAGTAGTGAATCTAGGAACATTTGTCAAACACGGTCGTTTTGGTGGGCAGTAGAGAAAGAGTGGCGAGCAGAGGTCATAAAACGCTACGAAGCGAGGCGGCCGCTGGCACGACATATTTTATCAGCGGCCGTATGGCAGTGGGGTCTGCTACCCGTGCCGTAAGGGTGGGTGGACGCGTGCCTCGACCGGCGGCCGCCGCTGGCGCGCCAGCACGCGACGGCTCAAGTACCAGGGCGGGGGCAGCGGCAGGGGCAGCGGGCCGTGCTTCCGGCCTGGCGTGCCCGCCACGTAACAGGTAACATCTGCTCCACGCCCCCGACACCTGACCCCCTGAATCTTTCATGCTGGCGTGACCCGGTCAAGCGCCATCACGCTACCGCTCCAGCACTCACACACACACACGCCCCATCAAGTGCGTTAGTCATAACCTAGACTGCGCTATATCGTCCAGCGCACCGATTTGCCGGATACGACATTCACATGACAGCAGTTGGCCTAGAAGTTTTATTTACCCATGGATCACTGGTGAAAAGAAGAAAATCGTTTTCGTACAGTATGCCAAATAAAAATATGAAGCTACGAGAAGGATCGAACGAAATGAAGCTTCACGAGCTGAGAGGGTATGTGACGTTATTTCAGTGATTAAAAATCGAGTCAGCTCTACAAAAAGCTTTGTAAATGAGCCCATTTATTAATATGACCTTCCACTCAGTCTGGTCTGGATCCGTGCACTGACTCTGTTGAGGAGGGTATCATAAAGCCGTCGCATCCTCTCCTAAGCCAGCCAACAAGTAACCGGTCCTTGATATGCTGGAAATTGCACTAGGACAAAGTTGACGCCTGAGTTTGTCCCACACGTGTTATGTCGGGGACAGACCTACGAATCCTGCTGGCCACTGGAGTAGCTCGACATCGTGCAGACAATTCCTAGAGACACATTCCATGAAGTGACGAGTATGTTCATGGAGGTATGTTGCGTCTTTGCAACTAAATCACAGGCAGTTTTTTTTTTTTTTTTTCGTTTCGCTTCTGTTATTTATGAAGCATCTTCAGTGGCGATGTGGTCACACATGCTGATCACACAGTGATGTGTTGTAACGATGGGGACCGAATGATCACATCTCCAAGACCACACACGTGGATTAGGACTTTGGAAATCGCCACTTAGATGCTTCGTAAATAGAAGCGAAACTTGTTAGGCAAAAACAAACTGCCTTTCATTTGGTTGCAAAGACGGAACATTCCTCCTGAATTTTGAAACAGCTGAGGAAAGACGGAAAATGAATATATATATATATATATATATATATATATATATATATATATATATATATATATATATATATATATATATTACGTCGAATATTTGGTTGATAAGTGGTACCATTATCAGATGAGAGGACATAAGGACGTAGGACATCGCTGACACACCTTTACGCGATTAGAGTTTCCTCAATCACTACCCGTTGTGATTGGAAGTGATACCAGATGGCTCCGCACGCCAAGCAACACAAGGAGGAACCGGTAACTCTCTAAAGGGAATGTGAGAATGGGGCCCCTTCCTACTCGCTGCCATATTAAGGGACAATGGTCATCTGGAGTCGGGAAGAACCGCGATTCATCACTGAACACAATACAGCGCCATTCATCAGCAGTCCATGCTAGTTGCGGCACAACTCCAAACGCAGCCATCTGTGTGTCTAATCCATGTCTCAATTCAGTCTGTGGTGCGATAAGATGCAGGCCGCTGCAGGGAGTCCATTATTTGCTCTGCAAAGCAAGCGCAGCTATGAAGATATTACAACGTGTTTGGTGCACTATGCACTGACTCTCCTTTTTGGTTGCAAGACGTGGTTCACCAGAATCTCCACGACTAGTATGAGCGGGCGACATGTTCCCATGCAGTCGAACATCAAGCCACTGTCACATCCCAATGTCCCACAAAAAAAAGATATTGCAGGATTCGATCAGCTAGCCAAATGGAGACCCACAATGAGTTGCCTCTTGAACCCTTATCACCTGCTTGTTGTATCCATTTTTGTTGTATTGTATTGTATGGAACTGGGGATCTAGAACCGACGGAGAGGCTTCGTCCCGCCGTAGCCCTCAGTGGTTCACAACCCCACAACAGGCCAGAGCAGTCCACCCACCCCACCGCCGCTGCACACCGAACCCAGGGTTATTGTGCGGTTCGGCCTCCAGTGCCCCCCTCCCCCCCCGCCCGGGGAAGTCTCACACCAGACGAGTGTAACCCCAATGTTTGCGTGGTAGAGTAATTATGGTGTACGCGTACGTAGAGAAAGTGTTTGCGCAGCAATCGCCGACATAGTGTAACTGAGGAAGAATCAGGGCACCAGCCGGCATTCACCGAGGCAGATGGAAAACCTCCTTAAAACCCATCCACAGACTCGCCGGCACACCGGACCTCGACACTAATTAGCCGGGCGGATTCGTGCCGGGGACCGGTACTGCTTACTGCCTGGAAAGCAGTGCGTTAGACCGAACGGCAAACCGGGCAAGCAACGTTGTATCCATAGTTGGTGCGAGGTAATTCGGAAAACTATAACACTCCAAACATTTAATATACCAACAAAATATCGACACTTCTATTCAGAACATATACAGGATAATAAAACGTAACTTTGGATCACTGCAAGTACCCGTTACGCAAATGATTCTTATGTATTTAGCACTGTACAGTCTCGTAAATATTTGGAGTAGTAACATCGTGCAATGACTCTCGCTACGACTCCTCTGGGTTATCAGAGATGTTAGTGAGCGGTGTCTTAAACAGACACACGGACGAACAAATTTGCGTCCAGTGAGTAGATGAGAAGGCGTCATTTGTGCCAACCGTAGGAATATGGCGAGCACTGTGCATAGAGTGGTGGACCCTGCTGGCCCGTTTAAACGTCGCATTTTCTATATGTCACAGCAATGAACGGTGACGGATGTGGTGGCTGCAGCAGAGTCTACATCAAGAGGGCAGAAGCCTTCTCCACCGTAGAGTCATCCACTGACCCATGCGCTCGAACGTCAGGAACTGGCAAACGCTGGTCGGGGGCAGCGGGCTGGGCTGCTGAGAACGTTTCTGAAAAATGAAGATCTACGGTGGGATCATAATAATGACGAAAACGAAGTTGGTTTTGATGCCATCGATGGGTGGCTGTTCTGCCATGAACCGTATAATGAGCTCGGTCTGTCGTCTCGGTGACAACGACAGATTCCCATTTGTGAGGTTCGTTATAAACACGACAAAAAACTTCCCTCGAGCGGGACTTCGCGAAAATTTGGGGTCTAAGGCAGGGTGTCGAGGGATATATAGATGCAGCGAGGTGCGGTAACAACAACCATGTAACAATTCAGCTGGCGAACATCTTGAACAGACATAGTGTGAAAGGAGATGAGAGGCAATAACAAAACATTTTGCCTCCTCTGTGAAGAACGAAGTTTGAACATCTGTGCCTTCAAAGTGCGAGCGAAACGTTCTGCTACACCTTCCGATTGAGGATGGACCAGATCCATTCGAACATGCTGAATCTCATTTTCTTGGCGAGCTGTTGAAACTCCAAAGACGAAAACTGCAGACCATTGTCCCAAACGATTGTCAGTGGCTAACCGAAACAGAAGGGAGAGCTCTTATGAAGCTAGTGATGCTGCTGAATTCATTGTAATGACAAAAGGATATTTACTGTGTGCATCCACAACAATTAGCTCTGCATGTTCCAGAAGGAACTAGTAAAATCAACATGGATCCATTGCCAAGGACCGTCAAGTCGAAGCCAATTGTAAAATCAGTGGCACGGCGCTGTCTGTTATCCATGCATGCGTGGCAGTGGGCAGTCTTCTGTTCAATTTTTATGCTGTTGAATAGTCGTAGGACGATGCTTAACGTACCCCTATGTGTTAGTCACTGCGTGCATGCGTGGCAGTGGGCAGTCTTCTGTTCAATTTTTATGCTGTTGAATAGTCGTAGGAAGATGCTTAACGTACCCCTATGTGTTAGTCACTGCGTGTTAGTCACACGGTTTTACTGCTGTAAATCTGAGGAGTATGTTGCAGGCGATATATTGCTTACTTGCATATACGTCTCACGAAATGACTGTAAGGAAGAGTAGCCATCAGTTATCCCTTGCCCTTGGGTGGAGTATGGATGTGGTTT
Source organism: Schistocerca nitens (assembly GCF_023898315.1). Classification (NCBI taxonomy): domain Eukaryota; kingdom Metazoa; phylum Arthropoda; class Insecta; order Orthoptera; family Acrididae; genus Schistocerca; species Schistocerca nitens. The sequence continues at coordinate 926,059,498 of NC_064614.1, read as the reverse complement.
AAATGTCAGATATTCTCTCACTACACATTGTAAGGTGATATGCAGGTGTTATGCATTTTGATATAAACACTAGCATCATCCGGAAAAAAAAATCTGTGGATGTTCTAAGAACTGACAGGTTGACATATTGTAAGTGTAGCATGTATATGTATATCATCTAGAGACTCTAACACTACAATTTGGACCAAAGTGTAAGTACTGGGTTTGTTTTTAAAACCACTACATGTATGCGCATTTCCCATGTGGGTGAAGAAGATATATGCTGCTCCAGCCAGAATACGCTAGCATTATCATTCAACTTTCAAAAAGAATGTTGGGAAAGATGAACGATGCTGTGATTAAACGGTAAGTGTGCATTGTATGCAGCTGGTTGTGACTGATCTGTGAAGCAGATGCACCAATGTATATGATCCAGTGGATAGTATTGGAAGCTCTGTGACAATGTTAGGGTTATATTATGTAGCTATGTCACAATGGAACAAAGATAGTGTGTTTCTTGCGCCATGCACTGGGTAAATTTAAATAAACCTAATGCAGCTAAGACAGACACTAGTATACCACCACCATCATATATCCGCAGCAATGATCTTAAAAAGAATACGACAAATTAGATTAGGGCGTATAAAGGAGAATATAGACAATCAATTGTTTCTCAGTCATTGTGCTAGAGTGGGAAAGGAAACAAATTTGGTAATATTACCACACTGTGGACATATGATTGCTGGTGCAGTTGACCTGAAAGTAAATAAATGTAACTATTGCACCTAACTAGGTCTAGAACTCATCTACTGAACAGTTACACAATCACAAAAACAGTAACAACCGTTAAATACACAGCAATAGCCATCTGGAGCAATCTAAAGAAGGATGGAAAAGTGTATGTCGGACCCTGACCCATTTTTATGCGTCTTAGGGGAAAAATCCACCCAGGATACACTACTACTAGCACTAGTAAAATCACATTTGTGATTGTTAGTAGTTGACATGCTAAATGGCTCCAACAATAAACGAGGATCAAGCAACACATCACCAGGCAACTAAAATATCTTTAGAATATAAATAAGGAACTTTGAAAGTAAGCCTCTGTCCTACTTAGTGGATGTCTGGATGCTGAGAAAATAGTCCTGTGTAATGCAACAGTTACTGAAAGAAAAAGATGTGTCAAATTCAATAAGCAAATTGCACTTCATAATCAGGAAGTTTGCTGTCGGAAGCGGAAATTCTATATATGTTGAAGACTGTAGTTTTAATGGAAGATTTGTTAAATGTGAGAATATGGGAAAAAGAGGTGTCATCCACATCTTTCCACTTATTACAGCATCCCACACAAGTCTTGTGAAATAACCACAATGAGAAATAATGGAGATTTTCCAAGCACCATTCACAAATGGATTACAGATAGATGACTCTAGCAGCAGAGGAAAATACGTCTGACATCTTCCAGGAATGACACGCTGTGTCTCTGATCACTGTGATAGTGAAACTCTAATGAAGGGTGAGTCAGCTGTCATTGTTAGAACGCCAGTACATGGTTGACATGTTCATCGACGATCATTCTGTAGGAATATGAGAAACATATTAGAATTGTCAAACCTTAATTCGACGTGAATTTTTTGAAAATATGAAGTGATATAGCTCTGGAAACTTACACAAGCTTTGCGTCACATAGAGTTAGTGTTGCATTCTTTGTAAATGGTGTACCAATAGGCTGTTAAGGTGCTCGACTGGATTAAGTCTTTATTATGCATCTGTGGCTTAGCATATAGGTTTTAGCCAATGGCTATCTAATGTGCTCCACTAAGATAAAGTTATAGAATTGCTCTCCAGTTCAAAACTGCGTGTGGTAGGCACTCTGTAATATTTGTCTCTTTAATAAGTATTGCACATTTTGTGTGTCGAGAGAAGATAATTGTCCAAGAGAACTGCACAAGGAAATGGTCAAAGCCATCATTGCTCATTTTATCACGATATGTATAGAAGGATCTCACAGAGACTTGGTTGCTGCAGGACTTGGCGACAGTAAGTCGTCTCACTTACCTGCATCAGGGTGTTGGGTAGGCAAGGGGTGGGGTGCAAGGTGCTATGTCTGGTGAAGACAGTGTGGGACCTATGCTCTTAATGTGTTTATCCACTTTTTGTGCTAGCACCAGGCCTTGTTATTCGCTGCAGTGGCTAGTTAACCCTCAGCCGATGGTTGCAGTGAGTGGAGATAAGCAATGTTGTCTGCGTTCAGCATGCTTATGGATGGGTCCACTTTGAATATGTTGTGGAGACGCCATGCTACAGTTTTTGTTTGTTTTACATTTTTTCTCTTCTGCTCTCTTCTGCTATGCTAGCTGATCATGTGTGCAGTAATTGCTGCAGCAAAGAAGCATGGGCTGTCAGTGTTATCTTTTTAGTGATGTGTGTGTGTGTGTGTGTGTGTGTGTGTGTGTGTGTATACATGCCTACTCGGATTTCCCATCGTTACTTTACTATTTAGAGTGTCAGAATCTTAGATTGTCCGACCCATCTTAGCATACCTAACAGTGACGTCACACACTAATAACGAAGGAACAATTCCATACAGCGAAAAAATTTAGCAGTAGCGTATTTGTTGCATTGCACTAAGCATTAACTATTAGGGAACCAGTGCAATTTGTTTAACTATTGCACTCTGGTGGTATTTGTTAAACAATCAGTCTTGTACTTATGTGGATATTCTTAAAAAGTGGGAGAAAATTGGCAAATCTATAAAATTACCATAAATTACGGTCAATAAGATCACAGTTGTGGATCATTAATTAGATTCTAAGCAAAGAAAACTAAGAACCCAAGTGAGTGGTTTGTATCCATAAGGACGTTAGAGAAAGTGGCCAGGATGTTTAGATAAGGAGAACAAAGGATCCATTATGGTGAAATGCCCATACCCCACTACTTGTTATTCTTCCCATTCTGACCGTGAATATAATGGGATAAAAATTAATATGGTAGATGTAACATACTTTAATATTACATATTTTGTAGAAGTGGTGTTCCTCTGTACTTCAAAAAAAGAAGACATGACTCCTAGAAGCTGGAATATAATTTCATTAAATCACTACTCTCATATAATATTGTCATACTCAGGTCGACCTATTTACACAACGTGTAAGCAAGGCATGCTTGTTTTCTAGGGCCAGTTATTGTCATAAAATGTGAAACATTAAACGTCGTACAAAGCTTTCGCTGATGTCTGCCTATTATGCAGGTATATTAATAAAAAAGTTGTACAGTTCTTACTTATTCTTAATATATAAAGACAATGGCAGACTCTATCATGGTAGTATTGCTTAGTTACAAATTAAGTTAACAGGTCGACCAGTAGATGATAATATTATTTCTACTAGTAATGGATAAAAAGTCATATTGCAGATTCTTGGTGGTCATGTGCTCTTCTTTCTTTTTTTCTTCTAGTTAGTTGCAGATGTAGATGCCTCAGTTGGTAGCTGCTATCTCGTTGCCGCGGTGGCCACTCGTTTGTGAACTGATAATACGACTTGCGGACCAAGCGCGGATCCTACGGGGCCTTAAGGGGTTACAGTCCTTCCCCCCGCAAAAAATTTTTTACTAATGATGGTTATGTTTTTACATATATCTGTATGAAAATGTAACAGTACGAAAAATAAGAGTCCCAATCAGTGCTAGCAATTCTAGAAACTAAGAGAAGCATAGATCTCAGGCGCAATTGGGCGATAAATTAAATTCATTGCCGCGAAGTGAAAATTTGCGCCGGACTAGGACTCGAGCATGGATCTACCACTTTACACGAGCAGTCATCCTAACTGCTTCAGCTACGCGGGGACACGATTTCCGTCCAACCCAAATTCTCAAGTTCTTGCACACTACACGTGCTGCGTTCACTGTCCATTACCCTCATTGCTCGCAGCTTTAGCCAATTCGGACATGGCGTGCATCCACACTGAGCTTATCATAACCGTCAATGAACACATATACACTACTGGCCACCGTAAATGCAACACCCTGAAGGAAGCATCCGAATCAAGTGAAATTTACACCATGGGTTTGCAGCGATGAGATATGCAACTGATTAAAATTTCAGCGCAGACGCACATCACGCGCGCCTGTGGCCCCACCTCATAGCACCATTTAAGGCTTGGCGATTTCGACGAGTGTACGTTCGGCACTTGTGTTTACCTTGTGGTTGTTTCACAAGACGATCAGTTATGCCTCGTAGACAACAGCGAACATCGTTTGATCAAGTATCCGAGTTCGACAGACGAAGGATAGTGGCTTACCGAGATTGTGGATTATCATACAGAGAAATCGCTAGTCGTGTTGGACGAAACCAAACAACTGTAATGCGGATATGTGACCGTTGGATGCAGGAGGGTACGACGGACCGACATGGTCGATCGCACTCAACTCGGTGCACCACTGCACGTGCTGATAGGCAAATTGTGCGCATGGCAGTGACGGATCGCTCAGTGACATCCCGAACCATAGCACAGCACATTGCGTCTGTAACGCATCATCCAGTGTCTGCGCGTACCATTCGACGCCGTTTACAGCAGAGTGGTCTGTCCGCAAGACGTCCATTGCTTCGTCTACCATTGACGCAGAACCACAGACGTCTCCGTCGCCAATGGTGTGATGAGAGACGGATGTGGACGGCAGAATGGAATGACGTTGTCTTTACTGACGAGGCACGCTTCTGTCTGCAGCACCACGATGGTCGGATTCGAGTGTGGAGACACCGTGGAGAGAGGATGCTGGACAGCTGCATTATGCACCGCCACACTGTTCTTGCACCGGGTATTATGGTATGGGGCGATATTGGATATTCCTCTCGCACGCCTCTAGTACGCATTGCCGGTACTTTAAATAGCCGGCGCTACATATCCGAGGTGCTGGAGCCAGTTGTCCTTCCTTACCTTCAGGGCTCGGCCACAGCCATATTTCAACAGGATAATGCGCGACCACACGTGGCACGCATTGTCCAAAGGTTCTTCGTGAATAACCACACTGAAGTGCTTCCCTGACCGGCTCGCTCTCCAGATCTTTCGCCGATAGAAAACATGTGGTCCATGGTTGCTCACCGAGTGACCCCGATTACATCCCCAGCTGCCACACCAGATGATCTTTGGCAACGTGTGGAAGCTGCTTGGGCTGCTGTACCCCAGGAACACATCCAACGTCTCTTTGACTCAATGCCGAGACGTGTGGCAGCGGTGATCTCCAACAATGGCGGCTACTCTGGCTACTGATTCTGGCAGGAACCACATGTCACAGACGTCTGTAAACGTAATCATTTGATACTTGGTCAACATGTTATCTACAAAATAAATTTTGTTGTGCTACCTCTTGTCTTTCTTGGTGTTGCATTTACGGTGGCCAGCAGTGTATTATTATATGTGTAGCGTCTGTTCTGTCAGACATGACCGACACAACAAACACTGCGCATATAATAACTCTAGAATTGTTTCATAAGGATTGCCAAGCTAATGGGCTTGCCGCCTGGTCACTTGCAGTGAAAAAACAAACAAAGTAAAGACGCCCACTTACTGCGTGACCATACTTGTTGTCAACCACAAATCTCACACGATTCGTGAGCCCATAGGTAGAACAAGCAGTCCACATGAAATTCAGAAAGGTAAAGACCATAGAAAAGAGAAAACCCTCTAATATACGAGGTGACAACAGTAATGGGGTACCTCCTAATATCGTTTCGGACCAGTTTTTGTCTGGCCTAGTGCAGTAACTCGGCGTGGTAAGAGCTCAACAAGTCGTTGGAAATCCGCTGCATCTATACTGAGCTATTTTCCCTTTATAGCCGTTCATACTGCTAAAGTGTTACCGGTGCAGGATTTTGTACACGAACTGATTTCTCGATTTTGTCCCATAAATTTTCGATAGGATTCATGTTGGGCAATCTAGATAACCAAATCATTCGTTCCAATAGTCCAGAATGTTCCTCAAACCAATCGCGAACAATTGTGACCCATGACATTGTGCATTATCGTCCATAAAAATTTCATCATTGTTTGGGAACATAAAGTCCATAAATGGCTGCAAATGGTCCTAAAACAGCTGGACATAATCATTTCTAGTCAGTGATCGGTTACATTCCATGTAAACACATCCAATAGCATTATGGAGCCACCACCAACTTGCACAGTGCCATGTTGACAACCTGTGTTCATGGCTTCGTGAGGTCTGCGCCACACTCGAACCCTACCATGAACCCTTACCACCTGAAATCTGGGCTTATCTGACCAGGCCACGGTATTCCAGTCGTTTAGAGTCCAACCGATATGGTCACGAGACCAGGGCAAGCACTGGAGGCGATGTAGTGCTGTTAGCAAAGACACTCGCCTCGGTTGTCTGCTGCCGTAGCTCACAAACGCCAGATTTCGCCGCACTGTCCTAACAGATACGTTCATCGCATGTCCCACACTGATTTCCGCGATTATTTCAAGCAGTGCTGCTTGTCTGTTAGCACTGACAACGTCACGCAATCGCCACTGCTCTCGGTCGTTAAGTGAAGGTCGTCGGACACTGCGTTGTCCGTGGTGTGAGGTAATGCCTGAAATTTGGTATTCTCAGCACACTCTTGACACTGTGAATAGGAATATTGAATTCCCTAACGATTTCCGAAATGGAATGTCCCATGCGTCTACCGTCAACTACCATTCCGCCTTCGAAGTTTGCTAACTCCCGTCCATAGACACCTCGGAAACCTTTTCACATGAATTACCTGAGTACGAATGACAGTGGATTGCCCCCGTATATCTCGTGTACGCGAAACTACCATTATCTATGTAAGTACATAAGGGTATCGCATGACTTTTGTCACATCATATATACTCAGTTTCTCGAACGTATGCGGAAAGCCCTGAAAGAAATTGCATTGAACTCATTTACTTTCTCTCATTCTCATAGTCTGCAGACGTGTCTTGACAATCGTTGTGCTAAGCAAAATAACAACAATTATTAATGCACACATCTATTTTGTACTATGCAAATTATGACAATTTCGAAGTTGTGGGAATCTGTAGCTTTCTTCAATCTATAGGATGACGAAAGGACAGTGTGGGGCAAATAAAAGTTGCCCAGACGAGAGGATACGATTGAATGTGAATGTATGCATATAATCACATCTCGTACGCGCGCACCGCGTGCACGATTGCCGAGTGATGCACACGATTTCAGAACGGAGTGTAGTCTGTGTCACTGTGAGTGGAGCAGTTTCAAAGAGGACCGTGGCACTCATAGCGGAGCAGCGGATGTTCGTTGTGGAACGTTACGAGACCACAACGTAGTGGAAAATTTGTGGTCAGTTGTCTGGTGAGAAGTTTAATGGTGTCAAAGTGCCAGAAAAGAGGGTCGAGCAACGCTTAGTCCGACAATGACGTCAGTCAGGATCTGTTTTGAACAAGCCAAATGACATGCTGGAACGTGCCCGCGCACCAGAAAATGCAGCTGCAGTTCACCAGATAATGCTTCAGAGTCCTACCAAGTCAACCCGATGCCTGTCACAAGAGACCGGCATGTTACGTCGATCATCTGATGAATACCCCACCTGGACTTGCGAATGCATCCCCACAGAGAGTCTGTTGTTCATTCATTAAAACCAGCAGATACTGCCCAGCGCCTCCAGTTTTGTGGCTGGCTGTTCACTCTTCACTGAGATAACAATGAATGGCTTGGACATGGATCTGTTCTTTATGTATGATTCTACCGGTTATGTCAAGTCACAGAATCACAAGTTCAAGGCAGCGTAGAATCCGCATAACTTCCACAAGACGCCATTGCATGATCAGAAGTTTGGGGTTTTGTCTGCAGTTGCTGTGGGCCGTATTTTTAGTTCCACCTTGTTTCATCAGACGCTGATTTCTGCGCGTTATTTTGCCAACATTTTGAAACCATTTGTGGCAGCATTAACGGAGGAGGAAAAGAACTAAAGTTATTTCCAACATAATGGAACAACTGCCCATACAGCCGACCGAACCTTGGAGCACATTTGTACAATCTTCACGCCTGACAGAGTTGTTAGGAGAGGTCAGTCGGGTCGCGGCCCCAGCTGGCCGTCCAGATCATCTCATCTGTCAGTGTGATATCAACAACCCTCATCGTCTTCAAAAGGTGCAGCAGGACATTTAGGAAAAGACTGCAGCAATTCCAGCAGTCTAGCTTCGATCCGCCTTCAGCAACTTGCTGATCAGGGCCCAAAAGTGGCAAGAGATGAATGGCGATCACTTTCAACATCTGCTATAGTCAGATTAGTACCGTATTTCCTTTCCTCTGCTGCGTTTCTTTGTACCATGGAGCTCTGTTCCCCGGGCCACTTTTATTTACCCCAACCTGTATTTTTCAGCTTGCGGACACATGATTTTCATGGTATACAGGGAGAGTCACCTAACATTACCGCTGGATATATTTCGTAAACCACATCAAATACTGACGAATCGATTCCACAGACCGAACGTGAGAAGAGGGGCTAGTGTAACTGGTCAATACAAACGATAAAAAAATGCACGGAAGTATGTTTTTTAACACAAACCTACGTTTTTTTAAATGGAACCCCGTTAGTTTTCTTAGCACATCTGAACATATAAACAAATACGTAATCAGTGCCGTTTGTTGCATTGTAAAATATTAATTACATCCGGAGATATTGTAACCTAAAGTTGACGCTTGAGTACCACTCCTCCGCTGTTCGATCGTGTGTATCGGAGAGCACCGAATTACGTAGGCATCCAAAGGGAACGGTGATGGACCTTAGGTACAGAAGAGACTGGAACAGCACATTACATCCACATGCTAACACCTTTTTATTGGTCTTTTTCACTGACGCACATGTACATTACCATGAGTGGTGAGGTACACGTACACACGTGGTTTCCGTTTTCAATTACGGAGTGGAATAGAGTGTGTCCCGACATGTCAGGCCAATAGATTTTCAGTGAGGTGGCCATCATTTGCAGCACACAATTGCAATCTCTGGCGTAATGAATGTCGTACACGGCCGGCCGCGGTGGCCGTGCGGTTCTGGCGCTGCAGTTCGGAACCGCGGGACTGCTACGGTCGCAGGTTCGAATCCTCCCTCGGGCATGGGTGTGTGTGATGTCCTTAGTTAGGTTTAAGTAGTTCTAAGTTCTAGGGGACTTATGACCTAAGATGTTGAGTCCCATAGTGCTCAGAGCCATTTGAACCATTTTGTCGTACACGCCGTAGTACATCTGGTGTAATGTCACCGCAGGCTGCCACAATACGTTGTTTCATATCCTCTGGGGTTGTAGGCACATCACAGTACACATTCTCCTTTAACGTACCCCACAGAAAGAAGTCCAGAGGTGTAAGATCAGGAGAACGGTCTGGCCAATTTATGCGTCCTCCACGTCCTATGAAACGCCCGTCGAACATCCTGTCAAGGATCAGCCTAGTGTTAATTGTGGAATGTGCAGGTGCACCATCATGCTGATACCACATACGTCGACGCGTTTCCAGTGGGACACACTCTATTCCACTTCGTAATTGAAAACGGAAACCATGTGTGTACGTTTACCTCACCCCTCATGGTAATGTACATGTGCGTCAGTGAAAAAGACCAATAAAAAGGTGTTAGCATGTGGACGTAATGTGCTGTTGCAGTCTTCTGTACCTAAGGTCCACCACCGTTCCCTTTGGATCCCTACGTAATTCGGTGCTCTCCGATACACACGATCGAACAGCGGAGGAGTGGTACTCAAGCGTCAACTTTAGGTTACAATATCTCCGGATGTAATTAACATTTTACAATGCAACAAACGGCACTGATTACGTATTTGTTTATATGTTCAGATGTGCTAAGAAAACTAACGGGGTTCCATTTAAAAAAACGTAGGTTTGTGTTAAAAAACATACTTCCGTGCATTTTTTTATGGTTTGTATTAACCAATTACACTAACCCCTCTCCCCACGTTCGGTCTGTGGAATCGATTCGTCAGTATTTGATGTGGTTTACGAAATATATCCAGCGGTAACGTTAGGTGACTCACCCTCTATATTTTCGTGACTTGCAGTTTATTGAAAGTCTTACTACGACAGTGCACTAAGCCCTGATGCAAGCAAATTATTGTCATTGTTATATTAAATCGGTTTATATACTTTCTGCTGTGATTAAAATCCTAGGCACCTGTGCATCTTTAAAATTGGAGGCAGGGAGAAGGGATGGAATTTTATGTTATGGAAGGGGAATGAGGAGGGATGCGAACTGTGGTTCCGCGCCCTCTCCTCTCTCCTGCAAGAACTGAAATCTGAATTGTTGCAGTCCGTAGGATGCACCTGGTTAGTCACCTGAGACTCGGCTACGGCGTGACGGCGCATTGTCTCGAAATAGTCCTGTGTTGACAGTGAGTCAGAACGTGACAACCACGGCAGGCACTTATAAGTCCACCGCCAGCTGCCCGCATGACAACTCCTGCGGTGGTGACGAGATTCCACCGGTTTGCCTGGCAACTTCAGCAAAGGCCTCGCTTCGTCTTAGTAGTCGACTAGTAAAGTCTGCCTTGGATACCATACTCCCAAGTGCTCACCACAATTTGAGCTCTACGCACATTGATGCATCGATTACCATGACAACACTGTATTTCTGGATCAAGCTGAACTCCCGTATCTGTGATACGTAAACTTAGTTGGTGTTTTTGACGGCTAATTATACAGGAATTGTTGTAACTAAATGGTGTTTGGAATCCAGTCCTTTCTTCTATAAGACGAGACAACACTGGGCAAGACCATTGGAGGCCATCGTCATAAATGTTTCTGACACAGACCAGGCGTACAACAGTGTGCCCCACTTGTAAAAAAAATTTAATTACATATTTCAGTCTCGGGTCACACAAGTTTTTTCATCACCGCTTTTGACTTACTACCAAGTCATCATCAGATCATCTTTTTAAAAAGAAAGGATAGGTGATAACAAAATATTAAGAAAATTGAATTACAAACCAATGTAACTTCTGTACATAACTATAGGACCACGTTACAAAGGCCTATATCCAAAGAAAACTGGAAAAAATGGGGAAAATAATTTATGAAGTTTTTAAACTTTCGTAAAACACTTATAGGGGATGTAGTAGTAAGAAATAGAACACTTCGCTCCCCTATTGGGTGAGCACCTCACTCCCCCAACACTTTTTTCTCTTTTTTTTAATTTTTACGAAAACGGTTCATTTTACGAAGACATCTATTATGACAAAAAAAAAACATTCTAGTGAAATTTTGCTCATAGACAGTCATAATCATGTTTTAAGCAAGCTAACCAATCTTCGAGACAATCTATCTAAAAAATTAAAAATCCATTAATCTAAGGTTTGGCATAATATTCATCTTCGATTTTAATTCAGTTCCATCTTCTCCCTTTTTTTAAACATCTACTTGGCTCATGTACGTATAGAAACATGTATGCAGCACGTGAATGTTAGTACTAACATCTGAGGTAAAAGAAAAAGAGCGGTTGATATTACTTTTAAAACTAGCTTTTGTTGATTCAGAACAACTTTGCTGTATGTACAACACCGACACAACTAACACTACAATATCTCTTGAACAAATAAGCTGTTGTGTATAATTATTTACAGAAAACTATCCTCCAAATCTTCTGTTAAATCACTGCGAGTCAAGTTACCATATATTTGTCCTCGATCGCTTTTTTACATTCTTGTGCAGCCTTAAGTCACCCTTCACGCATTTACATTTTCTTCCGAAACCATGAGTGCAGCCGCATGAAATCAGTAGTAATACCTTGCATGGAACTGGTGTGTCGTTTCACATGAAATGGAGACAAGGGTGTGTTTGAATCCCCCAACCCCAGTTTCTGGGGTCCAAGGTGTTCTCCATCCATAGCTGGGCTTGTAGATGCATTCGATGGAATACTAAGGAATACTGAGTCAGTAATGGATGGCAAACGAGAGGTGTGACAGCACTGCTTGCCTGCTCCACAAGTACATCAAAACATTGACATCGGCTACCATTTAAGGTGGCATCGCCAGGACTCTTAACTGTTTTGTTTAGAGAGAGAAGAAGAACTTTTCTCCTACTTTTCCAGGAGACGAAATTGGATCACTGAATATTCGTGGAATATTATGAAAGTGGGAGGATGGGTTGAATAGTTGCAAACGTCTGCAGCTCCCGTTTCCAAACACGGCGGAAGTGCTGTTGCAACCACTTACTGCGTAAAGAAATACGACTGATTCCTTGCAGTCGTAACTCATTCTGACGCTGTCTTTACCTTACTTAATGTTGATAATGTCTTTGTCGTCTCGAGCAAGAGCTATAAATAGCACGAGAATATCAACATTTTGACCGACAATAGCAATTTGCTGCTACAATTTCTAAAACAGCAACCACTTTCTGCAAAATTAAATGATTGCTGTTGGTGGTTGGGTGGCGGGGGGGGGGGGGGTTGGGGGGTTGGGGGGGGGATGGCCTGTGGGGTACGCACTCCCCCCCCCCCCCTGCAGGAGCCGGACATGAATACAAACAACGCATCAAGAAATCTTGTCATTCCGTTCATTAATTCACCCTAGTTTTCAAATAAATTTTGACTTAATGAAACTTAACCACCAAGTGTTTGTGTTTCACTTAATGTTAAATTAAAATCATTTTTGTATTATCTTTTGCGCACGTATCCGCTGATCTTAAATACATTAAACAAAATGGCGATCTGTAATAGATAAATAAATGCCGCTATCATGATTTCTCCCTTTGGAATGGGATTAGTAACGGCAAAACAGCACTTCATTGCAGTTATCCGTTAGCAAATGCCAAGTATACTCCTCATTAAAAATCAGTAAATTAGTAAATTGTCTCAAGAACAGATATGGTGAATCAGGACAAATAGAACGGAGGTACTCCATGCTATACGAAAGGCGAGTTACTACAACCTTTCTGAAGACTAGGGCAAGTTGGTCGGTAGGATGATATACCATTAGAAGATATACTACGTTTTACAAAGAGCAGAATTTTGACGTCTTTCATGACTGAATCATGTCGACATTACGTTCGTGTGCAACTGAAGAAATGTAAACTATGAGTCAACTTTACTACATGCATTTTCCAAATTTCGTTAAGAAGCACACACTGCTATCTGACTAAAGCATAAGTTTATTTAGCACTTTTTGTTTATATTTTATTACATTAGGATTTGTAATTTTAGATTACAAAAAGTGGTGGCACTTTTAGATTTGGTATATGTTTTATTACTAAACTGTGTCCTGGTGCACTTCTTTTATGTCTTCTTTTCTTCGGGAGCGGCAGCACTTTTGCTTCCAGAACAGCACGCAGATCGCTTTCACATTGTTCCAGCATGTAGATATGTCGTGCATGAATTAGGGTTACTGACTGTTGCACGTACTTACTTAAATTGCTTTCATTAGGTTGCATTAAAACAAAACCGCTGACCAGCGACCACAGCCATCTCATTAATGTAGTGTGTTATGGCCTTTAAAGTCAAATAAAAGTATTTGGCTTATATGTTCCGTTTTCTTTTTTCTACGATTTCTTTCGCAGAACCTTCCTTCACGTCCAGAGCTTTCCACAATGAGAGCGAACAGCACCTTACCTGGAATGAGAGACTGCTGCAGGTACCCATGCGGAGTAGAACCTGTAGAGTTCCAGCACTGGCATATTTAAAAAAAAAAAAAAAAATCAGACAGTTTTTTCTTATTTCTTTTCCATAAGTTATCACAGTACAGTACTTACGTTACCCATAAGCCACTTACAACGCCGAGTTTACGATTCTATCGAATGGTCCTGTGACAGGTTGTTATTGATCTAATGTGCAGGTCCCGTCTTTATGACTTGTTTACTCAACTTGGCGCATGAAACATGGCTCCATCATAAAATGTGCATACAGCCCACAAGCTGTTGTTTCGATTCTGAATCGAATCAGTATTTACGAAGTGAACCAGTAGCGACATATTTCCATTGCTTCAGCTGCTACGTAATCTACAGTTCTATACAAGAGCAACTAGGGTGCGAAAGACTCGTCTGTGATATTTCTATTTCAACAGAAATCTGTAGATCGCCTTCGCTGGTTGCCACGTGAATACATTCACCATGCTCTTCTCAAACGATGTGTAGTTGTCTTAATGCATTCTGATAATTATTTCGAAACTCACATTCTGTAAAATCTCATTATGAGTAAAAGAAAGGACATTTCGTAGTAAAATTCTAACTATGCGGAACGAGGCAGGATGACCGCCCGTGGAAAAAGGAGAGGAGAAGTATAAGATCCGTGGTGAATCATGGAAGAGTACGTATTATTTATCAGCGCGATGACGTAAACGTGGATCACAAATAAAGGTTAGAATATTCCTTGAATACTATCGGACAGCTGTTGCGAAACTAGTAATGAAACGAATGGAATATATTTCTAAAAGCTATTTTAAAATGGTGGTGACGATGTTTAAAGTGTTGAAATAGTATGTGTTAAACACAGGAAGGGGATGCTTGTTCAAAGATATTCATTCCTCTTAGTCTTAAGAAAGGGTCTTTCAAAGTTTTCACCATGATTTATCTAACGCCTTGTATAGCAAATATGCTGTTTATAAGCAAAACATAGAAGCTTAATCTCATTATGAAGACGGTAATTTTGGAGTCTAGTACACAATCTATGCTGAAATGTGTCGTAAAGTCGTCTCCGTATATGTTAGAAAATCGAGCAGTGTTCATTTGCTTCGTCCGGCCTGTCCATCACAATATCACATGCCAGAACCGATATGATAGCCATTCTGCAGTCTTAGCTGCACAGGAAGTTATCGCTTTGCTGTTGTTCTTGGAACTACGGGCTCACGACAGCGAGATCCTTTACGCCATTAGGTAGTTAAATTTTTGATCATTATAGATGAATTGAATAAGAATTATACCACTTACAGTAGACGAATAAGAATGTATCGTAAATAAATATAAAAAATAAATGTATCCAGAGGAATGTCTGAAGTTCTCACCTCACTGGAATCAGAATATGGCTCCGCTCTTATTTTGAAATAGTTGGAGAAAATTCGAGTTCTTGAATACAAAATTTATAACGGTTTTCATACTTACTGTCTTTGCACAAAATCGCGGGCAAGTCTTCGCATAAACTATGGACTACTCTCGTATTATAAAATACTGAACGTTGTGTCTATATGTGACGTACGGATACCTGTACACTGCAAACACTGGATAGGTCTTCTCCATTGACAAGGAATTCAGGCGTCAAGAGTACATTGCATAGGAGTCTCAAGGGAACTTTGTCTCCTTCATTGGCGGAAAGGGACGCGTCTCGGCCACACAGTGTAATTCACCAACTGCATTCAGTTGCCGGCCAGTGTGGCCGAGCGGTTCTAGGCACTTCAGTCTGGAACCGCGCGACAGCTACGGTCGCAGGTTCGCATCCTGCCTCGGGTATGGATGTGTGTGATGTCCTTAGGTTAGGTTTAAGTAGTTCTATGGGACTAATGACCTCAGATGTTAAGTCCCATAGTGCTCAGAGCCATTTGAACCATTCTTTTGCATTCAGTTCTGACCACTTTTCCTCCTAATCAGGCATGATCATGTATCTCAATAGCGAAATGATGGCGTGCAGGGAGATCGTATATTCGCAATCTGTTTCTGGTTTAAGCATCTACAAGTGCACAGTCGGCCAGTCAATTTCGCAGGGTCCACGTGTGCTCTTTACTTTGTTTCTTTGCTGGGTACATGTTTTGAACAATCGGAAGGGCAGGCGAGAACAAGCAGCGGACGACCAATTTCTTGGCGCAGTGTCGTCTCTTCTAAGCCTGCGACCTTGAGATCGCATGCAACTCAGCGTGGTCTCTTAAATGACTCTAAGAGGACACACACAAAGAATGCAGATGGGCTGTAAGGGAATCCCGCTGTTCAGAATCATCTGTAGTTACGATGACACAGAATTGGAAACCATTCAAAGTTTGTATGAAATATGACATGAGAACACATTCTGTCGTATTCTGAAAAAAAAAATCTGCTTCTTCATGTTTACGCTATGACTGATAAGAATATCACATTACCTTCTTAATATCACGGAGGTTCTATGACGATTATAAGTCGGCACAACAGTCTTTTCATAGTACGGTTTGGTATGTCAAATTAACAAGGTTAAGAAAGAAAAGTCAGTTAGTAGTGCGAGACGGATCGTCCTTGTGTCCTAAAAATGCATGGATATTTAGGGAAAAACTAGATCCACTCTTTTCCGTCAACCCAAATAAAAGGAAGGTAGGAAACGATCCCACAACGGTGGAGGTCATCAGAGACTGAGCTATAGTTCATGAGGATGTTGTAGGGGAACGATGCATCCTTGTCAAAGGAAGTACCAGTCAACGTGAAAGTTCTCTGTAAATAATAAATATATGACTGACGTACTCTGTTTTGAATAATAAGAGCTGTGCAGAAGTAATAACTAATCCCAGTAAAAAATGGAACTCTCGTAATGAGAAGGCAAGTCTTAAGTACTGGTAAAGTGAATAATCTAACTACAAGAATTCTGAACAGTATAAACTACCGGAATAATGAACTTTGACATAAAAGCTGCGATACTTAGTTTTTCAAAACGGTTCACAGATCCGAGAGCTAAAACTGATACACAACACAGAAAAATCTAACTGTCTCTGAATGACGTAAGTTGGCCCTGACTGAATAAAAAAAAAAAAAAAAAAAAAAACATCAAAATATTTAGTCCTTACCTCTATTCTGTGCGAATCGGGATAACGTGTTGCAGTGCTGCTCTGTGTTGCGCGCCGCTATGCTACAGCTGCAAATTACTATATCTATACGAGACACTCGTGAGGTGCAATGGGTTCTCTGTTAGTTGCAAATCGAAGTATTTTCGGAACCCACTTGGTTCCTTTTCCGCTTTTGAAAAAAACCATGATCAATTAAAAATTGTAAGAGAAAAGTAGGTGAAAAATGGCACTGCAATAATAAAAAAATGACTTCAAAAAATTACCTTATAATTTCTCTTCACGTAAATAAAAGATTCCACTACACTTCCTCCTTCTCAGATCAGTTGGCATTACATAATCATAAGTAACCCGATTCCCGGCGGGGTCAGGGATTTTCTCTGCCTCGTGATGGCTGGGTGTTGTGTGCTGTCCTTGGGTTAGTTAGGTTTAAGTAGTTCTAAGTTCTAGGGGACTGATGACCATAGATGTTAAGTCCCATAGTGCTCAGAGCCATTTGAACATAATTAAACACTTCGATAAATTGAGACTTTACATTTGGAACGTAACAGTACAAGTGGTTCCTCACTTTAACACCGCTAACCACTATCTGCTAATACGCCTACGCGCACGCCAAAGATGATAACCTAACCCTACGATACAGCTTTCTGAAGCGTAACAGCTCCAGAGCAAAGATATCCATTAATACTCAGATGACACCTATCAAACGAATGTGGATAACGTGGATGCTTTTCGGTGAACAATAAATGAGAATATCAAACAAACAATATATTATGAACTGCTGCCAACAGCACTCAGTCTAATGCATGACCAATCAAGATCAAAAAATGACATGTTACGCATCAAACCATACAGCCGAATTTTTTGGACCAGCAGCGAATGATTTTCCCACAAAGCTGCACATGTAACGCAATATACTGCTTTGTACACTTTTCCGTGCTTTCTTTGAATGTCTCGACCATCATAATATCGTTCGAACCCGAAACATTAAGGCATACGATGAGGTTTTTTTTTTTTTTTTTTTTTTTTTTTTGCTGAGATGGTCTTGAGGACAGATAGAGTGACTGACAGTGGAGTACGAAGACGAATGCATCGGTAAGCGGCGTACATCCTGTCGTAGTACAGGACTCATGAGGGAGCTGTATTGATCTCTGCATATTTGTTTTCCGGGATACCCCTGTCGTGACAGGAAATAATTTGACTCATCGATTGCGTACACGCCATCTGCTGCCCACGTACACGGACGGATTTCTGGCGAAGCGGATGTCGCCATTTAACCAGTTAAAAAGCAGACAGACTGAGTCGACTTTTGACCTGTCTTTCGAATACTAAATACATGCATCGTATTTAGTGTGTGTTACTGGAAGCAGAGTATCTTAAACTAGGCTAGAGGAGTCCTCCGCCGTTATGTGGTGGTGCCGTTATTTCTTACTAGTGGCAAGTTCAGTTCCCATTTCGGTGATGGGTCTTTGCTATTACCATATATATGAATGCGAGGAAAATTGCCAGCAAAACCGATCAGAAATTTCAGGAGAAGTAGATGGAAAGTCAAACTTGAAGAAGCAAACACAGCCTTCAAGAAACACAAATCGTGAGTATTTTTCAGAGAAATGAAGAGCACATGCTTTCGAGGCAAAAGAACCTCTCGTAATAGGAAAATATCGCACAATAAAAATTGACGAGAAAGAGGTGTGCAAGGAAATGGCTAGGTATTTTAGGGATTTGCTGAATGCAGAAGCACCGACGGTAAAGTGGACAAACTTACACTCTAGGGACGAAAGTGAGGATAGTCTAGACAATGCACCCACCAGGGCAGAAGTAGCAGAGGCAATCAGAAACCTCAAAAACAACAAATCATCAGGCAATGATCTTATCTGTGCTGAAGAGATCAAGTGTGTGTGTGTGGGGGGGGGGGGGGCTGAAATAGAAAGAAGTATGTACAATATAATAATGGATACCTGGGGGAATACGAAAGTACCCATAGACTGGAAAGAAGCCATAAGAAAGGGGACAAGAAAGTACTTGATAACTACAGGGGCAACTCTCTCTTAAACATGGGGTACAAGGTTTTGTCGAGAATCTTGCTGAATAGAGCTGAAGAACAACTGGCGCCAACAATAAGAGAGTACCAGTGTGGCTTTAAAAAGCGGAGGAACTGTACAGAACAGCTGTTTGGAATAAAGAGGATAATAGAACACAGACACAGGAAAGGAAAAGAGATAATAGTGAAATTTGTGTGCCTCCAAAAGGCCTACGATTCAGTTGACAGAAGTACTCTGCTTGATGTGTTAGAAGATAGATGACTGGATGCTTCAACACACGCAGTAGTAAAGGAAACGTTTAGCGACACTAATGCCAGTATCAGGCATCGACGTACACTGTCAGACAGCTTCGAAATAGAAACAGGAGTCCGGCAAGGGGATGGACTGCTGGACTGTCACCAATTTCATTTAACCTCGTTTTGGACGAAGTAGTGAGACTGTGGAGAAGACTAACTAGGAACATGAAGATCAAAGGTGTGAAAATAGGGTACAAGGTCAAACATAATCCAACAGTGGACTGCCTCACATTCGCAGATGACATGACACTCTTAAATGAGACAGAAGAAAAGACAGCACTAAAAGATCTAGCCGAAACAGCAGAAAAGGTCGGACTGAAGAGGACCAAGACATTGAACACTGAGTCTGACTCGAAGATAGACGGCCAAGTGGTTGAGAAAGTCAACAGTTTTCGTTATTTGGGGGAGAAGATAACTGGTGGCATACAGAGCAACAGTAGCGCAGTAAACAGGGCACAGCTTTTGCTGAAGCTTCGGTATGCGGTGAAAACAACATAGGGTGTTGTGTGATGTCCTTAGGTTAGTTAGGTTTACGTAGTTCTAAGTTCTAGGGGACTGATGACCATAGATGTTAAGTCCCGTAGTGCTCAGAGCCATTTTTGAAAACAACATATGGCAAGAAAAATCTGTCACGGAATGCCAGATTGCGACATTAGACAGCAACTGTAAGAAATACTGCTCTGTATGCATCAGAAACGATCACATTCGGCAAGAGAGCTTGCATACAGTTGGAACAGGAGGAGCGGAAAATTTTGAGGGACATATGGGGCACCAAAAAACATGGGGATATCTGGATAAACAGAGCAGGACAGGAACTGTATGAAAATATTGAACCCATATAAAGCGAAATACGGAAGAGAAGGTTACGATTTGTTGGAAACATCTTGAGGATGGACGAGGAGAGATTGACTAAGAAGATATGGAATGCACCCTGTCATACACGAAACAACTGGGTGAAGGAAGTCAGAGATGACTGTGAGGCTGTAGGAATAAAAGAAAGAAATCTGCAGGCTGTATTACAGGACAGGGAGAAGTATAAAGGGTTGGTGGATGGTCACAGGTGGCTGGACACCAAAATAAAAGTTGCCTTAACAGAAGAAGAAAGAAGCAAAAGAAGCGAGAGAATGAAGAGGTATTGGCAAGAAAGAAGACGTGAAAAAAGCCACATGTGGTCCAGAAGGGTCCTGACGAAGCAGAAGTATGTATATATTTATAAGTATACATAATGATGATGAACAATTGATAGACAACGTCTATCAAACCGGGAAGCGACCTCAAATTGGCCTATAAAAGCCACCTGAGCTACTATTGCGTAGGAGTCACCTGAGATTTTCAGTATTCTCTTGCTCTCTTACGCTACTGATTTAGTCGCCTATTTCGTCAACACTATTAATTTTTCCTATATGGAAGGAAGAAAAACTTTTGTAAGCGTTACGCAAAAACGAATTATGTTTACAATTTGATCTAGACACAGCCCTTATAAGGAAAGTGGTTTCATAATAAGAAGGCCAGGAAAATAAAATTATTTATATGTTAATTTTTCTCTGTTACAGTATAAAACATTTTAAGTGGTGTTTACACTGAAAGGGGTGAGTATATATTTTTATAGATAATTTTATCCTTTTTGGATATCTTAGGACGGGAATTTAATATTTGTATCGTTTAGTTATGTGGGCGCAGTCTCGTCAGATAGGCTGCGCGGGGATGCGCGCGTGTTAGGATAAAAGGGAGTTGTAGCGGGGTATCGTGGCAGTGAGCTCGTACAGGAAGGACGCAGAACATGCTGCTCTTGGGAAATATTTTATTGATCTGATGGAAGATATTATTAGTGCAAAAGGAGTGTTATCATTATGCATTGAATGAGACGGATTTTTGAAGATAGACACTGTATGCAGCAACTTCTATTCATAAAGAGAGTACACACTCAGAAAGAGGCAGTCCAGAAGTAAAGCAAACAGGTACACATTCACATAGTCCTCTTTATCCTTTTTTTTTATTTTGTGAGGTAACTTTCAACTTAAACATCAATTTTACATTTTGTAAGTGCAAGAACAAGTGATTTGCAATATTCAATGACAGTTTCAGCCAAAATCTCGTTCGCGAGGACAAGATAAAGGAAATTAAGGCTCATATGGAGCCATATGCAACGTAGTTTTACGCTTGCTCCATTTGCTAGGAAATGAGTAACGCTGGCACGGGATATCCCTCCGCCGTGCACCATACAGTGGCTTGTGGAGCATGTATGTACGAGGGTTGGAACTTAAATAGTGGCAACTATTTATTCCCAACCAATACAAAAGACTTACATTTTTGTACCTGTTCCTTTCCTTCAAAGTAGTCACCAGCGTTGTGTAGAACCCGTTGCCAGCTATGTCGAAGGCGTAGTATACCGTTGCAAGTGGAACAGTCTACTGCCTGTCGAATCTCTGGAACAGTTCTGAAGCGGATGCCACGAAGTGGTTCCTTCGTCTTCAGAATCAAATCAAAGTCACAAGGACGTAAGTGTGGTGGATGGTACAATACTTCCCAGTCCCATTGATCGAACAGAGCAGCCACAGCTTGCGCTGTATGCGCCCGCGCATTGTCGTGCAAACTGATGGGTGGGTTATTCAGAAAGTGTCGCCGCTTGTTTCGCAAAGCTGGTCGCAGGTGATGCTCCAAAAACGAGCAGTAATACTGTGCATTGACGGTCTGCCGTGGAGGAACGTAATGCGTTAGGATAACACCGTCACAGTCGTACACGAGAATCACCATAATTTTAGAACGCTCCATTGGAACCATAAACAGAATAGGCTCTGTTAACGGTATACTACGCCTTCCACATCGCTGGCAACGGGTTTTGCACAACGCTGGTGACTACTTTGAAGGACAGTAACAAGTGCAAACATGTAACTGTGGTTGTGAATTAATAGTTGCCACTATTTAAGTTTCAACCCTCGAAGATGGAGATTTGAGTCTGTTTGCATGCTTGATACTCTACACGTATTCTATACCATTTCGTTGATCTCGATCTTACCTACACCACTATGATAAGTTGTAAACAGTTACCGTTTATACTAGGTGTCCCTCCTAAAACTAGACGGGTGTATTTTCTCTGGCCTTTCAGCTTTCGTTCCTGCAGTATGTAGCTGGGATCAGGCCAGACAAATACTGCTCATCACGTCCTTCATGCGAAACCCAGTATCCAGCAGCGAATGAGCAGTTTTTTCTGCATGGCGGAAGCAGTCGCGACAGATCAGGGCGGAACTGTTGCTGTGGGAGTACTGGTTATCCTTTATGTTTTACTGTCCCTGTTAATACGCGTCGATAAAATAGATGTCGGACTAGTTTAATATGGGACTGCTCTGTTGAATGGAAACGTAAAATTCCGCTTTAAAAATTAGATTATAATAGGAAACAAAGTCAACACTTTCTGTTGACAGTGGGCACCGCATGAATTACGCGATGAGCAGTATTTTCGAGGGCTGACTCCAGCTACGTATTGTAAAAACGAAATTGAAAATATCTGCCAAAACGCGAGAGAAAATTCACATGACGGTTCCTAGGAGGGATATATTGTGTATAAAGGTGATTAAAGTGCCCACACCGCTGGGTTTTATGCAGGCCCACAACGCCCTCAAATATCACGCACAAGATTTTCATATACTTTCACTCGGTATTGCAAACTATTAGTCCCACAGAAATAAAATGAATGGGACATTTTTGTAGGAAATTGAATTCAGTTAAATTTCTACTCGGATAGGTTTTAGGTTGACACCACGGTTTTCGAGTTATTCAAGAAAAATGCGTCTGAAAGTGACTTTTGTACTTTTTCTTCAATAGTGCAAAAACTGCGGCCTCTATCGAGACCGCATCCATGTACAGAATTTAACTGCATCAAATTTGCTACAAAAAAGTCTCACAGATTTTTTCTGTAGGACTAATAGTTTGCACTTAATGAGCGAAAGAATAAGAAAATCTTGCACGTGGTATCTGAAGGGGTTGTGGATTGCACGGAGCTCTCTGTGTTAGGTGTAGCTCAGCCACCTTGTATAGATTATATATATAGGCATGGTGAACCAGAACTCAACGAAAAAAGTTTCAGAGGTTGTTCGAGGATACTGTATGAGTATTTGGTCTCCAGCGGCTCGTTACAGAATTTATGCATATTGCTTGGTTTTTGGCCCCAGTCAGCAATGTGTGTATTGAACTGAAAATAGTGCACAGCAGTACAAAAGTGAACGGCATGTGGTGTGTGTCTTGTTTGGAAACAAACCTGTGCTTGCCGCAGGCATCAGTAAGGCTCACTTCATACTCACCACTCCAGCTTACATTCAGTACTGACGCTCCAGTCTCTGGTTTGTTTTTCCGACAGGGTTAATTGTACGATAAAAGTGATACACAGCAGCGTGAATAGGTTTACTGATGAACAGTTGCCCGATGTGCATCTCGCGTACGGCAAGTGAACGCAATGGAAGAGCGGCATAACGACGCTACGTTGATCTGTTCCCTCAGCGACACCAACCAAACCACAGCACTTAGGGTTGTTCAGTTACGTGACTGTATATGACGAGACTTTTCAGTGTTGTGAAGATAAAATGGTTCAAATGGCTCTGAGCACTATGGGACTCAACTGCTGAGGTCATTAGTCCCCTAGAACTTAGAACTAGTTAAACCTAACTAACCTAAGGACATCACAAACATCCATGCCCGAGGCAGGATTCGAACCTGCGACCGTAGCGGTCTTGCGGTTCCAGACTGCAGCGCCTTTAACCGCACGGCCACTTCGGCCGGCTTTGTGAAGATAGTTTCATAGAAACAAAGGTAATTTGCATTAACAAACCGAATAAATCGTAATTACATTAAAACTCTATACCGAGCCGCCTCAGATTGTGGTATCCCTGAACAGTCTCTGAACGCTTGTTGGTTGAGTTCTGATTCATCCGAAACATAAACTGATCATCCATCCCACGCCCTTTTTCTTTCAATTGATGTGTCGATCCGGTACATATAGACAAGAGTATGTGGTATCAGTACCAAACTGAACTTCTCTCCATTATTCCATTTTTGTAAGCAGACTCTTAGCTGCATCAAGAAAGAGCTCCCCATCATCGTGACAGGACAGTTCTTTATAACAACATCAATTTCCTCATATGACGGCAGTCGGTTTAATTCTTAAATTCTGTTTTACTATTGTAGTACTCCGAAAAAGGAATCTGATTTTGAAGAGTGAAACGTCGTTGGATGTCTCGTTTAGAACTCCGATACTAGCCTACAGTTATAATGTTTTTTCGCAATTCGTTAAGTGAAAACAGAATTACGAAATCTGAAACGCCCCGAAAATGTTTGTAGTTAACAGCTGAGCTGAGTCACCTTAGGGTACAAACATGAAACCAACAGTGTAAAAACAAACTGTCAGTGAAACAGGTGGGAGGAAAAGTGTGTATTTTTCCATTATAATAATGTTTCAACAAGCAGACTCTCACAGCAAAGACAGCAGAAATTATGAAGCTAGAAGGTATACCGTTGTCAGTGCTATGAAACATGTACTTCATGTGCGCTGGAGTTACTCCTCATTGTATTGTTAACGCTGTGACGGTACGTCACATAATTTGACATTTTAGAAAAGAAAAGGGTTTTTGCTTGTGTGGCGTGTGAACTATAAATTACTTCAAGACTGCGTACGTGTACGCGATGTATAATAAATATTAAATAGTGTAATTATTACCACCAAAGCTCACAAACAGCGACGTGATTAACAAAGAACATTTTTTTGTCTATAATCTCTGTGTAATGAAAATGAACATGACCAGAGACTATTCTTTTATTGAACTCTCTCTCCTTTTTTGTTTCCTCTAGCGCAAGGCCGCCATTGTATAGCCGTCTGGTATTTAATGTAAGTTTGGCTGTAATTTAGCAAAATATACTTATAATTGTTATGAGGAAGTGTTATTATTGATTTAGTGGGCACCTCTCATGATAGTAATCATTAATTATGGTCGGCCATTACGCTGACGATATTTTATAATTAGAAATTCATGTCATAATACTATATGTAAATGTGAGAGATTTCTCTATTTTGATCTTCCAATAGTTTCAGAGCTAACAGAGTAAAAATAGATTTCATTTATTAATATTTAGAAGAATGAGTTCAGTATGCTTTAAGTTTGGCCGCTTAACGGCAAATGCGATTCTCTCCAGTTTTGCCTTGCAAATAACGAATAATAAATAATGAAAAATATTCCATTCATCGAGCATAACAAAATGGTTCAAATGGCTCTGAGCACTATGGGACTTAACTGCTGAGGTCAACAGTCCCCTAGAACTTAGAACTACTTAAACCTAACCATCCTAAGGACATCACACACACCCATGCCCGAGGTAGTATTCGAACTTGAGACCGTAGCGGTCGCGCGGTTCCAGACTGTAGCGCGTAGAACCGCTCGGTCACACCGGCCGGCAACGAGCATAACAATATCTCAGTTACTTTATGGAGTTTGGTGCATAATGACCAGTAGCCCCCTGAGAACCAAATTAATTATTATAGGTTGCGTAAAAGCACGCACATTTTCTTTTCAAAATAGCAGCGCTCAAGCGAACCATCTATTTGAGTCGCGCGTTGCGTTTAAAATATTATTCCGTAAGCACTTCGGAATATCCGAGGTCAGTACGTATGTTATTGTGGTATTGGCTTATTTCAAAGTCTCATGCTAGCCCACAATATTTAAAAATGTAAATGATATTGCAATATTTAATAGGTATTTATTTTTATTAAGTAGCACGATAAGTAAATGAAAAAAATAGCCGTGTACCGCGATAACGCCCGTTGGCTTCCAAAAAATATTCCGTGGCAGATCGATAGGAAGATATGCATCATGTTCCAGGCCTCCAATTTCTCCGGAAGTATATCCGGTAGATACGTGGGTTTATTTGAAAGCTCTTGTGTATCGAACCTCAGTACAAGAGACAGAGAATTATGGAAGGCTTCTCAAATACCACGTAATACTCACTAATCGTAGATATCATCCACCTCATGTGATATATTAGGACGTACATTATGACCAAAGCCTCTACTCTGCCCATCTGCCCATTGCACCACCGAGAAAATGCGTCATATACAAGGTGTTAGGGGTGTAAGCGCGGGCATTCTTGTTGGTGACCAAGGAGAGTGTACTGAACATTACTTCAGGATTTACTTCATTTGAAGACTTATAATTGCAGCTATTAGGACATAGTTCATAGTTTGTGAGTTGGTTAGTACCTCCAAATACATGTGGTAAGAGCAAGCTGATTTTCCCTTTGGAAGCAGGTTAGGTGATTTGTAGATGTGTGGACGCAAAATAGTTAGTCTACACTGACAGACGTAGTTTACTTACGGGTCCATTTACGATTGTGCAGGAAACATCAGGTAATAACTTAACTGACGTATTTGCGGGAGGACTGGCAGACAACCAGACAAAAAACAACAAACGTACTGAAGGCGGCACATATTAAGGTACCAATAATCAGGATGGAGGGAGGGGGGGTGAGTGGCTCAAATAGCTCTGAGCACTATGGGACTTAACTTCTAACTTAGAACTACTTAAACCTAACTAACCTCCTAAGGACATCACACACACCCATGCCCGAGACAGGATTCGTACCTGCGACCGTAGCGGTCGCGCGGTTCCAGACTGTAGCGCGTTGAACCGCTCGGCCACCCCGGCCGGCGGGGGTGAGTGACAGTGGTATACAAAGTAGCCTCCGCCACACACCACAAGCTGGCTTGCGGAGTATAGATGTAGGTGTAGACGTGCTTAGTCGAACGTGAAAGTTCTCGTAGAGATACATAAAAAAGAAATGAATATTGCCATATTTTAGCGACAGCATATATTCCGTTTTACAGGAAAGGTGCGATTCCCATAAATTAAACATCATTAAGCCATTTATCCCTGTGAAAGCTAAATGTTTTGCAAAGAAAATTACGTCGGGCAGAACAAACCTGTTTATATTTTACAGCCTTTGAGAATTAGCAGGATTAATATTTCGCGGATTCTCAGTTTGATACCTCAGTTTCACAGTTAAGTCTATCTGTAGCCAATATAGTAAACCAGTGGTCGTCAAACGATGTTGGTTAAGAGCCAATATTGACGTTGTAGGACGACACTTCGAGCTGCTTAGGAACCGCCGTGAAAGGGGGGGGGGGGGGGGGGCAGGGTAAAGTGGCCCCTTAAATTCATTTTTTCCAAACCGTGGCTACTGACCACTTCTCAGCAGGCAGCAGCGCTGTTCAGGGTAAAAAGCATGCAGTGGCCACTTTTCCCATCCTCACCACTTTACCACAGCTTCCCCCAACGATCTTACCATTAATTGGTTACCGGCATAAATTAATGTTATATTAATTAATAATAGTAATTTCAATATGAGAGACAACCACAAATTTTTACTACACGCTTTCAATGCGATTTTTCTTTTACTCATTGCATTATATTACAACAGCCCCAATTTGATTTAATATTGTTTGCTACAAAAATGTATCATATTTGAAGATCAGTCTCTGTGATGTGGTTTCACGAATCTGTGTCACTTCCGTTTGACATTTATACAACAGCATCTGATCGGTTCTTGTTGCGCACGCTCCTCAGTTGTCATCATTGGACGACAAAGAATAAAATATACATCCGCTCATGTCCTCTAACCCTGAAATGGTCGTACTGCTTACCCCTCTGCCCCTGAGATAAGTGGCTATATTTACTTAGATCACGACCGATTTCACCATCTTAAAATACTATTTAAATTAAGCACATCTTAAAATATTACTGTCTCTGTAAGTATTTCTGTTGGTTACTGGGAAAGAAAAATGCTGTCTTAAGAAGCTCTTAACGTTAGTTGACATTTTTAGATTCTGCTGTTAGTCGCTAGAAGCGTATTATTACAAAATATGGGTCAGAGCCGCGGGCCGCAAGAATACATGATTCGGACCGCAGTTTGGCGATCACTGCTGTAAACAGTCCAAGTTCGCTCCTATCTGGAACACTTCGAACGACAATAGAAGCTCCTGATACCCGGCTGATTCAATTCTGAACAAACGATATTTCGATGGCATTAAATTGCTATTGTTGTCTGCATCACGTTACCGTCAATCGTCACTGTTACTATTGCTTCGATCTTTGCTTTTTACTTAGCGTCAAAAAGTAGCTTTCAGTTTACTTCTTCGTTCATGTTTACAAATTGTGTGTGTACTTAACGACGAACCTTTTGTCTGGAATAAAATGAAACTCTCATTAGTGAGGGAATGAGAAAAAGTATAGACTGGCTAAAAGGTTACCCCTAAGCTAAACTGAATGCGACAAATAGTATGAGCAAGGATGATTATTATTTTAATACTATGTAATGGAAGAGATTCAGAGAACGCTAACGAATGATTACAAACACGTTTCATAAAAAAGGACGACAACTGGTACTATACGCTTAGAAAGCGAGTTATTAAGTTACCAAACAATTTAACAAAATGTGTCTGATATGCTTTTGGTCACTTCACCTACACATGGGGCAAACCCGTGGGAAGAGGAAGAAAGGGCTTAGGCAATACAGATTAAACATTAATTATATATTTATTGAAATAGATTTAAATTTATAATGTAGCACCAGTTATTTAACTTTTAAAAGTCACAAAAATTGATATTTAATGCCAGACGTAGGAAAATTTTGTATTTAAGAAAAGAAATACAAAAATCGTGAAAGTATTTCATTTTTTAAATATTCTTTTTATTTATCTCCCTTGATATAAAATACATTATTTTTCTGTGAAAAAAGTTTATATCCCTCGTCATGGCTTATGCATAACTGAGAGAGCTGAGAATGTATGTAAGCGAAACCACTGACTGAGTAACTCACACCAGCGTCAGAGATGTGTCAGCCGATTGTCTCACAGCAAGTGAAAAAACTCAAAGACGGACAGTGAATGAAAAAAATTCATATAGCTGACATGGCCTCAGGGACTAGTTTCATTCAGTTGTTTCATTCGAATGAAAAAACCGACTGAACCAAAGAACAATTAGATCGGCAGCAAGTTGTTAAAAGCAGTCAAGTCTGTCCACCATAACAGACACAAGGGCAGTAGCTTAAAAGTAGCGATATGTATTGTACTTCAGAGGTGGTGTCAGTTGAAAACGACATAATAATCTGAAATTTCGATCGTGGGGAATGTATACATTTAATAACTGACCTGTTGGAAACGGTCGCCGTTTCTAAAACTGCTGCATCATCTTGTAGTTCTACGAACACTGTGGATAATATAACTTTAAGTAGCACCACGAAATCTATTTTAATTTTTCTTGCGTTCATTCCCGGAAACGGCGCAGCCTTCCAGCCTGAGTCAAACATCTATTGGTTTCCGCCCGGCAGTCGGCACACGTTGATTAAATGGAAGCCGATTTTGGTCCGTTTAGTGGCAAGAACCGACTGCAGCTCCTAAGGACAGTTATTGCAGTCTGGATAAATAATCTGATTTTAAGCCGTCTGTTTGCCACGGGCAAACATCCCGTCAAAACGGATATGAAAATATTTGTCCGCCGGCACATTGCCGGTATAAAGCAATCAGGAACAACACTGCCCAAGCCAATAATCGGGCAAGTGAGCTCGCGGGCACACATTATGAAAGTACACACGCTCACCAACCCAAGCACGCACGCCAGCCCCGCCATATGTGTGTGTGTGTGTGTGTGTGTGTGTGTGTGTCTGATCGGGCTCCATAATTCTAGTGCACTCTTCGTTTCCGCGTCTGATATTTCTGACGCTAGAACAATGAGAAGCAAACAATTCTCATTACACTTCTGGTCTCCGCAGCAGCTGTCAGCATACCGATTCTTGGGAATGAACTCTTAAGACAACAAATGAGGATTAGGGCATATCGTAAGGACCGACAGAAAGTAAAGACTCCTGATTTATTTCTCTTTTAACGCAAATGAATACTAAGAGAAATTTACTCAGTATATTGCGACAGCGTTCGCTGGTAGCTCTGCACTTTTCAGACTAATCTCTGTTCTTCCAAACATCATTTTTTCTACTTTAGAACAAAAATACGAATTTCTGAACAACAAATAAACGAAAACCGCTCATGTTCACAGATTGGTTCATGGAATTTTGTCGTCTCCGGTGAGTTTCGTTTAGTGGCCAGAACACGTATGAGTCGGATGAGTTGGACTCGGATCTTTTAGTGACCGAGACAAGCGTTCTTACCCCACTGTGACACTGCTGATACTTGATTCAAACAATTCTTCAAAAATGACACCCTCACGACCCTAAGAAAGAGTCACCATGTCTGATCCACTGTATTGCAAAATTTTTGATTCATCCACACCACAACGACAGTCCTTCGACTGCCTCTTCATCTCAAGTGAAAAGAAATTAATTGTGTTTATACCCATCCACAATGATTTCTATCAGCCCCACTCTTTGCAAAATTTGCAACGGACTGGCGGATCCTAATTTCCTTGCTTCTTTATTCTCTCCGGTCGATGATGATTTTTGGTTTGTGAGGCGCTCAACTGCGCGGTCATCAGCGCCGGTACAAAGACCCAATTTTTTCACAGTCCAATCTAGCCAGTGTAACGAGTGATGAGGATGACGATGAAATAATGAGGACAACACAAACAATCAATCTCCGGGCAGAGAAAATAATTAACCCGACCGGAAATCGAACCCGGGACCCCGTGATCCAGAGGTAGCAACGCTAGCCACTAGAACAGGAGCTGCGGACTGTCTCCGGTAAACATTGGTGATTATCGATTCAGTTAAATATCTGTGGATTACAGTTACGTACATCTTAAATTGGAATTATCATACAGAAAATGCTGGGAGGGGGGAATGAACGAAAGACTGCGTGTTACTGACAGAACACTCTTAAAGATGCAACAAATCTACTAAAGAGACATCGTACATTACGTCTGTCAGTTCTCTTCTAGAGTATTACTGGGCGGTGCCCGCGGCTCGTGGTCTTGCGGTAGCGTTCACGCTTCCCGCGCACGGGGTCCCGGGTTCGATTACCGGCGGGATCAAGGATTTTCTCTGCCTCGAGATGACAGGGTGTTGTGTGTCTTTCATCATCATTTCATCCTCATTCACTCGCAAGTGGAGCGGCGGCCGAACCGCGTCGCGGGGGCTCTCCCGGCCACCAATGCCATACGCTCATTATCATTATTATTATTACTGGGTGATATGGGATGATTGCCGTATTGATCTGACGGAGGACAGCGCAAAGGCTCTAACGAGGACCACTCTTCTACTCCTCTGCGCTAAGACAAAGAGGCGAGAGAGTGTGAAGGCTATGATGCGCAGGATCGGGCGTAAATCATTAAAAGGAACTCTGCTTTCGTTGTGGCGAGATTTTTTCCACGAAATTTCAGTCACCAACTTTCCCACTCGAAGGGCAAAATATTTTGTTGGCTCCCACCTGCACAGAGACAGCTGACATCATAACAGAATAAGAGAAATCAGAGCTCCCACGAAAAGATTTAGATGTCCATTTATCCTGCGGGCTATTCGAAAGACGAACGGTTGTGATATAAAGCGCTTCTAAGAACGCTCTGCAAACACTGAAGTGCGAATTGAAAACTAATCATGTAAATGTAGACCAGAAAAACGACAGACTTTTGAGCAACTGAAATTATGCAATGCAGTGATCATATTGTATTTGATGCAAAACTAGCAACATACCTTATCAATTGTTACCTGTTCCTCGCCACATTGAAACTTTCATTAGATTTTGATCGACCAACAGATTTAGCTCAGCAGGTTCGGAACAGCGTCCGTTGAACGGAATGGATAGTGTCTTGAAAGGAGGATATAAGATGAACATCAACAAAAGCAAAACGAGGATAATAGAATGCAGTCGAATTAAGTCGGGTGATGCTGAGGGAATTAGACTAGGAAATGAGACACTTAAAGTAGTAAAGGAGTTTTGCTATTTGGGGAGTAAAATAACTGATGATGGTAGAAGTAGAGAGGATATAAAATGTAGACTGGCAATGGCAAGGAAAGCGTTTCTGAAAAAGAGAAATTTGTTAACATGGAGTATAGATTTAAGCGTCAGGAACTCGTTTCTGAAAGTATTTGTATGGAGTGTGAAGTGAAACATGGACGATAAATAGTTTGGACAAGAAGAGAATAGAAGCTTTCGAAATGTGGTGCTACAGAAGAATTCTGAAGATTAGATGGGTAGATCATATAACTAGTGAGGAGGTATTGAATAGGAGAGAAGAGGAGTTTGTGGCACAACTTGACTAGAAGAAGGGATCGGTTGGTAGGACATGTTCTGATTCATCAAGGGATCGCCAATTTAGTATTGGAGGGCAGCGTGGAGGGTAAAAACCGTAGAGGGAAACCAAGGGATGAATACACTAAGCAGATTCAGAAGGATGTAGGCTGCAGTAGGTACTGGGAGATGAAGAAGCTTGCACAGGATAGAGTGGCATGGAGAGCTGCATCAAAACAGTTTCAGAACTGAAGACCACAACAACAATACACCGTACCATTGCAAAAAAAAAAAAATTCTTCCACTTTACATGAATTTGGATATGAACTTTGTCTTCAGTACTGAGTTTAAAAAAGGAAGGAAGGAAAGAGGATCGAAAACGACTACGGAGGACAAGCTCACATTAGGAAAGGGTGGGGAAGGAATCAACCGTGCCCCTTTTCAAAGGAACCGTTCTGGCATTTGCCTTCAGAGTTTTGGGGAAATCAAGGAAAATCTACATTTGGAGGATCGAACGAAGATATGAATGGTCGTCCTCACAAATGCTGGTCCAACCTGCCAAACACCGCGCCCCCTCGTCCGGCCTCTCCGCAGCGTCTACTGGAATGAGGGCGTGTGACAACTGTTGATGGTGACCCGCCAGTCGGATGGGGACGCTAAGTCTGGCGGCCCCTTTATTGCCAGTGGGAAGGAGTAGCCTGTGTGCCGTCATCGGATATCATTCTCTCCCATCTCTCATCGACATCGCACAATACGAACTAACACTGCACTATACACGCACCCGTTATACTCATCTACGAGGGGCGTTTGAAAAGTCCGTGCAAAATCCGAGAGATGGCACCACCGGCGCGTATCGAGGTCATGTTTAGTTATTAGCATCTTTGGAAAGAACGCATACAAACTTTCAGCCATATTGGTCTATTTCTTTAGGTTTGGCATTCGTGTGAATTAAGGAAGTCGAGTGATTGTCAAAAAATGGAAGAAAAAGAATTTAGTGTGGTGATTAAACATTACTTTATGACAGGCAAAACGCCTCAGGAGACTAAAGAGAATCTTGATAAACATTACGGTGACTCTGTACCTTCGATCAGAACAGTTTATAAGTGGTTTCAAAATTTTCGGAGCGGCCGTATGGGCACAAGTGATGCTGAACGTTCTGGTCGTCCTGTGGAGGTTACGACTCCAAACTCATTGATAAAATCCATGATATTGTGATGGATGACAGAAGAGTTAAGGTGCGTGAGATTGCTAGTGCTGTGGTCATCTCGAATGAACGGGTACATAATATATTGTGCATAAACATTTGGACATGAGAAAGCTATCCGCAAGATTGCTTCCGCGATTGCTCACGCTTGACCAAAAAAGGAATCGTGTGGAGTGTTGCAAGGATGGTTTGCAGCTGGTCAGGAAGAATCCGCAGGACTTTAAGCGTCGTTTCGTCACTGTGGATGAAACGTGGATACATTACTATACTCCTGAGACCAAATAACAATCTAAACAATGCGTTACCAAGGGAGAATATGCACCAAAAAAGGCGAAGACCATTCCTTCGGCCGGTAAGGTTATGGCGACTGTCTTGGGATTCACAAGGGATAATTCTTATTGACTATCTGGAAAAGGGTAAAAGTATTACAGCTGAATCTTATTCATCGTTACTGGTCCGTTTGAAAACCGAGCTGCAAGAGAAACGCCGGCAATTGGACCGCAAAAAGTCCTGTTCCATCACGACAATGCACCAGCACACACCTCAGGAGTTGTGGTCGCAAAATTAATGGAAATAGGATTCCAACTCGTTTCAAATCCCCCCTATTCTCCAGACTTGGCTCCCGTGGACTACTGTTTGTTCCCCAATTTGAAGAAATGTCTGGCGGGACAAAGATTTTATTGAAACGACGAGGAGATTGTTGCAAATAATAGCTATTTTGCAGACTTGGACAATTCCTATTATTCGGAAGGGATCAAGAAATTAGAAAAGCGTTTGACGAAGTGTATAAGTCTAAAAGGAGTCTATGTCGAAAAATAAAAAAAGGTTTACTCCAATCATGTAAGTAGTTTTTATTTTTACATATAAGTTTCAAACGCCTCTCGTAGACTCCACAACTCTCCCATATCCGCAAGGAAAGGGGCAGTGTGCACGGAGAAAGAACAGGCAACTGAAGCCACCCTGTGAGGTATCTCAGCCAACAGCGTTATGCGAAATTTACATTTTAAAAAATTTATTTTAAAATCCAATTCCTCTCCTTATCATCCGTCGACGTAACACCTTCATATTTCTAAAGAATGTTGATGAATAATATATAAGGTTACATCGTTCGTCGAGGTTACAGGTTTTGAAAATATTTTATGAGACAGAATGCATTACTTTCTGACTGCTCCCTGCACACTAAAACTATATTATCCTATCACTAATCCAGAGTGTGTCGCCGGAATCGTTAGAGCAATCTTTGAATCGCAGCGACTACAAGAGACAGCGGAGCGATTCCCTTCTCTATGTTCTCACATGTCGCACGTAGCTGCCTCCGTTGGTGCTGGAGTAGCATAGCGTGTGAGGAACCTAGTTGTGTTTTGCGACGTCAAAGCAAAACAGAAATTTCTAATTATGTCCACCAACCTCAGCTTTCAGGTGATATCGTCTCACGTCTCACCACAGAGATAGCACGTAGGTCTTGAGTCCACTGCTTTTGCTGCGAGACTTTTACGGAACTACCACGGACCAGGCTAAGTCTCTCTCTCTCTTACTCAAATAATGACATCCGTAGCTTATAATGATTCCAGCTCTTTTTTTATTAGGATTATTTCTTCAGATAAAATACTGAACAACGATGTTGCGTAACATTGCGTATGCCTTTATCAATCACCGGAAAGTTACTAATCATTCTTATTGGGAAGAATACTGTAACCACCGAGCGGGGTGGCGCAGTGGTTAGACACTGGACTCGCATTCGGGAGGACGACGGTTCAATCCCGCGTCCGGTCATCCTGATTTAGGTTTTCCGTGATTTCCCTAAATCACTCCAGGCAAATGCCGGGATGATTCCTCTGAAAGGGCACGGCCGACTTCCTTCCCAATCCTTCCCTAATCCGATGAGACCGATGAGCACGCTGTCTGGTCTCCTTCCCCAAACCAACCAACCAACCAATACTGTAACCTCCCCGCAAAAATTTCAAAAATGACAAAAATTTGAATGACAATTATAATCGTGCTAAGTGTAGCCTCCCCACAAAAATTTTGAAAGGACAATATATAAATGTTAACGAGAATACAACCTAGTGTAACCTCCCAGCAAATAAATAATTTATTGACAATGACAATTAAATGAGAAATAGCAATCTGACCCATGTGTAAGCTGCACACAAAAAATGTAAGTCAATTCAATAAAAAATGAAATCTCAGTGACAATGAAAACGCAAATGGATCGAAATGTCGATCTTTAGGCCCTGATTAAACTCAAATTCTTACCTCAGTAAAATTGCATCTGCTCTTATTTTTCGCCATAGCTTGGAGGAAATGCATCGCAATTATTCTTTGAATTTAAGTAAATTTTTTCTTTTAGGAAATGCATGGGAAATTTTCTTTCAATAAAATGTTTGTTTTGTTAAAATGCTTGGTTTGAAAACAAAATTATTATTGGGGCAATTCTTGAACAAATTAGTTACAGTTAATTTACATTACATTATCAAATGTGCGCAATGCTGCTTCATTACCTTATTTAAAAATATACCTCGTCCTGAATCTTGACCAGAGTGCCATGTCGACGCCCGCCGACTCCTCACACAACTCCGACTGTCTACATGCAACTGCTACTACCGACTCCCTATATGCAACTACTACCGACTACAACTCGCAACTGCACTCTCGCAACTCGACCGCAACTGCACTGAACTCTCGCGCGGTCAAGCGCAGACTAGAAACGACAAAAAGCTCTCTGGTCAGAGACTCTGCAATGCCTCGCCATCGCCGCCACACAACATACGTGTTTCATAACCCTCCATTGGGGGGGGGGGGGGGGGGGGGGGGCAAAAATTTGGCAGCGATGGTGAGTCATTTGGACTTGCCATGCGCGGCAAAATTTTTCTTAATTAATTAACTTTTACAATTTACAGATATTCAGATGTAGTACATGAATTAAATGTGGTGCACTTGCACCGAGTACAGAACATATGACAATGAGTACAGAACATATGACATAAGTGCACAGTTACTGACGTTCAGCACAAAACATATTAACACATGACATAAGTGTACAAGCACTGAAGAATTCTTCAACGTTTTCACAACAAATAAATGTAATAGCAAAAAATCATCAAATCACAAAAAGTATATACAATATAAATGACAAGAGTGCACATATACTGTACTTCAAAACAAATCAAAAGAATTGTACTTAGAATGGGTAGAAATCATGTTACAAAAATGACAAAAGTGCACACGCACTGAAAAACTCTTTAGCATAAACATAATGGCAAAAAATCATGTTGACAAGTGACATAAGTGCACATGCACTGCAGTTCAGAACATATCAGCAAATCACAAAATGTATTAATAAATGGCAAAAGTGCACACGCACTGTAGTACAGAACATATCAGAAAACCACAAAATGTATACGTAATGAGTACAAATGGCATAAAGTGCACACGCACTGTAAAACTCTCTAATATTTTTACGACAAATAAACCTAATGAGTACAAATCATATTGACAAATGACAAAAGTGCACACGGACTGTAGTACTCTCTAGTATTTTTCTACAACAAACAAACAAATCAAGGAGTGTAATAAAGTGCACATGCACTATACAAGTCTTTAGTAATTTCAGGATAACTGATCTTATTAACAAAAGAAAGGAAGTGCACACGCACTGTATATGACTTTTTCATTTTACAAGAAATAGGGAAGGAATAGGAAGGATTGCGTCATGGTTGTAGCACTTAGGTTGCACGCAGCTGCACTGAAAGTCCATATCTTTCCACAGAAGTACAACACCAAGTGAGACAATCTGAAGTTCTTTGCCCATAAGTGTTTATCAGCGTACCCAAGACACTGAAATGTCGTAGTAATATTCCATGTTATCATTTTGGCAGTACATCAGGTACACCAAACAGTGGGACCATAATAACGTCTTCATCGCTCACGGTGGTGGACAGCATGTCGTGTCAACACCACGCTCTTACAAGGCACACCAACGTACAATTAGTGCAAAAACCAAATATAGTGCTCCATGATCATGAGGATGGACAGGACAAATGGATATTACAGTAATTCCAGGTAGTTAGGTCAGAAGGTGAAGGACATTAAGTCACATAGTAGTCTTCATTGAGAATTACATTAGTAGTTTGCGGCATTCATAGCCCAGTTATTGAACATTTCTGTACCATGTATTTAGTATTACAGAATAATGTTCATAAAATTAAATTATTGGCATCATGGGTAATCGTATTACAATAAACAGTGGCAGTCCTTGGCCAGTTACAAAGCATATTTAGTATGACACAATAATGTTCATCAGAAGTCATCATTGAAAAGGAGAGTCAATTATTGGCATAGCATTAACATGATTCATTGAGTTATACTAATTATTGGAACTCATTGGCCAGTTACAAAACATCAAAAGTCATCATTGAAAATAGGAGCTAATGAATGGTATAGTATTAACATAATTCATTTAGTTACACTAATTAATGGCACTCAGTGGCCAGTTACAAAACATCAAAAGTCATAATTGAAAACAGGAGCTAATGAATGGCGTAGTATTAACATAATTCATTTAGTTACACTAATTATTGGCACTCAGTGGCCAGTTACAAAACATCAAAAGTCATCATTGAAAACAGGAGCTAATGAATGGTATAGTATTAACATAATTCATTTAGTTACACTAATTATTGGCACTTAGTGGCCAGTTACAAAACATCAAAAGTCATCATTGAAAACAGGAGCTAATGAATGGTATAGTATTAACATAATTCATTTAGTTACACTAATTATTGGCACTCAGTGGCTAGCAAGTATTGAATAGTACAAAACATTGTTCATCATTCAGTATTATTCAGAACTCTCTTAAATGGGTAGCATTATTTGGAACTGGTGATACATTTTTTTTTGTTTTTTCTTTTTTGTGTGTGTTAGCAATGCATTGCTTTGGGTAATTATAAGGGAATGCAAGAAGAGAAAAAGAAAAAACAAAAAATTTGCTTCTGGGTTGTTCCTGTAAATGAAAAATGTGTAACGTCATTCGTCATGAGTCAGCTGTAGCAAGATTGTGACACAACTGGGTAAAAAAAAAATGCAAGTACTAGTACAGGTTTAATAAGTAACAGGTTTAGTAAGTATCATGAAAAGCTTCTCCTGAAAAAAAAAAAAAACAAAATGGATTATTGAGCTGAAAGAAGAAACGCAGACTATGCTGAAAAGTAGTGAACTTCGAATTAACAGGCAGTGAAATGTGTATAAAAAATGTGTTCCATAGCTGTCCTTTCCAAAACCTTCAGTCATCATACCATACGATATAAAACATACTGTCAGAACAAACTGCAACAAATACTTAAATAACTACATAGCATAAATACATAAACTTCGACATCATCCTCATCTGTAAAGAAAAACTTCATTATCCATATTATCATAACTTCATTATTATCATCACCTGTAAAGAAAAACTTCATTATTCATAGTAGCATATTCTTCATCATTACTCTTCATCAGCATTCATTATCATCTGCAAAATATCACTTCATTACTCATTACACAACTATTCCTTATCTCTAGCATATTTCATCATTAAAACTAAGATGTGTAGTTCTGTCTGACAGCCTGCATCAATCGCCTTGTATTCTGAAAGAAAAAATTAGTTAAGACTGCTATTCTACGATGTGTATAGTATATTCTTGTTAATGCTTGTTAATTCTGATCCATTTACTCTTCCTCATAAGGTTTTTGTATCTTCTTTCGTCTATTCCGTAGTTGAAATTCCCATCTGTTTAATTTATTTCCTTTACGCATCATTTCTTTCTGAAATTGATGAACAAAGATTAATGTCTTGCATTTAAATCATATACCCTCTAAATAATGACTGGTTAATGGTGACATAATTAAGCATGCAGCATAACATGACAGAAAACGTAATATGTCAAAAACATAGACAGTGTTTAAAGGCAAAAAAGTACAGAGAATATCACAATGCAGCAGCAAAAAATAATGTCAAAGTCTACTGGTGTGTATTATACCTTAACTATTTCACAGTGCATACAAACAAAACATGAAAACAATCGTACATACATAAGAAAGACAAAATGTGACGTTCGTTGTGTTCAGCTTGTATGTAGTGTAGTTAATAGAGGCGAGAATTAAAGACTTTAATGGAGAGACAATTTGATAAAATTAATACGTCACTACATAGAATTGCATAATTATTCATAAAATACGTAAGTTTGTCTGGAAAAATATGTACGGTCTGATGTGTAACGACAAGAAGAGCGACCTGCTAACCTTACCTTGCCGGGCACTTGCCAAGAAAAAATACGATAGTCATCAATAATTAGTCACATAAATATAATTGCATAAGTGGTCATAAAAATTAGTAAATAACATTACAGTGTGATAAATCATAAAGTATGTTCACTCAATAAAGGGTTTTATGTTGGATAAGTCGTGGTTTCCTTTCGATTTTCTGGTTCTCAGAGTTTCGACGTGTACAACATTGGGGTGAGGAATGCTGCGAATCCGATATGGACCTGCGTATAGAAGTTCAAATTTACTGCACCTACCTTTTACTTTATTAGATAAATAGTGTGTTCGTACTAATATCTTCTGTCCAATGTGAAAGTCTCGGCGCGTACAAACCCGTTTTTGCTGTCTTCTCCGGTGCTCTGCGGCACGTTTGATGTTGTTCAGCGCAATGTCAATTATTTCGTGGTGTCGTAATCGACGAGATGTAGGAAATGTTACTAATTCTTTAATTTTGTTTGGTGGTTCAACGTTTTTCAATATAACAGACGAAGATAGCATAGTGGATTCATTTGGAATGGAATTAATTACATCCTAGAATGAGAGTATGTGTGTATGCCAATTAATATGTCATTTGTGGCAGTATATTCTACACAGTTTACCAATTTCTTTCATTAATCGTTCACAGGGGTTCGAAGAAGCATGGTACTTGGATATATAAATCGGAGAAATGTTTCTAGCTCGTAACATGCGTGTCCATATAGCAGAACGAAATTGTGATCCATTATCGGAAATTACTCTCATCACATGCCCTACATGAAATAGAAAATGTTTTACAAATGCTTTCGAGTTTTAGCAGTAGCTTTGCGTAACGGAGTGAAAGTAACAAATTTTGAAGTGAGTTCAACAGCGACAAAGATGTAGCAAAAATCTCTGTTAGTTCTCGGAATTGGACCAAAAATGTCTACTGCGGCCATATGTCTTAATTTAACAGGTACAATGGGATATAATGGAGGAATATGTGAAGTGGTGTCTGACTTAGCTTTCTGGCAAATTTTACATGACGCTAAAACTCGTCGTATACGTTTTTCCATATTGGCAAAATAATAGTTCTGTCTCAGTTTAAGAAAACATTTTCTGGCTCCGTAATGTGCGTAACTTAAATGAGTATACCATATTAATTTGTTAACCAGTTCGTCAGGAATGCATAATAACCAATTGTTGCTGTCTGGATGAGAGCGGCGAAACAGAATGTCATTGCGTACAGTGTAGTGGTTCCTAATCGTAACATTATTCTTATCTTGCCAAAGGTGTTTAATTTCTTTCCACGCGTTGTCTTTATTTTGCTCTTTTGCTATGTCCTGTAATGACGACGAAATAAAATTTTCAAATGTAACTTGCTGAATGTACATGACACTGAAATTTGCTTTGCACAAGTTGGTTGCTACGTCTTGCTGATTGTTGCTGATAGAACGAGACAGTGCGTCTGCTACAACATTTTGTGTGCCGGGAATGTGAACTATTGTAAAATTAAATTCCTGTAAATAAAGTTTCCATCTACTTAACCTGTCGTGAGTGAATTTAGCCGAAAGTAAAAATTATATAGCTCTATGGTCT
The DNA here is from genome assembly GCF_023898315.1 of Schistocerca nitens. Lineage (NCBI taxonomy): Eukaryota > Metazoa > Arthropoda > Insecta > Orthoptera > Acrididae > Schistocerca > Schistocerca nitens. The sequence continues at coordinate 926,018,186 of NC_064614.1, read as the reverse complement.
GTGTAAACGGTGGTGTGTCTTCCATAAAGAAAGTGCCGAAATCTCGTAAAAGCCCATACAACACATAACGTTTCCAGTTCTGTAACAGAATAATTTCGCTCAACAGGTGACAGAATGCGGCTTGCAAATGCGATGTTTTTGATTACTGTAGAGCCATCTTCTTCAATTTCCTGAAAAATATGTACGCCTAAAGCGGTGTTGGAACTGTCGGTGGCAATGGAAAAATTTCTGGTAAGATCTGGGTGCGATAAAAGTGGAGCATTCAACAAGGCATGTTTCAGGTTCACAAATTCAGAATGTGCTTCCTTATCCCAGGACCAAATAGCATTTTTACCTGTTAATTGGCATAATCTAGGTGTGTCTAAAGCAGAATGATGAATAAATTTACGAAAAAAGTTAATTAAGCCCAAAAAACTGGCCGGCCGCGGTGGCCGTGCGGTTCTAGGCGCTCCAGTCCGGAGCCGCGCTGCTGCTACGGTCGCAGGTTCGAATCCTGCCTCGGGCATGGGTGTGTGTGATGTTCTTAGGTTAGTTAGGTTTAAGTAGTTCTAAGTTCTAGGGGACTGATAACCACAGCAGTTGAGTCCCATAGTGCTCAGAGCCATTTGAACCCAAAAAACTGCGTAATTGCTTCTTCGTTGTAGGAACAGTAATGTCACGTAGAGCTTGAAGTTTTTCCGGATCAGGCGCAATGCCTTCTGCTGAAATTACGTGTCCAAGAAATTTTATAGAAGTTTTGCCAAAATGCGATTTACTAAGATTAACTGTAAGTCCTTGAGCATGAAAAGTTTGTAACAGTCGTTCTAGAATCAGATTGTGTTCAGTCCAGTTAGCTTCTGCAATAAGAATGTCATCTACGAACGTCGTGATTCTGTCCTTAAGTTCTGTCGGAAGTATTGTGTTCAAACCGCGAATAAAAGCTGCAGAGGAAATAGTTAAGACGAACGGTAATTTACAAAATTGATAACAGTCACCAAAACAGAGAAAAGCTGTGTACTTTCTGCAATTCGGATGAAATTGAATTTGCCAAAATCCCGATTTTAAATCTAATGTAGAATAAATAGCAGTACCATGAAATTTCTGTAGAAGTTCCTCTAGTGTCTGTGGTCGATCTGTTTCATTAATAATTATGTCATTAATGGTACGTGAATCAAGTACGAGGCGAAGTGAGCCATCTTTTTTCTTAACAATATGTAGCGGGTTTATGTACGGACTAGCTGCTGGTTCTATAATTCCTTGGTCAAGCATATCTTGCAATTCTTTTTTAACTTGTTCTCTATGGATATACGTAATGGGATAATGTTTAGCTTTAAATGTATCGTGCTGTTTGACTTGAAATTCATACATAATTCCGGACATAGTACCAGGAATGTTGTCAAAATCTGGAGCTTGCTGTAAAAGAATTTTGCGTAGTTGCGTGCGTTCGTCGTCTGTATTTGCACTGCTCTGTTTAACTTTATCAGAAATCATCTGCATTACGTCGTAGTCAGCTTCGTCTGGAGTATTATAGTTATGTACGTACGTGTCGGTGAGCAATGTGGAATTATAGTCTATGTTACGTAACACGGAAATGACCTGTGTACAATTAATTGTTTCCTCTTCTGCCGATAATGAGTGCTGAAATTCTAAAGCCAATTGCACATTTTCATCCTTCAACATTAAATAGGAATTTTGAAAATCAATAACTGCGTCGTGTTGTACGAGAAAATTAGTACCTAAAATAACGTCTGTTGTCAATAAAGGAACAATCCAAAAATTTGAGTGAAAAGTATGACCTGCAATACAAAATGATAAATGTGTCTGTAATTTAACGTCCACTCCTTTACTCGATACTGCTCCTTTCACTTTCGTTTTGCCTAATGGTAATGTAGGATACGTATTCTCTTTGTTACATTCGTTGGAAGTCTCCTCATTTATAACTGACATAGGTGATCCAGAATCGATTACTGCTGAAAATTTCGATGAACCAATTTTAATTTCGATGACAGGATGTGAAATAGTTTTCTGAACAACTGGTCTTTCCTGCAAAAGAGTGTCTCTGATGTCGTCAAAAGCAATTACATTTTCATGAACAACATTCTGCGTGTCTAAAGTGGTACTTGTGTTACTCGAAGATGCGACCTGTACAGTATCTAGTCAGATTCTGTCTGACGTGTTATTATTTTCTGGAGGATGTTGCGGCATTTCTACTATTTGAACTGTTCTATTACTTCTTCCAGACGTGTTACGCTCTGGATGATACCTACTGTCGGGTTCATTCATGAGAATATGTTCTTGCGGATGATTTTGCTGTTGGTAAGACCGACTGTTATTATATGTACGTTGATAATTGTGCTCATTATTTTTACGTCTGTCGTAATAGTCATTCCTATACGGTGCATTGCGATAGGAATTGAAATACTGTCTTCTCTGTACGTAGTTATTTCCTTGCTGCCGGGGTGTTGTGTGATGTCCTTAGGTTAGTTAGGTTTAAGTAGTTCTAAGTTCTAGGGGACTGATGACCGTAGCTGTTAAGTCCCATTGTGCTCAGAGCCATTTGAACCATTTTTGAACCTTGCTGCCGTGCGTTACTATTTGTTGGATCTGGGACTATACGTGCACGCGGCGAAACATTAAAGTTAGGTTGACCTTGTGCATTACATTGTTGGTTAGGTATGCTAACCGGCTGGTTTTGTTGCTGTTGTTGTGAAAAACCTCTACTATTACTAAAATATGGTTCCTGTTGCTGAAAATTTTGACGATATTGATAATCAAAATTTTGTCTGCTACCAAAGTTCGGTTGTCGTTCCTAAAGCGTCTGTTACCTTTGCTATTGAAATTACGTGGTTGACCGTAATTACTGTAAGTTTGCTAGCCTTGGTTGTTATACGAAAAGTTTTTGTTTACGAAAGAATAATCAGATTGCTGTACTTCCAAAAGCTGTAACAGATCTCTGAATGCTGAAATGTTTTCTTTTTGCTGACCCGTCAGAAGTGACACTCTTAATGACCGTGGTAATTTAGAAATGCATAATTGTATGAGTGCAGATTCACTGTGCGGTTCACTTAAGTACTGGTTTTGTTGGACCATGTGCTCAAAAAATTGCGTGACACTGGGAAAATTTGTGTTCTCATAATTCGGTAAACTAATTAACTGATCTTTAATTCCGCGCTGTGTCCTCTTCGACCAGTACGCTGACAGAAAGGCATTCTGAAATTCTTCTACTGAATAACATTGTCTCGCGATCGGTCTCATACGAGTTGCCGGTTCGCCTTCCAAAAAACTGCAAATAAATTCAAGTTTGTGTGTTACGGGCCAAGTCGGTGGAAAAGCAAAGCTAAATTGTTGTATCCAATCTAGCGGATGAATCTGTGTTCTGTCATTTTTAAACACTTTAAATTTTCTTACTGACAGAAAATGTTTGTAATCAAAATTATCGTCTCTGTATGTTGGAATAGGTTCATGATTGTAAGAGAATCTGTTGAACTGTGGTTGTTCGGAATCTAAGTCCCGTACTCTTTGTAGATTACCCAAATTATACGCGCTGCGTGTGTCTGACGAATGTTCGTAAAGTGGCGTCTGCTGTGATGTGTTATTAACTGAAGTATTTTTCATCTCTGTTACTTCTTGCTGTAAACTTGACAATTTTCTACGTAAGGTGTTATTAGATGAATCGATCTCATTGATAGTCTGTTGTAGATTTTGGAATTCAGGTGTTTGATTAAATGAAACCGGTGAAGTATCGTCTGATTTGTTGTCATTATTACTTTCAATAACGTCAATACGACTGGCCAATTCATCATATTTCTCAGTCAGTATTTTTACCTGATCATCGATTTTAGTGTCAGAAGTATTAATCTGTTTTTGTAATTTACGTGTGGTTTCGTTCAATTTTTTAACGTCAGCTTTGATGACATCGCAATCCTGTGTTATTTCTAATTGTTCAAATCTGTCTGTCACTGTCTGAATATCTGCTGTGTGTGTATCTGTTTTTGATTTAAGATCAGAAATTTCATCACGTAATTCCGCGTTCAACTGTTCGATGGTATTAATTTTGTCGGACACTGTAGCAATATTGTTGTCTACGTATGTTTTTGCTTTCGCAAACATTTTAGTTTGTCTTCTTGTCTCTGTGCAGTGATTGTTTCCATTACTTGACGTTTTACTTTATTTTGATCCTGAATAAATTTGCGGAAACGCGTATCACTGTTTTGTATGTGAAGATTAAAACGTTCATCAATCTGTGTGTTCTGTTGCTCGAATTTCGCGTCTATCTTTGCATCCATTGTCCGCGAAAGTTCTGCTGTCATTGCTTTAAACTCGTCGCGTAATTGTGTAGCTTTTTCAGAGCATTGTTTAGCGACTCCGCTAATTTCGTCTCTTGAGTGTTTCTGTTGCAGCTGTTTGCATTTCCCTTAATTCCTGAGCAACAGACCTAATTTCTTCGCTACTTTTTCTTGAACAAGCTTCAATTTCCTCGCGTAACTGTTCCCTAGTATCATGACACTGCTTGGCAACGGCTGCAATCTGCTCGCTAAGCTGTCTGGAATTGTTGTCTAATTTTTCATTTAACTGTCTGGAATTGTTGTCTAATTTTTCATTAAACTGTCTGGAATTGTTGTCTAATTTTTCATTAAGCTGTCTGGAATCGTTGTCTAATTTTTCATTTAGCTTGTCTTGTTTTTCGTTCTGTTGTTTGACCTGTTCACTAAGTTGTTTGAGATTTTCGTCATTGTTGTCTAATTTTTTACTCTGTTTGTCTAATTTTTCATTAAACTGTTTAATCATTTGTAGCAACAATGCCATAATTGAATCCGACCCCAAATCAGCATTCCTATTCTCTGTGCTGTTTGATTGCGTATCTGCAATTGTCGCGTTTTGTGCGACCATTTGGCCATTCTGTAATTTACAAAAAGGTTTGCCAGTCGAATGTACACTGTCGGTCACTATTTCGGAATTAAATGGATCCGTCGTATTTTCAGTACACTATCCATTTTCATTAGAGAAATTTGTCTGTACGTTATTTGAATTTTCCAGACCGGGTATGTTAAGCTGGGCAGCTCTCATTACAAAAGAGCTCCCCGCGTCATCAATTGTCGTCAAATTAACAGAGGAGACAATTGAGTTCATTTGTTCATCATTAAGATAAAACTCATCATTAGTGGTTGGAACGCATTGATTGTCAGTGAACGCGGGATTGTCATCATTACACTACGTGTCACAATTACTATCGGTTACGTTGTTTAAGGCGGTAATTTCATTCATAATACCTCGCGATACACTATTCACAGTCTTTCGCGGCATTTTTACAATAGTCAAAATTATTCACAAAACAAATAAGCACAATGCAAAAACAACACACAAATACAACAGAGCAACGAATTGCCGATGATCTGAGGAAAGAAAGTCATAAAATTAGTAAAAGCGTTGCGCCAAATGCTAATTATATTAAGTAAATGAGAGCAGATATCTGGCTACGTTTCAGAAGATTCTCAACGAAATACGATCCTGGACTGGATGTCGCCAAGTGTAACCTCCCCACAAATAATTTGAAAATGACAAAAATTTGAATGACAGTTATAATCGTGCTAAGTGTAACCTCCCCACAAAAATTTTGAAAGGACAATATATAAATGTTAACGAGAATACAACCTAGTGTAACCTCCCAGCAAATAAATAATTTATTGACATTGACAATTAAATGAGAAATAGCAATCTGACCCATGTGTAAGCTGCACACAAAAAATGTAAGTCAATTCAATAAAAAATGAAATCTCAGTGACAATGAAAACGCAAATGGATCGAAATGTCGATCTTTAGGCCCTGATTAAACTCAAATTCTTACCTCAGTAAAATTGCATCTGCTCTTATTTTTCGCCATAGCTTGGAGGAAATGCATCGCAATTATTCTGTGAATTTAAGTAAATTTTTTCTTTTAGGAAATGCATGGGAAATTTTCTTTCAATAAAATGTTTGTTTTGTTAAAATGCTTGGTTTGAAAACAAAAGTATTATTGGGACAATTCTTGAACAAATTAGTTACAGTTAATTTACATTACATTATCAAATGTGTGCAATGCTGCTTCATTACCTTATTTAAAAATATACCTCGTCCTGAATCTTGACCAGAGTGCCATGTCGACGCCCGCCGACTCCTCACACAACTCCGACTGTCTACATGCAACTGCTATTACCGACTCCCTACATGCAACTACTACCGACTACAACTCGCAACTGCACTCTCGCAACTCGACCGCAACTGCACTGAACTCTCGCGCGGTCAAGCGCAGACTAGGAACGACAAAAAGCTCTCTGGTCAGAGACTCTGCAATGCCTCGCCATCGCCGCCACACAACATACGTGTTTCAATACATATCTGTCTCATTTTTCAGCTGAGTTACAAATATGATTAACATTTCTCAATCCAAATTACAGTTTCGAAAACTCAATAATAATCTCCATTTTCCTCAGATAGTTGATCTTAGACATGCACTGCAGTTCAACGAACTTAGGAGCTGTCTACTCTCTCCGACTTAACACTGAAGAGTTTGGTGTGAGCCGTCTCGCTCGTCGACCATTCAGCACGAAGATAGTGACGCACAAACTGATTCGGTTCTTTCTAGTTATTCAAATGTCTGTTATTATGTTGTGATTACCTAGTGTTGGTGCGGTATCAAGAGATTCTCCCACAATATTATGAACTAAATCTCAATTTTAATTCAGAAATAGTTAATAACAGAAATAAAGATTTTTGTTGCGCAAGCCAGAGGATAATCCCTCCATCTTTTACTACAGAAATCAATCAGAACACAAGTGATTCAAGTGACGCAGTTTCCCACGACTCCTGTAAACGGGTATCGTTCCTGCCTCACTCCACCTTATGGCGTCATACGTCAATTACTGTATCTTCTCTTACGTGAGATATGATTCGTGGGAATAAAGCCCTGGCTCCTGAAGCTAGAAATGTCACACCAGGTAGTGTGGCACCAATTATGATAGCTGAAAAAAAAGTGGCAACACTATTGAAGTCTAATTAAAAACATGTAATGATGTATACATTGTTATTAGGTTGAACATTACATTATATGTATTATAAATGTAGAAGGTCATAAAGATAAAATCCAGCTTGTCCCAAAGATATTTCGCGTACACAATGTCCATGAACGAGCGACAATAATACATTCTTCCACGTCTTGGCTCAGATTTTGAAACATACGCTAGACAGACAAAAATGTTGCTGAGATTTGTGTGAAATTTCCCACAATCACAATTGCCTGAAAGGTCTTCTAAAACCCTTTTTTTCTTGAGGCTGCTCTTAAATTTTCTAATAGCACACACGACTAACGATGATATAAATAAACGAAAAATGCTTTCAGGTTATACTAAAACGACGTACTGCACAGGATTTTCAAAACTACTTTTATAAACCTAGGGGCAGCTTCCTTACGCCAAAGCAAAACAAAGTCTAGCAAACATGAGCTCTAAAATTCATACCGTTGGAGCATGAGCCCCTCTCGAGGAGACACTGCCTTAAGACATCACTATCACTGCGGGCGAGAGGGTTTCGACATGAAGCAACGTATACTGGCGGTGGTATACGAGCCAGACAAAGTGTATCCCTCAACGTTCCATGTCCTCCTTTGTACTATCCTCAATTTTCCCTTCTTGAGATGGTAACATAGAGTACGGGGGACTCTTAGCCACAGTGAAGGCAGCCTCCCTATTTTTTGGAGTAAACCCTGGAAAAAATCACGGTCCCCAGCAAAAACAGGTTTTGCTACGTCTCCCAAATAAAGTAAAAAATCAGGATGGATAAAAAGGCATCGAATGTGGCTAAGAGCAAGGACTCTTATTTGTAGGAGATGAAACGTACAGAGGTCAAGAGGAAAATTTGGGAATATAACTAATCTGCGATTGTTTGCTGATGATGCCATGGTGTACCGTAAAGTGTCGAAGTTGAGCGTAGAAATATGCAAGACGACGTACACAAAATTTCCAGTTGGTGTGATGAAAAGCAGCTAACTCTAAATGTGGAGAAATGTACGTTAATGCAGATGAGTAGGAAGATCAAACTTGTAATGTTCGGATACAGTGTTACAAGTGTACTGCCTGACAAAGTCAAGTCGTTTAAACATCTGGACGTAACGCTGCAAAGCGATATGAAATGGACCGATCACATGAGAACTGTGGTAGGGAAAGCAAATGGTCGACTTCGGTATATTGGGAGAATTTAGAAAACAGTGGCTCACCTGTAAAGGACACAAAACAAAGGACGCTGGTGCGACCTATTCTTGAACACGGTACGAATGTTTGGTAAAACACTACAGCAGCTGTCTGTGGCATATCTATCGACAGAGTGCAATGCTGCTGCAGGCAGCACAGAGTTTTAGCACACATGGCTGAACTTGGGGCTCCTCAGGAGACGACCGCCAACTGTTGCGACGTTCACCCAACGATCTCGTCAGCTACGATCGCAGTGGGTACGGAATCGTCGAGACTGGATCGTGGATCTATGGAAATGTGTCGCCTGTTCGCATAAATCCCATTTCTTGACAATCCAGGTTGATGATCGCGTCCAGACATTCCGTCATCCAGACGAACGAAACTTGTACCGCGCCGCAGATTCAGGCCAGCGCGAGCAGTATGAGGGTCGTTCAATAAGTAATGTAACACTTTTTTCTGAGTCAATTTCTGTCGAAAAAATGCGGGATTTGTTGTGGAACATCGAGGAATATTATCGCTTGAGCCACTATAGTTTGGTGAAGTTCCGATAGGTGTCGACGTTATAAGTTGCCTTCAACATGGCGTCTGTAACGGAGCTGCGTTCCAAGGAGAGAGCTGTCATTGATAGGAGCTTGAAGAATACAAAAGACCTGGCAGTGAAAAAAGCGCGGTGAGTCGTGGGGCGAGGCATCTGTCATACTCGCAACAAATTCGAGCAAACCTGTCCCATCTCCCGCGCTCCGGCCGGCTGCACGCTGCTCCCACCAGTAATCTCGAAACGTGCGGACACTCTCATTCGAGGTGATTCACAGATCACAATCAAACACTTCACTGCAGAGCTGGACGTCTCTGTCGGTAGTGCTAACAACTCGTTCACCAGCTGACATACTCAAAGGTGTGAGCGCGCTGGGTTCCTCGCCGCCTAACAGAAGAGTACAAAGGGCAACAAAGGACCGTCTGTGCATAATTACTTGAACATTACGAGGCTGATCGTAAATTTTTTTCTTCGAACATCGTCACAGGTGTTGAAACACGGGTTCATCACTTCAAACTGGAAACAAAACGGCAATCCAAGGAGTGACGCCACACCATCTCTCCTCTAAAGCCATGACGACGGTTTTCTGAGGATCTGAAAGGATTATTCTCTTTGATGTCTTCCCTCATGGTACAACGATCAACTCTGAAGTGTACTGTGCTACTTTCACGAAAATGAAGAAACGCCTTCAGCGTGTTCGTCGCCACAAAAATGCAAACGAACTTCTCCTTGTGCATGGCAACGCAAGTCTGCGCACCCGGGAGGAGTTCACGAAACTTGATTGGAGTGTTTTCCTCATTCACCCCGCAACCCGGATCTCGCACTTTCTCCCTTGTGTTTGGCCCAATGAAGGATGCACTACGCGGGCAGCAGTACGAGGTTGACGCGGAGATTATTGGTTCAGCAAAACGTTGGCTCTGACGTCGACTAGTAGAGTGGTACCATGCTGGAAGACAGGCCCTCCGAGTAAGGCGGCGTAAGGCCGTCGCTCTGAATGGAGATTATGTTGAAAAATAGGGTTTTGTGGTCAAAAGCGAGGGGAATAAAATGATGTATTAGAATTCTGGATAAAACCAGTCTGCTTTCACAAAAAAATGTGTTGCATTATTTATTGAACGCACCTCGTATTTTGCTATGATGGATATTCACCTGCGCTTCCATATGACATGGGTCAGTAATCGAAGGCATCACGACAGCTGTAGACCACGTGAACATTGTTACTTCCACCTGCGTTCTTCCATGCTTGATGTCTTCCCCGACGCCAATGGGCATTTGGTGACCGGGTGATCAAAAAGTCAGCATAAATTTGAAAACTGAATAAATCACGGAATAATGTAGATAGAGAGGTACAAATTGACACACATGCTTGGAATGACATGGGGTTTTATTAGAACCAAAAAAATACAAAAGTTCAAAAAATGTCCGACAGATGGCGCTTTATCTGATCAGAATAGCAACAATTAGCAAAACAAAGTATGACAAAGCAGAGATGATGTTCTATACAGGAAATGCTCAATATGTCCACCATCGTTCCTCAACAATAGCTGTAGTCGAGGAATAATGTTGTGAACAGCACTGTAAAGCATGTCCGGAGTTATGGTGAGGCATTGGCGTCGGATGTTGCCTTTCAGCATCCCTAGAGATGTCGGTCGATCACGATACACTTGCGACTTCAGGTAACCCCAAAGCCAATAAACGCACCGACTGCGGTCTGGGGACCTGGGAGGCCAAGCATGATGAAAGTGACGGCTGAGCACACGATCATCACCAAACGAAGCGCACAAGAGATCTTTCACGCTTCTAGCAATATGGGGTGGAGAGCCATCCTGCATAAACATTGTACGTTCCAGCAGGTGTTTATCAGCCAGGCTGGGGATGATGCAATTCTGTAACGGCGTACCTCTCACCCCTCACGGTAGCAGTTACAAAACCAGAATCACGCATTTCCTCGAATAAATACGGCCCGATAACGGTAGATATGGTAAATCCAACCCATACCGTGACTTTCTCGTCGTGCAATGGAGTTTCCACGACAGTTCCTGGATTTTCGGTAGCCCAAATTCTGCAGTTGTGGGCGTTGACAGACCCTCGGAGCGTGAAATAAGCTTCGTGGGTTCACAAAACGTTACTAAACCAATCGTCATCTTCAAAAATGGTTCAAATGGCTCTGAGCACTATGGGACTTAACTTCTGAGGTCATCAGTCCCCTAGAACTTAGAACTACTTAAACCTAACCGAAGGACATCATACACATCCATGCCCGAGGCAGGATTCGAACCTGCGACCGTAGCGGTTGCGCGGCTCCAGACTGTAGCGCCTAGAACCGCTCGGCCACTCCGGCCGGCTCGTCATCTTCCGCCATCTTTTGAAACGCCCACACCGCAAATGTCCTCCGCTTCACTAAATCGCCAGGTAATTCCGATGGATTTTGTATGGATAGCATCGGAGGGTACGCCTGAGTGCCAACCAAACAGTAGTGTATGGAATGCCGATGCGACGTGCGACTGCACGAGCGCTGACTTCCCCGTGCATAGACGAACCCGCTACAGTCTCCATTTCTTCCTGAACTGTCTCAGCAGCATTACGCCTTGTGCTCGGTCAGCCACTACGGGGTCTATCGTCTGAACAACCCGTGGCTTCGAACTTCGAAATCATTTTTGCCACAGCTGCATTTGTCAACGGACCTTTACCCGTTCGAATCCCCTTCCTATGGGGTTAGGATCGTAACGCTGAACTAGCACATTCCCCATTCTGATAATACAGCTTCACCAAAAGTGCCTTTTCAGGTAACGTCAACATGCTGCGACTGCTGGCGCATCTGATTTTCTCTCTCATTACAGCTCCCTTTTATACACGATTGTCATGCCCAGTCACTGACGTTTTGCTGTCCAGCGCCATCTGTCGGACATTTTGTGAACTTCGTTTCTTTTTTTCGGTTCTAATAAAACCCCATGTCATTCCAAGCATGTGTGTCAATTTTTACCTCTCTATCTACATTATTCCGTGGTTTATTAAGTTTTCAAATTTATACTGACTTTTTGATCACCCAGTACTTCCAGAAACTTACCAAGTACTTGTCGCACCAACATGCAGAAAGCTATTAAACAGATGGTCGTAATGTTTTGGTTCATTAGTGTATTAGTTGACAGTTCGCTGGTTCGCGTTACGTCCATTTTTTTCCGACTCGACTACAGAGGGTCTCGGCCAGACGCAAGTGGTCAGGAGCACGGCGGCCCCCTCCCCGGCTCCCAGCCCGCCGCACTCAGGCGCTGTCAGTCAGTCAGCCAGACGGCGCGTCCTTATTGAGTCCGGATCCATTCTGCGACCGCGCCAGCTCCAGCGCCACGAGAGCTCTAATAACGCGCCGATGGCCCTCCATCACGCGCCGCACGTCACGGGCAGACACACAGACAGTCCCGGTCTCCCGCGCTCTCCACGGCTGCCTCGACTAGGCGTCTGCCGCAGCTCACGCACATCTGTGCAAAGAATCTATTCCTTGCAGTCAGGTCAACAGCGGGAATACACGCCAGCCGGGCTTTGTTCCACTACTGCGGGGTGGCTCAGTCGTGAGAGGTTGCTCTGTCAAGGGTTCGCCAGAAAAGACGCGAGACTGAACGAGTAACACAAAAAACACTGCCGTTTCCGAAAATTACATAATCAAGAACGACTTGAATATGTTACTTTCAAGAACATTATTGCAGCAATAACTAATGGAAATTCTAGAAAGATGACATGTCTCGAGGCTGCCTCCCGTTCCTTCTCCTCTGCATCCGTTAACTACAGACGTTACCAAACAAGCCCCCCCCCCCCCCCCAACCAACCTCCTGCAATATAATGTCCCCAGCGCCTACCTAGCTACCCATCGTACCCCACAGCTCTCCCATGCCTCCCTCCAGTGCCGTTTGAATATCCTGTTCGAGTAACGTATTACGCGAAACTTCAAGTGATCCCACAGAACAGCCAAGGTCGCACCAGTTCACATTTCTGCCGTTCACATTTCCACTTCTCCATTTACAACCAACCCATCCCTTTGACTAACACACTAATTAATTTACGGCTAACCTTAACGAAAAATCTTATATGGAAGCACACATTCTTACCATCCTACACAAAGCCCAAAAGCAACCAGAACTCCTTACACGCCACACATAGTTTCTACATTTTTCTGTCAGTATCTTTATCTAGAAATCGTCTTCTGCCCAATCCTAACATATGTCACCATTGCCTGTATCTATACATACCCTCCCCCCCCTCCCCCCTAAATTTTACAAACCACTTGACATCCTAGAAAGACATTCACCCCACCTGGACTTCAGAATCCGGCTATCTTTCCCAACTCATGCCCCATACCAACTTATCAATTTCCCACACCTTCTTCTCTTCTAGGAGCACCAAATTAACTGCGAAACTCAGCCCTGGCACCCAGTACCCTTTCCTCTAACCAACCAAAGTATCTTATTGCACCACTACAGCTATAACACACTTTCCATGCACCTTCATGCAATATTCTTCCTATCCTGCCGGAGTGTCAGCCAACTCTCTCTACCCATCGATGAAATCCGTCCTGAGATATCTTCTTCTTTCCTGTCGTAGTCACAAACCTCCACCACAAGACATCTTTCCATTTTCCACCCCCCTCTTTCTTCCCGTCAGTCACTTTTACTCATTGCCTGTCGTTCAACAATAACCCAGAATCACAGTTCTCCTTCTACCTCCATCATAAACATGGTGATTTTGAAACACCACCAATATCATTATATCACAGCAACATAATCATGTCATTATGTGTTAACTATAACAGAAAATCGCCTAAAAAGTTTTAAAAAGCAAAAAACTGTCCACCAAAGCATGTTTTGAACACATCATATATTTTCAGCTGTTTCTATATCGTTTAACATTGCTGTTAAGTATGTAAGAACCTGGCCTAAAGAGCGGGTTTATCCATTACAAGTGCATAGCTTCATGGGGAACTGAAATAACACTAAAGGCAAAAATGTCCCACCTATTGTCCCAGCAGCATTTGCTCTAGTTGCTGGAGAGGTTAGCTGTTCTCCGGTGTTGGTAACGGGAGACCACTCAGATGAAGAACGCAAGTGCCAATCCGCATCAATCACCATCATTAGTCCTCTGCTATATTAGCGCGTCCTTTGTGTGTCCGTTTCCTGCGATCCATTGTTTCGTTCTTAAAGCTCTTGAATGTGATGCCATCCATCACATCATCCAGAATCTGAAATCTCTTCCTCCCTCGCCTCCACTTCCACATACCCTTTTAAGGTTATTTTTTAAAGCCCCTCCTTCTTTCTTACTATACCGTTTCATTTCCTCACTTTTATTATATCCAGTAATTATATTTGCCTTTCTTCTCTTCTCAGTAGCTCATCATTTTTCACTCTACCTATCCAACTTAATCTTTCCATCCTCCGTCATGTTCGCATCTCAAAGGCGTGCAGCCTTACTCTGTTTTACTTTATTCTCCCCCCCCCCCCCCCCAGCGTCCACATCTTAGTACCATACAAAACTTTTGTTAGTCTCTTCCTCAAGTCTTTGTCCATGTCGCTGCAGAAAATTCTCCTTTTCTTATAAAATTCCTCTTTCCACATTGATATGCTGGTTCTAATTTCTGTACTGCTCTTCTAGTTGGTTTCTGTCCTGATTCTGATATTTTTAATGCTTTGTACACGTTCCATATCTCTCAGTTCAGCAACGTCTTTACCCTTTTATTTTTCCCTAGCGCCATTACTTTTATTTTCTTTGTATTGATTTTTATTCCATAAACATTTCTTTTAGCTTCAAAGGAATCCAGAATATCCTGTAATTACTTTCCATTTGCTGCTAAAAGGACCCTCTTGTCAAGAATGTGCAGAAGTCAGTCATGTTTTTTAAAAGTATAGACTAAAAATGGTAGGAAACAGACAACATCCTTGTCTTACTCCTTTTACTAGCTTTCTTCTCGCACTTTCACTGACACCTTTTGATTTAAATGTGATGAGTATATTAAGTCGTCTGGTTTTTCAGTTCATTCTCTTTTCCCTCATTATAGTTGCATGCTCATCTCAAGCCATATTAGCAAATTCTTTTACGGGCCTATAACGCAGATTTAAGTCTCTTCCATTTTCAACAAACCTCTCTCCCAAAATTTGCAAGAAATTTGAGGTAAGACTGTAGAGTAGTGCAGACCTGATTTGTGGAAATGACTACTGTCAACTAGTTAACTTTGTTCACTTGCTTAGAGCTGAGAGGAAGATCACCCCACTCCCCTGACTCATGCATTAACACATTAAATGACTAAGCTGTTGGGCTTTTTATGGAGATTCTCTGTTAACATTGTACCCTTTTAAAATCAATGTTTACTTTGTTAAGCATTGTTTCGTTTGGTCTAATGTTATGTGTGAAGTACCGTGGTCTAAGGGTGCCGGCACGGTAGCTCAGCGTGTACGGTCAGAGGGTTAGCTACCCTCTGTAACAAAAAACTGAGTGATTAGATCAACGAAGAACCTAATCGGGTGTCATCGGACATCCACCCCGAACAAATTCAACGAGCAAAATGAGATCACCCAAAAAAAAAAAGGGTAGCGTCTTTTTGATTCATAATGAAAACGTCTTCGGTCCCGGGTTCGAATCTCGCCGCTGCTTACATTTTGATTAATAATTAGCACTGGCGGCCGAAAACTTCCGGCTTAAAAGTCACCCACATTCTGCCAACGGCCTTGTCAAAGAGGGCGGAGGAGCGGAGGACAGAGGTTCAGAGCACTCTCTTGTCCTAGGGGTGGGAAACTCCACCTGAAAGAGGAAGAATCAGCAATGATCAACGCCATGAGAATGCAGAAGGCAATGGAAACCACTTCAGTAAAGACACGTAACGTGTATCCACAGGACATGTGACCTGTAATTGAAGAAGTGACATGATGATCTCTCCATTGACAAAAGATTCCGGAATAGTCCCCCATTCGGATCTCCGGGAGGGGACTGCCAAGGGGGAGGTTACCATGAGAAAAAGATTGAATAATGAACGGAAGGATAACGCTCTACGAGTCGGGGCGTGGAATGTCAGAAGCTTGAAAGTGGTAGGGATACTAGAAAATATGAAAATGGAAATTCAAAGGCTCAATCTAGATATAATAGTGGTCATTGAAATGAAGTTGAAAGAAGACAAGGATTTCTGGTCAGATGAGTATAGGGTAATGTCAACAGCAGCAGAAAATGGTATAGCGGGAGTAGGGTTCGTTATGAGTAGGATAGAGAGTGAGTTACTGTCAACAGTTAAGTGACAGGGTTGTTCTTATCAGAATCCTCAGCAAACCAACACCGCCAACGATAGTTCAGGTATACACGCTGACGTCGCAAGCTGAAGGCGAAGATGTAGAGAAAGTGTATGAGGGTATTGAAAAGGTAATACAGTTCGTAAAGGGGGATGGATATCTAATAGTCATGGAGGACTGGAATGCAGTTGTAGGGGAAGGAGTAGAAGAAAAGATATAGGGGAATATTGACTTGGGACTAGGAATGAGAGAGGAGAAAGACTAACTGAGTTCTGTAACAAGTTTCAGCTAGTAATAGCGAATCCTCTGTTCAAGAATCACAAGAGGAGGAGCTATACTTGGAAAAGGCCGGGTGATACGGAAAGATTTCAGTTAGATTACATCATGCTCAGACAGAGATTCCGAAATCAGATACTGGATTGTAAGGTGTACCCAGGAGCAGATATAAACTCAGAGTAGGCTGAAGTTTAAGACATTAGTCAGGCAGAATCAATACGTCAAAGGAGTTGGATACGGAAGTACTAAGGAATGACGAGATACGGTTGAAGTTCTCTAAGGCTATAGATACAACAATGAGGAATAGCTCATTATTCAGTACAGTTGAAGAGGAATGGACATCTCTAAAAAGGGCCATCACAGAAGTTGGGAAGGAAAACATAGGTAAAAAGAAGGTAACTGCGCAGAAACCATGGGTAACAGAAAAAAATACATCAATTGATGGATGAAACGAGAAAGTATAAAAATGTTCCGGGAAACTCAGAAACAGAGCAATACAAGTGACTGAGGGATGAAAGAAATAGGAAGTGCAGGGAAGCTAAGACAAAATGGCTGCAGGAAAAATATGAAAACATCGAAAAGGAAATGATTGTCGGAAAGACAGACTCAGTATACAGGGAAGTCAAAACAACCTTCGGTATCATTAACAGCAAGTGTGATAACACTAAGAGTGCAACGGAAATTCCACTGTTAAATGCAGAGGAGAGAGCGGATAGGTGGAAAGAATACATTGAAAGCCTCGATGAGGGAGAAGATTTGTCTGAAGTGATAGAAGAAGAAACGGAAGTCGATTTAGAAGAGATACGGGATCCAGTATTGGACTGAGAATTTTAAAAAGTTTTGGAGGAAAATGGTTCAAATGGCTCTGAGCACTATGCGACTTAACTTCTGAGGTCATCAGTCGCCTAGAACTTAGAACTACTTAAACCTAACTAACCCAAGGACATCACACACATCCATGCCCGAGGCAGGATTCGAACCTGCGACCGTAGCGGTTGCCCGGTTCCATACTGTAGAGCCTAGAACCGCAGGCCACTTTTTTTTTTTTTTTTTTTTTTTGCAATGTGTGTGTTGCTTCTTTCTGTTGGCAGTGTTATTAGAATAAATGAAACTTATACGCAACTAAGTATACGGTCGTTCATAATATAATGGAATAACAACAATGAAAATTTGTGTCGGACTGGGACTCGAACGCGGATTTCCCGCTTTGCACGCACAGTCGCCCTAACCGCTTTTTTTCCGAGGAACTGTGGTTTTTTTTTTCATTTTTTTCTTTTTTGTAAAGGATGGTATACACGCTGACGTCGCAAGCTGAAGGCGAAGATGTAGAGAAAGTGTATGAGGGTATTGAAAAGGTAATACAGTTCGTAAAGGGGGATGGATATCTAATAGTCATGGAGGACTGGAATGCAGTTGTAGGGGAAGGAGTAGAAGAAAAGGGGATGAAGAACAGGGATGTTGTTTTTTAGTTATTTATTTTCCATAAGGACCACTCTGTTAAAAGGAACATGTAGATCATTTCATGGTATAGTATGTGCATTACATATGGAGCGGTGAGAGAAGCGTGAGGTTCATTATCAGCTGTCAAATGTGCACACCGACTGCACCCGGCACATCCCAACTGCGTGGGGGGTCGAGGAAGACTGCCTGAAGATAGTTGGCAAAGGTTTTCCGATAGTGTGACCATCTATGAACCTCATTGTGGGCTTGCTGCAAGAAATACCAAAAGTCGAGTCGCGACTTGGCAGCATCCCCATAGAGGTACGCGATCGTCCAACCTTTGACCCAGATGATCGACTGTGATTTAGTCGCCGGAAAGTAGTCACTTTCCGGATGTAAGAAGGAAGCAGGTGTAATATGTTGCGGGGTCACACGGAGGTAGCAAGCCACCATCTTTCCTAGGAGCCATACGTCCTCCACCGCGATACAAGTTAAGCATGGAGTCGTTGGTTGGTGTTGAACTTGCCACGCGTGACAGAGAACCACAGTGCCCGAACGATGGTAGGAAGGAATTTTTGGTGCACATGTCTCCAAATCTTCGGCCAATGCAACTTGGGGTGTTTGAGTTCAATGACATTACGACTTATCCGTCGTAGCAGCCAAACATAAAAATCCTTCGCATATGGCGGTCTCGTGCGCGGAAGCTCGTCTCTGATATAACTAAGTTCCACGATAAACCCGAGCGTTTCGAAGAATATAGAAAGCTACGGAACAGAGTGAAACAATGCATTCGCAATGCTAAAATCAGGCACGCTCGCTCCCTTGTATGCAGCGATCTGACGCCCACGACTCTATGGAAGAATCTCCGTAGCTTGGGGGTCGGAAAGGCAAAATCGGAAACCACTTTTCATGTGTCAGCTAACGAATTAAATGAATTCTTCTCTGCACCTCTGAATACCAGCACAGCTGATAATTACCGTCCACAAGAATCCCTAAACAGGATAACTAACAACGATACCTTCCATCTAAAACATGTAACAACAAATACGGCAAGAAAAGCAATAATGAGAATCTCTTCTGGTGCAATAGGCAACGACAGTATCGGTATAACCATGATTAAGAATGTTGCCGATATCTTAGTGCCTGTCTTAACTGACATATTTAATTTTTCCCTCGTGAACGGAATATATCCCACTGCATGGAAAAGAAGCCTAATTCGACCCATCCCTAAGATCGAAAACCCGCAACTGCCTAGTGATTACCGACCAATTAGCATACTGCCTGCTGTTTCCAAAGCACTTGAATATATTGTTCATGACCAAATCACTGAACACTTGCATGAATTCAGCCTATATGACAAATTTCAATCCGGTTTCCGTAAACATCACAGCACAAACACTGCTCTAATTAAAGTAACTGATGACCTGAAATATGCCATCGACAATCGAAAGGCAACAATATTGACGCTACTGGACTTCAGCAAAGCTTTTGACACTGTTAACTTTGACATAATGCTCAGAAAAATGCAACAGCTTAATTTCTCTGAAAGTGCAATGAGATGGTTTGAAAGCTACTTAAAAGACAGACAGCAATGTGTTGTCTGCGTAAATGAAAAATCTTCCTGGAAACATGTTTCCTCGGGAGTGCCACAAGGATCAGTCTTAGGACCACTTTTGTTTTCTTTATATGTCAACGATATTTCATCGGTTCTGTCCTCCTGTAAATATCATTTCTATGCCGACGACCTCCAGCTCTACCTAAGCGTCAGACCTGAAGATGTAAACACTGCAATCGCTCAGATGAATGATGATCTGTCTTCAGTAGTGACATGGGCGAAAAACCTGGGGCTTAAACTAAATGCAAAAAAGACGCAAGTAATCTTAATAGCCCATCAGAAATTAATAAGTTCAGATTTCCGCGAACGGCTACCTCCTATTCTGCTCGACGGTACTCCAATACCATATCAGAAAACAGTGAAGAACTTGGGTGTAACTTTGGATGAGCATCTCAACTGGGCGGAGAATACAGTCGCAGTGTGCCAAAAGACGTCTGCTTGTCTCTATGCTCTCAAAAAGTTTCGGAACATATTTCCACAGGACTTGAAACGCCAGCTCGTGCAAGCACTCGTTCTACCGAACCTCCACTATTGTGATGTGATTCAACAAGGCATGAGCAGTGAAAACAAAAGACGGCTAGAGCTAACCATGAATGCCTGTGTGCGTTACACCTGCAACATTCGCCGATACGATCATGGTAGTGCTTCATACTCCCAGCTAGGGTGGCTGCGGCCGGACAAATTGCGCGACTACCACACTCTATGTCTACTCCACCGACTCCTCGAGGCGCAAACACCCCAGTACCTTGCTTCAGAGATTAAAAACCTGTCATGTCATCATAATCGAAACACGAGGTCACTCTTATTTGGTATCCTAACTGTTCCCACTCACAAAACAAAAACTTTTGCAAACTCCTTCTCAGTTGCCGCTGTCCGCCTCTGGAACAAACTGCCCCTTACCTTGCGCAAAATTCAATCTCCTGCTGCTTTTAAGAAGAAGTTGAAGCATTTCCTACTATCATCCTCATAAAGTTCTCCACAAAATTAATGTACAAAGACAATCCCCTCATCTGTCAAATAGCAAAGCTAGCGTCTCCTATGTTGCTCCTGAGATGCCTTCCTCTTCATCTATCTCTATTAGCCACACAATATTATTTTCCTTTATATTTCCTTAATTATGTTTCATCATGTCTCTCTATTCTTCTCCTCCCTTCACCATGAGTCTCCCTCATACTCCCTGCTGCCAGCACTCCTATCTCAAATCTGTCTGTTCAATAATGTCTAATTATAACAGTACTTGTGATCTAAGAATATAAACTCTATATGTATGTATTTTTCCAGGTGTACCTTTCAAATTGTTTATTTCACTTTTTGTACTAGATGTAGTTTAACATGCCTACTAAAACATATGAATGTAAAATAAGTAGAATGCCTGGTTAGATGTAAGAGAGGGCCTGATGGCCCTAATCTTGCCAGGTTAAATAAATCAATAAATAAATAAATAAATAAATGTTTATACATGCGCAAAATGTGGCGTAATGTTGCCCACCGCCACCGGAGGTGTGAGGGACGCTGGAACTAGGAGATCCAGTAGGCGGGATGTAAGGGAATCACGTCCGCTACGCCATTGCTTGTACATCGTGGCTAGAAGGAGCGCCGTCGCTCGGCAGTGAACATTCGTAAGTCCGAGTCCCCCCTTGTCCGTAGGTAGCGTGAGCGTTGCGTATCGCACCTTGAGGGGCGACCCAATCATCACAAAATAGCCGAGTGCTGATTAAAGTCGACGTCCGAGCGTGAGTGGTAGGGGTAGGATCTGCGAAATATGCACCATTCGGGAAACCACATAAGTGTTCAGATATTCGACTCGCTGCAAAGGATCAAGGCGCCGTAGGAGATGTTGTCGGACCATGGGTACGTGTTGTCTGTAAAATACGTCGGTAGTTCACTGCCGCAGTATGTTTTATAGATGGGGTAAAGTCTAGGCCGAGATAGCGGAATCGTTGCACATAAGGAAACGGACTGATTTCTTCCGGCGTAAGGCCCCTTCCAACCGGCATTGCTGCCGATTTGTTCATGTTCACTGCACTACCCGCCGTCACACTGTGGTCCAACAACAGTTCAAGGACCGTCTTCACCTCTTCCTCAGAACGAACGAGCAGCAGGAAGTCGTCCGCATAGGCACGACATTTGAAGGTGTAGCCCCGCAGTTTCATCCCAGAAAGAGAATTTGTTAGCCTCCCAATCAATGGTTCCAACGCTATCGCGAACAGCAGCATCGAAAGAGGGCAGCCCTGGCGAATGGATCGTCGAATTTGAATGGGCCCTGCTATACGCCCATTAACCTGTACCAAGGATTGTGCGCCCCCATAAATCCTTCTAATGAGACCAGTAAAACGGTCTGGAAATCCCATTTGTTCCAGTACAGCGTACAGATAGTTGTGGCGCACCTTATCAAAAGCACTGTCAAAATCAACCGCCACCATCGCCGCTTTAAGCCGGCACTCCTCCGCCAGCGCTATCACATCACGGCATTCGCCAATAGCTGTTTGCACATTCACCGATCCACCCGGTGTCGTCTGTTCTGGAGAACGCTACGAATTAATATACGACATCGGGACGCTAGAAACCGTGCAAAGATCTTATAGTCGGCATTAAGCAGGCTGATGGGGCGATAATGTGTGACCGTAATTCCTGGCTTCGGTTTATGTACTGGCACCAAGAGGCCTTCCATAAAAGCCGGTGGGATAGGCGCATTGGAATTTAACATCTTGTTATACATTTCCGTCCATCGCGGTGCCATTTCGTTGCGAAATTCTCGATAAAATTCAGCAGGAAGTCCATCAATGCCTGGGGACCTATTCAAAGCACCCTTTGCGATCGCATCATGTACTTCCTCACAGCTAATGGACTCCAGTAAGGTTCCCGCGGCTTCCACCCTCAGTGTACGGGAGACGTACGTGGCTATACGTTCGAGGTCATCGACAGGGGCTGCTTCTTCCCGATAGATGTGTTGGTAATGGTCGACGAATGCAGAGACAATGTCCGCTTGACGCGTCACTCTTCGGTCTTCGCGGGTAATTAATTCCCGTACCAAAACGCGTAGTCGGTGCTTTCGTTCATTCACGACATGGTGCATGGAAGAAATCTCGTGCATTATCGTATCGTGACATCTGGCGCGCACCATGGTTCCCTGAAGATGTTTCCGAGCTAAAGCCACTAGTTTAGCTTTTATCGTTTTGCGTTCGATCCAAACGTCCTGTCCCGGCGGACCATCGTCCAGGTCGCGCAGCGCTGCAAAATAAAAGTCGGTCGTACGGTGGCGCCATTCTGCCATCTCCCTGCTATATGAGATCAACGTACGGCGAAGCGCCGGTTTAGTACAAGTCAGCCACCAATCAAGCTTCGTCGCATACCTTCCAACCCTTCGCTCGCACATCGTCCATGTCTCAAGGATCCGTTGACGGCATTCAGGATCATGTAGATGTTGAATGTTTAATTTCCACGGGGCCTTACTTTTCCACACCTCTCTACGGGGAAGAAGCACCGTACAGATGTAAGCGCTGTGGTCGGAAAACGCCAATGGCCAGCGTTCCGCGTCCTGGACATCATTTGCATGAGCCCGTGAGATATAAATGCGATCTAACCTGCTCGCCGAATGACTTGTCACATAGGTGTATCCCGGTGCATCTCCATGTCGTAATTCCCACGTGTCACTAAGTACAAGGTCGTTGACAACGATTCGCAACTCTTGGCTGATGTTTGCTTGCGGCCATTGGTCTTTCTGGCGGAGAACACAGTTGAAATCTCCACCAATTATTACACATTCATAACCTCCATGGAAAAGTGGGGCAATGTCTTCTGCATAAAATCGCGCCCTTTCCCGCCGCCGATTGTTTCCCGACGGTGCATAAAGATTGATGATGCGTATCCCAAACGTCGTGAAAGCCATTCCCCTGGCCGACGGAAGGTAACACACGTTTTCCACTGGGAAGCCATCTCGCACGTAAACTGCCACCCCACTCCCATTGCGATCTCCATGTGACGAATAGGATTGGTAGCCTGCGATGTATGGAAGTGCAGCTATGTGGACTTCCTGCAGCAAAGCAATATCCACATCAGATGCCCAAATCGTTTCCTTCAGTAGGTGTATTTTGGCCGGTGAACGCACGTCATTTATATTTAATGTCGCAATACGGTTCGCATGGCGTTGAATCCCACTCTGTCGAGGCTCAACAACATCTCCCTGCATCGGCGCTGGGGGCCGAGTTAGAAGACGTTCTCTCGCCCCTCTCCCTTCACCTTCAGCAATTATTAGGCCGTCTTCGTGAGTGCCGGTTGCCTCTGTATGACGTCCAGCGCCTCCTCAATATCGTCATACCACATCTTTGCAGGCAGTGATATATTCGTGTCCATAGCCACAGCATCTGCGTCTGGAGAGCCAACTGGTTGTGATTCCTCTTCAGCATCACCACGTCCCGGTACCGGCAATATGACAGACCGCTGCGGGTCTGATCGAACAGTTTCCATTGCCTCATCCTGTTTCGTAGAGGCTGTTGTGTCGTCTTGGTCCACAGGCACATCGTCGTCGGGGCAAGGGAAGTCATCTCTAGGAGATGTCGTGCGACGACGCCGTTTCCTCCTTTTCGGGGAACGTTGTTTGCGTGATCTTCCTTCCGTGTCCTCAGATTGTAGGGAATCACGGCTGCCCGACAGAAAAGCATCCGTAGGAACTGGAAGTGTTTCGCGTCCCATCGTTGTACTTGGCGGGAATTCGGTCGAAACTGATGTTGTCGTCACTGAGTGCGTTCCAGACGGCACAGCATCCGTAGTGGCTGGAACTGCTTCGTGTACTATCGGTGTGCTTGGTGGGAGTTCGGTCTCATCTGATGTTGTCGCCGTAGATTGTATGCTCGATGGAGCAGCATCCTCTGTCATCCCGACGTCTGCTACAAGGTTTCGGAGAGTGCCATCTTGATCTTCCACCGGGGCTGTGTCCTTTCGGTCATCAGCGGACGCAGTGAGGACTTTGGCATAGGTGATCGGTAGTACTGTCATCGCCGGCGACGGCTCCCGGACATCTGAAGGCAGTTGCGTAATCCGCCGTTGCATACCGTTCGACCTGAGGTGTCCCTCCTGGCCACAGCCAGAACATGTACGTGGTTGACCATCGTAAATCACCACCGCCCGACAACCACCAATTGTAAGATAGGACGGTACATGCTTCTGAAGATCAATAGTGATCTGTCGCACTCCGTTAAGAACGGGGTACGTGGCGAATTGTGTCCAGCGTTCTGCTGTGTGACCATGTACCGTGCCGTATGGCTTAAAAGCCTCGATAACTTCGTCAGCCGGGAGCTCAAATGGCAACTCAAAAACACGTATTGTCCGTACACCCAGACCAGCATGTTCTACAGTTACCGTGCCGACATTCCCGTCACTATGGCAAAATCGGAGACCAGCTTTTGTCGCCTGTAGAATTCTCTCACACGCCGCGTCATTTACCATCTTTACATACACCGTGGGACTAACGATGGACAGGTGAATTCCGACAATATCGTTTGGCGGTATCTTGACGTCCTCTCGAATCAATCGTTCCACTGCTAAGGCCTTTGGTCGTTCGTAGTCTTTGCAGAAATTGAATCGTATTGTAGTTTTCCTGTACTTGTTCGCCATGATCGTTGTTACTAGCCCGCGCGCAGACTAAGTCCACAAGTAAACAAACACTCGCACACGCCGCACAGGCGGAAGTATCGGACCTCCGCTTCGCACGGCCGCTAGCGCCGAACGCCACTTCGGCCGGCGAAGTTTTGGAGGACTTAAGATCAAAGAAGCCATAAGGGATGGAAAAGATACCATCAGAATTTCTAAAATCATTGGGGTAAGTGGCAACAAGACTACTCACGTTTGTGTGTAGAATGTATGAGTCTGGCGACATACCATCTGACTTTCGGAAAAGCAACATGCCCACCACACCGAAGACGGCAAGGCCCATATTAAAAATGGTGTAAGACAAGGATGTAGCCTTTAGCCCCTACTGTTCAGGCTGTCAATCGAGGAAGCAATGATCGAAATAAAAGGAAGGTTCAGAAGTGGAATTAAAATTCAAGTTGAAAGAATATCAATGATTCGATTCGAGAATTATCGCACAATCAGCTTAACAGCTCATGCATCCAAGCTGGGTACAAGAATAACACAAGGAGAAGAATGAAAAAGAAAATTGAGGATGCACTAGATGACGATCAGTTTGGCTTTAGCAAAGATAGAGGAACGAGAGAGGCAATTCTGACGTTGCGGTTAATAATGGAAGCAAGACTAAAGAAAAATCAAGACACGTTCATAGGATTTGTTGACCGGGAAAAAGCGTTTGATAATGTAAAATGGTGCAAGATTTTCGATATTTTGAAAAATGTAGGGGTAAGCTACAGGGAGACACGGGTCACATATAGTATGTACAACAGCCAAGAGGGAATAATAAGAGAGGACGACCAAGAACGAAGTGCTCATATTAAAAAGGGTATAAGACAAGAATGTAGCCTTTCGCCCCTACTGTTCAGGCTGTCCATCGAGGAAGAAATCATGGAAATAAAAGAAGGGTTCAGAAGTGGAATTAAAATTCAAGATGAAAGAATATCACTGATTCGATTCGCTAATGATATAGCCGTCCTGAGTGAAAGTGAAGAAGAATTATATGATCTGCTGGACGGAATGAACAGTATAATGAGTACAGAGTATGGATTGAGAGTAAATTGAAAAAAGACGAAGGTAATGAGAAGTGGTAGAAATGAGAACAGCGAGAAATTTAACATCAGGGTTGATGGTCACGAAGTAGATGCGGTTAAGGAATTCTGCTACCTAAGCAGTAAAATAACCAATAACGGACGGAGCAAGGAGGATATCAAATGCAGACTAACAATGGCAAAAAGGGCATTCCTGGCCAAGAGAAGTCTACTAATATCAAATATCGGCAGTAATTTGAGGAAGAAATTTCTGAGAATGTACGTCTGGAGTACAGCATTGTATGGTAGTGAAACATGGACTGTGGGGCCCGCATCTCGTGGTCGTGCGGTAGCGTTCTCGCTTCCCACGCCCGGGTTCCCGGGTTCGATTCCCGGCGGGGTCAGGGATTTTCTCTGCCTCGTGATGGCTGGGTGTTGTGTGCTGTCCTTAGGTTAGTTAGGTTTACGTAGTTCTAAGTTCTAGGGGACTGATGACCATAGATGTTAAGTCCCATAGTGCTCAGAGCCATGGACTGTGGGAAACCGAACAGAAGAGAATCGAAGTATTTGAGATGTGGTGCTAGAGACGACTGTTGAAAATTAGCTGGACTGGTAAGGTAAGGAATGAAGAGGTTCTGTGCAGAATTAGAGAGGAAAGGAACATGTGGAAAACACTGATAAGGAGAACGGACAGGATGATAGGACATCTGTTAAGAGAGGAGGGAATGCCTTCCATGATACTAGAGGGAGCTGTAGAGGGCAACAACTGTAGAGGAAGACAGAGAGGTCGATATACAGCCAGCTTAAAAAAAAAAGTGTGAAGTTCACGCGAAGCTTTTACTCTGCTTTTTTGAATACATACTTAATTCTGTAATCGTTGTTTTGCAATATCATTTCATAGGAATACTTACTCTTCCTATAAGGTTTATTATTACGCATTACAACATTGCACCATGGTGTGCAACAGTTTGAATACTTATTTAGATATTGAAATCTAGCTTAGCCGCTGGCCGCTTGCTGTTTACTGTTGTGCTTCCGAGAAATTTTCAACAGTGTCATCTAGGCCCGAAGTAAGTGGAAATTTGGATTAGGGCCAGATAATTGTTTCATTTCAGTTGACATGTTGTATTCAGATCAGTAACCAGTTCAAATTATGTTCTGTTCAGTTAGAGGTTAGCATACAAGTTTAAGCTGGATATGAGTTTGGGAGTACATTGATATGGTAGTACGTAGAGTTTTAATGAGTGAACGGTAAAGTTAGGCTAATTTTCATACAGAAACATAAATAGTTTGGAGGTTACAACTGTTCTAAGCGGAGCAAACCTCAATATGAATTTTCGGGCTTCGGATGAGCATTTTTCGTCAGCTTCTGTGTAAGGTGCCAGATGGGGATTTACACGTTATCTTATCAACATTAGTATTAGTAATAAAGGAACTGGCAAGATTCAAAAATGGCTCTGAGCACTTTGGGACTGAAGTTCTGAGGTCATCAGTCCCCTAAAACTTAGAACTACTTAAACCTAACTAACCTAAGGACATCACACACGACCATGCCCGAGGCAGGATTCGAACCTGCGACCGTAGCGTTCGCGCGGTTTCAGACTGTAGCGCCTAGAACCGCTCGGCCACCCCGGCCGGCGACTGGCGAGGGCATCAGATCATGACTCTATTGAATTATGACAAATATGAAGCACTCTCGAGCAGTATTCCCTGAATGTCTGCATGATTAAGTCACTAACTTAAAGCGTTGGTGAAAAGTGTCGGAAGTTGAGAATTGTGGAATATAAAGTCTGCAGCTGGCCGTAGCTCGCCGGGCCGCCGTGGGCGGCAGGTAGCGGTCACGGGAAACGCGGGACAATACGGCGCTTTTGGGAATAGCCCGGCATCCGGAGCCACCTATGCTGGGCAACACGTGGCGAAGACGGGAATTTCTTTTGCCTAGGGGCTTTATGACCTACTCGATGATTGGGTAGATCTCAGAAATGCCGTTGGAGGGATTTCGGCGATGATAGAGCGTTCGACATTGGCCGAAATTTAATATTCTTCCGCCGCGTTTTCGTGCGCGGGGAGACGGGAGAATGTGGAGAGAGTGGACTTCGCCTTCAGCCATCGAGCGGTACGGACCTGGAGACGGCGTCTTGGCCATCGTCTTTGAAGGGAGAGATGCGGTCTGTATCGCAGCACTGCACCAACGCGTGTTCCGTACAGAGTTCTGCGGTTAGAGCTCTTTGTGTGCTCAGAAGCGAGATTTTCACCAACGCTTAACCACTTCCAACAACTTACCTAATATTCTTGATCTAGTAGAAATCCTTGCGAGGTGCCGAGTATTTATCAACGCAGCTGCCGGTAATAGGGGCGAGTAAGTGCAAATTGTTAATGTGCCATTCTCCGAGTGTGTGAGTGGACAAAGAAATTCACATTTTTTTGTAAATTTTGTCAGTTGTGGGGATATCAAATTAAAATGCCAGTACTACAATCGAATTATCGACTTCATTGCAGCTAGCATTTACCCTGTCCCAGTAAGCTTTACATGTAATCTAGTCACTGCATAGCTTGCCCAGACGGGAAGGAAAGAAGGTTTGCGGTCTTCTATGTCAGCGATGGATAAATAAGTTCACACCTAGAACAGTGAGCTTTTCTCCAGAGACACGGCTGGGCGACCTCCACGCCACCCCGCCACCTCGCGTCGCCCCGGGGTCACTGGTCAGCAGCAGCGGCAGTGGGCGGCGGCGACGAGCCAGCTGGCGGAAGCTGAGGCCGGCGTGTTTATCGACAGCGGGGAAGATCCCGGGCAGTATTCTGCGGCCGGTCGCTCGACATGTTTGCTTTCGTTTTATAGTAAGCAGCAGCGGGGCAAGCCTTTAGCGTGTGCAAACAGAGTAAAGTACCGGCTGGGAACGGGACGGCGCGGGCCGCCAGTCGTCGTAAAACACGCAACGGGAAGGGAAACACGACACGACCGCCGCCGGACACTGGACGCCGCGCGGCGCGGCGCTGCCCAGCCATTCACCTGCGTGCGGGATCTCGAGAGCCGTCTTCCATTCAGTCAGGGCCCACGCTGTTTGCTGCGCTACTCCGTCGCGTTTCTCACCGCCGCCCCATACGGCGGGCCACTGGCCTTTGAAGAAGTTTCAGCTGCGCCCTTCTTAACCCCGTGTGGGACTTGCAGCATACGAGTATAATGTGTCTCAAGACATTATGCAGAGAACTGGAGGACACTAAGCTGCTTTGATATTTTGTCTCAGTATCTAAGCTCATTTAGGTTTTATTGCCTTCATCAGTACATGTCCTGACGTTGTAAATGGACATAAGTCAACTTTCAGTAAATTACTATTGCTGTGTGTAGTTGCTGAATGTAGTATTGTTTTTCAGAAACGTTTTAAAGCTGTTCGATAATTTGCTGTCTCGCGTATATTATAATACATTTTTTATTATACGACAGTCGTAGAAATTCAAGTTCGACAGCTACGACTATCAGATAACAAGAAACGTATTACAATATACACTGAAGAACCAAAAAAAAAAAAAATTGGCCGAGCAGTTCTAGGCGCTACAGTCTGGAAACGCGCGAGCGCTACAGTCGCAGGTTCGAATCCTGCCTTGGGCACGGATGTGTGTGATGTCCTTAGGTTAGTTAGGTTTAAGTAGTTCTAAGTTCTAGGGGACTGATGACCTCAAAAGTTAAGTCCCATAGTACTCAGAGCCATTTGAACCATTCTGAACCAAAAAAACTGGTACACCTGCTTAATATCGTGTAGGGCCCCACAAGCAGGCAGAAGTGCCGCAACACGACGTGGCAGGACTCGACTAATGTCTGAAGTAGTGCTGGAGGGAACTGACACCATGAATCCTGCAGGGCTGTCCATAAATCCTTAAGAGAACGACGGCGTGGAGATCTCATCTGAACAGCTCGTTGCAAGGCATCCCAGATATGCTCAATAATGTTCTTGTCTGGGGAGTTCGGTGGCCAGCGGAAGTGTTTAAAATCAGAAGAGTATTCCTGGAGCCACTCTCTAGCAGTTCTGGACGTGTGAGGTGTAGCATAGTCCTGCCCAAGTCTGTCGGAATGCACAATGGACATGAATGGATGCAGGTGATCAGACATGCTTAGTACGTGTCACCTGTAAGAGTCGTATCTAGACGTATCAAGGGTCACGCATTCCCCCAACTGCACACGCCCCACACTATGACAGAGCCTCCACCAGCTTCAACAGTCTCCTGCTGACAAGTGGGGTCCAGGGGTTCATGAGGGTCGTCTCCATACTCGTTCACCCACTCGATAGAATTTGAAACGAGACTCGTCAGACCAGACAACATGCTTCCAGTCATCAACAGCCCAATGCGGGTATTCATGGCCGCAGGCGAGGCGTAAAGCTCAGTGTCGTGCAGTCTTCGAGGGTACACAAGTGGGCCTTCAGCTCCGAAAGCCCATATCGATGATGTTTCGCTCAATGGTTCCCACACTGACACTAGTTGGTGGCCCAGCATTGAAATGCGCATCAATTTGCGGAAGGGTTGCACTTCTGTCACGCTGAAAGATTGTCTTCAGTCGTCATTGATCACGTTCTTGCAGGAACTTTTTCCTGCTGCAGCGATGTCCGAGAGTTGATGTTTTGCCTGATTACTGGTATTCATGGTACACCCGTGAAATGGTCGTACGGGAAAATCCCCACTTCATTGCTACCTCGGAGATGTGACCCATTGTTCGTGCGCCGACTATAACAACATGTTCAAACTCACTCAAATCTTGATAACCTGCAGTTGTAGCACCAGTAACCGATCTAACAACTGCGCCAGACACTAGTCTCATATAGGCGTTGCCGACAGCAGCGTCGTATTATGCCTCCATACACTTTGAAACGTCCCCTTTGAAAAATTCTACAGGACTGTGCTTAAACTGACACACAATATTTTGTTAGCGCAACGCAATCTGACTTTCAAAAATCCCTACAAAAAAAATGGCCCTGACTAACATTAACCTATACGTTTCACAAATCGCTTACCTCACAAAAATCTTGGTTACTCGAACTACTGCAATCCAGCGAGCGCCACTACTGCCAGCTAAATAAAAGATTCAAACTACGGAAGGCACTAACTACTGATAGGCATAGTTAGCAAATGAAAGATTTTGATAGAGAACAAATGATGTATTTACCTTAATAATCATAATATATATAGCAGTTCATGACATCCAGTCTTATAAATTTCAAAACTCCGCCATCTCTCTCCCCACATCCACCACTGCTGGCTGCTCACCTCCAACTGCGCAACGCTACGCGCTGTTAACATCCAGCTGCCCAACACGACAATGGCAGACAACAATGCAAACTAGCCACAGACTGCACACAGCACAGCCAGTGATTTTCGTACAGAGCGCTACGTAACGTTGCCAATAAGAAAACATAAACAGCCTACTTACAACATCTCTCTATTTCAAAACTCGTGCGTATACAAGTTTCTATGGCGCTTCAGTGTACATACAACAGCAAATGGGGAACAACTTTCAAACGTTACTAAAAATTATATAACTTCGAATGACTACAGACAGCAATAATAGTTTACTCAAATTTGACATATGTCCATCTACAACGTTCGGACCTGTACTGATGAACGCAATAAAGCCGAAAAAGCTTAGTTACTGAAATAAAATATCAAGCAGCATACTGTCACCAATTCTCTGCTGCATTACTAAACTTACGTGCACCATCCTCGAACTCTATACTCTGGAACTGTACACCCCAGTTACCAAAATAATTGGAATTGCTATCCCAATGTTATAGTGCTACTACATTCTTGTCGAAAATCCAGTGAAGAGTGAAACAAGTTTTCATGCTGTTACACTTTTCACAAATAACAGTTGTCTTTTTGTCGTTGTTGCTGGGACAAACTCAGCAGCTTCGTGATGCAGCAGTATTCTTTCTGGGGTGTTTTGTGGGGGTGCAACTTCAAGTTCTATTCTTAAAATATCACTACACCTTCGACTGCCACATACTCTTCCACATGATCGTCACCTCACTGATCGCCATCTATTTCATTGCGTCCATATATGGTCAGACAATGTGTCTAATAGTGTATTTTAAATACGAGAGTATGCCGTCTTAGGCACTGTATAAAACTTAAAACACTTGATAATGGCACTCTGAAGGCGAAATCATGATAGTGTAATTTTAAATGTAACACTGCAAATAAACAACAGTCTAACGGCGGTACTGACTTTAAAGTAACTATTATTAGTTGCTGATTGCTCTGTGTGTTTTGTCTCATTCTGTACCGAAACGTTATTTTGTAACCCGGGTAGAATCAATTACCGTAGGTTTTGATTATTCATTGTGTTGTGGCGTAACAAGACAGCTACGCCACACTGAAGTAGCCGAAAGGCACGCGTTACTGACGCAGGCTAGAGATAGGTCTGAAACAGGAGACGTAATGAATGCTATAAAGAAAAGTACGTAGCTGCTATATTACTTAACTTTAATCCATCATTTGTATACAGCATTCTTGATGATACAAGTGAGACTCTTTAGATTCATGAAGTAACTAATGGCGCCTTGCTAGGTCGTAGCCATGGACTTAGCTGAAGGCTATTCTAACTGTCTCTCGGCAAAGGAGAGAAAGGCTTCGTCAGTGTAGTCGCTAGCAAAGTCGTCGTACAACTGGGGCGAGTGCTAGTCCGTCTCTCGAGACCTGCCGTGTGGTGGCGCTCGGTCTGCGATCACTGAGTGGCGACACGCGGGTCCGACATGTACTAATGGACCGCGGCCGATTTAAAGCTACCACCTAGCAAGTGTGGTGTCTGGCGGTGACACCACACATTGTTAGTCCCATAAATCTGTTTATGAATAAATGTGAATATTGAGTTAATCACTCATTCTGTTCGACCCCTTCAGATACATTAAAATGTAGGCTTCTAAATTATATCCAGAAAGATATTTTATAAATCAGCTCAAAATCTTCATCGACATATTACTCCAGTCAGAGATATTTGTTTTCATATTCCCCACTTTAAGAGGTGTGCCTAAGGTTGTAGTTTTCTAGTTATCCGTTTGACTTCGAGAAAAAGCATTTAGAGGTTAGTTCTTAAGGAGGTGGCTTGCCCAGAGATAGTGTAGGAGGGTTCCGGCAAACTCATCACTAGGGTGTTGCAGCTGCTGATGATCAGCCAGTCACGTGGAGACGTTAAGCTCGGCGGTTCAAATAGATCAAATGGTTCAAATGGCTCTGAGCACTATGGGACTTAACATCTGAGGTCATCAGTCCCCTAGAACTTAGAACTACTTAAACATAACTCACCTAAGGACATCACACACATCCATGCCCGAGGCAGGATTCGAACATGCGACCGTAGCGGTCGCGCGGCTCCAAACTGAAGCGCCTAGAACCGCTCGGCCACTCCGGCCGGCCTCGGCAGTTCCCTCTTTGCTATTCTACAGGCGCAAGCTATGTGCCAGCGTAGGGTATGACCCTCTCGCTTCTCTCGTTATCATACAATACAAACATAATACTGTACCACACACTTCTATATGCACTAATACACGTACGACACAAGTGACACTTTCCCAAGGGAATGGGCCAATGTACTCGAAGGAAGAACTCCCTTTCCGACAGGCTGCTGAGCCCATGCAGTGGGATATCCCAGCCTTATAGGATTAACATTTTTACAACAGATTGGTTTTAGGGTGTAGATGAAGGGTTGGTGAATAAATTAACGGCGTTTCTCCATGAGCTGAATATACACAACAGATACAGCACAGACTTAAGTATAATATATTCTTCTTTAGTATTTACAAAAGTCTGTCAACGCAGGGGTAACTTTTGGATTTCGCGACTATAGAAATCGTGGATTTGAGGTGAAGAACTCATCAAGCCATGTTCGGAACATTTTTTCATGTGGAAAAGAAGTTCCTCGAAGACTGTTCGATGGACAGCGAAAAAAGTGAATATCTGATGGTGCAAAATCTGGTGAATAAGGTGTGTGTGGAATGACTTCTGAACCCAACTCTTGTATCGTATTTTTTGTCACTCTAGCACAATTCGGGCGGGGATAGTCGTGTAGTAGCATCACTTCACACAGTCTTTCTGGTCGTTGTTCTTGGACTGCGTTTGCAAGCCGCCTCAGTTGTTGAGAGTGTCAGCAGTAACGTCTATACCACGGAACAGTCGCTGTTCCACCATATGCATAACACTATCTTTTGTGGGTCCAACGCTTGTGTTTGCATGGGGAGTTGCTGCTTTGTTTGGGCTCAACCACTTCTTTCTTTTCCTTGTGTTAGCATAAATGTAACATTTCTCGTCACCAGTGACGATACAGAATAGGAATGATCGGTGTTGTTCACGAGCCAACTGACGATGAAAAAGCAGACCGGCTACCCGCTGACTTTTGTGATTAAGCTTAGCGCGTGCGGTACCAATACACTGCACTTCTCCGTTGCATGCTAATGTCACACGATGGTGGAGTGATCACAGTTCATTAGATTTGCCACTCCTCGAGTACACTGATCAGGATCATAGTGGAATAATGCGGTTACACGATCTTCATCGAACCCCGATTGTCTTCCTGAACATGGGCAGTCAAAGCAATCCTCCTTAAAATGAGGAAAACATTTTCTTGCCGTGGTCTGTCGACTGGCAGTATAGTGGAAGTATTTTTGGCTGCCTTTTCACTGTTTAACTGAACTCTAACAGAAGAATATGTCGGTAATGTTCCGATTTGTTCCACTCGGCACTCCGTTTTCTAGCGCCCACAGCTCCGCTGTCTCCAGACGATAAAATGACAACATGTACATTCAGACAGCATCAGTGAACTACAAATAAAAGATGATAAATAAACCTGTAGCAACCTGAATACCAACATGCAAAGCCAAAACGGTAAAACTTTTGCATCGACCTAATAGTAGCAGGTGTGGGTCCCTGGCCACTCAGGGATCTGTGGCAATGAACAAGCCGATAGATTGGCTAGGATGGGAGCAACAACTCCATTTATTGGACCGGAACGTGTCTTGACAATCACCAAGGCTATGTTCAAATTAGAACTACGGAACTGGCTCAGGAAACAGCACTTAGGATATTGGACCAAGGTCCATAAACAAAAACATGGTAAGGTAATGATGCACAAGCCATGTTTTAAAAGAAGCTGTATAATCCTGGGATTGAACAGGAAAGAGATCAAACTCATGACTGGACTGATGACCGGCCACGGGAATTTCAAAAAACACCTACACACAATGGGTATTTTGGAAGAGGACCCTAAATGTAGGATGTGTGATGTGGGTGTTTTCAGTTTCGCTGCAGTTTTCGTCAGGTGTTCTTTGAATGTTAGTGACCTATCTAGGGTAACCCGAAGGTACTTTGGGTGTTTCTTGTGATTTAATATTTTCCCGTCTAGATATACATGTAGTTCTCTGTTGGCCATTTTGTTGTTCAAATGGAAGGCAGATACTTCTGTCTTTGTAGCAGTAGGTTGTAGCCTCCATTTTCTAAAGTACTCGCTGAAAATCCGTAGTTAACTCGTAAGGATATCTTCGGCAGCTTCTATATTTCTGTGGGCTGTTGCCAGAGCCCAGTCGTCAGCATAACCAAATTTGTGCGATCTGGTTGCAGGCATGTTGCGATGTAAAGGCTGAAAAGAAGGGGTGCAAGGACAGAGCCTTGTGGGAGTCCATTACTGAGTAGTGAAAACACGCAACAACATGTTGCAGAAGCTATGTCGCACCACTTGGGGCTCTACAGCATATACCTTGAGAACGTCCGCACTTGGCTTGGTGTATCCAGTGGCAGAATACAGTGCCCCAGTGTGGCTCAACAGCAAACACACACACATGGTACACAGCCAACTTAATCCAACAATGCGTATTATATCAGGCACAATCAGGCCAACTCGTACAGTGTGGCTGCCCGTTATCAGTAACATAGCCCCTGCTAACCTACGCCGAGAACACGCTCTGGTTAGAGAATTTCAAAAAATCATGACCAACCCTCAATTACAAATCCATGAAGATACTCACGATATTCAAGGAAACCGACTCCGGTCTAGGCATCCTCCACTAAAGACCACACAGGCGCTGCACCAAACCAACTTTAAAATAAATGACCGATGGAAAGAGGAATGGGAAAGCAGAACAGCAGTAAACTGCCACAGTATGCCATGGATCTTTAGTAAACCAAAAGGATTTGGCTTGGTTCAAATGGCTCTGAGCACTATGGGATTTAACATCTGTGGTCATGAATCCCCTAGAACTTAGAACTACTTAAACCTAACTAACCTAAGGACATCACACACATCCATGCCCGAGGCAGGATTCGAACCTGCGACCGTAGCGCTCACGCGGTTCCAGACTGAAGCGCCAAAAGGATTTGATTGCCCTCGCAAAGTTTGGTCAATTATTAATCACATCAGAACCAACTGTGGGAGATGCACCGACTCCTTACACAGATGGGGTAAACTTCCTTCGGCCGCTTGCGACTGTGGCGCTGAGAGACAGACGGTCGAACACATCGGGCAGGAATGCCCACTAAGGGCATGTGAGGGTGACCCACAGGATTTCCTTATAGCGACCCAAGAGGCAATCGACTATATATTATCTAAGCTGGACGTTTCTGATTGCTCTTCTGTGAGTGTAAATTTACAATTGGTTGTGTCCTTATATACAAACTATTATTTATTGTTCTGTTTATACATCAGTGATTTTTTAAAACCGTGTTGTTTCTGTAATTTTTACTGTGATGTTATGAGCCATACGCTAAATAAATAAATAAATGTGATGAGGGTGAATAAACTCCATCACACCTAATCTTTGAATGCATGGCATTGGAGAGTAAAAGATACAGAATCTTCGGGAGAAGTAGACCTGAAGAAATTGTGTCTAACAAAAAACTGGTAGAGGGACTCCTTTTTTTAAAAAAAATCTTTATTTCCATAATAATAATAATAATAATACAAAGTGACCCACCACCTTAATGATTAGAGGGTCTTAATTTTCTTAGTGTTATTATAATAGCAGCTTCAACATTTTTACTTTACTACAGACAGTACTACATTTTTATTACTGGGCAGACTACTTCTAGTGTTACTAGTGTTAGCATAGTTTCTAATATCTACGAGTGGTTAGTGTTGACTGCCTGCAGCGTTACATTTGTGCCATTGTTAATATAAACCTACTTGGGTGCCTGGCTCATAGAGCTAATCCCTATGAGCATGCCCCTGGCACAGGGCAGGCAAGAAGTTAATTATCGCTGCTGGTTCCTAATCTACTATCCTATTCTGTTTAACTAAAATCTACTACTTATTCTACGCCATAGTTGGTGCGTTGTCTTAGTTCTGAGGTACCAGGTATCGATCCGTGCCGAAACACCCGTATAAGTACGTGCTGTAGCCGCCTCGTGCGGCACGTAGGCTCTGACTGTGGCATCCAGTCGATCGTACAGATGGCGAATACTGTCATAGGATACGTTATGCCACGCCTGATCGACCTGCTCCCGAAGTTCTGTAAGAGTTTCCAGAATGAGATTTTTACTCTGCAGCGGAGTGTGCGCTGATATGAAACTTCCTGGCAGATTAAAACTGTGTGCCCGACCGAGACTCGAACTCGGGACCTTTGCCTTTCGCGGGCAAGTGCTCTTCCAACTGAGCTACCGAAGCACGACTCACGCCCGGTACTCACAGCTTTACTTCTGCCAGTATCTCGTCTCCTACCTTCCAAACTTTACAGAAGCTCTCCTGCGAACCTTGCAGAACTAGCACTCCTGAAAGAAAGGATATTGCGGAGACATGGCTTAGCCACAGCCTGGGTGATGTTTCCAGAATGAGGCTAAGCCATGTCTCCGCAATATCCTTTCTTTCAAGAGTGCTAGTTCTGCAAGGTTCGCAGGAGAGCTTCTGTAAAGTTTGGAAGGTGGGAGACGAGATACTGGCAGAAGTAAAGCTGTGAGTACCGGGCGTGAGTCGTGCTTGGGTAGCTCAGTTGGTAGAGCACTTGCCCGCGAAAGGCAAAGGTCCCGAGTTTGAGTCTCGGCCGGGCACACAGTTTTAATCTGCCAGGAAGTTTCTGTAAGAGTTGTTGGTTGACGAGTCGTATTAATCACTCACCCCATGGTATCCCACATGTGCTCGATTAGAGACAAGTCCGGAGATCGTGCTGGCCAGGGATGTTGCTGCAGGTCTTGCGAAGCACGTTGAGTTTCGCGAGCAGTGTGTTTTAGAGCGTTGGAACAACACATCACCTTCCTCTTGCAAGAAGAGCAAAAGAATAGATATAACAACATTCTGTACGTACTCAGCGCTGGTTAGCGTCCCTTCTAGAAGTACCAAAGGTGAACGAGAGGGGTAGCTTATCGCACCCCGGACCATAAGGCCTAGGGTCGGACCAGTGTGTCTTGAACGAATTCAGTCTTTGAGACAGCGGTCACCAGGGCACTCCTTGCACCATTTATGGGCACTGCTTGGCTTTACTAGATATACAGGGAGCGATACCGCACAATAAACCTAGTTTCGGTGCGGGCAGTGGCGGGTTAGACCTAAGCTGTTTTAGCTCTCCTGTTAAAATCAAATCAAATCAATTGTATCAGATGAATAAAGCAGTAGCGTGTGGTGACGCCTGCCAGCTGTGGTGTTTTCCCGCAGCAGGTGTGCCCGGGCCGTTGATCCGGTGGCTGTGTGTGTGTGGCGGCAGCCTCTCTCGCCGGTGCCGTACGGCTGTGAGCACTTAGCAGGCAGGCGCAGCGGCTGCATTACGAGAATTGAGAGGCGCTGGCGCACGCGGCCAGCATGCTAATCGCAGCCCACCCCGGCCCCGGCGTCGCCACTCCCACAGCCCCGGCAACCGCGGCGGTAGCGGGCGCCTCGTTTGCATCGCTGCGGCGCGGCTACACGTCTCACGCTGCCTGCCGTCCGAATTTGCATGTTTATCAACACGTCCGAATCCGCAGACAGGGGAAACGCCGGACGCAGCGTCACTCGCGAACGAGACACGCGGCTGTGAATCCGCGGGTAGGCTTATTCGGTTAGGAGCAACCTACCGATCTGAAAGCTTAATTTACTGTTCATACAGTACTCACTTCCTGTGATGCTCGCGTTTATATCCAGTGTGGCACGTAGCCCCGTGCGAGCTTTTCAACTCAGCGCCTCTGGGACAGTCACACTGTTCATTCTAACGGGTTGTTACGCGTTACCTGAGGGCCTTACTTAGCAAACGAGTACGAGTCGCGGGGAAATTCTCTAGACGTTAACGTGTTACAGTATTGACCATTTGAAATTTAGGAGCCCAACCAAGATGCCGGCGTTCACAGTTCGTCGCCGATAAAGATTGAGACGTGCCTGTTAAGTAGCAATTTCAAATGTCACTCACATTATTTCTTTATCTCGTGAAGCAGTATTTTAAAATGCGCTGCCGGTAAAAAAAATTAGTACACCCTTTTACAGATTTCCAATTCACTGGAAATGTTTTGGAAATTTGTGTTAAGTTCCTATGGGACCAAACTTCTGAGATCATCGGTCGTTAGGCTTACGCACTACTTCATCGAAGCCGGGCGCTGTGGCCGATCTGTTCTAGGCGCCTCAGTCCGGAACCGCGCTGGTGCTGCGGTCGCAAGTTCGAATCCTGCCTCTGGCATGGATGTGTGTGATGTCCTTAGGTTAGTTAGGTTTAAGTAGTTCTAAGTCTAGGGGACTGATGACCTCAGATGTTACATCCCAGAGTGCTCAGAGCCATTTTTGAAATTAATCTAACTTAAACTAACTTACGCTAAGGATAACACACACACCCATGCCCGAGGGAGGACTCGAACCTCCGACGGGGGAAGCCGCGCGAACCGTGTCAACGTGTCCTTGACCACGCGGCTTCCAATTCACTCAAGATTACTACAGCAACAGTGCATACGGCGAACATGAAATGATTACATTCATAGATCAATAGCACAAGCTGTCCTGAGATACCAGGTATCGGCCCTTGACGAAACAACCATATTAATATGTGCCGTAGCCGCCACGTGCGGGAAGTAGGAGTAATCCGCTGAATTACAGACCTATATCACTAACGTCGAATTGCAGTAGGGTTTTAGAATATTTACTGTATTCGAACATTATGAAGCACCTCGAAGAAAACGATTCATTGACATATAGTCAGGACGGATTCAGAAAATATCGTTCTTGTGAAACACAACTAGCTCTTTATACTCGTGAAGTAATAAGTGCTATCGACAGAGGATGTCAAATTGATTCCATAGATTTCCAGAAGGCTTTCGACATCGTTCCTCACAAGCGTCTTCTATCCAAACTGCTTGCCTACGGAATATCGCCTCAGTTGTGCGACTGGATTCGTGATTTCCTGTCAGAAAGGTCACTTTCCGTAATAGACGGGAAGTCATCGAGTAAAACAGAAGTAATATCCGGCGTTCCCCAAGTAAGTGTTATACGTCCTCTATTGTTCCTGGTCTATATTAACGACATAGGAGACAATCTGAACAGCCGTCTTAGATTGTTTGCAGATGATGCTGTCATTTATCGTCTTGTAAAGTCATCATATGGTCAAAACGACTTGCAAAACGATTTAGATAAGATATCTCTTTGGTGCGAAAAGTAGCAATAGACCCTGAATAAAGAAGAATGTGAAGTCATTCACATGAGTACTAAAAGAAATCAGCTAATTTCGATTACGCGATAAGTCATACAAATCTGAGGGTTCTAAATTCAACTAAATACTTAGGGATTACAATTACAAATAACCTAAATTGGAACGATCACATGGATAATACTGTGGGTAGAACAAACCAAAGACTGCGATTCAATTGCAGAACACTTAGAAGGTGCAACAAGTCTACCAAATATTCTGCTTACACTACGCTTGTCCGCCCTATTCTGGAGTATTGCTGTGCGGTGTGGGATCCGCATCAGGTCGGACTGACGGATGACATCGAAATGTACAAAGAAGGGCAGCTCGTATTGTATTATCGCGAAATAGAGGAGATAGTAACACATACATGACACGTGAATTGGAGTGGCACTCATTAAAACAAAGGCGTTTGTCTTTGCGACGGGATCTTCTCATCAAATTTCAATCACCAGTTTTCTCCTCCGATTGCGAAAACATTCTGTTGGCACCCACCTATATAGGGAGAAATAATCATCACGATAAAATAAATCAGGGCTCGCACAGAAAAATTTAAGTGCTCGTTTTTCCCGCGTGCCATTCGAGAGTGGAACGGTAGAGAGGCAGCATAAAGGAGGTTCATTGAACCCTCTGCCAGGCACTTTATTGTGAACAGCAGAATAACCACGTAGATGTAGATGTAGGCGCTGACTGTGGCATCCAATTGGTCGTACAGTGAGCGAATACTGTCCTCGGATACGTTATGCCACGCCTATTCGAACTGTTCGAGTAAGAGTTGTTGGTTGACGAGTCGTACGAATCACTTCTCATCCCATCATATCCCACATGTGCTCGATTAGAGACAAGTCTAGAGATCGTGCTGGCCAGGGAGGTTGCTGCAGGTCTTGCGAAGCACGTTGAGTTTCGCGAGCAGTGTGTTTGCGAGCGTTGGAACGACACATCACCTTCCTGTTGCAAGAAGAGCAAAAGAATAGATATAACAACATTCTGTACGTACTCAGCGCTGGTCAGGGTCCGCTCTAGAAATACCACAGGTGAACGAGAGGGGTAGCTTATCGCACCCCAGACCATAAGGCCTAGGGTCAGACCAGTGTGTCTTGAACGAATGCAGTCTCTGAGACAGCGGCCAGCAGAGCTAAGTCGTACGCTTCAACAACTATCACTTGAGTGCAGGCGGAATCTGCTTTCATCGCTGAGGACCATACTATGCCATTCCATCTTCCAAGTGGTCATCTGACGGTGTTAACCGATCCGTGTCGGCCGCTGTAGCCGAGCGGTTCTAGGCGCTTCAGTCCGGAACCGCGCTGGTGCTACGGTCGCAAGTTCGAATCCTGCCTCGGGCATGGATGTGTGTGGTGTCCTTAGGTTAGTTAGGTTTAAGTAGTTCTAAGTCTAGGGGACTGATGACCTCAGATGTTAATTCCCATGGTGCTCAGAGTCATTTGAACCATTTTTAACACAGCCGTGCACGTCGATGATGTGGCGTCAGTGGAAGACCGGGTACAGGTGTGGGTGCCCGTATTAACACTGCTAATAAATAGTTCGCGAGAGTTCATGTTCTCACGTCTGGGCTCACAAACATTCTTACATGTACTGTGGCATCTGTACGATCTGCCACTGCTGCCTTTACAGTACGACGATTCCGGCGGGCGCCTGTGCTGCATGGACGCCCAGAACCTCGTGATAATTGTGGTGTCACCGCCAGACACCACACTTGCTAGGTGGTAGCTTTAAATCGGCCGCGGTCCATTAGTACATGTCGGACCCGCGTGTCGCCACTGGCAGTGATCGCAGACCGAGCGCCACCACACGGCAGGTCTCGAGAGACGGACGAGCACTCGCCCCAGTTGTACGGACGACATTGCTAGCGACTACACGTACGAAGCCTTTATCTCAATTGCCGAGAGACAGTTAGAATAGCCTTCAGCTAAGTCCATGGCTACGACCTAGCAAGGCGCCATTAACCATATCTGGAGAGAGTCTCACTTGTATTATCAAGAGAAATGTACCACAAAGAATTAAAGTTAAGTATACGAGAAGCTCCGTTCTTTTCTTTATAGCTTTCATCACGTATCCTGTTTCAGACTTAACGCAAGACGGCTTGAGTTGACGCGTGCCCTTTCGGCTAC
The DNA here is from genome assembly GCF_023898315.1 of Schistocerca nitens. NCBI lineage: Eukaryota > Metazoa > Arthropoda > Insecta > Orthoptera > Acrididae > Schistocerca > Schistocerca nitens. Next base: position 925,975,475 of record NC_064614.1, on the reverse strand, counting down.
CTCCCTTGTCTAGACTGTCTTGTCTAGACACAGCAATAATATTCACGTGACCACTGATAAAGGCATAGTTCCACACCTGACGCAGCACGTACAACGTGTGTGGCAGTTCTCCGAAAGGACCATCCTGCCACTAGGAAGGCCTCCGTTTGAGCCCTTTCAAACCCGCTCAATCGGCTGTAGAAAGGACGAGTGCATCTCCATAGCATGGCTGCCTGCTTCCTTCACATGTCTGCACCTATTCATAGCCTTCTGGCTATGAACTTCCTCTATTAAAGGCAGACACAGATGAAACTCTTGTAGCTATGCCACTACGCTAGGTGTTGGCATAGGACGTTGAAACCATTATCAGTAATTCTACTATCTCTCAGGTGGCATTAGCTGTCATCAGATCAAAATCGACTATTCTTTTTCCGGCTGTGTACTTTGCAAACTATTTCTGTAGCCAGCATCAACTACACACAGTCATCTACCAATGGCGTGTCTCTATCTGTAATACTTGGGCAAACTTTTGTTACACGTACCGGCGAAACTGCCAACCATCGCTCCTCTTCTGGGAGCCTCGTGCGGTTAGCTTCATGGTGTCAGATGTGGTCGCCGCTAGCTTACATTTCTGTTGTTGAGACTCTTCTAGTTATTGATATATTTGAAGAGACCTCATGCAAAGGCGTACTATAAAATCATTCGTGAGGTGTTCACATGCTACAGGTACATTTTCGTTGGGTTAGTCCTGCTAAACTTATTATGAACTGCGGAAGCAAATTGTGTAATTTGGCTAACATTTTGTGTAGGTCAGTAGATGCTAACCTGATCACAGAACAGAGCTTTCCACACTCAATCCTAAACACTGAACAAGCGTTTCAATCATTCTTCCCCTCATTTTAGTTCAATTAATGATTCATAAGAGATAATGACAATCGTTAGGAGCGTCCCAGCGAAGTTCGATAGGACTACTCTTGCCCTCTGTATACATAAATGGTCTGGCGGGCAGCGACAGCAGCTGTCTGTGGCTGTTTGTTGAAGAAGCTGTGGTGGACGGGGAAGAGTCGTCGCTGAGTTACTGTAGGGGGATACTGAAGGCCTCTATGAGGGGGAACATTTGTCTGACGTGTTAGAAGAAGAAACAGGAGTCGATATAGAGGAGATAGGGGATCCAGTTTTAGAATCAGAATTTAAGAGAGCTTTGGAGGACTCAAAATCAAAGAAGGCAGAAGGAGTAGATAAATTACCATCAGAATTTTTAAAGACGTTGGGGGGAAGTGGCAACCAAACGACTATTCAAGTTGGTGTATAGAACGTATGAGTCTGGCGACGTACCATATCAGACTTTAGGAAAAATATCATCCACACTATTCCGAAGACTGCAAGAGCCGACAAATGCGAGAATTATCGCACAGTCAGCTTAACAGCTCACGCATCCAAGTTGCTAACAAGGATAGTATACGGAAGAATGGAAACGGAAATTGAGGATGTGCTAAATGACGACCAGTTTGGCTTTAGGAAAGGTAAAGGCACAAAAGAGGCAATTCTGACCTTGAGGGTGATAATGGAAGCAAGACTAAAGGAAAATCAAGGTACCCGTACATTCATAGGATTTGTCGACCCGGAAAAAGTGTTTGACAAAGTAAAATGGTGCAAGATGATCGAAATTCTGAGAAAAATATGAATAATCTGTAGGGAGAGACGGGTAATATACAATACGTACAAGAACCAAGAGGGAGTAATAAGAGTGGACGACCAAGAACGTAGCGCTCGTATTAAAAAGGGTGTAAGACATGGACGTAGTCTTCGAAGGATTATGTGACCATTTTGGCTGACCATCTTGAAAACTATACAGGATCTGTATTTATCCATTCCGATAATCTCTTTAGAATGCCAAAGGGTTTTCTACACCGTATTAGGCAATGTGTTTTTGCTGTTTCCATATTTTTGTCCACCGCCTGTACCTCTGCCAATTTTGAAGTATAGTGCAACATTCAATAGAAGTTACGTGGCCTGACGTAACAGTGTGTAACGTAGGCTATCAAGTTCCCTCGTAATTCCTACCGTAACTAGTCTTTAGCAAAGCACTGTTCACTAAGAGCAAATTATGGTGGTAACACGAACTTTATAGCATATTGTAATATTCTAGAATATTCAATGTCTTTGTAAATAGGAGCACACTCTGTTGACACTGACTTCTCCGACTTTCACGTATGCTCAATAAAAGAGCATTCTATGTGAAGTATTCGGATACTTGATTCAAGATTCTACGGGCTAGTGCGGGTTAAATACGGCAGAATTATATTTGAGAATTGCGTATGAGGGCAAAGTCACAGAAAAACTCATTCTAAACCCCTAAAACAATGTCAGTCAAATTTGGTACACGTATTAGTTACGATCTGGAAAGTACTGTAGGGATAAGAACCACCAGCTTCCTATCGGGGTGAGTGTGATAAACGTAGAGAGAAAATAAGGACGAGGAGATGGACAGACAGGAAGGCGAAGGAGGAGATAGGCACAGAGGAGGAGGAGGAGGAGGAGGAGGAGAAGAAGAAGATGGACAGAGATAAGGTAGGAGGAAAGGTAGAGAGAGAGAGAGGGAAGAGGAGGAGATGGACAGAGAAATGAAAGAGGAAAGAGGAGGAGAAGGACAGAGACAGGGGAAGAAGATACAGGGATAGAGATGGGACAGGAGGCTATAAACAGATAGAGGGGGAGGAACAAATGGACACAGAAAGGGGAGGATATGGACATAGAAAGGGGAGAGGAAGAGATGGACAGTGAGATGAGAGATGGGAGAGGAGAAGATGGACAGAGAGAGGGAGAGAAGTGGATTGATAAAGAGACGTGGAGAAGGAGATGGACAGAGGGGCGGGGAAAGAGAAGACGGACAAATAGAGCACTGGAATACATATATACCCGATCAACGCCAGGTACTCAGTGTTCGTATAAAGTCCTCATGCGACGTAATTGGGCTGGATATTCAAGGCTATATCATTCAAATACGCCTTTCATATTTTTAAATCAGAAGTAACAGCCAGCGTGCTCACGCATGCATGTCTAAGTATTATCCAACCGGAAAATATTTAAAACAATGTTCAAAACAATCGTTAAATTATGTTCGTGATCGTTCTTTATCTGTAAACCGTGTTGTGTTCAGGAGCATAGTCCATTCTGCCCGAAGTTGACTCGGTATCTGTGACGCTTCCGAGCACTCGGCTAAAAGCCACGTTTTCGTTTACATTCTTGTACGAGCGTTTCTTTCTGGACCGGCGCTAATTGCCAGGGCGCGAGCCATCAGCGCTAAGACAACACAACGGGCGCACGATAAACACGCAGACCCTATCAAAGGGAATTGTAAACACGCTAAGCCGCAGCGATACACTTTACACTGCAGCTCATGTGTACTTTATGGCAAGAGTAATTGGATTTAATTGCAGAAAAACTTGCCTTTAGTATTCGGCGGTCGGTCACAGATGTCGATCAGTGCGTGGCTTTCGACGGCAGATTACGCTACGGACCGTGGTTTATTTGGCCGCTGGCGTCATGACTGACGTTTCGTATTGCGTGCGGCTATGTGTGCGTGCGTCCAACAACGCATTTTCCCGCACGATCGCTTACACTTCTCGAAAAGCAACAGCTAAATACTGCTATGCAGGTTGCTACAGTGTAAAACTATTTCTCTATAAAATGGTTCATGTGATCAACTGTAGAAAGCTATACCTAATTTATTCAGCATTTTATTCTATAACCCTTTACATTCGTTATTTGGAGTTAAGTTAGTAACTTCGTGGGTACTTAACGACCCTAAAACAAGAATCATCCACAACTTATTTACTTCTATGTTTCTCTAAACTGTTATTAAAGAGTTAATAAAAGAAAGGATTCTATTTATGATCATCACTCTTTATTAAGAAAGAAAGCATGATCTTACAGACAATTAAGAGGTACTTCAACAATGTTCAGAAACATGTTTAAAGGTCATATATGACTGTTTAGTAAATTATAAAGAAAAAAATAAACAACTTTCAATCTAAAAAATGATAGTAGCTACGTGAACGAATCAGTTAAGTACTTAGCCGGCTGCGGTGGCCGAGCGGCTCTAGGCGCTTCAGTTTGGAACCGCGCGAATGCTGCGGTCGCAGGTTCAAATCCTGCCTCGGGCATGGATGTGTGTGATGTCCTTAGTTTGAACGCACTAATCCACAATGAACATTGTCAGTATACTCGAGACTGACAGTGTTACGAACTGGGATCAGTCCACCATCGTGCTACATTTGCGTGCAATGGGGAAGGTTCAAAAATCAGCTGTGAGGGTAGAGCATACTATAAGCCAAAATCACAAACATCAACGGGTAGCCATGTGTGCATCTCTGCTTGCTCGCCATCAACTGGGTCTTCAATGATACCGACAATTTCTATCCTGTGTCGTTCCCAGTGAAGAGAAATGGTGTCCTCTTGCTGATGCAAGGAAAAGAAAGGAATGATTGAGTCCAAAAAAGGTAGCAACCTTCCGTACAAAGATATGCGTGCACCCACAAAAGAGCATGTTATGCATTTGGTGGAATAGCTACGGTGTGATGTGATACGAATTGCTTCCCCGAGGTGTAGCCGTCACTGCTGACAGTTACTGTCAACAACTGAGACGTCTTGCAGGCGCAGTCCAAGAACAACGACCAGGCGGACTGCGTGAACTGATGCCACGTCCGCCAACATCCTGCTAGACTGGCAAAAATCACTATACAGGAAACCTCCTGACAGATTAAAACTGTGCGCCGGACGGAGACTCGAACTCGGGACCTTTGCCTTTCACGGGCAAGTGGTCTACCAACTGAGCTGCCCAAGCACGACTCACGACCCCTCCTCACAGCTTCAATTCTGCCAGTACCTCGTCTCCTACAGGAGTTGTGTTGGGAGCTCATTTCGCACCCACTTTACTGGCCTGTTCTCGCACTCTCAGATTTTCACCCCTTCCGCTCTCTATCGAACAACTTTCACGGAACTTCCTTTCCGGATGAAAATGAGCTACGAATATGGTTCGACGAGTTCTTCACCTCAAAACCACGTGACTTCTACAGTCGCGGAACGAAAAGTTGCCGCAACCTTGGCAGACTACTGTAAATAGTGAAGGAGAACATATTATTGATGATTAAAATCTCTGTTATATGTATTTGTTGTTTTTATTAAACTTATGGAAAAATGCTACGAACTTATGCACCAATCTTATACGTTACTGGGATAGGCCTAATTTATTGCTCCACGCGTCACTCTTTTGCCTTCTATATTACTTTGGTACCGGTTCAAAAAATGGCTCTGAGCACTATGGGACTCAACTGCTGTGGTCATCAGTCCCCTAGAACTTAGAGCTACTTAAACCTAACTAACCTAAGGACATCACACACATCCATGTCCGAGGCAGGATTCGAACCTGCGACCGTAGCAGTCGCAAGGTTCCGGACTGCGCGCCTAGAACCGCGAGACCACCGCGGCCGGCACTTTGGTACCGGGTGTGGCTCTGCATTGTGCAGGCGCCTGTTGACCAGTGACCTTCATTTTCGTAGTTGCGTGTAGGCTGGGGTTGAAATCTGCCCCACCAGTTACGAACTTTACTTTTCTTATTAGTAATGACAAATTGGCTGTACTTGTTTGAGGCAGAATGGAGATACGTATGAATTATAATAAAATTTTGGAGTTATTGTTGGCTAAATAAAACTGCTGACTCATTGGATACATGCGATTCTTTTCAAGATGTTGCTGAGTTCAGTGACAATGAAATGGAAGTATCTAATCATGAAAATGACAGCCAAATAGAGGCCCATGAAGCGGCAAAAGATAAGGTTGCGGAGAAAACCAGGAAACAGTAAGATAATCTGCCTTTCTTTTGGAAAAAAGAGTTATAAATACGAGTAGCAAGATGGTGCATCGAAATTTTGTGAAACAGCTCGCCGTGACACTGATCGAAACCAGTGTCAAAGAGAAGAAAATTAATTTCAGAAATTTTTCAAGGAACTTGCAGAATGCAATGAAAAAAGTTCTTTGTAAACATTTTGAAAATAATACTATAGTTGACGAATCTGCAAGGTAAGTCCACGCGGGACTGAGTCAGCCAAAAAAGTCAAATGTGTAAAGACACTAAAACTACCAAAACATACCCTAAATGTAAAACATGTGTGAAAAATGTGGTCTATCGTCTTAAAGGTTTATCTTGACTGTGATGACTGAAGTGGAGAGTCACATCAAAACAACCCTCCTTAAGACGGGAAAACAATTTTCTTGCCATGTTCTGTGCAATGGGATTATCTCCACATATGCCACAAATGTTTCCGGCTTCTTCCACTGTTGTTATCCCTCTACTGTACTCAAATAGAAGAACAAGTCGGAAGTATCCAGATTTCTCCACTTGCCACTCCATTTTCTAGCGTACGCCGTTGTACTCACTATCTCCAAATCACAAACTGACAATATGTAAACTCAAATAGGAACAGTCAAGTACACATAAAAGCTGACAATCGATAAATAAACCCATAGCAAGCGTAATACCAACATGCAAAACAAAATTCCTTCGGACTTATGGGGTTGGGTTGTTTGGGGGAGGAGACCAGACAGCGAGGTCATCGGTCTCATCGGTTTAGGGAAGGATGGGGAAGGAAGTCAGCCATGGCATTTCAGAGGAACCATCCCGGCATTTGCCTGGAGCGATTTAGTTAAATCACGGAAAACATTAATCAGGATGGCCGGACGCGTGATTGAACCGTCGTCCTCCCGAATGCGAGTCCAGTGCGCTAACCACTGTGCCACCTCGCTCGATACGGACTTATGCACCAACGTTATAGTTAAGGATTAAATATTATATTTTTCATTGCCAAGCTTAAAGACAATATGTAGTATGTGACAAATACTCTGGATATCTTCTCTTCTGAAGATCATGTGTTGATCTCGCAAGATACCTTCAGTAATTGTGTTCTTCAGCTGCGTCCACCATGTTTTTACCAACCTCGTTCCTCCATAAGGCTTTCAAGACTTCATCTATACTGTTTGCCGTTAAAATTGCAACGCCAGGAAGGATAACAAATTACTAATTTTTAATTGTGTGCAGGCTGTATAGTAGCAAGAATGTATGATTTAATTTGTAGGTCTTATGGGGTACACAAGGTACGAAATTTAGTACACAGAGCTGCCATCTCTACAGCAGCAAGGGCTCTAGCCCGACTGGGCGTCGAGACAAAGAGAGTCCAGATTACACATGCAGGTACTTTACTCCGTGCTTCAAATCCATCCCAGAATTCAGCAACTATAGCGGCTGGCGAGCGGTGGACGGACGATCTCTTGGCAACACGTGACCAGATATTTTCACTAAGTGAGAGATGCGTTAAATTTCTGGCCAAGGTAACAGTCGAAAAATCTATCGAGGCAGGTCAGCGCAGTACGATTAACGTCAAGTCTAGCGTTATTTTGTGGAAACGTAGCGTGAAGGAGACCTCTAAGATAAGGCATAGCCACCAGTCTTGACACGTCCAAATTACTTTCCTTGCGAACCAGAGACGATTGTTTCGTATACCCCATGGCAACCCGTAATAGCGTGCCAAGTGCTAGGCACATATGGCGATCGTGAACACAGTGTGGTAAAGTTCGTTCTCTTCGGAGCCTCCACACACGAATATTGCCGTCCTGAAGCCTCACGCGGAACCGCGACACTTGACAAGACGACGTGCTGCCTATCCTGTCTCCAGAGTTTTCGTGAACTCACCTCTGCTGCAGCGTCAAGACAAGGTACGTGACGTCGGTGTACAATCCTGCAAGGCCGAGAGAACAATATATCTATCTTAGGCGCTGTTCACATGGTGCCGTTGAGAACCTGCATGACGTTGAGTATGACCCTCCTAACCCTGTGGTGGTATTAGTTGGATGTAGCAAATGCTTTATAGGGACGCCACGTACGATGCTACACGTAGTGAGTCGCATTGTGCTAGTGCGCGCAGCTTCCCTCACCTCCGAAGTACTCCAGCGCAGCTGCTTCCAGCCTATAATTTCACCTCCGTGCCCTGTCACACTCCACAGCACCAGAAGGTATTAATAAAATGCCAATGTCCACACCGGATTCCAACCCGTAATAAATAAAGGAAAGTCAAGATATAACTGGATATTATTATGATAATCACTCCACATGCTCAACCCAGTATTGATTTGCTTTCGTGGAGCACATTAAATCCCACACTAACAATTTACATCAAAAGAGCTAAGCCACGAACTAACCGCAATGGAACTGGTTAGAGCAACGCTATTCTCGTCTTTATTGGACAATCCGATGCGTATTAGTTCACATCACGATTCACTAGGACCAAAATTATAATGCTGCATTTACTGTAATTTTGATATCGTAACTAAAATAATTTCACACTTTTATTTTATAAACAGAAATAACACATGAGCCTAAAGTAAGTTTTATTTTCAGAAAGCATAATTATTTTTCATTTGTCCAATTTAATTCCAAATAGTAATCACAATTCAAATTATTGTTGTGATCCTATAATTTATTCTCAGTAATAATTTGACAATATTTGTAAAACAATTGATTATTTATGAGTTAATGTCTTTGTATGTAAAAGATCGATTTGTTGTAAAATCGCTGTACTGCGACTTTTTCCGCTATCTTTGTTCTTGTTGATATGCGTAATTAGTTGGAGAGAGTCGGTTGTGGGCAGTTATATGAGCTATGCGAAGTCATGTAATGGTTCAAATGGTCCAAATGGCTCTGAGCACTATGGGACTTAACTTTTGAGCTCATCAGTCCCCTATAACTTAGAAATACTTAAACCTAACTAACCTAAGGACATCACACACATCCATGCCCGAGGCAGGATTCGAACATGCGATCGTAGCGGTCGCGCGGTTCCAGACTGTAGCGCCTAGAACTGCTCGGCCACTCCGGCCGGCATGTAATGGTAATTGAGAAAATACTTTCTTAACAATGAGAATCTGTGGATACGTGAAATTAATTCGTGAAGTTCAGCACATTTGAAATAATATTTTATCAGAGCGTTTCCAGCTACGATGAGGAATTTGAATCTCTCTCGGACAATGGAGCCATTACTAAGAAGGAAACTACAATGAAACACATTGCTAAAATTAAGTACAAGAGAAATTTCTTAATTTTTCAAGTAACTGATACGTGAACGCTAATGCTGCTCCACCTACTATCCCGTACGGTTCAGAACTGGAGATAATACAGCAGAACCACTCCGTGAAGCACACGAAGTTCTCTGTAACGTCGTACGTCACTTTAGTCAATTCTTTCACGACTCAAAACTAAGACCTTTTTAAAACATTGGGGAAATTAGAAGAGGAAGACCCAACGCAGACAATAAGGTAATCGATATTCAACATCTCACTAATGTTTTACATCACTATACTGAAACTTAATGATGACGAAGTCTTGCGCGTATTGATGGAAAGTGACGTGATAGAAGACATACCCTCTTCCCCAATAAGTACTGAATATATTAATTACTCTTGATTATAAGCCGTCCTGGGTGGCTACAGGCGCTACAGTCTGGAACCGCGAGACCGCTACGGTCGCAGGTTTGAATCCTGTCTCGGGCATGGATGTGTGTGATGTCCTTAGGTTAGTTAGGTTTAAGTAGTTCTAAGTTCTAGGGGACGCCGGCCGGTGTGGCCGTGCGGTTCTAGGCGCTTCAGTCTGGAACCGCGTGACCGCTACGGTTGCAGGTTCGAATCCTGCCTCGGGCATGGATGTGTGTGATGTCCTTAGGTTAGTTAGGTTTAAGTAGTTCTAAGTGCTAGGAGACTGATGACCACAGATGTTAAGTCCCATAGTGCTCAGAGCCATTTGAACCATTTTCTAGGGGACTGATGACCTTAGAAGTTAAGTCCCATAGTGCTCAGAGCCATTAGAACTCTTTATTGTAAACAGAGCGACACAATACAAATACAGGGCTGTGATTGGTCAATTTCGTTTCCTGGCGAGCACCATCTTGTAGGGCAGGCAAGGCAGGACCGTTGGCAACCACTGCAGTGTGCCAACGGGACAACCACTCGCCTTCTCAGGGTCCCTCTGGCGTGAAGTTGCCGTTTTCCCGTAGTTTTACAAAGGGGTGTTGTGTCTTCCTCACGCACTGCCTGGCGGCCTGTTTCCTACCGACCCTTTACTGAGCCCACTTACACGTCGTCACAACGCCTGTCGTTAAACTGGCTGTCTCCTTATTTACTTGCTACGTTCCATTGCAACACGTCGATCCTACTGGACAAATGCCCATAACTCTTAAGGTATGCATTTCAGAGCCATATTTACTAGACTTATTTCTCTTGCTTTGTTCCATTCCACCACCTCTGAAAGTTGCCTATCCTACAAACTTAACAACAACAGTGCCGGTAGAAGTATTCCACTGTCAGAGGTATCAGAACGATTTTCGCTTATAACTTTCGACACGGTCGCTTCCGGATTGGGGTCCTTTATTTCACATTGATAATTTTACACTTTTCCGTCATCCCTGAAAGTTTGCAACATTATCATGGAATTACCCTGTACGAGGGGCTTTTGAAAAGTCTGTGCAAAGTCCAAGAGATGACACTATTGGCGCGTATCGAGGTCATGTTTAGTTAGTAGCATCTTTGGAAAGATCGCACACCAAGCTTCAGCCATATCTGTCTATTTCTTTGTGTTTGGCATTCGTGTGAATCAAGGAAATCGAGTGAATGTCAAAAAATGGACGAAAAAGAATTTCGTGTGGTGATTAAACATTACTTTATGAAAGGCAAAATGCCTCAGGAAACTAAAGAGAAGCTTGATATACATTACAGTGACTCTGCACCTCCGATTAGAGCAGTTTATAAGTGGTTTCAAAATTTTCGGAGTGGCCATATGGGCAGAAATGATGCTGAACGTTCTGGACACCCTGTGGAGGTTACGACTCCAGAAATCATTGATAAAATCCATGATATGGTGATGGATGACAGAAGAGTTAAGGTGCGTGAGATTGATAGTGCTGTGGACATCTCGAATGAATGGGTACATAATAAATTTGCACAAGCATTTGGACATGAGAAAGCTATCCGCAAGACGGGTTCCATGATTGCTCACGCTTGACCAAAAACGACGGAATCGTGTGAACTGTTGCATGGATGGTTTGCAGCTGTTCAGGAAGAATCCACAGGACTTTAAGCGTCCTTTCGTCACTGTGGATGAAACATGGATACTTTACTGTAGCCGGCCGGGGTGGCCGTGTGGTTCTAGGCGCTGCAGTCCGGAAACGCGGGACTGCTACGGTCGCAGGTTCGAATCCTGCCTCGGGCATGGATGTGTGTGATGTCCTTAGGTTAGATAGGTTTAAGTAGTTCTAAGTTCTAGGGGACTGATGACCTCAGATGTTAAGTCCCATAGTGCTCAGAGCCATTTGAACCATACATTACTGTACTCCTGAGACCAAACGACAATCTAAACAATGGGTTACCACGGGAGAATTTGCATAAAGAAAGGCGAAGACCATTCCTTCGGCCGGAAAGGTTATGGCGACTGTCTTTTTGGGTTTCGCAAGGGATAATCCTCATCGACTATCTGGAAAAGGGTAAAATATTACAAGTGAATCTTATTCATCGTTACTGGTCCGTTTGAAAACCGAACTGCAAGAGAAACGCCGGCGATTGGAGCGCAAAATGTCCTTTTCCATCACGACAATGCACCAGCACACACCTCAGCAGTTATGGTCGCAAAATTAACGGAAATAGGATTTGAACTCGTTACGCATCCCCCCTGTTCTCCAGATTTGGCTCCCTCGGACTATTATTTGTTCCCTAATTTGAAGAAATGGCTAGCGAGACAAAGATTTTATTCAAACGAGGATGTTATTGCAGCAACTAATAGCTGTTTTGCAAACTTGGACGATTCCTATTATTCGGAAGGGATCAACAAATCAGAACAGCGTTGGACGAAGTGTATACGTCTAAAAGGAGTCTATGTCGAAAAATAAAAGAGGTTTACCCCAAACACGTAAGTAGTTTTTATTTTTGCACGTAATTTTCAAATGCCCCTCGTATATTGGCATGACAGTCTTTGGCTCCCAACCAATGCGAGCAGTTATATCGCGGGATGGTAAAGCACGGTATCGACCACCACGATCCTGCCGCTGTCGAATCCCGACACTTGCTAGCTGAGGTTCTCCTTAAAAAAGAGACATAACGCATTATGTCTCTAACATTTAAATGTTAATTTTGCATAATCCTTCCTCGTATATAGAACGCAGATGACTTTACTTCTACACACCTGGAAATGGAAAAAAGAACACATTGACACCGGTGTGTCAGTCCCACCATACTTGCTCCGGACACTGCGAGAGGGCTGTACAAGCAATGATCACACGCACGGCACAGCGGACACACCAGGAACCGCGGTGTTGGCCGTCGAATGGCGCTAGCTGCGCAGCATTTGTGCACCGCCGCCGTCAGTGTCAGCCAGTTTGCCGTGGCATACGGAGCTCCATCGCAGTCTTTAACACTGGTAGCATGCCGCGACAGCGTGGACGTGAACCGTATGTGCAGTTGACGGACTTTGAGCGAGGGCGTATAGTGGGCATGCGGGAGGCCGGGTGGACGTACCGCCGAATTGCTCAACACGTGGGGCGTGAGGTCTCCACAGTACATCGATGTTGTCGCCAGTGGTCGGCGGAAGGTGCACGTGCCCGTCGACCTGGGACCGGACCGCAGCGACGCACGGATGCACGCCAAGACCCTAGGATCCTACGCAGTGCCGTAGGGGACCGCACCGCCACTTCCCAGCAAATTAGGGACACTGTTGCTCCTGGGGTATCGGCGAGGACCATTCACAACCGTCTCCATGAAGCTGGGCTACGGTCCCGCACACCGTTAGGCCGTCTTCCGCTCACGCCCCAACATCGTGCAGCCCGCCTCCAGTGGCGTCGCGACAGGCGTGAATGGAGGGACGAATGGAGACGTGTCGTCTTCAGCGATGAGAGTCGCTTCTGCCTTGGTGCCAATGATGGTCGTATGCGTGTTTGGCGCCGTGCAGGTGAGCGCCACAATCAGGACTGCATACGACCGAGGCACACAGGGCCAACACCCGGCATCATGGTGTGGGGAACGATCTCCTACACTGGCCGTACACCACTGGTGATCGTCGAGGGGACACTGAATAGTGCACGGTACATCCAAACCGTCATCGAACCCATCGTTCTACCATTCCTAGACCGGCAAGGGAACTTGCTGTTCCAACAGGACAATGCACGTCCGCATGTATCCCGTGCCACCCAACGTGCTCTAGAAGGTGTAAGTCAACTACCCTGGCCAGCAAGATCTCCGGATCTGTCCCGCATTGAGCATGTTTGGGACTGGATGAAGCGTCGTCTCACGCGGTCTGCACGTCCAGCACGAACGCTGGTCCAACTGAGGCGCCAGGTGGAAATGGCATGGCAAGCCGTTCCACAGGACTACATCCAGCATCTCTACGATCGTCTCCATGGGAGAATAGCAGCCTGCATTGCTGCGAAAGGTGGATATACACTGTACTAGTGCCGACATTGTGCATGCTCTGTTGCCTGTGTCTATGTGCCTGTGGTTCTGTCAGTGTGATCATGTGATGTATCTGACTCCAGGAATGTGTCAATAAAGTTTCCCCTTCCTGGGACAATGAATTCACGGTGTTCTTATTTCAATTTCCAGCCGGCCGAAGTGGCCGTGCGGTTAAAGGCGCTGCAGTCTGGAACCGCAAGACCGCTACGGTCGCAGGTTCGAATCCTGCCTCGGGCATGGATGTTTGTGATGTCCTTAGGTTAGTTAGGTTTAACTAGTTCTAAGTTCTAGGGGACTAATAACCTCAGCAGTTGAGTCCCATAGTGCTCAGAGCCATTTGAACCATTCAATTTCCAGGAGTGTATCTACTTTGTGAAGTTGTGATGAAATGATAATCGTTTGCATATCCAGGCATGCAGCACACTTTATGGGATTTTGACGTTTTTTACATTCCTCCTCCATGGTATTGCAATTTTAATGATCAGTAGAGTGTCTCGCGAGCACATGCCCCAGTTCTTCCCAGTACACCTACATCTACATGGATACTCTGCAGATCACATTTAAGTGCCTCGCAGAGGGTTCATCGAACCAGTCTCGTATAGCGCGCGAAAAGAACGAACGTCTACATCTTTCCGTGCGAGCTCTGATTTCCTTTATTTTATCATGGTGAGCGTTTCCACCTATGTAGGTCTGCGTCAACAAAGTATTTTCGCATTCGGAGGAGAAAGTTGGTGATAGGAATTTCGTGATAAGATTCCTCCGAAACGAAAAACGCCTTTGTTTTAATGACGTCCATCCGAGATCCATTATCATTTCAGTGACACTCTCCCCCCTATTTCGGGCTAATACAAAACGTGCTGCCCTTCTGTGTACTTTTTCGATGTACTCCGTCAGTCATATCTGGTAAGGATCCCATACCGCGCAGCAGTATTCTAAAAGAGGACGGACAAGCATAGTCTCCTTAGTAGATCCGTTACATTTTCGAAGTGCCCTGCCAACAAAACGCAGTCATTGGCTAGTCTTCCGCATAACATTTTCTATACGTTCTTCCAATTTAAGTTGTTCGTAACTGTAATTCCTAGATATTTAGTTGAATTTATGGCCTTTCGATTTGACTGAGTTATCGTGTAACCGAAGTTTAACGGATTCCTTTTAGCACTCATGTGGATGACTTCACTTATCGTTTTTAGGGTCAGTTGCCAATTTTCGCACCATACATATATCTTTTTCTAGCAATTTGTTTTGATCTTGTGATTGCTTTACTAGTCGATAAACGACAGTGTCATCTGCAAACAACATAAGACGGCTGCTCGGATTGTCTCCCAAATCGTTTGTACAGATAAGGATCAGCAAAGGGCCTATAACACTATTTTGGGGAACGCTGTTCTATTCGATAACTTTCACCGCGCGGAGTAGCCGCGTGGTCTTGGGCGCCTTGCCACAGTTCGCCCGTCTGCCCCCGTCGGGGGTTCGAGTCCTCACTCGGGCATGGGTTTGTGTGTTGTCCTTACCGTAAGCTAGTTTAAGTTGGATTAAGTAGTGTGTAAGCCTATGGATTTATGACCTCAGCAGTTTGGTCCCATAGGAACTTACCACCACCCACCCATCCCACTCGATAAGTTTCCGTCAATTACTACAAACTGTGACTCTCTCTGACAGGAAATTGCAAATCCAGTCACATAACTGAGACGATTTTCCAAAAGCACGCAATTTCACTACAAGCCGCTTGTGTGGTACAGTGTCAAAAGCCTTCCGGAAATCCAGAAATACGGAATCCATTTGAAATCGCTTGTCAATAGCACTCAACACTTTGTGTCAATAGACCGTTTACTTCGAAGTAATTCATAATGTTCAAACACAATATATGTTCCAGAATCCTGCTGCATATCGACGTTAATGATATGGGCCTGTAATTTAGTGGATCAGTGGGCCTGTAATTTACTCCTATTACCTTTCTTGAATATTGGAGTGACCTGTGCAGCTTTCCAGTCCTGGGGTACGGATCTTTCATCGAGCGAACGGTTGTGGGCAGGAAAGCGATCAGGCAAGCAAACCGAGGGTCCAGAGTACAACACTGACCGTCGTGTTCTTCCTTTCTTTACTCCTGGTAGTGCTTGCGGGGATTAAGTAGCTTAAAGGCTCGCATCACCCATGCCCAGTATTTTCTCCATTCTACCCCTGCACAGCACAGTGCGTTACCCCATAAACATTAGACTGGCGCTGTAGTACTGGCTTTACGCACAAGGAGCGCTGTTATCGTACCACGTTATAAAGCTGCCTGCAAGCTTAGGTGAGTGTTCAAGCAGGCCCGCGGGTCACCAAAGGTTGCCCATGCGTGATGTAGAAGATATCCAATGGCAGAGGAATCAACTTAGATGATCAGAATACAGTTATCTATGGCACACACACTGACAATTCCCATAATTAATCAACGTTTTATTCGTATTTATTTACACTGCCCATCGTAGCAACGGTAAGTTGGGAGCATTAAAAGCAGTGACTGCAAGCACAAGTAAGTTCACTTTCTTTGCTAACTTCCTCTGCAGTCGCAACTGGTTCTATCCTCAGTCGACAGAAATCAGTAATAGTCGGAATCATTCGGTCAAATGACGTATTTGCTTCCGCACCCGTTCGCCGACCTTGAGGTCCTACAATGCCATGGCAAAGTAAGAGCAAGAAAGCCAACTTTGAACAAGGGTGAGCTTTGTAGGCAGCAGCTGTGTGAATCGAGCGCACTGTTGCCACATACAGGGTTATTACAAATGATTGAAGCGATTTCACAGCTCTACAATAACTTTATTATTTGAGATATTTTCACAATGCTTTGCACACACATACAAAAACTCAAAAACTTTTTTTAGGCATTCACAAATGTTCGATATGTGCCCCTTTAGTGATTCGGCAGACATCAAGCCGATAATCAAGTTCCTCCCACACTCGGCGCAGCATGTCCCCATCAATGAGTTGGAAAGCATCGTTGATGCGAGCTCGCAGTTCTGGCACGTTTCTTGGTAGAGGAGGTTTAAACACTGAATCTTTCACATAACCCCACAGAAAGAAATCGCATGGGGTTAAGTCGGGAGAGCGTGGAGGCCATGACATGAATTGCTGATCATGATCTCCACCACGACCGATCCATCGGTTTTCCAATCTCCTGTTTAAGAAATGCCGAACATCATAATGGAAGTGCGGTGGAGCACCATCCTGTTGAAAGATGAAGTCGGCGCTGTTGGTCTCCAGTCGTGGCATGAGCCAATTTTCCAGCATGTCCAGCTACACGTGTGCTGTAACGTTTTTTTCGCAGAAGAAAAAGGGGCCGTTAACTTTAAACCGTGAGATTGCACAAAACACGTTAACTTTTGGTGAATTGCGAATTTGCTGCACGAATGCGTGAGGATTCTCTACCGCCCAGATTCGCACATTGTGTCTGTTCACTTCACCATTAAGAAAAAATGTTGCTTCATCACTGAAAACAAGTTTCGCACTGAACGCATCCTCTTCCATGAGCTGTTGCAACCGCGCCGAAAATTCAAAGCGTTTGACTTTGTCATCGGGTGTCAGGGCTTGTAGCAATTGTAAACGGTAAGGCTTCTGCTTTAGCCTTTTCCGTAAGATTTTCCAAACCGTCGGCTGTGGTACGTTTAGCTCCCTGCTTGCTTTATACGTCGACTTCCGCGGGCTACGCGTGAAACTTGCCCGCACGCGTTCAACCGTTTCTTCGCTCACTGCAGGCCGACCCGTTGATTTCCCCTTACAGAGGCATCCAGAAGCTTTAAACTGCGCGTACCATCGCCGAATGGAGTTAGCAGTTGGTGGATCTTTGTTGAACTTCGTCCTGAAGTGTCGTTGCACTGTTATGACTGACTGATGTGAGTGCATTTCAAGCACGACATACGCTTTCTCGGCTCCTGTCGCTATTTTGTCTCACTGCGCTCTCGAGCGCTCTGGCGGCAGAAACCTGAAGTGCGGCTTCAGCCGAACAAAACTTTGTGAGTTTTTCTACGTATCTGTAGTGTGTCGTGACCATATGTCAATGAATGGAGCTACAGTGAATTTATGAAATCGCTTCAATCATTTGTAATAGCCCTGTACAGAATGTTTACGTTACGTCTCTGTTCAGTAGATGCCGTTTCTTCATGTTGTTACTTGGACATGATGACACTAAGAAACGCCCACTGTTTCTTGAGTATCCGAATATTTGTAGCTGATTCTTTCGAAGGATGATCTTTCCGCGCTTTTGGTAGCAGCAAGCTTCCCATTGAACAAATACACTGCTTAACATTCTCTACCTACCCCTGAGGGCTATATCATCTGAAGTCTCTGAAATTTTTAGTGACTAGCGCCCTAGTCACGAAAATTCAAATGGCTCTGAGCACTATGGGACTTAACATCTGAGGTCATCAGTCCCCTAGAACTTAGAACAAACGCACCCGTTTGAAGCAGCCAATCGCGAGGGCGTCCGTTACGAAAACCAGCGCAGATAATCCTCCGATGTTCCGCCCGAGTGATGCCTCGAGCCAGTTCTCGAACTGTTCTCAGGCCTCTACTGTAGAGCTGAGGCGAGAAGCTCCGCCTGAATTCCTCAAGTTGCATGCGTTTGCAATGAACCCCACATGCATTCAATGCAGCGATCAATTACGCTTAAGAAAGGTGGTTACAGGTACATGGTGGGCTGAATATCAGATGTAGTGGAAATGAAAACTAAACACAGTCAATGTCGATTTCCAGCGTGATCTTCCTCACTGGCATGGAAAAATACAAGGAGACACAGTCAGAGAAAAGACACTCTCCACAACTTTATAAAACTATGAAATTAAATGAAAGACGTGACCGGCCGGGGTAGCCGAGCGGTTCTAGGCGCTACAGTCTGGAACCGCTACGTCGCAGGTTCGAATTCTGCCTCGGGCATGGATGTGTGTGATGTCCTTAGGTTAGTTAGGTTTAAGTAGTTCTAAGTTCTCGGGGACTGATGACCTCAGCAGTTAAGTCCCATAGTGCTCCGAGCCATTTGAACTATTTTCAAAGATGTGCAAGAGGACGACTATTTGTTGTGTGTGAATTCTTATGGGACTTAACTGCTAAGGTCATCAGTCCCTGAGCTTACACACTACTTAACCTAAATTTTCCTAGGGACAAACACACACACCCATGCCCGAGGGAGGACTCGAACCTCCGCCGGGACTAGCCACACAGTCCTAGACCGATCGGCTAATCCCGCGCCCCGAGGACGACTATTGGGAGGGTGGTACTCGAGATGGTTCTGTGTCAGAAGCAGTGTGCGATTTGTGGTTTTACCAGTGGGGGGGATGTCCTAGTGGGTTAGTATAATTATATATGTTACTAGCTTGGACCGTGGCGTTACCCAAGGTTAAACAGTTACTTATAAATAGATGTTAACGCCGAAACTCACTATTCATGCGTATGCACTATTAGAAAAGCCATTCATTGTTATATCTTTAAAAGTACATTATAGGTAAAGCTTATTTACAAAATCATCTACATACAGGTATACGAGGAGAATTCAAAAAGTAAAGGTACATTTGTGAAAAGCTGTACTTATTCTGATGATAGAAAACTGAAAGATGCGTTATTTTTCTACGTAACATCCCTCGACTTCAATGCAGTTTTCCCGACGTTTTGCGAGTTTTTTTTTATTTCATCAGAAAAAAAATACGTTTATCGGTTGCGTCTGTAACCAATTTTGCACCGCAGCAATGGCGTCTTCATCACTTTCAAATCTTCTCCCCTGTAGTGCTTCCGTTAAGGGTCCAAACATGTGAAAATCGCTTGGAGCCAGGTCTGGACTGTATGGTGGATGTTCCAGCACCTCGAATCTCAACTCCTTTATTGCGTCGGCTGTCCGTTTGACAGAATGCGGGCGAGTGTTATCTTGCTGCAGGATGACACCTCTTCACAGTTTTCCACGATGTTTGGATCTGATTGTAGGTTTTAGTTTCGTACGCAACACATCACATCCACCATACAATACAGACCTGGCTCTAAAGCCTCGTTTACGCTGTGGCGACGTCTTGCAACATTGTGGCATGCTACGGAAATGTGGCGTGCGTCGTCTTGTCATTTAGTTCTAAATGTTTTGAAATGATTACCTACTACATAACACTTTTTCAAAATTAATAAGCAAACATATTAATAGTATTAATGGTAAGACTGTATTAAAAACTTTCAGTGTTCGGCTACACAAATTTAAATTATATGTAAAGTTTTACTCCAGTGCTTGGGAAATAAACATCCCAGGTTGGGATGCATAAACTAAAACCAGAGGAGGGGATGGTCTGATACAGAGGGAGCACCACCCCCCCCCCCATCCCCCCCTGCAAATCGCACATTGGTCAGGAGACATTCTCCCACTTTGCTTCTTGCCAGTTGGAAGGATGGTGCTGACCCGTTATCGGTGTAGCCACAGTGAGAGAAGACTCAGAATGTGTTACTTATTTCCATAAATTACAATCACTGTGTTGCCTGGCTGTTGACACCGGCTGTCGATGCCCGTCGTAAGGCCCCAGCTCTTTGAAGATAGCTGACGCCGCACTCGCCGTTCCCGGCCGGCTGCTGCTACGGTGGTTCGCCGCCTGCGATGGTTCCGGCGCTGGCAATATTGTGATGCAGCGGCACTGAGTGAAGGCGGGAGCTTCGGTAGGTGCTCTGTCGTCTCCCATTCACCGCAGTTCTTTGTCACGTGATGCACGACGATGACAGTTGCCGTGTTCAGGTAGGCACTGGTTAGTCCGCCAAAGTACCAGGGACGCTGGTCTCCTGAACTTGAACAATAGGGTTCACCCATCTGTGAAAGCAACAGGTTGTTCTGTTGAAGTGTCTGGTGATTACGGAGAGGTAGCCATCTCTCCCAATAGTGGCTGCTATTGCTCAGTAGTGTCCAAGAAATCTGCAACATACTTGTGCCAGACATCACTTTACTTTAATTAGGGAATTGTGTGTGAACATTACGTGCACCCTTAACAAAGCTTCTGATATGAAGTTTTTTATTGCCCTCATTACGTGTAAGATTACTAGTTTTTACATGATTAAGGTGCCATTTTCAGATCCACACAGTTCTGTCTATGAAATCACACTGTGCAATAAACTGCACGTTTGTTTTTGTACCGTCATAACGAGCTCATTACAAAAGAGAGTAGAACATTAACACATATACAGTAGCTGTGTCTTCATGGCAAGGCAGAACCATACAAGTATGGTCCTTCTTGATGTGCCACGCTTATGGAGGCATGTGTTCTACTCTCTTTTTAATATGAGCCCATTACTATGATACAAGAACAAACGAGGGGTTTATCGCACAACGTGATTTCATAACCGTTACTCTGTGGATCTGAAGATGGCAGCTTAGTCCTGTCGAAATTAGGAATCCAATGTACATACGCATGAGCATGGCAATAAAAAACTTCATATCAGAAGCTTTCTTTACATTGAATTAATTGATCACTCTCCACAGTGTCAGTGTTATGTACACCACCGATTCATCTGACCAACTGTGTTACAAGCTAAAATGCTGGAGTATTTATGGGGCAAAGTAGTGGCTAATGTTTATCCGACATCACTTTTCATGACCGCATTGGTTTTGTTATTATGAAGTTGTAACCAGTTCTAACTCTGCCGTTATTGGTTCAAATGGCTCTGAGCACTATGGGACTTAACTTCTGAGGTCATCAGTCCCCTCGAACGTAGAACTACTTAAACCTAACTAACCTAAGGACATCACACACATCCATGCCCGAGGCAGGATTCGAACCTGCGACCGTAGCGGTCGCGCGGTTCCAGACTGCCGTTATTGCTTAACAAGTTTTTTTATCGGATAGGGCTGGTTCGTAAGAGCTCTTGGTATGTGTTGTTGCATTAGCAATAGCGTTTCTTTCTTCACGCAATGGTTACATGATCATGTCTAGCTATTCTGCCCCAATAAATTTCTAGTGAGGTCTGCTGTCTGGCTCACCACAAACGCCGATGTTATGTTTTTCCCTGACCCACTCTCGATGGTGAAATGTTCTACGTTGCACATATCTCATGTCCGCATCACCATAATGTAAGCGAAATAACTTCGCTCTGGGAGTTTGCTTCCCTGCACAAGGGTGGCATGCAACAGATTGGCTGAATGACGCTTTTCAACACTTTACAAATAACTGACAAGAATAGATTTACAGTCGTGGGCCGAGGGGAAGGCTTCAGGCTTCACCTCGTATGCAGAATGCAGTGACAGGAAAACGGAAAACGGGGGTGGGGGAACGAGAACTCACTTACATATCCAAGTTAATTCTTAGACATTTTTTGGCCAGATTTTGCGCTCCCTCTATGACTGTTTCCTTGGCAAGGACCTATTTCGACACCACCGCAGAATGAGCTTGTGTGAAGGACCAAGAGCCGGCCATGGTGGCCGAGCGGTTCTAGGCGCTTCAGTCCGAAACCGCGCTGCTGCTACGGTCGCAGGTTCGAATCCTGCCTAGGGCATGGATGTGTGTGATGTCGTTAGCTTAGTTAGGTTTAAGTAGTTCTAAGTGCAGGGGATTGATGACCTCAGATGTTAAATCCCATAGTGCTTAGAGCCATTTGAATCATTTTTGAAGGACCAAGGGCAGCGTAGGAGTACCATTGAAGAGATATTCAACTTCGTATCACGGTCAGTAAACAGAAGGAGAAGGAATGAAAAGAGTGTGAGCAAGGATTTCGTTATTTCGGCGTACCAATGAGAACTTTCGGACTGAATTGTTTGTGACAACATGAGAAATATCTTGTCTACGCTGTTCCACAACTTTGCGGGAGACGCTCTTAGCAGTGTTATCGCAAAACGTAACTGTGAAATGCAAATACAACCACAAAGTACTAGGAAACAATCTCAGTCGAAGCACGTATACGCGCGAAAAAAGAGGCGCAACGGCAAGTAAAAATTTATCCGAGCAGCGCATTCGGTAATTCCCCGCCGGGCGCGGAGGAGGCGCGAGGTGACAAGTTGCAGAGGTTCCGCGGCGGGATTTGTAAATCCCCGCTAAGTGGCGGCGCAAGTTTGAACTCGGCAGCCCCTAATGCTCCTCATTTGGCGGACGACGCTCGCGTTTGACTCTCGCCGGCCGTCCCTCTTCTTCCCACCGCGGAGAATTTATACCCTGCTGGAACAAATACCGGGCTCGCCTCCCACGGCAAACTTGAAAAATTCCTCTGCACGACTGCCGCCGCTGCCCGCTCTCTAAAACGAGAGAGGAGAGGGGAAAAAAGGGAAAAAAAGAGAAAGGATGAAAAGCTAAAAGAAGGGTGGTATGGGACGGCGTGGCGCGGCGGGAGGCGAAGCCCTCGAGGAGTAGAGTCCTCGGCTTGCACTCTCCTTTTGTGGTTTAGCCGGTGTGAAACCAAAAGAGCGCCCGTTGCCCGCCGGGGTTACCGCCGGCCCGGGCCGCGCCGGGCGAAAAACGGAACACGGAACAGACATCTGATAGGCAGCGGTGTTGATTCTGGTGCAGCGGCGGCCGCTAATGCCGTAATGTGATGAAGGCGCTCTCCTGTCGTCTCTCTCTCTCTCTCTCTCTCTTCCTTCCTCTTCCTCTGCTCTCCCACCCACAGTCCCCTCCCCCCTCGCAGGCCACCGCGACTCGCTGGCGCTGTCTTCGCCGCCGCCGAGTGACGCAGCGCAGGAGCGGAGTGGAAGCGGGATGGTGGGAGGGAGGGAGGAAGCGGAGAAACGCAGGCCCGCAGCTCCGCCGTCCGTTTTAATATTTCACTTGAAGCCTTGCGCAAACAGAGCCACAGCTGCGATATTAGAATATTCCAATCTCGAGAGATTATGCCCTCGGCGCGGCGCAGCGCTGCTCCGGCGTCAGCGTGCGGCCGCCGTGCCGCTGCTTCGTCGCGCTCTTCGCCTTGCGCCGCTCTTCGTCGGCGTCTCTCTGCCTCCCACCTCCCACCTTCTTCCTCGCGCCTATGATTTGTTGCCGGGGGGCGGCAGATAGCAGCGCCTTTGTCCCCGCGTTAACGCGTCGTAAAGTGAAGCTGAGGTCGCGTCGCCCGCACAGGACGCGCCTTCCTGGAACCGAAGAAGACCTCCGCAGGTGTGAGGCGACGCCCGTCCGGACACCCTAGTTAGCACCTGCACGCGTGACCGCGACTTTCTACTCCACTTTACCGATAAGGCTGACTTCGAGATCTACCTGTGGTTTACCTGAATGATATTAAGGCGCCTAGTACGTGAACAAGTACGATACAGGGTGAAAAGTATTTAAACCGACAAACTCTCGGAGGTTGTAGGGGACATCAAAACAAATACTTTTCTCTAATGTCATTTTTTCCTATGAGGAGTATTTAAACCGGTACAGGAAGATTTCTCTGGCGACAGATTAATTAAACCAATAAACACTTTTCCATTTTTTATGACCAAGAGACATTAACACAACCCAATTTCAATTACGCTAGATTTTCAAAAACGCCTCCATTGACACGTAAACAAAGGTTACACGGTCGGATCATGTTCTGTCTAACATGGGTAAAAACCCCAGGAGTATCCTGAATTGTTCCTGCTGCTGCTACTATCCGGGCAACCAGATCCTCTTCTGATGCAACAGAAGTTGCGTAAACAAGGTTGCGCATCTCTCTTCACACAAAAAAGTCCAGAGGGGACATATCTGGGGATCGAGCAGGCAATGGTACAGGACCACCTCGTCCAATCAATGTTTCTGGGAACCGTCGGTCCAGGAATCGACGCACACGATGACTGAAATGTGCCGGCGCCCCGTCATGTTGGAACCACATGCGTTGTCTTATAGGGAGCGGGACGTCTTCCAGCAGTTCTGGCAATGCTCTATCGAGAAAATTGTAATAGTGCCTGCCATTTAATGGCCTAGGTAGCAGATACATCCCAATTAAACAGTCCCCAACAACACCGACCCACACATTACCGCAGAACCGCACTTGATGAGCGCTAGTAACTGTGGCATGTGGGTTATCCTCACTCCAAACATGTGAATTGTGCATGTTGAAGACTCTATCACGCTCGAACGTTGCTTCATTGGTAAACAACATAGAGGATGGAAATGTAGGATGCATTTCACACTGTTCCAGGTACCAATGCGAAAACAGTGCTCTGGGTGAATAATCAACTGGTTCCAGGTTGCGGACATGTTGTAAGTGAAATGAATGTAATTGCTCTCGAACGACTGTTCTTACATTCGTCTGATTCGTCCCCATGTTACGTGCAATTGCACGAGTGTTGATTGAAGGATGCCCCTTCACATGCTCCAAGACAGCTTCCTCAAACTGCAACGTTCTTACCGTGCGACGGCGCCCCTGTCCAGGTAATCTGCTAAATGACCCGGTCTCACGCAGACGTTGGCACACAGCAGCAAAGGTCCTATGATGCAGGATACGGCGATTAGGATATTGTTTTTGACAAACCCGCTGTGCAGCTCGTCCGTTGTGGTGCGCAACGTAGTACGCACCAACCATATCAGTGTACTCACTCCAGGTGTATCGCTCCATTAGTAAACAGAGCCAATGCACTACTACACTGGTGGACAGCAGTTGCCTACAACTGAAGAGCGTAATACGGCCTCCACCGGTTTAAATAATCCTCATAGGAGAAAATGAAATTAGGGAAAAATATTTGTTTTGATGTCCACTACAATCTACCAGAGTTTGTCGGTTTAAATACTTTTCACCCTGTATAAGTACAGAAAACTGCAACCAGTGGCTTTTTCGAAATAGTTTTTTTTTCCATGAACGGTTTCCGAACCTTTTCAGGCCCATTGTCAGATGGTGCACAAGAATACGTAGCTATTTCAAAGCGTAAAACTTGGTCCTGGCTACGTGACAAGAAGATGGAACATGTTTTAATGCGTCGCCATGATTATTGTTTATATGCCGATTTGGATCCAAAACCGAATTTTGTGATTATTACGACAGTATGGGCAGTTTTCTTCTCGACATCCATCTGTCTGCTTCCACTATGATGGACAGTTGGTAACACAGGTGGCCATGGAGGCATCGTACTTTGGCACTGCAATATCGTATATATCCCCCGACAACGGCCAAGCGACTTCCAATAAATTACAGTGTCTCCCCTGTACGGCAATTTACATACTGGATGTACGAGTACGGGTAGTAGACGCATTGTTGACGACGAATGGAAGTGTGGGTCTGACAATGTAGCGTGCTCTGACAGCCTAATGGTAGACCTGGAACGTCCTGGTCAAAAGAAGTTGAGATGACTGATCATACACTTTAACGAACGAACGTGTTACGACACGGACTGAAACGCGAAGATATGCCGGACGACCCAGCGCCATGTCTGATGGTGCGTCACGTCCGTGGTTTCTGTTGCTGTTCTGTTTTTCATTTTCCTCCTCAATATCCATCACATGTTAGAAGCGTCATTTAATGCTCCTCCTCCGACTTAGCGCAGAATACTACAGGTCTTCCCCTTTGGTTAGTCATAAAGAAAAAAGTACATAAATAAAATAAAAAATTCTCTAGCTATAGGCTACGATATTTATCTTTCCTTTTGATTTACTCCATCCTTCACCTTCTCTCCCTTTTCCTCGAGGTGTAACGGGGACAGGTGTGACGGGGCCACTGTGGACAGACCTCGGTTTGCGACCTCTGCCCACTTAAAAAAAAAAAAAAAATGGTTCAAATGGCTCTAAGTACTATGGGACTCAACATCTGAAGTCATCAGTCCCCTAGACTTAGAACTACTTAAATCTAACTAACCTAAGGACTTCACACACATCCATACCCGAGGCAGGATTCGAACCTGCGACCGATCTGCGACCGAGGAAACCCGTTGTTCCAGACTGAAGCGCCTAGTGCCGCTCGGCCACCGCGGCCGGCCGCCCACTTTTCCCCTTACCCCCTTCTGTATAACCCAGACTGCTAAGCATTTTTTTAAAAAAATATTTAGAATATATATGGGAAATGCAACGTAATCAGTGGATCGCTGATAGAGTCCCGCTCATCTCTATTTTTACTTTAGTATATTTTTTTCAACACTAGTCATATTATTTGATACCCATTAGATAAAAAAAAATGGTAAGGTGACCGCTCGCGATAGGTGGGAAATCCGGGTTCGAATCCCGTCCGGCAAACAGTTTTACTGTCGCCTTTCCATTGTATACCTGATGCTTGTCCACGTTCGTAACTGCGAATACATTTCACGTGAATAAGTGCAAAACAATGTATTTTTTAATTTTTCTCTTGTAAAATTTCCTGTTGTTTTCTAATCAAGAAAAGGTTTGTCTCGAGGAAATTGGACCGAAGAAAGTTCCAAAATTAGCGGAATTTAATGACGCATGTCACACAGGCAACACTGTTAACAAAAGTATTTTATTCTCAATTGTTTGTTTTTATGACTTTTAACCTCCAATGCCTTAATGAAACAAGATTGTTAGAGAAGTAACGACAGGTTAGGACTCCAAAGTCAAACACGAGTTTTAACAACTTTGAATCGCAACGGATACCAAAAACTGTTCTGGTAGAATAAGAACAAATCTGAAAAGGAAAAGGGAGGAAGAAAAACGCCAGAGTAAGGTTTAACTTTAATTTGAATTTCATGGAATTTTACTTTTTTGTTTTTGTAAACGTTGGTTAAAAACTTTTAAAGATAGAGGGCTAAAATTTTGTATAGTGTCTTCAAACATACTTAACTAAAAAAATAGACTGTTCTTATGAAAAGGTATGAGTTAATTGCTGAAATTTTGCATACTCATTATTAAAACAATTTTTGAACCGCAATTTACAACAGCGAAATTTTTTTAAACGTCTGCTATAAACGTTAAAATGCAAAAAACTTCCAGAAAAATATCAATCTCCTACTTTCTCTTTACTTCGAGTCATGTGTATCTACGCTGTACATAAATAATTAACGCGGTTTATTTCTTGCAAAAAAAAAAAAATACAATTCAGAAAAATGTGTGAGACCAAAAACTGTGTTTCGTACATTAAACTGTTCCCAAAAGATGTGTTATAAATGGTAAGAATTAAATGGGCTTATAACTCTTATTCTTTGATGTACACTTTTTAGAAAACTGACAATTTTTTCAAGGTGTCCCCTTGTGTTCACGAACCAGTCCTCTTAATGTGGGCTCCAATTAATAATAGAGATTCGAAAACCGACAATTCCAGTGGATATAGTTGTGGTTGCTCACTGTCCAGGGTTGCATGTCCATGGCTCCATAGACTGACGGAAAAAAATGCAGCATACTTGAGGACAAGGTCACTTTCTTGACAAGCGATGTGACAGATAGCTCATCAGTTTATTCATACTGAGTGTGAAGGGGCGATCTGTATTAACTTTCTTAGGAGAAGAAAAACTTCTTAGCCAAGATCTCAATAAAGCTCCGTATTGTGAACGACCGGTTTCGGTAAACTACACTCCTGGAAATTGAAATAAGAACACCGTGAATTCATTGTCCCAGGAAGGGGAAACTTTATTGACACATTCCTGGGGTCAGATACATCACATGATCACACTGACAGAACCACTGGCACATAGACACAGGCAACAGAGCATGCACAATGTCGGCACTAGTACAGTGTATATCCACCTTTCGCAGCAATGCAGGCTGCTATTCTCCCATGGAGACGATCGTAGAGATGCTGGATGTAGTCCTGTGGAACGGCTTGCCATGCCATTTCCACCTGGCGCCTCAGTTGGACCAGCGTTCGTGCTGGACGTGCAGACCGCGTGAGACGACGCTTCATCCAGTCCCAAATATGCTCAATGGGGGACAGATCCGGAGATCTTGCTGGCCAGGGTAGTTGACTTACACCTTCTAGAGCACGTTGGGTGGCACGGGATACATGCGGACGTGCATTGTCCTGTTGGAACAGCAAGTTCCCTTGCCGGTCTAGGAATGGTAGAACGATGGGTTCGATGACGGTTTGGATGTACCGTGCACTATTCAGTGTCCCCTCGACGATCACCAGTGGTGTACGGCCAGTGTAGGAGATCGCTCCCCACACCATGATGCCGGGTGTTGGCCCTGTGTGCCTCGGTCGTATGCAGTCCTGATTGTGGTGCTCACCTGCACGGCGCCAAACACGCATACGACCATCATTGGCACCAAGGCAGAAGCGACTCTCATCGCTGAAGACGACACGTCTCCATTCGTCCCTCCATTCACGCCTGTCGCGACACCACTGGAGGCGGGCTGCACGATGTTGGGGCGTGAGCGGAAGACGGCCTAACGGTGTGCGGGACCGTAGCCCAGCTTCATGGAGACGGTTTCGAATGGTCCTCGCCGATACCCCAGGAGCAACAGTGTCCCTAATTTGCTGGGAAGTGGCGGTGCGGTCCCCTACGGCACTGCGTAGGATCCTACGGTCTTGGCGTGCATCCGTGCGTCGCTGCGGTCCCGTCCCAGGTCGACGGGCACGTGCACCTTCCGCCGACCACTGGCGACAACATCGATGTACTGTGGAGACCTCACGCCCCACGTGTTGAGCAATTCGGCGGTACGTCCACCTGGCCTCCCGCATGCCCACTATACGCCCTCGCTCAAAGTCCGTCAACTGCACATACGGTTCACGTCCACGCTGTCGCGGCATGCTACCAGTGTTAAAGACTGCGATGGAGCTCCGTATGCCACGGCAAACTGGCTGACACTGACGGCGGCGGTGCACAAATGCTGCGCAGCTAGCGCCATTCGACGGCCAACACCGCGGTTCCTGGTGTGTCCGCTGTGCCGTGCGTGTGATCATTGCTTGTACAGCCCTCTCGCAGTGTCCGGAGCAAGTATGGTGGGTCTGACACACCGGTGTCAATGTGTTCTTTTTTCCAGTTCCAGGAGTGTATGTTACGAAGATATAGTGATGGTAACATAGTTTACCGAAACCGGTCGTCCACGATATGGAGCTTTATTGCGATCTTGGCCAAGAAGTTTTTCTTCTCCTAAGACGGTAACTCATCATTGTGAGTGTAGATGATAACAAATTCAGACCAAATGAATCACATACGTCACGGTAATGGGGTCCAAATAATCGCATCAGTACGTAGTACGCCACCCTCTGGCTCATGCTATACGCTGGATTAAACCTTTGTTGCGATTCTGTGTTTAATTTCCGGCGGTTATCGTGATTATGCTGTTATCCTCTCCTTCCGCAGGTGGCAGCAGCAGTGTGTATCGATATTCGCACCTTGGACTATCTTTGACCTGGCGCTTATAGTTTCCAGCTGGACGGTGTGCGACCAGTCGGTCGGTTGGCGTGGAGCAGGGAGGAATTCTCCGCGGGACGTAGTGGTCGCGCGGTTCCAGACTGAAGCGCTTAGAACCACTCGGCCACACGGGCCGGCTGCCGATTTTCAATTTGAGCTGTTTTGCTCTTAAGGCCTTCAGCCTAAATTCAAGAACTGTTTCACGTAAGGCCTTTGTATTTAAAAAAATAATGTTATGGAGTTTTAAGTGTTAGGCCTTCAGTCGATTTGAATTTAACTTGTTTGCTCTTGAAGTGTCTGATTCTTTGGGCTTTCAGCCTAACTAAAAAACTGTTTTAAGATAAGGCTTTGCCTTTCAAAATTCTGGTTTGGTTGAGTTTTGCCTAAGTAACAACTGTTTTAAGAAAAGCCTTTTTTTTTAAAAAAAATGTTGTTCAGCCTTAAGTGTTGGGCTTTCAGACGATTTTGAATTCAAATTGTTTGCTATGAAAATCTCAGATTCTTTGGGCCTTCTGCCTAAATAAAGAACTGTTGTAAGATAAGGCTTGCCTTTTAAATTTCTGATTATGCTTGCGTTTTAAGTTATTGGCCTTCAGCCGTTTTTAAATTAAAGTGGCTTACAGCCGGTAATTAAGTCTCAAGCTGTGTGTTTAAAAAAATGGTTTTTGGGGATCTTGTAATGTTTGATCAAATAATAAAGATGTATTAAGAGTGTAAGTGACAGCCCCTTATTTTGGCCCCTTTCCACAATTCAAACTACCTGTCCTGCCCTGCGTGTTAAGCTGGGCGTAACATCGGCAATGGCTCTTGCAGGCTGTGTACAACGAGTAAGTTCCTGCTTCATCATGTCCCATTTATGTTCAGTTGGTGGGAGATCCGGTTATCTCGCTGGTCGGAGCAGCTGTTTTACACCAGGAAGAGCACGTTACATCGCAGCGGCAGTAGGTGGACGTGCACTGTCCTGCTGAAGAAAACAGGAAGATACGGCAGTAGCACGGACGTAACAGACTGTGTAATGTGGCGGTCACCCTGCAGGAACACGAGATGTGACCGCTAATTGTAACTGATGTCCCCTCACACCACCAAGCCTGGAATGGGAGCTATGTTCTGGGTGTATCTACTCTGGAATAGGCAGCTCACCAGGCCTACACCGTACAAGTGCACGTCCATCACTCACATACAGACAGAACCTGCTCTCGTCACTGAAGACAGCAGAGGGACGTTCCACTCCCCAGTCGGTTCTTTCAAGACACCAGAGTAGCCGCTCTTGACGGTGTCAATGGTAGCCTGGCCAGAAGCACGAGTGATTTTAATCCTGCTGCAGACAGACTTTTCCGAATGATCCTGCTGGCACAGCGTGTGCAACGTGCGCCCTGGATGATGATCGGCCAGACGCCACCGTTCGCAGACGTGCGTCTGCACAACGTGGTCTTCCATAATGTGCAGCAATCCGTCGGTACGTACGTCCAGCTTCCCGCAGGCCAACAATGCGACTCCATGCAAATAGCTGAAGCTCTTCAACCGGAGTACGTATTCGTTGGTGGGGCAGGGTTTTACACTAGCACGAATTTTGCAGACACTATTCACTTCTAAACTCGGGACAGTTACTGCTTGCAAAGTCAAAACACAGTGTGCATAGACAGGCTCTTTGAGCGCCACCTGATCAGCGATGACCCTGCCAAATAAATCACTTTCACGACAACTCCTCAGTATGGACACATTATACTCAAATGTCACTGAACACAGTCCCTGAAAGTGTTCCATTTTTTCCGGTACTGTATGCTAACTGAGGTGTTTTCTAACTTTATAAATAATGAAGAATAACTTTGCATAAGTTTCGTTTCTTGCCTACAAAAATAGAAACGATAGCGCTAGTCAGGTCCACTCAACTATTACCCGACAAACCAAATTGGTAATACAGACGCAGTAATAGCACTACCGTGTTACACCGGAGAAACATGGAGAGAGAAAGCAGTAGCTTACACTGCAACAGTACCCTTGCAAATCGATCGTCGTCACACGCTACACCTGTTTTAGCGCCTGTGAGTGAAGCGGCCATTTAGGTGAAGAGCAGAAGCAGAACGTATCGATGTTCAGTTCAGTGTGCCTTCCCCCAGCAGGACTCGATTCGCTGTTCACGTACAGAGTCATACGTTGGTGGGACGAGGAATGGCTGGGAGTGACATACACACATCAAAAAAAGTTTTGCATCATCTCGGTTCCGAGAATTCCGGGACCTGTACCGAAAATTGGAATGGACATAAACGTAAACATCATTTCCGCCATTTTCATTGCCCATGAAAACGACACATTGTTTGTTGTACCACCATACCACGAGACGTTTAGAGGTTGTAGTGGACTGACAAGGCAGCCAGTCCACAGTGACGGGTAGCCGAAAGGCACACGTACACACACACCGACTGGCGTTAAGTCTGAAACAGGATACGTGATGAAAGCTGTAAAGAAAAGAACGGAGCTTCTCGTATACTTAACTTTAATTCCTTGTGGTACATTTCTCTTGATAATACAAGTGAGACTCTCTCCAGATATGGTTAATGGCGCCTTGCTAGGTCGTAGCCATGGACTTAGCTGAAGGCTATTCTAACGGTCTCTCGGCAAATGAGAGAAAGGCTTCGTACGTGTAGTCGCTAGCAATGTCGTCCGTACAACTGGGGCGAGTGCTAGTCCGTCTCTCTAGACCTGCCGTGTGGTGGCGCTCGGTCTGCGATCACACAGTGGCGACACGCGGGTCCGACATGTACTAATGGACCGCGGCCGATTTAAAGCTACCACCTAGCAAGTGTGGTGTCTAGCGGTGACACCACAGAGGTGGTGGCCCAGGCTGCTGTACACACTGGTACCTCTAATACCCAGTAGCACGTCCTCTTGCATGCCTGTATTCTTTCGGACATGTCCGAAAGAACAGGCACCATATCCACATAAACCGGCCGCGGTGGTCTAGTGGTTCTAGGCGCTCAGTCCGGGACCGCGTGACTGCTACGGCCGCAGGTTAGAATCCTGCCTCGGCATGGATGTGTGTGATGTCCTTAGGTTAGTTACGTTTAAGTAGTTCTAAGTTCTAGGGGACTGATGACCACAGATGTTAAGTCCCATAGTGCTCAGAGCCATTTGAACAATATCCATATAAGCACAAGTGGGGATATCGTGCGCACAGATGACGTCACAGTCGGCAGCTACAGTATATAAGGACGTACCAGCTGCGAATCAGTAGTCATTTTATTTGACAATGGCCAAGGAATGCTTGGTCTAAGGCTCGTGGAATTTTAATAATTGGCAACCAATGCTGTACAATCGCAATATCTTCAGTAGAACATCTCATGACTTTATTGCATTGGCTGCCAATTATTAGCATTAAAAAGATCGCAGGCCTCAGACGGGATTTTATGTCCTGTATATCGTGGAATTTTAACCACTCGACGCGAATCGAAGCGCGAGAACATTTTATTCAACGTGGACTTTGATACACCTTTCTGAATACAGCTAGGAGATAATGGCTGGTGTTTCCTCAAGTTCGCTGAAGTGTCAGAGACCTCAGGGTGATATCAGGTATTCTCCCAGAAACATGAGATAGGAAATAATAATGCGAGACATCCAGTCAGGAGGCATATAAGTGCAATTGGCGGAAATATGGCGAATGCCAATGATTATGCTTGCATTTGATTCTAAAGCTATCAATTTGCATCTCAGGACTGAGTGGTTGAAAAACCTCAACGTTTAATAAACATCTTGCAAATGTTGCCCAAAACAACATTTAAATTATTTCCGACGTTGCTTACAGTTCTTCTCTGTAGGCTTATATTGCCAGGTGAGTCTACATATTTCCTGTGAACCAGCTGGTGTTTAAAACGTTAGATTTCCTTTTTAAGAGATCGATATCGGCAAACTTTAATTGTATAGTGCAAAATGGATAAAAATATTTTATTCCGTTTACGTGAATTAAATACAAACTAAGCTCATATAGAAATGCACGCACAACAGAGACAACGAATACGACAGAAAAAATTGATGAAAACAATTTCTGTTCGGAACAGCCTATTAATGTGATCAGACAATTCCCGTTGAAGTAATTATAACAAAATAGTCTGTTAGCTCAATCGAAGGCTAATACGCCATACTAAGGCAGTGACCACAGATAAGGTAGGAGTGGTGTAACCGAGACCAAGTCCCAGGACGACAGAAGGGCCAACTGAGGATCACTGTTCTTGTTATTTGGCTGTACGACATGACTTCTAAATCTTTTCCTCCACGACAGGACTTAAAAGTCCCGTGGTTTTCTAGAGTCATACCACAGCATGGAGTTGAATTCATGCACTGACATCCTTTCGGAACGTCTGTGTACCTCTGCTGCAGCACAGGAAAGTCTTCGGTTGTGACAGTTCAATATCTCTGCCCACAGAGGACAGAAGAGGATAAGAGGCTGCCCTGCTACTGTGTTGTTCATTACGTCACAGAGTTTACAGGCACTGCTGGCGTGAAAGGGCATTATTATGACTGCTCTGATGTTTATAATCCAGTTTCGAATCGTTTTAGTTGGTGTAAAGTGATATTACTAATGCGATAAGTAAAAGTGCCGACTGGGCGCAGAAGTCCTACTCGTGTTTTGTACATATGTAAGGTGTTAGTCAAATCCTACTCCTTCCATGAAAACCCCGACATCATAAGCAAACCCAGTAGTATGTCACATAGCTCCGAATAAATCGTGACATTAAATTAACCAAAGTAATACGAGTAACGAGTGAGCAAATGGAATACCACAGACTAACACAAGAATGCCTAAATGCATGTCATACCTTCCCACCGTGAGACAGACGCAGTTCCGAGGGGAGAACCGACAACAGAAGCCGAGAGCAGAACCGTGTTAAGCTGGAAGGCCCTGCGATAAGGGACGGACACCCACGTCGACAGCTAACTGCTAGGACCACCCCCCCCCCCCCCCCCAGCCCATGTTAAAAGATAGATCCCTCCAGAAGAACAGTATAGATCTTACGATAACACTAAAAGGACCACACCAGCTGCAAGTTTTAGCGTGAGACTTTTTCGCGTCTCTGTTACGTTGCAAACTTTAAAAACATTGCCCCACCACGAAAAGCATAACGTTTCTCATTGGATAGACAGAAATTTTGTAGGCGGAGCTTAAGGTTAATATTGAGACCCTGATTGGTCAAAAGACAACACAGCCAGATAGTTTTTTTAAACCAACTTCGGTAAATTGTAGTAAGGAGAAGTTAGGAGAGAGTTGCTTCCGAGACGGCGAGGTGAGCGGAGCTGTGCTGCCTGCCGCCCCCTGACGAACACCGACAAGGTAATGAACGCATGCGATGCCGCGTAACAGCGCATAAAGCTTCACTCAGAACTGCAGAAGTCTCATCTGTTACACCCCCTTTTTGCGTAATACTAGTGTCGATCGTCAATTAAAGCTCATGGTGTTCACATTTGCCACCTGAAGTAAAAATCTGAAACGCGATGATTTTTCTGTTATATAGTTATTGAGAAGCCACATCAGCCACTGTAATTTACGACAAGTTAGATAAGTAATTAAAGATAATTGAGGGTCACTGTAGACCATTTCGATAGTTTTCTCTTTTGTGAAACTTAATTTAAACCTAGATTATAGATGTGATATGGCGTAGGTCATCCTTCGATCCATTGTAGAACTTGGAAACCAATTAAGGGAATATTCATTCATATTTTTGTTGAACGCAGTTGGTTTTTACCATCCTGTATTAAAACATTTCCTTTTATCAATAGTGCAATTTATAAACAATCTTTTGTGAGTAGAATAAAATTTCCAATGGTAAACTTAACTGCTTTTCGACGTTATTTTACCAGCTAACTAAAAATAGGAAAGCCTTGAACCCCTTCCACTAAATTTAGTTAGTATTAAGATTCTTTTACAGGGAGTGCATTGGAGCTGACGCTGAAATCATTAAGTATTTGGTTATATCATCGCTAGTCTCACTGAACTCTTCTGAACTCTACATGTCATGTGTGGTCTGGCGTCTCCTTACCAGCAACAGGTCCCAGGTTCAAACTAGTCAATTCCCTAAAAAACGTGCTCAGAGCGTCCTTGCGCGAAAGTGGTAGGGAGACACGATGTAGAACAAACAGACACCACGCAGAATGTTAGGGAATGGCGACCCTTAGAGGTTGGTAAAATACCATGATTGAAGGTCGACCACATGCCTAACTAGGTCAGAAAAATATCCTGTTAAAAAAATTTTCGTAATAAAAAAATTTTTTTTTGTTGAAAGGCATAAATAGTTGAAAACAGTAGCTGCAGCGATAGATAGTGAGACATTCTACCAGAGACAATAGCATAATTAAGTTATGAATTTTAAAAATTGTTAGAATTAAGTTTTCTCCTCAATGCAGGCGCACAGGTGGCGGATACATCGTTGACAAGTTGGTTCTGACCCAACAAGTAAGTGAATGGATTGTCAGTCTTGGGTATAATAAGTGTCAAGTCGTGTGAACAAAAAGTTTATGAAACGCATGAGATCGTATGAGCGCATGTTGACTCGAAGTAGGGCGCGTGAATTGCTTTTAAAACAGAAAATAAGGGATTCGGAAAGATTAGCAATGGCAAATCGAGACCTTGACCGAATTGAGGTAGAGACCCAGCATGAAAATGGACAGAGAATAGAGGACAGTACAACAGACGATGCAGTATCGCGAGAAATAAGACATATAACGCACCATAACGAGGATAATGTACGTCAAGGCATAGAAAACGTAAGTCAGCATACGACAGAGGAGCAGGAAAGTAGAGAGACAGCCGATGAGGATTCTAACTTGCGTCTTGAATACGTAGAACCCATAGTACAAGTAATCAGAGCTCCCTCACCACAGAGTACAAGGAATCCGAGCAGAAACGTGTCACAGCACAGTTCAATGCAATCGGTTGCGAACCAACACTTGGGCGAAAACACAGAGCGTAGGACGTCGGAAGAAAACGCAATAGGACCCACCAATCTGGCAGAATTATTACAACAAATTACGGAAACCATGACAAGGCAAAATAAAGACATAGCGAACCAAATTCAGAATGCAAAACCCACGAGACAAATGCGTGCGATTAAACAACAAAACAAAAAAATTCAGTTACACCTATTGAAAGGGTCCTGTAGCCACCTTTCATTGCCAACTCTCGTAGTGGTCAAGTCAGCAAAGAGGTTTCCGCTACTTGGGAGAAATCCACCTGCGTTAGGTTGGTGGCGGAAATGGCATCCTGGGGTTTTCCGGTCCACGCGGAGCGTGGAAGAGGCTGGAGAAGCGGGAGGCAGTCTGCCGCCGGTACGGGAAGGGTACACAGCTGTGCTCCAGTCGAAGAAGGGTGAGTTGGACTGACCGCGTGGCGCGTTGTCGCATAGAGAGGGGAGCTTTTAGCTTTTGGTCTCGAATCTCGTCTTATAAAGATTTATTTGCTGGGTTGCAGCAGGGGATGCAAGGCTTTTGTAAACTTTCAGTTTGATTTCCAATGCAGTCTTGACTTTGATCCGTGAGAGGAACGCAGCACAAAGGAGTTGCATATGTTGAATTGCCCTCGGTTCAGTGTGAATGTTTATGTGCCTACAATTGTGTGTGTATGCTTCTAATCTTTTCCGGATCTTGGTAATTTTTGTGTATTTGTGAATTTTCTTTGTCTCATGTGATTAAAATTTGGCCACAGTCCATAGAAATTGTCTCCGCGGACCGAGTGGGCCCGCGAGTCTGTTATGAAACGTATCGTATTTCACAAGCAATTGTACATAGTTAGCAGGCAACAGCAGGCTATAGATGCACTACATCAATGTTTTAAGGAATAAATAATTTTGCCTTCAATCTTATCTTGTGTACCGATGTTACGTCGCCGTTACCTTCGCCATTTACCTTGTAGTTTTCCTTGTTGGCCCACCGATAGCGTTTCCATGTGCACAGGTGTAGTGATTAGTGTCCCTTTTTTTATCTGAAGCAAATGCTCTGGAAGAGATTGTGTTTTCACGAATCTTGCTGCAGGCTGCACTTACGCATGGTGTTCACGTCCTATTTACTTTACTCAATATTTGATTCACGGGAAGAATGCCTGGATCATATTAATAACTTCATCCCATTCTTTATCAATGACTTTACAATGAATGTTCTTTTGTGAGTTTTTATTATTAATAAATTAAGTAATTTTCCGACTCAGTGCTACCTCTTTTTGTCGTGTGGCTAGAGTTGGTGGCGACCCTATCTTTTATATTGATTTCAGTGTCAAGTAGCATTTTCTTATTCAAAGTGCGCGTGGCTCTTTTAGCTATCAGGATACATTCAAAGGGCGCTTCATGCTTCTTGCACATAGCGTCCTTTTATTCACACCACTTACACATGGCTTACCCTGCTCACGGATTTCGGTAAACCAGAGATCTTCTGATGCGCAGTGAGGATTAGTTATTTTCGGTTGGATGTGCTAATTGGTATATTGTCTTTCTGTGATACTGAATTTACGTGAATTTATGATATAGGTGTGCATTTTCTTACATGTTTTATCTTGTATATGTATTACTGTATAAATATTGTGATTTAGTATTCAATTGTGTTACAAGTTTGGGTTGATTCTTGTCCTGTGGCGTGTACCAGTGTCATATAGTAAATCTTGGGTGCTTTTTGGGGACTGTGAGTCCATTAGGAGACTTTGGCATTATTCTTGTTGTATTTTGGAGCACGGAGTAACTATCCTTATGATGGAGACGCGTAGCCGTTCAGGGAGCCGCGATCGGAAAAACCTGCCAGAAAATAACCCTGAACAAGGACGAGGTCAAAACGTCGAGTCCGACCAGGAACGAAACGCGGAAAACGCAAGTACAAGTGTTGTCCATCCTGAGCCCGCTGTAGTGATTTCGAATCATTCGATAGATGCAAATTCATTACAGGCTATGCTACGACAATTACTAGACAGTAATAGGAGACATATCGAGGAAGTGAATAAAAAACAAGCAGAAGAAAATAGGAGACATATCGAGGAAGTGAATAAAAAACAAGCAGAAGAAAATAGGAGATATAGCGAGGAAGTGAATAAAAAACAAGCAGAAGAAAATAGGAGATATAGCGAGGAAGTGAATAAAAAACAAGCAGAAGAAAATAGGAGGCATATCGAGGAAGCAAATAAAAGATTGACTAGTGAAATAGTACAGGGTGTTGGGGAGAAACTGGCGATCATTGACCAACGCATCTCCGCCTTAGAAGAGGGGCAGCAAGTCATTA
Organism: Schistocerca nitens; assembly: GCF_023898315.1. Taxonomy (NCBI): domain Eukaryota; kingdom Metazoa; phylum Arthropoda; class Insecta; order Orthoptera; family Acrididae; genus Schistocerca; species Schistocerca nitens. Next base: position 925,936,552 of record NC_064614.1, on the reverse strand, counting down.
GCAAGCAGGTGATGGAGCAAGAAGAAAGGTTCGCTGGGAATATACGTATACTAGCAGAACAATGCCAGAGTGAACGAGCGGCTCTTGAGTCCCGAGTAGGACAAAATTCCTCCAGGGATCTCCGCGCGTTAGCAGAACAATGCCAGAGTGACCACGCGGCTCTTGTGTGCCGAATAGAGGACACTGCGGCTAAGTGCCCGGTCCATATTAGCGCGCAGGTAGAAACCCTCAGCCAGGCGATAATAGCTCTCGAGCGAGAGCAAGGGATTAAGCAAACACAACAAGACACGGCCCACCGAGAGATGCGAGAAGAAATAGCCAGGATCTCAGACGCAGTGGCGCGTAAGTCTGACAATAATAGGGAAACGATTACCTCATCATCAGCGGATGCAGACGAAATACGGTCGATAACGAAATGTCCGCGTGGACAGTGTGAAATAAAAATACAACAAAGAGGGGTTACCGAGGGAATATGTGAGCGCATGGCCCGTTTAGAACTTCATCTAAAAGGGTTAAAGGCCCATGAAGTTGAAAGAAATGAACGAAAGGGCCATTATTCCGACGATGATTCCGGGAACGATGGCGAATTTGATCATCGTCATGATCTCGGATCTCGTACCAGGTGGGAACGGCGCGGATCCCCTCAGGAACGTTCGCCAAGGGAAACTCACCAATTTGACTTTAAACATTTTCTGTCCGTGAGGAAGTTTGAAGTCTTCCGTAACTCGGCTACGGGGATTCACCCGCGGGCCTGGTTACAGCAGTTCGAGTTCTCCCTCCCTCCTACGTGGCCCAGTGCGCACAAAATAGAGTATATGTGCGGCTACCTCGAAGGTGAGCCAGCGGCGCGGATGAGGTCAATTGCACGCAATTGCTACACTGTCGGGGAGTTTCGTCTACACTTCCTGTCGATCTATTGGTCAGTGGCAGCGCAGAGTCGTGTAAAACACGGACTCATTAAGCTACCAGAGTTAAACAGGTCGAAATTCTCCAGCCCTGTGCAGATGTTCGAGCACATGCTGCAGGCGAATGAACATCTTGACGATCCTTATGGACCTGCAGAAATTATTCGTATTTGCCTGGGAAAGTTTCCAATGCAGTTGCGGCACGTTATCCTTGCAGGACGATGTAAGGATGACGTAGAGGGGTTTCGCAATTTCCTTTTAGAGCTTGAGTGCGATGCGAATGGCACCACGCAGAATTACGGTCAGAGCGCCTACGAGCAGCGGCCGCGCGAGCGAAGCCGCAGCCGTAGAGACAGGTGGCACTCCAGACGTAACGGGTCGCTTCAGAGTTACAGGGCGCGCGAGCGTTGGCAGCGTCGCGATTCCTCACGGAACGCGGGCAGAACGAACGATGCCAGTCGTCATCATTCGCCGAGAGTAAATCAAAGACACCCCCGGGAGTTTAGAAGATATGGTAATGAGCAGAGATACTGGAGTAATTATAGCGGAACTAGGAACGGTAGTCGTGACCGACCACAGAATAATTATCGAACAAGCAACAACAGGGGTGCTGTAAACAGTACGGGTGGTCCGCCATTGGGTGTTGAAATTCGTCCCGCAAACCCGCGTCACAATCCGCCCCATAACCCTAATCAAAGGGATCAATGACTAGCGGCTGACTCGGTTGGCGACAACTTAATGAGGACCAGTGATATTGATGTGCATTTGATAGAGGAAGACGATATTAGGGAAGATTTGTTGAGGGAGGACCACAGTATTGGTGTGCCCGCGGTAAACCCAGTCGTGTCTGTTTACATTCGGGGAGTCAGTCTTAGATGTGTACTCGATACAGGCAGCCCCTTTTCGCTGATTAGTGAGGCGGCGTTTCGGAAGTCTGAGGAAACGGGGAGTTGGCCAACTTTCCAGGTGAGAGGAACTACAGTCAGGGGCGCGATATATGGAAAAAGTGTTAAAATTAAAGTTCAGACTCGAGTAAACTTCGTCTGTCAAGGACATGAGTTTGAATTCAATTTTTTTGTGATGCCGCTGATGAGCGTGGCGATGATATTGGGGACTGACTTCATGAATGCCCACCGCGCCGTAATCGACGTGGCTGGCGGTGTTATGACTATCGTTGCCGGGAGCAACCCTGTCAGTCTAATTTTCGAGGAATGTGTTTTGCGCAAGGAGTCTGAGGTGAGCTGTCTGAAATTTCACGTTAGGACTGAGTCGCGACCTAGGCAGGAGGTTTTGGTCAATCTGATTAGTGACGTAGATTCACAACCTAATTAGTATGGTAGGAACGATGTTTTCACGAGCGCAGTGAAAAGGTGTATTGCTGGTGCGGGAGCCTCGGAAGCGAATCGTATGGAACTGTGTCGCGTTCTGAGAAGCCATTCCCGAGTATTTTCGGATTCACCGGGGGCAATTGATGGATTTCTGTACCGCTTTACGGTGCGCGAGCATCTTCCTTTCTTTGTTAAGCCCTACCCCATCCCACTGGTGCACAAGAGCAGTGTGGAAGCCGAAATAAGTAGGATGCTGGAGCAGGGTATAATAGAGCGAGCTAGGAGTTCATACAACTCGCCATTACTCGTTGTGCCAAAGCGGGACAAGTCGGTGCGTTTGGTGTTGGACTCGCGGCAAATAAATACGGTAATCATGTCTGAGACAGATAGGCCAGAAGGATTGGAGGAACTGCTGCAAAGGTTTCATGGCGTGAAAGTTTTGTCATCCGTTGACCTCCGAAACAGCTATTGGCAAATTATGCTCGATTCGTCTTGCAGGCAATACACTGCCTTCCTCTGCTATGGGAGCTGCTACCAGTTTAAACGTCTCCCTTTCGGGTTGAATGTTTCTTCAGCCGCCTTCATAAGAGGCCTGAATAGCATACTACCTGACGACCTAAGAGCGCGCGTAACTGTGTATGTGGACGACATTCTAATTGCAGAGAAGTCATGGGAGGAACACAACCGGGTTCTAAATCGATTGCTCGAAGTATTCGAGAAAGCGGGGGTGACCGTGAATCTGGACAAATCCCAGTTCGGGCGTGAAAGCATAAAGTTCCTGGGTCATATTGTGTCGGCGGATGGAATTCATCCGGATCCCGAAAAAATTTCAGCAATTGCGGAGTGCGCAACGCCCACGTCAAAGCGTCAGCTCAGGGGTTATTTGGGGCTTTGCAATTTCTACAAGAGATTTATAAATCTCAATGTTTTGTCCACCCCTCGTTTATGTGCACTGACGGGTAAGAACACCGTTTGGATGTGGGACGAACAAGCACAGAGCGAATTTGACGAATTAAAGAATGCACTCGTTAACGCTCCATTGCTCGCCCATCCGGATTTGAATCAGGAGTTTTGCCTGATGACAGATAGTTCACTGACGGGGCTGGGAGCGGTGTTGTTCCAGACGGATGGTGGAAAGGACCCGTCCACCTGGAAAACTATCTCGTTCGCCAGCCGTGTGCTCTCGCGGAGTGAACGGAACTACTCTGTCACGGAGCTTGAAGCCCTGGCGATTGTCTGGGCATTCAAGAAATTCCGTTACTATTTGTTCGGGCGCACGACCAGGGTGTACAGTGACCACCGAGCACTACAATTCCTAATGAGCGCCAAAATCAATCACGGTAGACTCGGACGGTGGACGGTGTTCCTCCAGGAATACCACTTCACGATAGAGTACATTCCGGGGCACAAGAACATCATTGCTGATGCTCTATCTCGGATGCCTATCGGGCTCACCCATGCTGAGGATAACGCTATTGATGAAAACAATTTCAGTGTGTTATACCTTCAAAATGTGGCATTCGAGAATTATGTCACTACGTCACTAGGCAATATCGGGGCGGAACAAGACAAGGACGAAGTCTTGCGTGACATCAAAGAGAAATGGCATGATAAATCCCACGCGGCCATCAGGCAGTATTATATTATCCGGAATGGCATCCTATTTAAGAGGCGCGCGCTGGATGACTCCAGGTGGCTGTTAGCGATTCCGGAGGAACTGGTGAACAAGCTCGTGTGGTACGTGCATTTGAGCTACGGTCACTTTGGTGCGAGGAAATGCTTGGAGAAGCTGCGGGAAACCTGTTACTTTAATAATATGCTTCGGCGTATACGTAAAGTAATTAGGGTATGCAAGCCCTGTCAGCAAGCCAAGCCGCCCACTGTGTCGTTTGCCGCACCAATACACCCGATCGTTCCCAATAAACTCAGGGATCTCGCAGCAGTAGATCTATTCGGTCCGCTAGTGCGTTCTAGGAACGGATTTGCGTACATTTTTGTGGCAGTAGAGCTGACGTCAAAATTCGTCTGCCTCACCCCGCTGCGTAGGGCCACCGGGAAGGCAGTAGCTGCCGCGTCCGCAAATCACTTCTTACGGGAGGTTGGCACTGTGAAGCGTGTGATTTCGGACAACGGGCCACAATTCAGGTCACGTCACTGGGAGCATATGCTTCGGAGAAAGCGAGTGAAACCGACCTTTATCTCCCTTTTCTGCCCTTCAGCAAATCCTTGTGAAAGGTGGATGAAGGAGATTGGAAAATTGTGTAGGTTATACTGCCACCGTGACCACCGGACGTGGGACACGAAACTAGCCGGTTTCCAGAACATACTAAATGAGTTGCCAAATTCCTCGACGACGTTGCCACCGATTCTGGTCCTGAAAAACAAGGAGCCTCCGAGTAAAATAAAAGAGGTGGTTCCCTGGCCAGTGGAACCCAGGTTACGAAGATCTGCGATTGTGGAGCTTGCCCTGAAAAATATAAAGAGTGCCGCCGAGGTTCGGATAAGAACCTACAAAAAGAAGGTGCGGAATATAACTTTTCACGTGGGCCAGAAAGTACTTGTACGCTCGCACAAGCTCTCTAATAAACGGGCTGGGTTGTCAAAGAAGTTCTTCTTCTTATTCAACGGGCCGTACAGAATCAAGCGGATTCCACATCCGAATGCGCTTGAAGTAGAAACACTCCGCTCTCGAAAGTCGAAGGGCCTGCACCACATCTCCAACGTAAAACCTTACATTGAATAAGAAGCAGAAGATCTTGCCCCTCGGAGGTCGGAATGACGTATTGCCCATATGCTTTTTCGCACTCATTCTTTTGTGAGTAAAATTACAGTGCATATTTTCCAATGTTTTGATTCACACTGGTGTGATTAAAATTAAAGTGTATATTTTCTATGAATTGTAAAGGGTCCCCCCAATATATGTGTAGTTATTTCTTCTTCTGAGCAGAAAAGAGTAGTGTTGTACGGCTTCATCACGTATGAATGTGAATGATTATGAGGCTCATATGAAGCGTTTCCTATTACAGTAAGATGGCTTTCGTTCTTTGATGACTAAAAAGGTATCGGGTGTGTTGGCGTGGCGAGTCAATGGTCGTAAGGTAATTCTTGATGATAACTTACAGTTTTAGTGTTCTTATTCCCCTTAGGTGAGCATGATTCAGTGAGATTTTTCAAATGTACTGCGATGTTAATGAGTCAACTTGGTGACTTGTAGGTGAAGGACTTGTGTATGAAGGGAGATTAATAGTGTTTGATTTTCAGAGTTGCCATCTTATAAGATATTTGGAAAGTGTAACTTGCCGTCACATACTACTAGGTACGGTTGAGGACACCAGGGTGTGAAACCCCAGAAGATGTATATGGAAACAGCTTATAAACTCAAGCAGCTTGATATTTAATAGAGAATCAATGCGACTACCTCCAAGCTAAAATAACATGACGGTAGGTGAGGATCCCTGGGGACATGTGGCGAGTAAGTGTGTAATCATGATGAGTATCTTATGATAGCAGTAAGTTGGGTACTCATGGCCCTGGACAATGGATTTCTTTTGACAGTATTTTTTTATGTACTTATAGGACGAAGTGTTATGTGTTTGCTAATAGGATAGGATGATTTTTATTGCCATTTTTATGCCCACTGACCTTTTGCATTAGGCTGATGAATAGATGTTGAAACATTTACCATTTCAGATGTGACTTGAATGAACCTTCTGTGTCTCATTAATCATAACTTTTATTATGCAATGTCCATAGAAAAGAAGTCTCGGAAATTTTTCACAGATCAGCAAACATGTTCTACAAACCTTGGAGGAGCAGTCAATGAACAACGATATGGGTATTGGTGTTGAAAGGAATATTTTGTTTATATGTGGGAATTGTAGTCGGGCTATATGGTGATGGTGACTAGTACGAGCTGTGTAGATTGTGCGTGAGAGCGTAGTTAGGAGTAGGTAGAGTTTTGTGTCTGTAGCTAGCAGCGGCGCCAAATCCTATCCAAATCCTGACCAAACCTTGTACAAGATCTACCCTGAATGATTGACAGCAGATGTAATGCTGGAACTATATTTTATAAAAAGGATTTTTTGTTTGTTTGAATATTGGTTATTTAATTTTCTTCATTGTTTTTTTTATTAGTAATCTTAAGAAGGCCCTTTTTGTCAAGTTAATTTTGGGCACTATTCCATGTATTGATCAGGAGTGAGAAACTCCGAAGATTTTGTGGTAATCTGTACACATGATATTTTGTAACGATCCCTGTGAGCGCAGTTCTTAAGTGGGTGCAAGGCCGCCTAGGGAGCCTCCGCCTCAGAAAGCACAGGGCTTGGTCCACCAGCAGGCGTTGCCGAACCCTGGTATCAACGGCGAAGCAGTGATGCGGCGAGCGGTCACAGCTGTTTCCCCGTCAGAGGGGAGGGGATGCTGGTCTTCCCCCAGGCGCAGGCTCACACCGGAGCCCGCAGGCGTGTCAACACGGCAGCGCCAGCTGATGGCCGGCGTTCCACCCCATGCGCTAGTCATCTGACAAGCGAAAGGGAAAGTATGACGCACACCAGGCGAGGCCGCCGATTCCTGAGCGCCGCTAGTCCAGACGGCTGCTGCGGTGAGGTAACGCCCACTGCCCGGAGGGACACGGGTCCCACCACTGACGCATCAGCTGAGACGGTGCAAAGAGGTGATAAGCGGGTCTCAAGCCCGACACCCGCACGAGTTTACGTCGACCTCGATGCGACGCAGAAGAGCGCGTGTCTCCCCATTGACACGACAGGAGACGGGGGCGTGTGTCAGTAAAACACATTCCTCCACAACACACGGACGACAACCGCCAAGCCGCCTTCTCGATGATGAGGCAGGGCCCACAAGTGGCGATGTCCTGCAAATCTGCAACGCCGAACCATCCCACAGTATGGACGCAGAGGGTGGAAACGGGCACGAGGCAACGTCGCGGGGTGCTGTCTAGGATGATCAACCTGGGTTACAACGGATGTTACAATCAACGCCGCTGCGAACTCCCCAGTTCAGTGTTGTGGTCCCCTAGTAGCTTATCCTCCAAGTCGCCTTTAGAAGAGACGCCCACCCCAGCACCTAAAGAGAATACCCAGTGAAACAACCATGTGGCGAAACTGAAAAATGACAGCGTGTCAAAGAGTTGATTTCTGGATGTGTTTTTGTACTCATGTCTTATTTTCCATAGGTGATTATTTACCAGCTGTCATACCATTGGGTTCATTAATGATTTTGTATCACTGTATTTGTTGTGAATATTGTATTTTGCACTTTCACTTGCATGTTTTTATGTATGTCAGCACCAGATGATACTGCTTTGGTTCGTGATAATGATTTTGCATCATTGTATTTGTTTATATATTTATATATATTATGTACCTGTTCACCTATGTCTCTATGTTAACTTTTGATAGTTGGTTAAGGCAATTTTAAAATAATATCTCATGGTTGTGGTCGTAGTAGGTCAGATGACATGATGTTAGCGTAGAATATCACGCTTAATTTAATTTGTTCTGTTTGCTTTGCGGACCGCATGAGGTCACAATTATTGACTAAGGTCAGATAAAGCTCACTTGGATATAAGAGATTAATCAACTCCTTTGTGCTGCTGTTTACTGTTGCAATTGTTACTCGTTAGGGTATGTTTGTTTCGAAGACTGTTGGCGAATCTCCTAGCATGGCGAGAAAATTCGCGGCACAGTCTTCTCCGGGACGTTTGGGGTGATGAAAGGGTCCTGTAGCCACCTTTCATTGCCAACTCTCGTAGTGGTCAAGTCAGCAAAGAGGTTTCCGCTACTTGGGAGAAATCCACCTGCGTTAGGTTGGTGGCGGAAATGGCATCCTGGGGTTTTCCGGTCCACGCGGAGCGTGGAAGAGGCTGGAGAAGCGGGAGGCAGTCTGCCGCCGGTACGGGAAGGGTACACAGCTGTGCTCCAGTCGAAGAAGGGTGAGTTGGACTGACCGCGTGGCGCGTTGTCGCATAGAGAGGGGAGCTTTTAGCTTTTGGTCTCGAATCTCGTCTTATAAAGATTTATTTGCTGGGTTGCAGCAGGGGATGCAAGGCTTTTGTAAACTTTCAGTTTGATTTCCAATGCAGTCTTGACTTTGATCCGTGAGAGGAACGCAGCACAAAGGAGTTGCATATGTTGAATTGCCCTCGGTTCAGTGTGAATGTTTATGTGCCTACAATTGTGTGTGTATGCTTCTAATCTTTTCCGGATCTTGGTAATTTTTGTGTATTTGTGAATTTTCTTTGTCTCATGTGATTAAAATTTGGCCACAGTCCATAGAAATTGTCTCCGCGGACCGAGTGGGCCCGCGAGTCTGTTATGAAACGTATCGTATTTCACAAGCAATTGTACATAGTTAGCAGGCAACAGCAGGCTATAGATGCACTACATCAATGTTTTAAGGAATAAATAATTTTGCCTTCAATCTTATCTTGTGTACCGATGTTACGTCGCCGTTACCTTCGCCATTTACCTTGTAGTTTTCCTTGTTGGCCCACCGATAGCGTTTCCATGTGCACAGGTGTAGTGATTAGTGTCCCTTTTTTTATCTGAAGCAAATGCTCTGGAAGAGATTGTGTTTTCACGAATCTTGCTGCAGGCTGCACTTACGCATGGTGTTCACGTCCTATTTACTTTACTCAATATTTGATTCACGGGAAGAATGCCTGGATCATATTAATAACTTCATCCCATTCTTTATCAATGACTTTACAATGAATGTTCTTTTGTGAGTTTTTATTATTAATAAATTAAGTAATTTTCCGACTCAGTGCTACCTCTTTTTGTCGTGTGGCTAGAGTTGGTGGCGACCCTATCTTTTATATTGATTTCAGTGTCAAGTAGCATTTTCTTATTCAAAGTGCGCGTGGCTCTTTTAGCTATCAGGATACATTCAAAGGGCGCTTCATGCTTCTTGCACATAGCGTCCTTTTATTCACGCCACTTACACTATGTCATATTGAAGACGAGGCAAAAGAATCTCGTGAAGTGATAGGAAACTTAATAACAGGTCACAATCAATTGAGAACAGATATTGACAAGGTACAAGCGGACGTACAAACATTGCGTAATGACATTCAGGACGAGATCAAAACATTACGTAACAACACCCAGGGAGAAGCCAAGAAACTAGAGAAACAGATAAACGTAATTACTAGACAAGCAGCAGGTACAGCGCGTGAAGTTGTTGAAAACAGTGTGTTACACAAACATATCACAAAAGCAGCGCTGAAAAGATATGATAACCGCATAGTCAAAATAGAAGCGCAAACGAAGCGACAATTTCAGAAATTGCGAACAGAGTTGTTGCAAACCATTGAAGAGCGTAGTGAACAGGATCGAACAAGCACAGAGTCTGCAACCACATCCGTATCTGTAACAGCACCGGAAAAACAAGCAATTAACGAAGATATTACGCATTTGCGATTCCAATCACAGGCGGAAAGTAACATACGTGAAATCAGACAGCCTGCGCAGCAAAAAACACGTTTCGAAATTCTTGATGAACAAATGTCATCACAAACACATGCGGAACCACAAATGTATGTTTCAAGACAGTTTGAATCGTGCAATGAAGCAGCAAGGTTAGCCAGACAAGATACCGAACCAATACCTGACAATGGAAAGCCAGGTCGCGATGAGTACAGTGCAATGCATTCAGCTACACGTTCACAACCGATGGAAGAAAATTATTGCGTACCACTCCAACGATACTACGCAAGGGTACGCGAAAGTTACAGTGGACAATATCCAATGGATCTACCACAACCGGAAAGAACGACGGGAGAAATGATCAGAAACAAAAGTGGCGAAGAATCGCGAATTTCATATGGAACTATGACGAAGTACGACAATGATCATTTCCTCACAGTCAGAAAATTTCAACACTTTCGAGAAGGAAACTCATTACATCCACGAACTTTTATTGATCAATTCCGAGTAGGATTACCAGAACACTGGACGCTAGCACACAAATTGGACTTTATATGTGCACACATGTCAGGAACAGTCGCAGAAACCATGCGGAATGTTGCAGCGACATGACGATCGTACGAAGATTTCAGAGAGAAGTATCTCTCACGATATTGGTCCAGCGAAGCACAGAACAGAGTGAAGTACGAATTATTACAGAACCCATATTTTGAAAATTCATGAGAGAAGAGTCCCGTGAAATTTTTCGAATTAATGGCAAAGAAAAATCAATGCTTAGATGTACCATACAGTGACGGAGAGCTGATTAAATTATGCGCGATGAAGTTACCATTGAAATACCAGCAATCATTAGTAGGTCGCGGAGGCAATGACGTCGAAGCATCTAAAGGTATTCTAAGGGAACTTCAGTTCATATTTTTGGAAGATGACGCAAGAAAAAGACGAAGCGCACGTGAAAACAAAAGCAAAAAGCAGTGGAATCCACAAGACACAGTACGAAGAAACAATAATTACGAACCATGTGATAACTTCGCACCAAGAAACGACAATAGATTTCAACAAAGAACCGGTTATGGATTTAGAAGAGAATATGGGAATAACTATAATTCACCCAGGAACGGCAACAACTATTACAGAGGGAATAACGACAACCTGGACGGGTACTGGAGAACCAATAGACCGACAAATTATCAAGAAAGAAACCACCATCAACAAGCTAAACAAGAAAAGAGAATACAGATAGAGGAGGTGGAGGTAAGACCACCAAACCCCGATAAACGTTCGAATTGACAGCTAAGCGCCCATGCCAAAGAGAATGACGCACCGACCCAGGACAATTGCAGCACCTTGAACAGAGAAGTAAAAATCTTATCACGAGAAGAGAAGAAGGAAGAAACAAATCCGCAGGGACCAGATGAAAATGAAGACAAGAAAATAACAATATCGTGTTGGGACGAAATTAATTGGGAGAATACTGACGAGGAAGATGAATTACCAGAGGCATGCACAACGAATGTAGGAGGATGGACGAAGTAATGAGTATTGCAGAGCTATTTGAGATGGAAACCAGGGAAAGCGAATTCAGTGAGGATAATGCGCAGTCGACAGAAGTTGAAAATAAGTTACGAGTGGGCACACAACCCAACGTATATAATGAAGGAAGTTATGAAGCGATAATTAGAGCATTTAGATGCGATTATGTGGAAGTAGCGACAAAGAAGGAGAAGATAGACGAGGATGAGGAAAAAGTAGAGGATGTTGAAGAAAGCGTAAATGAAGGAAGAAATAGAGAAGAGGAAATAAAAGAGACAGAAGTAGCAGTCGAAGCTTATTCTACAGAAAGTTCGAATTCACAAGGGAAATTCCTAAAAAGACTCATGTATGATTCAGTGGAGGATTCGTTGATGCAAGAAGAAGAAGAACAGAACCAACCCTTTCAAATTCAACCAGTTGTGAAGGCCATGGTAAAGCATATCCCAGTAAATATTGTAATTGATAGCGGAAGTGAACTGACTGCGATCTCAGAAAATTTATTCATGCAGTGTAATGCCAATGAGGAATCCCAGTTCTGAAAACACGTAAGATTAACGTAAGAGGTCCTATTAGAAAAAATGCTGCGGAAGTTACGAGACAAACAAGGTTAACTCTTTCGTGTCAAGGTCAAAAGATCGAAGCCAACTTCATGATTACACCTTAACTAACTGTAGATTTGATTATAGGTGCAGATTTTTTAAATGAGAGACGAGCGATAATAGATATGGGAAAAGGTAGCGTAACATTCGGGAATGTCACACTTCTCTTTGAGCAAAAGCTAAAATTAGAAGAAATACCAGTTATAAACAAACAATTAAGAATGACGCGAGATAAAGAGGATGAAGAATTAGAATGGTATGCACAAAAAGGGGAATCGCCTTAACTCATGTTAGAAGTCCATAAAGAAATCGACGAAAAATTGCAAGAAGTTCAAGGTATTTCGGAACACAGTAAAAGAGAATTAGAGGGTATTTTACGAGATAAAGCAGAGGAATTTTTACCTAAGACTGGCAGTATTAAACACTTTCAGTACAAGTTTGAAGTAAAACAACACAAACCATTTAGAGTGCAACCCTATACAATCCCATTAAGCTACATGAATAAAGTATTCCAGGAGATATCTAAAATGTTAGATGACGATATTATTGAACCAGCTACCTCCACATATAACAGCCCGCTCCATATTGTCCAAAAAGGAGATGGGAGCATCAGGTTAGTGCTTGATTCCAGGCAGATCAACACAATCATAATCACTGAGACAGATCGCCCAGAAAAATTAGAGGAATTGATACAAAACTTCCATGGTGCTAAGATATTTTCATCAATTGATTTATGGAGTAGTTTCTGGCAAATAGAATTGGCCCCAGAATGTAGAAAATTTACAGCATTTATCGTATTCGGTAGATGTTACCAATTTAAACGATTGCCATTTGGTTTAAACGTATCATCAGCAGCGTTTATTAGGGGATTTAATACTATACTCAGTCCTGAAATTTTACAAAAAATTACTTGTTATGTTGATGATGTGATTATAGCAGAACCCTTTTGGTAACATCACAACGACACATTCAATCAGTTTTTACAGATCATGAAAGAGCATGGGGTCACAGTAAATATAACAAAATCCAAATTTGGAAGGCGAGAGGTCAAATTTCTAGGACACACAATTTCCGAGAAAGGGGTAATGCCCGACCCAGAAAAACTAACAGCAATCAAAGAATTCTGTACTCCATATAATAAGAAAACTCTCAGACGATTTCTAGGTCTCACCGGATTCTATAAAAAATTTATTTGGATCGACTCTCTCGCAACACCACGCCTATGTGCATTGACTGGAAAAAACACGCCATGGGTATGGGATCAACAAGCCAATGAAGAATTTTTAAAAGTGAAAAACGCACTGACAGCAGCACCGATTTTAGCACATCCTGATCTAACACAAAATTTTTGTACGGCCACTGATAGCGCGAAAACAGGTTTAGGAGTTGTTTTATTCTAAGAATACGAACAGGCAGGGCTAAGATCATATAGAACAATTGCATTTGCCAGTCGGGTACTCACAAAAAGCGAGAAAACTATTCAGTCACGGAGCTGGAAGCATTGGCCATTGTATGGGGCTTCCAACGTTTTCGATACTTCCTATTCGGAAGAGAAACAAAAGTATACACTGACCACAAAGCAATAGAATTTCTGTTATCTGCCAAACTAACTCATGGGAGGTTAGCCAGATGGATGTTAATACTACAAGAATTTGACTTCACTACTACACACATACCAGGACCAGCGAATGTATTAGCAGATGCTTTATCACGATGTCCACAGGGTGCATCCAATAACATAGGTTTGGAAGCAGCAGGAGACCAGTTTACAATGTACTATATGAAACAAGTACCTTTCGAAAACTACATTACGACAGCATTGAAAAACATAGACAAAGAACAGGACAATGATCCCGAAATACTAGTAATCAAACACAAGTGGAGAAGTAAGGATTTTCCAGACATTCGACAGCACTATCTCGTAAAAAACAATGCTTTATTTTTTAGACGAAATGTTGCAACGAATGAATGGTTAATTTATATCCCAGATGAACTAATTAATAAGTACATATGGTAAACACATTTAAGTAATGGCCACTTTGGACCAAAGAAATGCTTTTTAAAAATAAAACAAACAATCCATTTTCCTAATATGGAAAGACGAATTAGAACAGTATTAGTCAAATGCAAAAAATGTATGAGGGCTAAACACGTCACTTTCCAAACCAAGCCACCTATGTTTCCAATAATCCCTAAAAGATTAAAACAAATAGCTGCAACAGTTTTGATGGGGCCCCTCCCACGCACAAAAAATGGATTTATTTTCATATTTATCATTTTGGAACTTACTTCTAAATATGGTACCTTGACACCGTTAAAACAGGCAACAGGTCTTACTATAAGTAAAGCATTTAGACAAGATTTTCTCAGACAAGTAGGTCCAGTGGAACGAATAATTTCGGATAATGGCTCACAATACAAATCAGTGCAATGGCAGAACACGTTAAAACAACACAAAATAAAACCCATCTACATATCTAAGTACAAACCTAGTGTAAATCCAGCAGTATGATCTATGAAGGACATACGCACTTTATGCCGATTATATGCAGGCAAAAGACACAACACTTGGGATATATACTTTAAAGATTTTCAAGAAGTAATAAATGAAACATAGCGCTACACTACTACCTCCAGTTTCTGTACTTAAAAATATTGAACCCCCAAACATAACCAGAGAAAATGTTAGATTTCCTATTGTACCACGTAGACAGCACAAACAAGTCATAGCAACAGCACTCTCCAACATCGGAAAGGCAGCCATTAAAAGAAAAGAAAGAGGAGATAGAACAGCAATTAAAAGAACATTCTCAGTAGGCCAGAAAGTATTTGTAAAAACACACCATCTCTCCAGCAAACAGAAACCCAAATACATAAGTTTTACGCTGCATACAAAGGACCTGTCATAATTAGCTGAATTGCTCATGATAATGCTGTGGAACTAACGAACCCAAAAACAGGCAAAACCTTAGGACTTCACCATGTGAGCCATATCAAAAAGTTTGAAGATTAATTTTATTACTGGTAAATAATCAGCACATTTCAAGATTATGTTGCAGATAAGATCGTCAGGAGAAAGAAGAATGAAGAGAGAGGAAGGTGGGAAAAAGAAACTAGTTTCAATAAAAACAAAAACAAAAATAACACCAATAGTCCCATAGATTAAGGTGAAGGGATAAAGCATAGATTGTCTAACAGCATGAAATACTAAAATGCTATACACCACGACACTACACAAAAATAAAAAACGAATTTGAGGATTCTTGTAGACGTTAAGACTCAAAATATCTTAGAATTGTAACATGGAAAGGGCGCCGAAATTTGTAAAGCTTTTAAGAAGGCGTAAAACAATGTAGGTACTAGACATATGTTAGATGATTATAAGTAAAACTTTTTGTAAGAACCATTGTAAAAACTCCAGCAAGGATGAGATGCAACGACCCACAAGTTGCAACATAAGAAGTATCAAGAAAGGAAAGGACATAATTAGCAAGACACGATTCCTACAAGGCCGAAGCATCGAGAGAAGGGAAAGGACAGCGAGACCAACAGAAGGCCCTTGTAGCTGAAGTGGGCAGTAAATAAATCTGCTGCCAAGCTGAACCACAGGGTGGCGGAACCCTGCTGGGACAGAACAGGGAACCACACAGTGGCGGAACCCTGCAGAGACACGACAGGACACCGAACGCCAGAAGGGTCTCTGAACGCCCCGACTCAGTGGAGCGAGCAAAAAACGGCCCGGCAATAAGACCACTTGGGCAAGCCACCACTGGCAAAAAAATATGTGTAAAAGTCACACTACTGTTATTAAACAGCACGCTGATGCACGAAACTGAAGAAAACTTCCACAAAGTAAAAATCACATGCCCAAACAATTTATCAAACTGTTACTAAGAGGAGAACTTCAAAGCGACTAGTTATCAATAAATATTTCCATATCCTGCCCAGAGAAGAACCAAGAAGCAAGTAAGAAGCAGAGAAAAAGCAGGAAGAACAGAAGTTGAAGATTCGCAAGATTGAGACCAAGAAAGAAGATGGGTGAAGAATAGACGACATACCTTCCCAAATCCCTATCCTATTGTAAACTAGTTGTCTGCGAAGTATTACAACGAAAACCGACCTCTTTCAGCGACACATAACGATGACTTTCATGCATACAAAGCCAGTAAACCACGAGATTCTGCGCTCACAGCTCCATTCCATTATGGGACCTCCACAACAGCAACACACACTTGCAAAGCCAACAAGGAACGACGAACAAAACTGTACATCATATACTTGCCCACATCCATTTCACTC
Organism: Schistocerca nitens; assembly: GCF_023898315.1. Taxonomy (NCBI): domain Eukaryota; kingdom Metazoa; phylum Arthropoda; class Insecta; order Orthoptera; family Acrididae; genus Schistocerca; species Schistocerca nitens. The sequence goes on along the minus strand of NC_064614.1, from coordinate 925,920,443 downwards.
AAGTCCATCACCTTCGTGCAAAAGACATTCGCCAACCTCGTGCTTAAACATTCATAGGATTGTGTGAATGTGTGAAATCAAATTATGTGATGTAGGAATTGTGCAAAAGAAACGTGTGAAAAACTAAACAAGTTAAGCACACCAGACAGCTAATAAACTCCAAAATAACAGTCATTGACTATGGGCTTAAGTAAAAAATAGACTATTGATAAAAATAAGTCATTAGTTCTGAAATTGACAGTATATAAAGAACAAAAGTAAGGTATAATAAACAATAAAACTATATGCCACTTATTTTCTCCTCATAAAAATAAAAGAATAACTATATTTTACTTATTTTCTCCTTATAAAAACAAAGAATAAAAAATTATCTTGTTGGATGTTTTCCCTTTTTTTAACATTTGTACCATTTGTTAGGATAATATCTCAATACTTGTGTATGTATATTTCTTTGTCAAAGCAATTCTTGGAAATAATTCTTATTTGTTAGTGTAACAATGTTGAAATGAGTGTCTAGAAACAAAAACATTTTACTTGTACATGATATTTAGAGAATGTGTTAGGAATAGATTTTCATTAATTACTACATTTATAAAAACAATATTTCTAAGAAAGTCGATGTGAAAGACCCCTCACTTTCGATAACAAACTTCTTAAAAAACAAACTTCACAATTAAATAAAGAAAGAAAATAATTAAAAAATAATAATTATAATAGAATAAAAATATTCTTCCCTTGTCAATATAAACATATTTTTGATAATAATGTGGAAGAATATAAAAATATAAATTAGCAATACAAACTAGCATAGAACAGAATAACGTGGCTGAACAGTAGGCAACAAAATTTAGATAACGGAATAATTTTTGACTGACTTAGACAATGATTCAATCATTGCCTAACTTCAGTGCAAAAATTAAATTCGAAGGGTGGTGATACGTAAGGTGTTAGGTAAATCCAACACCTTCCATGAAAACCCTGACATGATAAGCAAACCCAGTAGTATGTCACATAGCTCCAAATAAATCGTGACATTACATTAACCAAAGTAATACGAGTAACGAGTGAGCAAATGGAATACCACAGACTAACACAAGAATGCCTAAATGCATGTCATACCTTCCCACCGTGAGACAGACGCAGTTCCGAGTGGAGAAACGAGAACAGAAGCCGAGAGCAGAACCGCGTTAAACTGGAAGGCCCTACGATAAGGGACGGACACCCACGTCGCCAGGTAACCGCTAGGACCACCCCCCAGCCCATGTTAAAAGTTAGAGCCCTCCAGAAGAACAGTATAGATCTTACGATAACACAAAAAGGGCCACCCAGCCGCAAGTTTTAGCATGAGACTTTTTCGCGTCTCTGTTACGTCAGGACCACCCCCCAGCCCATGTTAAAAGATAGAGCCCTCCAGAAGAACAGTATAGATCTTACGATAACACTAAAAGGACCACACCAGCTGCAAGTTTTTGCGTGAGACTTTTTCGCGTCTCTTTTACGTTGCAAACTTTAAAAACATTGCCCCACCACGAAAAGTATAACGTTTCTCATTGGATAGACAGAAGTTTTGTAGGCAGAGCTTAAGGTTAACATTGAGACCCTGATTGGTCAGAAGAAAACACAGCCAGATAGTTTTTTTAAACCAACTTCGGTAAATTGTAGTAAAGAGAAGTTAGGGGAGAGTTGCTTCCGAGACGGCGAGGTGACCAGAGCTGTGTTGCCCGCCGCTCCCTGACGAACACCGACAAGGTAATGAACGCACGCGATGCCGCATAACAGCGCATAAAGCTTCACTCAGAACTGCAGAAGTCTCATCTGTTACACCCCCTTTTTGCGTAATACTAGTGTCGATCGTCAATTAAAGCTCATGGTGTTCACATTTGCCACTTGAAGTAAAAATCTGAAACGCGATGATTTTTCTGTTGTATAGTTATTGAGAAGCCACATTAGCCACTGTAATTTGCGACAAGTTAGATAAGTAATTAAAGATAATTGAGGGTCACTGTAGACCATTTTGATAGTTTTCTCTTTTGTGAAACTTAATTTAAACCTAGATTATAGATGTGATATGGCATAGGTCATCCTTCGATCCATTGTAGAACTTGGAAACCCATTCAGGGAATATTCGTTCACATTTTTGTTGAACGCAGTTGGTTTTTACCATCCTGTATTAAAACATTTCCTTTTATCAGTAGTGAAATTTATAAACAATCTTTTGTGAGTAGAATAAAATTTCCAATGGTAAACTTAACTGTTTTTTCGACGTTATTTCACCAGCTAACTAAAAATAGGAAAGCCTTGAACCCCTTCCATTAAATTTAGTTAGTATTAAGATTCTTTTACAGGGAGTGCAGTGGAGATGACGCTGAAATCATTAAGTGTTTGGTTATATCATCGCCAGTCTCACTGAACTCTTCTGAACTCTACATGTCATGTGTGGTCTGGCGTCTGCTTACCAGCAACAGGTCCCAGGTTCAAACTAGTCAACGCTCAGAGCGTCGTTGCGCGAAAGTGGTAGGGAGACACGATATAGAACAACAGACACCACGCAGAATGTTAGACATAAATTAAAATAAATATATGTATTACAATGCACTACTCTGTTGGTAACATTCTTTTCAAATATTAAATCCCTTGGTACACTTTTTCATAGTTTGGGCAGGAAGGGGTTAAAGTGATCTCCCACCCCTTTTTATTCCCATCGATGATGTAGTAATGCCAGTAGTATGAAATATGTCGCTGACAGGGGCAGTCGACGTCTCAATTTCTCAAAGTGTGTGGCTGATCATTTATTAGATCAATGTTCGCAAGTACAACATAATATAAGGAAACAATCCTGACTGCTAGGAAATGTGACAAGTTAATTTCTGGCTATACTCCGGCAATAGATGCATTTAAGCCAAAATAGGTACAACTGGGAAAGCTCAGAGCGCAACGTTCAGTCAAATTATAATTATAAGGAAAGGCCTAGGAACGAGTACAATTTTTGTAGTTGCTTAGAAAGTTTGGTGACAGAAAATGAAAGCTTTGAGGAGGAAATAAGAAGTAGAATATCTACGGGAAATAGAGCTTTTGAAAATGATAGGATTGTGGACGGCAAAAGAAATTCCAATGGAATTGAGAAACTGGTTGGACAAATATTTTGGTCTGGAGAGCACTACACGTACTATACGGCGGCGAATCAGGGACTGTTACAAAGTAAGAGGAAAAATATTTTGAAATGTTGTTATAGAGAAAAGTGCTTGAAGTGAAATGGCCTGACAAAATTAGGGCCGAATGAGTTTTTATAATGGTAAGAGAGCAGTGGATATTAGCAGAAACGATAAGAATAAGAAAATCGTTTTAGTTTAGACACTGCGAAGGAAGGCAGGGAGATTGGTGTTCGGGATGGCGTCGGCAAGGTGATCATTGGAGGCAGAGAGCAAGCTCGGACTTGAAAGGACGGAAAGAAAATTGCAAGTGAACCATCCCGGCATTCGCCTTAAGCTATTCAGGGAAATAATGGAAAACCTAAATCTGGATGGTCTGACGGAGATATGAAATGACGTCCTCCCAAATACATATCAAATGTCCTAATCATTTCGCTACATCCCTAGGGATAAATAGACTGCTCAAAGGAATTAGGGGAACATGACTTTGGGTGTCTGATATACTCCATTGAGCAATAATTGAGGACTGGCTATGTTGCCGAATTATACCTTTCCCTATCACAAATTATCTACACAACAGAACGTCCTTACATTCTCGATCCTTTACATAAAAAGATGTGAAATTCCCGACAGGTTTCGAAAACAGAGTGGAAACGAACATTCGTCCCGTCATACTGGCTGCTTCTCATTAGACTTTGAGAGCTTGAGTAGCGTATGTACCATCCGTGAGCGTTTATTACTACCTGACACCTACGTGGCATGCTTCTCATAAGTCTACAGAGGTCATCCTATGGTAACCATTTTCATTCTTCAATGAGAGCCCATGAAAGTTATTGAAGAGTTGGAGAGTATGTTTTGAAACAGGACGACAATGTACACAACTCTTAGGTACGTCTTATGCAGGATGGGGCCTAGGTCGGGATTCACCGCCGGCCATTCCATTACTTCCATGTCCAGCCCTCGAAAGATCTCTGCTGACTCTCGTCACATGGGGCGTGGCGTTAAAAGGTATTCAGGGCCACCGCCGTATGCAACAGCCACTACATGCTCCAACAAGATCCGTTCGATGTAGTTCCTGGTGGTAAGGCGACCATGGGCAACGTATGGCTGTTAACATTGAAGCCTCCCCACATCATCACAGAACGTTACAACGTTTGACGGGTACCGCCCACCAAGGGTCTTCGCACACGAACACGGCCACCACATTGCGTCAGAGGATATCAGGACTCGCCTGTGTATAACACTTTTACCAGTGACGGAGTTGTCAGCTGACGTGGAAAAGGCAGAGCTGGAAGATATCGTCGTGTCAAGCGGGGTACTCGAGCAGGACGTGTGGATCGTAAGATCCTTTCTCGTAACCTGTATATTACAGTCTGATCGAACCAACCGCTTCAGTCGCCCTTATGAGATGGTTTTGCAGTGCTCTAGCAGTATCAGTACGAGGTCGCAACGCAAAGGTGGCAGGATATCGTTCTTCACGTGCGGTTGTGATGCGTCGGTGACTTTGGCCAACTAGCTACGTGTACTGACCTGCCTCTCTGTAGCGTGTCCACAATCTATGGACGACACGTGGAGAGGTTGCAGCAACACGACCGGAAGTTCATCCTTCTTTGAACAAACAGACCGCCCTAGCAACTTGCTCTGTATTAAGGTGTCGCACTGCTGGTGCTTCGTTGAATACAGCTTCCACAACTGTCATCTGTGTACCTCAGTAGAAAACACTGGGAGACCGGTACTCACGTCATCACCTGAGCCTGTAATGCATAATACAGCCAACAGACGGCGAATAATTTTAATTGTTGCCTTCACTGAAAGCGAAGATCTCAAGCAATGCAACAAGATGACAGGTATCGCCTGTATCAAAACAGGTCTAACGTGTCAAACGTTGATACAAGTGTTCCCGTAATTCTCGTGAACGTTGTGAATTGTGAATAAACTGCGTTATAAAAATACCGTTATCGATACGGTTACCGACGATTTATCTAGCAGCATGCTGTAGCTGGTGAGCTAAAGCAGACTGTTGCTATATGTGTCTCGGATCTTCAGGCTCAGGCAAATAATTACGTTACATAGTCGATAACGCTTTGGTCAAGCACAAATTGAAAATAAAGATCGACAAGACTAAAGCAATGCTGAATGATAAATCAGAGTCGGCCGTTGTGGCCTAGCGTTCTAGGCGCTTCAGTCCGGAACCGCGCTGCTGCTACGGTCGTGGGTTCGAATCCTGCCTCGGGCAGGGACGTGTGTGATGTCGTTAGGTTTGAGTAGTTCTAAGTCTAGGGGACTGATGACATCAGATGTTAAGATGCTAAGAGCCATTTGAACCATTTTTGTTAAATCAGAAGACAAACAAATGCAAGCACTAACACAGGAAATAAAATGCTGCTGCAAATAAATGTGGGAAGTATAATAGATGGCAACAGAAATATAACGGATATTAAAAGAAGACTTGTAATGACTAAACAAGCGTTCACAGTAATATAATTATAAGCAACTGTTTCGGCATAGAGACAAGAAAGGATTTCATGGAAACATTTTTGGAGCATTTTAAGCTATAGATCCCTAGTTGTGATGAGGGAGCTCCGGGGAAACATGAAAAGAATTAGAAGCAAGAGAGATGTGAGTGTTGAGAAGAGCCAAAAAAATCCTGTGCTTTGGAAATCTAATGAACAAATACTAAAAGAAATTACCGAGGAAACAATGTTGATGTGAATGTTGTCTGACTAGGGCCTCCCGTAGGGTAGACCGTTCGGCGGGTGCAAGTCTTGCGATTTGACGCCACTTCGGCGACTGGCGCGTCGATGGGGATGAAATGATGATGATCGGAGCAACACAACACCCAGTCCCTTAGCGCAGAACATCTCCGAACCAGGCGGGAATCGAACCTGGGCTCTTAGCATTGACATTCCGTCACGCTGACCACCCAGCTACCAGGGGCGGACGCAATGTTGATTAATACCGTACAAGAAAACTAAATTCATGGTACATGTAATGTGATACGATGAAAAACACCATGGAAAGAAAAATTGTTGGTACAAAATGAAGCAAGACGCCCAGAACATAAACTGTTGTCAGTGGAATGAACTATAGCGACTACAATCAAATGGTCATGATGTGCGAGGGACAGCGAAGAATTATAAATCTGTATGCCCTTATCAGCAGCCGAGCTACAAATCCACACTTAAAACAATCCATGCATGTAATAAATGTGCTATTCACACACTGATGAGCAACTGGTAATAGCTTTTCCAGTATGTAACTGTTGTGTTGCTCGTAGTCTTGTGGCATAAAATATGCTTCCACAAATTGCTGACGAAATCTGAAATTGAGCTGCTTAGCCCTCGAACCAGCACTTAACGTTACTGCCTACCAGCAAGATTAGAACTCCACCCCCTTCAGTGGGGTTCACTAACATGATGCATCGTTTCTAACAATACGACAATCATCACGTGATTCAGGCTGCTCTTAACTTTTCTTGGGTTCAAATGTTACCCATAGACTATTTTCATTGTTGCCTTCTAATGACTACATTGATGAAAGATCTTTTATACTTACACACATGCATATTTGACGTTTTATTTAATGAACAGTAAGGACTGAAGTTATAAATTTTGACGCACATGCAACATCTCAGCGGACAATCGGAATGTAGAATCACCCCGCAGGACTCACGTCAGCCAAATAAAGGCACTGTTGTGTACACAGTCCCGCGTAGTCAGCGCGAACACAACTTTCCCAGTAGAGCGCGCCCCGCTAAGCACAACAGCGTAGGCGCAGCGCTCCTCCGTCTCCGCACTACGAGATGGCGCTGTCTTAGAGACGGACCAAATTCTGCTTCCGCCGATCCGCGTATTCATATGTAACGCAGCCAATGAGATTGCTGCTAACGTAGAACCTTTTCTCCTCGCGGATCACACTCGCGCAATGATAACTGAACGCGTGAGGTATTATAACGAGTGTACAGACCTCCGATTAGTCAGTCTGCATCAGTCTGCATTTGTCTGTACCAGTCTATAGTCAAGTTTCAGTCTGCACCTAATAAGATTACCATATTCCTGTACACAGCCATGAAGATAAATGTATAGACACTTTTGTCAAGTATCAGAGATATGTGAGAATTAGATTCACGTACCAAGACCAAAGGAACTTCAGATTGTCAATTGTAAACAGCATCCTCAATCAAGTTAAGTAATTTCTATGCTTTTTATTATTTTAATAAATGTGTGTGAAAATTAATCAAGTTCTGTTTAAACTTGGTCATCGTCAATCTGCTACTGTAAGCGTGAAAGTGGCATTTCTATCGTCTGACCTAATGGCAGAAGATAAATTCGCCACAATAAGACCACGAGACATATTGCTGACACTCGCCTACTTCGTTAGAGTGACAAGTCAAATATTCTGATGGTGTGCGTACCGAAGGCCTTACAGTTCGCACACCACAGGCACCCACCAAATTATTGTGCCGTGTGTAAAACATACATGGATCAATAATTTCCAATGACGTGAGCTGCCCATTATACCAAATAAGATGCTGTACTTGATAGTAATGATGGCTGGAAGAGCCAGAAGTGTTACGGCTATCAGTAAACCCATACAGGGCGACCCCACTCTCCCGACAAACTTTAGGGACGGGTTCCTTACACAAAAAACAAGGAAAATGAGTCTAGTAAACAAGGTCTCTAAGGCTCGTACCTCGAGAGGTAAGAGTACTTGCTCATCTTTGATGCTATCTCTTCTACTGCAAAGTCTTTGCCCTCCACAGTTTGGGAGGAGGAAGTCTTCACCAAAACAAGAAAAAAAAAGCCTAGTAAATATGGGATCTAAAATGTATACCCTAAGAGCTGTGAGCACTTGTTCATCTTCGTTAGCGTGAAAAAAATCTCTTTTACTGAATAAGTGCCGACATCTCTTAAGGTACGTGTTTTAGATCCCATGGTTACCGGAAATGTTTTTTATTCTTTTGGTCCATACTACGTCCTCCAAAAATACAAAAAACAAAGAGCTTCCACTGGAAACAAGGTTCGCAATGGTCCAACGAAATCTATAGCCTCAAGGATGCAGGTTTTTTCAGCTAAGAACACTGGTATAGGTTTTCTCTTGCAGTTCAGCAGGTACCCTTTTGTAGAAAGCTGCCTTCCCCATTAATAGAGAGGGTTATTACCATATGTACAATTCTTAGAATCACACGTCCGCTCGCAGTGATCCGTATCACAAAAGCAAGTGCCTATATAGCAGTTCGTCGTATTAGCATAACACCCGCACTGCTTCCTGATGGGAGGGAAGCAGAGAGGAACGGAAACACAAATGCGAGACGGGACGCAGATATCTATCCGACAGCGCATTAAACGCTCCGGCGGCGGCGGAACACGCGGGACAAAGTGTCCCGGCGGGCGGGGAGTGAATTAATTGTCGCGCGCCGCGTGTTTGCGCGACGACGGTGACGCGACTGTGGGCGCGTGCGCGGCGCCGGATTACGGCGCGCCTGCCGGCTGGCCGAGCAGTCTAGCCCGCCAGCCCTGCAGCGCGCAGCCGGCAAATGAAGTCGCCGGTTTACCATCACAAAAGGGCCGCCCGGCGGGATTAGGCCGGCTGTCAGCGCGGCTCCGCCCGCTCCCGGCCCCCGGCAGGCGCTAAACACTTGCGGCTCTGTATTAAACGTTTCCCGCCGATCGGATCCAATTAATACCGGCATAAAACAGCCGCCTCCGGCCCTGGCCTCGGGTTGCTAACCGGATTGCGCCCCTTCCCGGAAGCTCGCCGCCTGACGCTTGCTCGCTGGCCTTCACCATTTTTGAGGTACGACAGCTGCAGACCCACAAATGCGGCAGAAGCCGTTTGCTCCTTCCTGACGTACCAAACGTCACCCACACCATACCTCGCAACACGTGCTTCTAGCGGATGCTGGCACTCCTAGCTTCAGCACGCGCCAATATAAAACGAAATTTTTTTTAAACTATACCAAAGGTGCATTATTATCATTATCAGTAGGGCATACCACCTTAAAAAAATGGCTCTAAGCACTATGGGACTTAGCGTCTGAGGTCATCAGTTCCCTAGACTTATAACTACTTAAACCTAACCTAAGGACATCACACACATCCATGCCCGAGGCAGGATTCGAACCTGCGGCGTTGCAGCAGCGTGGTTCCGGACTGAAGCGCCTAGAACCGCTCGACTACAGCGGCCGGCCATGCCGTCTTATTACTTGGAGAGTCAAAATAGATGTAACAAAAAGAAATTATTTCTGTGACCACCGTACTGACATTATTTCCGAAATACATCTACAGTGAGGTGACAAAAGTCATGGGATAGCGAGATGCAAGTATAAATGGCTCTGAGCACTATGGGACTTAACATCTGAGGTCATCAGTCCCCTAGAACCTAGACCTACTTAAACCTAACTAACCTAAGGACATCACACACATCCATGCCCGAGGCAGGATTCGAACCTGCGACCGTAGCGGTCGCCCGGTTCCAGACTGAAGCGCCTAGAACCGCTCGGCCACAACGGCTGGCATGAAAGTATACAGCGGCGGTAATACCGCGTATACAAGGTACAAAAGAGCAGTGTATTGGCGGAGCTGTCTTTTGTACTCCGGTGATTCATGTGAAAACGTTTCCGACATGATTCACAGAATTTTAACGGGGAGTGCTAGCTGAAAGTACACGCATGGCACTTCCCATTTCGGAAATCATTAGGAAATTCAATATTCCGACATCCACAGCATCAAGAGTGTGCCGAGAACACAAAATTTCAGGCACTACCTCTAGTCACGGATAAAGCAGTGGCCGACGGCCTTCATTTAAGGAACAAAGCAGCTGCGTTTGAGTAGATTTGTCAGTGCTAATAGACAAGCAACACTACGCGAAAAACAGCAGAAGTCAATATGTGACGTAAGACGAAACGACGCGTTTGCTAGCAGCACGACATCGCCTGCAGCGCCTCTCTCGGTCTCGTCATCATAACTGTTGGACCCTTCACGACTGGAAAACCGTGGCCTGGTCAGATGAGTTCCGACTTTAGTTGGTAAGAGCTGACGACAAGGTTCGAGTGAGGCGCAGATCCCACGAAGCACCGGGCTGTCAACAAAGGACTGTGCAAGCTAGTCGTGGATCCACAGTGGTGTTGGCTCGGTTTACATGTAATGGACGGGGTACTCTGGTCAAATTGAACCGATCATTGGCATGAAATGGTTATGTTTGGCTACTTGGAGACCATTTGCTGTCATTCGTGGACTTCATTTTCTCAAACAACGACGGACTGTTTCTTGATGACAATGCACCATGTCACCGGCCACAACTGTTCGTGACTCGTCTGAAGAACATTCTGAATAATTGAACATTTATCGGACATAATAGAGAGGTCAATTCGTGCACAAAATCCTGCACCGGCAACACTTTCGCAATTATGGATCGCTATAGAAGCAGCAGTGGCTCGTTGAGTCGATACCACGTCGAGTAGCCCGCATCTCGTGGTCGTGCGGTAGTGTTCTCGCTTCCCACGCCCGGGTTCCCGGGTTCGATTCCCGGCGGGGTCAGGGATTTTCTCTGCCTCGTGATGGCTGGGTGTTGTGTGCTGTCCTTAGGTTAGTTAGGTTTAAGTAGTTCTAAGTTATAGGGGACTTATGACCACAGCAGTTGAGTCCCATAGTGCTCAGAGCCATTTGAACCATTTGAACCACGTCGAGTTGCTGCACTGCGTCGGGGCGAAAGGAGGTCCAACACAATATTAGAAGGTACCCCATGACTCTTGTAACCTCATTACATAGACTCAAAGCGATGTGGGCTCTAGTTGCGACAAAACAGATACCTATCCGATATGGCATTTCCTGCCAGATTCGTTTCAACGTAGTCCGATCTGGGCAGTTAATGGCGCAGATTGTCTGTGCCTTAGCTGCTGCAAGTCCATCAGTAATGGGCATGCCTAAACCGTGTCCTTCAAACATCCCCAAATGCAAAAATTCATTGATGTAAGGTCAGGCGACCTGGGGGGGCCACAACATGAACGACACATCATTCGACGTAGTATGATCAATCCAGCACTATGGAACACGTTTGTTGAGGCGACTTCGTGCAAGGAGCTCTGCCATCCTGCAAAATGAAGTCTGGTACCTGTACTGTCAGCTGAGGGAAATCATTTCGAGATAACTTATGCCTGTAAAGGTAGATTCTGCGAAGAAGAAAAGACGAAGGACGATGCGGTTGATTATGGTGCAGAAAACATTGAATTTCTGGTACCCAAGTTCATGTTCCAAAGATCCGTGCTGGATTTGTGTACCCCGTACTCTCAAATTTTGCACGTTGTACCTCCTGAAACATTTTAATTCTGTGAGCCTTGAACTGCAGGCGCCTGTGCAACAGACGCCACATTGTTGACTGCGACGGATTTTTTGGGGCTTCTTTGTAGACTGTACAATTGTTTTCCATCACTTCATTCGCGGCAGATTGTCATCTTGTGGTTTTCTTCTTGCATATGCATCTTGTCTCATCGAATTGCTTTGCCCGCCTAGAAATGCTGTGACATTGTGGTAGCACTTCACCAAACATCGTCTGAGAAGTCTTTTAACAACAATTATCCACAATCTATGACACAATACGCCTTTATCGTTGATGCCACCATTTTCAATACTAACAACATCGATGAATAACAACAGCGACTTTCCATTGTTTCATTGTTGCCAACCTAAACTGCGACAGTTAATCTGTCAGCCCACGTGTGTATTGCTGAAATAAAGTAATTACTGTAGTAACAGGAATTCTTTCTTTTTGTTCCATTCATTCTCAATGACCCTGTGCGTTATGCAGGCCGTAGTGCTCCACACAGATTCCCTAGCCAGTACCCACCGCCCTCTTCCCACTGCAGAACTGTGCTACATGGCGGAGGCTGCGGGTAAGTAGCTGTGGAGCACCTCGTGGAGGTGGGCCCTGGAGGCATTTTGTCTGCTCTTTTTATACATATTTTATTTACTTACAGCAATTGTACACAAAATTTTAAACAAAAATACATGACTTGGGAAGTAGGAAGAACAGAACAAAAAGAAGACAGGAAGGAGTAGATATAGATGTTACTTCACCAACACGCCGGGGAAAGAAGACTTTGTACTGAACTTCTAATTCGCGGGCCGCGTTGTGGTGCTACCCGTGTTAGTATTAACTGCATGAGCTACACTCCATAAAAAAAGTTCGACTTTTTTAGTCAGTGAGGTTCAACATAATATAATTGTCGTTGTTGTTAGCGTTCAGTATATGTTAATGTTTCCTAGATTATAAAACAATTAGTACTACAAGGGTAGTAAGTAAACAAATTTTGACTAGATTCGGAAAAATATACTACCACGATCTAATCTGATTAAATTATATACAGATCTTAAGGGGCTAAAAAAAGAAAAAAAAAGCCGCAGCTACTCTAATTAGTAATCTTTTAAACACAACTTCGTATAATAAAAACAGTTTCTTTGAGTAGCGTACTTGTTATTTTATTTATTTATAGAGTAATATCATAATATGTCACTGTTGTATATTAACACTGTTTGAAATATTTTGTGTTTTTATGTTTCTTTATAGTACATTTGTACTACAATCATATTATTACTTTTACCCCCCCCCCCCCCCCCCATGAACCATGGACCTTGCCTTTGGTGGGGAGGCTTGCGTGCCTCAGAGATACAGATGGCCGTACCGTAGGTGCAACCACAATGGAGGGGTATCTGTTGAGAGGCCAGACAAACGTGTGGTTCCTGAAGAGGGGCAGCAGCCTTTTCAGTAGTTGCAAGGGCAACAGTCTGGATGATTGACTGATCTGGCCTTGTAACAATAACCAAACCGGCCTTTCTGTGCTGGTACTGCGAACGGCTGAAAGCAAGGGGAAACTACAGCCGTAATTTTTCCCGAGGACATGCAGCTTTACCGTATGGTTAAATGATGATGGTGTCCTCTTGGGTAAAATATTCCGGAGGTAAAATAGTCCCCCATTCGGATCTACGGGCAGGGACTACTCAAGAGGACGTCGTTATCAGGAGAAAGAAAACTGGCGTTCCGCTGATCGGAGCGTGGAATGTCAGATCCCTTAATCGGGCAAGTAGGTTAGAAAATTTAAAAAGGGAAATGGACAGGTTAAAGTTAGATATAGTGGGAATTAGTGAAGTTCGGTGGCAGGAAGAACAAGACTTTTGGTCAGGTGATTACAGGGTTATAAATACAAAAGCAAATAGGGGTAATGCAGGAGTAGGTTTAATAATGAATAAAAAAATAGGAGTGTGGGTAAGCAACTAGAAACAGCATAGTGAACGCATTATTGTGGCCAAGATAGACACGAAGCCCACGCCTACTACAGTAGTACAAGTTTATACGCCAACTAGCTCTGCAGATGATGAAGAAATTGATGAAATGTATGATGAGATAACAGAAATTATTCAGGTAGTGAAAGGAGACGAAAATTTAATAGTCATGGGTGACTGAAATTCGACAGTAGGAAAATGGAGAGAAGGAAACATAGTAGGTGAATATGGATTGGGGGTAAGAAATGAAAGAGGAAGCCGTCTGGTAGAAATTTGCACAGAGCATACCTTAATCATAGCTATCATTTGGTTCAAGAATCATGAAAGAAGGTTGTATACATGGAAGAATCCTGGAGATACTAGTAGGTATCAGATAGATTATATAATGGTAAGACAGAGATTTAGGAACCAGGTTTTATAAATTGTAAGACATTTCCAGGGGCAGATGTGGACTCTGACCACAATCTATTGGTTATGAACTGTAGATTAAAACTGAAGAAACTGCAAAAAGGTGGGAATTTAAGGAGGTGTGACCTGGATAAACTGAATAAACCAGAGGTTGTACAGAGTTTCAGGGAGAGCAAAGGAACAATTGAGAGTAATGGGGCCAGAAATACAGTAGAAGAAGAATGGTTAGCTATGAGGGATGAAGTAGTGAAGGCAGCAGAGGCTCAAGTAGGTAAAAAGACGAGGGCTAGTAGAAATCCTTTGGTAACAGAAGAAATATTGAATTTAATTGATGAAAGGAGAAAATATAAAAATGCAGTAAGTGAAGCAGGCAAAAAGGAGTACAAACGTCTGAAAAATGAGATTGACAGGAAGTGCAAAATGGCTAAGCAGGCATGGCTAGAGGACAAATGTAAGGATGTAGAGGTTTATCTCACTAGGGGTAAATAGATACTGCCTACAGGAAAATTAAAGAGACCTTTGGAGAAAAGAGAACCACTTGTATGAATATCAAGAGCTCAGATGGAAACCCAGTTCTAAGCAAAGATGGGAAAGCAGAAAGGTGCCGGCCGAAGTGGCCGCGCGGTTCTGACGCTGCAGTCTGGAACCGCGAGACCGCTACGGTCGCAGGTTCGAATCCTGCCTCGGGCATGGATGTGTGTGATGTCCTTAGGTTAGTTAGGTTTAACTAGTTCTAAGTTCTAGGGGACTAATGACCTCAGCAGTTGAGTCCCATAGTGCTCAGAGCCAGCAGAAAGGTGGAAGGAGTATATAGAGGGTTTATACAAGGGTGATTTACTTGAGGACAATATTATGGAAAGAGAAGAGAATGTAGATGAAGATGAAATGGGAGCTTCGATACTGCGTGAAGAGTTTGACAGAGCACTGAAAGACCTGAGTCGAAACAAGGCCCCTGGAGTAGACAACATTCCATTAGAACTACTGACAGCCTTGGGAGAGCCAGTCCTGACACTACTCTACCATCTGGTGAGCAAGATGTATGAGACAGGCGAAATACCCTCAGACTTCAAGAATAATATAATAATTCCAATCCCAAAGAAAGCAGGTGTTGACAGATGTGAAAATTATCGAACTATCAGATTAATAAGTCACAGCTGGAAAATACTAACGCGAATTCTTTACAGACGAATGGAAAAACTGGTAAAAGCCGATCTCGGGGAAGATCAGTTTGCATTCCGTAGAAATGTTGTAACACGTGAGGCAATACTGACTTTACGAATTATCTTAGAAGAAAGATTAAGGAAAGACAAACTTACGTTTCTAGCATTTGTAGACCTAGAGAAAGCTTTTGACAATGTTGACTGGAATACTCTCTTTCAAATTCTGAAGGTGGCAGGGGTAAAATACAGGGAGCGAAAGGCTATTTACAATTTGTACAGAAACCAGATGGCAGTTGTAAGAGTCGAGGGACATGAAAGGGAAGCAGTGGTTGGGAAGGGAGTGAGACAGGGTTGTAGCCTCTCCCCGATGTTATTCAATCTGTATATTGAGCAAGCAGTAAAGGAAACAAAATAAAATTTCGGAGTAGGTATTAAAATCCATGGAGAAGAAATAAAAACTTTGAGGTTTACCGACGACATTGTAATTCTGTCAGAGACAGCAAAGGACTTGGAAGAGCAGTTGAACGGAATGGGCAGTGTCTTGAAAGGAGGATATAAGATGAACATCAACAAAAGCAAAACGAAGATAATGGAATGTAGTCGAATTAAGTCGGGTGATGCTGAGAGAATTAGATTAGGAAATGAGACACTTAAAGTAGTAAAGGAGTTTTGCTATTTGGGGAGCAAAATAACTGATGATGGTCGAAGTAGAGAGGATATAAAATGTAGACTGGCAATGGGAAGGAAAGCGTTTCTGAAGAAGAGAAATTTGTTAACATCGAGTATAAATTTAAATGTCAGGAAGCCGTTTCTGAAAGTATTTGTATGGAGTATAGCCATGTTTGGAAGTGAAACAAGGGCAATAAATAGCCTAGACAAGAAGAGAATAGAAGCCTTCGAAATGTTGTGCTACAGAAGAATGCTGAAAATTAGATGGGTATATCACATAACTAACGAGGAGGTATTGAATAGAATTGGGGAGAAGAGGAGTTTGTGGCACAACTTGACAAAAAGAAGGGACCGGTTGGTAGGACATGTTGTGAGGCATCAAGGGATTACAAATTTAGCATTGGAGGGCAGCGTGGAGGGTAAAAATCGTAGAGGGAGACCAAGAGATGAATACACTAAGCAGATTCAGAAGGATGTAGGTTGCAGTAAGTACTGGAAGATGAAGAAGCTTTCACAGCATAGAGTAGCATGGAGAGCTGCATCAAACCAGTCTCAGGACTGAAGACCACAACAACAACAACATTACTTTTACAATAACGTGTTCATTTATATTACTTTTTTACAATAATATGCATGTTTAACATCGATTCTAATAAAACATATATTTCCACGGACTATTCTAATTACTTCTACATTTAATTACTATCAAGCATAATGAGATATAATTCATGACCTTTGACTAATGTCCATGTTTTACGTGTGTTACACTGTATGTCTTTTTTGTGTGCATCTCGTGTCACTATTGTTACTGTCACTCGTTTCATAGTAAGTCCTGGAGCTACTCGAACCGCCTACTATGCGGCCCCCTGCCGTTGCCGCCTGCGCCTTCTGTATCGACGAGTCAGCTTACCTGTATCATGTTCTACTGTTGAGGTGCTGTTAGCGACTGTGTTCAGTTGCGCCCATGTATCCGTGTAGTGTATTTTCTGTTATGTGTTCTGTGTTGTTACATAAGGCCTGTATCTAACGCTGCACTGAAGCGAAACAGAAGAGAATGGAACTCGTCTACTCGCCACTTCAGCTGGAAAATGGCATCCAAGGCATGTAGGCCGCACCGAGTGGCGTTTGATGTATCTCGCTCGATCCTGCTTACAGGCGTGAATCAAGCAGTCACTCTAAACACTGATTAATCGAAGATAGTCATGGGTATGTAGGTGCACACGAAGCGCAATACCACAATGACAGCAATGGGAAGACCTCATATTCGACTCCACAAGTGGGAAAGGCTCTGCGTTCCGGATTTACAAGACAATATAAAACGAGTATTAAGCATTTAAGTCGGTAGGAATCCACGAAACCGGTAAAAGTAAAGGTGAGTGACCCACCCGGGTCCTATTTTAAAACCTCGGTCTCAGCAAGAAAGCAGCAGATTATCAGAGTGGACATTATTTTCTGATGCCACTGTAAACGGCGGTACCTGCAAAAAGCTACGTGTGTTACCAGCGATATAAGAGGGAAGTCTCCAGACCTATCAGGTCGCCATTACCTGGTTCGTCCTAACCGCTAACTATCTCCTAGAAACCTATCCCTACGCTCCGAGCTTCCTTCTTCAAACCAAGGAGCTTCTCTGACGCTCGTCACCATCCTGATGACCACCAATAATCGTAGTTGTAAAGGCGTAGCTTTATAACTAAACAGGTCCAAAAACTCCTGTACGGAGGGAAAAAAGTAATTCCCGTCGCATTCTCGTCTCGAAGACACACAGGAATTTTAATTTATAACTTAATTCCCTGATAAAATAAAAGTAATATCCCAAAGCGATTGAGATGTGGTGGAGAAAATTAGCTATTTTTGTCTAAAAGAAGCGAGAAATGTGATAAATGCTGTAAATGTGAGAACCAAGACTGCTATTTATTGGAGTTTCCCGTATGCTGTGCTCTGTTTACGTAGGAATCGATATGAAAACAAGTTTTCGTCTAATTTTCAAATGAATGTAGTTAATAAGTACATTGAACAGTTTTTTTAGAAAAGAATATATCCACTCTAAGACAAAGAAAACCGTAATATCCAGGAATTATTCGAATGGGACAGAAATCGATAGTTTTCATGTGCATGTACAGATAAATTAGTGATTACTGTTTCAGAAAAATTGAATGATTCATTCAAGAGAAAGAGCTTCACAAAGTGAACAAGTCAACAATGCGTTGTTCCAACTCTGGCTCTTGTGCAAGCTGTCATTCGGGTGGGCATTGATTGATAGAGTTGTTGGCTATCCTACTGAGCGATATCGGCCAAATTCTGTGCAACTGACGCGTTAGATCGCCAAAATTTAGAGCTGGTTGGAGGGTCCTGCCAAAAATGGTCCAAACGTTCTCGACTGGGGGAAGATCCGGCGATCTAGCTGGCCAAGATAGGGTTTGGCAGGCACGAAGGCAAGCAGTGGAAACTCTCGCCGTGTGCGGGCGGATGTTATATCGCTGAAATCTAAGCCCATGACAGCTTGCCATGAAGGGCAAAGAAGTGGAGAGTAGAATATCATCGACTTACCGCTATGCTGTAAGAGTGCTGCGCTTGACAACCTAAGAGGTCTTGGCATGAAATGAAATGCCACCACAGACCATCACTCCCGGTTGTCGGGCCACATGGAGAGCGACAGTCAGGTTGGAATCCCACTACCCTTCGAGGCTTCTAAAATACACACCTTCGCTCTCATCGGGGCTAAAATCGAAGCAGGTTTCATCACTGTAGATAATTCCACTCCAGTCAGTGATATGTGTCCGACACCGCCACAGTTACAGTGGCATCCCACCGCTGTCCGGGCCGCCACCAGACAGGTTGTCGGCCTGGAATCTCTTTGACTGGAGTAGAAATTTCAGTGATGAGTCCTTCTTCGAAATGAGCCCCAGTGACCAACGAAGACGTATCTGGAGACCCCCAGGAAAACGCTAGGGTAGCAGCCTGACTGTTCAAATGGTTCAAATGGCTCTGAGCACTATGGAACTTAACTTCTGAGGTCATCAGTCCCCTAGAACTTAGAACTACTAAAACCTAACTAACCTAAGGACATCACACACATCCATGCCCGAGGCAGGATTCGAACCTGCGACGGTAGCGGTCGCGCGGTTCCAGACTGTAGCGCCTAGAACCGCTCAGCCTGACTGTCACCGGCCTTAAGCCCCACTACCAGGAGTCATGGTCTGGGGTGTCATTTCATTTCACAGCAGCACCCCTTTGAATGTCATCCGCGGCACCCTTGCAGCACAGCGGTTCGTCGACGGTATGCTACACCCCGTTTTGTTGCACTACATGGCAAGCCATCCTGGGCTTGACGAACCCTACTTTGATCAGCAAGGTCGCTGGGTTTCTTCCCAATTGAGAACGTCTGGAGCTCGGGATTTTGACTATCTAATGCAACAAATAGACAGAATTTGGCATTATATCCCTCAGGAAGATATACAACAACTTTTTCAATCAATGCCAAGCCGAATAACTGCCTTTATACGGATCATGGATGGACCAACGCGTTAATGACTTGCTCAACTTGTAAAAGTTCCAGGTTCTATGAAATTGTAATCATTTGTTAGTCGGTATATTTAAATCGCATCTACCAATAATTCCTTAGTGTTGCGTCCCTTTTTTGTCTTAGAGCGTACAGAAATAGCTTGGCAAATAACAAGGAAAAATACTATTTTTGGGATGTCACATACCAAAAACAGATTTCTTATTTCTGGAGCCGTATGGGAATTTTTACAGGGGTCCATGGAAGGACGACACGCCGTCAACAGCACAGTCAAGTAGAGTGACTTACTTGACTTAATTCCTTTGGCCCCTATGGGGGCCTAGGGCATCCAGGAGAACTCGCCATCCGTCTCTGTCTTTGGCCATTTGCCTCAATTCTGCCCAGGTCTTGCCAACTCTTTTTGCTTCCCCTTCCACTGTCCTCTACCATGTGCCCCTTGGTCTTCCTCTCTTCCTTGTTCCCTGGGGATTCCATTCCAATGCTTTTTTCTCGATGGCTCCATCTGGTTTTCTCAAGGTGTGCCCCAACCAGCCCCATTTTTTCTCTCGTATCTGGTCTTCTATAGGTATCTGATTTGTTATTCGCCAGAGCTCCTCATTACATATTTTTTTTTGGCCACCAGATATTCATGATGCGTCGAAGACATCTATTTATGAAGCTTTGTAACTGGGTTGTTATCTTTTTATCCATTTTCCAGCTTTCACTGGCGTACAGAAGGACAGCCTTCACATTTGTATTAAAAATACGGATTTCTGTTTTGTATGTGATACTTCTATTTTTCCATATTGGATACAATTGTATGAAGGCAGCATTTGCCTTTTCAATGCGGTTTTTCACGTCATCTCCAGCTCCACCATCTTCCGCCACTATACTACCCAGATACAGGAATGAGTTGACAGTCTCCACTCGCTGCTCACCTATTAACAGGGGCACCTCCATGTTACCTGAATTTACTCTCATTTCCTTTGTTTTGCCTGTATTTATCTTGAGGCCAGCAGTCTCTGCTTCTTCTTTCAGCAAGCTTAATTTAGCTTGCATTTCAGTCAGCCTTGGAGCTAATAAAACTATGTCGTCTGCAAAATCCAAATCCTCCAGACGTTCGTGGATCCCCCACTAGATTCCTCGTCTCCTGCCTGCTGTGACTCTTCTCATAACAGAGTCTAGAATGAGTAGAAAAAGTGTTGGTGACAAAATGCAACCCTGCCGGACTCCAGTTGTTAGTCAAGTAGAGTGTGCACCTCGAACTACCTGAGATGCAGTATTCCAACGTCGTCAGTTTTGGTTCCTTACTTTGCGTTCCTTCACTCGGTGGAAGAATGCTGAAAGATAAATACAATCAGCCTGAAAAGTCGTCTGAAAAAGAAATTGCTTTTTTAGGCATGGTCTCACTGTGAGTGGTACATACCTGCTCCAGCCCATATACTGTCGCACGCTGCTGTTTATAGTGGCCCCTACAGCTCGGTATGGACACAGATTCACGATACAGCTAAAATATTCAGTGGATATGCTGATGAGCCAAATCATTATGACCAGCAGCTTAATAGGGTGTTGGTCCACTCTGAAACGCAATACAGCAGCAATTCCGCGTGGCATGGATTCGACAAGTCCTTGGAGGGTTTCCAGAAGACCAGATGTCTACACACAGGTCACGCAGTTCATTTGAATTATGGGCCGAATTATTGTGGATGAAGGGGTGCACTCAGCCTCGTGATGCCAATTGAGGAGCTACTCGATCGAATAGTAGCGGCTCCGGTCAAAGAAAACCATCGTAACGACCAGGAGAGCGGTGTGCTGACCACACGCCTCTCCTACCCGCATCCTCATCTGAGGATGACACGGCGGTCGGATGGTCGCGATCGGTCACTTGTGGCCTGAAGACAGAGTGCTTTATTGTGTACGAAGAGCTGGTTGGGTAGCATGCCAGATGTGTTCCATTCAGTCCATATGAGACGAAATTGTTGACCTACTCCTCAACGTGAATTCCCTATCAAGTTTCTGAAACTATGTCGCACCAATCTGCTCTTGTAACAGGGTTATTTATCCTGTCAACACCGTACGGAAAGACGTCAATAATCAAGGGATATAGGAGTTTGAAACTGCGTTAACAGATCTCGCTACAAAGAAAAATATGTTTGTTTTAATGATTGACACCCCAGCTGACGTATCATATCGGTGACACCTCCCCTGTTTCCGTGTAGTAGAAAATGAGCTGTCATTCTTTGAATGTTTTCGATGTCCTCTGACCATCTTATCTGGTAAAGATCCCATGCCGCGCAGAAATACTGCAGAAGAGGATGGGCAGGTATACTGTAGGCTTTCTCTGTAATAGATTCCTTGCATCTTCTAAGTATTCCACCATTAAAACACAGCCTTTGGTTCGCCTTCCCCACAATATGTTCTGTTTGATAGGCTCGAGTTAAGTGGCTCTTATATCCAGCCCGTGGCTATTAGGCTGAGTCGACAACCTTTAAATTTGTGTAATTTATCGTGTAACTGAAATACATGAATTTTCTTTAGGAAATTACACTTTTTATTTTTTAAGGTCATATTCAAATTTTCACACCATTATATTGTACTGCATTCTATGCACCCATAGTGGTCCACAACCCCACGACGACTACAGCAGTCCACTTCACCCCTCCGCCGCCCCATACCGAACCACTCTCCCAGTGTTAGTCTCACACCAGACGAGTGTAGCCCCTATGTTTGCGTGGTGTACGCGTACGACATAGTGGGGCCGAGGCAGATGGAAAACCGCCTAAAAACCATCCACTGGCCGGCTCACCGGATCTCAACACAAGTCCTCCGGGCGGATTCGTGCCGGGGACCAGGCGCTCGTTGCCAACCCGGAGAGCCGAGCGTTAGACCGCACGGCTAACCGAGCAGGCCTTTCACACCATACGTACATCTTATCTGAATCATTATGCATTTCGTTTTGAGCTTCTAAAGCCTTTATTAGGCGGTAAACGACAGCACCATTTGTAAACATCCTAAGAAAGCACTCAGGTTGTCTCCTAAATCGTTTAGGCAGATTAAGAACAGCAGAGGGCCTTCCTCGGGGAGCCGCAGATACGGATTCCGTTTCACTAGATGACTTCCCATCAGTTAGTACCAAACGTATCCTTTCTGACAGGAAATCACGAATCCAGTAGCACAACTCCATAGGCACACAATATGATAAAGTCGCTCATGTGGATGGTGTCAGAAGCCCTCTGGAAATCTAGAAACAGGGAATCAGTTTCAGATACGCTATTGATAGCACCCTTTGATTTGTGTGAATAGCCGGCCGCTGTGGCCGAGCGGTTCTAGGCACTTCTGCTACGGTCGCAGGTTTGAATCCTGCCTCGGGCATGGATGTGTGCAATGTCCTTAGGTTAGTTAGCTTTAAGTAGTTCTGAGTCTTGGGGACTGATGACCTCATATGTCAAGTCCCATAGTGCTTAGAGCCATTTGAACTTTTTTTTTGTGAATAAAGAGGTAGTTGTGTTTCACAGGGACGATATTTTCTGAATCCGTATTGGCATTCCGCCTGAGGTTTCTTTTAAGTAAGTGCCGTCCGAGGACTGGGCACAGCAGGGGTTTGAGCTCGAGACAGTCCGCGCGCGACGGTGGCGACATCAATTATCGTTAGCGCGACGCGACGGCGGATAGGCTGGTTTTTAACCGGATCGCGGGGACGCGCCGCCGGCAATCAGCTGTTGCGGAACATAAACAAACAGCTCGCGGGACTGGGCGGCTCCTGAATCACCGCAACAAATCAATTATCGAGGGGGACAGCTGGCAAACGGGCGCCGCCCCAGTCGATAATTGGAGTGGGCGCGCCCTTCAATTATTCATGGCGGCGCCGGTCGCCAGATGGGCGCAGAGCGGCGTGGCGCGGCGCGGAGCAGGTGTATCGCGCAGCCATTGTTTCTGACAGCCCGCGCGGCAGAAGAGCGGCGGCCGCCACTTGCCGCCCCTGCAGCCCGGGGGGTTCCCCGAGAGCCCGCGAGCCACGCGCTGGCGGCCGCTGCCTGCACACCGCTGCTTCGCGCATCACTGCTATTACCCTCACTAATTCGCGCCTAAGCTCCGGCCGGAAGAACGTCGCTTCTACCGTATCAGGTACCACCAGTGTGCCCGTGCTTCGCAACAGTAGTTAAAGAAGGGCCTGTGCGTACTGTCGCTTTTTTTTTTTTACTTTCATCATTTTGGTGACTGCAATCCTCATTGTCGATTGATTCTCCGCGGCAAGAAAAGCTGTGGAACGGAAACGTTAAAAACGTATTTCATATCCAGGTGAAAGGACATATATGATAATATGCTGATGACAGTGCTGTGCACAGTGAAAGTGGAGAAGATTTACAGGACTTCTTGAATGTAATGAACAACCAAGTGAGTCAGAGTATGGACTGAGATTAAATCGAAGGAAGACGAAAGTAAAGAGAAGTAGCACAAATGAGAACAGCGAGAAACTTAACATTAGGATTGATGGTCACGAAGTAGATAAAGTCAAGGAATTCTGTTACTTAGCTGGCAAAATAACTCATGATGGACGGACTATGGAGGACATAAAAAACAGACTGGCGCTGGCAAAAAGGGGATCCCTGGCCAAGAAAAGCCTACTAGTATCAAATATATCCATTAATTTGTGGCAGAAATTCCTCAGAATGTACGTTTGGAACACCGCATTGTATGGTAGTGAAACGTGAACGGTGGGGAAACCGGAACAGAAGAGCATCGAAGCATTTGAGATGTGGTGCTGCAGACGAATGTTGAAAATCAGTTGGAATGGCAAGGTAAGGAAGCAGGGGATTCTGTGCATAGTCGGAGATGAAAGGAATGTGTGGAAAAGACTGAAAAGGAGAAGGGGCGGGATGATAGGACATCTATGACTTCCATGGTACTAGAGGCAGCTGCAGAGGGCGGAAACTGTAGAGGGAGGTAGAGATTGGAATACATCCAACAAATAATTGAGGACGCAGGTTGCAATTATTACTGTGAGACGAAAAATTTGGCACAGGAGAGTAATTCGTGGCGGGCCACAACTAACCAGTCAAAGACTGATGACCTAAAAATAAAAATAAAAATAAGAAGAAGAAGAAGAAGAAGAGGCCGCGCCTGGTCCGGATTGAGTCCACCTGGCGGATTGACGAATGACATCCACCCTGGATGTGGTTTTTAGGCGGTTTCTAACATCTGACAAGTTGAATACCTATGTGATATCCTAGTACCGCCTCAGTTACAAAGTTCGCAAACATTTAGAAACCGTTCCCACGACGGATAGGAATAGACACATACATTTGGGGTACACAAATTCAGTGCCGGGGAAAATGAAGGTGTGGGCGAGGGGGGAGAATGAAGCGGCGGCACGAAAAATATATGGCTGCCATTCTAAAATTAACAGGCCGGCACCGTGAAGAAATGGGATAAAGCCCATGAAGAAAAACAGGACTTCGTACCCAGTTTACATCTTAAGTGTTAACACTAAAAATGCTTTATCCTTATTAACACAGATGCCGCTGAGATAAGTAACTTAACGCAAAACACATGGGGTCGAAAATGCGAAATTCACCTCTAGCGGATGACACGAGACTGGTAAGTAAATTAATACCTCTATGTAAGTACATAATTGTCTCACGTAAAGAAATGCAAAAAACTGCCTGCTAGACTCTGGGTACCATGCCTCAACGTCGCGCACGTAGACTCAGATCCTCAGCGACGTGAATACTTGACTTGAGCCAGAATGATCAGGTGTGACCGACCGATACGATCAACAGTTGCACGAACGCTTTTGACGTTATATGTTCAACATTTGTCATCCACTTTCGGGGTATTTCCCGACATTTGCATCCCAGTGTGTTTCACGTCAAATTAATGGTTTCACTGTCATCTACGTCGCTTCCGAAGTTTTTAGAAGTTAATAAGAATCACTCTGTACGACGAAAGTTGCATCAAAGTTTAATTTTTCTATGACCAACGGTTTAGTCTAGCGTAGAGTTCTCAAATAGGGGATACGGTATCTACCCGCACAAAAGAAAATTCACTTTCGATTTCATGCCTTCGGAAATTCTTTATTAATGGATGCCTTCGTCACATAATGAGTGTTGCCTCACACTTTCAAATTGATAGGACAAAAAGTTTAAAGTGAGCATTGATTAATATATTTTACTATGTCGTATCCTGTGAAACTATATTAATACTCATATCACCCCCTACAGAGTTCAATGAAGCAACTAGTTATCAGCCTACGTAGGAAATAAATAACCATACAAAAGTCTTGCTTCTCGGACCAGTCGTTGAGGTTTGGCGTCAATTCCGTAAAAAAGAATTTGAACATCGCTTCCATCTACACCTACATCTCTACTCCGCAAGCTGCCTTGCGGTGTGTGGTGGAGAATGTGTACCACTTCACTTCCCCCTTTCTTCTTCACGTCGGAATAGTTCACGGGAAGAACGGTTCCCCGTAAGCTTCCGTGTGGGACGAATCTCTCTGATTGTATCTTTATGGTCTTTCCCAGAGATATACGTTCGACGAAGCACTGTACTTGTTGATCCTTCTGGGATCGTACGCTATCGTAACTTTAACAGTAAGGTGTAGAACGCCTCTCTTGCAGTGTTTGCTCTGGAGTTGGCTGATCATCTCTGTGATGCTTTCGTGCTTACTATATGAGCCATTAACGAAATGTATCGCTCTTCGTCGCTGGTAGGCGCAGTGAAAGAAGATTCAGAATTAGTTATTTATTTCTAGAAAAATACAAATAGCGTCTGGAGTCATGTTTGGCATCGTCTGTTAATACCTAATGAGGAATGGCGTCATAAGTGGCCTTCAGCCCGTTCAAGCTAGCTGACACTACATACTTCGTTCCAGCCAGCTGCTTCACAGCTTGTGGTGGCTTCGGCTGTACCGCGTAGTCGTGGCAGTAAGTGACGACGACGCTTACATTGAAGTTACACACGCCGACTTGGGGGGGGGGGGGGGTGCCCTTTTCCGTGCCAATCACTGCCCTTCTTCGTCATCCGTCGTACCACGATGACGCTTGCCGTGTAGCCACGAAGTTCGACGATATTGGCCTGCCATCCAGGTAGGCCCTATTCAGTCCGTCGGAATGCCGGGAACGCTGGTGTCCTGGCAATCAGTGAATCTAATGCGAACGTCACGTATGCTACTGATCCGTCTGACCGACTGCTTTGTTAGGTAAATTTCTGGGGTATTTATGGAGACAAGTACTAGCTAATTTTTAGCACGCGTCTTACGTCATAACCGCATAGGGTTGCTATTACGAAGGTATCAGCGGTTTTCCTTCTGCTGTGCTTGCTTAACGAGTTTGCTATAGTATAGGACTGGTTCATAAAAGCTTTTGGTACCGTTTGTTACATTCGCCTTAACCTTTTTTTCGTCACATAACGGAGTTGACGCGACCCTGTTTGATTGCTCTGACCCACTATGTTCTGCTGAAGTTTGCTGCCTGACTCACCAGAAACGCCGATGTGTTTTGCCTGACCTAGTCTCTGTGGTGAAATGTTTTCATTGCGGCAGCCTCGTGTCGACATTGCCGTAATGTAGCGAGATAGCTTCGCTCTGGGAATTTGAAAATTTTACCTGTTTTAATGCTGTAAACAAGGTTGCCATGCAACAGTATGCTACGTTTCTGGACAGGTTGATTTAGGAAGAGCTTAATCAGAGTTGTTGGTCATAAGAAGCGACAACGCCACCACGCCATCTTTACTTAGGTAGGCAGCGTTAGGTTAAGCGCACAACCACTAATGTAATTCAGAACAGGTGTACCAACACCACATTCTCTGAGAGCCCATACCATTTTGAGCATACAGTTGTTACTATGCTCGTGATGTCTACAGTATAATTGCTGTTGATGCTTTGCCAAGAAAAGAGATAAGCGCTTTTTGAATGAGAATTTCCATTTGCAGTGCCCCTCGGGTTCTAGCAGTTTGATCTTAATTAATGCCTGACAGTTCCACACGGTAATTGTTCCTTTCGGCCATCACAAATTCGTATTAGAATTGCTGAAACATGCAACTACCTTAAGTAATACTCCATTATGGGCCGAATATGAACTGAAAAGCGACGTTAATTTGACGTTCAGTCCCTCTGCTCACGATTTACTGAAGGATGTCTGGAATGCTCTGATAATGGTGTCCCCTGCCGCGTCAATTCTGTAAAGAGTTTTGGCAGCTGTCAGTCAGTGCTGAACGCAGACATACACAAAGAGCTTTACCGCTATAGGGGCTGCACTCCTTTCCCACATGTTCCCCATGCCTTAAATGGTAACGTAACATAAGGCAGATTCTGCGGCAAAACTTGGTGCCCTCAAGTCCTGAGTAAGAATCTGGCGAGCGGCAGTAATGCATGAAGTGAAAGAGATTGTTGATAAGAGTAGTACGCTTCAGTATCCTAAAAGGTTTATTTTCTCATTTCACATTAAAACAAATGCTGTGATACGATGGGAAGAAATGAACTGTATTCTTCCCAGAAAAAGTTTTTTCTTTGCGAACTGCCGCCCGTAGTGGCCGAGCGGTTTGAGGCGCCATGTCACGGATTGCGCGGCCCCTCCCTCCGGAGGTTCGAGTCCTCCCTCGGGCATGGGTGTATGTGTTGTTTTTAGCATAAGTTAGTTTAAGTAGTGTGTAATTCTAGGGACCTATGACCTCAACGGTTTGGTCGCTTAGGAATTCAAACACATTTGAACATTTATTCGTGTGCTACCTTCAAGCGCAGAAAATTTCCTTAGTTCCCTTTGTGCATTGCTTAATTTTGATGTTTACTGATTTTACTGTCTAAGAAGGTTCTTTTCTTCTTGGGAGGTTAATTTGCTGGTGGCTAATGACATGATATTGGTTCCACTCGCACCGTCCGATATGCGATTAGAGTTTCAATTTGGCTACTCGAAGAACGCACACTACATACAGAATCACGTTGATATCTTTCTGTTTATGTCTTAGCGTCTACCGCAGTGTACGTCAGCCAGCCGACATAAACACATTGGTCAGTATATACTACTGCATTTGTCGCAAGTCATGATCTCAAGAGCGGACTTTGTATAATTACACACGTAATACATTCCCCTAGAATTTAACTTAATATGCAGGAAAAAGGTTAAGTAAAAATTAATTTTAAAACTTGTTGTCGCAATACAGCATACTGGTACTTAATGCAGTTTTTATTATCGCTTGTCTTGTAAATCCAAAAACACACAAACACAAAAGCTCACGCACACACAGCCGTTGTGTCCAGTGATAGAGATGGCCAATGTCTGTTCGGCAATATATGTAGCAATCTATTCTTCGGTTGCTGTGAACTGGGAGGGAATTCTCTGTTTCCTGGTAGTGTAAGAACTGTGAGGAAGAGATCAAATGGTTCAAATGGCTCTGAGCACTACGGGACTTAACATCTGAGGTCATCAGTCCCCTGGAACTTAGAACTACTTAAACCTAACTAACCTAAGAACATCACACACATCCATGCCCGCGGCAGGAGTCGAACCTGCGACCGTAGCGGTCGTCTAGTTCCAGACTGAAGCGCCTAGAACCGCTCGGCCACAGTGACCGACAGGAAGAGATCGAAAGATAATGGACTTTAATACGGAGGAGCTGCTATAGAGGAACGCTTGACTTTGTCAGACCACAGACCATACTGCTTTTGCAGAAGAATTTATTAGCTTTGACAGGGGCAGAGTCGTATTCTCTGATGATAAAATACCTTCTTCCGTGAACAATGCCCCAATTAAGGTCAGATATCAATCAGTTGATCGTATACCGTATCTAAAATGTAGGCGATTTAGTTCACTCTAGGTTTACGTGATTGTTTTGCAGTAAACTCGTTATATATACTTTTTGCCATTTTATAGTTATATAGGTTTGGTACCACATTTGTTAAATAAATGGTTTTGTTGAATTTGAGAGAGGGCATTATTAAAAGATTAACGGTTTTGATATTACTAGTAGTAACAGCCACGAGGAGAGCGCTTCAGTCCGAAGTATGGCACCTACAGAGAGAGATGGTGGTGGTGGTTAGTGTTTAACGTCCCGTCGACAACGAGGTCATTAGAGACGGAGCGCAAGCTCGGGTTAGGGAAGGATTGGGAAGGAAATCGGCCGTGCCCTTTCAAAGGAACCATCCCGGCATTTGCCTGAAACGATTTAGGGAAATCACGGAAAACCTAAATCAGGATGGCCGGAGACGGGATTGAACCGTCGTCCTCCCGAATGCGAGTCCAGTGTGCTAACCACTGCGCCACCTCGCTCGGTACACAGAGAGAGAAGTGGAAGCTGTTGTGTTGGCGTTTGGGTTTATATCTCTGCTCAGGGGACAGGTGCTCTGAACTGAGAGGCAAATGTTAATGTTCCGGAATATAATATGAAGCTAAACGTTGAGACGCTGTACCTCAAGGAGACATCTGTTTCCTGCATCAACAGCAAATAACGGAATAACATCTTTTTAGATTTCAAATATTCATTCATTTATTTCCTAAAGGTGACAACCCTCCAAAGCAGCCATTCTACGCCGTTGTTTGGTATTCTCTTGATATTCCCAATATTATTGTTGCACTGTCTTCCGATCATGATCACCCTGAATGTGTTTCCCCTGTCACCCTCCTACCTTCCAGGCTGCGCCGCGTCTAAAAATGTACTGCATCAATTGCAACTTCATTCTTTTAGCTTTATCTATATGCATTCCTTTTCTTCTTGTAATATTTTCAGATATTTCATTGTTTCCATCCATATCAGGGAATTATCAGTCCACTGCATGTAAATTATTGGTGCTTCCTGACAGTTCTCTGCTTGATTCGTCACGGTTCGTAGAGATGTCAAATCCCACACAGTTAATTTTGCGTTGTATTTATGTATTTCCTCTTTGATATGATGAATTACTGGACATTACTATTCTTCTGTTCACTTGTATTAAGCATCTGTTACGTTTAGCTGTAGAACTAACTCCGAGATAGTTGAACAGCTCGAGGTGATTAACATTAGCACCCAATGTTTTGTATATTTATGCTCTTCGCTTCCGTATTTTTCTTCACTGGAATTAATTTAATGCCCTAGTTTCTTAGAAGTCACTTCGAATTTCCTCTTTCGTAATGCACTGGGCAGCACCTGCATTGTTATTTTCAGGGCTCTACATCTACATCTACATCTACATGGATACTCTGCAAATCACATTCAAGTGCCTGGCAGACGGTTCATCAAACCACCTTCACAATTCTCTATTATTCAAATCTCGTATAGCGCACGGAAAGAACGAACACCTATATCTTTCCGTACGAGCTCTGATTTCCCTTATTTTATGGTATGGATCGTTTCTCCCTATGTAAGTCGGTGTCAACAAAATATTTTCGCATTCGGGGGAGAAGGTTGGTGATTGGAATTTCGTGAGAAGATTCATCCGCAACGATAAACGCCTTTCTTCTAATGATGTCCAGCCCAAATCCCGTATCATTTCACTGACACTCTCTCCCAAATTTCGCGATTATACAAAACGTGGTGCCCTTCTTTGAACTTTCTCGACGTACTCCGTCAGTCCTATCTAAAATAGATCCCACACCGCACAGCAATATTCTAAAAGACGACGGACAAGAGTAGTGTA
Source organism: Schistocerca nitens (assembly GCF_023898315.1). Classification (NCBI taxonomy): domain Eukaryota; kingdom Metazoa; phylum Arthropoda; class Insecta; order Orthoptera; family Acrididae; genus Schistocerca; species Schistocerca nitens. The sequence goes on along the minus strand of NC_064614.1, from coordinate 925,889,676 downwards.
GGCAGTCTCCTTAGTAGATCTGTTACATTTTCTAAGTGTGTAAGTAGGCTGTTTAGGTTTTTTGTTGGTAACGCCACGTAGCGCTCTGTATGAAAATCACTGACTGCGCTGTGTGCAGTCTGTGACTGGTTTGCGTTGAAGGAATGTTTGCTATTGTAGTGCTGGGCAGTTGGATGTGAACAGCGCGTAGAGTTGCGCAGTTGGAGGTGAGCTGCCAGCAGTGGTGGATGTGGGGAGAGAGATGGCAGAATTTTGAGAGCGGACGATCTGGACGTGTGTCTATCACAAAGAGTAAACTTGTACGAGGGCCGTTCAGAAAGTAACCTCCGGTTGATTTAAAAAAATACACCAAGTTAAATAAAAATATTTTAATACACTCCTGGAAATGGAAAAAAGAACACATTGACACCGGTGTGTCGGACCCACCATACTTGCTCCGGACACTGCGAGATGGCTGTACAAGCAATGATCACACGCACGGCACAGCGGACACACCAGGAACCGCGGTGTTGGCCGTCGAATGGCGCTAGCTGCGCAGCATTTGTGCACCGCCGCCGTCAGTGTCAGCCAGTTTGCCGTGGCATACGGAGCTCCATCGCAGTCTTTAACACTGGTAGCATGCCGCGACAGCGTGGACATGAACCGTATGTGCAGTTGACGGACTTTGAGCGAGGGCGTATAGTGGGCATGCGGGAGGCCGGGTGGACGTACCGCCGAATTGCTCAACACGTGGGGCGTGAGGTCTCCACAGTACATCGATGTTGTCGCCAGTGGTCGGCGGAAGGTGCACGTGCCCGTCGACCTGGGACCGGACCGCAGCGACGCACGGATGCACGCCAAGACCGTAGGATCCTACGCAGTGCCGTAGGGGACCGCACCGCCACTTCCCAGCAAATTAGGGACACTGTTGCTCCTGGGGTATCGGCGAGGACCATTCGCAACCGTCTCCATGAAGCTGGGCTACGGTCCCGCACACCGTTAGGCCGTCTTCCGCTCACGCCCCAACATCGTGCAGCCCGCCTCCAGTGGTGTCGCGACAGGCGTGAATGGAGGGACGAATGGAGACGTGTCGTCTTCAGCGATGAGAGTCGCTTCTGCCTTGGTGCCAATGATGGTCGTATGCGTGTTTGGCGCCGTGCAGGTGAGCGCCACAATCAGGACTGCATACGACCGAGGCACACAGGGCCAACACCCGGCATCATGGTGTGGGGAGCGATCTCCTACACTGGCCGTACACCACTGGTGATCGTCGAGGGGACACTGAATAGTGCACGGTACATCCAAACCGTCATCGAACCCATCGTTCTACCATTCCTAGACCGGCAAGGGAACTTGCTGTTCCAACAGGACAATGCACGTCCGCATGTATCCCGTGCCACCCAACGTGCTCTAGAAGGTGTAAGTCAACTACCCTGGCCAGCAAGATCTCCGGATCTGTCCCCCATTGAGCATGTTTGGGACTGGATGAAGCGTCGTCTCACGCGGTCTGCACGTCCAGCACGAACGCTGGTCCAACTGAGGCGCCAGGTGGAAATGGCATGGCAAGCCGTTCCACAGGACTACATCCAGCATCTCTACGATCGTCTCCATGGGAGAATAGCAGCCTGCATTGCTGCGAAAGGTGGATATACACTGTACTAGTGCCGACATTGTGCATGCTCTGTTGCCTGTGTCTATGTGCCTGTGGTTATGTCAGTGTGATCATGTGATGTATCTGACCCCAGGAATGTGTCAATAAAGTTTCCCCTTCCTGGGACAATGAATTCACGGTGTTCTTATTTCAATTTCCAGGAGTGTACTTTATTTAAATATAAATAGATGAAATAAGTAGATGACAATTTATTTTCCGGACCACAGCCCCATCCATCAGAGCAGGCTGTTCGGGATCGGTTTCAGCGCCAAGACAGGATAAAACTATTGACTTTCGTTCCACCATCGTACCTCAGGCCAGCAGAGAATATGTGGGCGGAGGTATCGAGGTTCTCGTCATGTGGACCCAGAAACGCACGGGCCTGTGGACTAATGTAGAAGACGGATGGTGAGAGATAAACCATCACGCTACACTATAGAGGCATAATAAACGTAAACATGGTCAATAGTCGGTTGTAGTGAGAAGTTTATTTCATCGTGCGATTACCTTATTTCGTCTAAACGTCATTGTCAACCACATGCGTGACATCTGTATTTCAGGTCGTTTTCAAATCACTCTTCTTTACAAGTAAAAAGTAGCCACATTCCGTCATTTTACGAAAGGATCTATACTGCAATTACACCTAGAAATTTGAACTGTTCAGTTTCACTAATCATTCTGTGACATTAAAAGTCAGGTTCTGTTGAATTGTGTGTTAGAAACTGTAGAAACTGAGGCTTACTGTAATTTTCTACACGCTATGAACTTACGTCACGAACTGCACTATTTCAAACAGTACCAACGTTGCAACAACACCCTTTACTACCAAACTAGTGTCATCATCGAACAGAAATAGTTTAGAGTCGCCTGCAGTATTAGAGGGTATATCATTTACAGTGGCCCAGGCCCAGCACTGATCCCTGGGGCACCCCCCCCCCTCCCCCCGCTCCCTCCACCATTTAACCGTGTCCCACGCGGACCCCACATCGCAGTTATTCTCAACACTGTGGATAATGACCTTTTGCTGTCTGTGGTTAAAGTAACAGGTAAACCAACTGAGAGCTATTCCTCGTATTCCGTAATGGTCCAACTACTGGAGCAATATTTTGTGATCAACACAATCTACAGCCTTACTTAAATTAAAAAAAGATGCTTAGCATTCGAAACCTTTTGTTTAATCCATCCAGTACCTCACAGAGAAAAACGAATATAGCATTTTCAGTTGTTAAACCACTTGACAGCAAAATATGAGAAATAAAATGATCGATTATCATTACATACACACCCTTTTCAGTAACTTTAGCAAGCACTGATGCCATAGAAGCAGGTCTAAAATTGTCTACATTATCCCTTTCTCTCTTTGCCTAAAGCGGCTTTACTGCTGAGTACGTTAATCGTTCAGGAAACTAACCATTCACATGTGCAGCACAGTACTTTAATATTCTGCTAGGAACTCCATAATCTTCATGAGAGTCCTTAGTCCTCAGTGATTTAGTTATTGACTCAATCTGCCACTTGTCAGTATCACAGAGGAGTATTTCAGACGTCAGTCTCGGAAAGGTATTTTCCGAGAGAGTTATATGATTCTCTGTAGAAATTAAGTTTTTATTTAATTCATTAGCAATGCTGAAAAAGTGATTTTTAAATACAGTACATATATCTGACTTGTAAGAAACAGAAATAGTTTTACTACGCACTGACTTTATATCGCCGACCTTGTACTGCTGACCAGACACTTGTATTGTTGTTGCATTAATTTCTTCTGAAAGCGATGCTGATATTCAAGACCATAAAAGTGGGTTAAAAGCTGTGAGCTATGTGAGGAAGTTAACCTTGCATTACTGCACAACTGTTTCAGCAGGTATCCAGTCTAGCTTACCAAATTCCCAACCAGACTAACATTAATTATAATCTTTTAGTACTCATCTTACGATAACCAGTGATATATAGACAACTTAAATAAAAAGAAATAAATCAGTTTATATTTGGAAATTAATTTTAACATTGATAATTATTCCGTTAAAATTTCAGCATATCAGACTTGATTCATAACTAAACTGGTGCCTTATTTAGGATTATGAAAATGTGGGTTTGTAATCTTACGGAACACGTCAAATAGGGAGCCAAGATTGGGAGACTACATATAACATTGCATTCATAAAATAAAACATGAAGAACGTTGAAACATATCCAAGAGGAAATTAACCACAAACAACCGATTCAATTTTCACCCAAAGAAATTACGTTCGTAGCGCAATCCTGTCTGTCATGAAATTACCACACACTGGTATACTAAATTCATACTAACTCTCTGTGAAATCTACTTGAAAAGAATACCTGAGGGCTAATTTGATGCTTACACCACATGATTCACGTGGTCAACTTGGTTTACACAAAGAGTGTAACCCCACAATAATTTTAATAATTAAAATAAATTACATCGAAACGCAATTTACAAAAGAAAAACCTTGAACTGGTTACTATCGTCTTACTTTTAACCTGATGGGTCAAACAATTGTATAAGCACGTGGTACTGGTCTCACGTGGGTTGAACATAAAGAAAAGCTGCTATATTGAAAAATATTGTCAAGACGAGACGTTATAATCTCACGCACATTCGCATTTAAGATTGATGATCTTAGTTAGAGTTACTGATCAACACGTGGTTCCACTTTACTCACGAAGTAGTGACAAAGCAACTACCGGAAGATATTCTGAACTTCACACTCGAATTACACTGCGTTGCAATTTAAGATAACATTAGATATTTTAGAGCTAAACCTGAAATAAAGGTGATTAAATTTTCAGTAAGGCTGTGTAAGTAGGCTGTTTAGGTTTTTTTATTGGTAACGCCACCTCTGTATGAAAATCACTGGCTGTGCTGTGTGCAGCCTGTGGCTGCTTTGCATTGTTGTAATACTCGCTATTGTAGTGCTAGGCAGCTGGCTGTGAACAGCGCGTAGCGTTGCGCAGTTGGAGGTGAGCCGCCAGCAGTGGTGGGTGTGGGGAGAGAGATGGCGGAGTTTTGAAATTTGTCATGAACTGCTATATATATATATATATATATATATATATATATATATATATATATATATATATATGTGTGTGTGTGTGTGTGTGTGTGTGTGTGTGTGTGATGATATCAAGGTAAATACATTGTTTGTTCTCTATTAATATCTTTCATTTGCTAACTATCCCTATCAGTAGTTAGTGCCTTCCATAGTTTGAATCTTTTATTTAGCTGGCAGTAGTGGCGCTCGCTGTATTGCAGTAGTGGGAGTAACCAAGATTTTTGTGAGGTAAATGATTTGTGAAAAGTACAGGTTAATGTTAGTCAGGGCCATTCTCTTGTAGAGATTAGTGATAGTCAGATTGCGTTGCGCTAAAAAATATTGTGTGTCAGTATAAGGACAGTCTTGTAAAATTGTTCAAAAGGGGACGTTTCATATGTCGACCCTTAGCCTAGGATACCTCACTGGAATCTTCTGTTTTTTTCTTGTAGTTTGTGTAATTAGTGTAGCTTTTGTTTATTGCTAGCGCGTAATTGTAGAGAAAATCTCCTTTGTAGTTGCAGTCTTTCATTGTTGTACAGTAAAACAGTTGTGGCATGCATGTAGATTTGCACCAAGTATTTCGCAGCTGCAATTAACTAGATATTATTTTTAGTGTTATGTTAATATGTTCTCTTATTTTTGCTCTTCAAATTGTGTTTTTCTGTGTTGTCGTGTGAAATACTGTGACAATAATGGCGTGTGAAAAACGTAACACTAGGCTCCAAAACAAACTGAGAAATAATAGTGACGACGAGCGTAGCTTGCCAGCACCACTGTGTAATGAATTAACAGACGTTCAAAGTAGTAATTGGCCGGCCGCGGTGGTCTAGCGGTTCTGGCGCTGCAGTCCGGAACCGCGGGACTGCTACGGTCGCAGGTTCGAATCCTGCCTCGGGCATGGGTGTGTGTGATGTCCTTAGGTTAGTTAGGTTTAAGTAGTTCTACGTTCTAGGGGACTTATGACCTAAGATGTTGAGTCCCATAGTGCTCAGAGCCATTTTTTGAAAGTAGTAATTTGGTAACTGTGCATAGGGAAATGGAGCGGGCTGCAAACAATGGCGTAGGCAGTGAAACAATTAGTGAGCAGGGACGCATTATCGATCGATCGGTCGGCAATAGCTCGCCTCAGGAATCCGAAATGACACGACACGATCTCTCAAATACTGTAGATTCAGGTTTTGGATCCTCACCGTTTTCTCAAATAAGTCAAGACACATTTTCTGCTTGTCAAAATGTAAATGTTGCCGGTGCAAATTCAGTGCCGAAAAGCATAGAGGAACCGATTCCAGACACTAACACATTATTATTGCAATTAATGCAGCAAATGGAACAAAATCAGAGACAAACACAGCAAAAGCTTCAAAAGTTAGACACAATGGAACAACACCAGAGACAAACACAGCAACAGTTAGACACAATGGAACAAAATCAGAGACAAACACAGCAACAGCTTCAAAAGTTAGACACAGTAGAACAAAATCTTAAAAAGTTAGACTCATTGGAACAAACTCTTGAACAAACACGTGAAGATTTAACTACTGAGTTACATAACATTGAATCGAAATGTCAAAAATCCTGTAATGACGCACAAACACAAATTTGTGAGCATTTTCAACCTATTTTTTCGCGGCATGAAAATGCATTACAGAATCACGAAGCAGCCATAAAAGAACTGCAAACTACTGTTCATGAAAATCATGAGACCTTGCAAGCTAAATTTGACTCAGTTGCATCTACCGATTCGGTTACGCAACTTGCAAAAACTCAGGAAAACTTAAAGGACACAGTAGATACTCTGAAATTTGGTTCAGAAAAACACACTGAGGAAATAAGTACACTATCGGATAAAGTAGCCGAACTTTCGGATCAGGTCACTAACTTATCTACAAAGGTAGATGATGATCTGAATGACACAAGACCCGTAGCCTTCACTCACACAGAAGAGTATGAACAAATTAGGAAATTCAAACAAAATCAGAATCAAATTAATACGCAACACCAAAGAGAAATCCGGGAAGTACAAGATCAGCTGACACAGGTAATACAAGAATTACGTATTTCAGAGGACACTCGCGCCCCAAAACGGGAAGAGGGACTTAGAAATACGGAAAAGACGCAAAATAATAACACAGGGCATTTCGGAAGTTATGAAAGAAACTGGCAATGTGCACCGAATTTCGAGATGGAACGGCCGACACGACCTAACAATGACCGATATGCGACTCGCCGACATGATGATTTTGACTATAAGCTGTTCATTACTACACGTAAATTCAAAACATTTAAGAATTCTGGCAACGACATTCATCCACAAGCGTGGCTCCATCAATTCTCTCATTGTTTTCCTCCCAACTGGTCGTTAGAACACAGATTAGAATTTATGTGTGGCTACTTAGAGAATGAACCAGCTGTAAGAATGCGATCGGTCATTCACGATTGCCACAGTAAAGGAGAATTTTACCATGCCTTCCTCTCAGCATATTGGTCTGAAGCTACACAAGACCGAGTAAAACATAGCATCATAATGATGAAACATTTCGAACAATCTGAATTTTCCAGTCTTGTGAAATATTTTGAAGACATGTTGCACAAGAATCAATACCTGTCAAACCCATACAGCCCCTCAGAACTCATCCGCATTTGCTTAATCAATTTACCTGAACATTTACGACATATTATTTTGGCAGGACGTTGCAAAGACGACATTGAAGCTTTTCAGGGACTGTTACAAGAACTGGAAATTGACACTGACAATCGCGGAACGCAGGAGCACAACAATTACAGATCACATCCGTCGCAATTCCGCGATGAAAGAAATAATAACTGGACGCGACAAGGCTATTCTCACAACACAAATCGTGACCGAAACAGACACCACCCGTACGACAACCGTTGGCAGAGTAGTAATAATTACAGGGAAAGATCACCTCTCCGCGGTAGTGACTATCACAGAGACAATCAGAGAAACAGACAATTTGGGAACCAAAATAATTATTATCAGGGGAGACAGAATAACTTTAGACGCAACGGTCCAGCACGCAGTTACGATTCAGGGAGAAATTCTCCACCACTTAACCGACAAGAAAGAAACCACACGAACTACCGACATGACGATAGACGATATGATCGTAACGACAGACCTGAATTGCATCAAAACTGGCGGGATTTAAACAGGGCAGGGCCTTCTCGTCACGGTGAATTTGTAGAAGTTAGGTCTCCAAACCCCAATAACGACGCGCGCCAACAAAGAGACAGACAATGACTCGCACCGCAGGCTGCCGCGTGCGCCGGCTGGCTCAGAGAAAAATAACATAGACGCTAACCTTGAGAAAAATTCCAGTATTCTTTACCGACGTACACCGCATGACAATTGCATTCAAGTTCAAACTCTGAGTACTTGGAAGAGTAAAGGTTTACACCACATTTCACATGTAAAACCGTTTATTGAAAGATAATCTGCTTTTTAACTTTGTCTTTGCCATAAAACTCTTAACTTCACATTTCTAGTGTGCATTGTCAGACTTAGAAACTGTTAACATGCAACAATGTTTTGAAGTTAAATATCCAGTCAAGAACCAAGAGAACTTATTTCAACAGAAATTGCGAATGCTTTGTTATAGTGAACAGACGACACAGTGTTGTTGTTTGTACATTCTTGCTTGTTAGATGCACTATTACGTAACGACTATAAGGCTCACATACTTAGAACATTTACCAGTACTGCTAATGAGATTTTAATGCAACATTTTGGTTTATTTGAAAATACATTCTGAATTTAAAGTGCTTTCTGAGAGATACCAGATGACACAGAGGTTAGTTTATGTGACAGCTACACGATTTTTATCACGACGCTACTAATGAGTGACAATTTACAATGTTGCTTTTGCGGTGTATCTGTTTTATATCTGCACAGTTTTCTGAATTCTTCTGGAAAGAAAAACGTGTTTTAGTAGTAACTTTTGTGGTATAGCAACAATGAGACAGCCTTTTTCGTGGCACAACAATACGTTACTGTACAGTACTTTCTTCATCACGCCAATAAGCGTAGTAACTACGATATCTATACACAAAGCATTTCACTTTTGTTTATCATGAGGTAAGTACATTGACTTCTGCAGAACTTAGCTTTCGGAGGACGATAACTACGACACTTCCACAGAATTATCTTACAGCAAGACGCACATTTAGCGCTACAGGACACGCATTTGAGAGATTAATTTTGTACTTATGCCATTTATTTTTCAAGATTTTTGAATTACAAAGAAAGTTTTCCATGATACTGAAAGGTGGCTACACTGAGCCACAGCGCCAGAGATCGCTAGAGAGCATTGTTCGCCCGCCTCCACTGGCAGAGTGATTATTGAGATGTCGTAGTAGTCAGTGCTTGTCCAGGACTCGTAGTAGTCAGTTCGTGTTGAGATGTGCTAGTAGGGAGTGCTTGCTGAGATGTGATACTGAAAAATTCTTGTTGAGATGTTGTAATAGCGAGTCGGTGTGGAGATATATTGTAATAATTTGAGTGCTTGTCATCAATATATGAAGGTAACGAAACTTGATTTATTTTTCATTATTTCCATGTTTTAAATAATGCGTCATTACAGGTTCAGTCAACAAAGCATCTGGCTTGTGTTCTTGGATTAGAGTGTAATTGTGGTTCTCTTGAGTAATTATGGTATTTTTATTTCCTTTAATTAATTCAGTATAAATGTTATTTAAAAATTCTTGTGTTGTTGAAGAAGAACCGTGCCAGATGCGTACGTTGAGTCACACTCCCACACACAGAACAGTTACTCTTGTGCTTGTTGTTGCGTTGGTTTTATAGTTGCTGGGGACTTAATTAATTAATTGTGTTAATGAAAATTTCCATTTCATTCATTGTTATTGTTCAATGCAGTCAGATTGCGTAATAATACGAGTCAGGGCCAACCGTTTACGAGACTTCGTAATCGGACAGACAGCTGCTAAAGCAAGAAATCAAAATCATTTTCATTACATTATAACTAAGCCCCCATGCACGTGGCGACCGCTGCTTCGGATCGTCCCTTGGAATTCTTCTGATTGTGTAGACAGTAGTATTGTTGTAGTAATTTGTAGTTTAGTAATTGTAGTCTATATTGCATGTGTAGATTTGGTAATTAGCATTCTTCTAATGGTATTTTTCAAAATTTAATTTTTATTGCCTTGTATACGCGTTTGACGATTTAGTGCAATTATTTCAATTGTTCGTTAATCGTGTTTGAGGGAAACATTTCGAGTGAATGATTGTTGGAGATAAAGTGTCATTGTGTGCAATTTTCATATAGTGACGAGTTTTGTATATTTTGTAAATGATTACGCGATCAATGAAAAAGGCAAAAATGATGAATAGTGAGAATGACGAAATTGTTAACATGGCGAACTCGCCAACAGAGGAAAACAGTGTGATGAATAATGAAGTGGAAAACAATGTAATAAGTCGGGAAAATAGTCCGGAACCATTTCAAAATTTTTCTCAATCAGAAAATTTACAGAATATGAGATTAACGATAGAAGATTCTGAAATAGTATCGAACACAGATAGCTTTACAGCTATGACGAAGGAAACTGGTTTTGCGGGAAATGTTAGGGGCGAAAAGAATTGCGAACCGGCTACTATGGAGCAGTTGATGGGTGCAATATTAAATCTGGGATCACAAATGGGAACAATGGTAACACAGATGGGAACAATGGAAACACGAATGGAAACAATTAAAACAGAGATAGGAACACGGTTAGACTCACAAGGATCTGAATTAAAAACCGAGATGGGAACTTTGGGATCTGAATTAAAAACTGATATGGGAACAATGGAAACACAGTTACGATCTGAATTAAAAACAGTGGGATCACAAATAGGAACAATTAAAACAGAGATGGAAACAATGGAAACACGGTTAGACTCACGAATAGGGACATGTTTCAAAAATATGAAAGATGAGTTAAAGAAAGAAATCAGAGAAGAAGTACAACCGATTTTGAATTCTCACAATAGTAGATTAATTGCAGTAGAGATTAGACAAAGGGAACAGGATCGAGAACAGGAAGAAAGAGATCGCGTGATAGTACAAAAATTTTCAGAGTTAAATTTACAACGTGCACACGATAAGGAAGAAATATTTGAGAGAATCGAGGAATCCGTACCAAATGACAGAATAAATAACTTAACGCAACAGTGTGAACAGTTAACTACTAAATGTGACAATACTGAAACCCGAGTTGCGACACTTACGGAAGACGTAAATAAACAGAAAGAGCAATTAGGTGACTTATCGGAAAGAGTTGAGGAGATTTCAGATAAATTGACAAATCTTAGTTTAAATGGGGACAGAGATTCCGATGATACAGCTCCATTACCGTTTGCAGAAACCGGAGAGTACCAGAACATAAATAAGCATGTTGAAAAACAGGGAAAATTTAATGAACGCGTGAAAAGGGAATTTGAGGCATTACAAAAGCAAGACAAATATATTAAAAGCGAAATCGTAGGAAAAGACAGCAGACGAATTTTAGTATCACAGATAGCAGAAGGGTTTGAAGAAAATAATTTGTTTCATTTCCGTGATGCAACAAGAGAGCGCCAGGCGCGCGAACTTGACAATAATCAACATTGGGACTGGGACAGACGCGGTAGGTCTTTGTCGCCGCGAGGCGGAAGCTTTGACTATAAACACTTTTTGACTGTTCGGAAATTTAAGATCTTTCGCAATTCTAAGAATGACATAAATCCATGTGCGTGGTTAGATCAATTTACGTACGCACTTCCGCCGAATTTGCCACTAAGTCACAAACTGAAATTTATGTGCAGCTATTAAAGTCCTCAGGGGATTCACTACACTAAGTGAATATGTGCTGTAGCGCTCACAGGGCCCCGAGCTGTAGTGGTGTTATTTCCCTTTTAGTTTTCTGCACCGCTGCCTACTCTTTCACTATTCTTTGTATCTATAAAAAACAACTCTTCTACTATCCATCTATCTAGACAGTAGGTAAAGATTAACCGGATATGACGATTTTACCCAAAAGTGACTTTGGAAATTACCGTTTGGACTTACTATATTTTCTGCAGCATTCATTCGTAATTTAAACGAAATTTTACCTGTTTATCTTCGTGACAATATTACTTCATATGTTAACGATATTCTTATTGCTAAACGTTCCTGGAATGTGCATAACAAAATTTTTGGATTCATTATTACGTATTTTTGCAAGAGTTGGCATCACAGAGAACTTGGAAAAATCTGAATTTGGTGGTCGTTCTCAGGTGAAATTTCTCGGTCACATTATTTCTACAGAAGGTATTCTTCCTGATTCAGAAAAACTAGACGCTATTCGTAATTATGCTGTTCCTTCCACAAAACGTGATGTTCGTAGTTTCCTTGGTGTCTGTAATTTTCTTAGAAGCTTTGTTAGATTGGATGATTTGGCCACACCTCGTTTACACATTTCAGTTATGCACATTTTGTCCCAGAAAATGCTTTCATAAATTACGAGAAAATTGCTACTTCAGTAATATGGAAAAACGTATTCGATCCGTTCTTGCCAAATGCAAATTATGTCAAATGGCTAAGCCGCCAACTGTTTCTCACAGAGCACCGTTGTTTCCTATCATTCCAGCGAAATTAAAAGACATGGCTGCAGTTGATTTGTTCGGTCCAGTGGTTCGTTCTACTAATGGTTTTGCGTACATTTTCGTAGCAGTGGAATTGACATCAAAATATGTGTGTTTTACACCTTTACGCAAGGCAACAGCTCGTTCAGTATCTAATGCTTTCATCAAACATTTTCGTAAAGAAGTTGGTCATGTTGATAAGGTTATATCAGATAATGGATCACAGTTTCGCTCTAAAATTTGGCTTCGTACTCTACGGCGTCGGAAGATTAAACCAATTTTCATTTCACTTTTTCACCCTCAATCTAATGCTTCAGAGAGATAGATGAAGGAAATCAATAAATTGTGCCGTCTTTATTGTCATCAGAATCACAGAACTTGGGATCAGTATCTTCATATTTTTCAAAACATTCTGAATGAACTTCCTAATGACTCAACTTCTTTACCGCCTCTATTGATATTAAAAAATAAAGTACCAACAAATCGCATTTCTGAAATCGTTCCTTTTCCGCCTTCACGGGAACTGCGGCATTCTGAAGTTGTCAACCTGGCTCTACGAAATATTGCGTCTGCGGCTGCTAGAAGAGAGAAATCAGCGAAACGTCCTGGTCGTTTAAAAATCTTGTCAGTTGGCCAGAAGGTGTTAATTAAGTCCCACCGTTTGTCTCATAAAGGAAAAGGCTTGTGTCGCAAATTTTTTCTGCTTTATAACGGTCCATATAGAGTCCGCAAAATTATTCATGATAACACTGTTGAAGTAGAAACTCTTAAATCACGACGCTCTAAGGGAATATATCACATATCTAACGTTAAAATTTTTGTGGAATGACATACTTTAGAGAAACTAACAGCTACATGTAAACATGCAGAGAATACAAGGATACCGCGCCGTGTTCCGGCGGCGGCACATACTCAAAGCAACAGTCAAGTCGGCGCGCCGCACAAGGCAGTCGTTGACCGCAAACAATCGCTTCCTACGTCACGCGCCTACAGCTGATCGAGCGCTCAGTGCGAATGCACTGACAGCCGTAAACAAATACACAGTTTAATTTCTCCGACTAAATTCTGTATAAAGCTATGGTGACTTCAAAAATTATGTTATTAACGTTCAGTATTTTTCAGGATACGGTGTGTAAAATATTTAAGACCTTCAGGTAAATTCTGTGTGTGTCCAACGTTAAGAGGACTTACTATCGAGAAAATTTCAGGAAGAATGTAATTTCGAAGATGAAACTAATAAACTAAAAAGGTAACGGTTAATTGAGTTTATTTTTCAGGTAACATAATTCCACTTAGGTACGTACTTCAGACGTAATTTGCTGCTTGCGATTACGTGATTCATACTTTGTGCTAATTTCATGTTCTATGAATTTACTAGTGAAGCGACGTGCTTACGCATATTAACTGATTTTGACAATGATTAATTAATGAACAGGGTTGTTATTTGTATATATTATGCATCGCTTGGCTGCTATGCTTTTTCACTGATGTCATATTTTTCTATTATGTGCCTGCTGTGCTTATTTGTTTAAATTATAATTGTCACCTGATTAATTGTGCTGATGTGGTTAGATATGTAAGTTATACTTTGTGATTTATCTGCTTGCGCCTTCATGTTTACTTATTAAGATTACATATAAACATTTATTTGCTTATGCTGATATGATGCTAATGACCTGTTTATTATGATAGATAACATATTTGCTGCCTTGCTTATGGATTGCATATTTACACATTTCTGTTTTGTTGTCATAACTACCCTTCAATTTAGTATATAGAAATGCTGATATACTGTGTACAAACATAGAGACTAGGTTACACTATGGTATTAATTGTAGATTGTTCGCTTGGCAGAGCCTTGTTATAGGGATTGTGCTGCATCCACTTGTTGACATTCTGTTCTCTACTGGTATATTTACTCGCTATTGCATGTTTTGCTTACGCTCAGTGCCTTATATATTTAAGATAAGAAAATGAACTGCTATAATTCGACGAACGACATTAGTACAAGAAAGTCATAGAAGTCACATGAGCTGAGGTTTTATGGAAGCTGTATAAATTTATGCTAATAGGAAGGAAGCTAACGACATGACAGACCAAAACTAGGTTTAGACCATTGACAGTATTACACTGCATTTTCGTGAGCAATTGAAATAGGAAGTGACAATTGACACAAAAAATACTCCACATGTTTGCTTCTGCTATGATTCTTGAAGTGGTGTACACACTGTGAAATGTTATGATCATTCACACTCCGTAATCGTACTTAATTACTGTGAGTTATTCGAACTAAGGTCTGTTAGAGGTCATGTATGCATTTCTTTTATTTAATGATGGACAAGGAACCAAAATGTATCTTATAATTTATAATGAGTAGAAAATTTGGGTCAGATGGATTACACAGAGGTTGTGTGTGGACACTGTGTCTTCGGATTGTATGGGATGATGAATTGAAGTTGCACTAGGATTTTGTCTGTACTTGTTCGAGGAGACTGACTAGAGGAAAGAGTTGTTATGGAAGTGAAATGATATTGGTGCTGAGGTTTATATGTATCGACGTATTATTGAGGTATTGAGATTAGGTGAAGTAGATGATTATTGGAGTTTTCGTGGACAAAAGGTAAGATAAATGATATTGATGATCGACGTATTGAAAAGGTATTAGTGAAGTATTGAGATTAAGTTGATGATTATTGGAGTTTTGGTGGATAAGAGGTAAAGTAAATGAGGAGCATATTTTTTTTTGTTGGTCCATATGGAACAAGGAGGATAAAGATGGCAGACTAGAACACTCAAGTAGAAGGAAGATTGTCTACACACACACTTTGTCAAATCACTAAGCAGTATACACTTTTTTTTGAAGAGAGGAAGTATTTGCATATCTTGGCTCTCTGACAGTTGTTCAGCAACAGTACAATTTGATCTGGCTTGGCAAACATTGGTCTAGACATGATGACTATGACGTTGACTAACTATTATTGACTGTTATACATTGCTGCCACTACTACTTGATACACATAAGGAACATAAAATTTCAACAGAATTGCATTTACACAGTTAACACTATTCAATTACACAGTAGCACTAATGTGGATGAAAGATGAGTGAGTGTGTTTTGTGTGTTTTCCTTTTATAATCCCAGAGAAGTGATCCCAACCTATCTCCTAAATATTCTTTCACTTGTTTGTTGTGGCTTGCACTGACACCCATAAATATTATAGGTTAACTGTTATTGTGTACTGTAATAGTTAATGTGACAATTACCTGATATCATTTGTGTGTTTATTATGATTTGTATGTTTAGTGTAAGAGCATTGATAATAATTTGTTAAAGAAATTGTATGTGCATTCAAACTATTGTTCATGACTGAACTGTCTCAGTAGTTATGGTGAATAGTATGGACTGTTACTTGCACTTTTTCTACATGATTGGTGCCACAAGGACATGTTTAATTTCTGCTGATGAACTGTGTGATCAGTGATTGTAAAAAATTATGGACTGTTACTTGTACCTTTTCTACATGATTGGTGCCACTAGGACATGTTTAATTTCTGCTTATAAACTCTGATGAACAGTGTGATCAGTGACAGTGTATTTTATGGAACTGCTTCTGCTGAGAAATGTGACTTGTTGCTGTGTGTACCTGCTCAGCTTTGCTGGTGCCACTGATGGACTGCTTCTACTGAAAAGATGTCACCTGTTGATGTCTGCACCTGCTCAACATTGCTGGGTGCCACTGATGGATTGCTTCTACTGAAATGAAGTCACCTGTTGCTGTGTGCACCTGATCAACATTGCTGGTGCCACTGATGGACTGCTTCTAATGAAAAGATGTCACCTGTTGATGTCTGCACCTGCTCAACATTGCTGGGTGCCACTGATGGATTGCTTCTACTGAAATGAAGTCACCTGTTGCTGTGTGCACCTGATCAACATTGCTGGTGCCACTAATGGACTGCTTCTACTGAAATGGTGTTACTTGTTGGTGTCTGCACCTACTCAACATTGCTGGGTGCCGCTGATGGATTGCTTCTACTGAAATGAAGTCACCTGTTGCTGTGTGCACCTGATCAACATTGTGGGTGCCACTGATGGACTGCTTCTATTGAAAAAATGTTACTTATTGGTTTTTGCACCTGTTGACCATTGCTGGGTGCTATTGCTGGAACTGTCAACTGCTTATTCAGGGGCTATGGATAGCGTTTATGTGAATATTTGTATAAACTGATTTTTTTGTGTATTACTGTTTGTGGAAAGTTATGAGACTCTTACCTGCACATATTCGTCATTGCTGATGCTATTGATTGAACTGTTTAACCACATAATACTTGTGTAAACTATTATGTAAAGTCACATGCATGAAAGAATTTGTATTGCTTACTGTATTCTATATAATAGGTTATTGAAAGGTCAGTGCAAAGCCAAAATTTTATCTAGTTATATGGTATTTACGTATTAATATTATCTTTTATTTTTGTCTGTATTTTTTTGACGAATTTGGTGGTATTTTCACCACCAATGCTGGCAAAAATACCATCAAATTCTAGCCGTGGAGGAAGGGCATATGAAAGGTGGCTACACTGAGCCACAGCGCCAGAGATCGCTAGAGAGCATTGTTCGCCCGCCTCCACTGGCAGAGTGATTATTGAGATGTCGTAGTAGTCAGTGCTTGTCCAGGACTCGTAGTAGTCAGTTCGTGTTGAGATGTGCTAGTAGGGAGTGCTTGCTGAGATGTGATACTGAAAAATTCTTGTTGAGATGTTGTAATAGCGAGTCGGTGTGGAGATATATTGTAATAATTTGAGTGCTTGTCATCAATATATGAAGGTAACGAAACTTGATTTATTTTTCATTATTTCCATGTTTTAAATAATGCGTCATTACAGGTTCAGTCAACAAAGCATCTGGCTTGTGTTCTTGGATTAGAGTGTAATTGTGGTTCTCTTGAGTAATTATGGTATTTTTATTTCCTTTAATTAATTCAGTATAAATGTTATTTAAAAATTCTTGTGTTGTTGAAGAAGAACCATGCCAGATGCGTACGTTGAGTCACACTCCCACACACAGAACAGTTACTCTTGTGCTTGTTGTTGCGTTGGTTTTATAGTTGCTGGGGACTTAATTAATTAATTGTGTTAATGAAAATTTCCATTTCATTCATTGTTATTGTTCAATGCAGTCAGATTGCGTAATAATACGAGTCAGGGCCAACCGTTTAAGAGACTTCGTAATCGGACAGACAGCTGCTAAAGCAAGAAATCAAAATCATTTTCATTACATTTAATTAAGCCCCCATGCAATACATTTCATTCCATTGCTGTAATCTGTAACACCTGAGGGTATAATCACATTAATCCTCAGGGGGGTACACGCCTACTTTGTGTACCATGTGTTTGGCAAGCACAAGGGGCCCTAGCTAATATGGTATTTGCTTATACAACTTTACACATCGGTACCATATTTCTCTAACACATAAATTACACAGCTATCTGATTATTTAACAAAGAAACAAACATTTTTTTACTACCTCAGTGACAGATGTTTACGTAATTATACCGTTGGATAACTTCACGCTTACGAAATTGTATTTTGTCTGTACTTTGTGAAATGCTCATATTTTTCTGGAACCATTGTGATACTATGAGAGCTTTGAATGATGTATTTGGTAAGGGAGCATGATTTTTAAAGTACGTTTGAGGTAAAAGACACTACTGACATGAGCAGAGAATTTTTTTTAGGTTTTGAAATTATTGGAGGAAGCTACGACGATTTTGAGAATTGACTGAGGTGTTATGATGTTATTATTATGATGACTATGTGTATTATGCTGTTGCGGTATGTTTATGATCAGTAAGCTGATGCTATATGAGTTATTTGATTATGCTACATATTTATTATCAGGAAATATTGAAGAAGCGTCGACGAATTTGTATATGTGTAATAAGGTAAGGAGTAATGAATTAGGGACTCTGACTTGTAAAAAAGGATGTTGGAAACCAAGAATCGTACTTTAAGAGGTAGGAAATGTGTGTAAATGCGTGAATGTATCACAATGCCGGCGAAAATTTTTTGGACACTGTTATATTCATAAGATATTGTTTCTACACATTTGTAACCAAATTCTCAACCTGTGAATTTTTTTATATGAGACTGTCACTGTAGCGAAAACTGCTTTCGTCAATATTTCGGTATGAAAGGTAAGTGACCGTGACGTAATTCGTTGTGAGCGGCCAGGTGTGCCAGCTGCCTTGAGAAAAAGCCATTAGGCGGTAGAAAAAAAAGGGGAGGCCATTATCCTCGCTATTGACATTCCTTTGTAGAAAGTATCGTAAATACGACACGCTAATAATAACTTGGAAACATTTTTACATCTGCACACCTGATTATGACAAGCGTCTTTCTACGAGAGTTGAGAGATTTTCTGTACTACCTTATGAAATGCCCTATGGCTAATGAATGATGTTTCATGCCTTCCTTTGTACATATTTACTCATTTTGTTTAATATCTAGTTTCTAGCTGCACTGCAGCATTGGTTAAAATAAAATTTAATATATGTACTAATATAGTTATTTTATGCCTACAGATCGAGTCAATAAGAAATTTATGATCTACTTCCAAGAAAACGAGGGCACATAAATAGACATTTCCCTTCACAGGAATTGCATAAATAATTTCTTTACGATTTGGTCACTTATCTGCTAGTGTAAGTTCTCGTGATGCATCACTCTAGTGTTAAGATGTGACATAGGTATTAGACATGGCCATTTTTAGTGTAATACTTTTTCTGCTTGAACTTTGTCATGTTTAGGTATAAGTTATGCTGTTTGCCAGGCATAGTGCTACTGAATTTTAATTTGTGTTACTCTGCTAAGCCAGATTTATTTTTCTTGTTTGCTGCACATTGCCTTATATTAGTCGTAATATTGCAATTGCTTCGCTAATTTCTAAAATGCTGCTTCCTTTGCAAATCTGCACTTTTTTGTCATTGCTGTTTGCGTTAATTGTTTTATGTGCTGCTGCATTGCCTCGTCCCTTAGTTTAGCATCTGAGCTCAGTAGATTTAAGTTAGCTTAAGAGGGGCTAGACTATATAAGAAACTAGTTGTGATGAATGGAAAGAAATGCATTGAAGGTATATGAAAACGTTTTGGGCCAAAATGAGTATTGTACAATGATCCGTAATTATTTTGAAAGAAATATGAACAGAGTAGAGAAAGCAGGTATTGATAGGACTTTTTGGCAATAATGAGGAACGAAGGGAGATCTCCGAGAAGTAAAGAAAGTTTTGTTTGCAAAATACTGCAGTAAAAGAAACCCTGTCCTTTCCTTGTGTTATCCCACTATGTGTTTGTGTACCCTTGTGTATTTGTTTTCTTCCTGTCTCTGTGTAGTTTCATAGAATTTTTTCTTCTTCTAATACTAAGCTACATTCACTATGATGAGGAATACTGTTATCCTCAAATATAATTTGCATTAATAATATGTTATTTTCTTTGTAAAGATGTTTAGACATTATTTATTCGGTTTTGTTTTAATGCTCATGTGTGAAGTCGATGTTTCAATAATTATTCTGATCTTTTATGTATTTACTTATGTCATAATTCCTGTAACACTGATGTATATGTTTATTTCTATTCTTTTGTAAAGCCCCTATTACCGCAAATGTTATGTGTATTGTTATGTTCTTTACTGATGTGTTTTGTACCTTTGTTATTGTGTTCTTATGTTATAAAATTGTAATTGACAGCAGTTCATCAAATTAAGTAACTTGTAAGTTCCATTTCACTGCACACGTTTCTGTTGGTCATACTACGAGGGCAGTTCAATAAGTAATGCAACACATTTTTTTTCTCGGCCAATTTTGGTTGAAAAAACCGGAAATTTCTTGTGGAATATTTTCAAACATTCCCGCTTCGTCTCGTATAGTTTCATTGACTTCCGACAGGTGGCAGCCCTGTACGCAGCTGTTAAAATGCCGTCTGTAACGGATGTGCGTTGCAAACAACGGGCAGTGATCGAGTTTCTTTTGGCGGAAAACCAGGGCATCTCAGATATTCATAGGCGCTTGCAGAATGTCTACGGTGATCTGGCAGTGGACAAAAGCACGGTGAGTCGTTGGGCAAAGCGTGTGTCATCATCGCCGCAAGGTCAAGCAAGACTGTCTGATCTCCCGCGTGCGGGCCGGCCGTGCACAGTTGTGACTCCTGCAACGGCGGAGCGTGCGAACACACTCGTTCGAGATGATCGACGGATCACCATCAAACAACTCAGTGCTCAACTTGACATCTCTGTTGGTAGTGCTGTCACAATTGTTCACCAGTTGGGATATTCAAAGGTTTGTTCCCGCTGGGTCCCTCGTTGTCTAACCGAACACCATAAAGAGCAAAGGAGAACCATCTGTGCGGAATTGCTTGCTCGTCATGTGGCTGAGGGTGACAATTTCTTGTCAAAGATTGTTACAGGCGATGAAACATGGGTTCATCACTTCGAACCTGAAACAAAACGGCAATCAATGGAGTGGCGCCACACCCACTCCCCTACCAAGAAAAAGTTTAAAGCCATACCCTCAGCTGGTAAAGTCATGGTTACAGTCTTCTGGGTTATTCTGTTCGATGTCCTTCTTCAGAAACTGAAGAAACGACTTCAGCGTGTTCGTAGGCACAAAAATCAGAACGAACTTCTCCTTCTTCATGACAACGCAAGACCTCACACAAGTCTTCGCACCCGAGAGGAGCTCACAAAACTTCAGTGGACTGTTCTTCCTCATGCACCCTACAGCCCCGATCTCGCACCGTCGGATTTCCATATGTTTGGCCCAATGAAGGACGCAATCCGTGGGACGCACTACGCGGATGATGATGAAGTTATTGATGCAGTACGACGTTGGCTCCGACATCGACCAGTGGAATGGTACCGTGCAGGCATACAGGCCCTCATTTCAAGGTGGCGTAAGGCCGTAGCATTGAATGGAGATTACGTTGAAAAATAGTGTTGTGTAGCTAAAAGATTGGGGAATAACCTGGTGTATTGAAATGCTGAAAAAACAACCCCTGTTTCAGAAAAAAAAATGTGTTGCGTTACTTATTGAACTGCCCTCGTATATGGACAATATGTGACAAGTAGGGACTGTTAGTGTTTGCACATGTGTTAATAATTCAGCAAGGGACTGGATAACAGCATTGCTGGTTCTAAGGACAATTCCAAAAAAACTTGGTGAGTGCACAAGTGGTGGTTTATGGACTTGCTATATTGTCCGCAAGACTCTTCGATGGTGATTGTGCACCTGCACATTTGCAACAGATGGCTGCTGGCCATCTCTACAAGGACTACAGTGGGTCTACCTCTTTGATGATCCATCAATACCATTATTTCTACAAGGACTGCAGTGTGTCTGCGCCTCTGGTGGCCCACCAATACCATTATCTCTACCAGGACTACAGTGGGTCTGCTCTATGATGACCTAACTACCAATATTCTTCAAAACGTCGACTGACTCTGCTGTGGGTTTACTCTGTTGTGGCTCATTACCTGTCTGCATGTCGAGTCAGCACTGTCTTTCCGTTGGAAGGACAACACTACTTCTTCAAGACTGCATGGAAATCCACTACTTCCGTGTGCATTTTCTTTTACTGCTCAGACTTTGAGAAAAACACTGCAATGTGATGAATGATCAGGACTGTCTTTATGGACTGTGAGAAAATTTTAGCTTTTGACCAACATTGTATCAATAAGTGTGTGCATTTGATTTCTTTGTTACTGTAATTGTGAAAAAAATTTTTAACAAATATGTATTGGCCAGTGCCCAACAAAATTTGTAAAATTTTTTGTGGGGAGCATGGGGGCTATGTAAGTAGGCTGTTTACGTTTTTTTTATTGGTAACGCCACCTCTGTATGAAAATCACTGGCTGTGCTGTGTGCAGCCTGTGGCTGCTTTGCATTGTTGTAATACTCGCCATTGTAGTGCTAGGCAGCTGGCTGTGAACAGCGCGTAGCGTTGCGCAGTTGGAGGTGAGCCGCCAGCAGTGGTGGATGTGGGGAGAGAGATGGCAGAGTTTTGAAATTTGTCATGAACTGCTCTATATATATATATATATATATATATATATATGATGATATCAAGGTAAATACATTGTTTGTTCTCTATTAATATCTTTCATTTGCTAACTATCCCTATCAGTAGTTAGTGCCTTCCATAGTTTGAATCTTTTATTTAGCTGGCAGTAGTGGCGCTCGCTGTATTGCAGTAGTGGGAGTAACCAAGATTTTTGTGAGGTAAGTGATTTGTGAAAAGTACAGGTTAATGTTAGTCAGGGCCATTCTCTTGTAGAGATTAGTGATAGTCAGATTGTGTTGCGCTAAAAAATATTGTGTGTCAGTATAAGGACAGTCTTGTAAAATTGTTCAAAAGGGGACGTTTCAGCTGAACTTAAGAAATCCATTGTCCTACGGACTTAGCAGACATGCGCTTAGCCGGAGATCTTACCACTTCAGACGCTCGCCGCGGACAGACTGACCTGGCACCCTACCGAGCGTGCTTAACAGATACCAACGGAAGTGACCAGAGAGGCAGCTTCCTATACCAACATGACAAGTGACGGACAGGACCATACTAAGAATAGAAACCTGCCTGCTTTTAGAAAGCGTAGCTACCTGTTCCGACGTTGGTCCTACTGTTCTCTAGCAGACAGGCTTGTCTACTGACATCAAGCATGCAACTAGAAATACATTTGCTCATTCATCCTCTCACGCGGAAGGGAAGGGGGATGACAGTATCTTATCATATACAGTATATAAAAGAAAGCGGATGTAGGTTCCGTATGAGACTGTGTGACATGAATTACATATAAACTGTGTTTTAAAGTGTAGTAGTGTGACAGATCGTTCTTGTTTATGTGTAAAAGTAACACGTTTCACTGCTCAGTCTCCTCCCAGATAGTCAGAAACACCACAGTAAATTTAGAAGAGGAATTTAAACCGTAAATGACAATAGATTTAAGAAATTAACATGAAAGGAATCCAACAGAGACCTTTCATACTTCCTTCAGGACTGACCGTATGGTTTTAATTTTATCCTGTGAATTAACTAGTCTATTTGCGTACCACATACTCTTTGCCTTCCTAATAACATTTTTAAGCTCCTTACAGTACTGTTTTAATGGGCGACTAGATTGTGACTACCATTTTGATACAACTCCCATTTTGTTCTACATGATATCCATATCCCACTAGTCAGCCCCCCAGGCTGCCTTTTACTGCTAGTACCCTGTTTAGAGCGCTCTAATGGAAAGCAGCTGTCAAAGACCATGAGAAATGTACTAATGAAAGCATTATATTTGTCATCTATGTTATCGGGACTATAAACATACTGCTACTCTTGTTCCTTAACGAGATTTAAAGACTCTTTTGCCGTTGTATTAGCTTTTATACATAGTTTGTAACTGTATGTAACATTTACTTGAGTACAAAAAGCTTTTAGTGTTAAAATTTGTGTTTCATGGTCTGAAAGGCCACTCACCCTTTTACTAACAACAGAACGCCCGTCTACTAATGAAGAATGATTTAAAAGTATTGTCTATGGCTGTGCTATTGGTCTCCTGCACCCTGGCTGAAAAAAAAACACTGTCTGCATCAGACCATATGAATTTAGGAGATTTTCCAACATACTTTCTGGCGCAAAATCACATACGAAATTAATGTCGGTCACCACATGTAACTAATTGTTTGTACTTCCTATGAAATGAAAACCCTCTCTAGCTTGACCAGAAATGCTCCGAAGTTATTTCTAGGGGACCTTTACATAAGAACAATTAGAAGGTTAGTTTCACTAAATTCACCAGAACGAAGGAGGTTCTGCTGCTAAATAGTTCGCATGGCAGAGGTGTGGGCCAGCAGTTGCAGGAAGTCCTGCGGAGTGAGTACCACGTCACCAGGATTGTGAGGCCAACTGCAGGGTTGGCTCGGATCACTTGAAATATGGGAGTTACGTAGGAATTTTCGGAACGAGGATCAGGTAGTGATTGCGGGTTTTGATGGAAATAGTATTGATAGAGACGGGAAGTATTTGCAAGTGGTGACCTGGTAAAGATACAGAATAGCTGGCTGTTTACAAAGGAGTACTACTGTTGTGCCTACTCAGCAACAGTGGCCATTAAAATACAGTATGCCTAAGTAAAAATACAGTACACATTTTACGACATTGGCTGGTCATTGTTGTATGTACTGCAGTTGGTTATGTAGTAACATTTATACTGTAGTGAGCCCACCTGTGTCACCTTTAAGTGTTCTACGTACGTACAGTGTACTGTACAAATGTAAATGTATGTTTCTTAATGTTTTAATTCATACATTACAATGAGTGGTAGGAGCAAGAGAAAAATTGTGCTGTTGAATGTAAAACTGGAAGCTTTTTAAAGACTAGACAAAGGAAAAACATTAAAAAATCTGCTACTGAGTATGGAGTCAGCGAAGTGACAGTTGGAAATAGTGTATAATCAGAGGCAAAACTGAGAAGTGTTAATCAACTAAATGTTCTATTTCTTCATCTAAACGGAAGTCAATCAAGAAATCTATGAAAAAACGAGTGGAGCTTTGTTCCTTTGGTTTACTCAACAAAGACTAAAAGGAAATCCAATTTCAGGGCCTATCTGCAACAAAAAAACTGTTACACAATTTTATAAGAAAAATTATACAAGAAGAAAATCTTATTTCTGATCAATTCGCGAATGGAACAGGGTTGGAGGGATCAGATAGTGGTACCGAAAGTACTCTCCGTCACACACCCTTAGGTGGCAGGAAGAGTATGCTGTAGATGTAGATGAACTGTATAACTCTGATGAAACAGAGCTAAATTATAAAATGCTTCCATCTAAAACTCCATACCTCAAAAGAAGGAAAGGCTGCCCCAGGCTACAAAACACGTAAAGAGAGGTTAACAATTCTCACTGCATCGAACGCAAGTGGCGACCATAAACTGAAGCTGCTGGTAATAGGGAAGTCTGTTAAGCCTAGAGTCTTAAAAAATATGGCTGCTTCTGCACTGCCTCTTACATATCCACCAAAATCTGCTTGGATGGCAAAAAATATTTTTAAGATGTGATTTTTCAAAGATTTTGTTCCGGAGTCCGAAAGATAGTTAGAGAAAAAGTGCTCGCCTTCCAAAGCAATTTTAACGCATGACAATGCTGAATCACCCCTGCTGACAAAGAATTACAATGTGGCGGTATTCGCCCATAGTTCTTACCCCGTAAAATGCCGAGTTTATTACAGGCTAAGGACCAAGCAGTTTTACAAGGGTTGTTCAGAAGGTAAGGAACGATCGATCGCGAAATGGAAACCACAGTGAAAATCAAAACTGCTTTCTTTGCACATTTAGCTACACATTCCAGGTGCTTCTCTACATAGTCGCCGCTCCGACTTAGACATTTGTCGGAGCGTTATACCAAATTTCCAACACCATCGTCATAGAAGGCAGCCAGCTGTGCTTTCCGATAATTCTCTATGCTGGTCTATAGAGCGTAGCTTGGCCCAAGTGTTGTCT
Organism: Schistocerca nitens; assembly: GCF_023898315.1. Taxonomy (NCBI): domain Eukaryota; kingdom Metazoa; phylum Arthropoda; class Insecta; order Orthoptera; family Acrididae; genus Schistocerca; species Schistocerca nitens. Next base: position 925,863,830 of record NC_064614.1, on the reverse strand, counting down.
CCGTATCCAGCGTTTCGTGTGAACAGAGATGATACTCAGGACGAGCCAATTAGGGCTGTGTTGTGGGTGATCGGACACTTCCCAACGAAAAGGCTGCAGGAGCGTCTTCATTGCCCCTGTAGAGTGCAGCTGAGAATTTCCATGCAGAAGGAAGTGCGTGGCAGTTGTGTTAGGTGTGCTGCATTCATTAAGGCGAAGCCTCTCTGTGGGCCCTCCTACTTGGCGGGAGACATCGCTGTTCTAGGCACCTTTACTAGCTCACAACTGAAAACAGACTCTTGATGCGATCGACGGGAATACTAGAGACACTGCCTAAACCGAGCGAGGTGGCGCAGTGGTTAGCACACTGGACTCGCATAAGGAGAAGAAGACGGTTCAATCCCGCGTCCGGCCATCCTGATTTAGGTTTTCCGTGATTTCCCTAAATCGCTCCAGGCAAATGCCGGCATGGTTCCTTTAAAAGGGCACGGCCGGCTTCCTTCACCGTCCTTCCCTAATCCGACGAGACCGATGACCTCGCAGTTTGGTCTCTTCCCCCAAACAACGCATCCCAACCCAACACTGCCCAAAAGTCTGTGAAAAGTCTCGTCGGATTTTCGCAGTGGTTTCTATTTCGTGACCAATCGTTCCTCACTTTCCGAATAGCCCTCGTATAACGCTTGAAGGAAAGGTATCGTCGTTTCTTTCAGACGCTTCTAAAACATCAGAAGGTGAAAGAACCATCAAATAATTTGTTTTAAAAAAATCTACGATAAGAGATGTAGTTTACTGGATAGCCGATTCATAGTCTGAAATGATGACAGAACCACTAAAAATTCTTGGAAATAGATTTCACAGAATAAAACGGATATCTACAGTACAGACGAAGATGACCTACCATTGGCAGAACTGATGAAAAAGCTTACTGGATGTGAAAATGCGGCTGCGAGTGATGTTTCAGAGTGGATGAACAATGATGAACAGTTTGAAGTTACCGATCTTGCAGTTATTGACATGGTTAGTGAACTTATTGAAGACTGACGAAGAGGAATTGCCTGAAGAGATAGTTCCAATGATCACTCACTCAGAGAGTTCGGCAACGCTAGACGTGGAATTGCATTACATCTAGCAGTAAGCGGAAGCTTCTCCAACTGACACCATGCTTCTTACAAGATGACACGACTTTGCTGCTAAAAAAACGAGGTTCTGTTTACAACAATGGACTATGCACAATTTGTTTAAAATGTAATATTTGTGCAACTTGGAAACGTGTGTCCATATACGAGAATGTATATATAACACAGGTGTGTACAATATTTTCTTTTTGTTTATTTTTAATCATTATTGTGCTCAAATTTTAATTCATGATTTACCAATTGATTCAGTGACATTTCCGCATTATCTGAGTTTTATGTAATTCGAGGTGGCCTCAACCCACTCAGCTCGAATTACTGGGGCTCTACGGTACTGAGTTACTTCACGAGAAAGGCTCAGAAAAGGCTCCACGGGACCATTAACTAGAGTAATTTCTGTGTAGTTTGTCAGTTAGGGAATCATACCCGAGACAAATGTTACGGAAGCATAGAACATTTTTATGTTAATCTGAAGGCGGAAAAGCGGTTGGATAGCAGAATTGCATGTTTTTCGTATTTTTCTTTTTGTATCTGCATCAGAAAAGACACAATTTCTTGCGGAATGAAATTTTCTCTGCAGCGGAGTGTGCGCTGATATGAAACTACCTGGCAGATTAAAACTGTGTGCCGGACTGAGACTCGAACTCGGGACCTTTGCCTTTCGCGGGCAAATGCTCTACCAACTGAGCTACCCGTGCACAACTCACGCCCCGTCCTCACAGCTTTAATTCCGCCAGTACCTCGTCTCCTACCTTCCAAACTTGCCCGCGAAAGGCAAAGGTCCCGAGTTCGAGTCTCGGTCCGGCACACAGTTTTAATCTGCCAGGAAGTTTTACAATTTCTTGTATACATTTTGATTACTGTGTAATATACTTGAATCATTTCACAACTGTTATAAACAAAATGTTCTCCGAAACAACACAATAATTCAGTAACGTGTCCAGTTTCGATCCCGATCTACAACTGCATTTAGCCGCCGGGGAATAGAGGCGATAGTTTTCCTGATGAAGCTGTTATTGTGTGGCAACTCTTCCCAAGCGTTATGAACTGCTTCTGACAGCTCTGGGCTTGACTTTCGATGCTGGTCTTCTACACTTCATAATTTCATCCGTCCTTGGCCATACGTTCTCTATGGGACCGAGGTCGCACCTTTGGGAGGCCAGTCCAACAGCTCCACGTCTCCGTTCGTCTACAATCAGTGTTTTACACTGTTCGCTATGTTGACTGGAGAACAGTCCTGTTGGAAAATTTATTCTACCTGACGAAAATCTGTGACGAACAGAAGGAATCATTACGTTCTCTGGTATTTAGCAGTAGTAATGACTAGAAAACGGACGACCCAGTTGGGAGAGAACGCTACAACCATTTGCTGATATCCATTTCCAAACTGTGACAGCACTTCGGCCACACGTTTGCCACTGAAGGACTTATTTGTCATCGAACCTCGCTCCACTTGGTCGATGTGCAAGGACTGGAGCATTTGGTGAAGTAGAAAACACCTTCCCGTCTGTGAATATAAATTGCTCCCAGTACGAAGGCGCATTTCTTCAGTACACCAGCGCGAAGTTTAATCTGGCAGCCCTATATTGCTCCTCCAACATTTCTTTAACCACCGATTTTCGTCCATATCTTCCTTCCTCGTTAAGACGATGACGAACGACCGTCCTGCTCACACTTGGCTGAAACTAAGTTCTAGGGGACTCATGAGCTCAGAAGTTAAGTCCCATAGTGCTCAGAGCCATTTGAACCATTTGAACTACGGTGTTGATCCTCTGTGATAGTCCGTGAACGTTCAGGGCAACGACGACGATTCACGTAGTGTCAATCCGCCATTTTCTGTATCTTAGGGCATGGGAAATAGCGCTGATACAGTATCAAATGGTTCAAATGGCTCTGAGCACTATGGAACTTAACATCTGAGGTCATCAGTCCCGTAGAACTTAGAACTACTTAAACATAACTAAAAGGAAATCTCACACGTCCATGCCCGAGGCAGGATGCGAACCTGCGACCTTAGCGGTCGCGCGGTTCCAGATACTGTATCCATCTTAGCCGGCCGTGGTGGCCAAGCGGTTAAAGGCGCTACAGTCTGGAACCGCGCGACCGCTACGGTCGCAGGTTCGAATCCTGCCTCGGGCATGGATGTGTGTGATGTCCTTAGGTTAGTTAGGTTTAAGTAGTTCTAAGTTCTAGGGGACTGATGACCTTAGAAGTTAAGTCCCATAGTGCTCAGAGCCACTTTTTTTTAACTGTATCCATCTTCATAAAGTGGAAGAATGCGACCTTTATCAAATACCTTGGGCTGTGACATTTCGCAAGTAGCAACGTACTGATAAAGCCGGAGGAACTGAAATGTGCGATATAAGGTGTAGACCGCTTCGTTTGCTTCAGAAGTCCATTTCTGATTGCACGCTTTGAAATAAAGAGTTAAAAAATTAGTTCCTTTTCCATGTCGTTTAGAGTATCGTGTAAATGAATTTTGTCTTTAAACATGATGCGCAGTATAACAGTGACATCATTTTTAAAGATTACAGGCAAAATTTAGATTCACGTTGTACTGCGGTCATGTTGCTCCGGCTGTCGTATTTCAGTCAACTCTGTTATATATTACATCACAGAAGTCTGTAACAGCGTTTCATAAAAGTGGTAGGACAGTGGAGTAGATAAAGCGGTTTATTTGTAGCCCCTTGTTATCGAGTTCGAATCCTGCCGCTTCTACAAACTTTAATTCGTCGTAAACAATGAATTGTTAGTTTAAGAGGACAAGTCAACTGTGACTTTCAAAGCACCCGTAGCGTTGTAAACATTTATATATGTGGCTTCCAATGCCCATAGGATGAGGCTAGGACAAAAAGTCTCCCCTGCATTCCGTATTATAAATACACCTCAGTTTGGGGATGAACTCAGCCTTCGATTGTTAGTCGTATTGTATTTTTATTTGTACTACAACCTTAGATGTTAAACTTGGTTTCAACTAATGGTCTTCACAGCTACACGATCACAGCGTGTGGTACTGCTTAGGCAAAGTATGCTGCAGTGCTCTCAGACGAAAAGGTCGACGTGACCCACACCGCGCAGACTTCGTCTTTTAACGTTTTCCACCTGGACAGTAAGCTTTCCTTATTAAGTAAAATTGCGAACGGTATTGCTGAAGATGTTCTAAGATCAAACTAAATTACTTCGTCTATGACAACGTTAAAAAGACATTTCTGCCATACTAAAATGCGGATTGTGAAGCGATTACTGGTCGCATTTTGTCGCACTTCGATGGTTAGAAGGGAAAAGCTAACTGACGAGAAAACTGATCTCTCACAGGAAAGGAGAAACGAAATGACAACTCTCATGTTGGGAGGACATGTGACTTATTTCATTGATTACAAAATCAAGCGAAACGAACAAGGAAGTTGGCAGTACGAGCATACCACGTAGAATGAGTTTGTTGTAAAGGAAAGCAATTGATCTTCTGCAGTATCTTCTTCCTGGTAGCACCTGAAATGGGTGACGTCGTTCAAGTCATGTGCAGAGAATGATCATGGCATTTAGCAGACGACATTAGCACCCACCTGGCTTTGAAAATGATGGTTAGCGCAGGATTTGGCATTTTGCAAGCATCGTTACTACGCAGAAGTAAATGAAGTAATGCAACGCTGTTTGTTATCAAGTAACAATTTCATTAGTTACTTTAGTTGTAATGTAATTCTGAAAAGTATTCCCTAAACATGAGAAGATCTAGATAGCTACTTGTTACGGTCCAGCTGCCGTAGGACGCCGCAACCATTCGCTGCGAAATAAATACACACAGTAAAAACAGTTTTGCATCACTCCGGTTCCCAGAACTCCTGAAGACAAACGTCGACTGTAGATATTGTATCACAGATACAGACCCTTTGACTCTTCAGAGAAGTCACTAAACCCGCCCAAAGATGTAAACAACCATGTATGAGCAGCGCCTATTAGACGGAGGGGTCCGACAGCCGATCCGTTCCAGTCATACCACCAGGAAGGAGGTAAACGGTTCTTGTTGTCTGTAGTCCAACCATACTTACACGGTCAATACTGCGGTGTCCGCAGCTCGTGGTCTTGCGGTAGCGTTCTCGCTTCCCGCGCACGGGGTTCAAATGGTTCAAATGGCTCTGAGCACTATGGGACTCAACTGCTGTGGTCATAAGTCCCCTAGAACTTAGAACTACTTAAACCTAACTAACCTAAGGACATCACACACATCCATGCCCGAGGCAGGATTCGAACCCGCGACCGTAGCAGTCGCACGGCGCGCACGGGGTCCAGCGTTCGATTCCCGGCTGGGTCAGGGATTTTCTCTGCCTCGAGATGACTGGGTGTTGTGTGTCTTTCATCATCATTGACTCGCAAGTCGCCGATGTGGCGTCAGCTAAAAAGGACCTGTAATTTCGGCGGCCGAACACCCCGCGTGGGGTCTCCTGGCCAACAATGTCGTACAATCATTTCATTTCAATACCGCGGTTAGCTCCCGTCCGCATTGTTTCTTTGCGTCAGGAAGGGCTCTCAATAAGGGAAGTCTCCTAGCGTCTCGGAGTGAACCAAAGAGATGTTGGTCAGACATGGAGGAGATACAGAGAGACAGGAACTGTCGACGACATGCCTCGCTCAGGCCGCCCAAGGGCTACTACTGCAGTGGATGACCTCTATCTACGGATTATAGCTCGGAGGAACCCTAACATCAATTCCAGCATGTTGAATAATGGTTTTCGTGCAGCCACAGGACGTCGTGTTACGACTCAAACTGTGCGCAATAGGCTGCGCAACTTCACTCCCGACGTCCATGGCGGCTGCGCGGGGTAGCCATGCGGTCTGAGGGGCCTTGCTACGGTTCGCGCGGCTCCCCCGGCGGAGTGTCGAGTCCTTCCTGCGGCATGGGTGTGTGTGTTGTCGTTAGTATAAGTTAGTTTAAGTGAGATCAAGTAGTGTGTAAGCCTAGGGAGCGATGACCTTAGCAGTTTGGTCCCATAGGAACTTACCACAAATTTCCAAATTTTCGTCCATGGCGGTGTCCATCTTTGCAACCACGACACCATGGAGCCCGGTACAGATGGGCCCAACAACATGCCGACTGGACCGCTTAGGGTTGGTATCACGTCCTCTTCACCGATGAGTGTCGCATATGCCTTCAACCAGACAATCGTCAGAGACGTGCTTGGAGGCAACCCGGTCAGACTGAACGCCTCAGACACACTGTCCAGCGAGTGCAGCAAGGTGGAAGTTCCCTGTGGTTTTGGGGGCCCGACGTACGCCGCTGGTGGTCATGGAAGGCGCCGTAACGGCTGTACGATACGTAAATGCCATCCTCCGACAATACGTACAACCATATCGGCAGCATATTGGCGAGGCATTCGTCTTCATGGACAACAGTTGGCGCCCCCGACGTGCAAATCTTGTGCTAGACTCGTCAGCATGTTCTACAGACATGAACCCTATCGAACATGCTGGCACAGATTGGAAAGGTCTGTTTATGGACGACGTGACCCAGCAACCACTCTGAGTGATCTACGCCGAATCGCCGTTGAGGAGTGGGATAATCTGGACCAATAGTGCTGGATAGTATGCCACGACGAATACAGGCAAGCATTAATGCAAGAGGACGTGCTACTGGGTATTAGAGGTGTCGGCGTGTACAGCAATCTGGACCACCACCTCTGAACGTGTCGCAGTATGGTGGTACAACATGCAATGTGTGCTTTTCATGAGGAATAAAAAGGGCGGAAATGATGTTTATGTTGATCTCTATTCCAATTTTCTGTACAGGTTCCGGAACTCTCGGAACCGAGGTGATGCAAAACTTTTTTTGATTTTATTTACCTGTTTTGGGCGACTGCTTCTAAAAATGACCGAGAAGCATTAAATGCTTCCTTCGAGCACCCGTTTACCAGCAGCAGGATAAAGAAGTTGATAGCGATAATTGCAGTAATAAGCGAATTACTAGGTGACTTCATACTCTGCAGTGGTATTTCTTAGTCTATGAAATTGCTTGAAATATTAAAATTCAAAAATGGCTTCGAATCGAGGTTACGAGGCTAAAAACGTCTTTGCATGCTGCTGACATGAGAGTGGCTTAATTTTCGTGTTAGAAGCCTGCTGATGATTATCCAGTTTTCAGAGAACTGGAGTTTTTTCGCCGTGTCTAAACTGTAAGCTAAGCTCATCATGCGTTACGGCACAATCATCAAAATATCAAATGTTGGCTACAGTACTCTGCCGGATTGATCCTAGTTTCTTACTTGGATTCCCACTTCCAGTACGTATTTTAAACGAACAGGAACAGATGTCCTTCACCTCTAGTAATACCAAGTGAAGATCGTCAGTTTTCAACGTAAATCAGAATCCGTATTATAAACATCATATCCCCTGGCTATCAACTGGGGGCAGAGCTGGTACAGGTTTGGCCATAGCAGAGGTCATCTGATGTCACACGCTCTTATTTTATTTGAACTTGAGATGTTGAGAAATTTGGTGCTAAACTGGGAGTCGAATTCGGATCTCCTGCTTCTTGGTATGACACACACGAAACGATGTAGATCGATCATTCCGTCGTTTTTCCCAAGACTACAAACTCCTCCAGGTCTCCACGAAAGGCTCATGTGTCGGTTTGAATTTTGGTCTAGGACGAACATATTCATGGTTTTATCTGAAGCACAAGAATATGGGCACCAACCTACTAGTGATAAATAATTTTCATTTTTAATGTCTCGCCACGAGTTGTCAACAACGACGGTAGGTGCCGTTATTTCTAGTCGTACATGCACACATCTCGCTACTGGTGAATACAATTCGTGAATAGAAAACAATGGCGGTAGGAGCCAGGTCCGATTCCCGGTCAGGGAATCCTCATTTCAAATTCAGCCATCTCGCTGTTGGTGAAAACATTCTATATCTAACATCTGATTTTACTTAGTGACAATGTGATGAAATTCTGCTTTCGAGTCTCCCTCATAAGACTTTACACCATGGCACATGGTTTTCAAAACGTGCAAATTCTGTTCCCTGAAACTATATTATACATTTTTCGTGGTTAGTTAACTGGAAGATAAGGGTATTTACAGGATTCCTGGCAAAGCACAAAAATTTTCAATTTCAGATTTTCTATCTCATACTGATGAAAATTTCGATATTTCACGACTCTTTATGCGCAGTCTCCAATGTCTACACTTACTGTGATCGAGTCTCGGTAAGGCACGGAAACTTTGCTTAGGTACAATGGCTATAGGTGCTTTGTTTTAGTCCGGATCCAGAACAAAAAAGTTCACATACAGTTTAAAGCAAATCATTCGTGTCAGGAACGACATTTCACAGGTGTGAAAAAAAACTTTTAAAGAGCAGAAATACTTCGAATTGTCATAGAATTTTAGGAGTCCTGATAATGTTCCAAAATTTCTTTCATAAAAATATTTAATTTGCCTAAAGGTTGCTGGAATAAGTTATGTGACGGAGTTAGTTATTGTATTGTATTGTATGTTAACCGGGGACCTAGAAACGACGGAGAGGTTCCGTCCCCACCGCAGCCGCAGTGGTCCACAACCCCACGACGACTACCGCAGTCCACTTCACCCCTCCGCCGCCCCACACCGAACCCAAGGTTATTGTGCCGTTCGGCCCCCGGTGGACCCCCCAGGGAACGTCTCACACCAGACGAGTGTAACCCCTATGTTGGTAATGGTGGTATACGCGTACGTGGAGAACTTGTTTGCGCAGCAATCGCCGACATAGGCGACACTGAGGCGGAATAAGGGGAACCAGCCCGCATTCGCCGAGGCAGATGGAAAACCGCCTAAAAACCCTCCACAGACTGGCCGGTTCACCGAAACTCGACACAAATCAGCCAGGCGGATTCGTGCCGGGCACCGGCGCTCGTTCCCGTCCGGAAAGCCGTGCGTTAGACCGCACGGCTAACCGGGCGGGCACGGAGTTAGTTAAATTATAATGAGTGTTCTAGTAATTTTGAAATGTTACTTACTGTAATGACACTGAGCTGACAGGGGTTAAGGACTGTATCATGGCTAACGAGAATAGCAACATGGTGGTGTTGATTTGCATCTAGACTGGTTACCTTAAAGAACAGTGTTCCCCTACTAAAGTATTGTGTTTTCCATTGTCTGTAGTCAAACGACTGTACTGCACAGAGATTTGATGACCCGCAAAACAGCTACGTTGCCTGGGCTACATGCAAATCAGGCGAAACGCAATTCAGGTTGTTCGGAAACTTTTGGGTATGAAAGTACATTCTTTTCATTTCTTTCAAGTGAGACACTATCTTTTACTTTATTTTAGTTGAATTTTCTGGGACAAAGAAATGTGAAATCACCATCATAACAGGTAACGAGTGCTGCTGAGGGAACTACATGCACTTATCATTTATTACAAGCTATTTAGGCTTATACATAATGGGATCGCGAGACCGTAACGTGCATCAGATATGGTCGAAAAGTTACGCAAAAATTATAGGAGACTAAACAAAAGGAAAGCGTTGCAGAAAAGGTAATGATCCGTGGCGGCTTTAATTTTGGAACGTATGGAGCTCCGCTGGCGCCACTAACTACTTGGGCTGCCGATATCAAATGGCTCTGAGCACTATGGGACTTAACATCTTAGGTCATCAGTCCCCTAGAACTTAGAACTACTTAAACATAACTAACCTAAGGACATCACAACATCCATGCCCGAGGCAGGATTCGAACCTGCGACCGTAGCAGTCCCGCGGTTCCGAACTGCAGCGCCTAGAACCGCACGGCCACCGCGGCCGGCCTGCCGATATCGATCCTTATCATATGTTGAAAGGGTACAGTACCGCCCGACATTGAAAATAGGTACAACATTCTTCGTTATTCTTGTCAGAACAACATATTTTTTTCTAATAATAACTCAATTTCAATTAATACAGCGAAGCCGGATACCAGTGTGGGAAAGAATGACAATTTATTTATTTAATTGATCACATGTGCACTCCCACAAAATAAATCCCTACATCCAGTTTGGTGAGATCTGTGAAATGAATGAATGTATGGTCGTCTGCTAACCGCAGATAGTGAATGTGAATAGATGATCATCTTTGAGACGATCCTTTGGCCACCTTTGGTGGGACCAAAGAGATGAAATTTACCTGAGCTTTGAGCGCATGAAATGTGGCTGACCAATACGGTAGCAAGGTGCTCCCCCACTTCGGCAGAGGTGCGAGAGGACCTGAAGAACGGCCATGTTTCGGCACTCTGCCACTGGATCTTGTGCTGTTAAGACCTGTCTTAGGTGTGCTCCATAAAGACAAAAGAGTGGAGACATGGTATGCATGTGGGATATTTAAGAGTAGTTTGAAATAATAATTTCTCTATTTCAGGAACTTTTGTGGGGAGAATTAAATGTCAGGCAAGTAATATTAATGGGATCGTAGTAATCTTCGGAAGTGACCAATGGTCACAATGAAACCACATGCAACAATAAGTTGAAATACTTCCGTGTGCTTAAGCTGAATTACTAGCGTGTGTGCTATAAGTTGGAAATATTTAAGAAATGGTGTGTGCAGGACTTGAAATTAGAGACGAGTACTTCCACGTGGTGAGTACTGTGTGAGTCTCAGTCTGTGTATGAGACAAAGGATAAAGAGAAGTACTCGTCCATGGTATCAGTTGAGGACTCGTGTGTGTGATGAATATCTTCTTAATATTACTTTGTGAGATATGTTTCCATGTGATGCTTGATTCAAACTATAATATTCTGAGAGAGAAACAAGGTGAGTCAGCCATCTATCCAGCAATGCCACTTGGCTTGCATTGCACAGGAAGACGTGCATATATCTCCAGAGTTCATAGTAGGAAAGTAGAATTACGAAGTGGGGCAGTGTCGTGTGTAACTGGGATAAATATTAATTGAAGTGGGAAAGCTGAAAGTGATAATGTTGTGACTATTCCCTGTGTTGTATTTCATGTTGTAGTGTGGTGTATGTCATGTAATTTAAGTATGTGTGGTTTGCATGGGAGAGTAGCAAGGTAGTTTCAGAGGTAGTGGGTTATGCGTGTTCCTTTTGTACTGCTCGGTCTGGAGGAAAGTTTCGTGATGATGATTGTGAGAGTCGAAGTGTGAGAAATAATAAAAGATCCACCATCCTATCCAGAAAGTGCACTGTAGCGTTAAATAATTACGAGACCATAAGACAGAGATTCACCAATGTAAAGCCATGCCCACTGGGCGGAATTTCTCATGTGTTATTGTTGTTGGTTATAGAATTTGTGTGTTTAGGTTATAGAATTTATCGGAATAAATAAGATAGTGAAAAGAAAAAGATTGGTGGCCTTTTCCTTCGAATTGTATGTTGTCATGATATCCAGAATTTATAATGTGTGCGCCACTCATATTCAGTGCGATGGCCACGTGTTGATAAAAGCCGTTAAATAAAAAAGAAAGAAAATGTGGTATCGCCAGTGCGTAGTGAATAGTCAGGGTTCTGTAAATTACTGATAGTCAGATGTGCGTTTCCGTTGCGTATTATTCATACAGGAGGATAATTTGTAACTTAATTGCGAGTACGAGAGTTCATGTTACTCGATAAATAAGAATGAATCCACTCGCTTGGCAGACCACTCATCTTGCAGGCCTGACTGCTTGATGCCACAGTATGAGCAAGGCATGTGGGTGCCTCTCAATGTCAGGAGTTAGGGTCTTTGGTCGAAGGGTGTGGTGTTGGTTTTTAGCTGGCCCTGGCACTGACAGCTGGAAGGCACGTAGCTGGGAAGTTGCTGGTTTTGGGAGGACTGATGCTGGAACGAGGAAAGCCACGAGTGGTTAAATCGGTCGGATGCAAGCTTTGCCGGCTGAATTGAGGATCGATAGCGGCGAGTTGAGGGATGAGCAGCTGGCGCCGTGTGCAACCTGGTCAGCAAGTTCCGGGCTAATTCTCCAAGCTTAAATTTCACGGCACGTGGAATGTTACCTGTATGGATTGTAGGTCATAAACCCCTCGTTGGAACCCTGGGAGTCACTGCTCCTTCACACCTGAGTGGAGTTAAGGGTTGTTTTTTTATCGGTACTTGTTGTTGTAAGGCCACGTCTGCGTTAATGTGGGATTGTACCTGTCATATTAACGTGCCTACGAGTGATTCTGTAAGTGGTCATCGGTCAGTTTGACGAAACTGAAATTGTAACAGGGCAAGACACCTTTTATATATGAGTATGCCCTAGTAATTGGATCAGCAGGCGCTGATATTTTACCTTGTTAATTTTCAAGTAATTTTAAGGAGTGTTAAGCTTGTAACTTGTATGTGTAGTCACTTCTGGAATAAGTTAATATTGCCTGCATCCTAGACATTTTCGTTTGTAGACTCATTTGCCGGCCGCTGGTGGCCGAGCGGTTCTAGGCGCTTCAGTCTGGAACCGCGCGACCGCTACGGTCGCAGGTTCGAATCCTGCCTCCGGCGTGGATGTGTGTGATGTCCTTAGGTTAGTTAGGTTTAAGTAGTTCTGAGTTCTAGGGGACTGATGACCTCAGATGTTAAGTCCCATAGTGCTCAAAGCCATTTGAACCATTTTTTGTAGACTCATTTGAGTAGGTTACTGTTCTCTTCTGATGTGTGTTGGCAGGACAGTTTTGGCAGCGGCCGACGCGTTCTTGTTTCCTGTGCCCGGAGCAGAGACGTGTTTTCTTTCTGCTGCGGCGACGTCCAGGTTGGCCCGCAATCTGGCACCTCTACCACCGGCCTCGTGTTGGTTCAGGTTAAATAAACTCGATCGTTTGATACGTGCCACGGAGGAGTATCGCCAATTAATTCCGGAACTCTTGATCTCTTGGACAGAATTTGACACGACATGTCTCAGGACAAAATCCAGCAATTCTATCAATCAAGACAAAGCCGAATAACTTCTTGCATAAGGACCAGAGGTTGACTAACGCGTTATTGACTTACACAATTTGAGAAGCTTTTTCTCTTGAATAAATCTTCCAGTTTTTCTGAAACTGCCATCATACGTCTGTCTGTACATGTATCTCATATCATTCTGTTTTCGCCTATTCGAATGATTCCTTCGTGTCGCGCCGTTTTTTCCCTTGTTTATATAACTATAAATAAATTGTACAGAAAAGAATGGAGAGTACTTCTAGCAACGAAACTGGCCACAAATGGGCAAATCTAGTGATCCAAACGATTTTGACAAAGAGCAGACTGTGATGGGGTGGCGCCTGGGGACGAGCAATTTTGAAACGGCGAAGAGGCTACTCTCTGGAGGATCTGTGGAAAAAAGTTGATGGATGGTCAAACGACCGGTACGCCACAAGATTTTTGACATCCACAGCTCGTCAAACAACTTGGAGGTGGAACGATTTCCCGCGATGTAAACTAGGATAATCGGCGATTTGTGGTAGATTTGTGCTGGTACGGCTATTTAGCCCAAATTGTTGAACATGAAGCTCGGCAGCAAACAGCACCTACGTGTTCCTGTGTTAACCCAACAACATCAACAATTACGGTTACTGTGAGCAACATCGAGATTGGGAATTGAATTAATAGAAACCTGTCGTCTGGTCAGGTGAATGATGTTCCTTGTTACACCACATGGAATATCTCATGCGAATACTCTGTCATCCAGAAGAACGTCTGCTCGAAACACACACTGCACCAAAGCGATAGACCGTTGGAGGCAGCATTATGCTATGGGAGAGATTCACTTGGACTTCTCAAGAACCTGCGGTATTAATCGAAAACACTGTGACCACTGAGGATTACCTGTCCAAGTTGCTGCTCCAGGCGGGTGTAAAATGAATGGCCGGCCGCAGTGGCCGAGCGGTTCTAGGCGCTACAGTCTGGAACCGCGCGACCACTGCGGTCGCTCGGGCTTGGATGTGTGTGATGTCCTTAGCTAGTTAGGTTTAAGTAGTTCTAAGTTCTAGGGGACTGATGACCTCAGATGTTAAGTCCCATAATGCTCAGAGCCATTTGCACCTCTTTTTTTTGTAAAATTAATGTGCGCAACGGAAAATAAGAAACGCTAAAGTGAAGATTTGGCCCTGTCTGACTACTCCCTGAAGCAGATCTCAGGATCTCTTAATTCTATAAATTCCAATCTAAACTAAATGAATGATGAAGGCAACTAATCCTACTAAATGATAAACGTTATTCCTGCTTATATATTTACTGTAGATTAAAACTAAAACTTTTATATTACAAAGTTTACATTTCCTAAGTAAAATTACTAATCAGTTGCTCAACTCTGCCCTTTATAATGACTGTGCTGTCTAATATCAATAATATGAAATGACTGACATCATCTACGTACCAAACACTAGAAGGCACTACTTTCAAAGATGATCTACGGTGGTGTGGGACCTCAGTGGAAATAAACTAACGTGATCACAGCTGTTTAGCCTTTATAGCCCTAATAAGCCGAAGCAGTTTGCGATATCACCGTATGTACTGCTTACGGTGCGTCGAACTGATGGTTCTTGTACTCGTCTGCGACCATGGAAGAACTCCAGCCGCAAATAAACTCTTTCAAACACTAGGACGTCAGAAGGCGGTCCTCTGACTAACATAATCTAATACTGTCTTCTCGTCTCTGTGCTCTACAGACGAGAAACGTGAACTCCCAACCACGAGGACGGAGTTCAGATAACGTATCAACGTAGGTATAGGCAGAGGAAGTGCTCTCAATTACTGAACGCTGCATACTCAACGACGACTTCCAACCCGGAGGTGAAGTCCAGAACCTCATAGGTTCGCAGTAGTACAGTTCCTAACTGTTCTAACTATAAAGTGTACTGAGAGCAAAGACAGCAAGTCCGTCTGTACCAACAAAAGCTGATATCGGGCAACCTTCACGCGTAGGCGCTCACAACGGAAGACACTTCTCTCCACCGCTGGCCTCCCAGCAAGGCATGGCTCCCCACCATCGTAATTCCGAAAACGAATCATATTCCCGAAGCCACGGAATATTCTCGCTCTCTACAGATTCTTCCGAACGCCGAGCAACCATATTTTAGTCTTTTGTCGTCCAGCGTGGAAAGTTTGCGAGAAAAAACCTATACTCGTACAATGGCTTCTGAGTAAAAATCCTTGGAAATAACCCAGCCTGCGTGGTTTCCGAGGTGCCGCTTCTTCGTTCCTCTCACCTGCGACCAAGATTCTCGTAGTTTCCGAAGTGTAATCCTTCCGGTTCGGCTACAAAACCGGTCGGTCGCGACTCTATTGTGATCCAGTGGTTAGGTGCTATGACGTCCGTCTTGCTACTTCCTGTGTTTAAGCAGGACCAACACACCTGAGTGGGCCTTCCCCCCAGGGCTTGACTTCCGTCTGCCGTTTCATTTCCACTGTCCTTCCAACCTCTACTAGTATGATAATAAAGACACTCCGTCATCTTTCATGCAATAAGCGTTAACAATTATTTACAAGGCGTATGTGACAATGTCAGTCTCCTTTAAATATTCGTAGATACGATGTACCACCTATCAAATTGTGGTGTCACCGCCAGACACCACACTTGCTAGGTGGTAGCCTTTAAATCGGCCGCGGTCCGTTAGTATACGTCGGAACCGCGTGTCACCACTGTCAGTGATTGCAGACCGAGCGCCACCACACGGCAGGTCTAGAGAGACTTACTAGCACTCGCCCCAGTTGTACAGCCGACGTTCATAGCAATGGTTCACTGACAAATTACGCTCTCATTTGCCGAGACGATAGTTAGCATAGCCTTCAGCTACGTCATTTGCTACGACCTAGCAAGGCGCCATTACCAGTGTATATTGAAATGGGAATTATGTACAGTCAAGAGAGATGTACACCGATTGTGGATTAAAGTTGAGTATTCTACCAGTACCTCCTGTTTTCCTAGTCTTATTTCTCTGACCTGTTCCAGACCTCACGCCAGTCTGCGTGTAATTAAACGCGTGCATTTCGGCCTCCTCTAGCAACACGGTGTTGGCTCTTCTGCCAACACTACACAAATAATACCTAATGTGGTTGTAGATCACGGTAAAGTATGTGGATGAGTGCTTGCAAGGTGCGAAATTATAGCCACCTTACACCTTACACCTGATCATTATTGCGGACCGCGTGCGTTGTTCTGGCTTGCTGCCTTCCACTACAGCGATTGCAGGATAACTGTCCGTATCACAAGGTTAGGATCAGATTAAGGTATAATGAGGAACTAGATAGTGAGCTCACGTTGGTGTCTTTGCCATCAAAATTGCCTGCCGCTCCTAATTTACTGGGAAATATGTGAGCTGTACGTAGACGTCTTGTGGCAGATACATCCGTAAAGACACCAAGGATTTGTCCAATACACGCCACGCAGAATCTCTGCTGTGCTGCGTTCCAAAGGTCGACCAATACCCTATCGAGAAGGTAAACACAATGTTTTTAGGTAATCACTGTACATCGTCCGGCGGCAACCCCATTACGTCGTGAAATAAGAATGACATTGAGCCGAGGCAGGGGGGGGGGGGGGGCAGGTAGCCGTAGCGGTGTGAGAGGTGTGTCGGTGTTGCTGTGGTTCAGGGAGGAGAGGGGCGGCCACGTGGGCGCGGCCAGATAAGAAGCCGAGGCCGCTCCGTGGGAACGCAGCACCAGCAGCAGCGGTGGCTACAGCCGACAGCCGCTATGTCTCGTCTGCCTACTGGCCATCGCCTACAACATCTCTCCTATTCATCACATGAATTCTCCATTGCGAATAATAGCTAGCATCAGCTGTAGAATGGAATGAGGACAACGAATATTTGTTAATAAAACGCCAGGAATTTTACAAAATACCGTGTGGATGTGGGCAGCTCTATGTCGGCCAGACTGTTCGCACTATTGAAGAGCGCCGCATAGAACATGAAAGGTGTTACCGTCTGAGCTATCCGGAAAAGTCAGCTGTAGCAGAACATGCTCTGAAAAACGGACACCGAATTCCATTCTTTGAGACGTCTATTATTAAACGGACTAATGGCTTCTGGGATAGCGTGATAAACGAGGCTATAGAGATTAGAATTTCTGACAACACCTTCAATAGAGACGGTGGATTGCAGCTGAGTACAGCTTGGGATCCGGTGTTGAGGGAGTTGAAGCGGGCCCGGCGGTCGCGCGGCCAAAACGTTACCATATACGGTGCGGGACCGAGCACCAGTGACGTCACGAGCGACGGTGCGGTTATATAAGCACGACAATGATAACCACACGGCATTACTCCATTTGCAATGGCAGAGGAGAGGAGATCTCTGCCGAAAGCTCGTGGGCACTAAACCACTTGACGCGGCTTGAAACCCGAGAATGTTTTATTAACGGATATCGCCGCGAAAGCATGCAGTGGTACGTATGAAAATTTGTGCCAGACCACGACTCGAACCCGAATTTCCCGCTTATCGCGAACGGCCGCCTTACCATGTGCGAGTACAGATCGTAGACGTATGGTTGACGGCATATGGAACTTTGGGTCTGGCCGTGAGTCGTGCACCGATAGCCTGACTAGGGCCTCCGTCGGGTAGACCGCTCGCCGGAAGCAAGTCTTACGATTTGACGCCACTTCGACGACTTGCGCGTCGATGGGGATGAAATGATGATGATTAGGACAACACAACACCCAGTCCCTGAGCGCAGAAAATTTCCGACCCAGCCGGGAATCGATCCCGGGCCCTTAGGATTGACAATATGTCGCGCTGACCACTCAGCTACCGGGTGTAAGGCGACCGCTCGCCATAAGCGGGAAATCCGGGTTCGAGTCCCGGTCCGAGACAAATTTTCATTCTCGCCATTCCATCCTACAGCTGACGGTAGTCATTATTCACAATGGCGAATTCATCTGATGTATTTCGTAACGATTGTGGTCGCCACAGTGCATCATCAGAATAAAAACAGGCACTGCAATATCGTGTCTTTCCTATTCTTCCCACCTCCTCCGGACAACTAACAGTTAGACCGTCAGCGAGAGCGCATCGCTAGCTCCTGCTACTACTAAGGCGAGTACACCGTTTGCTTCTTACATATTTTACAAACAGCAGCGACTTATTTTCAGTTATCTGTGTAATTACTAGTTTATTTTTGTAATTTCTTGCGTGTTCGAGTGCTTACTAGGTAGAACCTTTTATTTCAATAACAGTGTTTTTGTACTTATTTGCTGCGCTTAGCTTTTAAATAGTTTTTCTGGGAAAACCTAGCGTAGTTTTCGCGTCTCGTATTTCAGTGAGTGTTTCTTGATTATCAGAGTAGCTCATCAGAAGATTATCTTGGGAATTTGTCACCGTATAGAGTAGGGTAAACATAGTCATGTGTAGGGACTGTGGTTGTTGTGAGCGGACGCAAGGAGAATTGGCCACTCTTCGGGGACAGGTGGAGGCTTTGTCTGTTAGGCTCATCGAGCTCGAGGCGCAGGCGTCGGCTCGTAGTGGCGTTGGGGCAACTGTGGCGAGACCTATGCCTACTTCGGTGGCCTTGGAATCACATGGAACCCCTGATGTCGCTGCGTCTTCCGGCAGTGAGCATCTTACCGGTCAGCCATCACTCCAGGGTGAATGGCGGACAGTGGTGGGCTCGCGCGTGCCTGGCCGAAAGGCGAAGGTGGGATCTGGCCGCGTGGCGGCTGCCTTACCCCTTTCCAACAGGTACGGGGTGCTTCCTAGTGGTGATGACATCGTTTCCGAGCCACCACAGGATGCCTCGCCTGTTGGGCCAGTGGCCGATTCTCCGGCAAGGTCCCGACAGTCACAGAGGGCGGGCCTATTAGTTATAGGGAGCTCCAACGTTAGGCGGGTTATGGAGCCCCTCAGGAAAATAGCGGGTAGGTCGGGGAAGAATGCCAGTGTGCACTCGGTGTGCTTGCCGGGGGGTCTCGTCCGTAATGTGGAGGAGGCCCTTCCGGCAGCTATTGAACGCACTGGGTGTGACCGGCTGCAGATAGTAGCACATGTCGGAACGAATGACGCCTGCCGCTTGGGTTCTGAGGCCATCCTTGGTTCCTTCCGGCGGCTGGCTGATTTGGTGAAGACAACCAGCATCGCACGCGGAGTGCAAGCTGAGCTTAATATCTGCAGCATAGTGCCCAGAGTCGATCGCGGTCCTCTGGTTTGGAGCCGTGTGGAGGGTCTAAACCAGAGGCTCAGACGACTCTGCGACTATAATGGTTGCAAATTCATCGACCTCCGTTATTGGGTGGAGAACTGTAGGGCCCCCCTAGACAGGTCAGGCGTGCACTACACACCGGAAGCAGCTACTAGGGTAGCAGAGTACGTGTGGCGTGCACACGGGGGTTTTTTAGGTTAGAGGGACCCCCCCTCGGGCGAAACGATAAAATACCTGACGGCTTACCAGAGAGAACATTATCATCGTTGATAAAGAACGTCCGTCCTCAGAGACCAAAAACAGGAAAAGTTAACGTAATATTGGTAAACTGCAGGAGTATCCAGGGCAAGGTTCCTGAATTAGTATCTCTTATTGAAGGAAATAGTGCGCATATAGTATTAGGAACGGAAAGTTGGTTAAAACCGGAAGTGAACAGTAACGAAATCCTAGACACAGAATGGAATATATACCGCAAGGATAGGATAAACGCCAATGGTGGAGGAGTATTTATAGCAGTAAAGAATTCAATAATATCCAGTGAAGTTATTAGCGAATGCGAATGTGAAATAATCTGGGTTAAGTTAAGTATCAAAGGTGGGTCAGATATGATAGTCGGATGCTTCTATAGGCCACCTGCATCAGCAACCGTAGTAGTTGAGCGCCTCAGAGAGAACCTGCATAACGTCGTGAAGAAGTTTCGTGATCATACTATTGTAATAGGGGGAGACTTCAATCTACCAGGTATAGAATGGGATAGTCACACAATCAGAACTGGAGCCAGGGACAGAGACTCTTGTGACATTATCCTGACTGCCTTGTCCGAGAATTACTTCGAGCAGATAGTTAGAGAACCAACTCGTGAAGCTAACGTTTTAGACCTCATAGCAACAAATAGACCGGAACTTTTCGACTCCGTGAATGTAGAAGAGGGTATCAGTGATCATAAGTCAGTGGTTGCATCAATGACTACAAGTGTAATAAGAAATGCCAAGAAAGGAAGGAAAATATATTTGCTTAACAAGAGTGATAGGGCACAAATCGCAGAATATCTGAGTGACCACCATCAAACGTTCATTTCTGAGGAAGAGGATGTGGAACAAAAATGGAAAAAATTCAGAAACATCGTCCAGTACGCCTTAGATAAGTTCGTACCGACTAAGGTCCAAAGCGAGGGGAAAGATCCACCGTGGTATAACAATCATGTACGAAAGGTACTACGGAAACAAAGAAAGCTTCATCATAGGTTTAAGAGTAGTCGAATCATAGCTGATAAGGAAAAGCTGAACGAAGCGAAAAAGAGCGTAAAGAGAGCAATGAGAGAAGCATTCAACGAATTCGAACATAAAACATTGGCAAACAATCTAAACAAGAACCCTAAAAAGTTTTGGTCATATGTAAAATCGGTAAGCGGATCTAAATCCCCTATTCAGTCACTCGTTGACCACGATGGCACCGAAACAGAGGACGACCGAAGAAAGGCAGAAATACTGAATTCAGTGTTCCGAAACTGTTTCACTGCGGAAAATCGTAACACGGTCCCTGACTTCAGCCGTCGCACGGACGCCAAAATGGAAAATATTGAAATAAACGATATCGGAATTGAAAAACAACTACTATCACTTAGTAGCGGAAAAGCATCCGGACCAGACGAGATACCCGTAAGATTCTACAGTGATTATGCTAAAGAACTTGCCCCCTTTCTATCAGCAATTTATCGTAGATCTCTGGAAGAACGTAAAGTACCTAGCGACTGGAAGAAAGCACAGGTCGTTCCCATTTTCAAGAAGGGTCATAAATCAGATGCGAATAATTATAGGCCTATTTCACTTACGTCAATCTGTTGTAGAATAATGGAACATGTTTTGTGTTCTCGTATTATGACGTTCTTAGATAATACAAATCTCCTTCATCATAACCAACATGGATTCCGCAAACAGAGATCATGTGAAACCCAGCTCGCCCTATTTGCCCAAGAAATTCACAGTGCCGTAGACACTGGCGAGCAGATTGATGCCGTATTCCTGGACTTCAGGAAGGCATTTGATACGGTTCCGCACTTACGTTTAGTGAAAAAAATACGTGCTTACGGAATATCGGACCAGGTTTGTGATTGGATTCAGGATTTCCTAGAAGAAAGAACACAACATGTCATTCTTAACGGTTCAAAATCTGCAGATGTAGAGGTAATTTCGGGAGTACCGCAAGGAAGCGTGATAGGACCTTTATTGTTTACAATATACATAAATGACTTAGTTGACAACATCGGTAGCTCCGTGAGGCTATTTGCAGATGACACGGTTGTCTACAAGAAAGTAGCAACATCAGAAGACTCGTACGTACTCCAGGAAGACCTGCAGAGGATTAATGAATGGTGCGACAGCTGGCAGCTTTCCCTAAACGTAGATAAATGTAATATAATGCGCATACATAGGGGCAGAAATCCATTCCAGTACGATTATGCCATAGGTGGTAAATCATTGGAAGCGGTAACGACCGTAAAATACTTAGGAGTTACTATCCGGAGCGATCTGAAGTGGAATGATCACATAAAACAAATAGTGGGAAAAGCAGGCGCCAGGTTGAGATTCATAGGAAAAATTCTAAGAAAATGTGACTCATCGACGAAAGAAGTAGCTTACAAAACGCTTGTTCGTCCGATTCTTGAGTATTGCTCATCAGTATGGGACCCTTACCAGGTTGGATTAATAGAAGAGATAGACATGATCCAGCGAAAAGCAGCGCGATTCGTCATGGGGACATTTAGTCAGCGCGAGAGCGTTACGGAGATGCTGAACAAGCTCCAGTGGCGGACACTTCAAGAAAGGCGTTACGCAATACGGAGAGGTTTATTATCGAAATTACGAGAGAGCACATTCCGGGAAGAGATGGGCAACATATTACTACCGCCCACATATATCTCGCGTAATGATCACAACGAAAAGATCCGAGAAATTAGAGCAAATACGGAGACTTACAAGCAGTCGTTCTTCCCACGCACAATTCGTGAATGGAACAGGGAAGGGGGGATCAGATAGTGGTACAATAAGTACCCTCCGCCACACACCGTAAGGTGGCTCGCGGAGTATAGATGTAGATGTAGAAATATGTACAGCCATATATAGGAAGCGTTGCACACATGGAAGATTCCTTCTCGTCTGCCGCCTCGGAGCTTGTGTAGCATCTGGCGAAGACCCATTGTAGCGCAGCTTGAGTCCACACTGTCTTAGTGCCGTACGGTGGTCGGAACAAATTATGTGACTATTTGCTTCGAAGACCTCCTCCGAAACGTTCGTTGGCAGATCCGATCAATTTTTATCCACGGCTACACATATACACTACTGGCCATTAAAATTGCTACACCAAAAGGAAATGCAGATGATAAACGGGTATTCATTGGACAAATATATTATACCAGAACAGACATGTGATTACATTTTCACGCAATTTGGGTGCATAGATCCTGAGAAATCAGTACCCAGAACAACCACCTCTCGCCGTAATAACAGCCTTGATACGCCTGGGCATTGAGTCAAACAGAGCTTGGATGGTGTGTACAGGTACAGCTGCCCATGCAGCTTCAACA
This sequence comes from Schistocerca nitens, assembly GCF_023898315.1. Classification (NCBI taxonomy): domain Eukaryota; kingdom Metazoa; phylum Arthropoda; class Insecta; order Orthoptera; family Acrididae; genus Schistocerca; species Schistocerca nitens. Next base: position 925,841,094 of record NC_064614.1, on the reverse strand, counting down.
CGATGCCACAGTCCATCAAGAGTAGTGACTGGCGCATTGTGACGAGCCAGTTGCTCGGTCACCATTGACCAGACGTTTTCAGTTGGTGAGAGATCTGGAGAATGTGCTGGCCAGAGCAGCAGTCGAACATTTTCTGTATCCAGAAAGGGCTGTACAGGACCAGCAACCTGCGGTCGTGCATTATCCGGCTGAAATGTAGAGTTTCGCAGGGATCGAATGAAGGGTAGAGCCACGGGTCGTAACACATCTGAAATGTAACGTCCATTGTTCAAAGTGCCGTCAATGCGAACAAGAGGTGACCGAGAAGTGTAACCAATGGCACGCCATACCATCACGCCGGGTGATACGCCAGTATGGCGATGACGAATACACGGTTCACCGCGATGTCGCCAAACACGGATGCGACCAACATGATGCTGTAAACAGAACCTGGATTCATCCGAAAAAAATGACTTTTGCCATTCGTGCACCCAGGTTGATCGTTGAGTACACCATCGCAGGCGCTCCTGTCTGTGATGCAGCGTCAAGGGTAACCGCAGCCATGATCTACGAGCTGATAGTCCATGCTGCTGCAAACGTCGTCGAACTGTTCGTGCAGATGGTTGTTGTCTTGCAAACGTCGCCATCTGTTGACTCAGGGATCGAGACGTGGCTGCACGATCCGTTACAGCCATGCGGATAAGATGCCTATCATCTCGACTGCTAGTGATACGAGGCCGTTGGGATCCAGCACGGCGTTCCGTATTACCCTCCTGAACCCACCGATTCCATATTCTGCTAACAGTCATTGGATCTCGACCAACGGGAGCAGCAATGTAGCGATACGATAAACCGCAATCGCGATAGGCTACAATCCGACCTTTTTTCAAAGTCGGAATCGTGATGGTACGCATTTCTCCTCCTTACACGAGGCATCACAATAACGTTTCACTAGGCAACGCCGGTCAACTGCTGTTTGTGTATGAGAAATCGGTTGGAAACTTTCCTCATGTCAGCACGTTGTAGGTGTCGCCACCGGCGCCAACCTTCTGTGATTGCTCTGAAAAGCTAATCATTTGCATATCACAGCATCTTCCTCCTGTCGGTTAAATTTGGCGTCTGTAGCACGTCATCTTCCTGGTGTAGCAATTTGAACGGCCAGTAGTGTACTAACAAGCTACGTAAGGTCAGCTAGTCTCGTTTTGAGCAACGAGATTTTCAGCCACGAGTTTTTCAGCCCTGAGATACGGCTAAAATAGTCACTTCTCCATGACTAACGGGTGCACTGCAGCAACGTAACTGCTTTTGTGAGGCTCTCAGATCTGACCACTAGATTGGAAACGAGGACAACAATCTCAACACCCTCACCAACCGGTCTCTAACAAGTCCTCAATAAGCAACGTAGAATCACAGTCTAAAATTAAAACGGAAAGGAAAACTCACAAAAACATCACAGATTTTCAATGGAACAAAGGAAATTTATTGTTCTCTAAAAGACATCGCCAGATTCACCTCATTCTATTCAAACACTACCTCCAGCTAGTTAGTGTATCTGCGTTCTGATGAGAGATCTCCATCCACCAACCAAGCGCTCACAGACTAAGTCGCACACTTTATCATAAAAACCGGGAAACGGCTAAGACTTCACACCCATGCAAAGGTAAACACACTTGCAACTTTCTCAGTTTTCTGCAGCTGAGGAACGACTTTATCGATCACTCAGGATGAGTCGTTCCCGAGTTCATGCGCAGGAAACTGAAAACCGCAGCTCCGCCGAATAGGGCTTACGACTCCACCATCTGAGCACCATGGGTACCGAAAACGCTGACAGATCACAGTAAAGAGGCAAGGAAAACAACTGCATTCCACCTGTTTCAGCGCTCTAGTGAGGACTAGCATCACTTTGGCGATACGAATATCTTGAAAAATTCTGTGCTCTACTGGTGAGGAATCAGGACCACGATTTTACCGATCTGGTACACAAGCAGTTGATGAAAGATGGAAAAAAACTTTGGACAATTATATTTATTATATTGAAAAGTGACAAATTAGCCGTGAATACTGTTATCCTTTGTATATGACATTCACTATTCTGGTAAAATAAAAATAAATAAAAGATAGGGGGGATTATTTTCAACAACTAAAACTGTAGAACCTTGCAGTACAGAACAAATTTGGTTCCGTGATGGATGTAATGAAACGTGAGGTGATTAGTAGTCTGGCTATTATGGACGCGCCTGATCCAGACTTCAGGAACATACCTTCGATACTGGATCCTCTAATTTGTATCGAATGACAAAACTCCTTTAATGAAAGACATTGCTTTCCGTGACCAGTTCCTTTGAAGAATTCACGAGAGAAGTTAAATGTTTCATCAATCGGCGGCCCAAGGGAAAAAGATGACGTTTCTCGCCGGAAACGTCAATAACTGATAAACCAAGAGACCATCTCCACTGAGCGTCTGCGAATTTTTCTTCAGTAAGAACTATATCGTTTTTTTCAAAAACGCTAAAGGCAAAATTTTATTTAAATAACATACAAAAACATGTAGACTGATTGTACGAGCGCATCACGCCGTGATGCTACCAGAGTCGCACTAATGCGTCACAAATTATAATACCGAACCAAATTTTGTTTCTATATAGCGCCTAACGACTGTCTGAAGACGTCTGAGGGCGAAGAAAAGCCTCGACACTTGACTAGCGCAGTGTTCTGAAGCTGTATTTCCTGCACGTCGCTGTTCACTCTGTTTCCTGCTTTGGTTCTGTGTGTTGTATTCTGATGAATTATTTCTACATCCGAAACACAGATTTAGTGTCGTCTAAGCCATCTTTAAAAGTAGGCCCTTATATGTAATTTTTTTTAGTAATTAGTACCTTTTACTTGTAGAATACAACTTACAAGGGGAGGCCGCCAATTGTGAAATTCAGATTCGATTCATACTGCGCATAATAAAAGCTCATGGTCAGAGGAGTAAAGTGGCAAAGCACCAAGATGCACTTCTCAGCCGTTGTCGAGAAAATCGACAGTTAAAAGAAACCGTTGCGGTGAAAAACTCTCTACGATTAATGTTTTTCCAGAGCGTCCTGGCGCAGCGGTAAGCGCTCGGGTTCGTAATCTGAACATCGCCGGATCGAATCCCGTTCCATGTAACTTTTTTTTTATTATTAGTTTTTTGTAATGCATGTTGGTGAAGGCGGATCGCTCTCCAGTTGTACCACCTCCATTTTTCCGTTTGTTTAACAGGGTGTACCAAAGCTCTCCCGTCCGCACTGATTTTCGACGATGTTATAAGTTGCGCTAGGGACCGCATCTACCTTCTTTCGAAGTTAGCAGGTAACTACGCTGTTATGCGGCGGCTCGTTTCGGCCCATTCAACATCTGTCCTTCAAGTGTAACGAGCGAGTAACGGAGTTTATATTTCATACCTGCCACAGCAAATTTGTGTTCGTGGGGTTTCTATTCTAATTCGAACGTTTGACTTACGCTATACGTATTCGTTTCGGAATATCGTTTCTACGTCTTCCGTTAACTATACGTGGTTAACATTATGAAGACAATTAATAACATTTGTGAAATACAACTTTGTTTGCGGAAAACATAATGATGTTCGAAGTCGCCAGTTTTTCCACTACAAACGACTTTCAACAACTTATTATATGCATAATTGTTGCAACTGATTGCCGGGAATTATATATATATATATATATGAATTGCAAAAAACAAATACTAAAAAAAAAGTTTGCATGGCGCGAGATTCGAACCGGCGACCTTCGGATTACGAACCCGAGCGATTACCGCTGCACCACAACGCTGTAGAAAATAATTAATCGTAGAGAGTATTTCACCGCAACGGTTTCTTTTAACTGTCGATTTTCTCGACAACGGCTGAGAAGTGCATCTTGGTGCTTTGCCACATTACACCTCTGGCCATGAGCTTTTATTATGCGCAGTATGAATCGAATCTGAATTTCACAATTGGCGGCCTCCCCTTGTTAGTTAGTAAGCAAAATAAAAACTGAACTTCAACGTCCTGCTGTTTGTCTTGAAAGCTGTACTGTAATTGTGTGGTAACTCCCGAAATTTCCAACTGTACAGGCTCACGTCTCGGTGGTAACATCTTCGTAATAAGATTCCGTCCTCATTTTTTAATGAATCGTCTGTATAACTGCAACCAGTATACAAAAAAGCCTGGGGATGACTGCTCTTGTTTGTTAAAAACACTGTTACATCTGCCTTGGTGTTCCGTGGAGACTCCCTTTACCTACGATTTCTTCAAAGCACTCTCCCGTTTCGGGCACAGTCAACAGTTTAACTCACAATTTACCCGTGACAGCCGGCCGGCATGGCCGAGCGGTTCTAGGCGCTACAGTCTGGAACCGCGCGACCGTTGCGGTCGCAGGTTTGCATCCTGCCTCGGGCATGGATGTGTGTGATGTCCTTAGGTTGGTCAGGTTTAAGTAGTTCTAAGTTCTAGGGGACTGATGACCTCAGCAGTTAAGTCCCATAGTGGTCAGAGCCATTTGAACCACACCCGTGACATGTATCACATCCCTTTATGTCTTGGCTAGAAAACAAACAAGAGAATCGGTATACTAATTATTGAATTTGTAGCCATGTCGATGTAAAACAGTATCAGTAATGTCAAGTTTATACGACTCTACAGCCAAGGATCGGCGTCTTAGGGCTTCCATAAATTATTGTCATCATTGGTTTTTGGTGCTCTAACAGCTGTCTATTTTCAGACTAAGTTAGGGAATTATGTTTCCCTTGATTATGCAGACAACTAATATTGGAATTCTGATAAGCTTGAATATGCAAAACAATTCTTTTTTTAGTCCAACCGCATTTCAGCACACTTGTGCTATGAACAGTGAGTAATTTTTCATTTAAGCCTGGTAATTAATGCTCCAAACGAGAAAAGTGTTTGCCGCAGAAAATTTTATTATAACATTTAGGTCTATTTCAGTTTTCAATTCATATGAAAATTATGACGTCGTTATTAATTGACAAAATATTCATAAATAGTCACTGCAAAATATTTTAACTCAACAGCTCTGCTCATAATTCCGAATAACACCTCATTATACTTTAAAAGCATCCACGATATTTCGCAGAGTACTGCTAAATCACTGACCGTACTAGTCATCAGCAGCGATAACAGCAATGAAATGAAGGAAGAGGAGGTCTGAACGTTCCGTCGACGATGAGGTCATTAGAGACGGAGCACAAGCGAGGATTGAGGACGGCTGGGAAGGAAATCAGTCAGTTCCCTTCCAAAGAATTTTTTTCTTAACTTGCCTAAAACTCCTTAACACGAATGTCTGATTAGTTCCTCTGAAAAGGCTGGTCTTGGTCTCCGTCCCGACCTCGTCATCGACGCGATATTATACCCTCATCTTTTCTTCCTTTATCCTCTTCAAACGGACCATCGTGCCGTTGGCGTTAATCAATTAAGAAAAGACACGGAAAACTTAAGTGCGGGTTGCCGGATAGGGATTAGAACGGTCTTCCTCTAGAGCGCTGCCTCGATTTTCAACAGCGATGGAGCAGCGTGCCACAGTTCGAAAATCACTTCAAGTGCTTCCTCGCCCTGACGTCTGGAGCTCTTTCTAGCTCTTCAAGTCCGAAATGAGTGTACAGCGTGTGACATCTCTGTTACAGCCGGAGCACAAGTTCTCTTAAGTCATGGATGCGGGTAATATTCGGCTGTGTTATTTCATGAGGAACAGACTTTGCATTTGTCTCGCAAATTCCGTTAAGCGCCAACATCGACCAGCTCAAGGAGAGATGTACGGTGGCTACATGTAATGCCACCCACGAAATCACCACCACCATGTCGCACGTGTGGGACAGAGTGCTGGTGGAGTTATATATTATCTGTCATTATAAGCGGAATTCAGTTCTGGAGCTCTCAGCCCACGATTCCTTTGTCATCGATCGTCCTGTCGAACGTGGGCGGCCTTTGCGGTTAAGTCCTCAACCTTACCTGCCAATTGGCATAGATTCCATGTCCCCACCACATCACTTTCACTCCAGTGAGCACGTCGAGCAACTTGCCTGGTTGACAAGCCTTCTGTGCGTAACGTGATAATGGGGACACGACCAGTGGTCGTGAAAATCTTTCGTGGCATGATCGACGTTCGCTCTAGTGTTCTACAGACGTTTCGAATGCGTACGTACTTGCGCTTTACGTTCAACTGAATTCCATTCGAGTGAGGCGCTCTACCCCTAGGTAGCACTGATGGAACAGTGCAAACAACGTCAGGGGTGTCCCGATCGGTACAGGAACAGTCACAATAGCAACACACCTGCACGACATATCGGGTTGATGCAAGTCATTTGTTACGCGTGTGTTTTTTCTGTTACACTGAAAGTCGTATGTCATGACTGCGAGCGCACTAACAGTTTAGGAGAAAGAAGTGCTGGAATTAAGTGCGATCAGCTAGTCAGGAAGTTCCACTTTCCCGTCTTACAGAACGCTGTTGTTTCGTGGGCACTCTCCATCGTACGGCTATGAGACAAGTTTCATTAGAAGCCTCCTCAGACTACTGGCTGGCGCTTATCTCCACACAAGCAAGGCAGACTTTATCGCAATCTCTAGCAGAAATGTGGCTCCAGTACCTGTCACGTCAGATACTTGACTTACGGAAAAAAGCAAGTGTGGCGTAGTAGTACGTCTGCGTCACTGTCGGCATTTTACGAGATTACTACCAACTTGCAATCTCGCCATCGCTAAACTTAAATTTGGCGAATGTGCAGCCTATACGAAGCTGTTGAGTTTTCTATCTTGCAGGTAATGCTTTTAAGACCTGTCCCATATTGACAAATATTAAATGAGAACGTCGTGCAATAAGAACGATACGTAAACAATAGTAATGTCGTCCATACTTACGATTGAACCTTCTAACATAGAAAACACTTTTATTCTCGTTTTTATAATTCTATTCGTAGGCATAATTAACTTTAATTAATGCTTAAAGCTTCGTTGATTCCTATTTCAGCACTTCCCGTCACCTCGGCGGCCAATACTCCCCGCAAACATAGCATGGATTTGGTAATTTCTAAAACCTTTATTAAACACTCAGTTTTGATGTACAGAGAAGAGTGTGCACAAAATAACTTGCTCAGACATGCCTATGTAGAAGAGGACAACAGTTGTGATAGGAGCTCCATAGTAAATTATCATCACGTGATAGAAGAGGTATAGTTTGACAGGAGGAGCCTATGCACAAACATGTATCTTGCATACCTGCAAACGATCGTTTTAGTATTTTATATAATTCGACATATACAGACGTTCAAAATCAATAATTTCTCAACAGACTGCTGAAAAAGAGGTAGAAGCATAAACAAAGGATCAACGAGTAAAACAAGATCAACCGCACGCTGTCGGAAGGAAATCTCATGAAACAAAACAAAAACAATGACAACAACAATAAATGTAGCATAGCGGACTACGTCGCTTACTAGCACGCAATGTAAAATAAAGAAAGTGTATCACAGGGAAATTCTGTCAGTCCGACAGTATCACCAAAAAATGAAATTTTCTCCTTCTCCCGCAATCTTCAGAAGAAGTGAAGCCTCGGGAAGCACTTGTAGCTATGCTTTTTTCTCCGTCTTCTTTATTGACCGATTGGAATAGCCAGCGGTCCTGAAACTCTCTCGTGCACAGGTTGTAATGAGATTTTGCTTCCTCGTTTGGCTCTTCCGTCGAAAATTTAAATGGCATCCCATACAGCCACAAATACCTAATAATGAAGAACTTTCCTCGCTCCCATGGTGTGTGACGACTGCAGTGCCACGCTATTTGGTAAAGAGATCGACGAGAATGTTCGAAGCTCGCAAGTCGGCAGGAGGCGATAGTCGGGCGGCCGCCCCTTCGGAACAGTGGGCTCACAGCAAGAAGGCTTTTCTGCGCTGGTGCCACGCTATTCTGTGTGGGAAATCGTACAAGCTTCCAAGGACGATGGAGCGGGGCAGTAGTATCATAAACAATGAGTTCTGACCCGATAACGTCAGAGTCGAAACCTATGAAGTCGAATTTCTCTCTCAGTGGAATAAGAGAACCTTTTCATTATTATTATTATTATTATTATTGTTATTATTCATCAATCTTCTGACTCTTTTGATGCGGCCAACCACAAATTCCTTCATCTCAGAGTAGCACTTGCAAGCTATGTCCTCAATTACTATTATTATTTCTTTACTTTCTCAGACTTTTTTTTAAGTCTGGTTAAGAATAGAGTGACGCGGACCTTTATCAAGCGTCACTTCCTTTTTGCTGTACGGTACATGTTATATTGCATTTAGGAACTTTCGGGTAATTGAACATGTATCAATAATTACGGATTTCTGTAATTGTATATATATGTTTCGATGTAGCTGTATTGCATTGATGTATTGGTGGATATTGTGTGGTATGACTCCTGTAGTTGATAGTATAATTGGTATGATGTCAACTTTATCCTGATGCCACATGTCTTTGACTTCCTCAGCCAGTTGGATGTATTTTTCAATTTTTTCTCCTGTTTTCTTTTGTATATTTGTTGTATTGGGTATGGATATTTCGATTAGTTGTGTTAATTTCTTCTTTTTATTGGTGAGTATGATGTCAGGTTTGTTATGTGGCGTTGTTTTATCTGTTACTATTATTATTATTTCTTTACTTTCTCAGACGTTAAGTCTGGTTGAGAATGGAAAGTGACGCGGACCTTGATCAAGCGTCACTTCCTATTAACTGTACGGTATGTGTTATATTGCATTTAGGAACTTTCGGGTAATTGAACATGTATCAATAATTACGGATTTCTGTAGTTGTATATATATGTTTGGATGTAGCTGTATTGCATTGATGTACTGGTGGATATTGTGTGGTATGACTCCTGTAGTTGATAGTATAATTGGTATGATGTCAACTTTATCCTGATGCCACATGTCTTTGACTTCCTCAGCCAGTTGGATGTATTTTTCAATTTTTTCTCCTGTTTTCTTTTGTATATTTGTTGTATTTGGTATGGATATTTCGATTAGTTGTGTTAATTTCTTCTTTTTATTGGTGAGTATGATGTCAGGTTTGTTATGTGGCGTTGTTTTATCTGTTATAATGGTTCTGTTCCAGTATAATTTGTATTCATCATTCTCCAGTACATTGTGTGGTGCATACTTGTATGTAGGAACTTGTTGTTTTAAAAGTTTATGTTGTAAGGCAAGCTGTTGATGTATTATTTTTGCGACATTGTCATGTCTTCTGGGGTATTCTGTATTTGCTAGTATTGTACATCCGCTTGTGATGTGATCTACTGTTTCTATTTGTTGTTTACAAAGTCTGCATTTATCTGTTGTGGTATTGGGATCTTTAATAATATGCTTGCTGTAATACCTGGTGTTTATTGTTTGATCCTGTATTGCAATCATGAATCCTTCTGTCTCACTGTATATATTGCCTTTTCTTAGCCATGTGTTGGATGCGTCTTGATCGATGTGTGGCTGTGTTAGATGATACGGGTGCTTGCCATGAAGTGTTTTCTTTTTCCAATTTACTTTCTTCGTATCTGTTGATGTTATGTGGTCTAAAGGGTTGTAGAGGTGGTTATGAAATTGTAGTGGTGTAGCCGATGTATTTATATGAGTGATTGCTTTGTGTATTTTGCTAGTTTCTGCCCGTTCTATAAAGAATTTTCTTAAATTGTCTACCTGTCCATAATGTAGGTTTTTTATATCGATAAATCCCCTTCCTCCTTCCTTTCTGCTTAATGTGAATCTTTCTGTTGCTGAATGTATGTGATGTATTCTATATTTGTGGCATTGTGATCGTGTAAGTGTATTGAGTGCTTCTAGGTCTGTGTTACTCCATTTCACTACTCCAAATGAGTAGGTCAATATTGGTATAGCGTAAGTATTTATAGCTTTTGTCTTGTTTCTTGCTGTCAATTCTGTTTTCAGTATTTTTGTTAGTCTTTGTCTATATTTTTCTTTCAGTTCTTCTTTAATATTTGTGTTATCTATTCCTATTTTTTGTCTGTATCCTAGATATTTATAGGCATCTGTTTTTTCCATCGCTTCTATGCAGTCGCTGTGGTTATCCAATATGTAATCTTCTTGTTTAGTGTGTTTTCCCTTGACTATGCTATTTTTCTTACATTTGTCTGTTCCAAAAGCCATACTTATATCATTGCTGAATACTTCTGTTATCTTTAGTAATTGGTTGAGTTGTTGATTTGTTGCTGCCAGTAGTTTTAGATCATCCATGTATAGCAAATGTGTGATTTTGTGTGGGTATGTTCCAGTAATATTGTATCCATAATTTGTATTATTTAGCATGTTGGATAGTGGGTTCAGAGCAAGGCAGAACCAGAAAGGACTTAATGAGTCTCCTTGGTATATTCCACGCTTAATCTGTATTGGCTGTGATGTGATATTATTTGAATTTGTTTGGATATTAAGTGTGGTTTTCCAATTTTTCATTACTATGTTTAGGAACTGTATCAATTTAGGATCTACTTTGTATATTTCCAATATTTGTAGTAACCATGAGTGGGGTACACTATCAAAAGCTTTTTGGTAATCAATGTATGCGTAGTGTAGCGACCTTTGTTTAGTTTTAGCTTGATATGTCACCTCTGCATCTATTATCAGTTGCTCTTTACATCCTCGTGCTCCTTTGCAACAGCCTTTTTGCTCTTCATTTATAATTTTGTTCTGTGTTGTATGTGTAATTAATTTCTGTTTAATGATTGAAGTTAATATTTTGTATATTGTTGGTAGGCATGTTATGGGGCGATATTTAGCTGGGTTCGCTGTGTCTGCTTGATCTTTAGGTTTCAGATAAGTTATTCCATGTGTAAGTGTATCAGGGAATGTGTATGGGTCTGCAATGTAACTGTTAAATAATTTAGTTAGATGTGAATGTGTTGAGGTGAACTTCTTTAACCAGAAATTTGCTATTTTATCTTTTCCAGGGGCTTTCCAATTGTGAGTAGAATTAATTGCTTGGGTGACTTCATGTTGCAAAATTATCACTTCAGGCATTTGTGGTATCATCTTGTATGTGTCTGTTTCTGCTTGTATCCACCGTGCATGCCTGTTATGTTGTACCGGGTTTGACCATATGTTGCTCCAGAAGTGTTCCATGTCTGTTATGTTTGGTGGATTGTTTATTTTAATGTGTGTGTTATCTATTGTCTGGTAAAATTTCTTTTGGTTTGTGTTGAATGTTTGGTTTTGTTTCCTTCTATTTTCACTTTTTTTGTATCTTCTAAGTCGTTTGGCTAATGCTTGTAATTTCTGCTTCTTTTCGTCTAATTGCTCTGTCGCTTCTTGTTGTGAGATTTTACCTAACCTTTTTCGTTTTTTTCCCGAGATTTCATTTCTTATAAATTGTGTTAGCTGTCCGATGTCTTTTCTCAGTTTTTCTATTCTTATCTGTAGCCTGTGTTGCCATGCTGGTTTTGTGGTTTTCTTCTGTATGTTGGTTGGTTCTGATCTCTGTCTAGTGTGTATATTTAGTGTAGTGTGTGCTCCTATATAAACCAGTAGTTGTAACTCTTCCATAGTTGTGTTTTCATTTATTTTGTTGTGTATGATTGTGTTGATAGTTTTTATTGTTGTTTCGACTTGTGGGTTATTTGGCGGTCTATGCAAGAATGGTCTAATGTCTGTATTTGTGTCTTTGTATTCTATATATGTTAGCTGAAATTTTTCTTCTATATCTAGCATCTGTGTCACTTCGTGTTCTATTTGTGCTTGTTCTGGTGGCTGTCTTAAGATTTCGTTTTCCTCTGATTGTTTAATTGGTGCGTGTTGTTCTTTGTTTGTTTGCTCTGGGATGTTTGAGTCCATTACTGTATTTTCTTCTTCTTCTGATTGCACATTATTTTGTTCCAGTATTTGTTGTACTTCTTGTTTGATGTTTTCTAATTCTGACTGGGGTATCCTGTTATTTTTGATTATTACACGGATCTGATCAGCTAGTCGTTGTTCTGTTAAAAATTTTAATTCTGGGTATCTGGTAATAAATGTTGTGTATACTTGTGATCTGTATCCAGTTGTGTTGGTTCCTAGGTTTGTTGCTTGGTAATAACAGAACATGAGGTGTCGATTAACTTCATCTGACCATCTCATCCTCTGTCTTTGTTTTCCTTCTAGGGTGGTTGCAGGAAGCATATCCTGCAAAACACCTCTATTTGGATTTAAATCATTTTCCAGTTGGCTAGCAGTGTCGTTACCATTGTGGGCGGGCATAGGGTTCAAGCGTCGTCCCCGACCATGACGGCGCTTGTCCGAGGCTTCTTTAGTTCTGTCCTGAACCAACTAATCACACTAAAAGGGTGGTTAGCCCTATTAGTGGTTTGTTCTTTTCGTCGCCTTTTACGACTGGCAGAACATACCGGAGGCCTATTCTTTTCCCGGGCCTCCACGGGGATTATTATTATTATTATTATTATTATTATTATTATTATTATTATTATTGCATGTACAGTTTTTGCTCTCTGCAGCTCCTTCTAGTACAATAGACATTATTCCGTGATGTCTTAACGGATGTCCTATCATCCTATCCCTTCTTCTGGTCAGTTTTCCCTGTATTCGTTTCCTCGACAATTCTCGCAGAATCTCCTCATGCAGTACCTTAGCAGTCCACCACATTTCCTATCTCTCATATACCGACTCGTGTTTCTCCTTCAATCACACCGTCAGATACCTCTTTTCCCTTATTGAGGCCTTCCATGTACTCTTACCACCTATAGACTCTCTCCTCTGTATTTAACAATGTAATTCCCATTCCATTCATCATATTACTATCCTTGCTTTTTAAGCTCACCCAAGGTTGCTTTGACTTTTCTAAGTGCTTAGTCATACTTCCGACAATCGTTTGCTTTCAGATTTCTTCACATTTTTCATGTAGCTATTTCACCCTAATTTCCCTTCACTTCCGATTTATTTCATTCCTAAGTATTCCTGAATTTCCCAAAACGTTTTTGTACTTCCTTCTTTCGTCAATCAATTGAATTATTTCTTCTGTTACCCCTAGTTTCTTTGCAGTTATCTTCTTTGTATCCATGTTTTTCCTTCCTGCTCCTGTGATTGCCCTTTTGAGACATATCCATTCCTTTTCAACTGAACTGCCTACTGAGCTATTCCTTATCGCAATATCTCTTGTATGAGAGAACTTATAGCGTGCGTCTTCTTTCCTCAATACCTCCGTCTCCCACTTCTTTGCGCACTGATTCTTACTGACTAATCTCTTAAACTTCAGCCTACTCTTCATCACTACTAAATAGTGATCTGAGTCCATATCTGCTACTGGGTATGCCTTAAATCGATTATTCGATTTTAGAATCTCTGTCTCAGTATGATGTAATCTAACTGAATATTCCTGTATCTCCTGGCTTTTTCCATGTATTCGTCCTCCTCTTGTGATTCTTGATCATAGTATTCGCTATTAATATCTGAAATTTATTGCAGAACTCAATTTGTCCTTCTCCTCTCTCATTCCTAGTACCAAGTTCTAACACCTTCTTCCACTCCTTCCCCAACGACCACATTTCAGTCCCCCCATGACTATTAAATTTTCATCTTCTTTTACGTATTGAATTACCCGTTCAGTATCCTCATACACTTTCTCTGTCTCTTCATCTATCAACTTGCGACGTCGGCATTTGTTCGTGAACTATCGACGTCGGTGATGGTTTGCTGTCGGTTCCGACAATAGCAGTAACTCTTTATTTGCCCTACGTTCCTATTCTTAACGAATCCTATTCCCTTATACCATTTTCTGTACTGTTGGTATTACCCTATACTAGTCTGACCAAAAGTCATTCTCTTTTTTCTATTTCACTTCACTGTACTCTACTGTATCTAAATTGAGCCTGTACATTCCCCTTTTCAGATTTTTAGGTTTCCTGCCACGTTAATTCTTCTGAGATTCGTTGGTGATTCGATATTTTTCCCATGGTCGCCTTCTCCTTAGTAGCCCCCTTCCGTAAATCAGAATGGGGGACTAATCCGGAATCTTTTGCCAACGTAAAGATCATCAGGATACTATTGCAACTACAAGCCACATGTCCTGTGGATACACGCTACGTGTCTTTAATGCGGTAGTTTCCATTGTCTTCTGCATCTTCATGCTGTTGAGCGTTGCTGATTCTTCCGCCTTTCGGGGCAGTTTCCCACCCCAAGGGCAAGAGAGTGCCCTGCACCTCCGTCCGCTCCTCTGCCCCTTTGACAAGACCTTTCGCAGAATGAAGGTGCCTTCTTACGTCGTAAGTCTTCGGCCACCACAGCTAGCGATGTTTATTCAAAATTTAACCGGCGCCGGAGTTCGAATCCGGGTCCAATGACGTTTTGATTATTAATCAAAGACGTTGCTCCTACACCACGGTTCTAGGCGATCCGAGGACTTAACAACTTGTTATTTGTACTGCAGTGAACTGATTTGGTGCACACAGTCCGCGTTCTGACTGAAGGGCCATTCAGTGCCGATCGGTCGCCGTGTCATCCACTGCCACTGTCGTCATTCGGATGCTGTACGGAGAGGCGTTGAGTGAGCACACTTCTGCCCTGGCTTTTCTCAACTTCCCAGACTTTGAAGCCGCTAATATTCATTTCATTAGGCCCTTAATTGGGACCCCGAGTCTGAGTGCACCCCTTCCCCCCCCCTCCCCTGCCCCCATCAAGGGAAAATTAATTTAGCTCCTCCTCATGGCAGTCACACATGTTGACCATCATGTACAGTGGTGAACTTTATTATACCCTGTTTACTAAGAATGTAGGGTAGGAATACCTGATCATCATGTAGACATATATTCCACTTATCCACTCAGATGGCGTAATGTTTTCACTGGAATGGTTTGTCATAATCTAAAGGTCTGTAAAACTGCTGACTGTATTCACTAGGTGAAGATCACTGTTGATCAGCTCTCGTGTCGCTGCACCCATTCGCATAAATAGCTGGCACGATTTTCTTGTGCGGACAGGGCAACTTACAGGTTGCAGTGGGCCAAGCCTCACCGTAAGATACATCATGAGCACACCAAGTGTCCAAGGGTGTTCCAATGTTCGAACGGTCAAGCAGAAGAGGTAACGTTACGTAACGACCAAGGACAAATTTAGGACTCCCCTGCAGGGTGCTACAGTACCAGTCATAGCCTTCTTTTAAATATAACAAGTAGTTAAAATGTACCTACGTGCTCAAAGATATGATTTACTTTGTAGTAGGTTAGTAAGCGCATCCACTTCGACCGACATAACGTCAGACGGTGGCTGCGGGAAGAGCTCAGCAGGGCAAAGAACTGACTATTCTGTTTATGGTAGCCGAAACGGCATCATGTATTTTAGTCGAACGTCTGTAGTAAAAAGAGTTTAGATCTAGTGTGTGCGGTACTTTACTTAAGCAGTCATGTCAGATATTCGTGTATCCGAACATCTTGATCAGCTTCGATTCGTAATAACTTTTGTAGAACCTCTTACCGTACTGTGTAGAAAGTAAAACGCGAACAGCTGCTGTCACTCACAAGATTATAGGCTCTAGCTACTGGCGACTGCAGACCTCACTTCATGTTAAGCCAATCGTTGTTGCTACACTCTATGGCCGACATACATTCTCCTGCGCAGAGTCGAAATGCTTTTCAGTGGCAGAGGCCACACAGAGAACGCCCAGAACCCCAACGATATACTTGTGAAGAGCCATGGACACATATTAACAGGTAATGTGTGGCCGGGATTAGGCGGTGGTAGGTTAGTACCCGGGTGTCTGCTTCCTGCCATGTCGGCTGCACCAGTGTACGCTTTATTTCTGAGAGCTGTACTGTAAGGATGCCAGTATCGATACCCTTATGAAGGATGGATAGTGAGAGCTCATTTACGGTGGCTGTGATACATCTGATGACCTAGAAGGTTCTGTAAGCTACAGTTACGCGTCAATGGTCAGAGAAACCCAGGTATCCTGCACGATTTGCAGTGAGGCGATGGTGTTTGGTAGCCAGGGTGATGGCCGAGCTACAGCCCAGAAGCGAGGGTAAAAGTTTAATTTCAATGTATGTCCGTTTTAAAGTAACAGGGAGACGTAGTTGAGTCGTGTTCGTGATTGATTATTCATGGCCAGCAGAGTCGGGAGTTTTGAGCAGTTTCAAGATCGCACATTGGTATGTGTATGCCATGCCAGTTTAATTTCTTGGGCGACTATGAATAAGAGTTGAATATCGGGAGCAGTCTTGAACAATTTCGGATGAATTGTCTAAAGAACTGTAATATTCGTGCCGTAAAAAATTTGAAAGAAACTGATTTATGTCGGTAAGCGGGAGGAGTGATGTTGGTCCGACAGGGACCGATGGGGGACCATAAGCTTGGTACATGTGAATAAATACATTGACATTAATTTGAGTGATTCTTAACATTTCATAACAGTCATTAAAAATAGTTCTTCATAAAAACAGGAGGCAGTGTGCAGGTTGGTTACGACATGCGGTTCAGTTTAATACGCATCTGTATCTGGCGTAACAAACCCCTTTCGCGTCCAACTGCCGTAGACTTTAATCATCCACAGAACTAGATAAGGGAGAGAGAGATTTACAGTACACATACACGATCTTCGTGCATCTATATATATCTGTCAGAATGGAGTTCCATTCCATCTTCAACATCTTGCTCGTGTTCAAATGCGTTAGACGTTCCATGAAGATTCGATCGGTAGAGCACTACTTTTCCCAACCTAGCTCGTTTACTTGAGCTAACTTCATATGATTCTTGCATTTGGGATCAGGTGAAAAAATTTTTTCCCCTGTATGACGATACAGCCAGTGTGAAGATTCTTTCGCGCAGGACAGATACCGAGACTGGTAAGGATATCCTGTCAAGAATTCTCGCCGCCTTTGACACTGTTCCACGAACACTGCGGTTGTTCAGACGCGAAACACGTAACGGTCATGCCTACGTAGAAAATTGGGGACGCCTCTATGAACAGCTGTTGCAAATATAGAGACTTGTTCCAGTTGTGCAGATAAGTAAAATCATCACGAAAAATTTTTCTACTTAACATTTTTATAATCAGCATGAAAATAGCAACAAATTTGAAATTTTGTTTTCCCCTATAAATTTCGACGCATTCGTTTACGTAGCAAGGTTTTCTACCCGATTCTCCCTTTTTCATTCTCAACCAAGTAGTGCTATTGACCTTCCCTGCATAATTTGACAGATAATTACTACTCACGTTTCTATGAGTTTTGATTTTTATCGCGACTCCCACCACATATGTGAATCAATATTGATACCTCTATCTCATTGTCCCTGACAAGGAATCCAGTATCAGAAAATTGAGGAAAAGATAATTCCACATTTTGTGATGATTTGTTTGTCGTTTGATAAGAGAAGTGTGGAAGATAGAATAACGACGATGAATGAAATCTCAAACAGCAAATAGCGTGCGGTCAACTGAGATACGTTGGTGTGCCACAGCTACTAATTAGATAATTTTTCGTATCTTTGTATTTCTCATTCCGTACCTCGTTTCAACATTATCAGTCATTTTTCCATCGCTTAAACAGACCCCTACATAATACTGGTTCTCAAATTTTCTTCTGTCATCTGTTATTTCTTTTTTATCAGTATATAATCATTTTCACCCTGCCACCGTGTGTCATTCCCTGTGATGTACTGATGTCCTAGCCTTCTCTCTACCTTCAAGTCTTCTATAACATTTTTCAATCCATTTTATTCTTTTCTCAGTTGAAGATTCAAATTCGTACATATTAGCCTTATCTTCCTGTCAAAGGTTTACCTATCAACGGCAATAGTGTTTTTTATTTCTTGAATACATGAGATCTTCTTGCCTAAGGACCGTAGACACGTGAACTGTTTTATTGCCTCAATTTTGTCCTGACTGATCGTATCTCAGAATGTTTCAAAACGTTTCATGATATTTCAAATGAGTATATGTTCTACATGAACGTAGAGGGAAACAAGGCGTACAATTTCACCTAGGCGCTGGATTGCATTTTTTTTAATTGTACGTAGAATTATCAGAATTTACGAGAGCGTACAGGGTGATTTAGCTGTTTTATGTAACCCGCAATGTTATAGATGGCCTTTATAAAACACGTGTGAAATTTTCATTTTCTCTCGCTAGGCGCTAACTAATAGTCCTTCAGAAAAAAGTAGTAATGTTGTTAAATTTTGTACTGTTATGTTTTCACTGGAGGCCATGGTTTTCGAGCTATTCAAGAAAGAAGTATAAAATTACTTTCAAATGCATCTCAATCCGACGCTCACCTCTCACCAGTGAGGATATCTAGCACGTCGTTCGCGGCATTCCATCCTACCATTGCATATTACGTTACCATCATAGCCTGCGACTTCGTTAACATTACTAATTTAAACGTGCCCATAAGGGCAATGGAAAAAAACGAATTTTGTAAAGGTTACCAATAACTAATTACGTAGATGATTCTGTCCACATTTGACCTTTACAAGCACAGTAGTTTCGCTGTCAGAAGGCCCCACGAATACAACGATGTAACTGTTTATTTCATGCTTTTAAAATTCACAAAATTGCTGGGTAAAATTTACACAAACGTCAGTTCTACCATTTGTAAGTGCTCGACTAAGCCTGTGGCGTAATATTCTCAGTCAATAAAGACCAAAAAAGGTGGAATGTAGGAAATAAATCCTTCAGTCGCAAATATTTGTACAGGGGTAGGAGGGAGAGCAGTGAACAGCATACTAGAAATCCTGACCGGTGGGAGCTGTGTATGGGGATGGAGGTGCGATTGAAGATCACTTTTGTACGTCTTTCTTGAATAAATCGAGAACTACGGCCTCTATTGGAAACGTATAACAGTACAAAATTTAACTACATTAAATGGTTTTGCAGCCTGCACCACGCAAGTAACGAGCAGTAATTAGTGGCTCGCCATCACAGTTTTCTTTATCTTAAATATTTTTGTGACTAATGCCCTTTTGGCATATTTATTATTTTATAAATGACGTGTAAGTACTGCCAGTCTTTCACGACGATTCCATACTTATACTCTATCATACGTTTTTAGTCATAGTCTGTGACCATGTTATAGAATATAGACCATTCTTTGATTTAAATTCTGAGGAAGACACTCCTAGCAGTGTCGAAACCCGGTTAATTTGTTAAAAATAGTGACCGAGGGCTGATTTTCTTTCAGTTGTAACCATTCACGCTCTCTGAACGTGCAGCCATGTACAAGATCCACACTGTAGTCAAATTCGCCCCATGTATTTCCGAGCTTGTATGGAGTTGCTAAACTCACCGATGCCGCTACGTTGTTTCGCAGTTCACCCAAATTTCCTGCAAGGGAAGGTTCACAGATGAAGTTTTTTACAAACCTCCACAATAAAAAAAAAATCACATACCTTGCGATCATGCGATCCTGGAAGCCAATGGTGCAATATGAGATTCGTACGCTGCAGGAGATGGAACAGTCTACTATGGACCAAAATCACGTCGCGTAATTGTAACTGAATGGCTCCTGTTGAAACGGAGAGCGCAAAACGCCATTCGTTGGTGTGTTTTTACCACCTTTATTCGACACTCACTGATTAAAGAACGAGCTGTGTGTGATAGCCCTCTGACGGCAGCCACATGAACCGATATCTTACTAGTGGTCTCGAGGTACACTTTTAGCACCAATAGGTAATGTGATAAACCTTTTCCATTTCTTTTATGTTTTGGTCTTCTTTAAAGGCAAAGAGAAAAGATGAAGCGGTAGCCCAGCGTAGAGCCTATGCCTACCGTCATATTTTTGATTTTCAGCTGTAAAAAAATGGAGGAGTTTTTCCTGTACCAGTAGTAGGAAGGAAGGATTCGCGCTCAGGTAGTGAACGAGTGAGAAGCACGCCACTTCTTAGCGAGTAATGTAGACCGTCATTTGGGGGGCGCTATGAATAAGTGAGGAGTATGTATTCGTTTAGAAGAATACAGTGATGTTTTATTAACAGGTAGGTCATCTGAGTTATTTCATATAGTACAAGAATTACAAGAACTGAAGCCCACCTGTGTACTTTGGAAAATTACGAAGATCCGATAAGCTCAATGGGAACATGGTCAAGACAACGAAGAACACGGCGAACAAACGTAGCATTATAAAGATCGGTAAGCACATATCTACAGCGGAGAAAGAAACTACTTCCCCGCTGAAAAGTAATATGAACTAATACGAACTTATTTCCAGGCATAGCTCAGCTTATTGTGCTTGTCATTCGTGCCGAAAAATTAATCTCATTAATACAATATATTTTAAAAAGCCACGCAATTCAACATTTTATTATCATTTATTCCATAATTTTATTATATTGTAGTAAGTTGAAATTCGCTCGTCGTTCCTGACTTCATTCATGAAGGAGGTATAGTTTTATGAAACTGGATTAATCTTCTGCCTGCCTTCCGTCTGGAGGAGTGACCATACTCTTTAGTATCCTCTGGTTGGTCTTCTATATGTGCTTTTGACGTATTGCATTCAGATTTTCTGTCATTGGTTTCACTGATTGTATTGTTTTCATACCTTTTCATTATGGAAGCTTTATACGGCAGTGAGGACGCATGGAAGCATCTCGAGCATCACCTGGAGTTGGTAAATGAGGCGGGCAAAGATGTTTTCCTGGGAGACATGCGAGACGCCCGAGAGAGGCACGTGGCCGCAGGTGTTTACACAAGGCGTCCGCCCGCCCGCCTTTATCTTCCCACAGCCTCAGCCACGATAAGAGGCGACGCGGCGGAAGGCGCGCGGCCTATGCTGGGGCAGCTCTCCTTAAGCCGCAATGTCACGGGACTAGCTTAAACGAGCTCTCCTGGAAAACTGGTATTCACTTAGGTGTAAACTCTTGTCATAATGGATATTTCTTATTGTCTGTACTCAGTGACATTAAGCTCCTGATCAAATAGCTACTTTTTGCGTAAGCATCGATGTTGTTGTTCATCGGAGGTGAGGGTATCATCTGGAGTGCCCCAGGGATGTGTGGTAGGTCCGCTGTTGTTTTCTATCTACATAAATGATCTTTTGGATAGGGTGGATAGCAATGTGCGGCTGTTTGCTGATGATGCTGTGGTGTACGGGAAGGTGTCGTCGTAGACTGACTGTAGGAGGATACAAGATGACTTGGACAGGATTTGTGATTGGTGCAAAGAATGGCAGCTAACTTTAAATATAGATAAATGTAAATTAATGCAGATGAATAGGAAAAAGAATCCTGAAATGTTTGAATACTCCATTAGTAGTGTAGCGCTTGAGACAGTCACGTCGATTAAATATTTTGGCGTAACATTGCAGAGCGATATGAAGTGTGACAAACATGTAATGGCAGTTGTGGAGAAGGCGGATAGTCGTCTTCGGTTCATTGGTAGAATTTTGGGAAGATGTGGTTCATCTGTAAAGGAGACCACTTATAAAACACTAATACGACCTATTCTCGAGTACTGCTCGAGCGTTTGGGATCCCTATCAGGTCGGATTGAGGGAGGACATAGAAGCAATTCAGAGGCGGGCTGCTAGTTTTGTTACTGGTAGGTTTGATCATCACGCGAGTGGTACGGAAATGCTTCAGGAACTCGGGTGGGAGTCTCTAGAGGAAAGGAGGCGTTCTTTTAGTGAATCGCTACTGAGGAAATTTAGAGAACCAGCATTTGAGGCTGACTGCAGTACAATTTTACTGCCGCCAACTTACATTTCGCGGAAAGACCACAAAGATAAGATAAGAGAGATTAGGGCTCGTACAGAGGCATATAGGCAGTCATTTTTCCCTCGTTCTGTTTGGCAGTGGAACAGGGAGAGAAGATGCTAGTTGTGGTACGAGGTACCCTCCGCCACGCACCATATGGTGGATTGCGGAGTATGTATGTAGACGTAGATGTAGATGTTAAGCAAATAATACAGGCATACTCAAAAAAAACTGCAAGTATCCACCTCCTCAAACAAAACCATATGAGTTCGATCATCAATCAGTCCCTGGAATTTTTCTGTCACTTGCCGCATCTTTCTCATCTGGGAATGATTTGCAGTACCAAACTACGCCGTGATCCGCTGTCCACATTGCACCCTAGGACCCTCTTGGATGGTTACGTCATATCGAAGTTCGGAGGAAGGCGACGGCATACTGCATCCACTTGGACCTTGCCCCTTGAAGCACTGTGATTTTCAAATCAGTGTAAGATGGCTATTTTATGATGATGTTATTGGATGTGTTAATATTTGTAAAGGAAAATGATACATTTGAAGAACTGTGGTCAGAGAAACAGTTGTTAGGTAACAGTATCTGTGTCTGTGATGCGAGCACTGAAGAGTCGTAAAATCTTTGACAGCCAGTAGTGGATAGCTGCGGTGGGCAGCATCCGGATTTTTTCGTTTAGTGTACAGTGTAATGCATGGACGCATTTTTGGAACTATGTGAGTTGCAGATTATTACGAGGTGGAATGAAGACTCAGAACAATTGTTGGATGTCATATGGACGTAAAAAAGGTTTTGAAATGAAGACCAAGGTATTATTTGATGATGTAAGAAGTTTATTTTTGTAGACTTTTATTGTTGGTCCAATTCACCCTCGTCACAGTAGAGTTTTTGATAATCATTCCATTCATTTATCTTCTGAGTTAATTTACTTTACTATGGAAGTTATTAGATTAAATGGATTTTTAATATTAGACTCTATAGTTGTTTGCTTTTATAAGTTCCTTTTTAACTGAAATTTCAGAACTTAAAGGTTGAGTCGTGCGTTTCATTGGCATTCTGTGTCAATATTACGAACCCAAGTTCCCTGGGCCAACTGTAGTTACGTTTTAGCAGTATTTTTTAGTTGTTGCGGAGTCTTACTGTGTTGCTGTTTCTGCCAGACTTCATTTTGCGCCGGCGGGGTGGCCGAGCGGTTCTAGGCGCTACAGTCTGGAACCACGCGACCGCTACGGTCGCAGGTTCGAATCCTGCCTCGGGCGTGGATGTGTGTGATGTCCTTAGGTTAGTTAGGTTTAAGTAGTTCTAAGTTCTAGGGGACTGATGACCTCAGAAGTTAAGTCCTATAGTGCTCAGAGCCACTTCATTTTGCAGGTGAGATTCACAATACGTGATTGTTTCGTTTCCTTTGAGTCGTGTACGTTCTGTCAGTTTCTTTATTTTACCAGGGCATATGTCAGTGCAGAAATTTTCGTGTGTTTCAGGTAACTTTTTATACAAGTTGATATAAAAGTTCTTGAAATGCGAACATTTTAGGTTAGGCTTTACCGTGACTGTTATTGACATTAAATGAAACAACAAGTTTCTTGTTACGTCACTGTTTATTCATCTGCACGACGCGTCTCAAAGGGTTGAACCTCCATCATCAGGTGGATTTACATTTGTTAATATGACATTTGTGTGTGTGTTGTGTTGCTATTTTTTGGAGGAACTTGTGGCACTGCCTAGTGGAGAAACAAAACACTATTTCAGAACATGGTATTGGGTTTCTTTTGACAAAAAATTAGACGTGTATCTAACGGTAAACATAAAATAAGTAAAATAAAGTACCTCCAGTGGTCACAGATTCCTTTCAGTCATAACTTGTTGCTTCATTTAATCTTTTTATACATTTACGTTTATCAAACAACTCGCACTGACCAAATATACTAAGCGTGAAATTATCGGTTTGCTTACTTATTTGTATATGAAAGAGATCGGTTTTCAAACACATGGCATTCTTTTCAGTTTCATGTAAGTGGTGTGGCTTTGAGTTCAGTAGCACATTTAGGTTGTCAGTTCAAATTCCCTGGTTTATACTTAAGATGACACACACTCAAGTAGAGGCTACTGACTTGCAACAGCTTTATTATGCTGTATTATACAGGGTGATTCTTATTAATGTTTAAAAATCGACGAAGCGAGGTAAATGAGTGTGAGAAGGGTAGTTTAATGTAATACAAGGGTCACAAATGTCGGGAAATACTCAAAAAGTGGATGACAAATATTGAACATGTGACGTCATCAGATGCATATCTCGCCGCACGTGTAGCTGTTGGGCTTGGGCGCAAAGACACCATGGAATGATGAAATACTTGCTTTCGACCAAACGGTGCAAATTTCGAACACATTTTGTAAATGTGGTCTTTTATAAACGTAGAAGTTACAAAATTATTGACCTCGCTGTACTAAGATGATAACTCTTCTTATTTTGTATTTATTTCTTTTTCTCCCTTCTTTTCTTTAGTTTACAGACAATATTGAGTATAGAAAACATTGGTCATTTGCTGGCAGCGATGCAGTTCAGAAGCTTATACGGATTTAGTTGGTGGCGCAATAACGTAAGATTCTGTTTTACTGTAGTTTACAATAAACCAGTTGCGACAGTGAGACAGGAAATAAAATAACAAATCTTACCTCGATGTAAACACCTAATTGTCTAAAGCAATGAAAAAAAAAACCACTGCCTGCCAGACGCAAGACTCGAATCCTGAGCCCCACGTGCTAAAATCGGACACACCGACTGAATACTTGGCTTGTCTTAGGACGACCAGACGCGACAGACGGATACGCTCAATCGCTGCACGGGCTGCGAGCGTGGCCCACGAGAAATACGGGCCCTGCAACGAACTTGTCGCTCTAGTCGGCCCATGGGAAATCAGTATGTAATTGGAAAGGTACCCACTAAATATCTTTTTCGTGTGCTGTCAAGAGCTTGCAGCATTTAAACGCGCGGTCAAGAATTATTAAACTCGCCTGAAACAGTTACTCGCTACCCTCCGGAGACGATTGATGACACTCGTAAGATGTGCAGTTTCACGTGCTGTGACGTAGGCGCCTCGGCCTGTCTTTCTCGTGGGCTTCGTGCGGCGAGGTACATACGTCACCTGGTGACGTCAAACGTTCAACATTTGCTATCTACTTTTAGGGTATTTCTCGACATTTGCGACTGCATGTGTCTTATATTAAGTCTCATGTCTCTGCGTCGTTTACGTCGCTTCGGAGGTTTTTGAACTTTAGTAAGAAACACCTCAATGCATACCCCAATTTTCGTCGACTTTTTATGTTACTACACCATCTCGACCAGCACTCTTCAGTATATTTAGCTA
The DNA here is from genome assembly GCF_023898315.1 of Schistocerca nitens. Classification (NCBI taxonomy): domain Eukaryota; kingdom Metazoa; phylum Arthropoda; class Insecta; order Orthoptera; family Acrididae; genus Schistocerca; species Schistocerca nitens. The sequence goes on along the minus strand of NC_064614.1, from coordinate 925,816,064 downwards.
GTTTCATGTACCAGTATTTTCAACCGAAATGCTATCTTTAAACAACTTAATAATTATTCTCATCACTACACAATGCCACATTTTGCTGCGATCCTCAGGATTCTGTGTTATCCACTGGCTCTCATGCTACTCAGATAACAAAAATATGTACCATTTGTTTAGAATTTCATTTAACGACATCATGAAAATTTGTTCGGCGGATGTCGGCTACGGAAGTTTTTACATACGGAAACAACCAACTACAAGTTGGAAGCGGGCTGCGAGGAGGAGTGAAGTTCTGTTACGTTTGCTGCTAGTTCCGTAAGACAGGAATTTCACCATATGTTAGTACTGGTATCTCATGACCTAGCATTGCGATAACACGCCTTCAACGTCACTTTGTCACTATAGGCTAGCGCTGCTGTATGAAAGTCCAGTCAAGCCTATGAATTCACTATCTCCTACCAGTGGTTAAAAGTCGGCCCATTCTGACGTTGACTAATCACAGTGGGACTCATCATCAAATTACCGAATTTTGTTTTCCGCACGTCAGTTCTTGTGACACATATTTTCCTGCTGCCGTCCGGTGTGGCCGAGCGGTTCTAGGCGCTACAGTCTGGAACCGCGCTACCGCTACGGTCGCAGGTTCGAATCCTGCCTCGGGCATGGATGTGTGTGGTGTCCCTAGGTTAGTTAGGTTTAAGTAGTTCTAAGTTCTAGGGGACTAATGACCTCAGAATGTAAGTCCCATAATGCTCAGAGCCACTTTTTTCCTGTTACGTAGTTCCTAGTATAAATATTCGAAAATTAAGAGGAAACAATGTCAATGGAAGACCAAGTTCTAAATGCTCTGATTGAAACGATGGAAGACAGGGATATACTCTTTCGCCGCTACTGTTGAATCTATATTCCAAGAAGCAATTACCAAACTTAAAGAATAGTTGAAGACTGGGATTAATATTAGGAGTGGAATTATATGAATGATAACATTTGTTGATGACATTGCTATCCTCAGTGAAACAGAAGAAGAATTACAGGGCCTCTTGAACGACGAACAGTCTAATGAGTACAGAATGCGAATTAAGGAGAAAACGAGGACACTTAACTAATGACGAATAGCACAAATTATAGACTGATTTAACATCAAAATTGGTGACCATGAAGTAAAGAGGTCTGCTACTTTGGAAGCAAAATAACACAGAGCGGACGAAGCAAGGAGCAAGACGCTATACACTACCAGGATTTCTGGGTAGTTAGTATATTTGATATCTAGCATTAGTAGAACAACATGCCCATACTCAAATTACTGGTAGGCAAGCATCTATCGTATTACTAATACTGCTAGATTTCAGGTAGACCGGATGATGGAGCTAAGACCGCGAAACCGTGGTACTGAATAGCGACTTCTGTCACACAAGACTTCGGTCGATAAAGAATTTACAACTCAGGTGTATTTTTTTTTTCATGAACATGTTTTGAAACAGTTGTGGATGTCCACAAAATAAAAATCTGTAACCGAGAAAAACGAGAAAGAATTATAGTTTAAGAATTAACAGGAAGAGGTACCCCTCAAGTTCCTGCGTTCAGCTTGCGAGAAGAAGCGTTAACCTCGCTCCGAAACTGTAAATCCACGTGGTTCTCACAGTAATTTATACAGTGTCATTTCGTCCAAATAATATGATAAAGAAACGGCTACGACCGAACAGGCATCACTAACATGATCTACGCAGCGTGCTAATCTTCAACAATGGAGTTGCCGGTACTTCATTACGGTACGGTGCTGAAACGAATACTTATGCCATTTGACCAAAGAATTCCGGTTTGTCCAACTGTGGACTGGAGCGAGAGGCGACGGCGGAGGAAGCAAGAAAAACAGATGAAGGGAATGCGTGATTAGTTGCCCCTCCAACCACTACTTCCGTTGCTCCATAGTTACCCATCGAAACTCCTACGTTGCTTTGCTCATCACTGTTCTAAAAGTTTAATCCATGTACTTCTGGTATCAAATCTCACTTGACTGACGGTTTCACTGTGCTTCATGTAAATCAAACCCACTTAAAAAGTCATAAAGTCATGAAAGTTGCTAAATTCCCGTAGTAAATGTGTGAGCGCATGGTCTCGCAGCGATATGAGGTAGTAAAATCTTCTCAGGCTTCCAGACGCTTCACGTTGTTAAAATCCCACCAGCTTTCCACCGAGTTCTGCTCGGCCATTGTCAATGACTGCCTTTCTGCCGTGGCCTCGCAGTTACATAGCCGCGCTAGTAGCAATGTTTTCGTCCCACGACGGTCGCGCCCACTTCAACCTCGCGTTGGCTGGGTCCCAGGCTGTACTCAGCTGCAAACCACTGTCCTTATTGATTACGTATTCAGATATTTTTATTTTCATGGTTTCTTTTATAACGCTACCCCAAAATCCTTTCGTCCGCATAACGACAGACATTTCGACGTATAGAATTGGGTGTCGATTTTCTAACCCGTGTTGTGCCACTGCTGATTTTTCCAGATAGCGTGTTCCGTCCGGCTTTGCTCCACAGTGCGTACTACTTAGGAAAGGTTGAAGAAAGCTAGTTTTATAAACGTGGGGGAGAGAGTGGAAGGGGCTCCGATTTGGTAGTTTCGCCAGAGGCGCAGTATCTCCTGTACGAGGCTCTGGGTATGTGCACGCTAAAGGAGGGAAAGAAGTGGTATCAGATAAAGAGCTGTACGCCGGCGCCGCAAATACGGCCAAGGCCGCGCTTGGCGTCAGTAAGCGCAGGCGCACAGGCTGCCGGCCGGTGTGTTCCCGAAACGTCTGCCGCCGCCACTGCCTGTGATAACGTGGCCGCCAATACTGTCCATTATCTTCGTCATACGAGCAGATACCGTACAGCTGGTCCCTACTCTCCCATTGGGTTTTCATTTGAGCGGACAAAGCCATCATCGACTGTGTCAGTCCGCTGGAGAATTTTGGAACACGTTTTACGTACCTTTCTGATGATCGAAAATCTCCTTTGTTGGAATAAACATAGACACTCCAAACAACAATGGTCTGAAACTCAGTGTGCTCTGAAGGCAGATGCTACTGGAGGCCAGGTTGATGACGTCTTCCTTCATTTCCAGAAAGTATTCGGTACATTTCCGTGCTATAGTTCAGTGAACGAAACTCGTGCACACAGAACAAAACGCCAGCTTTGTGATTGCAAACAGTACACCGACTGTCAATCTTAACGTAAAAAAGTCGTCAACATTGCACTAACTTAATCCACACTCCAAATAAATCTTCTAGCACCATTACTGTTCACGATGTATCGAAATAACGCACCAAATAACGTCAGAAGCGCTACGAATCAGTTCGCGGATGATTATGCCTATAGAGAAGTTGTAACGGTCGAAAACTGTAGCGAAATTCAAGTAGATCTGAAGAGGATCGACGCTTGGTGCAGAAATTGGCTGTTGACACTCAACATAAACAAATGTCGCTGAAAGCCATCACATCTATGAAATAATCTGGCAGTATGCGTACAAGGCGGTTTAATGTGGAATGACCACATACAAATGACTGTAGGAAACTCAGAAAAGGAAGAGCTAGGCGTTGTGTATAAATAAAAATCTGAACGAATCTATTCAAGAGAAACTTGCTAAGATTATAATGAAATTACACTATGTATTCCAGAACTTTAGGGTCAAAATTATACAGAGAGCAGACGATCGTAAACTGAACATTTTGGAAACCTAACGCTTCGGAATTAATATTTAGTTTTTTAGTCACACAAAAAAGTTACAGTAATTATAAATACGTACACTTTAAAGTGTATGCAACACACCACTGTAGTTTCTATTTACACTACCAATTACATTTGCTCTACAGTATTAGATCTGTAGTTGACTCGGAATTCCTCGAGTACTTTGCTCTTAATGAAAATAGTGCTAATAGCATGTGGTTTTCTGCCTGTCTGCTGAAACTCTTTCCATGTGCAGAATAGCACTCTTTGTGGTTTAAGATACTTATCATCTGACGCTGTTTAGCGAACGCAATTGTCAGTGTAAATAAAAGCACTTCTTTAGAGCATGGAGGTGACTTTATATGTACTTCGCAAAATAAAATTATAAACAGCCGACCACTTGCAATGGATAAAGAATTCTTTACCTAGGTTTCAACAAATTTGAATTTGTCTTCTTCAGAAGGTGACCTAAGGACAATGAACATCATAGCTTACATTAGAAAGGTATGAAACTTAAGTCAAAAATAGATTTTAACACAAATTAGAGAGCTCTTGCATTACAAGAATATGAGAACGACGACTGCTACTTACAATTTTACATTAGTATGGACTGATGTATCATCGCCGTTTTTACAAATGTCTGCATAGATCCATTTGTCAAAATTAAAATATAGCCCTAAAAATAGGGTTTGTCACGTAAATATAAATTAGTACATGGATGTTGCAGAGCTCACAACCGACTGAGTGTAATCGGCCAGCGTAGTTACCCTGCGGCCAGGGCAGGTGGCGCTCATGGCGCGAACCATGCGCCGATTGGCGTACAAAAGCAACGTGTAAATTATCAGTATTAATAACGTCCTTAGATAAAGTAACAATAAAAAGAAGGAAAGCGTTTAACACTCCCGTTATAACAGTATGGGAGCCTTGGTACAATTAATGTAGTTATACATCAAAAAGGCAGGTGGCGCTTACGCCGAGAGAGTTACGTACAGTGGCGTATACAGCCAGAATATAAAAATTACATTACAATATTAGTGAAGCCCACACACGGTATATATGTCAGAACTTTAAAATTGACAATAATGGCTCTTAAGACAGAATTACGAACCCTGGTCCCCAATCCAGTTAATACACATTCGCAGGGAACCAACGTTCTAGAGCCAGACAAAATCACATAAGGGCCGATGTAGTGGCAGCCATACATCGTGAGAAAACCACATTACATAAAGGGTAGTAAGCTTAAAGATTTGAAAGAGCATCATAGCTTCCTGAGAAAATAGACCACTGAGGTTACCAGCATTAATGTTATACCATAAACAGTACAGGTTTAAAGCCTTCGAAAAATTGTCTACAAGCAAGGTTCAACTGGTCGTTCAGTATATTACCGTCTTTGAGCTCTAGATGTTTAAAAATTTGTAACTCTTCCCACAGATCTAGTCTACGCCCTTTGACTTGTCTGTGTAGGATAACCGTGTCTTCTAACTGTTTAGGCGTATGGCCGGCTATCAAGAGGTGTTCAGCAAAAGTAGAGCTGTGTATATTCGCTCCTTTTTTACCTAATAGGTGTTCTTTATATCTTGTTTTCACAGCTCTGCCTGTTTGACCAATATAATATGAAGGGCAGTTATTACAGGTTAGTTTGTAAACACCTGAATTGGAAATCCAATCGCAGGCAATCTCTGCTGAATGTACAAGATTTCTTTTTAAACTGTTATCTGTAGAGAAGGAGACGTTACAGTTATATTTTTTCTTTAGAAGACGTTTCATCCTATACGATATATTACCCAAGAAAGGAATGGAAATGAATTTTTTGTTTCTTTGCTATCAGTGGGGAGGTTGTTGCTCAAAGTCGAACAGTTTTGGGAAATTTTCCTATTGAACAAGTAATCGATCATATTCTGATTGTACCCATTATCAGCCGCAATCGCTTTGATGACATTCAATTCCTTTTGTTGATCAGCAGGTGATAAAGGAGTAGTTACCATTCGGTGAGTGGCAGAATGAAAAAACGCCAGTTTATGAGCTTTTGGATGAGTTGAGTCAGCAGGGATGACATTATCTGAATACGTTTCCTTACGGAAGATATTGAAATTGAAGGAACTATCCTGTATAGAAATTGTTAAATCGAGGAAGTTAAGTTCACCTTTTTCATTCTGAAATTCTTTTGTGAAGGAAATCTTTTCATGTAAACCATTGAAAGTATTGAAGAGAAGCTCTAACTCATGATCAGTACCATCAAAAGCAATGATAATGTCGTCAACATAACGTGCATAATAGCGGATTTTGTGGCGTAATTCTGAACTTGAATTGAAGAACGTTATTTCCAGGGCGTTGATAAAAACATCTGCTAAAATACCGGCGAGGGGGCTATCCACTGCTAGACCATCTGGCTGGACATACATTTTCCCATTAAACGTGAAATAATTGTATTTTAATACGACCTTAAGCAAACCAATCAGTTCCGCAATCTGAATTTCACTTAGTTTTTTATGTTTGAGAAGATTCTTTTTTACAAGGGCTATGGTTTCATCAACCGGGACATTTGTATAAAGACTGACGATGTCAAAGGACACCAGTCTAGTGTCAGATGTACATCTTACAGTTTGAATATTGTTAATTAATTCCTTACTATTTTTAACAGAAAAATTATTTTCAAATGTGAAAGCATCTTTAATTTTAAAATGGAGGCGCCTAGCAAGTGTGTGATGTGGACTACCTATTCCATTCACTACAGGGCGAATCGGGTGATTTTGTTTGTGCAGTTTAAACTGACTCCTGAGCACGGGTGGTTTCGGGTTCATATTTATAAGCCCTTTCTTTTGGAAGTTATTGAACAGCCTGACAGAACTAGCTAAAGTACGCCGGATTTCATGTTTCAATTCCGCGGTTGGATCTACGGTAACCTCAGTGATGTCATTTTCCTCAAAAAACTTTACAGTCTTTTCTATATATTCATTTTTATAAGTCACGAGAGAGGTGTTCCCTTTGTCACTCTTAGTGACTAAGGCGTCGTGTTCTCTAAGACTGTACTATATTCGCCCAACTGCCCATTAGGAAATAATTTAATTTCTTTTTCTATTATGTTATTACATTCATAGGCACATTTGACTTGCTCGGTTTTCTCTAATTTCAGGGATTCTAAACCGATTTTAAGATCTACAATAAGATTACAGATAACTGGATATTTATCGAGTTGAGCAGGCAAATTATATTTAAGGCCTTTACATAACAAGTCATTCTCAGCCTGCGTAAAAGTAATATTGCTTTTATTCAGTATTCTTTCGTAAAATTGATGTTTGACGCTATTGCCTGCTGTATTAACATTTTTACTTGTGGTCCTATTACTAAACTTCAACAACTTTCTTTCATGTCTGGCCTTGATTTCTTCTTTACGATTAAAGAGCCATTCATTAATAGTATTCCACAGGTGGTCAATTTGGAAATTACAAAGATCATTACGCAGACTGAGAATGATTTGTTATGTAAAGGCCTTAAATATAATTTGCCTGCTCAACTCGATAAATATCCAGTTATCTGTAATCTTATTGTAGATCTTAAAATCGGTTTAGAATACCTGAAATTAGAGAAAACCGAGCAAGTCAAATGTGCCTATGAATGTAATAACATAATAGAAAAAGAAATTAAATTATTTCCTAATGGGCAGTTGGGCGAATATAGTACAGTCTTAGAGAACACGACGCCTTAGTCACTAAGAGTGACAAAGGGAACACCTCTCTCGTGACTTATAAAAATGAATATATAGAAAAGACTGTAAAGTTTTTTGAGGAAAATGACATCACTGAGGTTACCGTAGATCCAACCGCGGAATTGAAACATGAAATCCGGCGTACTTTAGCTAGTTCTGTCAGGCTGTTCAATAACTTCCAAAAGAAAGGGCTTATAAATATGAACCCGAAACCACCCGTGCTCAGGAGTCAGTTTAAACTGCACAAACAAAATCACCCGATTCGCCCTGTAGTGAATGGAATAGGTAGTCCACATCACACACTTGCTAGGCGCCTCCATTTTAAAATTAAAGATGCTTTCACATTTGAAAATAATTTTTCTGTTAAAAATAGTAAGGAATTAATTAACAATATTCAAACTGTAAGATGTACATCTGACACTAGACTGGTGTCCTTTGACATCGTCAGTCTTTATACAAATGTCCCGGTTGATGAAACCATAGCCCTTGTAAAAAAGAATCTTCTCAAACATAAAAAACTAAGTGAAATTCAGATTGCGGAACTGATTGGTTTGCTTAAGGTCGTATTAAAATACAATTATTTCACGTTTAATGGGAAAATGTATGTCCAGCCAGATGGTCTAGCAGTGGATAGCCCCCTCGCCGGTATTTTAGCAGATGTTTTTATCAACGCCCTGGAAATAACGTTCTTCAATTCAAGTTCAGAATTACGCCACAAAATCCGCTATTATGCACGTTATGTTGACGACATTATCATTGCTTTTGATGGTACTGATCATGAGTTAGAGCTTCTCTTCAATACTTTCAATGGTTTACATGAAAAGATTTCCTTCACAAAAGAATTTCAGAATGAAAAAGGTGAACTTAACTTCCTCGATTTAACAATTTCTATACAGGATAGTTCCTTCAATTTCAATATCTTCCGTAAGGAAACGTATTCAGATAATGTCATCCCTGCTGACTCAACTCATCCAAAAGCTCATAAACTGGCGTTTTTTCATTCTGCCACTCACCGAATGGTAACTACTCCTTTATCACCTGCTGATCAACAAAAGGAATTGAATGTCATCAAAGCGATTGCGGCTAATAATGGGTACAATCAGAATATGATCGATTACTTGTTCAATAAGAAAATTTCCCAAAACTGTTCGACTTTGAGCAACAACCTCCCCACTGATAGCAAAGAAACTAAAAAATTCATTTCCATTCCTTTCTTGGGTAATATATCGTATAGGATGAAACGTCTTCTAAAGAAAAAATATAACTGTAACGTCTCCTTCTCTACAGATAACAGTTTAAAAAGAAATCTTGTACATTCAGCAGAGATTACCTGCGATTGGTTTTCCAATTCAGGTGTTTACAAACTAACCTGTAATAACTGCCCTTCATATTATATTGGTCAAACAGGCAGAGCTGTGAAAACAAGATATAAAGAACACCTATTAGGTAAAAAAGGAGCGAATATACACAGCTCTACTTTTGCTGAACACCTCTTGATAGCCGGCCATACGCCTAAACAGTTAGAAGACACGGTTATCCTACACAGACAAGTCAAAGGGCGTAGACTAGATCTGTGGGAAGAGTTACAAATTTTTAAACATCTAGAGCTCAAAGACGGTAATATACTGAACGACCAGTTGAACCTTGCTTGTAGACATTTTTTCGAAGGCTTTAAACCTGTACTTCAAAAATGGTTCAAATGGCTCTGAGCACTATGGGACTCAACTGCTGTGGTCATAAGTCCCCTAGAACTGAGAACTACTTAAACCTAACTAACCTAAGGAGAGCACACAACACCCAGCCATCACGAGGCAGAGAAAATCCCTGACCCCGCCGGGAATCGAACCCGGGAACCCGGGCGTGGGAAGCGAGAACGCTACCGCACGACCAGGAGATGCGGGCTTAAACCTGTACTGTTTATGGTATAACATTAATGCTGGTAACCTCAGTGGTCTATTTTCTCAGGAAGCTATGATGCTCTTTCAAATCTTTAAGCTCACTACCCTTTATGTAATGTGGTTTTCTCACGATGTATGGCTGCCACTACATCGGCCCTTATGTGATTTTGTCTGGCTCTAGAACGTTGGTTCCCTGCGAATGTGTATTAACTGGATTGGGGACCAGGGTTCGTAATTCTGTCTTAAGAGCCATTATTGTCAATTTTAAAGTTCTGACATATATACCGTGTGTGGGCTTCACTAATATTGTAATGCAATTTTTATATTCTGGCTGTATATGCCACTGTACGTAACTCTCTCGGCGTAAGCGCCACCTGCCTTTTTGATGTATAACTACATTAATTGTACCAAGGCTCCCATACTGTTAAAACGGGAGTGTTAAACGCTTTCCTTCTTTTTATTGTTACTTTATCTAAGGACGTTATTAATACTGATAATTTACACGTTGCTTTTGTACGCCAATCGGCACATGGTTCGCGCCATGAGCGCCACCTGCCTTGGCCGCAGAGTAACTACGCTGACCGATTACACTCAGTCGGTTGTGAGCTCTGCAACATCCATGTACTAATTTATATTTACGTGACAAACCCTATTTTTAGGGCTATATTTTAATTTTGACAAATGGATCCATGCAGACATTTGTAAAAACGGCGATGATACATCAGTCCATACTAATGCAAAATTGTAAGTAGCAGTCGTCGTTCTCATATTCTTGTAATGCAAGAGCTCTCTAATTTGTGTTAAAATCTATTTTTGACTTAAGTTTCATACCTTTCTAATGTAAGCTATGATGTTCATTGTCCTTAGGTCACCTTCTGAAGAAGACAAATTTAAATTTGTTGAAACCTAGGTAAAGAATTCTTTATCCATTGCAACTGATCGGCTGTTTATAATTTTATTACGTGGAACCGTTGCTGTTGTGCAGCTATGTTTAAAATACTGTACTTCGCAAAATTTATGTCCCGTAGCAGCAACGACTTAGGTTCCCAGAAACTGTTCGAATGAGGAAAACTACCCATCACACCCTACTCATATTTAGTGGTAAGATGGCCTAGTGTGTAGGCTGTATAAAACTGATCACAGATCAAGCATGAAAGCACGGAGAAGGTGTACTGAACTGTGAAAAAAGAAGCAAAATAGAAACAGTGGACGGTCCAAGCCCAAGATGTACAACATCGAGGGAAGTGGCAGGCCGCGGCATTGTGGTAAGTGGTCACCATGTGGGACTGCAAAGCCGGAGGTATGTGGTCAAATCTCTCCCGTGCCCCATTTTTTCTTTTCACAAAATTATGAACTGCCTGTCTGGTCATTGATGTGTCTGTTCTCTGTATCCAAATTTGCGTCTGTGTCGTGATGTAACGACCTTTTGCAAGAGCGAGGCGTAAGCTAGAGACCTGTAATGAAATTTGATTCTGCACAACTACTCTGTCGGCAGCTGGAAGGAAGGGGCTCCACAATGGGAACCGCAAACGTTTGATGACGAGGAGTCAAGTCAACCGAATCCTCCACCGGAAAACACGTCTGGTGTGTCATATACGACATTAGTGGCAGTATGTGTGTTATACGATAGGAATCTCTTATCGATGCAGCTAAGTTGTACACCTGGTGAGTGATGAGATATGCCTCCTTGTCCAGTTTAGGGGTTCGTATGAATGTGAATGTGATCACTCCCAAAGAAATGATGAAGACATAATAGTTTGTCACAAGAGCTGCAACAAATCAACGCAACAGTTTCACAACCACACAGTTTAGCCTGCCTTCTATCAAAACATATATTTTTAACGTTTTTGAATTTTTACTCGTGTACACCATCAAATCCTGCATAAGTCTTAACAAATCTTGAAATAGTAATTTCACACCTCTCCTGGTTACGACGTAAGTCACTTGAACAAACATATCTCTCCGCCGAGTCGCTTTCATTTGCCATCGACGAAAGCTGAAAATATAGCAAAAGACTGCTGTCTTTCTCGTTGAATAGCAGTAGTATCGAGCGGAATTCAGCTTAGAAGCGCTCGCATTAGTAAAAAATGGTTCAAATGGCTCTGAGCACTATGGGACTCAACATCTTAGGTCATAAGTCCCCTAGAACTTAGAACTACTTAAACCTAACTAACCTAAGGACATCACACACACCCATGCCCGAGGCAGGATTCGAACCTGCGACCGTAGCAGTCCCGCGGTTCCGGACTGCAGCGCCAGAACCACTAGACCACCGCGGCCGGCGCTCGCATTAGTAGAGGGATTCAAGTATCGCTTATCATTCATTGCTGTATGTTAAAACATATCACTAGCAGCTAGCTCAGTAACTCATGTGCATGAGAAGAAGGAAAGACTTTTTGTGGTACAGTGGTAACAGGGAAAAAAACAGTCGGCAACTGAGTGAACAACAGATCATGTTTCCAGAATGAGATTTTCACTCTGCAGCGGAGTGTGCACTAATATGAAACTTCCTAGCAGATTAAAACTGTGTGCCGGATCGAGACTCGAACTGGGGACCTTTGCCTTTCGCGGGCAATTGCTCTACCAACTGAGCTACCCAAGCACGACTCACGCCCCGTCCTCACAGCTTTACTTCTGCCAGTACCTCGTCTCCTACCTTCCAAACTTTACAGAAGCCCTCCTGCGAACCTTGCAGAACTAGCACTCCTGAAAGAAAGGATATTGCGGAGACATGGCTTAGCCACAGCCTGGGGGATGTTTCCAGAATGAGATTTTCACTCTGCAGCGGAGTGTGCGCTGATATGAAACTTCCTGGCAGATTAAAACTGTGTGCCGCACCGAGACTCGAACTCGGGACCTTTGCCTTTCGCGGGCAAGTGCTCTACCAACTGAGCTACCCAAGCACAACTCACGCCCCGGCCTCACAGCTTTACTTCTGCCAGTACCTCGTCTCCTACCTTCCAAACTTTACAGAAGCTCTCCTGCGAACCTTGCAGAACTAGCACTCCTGAAAGAAAGGATATTGCGGATACATGGCTTAGCCACAGCCTGGGGGATGTTTCCAGAATGAGATTTTCACTCTGCAGCGGAGTGTACGCTGATATGAAACTTCCTGGCAGATTAAAACTGTATGCCGGACCGAGACTCGAACTCGGGACCGAGTCTCGGTCCGGCACACAGTTTTAATCTGCCAGGAAGTTTCAACAGATCATGTTAACTAGATTGGCTGAAACAGTAACCGATATTGGGCGCAATCTTAATACGAGGGTAATTACATTGATGGAAAAAGAATCGCAGCACCAAGGAGTTGTGTGACGTAAACGGGAGTTGATGGGAGTGTTTCTACATTTGAAGGTTGATGTCTATTAAAATTTCACGCCATTCGGGTAAGAGTAGCGCTAGTTGCGGCACAATGACACAGATAACTGTTACAAATCGGTTACTTCAATGACAGTTTTGAACCAGGCGTCCCTTAGCGTGAATTCAATTGACTCCAGCCCAGTACCATATGTGAGTTCAGTGGTGTCAGCTAGAGTTCATTGGAGACAGGATGGAGGTTTGTTATGTTTTCCGATGAAAGCTGGTTGTGACTCGGTGCCAGTGATGGCCGATATTGGTTAGAACAAGACCAGTTGAGGGCATGCAAGCCACCTGCAAATTGGAAATTTGTGGTAAGTTCCTATGGGACCATAGTGCTAAGGTCATCTATCACTACTTAATCTAACTTAAACTGACTTAGGCTAAGGACAACACACACATCCGTACCCGAGGGAGGACTCGAACCTCGGACGGGGTAGCCGCGCGAACCGTGCAAGGCGCCCGAGACCGCACGGCTATCCCGCGCGTACATCCCATCTGTCTGTGAGCTAGACATACTGGACCTGCACCTGGAGTTATGGTCTGGGGTGTGATTTCTTATCGTTATCTTACGCACGCTGACTAGAAATTTCTACGTCAATATGGTGGTTCGAACTGTTGCGCCTCCATTCATAAACAGTATTCTAGGGGATGTTTTCCAACATCGCTCACTTTCCACTGTCGTAGCTCGACATGCTCTACAGGGTGTCGAGATGTTGCCTCTGTCCACTCGATCAGCAGATCTATCTCCAGCCGGTTATATATCGGACATCATCGGATGACAAATCCAGCGTCATCCAAGAACAGTGTTAACCGTCCCTGTATTGGCCGATGAAGTGCAACACGTTGAACTCCATCCCACAAACTGACATCCGGCACTTGTTCAACATAATGTGTGCACGTTTACATACTTGCATTCAACATTCTGGTGGTTATACCGGATGTTAATGCACCAGCATCTGTAATTTATAAGTGTTTATCCCACACTTGCGTTAACCTGCGATCTTGCAATGTAACCACTTAAATGTTTTACCCAGACAAATGTATTGCCGAAGTTTCATTAGTCTACATTAATTATCTTACGGTGTTGTGATTTTTCCCGTCAGTATACAGGATGGTCTATTGATAGTCAGCGGGCCAAATATCTCACGAAATAAGCATCAAACGAAAAAACTGCAAAGAACTAAACTCGTCTAGCTAGAAGGGGGAAAGCTGATGGCACTATGGTTGGCCCGCTAGATGGCGCTGCCATGGGTCAAACGGATATCAACTGCGTTTTTTTTAAATAGGAAACCCCATTTTTTATTACACATTCGTGTAGTACCTAAAGAAATATGAATGTTCGCTTTGTGATACATGGCACTGTAACAGTCACAAACGTATAAGTGCGGACGGTATTTACTTCGTGATACATTACCCGTGTTAAAATGGGCCGTTTACCAATTGAAGAAAAGGTCGATATCGTGTTGATGTATGGCTGTTGTGATCAAAATGCGCAACGGGCGTGTCCTATGTATGCTGCTCGCTATCCTGGACATCATCCAAGTGTCCGGACCGTTCGCCGGATACACGTTATTTAAGGAAACAGGAAGAGTTCAGCCACATGTGAAACGTCAACCACGACCTGCAACAAATGATGATGTCCAAGTAGGTGTTTTAGCAGCTTTCGCGGCAAATACGCACATCAGTAGCAGACAAATTGCGCGAGAATCGGGAATCTCAAAAACGTCGGTGTTGAGAATGCTACATCAACATCAATTGCACCCGTACCATATTTATATGCACCAGGAATTGCATGGCGACGACTTTGAACGTCGTGTACAGTTCTGCCACTGGGCACAAGAGAAATTACCGGATGATGAGAGATTTTTTGCACGCGTTCTATTTAGCGACGAAGCGTCATTCACCAACAGGGGTAACGTAAACCGGCATAATATGCACTATTGGGCAACGGAAAATCCACGATGGCTGCGACAAGTGGAACATCTGCGACCTTGGCGGATTAATGTATGGTGCGGCATTATGGAAGGGAGGATAATTGGCCCCCATTTTATCGATGGCAATCTAAATGGTGCAATGTATGCTGATTTCCTACGTAATGTTCTACTGATGTTACTACAAGACGTTTCACTGCATGACAGAATGGCGATGTATTTCCAACATGATGGATGTCCGGCACATAGCTCGCGTGCGGTTGAAGCGGTATTGAATAGCATATTTCATGACAGGTGGATTGGTCGTCGAAGCACCATACCATGGCCCGCACGTTCACCGGATCTGACGTCCCCGGATTTCTTTCTGTGGGGAAAGTTGAAGGATATTTGCTATCGTGATCCACCGACAACGCCTGACAACATGCGTCACCGCATTGTCAATGCATATGCGAACATTAAGCCGTCGGCACACCGACCGTGCATCCGAACGTTGAGCGTGCCCAGTTTCTGACGTCATAGCGTGGAACAGCACGTTCGGGAGTCTTTCCGAACGTGCAGAGCAATATCTGGCATGTCAGATATTCTGAGCGTGCGTCTGAGCGTTTACCAATGAGATGGCACAACGCCACCTACGTCACACGCACGCCGTCTCCCTTCATTACATAGTTGTGAGGCGCCATATTGGCATTCATTTCAAACCTATACGTATGTATGCCGTTTCTGAGCACCCGTAAATTGAGAATCACTGGAAAACCCGTTGTTAGTTATGTGATTCGTTCCAATAAAATAACGAGAAATATCGTATTCATGGCAAAAGAATTATTGTAACGAGCGTATTATGAGAGTAGGCTATTAGAAGGCAGCGACAAACTGAAGATCCATCCAAAACGCATTGTTCTTCGTACAATTTGTTATGAGTAAATTTCAATTAATAACATATTTATCTACGATTACCGTTTTTAGCAAGCGGTAACACAATATTTTTAAGCAGCAGGGGTCTTTTGTTGGTTTAGCGTAATGAGTAATGTCTTTGCCCAGTGATGAGTTATTGTTGGGGCGGTGGTTCGCGTCTTAATACTCCCAAAATTTTATTCTTAACATTCGCGTTTGTATTTAGTTCTGAAACATTATTATTAGTTTAATATAATTATATGCTATAATATTTGATGTTATGTAAATATAAGTTCACCTTTTTTTTTTTGAGGGGTGACGTTGTTGGATTGGCTTAATCTACAGGACAGCTTGCACTACTTGTATAGAGATATTTTGCTCCTTTTTCTTTTACGCTTCGTAATTCACATGTTGCAAAGATTCTGCTGCTGGGTAGGAACAGTGATCAAGTAAGAGTGACCTTGGGGTTTTACTAAAATGTGGGAATGATGAAATAATGTTTATCTTATGCGGAGAAGTATTCCAAATTTGTACCGCACTGTTTGTAATGGAACTTTTATAAGCCTGTGTCCTTATTGATTGGACATGGTACTTTGCTTTTCGTGGACGATGGATGAAATGTGCGTTTTAATAGAGCTAACGTGGGAATTTTACGCGCGCCCGTTGAGTAAACAGTGTGATTTACGAACTAGAAACATCCCTCAAACTGCCGCTGGATTGCGTTGCGATCGCGTATACCACGTTGGTGCCCACGTACCGTATGCACAAGTCGCATCGTTCCTGAGCGTTCAGCAGCACGTTGAACTCAGCACTCTCAACGTTGACGTTCGACAGCACGGTCCGTGTGCCGACGGCTTTACGGAAGGCGAACTACTCGCTGTTCAGAGAAATGTCGTTACACGTATTGCCAAATGCATTGAGGTTGATGGATATCATTTTGAGCATTTATTGCATTAATGTGGTATTCACAAGTAATCACGCTGTAACAGCATGCGTTATCAGAAATGATAAGTTCAGAAAGGTACATGTATCACATTGGAACAACCGAAATAAAATGTTCAAACGTACCTGCGTTCTGTATTTTAATTTAAAAATCCTACCTGTTACCAACTGTTTGTCTAAAATTGTGAGCCATATTTTTGTGACTATTATAGCGCCATCTGTCACAAAGCAAAAACAGTGGTCCAACTAAAACATTCATATTTCTTTACATACTACACGAATATGTAATCAAAATGGGTGTTCCTATTTAAAAAGCGCAGTTGGTATCCGTTTGACCAATGGGAGCGCCATCTAGCGGGCCAACCATAGCACCATCTGGTTTCCCCCTACAAGCTAGACAAGTTTCGTTCTTTGTAGTTTTTTCGTTTGACGCTTATTTCGTGAGGTATTTGGCACGGTCACGATCAATAGACCACCCTTTATATGTGTTTGAATATTTATAATATTTTGTACCTGTCGATCGGGAGGGGGACAGCGGTGGATCGCAAAGCCCACCGTTCTGTATAGGGAGTCACTTTGTTTATAATTTCAGAGTATTAGTTCAGCTGAAAAAGGTTTTCACGCACACGAAAGTGTTGCAGTATGCTGGATCAAGGAGCGCGAGCGGAAGTGCCTACCTGGGAAGGGTGAGGGTGTGTAAGGCGATGCGAGACAATTAGCGTGCAGTGCGGAGTGGGCGCGCCCAGCCAGCAGCCAGCCTTTGTCTCGCCAAGTGGCCACAGGTGCGGCCTCGAGTGTTTTCCAGACTGGCTGGCGGCTTTTATTCCGGGGCCGTGACCCAAATAACGCCGGCCAGAGACAATATTTGTGCAGGTATCCGGTTGCGCGCACCTTCGTTGGTGGTATCCGGCCGAGAGGACCGCCGGGCAGGTGTTCTGGCGTCTGTCTCCCAGTTGTGTGTGGCTGACTTCCTCCGGGCTAAAGTCGCCGCTCCTGCAGCAGACAACTGCCCACGTCACCTAAAAATGATCTCACTGTAGGAGTGGAAGAAAACCTGAGGCTGTACAGGGCAGATGCTATCGATGGTGATCTTTGCATGATCAATTCCATGTTACTGCTGCTGTCATAACAGCTTAATTAGGAGTGTTCTGGAATTACCGGGAGCTAGAGGAGGGGCGAAGGGGCCAAGAGGAGAAGTGTAAATCTACTATAGGCTACGGTAGACTAACATAAGTAAGCGTAGACTACGGTAGTTCCCAGTAGTCTTGGTCAACTAATATCGTACCCACACTACATGTACGTTAGGTGTGTTGCATACCTATCAGGCTTTACGATGTATCGAGCCCTTTGTTCACGTATCCGATCAGTGTCTTGCTAGATTCCCTAGACATCGGAAGTGGTGAGCTGTTTAGAAACTGAGCGATAATATATATATAAAGGGCTGTGTAACCTACGGAACATCTATGTTCTACATGGTAATCCTTTCATCTGTTACTCTAAAATAAACAGTACTATCATAAAAAATTGAAACTGTCAGAGTTCATTTCAGGTTTTAGTCTAAAATTGTTGATTTGTAACCGGAAAAAAGAGACATCGTAGTAAACTTTTTTTTTAATGCGAATTTATCGTATAGCGCTCGAAAACGCAATTTTTTTTTAAAAAATTCGAGCTTCTACAAAACATGTTTCCGTTATTCATAAAGACTTTAGAATTTATAAATAATGATAGGAAACTCTTGCCTTTGATAACAATGAGCAACGTTCTGTTAACCATAAAATAATAATAAATATACAGGGTGTAAATTTTAAGTTGACGAACCAGAATAACTCGAAAAATAAGCTTCACACGCGAAAATGTGTAGAATCCAAAGTTGATTATTTTCGAGGGGGACATCTGCTGGTGCTAAAATTAGGCCACCACCACAGCCCCCTTGGGGTGGGGCAGGAGGCAACTTTAAAATTTCAAATAGGAACTCCCATTTTTATTACATAATCAGATTCTACACAAAAAAACTACGTACATTTTGTCTTAAACAATTTGTTTTAATTCTTGGTAGTTGGCGCTGTAATTCAAGAAAATCCATGTTCTCATTTTTGTGTGGAAAATGGTTACGGATAAATAAAAAATACTTATTTACTTCGTAAATTTTGCTTCGCTAAAACTGGCAATAATTGTCTGCGACGCCACAAAATTGCACTTTTACCATTGTCGGCTTCGAAGGGAAATAGTATGACTTTGGCCTTTTTTCCCCCAAGCTGTCCACTGATATTCCACAGCAAATTTTTTCCGATTCCTTGGTACGACGGCGGTTTGGAGCTCTTGTTCAGGACGGATGCAGAGCGGTGCTGAAAGAGTCCCAGGTATTTTCTCTATCGTTACCTCGTACCGTCCTTACTGACCTCCCAAAAGGCAGAGATCCAACGCGTGGTCACGCGGACTCCCAGCACAATACAAACATGCCAGCAAATGTACCTGTTCGCCACCTGTTTCTACTTCCATCGAGGACACACTCCCCTCCCCCTCCCGCCCTTCTGCAGAACGGAACCACAACAACGGTTTATCATTTGTCTCTGGACAATGAAGATCGACTATGATTTCAGAATTTTACACTCAGTTTTGCAAGGCAAAACTTCTGTAGTCACCGCGAAGACGACCACGTTGGTGTGAGTATCTGTCGGCCCATATGCACCATGCACCAGTCAATAAAAGTTAAAGAAAACCTTTTCTGCGTAAAAAGAGAGAAAATGGCGAATAGGTGTCCTCTCCAGGAATTGGAATCCTCACAAATGGATGGAGTGTAACAACGCTTCATGCTGTCAGAGAGCTATAAATTTAGTAGTCCCGCCTGCTACGAATTAATGTGGCAAAATGGAGAGATGAAAACTGCCTTGACTCTGATTCAGGCTCTTGAAAAACGATTCTAGCAGCCAAATTGAGGGTAATTTTGAAAGTTATCCACATTCATCTGGCCGTATACTCATCTGACCATAAGTTACGCTTCACCTAACCCAACCAGAAAATGTACGCTTCAAAACGCACGGTGGTATCCATAATCATGTAATATTAGCAGAAAGAAAAGTAGTTTGTATATAGTAGTAAAATATTGTTACTGTTTAGATATCAAAGTAATTGAAATACTAAATGGATATCAACTGTTCAAGATACGCCGAGTTTTGTGTACTCGTCAAATTTCGTTCTTGTGTCGGACACGTATTTAAACTCACTGAATCATTTACGTAAAAACCAGAACTTTTATAATCTTGTCCTCCCCTTCTCCCCTCCCCTCTGAAAAAATTTTTGCTAATGACCATGCAGGGAGCGGAATACTACCTGCAGTTTGTAAATGGACGACATTACAGTTTTAACAGTCGATGACATAAAAGGGAGGGAGTAGTGGATCAGGAACCTCCATTCCCATTTTTTTCTCATGCTAAATTCCCACAGTTTAATATGCGGTGATAGGTAAGGGATGCTTAAAAGAGAGAAAACGATTCGTTACGTCGCCCGTACCAGAAAGTGTCACTATACTTTTCGAATATTAAAGTACCTCAAATTTATGTGGGAAAACATTGCTTTTCAAGGATAATAGTACATACCACTTTATTCCCTTTATTGCTTTTTTAAGTAACACACTTTCTAACAAAGTCTAACTCCAACCATACTCGGATTAATACGAAGGTTGCCCAGAAAGTAAGTTCCGATCGGTCGCTAAATGGAAACCACAGTGAAAATCAGAAACATTTTATTTGCAGGAGTTAGCTACACTTTCCAGATACTTCTCTTTATAGTCACCGCTCCGACTTAGACATCTGTCGGAGCGTTACACCAGGTTTCCAAAACCGCCGTCATAGAAGGCAGCCGGCTGTGCTTTCCGATAATTCTCTGCACTGGTCTATAGCGCGTAGGCTGCGCCCAAGTGTTGTCTTCGTATCCAGTGTTTCATGTGAACAGATATGATACGCAGGACGAGACAATTAGGGCTGTATTGAGGGTGATCAAACACCTCCCATCGAAAAGGCTGCAGGGGCGTCTTCACTGCCCCTGCAGAACGCGGCTGAGAATAGCCATGAAGGAGGAAGTACGTGGCAGTTGTGTTAGGTGGGCTGCATTCATTAAGGCGAAGCCTTTCTAAGCGGACCGTCCTACTTGGCAGGAGACATCGTTGTTGTAGGCACCTTAACTATCTCACAATGCGCTCACAACTGAAAAGAGCGTCTTCATGAGATTGACGGCCATACTAGAGACACTACCCAACACATCTGTGCAAAGCTTCATCGGGTTTTCACTGTGGAGCCCATTTCGCGACCGATTGGAACTTACTTTCTGGACAACCCTCGTAGTTAAATGTACTCCTCTTTCACACAGATGTTTGCCGTTGCTGTATTACTTTTCCACATTAATCTTTCTTGTTATGACAGTACATGGTAGCCTTTATATCTGTTATACCTGTTCGAATAACATGCCTCCCCAAAGGATGCTACGGACTAAAAATTAAGATAGTTGCCCTTCCAATCGACAGAAAATGCTGAGCTTCGAAAGTTCCAGAGAACTAGCGATGCGTAACGGCAACGATTTACTATCTCCAAGTTATTCAATCTGTAAATTGTTTAAAGAGTAAATGAAACTGAATTAAATTTTGGGAGAAGATAAAACTTTAAGATTTCCCAGTAGCGTCATAATTCTGTCAGTATGCCATAGGACTTGAAAGATCAGATCAACGTAGTATTAGTGTCTTGAAAAGAGGCTATAAAATATTTTGGAATGTAAAATAACTGACGACGACAGAATAGGATATGTAACGTAGGTTGGGTTGGGTTGATTTCGGGGGAACAGACCAAACTGCAAGGTCCTCGGTCTCATCAGATTAGGGAAGGATGGGGAAGGAAGTCGGCCGTGCCCTTTCAAAGGAACCATCCCGGCATTTGCCTGAAGTGATTTAGGGAAATCGCGGAAAATCTAAATCAGGATGGCCTGACGCAGGATTGAACCGTCGTCCTCCCGAATACGAGTCCAGTGTCTAACAATAGGAATAAATGCTTTCCTGAAAAATAGATATATGTTGGACTCTAAATTTTAAGTGGTATGACTTCTTTGCTGAAAGTATTTATTTTTACTGTGGCCAGTAGAAGACAATATAATTCTTTGAAATGTGCTACTGAACGTAAGGGGAATTGAGCAACAAGAGATACTTATCACAAAATTCCATTTCGCATTAAAATAAGTTGCAGTAAGCGATGTAGTAATGAACCTAATAGTAACTTCCCGTAAAGTGGTTAAGTATAAAATTTTGTCAGACTAGTAGAATAAACTCCCCAAGAACCATGGACCTTGCCGTTGGTGGGGAGGCTTGCGTGCCTCAGCGATACAGATAGCCGTACCGTTGGTGCAATCATAACGGAGGGGTATCTGTTGAGAGGCCAGACAAAAGTGTGGTTCCTGAAGAGGGGCAGCAGCCTTTTCAGTAGTTGCAGGGGCAAGAGTCTGGATGATTGACTGATCTGGCCTTGTAACACTAACCAAAACGGCCTTGCTGTGCTGGTACTGCGAACGGCTGAAAGCAAGGGGGAACTACAGCCGTAATTTTTCCCGAGGGCATGCAGCTTTACTGTATGGTTAAACGATGATGGCGTCCTCCTGGGTAAAATATTCCGGAGGTAAAATAGTCCCCCATTCAAATCTTCGGGCGGGGACTACTCAGGAGGACGTCGTTATCAGGAGACAGAAAGCTGGTGTTCTACGGATCGGAGCGTGGAATGTCAAATACCTTAATCGAGTAGGTAGGTTAGAAAATTTAAAAAGCGAAATGGATAGGTTAAAGTTAGATATAGTAAGAATTAGTGAAGTTCGGTGGCAGGAGGAACAAGTCATCTGGTCAGGCGAATACAGGGTTATAAATACAAAATCAAAGAGGGGTAATGCAGGAGTCGGTTTAATAATGAATAAAAAAAATAGGAGTGCGGGTAAGGTACTACAAACAGCATAGTGAACGCATTATTGTGGCCAAGATAGACACGAAGCCCACGCCTCCTACAGTAGTACAAGTTTATATGCCAACTAGCTCTGCAAATGACGAAGAAATTGAAGAAATATATGATGAAATAAAAGAAATTATTCAGATAGTGAAGGGAGACGAAAATTTAATACTCATGGGTGACTGTAATTCTGAAGTAGGAAAAGGGAGAGAAGGAAACGTAGTAGGTGAATATGGATTGGGGCTAAGAAATGAAAGAGGAAGCCGCCTGGTAGAATTTTGCACAGAGCAGAGCTTAATCATAGCTAACACTTGGTTCAAGAATCATGAAAGAAGGTTGTATACATGGAAGAAGCCTGGAGATACTGACAGGTTTCAGATAGATAATATAATGGTAAGACAAAGATTTAGGAACTAGGTTTTAAACTGTAAGACATCTCCAGGGGCAAATGTGGACACTGACCGCAATCTATTGGTTATGAACTGTTGATTAAAACTGAAGAAACTGTAAAAAGGCGGGAATTTAAGGAGATGGGACCTGGATAAACTGACTAAACCAGAGGTTGTACAAAGTTTCAGGGGGAGCATAAGGGAACAATTGACAGGAATGGGGGAAAGAAACACATTAGAAGAAGAATGGGTAGCTTTGAGAGATGAAGTAGTGAAGGCAGCAGAGGATCAAGTAGTTAAAAAGACGAGGGCTTGTAGAAATCCTTGGGTAACAGAAGAAATATTGAGTTTAATTGATAAAAGGATAAAATATAAAAATGCAGTAAATGAAGCAGGCAAAAAGGAATACAAACGTCTCAAAACTGAGATCGGCAAGAAGAGCAAAATGGCTAAGCAGCGATGGCTAGAGGACAAACGTAAGGATGTAGAGGCTTATCTCACTAGGGGTAAGATAGATACTGCCTACAGGAAAATTAAAGAGACCTTTGGAGAAAAGCGAACCACTTATACGAACATCAAGAGCTCAGATGGAAACCCGGTTCTAAGCAAAGAAGGGAAAGCAGAAAGGTGGAAGAAGTATATAGAGGGTCTATACAAGGGCAATGTACTTGAGGACAATGTTATGGAAATGAAAGAGGATGTAGATGAAGATGAAATGAGAGATACGATACTGCGTGAAGAGTTTGACAGAGCACTGAAAGACCTGAGTCGAAACAAGGCCCCGGGAGTAGACAACATTCCATTAGAACTACTGACGGCCTTGGGAGAGCCAGTGCTGACAAAACTCTACCATCTGGTGAGCAAGATGTGTGAGACAGGCGAAATACCCTCAGACTTCAAGAAGAATATAATAATTCCAATCCCAAAGAAAGTAGGTGCTGACAGATGTGAAAATTACCGAACAATCAGTTTAATAAGTCACGGATGCAAAATACTAACGCAATTCTTTACAGTCGAATGGAAAAACTGGTAGAAGCCGACCTCGAGGAAGATCAGTTTGGATTCTGTAGAAATGTTGGAACACGTGAGGCAATACTGACCCTACGACTTATATTAGAAGCTAGATTGAGGAAATGCAAACCTACGTTTCTAGCATTTGTAGACTTAGGGAAAGCTTTTGATAATGTTGAGTGGAATACTCAATACTCTCTTTCAAATTCTGAAGGTGGCAGGGGTAAAATACAGGGAGCGAAAGGCTATTTACAATTTGTACAGCAACCAGGTGGCAGTTATAAGAGTCGAGGGTCATGAAAGGGAAGCAGTGGTTGGGAAGGGAGTGAGACACGGTTGTAGCCTCTCCTCGACGTTATTCAATCTGTATATTGAGCAAGCAGTGAAGGAAACAATAGAAAAATTGGGAGTAGGTATTAAAATCCACGGAGAAGAAATAAAAACTTTGAGGTTCGCCGATGAAATTGTAATTCTGTCAGACAGCAATGGACTTAGAAGAGCAGTTGAACGGAATGGATAGTGTCTTGAAAGGAGGATATAAGATGAACATCAACAAAAGCAAAACGAGGATAAAGGAATGTAGTCGAGTTAAGTCGGGTGATGCTGAGGGAATTAGATTAGGAAAAAATGGTTCAAATGGCTCTGAGCACTATGGGACTCAACTGCTGTGGTCATTAGTCCCCTAGAACTTAGAACTACTTAAACCTAACTAACCTAAGGACATCACACACATCCATGCCCGAGGCAGGATTCGAACCTGCGACCGTAGCAGTCGCACGGTTCCGGACTGCGCGCCTAGAACCGCGAGATCACCGCGGCCGGCTAGATTAGGAAATATGACACTTAAAGTAGTAAAGGAGTTTTTCTATTTGGGGAGCAAAATAACTGATGATGGTCGAAGTAGAGAGGATATAAAATGTAGACTGGTAATGGCAAGGAAAGCGTTTCTGAAGAGGAGAAATTTGTTAACATCGAGTATAGATTTAAGTGTCAGGAAGTCGTTTCTGAAAGTATTTGTATGGAGCGTAGGGTGTTAACATCGAGTATAGATTTAAGTGTCAGGAAGTCGTTTCTGAAAGTATTTGTATGGAGCGTAGCCATGTATGGAAGTGAAACATGGACGATAACTAGTTTGGACAAGAAGCGAATAGAAGCTTTCGAAATGTGGTGCTACAGAAGAATGCTGAAGATTAGATGGGTAGATCATATAACTAAAGAGGAGGTATTGAATAGGATTGGGGAGAAGATAAGTTTGTGGCACAACTTGACTAGAATAAGGGATCGGTTGGTAGGACATGTTCTGAGGCATCAAGGGATCACCAATTTAGTATGGGAGGGCAGCGTGGAGGGTAAAAATCGTAGAGGGAGACCAAGAGATGAATACAATAAACAGATTCAGAAGGATGTAGGTTGCAGTAGGTACTGGGAGATGAAGAAGCTTGCACAGGATAGAGTAGCATGGAGAGCTACATCAAACCAGTCTCAGGACTGAAGACCACAACAACAACAACAACAGTGGGATAAAACAGGAAACCTGGAAAATTTCTTGAGATTGATCTTTCGATGTAATGGATTTCTGCAGCATGCATAATTGAAATCATGATACGTGAAACCATACATAATACAATAATATGAAGTTATTAACAAAAACCAAATTCAACCTCTTTACAGTTACAGTCACAAAAATCACATTCGACTTCTCGGTCACTTGGATCACCACCACTGACAGCTCCATGAGCCCAATTGTCACACTTAGGGCACTTAATCTATCCCTCCAGAGGTTCTGTGCCAGCGCACAAGTCACTGCAGTAGATTTATGAGGCAACTCGATTATTCTCCTCCTCTCAATTGCTGTCGACGTCAGCCGAATTTCTTGACTTTGATGTCTGTCTTTTTTGCCATTTTCCCTAGTTTTAATGACCTCGGGAAGTTTCTTTAATTAGCTGCTATTGCATTAGTCAGTTGTTTATAGGGCTCTGGTAGAGTTTTACAAGTGGCGTAGGTTTCAAACAATTTTTAATGAGCTGACAGGTTTCGCTTAGCGCCTTGCCCACTACATTCGTGTGGTTACAACACTGGGCACACCCTGCAGCACAGTTACATGTTGCTACTGTCACCGTTCGCAGAATATGTGGTCGACGTTTGAAGACTTCTTTGGGCAACGTCTCATAATTTAAAGACAATATTCATAAAAACATCCTTCGTAAAATATGACTGATTTAACTAGCTCAGATAAAAGTTCTGAGTTCAACAAACACCAATATTTTTAAGTTTTACTCGAGCAACTTTTCATTAAATGAAACATTATTCATAAAACCGTTATTAAAATAAATATGGTTGACATAACCAAACCAGTGCTCAACAGACACTAATGTTTTATGGCTTCCTTGGCCATCTTCTCATAATTCAAACACAATATTCATAAAAGCATACTCGTAAAATATGACTGATATAACTATCTCAGATAAAAGTTCTGAGTTCAAAAATCAGCAAAATATTAAGTTTACTGGGCCAACTTCTCATTAAATAAAACAATGTTCATAAAATCCTGATTCATAAAATATCACTAACATGACTAACTCTCATCAGAGTTCTGAGTTCAACAATCCCCAAAATTTTTAAAGTTTCCTCGGCCAAGAACAATACTATTTGCATATACCATATTCGTATGATTTCACTACCTGATTATAGCGAGAAAATATTCCCAAGAAAAACTTAACACGGGCCTGTTCCACCCTACACGAGAATTAGTGATGGACGCGAGGACACCAAAAGATTTTAACCAATACAAGAAATCCACGGGACAGGAAATGGAATAAAACATACTCAACTTTGCTCTGCGATTGAGCTTCAGAAACTACAACTCTCCACCGAAAGGATGGCATTACAGTGCAGTAACAACATAACCCAAGACTTGAGGGAGGGGGGGGGGGTGCAGGACCTTAAATATCACTTTGTCACCGTGGTAGTCCGATCCCTGTTTGCTCGCGTCAACCACAGCCAATTATCTGAAACATAAAACACATCAGAGGCAGACAATATTCTGAGGCATGAGATACACAACCCTAACTGCTCCACTAACTATCAATATCTTTCAGTGGAATACTCCACAAATGAAACCAATAGAATTAACCTTCGCGACTTACTTGGGCAGTCACGGCTCTTAAAATTTGGTTAGCCAATCCCTTAAAACCATCACTAAAATTATGGCATAAAAGTTAGAATAGCAAGAATAATCTCGACGCACATTTAAAGGCCAGATTAAAATAATGACATAACAGGTATAATGGGAAAAATATTTCAGAGTAGCTTGGAACACCAAACACAGACTTACGCACTACTTAGTTACACTTCTAGCTACGTGTTTAGCCATGCTTCGTGTCTATTTGGTGGGCGTCGTTGCATTTCCTTAACTGCCGTCAAGGTATCAAGTGACGACACCAGATTCTGTGATAAGCAACTGGAACAATTAAAAAAAAAAAATGGTTCAAATGGGTCTGAGCACTATGGGACTTAACATCTGAGGTCATCAGTCCCCTAGAACTTAGAACTACTTAAACCTAATTAACCTAAGGGCAACACACACATTCATGCGCGAGGCACGATACGAACCTGCGACCGTAGCGGTCGCGCGGTTCCAGACTGACGCGCCTAGAACCGCTCGGCCACACCGGTCGGCTGGAACAATTCAAAATGGGTTTTAGTATACTGGAATATTTAGTTAACCCACCGAAGCAACTCGACAACTCCAATTCATTCGGTCAGTGTAACTTGTAACCAACTCGACGGAACTTGTCCTTCCAACCTCGAGGAAACCCCAATCACCATGGGCAGAAGATTTCTATGTAACGGTTAAACTCGCAATAGCAGCTGGCCACGACTCGGCCTCTCGCCGTGCTGCATACAAAAACAGTCCCACGTCACTCCACCTCACACCGCGGATACCCGCACACCACCCCCCGGCAGAGCGCGCGCACTCCAGTTAAAATCCCCCGCCGCCAAAGATGTGAAGAAGACAAATAAGCATCGAAGTCGACTCAACGATCAAAAGACAATCTGTGGAAACTTTCGCCAGCAACGCACCAGCTCACCATTCACGTTTAAGAAATCCATAAGACATCCAAATTGTGATTTACTACTGAATATTTCAGTAGTTTTGAAAACAAAAATTAAAGTTGCCAGTCGAGTGCGTGTTAGATATTTATTCCGTCACCGACTTCAGCATTCGAAATATGCGCTCTAGGTTCCGAAATTGCGTGCAAACTCCTTGCGTCATCGTTGAAGTTTGAGATGAGAGGCGCTAGGTAGGGAACAAGTGTACGGCGAAGAGCTGTCAGCAAGACCAGTGGACAGGGACGAGGGGCTCTCCAGCCTGTCAGCGGTCGTCGATAAGAGGGCAGGCAGGTGGACGCGCTTCGTTGGCCGACCAGCCGCGCGGGGCGCTCGTGGACCGCCTGTGGACACCACACAGCCCACAGGCTCAGCGCTACACGGCCATCTTTTGTTTTCTGAACGCGTACCACTCAGTACACATTCCTACAGTTAGCTAGATTTGGGAAACCAAATATTTCGACACGCGTTGGTCCACAGTCACGAGCTCAAACTTCAGAACTACTATGGTCGAAGGGTGCCTGTCCTGCCTAAACTACCCCACTTTGCAGAAACAACGAAACAAACATGCCAAATTTAAACAGACGTAAAATCCCCAAGATTGGCGATCTTTTAAAGAAGCTCGAAATTTAGCGCGGACTTCAATGCGAGATGCTTATAGCAGTTTCCACAACGAAACTTTGTCCGGAAACCTGGCAGAAAATCCAAAGAGATTCTGGTCGTGTGTGAAGTATGTTAGCGGCAAGAAACAATCAATGCCTTCTCTGCGCGATAGCAATGGAGATACTATCGAAGACAGTGCTACCAAAGCAGAGTTATTAAACACAGCCTTCCGAAATGCCTTCACAAACGAAGACGAAGTAAATATTCCAGAACGAATCGAGAACAGCTGCCAACATGAGTAACGTAGAAGTAAATATCCTCTGAGTAGTGAAGCAACTTAAATCACTTAATAAAAGCAAGTCTTGTGGTCCAGAATTTATACCAATTAGGTTCCTATCGGGGTATGCTGGTGCATTAGCTCCATACTTAACTTTCATATACGACCGTTCGCTCGATGAAAGATTCGTACCAAAGACTGGAAAGTTGCACAGGCCACACTATTATTCAAGACAGGTAGTAGGAGTAATCTACTAAATTACAGGCTCATATCGTTAACGTCGATACGCAGCAGGATTTTGGAACATATATTGTGTTCGAACATTACGAATTACCTCGAAGAAAACGGTCTATAGACACACAGTGAACTTGGATTTAGAAAACATCGTTCCTGTGAAGCACAACTAGTTCTTTATTCACATGAAGTGTTGAGTGCTATTGACAAGGAATTTAAGATCGATTCCGTATTTCTGGATTTCCGGAAAGCTTTTGACACTGTACCACACAAGCGGCTCGTAGTGAAATTGCGTGCTTATGCAATATCGTCTCAGTTATGTGATTGGATTTGTGATTTCGTGTCAGAGAGGCCACAGTTCGTAGTAACTGACGGAAAGTCATCGAGTAAAACACAAGTGATTTCTGGCGTTCCCCAAGGTAGTGTTATAGGCTCTTTGCTGCTCCTTATCTATGTAAACGATTTGAGAGACAATCTGAGCAGCCGTCTTCAGTTGTTTGCAGATGACGTTGTCGTTTATCGACTAGCAAAGTCATCAGAAGCTCAAAACAAACTGCAAAACGATTTAGAAAAAATATCTGAATGGTGCGAAAAGTGGCAGTTGACGCTAAATAACGAAAAGTGTGAGGTCGTCCACATGAGTGCTAAAACGAACTCAAACTTCGCTTATACGATAAATCAGTCTAATCTAAAGCCGTAAATTCAACTAAATACCTAGGTATTACAATTACGAATAACTTAAATTGGAAAGAACACGTAGAAAATGTTGTGGGGAAGGCTGACCAAATGCTGCGTTTTATTGGCAGGACACTTAGAAAATGTAACAGACCTACTAAGGAGATTGCCTACACTACGCTTGTCCGTCGTCTTTTAGAATACTACTGCGCCGTGTGGGATCCTTACAGATAGGACTGACGGAGTACATCGAAAAAGTTCAAAGAAAGGCAGCACGTTTTGTATTATCGCGAAATACGGGAGAGAGAGTGTCACAGAAATGATACACGATTTGGGCTGGACATCATTTTAAAAAAAGGCGTTTTTCGTTGCGACGGAATCTTGTCACGAAATTCCAGTCACCAACTTTCGCCTCCGAATGCGAAAATATTTTGTTGACACCGACCTACATAGGGCGGAAGGATCACCACGATAAAATAAGGGAAACCAGAGTTCGTACGGAAAGATATAGGTGTTCATTCTTTCCGCGTGCTATGCGAGGTTGGAATAATGGAGAATTGTGAAGGTGGTTCCATGAACCCTCTGCCAGGCACTTAAATGTGATTTGCAGAGTATCCATGTAGATGTAGATGTAAATATTTTATAGTAGTGACTGCAGTTTGGATTCCGTGGCATCTCTCACTACTCTCGGCCATTCCTCGCTACGGCACATGACTTGTATAACTTTATCAGCAACAACAATAACAGTCTCCACTGGGTGTTCACATCCTGAGGTTTAGTGCCATGTAGAGAGAGTGGTCAATCCTCAAGCGGTCCCCATGTTTTTCCCAGGCTGCGCGCGACATGTTCGATTAGGCAGCGTCGTAGTGTGAAATATTAAAAGCGGGAGGAGGCACAACAAATTAACGACATCATATAAGGAGACAACATCCCCAATGTTCTTTGCAAAAGAAAGTAAATTTGACTGATGTACCTACAACTTCATTAAGGTGCTATAAACTTGGGACACCAAACGAATCTTTAATTTTGTGGTTGCTTCAGACTGAAAAATTGATACCAGCCAAAAATTATGATTGTGGGTGGGGGGAGGGGGGAGTCATCAATTTGTGATCTTTTTCTCTTGCCACTTCTGTGTCCATCCACTACCTTCAAACTTCTCCATCTTTGTTGGAGACAACGAGATGGATTTAACGCCATATCTTTCATTACCTACTGCTTCACCTTCATCACAATTTTTTAGTCTTTGGCAGAAATCTATGTTTATCACTAGATGTACAACCAATAGAAAACCGAAAGCCGATTGTTTCAGGGACTAGTTATTCTGAGCGGTTTTAACAGTAAAGTTAACGGGAGACAAACAGAACTGCTCTAACAGAAAACCAATTGCTTCTGCGATAACTGCCAGCCCTATTGTAAAGCAGTATATAGTGAAATATGAGCCATTAATCACACTTTTCTTAACATTCTGCAAATAATGAGGATAAAACTTCTATCCATTATGGGTGTGAAGCACTGCGACTGTGATGAGCAAACGTTTTCAGAAATAACTGCAACCAGTTGCCTTTTGTGACTGGCCAATTTTTATTATGTCATGAGCAGTTTCAAGCTGCCTAGTGACTCAACATTAGCTGGTACACACTTTTAGGGTTTGTAGTATTGTGGAAATCATTGTGCAGCTTCAAAAATATGGAAAAAGCTATACAAGTATGCGCTGAATGTGACGATGTATCAGGCATTATGTACACCACAAGGACGACTTGAAGGCAATACAGATATTATCATCCATTTTTCAGTACTAACGAATACAATTTAAATCGATATACACTGTATATTTTTCGCCATCAGTCTGCAGCTTTCGAAAATGTGAGCGTTACCCAAGAAAATACTACTCCAACATAAAATTTTTGAACATTTACTTTGGTAACGCTCTTTCGTTTGTCTACATTCCGTAAACAAGGTCGTAGTTGTTGCTTGTGGCAATGCTTGTACAGTACTGTGAAAACAAAATTGGAAAAAATAAGTTATGTTAGTCAGACTTCAATGTGCACCATGGTTAATTCTATTGACACTATTAACTTTAAATAACGCCTTCAAGTCGACTTTATAACGTAAATAATTCCTGATGCGTCGCCACATTCAGTGCTTACTTGTTACAGTTTTTATATCTTGCGACAGCTACACAACGATCCGCCCAATACTACAACAAATGCCAAAAGTGTGAATCATATGACGATAAGTCACTGGGCGACTTGAGGCCGATCATGATACAATAAAAATTTAATCATTAAAAACGACCGGTTGAAGTTATTTCTGAAAATCTTTAATAATGAGTATCTTCCACATAAAGCTAACTTTTTATTTCAGTTTTTTAAACAATTTCAGTTTTTCCTGGTGAGATATACATCGTTGAAGTTAATAACATCTAATACCGTTTTTTCGTCCCCTCAAACTATATTTTTTATAAGTCGTAGTGGACATAATAAATTTCTATTATATTTTGGAATACAGGAAACGTATTTCTGCACTGACATTTAGAAAAGCTAAAACGTGACGAATCGGAAAAATAGCTTGGCAGAAGGTTACTTTCAACAACGAAACATCTTTAATTTCTGCAAAGATATATAAATACCACCGCACAACGGGTTATTGGCTATCCCAAGTCGTAATTTTTTATTTATTTATTTATTTTTGGCTATCGGTCTGCTGACTGGTTTGATGCGGCCCCACACGAATTCCTCTCTTGTGCTAACCTCTTCATCTCAGAATAGCACTTGCAACCTACGTCCTCAATTATTTGCTGGATGTTTTCCACTCTGTCTGCCTCTACAGGTTTGGCCCTATACAGCTCTTTCTAGTACCATGGAAGTCATTCCCTCATGTCTTAATAGATGTCCTGTCCCCCTGTCCCTTCTCCTTATCAGTATATTTCCGATGTTCCTTTCCTCTCCGATCCTGCGGAGAACCTCCTCATTAATTACCTTTGAGTCCACCTAATTTTCAACATTCGACTGTAGCACCACATCTCAAATGCTTCGATTCTCTTCCGTTCCTGTTTTCCCACAGTTCATGTTTCACTACCAGACAATGCTGTAGTCCAGACACCATTCACAGAAATTTCCTCCTCAAATTGAGGCCGATATTTGATATTAGTAGACTTCTCTTGGCTAGGAATGCCTTTTATTGCCATTGCTAGTCGGCATTTGACGTCCTCCTTGCTCCGTCCGTCATTGGTTATTTTACTGCCTCGACAGCAGAATACCTTAACCACATCTACTTCGTGACCATCAATCCTCTGTATTCATCAGACTGTTCATTCCGTTCAGCTAATCACGTAATTCTTCTTCACTTTCACTCAGGATAGCAATGGCATCAGCGAATCGTACCTTTCACCTTGAATTTTAATTCCACTCTTGAACCTTTCATTTCCATCATTGCTTCCTCGATGTACAGATTGAACAGTTGGGGCGAAAGTCTACATCCCTGTAATATACCCTTTTTAATACGAGCACTTCGTTCTTGGTCGTCCACTCTTATTATCCTTCTTGGCTGTTGTACATATTGTATATGACCCGTCTCTCCCTATAGCTTATTCCTACTTTTTTCTGAATTTCGAACATCTTGTACCATTTTACATAGTCAAACGCTTTTTGCAGGTCCACAAAACCTATGAACGTGTCTTGATTTTTCTTTAATCTTGCTTCCATTATTAACCACAACGTCAAAATTTCCTCTATCTTGCCTTTACCTTTCCTAAAGCCAAACTGATCGTCATCTACCTTACACTCAATTTTCTTTTCCATCCTTCTGTATATTATTCTTGTGTGTAGCTTGGATGCATGAGCTGTTAAGCTGATTGTGCGATAATTCTCGCATTTGTCTGACAAATATCAATAGTCTGTGAATAAGCAGTTCACGCCAAGATTTTCTGCCAGCACACTATGAGATCAGAAAGCAAGGCAGGTGAGTTTCTGCGATGTTAGCTTCTTATGGGTTAATGAGGCTCACCTCTTTATCTGCAAAGATTAATCTAACCGTAATTTTTATTCCAATCCTTCCTTTTCGTAAATACTTACGTTCAAACTGAGTTTCCGAAACGAATCTAACGTGATGTACCTCGAAAGAAATTTACAAAGTTATTCTATATTCTCAGAGAGTACAGATAATGGGAATGAGAAAGGAAAACGTTCACTACTGCCGTCATTAGAGTGATTAGTGACAAGAGCGACACAGGTCGATACAAGCGTTTTCGTGGTGAGCTTTACACATGGGCTTCGATATATAGTGTGCTTACCGCGACAAAAATGTTATTTCATTCAATCCCTGTCTAATTAGCGAGTACAGTATATTAATAATGCCGACATTAGAGTTAATTGAAATTGCATCAAAAAAGAAAAAAAGTGTAATTTACGCGAGGACCATATTCGAGTTTCCATTTCATGCTGCGAACCCGTACGACAAAAAAAATATACGTACAGCCCGCGTTTAATTAAAACGAACACAGTGCATATAATGAAACTGATTACTTTCATAATGGATCCGGCTAGAACAACGGCCGGACAGTAATCCGGTTAAAAGCAGGCCTAATGCCGGACGTAATGAACGTCGGCCAATTACTATAATGACGTACGGGCCGCGCTGCGCCGCGCGCGTCTTCCCGGCAGACGCCGACGTCGACGCCGCCCGCCGGCGCTGGTCGCTGCCGTGATCGATAGCCGGCAGCGCGCACCCATGCGCCGCTCATCCGCCGGCTGCATCCTAGCTCGCCCGCTTAGCACGTCGTCATCTTATTAAACACATCCGCTTTCTGGACAATGGAGAGAGTCGGCTTCTGCACTAAAAGAAATCTACTCTGTTTTCCATCGTACCCCACATCTCCGCAGTATGCATGTATTGTTTACATGATGTGTTTCCTCCTCGCTAAGCTATACGGTAAATATACTACTGGACATTAAAATTGCTACACAACGAAGAAGACGTGCTACAGACGCGAAATTTAACCGACAGGAAGAAGATGCTGTGATATGCAAATGATTAACTTTTCAGAGCATTCACACAAGGTTGGCGCCGGTGGCGACACCTACAACGTGCTGACATGAGGAAAGTGTCCAACTGATTTCTCATACACAAACAGCAGTTGACCGGCGTTGCCTGGTGAAACGTTGTTGTGATGCCTCGTGAAAGGACGAGAATTGCATACCATCACCTTTCCGACTTTCATAAAGATCGGATAGTAGCCTATCGCGATTGCGGTGTATCGTATCGCGACATTGCTGCTCGCGTTGGTCGAGATCCAATGACTGTTAGCAGAATATGGAATCAGTGGGTTCAGGAGGGTAACACGGAACGCCGTGCTGGATCCCAATGGCCTCGTATCACTAGCAGATGACAGGCATCTTATCCGCATGGCTGTAACGCATCGGGCAGCCACGTCTCGATCCCTGAGTCAGCAGATGGGGACGTTTCCAAGACAACAACCACCTGCAGCAACAGTTCGGTGACGTTTGCAGCAGCATGGACTATCAGCTCGGACACCATGGCTGCGGTTACCCTTGACGCTGCATCACAGGCAGGAGCGCCTGCGATGGTGTACTCAACGACGAACCTGGGTGCACGAATGGCAAAACGTCATTTTTCGGATGAATCCAGGTTCTGTTTACAGCATCATGATGGTCGCGTCCGTGTTTGGCGACATCGCGGTGAACGCACATTGGAACCGTGTACTCGTCATCGCCATACTGGCGTATCACCCGGCGTGACGGTATTGGGTGCCATTGGTTAGACGTCTCGGTCACCTCTTGTTTGCATTGACGGCACTTTGAACAGTGGACGTCACATTTCAGATATGTTACTCCCCGTGGCTCTACCTTTCATTCGATCCCTGCGAAACCCTACATTTCAGCAGGATAATGCACTACCGAATGTTGCAGGTCCTTTACGGGCCTTTCTGGATACAGAAAATGTTCCACTGTTGCCCTGGCCAGCACATTCTCCAGATCACTCACCAACTGAAAACGTTTGGTCAATGGTGGTCGAGCAAATGGTTCGTCACAATACGCCAGTCACTACTCTTGATGAACTGCGGTATCGTGTTGAAGCTGCATGGGCAGCTGTATCTGTACAGTCCATCCAAGCTCTGTTTGATTCAATACCTAGGCGTATCAAGGCCTTTATTACGGCCAGAGGTGGTTGTTCTGGGTACTGGTTTCTCAGAATCTATGTACACAAATTGCGTGAAAATGTAATCAAATGGTTCAAATGGCTCTGAGCACTATGGGACTTAACATCTATGGTCATCAGTCCCCTAGAAGTTAGAACTACTTAAACCTAACTAACCTAAGGACATCACACAACACCCAGTCATCACGAGGCAGAGAAAATCCGTGACCACGCCGGGAATCGAATCCGGGAACCCGGGCGTGGGAAGCGAGAACGCTACCGCACGACCACGAGCTGCGGACAAAATGTAATCACTTGTGAGTTCCAGTATAGTATATTTGACCTATGAATACCCGTTTATCATCTGCACTTCTTCTTGGTGTAGCAATTTTAATAGCCAGTAGTGTACAATGAGGTGACAAAAGTCATGGGATACATCCTAACAGCATGTCGGAGCTCCTTTTGCCCGGCATAGTGCAACAACACTCCTTTGCATGAACTCAACAAGTCGTTGGAAGTCCCCTACAGAAATACTGAGCCATGCTACCTCTACAGCAGTCCATAATTACGAAAATATTTTCGGTGCGGGATGTTGTATACAACTTGTCCTCTCGATTATCTCCCATAAATGTTCGATGGGAGTCACGTCAAGCGATCTCGGTGGCCAAATAATTCACTCGAATTGTCCAGAATATTCTTCGAACCAATCACGAACAATTTTTGTCCGGTACCATGGCACATGTCAATCCATAAAATGACTGGGTGTTGTGTGATGTCCTTAGGTTAGTTAGGTTTAAGTAGTTCTAAGATCTAGGGGACTGATGACCATAGATGTTAAGTCCCATAGTGCTCAGAGCCATTTTTTTTTAATCCATAAAAATACCGTAGTTGTTTGCTCCAGATAGTCTCCAAGTAACCGAACATAACCATTTTCATTTGTTCCGGAGGCCCCAGTCCATTCTGTGCAAACATAGCCCACACCACTACAGAGCTTCCATCATTTTGCACAGTGCCTTGCTGACAACCTGGGTCTGTGGCTTCGTGGCGTCTGTGCCACACTCGAACACTACTGTCAGTTCTTACCAACTGAAATCGGGATTCATCTCACCAGGCCACAGCTTTCGAGTCGGCTAGGATCCAACCGATATAGTCACGGGCCCAGGAGAGGCGCTCCAAGCTATGTGGTGATGTTAGCAAAGTCACTCGCATCGGTCGTCTGCTGATGTAACCCAGTAACGGCAGATTTCACAGCACTGTCCCAATGAATACGTTCCTCGTTCGTCCCGTACTGATATCTGCGGTCTGGTTTTGTTTTGCTTTAGGGCGCAAAAACAACTGGGGTCACACGCGCCAAAGTCAAAACTATAGAATACGAAGACAGAGAGGAGTTAAAGACGACTATATGTCAGTTCCAATTGACACAATAGAAGACAGCTAAAAACAGGCACGTGGAAAAAGGGCTAAAAACAGACACCATACAGAAACGGAGGTCCGTAACTAAAAATTAAATGGCCGTCGGCATATTGATTTGGTGGCAAAAAAGTAAAACGCGGTCGACAGCCCGCGCGTCATTTGCTAAAACGGCCGACAACTCAGACGACAACCCTAGCGGGAAAGTAAACGGTTAAAAAATGGACATTCCATCAGTTCGTGGCGCACAGTTCAAACACAATGTGTATAAAGTGGTGGGGTAGAGCTACTTAACAAATGACGGTGGCTAAAAAGGCAGTGCCCAATACGGAAGGACCGAGAGGAGGTCGTCCAAGCCGCTGGGAGAGGCTTAATAAGCCAGGGCTTGTTCCCGTGAAGTGAGGACCGTTGGCGATGCCAAAGGGACCCCACGTCCTGACAGACGGCAACACAGAGATCAGCGGAGGGAATATAAGGAGTAGTGGGCTGAGGTACGATGACTGCAGCCTTGGCAGCAACGTCAGCAGCCTCGTTTTCTGGCAGACCGACATGACCAGGGACCCACAGAAGCATCATACTGGCTCCACAAACATGAGCAAGTGACAGTTTTCCTGGACCAGCTGTACTAAGGGATGGGCGGTGTACAGCGCACATAGACTTTGAAGGGCGCTGAGTGAGTCTGAGCAGAGGACACAATTGAAAAGGCAATATCGCCGGATGTACTCCGTGGCCTTACATAAGGCGAAGAACTCGGTTGTAAATACTGAGCAGTGTGCCGGAAGCCGATATCGAAAGACGCGGGTGGCAATGACGAAGGCACACCCGACCCCACGATCAGTCCCAGAGCCTTTGTAGAACGGTACTATCGCAAAGTAACGTGAGAAGGTCGTGAAACTGAAGGCGATAGACCGAGGCTGGAGTAGTGTCCTTAGGAAGCAAATGAAGGCCAAGGTTAACATGGACCGCTTCGCGAAGCCGAGGTGGTGAAGGGTTCACACCCACTGGGAAAGTTGCAGGTACTGTGAAGTTAAGACGCCGTAGCAAGTGCCGAAAGCGGAGTCCAGGAGGTACCAGAGAAGAGGAACAAGGCCCATACTGCCGATCAAAGGAATCATCAAAGAAGGAGGCATAGAATGGGTGGCCATACATGGCATGCATACCTAGTGAGGAGAAAGTCACGGCAGTAGGACAGTGGTAGTTCAGCAGCTTCAGCATACAGACTCTAAACCAGGCTAGTGTAAAAGGCGCCCGTGGCCAAACGTGTGCCAAGATGGTGGACAGTGTTGAGACAATGTAAGAGGGATGGACGAGCAAACGCATAAACAAAGCACCCATAGTCGAGTTTTGAACGGACAAGGGACCAGTACAAACGGAAGAAGGTTGTTCGATCGGCACTCCAGGAAGTACCATTGAGGACACACTGGACCGTGTACAGCGGGCTGGCAGGTAAGACACATGGGAGGACCAAGAAAGTTTCCTATTGAGCATGTGCCCCACGAATTTCGTAGTTTCGACAAACGGAAGGGCAACAGGCCCAAGAGTAAAAATAGTGGAAGGAAACCAGTTGCGTCGCCAGAAATTCATACAGACGGTTTTGTCAGAGGAAAAGCGAAAGACATTGTCGATGCTCCAGGACTAAAGACGATCAAGACATCGCTGAAGACGCCGCTCAGTGAGACAGGTTCGTGGAGAAATGTAATAGATGGCAAAATCATCAACAAAAAGGGAGCCGGAGATGCTCGGCGGGAGAGAGGCCATTATAGGGTTAATGGCGATACCAAAGATGACGACGCTCAGGACGGAACCCTGAGGCACGCCTTTTTCCTGGATAAAGCTGTCCGACAAGGCAGAGCACACACGCACCTTGAAAACTTGATCTTTTGAAAATGCCTGAAGGAAACAGGGCAGGTGGCCACAGAAACCCACGTGTAAAGAGTACAGAGAATACCAGTTTTCCAACAGGTGTCAGAGGCCTTCTCCAAATCAAAAAATACGCCCACAGTCTATAATTTCCGCAGAAAACCATTCATGACATGGGTAGACAAAGTAACGAGATGATCAACCGCAGAACGCCGCGCTTGAAATCTACACAACACATTCGTCAGTAAATTGCGAGACTCGAGCCACCATACTAGCTGGGCATGAATCATACGTTCCATCACTTTGCAAACGCAGCTGGTACGAGAGATGGGGCAGTAGCTAGAAGGAAGGTTTTTGTCCTTACCAGGCTTAGGTATGGGTATGATGGTGGCTTCACGCCAGCGCCCGGGAAATGTGCCCTCTGCCCAGATGCGGTTGTACGTGTTAGGCAGAAAGTGTTTGCTCGCAAGAGAATGAAATCCAGCTAGCTCTTTTTCTATCCCAAAGAACGCGAGAACACCTAGTACGAATCTGTTTATAATGTATGCAGTTCGCCATCCCAGGATGACGATTAAAAACGCGGAGAGCACGTCTCTGTGCGCGAATTGCGTCGCAGCATGCTTCAGTTCACCGAGGGATTGGGACACGATGTGGCAGGGAGGAACTGCGAGGAATGGAATGCTCTGCAGCAGTAAGGATAATGTTTGTGAGATATTCCACCTTGTCATCACAACTGGGGAAATCTTGTTCTTTGTATATCGCCAGGGAGGAGTAAAGCTGCCATTCAGCCTTAGTAAGCTTCCATTTGGGCGTGCACGTGGATGGGGTAGGAGTCAGCAAATGGATAGCACATGGGAAATGGTCGTTCGAGTATATGCCAGAAAGAACGGACCACTGAAGATGATGGGCAAGCTGAGCGGTGCAAAAGGATACGTCCAAATGGGAATAAGTGTGCGAGGAATCAGAAAGGAAAGCGGGTGCTCCAGTGCTAAGGCAGAAGAGATTAAGTTTTGTTAAGGTCAGCCAAGAGGGCACCTCTCTGGCAGGTCCTGGGAGACCCCCAAAGGGGATGATGCGCATTAAAGTCACCAAGTAGCAAAAATGAGGGAGGTAGCTGCCCAATAAGCTCAAGGAAGTCCACCCTGGTGACATTGACTGACGGAGGGACATAAATGGTACAGAGGGAAAAAGTCAGGTGGGGAAGGAAAAGGCGAACTGCAACAGCTTGAAGATGGGTAGTTAGGGAGATGGGTTGACTATGAGCATCATCCCGTACGAGCAGCATGATGCCCCAATGAGATGGGATGCTAACTTCAGGGGGAAGGTCAGAATGAACCAGGAAG
The DNA here is from genome assembly GCF_023898315.1 of Schistocerca nitens. NCBI lineage: Eukaryota > Metazoa > Arthropoda > Insecta > Orthoptera > Acrididae > Schistocerca > Schistocerca nitens. Next base: position 925,775,614 of record NC_064614.1, on the reverse strand, counting down.
AAATGTGAAAGCTCAAAGTAGTCGTGAGGGTGCAATTTCGTTTCCTGAAGGCACAGTGCAAGGGGATGCTACTATGCTAAAGGCAGCTGTAAATCCTCTTTATGGGACTGAAGGCCACAAATATTCCATTGGAGGGGAGTCATGATGAGATGTAGGGGTGTCAACTCGGCGGCTGCCGAGTGACAGAGTGGCTACTACAGAGCACAGAAGCAGGAGGATCCTGTTCCATGGGGTCCACAGAAGCACCGGCTTGCTTGTGCTGTCGGTCCATGGAGTCCAACGCTGAAAAACGGAGGTGTGCACCGGCAATACGGAGGCCAGGCAGGCTAAGGCACCATGCGGCGACACTGTCGAAGAGGATCTTCGAGTTGCTGAAGGAAAAGACTTTGCCTTTCGTGGACTTCTTCGAGCCTTTCCTTTTAGAAGAAGATACGGATGTTTGGCTGGAGAGACCTCACTAGGTATGCATGCCGTTTGTCTGCCATGTGTGGCCATCCATTCTACACCTCCTTCTTTGACGATTCCTTTGATCGTCAGTATGGGCCTTGTTCCTCCTCTCTGGTACCTCCTGGAGTCCGCTTTCGGCACTTGCTATGGCGGCTTAACTTCACACTACCTGCAACTTTCCCAGCCTACCGGTTGTGTAGCTGGTGGCTTCATCCCTTGAGGTGAGAGTCTGACGGTTTGTTGCACAGCTGGATAGGAGGATGGCGGTGCTACCTTGACACTGGGTGACTTCACTACCTCAGAGCTGTATTGGAGGTTGCATGTGCTTCATGGAGCGAGGGGTAGCAAGAACAGGACTATAGGTGCCAGTCAGGAGAACACAGGGTTTGCTACTAGCTAGTAACTTGCGAGTGACTGGGTAAGGCATTCTAGCCTTTGCCCAGATCTCTTGGACAGCCCACTCATCAAGATACACGGGACAACCCCTAGAGGAGGCGGTATGGCCGCCATTGCAGTTGATACAGCGGGGAGAAGGAGGTGGACAATCGCCAGCTTCTACCTGTGCATGCTTGGCGTGCAGTGCTGGTGACCTGTATGGGGATGATTCACATTTCCCGTTAACGGTAGAAGCGCTCCGAATGGAGAGACCCGTTGGAGTGCGGGAATGTAGATGTCTTAAGCATATTTTCCTCTAGACGACCAAATAGCGAACTAATACTTAGTAAGTGTTGGATAGCTTTCGTGATCGCTTGGAAATCTGACTAGATTCAATATGGACATGTGTTTGCGCTGGGCCATTATTCCCTCCCATGTGAATAGTTCGTTTGACTGCTTCTTCATGTTTCGCATCTTTTTTAGTTGACAGAACATCGATTGTGTTGTTTGCATCTATCATGTGGAAGACACGTTTGCCGGTTCTTTAGACATGACAAACACCTTAGTTGACCTTGCAAATTATAGGGCTGATTTGTAATCTGTTACATCACTGACATCAAGAGTGGAAATATCAGTTTAGACTATTTGTTTCGAGTTTTCACGTAAAGGTCCCCACAGACGGGATAAGCACTTAAGTTTCAGGTTTGTAGAGAAATAATTTCCAGTCCACATCTTCGGAATTATGTTGCATGAGCAATTGGTAGGCTACTGCTGTGTGCTTCATATCGAGAAGTAAATGGTAAAGTATTATGGCAAACTATGTGGAAATACATGTGCTCTTGTAATCCCAGAGTCTGGATATGGGCTTAGAAAATCTAGGAAGCAATCTGGTCTGGACCAGAAACAGTAAAGCGTTTGTGATGAGGGGAAGCGAGTCCGAATTTGTAGAACAGTTCTGAGTGTGACTCATTTCTGAGGGTGCTCTGGTCACACGTTGGGGATGGATGCCCGCCCGATCTAGCAGTATATATCTAGTGCCGCGAGTTTACGTAGAGTGCTGTCTGTCTTTGCGGTATATGTACAAATGATGTAAAAGGATTGACTATGTGTGGTGGAGGATACAAATTGCATGCTCACTACATTGACACGGTATGCGCTGATATATTGCTGGGTCGGAGATCAGTTTCATGTTCTAATATTCAAGCTCCTGTCCTTGGTGGGAGAGCAGTGTAATTGAGTAGGAGTCTTTCCGTATTTGATGATATGTAGGGTATGCGGTGATATTTGATGGGTCGCAGGCCGATTTCACGTTCTAATATTCAAGCTCTTGTCATCAGTGGGCGAGCATTGTAATTGAATAAGAGTCATTCCGTATTTGACGATATGTAGGGCACGTTGCAGGGTTTAATTGTTGGTGCAATATGGTGGTCTGTGTAAAATAGTTTTTTACCACTTAAAGCATCTCCAGAAAGAAGAAATGGCTGACAGTGCTTCCACACCGATGGCATCAGTAATTCGGCGGGTAAATTCGATAAGAGCCAATCATAATGCTAGATTCATTCACAAGACAGCCTTTGTGCCTTTACGTAGGAGCGTCTACGAACTGATTTGAACAAGATGGAGGCAAGGTATGTACGGAAAGTTCTGAGAAAGCAGGGTTTCAAAGACAAGTTGAATCATACCATCCATCTCTGGCGGGAATGCCGTCACTCATCTGCCACTGTGGCATTAGGATACCGAAAATTCATGACTTTTTTTCTCTTCTGCATGGCAGTGCTTCGAATTCTGTTTGCGTAATTGTTCTGAAACGCCCCCGTCTGTGCTTAGGCAGTGATTTCAAAACAAGGAGAATGCTCTTATGATTAAGGGTGTTTTCGCAAGCGTGCACAGGCGTTTAGCTGTGTGAACGTTTGACGTTTCTGAGAGGTGAGCCACGCTGGGTATGCAGGCATGGTTGGACACGTCACACATGATCCGTTAGACTTGCCAGGGAGAAAGCAGCTTGTGCTATTCTGGAACAGATTTCTGCAGCATCACTCGGCAATTAGCTCTTCGCCGGACCGCAGATAGGGGGAGGGTTCATGTCAGCAGTGTCTAACACACACGCATGCGCGGCCCACCTTGGAGCGTCTGCGCTTTGAAAATAGGTCTTCGCGTCATCAACGGCGCCTAGGTGATCACGTATTTTGAGAGGAATTTCTGTGGGCCGGCCGCTGTGGCTGAGCAGTTCTAGGCGTTTCAGTCCGGAACCGCGCTGCTGCTACGGTCACAGGCTTGATTCCTGCCTCGGACATGGATGTGTGTGATGTCTTTAGGTTAGTTAGGTATAAGTAGTTCTAAGTCTACGGGACTGATGACCTCAGATGTTAAGTTCCATAGTGCTCAGACCCATTTGAACCATTTTTTTTAATTTCTCAGATGTGTCAAGTATGATGGGGATGCCACCACCTCATGCTCGAAGGACCCGAACGTGCACCTGTGCGTGGCTTCGCAGTTGATGGCCGCACCACTTCGCAAGGGTTGCCTTTAGCCTCCTCTGCAGTCCAGTGGACAGGGGGGCGGCGGGCGGTGCCTGTGTACATTGTTTGCATGTCTGTTGCATTATTTTGCGAGCAGGTCTGTGGGCTGTGCTATGCGCTATTTGGACAGTTTACCAGTACTGAGCGTGTCTACACATTAATGTGATGCATTATTTATGAGCAGTTTGCAGGTCTGTACTGAAATTATTTCGGTGTAGTAGTTTGCATTTGTTTACGCTCTGGAATGCATTACTTCGACAGTCTACAATTAACAAGCGTGTCTGTTGCGTTATTTACGAGTAGTTTGCAGGTCTGCAGACTGTGTATTGTGACCCCAAGCACATCAGGACGAGTGTTTTGTGTCAGTGTGGTAAATAACTCCATCCCTAAATAAACTGTTCCAAAATAAACAAAGCACACTCCTTCCTCTCTCTAGCAGCCCAGCGCGGGCTGAGTCATTTTCTCCTCCGGACAGTCATCTTGGGTTATGTCACATAATTGATGACAGCACCCTCTGGTGACAGTATTGTGTACTAGGCCCATCCCTTACGGCGGACACACTGTTTCCCGCCATCTTGGATAACGGTACTTGCGTCATCAGTTGACGTCATACGCATCATCTTGGACGACAGCGCCCTCTGGTGACAGTACTGTGTACTAGGTCAGTTGAGCTCTAGACCTCATGGCGAACACAGCGGATGGCGGTAGTGGCTCAAATTTAAATAAAGACTGGTGCATGCCCCAAATTACCTCGAAAAAAAAACGGTCCGATCACGATTGATGTGGTAAATCCATACTACACCGTGACTTTCTCAACATGTAGTCGGGTTTCCATGACAGTTCTAGGATTTTCGGCAGGCCAAATTTTGTAGTTGTAGGTGTTGACGGAACCTCGGAGTTTGAAATCGGCTTCGTCGGTGCCCTAACACGTTAGACAAGCAGTCGTCGGGTTCCCCCACTTTCTGAAGTACTCACACCGCTAATGCTCTTCGTGTCACAAAATCGGTGGCTAACAGTCCATGATGACGCCGGATTTTGTTGGGATATTAGTGGAGGGAAGGTCTTAGTGCTCTCCAAACAGTAGTGCGTGGAAGGCCGGTTCGACGTGCGACTTCACGAGTACTGGCTTCATCATGCGGAGCTGAACCCGCTAAAGTCTCCTTTTCTTCCTGAACTGCCCGAGCAGCAGTAGGAATTGTGTCTGGTCCCCCACTACGGGGCCGATCGTCTAAATAACCCGTGGCTTCGAACCTCGTGACTTTTTTCTTCACAACGGCCCTTGTCATAGGTCCTTTACCCATTCGAAAACCCTTCTTACGGAAATAGCATGGTAAAGCTGCATTAACAGCTTCTCCGTTCTGACAGAAGGGTTTCACTAACAGTGCCTTTTCTGATAAAGTCAACATGCCGCGATTGCTGGCGCATTGACTTGCTCTTTTACATCTCATTTTATACACGATTCTTAAACGGCGTCACCGACATGTTGCTGCCCAGTCTAATCTTTTGGTCGGTTTTTGCACTCTTTTTTTGGTTTCCATAAAACCCCCATGTCATTTCAGGCTTGTGTGTCAAGATTTACTTCTCTGCCTACATTATTCCGTGAATTAATGGACTGTCAAACGTTACAAAATCGCCGATACTGTCAAAACACATCAAATCCTTTTGACAGTTAAGAACAGATAAGATATCCGATATGGAAAACACTATACAAGTATTCTTACTAGCAAAACAACGAGAAACTTGCTCGAGTCTACCAGTATACTACAATACAAAAAGTTACAGAATTTCCACTCCGTTTTGAAACATCTCGTAATCTTCATTGTTCGATACGAGTATTTGTAGAACCTGGAGCTCATTATTCAAACAGTAAGTTATCACTGCTCGAAATGTAATTCGAGGGATCCCCTGGCACCACTATCACTCACTACTGCTACGTATATCATAAATATATGCCCATTCAGACACAAAAATTAGCTCTATGGTATTAATTCTGTAGCACTGTGTCTCGGTATTTCTCAGCGTATAAAGCCTCCCTTATTAATATTACTTTCCCTCTTGTGATATATTTCAATTTCCATCCGAGCGAGCATCAGTTATTCTCCGTGGTTGTTACGAATAACGAAATTTGTGAAAACAAGACATACTTGTAGTAATAGAGTTTCAATCTCGGCACAAAATGTAAACAAACAGCATTATAAAAATGTCACGTAACAGTATCAGCACATTACACTATGCTCATTGTTTATGATTTGTCGGACGTACTAATTTCTTTGAGATGCGGGTCACGCTAGTAATCTTGCGGGCCATCTTTTCGGCGGCGACTGATGGGATCAGCGAAGCGTTTCTTTATTTATCTTCTGGGGCCTTGACGAGGTCATATCGTCAGACACGTACTGTCGCCCTTTGCTGTGGGGTTACGTGTCACGCGAAATACCGATTTACTTTATTCGTATTGTAGTTTCCAGATGGCGATAACTGCTGATAGTATTTCTTTAGTGGAATTCTTTTCTAAAATTTTTAAATTGCGCAACAAAGCATTATACAGGCGCATCTTCCCTCATGTTTCAGCGAATAAATTCAATTTCGCTTTTGCACTGTGTAGCTGGAGGCAGCCCACACAAACAGTGCTCGTCACGTCTTTCATGCGTTGTCCAGTGTTGACGGAAAGCGTCGGTTTGATTCCCTTTACGAAGAATAAGATTTTTAAAGCGGAATTTTACATACCCAGCTTAGATCACTTATATTTGTTTCATCCGCATATATTAGCAGGAACAAAAATGGCTCTAAGCACTATGGGAACCTATAACCACTTAAACCTAACCAACCTAAGGACATCACACACATGCATGCCCGAGGCAGGATTCGAACCTGCGAGTGTAGCGGTTGCCTGGTTCCAGACTGAAGCGCCTAGAACCGCTCGGCCACAGCGGCCTGCAATAGATATTCAAAAACGGTTTTCACGAGCATGAACGTATGGCAGGGGCTTAGGAAACCAAATACTATGCGAAATTTTAAAAAGTAAACAAGTACTATTTTCAACACAAACTTGTGTATTTTAAATGGACACCAGCTATTATTTCATATGCAATCAATAGCATGAAAAATCACAAAAATAATGGGGTTGGCTGCATCGCAATACGTCTATTACATCCCGAGAAATTGGGAAGCGAAGTTGACGCTTGAAATAAATGAAGCGCATAGCTAGCGCACGTCCTGAGATTCAAGCGTGCACCTCATGCTGCCGGTAATCGTAATATGATTGACGTACTACGTTAGTCGAGTGTTAATGTATGGTGTGGTACTGTATGACAACACATCACTAGCCTATATTTCATTAATGTCACTCCTAAAGGCCCCATCTTGAGGTGTACCTTACTTGAACCGGTTCACCTCTTATAATGTGTCAAATAATGGGATATCAGAATGATGGATGTCTGCGCATGATGTTTATATTATGCTTAAAGTTTCTGGGGGGGGGGGGGGGGGAGGGATCACAGGTTCGTACTGATTCAGCCTTTCTCCAAGTGTAATTGCTTCATTTTCTCTTTTAATGAACCACAGATGCCTAAGATTTTAAATACAACAAAAAGATATTATTATTGTATAAAACATACTTTATAATTGGTTTAAATCAGTGTTTACCACATAGTTTAAAGCATAACATCCAAGATGTTGCATTTGAGATCAATATACATCTGAAAAGCATTTGTCCAAAAATTTGAACAGTACTTGCGTTACACATTTTCTTTAAGTACTATAATAGTAGCTTTCAAAGTATGACAGCGTCACAATCTGTACAGTATAAAATAGCAGCGTTCTGCTAGGTACGAAGAACACAAGTACGCGTACTGTAGCTATGCGAGCTTCTTGATGAGTCGTATGCTGTATCGTTCTGTCGTCCCCACCTAAATTCGGAAAAGCCAGAATACCTCTTATTTTTTCTGAGTGGAGCATATGTCCCCTCCTCCTTTGCCTTCCCTCAGCTTATACCTGTGGACTCACGAAGAGTGACAGAGTTGTTGTTTTCAGCTGGTAAGATGATGTTGCGCTCGTGCTCCTTTTTCTTTATGGAATATTTACAACAAACAATCAGGCCGCAAACCACTCTACGTTGGCTTACCCTCAAGGAACGCAACTCAAAATTATGTTGTGTGGAGTCAAGCTGGTATTTTTTTGGGATTTCGTGTTATTTTGAAAACCCTTAGCTCTCCCGATACTGTACTCTCCGAAAGTTACTTGAAAAGTTTGGAAATTAATACTGTAAGGTGTATGCTTCGCCGGCGATGGGCGAGGCATGACAGAATCTCTGAACAGAGAGTAGTTTATTGTTAGTTGTTGCTTGTCGCTAGTCTGCGCGAGTCTGCAGTAGTAGTCAGTCGGATACAGTAGTAGTCGATCGGCTTTAGTAGCGAGTGGACAGGAAGTGTCTGCGGGAGTCGGCATGCGTCGGCTGTGTGCTCTGCTCGCGACTCTGGTCAGGACTCTGGACGATGGGTATTGTTGTAGAAGGTAAAGAAGCAGCATTGAGCATATTTAATAATGTATGTTAATTGTAAACTAATTTGTTCAAAAAAAATGCCCCAATAATAATTTTTATAATATAAAGTAACTCTTTTGAAGAAAAAGCATTCATTTCAATTTAAAGAATTTTTCCAATGCATTATCATTGCTTCCAAGAATCAAAAAAAGATATACGCCAGCATTGCACGAAGCTGTGTCGATAAATAAGAGCAGAAATAGTTGCAGTTTTTATTGAGGTAAGAATTTTTGCTTTTGTTATTCAGAATACAGGGCCGAAGGTCAGCGCTGCTGTCCTTATAAAATTTACCAGATATTATTATTTCTGTTAGGAGGTTACATTTCGTTCATGGTTCATTATTTAATTAATATTATTGTGTGGTTTATGGTGAATTTCCATTTATCAATTTTGTGGGGAGTTTACGCATGGTTCCATTTCACAATTATCATTCCTTAATTTTTGTGGGGAGGTTACGCTTGGCTCCATTTCCATTTTCATTTATTATTTAACATTTTTATTTTCTGTGGGGAGGTTACAATACATGTAAAAGTGAAAATGCTTTCAGTACAATATTGTTTGAGGGATGGGGAGGCAGTGGGCAGAAGATACAGCTGTGGTTCCGATTAGATCCGCGCCTAACATACGTAGATAGCTACCAGATGATGGCATACGCACATCTATCCTTAATTTGGAGTAGTATACACAAGATCCGAGTCTGACTGCATTCCTGGAGTATAAGTGACGTCAGAGCAGTAACTACGGTGGCAGCTTGAACTAACAATCGTAAACAACACATGTGCTGTTAACCAGTCAGTTGTGAGCAGGCGGCGTTAAGTAAAGGGCGTGCGACCGCACTGCGTCACCGTTGTTGTCACAAATCGCAAATGAGCAACATCTCTAAGCTAAATGTTCAAGACATTCTCCAGAATATTCTGAAGAAAAGAAAAGTGTGTGTGAAATTTGTCCCGGACACCTTGGCTCCCGAACAAGAAAAAGCTCGTGGACGCCTGCCGCGACTTGATTCAACTACAAAAAAAATGGTTCAAATGGTTCTGAGCACTATGGGACTTAACATCTGAGGTCATCAGTCCCCTAGACTTAGAACTACTTAAACCTAAGGACATCACACATATCCATGCCCGAGGCAGGATTCGAACCTGCGACCGTAGCAGTCGCGCAGTTCTGGACTGAAGCGCCCAGAACCGCTCGGCTACCGCGGCCGGCATTCAACTACAAAAAGAGCATATGTGTTTACTGGAAAAAAGCATCACAGTTGACAACATTTGGCGTTATCAGTTCGAAGCTGCTAGAAAACGAAAAAGTGCAGAAATTCGCACGAAGGGTCAATGCTTAGATGAAATAACCGACATTCAAGTGAATGTGATGTACGAGTTGAACAACCTCCCAAAGAAGCAAATTAGATTCCATTGGAATCATTGTGCACACCGACTGTACACTACGTTTTAAAAAAGGAGAAAGGGATTCAGCAATCAGTCGTAATTCCACTCTATTTTTTTTACTGTGGATCCAGATTTCAGCTATTAAATCGCTATCTTGAGTCCATTTAAATCGAATCATATATGACAACGTGTTATTACACGACCTTATGACGTACATATTTAGATTCCGATCTTAGAATATGGCCACGTACGTCCTAAGGTCGTATAATAACATGTTTGCCAGTTGTCAGTGTGTATGACTCGATTTCAAAGTTCTTAATGTTCAATATCTGAAATCTAGATGTGCAATAAAAAGATAGATATTGGATTTGCGACTGATTGGTTTTCCTTTTTTTGTCCCAAAGAAAGATTTTGCCGACAGTTTAACACGGTTTGCCACGCGGGGCAGCCGCGCGGTCTCAGACGCCTTGTCACTGTCAGCGCGGCTTCCCCCGTCGGAGGTTCGAGTTCTCCCTCGGGTGTATGTGTGTTGTTCAAATTGGCTCTGAGCAGTATGGGACTTAACATCTGAGGTCATCAGTCCCCTAGAACTTAGAACTACTTAAACCTAACTAACCTAAGGACATCACGTACATCCATGCCGAGGCATGATTAGAACCTGCGACCGTAGCGGTCGTGCGGTTCCAGACTGAAGCGCCTAGAACCGCACGGCCACACCGGCCGGCCATGTGTGTGTTGTCCGTAGTGTAAGTTAGTTTAAGTTAGATTAAGTAGTGCATAAGGTTAGGGACCGATGATCTCAGCAGTTTGGTCCCATAAGACCTTACGACAAAATTTCCAAATTTAACACTGTTGTGTGAACGTTCTGTGCGCTGTACTCAAGTGCAGAGAGCCTGCAGAACATCAGAAGCATTGACCCATTATTTTGAGTTTCTGTATCTTTCATTAATCAAGTCTCGAATCTTTTTTGGACTGTCAAGGTACAATTCCTCGTCTTACCCTCTTCGTTATTTTTCCCGACTTTGCTTTATATTTGCCTCCTGAGAAAAGCGTTTTTGTTGTGGTTTTACGTTCACACGTACTTTCAGAGTGTGCACTCGGTGAATCGGCCACTGAGCGGGAATTTTCCCGTGACGTCGCAGATAGCAGTGCGTATACCACGGCGCCTGCCTCGCAACGCCTGGCGGACGCTGAAATACATTAAAGCCCGCCAGGGGACAGTATTCGGTGCGAGGGCAAACGAACAGCGACCAAATATTTGACTTCCTGGCCGTACGGTTCATATTTCCCAGGAACTCAGCAGAAAAATAAAGAATCGTCCAAAAAATACCGGACATCAAAAATGTTAGAGAGATTAATAAAAATAAAGCGAATTTACTTTTATGTGTTTGTTATTTTTTTATTTTTTTAATATCCACTGCTAATGGCCGCGAAAATGCAAGAGGTAGAGAAGAGACGGAGAGAGGCAGAGATGTGCTGTGATGGCAGCGCATCTAAACAGCGAGCGCACACATTTTGTTGCGGAGAGCGGGGCAGGGCAGGGCGTTACGCTTCGCGCTGTGCACTGTAGGCGGGCCCAGCACTCGTGTCCCGCCCACCCGCGTGTGTGGGCGAGCGCGTTGATCCGCTTTTTAACTGTCCGCTGCAGCTTAATGGATATTAACGACATAATTTCGCACCGTTAAATTCGCGTCGCGGCACGGCGGACTAGCCAATCATGCTATTATAACGACCGTCCCACGAAATACTTTCGTTACGTCGCACAGCCTGCACTAAATACTTTTGTGCCCTTTAATCCGAAAGGCATGCTGCTGACTGCCCGTGAATTTCTGATAAAGCGGCAATGATATCTTTTATATTAATCTCGTATTACTGCATTAATTACCGATCTGTAAGCACTAACTTGACTACACAACTCGCACAATTTTCCTCGCCGGGTTAATGTGGGAACCATGACATCCTATGGCGTCACGAATCTGTGTTACTAACCCGGGCACAGTTCCAGCTCCAGGCTGTTATCTAACGGCTTTCAAGGGTAACTGAAGTTTGATTTTCAGTATTTCAATGAGAGAATGAATTTAAAACTTTAAAATGCTGAAATAATCTACTCATTAAAAGGTGTAATCTTATGTCAATGGGTTACCACAGTGAAACAAGTATTACAGGTACAAACTATATACAAAGTGATTCAGCTGCCCCTATCGATGTCGCTTTATAGAGCCCGCAATGACGTCATGCCACTGTGAGGGAGCAAGCGTAAACGGAATTTCTGTGCAGTCATTAGCGAGCCAGGGTGTGAATTGGACATTCAAAGAAGCTACGACCCAACTTGAAAATATTCTCTGCAGGCGGAGACGATACATTGGGTTTTAATGAAGAAACCATCTAACCACGACATAAAAAATTTAATATTTTATTATCTGTGACATTTCCGGGCGTGAAAGTTTGCATTTTACAACGTGCAATATTATATCCGGCCTTCGAAAGCCACGCACGAGATTTTCATATTCTCTCGCTCACTACTCGCTAACTATTGGTCTTACAGAAAAAATGAACCGTACCTTTTCGTAGTAAATTTAATGCAGTAAAATTTTGTCCTAGGACATGTTTTCACTGAAAGCCACTGTTTTCTAGTTATTCAAGAAAAACGTACAAAAGTGATTCCTAACGGCATCTCGTGGTCGTGCGGTAGCGTTCTCGCTTCCCACGCCCGGGTTCCCGGGTTCGATTCCCGGCGGGGTCAGGGATTTTCTCTGCCTCGTGATGGCTGGGTGTTGTGTGCTGTCCCTAGGTTAGTTAGGTTTAAGTAGTTCTAAGTTCTAGGGGACTGATGACCATAGATGTTAAGTCCCATAGTGCTCAGAGCCATTTGAACCATTTGATTCCTAACGCACCTCCACATTCATCCCACACCAAGCAAAATTTCCTGTGTGTTGTTCGTGGCACTCCCTCCTGCCACTGTACAAAAATTTCGGTCTATGCTGACTATTTCCGATATTCGACCTTTTTCGTCTCTATTGATTCCGCTATTTTTGAATCTCAGCGTTTTTTGTGCAAATACGTTGCTAAATCGTAAGTGCGCCTCTCTTTGTGTCCGCTCAGTTCGGCAATCATCAAAAGAAGAGAAGTTATATCCGCACCTGCCGTTTTGCTTATTTTAAGACAGCTGAAAATGAGGCGGCAGCAGAGAGTCAATCGTTCGAGGAGTACCTAATCGATAATAAAGGATGCTTGACGAGAAAGAATTAAGATGAAAACGCCACATAAAATCACGAATGTAAACAGAAATCTTCAACATTTGTAGTCGTGTCGTCGTCATTTGCCTGTATTATTACGGTACGTTGATAATTTCTACTTTTGGACAGTCTAACTACAAATGAATGAAACAATTTTCGTTCCACACGCATTTCGCCTTCATTATTTGCAATGCATCTTTAGTGACCTGGAATATGTACATACTTTTAGTATTTAATTCACATTTTGGGACCGTTATGAACACTTGTTATGTTACAATCAGTATGGAATATGTACATAATTTGACTATTTAATTTACATTTTGGGACCATATATGTTATAAGCAGTTGTTATGTTACAAAGAGTTCTGGTAGAAGGCTTTTCTATGACGTAGAACATCAAGCACGTAATCTGTAAGTAGAATTTAAAAAAGCCAGCAATCAAAACTGTTTATAACCTTTCTATACATCGTCGCAAAATGTTAACTAAATACTAAAAATATGTTCATATTCCAGTTCACTCGAGATGCCTTGCAAAGAATAAAAGCAAAACGCGAATGGAACGAAAGTTGTGTTTCATTCAGTTGTAGTTACACGGTCCAAAAGTAAAAATTACCAACATATCATAACTAAACAGAAAGAGTTACGTCGCAGCTGGGGGACGTTTGATTTATTACAACATAATAGGCTCTTTTCAAATATTTCATCAAAAATATTGGGACACACTGCTGTACGCACTGACTGATGTAATCAAAACACGAAAAGTCATGTAAACATGACTTCGAATATCATTCGCATCTAAGTTAGTACTGGAAAGAAGCTGCAAGCTATCTGCTTTGCAGTCCTTAGCTCTTAAGAAACATTTGCAGAGCCGTTAAAACAAACTGACTTATAGACAGTGTTCAGTACGTTCACCTCTCGTTTCTAGACTCATAAACTCTTCGGATCACGGGTTCTAAAAGATTTCTAAACGGCGTTGGAAGAATTTGCAGGTTTCCATGATACTTTTGGAAACATTTTCTGATCGTAGAATTACCGTTGAATGAAGTATTCTTATAGGCGCACTCAGACAGAAGTACAAAGAACTTCTGCAAGTGTAATGTGTAGGTCAGCGATCTGTTTGCTGAGGTAGACGTCGGGCTGCGCCTCATACAATTTGACTAAAATATGTTGGTGCCTTTTCATAAAAAAACCAAATTATCCCTTTTGTTTTTGTGGGTGCTTTAAGTAGAATCTCTGGAAAAGTTCAACAGAACTACCTTTCATGTTAATGTTACGTAATATATTCCTTCAATAAAGAACTAAAACCGAAGCATTTTAGAACATACATCCACTAGATACCTACCCTTATTTTCGTATAGGGTTGTCGAATTTATTTCTATATAAATTGTATAACTACCAAAGAGATTCACACCGATTACAAATGGTTCAAATGGCTTTAAGCACTATGGGACTTAACATCTGAGATCATCAGTCCCCTAGACTTAGAACTACTTAAACCTAACTAACCTAAGGACATCACACACATCCATGCCCGAGGCAGGATTCTGACCTGAAACCGCAGCAGCCGCGCGGCGCCGAACTGAAGCGCCTAGAACCGCTCGAACGATTTCTCATACACAAACAGCAGTTGAGCTTTGCCTGGTGAAACGTTGTTGTGATGCCTCGTGTAAGGAGGAGAAATGCGTACCATCACGATTCCGACTTTGAAAAAAGGTCGGATTGTAGCCTATCGCGATTGCGGTTTATCGTATCGCGACATTGTTGCTCGCGTTGGTCGAGATCCAATGACTGTTAGCAGAATATGGAATCGGTGGGTTCAGGAGGGTAATACGGAACGCCGTGCTGGATCCCAATGGTCTCGTATCACTAGCAGTCGAGATGACAGTCATCTTATCCGCATGGCTGTAACGGATCGTGCAGCCACGTCTCGATCCCCGAGTCAACAGATGGGGAAGTTTGAAAGACAACAACCATCCGCACGAACAGTTCGACGACGTTTGCAGCAGCATGGACTACCAGCTCGGAGACCATGGCTGCGGTTACCCTTGACGTTGCATCACAGACAGGAGCGCCTGCGATGGTGTACTCAACGACAAACCTGGTTGCACGAAAGGAAAAACGTCATTTTTTCGGATGAATCCAGGTTCTGTTTACAGCATCATGATGTATGCACCCGTGTTGGCGACATCGCGGTGAACGCACATTGGAAGCATGTAACTGTCATCGCCATACTGGCGTATCAAACGGTTCAAATGTCTCTGCGCACTATGGGACTTAACATGTGAGGTCATCAGTCCCCTAGAAGTTAGAACTACCTAAACCCACCAACTACCCTAAGGACATCACACACATCCATGCCCGAGGCAAGATTCGAACCGTAGCGGTCGTGCGGTTCCAGACAGAAGCGCCTAGAACCGCTCGGTCACCCCGGCCGGCTACTGGCGTATCCCCCGGCGTGATGGTATGGGGTGCCATTGGTTACACGTCTCGGTCACCTCTTGTTCGCATTGACGGCACTTTGAACAGTGGACGTTACATTTCAGATGTGTTACGACCCGTGGCTCTATCTTTCATTCGCTCCCTGCGAAATCCTACATTTCAGCAGGATAATGCACGAACGCGTGTTGCAGGTCCTGTACGGGCCTTTCTGGATGCAGAAAATGTTCGACTGCTGCCCTGGCCAGCACATTCTCCAGGACTCTCACCAATTCAAAACGTCTGTTCAATGGTGGCAGAGCAACTGGCTCGTCACAATACCCCAGTCCTTAGTCTTGATGAAGTGTGGTATCGTGTTGAAGCTGCATGGGCAGCTGTACCTGTACACGCCATCCAAGCTCTGTTTGACTCGATGACCACGCGCATCAAGGCCGTTATTAAGGCCGGAGGTGGTTGTTCTGGGTAGCGATTTCTCAGGATCTATGCACCCAAATTGCGTGAAAATGTAATCACATGTCAGTTCTAGTATAATGTATTTGTCCAATGAGTACCCGTTTATCATCTGCACTTCTTCTTGGTGTAACAATTTCAATGGCCAGTAGTGTAGCAAGCTCGTATGAGTACCAGATATCAAACATACTTTGATAAACAGTACTAAAAAAAAAATAATCACTACAATAGACATTAGGCTAATACTTTGTAACGCCACCTCTAGCCTTGATAACGGATTCAACGCGACGAAGTATCTGCAGCTCGTGGTCTAGTGACTAGCGTTGCTGTCTCTAGGTCGCGGGGTCCCGGGTTCGATTCCCGACCGAGTCGGGGATTTTCTCCGTCCGGGGACTGGGTGTTTGAGTTGTCCGCATCATCTCATGATCATTCGGGTAGTGGCGAGACTGGAAATGCAAAGATTGGAACTTGTACAGGCGCTGATGATCACGATGTTGAGCGCCCCACAAACCAACATCATCATTCTCATCATCATCTCAGCAAGTAGAGTGTATACAAGCCTCTAGTGTTGATAAGGGCTTCTTGTCGGCGAAGTAGAGCATAAATAAATTGGTATAAGTGTACCACGTCCAGCCTGAATCACTCACTGATGATTAGATTCCATAGAACTACTAAACTTAGGTGATGTCGGCAGCCACGTGTCACTCGCTGCTTTACGCACACCCAGACATTTTCTGTTGGTTTTGTTATCATGCGAGTCGGTAGCAGTTATATTACGAGGAGCCAAATGTTACGTCTTCGCTGCTAATGATAAATGAGCGGAAGGTGGGTAAAGCAAATGTCGCCGTAGGCATCTGGACAGGCAAGCAAAAGATTAGTTGACACAAGCGCATTTTAAACAAATAAAATTTATACAACTTGTGTAAAAGAACTGCTATACTATTGACAAGTTTTGGCAGCCGTGTCGTGCTATAAGCAGAATCCCGACACTGGCATTGGTCTATGTACACTGGTTGTCTGCCGGTAGAGCTAGCAGTCAACAACCTAGTGTTAATAATATTCTTCTCGGGTATGCAGCCGGATCATGACGTCTTCAAGACACAATATTTCCGCGGTCCAACTGGCCGCCATCATCAGGTGAGAGCGCTGGTGCACAATCTCGCCGGAACTGACTTCCCAGCGCAAGCGGCAGCCCATATACAGTATAGGCCGCAGAAGACCCACAACGCGTGCGCGAGAAGGTGCCGTAGCTGCCCTCTAGTGCAGTAAACATGCCGCGCCGCCAGTGGTGGAAAGAGGCGAATTCGAGATATCGCTGTCAAAAATAAAAGAAATTTTAAAAAATTCTATTCCGACGATTGAGACGCAGACCGTTGTTTTTTAATGTCAGATAACACCGGGTCCCAAGTCTTACTTAAAAGATAACCCTTGTCTCTATTAATAAGATTGTCAGATAAACGAATCTCTATGGATTCTTTTAAAACACAGTCCCAATAGCGAGATGCAGGGGCAACCATTTGTGTCGCATCATATTGCATTCTGTGTCCCTCGGTGAGACAGTGCTCCGCCACTGCGGATTTCTCGGGTTGAAGCAGCCGTGTGTGCCGCTGATGCTCAACACATCGGTCCTGAATGGTCCGGATCGTCTGACCAATATAAGCCTTCCCACAGTGGCAAGGGATCTTATACACACCGGGCTTCCTCAAACCCAAGTCATCCTTAACAGAGCCAAGAAACGCTCTAAGCTTGGCCGGCGGGCGAAAAATACTTTTGATGTGATATCTTTTTAGAATTCTTCCTATCTTCGAGGAAATGCTCCCAGCAAAAGGCAGAAAAGCCACCGATTTGCAGGTATCTTCTGGTGGTTCAGGCGATGGTCCAAACTGGAAAGCACGACGGATCTGTTTATCTGTATAGCCATTCTGCTTGAACACAACCTTAAGGTGGTCCAATTCTTGTGTCAAGCTTTCTCCATCTGAAATGGCATAAGCTCTTCTCGCCAACGTGCGCAGGACCCCCGTACGCTGGAACGATGGATGACAGCTAGAAGCATGCAGGTAACGGTCCGTGTGCGTAGGCTTTCGATAAACACTGTGTCCCAGTGTCCCATCATCCTTTCTGTACACCAGAACATCCAGAAACGGAAGCTTTCCATCACTTTCCACCTCCATGGTAAACTTGATGCTAGGATGCAGGGAATTAAAATGATCTAGGAGGCGGTCAAGAGCCTCTCTCCCATGAGTCCACACCATAAACGTGTCGTCAACGTACCTCCAAAAACAGGTTGGTTTTAAGGACGCCGTCTTCAGCGCCATGTCCTCCAAATCTTCCATAAAAAGGTTGGCGACTATTGGGGACAGTGGGCTCCCCATAGCCACTCTGTCAGTCTGTTCAAAATATTTGTCATTGAATAAAAAGTACGTCGACGTCAGCACGTGGCGACAAAGCCTGGTTGTGTCCTCATCCAGTTTCTCACCAATTAATTGCAAGGATTCTTCCAGAGGAACCCGGGTAAAAAGCGACACGACATCAAAGCTCACAAGCAAATCGCCGGGACTAAGAGACAAGGACTTCAATCTCTGAATAAACACCATAGAATTGGGAATGTGATGTTCGCATTTACCGACGTGAGGGCCAAGAACAGATGCTAAATACTTGGCTAGATTGTAGGTAGGAGCACCCAAGTTACTCACGATCGGACGAAGCGGGACCCCTTTCTTATGAATCTTGGGTAGGCCGTATAGTCTCGGTGGCACGGCAGCACCAGGACGAAGTTTTTTGAGAACGTCGTCAGGTAAAGAACTCTTCTTCAACAGTGAAAGCGTCTTGTTTACTGCACTAGAGGGCAGCTACGGCACCTTCTCGCGCGCGCGTTGTGGGTCTTCTGCGGCCTATATATGGGCTGCCGCTTGCGCTGGGAAGTCAGTTCCGGCGAGATTGTGCACCAGCGCTCTCACCTGATGATGGCGGCCAGTTGGACCGCGGAAATATTGTGTCTTGAAGACGTCATGATCCGGCTGCATACCCGAGAAGAATATTATCAATTATTACGGTACAACCACAACGGAGGGGTATCTGTTGAGAGGCCAGACAAACGTGTGGTTCCTGAAGAGGGGCAGCAGCCTTTTCAGTAGTTGCAAGGGCAACAGTCTGGATGATTGACTGATCTGGCCTTGTAACAATAACCAAAACGGCCTTGCTGTGCTGGTACTGCGAACGGCTGAAAGCAAGGGGAAACTACGGCCGTAATTTTTCCCGAGGGCATGCAGCTTTACTGTATGATTAAATGATGATGGCGTCCTCTTGGGTAAAATATTCCGGAGGTAAAATAGTCCCCCATTCGGATCTCCGGGCGGGGACTACTCAAGAGGATGTCGTTATCAGGAGAAAGAAAACTGGCGTTCTACGGATCGGAGCGTGGAATGTCAGGTCCCTTAATCGGGCAGGTAGGTTAGAAAATTTGAAAAGGGAAATGGATAGGTTAAAGTTAGATATAGTGGGAATTAGTGAAGTTCGGTGGAAGGAGGAACAAGACTTCTGGTCAGGTGACTACAGGGTTATAAACACAAAGTCAAATAGGGGTAATGCAGGAGTAGGTTTAATAATGAATAGGAAAATAGGAACGCGGGTAAGCTACTACAAACAGCTTAGTGAACGCATTATTGTGGCCAAGATAGATACGAAGCCCACACCTACTACAGTAGTACAAGTTTATATGCCAACTAGCTCTGCAGATGACGAAGAAATTGAAGAAATGTATGATGAAATAAAAGAAATTATTCAGATAGTGAAGGGAGACGAAAATTTAATAGTCATGGGTGACTGGAATTCGAGTGTAGGGAAAGGGAGAGAAGGAAACGTAGTAGGTGAATATGGATTGGGGCTAAGAAATGAAAGAGGAAGCCGCCTGGTAGAATTTTGCACAGAGCACAACTTAATCATAGCTAATACTTGGTTTAAGAATCATGATAGAAGGTTGTATACATGGAAGAACCCTGGAGATACTAAAAGGTATCAGATAGATTATATAATGGTAAGACAGAGATTTAGGAACCAGGTTTTAAATTGTAAGACATTTCCAGGGGCAGATGTGGACTCTGACCACAATCTATTGGTTATGACCTGTAGATTAAAACTGAAGAAACTGCTAAAAGGTGGGAATTTAAGGAGATGGGACCTGGATAAACTGAAAGAACCAGAGGTTGTACAGAGTTTCAGGGAGAGCATAAGGGAACAATTGACAGGAATGGGGGAAAGAAATACAGTAGAAGAAGAATGGGTAGCTTTGAGGGATGAAGTAGTGAAGGCAGCAGAGGATCAAGTAGGTAAAAAGACGAGGGCTAGTAGAAATCCTTGGGTAACAGAAGAAATATTGAATTTAATTGATGAAAGGAGAAAATATAAAAATGCAGTAAATGAAGCAGGCAAAAAGGAATACAAACGTCTCAAAAATGAGATCGACAGGAAGTGCAAAATGGCTAAGCAGGGATGGCTAGAGGACAAATGTAAGGATGTAGAGGCTTATCTCACTAGGGGTAAGATAGATACTGCCTACAGGAAAATTAAAGAGACCTTTGGAGATAAGAGAACCACTTGTATGAACATCAAGAGCTCAGATGGAAACCCAGTTCTAAGCAAAGAAGGGAAAGCAGAAAGGTGGAAGGAGTATATAGAGGGTCTATACAAGGGCGATGTACTTGAGGACAATATTATGGAAATGGAAGAGGATGTAGATGAAGATGAAATGGGAGATACGATACTGCGTGAAGAATGTGACAGAGCACTGAAAGAACTGAGTCGAAACAAGGCCCCCGGAGTAGACAACATTCCATTGGAACTACTGACGGCTTTGGGAGAGCCAGCCCTGACGAAACTCTACCATCTGGTAAGCAAGATGTATGAAACAGGCGAAATACCCTCAGACTTCAAGAAGAATATAATAATTCCAATTCCAAAGAAAGCAGGTGTTGACAGGTGTGAGAATTACCGGACAATCAGTTTAATAAGCCACAGCTGCAAAATACTAACACGAATTCTTTACAGACGAATGGAAAAACTAGTAGAAGCCGACCTCGGGGAAGATCAGTTTGGATTCCGTAGAAATACTGGAACACGTGAGGCAATACTGACCTTACGACTTATCTTAGAAGAAAGATTAAGGAAAGGCAAACCTACGTTTCTAGCATTTGTAGACTTAGAGAAAGCTTTTGACAATGTTGACTGGAATACTCTCTTTCAAATTCTAAAGGAGGCAGGGGTAAAATACAGGGAGCGAAAGGCTATTTACAATTTGTACAGAAACCAGATGGCAGTTATAAGAGTCGAGGGGCATGAAAGGGAAGCAGTAGTTGGGAAGGGAGTAAGACAGGGTTGTAGCCTCTCCCCGATGTTATTCAATCTGTATATTGAGCAAGCAGTAAAGGAAACAAAAGAAAAATTCGGAGTAGGTATTAAAATCCATGGAGAAGAAATAAAAACTTTGAGGTTCGCCGATGACATTGTAATTCTGTCAGAGACAGCAAAGGACTTGGAAGAGCAGTTGAACGGAATGGACAGTGTCTTGAAAGGAGGGTATAAGATGAACATCAACAAAAGCAAAACGAGGATAATGGAATGTAGTCGAATTAAGTCGGGTGATGTTGAAGGTATTAGATTAGGAAATGAGACACTTAAAGTAGTAAAGGAGTTTTGCTATTTGGGGAGCAAAATAACTGATGATGGTCGAAGTAGAGAGGATATAAAATGTAGACTGGCAATGGCAAGGAAAGCGTTTCTGAAGAAGAGAAATTTGTTAACATCGAGTATAGATTTAAGTGTCAGGAAGTCTTTTCTGAAAGTATTTGTATGGAGTGTAGCCATGTATGGAAGTGAAACATGGACGATAAATAGTTTGGACAAGAAGAGAATAGAAGCTTTCGAAATGTGGTGCTACAGAAGAATGCTGAAGATTAGATGGGTAGATCATATAACTAATGAGGAGGTACTGAATTGGATTGGGGAGAAGAGGAGTTTGTGGCACAACTTGACCAGAAGAAGGGATCGGTTGGTAGGACATGTTCTGAGGCATCAAGGGATCACCAATTTAGTATTGGAGGGCAGCGTGGAGGGTAAAAATCGTAGGGGGAGACCAAGAGATGCATACACTAAGCAGATTCAGAAGGATGTAGGTTGCAGTAGGTACTGGGAGATGAAGAAGCTTGCACAGGATAGAGTAGCATGGAGAGCTGCATCAAACCAGTCTCAGGACTGAAGACCACAACAACAACAACACGCCGGGAAAGCCTTCGTAGTCACAACTTAGTGTTACATTCGACAAGAAGTAGAGACACGGAATTATCTCGACTAGTAGACTGGTTCTCAGGTGTCCGCCACTTGTAACATTGTCCTGGCGGACTTCGTTGGTCGGCGGCCTGGAGCTTCTGCATTGGTGACGGTTTTCAAAGCGCCGCTCTTCGAGTCATCGGCTACGTCAATATCAATATGCTAGCATAGTACGTGTTTAAGATCGAGTGATTTAGCACCTTAGTCGATGTGGAACAGAGTGCTCTTCAAACAAGGAACGTACGCATGCAGTCTTCTGAACACGGCTGTTGTCACCTAGGAAGACGTCATCAAGATGTTGAAGAAACGGCAATTCTTCCTCACAGAGAAGATGAAACAAATATCCTAGCCCATGTTCATGGTAACGTGAATAAGTGGGCCCAAGTGATGGTACGAGAAAGATCCCAAAACACCACAGAACCACCTCCGGCCAGAACTACACTAGCTACAGGTCAAACACCTCGATGCACTCGACGCCTTGCACCATTTGAAAAGAGGTAAAATTTTGAGTTGGCGGACCACATCCAACGCCTCCACTTAGCTATTGTCCATCTGCCGTGCTGTTTGACGTATTGAAGACGCTCAGTTACTGTGTCGTTGTGACCTATGGCCTTCTGCGAAGTAACCGAATGTTCCGAATGTTCAGATGGCTCTGGGCACTACGGGACTTAGCATCTGAGGTCATCAGTCCCCTAGAACTTAGAACTACTTAAACCTAACTAACCTAAGGAAATCACATACATCTATGCCCGAGGCAGTATTCGAACCTGCGACCGTAGCGGTCGTGCGGCTCCAGACTGAAGCGCCTAGAACCGCTCGGCCACAAATCCAAATGTCCATTGTACTCTGTTACCCTAGCAATGTTAGCTTACAAACATGAGATGTCTCTGCATTAACTGACAAAAACAGTTTTTGTCAGACTTCAAACCAACTTTGTTTGATAAGTGGTGAGAGGCGTCTCCAGTTGCAATCGGTCGGGATCTTTTTATGACGACAGTTCTCACGCCGTGTCACATGGTTGCTAGTGGTACATCATTTCTTGTACACACGCTGGACAGTCCGTGCTGATAAATCCAATCAGGCAACTTCATTAACGGCATGGTCATGGCCACACCCAAACAGGATAGCTTCTGATTTCCTTCCTATTACATCTCTGCATCTTACAGCGCTGATTCCAAACAACCAATTGGCACATTTATACATCACTTCACTATCGTCAGCAATCGAGCGTCGCATGACGGCATTGTGCCTGTTCTATACCATCTAAATCGGGGGTGTCCCTGCATCCCGCAGGCCGCTTACTGCCTAAAGCAGGTATTAATGCGACCCAAGAAATCAGCATCTATCACGTGATCGATAAAAAGAAAAATAAGGAAGTCTGTTGATGTAAAGTTGAAAGTAATGAAACGTCATATGTAAAATGTCTAATTCCATCTTGCTTTTTTATAATAAAGCATCATAAATTAATAAATTTTATTTTTTTCTCGGTTGTTATTGTTTGTATTAACTATATTATGTGTTGCCCAAAAATACACTTCTTCCAATGTGGTCTAGGTAAGCTAAAAAGTTGGTCACCCCTGCTCTAACATATCTAATGATAATGTAATTAAAATATGTTCGCCGTTCCGCCATACTTCCCTTTGATTCGAATGTTTCGTCTAAAGAGCGCACAATACTTAGGCAGAGACATTGGACTAAAGACCAGCGACCGGGAAACCTGTTACAGTAACGCAAACCAATTTCGTGCTGGCGTACCATGAACGTTAATTGTTTCCGTGTTTCTGACCACAGTTTGAGCCACACTTTGTCGCGATAGGGCATCTCTGTCCTGTGAATTATGGATCTGCGAGTACTAGGTTCAGCGATAAAGTTTTGATTATCACCTCAGAAAACTAGTCACGTGAGTAATTTTTTGTTCCGACGTAACGTCAAGCGCCGGCACGTCGGCCAGGAACGCTGCAGCACAGCAGCTGTGAGACGACGTCACTCAATAGTACGATGACGGACCCCTCACTTGGACGACACCGACATAGAAGCGGCCTCTACACGAAGACAATATAAATGCCACGCCGCCTGGACGCGGGCGGAGTTGAAGTCGAGCCGACCTACGAACGCTACAGCAGTGACTTAGAAACTGTATTGGTTCACTTGTATTACATAAATGACCTTGTGGATAACATCGGAAGTTCACTGAGGCTTTTTGCGGGTGATGCTGTAGTATATCGAGAGGTTGTAACAATGGGAAATTGTATTGAAATGCAGCAGGATCTGCAAAGAATTGACGCATGGTGCAAAAAAAAAAAAAAATATGGTTCAAATGGCTCTGAGTACTATGGGACTTAACTGCTGATGTCATCAATCCCCTAGAACTACTTAAACCTAACTAACACATCCATGCCCGAGGCAGGATTCGAACCTGCGACTGTAGCGGCATGGTGCAGGGAATGGCAATTGAATCTCAATGTAGACAAGTGTAATGTGCTGCGAATACATAGAAAGAAAGATTCTTTATCATTTAGCTACAATATAGCAGGTCAGAAAGTTAATTCCATTAATTATCTGGGAGTAGGCATTAGGAGTGATTTAAAATGGAATGATCATATAAAGTTGATCGTCGGTAAAGCAGATGCCAGACTGAGATTCACTGGAAGAATCCTAAGGAAATGCAATCCGAAAACAAAGGAAGTAGGTTACAGTACACTTGTTCGCCCACTGCTTGAATACTGCTCACCGGTGTGGGATCCGTACCAGATAGGGTTGATAGAAGAGGTAGAGAAGATCCAACGGACAGCAGCGCGCTTCGTTACAGGATTATTTAGTAATCGCGAAAGCGTTACGGAGATGATAAACTCCAGTGGAAGACTCTGCAGGAGAGACGCTCAGTAGCTCGGTACGGGCTTTTGTTGAAGTTTCGAGAACATACCTTCACCGAGGAGTCAAGCAGTATATTGCTCCCTCCTACGTATATCTCGCGAATAGACCATGAGGATAAAATCAGAGAGATTAGAGCCCACACAGAGGCATACCGACATTCTTTCTTTCCAAGAACAATATGAGACTGGAATAGAAGGGATAACCGATAGAGGTACTCAAAGTACCCTCCGCCACACACCGTCAGGCGGCTTGCTGAGTATGGATGTAGATGTAGAATTGTAAATACTGAAGAGCATACTTATGTCTGTCCGTCGCCCCTTGCTCGCAGCACATCTTTATCTCACAAAGTAAAGTGTTGTAACCATTTCCTTTTGTAATAAACTCCATGAATACGATTTTCTTGAATTGTTGTCTAGCTATCCGAGAAAGCAGCTTTTCTAGACGAGTGGGAAAAACACATTGGCGACGAGGTGTACCACGAATCACGAGCCGACAGCCACCGCTGCTTGCCTGTATTGACTTTTCCTGGACTATTGTTTTGCTGACGCCTTAATTCTCCCTTGTCTTTTCTTTGCAGAGGTTTTTCTTGCCTTAAAAGTATTTTTGGTAATCATTGTTTTCAGGAGGGCGTTGCAGAAATTTTCTTTGCTGTTGTACTTATTTTTCTTGCTTGACGGCAGGACGGGCATCCGACCACCGCTTCACATTAACATTCCAAATCCGATTGAACCCCGAGCAAAATGCGGGACAAAGGCGCAAGCGATAGTAATTGAAAGCCTGCAACAGGCATTAGCAAAACTAGCAAGTGAGCATTTTCTTAAGTGCTATGCCAGTCCAGCAAACTTTTTGTTCCTTCGCTTTCTTACGAAGAACGTGAGAAATTTCAGTTGGAGACGAGTGCCTCTGTTACATTGCTAAATCGTCGCACATATTATAACACTGACGCTTTTTCCTAACAACCGAACCTGTCGTCCTACCAAGGAAAAGGCACATATAATACTCTAATGTATATCTCACTGTAACGTGCCGTGAAACACACTAATGTTACCCTCTGAGAGTATTTCGAAGTTTGACCGCGCCTGTGTCTAATGGACAAAGGTATTGAACTATAATTTCGACTTTGATGAAATAACAGAAAAACCAAATGTGCTTTGATCTTGGGAGTTGACGAAAGTGATAAAATCATAAATGAATGAAAAAATTTAAAAATATATATTTGAGAACATTGAACATTGGTTATTGAAGTTAATTTTATTGAGATTTCCCTTTGAATAGCAAACAGGATGCAAACTGACACAGTGAACTCTGTATTGTGTATAGAAGCAGTTACCAATAACTAACAGGTAAATTATGGGGAGTAGACTTGCACCAAGCTCATACTACTGACAGCCACACTGAAGAGCATTACTTAATCAAATACTGCAATGCGACTGCATGTCCTAAGCATAAACCAGCTTTTAACAAACATTTTCTTTTTATAAATATATTCATGTTATAATAATTTATCATTTCAACATATTCTTCTGCTTTTTTCATATATACATTGCAATACTCTAATTTTCTTGTTACAGATCAAGGAGTTTAAACAACACAGAATACACACTTCATAAATTGCAGATTCACAGCTACTCATACAGCTTATAGTGGACAAGAAATTCCCGTTCTCATAAAGTGTGCTTTGCCTGCCATATATCGTATGCATATGCGAACAGTGACTTTTATGGTGCTACAATCACGCGATTGTGAGAACATATTTGTCTTGATTCATTTGATTTGTTTGGCTTTATCATTCAGGACAATGTGTTGACATTCCCAGCAAAAGAAAGTGTAGCCAGCTTGCTGAAAATTCAGTGAAATCTTTTCTGAAGATTTAGGTAAGACTAATAATTTTGTTGCACATTGAAACACGTATGTTGTGTAGCGGCGATGGTGAGGCATATGGTGAGATCTCTGACCAGAGAGCGTGTGACAGTCCAGTTGCGAGCTAGCAGTTGCGAGTAGCGCGTCGGAGATGACGCAGTCGCGGTCTAGATGCGAGAGAGTTTAGTTGTGTGTGAGGAGTCGGCGGGCGTCGACATCGCACTCTGGTCATGATTCAGGACGAGGTATATTATTCAGCAGCATTGCGCTCAGCTAACGATGTAAATTAACTGTAACTAATTTGTGCAAGAATCGCCCTAATAATAATTTTGTTTTCAATGCATTCTGATAAAGAACCATTTAATTGAACAAACAAATTCCTTACATTTCCTTTAAAGAAAAGTTTCAGTTAGATTTTAAAAAAAAAGTACTTGCAATGCATTTCCTCCAAGCCGCGGCCAACAATAAGAGCAGAACTTTGACATGCAGTTATACTGAGGTAAGAAATTAATTCTGATTTCGCACAGGGCCAAAGACTGATATTTCCGTCTATTTGCGTTTCCATTGTCACTGAGATTTTCATTATCATTGAATTGACTTTCATTTTGTGAGGAACTTATACTTGGGTCAGATAGCTAATTTTTATTTAATTGTCTTTGTCATTAAATTTCTCTGGGGAGCTTACACTTAGCTCTGGCTCCATTACTAATAAAAATTGTCATTAAAATTCGGTGGGGAGGTTACACTTGGCGACACCCGGTCCAGGATCGTATTTCGTAGAGAATCTTTTGAAAAACAGTCAGATATCTGCTCTTATTTGCTTTAATATAATTAGGATTTGGCGCAACGCTTTTACTAATTTGTGACGTTCTTTCCTCAGATCATCGGCAATTCGTTGCTCTGTTGTATTTGTGTGTTGCTTTTGCATTGTGCTTATTACTTTTTAAATAATTGTGACTACTGTAAAAATGCCGCGAAAGACTATGAATAGTGTATCGCGAGGTATTATGAACGAAACAACCGAATTAAATAACTTCATCAATAGTACTAGTGACACGCAGTGTAATGATGACACTGCTGCCTTCACTGACAATCAATGCGTTCCAACCACTGACGATGACTTTTGTCTTAATGATGAACAAACGAACTCGGTTATGTCCTCTGTTGATTTGACGACAATCGATGATGCGGGACGCTCTATTGTAATGAGCGCTGTCCAGGTTAACACACCCTGTTTGGAAAATTCAAGTAACGTGCAGAGAAATTTTTCTAATGAAAATGAACAGGATACACAAAGTACGACGGATTTATTTAATTCCGAAATAATGTCTGACAGTGTACATCCGACTGACAAACCTTTGTGTAAATCTCAGAATAACCAAATGGTTACAGAAAGCGAGACAATTCCAGATCCACCATTAAACAGTACAGAAAATAGAGTGGGTAATACTACCTTGGAACAAATTATGGCAATATTGCTACAACAGGGTAAAAAACAAGACGACCCTAAAGAAGATCTCAAACAACAACTTAGTGAACAGAACGAACAGTTAAATGAAAAATTAGACAACAATTCGAGGGAACTTAGTGAACAAATTAGAGCTGTTGCCGCGCAGTGTCATGACACTAAGGAACAGTTACGCGAAGAAATTGAGGCTTGTTCAAGAAAAAGTAGCGAAGAAATTAAAGTCTGTTGCTCCGGAATTAAGGGAATTGCAAACAGCTGCAACAGAAACACTCAGAGACGAAATTAGCGGAGTCGCTAAACAATGCTCTGAAAAAGCTACACAATTACGCGACGAGTTTAAAGCAATGACAACAGAACTTTCGCGCACAATGGATGAAAAGATTGACGCGAAATTCGAACAACAGAACACTCAGATTAACGAACGTCTTAGTCTTCACACACAAAACAGTGATACGCGTTTCCGCAAATTTATTGAGGATCAAAATAAAGTCAAACGTCAAGTCATGGAAACAATCACTGCTCAGAGACAGGAAGACAAACGTAAAATGTATGCGAAAGCAAAAACATACGTAGACAACAATATTGCTACAGTGTCCGACAAAATTAATACCATCGAACAGTTGAACGCGGAATTACGTGATGAGATTTCGGATCTTAAATCGAAAACAGACACATACACAACAGACATTCAAACAGTGACCGACAGACTCGAACAATTAGAACTAACACAGGATTCCGATGTAATTCAAGCTGACGTGAAAAAACTGAACGAAACTACACGTAAGTTGCAAAAACAGATTAATGCCACTGACACTAAAACCGATGATCAGGCAAAAATACTGACTGAAAATTATGATGAATTGGCCAGTCGTATTGATGCTATCGAAAGCACTAATGACAATAAATCAGACGATACCTCACCGGTTTCATTTAATCAAACACCGGAATTTCAAAATCTACAGCAGACAATTAATGAGATAGATTCATCTAATAACACATTGCGTAGAAAATTATCAAGTTTACAGCAGGAAGCAGCAGAGATAAAAAATACTTCAGTTAATAAGACATCACAACAGACGCCACTTTGTGAACATTTGTCAGACTCACGCAGTGCGTATAATTTAGGTAATCAACAGAGAGTACGGGACTTAGATTCAGAAATGACACAGAGAAACAGATTCTCACACAAACCTGAACGTATTCTTAAAATCAGTGACGAGAACGTAGATTATGAGCAATTTGCATTTGTAAGAAAATCTAAGGAATTTAATAATGACAGAGCACAGATACACGCTTTGAGCTGTATACGACAATTTATTTCTGTACTTCCACAGCTATTATCTGTAACGCAGAAACTAGCTTTGAACTCGATACGACAATTTGCCATTGTATTTTCATCAGCATTGAGTGTAATACAGAAACGACAATTAGCATGGCTACAGCAATTTATTTCTGAATTTATACCGTCATTGCCTGTGACGCAAAAGTTAAATTTTATTTGCAGTGCGTAATAGACCACAGGGGATTCATTACGCTTTAATGAATATGTGCCGTAGCGAGCATAGGGCCCCGAGCTGTAGTAGTGCTGTTTCATCTTTAGTTTTCTGCACTGCTGCCTTCTCTTCTACTATCCTTTATATCTATCAAAACAGCTCTTTAACTATTGCTCTACTTAGAATTAAGAAAAATGTAATGAAAACCCGATAAGACAACTTTTACCGAAAGTGACAATTATCATTAGGCACTCCAGAACTACCAGCGTAATTTTGATATCAGATAAAATTTTAATCATCAGTATGTATAGCATTTACAGCAATCGTCAAAATTTTCAGCAACAGGAACCACCTTTTAGTAACAATAGATATTTTTCACCACAACAGCATGAAAGTCAGCAGCTTAGCATACGTAACCAACAATGCAGTCTACAAGGTCAACATAACTTTAATGTTTCGCCGCGTGCACGTATAGTCCCAGCTACAATAAATAGTAACGCACAGCAGAGAAATAACTACGTACAGAAAACACACTATTTCGACTCGTATCGCAATGCGCCGTATAGGAGTGACTATTATGACAGACGTAAAATTAACGAGCACAATTTTTCAGCGTACATTTCATTACAGTCGATCCTTTCAGCAGCAAGAATGTCAGCAACAACATATAATCATGAATGAAACAGACAATAGGTGTCATCTATAGCGTAACACGTCTGGAAGAAGTAATAGAACTGTTCAGATTGTAGAAATGCCACAACATCCTCCTGATAATAATAACACGTCAGATAAAATCTGACTAGATACTGTACAGGACGCATCTTTCAATAACACAAGCACTACTTTTGACACGCAGAATGTTGTTCACGAAAATGTAATTACGTTTGACGAAATCAGAGACACTCTTTTACAGGAAAGACCAGTTGTTCAGAAAACTATTTCACATCCTGTCATCAAAATTAAAATTGGTTCATCGAAATTTTCAGCAGTAATTGATTCCGGATCACCTATGTCAGTTATAAATGAGGAGACTTTCAACGAGTGCAACAAAGAGAATACCTATCCCACATTACCTTTAGGCAAAACGAAAGTGAAAGGAGCAGTATCGAGTAAAGGAGTGGATGTGAAATTACAGACGCATTTATCATTTTGTATTGGAGGTCATACTTTTCACTCAAATTTTTGGATTGTTCCTTTATTGACAACAGACTTTATTTTAGGCACGAACTTTCTCGCACAACACGACGCAGTGGTTGATTTTCAAAATTCTTATTTAATGTTGAAGGACAAAAATGTACAATTGGCTTTAGAATTTCAGCATTCCTTATCTGCGGAAGAACAAACAATTAATCGTATAGAGGTCATTTCCACAACACGTAACATAGACTGTAATCACACATTGTTCACAGATACGTACGTACATAACTATAACATTCCAGACGAAGCTGACTACGACGTAATGCAAATGATTTCTGACAAAGTTAAACAAAGCAGTGCAAATACAGACGACGAACGAACGCAATTACACAAAATTCTTTTACAGCAAGCTCCAGTTTTTGACAACATTCCTGGTACTATGTCCGGATTTATGTATGAATTTCAAGTCAAACAGCATGACACGTTTAAAGCAAAACATTATCCTATTCCGTATATCCCCAGAGAACAAGTTAAAAAAAGAGTTGCAGGATATGCTCGACCAAGGAATTATAGAACCGGCAGTTAGTCCGTACATAAACCCGCTACATATTGTTAAGAAAAAAGATGGCTCTCTTCGCCTCGTACTTGATTCACGTCATATCAATGACATAATTATTAATGAAACAGATCGACCACAGACTTTAGGGCCGGCCGAAGTGGCCGTGCGGTTCTGGCGCTGCAGTCTGGAACCGCGAGACCGCTACGGTCGCAGGTTCGAATCCTGCCTCGGGCATGGATGTGTGTGATGTCCTTAGGTTAGTTAGGTTTAAGTAGTTCTAAGTTCTAGGGGACTAATGACCTCAGAAGTTGAGTCCCATAGTGCTCAGAGCCATTTGAACCACAGACTTTAGAAGAACTACTATAGAAATTTCACGGTACAGCTATTTATTCCACATTAGATTTGAAATCGGGATTTTGGCAAATTCAACTTCATCCGAATTGCAGAAAGTACACAGCTTTTCTCTGTTTTGGTGACTGTTATCAATTTTGTAAATTACCGTTCGGCTTAACTATTTCCTCTGCAGCTTTTATTCGCGGTTTGAACACGATACTTCCGACAGAACTTAAAGACAGAATTACAACGTACGTAGACGACATTCTTATCGCAGAAGCTAACTGGTCTGAACACAAAATGATTCTTGAACGACTGTTGCAAACTTTCCATGTACAAGGACTTACAGTTAACCTCAGTAAATCGCATTTTGGCAAAACTTCTATAAAATTTCTTGGACACGTAATTTCAGCAGAAGGCATTGCGCCTGATCCGGAAAAACTTCAAGCTCTACGTGACATTACTGTTCCTACGACGAAGAAACAATTACGCAGCTTTTTGGGCTTAATTAACTTTTTTCGTAAATTTATTCATCACTCTGCTTTAGATACACCTAGATTATGCCAATTAACAGGTAAAAACACTATTTGGTCATGGGATAAGCAAGCACACTCTGAATTCGTGAATCTGAAACATGCTTTGTTGAATGCTCCACTTTTATCGCACCCAGATCTTACCAGAAATTTTTCCATTGCCACCGACAGTTCCAACACCGCTTTAGGCGTACATATTTTTCAGGAAATTGAAGAAGATGGTTCTAAAATAATTAAAAACATTGCATTTGCAAGCCGCATTTTGTCACCTGCTGAACGAAATTATTCCGTTACAGAATTGGAAACATTATGTGTTGTATGGGCTTTTACGAGATTTCGACACTTCCTTTATGGCAGACATACCACCGTTTACACAGACCACAGAGCTATACAATTTTTACTTTCGGCTAAATTTACTCATGACAGATTAAGCAGATGGAAGCTGTATTTACAGGAATTTAATTTTACAATAGTTCACATTCCCGGCACACAAAATGTTATAGCAGACGCACTATCGCGTTCTCTGAGCAACAATCAGCAAGACGTAGCAACCAACTTCTGCAAAGCAAATTTCAGCGTTATGTACATTCAGCAAGTTGCATTTGAAAATTTTATTTCGTCGTCATTACAGGACATAGCAAAAGAGCAAAGTAAAGACAATGTGTGGAAAGAAATTAAACACCTTTGGCAAGATAAGAATAATGTTACGATTAGAAACCACTACACTGTACGCTATGACATTCTGTTTCGCCGCTCTCATCCTGACAGCAACAATTGGTTATTATGCATTCCTGACGAACTGGTTAACAAATTAATTTGGTATACTCATTTAAGTTATGCACATTACGGAGCCAGAAAATGTTTTCTTATACTGAGACAGAACTGTTATTTTACGAACATGGAGAAACGTATTCGACGAGTTTTAGCGTCATGTAAAATTTGCCAGAAAGCTAAGTCTGACACAACTTCACACATTCCTCCATTACATCCCATTATACCTGTTAAATTAAGACATATAGCCGCAGTAGACATTTTTGGTCCAATTCTGAGAACTAATAGAGGTTTTTGCTACATCTTTGTCACTGTTGAACTCACTTCAAAATTTGTTACTTTCACTCCGTTACGCAAAGCTACTGCTAAAACTGTTTCGAAAGCATTTGTAAAACATTTTCTATTTCATGTAGGGCATGTGATGAAAGTAATTTCTGACAATGGACCACAATTTCGTTCTGCTATATGGACACGCATGTTACGAGCTAGAAACATTTCTCCGATTTATATATCCAAGTACCATGCTTCTTCGAACCCTTGTGAACGATTAATGAAAGAAATTGGTAAACTGTGTAGAATATATTGCCACAAAATACATATTGATTGGGACACACACATATTCTCATTCCAAGATGTAATTAATTCCATTCCAAATGAATCCACTATGCTATCTCCGTCTGTTATACTGAAAAACGTTGAACCACCAAACAAAATTAAAGAATTAGTAAATTTCCCTACTTGTCGTCGACTAAGACACCACGAAATAATTGACATTGCGCTGAACAACATCAAACGTGCCGCAGAGCGCCGGAGAAGACAGTAAAAACAGGTTTGTAGACGCCGAGACTTTCACGTTGGACAGAAGATATTAGTACGTACACACTATTTATCCAGCAAATTAAAAGGTAAGTGCAGTAAATTTGAACTTCTATACGCAGGTCCATATCGGATTCGCAGCATTCCTCACCCCAATGTTGTACACGTCGAAACTCTGAGAACCAGGAAATCGAAAGGCAACCACCATTGGTCAAACATAAAACCCTTTATTGAGTGAACATACTTTATGATTTATCACGCCGTAATGCTATTTGCTAATTTTTATGAACATTTCTGCAATTATATTCACATGTCTACTTATTGATGATTATCGTATTTTTTCTTGGCAAGTGCCCGGCAAGGTAAGGTTAGCAGGTCGCTCTTCTTGTCGTTACACATCAGACCGTGCATATTTTCCAGATGAACTTACGCATTTTATGAATAATTATGCAATTCTCTGTAGTGACGCATTAATTTTATCAAATTCTCTCTCCATTAAAGTCTTTAATTATCGCCTCTATTAACTACACTACATACAAGCTGAACACAACGAATGTCACATTTTGTCTTTCTTATGTATGTACGATTGTTTTCATGTTTTGTTTGTATGCACTGTGAACTAGTTAAGGTATAACACACACCAGTTGACTGACATTTTTTTACCCTGTGATATCTCAACATCGTGACTGTTTTACATTTTTTGCTGCTGCATTGTGATATTCTGTGTACACTTTTTGCCTTTGAACACTGTCTATGCTTTTGACATATTACGTTTTCTGTCATGTTATGCTGTATGCTTAATTGTGTCACCATTAACCAGTCATTATTTAGAGGGTATATGATTTAAATGCAAGAGAAAGAAATGATGTGTAAAGGAAATAAATTAAACAGAAATGGGAATTTCACCTACGGAATAAACGAAAGAAGATGCAATAACTTTATGAGGAAGAGTAAATGGATCAGGATTAACAAGAATATACTATACTTATCGTAAAATAACAGTCTTAACTAATTTTTTCTTTCAGAATACAAGGCGATTGATGCAAGCTGTCAGACAGAACTACACATCTTAGTTTTAAGTGATGAAATATGCTAGAGATAAGAAATAGTTGTGTAATGAATAATGAAGTGATTTTTTTTGCAGGTGATAATGAATGCTGATGAAGACTAATGATGAAGAATATGCTACTATGAATAATGAAGTTTTTTCTT
Organism: Schistocerca nitens; assembly: GCF_023898315.1. Lineage (NCBI taxonomy): Eukaryota > Metazoa > Arthropoda > Insecta > Orthoptera > Acrididae > Schistocerca > Schistocerca nitens. The sequence continues at coordinate 925,740,855 of NC_064614.1, read as the reverse complement.
TACAGGTGATGATAATAATGAAGTTATGATAATATGGATAATGAAGTTTTTCTTTACAGATGAGGATAATGTTGAAGTTATGTATTTATGCTATGTAGTTATTTAAGTATTTGTTGCAGTTTGCTTGACAGCAGGTGTTATATTGCATAGTAGGATGACTGAAGATTTTGGAAAGGACAGCTATGGAACACATTTTTATACACATTTCACTACCTGTTAATTCGAAGTTCACTACTTTTCAGCATAGTCTGCGTTTCTTCTTTCAGCTCAATAATCCATTTTGTGTTTTTTCCAGGAGAAGCTTTTCATGATACTTACTAAACTTGTTACTTATTATACCTGTTCTAGTACTTGCATTTTATTTTTTTTACCCATTTGTGTCTATCATTTATAAATGTGATCACATATACTGCCTTGTTGCATAACCTTGCTACAGCTGACTCATGACGAATGACGTTACACATTTTTCATTTACAGGAACAACCTAGAAGCAATTTTTTTCTCTTATTTCTTCTTGCTTTCCCTTATAATTACCCAAAGCAATGCATTGCTAGCACAAAAAACAAAATGTATTACCAGTCCCACATAATGTCACTAGTTTATGATAATTCTGGATAATACTGATCAGCTCTGAATAGTATGTCACTTGAATAATGACTTCTTAATGATACAAAAAAAATATAATGCTTTGTAACTGGCTAATAACTGCCGCTGTTTATTGTAATGAGACTACTTATAATGCCCATGATTATTAATGCTATGATTGTAATTTTGTAACTGGCTAATAACTGCCACTGTTTATTGTAATGAGACTACTTATAATGCCCATGATTATTAATGCTATGATTGTAATTTTGTAACTGGCTAATAACTGCCACTGTTTATTGTAATGAGACTACTTATAATGCCCATGATTATTAATGCTATGATTGTAATTTTGTAACTGGCTAATGACTGCCACTGTTTATTGTAATGAGACTACTTATAATGCCCATGATTATTAATGCTATGATTGTAATTAACTGATTTTTTTATAATGACTTCTTAATGATCTGAATAATACTGAATGATGAACAATGTTTTATACTATTCAATACTTGCTGGCCACTGAGTGCCAATAATTAATGTAACTATATAAATTATGTTATTAATTATGCCATTAATTAGCTCTTGTTTTCAATAATGATTTTAGTAAATGGCCACTGAGTGCCAATAATTAATGTAATTAAGACTTCTGATGAACATTATTCTGTCATACTAAACATGGCTTGTAACTGGACAAAGATTGCCGCTGTTTATTGTAATACGACTACCCATGATGGCAATAATTTAATTTTATGAACATTATTCTGTAATACTAAAATACATGGTACAGAAATGTTCAATAACTAGACTATGGATGCCGCAAACTACTTATGTAATCACTAATCAAGACTTGTGTGTTAGTTAATGTCCTTCACCTTCTGACCTAACTACCTGAAATTATTGTAACATCCATTGTCTTGTCCATCCTCATTATCATGGAGCACTATATTTGGTTTTTGCACTAATTCTACGTTGGTGTGCGTCTTAAGAGCGTGGTGTTGACACGACATGCTGTCCACCACCGTAAGCGATGAAGACGTTATTATGGTCCCACTGTTTGGTGTACCTGGTGTACTGCCAAATGATAGCATGGAATATTACTACGACGTTTCAGTGTCTTGATACGTTGATAAATGCTTCTGAACTGCAGATTGTATCACTTGGTGTTGTGATTCTGCGGAAAGATATGGACTTTCAGTGCAGCTGTGTGCAAATTAAAGTGCTACAACCATGATGCAATCCTTTCCTTTCCTATCCTAATAGTGAAAATCATTTTAGCTAACATCATTTATGTTCATGGCCTATACATTTCTTTTCGATTTGTTGAACTCCAGTGCAAGAACACTTATGTCTCTTGTCGACATGATTTTTACCACTATGTTTATTTATTGTGAAAATACTAAAGACATTTTTCGATTTGTTCTGAAGTGCAGTATATGTGCACTCTTGTCATCTATACTGTATATACTTTTTGTGATTTGATGATTTTTTTAACCTTGCGTTTATTTGTTATGAAAATGTTCAAAAGTTTCCAGTGCATGTGCACTTATGTGTTAATATGTTTTCTACTAAACTTCAGTGCCTCTGCACTTTTCTCATTTTTCAACATGATTTGTGTTCATTCTGCATACCTTTTATGATTTATGTCATTTGTTCCTCATTGTATATACATTTCGCCTTTTGCTGATATGTTCTCCACTGCAGTGCATGTGCACTCATGTCACTTGTCAACTTGATATTTTGCCATTCTATTTATCTGTTCTGAAAATGCTACAGAATCTTACAGTGCGTGTGCACTTTGTTATTTATCAAATAATTTGTATATACATTTTTCTGATTTGCTGATACGCTCTGTACTCATTGTACTTATATTTTGTTTTTGCCTGAAATGTTTTGTACTCGGTGCATGTGCACCACATTTAAATCATGTACTACATACGAATATTTTGTAATTTGTAAAAGTTAATTAATTAAAGAAAAAATTTTGCCGCGCTTGGCAAGTCCAAATGACTCACCATCGCTGCCAAATTTTTGCCCCCCCACTGGAGGGTTATGAAACACGTATGTTGTGTAGCGGCGATGGTGAGGCATATGGTGAGATCTCTGACCAGAGAGCGTGTGACAGTCCAGTTGCGAGCTAGCAGTTGCGAGTAGCGCGTCGGAGATGACGCAGTCGCGGTCTAGATGCGAGAGAGTTTAGTTGTGTGTGAGGAGTCGGCGGGCGTCGACATCGCACTCTGGTCATGATTCAGGACGAGGTATATTATTCAGCAGCATTGCGCTCAGCTAACGATGTAAATTAACTGTAACTAACTTGTGCAAGAATCGCCCTAATAGTAATTTGTTTTCAATGCATTCCGATAAAGAACCATTTAATTGAACAAATAAATTCCTTACATTTCCTTTAAAGAAAAGTTTCAGTTAGATTTTAAAAAAAAAGTACTTGCAATGCATTTCCTCCAAGCCGCGGCCAACAATAAGAGCAGAACTTTGACATGCAATTATACTGAGGTAAGAAATTAATTCTGATTTCGCACAGGGCCAAAGACTGATATTTCCGTCTATTTGCGTTTCCATTGTCACTGAGATTTTCATTATCATTGAATTGACTTTCATTTTGTGAGGAACTTATACTTGGGTCAGATAGCTAATTTTTATTTAATTGTCTTTGTCATTAAATTTCTCTGGGGAGCTTACACTTAGCTCTGGCTCCATTACTAATAAAAATTGTCATTGAAATTTCTGTGGGGAGGTTACAACATATTACTATGAAAGACAATGCTCAGCCGAAATTTTGCCGGGTTAGAACTGTTCACATTGCATTACGGGGCAAAATTTCTGCCGAACTTAAAGAATTGAAAGATAGCGGAGATACTGCACCCATATACAGGGTGTTTCAAAAATGACCGGTATATTTGAAACGGCAATAAAAACTAAACGAGCAGCGATAGAAATACACCGTTTGTTGCAATATGCTTGGGACAACAGTACATTTTCAGGCAGACAAACTTTCGAAATTGCAGTATTTACAATTTTCAACAACAGATGGCGCTGCGGTCTGGGAAACTCTATAGTACGATATTTTCCACATATCCACCATGCGTAGCAATAATATGGCGTAGTCTCTGAATGAAATTACCCGAAACCTTTGACAACGTGTCTGGCGGAATGGCTTCACATGCAGATGAGATGTACTGCTTCAGCTGTTCAATTGTTTCTGGATTCTGGCGGTACACCTGGTCTTTCAAGTGTCCCCACAGAAAGAAGTCACAGGGGTTCATGTCTGGCGAATAGGGAGGCCAATCCACGCCGCCTCCTGTATGTTTCGGATAGCCCAAAGCAATCACACGATCATCGAAATATTCATTCAGGAAATTAAAGACGTCGGCCGTGCGATGTGGCCGGGCACCATCTTGCATAAACCACGAGGTGTTCGCAGTGTCGTCTAAGGCAGTTTGTACCGCCACAAATTCACGAAGAATGTCCAGATAGCGTGATGCAGTAAGCGTTTCGGATCTGAAAAATGGGTCAATGATTCCTTTGGAAGAAATGGCGGCCCAGACCAGTACTTTTTGAGGATGCAGGGACGATGGAACTGCAACATGGGGCTTTTCGGTTCCCCATATGCACCAGTTCTGTTTATTGACGAAGCCGTCCAGGTAAAAATAAGCTTCGTCAGTAAACCAAATGCTGCCCACATGCATATCGCCGTCATCAATCCTGTGCACTATATCGTTAGCGAATGTCTCTCGTGCAGCAATGGTAGCGGCGCTGAGGGGTTGCCGCGTTTGAATTTTGTATGGATAGAGGTGTAAACTCTGGCGCATGAGACGATACGTGGACGTTGGCGTCATTTGGACCGCAGCTGCAACACGGCGAACGGAAACCCGAGGCCGCTGTTGGATCACCTGCTGCACTAGCTGCGCGTTACCCTCTGTGGTTGCCGTACGCGGTCGCCCTACCTTTCCAGCACGTTCATCCGTCACGTTCCCAGTCCGTTGAAATTTTTCAAACAGATCCTTTATTGTATCGCTTTTCGGTCCTTTGGTTACATTAAACCTCCGTTGAAAACTTCGTCTTGTTGCAACAACACTGTGTTCTAGGCGGTGGAATTCCAACACCAGAAAAATCCTCTGTTCTAAGGAATAAACCATGTTGTCTACAGCACACTTGCACGTTGTGAACAGCACACGCTTACAGCAGAAAGACGACGTACAGAATGGCGCACCCACAGACTGCGTTGTCTTCTATATCTTTCACATCACTTGCAACGCCATCTGTTGTTGAAAATTGTAATTTCGAAAGTTTGTCCGCCTGAAAATGTACTGTTGTCCCAAGCATATTGCAACAAACGGTGTATTTCTATCGCTGCTCGTTTAGTTTTTATTGCCGTTTCAAATATACCGGTCATTTTTGAAACACCCTGTAGCTAGTCAATGGGTAGGTCCATCGGTTTTGCTCCCCAAAGCTCCAGGTCGCATTCGCCTCTGTGTTGGCTTTAAGTTTACGGTAAACCCACAAACTGTGATAGATACTTACCCATTGCCACGCCCAGAGGACCTCAACGGCAGATTAGGCACTGTTCGCTACTTTTCAAAAATTGATTTGCGCGACACGTATCTTCAAATGCCACTATATGAAGAATCTCAAAAAGTGTGTTTACTGAATACTCATTTTGGATTCTTTAAATAATTGCGTTTGCCTTTTGGCAGTGATTCCGCACTCGCCATTTTCCAACGGCATTTGGAACAGCTGACTGGTCAAGTGACAAACTGTTCAAACTATTTGGACGATATTGTCGTTGCAGGTCGTACACCTGAGGGTCACATTGCAAATTTGCGTGCTTTGTTTCGTGTGTTATATGAGGCAGGACTGAAGTGTAGGCTGGACAAGTTTAATTTTTTAAAATCAGAGTTGCAGTATCTTGGTCGTGTCATAAACAGTCAAGGTGTACTTCCTCTTCAGCCGCATTTGTTAGCCATACGACAATTGACAGTTCCTCGTAATGTCACAGAATTGCAATCTGTTTTAGGGAAAATGAATTATTATAGTTGGTTCATACCGTATGCTGCACAAATCGCAACTCCATTGCATCGCTTGCGTCGCAAGAATGTCCCCTTTGTTTGGCCAGATGAGTGCCAAGTAGCTTTTCAAAAACTTAAAGATGCATTGCTCAATGACAGATGCTTAGTTCACTTTGATCCTGACAAACCAGTTGTGTTGAAAGTTTGCGGTTCCTCTTAGGAAATCGGTGCAGTGCTTTCGCTCAGATTCGGTGATAAAGACAGGCCTATCGCTTTCGCTTCAAAAGTGTAGTCCAAAGCTCAGTGTAACTATTCACACATTGAGAAAGAGGCATTGGCTATTGTGTCTGGTGTCACCAATTCCACCACTATTTGTATGGCAGAAAATTCTACTTAGTAACGGATCACAAGCCATTTGGAATCCTTTTTTCACCCGACGAAACCGATTCCTGTACGAACTGCCTAAAATTGCCAACACGGGCTTCGTTGTTGTCTCAATAAGCGTACGAGAATGTGTATTGTCCGACAGCTCAACATGGTAAAGAGGACGCACTTTCACGTCTCTCAATTGGCCCTGATACAGGCTTTGACGCTTCTTCTGCATCTTGTCACATCGATGCTCAGGATTCTGAGTTGCTGAAATCTTTTCCGCTGAACTATAGGAAAATTGCACAGGCCACGGAAGCCGATTCAGATTTCAACTTTTTGCTAAAATAAATTTGCGCATCTTGGCCTCGTTCCATGCATAAAGAACTCTGTAGTGCGCCGATAGTTTGCGCGTCGGCATAGCCTGGCTATACAGAAAAGTGTGATTCTTGTTCAGAACTACAGTGGACACTCACATGTGTTGATCCCTAAAGGTTTGCAAAAAGAAGTGTTGCAGTTACTTCACCAAGGACACTGGAGGATTGTTCGTATGAAACAGTTAGCTTGGCAGGGTATGGACGCCAAAATAGAACATATGACACCACTGTGTCACGCATGTGTGGAAAATCAGTCTGAAACGCCACAAACAATCTCTATTTGGCCTAAGTCGCAATCACCATTGCAACGTGTGCACATAGACTTTGCGGGACCTTTTTGGAACACTCTTTGGTTGATTGTGGCTGACTCGAATAGCAAGTTTCCTTTTGCAGTGCCAATGAACTCGACAATGTCACGTAGCACAAATCAGGTGTCGCCCGCTGTTTTTTGCTTCGAAGGTTTAACTGAAGTCAGTGTCGGAAAACGGCCCTCAGTTCATGACAAATGAAACTGAAACACTCTGTGAACGCAATGGCATACAGCATCTAACTAGTGCACCGTTCCATCCACAGTCAAACGGCGAAGAAGAACGTTTTGTCAGAACCTTCAAGCAGTAGATGGCCAAACTTCGCAACATACAGACCAGGCGTGAACCATTGCAACTATCGTTCGCATTCTTAAGATGGATCGTCGCCGGCGGAATTGCTTCATGGCCACCGCCATCGGACACTGCTCCACCTGCTCCACCCTTCTCGGCACCCGGCGCCGAAGGAAGGCCGCACGTACTGCTTCGCGCAGCATTATATTGTGCTTTACAGGGTTTTTAGCGGCAGCAAACGGTCGGCGCGAGGCGAGATCGGTCCGTCAAATTGCCACTTGCATGTATCTCATTTCAGGTCCAGACGGATTACAGCGCCGACATCACAATCAACTTCACCAGTATCATGTGCACGGTGATCCATCTGTGTCTCTTCCCACAGACTCACGGATCTCGAGGACAGCGTGGCCACAGTAGCCGCCAGGGGGTGTTATAACGACAACGCGGGACGACCCCACGGAGACGGAGCCTTCGCCTCCTCCGCCTACCGATGGAGATGGACCAGCCCACGCTGCAGCAGCCAACGCCTCCGACATGTTGCTTTTGGCCTCAGGAGGTGGACGCGTACCCTTCTGGTCGTTTACCGGGGCACGTTTCTGCCAGAGCGAAGGTTGGATGGCGGGGTACGACCGGAAGCCTGACGTCCCCTGCAGCCACAGCTTCCAGAGCAGCGTCCACACTCCTACCAACCCCGCCGATGTCGCGCTCCCTACAGGACGACGGTCCGTCGCTTTGGGGTGGGGAATGTTCCGGAACGTTACAGCACAGAGGGCTGTGAGACGACGTCAGCCAATAGCACGCTGACGGACCCGTCTGTAGGACGACACCGACACAGGAGTGACCTCTCCACGAGGAGAACTAAACGCCGCGCCGCCTATCTGCGGGCGGAGTTGAATTCGAGCCGACCTTCGAACGCTACAGCAGTGACAGAAGCTGCAGCGGTTCATGTGTGTTGCGAATTGTATATACTGAAGAGCATAATTATGTTTAAATATCTTCAACATTTCTCGGTCCCGTCAGCAACTGTGTGAATATAAATTTTAATTTTAATAATTAACAGCCTCAGTTGCACCGTTTACCTAAAATTTACCTAGGTTTCAGTCGGGATAGGCATCAAGGGATCACAAATTTAGCATTGGAGGGCAGCGTGGAGGGTAAAAATCGTAGAGGGAGACCAAGAGATCAATACACTAAGCAGATTCAGAAGGATGTAGGTTGCAGTAGGTACTGGGAGATGAGGAAGCTTGCACAGGATAGAGTAGCATGGAGAGCTGCATCAAACCAGTCTCAGGACTGAAGACCACAACAACAACAACAACAAACAAACCTTCTTCAAGTTTGGGTTATCCCGACTGAAACCTAGGTAAATTCTAGGTAAACGGTGCAAATGAGGCTGTTAATTATTAAAATTAATACTTATCTTTGTCTGTCACCCCTTGCTTGCGACACTTGTGTATCGCACAAAGATAAACACTGTAATCATTTCATTTTGTAATTAACTCAATTAATACGATTTGGTTGAATTGTTGTCTAGTGGCCCGAGGAAGCAGCTTTCCTAACCACCCTGTATTAGACGAGTGGGCAGAACACAACTTTGTCTGTTTGCAGATTCATGTCTGCAGCTCTTGGTTCAAATGGCTCTGAGCACTATGGGATTTAACATCTATGGTCATCAGTCCCCTAGAACCTAGAACTACTTAAACCTAACTAACCTAAGGACATCACACAACACCCAGTCATCACGAGGCAGAGAAGTCTGCAGCACTGGTACACATCGAAATACCGGCGCCAGTGCTGCAATGTTAGGCGCATTACGGAGCCCCTTATGGACATGGCTGCAAAACAGGAAAGCAAAGCCAGTGTGCAGTCCGTGTGCATACTGGGAGGGGTCATTCCAGGCGTGGAACGGCTCCTTCCAGATGCCATGAGCAGCACAGGGTGCAACCAACTGCAGGTGGTGGCTGACGGCGGTATGAATGATATGTGTCACTTTGGACCGAAAGCGATTTTCTCTGGCTTCGGGCGGCTAACAGAAGTGGTAAAGGATGCCAGTCTTCCTTGCTAGATGAAAGCACAGCTGACTATTTGCAGCATAGTCGACAGGACCTCTGGTACAGAGCCAAGTGGAGGGTCTGAATCAGAGGCTCAGACGGTTCTGCGACCGTGTAAGCTGCAGATTCCTCGAGTTGCTCCATAGGGTGGTTGGGTTTCGGGTTCCGCTAAATAGGTCAGGAGTTCACTACACACAGGAGGCGGCTACAAGGGTAGCAGGGGCTGTGTGGGGTGTACTGGGCCTTCTCTCCTTCTCTCTCTCTCTCTCTCTCTCTCTCTGTTTTTTTTTTTTTTTTTTTTTTTTTTTAGAGGATGTCAGGGAATCATAAAAACGGCTTCATTCTGAAAGGATGCAGATCGAACAGAGGAAGAACGTAGATCGAGGAACCATTTGTATTACAGTTGTAAGTACCAGTGCTCCAAGCGATAACAGAGAGCACTGATGCTACAATCGTTGACAGCACTGAAAGCTGGCCAAAGCCGGAGAAAAGTTCAGTCGAAATTTGCGTGGCATGTTTGTTGCTGCTAGAAGTAGCTTACCTTGAAGCGAAATTGAAGTAGATAGTTCGTGTGAGTTAGTATGGATAAAGGTCTTTCTTGGCAACCGGAATAAAATAATAACTGGATCCTTTTACCTATACAATTGTTGAAAGGTTCAAAGAAACCCTGGATCTAATTTCAAACACGTGCTCTACTCATACGATTACAGTTGGTGGTCATTTCAGTTTACCCTCGATATGTTGGCGAAAATACATGTTTAACCCTTCGGTGGGCCCGCCTGTGGCAGATAGCTGCAAGATTTAGTTTTCTGTTAGCATCACAAATAGCGTTACAGTTGCGTCCACGTCCAGATACGTGCTTTTTTTTTTTTTTTTCCTTCTCAACGGATGTCACCACTTACTACATTTGCGCTATTCATGCTTTCACCAGTTTGGTCGCTATTGTTGTTTGAAACGTGAGTGTTGCGTTTGTGGTCTGTTTGCGGTTACGCGCCTTGTGATGTAAGCATTTTGCATCCTTGTGTTTTTCTTTGCCTCAAGGCAATGTTTCCTTTTTGTTAGCATATAATGAATATTCGAATCGAATAAAAGTTCCCATATGCAATTTTCATTACTTTTACAGTCTTGGATATTGATTTGCTACAATATATTACTTTTACAAAAACAAGTGTTTCATTAGGTCTCATAAAAGTGTGGAAATTGAGAAAAGAAGGCATTTTACATAGACCGTCTAATTGTACGTCCTGAAGACTATGAGAAAGGACTGCGAGAATTGTTAGAAGAAGGATTACAAGAATTGTCAGATTCATGTGAATCTGAGTCGGAAGAGGAAGTTATTGAAGAAGAAAACCACAGCAGTGACTCCGAACAATCAACAGAGGAAACAGATGACCACCTGGTTGAAGAGGGGAGACAACAAACAGAGGATTACCGATTTTACGTAGGAAAAAATAAAGAAACTATTTGGATACGGAAAAAGAAACTGATACTGATGCATTTTACCTATTTATTACTGATGGGATGATTATTTTTCCTTAGATTAAACACATATAACTAATTGCCGTGCAAAAGACGCAACGCGCCCACTCATGTAAGTATGGAAGCCGCGCCCATCGAAGTGTTAAATCGGGAGGTACACACATAACATCAACCAAAATTGTACTAAACCCATTCTGTGAAAATTATTTGTAGCAATTCTTTCATGAGCTTACTCGAATAGTAAACAGTTGTGAAAACACACTTCACCTCTTAGCAACAAATAATCCTGAGCTAATAACGAGTGTCATGGGGAACAAAGGGGTTAGTGGACCAAGGTTGTCGTTGCGAAATTGACTACCTTAGCTCCCAAATTCTCCAAAACTAAACGAGGAATATATGTATTCAAAAAATCTGATAAAAATCCGCTTGACGCCTTACTGAGAGACAATCTTCACTCCTTCCAAATTAACTATATAAGTGTAGACCAGATGTGGCTTGAATTCAAAGAAATAGTATGGACAGCAATTGAAAGATTTATACCAAACAAATTAACAAACGACGGAGCTGATCCCCCATGGTACACAAAACAGGTCAGAACACTGTCGCAGAAACGACGAAAAAGCCATGCCAAATTCAAACGAACGCAAAATTCCCAGAAGTTAGCAATTTATCGCGGACTTCAATGCGAGATGCTTACGATAGTTTCCAAATCGAAAGTTTGTCTCGAAACCTGGCAGAAAATCCAAAGAAATTGTGTTCGTATGTAAAACACGCTAGCTGCAAGACACTAGATTAGATTAGATTAGATTAGATCAGTACTTCTTCCATAGATCATGAACACGACACTTCGTAATGATGTGGAACGTGTCAGGTTAATAAAAAGTGTCTATACAAGATATTACATTACACAAAATATTAGATGACACTCACTTTTTTTTTGTGGTTGGGAAATTACACACTTACTATATCCAAAAATTCATCTAATGAGTAGAAGGAGTTGCCATTAAGAAATTCTTTTAATTTCCTTTTAAATGCTATATGGCTATCTGTCAGACTTTTGATGCTATTAGGTAAGTGACCAAAGACTTTTGTGGCAGCATAATTTACCCCCTTCTGAGCCAAAGTCAGATTTAACCTTGAGTAGTGAAGATCATCCTTTCTCCTAGTGTTGTAGCCATGTACACTGCTAATTACTTTTGAATTCGTTCGGATTGTTAATAACAAATTTCATAAGTGAATATATATATTGTGAGGCTACAGTGAAGATTTCTAGCTCTTTAAATAAGTGTCTACAGTATGATCTTGGATGAGCTCTTTCTCTGCTAGATGGCAATGGAAATACTGTCGATAACAGTGCTGCTAAACCAGAGTTACTAAACACAGGCTTCCAAAATTCCTTCGCCAAAGAAGACGAAGTAAATTCAAGAATCCGAATCAAGAACAGCTGCCAACATGAGTACCTCAGAAATAGGTATCCTCGGAGTAGTGGAGCAACTTAAATCACTTAATAAAAGCAAGTCCTCTGTTGCAGGCTGTATACCAATCACGTTCCTTTTGAGAGTATGAGGCTGCAATAGCTCCGTACTTACCAATAAAATAAAACCGCTCGCTCAACAAAAGATCTTTACCTGAAGACTAGAAAGTAACACATGTCGCACCAATTTTCAAATAAAGCAATAGGAGTGATCCACTAAATTATAGGCCCATATCATTAACGTAAACATGCAGCAGGATGACGAAACATGTATTGTGATCGAACATTATGAATTATCACGAAGAGAATGAATCCGTATTTCTAGATTTTCGGAAGACTTTTGACACCGTGCCATTCACAAGCGGCTTGAACTTAAATTGCGTGCTTATGGAACATCGTCTCAGTTATGTGACTGGATTCGTGTTTTCTTGTTAGAGAGGTCACAATTTGTAGTAACTGACGGAACGTCATCGAGTAAAGCAGAAGTGATATCTGGCGTTCCCCAAGGTGGTTTATAGGCCCTCTGTTGTTCCTTTTCTATATAAATGATTTAGTAGACAATCGGAGCAGCCGTCTTACGTTGTTTGCAGATGATGCTGTCGTTTATCGTCTAGTAAAGTCATCATAAGATCAAAGAAAATTGCAAAACGATTTAGAAAATATATCTGTATAGTTCTAAAATTGCCAATGGAGCCTAAGAAATGAAAAGTGTGAGGTCATTCACATGAGTGCTAAAAGAAATCCGTTAACATCGGATACACGATAAATCAGTCGAATCTAAAGGCCATAAATTCAACTAAATACCTACTAACTATGTTTACGAACAGCTTAAACTGGAAGTGTCACACAGATTATGTTGCGAGGAAGGCGAACCAAAGACTACGTTTTATTGGCAAAACACTTAGAAGATGCAGTAGATCAGCTAAAGAGTGTCTACAGTGCGCATGTACGAGCTCTTTCGGAGTACTGCTGCGCGATGTGGGATCCTTACCACATTGAAAGGTCTCTGTTGGATTCCTTTCATGTTGATTTCTTAAATCTGTTGTCATTTACGGCATAAATTCCTCTTCTAAATTTACTGTGGCGTTTCTGACTATCTGGGAGGAGACTGAGTAGTGGAACGTGTTACTTTTACACATAAACAAGAACGATCTGTCACACTACTACACTTCAAAACACAGTTTATATGTAATTCATGTCACACAGTCTCATACGGAACCTACATCCGCTTTCTTTTATATACTGTATATGATAAGATACTGTCATCCCCCTTCCCTTCTGTGTGAGAGGATGAATGAGCAGATGTATTTCTAGTTGCATGCTTGAGGGTAGCAGACAAGCCTGTCTGCTAGAGAACAATAGGACCAACGTCGGAACAGGTAGCTACGCATTCTAAAAGCAGAGAGGTTTCTACTCTTAGTATGGTCCTGTCCGTCCCTTGTCATGTTGGTATAGGAAGCTGCCTCTCTGGCCACTTCCGTTTGTATTTGTGAGCCACCCTCAGGAAGGGACCACGGCAGTCTGTCCGCGGCGAGCGTCTGAAGTGGTAAGATCTCCGGCTAAGCACGTGTCTGCTAAGTCTGTAGGATAATGGATTTCTTAATTTCAGCCTAACTGAAAATTTAATCACCTTTATTTCAGGTTTAGCTCTAAAATATCTAATGTTAAATTGCAACGCAGTGTAATTCGCGTGTGAAGTTCAGAATATCTTCCGGTAGTTGCTTTGTCACTACTTTGTGAGTAAAGTGGAAACACGTGTTGATCAGTAAGTCTAACTAAGATCATCAATCTTAAATGCGAATGTGCGTGAGATTATAACGTCTCGTCTTGACAATATTTTTCAATATAGCAACTTTTCTTTATGTTCAACCCACGTGGGGTGTACTTTGTGAGACCAGTACCACATGCTTATATAACTGTTTGACCCATCAGGTTAATAGTAAGACGATAGTAACCAGTTCGAGGTTTTTCTTTAGTAAATTGCGTTTCGATGTAATTTATTTTAATTACCAAAATTATTGTGGAGTTACACTCTTTGTGTAAACCAAGTTGACTACGTGAAGCATGTGGTGTAAGCATCAAAGTAGCCCTCAGCTATTCTTTTCGGCAAGATTTCACAGAGAGTTAGTATGAATTTAGTATACCAGTGTGTGGCAATTTCATGACGAACAGGATTTCGCTACGAACGTAACTTCTTTGGGTGAAAATTGAATCGGTTGTTTGTGGTTAATTTCCTCTTGCATATGTTTCAACGTTCTTTGTGTGTTATTTTATGAATGCAGTGTTGTATGCAGTCTCCCAATCTTGGCTCCATATTTGATGTGTTCTGTAAGATTAGAAACTCACATTATCACAATCCTAAATAAGGCACCAGTTTAGTTATGAATCAAGTTTAATATGCTGAATTTTCAATGATCAATGTTAAAATTAATTTCCAAATATAAACTGATTTATTTCTTTTTATTTAAATTCTCTTTTTTATATATATCGATAGTACGATGAACACGGTGGGAATAGGATTGAAGGCGGAGCACCACATAATTTTGAAATTCGGCCGGCCAACCCTAAAAATAATCCAGCAAATGGAAATGGACAAAACTGGCAATGACAAATGATCAGCGCAGAAGGCGCCCAATCGGAACACTTGAGCGACATGGCAAATGAGTACATAGGGTATATAGAGAGGACAGTGAGGAGTAGAGAGGACAGTGAGGAGAAAGAATTGATTAGTTGAAATTTGTGACATATGCATTTTGAATAATATGTTGGTAAAAGTAATGATAAAGATGTTTCTGTGTGATTGATTGAAGTGATGTTTGCGGGTTTTTTTTCCTTGTGCAATTAGGATTTAGGTTGGTTCAAATGTGAAGATAAAAGGTTTCTTTGTGAACAAGTGAAATGTTGTTTATGGTTTTTTTGTGTAAATTGAAAAGAGTCGCTCCTGAGAGAAGCAAGATCTGTGTTGAATTAATGCAAAACTCAGGGGAATATCCGATCTGTGGGTATTATGGGTGTGGCAAACCCAGGTCCCCAGCTGTTAGAAGCCTTGTTTCCGATTTTCTGCTTTCAGTGCTACTATCTATCTATTACTGTTCTATATCTGTCAGTATAAATGAGGATCTCTTGCTATAGTATGCGTGCTGCATGAATATTTTAAGATAGGAGAACTCTGAGAAAGGTATGAGTAAGTTTGGAATCTTGAAAACAGGATGCGATAATACGATTGTTTAACAATTGGTTTCCCAATATACGCTAATATGTTAATATTGATGATATATGTGTTTTTTGTTCTTTATAGCTGAGTACGTAAAGTGCTGTCTGTGGATTTCGTAAGTAGATTGATTCCCTTCAAGGTGAAAGAAGAATTGTGGTTTGTGTAATTTACGTGGCCCTGAAATATTATTGTGGTAGTCAAATACGAGCAGTTTTTCAGCAAATGGAGAATGGAAGAGAAATATGGATCCTTTCTGTAGTCTTGATTGATGTTGAGCCAGAGCCTGAAACATTATTCTGCGTTAATACTTGTCCTAGAAAAGCGACGTTTATGTGTTTTGCTGATGCTGTGAGCATTACAGCTTAGTGTTTTCGCTGGTGCGGGATGCACTGCAGCCTATATGAGTTGAACTGAAGAAATTTCCCTCTTCAAGGTAGAGGAAGATTAAATAATTTTGATTATGGGACCGAAGGAAAGCTTGGTTTAATGTAATAAGGATGAAGCAAAACATTTGTCATTTAAACTACAGGAGGATTCGGATCTTTTGTGTCTGTTGTAAGTTCAATATGTTAGGAAGAAACTGTTTTACAGAATAGAGGCGATCACAATTTTGCCATTCATGAAAAATGAATCCAGAATGACCACCACAGGCGAAATAACAGGTTTGGAAGCGAAGGGTAACTTAAAGAAGGAACGAAATTGCAGCAAAATTGGTAAGAAAATGTAGTATAACCTGTATGATGAAAATATTTTTACACTTCTCAGAGTCATCTATGTTATTAATTCTTGTGACAACGTAATCTTAGATGAAATTGTCTTACTGTTTTATGTATGAACATATGAGTATGATAAATGTATAATTGCGAGTCTCTTATCAGGTGTATCAACTGGTATAAATGTTTTGGCGTGTAAACAACCATTGTTCTTTTTACTGTGTATGTTTAACGAAAGTTTCTCCATATTTATCATGTGACAAGACATATGCCGCGAGCATCAGGAAGAGGACGAATTAGAACAATATTGTAGTGGTATATACACTGTGTTGAAGTAGCATTGAAGTATCTTGTTGGATTAACTAGTAGTGGATTGAGGTAAAATTTTGAGTAATGTATGTTTATGGGTAGTTAGTTTCTAGAATAGACAACAGGTGTGCATGTGTGTGTGTAAATAACATGTGAACCCTATGCTGTCCTGACCTATACTTGCACAAGGCATAATCCTATTCATTTCAGTGAATTAATAAGTAGCATTTGATTTATTAAAACGTAAGTGAACCACATTAGTGATGTGGATTTAAATATTATATTGTCAGTTCATTTAATTTTTATTTTTATAGTGTCAAGTCATTTCACTTTTAATTTTTCATATTGTCAAGTCTTTTAACTTTTATTTTTATATTGTCGATTCATCTAATTTTTTTATCTAAAAAAATTATGTCTCACTTTTGTTCTTAAAATTGTGGTATGATGTATGACATTTTGTAATCACTTAACTATGATGAACAATTTCTGTGAATGCAGTTGAGAACGTGAAAGCGAACCGGCTAAACTCTTACGAGACAGCGGGAGCAACGAGGAGGAGGGCTAGTTGTAAACAGGCGGGTTTCCTAGCAGGACACACTGTCAACCGGGCCACTTCGGGAGCGCGGTCACAACAAAAGAAGGGTACGGGCAAACACTTTCCCTTGCACCCGGAGCTAATGGTCGGCCGCACCAGTGCGACCCTTCATGGAGTCGATGACCTGAGATGGCCGAGTGGTCCACCGCGCAGAAATCCATCTGCTGGCAACGCACCACACGCATGCGACCGTGACGAGACGGCCGTGGTGAAACGACAGAAGACAGGGGATAAAGGGGCGTGGAGCCTTTTGACAGGTATGGTCCAGAGAAACTTGCAGGCGTCAATGACGACTATCAACATTTCCTGGCGGATGCCCACTGTCAAGCGACAGTAAATCATAGTTCGATGTTCTCTGGTAGCTAAGGGTGGCACAAAGAAGAGCCATTAAGTGTCATCCTTACCCAGGAATATCAACCTGGCGAGTCAAATGAGGATACCGCACGAATTTGACAAAACAAACATGGAACAAAATCGAGATGTACGTGACACGGGCCACCTAGAGAAACTTCATGAGAGGGCATAGACGGCGGGATTGCTCGCAACAGATGGAAAAAAAAACCCTACTGACAGCTGCGGCGACGAACCCCCCCCCCCCCCCCCCCTTATATTGTGCCTCGGAACAGTGGAAGTACTGTGTCAGTGAAAAGTGATTATACGGTTCTTAGTCCAATGCATATACGTGTGTTTCCGTCAGAGAAACTCTGACTCGTGTGTTTTGCAGGGGTTCGATTTATTGGTGTTTATAAGACTAACTCTTGTATTTGGCAGGTGTTCGATTTATTGTTTTTTTAGGCTTTGACTCTTGTATTTTGCAGGTGTTTTATTTATTGGTGTTTTTTTAGACGTTGACTACTGTACTTTCAGAGCTGTTTTATTTCTCAGTGTTTGTTTTTGTGTGTTGTATTAGATTTGTGATATTTTGTTTCGTAAATTCATTCCTGTGGCATTGCTTCGTTTATCGGTCAGATAGCTATTCATGCTCATTGGACAGTGATCGATTAGACTTTGCATGGGGCATATTTATAATGAGGAACCCCTTAAGTGTAACAATCACATAATTGTAGTTTCAGTATAATGGCACAGTGATCATTGTTTGATAACTAACTGAAAGATAGTAGAGTGATTAAATTAGTGCCACAAAGTTATTTTAATTCTACAAATTATTAGTTTTATAAGATATAGAATTTTTTTGCGATAACCACTTTGTAAAACATGTTTTTTTCTCTTATCATTTATTTTTGCTTTTGCGGATTGTGCATTGTAATGTTCTGATTTATAATACTGATGTTATTTTCATATTTTTTTTTTAAATTGCTGTGGCACCTTTGCTATTTTCATAAATTTTACTTGTTAATAAACAGTCATAAATTTTCCTGTGATCAGTTGGCTCTTGCAATAAGCAAATACTGGTGAACTCCATAAGGGTAACAACCAGAAATTGTTTTCTTATTAATGACACAGGAACCATTGTTTTTACTTGCTGACCGAATTAGGTCTACACTATCTTGTAAATAGGTGTCACAGATTGTTTTTTTTTTTCTGTTTGAAATTGGTAGATTCTAAAGATGTGTTGAAATTATTGTGTTTTAGCAATTAGCTGGTGACCTTTTGCCTTTTCTTTCCATTTTTGGTTTAAGTGGGCTGTGAGAAGCCTGCTTGGGAATGTCCTAGCATGGCCAGAAAATTCCCTGCACAGTCTTTACAGTCGAATCTAAAGGCCATAAATTCAACTAAATACCTACTAACTATGTTTACGAACAGCTTAAACTGGAAGTGTCACACAGATTATGTTGCGAGGAAGGCGAACCAAAGACTACGTTTTATTGGCAAAACACTTAGAAGATGCAGTAGATCAGCTAAAGAGTGTCTACAGTGCGCATGTACGAGCTCTTTCGGAGTACTGCTGCGCGATGTGGGATCCTTACCACATTGAAAGGTCTCTGTTGGATTCCTTTCATGTTGATTTCTTAAATCTGTTGTCATTTACGGCATAAATTCCTCTTCTAAATTTACTGTGGCGTTTCTGACTATCTGGGAGGAGACTGAGTAGTGGAACGTGTTACTTTTACACATAAACAAGAACGATCTGTCACACTACTACACTTCAAAACACAGTTTATATGTAATTCATGTCACACAGTCTCATACGGAACCTACATCCGCTTTCTTTTATATACTGTATATGATAAGATACTGTCATCCCCCTTCCCTTCTGTGTGAGAGGATGAATGAGCAGATGTATTTCTAGTTGCATGCTTGAGGGTAGCAGACAAGCCTGTCTGCTAGAGAACAATAGGACCAACGTCGGAACAGGTAGCTACGCATTCTAAAAGCAGAGAGGTTTCTACTCTTAGTATGGTCCTGTCCGTCCCTTGTCATGTTGGTATAGGAAGCTGCCTCTCTGGCCACTTCCGTTTGTATTTGTGAGCCACCCTCAGGAAGGGACCACGGCAGTCTGTCCGCGGCGAGCGTCTGAAGTGGTAAGATCTCCGGCTAAGCACGTGTCTGCTAAGTCTGTAGGATAATGGATTTCTTAATTTCAGCCTAACTGAAAATTTAATCACCTTTATTTCAGGTTTAGCTCTAAAATATCTAATGTTAAATTGCAACGCAGTGTAATTCGCGTGTGAAGTTCAGAATATCTTCCGGTAGTTGCTTTGTCACTACTTTGTGAGTAAAGTGGAAACACGTGTTGATCAGTAATTCTAACTAAGATCATCAATCTTAAATGCGAATGTGCGTGAGATTATAACGTCTCGTCTTGACAATATTTTTCAATATAGCAACTTTTCTTTATGTTCAACCCACGTGGGGTGTACTTTGTGAGACCAGTACCACGTGCTTATGCAACTGTTTGACCCATCAGGTTAATAGTAAGACGATAGTAACCAGTTCGAGGTTTTTCTTTAGTAAATTGCGTTTCGATGTAATTTATTTTAATTACCAAAATTATTGTGGAGTTACACTCTTTGTGTAAACCAAGTTGACTACGTGAAGCATGTGGTGTAAGCATCAAAGTAGCCCTCAGCTATTCTTTTCGGCAAGATTTCACAGAGAGTTAGTATGAATTTAGTATACCAGTGTGTGGCAATTTCGTGACGGACAGGATTTCGCTACGAACGTAACTTCTTTGGGTGAAAATTGAATCGGTTGTTTGTGGTTAATTTCCTCTTGCATATGTTTCAACGTTCTTTGTGTGTTATTTTATGAATGCAGTGTTGTATGCAGTCTCCCAATCTTGGCTCCATATTTGATGTGTTCTGTAAGATTAGAAACTCACATTTTCACAATCCTAAATAAGGCACCAGTTTAGTTATGAATCAAGTTTAATATGCTGAAATTTCAATGATCAATGTTAAAATAAGTTTCCAAATATAAACTGATTTATTTCTTTTTATTTAAATTCTCTTTTTTATATATGTATATATATCACCGGTTGTCGTATGACTATTAAAAGATTATAATTAATGTTAGTCTGGTTGGGAGTTTGGTAAGCTAGACTGGATACCTGGCGAAACTGTTGCGCAGTAATGCAAGGTTAACTTCCTCAGATAGCTCACAGGTTTTAATCAGCTTTTATTGTCTATCAGTACCGCTTGCACAACAAATTAATGCAACAATATTACAACATAGAATTAACAAAGTGCACCGAGAAAGTTCAGAGGAAGACAGCACGTTCTCTACTATCGAAAAATAGGGGAGAGACTGTCACGGACATGATACAGGATTTGGGGTGGACATCACTAAAACAAAGGCGTTTATTATTGCGGCGGGAACTTCTCACGAAATTTGAGTCACCAACATTCTCCTCCGAATACTGTTTTGATGCCAACCTCCATAGGGAGAAGCGATCATCATAATGAAATAAGGGAAATCAGGGCTGGCCCAGAAGGATATAGGTGTTCGTTTTTCCCGCGTGTTGTTGCAGAGTGGTATAGTAGAGAATTATTGTGAAGGTGGTTCGATTAACACTCTGCCGGTTTGCAGAGTCTCCATGTAAATGTAGATGTACTGTAGCACACCTCTAGAGGATCTAAAACCAAAAGATGCAGCACTTTCATAGAATGGAGATAGGATGCACTGTTTTCTTGTGGCTCCTCTGCTATGGTACTGTGGTGCAGTGATTTCAGTGTGTACAGAGGTATGATTTTGAACACAGCCGCGGCTCAGTAACTTTGGATGCAAGAGCTTCAGTGGATTGGAAATGCCAACTAATTGCAAAATACAGTTCTACTATATCTTGACTATGGTTTCAACAGTATTAAGACCGCCTTCTTCAGAAGGTATTGTTCCTAATAATGAACATTACGACATTGTGTGTAGAACAGACATATCATTAAAAATAATCGAAATCACAGGAAAAGTTTTGGTGAAGTATAATCACGTAGAATTTTATCTACTAGGATGTGATAGTTGTTGACTGTCTAGTATATCTGCGTGTAGTCCACCATTTGAAATACGTGGTTTAAAAGTAGTAGCTCTCTACTGTAGTGCTTTGTCTTAAAACTTTTTAAAATACCACACATTTGACTATAGGTCCAACAACATGTAGTGTGCCACTTGAAATATTTGTATATATATGACATTGAAACGTGAAACGTGGCATAGGATCCTACCGAGCGTAAGGTCACCACGTACCGGGTTACTGACATGAGGAGTAGAGGCATTAGCCTTAGGTGGCTTATGGTAGGTAATGCTGCGCATCCTGTATGCGCATAGTAGCAATAAGCAGTGTGCGGATTCATAATTATATATTAATTACTAGAATTAACATATTAACTAAGAAGTTGAAAGGGGGAAAGGAGGGGGGCTTAGAAAGAAGTGTTATTAAAGTCATGTGGCTTATAACGAGACCGCAGGCTCAGGTAAACATAGTAAACTAATTACAATATCACAAAAACGCGCGAGAAGCATTTGTGCGTGAATACAGCTGGGGACCTGGGTTTGCCACACCCATAATACCCACAGATCGGATATTCCCCTGAGTTTTGCATTAATTCAACACAGATCTTGCTTCTCTCAGGAGCGACTCTTTTCAATTTACACAAAAAAACCATAAACAACATTTCACTTGTTCACAAAGAAA
Source organism: Schistocerca nitens (assembly GCF_023898315.1). NCBI lineage: Eukaryota > Metazoa > Arthropoda > Insecta > Orthoptera > Acrididae > Schistocerca > Schistocerca nitens. The sequence goes on along the minus strand of NC_064614.1, from coordinate 925,718,980 downwards.
CCTTTTATCTTCACATTTGAACCAACCTAAATCCTAATTGCACAAGGAAAAAAAACCCGCAAACATCACTTCAATCAATCACACAGAAACATCTTTATCATTACTTTTACCAACATATTATTCAAAATGCATATGTCACAAATTTCAACTAATCAATTCTTTCTCCTCACTGTCCTCTCTACTCCTCACTGTCCTCTCTATATACCCTATGTACTCATTTGCCATGTCGCTCAAGTGTTCCGATTGGGCGCCTTCTGCGCTGATCATTTGTCATTGCCAGTTTTGTCCATTTCCATTTGCTGGATTATTTTTAGGGTTGGCCGGCCGAATTTCAAAATTATGTGGTGCTCCGCCTTCAATCCTATTCCCACCGTGTTCATCGTACTATCGATATATATAAAAAAGAGAATTTAAATAAAAAGAAATAAATCAGTTTATATTTGGAAATTAATTTTAACATTGATCATTGAAAATTCAGCATATTAAACTTGATTCATAACTAAACTGGTGCCTTATTTAGGATTGTGATAATGTGAGTTTCTAATCTTACAGAACACATCAAATATGGAGCCAAGATTGGGAGACTGCATACAACACTGCATTCATAAAATAACACACAAAGAACGTTGAAACATATGCAAGAGGAAATTAACCACAAACAACCGATTCAATTTTCACCCAAAGAAGTTACGTTCGTAGCGAAATCCTGTTCGTCATGAAATTGCCACACACTGGTATACTAAATTCATACTAACTCTCTGTGAAATCTTGCCGAAAAGAATAGCTGAGGGCTACTTTGATGCTTACACCACATGCTTCACGTAGTCAACTTGGTTTACACAAAGAGTGTAACTCCACAATAATTTTGGTAATTAAAATAAATTACATCGAAACGCAATTTACTAAAGAAAAACCTCGAACTGGTTACTATCGTCTTACTATTAACCTGATGGGTCAAACAGTTATATAAGCATGTGGTACTGGTCTCACAAAGTACACCCCACGTGGGTTGAACATAAAGAAAAGTTGCTATATTGAAAAATATTGTCAAGACGAGACGTTATAATCTCACGCACATTCGCATTTAAGATTGATGATCTTAGTTAGAATTACTGATCAACACGTGTTTCCACTTTACTCACAAAGTAGTGACAAAGCAACTACCGGAAGATATTCTGAACTTCACACGCGAATTACACTGCGTTGCAATTTAACATTAGATATTTTAGAGCTAAACCTGAAATAAAGGTGATTAAATTTTCAGTTAGGCTGAAATTAAGAAATCCATTATCCTACAGACTTAGCAGACACGTGCTTAGCCGGAGATCTTACCACTTCAGACGCTCGCCGCGGACAGACTGCCGTGGTCCCTTCCTGAGGGTGGCTCACAAATACAAACGGAAGTGGCCAGAGAGGCAGCTTCCTATACCAACATGACAAGGGACGGACAGGACCATACTAAGAGTAGAAACCTCTCTGCTTTTAGAATGCGTAGCTACCTGTTCCGACGTTGGTCCTATTGTTCTCTAGCAGACAGGCTTGTCTGCTACCCTCAAGCATGCAACTAGAAATACATCTGCTCATTCATCCTCTCACACAGAAGGGAAGGGGGATGACAGTATCTTATCATATACAGTATATAAAAGAAAGCGGATGTAGGTTCCGTATGAGACTGTGTGACATGAATTACATATAAACTGTGTTTTGAAGTGTAGTAGTGTGACAGATCGTTCTTGTTTATGTGTAAAAGTAACACGTTCCACTACTCAGTCTCCTCCCAGATAGTCAGAAACGCCACAGTAAATTTAGAAGAGGAATTTATGCCGTAAATGACAACAGATTTAAGAAATCAACATGAAAGGAATCCAACAGAGACCTTTCAATGTGGTAAGGATCCCACATCGCGCAGCAGTACTCCGAAAGAGCTCGTACATGCGCACTGTAGACACTCTTTAGCTGATCTACTGCATCTTCTAAGTGTTTTGCCAATAAAACGTAGTCTTTGGTTCGCCTTCCTCGCAACATAATCTGTGTGACACTTCCAGTTTAAGCTGTTCGTAAACATAGTTAGTAGGTATTTAGTTGAATTTATGGCCTTTAGATTCGACTGTAAAGACTGTGCAGGGAATTTTCTGGCCATGCTAGGACATTCCCAAGCAGGCTTCTCACAGCCCACTTAAACCAAAAATGGAAAGAAAAGGCAAAAGGTCACCAGCTAATTGCTAAAACACAATAATTTCAACACATCTTTAGAATCTACCAATTTCAAACAGAAAAAAAAAAACAATCTGTGACACCTATTTACAAGATAGTGTAGACCTAATTCGGTCAGCAAGTAAAAACAATGGTTCCTGTGTCATTAATAAGAAAACAATTTCTGGTTGTTACCCTTATGGAGTTCACCAGTATTTGCTTATTGCAAGAGCCAACTGATCACAGGAAAATTTATGACTGTTTATTAACAAGTAAAATTTATGAAAATAGCAAAGGTGCCACAGCAATTTAAAAAAAAAATATGAAAATAACATCAGTATTATAAATCAGAACATTACAATGCACAATCCGCAAAAGCAAAAATAAATGATAAGAGAAAAAAACATGTTTTACAAAGTGGTTATCGCAAAAAAATTCTATATCTTATAAAACTAATAATTTGTAGAATTAAAATAACTTTGTGGCACTAATTTAATCACTCTACTATCTTTCAGTTAGTTATCAAACAATGATCACTGTGCCATTATACTGAAACTACAATTATGTGATTGTTACACTTAAGGGGTTCCTCATTATAAATATGCCCCATGCAAAGTCTAATCGATCACTGTCCAATGAGCATGAATAGCTATCTGACCGATAAACGAAGCAATGCCACAGGAATGAATTTACGAAACAAAATATCACAAATCTAATACAACACACAAAAACAAACACTGAGAAATAAAACAGCTCTGAAAGTACAGTAGTCAACGTCTAAAAAAACACCAATAAATAAAACACCTGCAAAATACAAGAGTCAAAGCCTAAAAAAACAATAAATCGAACACCTGCCAAATACAAGAGTTAGTCTTATAAACACCAATAAATCGAACCCCTGCAAAACACACGAGTCAGAGTTTCTCTGACGGAAACACACGTATATGCATTGGACTAAGAACCGTATAATCACTTTTCACTGACACAGTACTTCCACTGTTCCGAGGCACAATATAAGGGGGGGGGGGGGGGGGGGGTTCGTCGCCGCAGCTGTCAGTAGGGTTTTTTTTTCCATCTGTTGCGAGCAATCCCGCCGTCTATGCCCTCTCATGAAGTTTCTCTAGGTGGCCCGTGTCACGTACATCTCGATTTTGTTCCATGTTTGTTTTGTCAAATTCGTGCGGTATCCTCATTTGACTCGCCAGGTTGATATTCCTGGGTAAGGATGACACTTAATGGCTCTTCTTTGTGCCACCCTTAGCTACCAGAGAACATCGAACTATGATTTACTGTCGCTTGACAGTGGGCATCCGCCAGGAAATGTTGATAGTCGTCATTGACGCCTGCAAGTTTCTCTGGACCATACCTGTCAAAAGGCTCCACGCCCCTTTATCCCCTGTCTTCTGTCGTTTCACCACGGCCGTCTCGTCACGGTCGCATGCGTGTGGTGCGTTGCCAGCAGATGGATTTCTGCGCGGTGGACCACTCGGCCATCTCAGGTCATCGACTCCATGAAGGGTCGCACTGGTGCGGCCGACCATTAGCTCCGGGTGCAAGGGAAAGTGTTTGCCCGTACCCTTCTTTTGTTGTGACCGCGCTCCCGAAGTGGCCCGGTTGACAGTGTGTCCTGCTAGGAAACCCGCCTGTTTACAACTAGCCCTCCTCCTCGTTGCTCCCGCTGTCTCGTAAGAGTTTAGCCGGTTCGCTTTCACGTTCTCAACTGCATTCACAGAAATTGTTCATCATAGTTAAGTGATTACAAAATGTCATACATCATACCACAATTTTAAGAACAAAAGTGAGACATAATTTTTTTAGATAAAAAAATTAGATGAATCGACAATATAAAAATAAAAGTTAAAAGACTTGACAATATGAAAAATTAAAAGTGAAATGACTTGACACTATAAAAATAAAAATTAAATGAACTGACAATATAATATTTAAATCCACATCACTAATGTGGTTCACTTACGTTTTAATAAATCAAATGCTACTTATTAATTCACTGAAATGAATAGGATTATGCCTTGTGCAAGTATAGGTCAGGACAGCATAGGGTTCACATGTTATTTACACACACACATGCACACCTGTTGTCTATTCTAGAAACTAACTACCCATAAACATACATTACTCAAAATTTTACCTCAATCCACTACTAGTTAATCCAACAAGATACTTCAATGCTACTTCAACACAGTGTATATACCACTACAATATTGTTCTAATTCGTCCTCTTCCTGATGCTCGCGGCATATGTCTTGTCACATGATAAATATGGAGAAACTTTCGTTAAACATACACAGTAAAAAGAACAATGGTTGTTTACACGCCAAAACATTTATACCAGTTGATACACCTGATAAGAGACTCGCAATTATACATTTATCATACTCATATGTTCATACATAAAACAGTAAGACAATTTCATCTAAGATTACGTTGTCACAAGAATTAATAACATAGATGACTCTGAGAAGTGTAAAAATATTTTCATCATACAGGTTATACTACATTTTCTTACCAATTTTGCTGCAATTTCGTTCCTTCTTTAAGTTACCCTTCGCTTCCAAACCTGTTATTTCGCCTGTGGTGGTCATTCTGGATTCATTTTTCATGAATGGCAAAATTGTGATCGCCTCTATTCTGTAAAACAGTTTCTTCCTAACATATTGAACTTACAACAGACACAAAAGATCCGAATCCTCCTGTAGTTTAAATGACAAATGTTTTGCTTCATCCTTATTACATTAAACCAAGCTTTCCTTCGGTCCCATAATCAAAATTATTTAATCTTCCTCTACCTTGAAGAGGGAAATTTCTTCAGTTCAACTCATATAGGCTGCAGTGCATCCCGCACCAGCGAAAACACTAAGCTGTAATGCTCACAGCATCAGCAAAACACATAAACGTCGCTTTTCTAGGACAAGTATTAACGCAGAATAATGTTTCAGGCTCTGGCTCAACATCAATCAAGACTACAGAAAGGATCCATATTTCTCTTCCATTCTCCATTTGCTGAAAAACTGCTCGTATTTGACTACCACAATAATATTTCAGGGCCACGTAAATTACACAAACCACAATTCTTCTTTCACCTTGAAGGGAATCAATCTACTTACGAAATCCACAGACAGCACTTTACGTACTCAGCTATAAAGAACAAAAAACACATATATCATCAATATTAACATATTAGCGTATATTGGGAAACCAATTGTTAAACAATCGTATTATCGCATCCTGTTTTCAAGATTCCAAACTTACTCATACCTTTCTCAGAGTTCTCCTATCTTAAAATATTCATGCAGCACGCATACTATAGCAAGAGATCCTCATTTATACTGACAGATATAGAACAGTAATAGATAGATAGTAGCACTGAAAGCAGAAAATCGGAAACAAGGCTTCTAACAGCTGGGGACCTGGGTTTGCCACACCCATAATACCCACAGATCGGATATTCCCCTGAGTTTTGCATTAATTCAACACAGATCTTGCTTCTCTCAGGAGCGACTCTTTTCAATTTACACAAAAAAACCATAAACAACATTTCACTTGTTCACAAAGAAACCTTTTATCTTCACATTTGAACCAACCTAAATCCTAATTGCACAAGGAAAAAAAACCCGCAAACATCACTTCAATCAATCACACAGAAACATCTTTATCATTACTTTTACCAACATATTATTCAAAATGCATATGTCACAAATTTCAACTAATCAATTCTTTCTCCTCACTGTCCTCTCTACTCCTCACTGTCCTCTCTATATACCCTATGTACTCATTTGCCATGTCGCTCAAGTGTTCCGATTGGGCGCCTTCTGCGCTGATCATTTGTCATTGCCAGTTTTGTCCATTTCCATTTGCTGGATTATTTTTAGGGTTGGCCGGCCGAATTTCAAAATTATGTGGTGCTCCGCCTTCAATCCTATTCCCACCGTGTTCATCGTACTATCGATATATATAAAAAAGAGAATTTAAATAAAAAGAAATAAATCAGTTTATATTTGGAAATTAATTTTAACATTGATCATTGAAAATTCAGCATATTAAACTTGATTCATAACTAAACTGGTGCCTTATTTAGGATTGTGATAATGTGAGTTTCTAATCTTACAGAACACATCAAATATGGAGCCAAGATTGGGAGACTGCATACAACACTGCATTCATAAAATAACACACAAAGAACGTTGAAACATATGCAAGAGGAAATTAACCACAAACAACCGATTCAATTTTCACCCAAAGAAGTTACGTTCGTAGCGAAATCCTGTTCGTCATGAAATTGCCACACACTGGTATACTAAATTCATACTAACTCTCTGTGAAATCTTGCCGAAAAGAATAGCTGAGGGCTACTTTGATGCTTACACCACATGCTTCACGTAGTCAACTTGGTTTACACAAAGAGTGTAACTCCACAATAATTTTGGTAATTAAAATAAATTACATCGAAACGCAATTTACTAAAGAAAAACCTCGAACTGGTTACTATCGTCTTACTATTAACCTGATGGGTCAAACAGTTATATAAGCATGTGGTACTGGTCTCACAAAGTACACCCCACGTGGGTTGAACATAAAGAAAAGTTGCTATATTGAAAAATATTGTCAAGACGAGACGTTATAATCTCACGCACATTCGCATTTAAGATTGATGATCTTAGTTAGACTTACTGATCAACACGTGTTTCCACTTTACTCACAAAGTAGTGACAAAGCAACTACCGGAAGATATTCTGAACTTCACACGCGAATTACACTGCGTTGCAATTTAACATTAGATATTTTAGAGCTAAACCTGAAATAAAGGTGATTAAATTTTCAGTTAGGCTGAAATTAAGAAATCCATTATCCTACAGACTTAGCAGACACGTGCTTAGCCGGAGATCTTACCACTTCAGACGCTCGCCGCGGACAGACTGCCGTGGTCCCTTCCTGAGGGTGGCTCACAAATACAAACGGAAGTGGCCAGAGAGGCAGCTTCCTATACCAACATGACAAGGGACGGACAGGACCATACTAAGAGTAGAAACCTCTCTGCTTTTAGAATGCGTAGCTACCTGTTCCGACGTTGGTCCTATTGTTCTCTAGCAGACAGGCTTGTCTGCTACCCTCAAGCATGCAACTAGAAATACATCTGCTCATTCATCCTCTCACACAGAAGGGAAGGGGGATGACAGTATCTTATCATATACAGTATATAAAAGAAAGCGGATGTAGGTTCCGTATGAGACTGTGTGACATGAATTACATATAAACTGTGTTTTGAAGTGTAGTAGTGTGACAGATCGTTCTTGTTTATGTGTAAAAGTAACACGTTCCACTACTCAGTCTCCTCCCAGATAGTCAGAAACGCCACAGTAAATTTAGAAGAGGAATTTATGCCGTAAATGACAACAGATTTAAGAAATCAACATGAAAGGAATCCAACAGAGACCTTTCAATGTGGTAAGGATCCCACATCGCGCAGCAGTACTCCGAAAGAGCTCGTACATGCGCACTGTAGACACTCTTTAGCTGATCTACTGCATCTTCTAAGTGTTTTGCCAATAAAACGTAGTCTTTGGTTCGCCTTCCTCGCAACATAATCTGTGTGACACTTCCAGTTTAAGCTGTTCGTAAACATAGTTAGTAGGTATTTAGTTGAATTTATGGCCTTTAGATTCGACTGATTTATCGTGTATCCGATGTTAACGGATTTCTTTTAGCACTCATGTGAATGACCTCACACTTTTCATTTCTTAGGCTCCATTGGCAATTTTAGAACTATACAGATATATTTTCTAAATCGTTTTGCAATTTTCTTTGATCTTATGATGACTTTACTAGACGATAAACGACAGCATCATCTGCAAACAACGTAAGACGGCTGCTCCGATTGTCTACTAAATCATTTATATAGAAAAGGAACAACAGAGGGCCTATAAACCACCTTGGGGAACGCCAGATATCACTTCTGCTTTACTCGATGACGTTCCGTCAGTTACTACAAATTGTGACCTCTCTAACAAGAAAACACGAATCCAGTCACATAACTGAGACGATGTTCCATAAGCACGCAATTTAAGTTCAAGCCGCTTGTGAATGGCACGGTGTCAAAAGTCTTCCGAAAATCTAGAAATACGGATTCATTCTCTTCGTGATAATTCATAATGTTCGATCACAATACATGTTTCGTCATCCTGCTGCATGTTTACGTTAATGATATGGGCCTATAATTTAGTGGATCACTCCTATTGCTTTATTTGAAAATTGGTGCGACATGTGTTACTTTCTAGTCTTCAGGTAAAGATCTTTTGTTGAGCGAGCGGTTTTATTTTATTGGTAAGTACGGAGCTATTGCAGCCTCATACTCTCAAAAGGAACGTGATTGGTATACAGCCTGCAACAGAGGACTTGCTTTTATTAAGTGATTTAAGTTGCTCCACTACTCCGAGGATACCTATTTCTGAGGTACTCATGTTGGCAGCTGTTCTTGATTCGGATTCTTGAATTTACTTCGTCTTCTTTGGCGAAGGAATTTTGGAAGCCTGTGTTTAGTAACTCTGGTTTAGCAGCACTGTTATCGACAGTATTTCCATTGCCATCTAGCAGAGAAAGAGCTCATCCAAGATCATACTGTAGACACTTATTTAAAGAGCTAGAAATCTTCACTGTAGCCTCACAATATATATATTCACTTATGAAATTTGTTATTAACAATCCGAACGAATTCAAAAGTAATTAGCAGTGTACATGGCTACAACACTAGGAGAAAGGATGATCTTCACTACTCAAGGTTAAATCTGACTTTGGCTCAGAAGGGGGTAAATTATGCTGCCACAAAAGTCTTTGGTCACTTACCTAATAGCATCAAAAGTCTGACAGATAGCCATATAGCATTTAAAAGGAAATTAAAAGAATTTCTTAATGGCAACTCCTTCTACTCATTAGATGAATTTTTGGATATAGTAAGTGTGTAATTTCCCAACCACAAAAAAAAAGTGAGTGTCATCTAATATTTTGTGTAATGTAATATCTTGTATAGACACTTTTTATTAACCTGACACGTTCCACATCATTACGAAGTGTCGTGTTCATGATCTATGGAAGAAGTACTGATCTAATCTAATCTAATCTAATCTAGTGTCTTGCAGCTAGCGTGTTTTACATACGAACACAATTTCTTTGGATTTTCTGCCAGGTTTCGAGACAAACTTTCGATTTGGAAACTATCGTAAGCATCTCGCATTGAAGTCCGCGATAAATTGCTAACTTCTGGGAATTTTGCGTTCGTTTGAATTTGGCATGGCTTTTTCGTCGTTTCTGCGACAGTGTTCTGACCTGTTTTGTGTACCATGGGGGATCAGCTCCGTCGTTTGTTAATTTGTTTGGTATAAATCTTTCAATTGCTGTCCATACTATTTCTTTGAATTCAAGCCACATCTGGTCTACACTTATATAGTTAATTTGGAAGGAGTGAAGATTGTCTCTCAGTAAGGCGTCAAGCGGATTTTTATCAGATTTTTTGAATACATATATTCCTCGTTTAGTTTTGGAGAATTTGGGAGCTAAGGTAGTCAATTTCGCAACGACAACCTTGGTCCACTAACCCCTTTGTTCCCCATGACACTCGTTATTAGCTCAGGATTATTTGTTGCTAAGAGGTGAAGTGTGTTTTCACAACTGTTTACTATTCGAGTAAGCTCATGAAAGAATTGCTACAAATAATTTTCACAGAATGGGTTTAGTACAATTTTGGTTGATGTTATGTGTGTACCTCCCGATTTAACACTTCGATGGGCGCGGCTTCCATACTTACATGAGTGGGCGCGTTGCGTCTTTTGCACGGCAATTAGTTATATGTGTTTAATCTAAGGAAAAATAATCATCCCATCAGTAATAAATAGGTAAAATGCATCAGTATCAGTTTCTTTTTCCGTATCCAAATAGTTTCTTTATTTTTTCCTACGTAAAATCGGTAATCCTCTGTTTGTTGTCTCCCCTCTTCAACCAGGTGGTCATCTGTTTCCTCTGTTGATTGTTCGGAGTCACTGCTGTGGTTTTCTTCTTCAATAACTTCCTCTTCCGACTCAGATTCACATGAATCTGACAATTCTTGTAATCCTTCTTCTAACAATTCTCGCAGTCCTTTCTCATAGTCTTCAGGACGTACAATTAGACGGTCTATGTAAAATGCCTTCTTTTCTCAATTTCCACACTTTTATGAGACCTAATGAAACACTTGTTTTTGTAAAAGTAATATATTGTAGCAAATCAATATCCAAGACTGTAAAAGTAATGAAAATTGCATATGGGAACTTTTATTCGATTCGAATATTCATTATATGCTAACAAAAAGGAAACATTGCCTTGAGGCAAAGAAAAACACAAGGATGCAAAATGCTTACATCACAAGGCGCGTAACCGCAAACAGACCACAAACGCAACACTCACGTTTCAAACAACAATAGCGACCAAACTGGTGAAAGCATGAATAGCGCAAATGTAGTAAGTGGTGACATCCGTTGAGAAGGAAAAAAAAAAAAAAAAGCACGTATCTGGACGTGGACGCAACTGTAACGCTATTTGTGATGCTAACAGAAAACTAAATCTTGCAGCTATCTGCCACAGGCGGGCCCACCGAAGGGTTAAACATGTATTTTCGCCAACATATCGAGGGTAAACTGAAATGACCACCAACTGTAATCGTATGAGTAGAGCACGTGTTTGAAATTAGATCCAGGGTTTCTTTGAACCTTTCAACAATTGTATAGGTAAAAGGATCCAGTTATTATTTTATTCCGGTTGCCAAGAAAGACCTTTATCCATACTAACTCACACGAACTATCTACTTCAATTTCGCTTCAAGGTAAGCTACTTCTAGCAGCAACAAACATGCCACGCAAATTTCGACTGAACTTTTCTCCGGCTTTGGCCAGCTTTCAGTGCTGTCAACGATTGTAGCATCAGTGCTCTCTGTTATCGCTTGGAGCACTGGTACTTACAACTGTAATACAAATGGTTCCTCGATCTACGTTCTTCCTCTGTTCGATCTGCATCCTTTCAGAATGAAGCCGTTTTTATGATTCCCTGACATCCTCTAAAAAAAAAAAAAAAAAAAAAAAAAAACAGAGAGAGAGAGAGAGAGAGAGAGAGAAGGAGAGAAGGCCCAGTACACCCCACACAGCCCCTGCTACCCTTGTAGCCGCCTCCTGTGTGTAGTGAACTCCTGACCTATTTAGCGGAACCCGAAACCCAACCACCCTATGGAGCAACTCGAGGAATCTGCAGCTTACACGGTCGCAGAACCGTCTGAGCCTCTGATTCAGACCCTCCACTTGGCTCTGTACCAGAGGTCCTGTCGACTATGCTGCAAATAGTCAGCTGTGCTTTCATCTAGCAAGGAAGACTGGCATCCTTTACCACTTCTGTTAGCCGCCCGAAGCCAGAGAAAATCGCTTTCGGTCCAAAGTGACACATATCATTCATACCGCCGTCAGCCACCACCTGCAGTTGGTTGCACCCTGTGCTGCTCATGGCATCTGGAAGGAGCCGTTCCACGCCTGGAATGACCCCTCCCAGTATGCACACGGACTGCACACTGGCTTTGCTTTCCTGTTTTGCAGCCATGTCCATAAGGGGCTCCGTAATGCGCCTAACATTGCAGCACTGGCGCCGGTATTTCGATGTGTACCAGTGCTGCAGACTTCTCTGCCTCGTGATGACTGGGTGTTGTGTGATGTCCTTAGGTTAGTTAGGTTTAAGTAGTTCTAGGTTCTAGGGGACTGATGACCATAGATGTTAAATCCCATAGTGCTCAGAGCCATTTGAACCAAGAGCTGCAGACATGAATCTGCAAACAGACAAAGTTGTGTTCTGCCCACTCGTCTAATACAGGGTGGTTAGGAAAGCTGCTTCCTCGGGCCACTAGACAACAATTCAACCAAATCGTATTAATTGAGTTAATTACAAAATGAAATGATTACAGTGTTTATCTTTGTGCGATACACAAGTGTCGCAAGCAAGGGGTGACAGACAAAGATAAGTATTAATTTTAATAATTAACAGCCTCATTTGCACCGTTTACCTAGAATTTACCTAGGTTTCAGTCGGGATAACCCAAACTTGAAGAAGGTTTGTTTGTTGTTGTTGTTGTTGTGGTCTTCAGTCCTGAGACTGGTTTGATGCAGCTCTCCATGCTACTCTATCCTGTGCAAGCTTCCTCATCTCCCAGTACCTACTGCAACCTACATCCTTCTGAATCTGCTTAGTGTATTGATCTCTTGGTCTCCCTCTACGATTTTTACCCTCCACGCTGCCCTCCAATGCTAAATTTGTGATCCCTTGATGCCTATCCCGACTGAAACCTAGGTAAATTTTAGGTAAACGGTGCAACTGAGGCTGTTAATTATTAAAATTAAAATTTATATTCACACAGTTGCTGACGGGACCGAGAAATGTTGAAGATATTTAAACATAATTATGCTCTTCAGTATATACAATTCGCAACACACATGAACCGCTGCAGCTTCTGTCACTGCTGTAGCGTTCGAAGGTCGGCTCGAATTCAACTCCGCCCGCAGATAGGCGGCGCGGCGTTTAGTTCTCCTCGTGGAGAGGTCACTCCTGTGTCGGTGTCGTCCTACAGACGGGTCCGTCAGCGTGCTATTGGCTGACGTCGTCTCACAGCCCTCTGTGCTGTAACGTTCCGGAACATTCCCCACCCCAAAGCGACGGACCGTCGTCCTGTAGGGAGCGCGACATCGGCGGGGTTGGTAGGAGTGTGGACGCTGCTCTGGAAGCTGTGGCTGCAGGGGACGTCAGGCTTCCGGTCGTACCCCGCCATCCAACCTTCGCTCTGGCAGAAACGTGCCCCGGTAAACGACCAGAAGGGTACGCGTCCACCTCCTGAGGCCAAAAGCAACATGTCGGAGGCGTTGGCTGCTGCAGCGTGGGCTGGTCCATCTCCATCGGTAGGCGGAGGAGGCGAAGGCTCCGTCTCCGTGGGGTCGTCCCGCGTTGTCGTTATAACACCCCCTGGCGGCTACTGTGGCCACGCTGTCCTCGAGATCCGTGAGTCTGTGGGAAGAGACACAGATGGATCACCGTGCACATGATACTGGTGAAGTTGATTGTGATGTCGGCGCTGTAATCCGTCTGGACCTGAAATGAGATACATGCAAGTGGCAATTTGACGGACCGATCTCGCCTCGCGCCGACCGTTTGCTGCCGCTAAAAACCCTGTAAAGCACAATATAATGCTGCGCGAAGCAGTACGTGCGGCCTTCCTTCGGCGCCGGGTGCCGAGAAGGGTGGAGCAGGTGGAGCAGTGTCCGATGGCGGTGGCCATGAAGCAATTCCGCCGGCGACGATCCATCTTAAGAATGCGAACGATAGTTGCAATGGTTCACGCCTGGTCTGTATGTTGCGAAGTTTGGCCATCTACTGCTTGAAGGTTCTGACAAAACGTTCTTCTTCGCCGTTTGACTGTGGATGGAACGGTGCACTAGTTAGATGCTGTATGCCATTGCGTTCACAGAGTGTTTCAGTTTCATTTGTCATGAACTGAGGGCCGTTTTCCGACACTGACTTCAGTTAAACCTTCGAAGCAAAAAACAGCGGGCGACACCTGATTTGTGCTACGTGACATTGTCGAGTTCATTGGCACTGCAAAAGGAAACTTGCTATTCGAGTCAGCCACAATCAACCAAAGAGTGTTCCAAAAAGGTCCCGCAAAGTCTATGTGCACACGTTGCAATGGTGATTGCGACTTAGGCCAAATAGAGATTGTTTGTGGCGTTTCAGACTGATTTTCCACACATGCGTGACACAGTGGTGTCATATGTTCTATTTTGGCGTCCATACCCTGCCAAGCTAACTGTTTCATACGAACAATCCTCCAGTGTCCTTGGTGAAGTAACTGCAACACTTCTTTTTGCAAACCTTTAGGGATCAACACATGTGAGTGTCCACTGTAGTTCTGAACAAGAATCACACTTTTCTGTATAGCCAGGCTATGCCGACGCGCAAACTATCGGCGCACTACAGAGTTCTTTATGCATGGAACGAGGCCAAGATGCGCAAATTTATTTTAGCAAAAAGTTGAAATCTGAATCGGCTTCCGTGGCCTGTGCAATTTTCCTATAGTTCAGCGGAAAAGATTTCAGCAACTCAGAATCCTGAGCATCGATGTGACAAGATGCAGAAGAAGCGTCAAAGCCTGTATCAGGGCCAATTGAGAGACGTGAAAGTGCGTCCTCTTTACCATGTTGAGCTGTCGGACAATACACATTCTCGTACGCTTATTGAGACAACAACGAAGCCCGTGTTGGCAATTTTAGGCAGTTCGTACAGGAATCGGTTTCGTCGGGTGAAAAAAGGATTCCAAATGGCTTGTGATCCGTTACTAAGTAGAATTTTCTGCCATACAAATAGTGGTGGAATTGGTGACACCAGACACAATAGCCAATGCCTCTTTCTCAATGTGTGAATAGTTACACTGAGCTTTGGACTACACTTTTGAAGCGAAAGCGATAGGCCTGTCTTTATCACCGAATCTGAGCGAAAGCACTGCACCGATTTCCTAAGAGGAACCGCAAACTTTCAACACAACTGGTTTGTCAGGATCAAAGTGAACTAAGCATCTGTCATTGAGCAATGCATCTTTAAGTTTTTGAAAAGCTACTTGGCACTCATCTGGCCAAACAAAGGGGACATTCTTGCGACGCAAGCGATGCAATGGAGTTGCGATTTGTGCAGCATACGGTATGAACCAACTATAATAATTCATTTTCCCTAAAACAGATTGCAATTCTGTGACATTACGAGGAACTGTCAATTGTCGTATGGCTAACAAATGCGGCTGAAGAGGAAGTACACCTTGACTGTTTATGACACGACCAAGATACTGCAACTCTGATTTTAAAAAATTAAACTTGTCCAGCCTACACTTCAGTCCTGCCTCATATAACACACGAAACAAAGCACGCAAATTTGCAATGTGACCCTCAGGTGTACGACCTGCAACGACAATATCGTCCAAATAGTTTGAACAGTTTGTCACTTGACCAGTCAGCTGTTCCAAATGCCGTTGGAAAATGGCGAGTGCGGAATCACTGCCAAAAGGCAAACGCAATTATTTAAAGAATCCAAAATGAGTATTCAGTAAACACACTTTTTGAGATTCTTCATATAGTGGCATTTGAAGATACGTGTCGCGCAAATCAATTTTTGAAAAGTAGCGAACAGTGCCTAATCTGCCGTTGAGGTCCTCTGGGCGTGGCAATGGGTAAGTATCTATCACAGTTTGTGGGTTTACCGTAAACTTAAAGCCAACACAGAGGCGAATGCGACCTGGAGCTTTGGGGAGCAAAACCGATGGACCTACCCATTGACTAGCTACAGGGTGTTTCAAAAATGACCGGTATATTTGAAACGGCAATAAAAACTAAACGAGCAGCGATAGAAATACACCGTTTGTTGCAATATGCTTGGGACAACAGTACATTTTCAGGCGGACAAACTTTCGAAATTACAATTTTCAACAACAGATGGCGTTGCAAGTGATGTGAAAGATATAGAAGACAACGCAGTCTGTGGGTGCGCCATTCTGTACGTCGTCTTTCTGCTGTAAGCGTGTGCTGTTCACAACGTGCAAGTGTGCTGTAGACAACATGGTTTATTCCTTAGAACAGAGGATTTTTCTGGTGTTGGAATTCCACCGCCTAGAACACAGTGTTGTTGCAACAAGACGAAGTTTTCAACGGAGGTTTAATGTAACCAAAGGACCGAAAAGCGATACAATAAAGGATCTGTTTGAAAAATTTCAACGGACTGGGAACGTGACGGATGAACGTGCTGGAAAGGTAGGGCGACCGCGTACGGCAACCACAGAGGGTAACGCGCAGCTAGTGCAGCAGGTGATCCAACAGCGGCCTCGGGTTTCCGTTCGCCGTGTTGCAGCTGCGGTCCAAATGACGCCAACGTCCACGTATCGTCTCATGCGCCAGAGTTTACACCTCTATCCATACAAAATTCAAACGCGGCAACCCCTCAGCGCCGCTACCATTGCTGCACGAGAGACATTCGCTAACGATATAGTGCACAGGATTGATGACGGCGATATGCATGTGGGCAGCATTTGGTTTACTGACGAAGCTTATTTTTACCTGGACTGCTTCGTCAATAAACAGAACTGGTGCATATGGGGAACCGAAAAGCCCCATGTTGCAGTTCCATCGTCCCTGCATCCTCAAAAAGTACTGGTCTGGGCCGCCATTTCTTCCAAAGGAATCATTGGCCCATTTTTCAGATCCGAAACGCTTACTGCATCACGCTATCTGGACATTCTTCGTGAATTTGTGGCGGTACAAACTGCCTTAGACGACACTGCGAACACCTCGTGGTTTATGCAAGATGGTGCCCGGCCACATCGCACGGCCGACGTCTTTAATTTCCTGAATGAATATTTCGATGATCTTGTGATTGCTTTGGGCTATCCGAAACATACAGGAGGCGGCGTGGATTGGCCTCCCTATTCGCCAGACATGAACCCCTGTGACTTCTTTCTGTGGGGACACTTGAAAGACCAGGTGTACCGCCAGAATCCAGAAACAATTGAACAGCTGAAGCAGTACATCTCATCTGCATGTGAAGCCATTCCGCCAGACACGTTGTCAAAGGTTTCGGGTAATTTCATTCAGAGACTACGCCATATTATTGCTACGCATGGTGGATATGTGGAAAATATCGTACTATAGAGTTTCCCAGACCGCAGCGCCATTTGTTGTTGAAAATTGTAACTACTGTAATTTCGAAAGTTTGTCTGCCTGAAAATGTACTGTTGTCCCAAGCATATTGCAACAAACGGTGTATTTCTATCGCTGCTCGTTTAGTTTTTATTGCCGTTTCAAATATACCGGTCATTTTTGAAACACCCTGTATATGGGTGCAGTATCTCCGCTATCTTTCAATTCTTTAAGTTCGGCAGAAATTTTGCCCCGTAATGCAATGTGAACAGTTCTAACCCGGCAAAATTTCGGCTGAGCATTGTCTTTCATAGTAATATGTTGTAACCTCCCCACAGAAATTTCAATGACAATTTTTATTAGTAATGGAGCCAGAGCTAAGTGTAAGCTCCCCAGAGAAATTTAATGACAAAGACAATTAAATAAAAATTAGCTATCTGACCCAAGTATAAGTTCCTCACAAAATGAAAGTCAATTCAATGATAATGAAAATCTCAGTGACAATGGAAACGCAAATAGACGGAAATATCAGTCTTTGGCCCTGTGCGAAATCAGAATTAATTTCTTACCTCAGTATAACTGCATGTCAAAGTTCTGCTCTTATTGTTGGCCGCGGCTTGGAAGAAATGCATTGCAAGTACTTTTTTTTTTTAAATCTAACTGAAACTTTTCTTTAAAGGAAATGTAAGGAATTTGTTTGTTCAATTAAATGGTTCTTTATCGGAATGCATTGAAAACAAATTACTATTAGGGCGATTCTTGCACAAGTTAGTTACAGTTAATTTACATCGTTAGCTGAGCGCAATGCTGCTGAATAATATACCTCGTCCTGAATCATGACCAGAGTGCGATGTCGACGCCCGCCGACTGCTCACACACAACTAAACTCTCTCGCATCTAGACCGCGACAGCGTCATCTCCGACGCGCTACTCGCAACTGCTAGCTCGCAACTGGACTGTCACACGCTCTCTGGTCAGAGATCTCACCATATGCCTCACCATCGCCGCTACACAACATACGTGTTTCATAACCCTCCAGTGGGGGGGCAAAAATTTGGCAGCGATAGTGAGTCATTTGGACTTGCCAAGCGCGGCAAAATTTTTTCTTTCATTAATTAACTTTTACAAATTACAAAATATTCGTATGTAGTACATGAGTTAAATGTGGTGCACATGCACCGAGTACAAAACATTTCAGGCAAAAACAAAATATAAGTACAATGAGTACAGAGCGTATCAGCAAATCAGAAAAATGTATATACAAATTATTTGATAAATAACAAAGTGCACACGCACTGTAAGATTCTGTAGCATTTTCAGAACAGATAAATAGAATGGCAAAATATCAAGTTGACAAGTGACATGAGTGCACATGCACTGCAGTGGAGAACATATCAGCAAAAGACGAAATGTATATACAATGAGGAACAAATGACATAAATCATAAAAGGTATGCAGAATGAACACAAATCATGTTGAAAAATGAGAAAAGTGCAGAGGCACTGAAGTTTAGTAGAAAACATATTAACACATAAGTGCACATGCACTGGAAACTTTTGAACATTTTCATAACAAATAAACGCAAGGTTAAAAAAATCATCAAATCACAAAAAGTATATACAGTATAGATGACAAGAGTGCACATATACTGCACTTCAGAACAAATCGAAAAATGTCTTTAGTATTTTCACAATAAATAAACATAGTGGTAAAAATCATGTCGACAAGAGACATAAGTGTTCTTGCACTGGAGTTCAACAAATCGAAAAGAAATGTATAGGCCATGAACATAAATGATGTTAGCTAAAATGATTTTCACTATTAGGATAGGAAAGGAAAGGATTGCATCATGGTTGTAGCACTTTAATTTGCACACAGCTGCACTGAAAGTCCATATCTTTCCGCAGAATCACAACACCAAGTGATACAATCTGCAGTTCAGAAGCATTTATCAACGTATCAAGACACTGAAACGTCGTAGTAATATTCCATGCTATCATTTGGCAGTACACCAGGTACACCAAACAGTGGGACCATAATAACGTCTTCATCGCTTACGGTGGTGGACAGCATGTCGTGTCAACACCACGCTCTTAAGACGCACACCAACGTAGAATTAGTGCAAAAACCAAATATAGTGCTCCATGATAATGAGGATGGACAAGACAATGGATGTTACAATAATTTCAGGTAGTTAGGTCAGAAGGTGAAGGACATTAACTAACACACAAGTCTTGATTAGTGATTACATAAGTAGTTTGCGGCATCCATAGTCTAGTTATTGAACATTTCTGTACCATGTATTTTAGTATTACAGAATAATGTTCATAAAATTAAATTATTGCCATCATGGGTAGTCGTATTACAATAAACAGCGGCAATCTTTGTCCAGTTACAAACCATGTTTAGTATGACAGAATAATGTTCATCAGAAGTCTTAATTACATTAATTATTGGCACTCAGTGGCCATTTACTAAAATCATTATTGAAAACAAGAGCTAATTAATGGCATAATTAATAACATAATTTATATAGTTACATTAATTATTGGCACTCAGTGGCCAGCAAGTATTGAATAGTATAAAACATTGTTCATCATTCAGTATTATTCAGATCATTAAGAAGTCATTATAAAAAAATCAGTTAATTACAATCATAGCATTAATAATCATGGGCATTATAAGTAGTCTCATTACAATAAACAGTGGCAGTCATTAGCCAGTTACAAAATTACAATCATAGCATTAATAATCATGGGCATTATAAGTAGTCTCATTACAATAAACAGTGGCAGTTATTAGCCAGTTACAAAATTACAATCATAGCATTAATAATCATGGGCATTATAAGTAGTCTCATTACAATAAACAGTGGCAGTTATTAGACAGTTACAAAATTACAATCATAGCATTAATAATCATGGGCATTATAAGTAGTCTCATTACAATAAACAGTGGCAGTTATTAGCCAGTTACAAAGCATTATATTTTTTTTTGTATCATTAAGAAGTCATTATTCAAGTGACATACTATTCAGAGCTGATCAGTATTATCCAGAATTATCATAAACTAGTGACATTATGTGGGACTGGTAATACATTTTGTTTTTTGTGCTAGCAATGCATTGCTTTGGGTAATTATAAGGGAAAGCAAGAAGAAATAAGAGAAAAAAATTGCTTCTAGGTTGTTCCTGTAAATGAAAAATGTGTAACGTCATTCGTCATGAGTCAGCTGTAGCAAGGTTATGCAACAAGGCAGTATATGTGATCACATTTATAAATGATAGACACAAATGGGTAAAAAAAAATAAAATGCAAGTACTAGAACAGGTATAATAAGTAACAAGTTTAGTAAGTATCATGAAAAGCTTCTCCTGGAAAAAATACAAAATGGATTATTGAGCTGAAAGAAGAAACGCAGACAATGCTGAAAAGTAGTGAACTTCGAATTAACAGGTAGTGAAATGTGTATAAAAATGTGTTCCATAGCTGTCCTTTCCAAAATCTTCAGTCATCCTACTATGCAATATAACACCTGCTGTCAAGCAAACTGCAACAAATACTTAAATAACTACATAGCATAAATACATAAATTCAACATTATCCTCATCTGTAAAGAAAAACTTCATTATCCATATTATCATAACTTCATTATTATCATCACCTGTAAAGAAAAAACTTCATTATTCATAGTAGCATATTCTTCATCATTAGTCTTCATCAGCATTCATTATCACCTGCAAAAAAAATCACTTCATTATTCATTACACAACTATTTCTTATCTCTAGCATATTTAATCACTTAAAACTAAGATGTGTAGTTCTGTCTGACAGCTTGCATCAATCGCCTTGTATTCTGAAAGAAAAAATTAGTTAAGACTGTTATTTTACGATAAGTATAGTATATTCTTGTTAATCCTGATCCATTTACTCTTCCTCATAAAGTTATTGCATCTTCTTTCGTTTATTCCGTAGGTGAAATTCCCATTTCTGTTTAATTTATTTCCTTTACACATCATTTCTTTCTCTTGCATTTAAATCATATACCCTCTAAATAATGACTGGTTAATGGTGACACAATTAAGCATACAGCATAACATGACAGAAAACGTAATATGTCAAAAGCATAGACAGTGTTCAAAGGCAAAAAGTGTACACAGAATATCACAATGCAGCAGCAAAAAATGTAAAACAGTCACGATGTTGAGATATCACAGGGCAAAAAAATGTCAGTCAACTGGTGTGTGTTATACCTTAACTAGTTCACAGTGCATACAAACAAAACATGAAAACAATCGTACATACATAAGAAAGACAAAATGTGACATTCGTTGTGTTCAGCTTGTATGTAGTGTAGTTAATAGAGGCGATAATTAAAGACCTTAATGGAGAGAGAATTTGATAAAATTAATGCGTCACTACAGAGAATTGCATAATTATTCATAAAATGCGTAAGTTCATCTGGAAAATATGCACGGTCTGATGTGTAACGACAAGAAGAGCGACCTGCTAACCTTACCTTGCCGGGCACTTGCCAAGAAAAAATACGATAATCATCAATAAGTAGTCATGTGAATATAATTGCAGAAATGTTCATAAAAATTAGCAAATAGCATTACGGCGTGATAAATCATAAAGTATGTTCACTCAATAAAGGGTTTTATGTTTGACCAATGGTGGTTGCCTTTAGATTTCCTGGTTCTCAGAGTTTCGACGTGTACAACATTGGGGTGAGGAATGCTGCGAATCCGATATGGACCTGCGTATAGAAGTTCAAATTTACTGCACTTACCTTTTAATTTGCTGGATAAATAGTGTGTACGTACTAATATCTTCTGTCCAACGTGAAAGTCTCGGCGTCTACAAACCTGTTTTTACTGTCTTCTCCGGCGCTCTGCGGCACGTTTGATGTTGTTCAGCGCAATGTCAATTATTTCGTGGTGTCTTAGTCGACGACAAGTAGGGAAATTTACTAATTCTTTAATTTTGTTTGGTGGTTCAACGTTTTTCAGTATAACAGACGGAGATAGCATAGTGGATTCATTTGGAATGGAATTAATTACATCTTGGAATGAGAATATGTGTGTGTCCCAATCAATATGTCTTTTGTGGCAATATATTCTACACAGTTTACCAATTTCTTTCATTAATCGTTCACAAGGGTTCGAAGAAGCATGGTACTTGGATATATAAATCGGAGAAATGTTTCTAGCTCGTAACATGCGTGTCCATATAGCAGAACGAAATTGTGGTCCATTGTCAGAAATTACTTTCATCACATGCCCTACATGAAATAGAAAATGTTTTACAAATGCTTTCGAAACAGTTTTAGCAGTAGCTTTGCGTAACGGAGTGAAAGTAACAAATTTTGAAGTGAGTTCAACAGCGACAAAGATGTAGCAAAAACCTCTATTAGTTCTCGGAATTGGACCAAAAATGTCTACTGCGGCTATATGTCTTAATTTAACAGGTATAATGGGATATAATGGAGGAATGTGTGAAGTTGTGTCAGACTTAGCTTTCTGGCAAATTTTACATGACGCTAAAACTCGTCGAATACGTTTCTCCATGTTCGTAAAATAACAGTTCTGTCTCAGTATAAGAAAACATTTTCTGGCTCCGTAATGTGCATAACTTAAATGAGTATACCAAATTAATTTGTTAACCAGTTCGTCAGGAATGCATAATAACCAATTGTTGCTGTCAGGATGAGAGCGGCGAAACAGAATGTCATAGCGTACAGTGTAGTGGTTTCTAATCGTAACATTATTCTTATCTTGCCAAAGGTGTTTAATTTCTTTCCACACATTGTCTTTACTTTGCTCTTTTGCTATGTCCTGTAATGACGACGAAATAAAATTTTCAAATGCAACTTGCTGAATGTACATAACGCTGAAATTTGCTTTGCAGAAGTTGGTTGCTACGTCTTGCTGATTGTTGCTCAGAGAACGCGATAGTGCGTCTGCTATAACATTTTGTGTGCCGGGAATGTGAACTATTGTAAAATTAAATTCCTGTAAATACAGCTTCCATCTGCTTAATCTGTCATGAGTAAATTTAGCCGAAAGTAAAAATTGTATAGCTCTGTGGTCTGTGTAAACGGTGGTATGTCTGCCATAAAGGAAGTGTCGAAATCTCGTAAAAGCCCATACAACACATAATGTTTCCAATTCTGTAACGGAATAATTTCGTTCAGCAGGTGACAAAATGCGGCTTGCAAATGCAATGTTTTTAATTATTTTAGAACCATCTTCTTCAATTTCCTGAAAAATATGTACGCCTAAAGCGGTGTTGGAACTGTCGGTGGCAATGGAAAAATTTCTGGTAAGATCTGGGTGCGATAAAAGTGGAGCATTCAACAAAGCATGTTTCAGATTCACGAATTCAGAGTGTGCTTGCTTATCCCATGACCAAATAGTGTTTTTACCTGTTAATTGGCATAATCTAGGTGTATCTAAAGCAGAGTGATGAATAAATTTACGAAAAAAGTTAATTAAGCCCAAAAAGCTGCGTAATTGTTTCTTCGTCGTAGGAACAGTAATGTCACGTAGAGCTTGAAGTTTTTCCGGATCAGGCGCAATGCCTTCTGCTGAAATTACGTGTCCAAGAAATTTTATAGAAGTTTTGCCAAAATGCGATTTACTGAGGTTAACTGTAAGTCCTTGTACATGGAAAGTTTGCAACAGTCGTTCAAGAATCATATTGTGTTCAGACCAGTTAGCTTCTGCGATAAGAATGTCGTCTACGTACGTTGTAATTCTGTCTTTAAGTTCTGTCGGAAGTATCGTGTTCAAACCGCGAATAAAAGCTACAGAGGAAATAGTTAAGCCGAACGGTAATTTACAAAATTGATAACAGTCACCAAAACAAAGAAAAGCTGTGTACTTTCTGCAATTCGGATGAAGTTGAATTTGCCAAAATTCCGATTTCAAATCTAATGTGGAATAAATAGCTGTACCGTTAAATTTCTGTAGTAGTTCTTCTAAAGTCTGTGGTCGATCTGTTTCATTAATAATTATGTCATTGATATGACGTGAATCAAGTACGAGGCGAAGAGAGCCATCTTTTTTCTTAACAATATGTAGCGGGTTTATGTACGGACTAACTGCCGGTTCTATAATTCCTTGGTCGAGCATATCCTGCAACTCTTTTTTAACTTGTTCTCTGGGGATATACGGAATAGGATAATGTTTTGCTTTAAACGTGTCATGCTGTTTGACTTGAAATTCATACATAAATCCGGACATAGTACCAGGAATGTTGTCAAAAACTGGAGCTTGCTGTAAAAGAATTTTGTGTAATTGCGTTCGTTCGTCGTCTGTATTTGCACTGCTTTGTTTAACTTTGTCAGAAATCATTTGCATTACGTCGTAGTCAGCTTCGTCTGGAATGTTATAGTTATGTACGTACGTATCTGTGAACAATGTGTGATTACAGTCTATGTTACGTGTTGTGGAAATGACCTCTGTACGATTAATTGTTTGTTCTTCCGCAGATAAGGAATGCTGAAATTCTAAAGCCAATTGTACATTTTTGTCCTTCAACATTAAATAAGAATTTTGAAAATCAACCACTGCGTCGTGTTGTGCGAGAAAGTTCGTGCCTAAAATAAAGTCTGTTGTCAATAAAGGAACAATCCAAAAATTTGAGTGAAAAGTATGACCTCCAATACAAAATGATAAATGCGTCTGTAATTTCACATCCACTCCTTTACTCGATACTGCTCCTTTCACTTTCGTTTTGCCTAAAGGTAATGTGGGATAGGTATTCTCTTTGTTGCACTCGTTGAAAGTCTCCTCATTTATAACTGACATAGGTGATCCGGAATCAATTACTGCTGAAAATTTCGATGAACCAATTTTAATTTTGATGACAGGATGTGAAATAGTTTTCTGAACAACTGGTCTTTCCTGTAAAAGAGTGTCTCTGATGTCGTCAAACGTAATTACATTTTCGTGAACAACATTCTGCGTGTCAAAAGTAGTGCTTGTGTTATTGAAAGATGCGTCCTGTACAGTATCTAGTCAGATTTTATCTGACGTGTTATTATTATCAGGAGGATGTTGTGGCATTTCTACAATCTGAACAGTTCTATTACTTCTTCCAGACGTGTTACGCTATAGATGACACCTATTGTATGTTTCATTCATGATTATATGTTGTTGCTGACATTCTTGCTGCTGAAAAGATCGACTGTAATGAAATGTACGCTGAAAAATTGTGCTCGTTAATTTTACGTCTGTCATAATAGTCACTTCTATACGGCGCATTGCGATACGAGTCGAAATAGTGTGTTTTCTGTACGTAGTTATTTCTCTGCTGTGCGTTACTATTTATTGTAGCTGGGACTATACGTGCACGCGGCGAAACATTAAAGTTATGTTGACCTTGTAGACTGCATTGTTGGTTACGTATGCTAAGCTGCTGACTTTCATGCTGTTGTGGTGAAAAATATCTATTGTTACTAAAAGGTGGTTCCTGTTGCTGAAAATTTTGACGATTGCTGTAAATGCTATACATACTGATGATTAAAATTTTAACTGATATCAAAATTACGCTGGTAGTTCTGGAGTGCCTAATGATAATTGTCACTTTCGGTAAAAGTTGTCTTATCGGGTTTTCATTACATTTTTCTTAATTCTAAGCAGAGCAATAGTTAAAGAGCTGTTTTGATAGATATAAAGGATAGTAGAAGAGAAGGCAGCAGTGCAGAAAACTAAAGATGAAACAGCACTACTACAGCTCGGGGCCCTATGCTCGCTACGGCACATATTCATTAAAGCGTAATGAATCCCCTGTGGTCTATTACGCACTGCAAATAAAATTTAACTTTTGCGTCACAGGCAATGGCGGTATAAATTCAGAAATAAATTGCTGTAGCCATGCTAATTGTCGTTTCTGTATTACACTCAATGCTGATGAAAATACAATGGCAAATTGTCGTATCGAGTTCAAAGCTAGTTTCTGCGTTACAGATAATAGCTGTGGAAGTACAGAAATAAATTGTCGTATACAGCTCAAAGCGTGTATCTGTGCTCTGTCATTATTAAATTCCTTAGATTTTCTTACAAATGCAAATTGCTCATAATCTACGTTCTCGTCACTGATTTTAAGAATACGTTCAGGTTTGTGTGAGAATCTGTTTCTCTGTGTCATTTCTGAATCTAAGTCCCGTACTCTCTGTTGATTACCAAAATTATACGCACTGCGTGAGTCTGACAAATGTTCACAAAGTGGCGTCTGTTGTGATGTCTTATTAACTGAAGTATTTTTTATCTCTGCTACTTCCTGCTGTAAACTTGATAATTTTCTACGCAATGTGTTATTAGATGAATCTATCTCATTAATTGTCTGCTGTAGATTTTGAAATTCCGGTGTTTGATTAAATGAAACCGGTGAGGTATCGTCTGATTTATTGTCATTAGTGCTTTCGATAGCATCAATACGACTGGCCAATTCATCATAATATTCAGTCAGTATTTTTGCCTGATCATCGGTTTTAGTGTCAGTGGCATTAATCTGTTTTTGCAACTTACGTGTAGTTTCGTTCAGTTTTTTCACGTCAGCTTGAATTACATCGGAATCCTGTGTTAGTTCTAATTGTTCGAGTCTGTCGGTCACTGTTCGAATGTCTGTTGTGTATGTGTCTGTCCCTACTTCCGCTTGAATTTTATTCTGAGGTTAGTACAAGTGGCCATCTTGGATTGTACATGTATCTATCTTGGATTCAATATTTAGCACAAATAATCTACTTCCACTGTGGTGTTAGGGCAAAATCAGTTGGACAGGTGAAATCTGACGTCCATACTGGCTGCAATAACTATTAGTTTATTATTTAAATTTCACAGATTCATAAAAAGAGCTACAAATAAATTTTAATATTTCACCTTACAAATTTATATTTTAACCCTAATGATATAAACAACTGTAAACAGCTGTGGAATGTTTGTGAGCTATAAACAGATCCCATAAGTATTACATCACATGCTTCAGCAGGATATGATGGAGTGGAAGCTAGGAAGTCTTTGGTAACAGTACAGAACACTTGTGAAAGCTATAAAGTGGCAACTATTGTAAGCCCGATATCCGCAGAATAGATATGTAAGTGAGACACAACTTGAACAGACCTACCGAGCAGCGTTAGCACACTGGACTCGCATTCGGGAGGACGACAGTTCAAACCCACGCCTGGTCATCCTGATTTAGGTTTTATGTGATTTCCCTAAATCATTCAAGGCAAGTGCTGGGACAGTTCCTTCGAAAGGGCACTGCTGCTTTCCATCTCCATCTTTCCCTAATCCGAGCTTGTGCTCCATCTCTAATGACCTCGATGTCGACTGGACGATAAACACTAATTTCCTCCTCCTCCTTTCCCTCCTCCTTGAAAAGAGCTGCTATGGTGGGTCTGTGGCCTGCGCTACAGTAATCGTGCAACTATACAGCTTGCATGTGTTCAGCCAATTTTGCTGTAAAATTACAATGTATTGGTTAATTTCTTAGAATTTTTGCTGCAACAATGTGATATATGGGATTATTTGTTACAATTTTGCTGTAACATGTACAGTTTGATGCAATTTGGCTGTAGCATGGGACAATTTGTTATACTGTTGCTGTAACACGAGCCACTTTATTACACTTTCAGTGTAACATGCTTCAATTTGTTACAATTTCACAGTAATACAGATTAATTCGTTATAATTTTGCTGTAAAATGGTGATGCATGGTGTGAATTGTCATGCACAGGTTCTGCCTCTATGTTATAGTAATACATTTTACTCCCGGTTTTCTGCAATGTCTTGTGAATGTTCGGTGATGATAGTTTCCTTTACATAACAACGCCATCATATAACTATCTTATACTGCTGCTGATCCTATCTACTAAATCGTTTAAGAATACTGAGACGTTAACTATTCACCACGCAGTAAACAAACTGCTCTCTTGTAACAGAATAGATGTTCGTGTTAGAAAGTCTGAATCATCCTAAGTTATTTGAGGGTGTACGCAGTTTACAATGACAATATAAAATTTAAAAATGAAGTTGTACTCCCAGCTGATGTTAAACACCGCCAAATGAAAAAGATGTAAACTACAGCATGTCTGGAACGCATTTGTGGTAACTGCGAGCCGGCCGCCGTGGTCTAGCGGTTCTAGGCGCGCAGTCCGGAACCACGCGACTGCTACGGTCGCAGGTTCGAATCCTGCCTCGGGCATGGATGTGTGTGATGTCCTTAGGTTAGTTAGGTTTAAGTAGTTCTAAGTTCTAGGGGACTGATGACCACAGATGTTAAGTCCCATAGTGCTCAGAGCCATTTGAACCATTTTGGTAACTGCGGTCCTTTTGGTCTGTAACTGAGGTTTTCGTTTCAATTTATATGAGGTATTACATAGAAATCCAAAGCTGACCCAAACACTAGATCACTTTCTGCATGTAAAAATGGCAGTTGGAATTTAACAAACTGTCTACACTGAGATCATCGGAAAGAATCATAGCTACACTGCGAATTTGCCGAAGGTTCTTGCTTTTTGTGGTTCGGACGTAACAACAATTGTGGAATTGGTTTCCTTTGTGTTGGGAAAACAGTTTATTGCTTTTAACGTTTTACTGTCACGTCCATAAGATATTCCTTTCAGCTACAGGTGTGGTGGTTTTTTTGATACGTTACATACCACACCGGTTTCATACTTTCCATATTCACTGATTTGGCTGAAAATGTATCGAAAAAAACTTTACATTTCTGGGTAGACATAGGATGTATTTGTGCAAAAGGTCAAGTTTTCTCGTGTTTACTAGCAGTTTTTTGTTATTAAGAGCAAACGAGCAAGCCCGGCTAGCCGTGCGGTGTAACGCACGGCTTTCCGGGCGGGAAGGAGCGCCTGGTCCTCGACACGAATCCGCCCGGCGGACTTGTGTCGAGGTCCGGTGTGCCGGCTAGTCTGTGGATGGTTTTTAGGCGGTTTTCCATCTGCCACGGCGAATGCGGGCTGGTTCCCCTTATTCCACATCAGCTACGCTATGTCGGCGATTGCTGCACAAACAAGTTCTCGACGTACGCGTACACCACCATTACTCTACCACGCAAACATAGGGGTTACACTCGTCTATTGTGAGACGTTCCCTGGGAGGGTCCACAGGGGGCCGAACCGCACAATAACCCTGGGTTCGGTGTGGGGTGACGGAGGGGTGAAGTGGACTGCGGTAGTCGTCGTGGGGTTGTGAACCACTGCGGCTGATGCGGAGACGGAGCCTCTCCGTCGTTTCTAGGCCACCGGTTAACATACAACACGTACATACAATACAAGAGCAAACGATATTCTTTAGTAAATATCTGTACGTTACAAGAGAATCGCAATCAAGCTGCCATGTAACGTACCGTTCCTTACCTCCAAGGTGCTGAGTATGACTTCGCACACAAAAATATGGAGAGGTGGACTACAGAGTGGTGGGGCACCTGCCGTCGTAAGAAAGCTGTATAGGAGGAAAAATGGTTAGCGAGCACGTTAACACAGTAAACAGAACATCTATTTAACTTGTGTTTCTCCAAGCCAACCAAGACTAATTACAAAATACTGCAGCAAGACGCAGAGTCCAGCTCATCAGTGTCAACGAGAATGAGTCTCGGTATACTAAGCATGAACTATGGTGTTGGAACCGCGACTAGACGGCGTCTGCGTAGTGTTACGTGTCGAAGGCGTTACGTGGCGATGTGCCTCGGAGCACAAGTGGGCCGTGTGTCTGCCGCCAGCCATCCTATAGCGCTGCGGCAGAGGGCGCTCGTGATACGGAGCTGATCGAGGCGCGGCGTAGCGGCGTGCACCGTTGGTCAACCAGATCCTGAACAATAGCTGTCGGCGTCAGTTGCCATTCCCTAACCAACCTCGATACGCTGTGTGGTGGTATCGATACGTGATACCACGCCAGAGTCCTTAGGAAAGAGAGAATGACAAATGTTGCGTAATTCTTTAGTTACTGTCAATTTTATGGCACTACACACGTTCCCTAATGTAAAAACTGTGTTACAAATCAGTATAAACGATACTACGAGGGTGATCAAATGAAAACCTTAAATTTGTAATAACAAATCGAAATTTCGCGCCGTTATCCTGTAAGTTGGTAAGCGTGCTACGAACAGCGTGCAGAATGGCCTGTAGCTGGCAGCATAGTGCAGATGCACACATACCGTCGGAGTATCAGTATTAAGATGGCCGCCCCACGTAAGGGGCTTGCACCAGGGAAGAAAAGCGTTCTGTTATTCGGTTTTTGCGTGGTGAAGGTGTGAAATCTATTGAAATTCATCGACGAATGTTTGTCACAGCAGCCAGTCTACGAATGGAGTAGGGAGTTCGCAACTGGTGTGACTTCAGTGGAAGATGCTCCTCGTCCAGGTCAGGCACGAGTTGTGACTCCACAGAATATTGCAGCAGTTGAAGCCATAGTGAAGGAAAACCGCCGAGTGACACTCAATGACATTGCAACATGTTTACAGATTAGTCATGGGTCAGCACACCACATTGTGCACGATGTGCTCCATTTTCACAAAGTGTCTGCAAGATGGGTGCCATGGCAGCTGACTCCTGGAATGAGAGAACGACCTGTTGATGTTTGCGAAGAACTGCTTCGGCCCTTTGAACGAGAAGGTGATACCTTCGTTGCAAGAATCGTTACTGGGGACGAAACCTGGGTTCTGTTCCACCAACCGGAAACGAAGATAGCGAGCAAGAAATGGCGCCATTCCTCATCACCAAAACCAGAGCGAACAAGGAATGGCGCCATCCTCATCACCAAAA
Organism: Schistocerca nitens; assembly: GCF_023898315.1. Taxonomy (NCBI): domain Eukaryota; kingdom Metazoa; phylum Arthropoda; class Insecta; order Orthoptera; family Acrididae; genus Schistocerca; species Schistocerca nitens. The sequence continues at coordinate 925,688,258 of NC_064614.1, read as the reverse complement.
CCAAAGAAGTTTCGAACAGAACCGTCAGCAGGGACGGTTATGCTGACTCTCTTTTGCGACGAAAAAGGCGTCATTTTGGAGCATTACATGCCTAGAGGGAGCACTGTCACCAGTGCATCATACACAGATCTCCTAAAAAATCATCTGCGGCCTGCAATCAAATCAAAGTGACGTGGATTGCTGTCAGATGGTGTCCTTTTGCAACATGACAATGCAAGGCCCCACACCGCTCGTGTAACAGTTGCAACAATCACAGAAATGCAATTTGAGTGTCTTCCTCATCCGCCATACTCACCAGACCTCGCCCCAAGTGATTTCCATAAGTTTGGATCACTCAAAGGCGCAATGGGAGGAGAGAAGTTCCGTTCTGATGAAGAGGTACGCCGCGCGGTGCATGAGTGGTTGCGTGGACGACCAAAAGAAATTTTTCTAAAGGAATTAATGCTGTTTGTGAGCGCTGGAGGACTTGCATTGACCGTGGGGGACATTATGTTGAAAAGTGATACAGATTTGTACCACTTCTGCACAATAAATAATATTTAAAAATATCCAGAATGAGATTTTCACACTGCAGCGGAGTGTGCGCCGATATGAAACTTCCTGTCAGATGAAAACTGAGTGCGGACCGAGACTCGAACTTGCCTTTGCCTTTCGCGGTCAAGTGCTCTACCAACTTTTTTTAATTTATTTGTTCGTTGCATCTGCTCGGTGCGGACGACGCCAGACACCCGTTTCAGTTCGTCGTTGATCAATTAACTCAGTTTTTTTATTGAAGAGGGCCATCTAACCCTCTTACCGAACACACTGAATTACCGTGCCGGCTTGTACCACTTCTGCACCAACTGAGCTACCCAAGCACGACTCACGCCCCGTCCTCACAGCTTTACTTCTGCCAGTACCTAGTCTCCTACCTTCCAAACTTTACAGAAGCTCTCCTGCGAACCTTACGGAAATTAGCACTCCTGAAAGAAAGGATATTGCGGAGACATGGCTTAGCCACAGCCTGGAGGATGCTTCCAGAATGAGATTTTCACTCTGCAGCGGCGTGTGCGCTGATATGAAACTTCCTGGCAGATTAAAACTGTGTGCCCGACCGAAACTCGAACTCGGGACCTTTGCCTTTCGCGGTCAAGTGCTCTACCATCTGAGCTACCCAAATACGACTCACGCCCCGTCCTCACAGCTTTACTTCCGACAGTATCTCGTCTCCTACCTTCCTACTCCGCAATATCCTTTCTTTCAGGAGTGCTAGTTCTGCAAGGTTCGCAGGAGAGCTTCTGTAAAGTTTGGAAGGTAGGAGACGAGGTATGGGCAGAAGTGAAGCTGTGAGGACGGGGCGTGAGTCGTGCTTGGGTAGGTCAGTTGGTAGAGCACTTGCCCGCGAAAGGCAAAGGTCTCGAGTTCGAGTGTCGGTCCGGCACACAGTTTTAATCTGCCAGGAAATTTAATATTTAAAAATATGTTTAAGGTTTTTATTTAACTCATCCTCGTATTTGCACTCATCCGATACCGTATTCAGCAGTGTCACTTGCTGGTCGCTTGACGCGCTGCTGTCGCAGAGGACAGGAAAAATGTGATGGAGTGTCACGACTGTTATATTAGTCTGTGCTAGGTCAGTTATCAAATAACAACCAGATGTTATTGAGTTTAATGCTCTGTTGAACGAGTGAAGACTGTATCTGTAGCGGTGCAAGTAAGAAATCAGACGTAGCTACAGTCCCGTAGCAGACGAGATGATGCTGTTGACGATGTTAATAGGCGAAAAGCGCACTCCGGTGCAAACGCGGGTTGATGTGGGTCGCCGTAGCCACAGAGCATTTAGCGCCGGCCGCGTGTGTATATTAGCCTCCCACAGGCGGCCGCGCCGGATGAGCCGGGGTTCGGGGCCGAGGGGGGAAAAAGTAAAGAAAGAAAGGGAGGCGGAAAGAAAGGAGGAGCGGGAGGCTGCGGCAAAAAAGAAAGGCGGAGGAGAGAGAGAAAAAGGTTTGCTGTGCGCGCCGCCGCCAGCTAATGGCGGCCGTGATACGCAAATATTTGGCCTCGCCTCTGCCGCCGTCTCGGGCCGCGCGCCGGTCCGCCGTCTCAAGGAGCGCAGACGACGCTCCGCCAAGGCGCGACGCCGCGCCGTAATTGAGAAGTCGGCGTGCCTTAAACACAGCAGCCCGGCCCGCGGACTTTATTAACACAGGCGAGCAGCAGGCGGCCGTTGTTTGCCGCGGCTGTCCGCGGCGGAAAGGCCGCAGACGCGCCGTCAACACTCGCTGTGTTACTTTACGACACGTACAGAGCCAACTACCGAGCTCTGCACCTACCTCTACTTTTACATATACAGGTTGATTCCGCGCTGACGTTACAGACTCCAGGGACGATGAGGAAGGATAAATGTACTGATCTGAATTAAGGGACTCTGGTCCAAAACGACCGAGTCGAAAGTTGTAAGCGAAAATCGTTCTGAATACGTGTACAGGCTGTAATGGTACTTGTATTACGTAACCATTACGGCACCTCACCTCAACCTCTCGATACCAACAATATTCTACTGTGTTTCCGTAAAGTAGGTAACATATTTCTGAGACAACATCCAGATTTGATTTCATTAATGTAGAGGTACTTTGATATATCGATATGTTTATTTTGCAATGATATTATTCTTACGTGAATTCTCTCTTTTGTCAGTATGATCTTTGACGTATTTGTAACTCTGATTTTTGGGCGCGTAAGCGGTTATTAGAGAGAGTCAAGTCTTGGTCGTCATGTTGAAAAGACGCACACTGTAGTCAGTATAAAAAATGTGAACTTTAACAGTGAGGAAGATATTTTCAAGTATGTTTGATAATGTGATGTTTTGTGTGTTACGTGATATTGCAACAAAAGTAATAAAAGATATGTGTAACTTAAATTCGGAGTGCTGATTACTTTTTTGCATCACCATTGTGCTAACTTGCAAAAGTTTAATCTTCAAGAATGGTTTATGAAACACATCTATAAAACTTTTGAATATCGCCGAATAACACCTAGGCCTCTTTGCATCCGAGCTTGGAATCATCACCACCTAGATATTCGACGATTGAGCCATGATTTTACAACGAGACCAGCGTGGGAAACACGAAAAGATGAGTGCCTAGTTTATCCATTATTTCATGAAATGACTTGATTAACTGTGCTCTAATGACACCTGCCACATAATATAACTTTGTTGTTGCCCGAAAATGCAATATTTAGCAGCGTGAGTAACACTACAATCATAATTAATTTTTTACCTTTGTTGTGGTAGGGTTGTTAGAAGGTCCTGGTATGGTATACACTGCGTGTCCCAAAGTCTTTTAGGACTGCGACTACAAAAAATAAGACTCAAGGAAAATGTTCACAAAATCACTTTCTTCATTCAAAATAGTCTCCCCCTGAATCAATACACAGCTGAAACATTTTTAAATGTGTTTTGAAGCAGACAGTTGAGTCCTTTTTCTTGAATTGCATTTGGTACTGCAGTACAATTTTCAAGAATGCCCTCAACTGCATCGTAATTGTGTCCTTTCATTGCCATCTTCAAGCCAAGGAACAACTAGTGGTCGGCTGGAACCAAATTCGGCGAATACGGAAGGTAACCCAGGACTGTTCAAAATGGTTCAAATGGCTCTGAGCACTATGGGCCTTAACATCTGAGGTCATCAGTCCCCTAGAACTTAGAACTACTTAAACCTAACTAACCTAAGGACATCACAAAGCCATCCGGGGTGACCGAGCGGTTCTAGGCGCTACAGTCTGGAACGGTAGCAGGTTCGAATCCTGCCTCGGGCATGGATGTGTGTGATGTCCTTAGGTTAGTTAGGTTTAAGTAGTTCTAAGTTCTAGGGGACTGATGACCTCAGAAGTTAAGTCCCATAGTGCTCAGAGCCATTTGAACCATTTGACATCACAAACATCCATGGCCGAGGCAGGATTCGAACCTGCGACCGTAGCGCGGACTGAAGTGCCTAGAACCGCTCGGCCACACCGGTCGGCCACAGGACTGTGATTCATATTCTGGCCAGAACCTTGCACACAGTCTTCACTTGGTGGGCTGGGGCGTTGTGGTGGAGACGCTCCCCGGAACGTGCTTCTCGGTATTTGTGTCGAATTCGATGAATCCTCAACGAAAAACGATTAAAAAAAACTTGATGTTGCCTCTGCTCCTCCACCTTTCGTCGACAAGTGTTAGACACGTACTATTATATTCGCGGCCAGGATGCCTCCTGCAGTGAAGGTTGCTGATGAAACTTCAAGCATCGTAACGCCACAACTCGCTCCGAGATTGCAGTACAGTTTGAAATTTCGCACAAGCAATCATAACGGAACTCGAATCCACGGTGCAGGCAACTTTCAGAGGTGGTAGTATGGAGCAAAATAGGAAGTTCTAAAATGCAAACCTTAAGTCTTATAAGCACTTCTTCACCTTCGATACTGTGAAACACATCTTTTCCACTCTGGGCTCTTTGGTTTCCACGTTTTTTGGAGAAGGCAATAAGGACCAAAACAAGAAAAAAATGTGTGGTAAATATGGGCTCTAAAATACAAGCCTTAAGAGCTACGGGCACTTGTTCAGTACACTCGACACTTACTTTTCTTGTTTAGGTTGATACTACCCCCTCCAAAAACATAGCAATCAATGAGCTTGCAACAGAAGAGATATGTGTTTCACAGTATCGAAGACGAAAAGTGCTCATAGTTCTCTAGGTATGCGTTTTAGAGCCCATATTTATTGGACTTTTTTTTCTTCTTTTGGGTCATACTACAATTTTCTAAAAGTTGCCTACCCTGTAGCCTTATAGCCTTAGCAGCAATAGTACCGGTACATGCGTATCAGAACGATTTTCGCTTATTACTTTCGAATCGTTCGTGTCCGGACCAGACCTTGCACCTAGCAGTTCCCAGACACCATCTTCGTTCACAAAATACGACAGTTCATATGTGATGTATTAGGACAGGAAAATTAACCTGACCTCTGCAGACAGTGCCACAGATTACCCTCAACTCGTACAAAGACATATAAATCCACCCGATAATGCATTGCGAATGTAAATAAACAGTGACTGGTAACAGTAAACTTGTTGTTTCATTCGATCCCTTACCCCAAACTGACACATTTACCCTTATCCATCATTCCTCAAAGATTGTAACATCATCACGGAATCACGCTGTATACAGGGTGTACGTAGTTTCTTCTTCGATACAGCAGTTTATTTGCACTCTACGATTTTACAACTAATACGGTAGATTTTGCAGCAGGGTTGTGGAGAGGAAGTGGATGAATGTTGTTGGGTGCAAATACCGTTTCATTGGTAACACACGTTTATTATAAAAGTAGAATTGACCTATAACCAGAATACATTGAAACACAAGAACTGTGTCTGGCATTAGGAAACAACAATAATAAATTGAGAATAAAATATGCTCGAACGCTAAAATTCAGGCAATGAAATAATCAACAAGAACCACAATAATCAATAATGAACAGAAGGAAAGTTTTCTGCAACAGACTTCAACAGAAGACCTTTCTGAAGGGCACTACAGACCGCAATAAGTGAATATTTACTGAAATTATCAATTGATTAGCCTCCGGCTACAAGGATAGTTTCCAGATGCACCTGTTTACAAAACAAATTTACAGATTCACATAACAAGAATGCATGCACGTAGTAACAGTGTTACAAGATATTACACCACTACTTTCACTAGATTAATGTTCTTATGCTATAGTCGAGTTATACGTGAAATTATAATTGCTGAGAGTCACGGGCGAAGCATTAATCCAATAACAGTTCGTAACTTACGCATGTTAACTGTCTGCATATAATGTTGGTAACCAACTTACATTTGAATTAAGAACCGTTTACTGTGGTAATGTGCGTATCACATTGCACCATCATAATTATGGCTTCTGAACAAAGTCAAACACTTATCATAAAACCGACTCGCATTCAATATAAGAGGGCACCGAAACTTAACAACTATTCAGATCTAAGTGGGTCAGATGGCCATGGGCTAAAATTGGGGATTTGTTACACATCGAGAAAATAAAGTTAAGCAATAGGTACTACAACCAAGAGGAACTATTGTGTTTAATACATAGCATAGAATAGTATTTTACTATCGTTCGGCACCCACAAATGGTTGATGGTAGAGTGTGGTAATATGCACTTCCATTGCAAATAATTCTTAATTCAAATGGAAAATGCTTTCCAATATTATGTGACGACATTTAACATGTGTAACTTACAAAATGTTGTTGTGTTAATGCGCTGCGCATGACTATAATAATAAATTGTAATTTTACTTACAGTTTGGTTAGAGCACAATAACATTAACCTGAACTCACAAATGGTTGAGCTCTAATATATTGAACAGTCTACGCTAATGCTGTCGTTGCATATATGCACTGCTCTAGTGCACTTCTGTAAAAAGAAATTTAATGTGTATAGCTTCATCTGAAGATGGGGGCTGGTAGTACCAAAATCGACAGTGCAGTCAAGAAATTGCAAATCATCTTTGCAGCTAGGTGATAATTTATTTATAATTGCAATGAGTGAACCAAAGTGCATGACCAGTCAACTTGAAGCACCGTCTAATTGCACAGACAGCTCTATGTCAACTTCGACTCAGCGGAAGAGTGTTAACTGACAGGTTTCACTTGAGGAATCATAAGTACAGGACACTCAGCGGACACTGTCCGTGCACTTCAACCAAAAGAATTCTGCACACACCGGGAACAAAAGCAACCGAGACACTCCCGTCACCGGCCCTCTATGCAGTCGCAACTGCTGTCTCTGTGTTGTCCACCGGACTGCCTCGTCGTTCGCCCGACCTCCCGCTACACCCGGAGCCGGCCGGAGAGGCCGAGTGGTTCTAGGCGCTACAGTCTGGAACCGCGCGACCGTTACGGTTCGAATCCTGCCTCTGGCACGGATGTGAGTGATGTCCTTAGGTTAGTTAGGTTTAAGTAGTTCTAAGTTCTAGGGGACTGAGTCCCATAGTGCTCAGAACCATTTAAACCGCTACAGCAGGGTTTTCCTAGATGCAGGAAACTAATGCTACTGACAAAGTACTTAGTACCATCGAGGGTGACAAAACAGTAAAGTTTTCTTCCGACACAGCGCAGTGCGTAGTGCATCAGCGATTTACAGAGGCACAGAGGCGTGACAGGCCAACAGGTTCTGGATGAATGTAATACGTTGTTCGCTCATTCTAAACAAGCAATTGCTGAAAGTCAAGTAAATTTCCTGTTTAAATGGCTACAAAGTTTGCTAAAAAGCTACGAGTGCGTTTCAGGGCCGATGAAGATAAACTGTTAATTGACACAGTGTCAGAACATATTGCTGACTTTTTTTTACGCTTCCCCCAAGTCTCAAGCCTCATCTTCATCGTTCACTATATGTTTATCAGGGAACTCAGGAGTTTGCTTTTCTTTTCACCTATGCGAACCATTAGTACCATTAGTATTGTACAGTGTATTAGCGCTTTGATTAAAAACATTTTGAACACTCTACCCAATCAGTACGTGCGGAGTGAATAGTTAATGCGCTCGCGGATTCATTTTCTGGGAAAACACAAATGCGCGAAGTACTTAAGTTTTGCGTCCCAGCTCTCGCAAAACGCCCCATTTTGTTCGCGTGGAGAAAAATTCCTGCTCCTTGGAAAAACCGGCTTATGTTCCCAGGCGCGATGCGCCTTCCCACTGCCCGCGTGTTCACCTGATTCCCTGGGACCGATGGCTTCGCTGTTTAGTCCTCTACCCCAAAGCAACTAACCAACCAACCCACCTAGTTCTACTCCTCCCAGAAAAACTCCACACGGTCGTCCCGGTCGCTCCCAGGTGGCCTCTTTTCCACGTATCCAGAGCCCTATCGAGCGCAGCGAGAAAACTGCCTTCTTATTTGGCGCCACCCGCTGACAAGGAGACCGTGCAGATTTGATTCACATTCATAGGGCGAATAGGCCATGACTAGGACTTCAACATAGGTAAAACACGAAGATGTAGCTTTCAACCGTTTTCGAGTAAACCGACTTTGAAAATTTTAGGCTCGCTTAAATATGCTTTGTATGTTCACCAGCATTCAAGGAATCCACGGCCAAGTGAATAAGCGCTTAGTCTCTGGATCGAATCTCACTGTCGGTACTTCATTCTCATGTAATTTTAGTAACAGATATGTGTGGTGCGTCACGAAATCGTGTAGTGCTCTGTAGGTTACACATTATACTCGTCACAAATGTAGATAGAGTAACATAAAAAATTGACTGTACTGATTTGCTTGAAAGTTCTTGTGTATCGTCTTTTTTGCCTATTTGCAGTCCACTTACCAAAACATATTTTTATCCTTTTTTCAGAATAAAAGTTGTGAAAATAATACATTTGTTCCTAGTGAGAATATAAAAAGCCGGAAGTACCAACAACGAGATTCGATACGGAGACATCCCGTTTATGAAACTAAGAGTGGAGTTGTTCGGCTGCGGGGTCCTTGGGTACTAGCAACCACACAAACTACAAAAGCAGACCAAAAATTTTTAAACTTGTTTTTCTAAAAAACGATTGAGGGTTGTGTCCGCCTGTTTACAGGTATTAAATTGCTAGTTGCGCCCTACATATCCTGTCATAATGAGTCAGATGGGTGGGTGGGGAGGGGGGGAGGGGGGGGGGGAGGGGAGGGAGTTCGTATGATTCCCGTGTAAGCGCCGCCTTTACCGTGCCACAACTATCATAGCACACAGTTATTACTCCAAATTTTATGTTCCGCCATTTAGCAAGTCGACGCCGCTATTCGCCGCTTCCGCAGGGTAAGTCGCCGTGATGCGTCTTGCTCTTATGTTACTCTGCGCTCTCATACTGCGAACGTCGATTCAAAATGGCTCTGAGCACTATGGGACTTAACTTCTAAGGTCATCAGTCGCCTAGAACTTAGAACTACTTAAACCTAACTAACCTAAGGACATCACAAACATCCATGCCTGAGGCAGGATTCGAACCTGCGACCGTAGCGGTCGCGCTTGAACGTCGTATTTCATGTAGACATACATGGTGGTCAGAAACTCACTGAAAGGCTTCAAAGGGTGTTGCTCAATAAGTCTTGCTAAAATTATTTGTTAAAAATTTCGATACGTTCCGCCGTTTACGACGTAATGAGCACTGAAGTAAGACAATCAGGCGGACGCGCACGCAAATTCAAACGACTCGCCAGATACAATTAGTGTCACTTGTTTCCATAGCGTGGATGACAGCGCACGGGACTGCTCAGCCTTTGGCTCAGGACCGATCCTTACTGCTGTCCCAATTCCAATTTTTGTGTCGTTCTTTTGTTCGGTTTTAGGAAACAAAACTAACAACACGTTTGGCAACACCGTCTCTAGCGGACCGCTTGAATTCGAGCGCGCAACGATCTCATTGCCTCACTTCTGTGCCAGTTAACTCGGAAAGGGGCGCAACGTATCGAATTTTTTTAAAATAATTATTTGTCAGCACTGTATCCTCTGAAACGCCTTTAACAGCTTTTCAGACTGTTTCTGACCACCGTGTAAAGCTCTCTTTATGTTCATTTTCTCTTTATCTGCAGGTCGTTCTGGACAATATACAGAGAATTGTTTGTACAATGGACTGGCTTTCAACAGGACGACTGTTCAAATCCTCGTGCAAGTGCCGGGATGGTTCCTTTCCAAAGGGCACGGACGATTTTGTTCTCCATCTCCCGATAATCCGAACTTATGGTCTGTCTCTAATCACCATGCTGGCAACGGGACATTAAACTCTAATTTTGTTTTTCCAGAGAATGAGGCAGATTTCACGGCGATATAGGATATCAGATCTTGATTACTAGTTTGTTACGTTGCTACAGTACTAACCAGAGAAACCCGTCCTATTCGTCACTACAGACACTAATCAGATTTAGAAATCCATTAATTAAATTATACACGAACTTCCAGCATGCTGGAATAGCTGCCGGGCACTAACTTCTGTTAATAAGTAGAACGATAAACCAGTTCAAAGCTGGTAATTTTACTTTTTTATTCATTCACTGACTAGTTTCGGGCCGAGACCCATGAGTTATCTGTATTCACTGTAACTGTTCGTTGCAAATTTTTGACATGGATTTCACATCTTCGGAAATGCCATTTTAGACTAACGGCGATTTTAAAATGTGTCTAGGTCCGAAACTAGTCATCGAGTGAATAAAAAAGTAAAATTCGAAACTTCGGACTGGTTTTTCGTTCTACTAATTAAACTATAGTTTGTTCCAGTCATAGATAGCCTATATCGCTGTTGGATACCATTTTTCATTTTTCTCTCTTGTTTCAAATAAACTTCATATCTCACAACAATTTATTGTCAGTTTCAACACTAACAATGTTATATTAATAAGGCGACTATTTCGACAATGTAATCTTTCCGAATACAATATTTCGTAGTTTGAAAAATAATTTAGTACCTCTTACTGTCGCTTCAAAGTCCCTTCAAGTGAGGTCAGTTTCATAAATAAGCTTTTCAAATGATAAAAATTACTATTTTTTTTTCTTTCTGTTCATAAATCAGTTATTTGTGTGTGCTGTAATATCAGACTGCCGCAGCGATGGACAGCTTCCAGCAAAGCACATGATGCCTTGTTACTTCAGTCTTGCTCGTTCAACATGATTCAAATGGCTCGAAGCACTTAGAACTACTTAAACCTAATTAACCTAAGGACCGCACACACATCCATGCCCGAGGCAGAATTAGAACCTGCGACCGTAGCAGCAGCGTGGTTCCGGACTGAAGCGGCTAGAATTTCTCGGCTACAGCGGCCGGCGTTCAACATGAAACGTAACATAAACGTCTTGTAATTATTTACTAAACCATTAAAGACATAAAAACGTTAAACATGTTTTAGAAAGAAGTATTTACCACACGTCGCTCAGGCGCCATGAACAGCAGTGTAATTGAATATTGTGTCACATTACAAGATGGGAGGATTACTAGCAGTTATTCACTGTCAGAGAGGTGAAAACATTACGGACAAAATTTTTTCTACAAACAGTGTTAGCTGCTCGGTGAACGTCTGTCCACTATTAATTGATGAAGCATTTTGCGATAAATGACGAAGTTATTCCTGCCCACTGTGGTCACGTACAACTCCGACTTCCCAAAGAGCTCACAAAAACAAGACACGGCGCAACATGAGACATGGAGTGCGATGTTTAGTAAATGCTTTAAATGACATTTGCCTTCTGCTCATTGAGTGACAAATTATAGTTACGTTCCGGTGTAATGCAAGTGTATTATTTTGAATCTCCAGTGACGGATTGTTCCAGTGTGTTAAAAATAATTCCCTAAGTTGTGCTGGAACGTCGTTCTGGCGCGTTTTGCAAGGAATCAAGCCCTGGATGCACCCTCCACATTCTATGTTTTTTGTTTCTGTCCTCTGACAACCACTGATAAAATAATCGCTTATGGTGTTAGGCTCAGTTGTTGTACTTCTCAAGTCTCGACACGCGTCCTTCACTCCAGTTAGTGCACAATGGACCGCCCTACAATGGAAACTACGTTATCAATACAACGTGGCCGACGAGCACCCATACCTGCGTCATTTACAGCATAAAACGTTGCGTTATTTAATGTATGATGCAGCAAGGTGTGAGCGGTAAGAAAATGTTGCGGTAATTTCTTGAAAATTGTTGCCTCAAAAACGCCCGTATGGCCTTAGCGTTAGGTTTGGCGCGCATTGGCGTCGGTGTTGCGCCCCCTGGCAGTTAGGCCGCCGCGCGGTACAGAGTAGGGCACGGGCCGCAGCTGTCGCGATAAGCAGCGAGTGCGCGCGTGGTGGGGCCGATAGCCGGCGAGCCGCGCCGCGCCGAACAGGTGGCAGCGGCCGCGATAGCACAGCCAGAGGGAGCGGGCCGCCGCGTTGTCGCCTCTCCGCCTGGCAACGCCGCCGCACGCCCGCGCGCTCCCGCCTCCGCCCCCGCCGCCGCCACCACTGCTGCCCCCACCGCCACCCCGCGCGGCTCGATACGCGCCGGCGCACCAGCGTCGCGGCGCCCTCTGGACGACGGCATCGCAGCGGCGTCTCCATGGCAGACAGATGAAAACACAAGACACCATTTCGCTACCGCCGTTCTGGCCTTCCTTCAGACTACAGGACGTTACACAGTTGACGTCGGTATTCGGTTTCTTGTCGAAAGTAACTTTACATGTACAGGCGTACAGAAAAGTAATACAAGCATCACATTTTTTGAACCTTCACAAGATGGCCGAAGCAAGGAAGACAATAAATATACAGAATGTGGAATCTGGTTCTCGCTGCTGCGAATTAACATAGACAATGTTGTTGTCCCCCTGTCGAACAGAAATTGTGAAGCAACATCCTTCCAGACGGGTCAAAGTATCATTTATAACTTTCCGCATGTTGCAATTCTTCCACTATGACTTGCCGTATACTCCTATGCACTTACAAGGAGCGCTATGAACTTCACCTCACCGATCTGATTCATACTGGCAGGGTGCATGGGGCACGAGTTGGACTTCTACATATTTAAACAGGAGGACGCAACTCTCAACCGTTTCCGTGAAAATCGAGTTTTAAAATTTCAGGCTTACTTATACAGGGTGTAAATTTTAAATTGACAAACCAGAATAACTCGAAAAATAAGCTTCACACGGAAAAGTGTCTACAGTCCAAAGTTGATTATTTTCGAGGGGGACATCTGCTGGTGCTAAAATTAGCCCACCACACTAGCCCCCTGGGGGTGGGGCGGGAGGCAACTTTAAAATTTCAAATGGGGACCCCCATTTTTTGATTGCAGAATCAGATTATACATAAAAAACTACGTACATTTTGTCTTAAACATTTCTTTTGATCGTTGGTAGTTGGAGCTGTAATTCAAGAAAATCAATGTTCTCATTTTTGCGTGGAAAATGGTTGCCGATAAATAAAAAATACTTATTTACTTCGCAAATTTTGATTCGCTAAAACTAAAACTCTCCCTCTCTTCCCATAGGATGGGGTTTGAGAGAGAGCAATTAGAGTTTTACAAATGTTGACCCAAACTTATCCGAATCTGCGGAAAAATTAATATTTGTGCCAACATTTGTAAAACACTCTCTCAAACACCAACCTAGGGGGAGAGAGGGAAAGTTTTAGTTTTAGCGAATCAAAATTTTCTTGAATTACAGCGCCAACTACCAACAATCAAAAGAAATGTTTAAGACAAAATGTACATAGTTTTTTATGTAGAATCTGATTCTGGAATAAAAATTGGGGGTTCCCATTTGAAATTTTAAAGTTGCCTCCCGCCTCACCCCCAGTGGGCTGGGGTGGCGGGCTAATTTTAGCACCAGCAGATGTCCCCCTCGAAAATAACCAACTTTGGTTTCTACACATTTTTTCATGTGAAGCTTATTTTTCGAATTATTCTGGTTTGTTAACTTAAAATTTACACCCTGTATACTTTGAGTGATGTGTAGCACTTAAGAAATCCCAGCTGAGCGAATAAGCGGTTAGGTTCTTAAGCCCCGAGATCCTTGGCTCGAATCTGGCAAACATAACTTTCTTTCATTCCAACACTGGCATTTAAAATATTCTACCAGCAAAACTGGAACCGTTTTACCGCCACGTCGAGTGCCATCCCACGGGCTTGCGCTAGCGACTTGGCGATGGAGGCGGGTCGTAGGTCCGTTACTATATTTTAATGCTGGAGTGGATAACGTTGGATGTTCCATGAGGCTATTCGTGTAATGTACTGTTGTCAGTAGAAAGGTTGTAACGACAGAAGACTGTACCGAACATAGGAACACCTGCGGAAGATCGATAATGGGTACACCGAGTCAGGAGGCGCTGAACGTAAATAAATACGCAATGAGACGAACATATATGACACTTTCAAAATTGTTCAAAGGCTCTGAGCATTATCGGACTTAACTGCTGTGGTCATCAGTCCCCTAGAACTTAGAACTACTTAAACCTAACTAACCTAAGGACATCACACACATCCATGCCCGAGGCAGGATTCGAATCTGCGACCGTAGCCGTCTCGCGGTTCCAGACTGATTCTGTTACTAACGTTCCTTCGCTTACATTCCGGGGAATAAATCTTATGTAAGAAAATTATTATTTTTTATGGCTTGTCTCGCAAATGCACCGACTTCTACGTCTAATATAATCAATACTACCGACGCCTTACGAGGCAGAAGAACGTTGTTATATTATTTTGGACTGTTGCCATGGCGGACGCAAAAATCTTCCCGCATGAGCTTGCCGTGTGGTTGGTATATCTGCAACTGTGGCAGCCCTGTTTGGTAAATCTAACGCTAGGTTACTGCATAGTCTAACAGAAAAAAAGCGTCTAGTAAATACAATTGTGGGACCAAAATTAAATATACCCTGTGAAAGTATCTGAGCTCAACTTCCGATGTGACACGTTGTAACCCGCCAGGAAATTTTTGTGTGAGATACTGTTGTCTTTTGGATATTCACTCAGGAGGCTGAACTGACGCAGCAGTACTGCAATCCACATCAATTTGAACCTGCTAACTGTATTCGAGCATTGATCTCTCACTACAGATTTTGATTCCCACACTTCCTTCTCTTCATTACAAAATTTACGATGTGTAAAGCCTCAGGATGTCTCCTGTTAACCGATCCCATCTTTTAGTCAAGTTGTGAAATACATTTTTTTTTTTTTTGTCAAATCGATTAGACATTCGACCTATTCATCCAGTCTTCAACGTTTTGCTGAAGCACCACGTTTCAAAAGGTTCTACTGTCTTCCTTTTTGAACTGTTTACGGTCCATGTTTCACTTCCGTTCAAGTCTACAATACAGACAAGTACCTTCAGGAAAAAGTTTCTAACACTTGCACTAGATCTAACACTTACACTAGATCTTAACAAATATCTCGCACTCAGAAACGCTTATCTTGCTTTTGCCAGTCTCCAAAAGTCATCATCCATTTTAGTGTCTCATTTCGTAATCTGATGCTATCAGGATTGCCCGATTCGACAACATTCGATTATTCACGTTCAACTTTTGTTGATATTCTTCTTACAACGTCAAGACACTATTCTGTTCAGTTGCTCTTTCAATTGTTTTTGCCGTCTCTGTCAGAACCACAATATCATCGACGAATGAGACTTATTTCTTCTCGCTGAACTTTTACTTTCCCAAATCTCTCCTTACTTTCTTATACTGCTTTTTGAATGTACAGATAGAGAAACATCGGGGATATGCTACAATTCCGTCTCAGTTCCTTCTCATCTATTGCTTCCCTTTCAGGCCCTTCGACTCTTGGAACGAAATTCTATTGACAACAATTCATAATCGATACCAACGCCAAAACTGGCCTACATTACAATATGTGCCTGTTAATATTGTTTAGTTTAGCTCCCGTACCCTTCTGGGCGAGCAGTTGTCAGCCTTATATCACCTCCACGCAATCAGTACGGCGGAAGCTTAAGAATGCATGTATATTCTGCACTGGATATCATTTCTTGGAACTTCTTTTCACGAATTTGAGTCCGCTTCTTCAAGGGAGCCGTCACCTTAGGTCCATCATGTGTTACACACAGTAACATTGTTTCTCACGTCATGTTCTAAATTACAGAGTCTCCACTCCCGAAACAGCGTCGTTAAACCTTGAAACGGCGCAACTTCTCCTTTTATTAGTCCTGCACAACAGGCGAGGACCGCCCGCTGTATCTGCTCACTCTTTATTTGCGACATAGCTAGAGTCGCTCCCATAGTTCTAACACATGACGCATAACAAATTAAAATCTCACTATCTGTACAGTTTGTTGCCAGTACGGGATTATTATGATAACTGAAAATTTCCACTCCATAATTTCGTACATAGTGATGAAGATCCAAATTTTTTCCGGGGCTACTAAAAAAAAGTGTAACGTTTTTACTCTATCTCAGAGCTTGATTACACGAAACGTGCAATCGCTTTTGCTCGACTACTAGTCTGTATTGCTTTTCTATTACTTCACACTCCTTAGACTCTAAACCTTTTTGAAAGTCCTACAGTATATGATTTTGTACATACGAAGAACATGAAAAAGAGGCATTAGTGGAGATGGGAGTGGGTTTTGTAGTGTAGTGTCCATATTGTTCAAACTGTACAGTCAACAGTTAGTAGAGACAACTACATAGAAACTTGGAAAAGGAATTAAAATTCAGGAAGGAGACAAAAAAATTTAAAGTTTGCGTATTCTGTCACATACATAAAAGAACTTGGGAGATCAACTGGGTACCGATGTTGTTCTGAAAAGAGATCAGAAAATGAACATAAACAAAAGTAACATAAAGGTAATGGAGTCTAATTAAAAGCTCTATAATAGGTTAACTATTTGGGCAGCTAAGTAACTGACGATGGCAGAGATAAAGAAGATATTAAATGCAAACTGGCAGTATCAAGAGAAGCTATCTTGAAAAAGAGAAACTTGTTAGTGATAGATTATTTGGAATTCAATACTAAATTAGAAATGGACGAGAAACGTTTTACACTTGATACTGTAGAAGTATACTGAAGATAGGATGGGCATGAAAATTCCTGGGTGATTAAACTTGTTTACCAGACCGGCATTCGATCTTCAGTTTCCGCGGGCAATCTCTAACTGAGCTGTCTAAACACGACTCACGACCCACCCTCACAGCTTTACTTCCGCCGGCACCTGATCTCCTAATTTCCAAACTTCACAGAAGTTATCCAGCATACCTTGTGGGTCTAGCACTTCTAGAAGAAATGATATTGCTGAGACGCGGTTTTGCCACTGGTTAGGGAATTGCTTCCCGAATGAAATTTCTAAAATTGCGTAATTAATGAAATGGTACTAAATCCATTTTTGGGGGTGCACAACCTGACTGAAAAAAAAGCAATAAGATGATAGAAAACGCTGTGACGGCGGAAAATTAATTTGGTAATAGAAGGAAGTGTGAGAGGGAAATATTGTAGAGAGACAACAAGGCTTGACTACAGTAGGCACGTTCAGGTGGATGTGGGTTATATACGAGTAGTTCTTCAGATATGAAGAGGCTTGCACAGGATAGAGTAGCTTAGAGACTGGCATCAAACCAGTTTTGAGTCGGAAGACCACATAATGTTTTTACTGGTAAATAATGGTGATGGTGATGATGATGATGATGATGATGATGATGATGATGATGATGACGACGAAGACGATAAGGAGGAGCTTAGTATTTTAGTTCATCGAATACTTGTTTTTAAAGAGAGGTTATCGACTACGAAACTAATTCCAGTGATGCACTGTAGAATAGGCTGTCGCAAAATGAGTGTAAAGCATAATTCATAAGCGTTTCATTTGGCATATTTCCAGAACCGTTTAGGGTAGCATAATTCTGTTGTAAAACAAGTCAACACAAAATTCTTGCACCACTAACTGAAAATGTTTATTGCAGTATTCTGTGGTAATTTCTAACACTTGATAACTTAAATGGAATCTGTAACTAGATTCCATTAGCTGCGTCGATATGGAGCGTCCCTTCTTCGGGACATGGCATTTCCGTAGCTGACATAAACTTCCGCATATAAGCTTTTATGTTTGAAACGTATTTCGTGACTACATAAAGGGCGATCAAAAAGTTCCCGTTCGAAGGCCGTACAGTCCAGAATCCCTATGCCAGTCAGGAAAAATCGCCGTGGCCATTGAGGAATCATCCGATGGACGCACCAGGTTGAAGATGTGCGCTTGGAAAAACACCGAGTCCTGCTGCGTGAGGAGTCCGTAAGCGCCCGCTGCAAGTCCTCGTCCAACAGGCATTGTCGCCTCTTCAAGGCGTTTTTAAGGGACCGAAGACGCGGTAATCGCATGGGGAGAGATCAGGGCTATAGCACGCGTGCTAAAATGTCTACTACTTGTCCGTAAAGGACGAGGCTGGCTCCCCAGATCGACTGGCGTATTGTATCGAAAGCGATCAGCACGGAACTTGGCGCACCATTCAACAACGGTTGTTATCGACAGACAAGGTGATCCATACAAATTCATCATTCTGCCGTGATGTTTTCCAGTGTTTTTCCTTTGACACGGCGTTGGTCCTGTTTGGACACTTTTGCTAATAATGTTTTCATAGTTCACGTTTCCGCGTTTACCGCACACACGTCGGAAAGAGACGAATGCCACACTAATCACTAGCCTATATGTCGGTGCTTATATACATGCATTGGAGTCGCGCCACGTTGCAACGTCCTCAAACAGAAACTTTTTGATCGCTCTTTTTAACACTTCTCATATTTCGAAGAGTGAAACGCAGTTCATTTCGTCTATCTGAGATCTATGATACTAACAACAGAAATTATTACAGAGCCGAAAACTACGAGCAGGTGAAAACTTCACGCTGGGCAGGGACTCTCACCCGGAACAGGCACCCGGTCCAGTACATAGTTTTAATGGGCCACGAAGTTTCATAATTGCACACACTCCGCTACAGAGAGTAATAGTCCGCCCCCGGTAGCTGAGTGGTCAGCACGACAAAATGTCAATCCTAAGGGCCCCGGTTCGATTCCCGGCTGGGTCGGAGATTTTCTCCGCTCAGGGACTGGCTGTTGTCCTAAATCATCATCATTTCATCCCCACCGACGCCCAAGTCACCGAAGTGGCGTCAAATCGAAAGACTTGCACCCGGCGAACGGTCTACTCGACGGGAGGCCCTAGTCACACGACATTTCCCTCTCAGAGAGTAATATTCACTCTAGGTATTGTATTTCCATGTGGACAACAGAAGTTGACACCGATCCCTATAAAAGGGGTCATATGTCGTTAGGAGAGCACTTTCTTAAAAATTCTATTATAGCAGTTGTTAGGTGCTATAGATGATGGCGTGAATGCCAGTGAAGAGATGTGGCTGAAAAATTGCTTCTGCAGACGACCTCAGCACATGGCAAGTTTTGTCGGCTACTGTCACTACCGTGGCTGGTGGCGAACTAGTTCTCTTCTAGCAGGGGTTCATTTGATAGTTAATTAACATAACGGGTAGGACAACAGAGGAAAGCTACAGATAAAATGGTTCAAATGGCTCTAACCACTATGAGACTTAACATCTGAGGTCATCAGTTCCCTAGACTTAGAACTACTAAACCTAACAAACCTAAGGACATCAAACCCATCCACGCCCCAGGCAGGATTCGATCCTGTGACTGTAGCAGCAGCGCGATTCCCGACTGAAGCGCCTAGAACCGCTCAGCCACAACGGCCGGGAAAGCTAAAGATAACAGAAAATGCATCTTTTCCACGGAAAATCTGCCACAGTGCTCCTGCAATAACACGTAATAAAATGGCGAGGTAGCCTGATACATAACTGTAAATTAGTGAAGAACAGGTGCTATTGCTTCTTGCTGCAGGGCAAGAATATATAATGTAATTCAGTGTATGAAAAGTATTGAATTAAAACGGTCCCGCCCTTGAACAATGAAAGAGTGCAAGTTCAGGAAATGTGGAGAATTTCTTTCACTATCATGAAAGCTAATGGAAGCACCAGACAACTATTCTGGTTTGATTTTAAATATCGCCTGGTCTGTTGCCTACTGAACGAGTAGCAGCATACTAAATGTGAATTCGGAAATGAACTGAACTACCTTCAACCACGGTCCATAGCGGTAAGCGGTGCACAAACCATGGCCCCGATGGTAAGATGCCGAAGTCCTGACCGTCGTAACTGCATACTCACCGTTCAACTCGATCGAATAGCAACAACTGCGATTATCATGGCGTCTTTCGTCACTTTTTTGGTCGGAAAGCCCTCGACACAATAAGCATCAGGCGACAAGACGAGGGCCGTGTATCCAACCAACCCGGCGCTGTTGCTGCCGTTAGTTCCCCTGTGCAGCGCTCAGAGCCCTTGGCCCAGTGGATGAGACTGTTGAAGTGGCGGCAAGAAGCTGAGACCTGAATTTGAAACTAACGGCTCGCTAGCCTCTGCCAATGTTCCCAATCTTCCGATATTGCAAAATTAATTAATAAAATTAGAACCCGAAAAATTCGTGCGCCCCCACGAGCCCATAGGGAAGACGACAATGACTTGAAGTTTCATTGCGAATAATTAAAGATTACTTACGACAACGTTCGAAAGAACAGTTTCATCAACTCATACATATCAAACAAAAGGTAATTTTCTGAATAACCCAAATCTGATGTTAAAGGTATTGATTTAATTCGCTTAGTGCACAAACACTTTGCCACTGAGCTGGACCACGCTACGGTACAAGTTTGTGGCAGACCTCGTGGCCAGTACACGAAAAGTCCGCACTCTACAGCGTGGTTGAAAACACGGATTATAATATTTTAAAAGGATTCGAAAATGTATAAAGTGAACAACTTATCTGAATCATTCTGTGTCCCACATGGTGTGGCGTGTAACGTAGGCAGTAAGAGGCAATTTACATACGAGAGAGCTCTACAGTGACGTTACAGTTACAACGTAACCAGCTGTATGGGTTATCTGTGAAAGGTTTATTGACAGTAGGTAGTGAGAACGGAACTTGACACGTAGCAGGCTGCGTTGCAGAATAAAGAGAGTAGCGAGGGAGACGGAGTGTGTGGCCGCGAGTGGCGAGTAGCGAGTGTGGGTCCGCGGCGCGCTATCGACCTGCTCCTCGAGGGCTGCTGTCGATCACGCCGCACAAAGGACGGCCGCCCCACCCACCTGCTGCCGACTGCCAGCTGCCGCCTCCACTTTATCACTGGTGCCGTATACCAGCTGCAGAGGCGGTAGCCAAATATGAACCACCGCAAAATCGATCTTAACTCCATATGCCCGTCGTGACATTCCAATGCGTGACCCTCCCTGTTAGCCACGCGAATTAGCAGGCTGCTTCCGGGTTTCGGGGAGGGGCGATGGCCCCGTTTCGGATCTGCCCTGCGGATTAACGACGTTGGCCGGAAGCGTTTTTAGGTGAGTTCTTACAGACCTCTACGTGGATATCGGGCTGGTATCCACAGCCCACCTCAGCTACGTGGACCGCAAACCGTTAGAGGGGAAAAGCGTTGGCACACTTGCGCATGGGATAACACTAGATGCAGACAGCTGAGGTACATAATTCCGTCCCACGGCAGGGAAAGGGGAGAGGGGGGCGGGAGGGATGGGTAGCGACAAGAAAGGCATCCGGCACGTCTTCTAGTACTAATACTGACAAATCTGAAAATTTACCTGTCAGCTCCGTGAAGATACGTCATACAGACCGGGAAAAAGAAGAAAGATGACGTTCGAATGACTAGTAGTGGTACCAGGTACCCTCCGCCATACAACACATGGCGGCTTGCGCAGACCGACAGCCTAGCTTTTGGCACCAACATCAATTGCCTACAAGAGATGTCCTTTGTGCGCTTCCACATAAACCCAGAACCTAGCCACCGGGGCATTACTCACGACCGGTTCTCACAGCTTCACGTTTGCCATTACAGCTCTCTTACTTCTCAGACCCTCCTGTGCACGCGGTTGGTCTGCGACTCCTAGAAGAAAAGACGTGTACAGAGACGTTTTTGGCACAGTCCAGGGAATTCTTTCCAGAATGAAGTCGTGAGTCGTGATTCGTGCCTGGATAGCTCAGTCGGTAAGAGCAAGTTTCCGCCAAAGGCGACATTCCGGGTACGAGCCCTCCTCTTTTATAGTTTCAATCAGCCAAGAAGTTTCAGATCGCAGCAAACGGTGTTGCTCAGTGAGAAATTCACTCTGAGATCGCAAACATGGATGAAACATTCTCGTTGCACTGTATTCTTCTTTCACTTAGCATTAATCCCGTTTAGCACGTGGCCCGGCGTACTAAAGCATTTGGCAGTTTTATGCGTATACGAGGTGCGGCTAGAAAAAAAACCGGACTGATGCTGGAAAAAACATTTATTTACAATTATTTACAATTTCATGTTATCTCCTTCAATGTACTCTCCTCCTCGGTCTCTACACCGCTCCATACGAATTTTCCACTGTTCATAGCAATGCTGCAGATCATTTTCGGTAAGTCCATACATTACTTCCGTCGCTTTTTCTTTTACTGCTAGTTCCTTTCAAAGCTGACTTGACTTTAGGGAAAAGAAAAAAGTCACAGGGGGCCAAATCAGGTGAGTAGGGTGGATGATCTAAGATGGGAACGTTGTGTTTTGCCAAAAACGTCTTCACTGACAACGCACTGTGAGCTGGGGCATTGTCTTGGTGAAGGATCCATGACTTTTTTCTCCACAAATCGTTCCGTTTTCTCCGTACTCGCTCACGTAGGGTAGCCAGGACGCTAATGTAGTAATGCTGATTCACTGTTTGTCCCTCTGGTACCCAATCAATGTGCACAATCCCTTTGATGTCAAAAAAAACAATCATCATTGCCTTGAATTTCGATTTTGACATTCGTGCTTTTTTTTGTCGTGGAGAACCAAGAGTTTTCCAATGCATCGATTGGCGTTTAGTTTCGGGATCGTAAGTAAAAAAACCACGATTCATCGCAAGTAATAACATTTTGTAAGAAGGTGGGATCACTTTCAATGTTTTCGAGGATGTCAGAACAAATCATTCTTCGGCGTTCCTTCTGTTCAATTGTGAGACACTTTGGAACCATTTTTGAACACACTTTGTTCATGTTGAAACTTTCATGAAGAATCTGCCTAACACTTTCCTTGTCAACTCCTGTTAACTCAAACACTGCTCCGATTGTTAAACGGCGAGCTTGTCGAACAAGTTTACCGATTTTTTCAATGTTTGCATCAGTTTTTGCTGACAATGGTCTGCCAGTGCGAGTGTCATCACTGGTGTCTTCGCGGCCATCTTTAAATCGTTTAAACCACTCAAACACTTGTGTTCGCGATAAACAATCATCGCCGTACACTTGTTGTAACATTACAAACGTTTCACTTGCAGATTTTCCTAGTTTGAAACAAAATTTGATGTTAACACGCTGTTCTTTCTGTACACTCAACATTTTCCGACGCACAGACAAAACGTCAACTACTTAAAACAGACGCCACGGGCAGACTGAGTGCAGGAGGCAGATGAAACTCGAGCAGTAGGCGGAGCGAGAGTCACGTGACAGGCCACGCGACTTTCAGCCTTATTGCATTCGTTTTATTGTTTCACCAGTACTAGTCCGGTTTTTTTCTAGCCACACCTCGTATATGTGGCCAGTTGCCTTTCCTGTGCCGCAGACGTCAGTCGCCTAAGGGTGCGTTTACTCCTGTGTGCCCAGGGCGAAAAGGAATGTATTGACCAGTAAAATTTAGATAATTTACTTACGCGAAATTTAAATAACGGAAAACTAATTTTACATCTCAGAAGGGAGTTTACACGCAAAAAAAAGAAAAAAGAAAGAAAACTGTGTGCTTCAGTACTACAACATGGGGTTCCCCTGACGACTGTAGGTTGCCCCACACAGAAGTACAGGCACACGTGTTGGCGGATGCCTCTTCCACAGCATGTGCGAGCGATTGATTCCATACCCATCCGTGTTTACACTGAGCGCCTCTACTTCTGAGCGGGGCAAGCTACATTCGTACGGAGACTAGCCACAATGAGCACACGTGTGCTCCACAAGGGATGAGTGTTGTGTGCTTCATCTGTCTGTGAATTATGTACACTTTGTCCTGCGTGATATCATGCGACAACTTGCGTGACAAATATGTTTCAAAACGACGCACATAAAAAAGTGTTTTTTTCTGGGGCTCTTACCTCTGGTTCTTTTCGAGACAGAAAGGTAGGGTCAAGTGTTTTCTGTAGGCCTTGGGCCTGGGATCATTCGTATACTCAACAAAAGCACCATTTTACTGTAACCATTCTAGAGTTCTGAGTCGAAGTTTGAACATTACGTACTTCCTCCAACTTATGCAGATGGAGCAAATAGGTAGTTTATTTGTGCAATCGACGTGGTGCACGGTGCGCCTTAAGAGGATTATGGACGCACTAATTAGTTCATTAGCGGTTCATGAGAAAACCCAAAGCGGCGTTTTCCATCAATTTCCACCGTCAGCAGCCGATATCTGAATAACAAGCCGCGGGAAATTGCTCAGATTTTAACGGTACGTTCTCTATGCATTTATCTAGAAATTCCATGTTCCCCTTTCCAAAAATCTATATTCGCTATCGATAAATGCGCAATAATATGATTTTTGGCTAATAAATCCAAGCCACGGATCCAAGACGTCTGTCCACAGCAAACACCTGCAACTTTTGTGATTTGTTTCTAAGATCCTTATCTCGAAGAACCTTGAAAAGTTATCATACTTGCAGACGCAAAATACGCACGTAAAATTCGGTGTGAGGCGAAAACGTGTATTTAAAGTGACATATCACGGAAAAATATGCTGTAACGTGTTTCCTTTATCATCTGGGAACCCCCAGTTGTAGTACTGAAGCACTTTTTTTTTTGGCATTTATAATCCGGTCTGATGTGTAAAATTAGTTTTCCATTATTTGAATTTCACATAAGTAAATTATCTAAATTTTTGTGACCAATATATTTATTTCGTATGAATTACACGCCCTGCTGCAACAGGGAAAAGAAGAGAAACAGCTGAAAAATGCTCCTACCGAAGCACAAAAATTGCGAGTATGTTCCCGTTTATTTAAAAGACTCCGGCTAAAAAGTGAGATACCAGCTGCCTCATTCTACATTCCACAGCATATTTAAAAAATTTCCCAAAAATTTTGGTATGCGAATATATTCGCATATTTATGCTGAGAGAGAAGAAGGCAGTGACAGTGGCAAGGGGTGGGAAAGTAATAAATCCTGGAAGATGGTGGTTGTGCTATTGAAAGAGCGAAGGAGGCAATGGCAGTGCGAGAGAAAGAGAGGTACTCAGTGGCAGTGGAACATAGTTGACAGTTTTCAGAAATTACTGCAACCAGTCGCCTTTTATGTAGATGTATTTTATTTAACCATGACCGGTTTCGAGCTGCCTAGCAACTCATCATCAGATGGTGTATACATTTAGTGCTTTTTTGTACCCATTGTGTGGGTGGTTGAGTATCTGTGGCTAGACAGAAACGAGAACAAATAATCACTACATGTGGTACAGTAACACGAAATATTTACAGCATAATTTATGTTTAACGTATAAGAGCAAATAATCACTACATGTGGTACAGTTACATGAAATATTTACAGTTTAATTTACGTTTTGAGGTGTTACTTACAAATAAGTCTTTTTGCAGGTATATATATCTCTTTTAGGACGTATTTTTGAAACCATTGTGTCTTATTTTTCACAATTTCACAAGTTAAAACTTTCACTAGATGTATATTACTTTTATGAGGCACTGTTGGAAACAGTGCCTCATAAAAGTAATATACATCTAGTGAAAGTTTTAACTTGTGAAATTGTGAAAAATAAGACACAATGGTTTCAAAAATACGTCCTAAAAGAGATATATATACCTGCAAAAAGACTTATTTGTAAGTAACACCTCAAAACGTAAATTAAACTGTAAATATTTCATGTAACTGTACCACATGTAGTGATTATTTGCTCTTATACGTTAAACATAAATTATGCTGTAAATATTTCGTGTTACTGTACCACATGTAGTGATTATTTGTTCTCGTTTCTGTCTAGCCACAGATACTCAACCACCCACACAATGGGTACAAAAAAGCACTAAATGTATACACCATCTGATGATGAGTTGCTAGGCAGCTCGAAACCGGTCATGGTTAAATAAAATACATCTACATAAAAGGCGACTGGTTGCAGTAATTTCTGAAAACCTGTTCACACCACAGTCGCAGTGCTCCACATCCACAATGGATAAAAGTCTCATAGTTGACAGTGACAGGACAGTGCTAGAAAAAGAGTGGAAAGCTGAGGGAGGGGGGAGGAGAAGTAAAGAGAAAGAGAAAGTTGAAGTGGGTGAGAGCTATGTTTAATGAGGGATGGAGTCTATCACAATGATAACGACGGACATAGAGGTACTGACAGTGAGAAGAGAAAGTAACAGAGTGAAGGAGTGAATGAGATAGTAGCAGTAAGAAGAAGCAAGAGGGAGACAGCGAGAGGAGACTATAGTAGTAGGGCAGGACGAAGGAGACTGTAGCTGTGATTCAAGCGCCAGAGGCAGTTAGAGAGAGATACAAAGAGGTAGTTAGAATGAGTTGGAGTGAATGAATGAGTGAGAAAGAACAAGTTGGAGTGGGTGGGTTTGCGCGACTTAGACCGATGGACTAGTGGATGTGGGGGAGTTATCGGATCTTGTGGGAGTAAGAAATGAGCGCGGATATGTTCACATGCCAAAATTTTTGAGAAATTTTTTTACGATGCTGGGAAATGTATAATGAGACAGCTGGTACCCTCTTTTTCAGTCGGAGGCCTTTAAGCAGGAGCATATTCGCCTTCTCTGTCTCCTCTGTGCTGTGACAAGAGCTTTTTTCCTCTGGTTTCAACTGTTCGGCTGGAAATTGAGGACCACTCCAGTATTGAAAAATCACCCAAAAGCTACAGTGAGGCAGCCCTATGCTCCAGCCACAGCCGTTAATCCAGCTCGCGTATTCTGGACCACCTCCCTGTCGCGCAAGCTAGCTCGCTGTGCTTTACGCTACACTAACACGTCTTCGTTGTACTGTATAGCTACAAAAAATTAGGACGAAATCTCGGGCTGTCAACAATAGATATATTCGTACAAAAAACTGTCTTTTACTTCAACTGTGGTACCGAAACGAAATGTGTAGCACAGTATTTTTTGGTAGCGCCGTTGAGTCGTGTCCTCGGCCGTTCTGTACGTCAGAGCTGCTTTCCGTCAACTGTCGGAAGCAGCCCTTAGTCCAGCCTCGAGATGATGCATCCGGATCTTCTGTAATCCTAAATGGATTGTCGTCTCAACCTGCTACATTGATTTTAAGAGCGAGTGATTTTCGCTCGATGGCCGGTGTTTTCCAGTAAATGTTGGAAATAAATTTAAAGACGTCCTGACTGGAAGCGTCTCTTTCCTTTAGTGGATGCAGGAAATCTCCAATGGGAATTCCTGAATTCTGTTCCTGAGGTCTACTGACTGACTGGGCTGAATCTCAAACATAATGTCGGAGCTTCTTGTAACTGGAAATCTGGAAAAGCCAGTGGGCAGCTCTTGAGAATGAAGCAAGGGAGTCGTGGACCTTATAGAGCGGATGTGATGTTTCTAGATCGTCGAGTGTATCAAGCTGGTAGTGAGAGATCTCCAGTGATAAGTGTGCAGAAAGCTCTAAAAGAGATCGCAAGTGTGTTCCCGTACACGGGCATGGAATTCAGCCACCACCCTATTTCCCCGGGAAGTGTCGCAATTTAGTGGGCGTCCAAGCAGGGAAGGCCTGAACCAGTAAGGCTGGTTTACTTGGACTTGTCTCTGAACACTCGAACAAAGAAGACATTACGTGTCTCTCAGACATCACACAACTTTCTGTAGATACCTTGCTCTGCCCTCATCTTACTCGAACCAGTCTGTGGAAACTCCTATGCCTCTCCCCGGCATGTCTTGTGACTCTCTGACGTCATGGAACTTGCTATGAATGGAACATTCTGATTGGTTCTTACTGAATTTACCTGCCAAATTGCTGCTGCAGTTGCGGGAGCACTGTTCGCCACTTTCTGCAGACGGATAAATTACGAAAAATTCCGTGGTAAACTACTGTATTTTGTTCAGACAGAAAAACATACAGCAGTCATATTGCACTGACAGTTGAACCCTGCAAAAGTGGTCTACAGATCATGAAATGTGGGAACTATCGCTAAAGGCACTTAGTCAGTTACACGGCTACAGTCGAGGAAAGCTTTAATTTTTCGGCGTGAAACCAATCTCTAACCAGGCTATATTAACCACCATACCATATCGATGTAGTAAACACAATATGTATCCTGCACCACACAAAATCATCACTTTTGCATCCAGCTATCGGCCACCAGACACTCATACATATACCGCAAAGACAGACAGATATCAAAAAACATAAGCACATGCACCGCATACAGTCGCAGCGCTAGATATTTGCTGCAATGCTGGTCGGTCGTCCACCGCGGCCAACGATAAAAGGCGACTGCCCCCACACACGCTGGGGCAGGACTAGAAATCGGTGGATGCGTAAACTCTTTGTTGCTGATGTTATCAAAGTAGTCTGTCCAACGCTGTAGAACAGATTTTTTATCTCTTAGCAGTTGGCCGGCCGGGGTAGCCGAGCGGTTCTAGGCGCTACAGTCTGGAACCGCGCGACCGCTACGGTCGCAGGTTCGAATCCTGCCTCGGGCATGGGTGCGTGTGATGTCGTTAGGTTAGTTAGGTTTAAGTAGTTCTAAGTTCTAGGGAACTGATGACCTCAGAAGTTAAGTCCCATAGTGCTCAGAGCCATTTTTCTTAGCAGTTTGGCGTCAGCTCCCTTGATGTGCATGACGTGTCCAATGTTCTGAGTTGAACGGTGACGTGGCTTAGCGAAACGGTAGATTTATTTTCTGACAATGGTGCGTCAAGCTGGTCATACAGTGCCTGGTAATACTGGTCCTTTGCTGCAGCTACTGCTCTTTTTGCTGCTGATTTCAGGTTGCGATATTTCTGGAGATCAGTGTCAAGTTGTGAGTTCCACCAACTCTTGTACTCCATCTTTTTCTCCTTGACTGCTTGCTTAACTTCATCTGTCCATCACCAAGTTTGTTTATCAATGTATTTTCCAGGTATGGTTATTCCCAGCGTTTTTGTCGCTGCTTGATGTATTTGTTCCACACCATCTTTCCACATATCTTCAACCGACTGATCGGTCTTCACGGAGAAGTTTGCCAAGGCTGCCGTCAACTCGTTTCGCTGGCTATTCATTCGCCACCACTTAATTCGTGTGGTGATTAAACATTACTTTATGAAAGGCAAAACGCCTCAGGAGACTAAAGGGAAGGTTGATAAACATTACGGTGACTCTACACCTTCGACTAGAACAGTTTGTAAGAGGTTGCAAAATTTTCGAAGTGGCCATATGGCCACAAGTGATGCTGAACGTTCTTGACACCCTGTGGAGGTTACGACTCCAGAAATCAATGATAAAATCCATGATATGGAGATGGATGACAGAAGAGTTAAGGTGCGTGAGATTGCTAGTGCCGTGGGCATCTCGAAAGGACGGGTACATAATATTTTGCATAAACATTTGGACATGAGAAAGCTATCCGCAAGATGGGTTCCGCGATTGCTCACGCCTGACCAAAAACGGAATCGTGTAAAGTGTATTGCAAGGATGGTTTGCAGCTGTTCGGGAAGAATCCGCAGGACTTTAAGCGTCGTTTCGTTAGTGCGGATGAAACGCGGATACATTACTATACTCCTGAGACCAAAAAGCAATCTAAACAATGGGTTACCAAGGGAGCATCTGCACCAAAAAAGGCGAAGAACGGTACTAGGGCCGGAGAGGTTATGGAGACTGTCTTTTGGGATTCGGAAGGGATAATCCTCATCGACTATCTGGAAAAGGGTAAAACTATTACAGATGTACATTATTCATCGTTATTGGACTGTCTGAAAACCGAGCAGCAAGAAAAACGACGGCGATTGGACCGCAAAAAAGTCCTTTTCCGTCACGAAAATGCACCAGCCCACACCTCAGCAGTTGTGGCCGCAAAATTAATGGAAATAGGATTCCAACTCGTTTCGCATCCCCCTATTCGCAAGATTTGGCTCCCTCGGACTACTATTGGTTCCCAAATTTGAAGAAATGGCTGGCGGGACAAAGATTTTATTCAAACGAGGAGGTGATTGCAGCAATTAATAGCTATTTTGCAGACTTGGACAATACCTATTGTTCGGAAGGGATCAACGAATTAGAATAGCGTTGGACGAAGTGTATAAGTCTAAAAGGAGACTATGTCGAAAAATAAAAAAGGTTTACCCAAAACACGTAAGTAGTTTTTATTTTTGCACAGACTTTTCAAATGCCCCTTGTAAAGGGAATTTGTTTCTGCGTTCTGAGACATTCATAATACCAATAATGAACTTGGAATAGTTACTCATTGGTGGTTTTTGAAATTTTTATATTTGATTTTGTTTGAAGTACACTTTTCGAGTCCGATAATATTATATAGGATGTGTATTTCACATTCGTACACCACTGCATCCCCTTTAACAGTGCTATTGTTTCAGGCAGACAGGTAGAAGTAGTTGTTGCTAATTTATATTTTTGGTCCATCTGCAGTTGTGGACTAAATATACTACATCCGATGT
Source organism: Schistocerca nitens (assembly GCF_023898315.1). Classification (NCBI taxonomy): domain Eukaryota; kingdom Metazoa; phylum Arthropoda; class Insecta; order Orthoptera; family Acrididae; genus Schistocerca; species Schistocerca nitens. The sequence continues at coordinate 925,658,115 of NC_064614.1, read as the reverse complement.
TGTCCTCTCCTGCTGTCTGTGATCCATCAGTGTATGTGTGGATTACCCATTGTCTTGTTTCCTCCACTTGTCTTTGCAGTGCTGTAATTGTCTGTAAGAAGTCAGACTTCCCCTCTAGCGTTTCGAATGAGATGCGATTCCTGATTATGAAATAGTCATATTGGTAAACAGGCCACCGTGTACTTGTGGTATTAGTTCTGCACTCATCTGTAAAATAGTTATATGCCGGAATGAAATCAAAAGGTTTTCTACCCCAATTTCCTGGAGAAAAACAGTACAGTCGTAAAGTCTGATGGATTGGATGCTGTGGCCATGATAATTTCTCCACTATGTATCGTTCCATGAGCATATTCGTCCTTAAATGGAGTGCATCTCTTGCGCTTCCACCAGGAGTGCGTTTGTTGGTGTGGATTTCATTACTCCTAAGCAGATGCGTATACACCGGTACTGCAATCTATCCAGTTTCTCTAACATGGTACTGCAGTCTATCCAGTTTCTCAAACATTTTGCATGTCGTGTATTAGTAGTATACACATCCATAATCCAATCTGGGTCTAATAAGGGAACGATATAGGAACAGCAGTACTGAAGGATGCGCTCCCCACCATGTTGTAGTAAGTGATCGAATAATATTAACCGTTTGCTCACTGGTTTCGATTAGGCTTTTGATATGTGCCTTCCAAATAAACTTGCTGTCCAGTGTCATTCCTAAGAATTGAATAAGTGCTTTAATTTGTCTTACTTTATCATCCACATGTATCAAGTCATTTCTTGGTATTTAACCATACCTGGTGAATATGAGTACTGGAATTTCTCAGGTGCCATCATCAGGCCATTTTCACAAAGCTACCGACTCGGGTTCTTTATCGATGATGTAAGATTGTTCATCGCCTCCTGCAATACAACATGGGAACTAAATAGACGTATGTCATCTGCAAACTGTATAATTCTAACTGGTTGAGTTGTTGCCCTTCCCATATCATAGTAATATATTGCATATAGTAGTGGGTTGAGTACAGATCCATGTGGCATGCCGTTGTTCCCCTAGCACGGGCTCTTAAAACCAGTATCCTTTCTAACATACGAGGTACGACAATAAAGTAATGAGACTGATGTGAAAAAAAATGCTGCTTACCGTTCTACTCAAGTTTACTGTTGTCTCCTTCAAAGTAGTTCCCATCTGATTGCACACACTTTTTCCAGCGCTTCTGCCATTGATGGTAACATTTCTGGATCTCATCTTCTGTAATATCCTCCAAGACGCTCTCACAGCTTTTTGGACATCTTGTGTTGTTTGAAAATGGTGTTTCTTGACCGCCGTTTTGACTCTTGTAAATTGAAAAAAGTCCCACGAGCGATGTCTGGTGAATAAGGCGGCTGTGGTAGTACTGAAATTTGTTTTGAGGTTAAAAATTGCTGTACTGACAGAGCAGCGTGGGATGGCGCAGTATCATGATGCAGAATCCAATTATCAGCAATGTTGGAACGGACACGAACTCTTTTACGAAGTCTTTCTAAAATTTCTTTGTAGTAATATTGGTTAACTGTTTGTCCAGGAGGCACCCACTCTTTATGAACAATTCCCTTGGAATCAAAGAAGCACACAAGCATGTATTTCACTTTTGACTTTGACATGCGAGCTTTTTTTGATCTGGGTGATCCCTTTGATCACCATTGCGAACTTTGGCCTTTTGTCTCTGGATTGTACTGAAAAAACAACTTTCATCACCAGTGATACATGGCTCAACTATTCTGGATTGATTTCCGTTTGCTTTAACAGGTCGACTGCCACATTTTTCCATGTTTCTCGCTGTTGTGGTGTGAGATTTTTGGGAACCATTTTTGCAAAAATCTTTCTCATACCAAGATCTTCATTTATTATTAGACGAACCGTTTCTCGATTGATGTTCAGTTCCTCTGCAATCATTTTCACTGGTAATCTTCGATTAGATCGTATGAGTTCATGCACCCTGGCCAAGTTGACATCCGTCCGTGAGGTTGATGGCCGTCCACTGTGGTCTTCATCTTCAACATTCGTTCTGCCTTCACTAATCATTTTATGCCAACAAAAACCTTCAGCTCTTGGCATAACCTCCTCTCCAAAAGCTTTCTGTAGCTTACTGTAAGTTGTCGTCGCGTTTTCATCAAATTTAACGCAAAAAGAAATGGCATACCATTGCGAAATATTATGCGGTTCCATTTCCGTGACGAGAGACACAAGCACGTGTTAACTTATTACAGCAATACTCACGACTGAGCAGTTGCATCGATGTGCCGCTTGGACTAGAAGCAGCTTATAGACCAAGGTCAAAGATATAGTGCCTACGCAAGTCTGCAGGGTTGCCACATCTTGCAAAGAAAATCAGTCTCATTACTGTATTGTCACACCTCGTATACAGTTCGTTTACTGATTAATGACGACATACCTTCTCCTAAAAGTAGTAACTTATCTAATAGTAGTCTCAATATTATAATCTGTTTTTGCAATTTTATAAAATAGTGCTGCTATGTAGATTTGTCTCACAAAAGCCAGCTAACATGGAGGAGACTAATATTGAAATGTTGTCCACCCACCATCTACCTTTACGTAATCTGAATTGTGATCCAACTAGTAAGGATGAAGCTACTACCCACCATTCCAATCACCTGTTTAGTAGTTTTTACAATATTTTAGCAATACATGACGACAGTGCTATCGGTCCATAGGAAGTGGCTAATAATGGATCTTTCTCTTTTCTATATATGGGGACTATGATCTACTTCTCCCATTCTGGACCAATTCTTGATGCATCTAAATTCCATTATAGAATTGAAGAAGTTACTACAGCATTGTCGGGCATGTTTTGTTTCATGGAACATGTGATCTGATCCATACCTGCAGCATTGTTGGGACTCTCTTTGATTGATGTCAACTGTAGTGTAGTTACCACATGTTGAGTTGCAGGAGTTTCCCTTTGTCTCCTGGTTAGCTTATTGGGCAATAAGGTCACAGAATTCTTCTATCCACTCCTGTGATTGTATATTATTGATTGCAGGGGCGATATTCCTAAATCTGTGGACCTTTTGCCATATTTCTAATCATTTAGTATTCTTGGTCAAACTACTGCAATATGTTATTAAGCTATTTTTCTTAATGGATTTCAGCATTTTTTGGATGTTAGGTGTGAGAAGTTAGCATTAATTGAGGGTAGAGGTGTGAAGTGTTAGCGTAGGCTAACGATCTGTACATGTTCGACTCGGAGATTGAATATTATTCATGACTATCTTCCTTTGTACTAGATGTCAATGACTATTTATTTTCGTGTTTGAAGTGGATGTCACATTATTAAGGTAAAAAATACATTATTTGGTTTTTCAACACTATCTTTCCTTTGCTAACCACATGCCTATTAGTGCCTATTAGTGGCTTTAGCAGTTAGAATCTTTTATTTAGCTGACAGTATTGACGCTCGCTGTATTGCAGTAGTTCGCGCACTGACGATTTTTGTGAGGTAAGTGCTTGATGAAATGTATAGGTTATTGTTAAGATTTCTTTTAGTCAGGGCCATTATAATGAATTAATTATTTGAAGTCAGGTTATCTTTTTTTGAGCAGTGAGCATTCATATTGCGTTGAGCTAGGATATTGTGGGTCTCAGTCATTCAGCAATTTCAGTACAGATTCACACATTTACATAAGAAGTTTCACATGCAGCCATTCTATGTAATTTGTTGTCTTCCGTCTTAAACTTCACCGTCTTAATAACACTCATTTTCAGAAAAGTAATGTCATTTGTGTCCTGCGCATCCTTTATACACACAATGCAGTAGGAGATAGGTTTTTGTAAATAATAACAACAATAACAACGAACGATAACGATTTTTTGTATTTATTCATGTCACACAGATGCAATTTGGTTTTTGAGATACAGTTGAGTTCTTGAGATACAGGTCTGTTCTTAAGGTACAGTTCACTTCTTGAGATACAACTTGATTCTCATACTTCAGTGCAGTGGTACTTCTGACTTACTTGCTATTACTAATTGGAACGGTGGTCTGATCATTTAATATTAAAAGACTACGACCAAGGTGTGGCCGGGGACAAGGAATTGACATATCAGACGTGATTTAACACATAAATAGTTTATTCATAACATACACTCCTGGAAATTGAAATAAGAACACCGTGAATTCATTGTCCCAGGAAGGGGAAACTTTATTGACACATTCCTGGGGTCAGATACATCACATGATCACACTGACAGAACCACAGGCAGATAGACACAGGCAACAGAGCATGCACAATGTCGGCACTAGTACAGTGTATATCCACCTTTCGCAGCAATGCAGGCTGCTATTCTCCCATGGAGACGATCGTAGAGATGCTGGATGTAGTCCTGTGGAACGGCTTGCCATGCCATTTCCACCTGGCGCCTCAGTTGGACCAGCGTTCGTGCTGGACGTGCAGACCGCGTGGGACGACGCTTCATCCAGTCCCAAACATGCTCAATGGGGGACAGATCCGGAGATCTTGCTGGCCAGGGTAGTTGACTTACACCTTCTAGAGCACGTTGGGTGGCACGGGATACATGCGGACGTGCATTGTCCTGTTGGAACAGCAAGTTCCCTTGCCGGTCTAGGAATGGTAGAACGATGGGTTCGATGACGGTTTGGATGTACCGTGCACTATTCAGTGTCCCCTCGACGATCACCAGTGGTGTACCTCCAGTGTAGGAGATCGCTCCCCACACCATGATGCCGGGTGTTGGCCCTGTGTGCCTCGGTCGTATGCAGTCCTGATTGTGGCGCTCACCTGCACGGCGCCAAACACGCATACGACCATCATTGGCACCAAAGCAGAAGCGACTCTCATCGCTGAAGACGACACGTCTCCATTCGTCCCTCCATTCACGCCTGTCGCGACACCACTGGAGGCGGGCTGCACGATGTTGGGGCGTGAGCGGAAGACGGCCTAACGGTGTGCGGGACCGTAGCCCAGCTTCATGGAGACGGTTGCGAATGGTCCTCGCCGATACCCCAGGAGCAACAGTGTCCCTAATTTGCTGGGAAGTGGCGGTGCGGTCCCCTACGGCACTGCGTAGGATCCTACGGTCCTGGCGTGCATCCGTGCGTCGCTGCGGTCCGGTCCCAGGTCGACGGGCACGTGCACCTTCCGCCGACCACTGGCGACAACATCGATGTACTGTGGAGACCTCACGCCCCACGTGTTGAGCAATTCGGCGGTACGTCCACCCGGCCTCCCGCATGCCCACTATACGCCCTCGCTCAAAGTCCGTCAACTGCACATACGGTTCACGTCCACGCTGTCGCGGCATGCTACCAGTGTTAAAGACTGCGATGGAGCTCCGTATGCCACGGCAAACTGGCTGACACTGACGGCGGCGGTGCACAAATGCTGCGCAGCTAGCGCCATTCGACGGCCAACACCGCGGTTCCTGGTGTGTCCGCTGTGCCGTGCGTGTGATCATTGCTTGTACAGCCCTCTCGCAGTGTCCGGAGCAAGTATGGTGGGTCTGACACACCGGTGTCAATGTGTTCTTTTTTCCATTTCCAGGAGTGTACAATACATAACAACAACTACGTAAATCCTGCTTCGATGCTTACAATTGCCCAAAATGGGAGGGCGACCACTTTCGAATTGAAAAGGCTTCAATTTAAGAAACTAAAACGCCTATTATAATTTTCAATAATAATAATAACACAACACATAAGTAAGTGCTAAGTGAACGCACTCTTAAATCTTTAATTATTAATTACAAAGCGTGAGTTTACCACATTTAAATTCTCATCGCAATATAAAACATAAATATATGAATTCACAACACAGCATGGCTTCAAAATTTCTACCTGGACAACCTATGGTCCTAGAACTTTCGTATTACATTCCAGCCAATCACATTAATACTTATAAGCACGGTTGGTAATATACAAACGTTTGCACTATAAACAACTTTAATAATCCACAATCACTCAAAAAACAACATCAGAAGTTCGATACGGAGCATGTAAGCCTGTTTATACAATCTTTCGGACCAAAATAGGCACGAGGGCCACCATAATAGAAGTGCGCTAGTTGCTTTTAGGATAGGTGCTCCCATTAGCTTAATCACTGAGCAGATATTCACTTAAGCGACAAGTAAGATAGTTAATGCAAATAGAAGGTATTTCTAAAATTTTTTTTTCCTTCCTCCCTTTTAACAAGGGGATTTTAGTAAGGTGGAAATTACACTTTGAGGAGACGCAATAGCAATCTAGCGGGCACGCCTTTACGAGGACGCCATGCCACTACACATGTACTAAGCTAGCCGCGTATCCGCTGTTCAAGGCAAACATTAACAACACAGTTCCATATTCCTGACACCCAAATAGTCGGGATCAAAACAAAACCAAAAATCCCAAGAGCGCAAGATCCAGCACAACTTTAGAATAGATCTTACTTCATGCGGTTGCCTTCATAAATACAGGTATCGAAATGAAAACAAGAACGTGTAACAACATTCCTTAATCAGCACAACGTTCTTCTTTAGGTCCCGGTAGCGCTAGACAACGCTGACATGCCAGTGTTAACAAACCTCTAAGGCAACACCCTCCAACTGACAAGCCGAAACCAATGTGACCCCTTATCAGCCCCGTGCAACTCACTTAGAATAAATACAGCGCAAATAGTATGGCGGACACATATACCCAGGGACTAACTGAACATTAGACTGAACTAGAATTAACCTTAATAATACACCACTAGATCTTGGGAGACAAGGAACTAACTCCCCACCCGAAATTCTGCAACCACAGAGCGGGAGGATGAACTACCAAAACATAGAAGTGCAAACGTACACAAATAACTACCAAAATACACCACTACACCGGTTAGCAACGATGCGTGGAGGAATCTGCACTGTCAGAATTGCACCAGTGAACAGAACAGTGGATTGCCACAACGGTGGCCACAAGGCGGGAAAGACGACTGGATGAACTCAATCCCAAAGGACGATCAACTTGAAACATTCACACTTAACTTCTTTTCTCCTTTCCCTCGGCGCACTTCGTCGTTTTTCCGGGACTGCTGTGCACAATTCTGAGCCGTCCCCAGTCGTCCCACCAGACACCGACCCAGCCGAACTGCTCCCGGACTCAAACCCTCGCCGAACGGCGGCTCCACCGCCCCATGATGGTTACTGTTTGTTTGCCTTCGTCGACGCAGGCGATGATTAGACTGCCATCCGCCTCCCGCGGACAACCAGTGAAGAGCGGACAGAGGGGCCCAACCAGGCCGGCGTTCCTCCACGGGTAGAAGTGCGGGTTCGATAACATCCGTACGCGGAAGGCAGGATGTCGACGTCACCAGAGCAGACACGAAGGCCACTGCGCGACAACCTCTTGCAGCGTGACCTCGCTCGCCTATAAATAGTACAGGTCAAAGAGTCTGCTGCAGTAAACACGTGAGTCGGTCGTGTTACCAACCTACAGTTTCTAAGTACACCAGAGACAGAACTCGCAATCGATCGTGGGTACACTACGGGCGGGAGTTCAAACGAAAGAGCTTCATAAAAGACCAACCCTGAACAACCGCGGAAAAACGAAATAGAAGCGAAGCAATAAAAGACAGCAACGAGATGCTAGAGCCCGATCGCACCCAAACACTGTCAGTTACCAAAAATATTGGCTCCACACGACTCTCAGGAAACGAGGCGTGGAAAGATGGAAGTACACACGCCTCACTAATAAATAGGAAAAGAAAAGAACCTCGCAACAGTAACACTGGTTGAGAATATTATTACAATTTTCTTTCCAGTAGATGAGAACAATCACAATTTTTTTACAAAGTTTTGCTCACCTTGGTTCCGAGATTTCCAGAACCTGTACGGAAAATTGGAATAGAGAGCAATATAAACATCATTTCCGCTCTTTTTATTGCTCATGAAAACCACACATTTTATGTTGTACCACCATACAGCGAGACTTTCAGAGGTGGTGGTCCAGATTGCTGTACAGACCGGTACTTCTAATACCCAGCAGTACGTCATCATGCATTGATACATGCTTGTAATCGTCGTGGCATACTGTCCACCAGTTCATCAAGGCAGACTGTCCCACTCCTTAGCGGCGATTCGGCATAGATCCCTCAGAGTGGTTGGTGGGTCACGTCGTCCATAAACAGCCCCTTTCAATCTATCCCAGGCGTGTTCAATAGGTTTCATGTCTGGAGAACATGCTGGCCACTCTAGTCGAGCACTATCCTGAAGGAAGTCATTCACAAGATGTACACGCTGGGGGCGTGAATTGTCGTCCACGAACACGAATGCCTCGCCAATATGCTGCCGATGTGGTTGCACTGTCGGTCGGAGGATGGCATTCACGTCGTACAGCCGTTACGGTGCCTTCCGTGACCACCAGCGGCGTACGTTGGCCCCACATAATGCCACCCCAAAACAACAGGGAACCTCCACCTTGCTGCACTCGCTGGACAGTGTGTCTACGGCGTTCAGCCTGACAGGATTCCCTCCAAACAAGTCTCCGACGATTTTCTGGTCGAAGGCAGATGCGTCACTCATCTGTGACGAAAACGTGATGCCAATCCTGAGTGGTCCATTCGGCATGTTGTTGGGCCCATCTGTACCGCGCTGCATGGTGTCGTGGTTGCAAAGATGGACCTCGCCATGGACGTCGGGAGTGAAGTTGCGCATCATGCAGCCTTTTGCGTACAGCTTGAGTCGTAACACGACGTCCTGTGCTGCACGAAATGATTTATTCAACACGCTGGCGTTGCTGTCAGGGTTCCTCCGAGCCATAATCCGTAGGTACCGGTCATGGACTGCAGTAGCAGCCCTTGGGCGGCCTGAGCGAGGCATGTCATCGACAGTTCCCGTCTCTCTGTATCTCCGCCAAGTCCGAACAACTTCAATTTGGTTCACTGCGAGACGCCTGGAAACTTCCCTTGTTGAGAGCCCTTCCTGGCACAAAGTAACAATACTCAAGTATAGGTCGAACGAGTGTTTTGTACGCCATCTCCTTTGTTGATGGACTGCATTTTCTAAGGACTCTCCCAATGAATCTCAACCTGGCACCTGCCTTACCAAGAATTAATTTTATATGATCATTCCACTTCAAATCGTTCCGTACGCATACTCCCAGATATTTTTCAGGAGTAACTGCTACCAGTGTTTGTTCCGGGACATCAAGGATCCATTGAAACAGCTGTGGGCTAGTTTGCCTCAGGAGAGATTACAATGGTTTTATAACAGCATTCCCATGCGAACCAGTGCATCCGTCCAGGCCAGACCAGATCCCACGTCATACTGATGAGGGGACTCGATTTTATAATCAGTGAAGTAACATCTAATGCCCTCTGACAATGTGAGGCTTCATTTAGTTTGCTACTCGCCTTCTAGGTGCAACACATTTTTTTGACAGGCGCTGTATTGTTCAGTATGCCGAAGAAGTATGGAAAGACCAAGGAAGAGGTGGGTATCGTAACAGGCTAATGTCTAATAACTCAAATGATGTAGATCTTAAAAACTATTTCGTGACACAGGACCTTCTCATATTTTTGAACAAATGCTCTCCAAATCATGTAGCTATCTCGGTTCCAATTTCTTGTAAGTTATGCGGAAACAATGTACTATTTGTTGATGTTAGCAAATTATATGAAGTATTTCCATACGATAACAATAACAGTATATGAAATGATAGTTAAATCAAGACCCCAAGCTGTCGAGCTATCAACAGGCGCTGATATACATCAACGGAGACCGTCGAAAATGTGTATCCCGACCGGGACTCGAACCCGGGATCTCCTACTTACATGGCAGACGCTCTATCCATCTTTTTTATTTAAAAAAAATCTTATTTTATTCGCTTCATCTGCTCGGGGCGGACGTCCGAAGACACCCGTTAAATTCGCCATTGATCGGTTAACGCAGTTTTTTATTACAGAGGGCAGCTAATCCTCTGACCGAACACGCTGAGCTACCGTGCCGGCATCCATCTGAGCCACCTAACGGCACGGAGGATAGTGCGACTGCAGGAATTCATCCCTTGCACGCTCCCCGTGAGACCAACATTCCTAACTTAATGTCCACACACTACATTCCTAGCGCCCCTGCCCATTACACTCATTACTCGCGGCAGACAATCTTACCGAGTCCATTAAGATTTCGGGCAATGCGTGTGCATCCAGCACAGAAGAAGGTCAATGTCCGAAAGAACAGATACCATCTTCATATAACAATATACAGTTATCATTTCTAAAATATTAAGCATACATGGCTCATTAAAAGTGGAAGTCACCGCAGTTTATACACGGGGAAATGGGGAGGGCACTAACAAAAAGTGACTCCCCTTCCCCCATCAAAGTGAAATTCCAGATCGGCCGCGCCTGCTTCTAGGTGTGGCGTCAACGTACGACGCTGTTTGTAAGCCAGAGTGACGCCATTAGAGAGGTGCCCCACGGATGAGCCGAGTATTGCAGCCAGCAGCGGCGGCCAGCGTAAAGCGGGTCTGCCGAAGGCGTCGCGAGAGCCGCGGGCTATCGATTCTCGACGGACGGCGAACGGCGGTAATCTGCGCGGAACGAGCAAAAAGAATTATAGATGAGCTCTCGTATCGGAAAACGATTTCCTTTGTCGTGCTTAAGAGAGGCTCCGGGCTGCGAGCCAAAAACATGGCAGGCGAATTATTCAGTGGCTCTCCCCGGTGCCGCCGCCGCGCCGTAATGCATTGCCTGCCGGTGATTAAGGGAATCGATAGGTGGCGATAAATAAGCGGCCAGGCCGCAGCTGGCGAGCTGGCGCCCCACAAATCACCCGCTGTACGGAGAGGGGAGGGGGAGGAGCGGGGATTACCCGCAGCCTCCGTCTTCTCTTGTTTAACCGCCCGTCCGCACACAGCACTCCGGACCCGTTACGGCCACGCAGCCGAATGGAGTAAAAATCCACGGCTAAAGCTCTACGGCAAAGACGGTCGGCTCCCGTTCGTATCTGGAAAAAAAAGTTCATCTCGTGTTTTTCGAAACATCGTTCGTGGCATCGTGTGGATTATACGTACACGGCCGAGTGTGGAATCGTATTGCACGAGCGCTGAGAGGGGTGAGTGCACAGGTACGATTGATGCAGTGCTCTAAATCTCAGCTTTTCGTGTATTTAGTGTCGTAATCAACAGTTGGTACGGTTTCCATTTCTTTCAGCCAGCTCTTTACCTGACTACCCTGTAAAATGCTGGAGAGTGTTCACGACAGAACTTACATATTGGGACTCAATGGAAGATTAAAGCTTTATACCGGGCCGGGACTCGAACCTAGTACGTCTGGCCCTAGCGAATAACTGCTCTGGCGACCGAGCCGTCCAAGCACGACTCACAAGCTGCATGACCAGCCTTACCTCTGCCAGTACCTCTTCTCCCACCTTTCAAACTTCACACAAGTTCTCCCACATACCTCGCGAGACTATTTTGGATACGCGCGGCACGCTCCGTTGGAGGTTCGAGTCCTCTCTCGGGCATGGGTGTTTGTGTCGTCTTTAGCGTAAGTTAGCGTAAGTTAGATTAAGTAGTGTGTAAGCTTAGGGACCGATGACCTCAGTAGTTTAGTCCCATAAGACCTTACCACATATTTTCAATTTTACGATTTTGGAATCAAGGATAAGAGAGTATGATGGGAGTAAAGCTGTCGCTAAACCATTTCTCCGCAATATAGCGGCTCGTGTGCCACGCGTCGATAAATCAGTCGATGGTAATCAGGCCACTGACAGGAATGGTCGCCTTACTCTCCCCAAAGAAGTGTCTCGAGGTGCCCTGAAAGGGAGTCCCCTATCTATGCCGTTGTTCGTACTATTTATGGAATCCTTATTGCGGTCCACAGTTGCTCGATTGGGTGGCTAGACGCTATTGGGAGAAAGCTTTATCGTCGGCGCGTATGCCGATGGTACTATGGTACTTCTTCGTGCTCCTGATGATGTACCGGTGCTCAAGGACGATCTGAATGCATTTTGTCGCACTTGCAGGAACACAGGTTAGCGACAGGAAATATCAGTTAGTCAGTTTGCGGTATTTGACGCGCCTGAGGGTCCACGGTCTTAACCGCCGCCCGCCATCAATCGCTGGGTGTTCTGGCGAAAACCTATTTTTTGGGTGCGTTATAAGGTTATGCCGAGACCCAGGCTGATGAAAAGTTTGAGCTTCGCTGTTGTTCGGGTCATGCCTTCTCCGAGGCATTATTTTCACATATCTTCACGTCTGCCAACCACTTACAACTCGCCATTTTGCCTGTCTCCGACGTGCGAGCTTCACCCTTCCGGTAGAAGTTGGCAGGCGAAGCAACAAATTAAGGCATATTCGAGAATTTGTTATTAATGTCAGTTATTTTGGGGTTTATACTCTTTCCCAGTCTTGTTCTTGTAAAAATGATGTTATGTCGCTGGACTCTTTGAAACAGGACTGTGGAGTCCCTGTCATCAGAGCCAGACTGGAAGATTGTTTGGTCAGATGTCAGCCCACCTATTTTTCCCATGGAAGTGACGTCTTCATGCACCAAGTCGTTCATAACCTTGTTCCCATCAATATTCAACTTTTTCAAAGATTAATGCAGTCGTTGGCATGAAACGAATACATTATGTCATCGATTGATTGCCTGCCGACACAGGCATGGAGTTGGCCCCGCCGACAATTGGCCTGACTTGCCAGGACGACGGAAGGGCAATCTCCGGTGAGATTCTCCTCCGTTCCGATTCAGTCTAGTTTCCCAGAATAAAGAGCAATACAGTTACGTTGCTTGTCGGGCATACATTACGTGGTGGGGAGCTGGTATTACCCGGACTCATGCTTCTTACCTGTGGTGAGCGTACTGTAAGACCTTCAGTACAACATCAGATTATTTGACTTGTCGCTCTAACGAAGTAGGCGAGTGTCAGCAATATGTCTCGTGGTCTTATTGTGGCGTGTTTATCCTCTGCCGTTAGAAATGCCATTTGCACACTTAGAGTAGCAGATTGACGGTGACCAAAATTGACAATCTGAAGTCCCTTTGGTATTGGTACGTTAATCTTATTCTCACATATATCTCTGATACTTGACAAAAGTGTCTATATATTTAGCTTCATGGCTATGTACAGGAATATGGTAATCTTATTAGGCGCAGACTTAAACTTGACTATAGACTGGTACAGACAAATGTAGAACTCGTACAGACTGGTACAGACTGGTGCAGAAAAATGCGGACTGACTAATCGGAGGTCTGTACACTCATTATAATACCTCGTGCATTCATGTATCACTGCGCGAGTGTGATCCGCGAGGAGAATAGGTTCTACGTTAGCAGCAATCTCATTGGCTGCGTTTCATATTAATACGCGGATCGGCGGAAGCAGAATTTGGTCCGTCTCTATGGCAGCGCCATCTCGTAGTGCAGAGACGGATGAGCGCTGCGCCTCGGCTGTTGTGCTTAGCGTGGCACGCTCTAGTGGAAAGCTGTGTACACGCTTACTACGCGGAACTATGTACACAACATTACCAATACATGGTTACGGCCCGCTGGACATAGTAAAGGATGCCACTCTTTGGTGAGCTTTTTGCGAATACACTGTGTCTCGTATTTAATCGTCGAGGAGTTGGATGATGTGTAAAGTCCCTTGGGTCAACTGAAGAACGGGATACAACCCGTCGGCTATGACCAATGACGTCATAGTTCGCTCATAGTCTTTATTTTCGAGCCATAGATAATAAATCTGTTGTCTGCTGTGGATAATCGCCATCATCGTAAACTGAAATACTCGTAAATGAATGTGTTTTAAAAGACAGCGCTAGGCATTGGGTAAGATTTTTTTCGTTTGTATTGATTTAAATAATTGGTTCTTTCCCATTCTTCCGATACTTAATTTCGTTCTTTGTGAGTTTGAGATAATTTGAAAGAATAGCTTTTCGTTTCGAAGAATGTTTAGTTTTTCATTTTCGTTTGTAGTTTCGGATTTATCTATTCACATGAATATGGAAGACTTAAAGCAGGCTTTGGGCATAGATATGATGGAAACCATTCGATTTTTGCAAATTTCTGCTCTTCTTGTTGATTATGTTCGATGTCGTGAGTGCGACGAACATATGCGCCTGATACGTGTGTCTGCTCGTCGTACTCACGTCGTACTCATGCTTTAACAAGGATCGAGTACGGCCCTCAATTAGTCGAGGAGCATGGTTTGAGAAATCGAAGCTGGCCTTGAGGGATATAATAAAAACTACATACTGTCCGTGTTTGAGGTACCCTGTGTGGTTGTGTGTTCATGAATGTCGTGTGAGTGAGCATACCGTTTTACACTGGAATTCGTTATGTAGTGAAGTTTGTTGTGGGAGTATATAGAGTATAGTGGGCCTTTGTGGTTGGGGGGGGGGGAGGTGGTGATATAATCGAAATCGATGAGTCTCATTTTGACAAAAACAAGTGCAACAGGGGGTAACTTGTTGTGGGATTATGGGTTTTGGGGGCAGCTGTAATTTCAGGTCCACAATGGGATGATGTAGTTTTTAAATTAGTTCCGAATCTAACGAAGAAAATGTTGGTGGAATTAATTGAAGATCATATTGCAGGATGTTCTGTACTTATTTCCGATAGTTTTTGTTTATATAGGGATTCGAGGATAAGGGGTTTTCAGCATCTTGTCGTGAATCATAATGCTGAATTCAGATCTTCATCAATTAGAGTCTGTACCAGTAGTATAGAAGGTTATTGGTCAGCCATAAAATCTGTTGTAAGGAGGGGGACACGACGCATTTCGACACTACAGAGCCATTTAGATGAATATTCGTGGAGGCGTAGTGTGCCTGATACATATTGCCCGTTTAAGTGTTTCCTTAAACATGTTGGGCAAACGTATCGTCCAAAATTTGATAGTTAACTTCAGGTTGGAATGACGGATGCGGAGTGTAACTGATAATTAAGGAAAAGCGTGGGTTTGGTGGGGATGGTTAAAATATTGATTTGTATTTTTTGGGGTTGATCCATCAATCTTCATTTTCTTATATTAGGTAATTTTCTTCCGTAAATTATATTTTCTATTATTTTACTTCATTTTGTTGATGTGAACTTTTGGGTTTATATATTTGTTAGTACCGGTATGTGGGTATGTATGTGTGTATTTCTATTTTTTCCTAATGTTGTGTTTCTTGTGTATGTGGGTATGTGATTTTTCTTGGCATCTTTCAAGGCGAGCTTTGGTTTCCTGCGAAGGAGTTTGCGTTTGGTAAGTTTAGTTTTTCACTTTCATGTTGTAGTGAATTTGTCTATTTTGATGTATTTCTTTGTAGTATTCCATTGTTCTACATTAAGTATTGGTTCGTCAGCTGCAGTACAGAATAGAAATTTTGCAGTCGTTGCTCTTTGTCCCTTGCCAAGTACTAATATCACAACGATTTTTTTCGGTTTTATATAAGGACTACTGAAGGCGAAAAGACCGACATTCGTAAAATTTGTATCCCATGCTTCAGTTGACGTATACAGGTCAACTGAAGTACAGGATACACATGCTATAAATGACGTTATTCCGCATTCAATAGTAGTGATATCCTATTCATCAGTTGACTTATATAGCTCAACTATAGAATGGGATACAAATTTTACCGTTGTCGGTTTTACTGTCGTCGCTAGGAGGATCTATATAGGTCAACTAAAGTATGAGGTATACATTTTATATGCGTCGTTTCTTTCTGCCTTTGCGTAGTTGAACTGAGGTGCAGGATGCCATCGTTAAGTTCGTCGATTTCTTCGTCTTCGTTACCAATAGTATCCTATTCTTCAGTTGACCTATATAGGTCAACTAAAGTATGGAATACAAATATTTTGTATGTATGTCTTTTTGCGTTCGCAAGTAATACTATCTACGTAAGAACAAAATGCTAGTAGTAGCGGAGGCGAAAGAAAGGACGCTTGCAAAATTTGTATCCCGTAGAATAGGATAATAAATTACAGAAATGAATGACGGACAAGGGTCCAAAAATAAAAATTCTACATAAGAAACTGAAGAATATGCATGGTAAGCTCTTGCCTAGCTCTATCAGTTGTGCAATAATAGGGCCAAGCGCATGTCATAAAATGCGATTAATGATTCTAATTATACAACTCCAGAATGGTTGAATAACTATAAAGTTAATCATTTGTGTGTTTATTACAAAATTTTAGGTCAACTGAAATACCCAGAGCTTATACAAATGCGTAAAAAAGCTTAAGGTAAACATAATGATAAGACTGCTACTTACATTGATAATAGCGATGAAGTTATTTCATTAGACAAATGTGAACATAATTCAGTTATCTTATTTGATGGTTTTGTTCTCAAGAATCAAGAAGTAGTTTGAGATTATTTTGCTAAAGGAAGATATAAATGAATAGATTGTTTTTATTTAGTTCTAACATATTCAAAGATTCCAAAACAATTAGTCAGAAATAATCTCAATGTCTTAAATATTTTTAGACAGGATGATGCAAATGAAATCACATTTATCAATACTTAATTGGTGGTGATTTAAAATTTGATGAAGAACCCTGTACTAAGTATTGAAATAATGACAGACTCGGATTTATTACAACAGATATGCCAAGAAGAATTAATAGTGACAAGTAGGAAAAAAGTTAAATGTTAAATGTAAAGGATAAATGTTTATTATTTTTTGTCCCTAGTAAATGCTGGCAAAATACAACCAAGAAGTTGATAGAAAAGCCAGGTGAAATAGAAAGAAAAAGAAAAATTAAAAGATGAGTTTAGAAAAGGAAGAAACAACCAAGAACTGGATGTGAAAAATGTAAAAAAAGAGATCAACATGTAACTGACACAAACGAAAATATAGGAGAAAAAGTGTTAAAACCAATTTAAGAAAATATAGAAATAGAAAAACAAATAACTCCTTGTTACCATCATTGCGAAAATTATTATGATGATATGTTTCCTATTTCATCAGCACAATCAGAATCTCCGCTTGGAAAAAATTTGCTTCATAAAGATGATGAAGACATGGCCCAGAGATTGCTTCAGCAGTCACAAAGTTCCCTACCTCAAAGACCAAAAAACTCTAAGAAATAATGAAAAAGTAGAAGAGAACTAAAAATGAGCCAAAGAAAGATTTTATCTCTGATTACCTATATGTCCAACTATAGCAAAGTACATTGATGATCTCATAGATAAAATTTTGGCTTACATTTTAAAAGTGGTAAACATTGTATTGGGAATTCTGAAGTAACATCTAACAATGATGACATGACAATCAAAGAAAAACATTATAAAGCAACTGATGGGTTACTAAAACACTTGCCTAAAAATAATGTTGGGGAATATGATAATGATGCTTTGAACACCTATGAAGATACGTTAATATTAACAAATGCTATATTTCAAAATAATGGTTCTAATGCTAACAAACCTAAATCAATTAGAGGTGAGAAATATAATGTATTAATCAGACTCATTTGGCAGAAAATAAAAAATATGAAAACCAGTCAAGATCTAATAAAATAATATATGGAAAATCCAATCAGATACACTATGTGATCAAAAGTATCAGGATACCTGATAACTTACAAGCTCGTGCCACCCTCCATCAGTAATGTTGGAATTAAGTATGGTGTTGGCCGACCCTTAGCCTTGATTACAGCTTCCACTCTCACAGTCATACATTCAATCAGGTGCTGGAAGCCCATTCTTCACAGAGTGCTGCATTGAGGAGAGGTATCGATGTCTGTCACTGAGGCCTGGCACAAAGTCGGCATTCCAAAACATCCCAAAGGTGTTCTATAGAATTCAGGTCAGGTCTCTGTGTAGGCCTGTCCATTAAAGGGATGTTATTCTCGTGTAACCAGACCACCACAGGCCGTGCATTATGAACAGGTGCTCGATCGTTTTGAAAGATGCAATCGCCATTCCTGAATTGCTCGTCAGCAGTGGGAAGGAAGAAGGTGCTTAAAACATCAATGTAGGCCTGTGCTGTGATTTTGCCACGCAAAACAACAAGGGGTGCGAGCCCCTTCCATGTAAAACACGACCACACCCATCTGAATTTTATTAATGGCACTACACATGCTGGCAGATGACGTTCATCGGGCATTCGCCATACCCACACCCTGATATTGCATCGCCACATTCTGTACCATGATTCGTCACGCCACACAACGTTTTTCCACCATTCAATCGTCAAATGTTTACGCTCCTTACACCAAGTGAGGCATCGTTTGGCTTATGAGCAGTTTCTCAACTATGAAATCCAAGTTTTCTCACCTCCCACCTATCATAGTACTTCCCATTGATGCAGTTTGGAATTCTTCTGCGATGGTCTGGATAGATATCTGAATATTACACATTACGACCCTCTTCAACTGTCGGTGGTCTCTGTCAGTCAACAGATGAGGTCAGCCTATATGCTTTTATGGTGTACATGTCCCTTCACATTTCCATTTCACTATCACATCGGAAATAGTGTACCTAAGGATGTTTAGTGGTGTGGATTTGTCGCATACACACATATGACCAAGTGACACCCAATCGCCTGACCACATTCGAATCCTGTGAGTTCCGTGGAGCGTCTCATTCTGCTCTCTCATGATGTCTAATGACTGCAATGGTCTCTGATATGCAGTACCTGGCACTATGTGGCAGGAAAATGTATGTAATACCATAAATGTATGTCTATGGGGGTCTCCGGACACTTCTGATTACATAGTGTATGTTTGGATGGAGGATGTCTGCCAATTAATCGACAGGTTAACAGTAATTCATGGAGAAGAAATAGCTGGAAACAAAAGTTATTACAATGAAACATTTGGAATAACAAAAATGTTAATAAATAAATTTAACAATTTTATTATTAATGATACAAAAGTAGTTATGTGTTTGATTATATTTCTTCCTCGCACGTTTTGGAAGTCGAAAGACTACAGAAAAGGCTTAGTAACCACTTTGATTAATAAACTGCTGTTTCAAATATATCTACGTTGCTACCAGTTTTGTGGCCCAGGATCCAAATTAGATGAAAGATTAACTAGAGGAGATCAAGGAATAAATCCACTAGATGAAGCTTGTAAGAAAATGATATTGCTTACAGAGATAACAATTATTTAGTAAAAAGACACAAGAACTTCAGTTAGCTACAAAAGAAAGAATGTATGATTCTGATGTTTCAGTTGGCAAAAAACCACCAACAATGGCTGTTGGAGAAATAATGAATGAAAAAATTTAGGCATGGGACTCAGTCTGGAAACTGTTTCAGCTGTTGTTGAACATGATGAAAATAGATAGGCTTTACAAAAATTTCAATAGAGCCACTTTCACCATACCTAAAATATATTAGTCTTTATTAATCTTTTAATCGACATAAATAATTTCGGCATTCATTATACTTTGCTACCTAGTGACAAGAGAAAACCAAAAGCAATTAAAATTAAACTAAGTAACGAACAATTATGTTGTATTGATAATTTTTAACTGATCCTCAAAAGGGTAAGAGAGAAAAAATTGGTGAAAATTTACTTATATCTTTATTAATTCCTGTTGTGTAAAAAAATTTTTGAATATCTTATGAAAAAGAGAGAAGATAAAAGGCTATCAACACATGAAAGTAGTTTTCTTCCCTTTGTATTAGGGTCATTAGCAACCCTTGATTCATTAGCTGGTGATGCAGAAACTATTCCCTCATCTGTTCACACACAGCTGTAAGTGGTGCTGGCACCAGAATGAAAAAAGTAAAAAAAAGCCTTGATGAAATAATCAAAAATATAATTATCCTTTATCTAATTTCGATACAGAATAATTAGTTAAACAATTCAAAATTAAATATTTTAGAGTCATTCTCATGATTGATGATTTGTCTATTCATTCTAGGGAATATGAATGTGATGTAGCTAATTTCGATATATCTTATAATGTCAGCACTAAGTCGATCTGTTATTATAACTTGGTAAATACGAAAATGATTTTTGTTTAAACACACTGAAAGAATAGGTAATTTATTTGGGAAAACATGATTTATATTATAATGCTGAAATATTAGATTTTAAAGAATTTATCTGTGATCATTTGTGTTTTTTTGTCTTAAAACTGTTATTGGATGATTATAAACTTCAAGATACTTTAGATATAACATATGGGCAAATCTGGCCATGAAATAAATAATTTTCATAAAGAATTCAATACAAAAATTCGTAAAGAATTCAATACAAAGATAATAATTTTCATAAATAATTAGAAAACATTACACCGATATATGAATCAAAATTAGTATCCACTATAGAAGACTTCACATAAGCTATCACTAACTCTAGTTTGTTCTCTATATCATTATTATATTCACTTATTTCCTATTATATATAAGGTTGCTGTTCATAAAGTCAATAACTGGCTTCATTTACATAATACATTTTACTATATAAATATGTTAATATACAACTAATTGGAATAAAGAAACATGTATTTGTGAAACTTGCTAAAAAGAACTGAAAAAACTTTCTAAATATGCTCACAATGCGGACTATAGCTCTAAGACGCCAATTGTCAAAATCATGCAGATAAATATAACGAAAAAGTTGAAAATTTCTGTAGAAAATTTGTTTTCACAACGTGTATGAAAATGCATCAAAAATTAGTTTATAATTAAAAAACAATAAAAACTGATATACAGACACAGTCTGAAGATTCCTTTGGCAGTCGCCTGAAATAAGTTTTATTTATTTTTTTCTGTTTTGGGTAGCCTTTACCCAAAATATTAAGTTCAATTTATAGATCACTCTTCCTTGTTTTTGTCATTTCATCTGCTTTTAGTTGCAGACTAAAGCCTGCTTCAGCTGACCCTGCTTCTGGGTAACTATTAATTAAACTCTAAATATCATTTAATAGATTTTCAGTGTCATTGTTCATGTTTATTAGTTTTATTTATAGTGTCTGAGTGGTTTGCTTCATACATTTTTATTATTACCATTTATGACTGTTTCTTTCGTTTTGTTTCAATTTAATTCTTCTCTTTTATAATGATCATGTGGTAAACTGTTTTCACTCCATCTTGCAATATAAATCTTTTGTCATTGTCAGCAATTAAAAGAATTTTATTACGTTTTATAGTCTATAATTCGTGTTTAATTTCTAATGAAATTCCATTTCCTATATTGTTTTATTTTATCGTTTACTCAAGTTTTATAATCATTAAAAGTAATTTCACTTTTTACAACAGGTTTTTAACCCTTTAGATTATATTCTTTTTAGCTACTCTTTAAAAATATGTTTTGGATTATAAACTAACATGCTCTAATATAATTTTGCCGCTATCCTCATCTTTCATTTTTCCGAAAACTCTCTTCTTTACTTGTTGAATTCCATGAATATTATCTTTTTTATAATCACTTGTATAAAATTCATTTATCATTAATTTCATATAATCATAAAAGTCTTAGGTTCTTATATCATAAATAAAAGAACCAGAGTCCATACAACATAATCCAGTATGATCTCTATATTTTGGTTTTGTAACATTCTAATGAAAATCTTACATTTTCATTTAACAAATTTCTGAAATACTCATTCCAATATAATTGGATTTTAATATTGCTTTTCTCACATTTATTGCTACTAAATTTTCTGAAAATACTATTGTGTATTCATAATTGGGCTTTGAAGTATATTTTGAATATTTTTTGGGATACAGCATTATTTCTGAATTTTATCTGTTCCCTGTATTTTATATCATTTTTCCAAAAACAGATTATTCAATCGTTTAAAGCCAATTTGTTCATTTCTGTATAAAAATTGTTTTTTTTTCAATTTCTATGAAGTTTTCTTAATTTTAATCCAAGTCTTAAATACTGTTTAAGGTTTCTGTAATGTAAAGTATAATTTTTAAATGTTCTTAATAATTTATTTTCTCTCTCTGGCATTATAAGTAAATCATGAAATTCTTTTGGATATTCTTTTCGATATTCTAAATCGATATCTAACATAAATCCAAATTAAAATTATGTGGTCTTTTGAGTATTTCTTTAACATAACAATCCATATATAGTGGATCTAACCACTTGTAATTTTTAAATTGTAAAAACAGAGACATAGCACAACCATATAAATTACTTGCATCCAAACATGCTATACAATGTGATTCATTTCCTTTATCAAAATTTTCCTTATATGTATTGCAATGAAGAGTGAAAGAAACTGATATAAGCATGTGTATTCAAATACAGGGACATGTAAACAGGCAGAATACAGTACTGCAACGTCTATATAAGATGACAAGCATCTGGTACATTTAGATTGGTTACTGCTATTATAATCATAGGTTATCAACATTTAAGTGAGTTTAAACATTTTATTATAGTCGGCATACGAGCGATGGGGCACACTATCTCCAAAGTACTGATGATGTACGGATTTTCCCATACAACCATTTCATGAGTATACAGAGAATATCAGGAATCTGGTAATACATCAAATCTCCAACGTTGCTGTGACCATAAAAAGTCCCTGTAAGAATGGGACCAATGACAACTGAAGACAATCGTTCAACATGACAGAAGTGCAACCTTTCCACAAATAGCAACAGATTTCAATGCAGGGCCATCAACAAGTGTCAGCTTGTGAATAATTCAACAAATCGTCATCGATAATGCCTTTCAGAGCTGAATGCTCACTTGTGTACCCTTGATGACTGCACGACACAAAGCTTTATGCCTTGCCTGGGTCCATGAACAGCGACATTGGACTGTAGATAACTAGAAACATGTTGTCTGGTTGGACGAGTCTCGTTTCAAATTGTACAGAGCAGATGGACATGTATGGGTATGGAGACAACCTCATGAACCCACAGACCCTGCATATCGGCAAGGGACTGTTGAACTTGATGGAGGCTCTGTCAATGTGTAGGGTGTGTTCCATTGGAGTGATGTGAGACCCCTGATACATTTAGATATTACTCTGACAGGTGACATATATGTAAGCATGATCACCTGCATCCATTCATGTCCATTATGCTTCTGATGGATATGAGCAATTCCAGCAGGACAATACGACACCCCATATGCGCAGAATTGCTACAGTGTGACTCCAAGAATACTCTTCATAGTTTAAACACTTCCACTGACCACCAAACTACCCAAACATCAACATTATTAATCATATCTGGGATGCCTTGTAACATATTGTTCAGAAGAGAGCTCCACTCCCTCATACTCTTTGGTGTATCATCTTTAGCTTATCTTTTAATACTTCAGGAAATACATCCTCAAATTACTTTTCAGTAAATAAAAATATTTTATAATAGTTTAATACATCTAGCTCGATTTTAGTCAACCGAATGAGGTGGTGCAGTGGTTAGCAGTCTGGACTCTCATTCAGGAGGATGACAGTTCCACGTGCAAACAGCCATACTGATTTAGGTTCTCCATGATTTATCTAAATCACTTCAGGCAAATGCTGGGATGATTCCTTTGAAAGGGAATGGCAGACTTCCTTCCCTAATCCAATGGGACCAATGATCTTGCTGTTTGGTCTCATCCCCCAAATCAATCAACCAACTTTATTCATTTTTAACATGATATCCTATTCTAAACCTGGAGCTGTAAGATACTAAACTGAGTCGAGATTAGAAGATTTAGTACAAACATCTCTAACATTTTCTAAAATATCTGCTATTATTAAAACATTGGATGCATTATATGATTATGTACATCCTTCTAAATGTTTAATATGGATTTTTTTTCCAAACTGCTTTTTCTTGATAGTTTTTAGGTTTTACATCACATTTACTAAGTCTTGAACAAAAGTACTTTCTGTGAACTTATTTTGTATCTGTAAATTTTTCTTTAGAATCCAAATCCTCATATGGATAGATGCATTTTTAATCATTAAATGTATTTTTTCACCCAGCAAATATTTTGCAGTTTCTCTAAATTAAGGGTACATTCTACATCAGTGGCTCCCAATATGTCCCCATTCAATGACAATGATCGCTTACTTTATCCCAGCAGTAAATTCTTCTTCACTAATAAAACAGGTTTTCGAATTTTTAAAATTTATTTTATCTGCTTAAGTCATTATTATTGGAGCATTTTGTTCATATAATGATTTAACTTCTCTAGATATTTGTTTAACATTTGTACAAATTTTTACAAGGTATTGTTACCAAAAAATTAATGGGTGGTTTTTAATCATCATTAGAGTATTTTATATGATTAAAACTGTTTTAATCTGCCAGGAAGTTTCATATCAGCGCACACTCCGCTGCAGAGTGAAAATCTCATTCTGGAAACATCCCCCAGGCTGTGGCTAAGCCATGTCTCCGCAATATCTTTTCTTTCAGGAGTGCTAGTTCTGCATGGTTCGCAGGAGAGCTTCTGTAAAGTTTGGAAGGTAGGAGACGAGATACTGGCAGAAGTAAAGCTGTGAGTACCGGGCTGAGTCGTGCTTCGGTAGCTCAGTTGGTAGAGCACTTGCCCGCGAAAGGCAAAGGTCCCGAGTTCGAGTCTCGGTCGGGCACAGTTT
Source organism: Schistocerca nitens (assembly GCF_023898315.1). Lineage (NCBI taxonomy): Eukaryota > Metazoa > Arthropoda > Insecta > Orthoptera > Acrididae > Schistocerca > Schistocerca nitens. Next base: position 925,633,634 of record NC_064614.1, on the reverse strand, counting down.
TAATGTACCTTGGGCAGTTAAACAGAGAACCGACTCGTGGCGATAACATATTAGACCTTCTGGTGACAAACAGACCCGAACTATTTGAAACAGTTAACGTAGAACAGGGAATCAGCGATCATAAAGCGGTTACTGCATCAATGATTTCAGCCGTAAATAGAAATATTAAAAAAGGTAGGAAAATTTTTCTGTTTAGCAAAAGTGACAAAAAGCAGATTACAGAGTACCTGACGGCTCAACACAAAAGTTTTGTCTCAAGTGCAGACAGTGTTGAGGATCAGTGGACAAAGTTCAAAACCATCATACAATATGCGTTAAATGAGTATGTGCCAAGCAAGATCGTAAGAGATGGAAAAGAGCCACCGTGGTACAACAACCGAGTTAGAAAACTGCTGCAGAAGCAAAGGGAACTTCACAGCAAACATAAACATAGCCAAAGCCTTGCAGACAAACAAAAATTACGCGAAGCGAAATGTAGTGTGAGGAGGGCTATGCGAGAGGCGTTCAATGAATTCGAAAGTAAAGTTCTATGTACTGACTTGGCAGAAAATCCTAAGAAATTTTGGTCTTATGTCAAAGCGGTAGGTGGATCAAAACAAAATGTCCAGACACTCTGTGACCAAATTGGTACTGAAACAGAGGATGACAGACTAAAGGCCGAAATACTAAATGTCTTTTTCCAGAGCTGTTTCACAGAGGAAGACTGCACTGTAGGTCCTTCTCTAGATTGTCGCACAGATGACAAAATGGTAGATATCGAAATAGACGGCAGAGGGATAGAGAAACAATTACAAACGCTCAAAAGAGGAAAGGCCGCTGGACCTGATGGGATACCAGTTCGATTTTACACAGAGTACGCGAAGGAACTTGCCCCCCCCCCCCCTTCTTGCAGCGGTGTACCGTAGGTCTCTAGAAGAGCGTAGCGTTCCAAAGGATTGGAAAAGGGCACAGGTCATCCCCGTATTCAAGAAGGTACGTCGAACAGATGTGCAGAACTATAGACCTATATCTCTAACGTCGAACAGTTGTAGAATTTTGGAACACGTATTATGTTCGAGTATAATGACTTTTCTGGAGACTAGAAATCTACTCTGTAGGAATCAGCATGGGTTTCGAAAAAGACGGTCGTGTGAAACCCAGCTCGCGCTATTCGTCCACGAGACTCAGAGGGCCATAGACACGGGTTCCCAGGTAGATGCCATATTTCTTGACTTCCGCAAGGCGTTCGATACAGTTCCCCACAGTCGTTTAATGAACAAAGTAAGAGCATTGGGACTATCAGACCAATTGTGTGATTGGATTGAAGAGTTCCTAGATAACAGAACGCAGCATGTCATTCTCAATGAAGAGAAGTCTTCCGAAGTAAGAGTGATTTCAGGTGTGCCGCAGGGGAGTGTCATAGGACCATTGCTATTCACAATAAATATAAATGACCTTGTGGATGACATCGGAAGTTCATTGAGGCTTTTTGCAGATGATGCTGTGGTGTATCGAGAGTTTGTAACAATGGAAAATTGTACTGAAATGCAGGAGGATCTGCAGTGAATTGACGCGTGGTGCAGGGAATGGCAATTGAATCTCAATGTAAACAAGTGTAATGTGCTGCGAATACACAGAAAGATACATCCCTTATCATTTAGCAACAATATAGCAGGTCAGCAACTGGAAGCAGTTAATTCCATAAATTATCTGGGAGTGCGCATTAGGAGTGATTTAAAATGGAATGATCATATAAAGTTGATCGTCGGTAAAGCAGATGCCAGACTGAGATTCATTGGAAGAATCCTAAGGAAATGCAATCCGAAAACAAAGGAAGTAGGTTACAGTACGCTTGTTCGCCCACTGCTTGAATACTGCTCAGCAGTGTGGGATCCGTACCAGATAGGTTTGATAGAAGAGATAGAGAAGATCCAACGGAGAGCAGCGCGCTTCATTACAGGATCATTTAGTAATCGCGAAAGCGTTACGGAGATGGTAGATAAACTCCAGTGGAAGACTCTGCAAGAGAGACGCCCAGTAGCTCGGTACGGGCTTTTGTTAAAGTTTCGAGAACATACCTTGTATGTAGGCTGTTTGTTTTCTTATTGGCAACGTAACGTAGCGCTCTGTATGAAAATCACTGGCTGTGCTGTGTGCAGTCTGTGGCTAGTTTGCATTGTTGTCTGCCATTGTAGTGTTGGGCAGCTGGATGTGAACAGCGCGTAGCGTTGCGCAGTTGGAGGTGAGCCGCCAGCAGTCGTGGATGTGGGGAGAGAGATGGCGGAGTTTTGAAATTTGTAAGACTGGATGTCATGAACTGCTATATATATTATGACTATTAAGGTAAATACATTGTTTGTTCTCTATTAAAATCTAACATTTGCTAACTATGCCTATCAGTAGTTAGTGCCTTCCGTAGTTTGAATCTTTTATTTAGCTGGCAGTAGTGGCGCTCGCTGTATTGCAGTAGTTCGAGTAACGAAGATTTTTGTGAGGTAAGTGATTTGTGAAAGGTATAGGTTAATGTTAGTCAGGGCCATTCTTTTGTAGGGATTATTGAAAGTCAGATTGCGTTGCGCTAAAAAAATATTGTGTGTCAGTAATTTTTCAAAGGGGACGTTTCAAATGTCGACCCTTAGCCGAGAATACCTCACTGGAATCTTCTTATTTTTTCTTGTAGTTTGTGTAATTAGTGTAGCTTTAGTTTATTGCTAGCGCGTAATTGTAGAGAGAATCTCCTTTGTAGTTGCAGTCTTTCATTGTTGTACAGTAAAACAGTTGTGGCATGCATGTAAATTTGCACCAAGTATTTCGCAGCTGCGCTTGCAATTAACGAGATATCATTTTCAATGCTATGTTAATGTGTTTTCTTTTGTGCTCTTCAAATTGTGCTTTTCTGTGTTGTCGTGTGAAATATTGTGACAATAATGGCGTGTGAAAAACCTAATACTAGGCTCCAAAGTAAACTGAGAAATGACAGTGAAGACGAAAGCAGTGTGTTACCGCCACCGTGTAATGAATTAACTAATGTTCAAAGTAGTAATTTGGTAATTGTGCATAGGGAAATGGAGCGGGCGGCAAACAATGGTGTAGACAGTGAAACAATTAGTGAACAGGGAAGCATTATCGATCGATCGGTCGGCAACAGCTCACCTCAGGAATCGGGAATGACAGGACACAATTTTGCAACTACTGCAGATTCAGGTTTTGGGTCCTCACCGTTCAATCAAATAAGTCAAGACACATTTTCTGCTTGTCAAAATGTGAATGTTTCCGGTGCAACTTCACTGCCGAAAAGCACTGACGAACATGTTTCAGACACCAGTGCATTGTTATTACAGTTAATGCAACAAATGGGACAAAGGCTACAAAAGTTAGACACAATGGAACAAAATCTTCAAAAGTTAGACACAATGGAACAAAATCTTCAAAAGTTAGACACCACACTTGAACAAACATGTGAAGATTTAACTACTTAGTTACATAAAATCGAATCGAAATGTCAAAAAGTCTGTAATGACGTAAAAACACAAATTTGCGAGCATTTCCAACCTATTTTTTCGCGTCATGAAAATGCATTACAGAATCACGAAGCAGCCATAAAGGAACTGCAAACTATAGTTCATGAAAATCACGACACCTTGCAAGCTAAAATTGACTCAGTTGCATTTACCGATTCGGTTACACAACTTGCAAAAACTCAGGAAAACTTAAAGTACACAGTGGATACTCTGAAAATTGGTTCAGAAAGACATATGGAGGAAATTAGTTCATTATCAGAGAAAGTATTTGAACTTTCGGATCAGCTAAATAATTTATCTACGAAGGTAGATGATAATCTAAATGACAAAAAACCGGTAGTCTTTAATGACACAGACGAGAGTGAACAAATTAGGAAATTCAAACAAAATCAGAATCAAATTAATACGCAACACTAAAGACAAATCCGGGAAGTACAAGATCAGTTGACACACTTTAAGTGTCTCATTTCCTAATCTAATTCCCACAGCATCACCCGACTTAATTGGACTACATTCCATTATCCTCGTTTTGCTTTTGTTGATGTTCATCTTATATCCTCCTTTCAAGACACTGTCCATTCCATTCAACTGCTCTTCCAAGTCCTTTGCTGTCTCTAACAGGATTACAATGTTTTCGGCAAACCGCAAAGTTTTTATTTCTTCTCCATGGATTTTAATACCTACTCCGAATTTTTCTTTTGTTTCCTTTACTGCTGAATAACATCGGGGAGAGGCTACAACAATGTCTCACTCCCTTCCCAACCACTGCTTCCCATTCATGTCCCTCGACTCTTGTAACTGCCATCTGGTTTCTGTACAAATTGTAAATAGCCTTTCGCTTCCTGTATTTTACCCCTGCCACCTTCAGAATTTGAAAGAGAGTAATTCCAGTCAACATTGTCAAAAGCTTTCTCTAAGTCTACAAATGCTAGAAACGTAGGTTTGCCTTTTCTTAGTCTTTCTTCTAAGATAAGTCGTAAGGTTAGTATTGCCTCACGTGTTCCAACATTTCTATGGAATCCAAACTGATCATCCCCGAGGTCGGCTTCTACCAGTTTTTCCATTCGTCTGTAAAGAATTCGCGTTAGTATTTTCCAGCCGTGGCTTATGAAACTGATAGTTCAGCAATTTTCACATCTGTCAAGACCTGCTTTCTTTGGGATTGGAATTATTATGTTCTTCTTGATGTCTGAGGGTATTTCGCCTGTCTCATACATATTGTTCACCAGATGGTAGAGTTTTGTCAGGACTGGTTCTCCCAAGGCCGTCAGTAGTTCTAATGGAATGTTGTCTACTCCCGGGGCCTTGTTTCGACTTAGGTCTTTCAGTGCTCTGTCAAACTCTTCACGCAGTATCATATCTCCCATTTCATCTTCATCTACATCCTCTTCCACTTTCATAATATTGTCCTCAAGTATATCGCCCTTGTATAGACTCTCTATATACTCCTTCCACCTTTCTGCTTTCCCTTCTTTGCTTAGAACTGGGTTTCCATGTGATCTCTTGATATTCATACAAGTGGTTCTCTTTTCTCCAAAGGTCTCTTTAATTTTCCTGTAGGCAGTATCTATATTACCCCCAGTGAGATAAGCCTATACATCCTTACATTTGTCCTCTATCCGTCCCTGCTTAGCCATTCAGCATTTCCTGTTGATCTCATTTTTGAGACGTTTGTATTCCTTTCTGCCTCCTTCACTTACTGCATTTTTATATTTTATCCTTTCATCAATTAAATTCAATATTTCTTCTGTTACTCAAGGATTTCTACTAGCCCCCGTAATTTTACCTACTTGATCCTCTGCTGCCTTCACTACTTCATCCCTCAAAGCTACCCATTCTTCTTCTACTGTATTTCTTTCCCCCATTCCTGTCAATTGTTGCCTTATGCTCTCCCTGAAACTCACCCAGTACTGTGATGATTTAAATGCGTCCTCAGGTGTACAGATATAGCTAATTTAACATTGTTTCGTTAAAAATACATGGTCTTCCAACGTTCTGATAGAGTTCAAATCGTTAGAATCGTCTAAATGGGTGGTGACAACGGGAAGCATAAAAAATTCCAAAGGGTAGCAGGCACAGGCCGTGTACTCTCTGAGCTGCGGGTATGGACCAGTGATGAAAAAACCAACAAATCTGGCAAAAGTCACTTGTTGGACTTACGAGTATGCCTGAGATAGGAAGGCCAGGTCACCTAATAGCTCAGTTTTTCCTTAATTTTAAAATATTTCTAGCATGTATCTAAGCTGTGGATGGCCAAACCGTGAACTCATATGTTCCGAGAATATTTTATTCAGATGCGCCACCATGAAAGACTTGCAGGAAAAAGCGTAGACAGTGATTAGAATGTATGCCATCAAAATCTGTGTCAATAACACAAATCATGTGTTGTGCTACTGTTGCCATTAATGGGTGCAACGTTTCGTCCACAGTCTACCGCTTATTGATGTAGGTGAAACTGTTATTAGATTAAAAATGCGTGTCAGTCTGAGGCTCGAACTCGGGGCCTTTGCCTTTGGCGGGGAAGTGCTCTACCAACTGAGCTACCGAACCACAACTCGCGAACCGTTCTCACGTTTTTACTTTCGCCAGCACCTCGTCTCCTATCATTCAGACTTCACAGAAGTTCTCTTGCGAAACTTGTGGGGCTATCACTCCTGGAAGAAAGGTTGTATCCTTTCTTCCAGAAGTGCTAGTCCAGCATGTTATGGTTGGGTCGCTCAGTTAGTAGAGCACCTGTCTCTGTCTGGCACACAGTTTTAATCTGCCAGAAAATTCTCATCAGTGCAAACTCAGCTGCAGAGTAAAAATGTCATTCTGGAAGCAGTCATATCAATTCATAGGAGCTTACTACTTACTCTACATTCTTCGTTTGCGGAACGGTTGTCCATCCCAGTGCTCCTCTAGAGTATGGGAAACCTCGTGAAGGCTACAGCACTGTACGCCTGCCACCTCCATGACCAGAGGCCCAGAAGACTACAAGAGATCTGTCAGGTGGCAGCGGCCACAGGACGTGGGCAAGCAGCCAATGTCGGAACGCGTAGCGCCTTGGCTGGCGACCAGTGTAGCGAACTGCCGCGAGAGGGCGTGGCGGGGTGGGCGAGGGAGTCGCCGGGGGCGGTAATCCGGCTGAATGGAGCCGTCACACAGCGCGGCCGGGCCATTGTTGCCGCGTAATTGTCGACAATGCGGTAATTGGTCCGGTCGGGTGCTGCGCGGCTAATGGCTGGGATTGTGTTTGGATTAGAGGCGTGTTGTCGCTGTAAGCGAGACCAGCTGCCGGCTCCCACAAAGAGACACGCAACCCCGCGGCGCCCGGGGTGGCCGAGCCGCTTCCTTCCTGCCGGCATTAGCGCGCCCTCCGAGTACCCTGCCGCCCCACACTCTAATCGTCACTTCCGCCCTCCCTCTAAACTTCGAGAAGCAGATCGTTCGAGCCCATCACTATTCATTGGGTGATTATAAATATACGATTATGCTTGTCACCGAGAGAAACAAACCAATGATTTCGCATCAATGCATCAATTGGTGAGTAAAGCCTCCCATTCTTTGGCCATGTTGCAGCAAATGTGCCACATTTTCAGTGGGAAAAACAGTCTAACTTTCAAAAACAGCATAAGTCTTTCTCACGCGTTTCGCCTTTTTGAAGCCTCTTCAGAATAAGTATAGGAACTGCGGGTAACGCATTAGTCGTAAGTAGTCGAAATTTTGATGTGCACCTTCGGCTAAAGCATGTACATCACACTTTCGACTACATATGACTAATGCGTTACTCGCAGTTCCTATACGAATTCTGAAGACGCTTCAAAAATGAAAAACGCGTGAATAACGCTTATGCTGGTTTTGCAACCTAGACTGTCTTTCCTACTGAAAATCAAGAGCATTTCATATTTCCGCAACCTGTATTGACCAGTCAGTGGTCATCTTGTGACTAAAAGAACACGCAGTAAAGTGATACAGCTGCCCTCTCAAGGATACCGTTAGTCTAAGGAATAGGGATGACACAGGCTCTGCAAATCAGAAGAAAACGAGGAACGGCCCACTATCCAACTGCATACCACAAAATGGCCTTCAAGTAGAAGAGCGCGTATAGAAGTTAACGAGTTAAAACATTACGACAACCTGCTTCACAGCTTGTTGAACAACCTTCGGATGGCATGGATTGGACAAGTCTTTGGTAGGTCGTCTGTTGCACCAGATACGTAGACACACTCACGCAATTCATGAGATACTGTTTTTCTTGGGGTGTAGCTGGCGCTTCACAGCATCCCACATATGTTCCATCGGGTTAATATCAAACGAATTTGGTAGCTGAGACATCAAAATAAGTTCGCAATGACGCTCCTCACTTCAGCATAGTACGTTTCTGTCCTTACGACAAGCACAATTACCGTGCTGAAAGATATCATCGCCGGCATCAAACATGAAGAGACTCACGCAGTTCGTAATAAAGTTCGTCTAGTCCACAGACTTCCATTACTACCACAGCTCCCTTGCATGCCTACGTGAATGAGTTTCATAACCTAATACTTTCCCCACTGGCCTTCGTCCATCCCCTGTATGACTCAGTATTCGGATACGACCGTCGACTTGATGAAACACGAAACGTGTGTCATCCGACCAGGCGTAACGTTTCCGTTAATATACGGTCCGTTCTTGATGGTACAGTGCTCACTGCAGTCGTAATTGCCAATGTCATTGACTCTACACGGAAATACGCAGCTGTCGTTTGCGGCGATTACTCACGTGCAGCAACAAGCGCTGAACGGTGTGTTCCAAACATTTGCTCGTACACCAGCCTTATACTCTGCTGTGAAATCTGCCAAAGATCGCCATCTTGGCAGAATCGAGACTTATTCGGTATTCCCACTAAGGCGGAAATACAGGATTAACCTGCGAGCATTCAATGACGAATGTAGGGAACTATGGTATAGTAATGTAAACAATGTCCGCCAAGGAGGAGTGCACGGATAGCCTAATGGTAAGGCGACAGCGGTAAGCGAAAAATCCGGGTTCGAGTCCTGATCCAGTACAAATTTTCATGCGGTCCCAACAGGTAAAACATCAGGACCTAATAGATCTTACGTCAAGTTATTCGCATTAAGCGAATTTATTTCCTTTGCAGCTGAGGATGGCGGTCATTCAAAACTGTGACTACTGTGAGTTGAAACGTGACTATGGCAGATATCGTTGAGGACTGCCCATTACGCGCTTCCGCCAGGTCCCTGGTAGAACCATATCAACCTGTCTCTAACGGAAGCGTGTGAAGGTAAACCAAGGACATATAACTTAGAACGTTTCCTTTTTTTTTTAATTGGTGTAATTTTAATGTATTGTGATTGCCTAACAGCATCAAACCTCACATATACGAGGGTTGGAACTTAAATAGTGGCCACTGTTTATTCACAACCCATACAAAAGAGTTACATGTTTGCACCTGTTACTGTCCTTCAAAGTAGTCACCGCGTTGTGTAGAACCCGTGGCCAGCGATGTGGAAGGCGTAGTATACCGTTAGCAGAGTCCGTTCTGTTGATGGTGCGAATGGAGCGGTCTACTGCCTGTCGAATCTCTGGAACAGTTCTGAAGCGAATGCCACGAAGTGGTTCCTCCATCTGCGGAATCAAATCAAAGTCACAAGGACTTAAGTCCGCGGAGTATGGTGGATGATACAGTAAATCCCAGTTCCATCCACCGCTGCGCTGTATGCGCCCGCCTATTGTCGTGCAAAATGATGGGTGGGTTGCGCAGAAAGTGTCGCCGCTTCTTTCGCAAAGCATTACGAGTCGCCGCGAGAGTCGAAAGTGCTGCAGAACCCCAGTATGGTGAAATTTATGGTGATTCTCGTGTAGGACTGTGATGGTGTTATCCTGACACATTACGTTCCTCCACGGACACCGTCAACGCAAAGTGTTACTTTTCGTTTTTTTGAGCATCACCTGCGACCAGCTTTGTGCTCGAACTGACTCTCGATTATGTCCCATAAACGTTCGATGGGATTCATGTCGGACGACCTCGGTGGCCACATAATTCGCTCGAACTGTCGAGAATGTTCTTCAAACCATCCACGAACAGCTGTGGTCTGGTGGCATGGTGCATTGTCATTCAAAAAAATTCCATAGTTGTTTGGTAATATGAAGTCCATTATTGGTTGCAAATGGTCTCCAAGTAGTCGAAAATAACCATTTCCAATCGATGATCGTTTCAGTTGAACCAGAAAGCCCAGTTCAATACATATAACCACAGCCCTTACTGTTATGGAGCCACCACCAGCTTGCACAGTGCCATGTTGATCCATGGTTTGATGGGATCAGGGCCACACTCATTCCTGCCATCATTTCTTACCAAGTGAAGTGGGGACTCATCTGATCAGGTCACTCTTTTTCAGTAGTCTACGATCCAACCGATATGGTCACGAGACCAAGAGAGGCGCTGCAGGCTATGTCGTGCTGTTAGCAAAGGCACTCGCGTTCGTCCTCTACTGTCATAGCCGATCAACGCCAAATTTTAGTTCATAGTCGTAAGGCGCTGCAGGCTATGTCGTGCTGTTAGCAAAGGCACTCGCGTTCGTCCTCTACTGTCATAGCCCATCAGCACCAAATTTTAGTTCATAGTCCTAAGGTGCTGCAGGCTATGTCGTGCTGTTAGCAAAGGCACTCACGTTCATCCGCTACTGTCATAGCCCATCAGCGCCAAATTTTAGTTCATAGTCCTAAGGCGCTGCAGGCTATGTCGTGCTGTTACCAAAGGCACTCGTATTCGTCCTCTACTGTCATAGCCCATCAACGCCAGATTTTAGTTCATAGTCCTAAGGCGCTGCAGGCTATGTCGTGCTGTTAGCAAAGGCACTCGCGTTCGTCCTCTACTGTTATAGCCCATCAACGCCAAATTTTAGTTCATAGTCCTAAGGCGCTGCAGGCTATGTCGTGCTGTTACCAAAGGCACTCACGTTCGTCCTCTACTGTCATAGCCCATCAACGCCAAATTTTAGTTCATAGTCCTAAGCCGCTGCAGGCTATGTCGTGCTGTTAGCAAAGGCACTCGCGTTCGTCCTCTACTGTCATAGCCCATCAACGCCAAATTTTAGTTCATAGTCCTAAGGCGCTGCAGGCTATGTCGTGCTGTTAGCAAAGGCACTCACGTTCGTCCTCTACTGTTATAGCCCATCAACGCCAAATTTTAGTTCATAGTCCTAAGGCGCTGCAGGCTATGTCGTGCTGTTAGCAAAGGCACTCACGTTCGTCCTCTACTGTTATAGCCCATCAACGCCAAATTTTAGTTCATAGTCCTAAGGCGCTGCAGGCTATGTCGTGCTGTTACCAAAGGCACTCGCGTTCGTCCTCTACTGTTATAGCCCATCAACGCCAAATTTTAGTTCATAGTCGTAAGGCGCTGCAGGCTATGTCGTGCTGTTAGCAAAGGCACTCGCGTTCGTCCTCTACTGTCATAGCCCATCAGCGCCAAATTTTAGTTCATAGTCCTAAGGCGCTGCAGGCTATGTCGTGCTGTTAGCAAAGGCACTCGCGTTCGTCCTCTACTGTCATAGCCCATCAGCGCCAAATTTTAGTTCATAGTCCTAAGGCGCTGCAGGCTATGTCATGCTGTTAGCAAAGGCACTCGCGTTCGTCCTCTACTGTCATAGCCCATCAACGCCAAATTTTAGTTCATAGTCCTAAGGGATACGTTCCTCGAGCGTCCCACATTAATTTCTGCAGTTAATTTCACACAGTGTGGCTTGTCTGTTACCACTGAACATCTATACTCAAACGCCGCGTCTCTCGGTTGCTAAGCGAAGGCCGTCGGCCCCTGTGTTGTCCGTAGTGAGAAAATGCCTGAAATTTGGATTCTCGCTACACTCTTGACACTGAGTGGATCTCAGGATATTTCTTGGCACTGTGGATCTCGGAATATTGAATTCCCTCACGATTTCCGAATTGGAGTGTCCCACGAGTGTAGTTCGAGCTACCATTCCGCATTCAGAGTCTGTTACTCCCCGTCGCGCAGCCTTGATCACGTCGGACATCTTTGCACATAAATCACCTGAGCGCAAGAGACAGCTCCACCAATGCATTGTTTATACCGTTTGTACGCGGTACTACCACCATCTATTATGTGCATGTCGCTATCCCGTGACTTTCACCACCCAAGTGTACGTCAGAGTCGTTACAAAGCGTGCGCCCTGTGTACGTATAGGGCAGCAGACGACCCAAATCCCGCCCCAGCCTCGCCGCCTGCAGGCCGTGTGCCGCTAAACTGCGTGATTAGAGAGGTGGGCGCCGGCTTACTGTGACTCACCCGCCGCCCATCTGGACAACGCAGCCGCGGACTCTACCAGCTGCGGCAGCCCCTGCGTCCATCTACATCTTCATTTATACTTCGCAAGAGAAGGGCACTTTGGCCTCCACTGTCATTCCTATTCCGTTCGTCAGTAGTACATAGGAAGAACAACTATCGGCAATCCTCCGGTATTTTCTTTCTATTTTCAATTAATAGGCCTGTAAATGGTTTCATGTCGCCCACCACGCTCTCCAATGCCAATCTCTTCATCTCAAAGTAATACTTGCACCATACGTCCTCAGTTATTTTTTGGATGTATTTCTGTCCACACATACAACTTTCATGCTCTGCAGCTCCCTCAGGTACCATGGAAGTTATTCCTTGGCGCCCTATCATCCTGTCACCTCTTCCTATTTATGTTTCCTACGTGTACGCCTCCTATGAACCCGCCTAATTTTTAACATCCTATTTTAGTACAACATCTCAAATGATTCGAGTCTGTTGTCTGCCAGTTTTTGAAAAATGCATGTTTCAATTCCATACATTGTTGTACATACTCCGAAATTTCTTCCTCAAATTAAGGCCGATGTTTGATACTAGTTTTCTTCTTTTGGCTAGGAATTCCCTCTTGCCTGTGTCAATCTGCATTTTATGTCCTCCTCGCTTCATCCGCCATGTGTTATTTTGTTTATAAGATAGCAGAAAGTGTGCACTTTATATACTTCGTAGTCTCCAATACGTCGCAGACCTCATGTCTGCTACTCTTCATTACCTTCTGCTCTCTTCAATCTACTCTCAGCTCATTTTTTGTGCTCAGTAAACTGTCAATTCAAATCACAGTTCTTGCAGTTCTTCTTCACTTTAACTCACGATCCCTAGTTTTATTTCCCTCATTGCTTCTACGATATGTGAATTAAACAATAGGGCGAAAAAAGACTACACGCCTCTCTTATACCCTTTCCCCTTCGCTCTTGGTCTTCCATTCTTATTATTGCTGTTCCTTTCTTTGCATATTGTGCCGGGTGGTTGTAATTAAAGTGACGATGTTCAGAGTGCTGCAGTGAGGGCCGTGTACATCGCAGGACGCTGAAACATCGTATGTATCTCCGTTAATCGGAGCGCTCGCCCGAGTCTGCTAGAAACCTGAAAGAAAAGGACGACCTATTGCTGTGCTCTATCATTTGAAAGTCATATGACAGTTGTTGAGTGCACCCACATGGCCGGCCGGAGTGGCCGAGCGGTTCTAGGCGCTACAGTCTGGATCCGCACGACCGCCTCGGGCATGGATTTGTGTGATGTCCTTAGGTTAGTTAGGTTTAAGTAGTTCTAAGTTCTAGGGGACTGATGACCTCAGAAGTTAAGTCCCATAGTGCTCAGAGCCAACCACCCACATTCCTAGTGGGAGGTACCTTGATGAAAAATAATACTTCCACTTTCTGCCACCAGATTATAATCCCCCCCCCCTTTCTCTTTCCTTCTTCCATCATTGTCCATATTAAACAATGCCCAGTCCAAGTAATTAATAAGCAAAGTCTTTTTGAACATTTGAGAGGAGCGAAGATTACAATAAACTTTCAAGTTTACTTAACTTGTCACGATGAGGCGGCTCCCGTTCTTCTTGTCTAGGGGGTCTGATTCTTGAAGCTGAAAGTCTAACATCAGGTCCTCAGGGCTGGTTTGAACTAAATAAATAGGAAGAGTGTTCACGCAGAATTTTTTACATAAATATATTTTCCACAGATTTTCTCACATTTTGTATATCATACAGTATTTTGATTTTTCACATTAACAAAGCCGAAATTACATTGTTCGCACCTGTTATACAGAAATACGTCCTATCATACAAGAGGCAAGCTTACGATTCTCACACTCTGCAGAAATAACAATATTCCAAATGGTTTGCAATTTTTCTTAACTAATGAATTCCTACCAGTTTTCGTTACATTATTAATTTCGATTATTATTTTGGAAATGAATCCAGAAATAAACACAGTAATCAGTACAAGATGGCGTAATTAATTATATAACTTTTAAGTGTGCAAATAATTCGCAATTTCAAATGTTTCTAAAAAAGATAATTTTAACTGTACATTCAGAATTATTATTTATCGATTATAACATCGAAAGTAAAACATTTTATAAGCTAATTCCTTTTCATAAATTTTAGCTTTAAATGTGACATACTGTGTATAAAATTATATGAGAGTTTTCAGAAAATTAACTGAGATATATCTGACATGTCCAAAACTCGAAAAATAATACTGGTATCGACAACTACTGTTGAGGAAAAGTAATCCTAAGAGGAGGACCTAAGCAGCCAGAGTGTGGTGTGCGTACAGGAAAAGGAGATGAACGATTAGACACACGATGACTGTGGTTCTGGCACGTTTATTAGGAAATGGTCACAAGTTAAAACATCTGTTCAGTATGGTCTCCTGACTCAGCAACATGCTGCATCCGTAACACGACATGGTTGACAGTTACTCCTACGCTTCAGATAAGTCCGGATACATCAGTGATAGACCGATCTTTCAGATATCCTCACAACCAGAAAACCATGGATTTATGTCGGGGGACCTGGAAAGCCACACATCTTGTAATTATCCTAGAGATAAGCGGTCGTTGCCGGAGGTTTTTCGAGGCAAATCTTCCACCTGAGAACCAAACTTTGTGTCGTCCCATCTTGCATGAAAATAGTAGGGAGGACACAGTTGCGTTATTATAAAGCTGAAATCAAGTGACGCACAAAGTGGTCCACACAACGAGGAGTTGTCACTGTACACCTAACAGGCACACGAGCTGTCATCTCCTCGAAGAAAAACGGACCTGACTGAAAGAACCTGTGACACCATACCACAGTCACATAAGATGAGTGCAATGGATGTTCTTGGACATGTGTAGGAGTAGAGCTCCATATGCGACAGTTCTGTGCATTCACGGCACCACAGAGATTTAACTGTCCCTCATCCGTCCAAGGAATAATCTCCAGCTACATGTCACTCATTTCCATGCGTGTGAGAAAACGAATGGCAAAATCACGGTGTTGAAGCCCATCGTGGGGATTCATTTGGTATACATTCAGAATCTTGTAGTGATACCAGTGTCAAAAGCACAGCAAAATCTTTTTGACTGTTGACCAGAAGAGCGACTATTCCCACGACAAGGCTCGAGCACTGGCTGCAGAATTTGAGGCATGTGCTGCACCGTCGGCTGGAGCTACAATAATTCTATCAACAACTGCTATAGAAACGGGCTGCTTCACTCTCCCAGCTGTGAAAAGAATTCACGGTTTCTTCAAATTTCCTAATCATATTCTTTGACGCGTTTATTAACACTGGGCTTATTCGCAGCAGTTTCTCTTTGTGACATTCCTACACTGCAGCGCTGCTTTTTCTGCCATTCTGATAAAAAAAAATTATCAACTGATTACGGTCTTCCTTCTCAATGGCCATTGCGTTTCGTACGGAAAACTGTAACCTTCTTAAACCTTTTCACAAGTATCACTCCATAGCCATCATCATGTGGCGCCTAGCGACAAACAGCATACTGACGTCAAAACAGAAAACGTTAACATTCCTGACTGCTTACAGCACCATAATTGTACCTGGTGGCAGAAAGTGGAACCGTTATTTTTTCAGCATACTCTGCAAGCTCACCGATTAATGAACGTACCTAACCATTTCAGCGTCCTGCGATGAATACAGCCCAATCTGTACGAAGAACAACACCATCTTTTTAACTACAGGGTGTTTCAAAAATGACCGGTATATTTGAAAGGGCAATAAAAACTAAACGAGCAGCGATAGAAATACACCGTTTGTTGCAATATGCTTGGGACAACAGTACATTTTCAGGCAGACACACTTTCGAAATTACAGTAGTTACAATTTTCGACAACAGATGGCGCTGCGGTCTGGGAAACTCTATAGTACGATATTTTCCACATATCCACCATGCGTAGCAATAATATGGCGTAGTCTCTGAATGAAATTATCCGAAACCTTTGACAACGTGTCTGGCGGAATGGCTTCTCATGCAGATGAGATGTACTGCTTCAGCTGTTCAATTGTTTCTGGATTCTGGCGGTACACCTGGTCTTTCAAGTGTCCCCACAGAAAGAAGTCACAGGGGTTCATGTCTGGCGAATAGGGAGGCCAATCCACGCCGCCTCCTGTATGTTTCGGATAGCCCAAAGCAATCACACGATCATCGAAATATTCATTCAGGAAATTAAAGACATCGGCCGTGCGATGTGGCCGGGCACCATCTTGCATAAACCACGAGGTGTTCGCAGTGCCGTCTAAGGCAGTTTGTAGCGCCACAAATTCACGAAGAATGTCCAGATAGCGTGATGCAGTAATCGTTTCGCATCTGAAAAATGGGCCAATGATTCCTTTGGAAGAAATGGCGGCCCAGACCAGTACTTTTTGAGGATGCAGGGACGATGGGACTGCAACATGGGGCTTTTCGGTTCCCCATATGCGCCAGTTCTGTTTATTGACGAAGCCGTCCAGGTAAAAATAAGCTTCGTCAGTAAACCTGCCCACATGCATATCGCCATCATCAATCCTGTGCACTATATCGTTAGCGAATGTCTCTCGTGCAGCAATGGTAGCGGCGCTGAGGGGTTGCCGCGTTTGAATTTTGTATGGATAGAGGTGTAAACTCTGGCGCATGAGACGATACGTGGACGTTGGCGTCATTTGGACCGCAGCTGCAACACGGCGAATGGAAACCCGAGGCCGCTGTTGGATCACCTGCTGCACTAGCTGCGCGTTGCCCTCTGTGGTTGCCGTACGCGGTCGCCCTACCTTTCCAGCACGTTCATCCGTCACGTTCCCAGTCCGTTGAAATTTTTCAAACAGATCATTTATTGTATCCCTTTTCGGTCCTTTGGTTACATTAAACTTCCGTTGAAAACTTCGTCTTGTTGCAACAACACTGTGTTCTAGGCGGTGGAATTCCAACACCAGAAAAATCCTCTGTTCTAAGGAATAAACCATGTTGTCTACATCACACTTGCACGTTGTGAACAGCACACGCTTACAGCAGAAAGACGACGTACAGAATGGCGCACCCACAGACTGCGTTGTCTTCTATATCTTTCACATCACTTGCAGCGCCATCTGTTGTTGAAAATTGTAACTACTGTAATTTCGAAAGTTTGTCTGCCTGAAAATGTACTGTTGTCCCAAGCATATTGCAACAAACGGTGTATCTCTATCGCTGCTCGTTTAGTTTTTATTGCCGTTTCAAATATACCGGTCATTTTTGAAACACCCTGTATAACCACCTGGTAAGTCACCTCTGTCTGCACCCATGGTGTAGGTGTAGAGTCCTTGATTAGTAATCGAAACGTCCTCCGCGCCGGATTCGAACACCGTCACCGCTGAAATTCTGCATAAAACTCATCACCAGTGGCGGCTGAAGGCTTCCGTAATAAGAAGTCACCCCCACTAAGCCAACGGCCTTCCCAAATAAGGCGGAGGAGCGGACGGAAGTTCAGGACACTCCGTTGCCTATGGGGTGGGATTCTGCACCTAAAGACGAAATAACTAACTATGATCAATAGCATGACGATGCAGACATCAATGGAAACAACTGCATTAAAGACACATCATGTTTGTCCACAGCAAATGTAGAGCGTAATTGAAAAAGTGTCATAATGATCTCTCCATTGACATAAGATTCCGGATTATTCACGCATTCGAATCTCCGGGAGGGGTGTGCCAAGGGGAGGTGGTCATGAGAAAAGGACTGAATAACCAACGAAATGGTAATGTTCGAAGAGTCAGGGCGTGGAGTTTCAGACGCTTTAACGTGATGGGTAAGATAGAAAATCTGAAAAGAGAAATGCTAAGGCTCAATCTGGACGCAGTGAGCGTCAGTGAATTGAAATGGAAAGAAAACAAGGATTTCTGGTCAGACGAATAAGAGAGTAATATGAACAGCAGCAGAAAATGGTATAACGGAAGTAGGATTCATTACGAATAGAAAGATAGGGCAGAGAGTGAGGTACTGTGAACAGTTCAATGATAGGGTTATTCTCATCAGAATCGACAGCAGACAAATACCGACAACTATAATGCAGATACACACTACTGGCCATTAAATTCCTACATCAAGAAAAAATGCAGATGATAAACGAGTATTCATTGGACAAATATATTATACTAGAACTGACATGTGATTACATTTTCATCCAATTTGGGTGCATAGATCCTGAGAAATCAGTACCCAGAACAACCACCTCTGGCCGTAATAACGGCCTTGATACGCCTGGGCATTGAGTCAAACAGAGCTTGGATGGCGAGTACAGGTACAGCTGCCCATGCAGCTTCAACACGATACCACAGTTCATGAAAAGTGGTTATAGGCGTATTGTGACGAGCCAGTTGCTCGGCCACCATTGACCAGGTGTTTTCAATTGGTGAGAGATCTGGATAATGAGCTGACCTGGGCAGCAGTCGAACATTTTCTCTATCCAGAAAGGCCCGTACAGGACCTGCAACATGCGGTCGTGCATTATCCTGCTGAAATGTAGGGTTTCGAAGGAATCGAATAAAAGGTAGAGCCACGGCTCGTAACACATCTGAAATGTAACGTCCACTGTTCAAAGTGCCGTCAATGCGAACAAGAGGTGACCGAGACGTGTAACCAATGGCACCCCATACCATCACGCCAGGTGATGCGCCAGTACGGCGATGACGAATACACGCTTCCAATGCGCGTTCACCGCGATGTCGCCAAACACGGATGCGACCATCATGATGCTGTAAATAGAACCTGGATTCATCCGAAAAAATGACGTTTTACCATTCGTGCACCCAGGTTTGTCGTTGAGTACACCATCGCAGGCGCTCCTGTCTCTGATGCAGCGTCGAGGGTAACCGCAGCCATGGTCTCCGAGCTGATAGTCCATGCTGCTGCAAACGTCGTCGAATTCTTCGTGCAGATGGGTGTTGTCTTGCAAACGTCCCCATCTATTGACTCAGGGATCGAGACGTGGCTGCACGATGCGTTACAGCCATGCGGATAAGATGCCTGTCCTCTCGACTGCTAGTGATACGAGGCCGTTGGGATCCAGCACGGCGTTCCGTATTACCCTCCTGAACCCACCGATTCCATATTCTACTAACAGTCGTTGGATCTCGACCAACGCGAGCAGCCATGTCGCGATACGATAAATCGCAATCGAGATAGGGTAAATTCGACCTTTATCAAAGTCGGAAACGTGATGGTACGCATTTCTCCTCCTTACACGAGGCATCACAACAACATTTCACCAGGCAACGCTGGTCAACTGCTGTTTGTGTATGAGAAATCGGTTGGAAACTTTCCTCATGTCAACACGTTGTAGGTGTCGCCACTGACGCCAACCTTGTGTGAATGCTCTGAAAAGCTAATCACTTGCGTATCACAGCATCTTCTTCTTGTCGGTTAAATTTCGCGTCTGTAGCACGTCATCTTCGTGGTGTAGCTATTTTAATGGCCAATAGAGTACATACCGACGTCGCAAGCAGAAGATATGGAGATAGAGAAAGTATATGGGGATACTGAACGGGTAATTCTGTACGTAGAGGGAGATGAAAATCTAATAGTAGTGGAGGACTGGAATACGGTTTTAGGGGAAGGAGTAGAAGAAAGGGTTACGGGAGTATATGGACTTGCTACTAAGAATGAGAGAGGAGAAAGACTAACTGAGTTCTGCAATAAATTTCAGCTAGTAATATCGAATACTCTGTTCGTATCGAATACTCAGCTCGTATCGAATACTCTGTTCAATAATCACAATAGTTGGAGTGGTATTCGGAAAGAGCCAGGAGGTACGGGAAGATTTCAGTTATATTACATCATGGTCAGACAAAGACACCGAAATTAGATACTGGATTGTTAGGCATACCCAGGAGCAGATATATACTCAGATCATAATTTAGTAGCATTGAAGACTAGGCTGAAGTATAAGAGACTAGTAAGCAAGAATCAGTGCGCAGAGAAGTGGGGTGCGGAAGTACTAAGGAATGAAGATACGCACTTGAAGTTCTCTGAGGCTGTATGTACTGCAATAAGGAATAGCTATGTAGGCAGCTCAGTAGAATAGGAATGAATTTCTCTAAAAAGGACCTTCACAGAAGTTGGGAACAAAAACGTAGGTACAAAGAAGGTAGATGTGGAGAAACCATGGGTGGCAGAAGAAATACTTCAGTTGATAGATGAAAGAAGGAAGTACAAAAACGTTCAGTGAAACTCAGGAATACAGAAGTACAAATCACCTAGGAATGAAATAAAACAGAAGTGCAGGGAAGCTAACGCGAAAACTGGAAAAGAAAACTGAAGATGTGGTAGGTGACGATCAGTTTGGCTTTAGGAAAGGTAAAAGCAACTCAGTGAAATTCTGCTTTTACTGTTGATAATGGAAGCAAGAATAAAGAAACTCTATACATCGAAGAAACAATGACGGAAATGAATGAAAGATTCAGGAGTGAAATTAAAATAAAAGTGAAAGGATATCAACGATAAGATTAGGTGATGACATTGTCATGTCCTCAGTGATGTAAGTAGGCTGTTTATGTTTTCTTATTGGCAACGTTACGTAGCGCTCTGCATGAAAATCACTGGCTGTGCTGTGTGCAGTCTGTGGCTAGTTTGCATTGTTGTCTGCCATTGTAGTGTTGGGCAGCGGCAGCTGGATGTTAACAGCGCGTAGCGTTGCGCAGTTGGAGGTGAGCCGCCAGCAGTGGTGGATGTGGGGAGAGAAATGGCGGAGTTTTGATATTTGTAAAAATGGATGTTATGAACTCTTACATATATTATGACTTTTGATGACTATTAAGGTAAATACATTGTTTATTCTCTATCAAAATCTTTCATTTGCTAACTATGCCTATCAGTAGTTAGTGCCTTCAGTAGTTTAAATCTTTTATTTAGCTGGCAGTAGTGGCGCTCGCTGTATTGCAGTAGTTCGAGTAACGAAGATTTTTGGTGAGGTAAGTGATTTGTGAAAGGTATAGGTTAATGTTAGTCAGGGCCGTTCTTTTGTAGGAATTTTTGAAAGTCTGATTGCGTTGCGCTAAAAATATTGTGTGTCAGTTTAAGCACAGTCATGTATAATTTTTCTAAGGGGACGTTTCATAGTGAAACTGAAGAAGGATTATAGATTCTGTTGAATGGAATCAACAGTATAATGAGTACACAATATTGATTGTCGGTAAACGAAGGAAAGACAAAAAGAATGAGAAGTAGCAGAAACGGAACAACGGAAACTTAACATCGGGTTTGGTGACCACGAAGTAGATGAAGTTAAGATATTCTGCTACCTAGGCAGCAAAATAACCAATGACGGACGGAGCAATGTGGACGTAGACAGCAGACTAGCACTAGCAAAGGGCATTCCTGGCCAAGAGGTAGTCTAGTAGTATCAAACACAGGCCTTAATTGGAAGAAGAAATCTCTGAGAATGTGCGTTTGGAGTACAGCATTCCATGGTAGTGTAACATGGACTGTGGGAAACCCGGTAAAGAAGAGGATCCAAGCGCTTGAGATGTAGTACTACGGAAGTATGTTAAAAATGAGGTGGACTGATAGGGTAAGGAATGAGGAGATTCTTCGGAGAATCGGCGAGACAAGGAATATGTGAAAAACACTGACAAGAAGAAAGTACAGGATGGTAGGACATCTGTTGTGGCATCGGGGAGTAACTACCATGCTAGCAGAGGGAGCTGCAAAGCGTGAAAACTGCAGAGGAAGACAAAGGTTGTAATACATCTAGACACATCATGTGTGCTGCTCTAAGATGAAAATGTTGTCACAGGAAAGTAAATCGTGGCGGGCCGCTTCAGACCAGTCAGGAGACATGACTGAAAAAAATATCATCTACCTGTCACGTTTTACCCATTGTCCTGAGAATTTCGCACATGTACCATTTCTCACTGTCGAATGCTTACTCTAGGTCGACGAGTACCATGAAGGTGTCGATTTTTCTTATGCCTTACTTCCGCTACCAAGCGCACCTTCAGACCTGCCTCTCTGGTGGCTTTACCTTTCCTAAAACCGAAGTGTACGTCATCTAATAGATCCTGAATTTTATTTCTCATTTTTCTGTATAAGTCTGAGGAAATAATATATTGTCTGACTTCTCATAATTTTAGGGACAAACATTCCCGTGATGCCTCTCTCGTAGCAGTCACTACTCATGTTTGATGACCACCTCCCTTATGCTCTCGCTGTTTTCAAACGAACCTGTGACGAATGCGTTGCTCTTCTTTGGATCTTCTCTGAAACTGAATCTGCCCGCAGTCTGAAGGCAGATTTGTACAACTAGGAATTCTCTGTCATGTGGAGATGGTATGACCTTGCTGTCCTCCGACTTTTGAGTCAACTTTGCCACTTTCTAATTTCAGTTACTATTTTGGGCAGGAAACGCGTAAATTTTGTTCAGCCAGCAATCTACACCATTTGAATTCATTTACTTGTAAGCATTTCAGATTTTTGTAGGTGTTTGTATAGATGAACCACTCTAAACCCCTGTCGTATATGTGTTTCATTAACTGAATGCGTGAAACAAGACAGGAGCAACATTCGTTACAAGATCCGTTATATTTACGGGGATGAGACAATGAATGAATTAACTGTGGAAGACTGACGCCAGTCATCAAGAGTATAAATATTCACGTTCATTCTCGGTACCGATAAATTTCTTCAAATATTTTTAAAGCATTTTTGAACATGTTTTTGCTACAAATACGATTTTGTTGTGATCATGAGTTCGTGGACAGTTTTGGCGCAGCTCTCTACGCTAGTCTATCCTGTGCAAGTCTCTTCATCTCTGCATCACTACCGCAACCTACATCCGTTTGAACCTGCTAACTGCACTACACTTGATCTCCTTCTAGAATTTTTACCCTCCACACTTCCATCCCTAACCAAACTGAATATTCCTTGAATCATCAGAATACAACCTATCAACTGTTCTCCTCCTTTAGTAAAGTTGTGATACAAATTTATTTTGTCTCAAATCGATTCACTATTCCATCGTCAGTTACTCCATCTACCCTTCTAATCTATAGCTTTCCATTACCCTCCTTTTGCTTTTCTTAAGTTTCACCCCCCCCCCCCCCCCCTTAAACCACGGACCTTGCCGTTGGTGGGGAGGCTTGCGTGCCTCAGCGATACAGATAGCCGTACCGTAGGTACAACCACAACGGAGGGGTATCTATTGAGAGGCCAGACAAACGTGTGGTTCCTGAAGAGGGGCAGCAGCCTTTTCAGTAGTTGCAAGGGCAACAGTCTGGATGATTGACTGATCTGGCCTTGTAACAATAACCAAAACGGCCTTGCTGTGCTGGCACTGCGAACGGCTGAAAGCAAGGGGAAACTACGGCCGTAATTTTTCCCGAGGGCATGCAGCTTTACTGTATGGTTAAATGATGACGGCGTCCTCTTGGGTAAAATATTCCGGAGGTAAAATAGTCCCCCATTCGGATCTCCGGGCGGGGACTACTCAAGAGGATGTCGTTATCAGGAGAAAGAAAACTGGCGTTCTACGGATCGGAGCGTGGAATGTCAGATCCCTTAATCGGGCAGGTAGGTTAGAAAATTTAAAAAGGGAAATGGATAGGTTAAAGTTAGATATAGTGGGAATTAGTGAAGTTCGGTGGCAGGAGGAACAAGACTTCTGGTCAGGTGACTACAGGCTTATAAACACAAAGTCAAATAGGGGTAATGCAGGAGTAGGTTTAATAATGAATAGGAAAATAGGAATGCGGGTAAGCTACTACAAACAGCATAGTGAACGCATTATTGTGGTCAAGATAGATACGAAGCCCACACCTACTACAGTAGTACAAGTTTATATGCCAACTAGCTCCGCAGATGAAGAAGAAATTGAAGAAATGTATGATGAAATAAAAGAAATTATTCAGATAGTGAAGGGAGACGAAAATTTAATAGTCATGGGTGACTGGAATTCGAGTGTAGGAAAAGGGAGAGAAGGAAACGTAGTAGGTGAATATGGATTGGGGGGAAGAAATGAAAGAGGAAGCCGCCTTGTAGAATTTTGCACAGAGCATAACTTAATCATAGCTAACACTTGGTTCAAGAATCATAAAAGAAGGTTGTATACCTGGAAGAATCCTGGAGATACTAGAAGGTATCAGATAGATTATATAATGGTAAGACAGAGATTTAGGAACCAGGTTTTAAATTGTAAGACATTTCCAGGGGCAGATGTGGACTCTGACCACAATCTATTGGTTATGACCTGTAGATTAAAACTGAAGAAACTGCAAAAAGGTGGGAATTTAAGGAGATGGGACCTGGATAAACTGAAAGAACCAGAGGTTGTACAGAGTTTCAGGGAGAGCATAAGGGAACAATTGGCAGGAATGGGGGAAAGAAATACAGTAGAAGAAGAATGGGTAGCTTTGAGGGATGAAGTAGTGAAGGCAGCAAAGGATCAAGTAGGTAAAAAGACGAGGGCTTGTAGAAATCCTTGGGTAACAGAAGAAATATTGAATTTAATTGATGAGAGGAGAAAATATAAAAATGCAGTAAATGAAGCAGGCAAAAAGGAATACAAACGTCTCAAAAATGAGATCGACAGGAAGTGCAAAATAGCTAAGCAGGGATGGCTAGAGGACAAATGTAAGGATGTAGAGGCTTATCTCACTAGGGGTAAGATAGATACTGCCTACAGGAAAATTAAAGAGACCTTTGGAGATAAGAGAACCACTTGTATGAACATCAAGAGCTCAGATGGAAACCCAGTTCTAAGCAAAGAAGGGAAAGCAGAAAGGTGGAAGGAGTATATAGAGGGTCTATACAAGGGCGATATACTTGAGGACAATGTTATGGACATGGAAGAGAATGTAGATGAAGATGAAATGGGAGATACGATACTGCGTGAAGAGTTTGACAGAGCACTGAAAGACCTGAGTCGAAACAAGGCCCCCGGAGTAGACAACATTCCATTGGAACTACTGACGGCCTTGGGAGAGCCAGTCATGACAAAACTCTACCATCTGGTGAGAAAGATGTATAAAACAGGCGAAATACCATCAGACTTCAAAAAGAATATAATAATTCCAATCCCAAAGAAAGCAGGTGTTGACAGATGTGAAAATTACCGAACAATCAGTTTAATAAGCCACAGCTGCGAAATACTAACACGAATTCTTTACAGACGAATGGAATAACTAGTAGAAGCCGACCTCGGGGAAGATCAGTTTGGATTCCGTAGAAATACTGGAACACGTGAGGCAATACTGACCTTACGACTTATCTTAGAAGATAGATTAAGGAAAGGCAAACCTACGTTTCTAGCATTTGTAGACTTAGAGAAAGCTTTTGACAATGTTGACTGGAATAC
The DNA here is from genome assembly GCF_023898315.1 of Schistocerca nitens. Classification (NCBI taxonomy): domain Eukaryota; kingdom Metazoa; phylum Arthropoda; class Insecta; order Orthoptera; family Acrididae; genus Schistocerca; species Schistocerca nitens. The sequence goes on along the minus strand of NC_064614.1, from coordinate 925,608,496 downwards.
TCTCTTTCAAATTCTAAAGGTGGCAGGGGTAAAATACAGGGAGCGAAAGGCTATTTACAATTTGTACAGAAACCAGATGGCAGTTATAAGTGTCGAGGGACATGAAAGGGAAGCAGTGGTTGGTAAGGGAGTAATACAGGGTTGTAGCCTCTTCCCGATGTTATTCAAGCTGTATATTGAGCAAGCAGTAAAGGAAACAAAAGAAAAATTCGGAGTAGGTATTAAAATCCATGGAGAAGAAATAAAAACATTGAGGTTCGCCGATGACATTGTAATTCTGTCAGAGACAGCAAAGGACTTGGAAGAGCAGTTGAACGGAATGGATGTTGTCTTGAAGGGAGGATATAAGATGAACATCAACAAAAACAAATCGAGGATAATGGAATGTAGTCGAGTTAAGTCGGGTGATGTTGAGGGTATTAGATTAGGAAATGAGACACTTAAAGTAGTAAAGGAGTTTTGCTACTTGGGTTGCAAAATAACTGATGATGGTCGAAGTAGAGAGGATATAAAGTGTAGACTGGCAATGGCAAGGAAAGCGTTTCTGAAGAAGAGAAATTTGTTAACATCGAGTATAGATTTAATTGTCAAGAAGTCATTTCTGAAAGTATTTGTATGGAGTGTAGCCATGTATGGAAGTGAAACATGGACGGTAAATAGTTTGGACAAGAAGAGAATAGAAGCTTTCGAAATGTGGTGCTACAGAAGAATGCTGAAGATTAGATGGGTAGATCACATAACTAATGAGGAAGTATTGAATAGGATTGGGGAGAAGAGAAGTTTGTGGCACAACTTGACCAGAAGAAGGGATCGGTTGGTAGGACATGTTCTGAGGCATCAAGGGATCACCAATTTTGTATTGGAGGGCAGCGTGGAGGGTAAAAATCGTAGGGGGAGACCAAGAGATGAATACACTAAGCAGATTCAGAAGGATGTAGGTTGCAGTAGGTACTGGGAGATGAAGAAGCTTGCAGAGGATAGAGTAGCATGGAGAGCTGCATCAAACCAGTCTCAGGACTGAAGACCACAACAACAACAACAAGTTTCATCCTATAATCTGTTTTTAAGACACTGCTCGTTCCTTTCAACTGCCCTTCCAAGTTCTTTGCTGTCTCTGCCAGAACAATAATGTTGTCGACAAAGCTGAAGGTTTTTATATCTTCTCCTGGAACTTGAGAGTCCTTCGTCACAAAGACAGCTTTCGACTTTTAGCTCTTTCTACGTTCTGTAATTCGCGAGCACATTGCTAAAATACATATTCTGTGAACAGTAATCGATGTCTGATGTGAGGACACTCTTTGGTCAATGTTGAAGGGTAGCCTGGATGACGTCCTTTGGCGAACAGAGTCTCTGGCAATGAGCAGCGCGGCCTTATGTCTGCAATGCATGGATAGTGTTTGGAGGGGGCAAATGAGAAGTATTTGAGGGAAAGACTCGTTTGCGTGTGTTTCTTGTTAGGCGCTTTATGCATGCTTCTTTTGTGTGCAGCCGTGCGTTGGTACTTTGCTAGCGGAGAAGACAGATGTGCAAACTTGCCATGAGATCCCTGCCTGATATTACTGTTACGAGCTACGAGTCATGGTGAGCCAAAGCTAGTTCAGTGCAAGAGTTTCTGGCTTGTAACGAATCATTAAGAACGATAGGATTCATCGTACTTTGTACTGTGGGAAGCTCAGTCTCGATTCATATGGACCTGTAATCGGTTTCTCAACAATACATCCGAATCGTATACGAGAAAAATAAGTGGCATTCTCATTTCTTTAACTATTTCTGATGTTTCCGTAGGTATCTTGAACAATGTGTTCTTTATTAAGTGACGACATAGAATACAAAGTGGTTAATGTATTAATAATTTTATTCTTCGGTGTGCCGGCCGTTGTGGCAGAGCGGTTCTAGGCGCTTCAGTCAGGAACCGCGCTGCTGCTACGGTCGCAGGTTCGAATCCTGCCTCGGGTATGGATGTGTGTGATTTCCTTAGGTTAGTTGGGTTTAAGCAGTTCTAAGTCTAGGGGACTGATGACCTCAGATGTTCAGTCCCGTAGTGCTCAGAGCCATTTGAACCATTTCATTCTTCCGTGTACTGTGACCTGTGTTTTGACTTGAAATAATCATTAACTTGAATAAATTGTCTCTGAATTTTATTACATTTCATTGCCACTGTTAAACTTATACTTGAAACTTAAAGATTCTACTGAACTTGCCATGTGTTCATGCTCGTACTTTGCGATTCAACACTAGGAGAGTTTCTGCTACGATCAATTGCCTTCATTAGATGATTTTGTTCATACCAGCTGCTATCGCAGTCAGCATTTATTTGTTCAGAAGCTATATCTTCTCTGCCTGGTCTTTCAGGTTTTTCATGGTAACATGTCAGGGTCCATTCAGTGTTTATTCTAGCACACGGTAATTTCAGGTGTGTGAGGTAAGAATTAATGTAATAATTCGAGACATTTATGCCCTTTGCACATGCATTTGTCTATACGATGCGGCATTCACACATTTCGCAAGTCAGATCATAAACTTTCTAATAGAAGATTTGATCAAAAAAGTTGATTTAAATGTTCAATTATGGCCATAAATCAACCCATTGCGCAAAGTGAGGGTTCCTCTTGTGAATTTATTCTTAAAAATATAGTCAAATAGTGTTTATAAAAATTTCATGGGTCGAAACTATGAAGCAAAAAGAGGGCACTTCAGACAGGGTAACTTTCTTGCATGTTTTCAGTATGGAATTTAAGAGGGTCAGCTTACAAACTTTAATTCACTTTCCTAATGTCTCCTTGGTTTCCTTTAATGCTTCCTCAATACTGAATAACATCGAAGGTAGGCAGCAATTCAGTATGACTCCAATCTCAACCACTACTTCCTTTTTATGTTATTCGTATCTTATAACTGTAATTTGTTTCATGTTCATCTTATACGTAATGTTTCATTCCCTGTTTTTTCCCTCTAACATTTAGAAGTTCAACGAGGGTATTCCAAACAACATTGTCAAATCTTTACACAAATCTAGAAATGCTATAAAAGTTGGTATCTCTCTGCTAAAATAAGCTTTAGGGTCAATATAGCCTCATGTGTTCAGATATTTCCCAGAAACTAAAAATTATCTTCTCCGAAATCTGTTTCTACCAGTTTTCCCCTTCTTCTCTAAAGTAGTCTCGTCAGTATTTTGGACCCATGACTTAAACCGATGGTTTGGTAATATTCAAAACTGTCAGTACCTGCTTTCTTTGCACTTTGAATTATTCTATTCTTGCTGAAATCTGTGGATATTTCGTCAATCTCATACATCTTGCACACAATGTGTAACAGTTTAGTCCTGGTTGACTTTGCTAAATATCTCAATTCTGAGGGACCTTCGTCTACTAAAGGGGCCTTGTTTCGACTTAGGTCTTTCAGTGGTCAGTCAAATTCTTCTCGCCATTTCATATCTCCCAACTAACCTTCATCTACTTCCTTTTCTCGTTTTATATCTTGGCCTTCAAGTTCATTTTCCTTGAATAGCCCTTTAATATTTGCATCCATGTTCCACATCTTCCTCCTTTACCGGTGTGCCATCTGAGCTATCGTTATTCATACAGCTACTTCTCTTACCTCCAAAAGTATCTTTAATTTACCTATAGGCGACATCCATCTTTCCCCTAAACTTACATTTGTCTTATAATCATTCCAGCTTAGACATTTGCCAGTTTGTATTCTCTTCCGTTTGCTTCATTTGCTGCATATTTACATTTGCTCGTTCGGTCACGTAAATTCAATACCTTGTGAGTTAGCCAAACATTTGTACTGAGTCTTGTCTTTTTCCTTATTTGATCCACTATTGTCTTGACTATTTTTTTGTTCAAATTTATCCACTCGTGTATAAAATGCATATTTGAACCATCAGCTGTTTTTATTTTAAAGCGAAATTTTACCACTTTCGGTCTTGGACCATCTTCACGGATGATGGGTTAAAATGTTTTAAGCCACCATATTGTATTAGTCATTACTTATAATATGTAGTGCATGCATGAATGTAAATATATGAGAGAGGACTTTAGAAGCAAACATCCGAATTCTAAGAGTAGAGTACTGCTCTGTAAACATTAAGAAATAAGGATGTTTTCTTTTAAAGTCATGACTCATATACACTCCTGGAAATTGAAATAAGAACATCGTGAATTCATTGTCCCAGGAAGGGGAAACTTTATTGACACATTCCTTGGGTCAGATACATCACATGATCACACTGACAGAACCACAGGCACATAGACACAGGCAACAGAGCATGCACAATGTCGGCACTAGTACAGTGTATATCCACCTTTCGCAGCAATGCAGGCTGCTATTCTCCCATGGAGACGATCGTAGAGATGCTGGATGTAGTCCTGTGGAACGGCTTGCCATGCCATTTCCACCTGGCGCCTCAGTTGGACCAGCGTTCGTGCTGGACGTGCAGACCGCGTGAGACGACGCTTCATCCAGTCCCAAACATGCTCAATGGGGGACAGATCCGGAGATCTTGCTGGCCAGGGTAGTTGACTTACACCTTCTAGAGCACGTTGGGTGGCACGGGATACATGCGGACGTGCATTGTCCTGTTGGAACAGCAAGTTCCCTTGCCGGTCTAGGAATGGTAGAACGATGGGTTCGATGACGGTTTGGATGTACCGTGCACTATTCAGTGTCCCCTCGACGATCACCAGTGGTGTACGGCCAGTGTAGGAGATCGCTCCCCACACCATGATGCCGGGTGTTGGCCCTGTGTGCCTCGGTCGTATGCAGTCCTGATTGTGGCGCTCACCTGCACGGCGCCAAACACGCATACGACCATCATTGGCACCAAGGCAGAAGCGACTCTCATCGCTGAAGAGGACACGTCTCCATTCGTCCCTCCATTCACGCCTGTCGCGACACCACTGGAGGCGGGCTGCACGATGTTGGGGCGTGAGCGGAAGACGGACTAACGGTGTGCGGGACCGTAGCCCAGCTTCATGGAGACGGTTGCGAATGGTCCTCGCCGATACCCCAGGAGCAACAGTGTCCCTAATTTGCTGGGAAGTGGCGGTGCGGTCCCCTACGGCACTGCGTAGGATCCTACGGTCTTGGCGTGCATCCGTGCGTCGCTGCGGTCCGGTCCCAGGTTGACGGGCACGTGCACCTTCCGCCGACCACTGGCGACAACATCGATGTACTGTGGAGACCTCACGCCCCACGTGTTGAGCAATTCGGCGGTACGTCCACCCGGCCTCCCGCATGCCCACTATACGCCCTCGCTCAAAGTCCGTCAACTGCACATACGGTTCACGTCCACGCTGTCGCGGCATGCTACCAGTGTTAAAGACTGCGATGGAGCTCCGTATGCCACGGCAAACTGGCTGACACTGACGGCGGCGGTGGACAAATGCTGCGCAGCTAGCGCCATTCGACGGCCAACACCGCGGTTCCTGGTGTGTCCACTGTGCCGTGCGTGTGATCATTGCTTGTACAGCCCTCTCGCAGTGTCCGGAGCAAGTATGGTGGGTCTGACACACCGGTGTCAATGTGTTCTTTTTTCCATTTCCAGGAGTGTATTTACATTCATGGCATGCACTACATATTTTAAGAAATGACTAATATAATATAGTGGCTTAAACCATTTTAACCCTTCTTCGGTGAAGATAGTCCAAGACAGAAACCGGTAGAATTTGGGTTTAAAATAAAAACAGCTGATGGTTCATAAATGCATTTTATACAGTACTTAACGGCTGTTGGCCGTCATCTTCCAAAAATGTTTATCCACTCGTCTTTTATAGTATGCCTTTCCACTGTTTCAGTCAAGCCTTCTGTTTCTTTTCAAACTCTCAATAGTTTCTGGTTCTTTGAATTTATCGTGGTCCTATCTCCGTAATTTAAAACCCTCTGCCATTTCTTTTATTTTAATTTGCGGCTGATAACCACTAAATTATGGTGAAAGACCACCTCTGGTCTTGTGGGTCTCAAGCATGTCCAGCAAGCTGGCAAAGGGTCGTCATCTAAAGAGGGAAGATACAAACTTTGTCACCCCCAGGAGACGTCATCGTACTACAGTCTAACACCGTTTTTAGCCTTGATAATGGCCTCATCGCGGCGAGGAAGAGAATCAAGTCTTTTCAGGGGTGGTCGAGGTGCGGTGGTATGCCTAAGCGTTCGCCAAACGAGGAATGTAGGGGTATATGATGAGACCTGTGAACACAGCTGTTATCATCTTGGAATTCATCATGAGATGTAGAAGACAAGGCAACAGCATGTCACCGAGAATGTTAAAATAAACATGTATACATGTCGGCGGATTTTAAGGTCTGTTAAGTGTTGAAACAAAATCTTTACGCAGTACCATTCGAAAATAGCCCAGTTGTGAAATAAATAGTTTCTACAGTCAACGGCGATGTGATGTTCTTTAAAAAATTTTATATGACTGTGAACCCCGACCATGTGAAGTTAATCACCTAAAATAAACATCATACTTCATGTTCGCTATAGCCTGATTCAAAGAATCCAAGTCGTCCGAAAAACACCCCTAAGACATCATAGAAGCATTTCCAGCTGACGTATACACTACACACAATGCGGGTTAACTGCCTTATTGGGCTGTCGGGACACTGTAAGCTTTTTGTCATTTGAAACGAGACAAAACCAAATTGTCTCTGAGCACTATGGGACTTAACATTTAAGGTCATCAGCGCTTACAACCGCTCGGCCACACCAGCCGGCCGAGACAAAACCACGACTCGTCGGACCACACCTTCTGTCCGTTTCTGTCCAGTATCTGTGTTGTGTGGCCCACTGAAGCAGCAGTGCTGCTATGAGCGATGGCCACATACCGGGTTGGCAATGCCCATCGGATGCAGATTCCTTCCAAGTGTACGCTCGGAAACTGCTTGGGACGGGCGTGCATTCGCTGACACCGGCAATTCCTCTCAGCTTTGAAACCGATTGTCGCGGTGTGGTTAATCCATACACGTCCATACACGATAACTCCTTTCTGCTATTCTGTCGCGACTCATCGTCGGTACAACCGACTGGGATATACACACTACTTCCTCTCACGAATTCCATGACTGCAGCGCCCCAGACCGCTCGGCTAATCCCGCGCGGCTGCCCCCTTGAAAGGAGCACATAATTAATACTGGGTGGGATTATTTGTGACTGGGAGAATAAGAGCTCTTTAGAAAATTTACACTCTATACTGCCTATTAGCTAATAAATCTTTTGTGTAACATAAAATTAAACATACAGGGTGTTTCAAAAATGACCGGTATATTTGAAACGGCAATAAAAACTAAACGAGCAGCGATAGAAATACACCGTTTGTTGCAATATGCTTGGGACAACAGTACATTTTCAGGCGGACAAACTTTCGAAATTACAGTAGTTACAATTTTCAACAACAGATGGCGCTGCAAGTGATGTGAAAGATATAGAAGACAACGCAGTCTGTGGGTGCGCCATTCTGTACGTCGTCTTTCTGCTGTAAGCGTGTGCTGTTCACAACGTGCACGTGTGCTGTAGACATTCCTTAGAACAGAGGATTTGTCTGGTGTTGGAATTCCACCGCCTAGAACACAGTGTTGTTGCAACAAGACGAAGTTTTCAACGAAGGTTTAATGTAACCAAAGGACCGAAAAAGATACAATAAAGGATCTGTTTGAAAAATTTCAACGGACTGGGAACGTGACGGATGAACGTGCTGGAAATGTAGGGCGACCGCGTACGGCAACCACAGAGGGCAACGCGCAGCTAGTGCAGCAGGTGATCCAACAGCGGCCTCGGGTTTCCGTTCGCCGTGTTGCAGCTGCGGTCCAAATGACGCCAACGTCCACGTATCGTCTCATGCGCCAGAGTTTACACCTCTATCCATACAAAATTCAAACGCGGCAACCCCTCAGCGCCGCTACCATTGCTGCACGAGAGACATTCGCTAACGATATAGTGCACAGGATTGATGACGGCGATATGCATGTGGGCAGCATTTGGTTTACTGACGAAGCTTATTTTTACCTGGACGGCTTCGTCAATAAACAGAACTGGCGCATATGGTGAACCGAAAAGCCCCATGTTGCAGTCCCATCGTCCCTGCACCCTCAAAAAGTACTGGTCTGGGCCGCCATGTCGTCCAAAGGAATCATTGGCCCATTTTTCAGATCCGAAACGCTTACTGCATCACGCTATCTGGACATTCTTCGTGAATTTGTGGCGGTACAAACTGCCTTAGACGACACTGCGAACACCTCGTGGTTTATGCAAGATGGTGCCCGGCCACATCGCACGGCCGACGTCTTTAATTTCCTGAATGAATATTTCGATGATCGTGTGATTGCTTTGGGCTATCCGAAACATACAGGAGGAGGCGTGGATTGGCCCCCCTATTCGCCAGACTTGAACCCCTGTGACTTCTTTCTGTGGGGACACTTGAAAGACCAGGTGTACCGCCAGAATCCAGAAACAATTGAACAGCTGAAGCAGTACATCTCATCTGCATGTGAAGCCATTCCACCAGACACGTTGTCAAAGGTTTCGGGTAATTTCATTCAGAGACTACGCCATATTATTGCTACGCATGGTGGATATGTGGAACATATCGTACTATAGAGTTTCCCAGACCGCAGCGCCATCTGTTGTTGAAAATTGTAACTACTGTAACTTCGAAAGTTTGTCTGCCTGAAAATGTACTGTTGTCCCAAGCATATTGCAACAAACGGTGTATTTCTATCGCTGCTCGTTTAGTTTTATTGCCGTTTCAAATATACCGGTCATTTTTGAAACACCCTGTACTAAACATAAAAGAAGTAAAGACAAGAGACAAGAAAGACAGTACACATTTCTCTAATCCTTAGGTCCCAGTATATTTTCTCTCTAATCTTGAAACAGCTTTACGCGGGGTGCTTTGCTTTCTGCGAAAGAATCTACTGCCTCAACAAAGTTCGACAAACATTTTGCTGCATGAAAAACGAAATTGTCGTTGTATAATACTGAAAAAGCTTTTTATACGAATAGTACCCAAGAGTGATGTGATTTCTCGATCTGACTACTTACTCACTGCCTGATAGATACAGCGATATAGGCCTTTCTAACATTGCAGCAATTTTAACACACGCCAAATAAGCGAGACTGTTTTGTCACAAATTATTAGTTTTACTGCCTACTTCACATAAATAACACGACAGAATATACTCGTAATTCAGGAATTACCAATATAAAATACCTGTTAGACCTACTACAAGCAAGAAGTTTTATGTTAGGAAATAGTTTCACATTTCATTCATATGCTCCAGTTTCTCAAGGATTAGATCGAAAAGTAGTAGTAGTAATACGAAATTTTTATGTAAATCTGGAATCGTCACATTCTTCCATATGGTTTGTATAAAGTCCCTGTTTCTTCTCCTTCCTCGTTCTAACAAACAATTTTGTCATTACTAATTCTGTAACTATTCCTGCCATTCTCAAAACTTATTCTCTGGTTAACTTCAGTAACCCTGCCATAATCACCGATTCAGCTATCCCGCGTTTATTCTCCGGTTAGGCGCAATTACGTATTTGTACAACGCGTTTTCCATACTACTCCGACAATAGAATTTAAGGGCTGGTAACCGGGAACTGTACAACTGGCCCTTAGTAGTATAGCTGTCTGGCAAAAATTTTCTGTGAATATTTCATTTTCTTGGATACACGGAGAAGATAATATGTAATCTTTCTTACCTATTATTCCTGTTAGTCGTTTAATTCCAGACTGGTACTCTGAATCTGTGGATTTCGCAAATAATTTTATCAACGCTTATCATTCGCACACACACCAACCACATGAAAAAACAGACTGGCAGACGTAAAGCTGTGAGGGCGGGACGTGAGTCGTGGTTGGGTAGGTCAGTTGGTAGAGCACTTGCCCGTGAAAGGCAAAGGTCCCGAGTTCGAGTCTCCGTCTGACACACAGTTTTAATCTGCCAGGAAGTTTCATATCAGCGCACACTCCGCTGCAGAGTGAAAATCTCACTATGGAAACATCCCCCAGGCTGTAGCTAAGCCATGTCTCCGCAGTATCCTTTCTGTGAGGAGTGCTAGTTCTGCAGGGTTGCCGGCCGGTGGTGCCGTGCGGTTCTAGGCGCTTCGGTCTGGAGCCGCGTGACCGCTACGGTCGCAGCTTCGAATCCTGCCTCAGGCATGGATGTGTGTAACGTTCTTAGGTTAGTTAGATTTAATTAGTTCTAAGTTCTAGGCGACTGATGACCTCAGAAGTTAATTCGCACAGTGCTCAGAGCCATTTGAACCATTTTCTGCAGGGTTCGCAGGAGAGGTTCTGTAAAGTTTGGAAAGTAGGTGACGAGATACTGGCAGAAGTAAAGCTGTGAGGACGGGGCGTGCGTAGTGCTTGGGTAGCTCAGTTGGTAGAGCACTTGCCCGCAAAAGGCAAAGGTCTCGATTTCGAGTCTCGGTCTGGACACAGTTTTAATCTGCCAGGAAGTTTCATATCAGTGCACACTCCGCTGCAGAGTGAAAATCTCATTCAAGGTTTTTTCTCTTCAAGAATATGAATTTGGCGCCCCGTGAAATTACCTCCTGGGGTAGATACCCCAGTTTACTCCCGCCCCCTATCCCCCTGGATCCGGGCCTGCATACAGCTTTCCAATGAGACCACTGTGCTCGTTCAAGTGGCTGACTTGTAATCTGTTCAGTGCCTCTATAAAGGCTTGCACCTCTGAGTCATACTCTGCGGGATACCCCAGTGCCGTGAATTCGCTAAGTAGTGCAAGGCTGCAACGAGGATTTACTTAGACGGTGTAGTAGTCGGTGTGGTAGTCGCTGTACGTACAATACAGAGTCCTTCCGCTTTCTTTAGAATCCTGCTTCGGAATACGGATGTTCCCTTCCGAAGCCCGAGTCCTTAGTCTGGGTTGCAATGGCAGCAATGCCACGACCATCAATCTCAGAGGCAGGGACAGACAGGCGAGGGTGTGCGCCCCCTGAGCTGCAGACGGAGGACCGGCTTCGCCATTGTGGGTGGCGAGAGCTGGCAGCGGGCGGCCGGCCGGCTTAGCGCACAATGCGAGCAGCGCGGCCGGTCTCTGCTCAGCTGGGCGCCACTTGCCGCCGACACGTGGCCCGCCGCTGTCAACACGCGTCACCGCGCGCGCAGCCGGCCGCCTGCTGCGCCTCCTACCTCACGGTGAAAGGCGTGCGGCCCCTCCAACTCCTGCCACAGTCGTACTTCCTTTCTGAAGATATTTGTTTGGGCCGTAGCCTTGTATGGGAATGAAATGTGCACGATAAACAGTCCAGACGAGTAGAGATTAGAACCTAAGAACATAAGATGCCGAATAAATGGATCGATAGAGTAAATAATGAAGATGTACTAAATCGATTTAGGGAAAACAGAATTTCGTGAGACACCTTGACTAAAAGAAGGGAACGGTCAACAGGAATAGTTAATCTGGTGACGGAAGGAAGTGTGGAGGGTAAAATTTAAATTTCTGGTGAGAGACTAAGGTCCAAATCGATGTATCTTGCAGTAGTTACGCGGAGATGAAGAGGCAAGAACACGGTAGAGCATCATGGAGAGCTGGGACAAACCAGTCTTCGGACTGTGGACCATCACAAGAGCAAGAACTTGTGAATCTAAAGATATTCATTTACACAACGACTTCCCATTTATTTACAGTATGTGGGAAGGCTTTCACACGGAAAACAGGCCGACAGAAGTTCTCGTACAATTTGAGAGGCACCCACATGCCTTGCTCATACTGTGACATGAAGCAGTCAGGCCTGCAAGATGAATCGTCTGCCAAGCGAGTGTATTTATTCTTATTTCACGACTAACATAAATGACTGATTATGAGCACTAGTACCCACAATTAAGCTACAAATTATTCTCCTGTTTGAATATTACGCAACGGAAACGGATAACGCACATCTGACTATTAGGTGTTTACATAACTCTGATTGTTTACTACGCTCTGTCAATACCACATTTTCTTTCTTACCCAACGGCTTTGATCAACACGTGGCCATCGCACTGAACATGAATGGCGCACAATTATAAATTCTGGATATCATGACTACACACTATTCGAAGAACAAGGCGACCAATCTTTTTCTTTTCACTATCTTTTTTATTCCGATAAATTCTATTATGATTCAAAGATAACCTAAACACACCATTACAGTTTAATATACAACAATTATACATGAGAAACTCCGCCCAGTGGGCATGGCTTTACATTGGTGATTCTCTATCTTATGGTCTCGTAATTATCTAACGCTATAGCGCACTTTTTGGATAGGATGGTGGATCTTATGCTATATCTTACACTTCGACCCTCACACCCATCATCATGAAAATTTACTCCAGACCGGGTGGTACAAAAAGCAACATGCATAACCCACTGCCTCTGAACCTATCTTGCTACTGTCCCATGCAAACCACTCGCACTTACATTACATGAAATACATCGAACTGGCAACATACAATACATCACAAAGAATAGTCACAACGTTAGAATCACTTTCAGCTTTCCCACTCCAATTAGTATTCATCCCAATTTCACACGACACTGCCCCACTTCGTAACTTTTCTTTCCCACTACGAACTTTGGAGGATATATGCACGTCTTCCTGTGCAATGCAAGCCAAGTGGCGTTGCTCGATAGACGGCTGACTCACCTTGCTTCTCTCTCACAGTATTAGAGTTTGAATCTAGCGTCACACGGAAACATAACACGCAAAGTAATATTAAGATCATATTCGTCACACACGCGAGTCCTCAACTGATACTTTGGACGAGTACTTCTCTTTATCCTTTGTCTCATACACAGATTGAGACTCACACAGTACTCACCACGTGGAAGTGCTCGTCTCTAATTTCAAGTCCTGCACACGCCATTTCTTAAATATTTCCACGCCAGTAATTCAGCTTAACTTTAGCACTCGGAAGTATTTCAACTTAGTACTAGCACTCGCAAGTATTTCAACTTATTGCTATACGCGGTTTCATTGTGACCGTTGCTCTCTTCCGAAGATTACAATGATACCCTTAATATTACCTGCCTTTCATTTAATTCTGCCCCCAAAAGTTCCTGAAATAGAGAAATAATTATTCCAAACTACTCTTAAGTATTTCACATGCATACCATTTTCTCCACTCTTTTGCCTTTACGGAGCACACCTAAGACAGGTCTTACCAACACAAGATCCAGCGCCAGAATGCTGAAACATGGCCGTTCTTCAGGTCATCTCGCACCTCCGCCGAGGTGGGGGAGCACCATGCTACCTTATTGGTCAATCACGTTTCAGGCGCTCAAAGCTCAGGTAAATTACATTGCTTTGGTTCCGCCAAAGGTGACCAAAGGACCGTCTCAAAGATTACCACATACTGCACATTCACTATCTGCGGTTAGCAGACGGCCATACATTCATTCATTTCACAGATCTCACCAAACTGGATGTAGGGATTTATTTTGTGGGAGTGCACATGTGATCACTTAAGTAAATAAATTGTCCTTCTTTCTTACACTGTGTAAGTAGGCTGTTTAGATTTTCTTATTGGTAATGCCACGTAGCGCTCTGTATGAAAATCACTGGCTGTGCTGTGTGCAGTCTGTGGCTAGTTTGCATTGTTGTCTGCCATTGTAGTGTTGGGCATCGGCAGCTGGATGTGAACAGCGCGTAGCGTTGCGCAGTTGGAGGTGAGCCGCCAGCAGTGGTGGTTGTGGGGAGAGAAATGGCGGAGTTTTGAAATTTGTAAGACTGGATGTCATGAACTACTATATATATTATGACTATTAAGGTAAATACATTGTTTGTTCTCTATTAAAATCTTTCATTTGCTATGCCTATCAGTAGTTAGTGCATTCTGTAGTATGACTCTTTTATTTAGCTGGCAGTAGTGGCGCTCGCTGTATTGCAGTAGTTCGAGTAACCATGATTTTTGTGAGATAAGTGATTTGTGAAACGTATAGGTTAATGTTAGTCAGGGCCATTCTTTTGTAGGGATTTTTGAAAGTCAGATTGCGTTGCGCTAAAAATATTGTGTGTCAGCTTAAGCACAGTCACGTGTATAAATTGTACAAAAGGGGACGTTTCATATGTCGACCATTAGCCGAGGATACCTCACTGGAATCTTCTGATTTTTTTCTTGTAGTTTGTGTAATTAGTGTAGCCTTTGTTTATTGCTAGCGCGTAATCATAGAGAGAATTTCCTTTGTAATTGTAGTTTTTCATTGTTGTACAGTAAAACAGTTGTGACATGCATGTAGATTTGCACCAAGTATTTCGCAGCTGCGCTTGCAATTAAGTAGACATTATTTCCATTGCTATGTTATCTTATTTTGCTCTTCAAATTGTGCTTTTCTGTGTTATCGTGTGAAATATTGTGACAATTATAGCGTGTGAAAAACGTAATACTAGGCTACAAAGTAAACTGAGAAATGACAGTGAAGACGAAAGCAGTGTGTTAGCGCCACTGTGTAATGAATTAACTAATGTTCAACATAGTAATTTGGTAATTGTGCATAGGGAAATGGAGCGGGCGGCAAACAATGGCGTAGGCAGTGAAACAATTAGTGAACAGGGAAGCATTATCGATCGATCGGTCGGCAACAGCTCGCCTCAGGAATCCGAAATGACAGGACACAATTTTGCAAATACTGTAGATTCAGGTTTTGCGTCCTCACCGTTTTCTCAAATAAGTCAAGACACATTTTCTGCTTGTCAAAATGTGAATGTTGCCGGTGCAAATGCACTGCCGAAAAGCGTAGAGGAACAGATTCCAGACACTAATGCATTGTTATTACAGCTAATGCACAAATGGAACAAAATCAGAGACAAACACAGCAAAAGCTTCAAAAGTTAGACACAATGGAACAACACCAGAGACAAACACAGCAACAGTTAGACACAATGGAACAAAATCTTCAAAAGTTAGACACAATGGAACAAAATCAGAGACAAACACAGCAAAAGCTTCAAAAGTTAGACACCACACTTGAACAAACACGTGAAGATTTAACTACTGAGTTACATAACATTGAATCGAAATGTCAAAAAGTCTGTAATGAAGTAAAAACACAAATTTGTGAGCATTTTCAACCTATTTTTTCGCGGCATGAAAATGCATTACAGAATCACGAAGCAGCCATAAAAGAACTGCAAACTGTTGTTCATGAAAATCATGAGGCCTTGCAAGCTAAAATTGACTCAGTTGCGTCTACCGATTTGGTTACGCAACTTGCAAAATCTCAGGAAAACTTAAAGAACACAGTAGATACTCTGAAAATTGGTTCAGAAAGACACATGGAGGAAACTAGTTCATTATCAGAGAAAGTAGTTGAACTTTCTGATCAGCTAAATTATTTATCTACGAAGGTAGATGATAATCTGAATGACACAAAACCGGCAGTCTTTAATGACACAGAAGAGTGCGAACAAATTAGGAAATTCAAACAAAATCAGAATCAAATTAATACGCAACACCAAAGAGAAATCCGGGACGTACAACATCATCTGACACAGGTAATACAAGAATTACGTATTTCAGAGGACACTCGCGCCCCAATACGGAAAGAGGGACATAGAAATACGGAGCAGCCACAAAATAACAACACAGCGCATTTCGGAAATTATGAAAGAAATTGGCAAGGTGCACCGAATTTTGAAATGGAACCGCCGAAACGACGTAACAATGACCGATATGCGACTCGCCGACATGATGACTTTAACTATAAGCTGTTCATTTAAGAATTCTGCCAACGACATTCATCCACAAGCGGGGCTCCATCAATTCTCTCATTGTTTTCCTCCCAACTGCTCATTAGAGCACAGATTAGAATTTATGTGTGGCTATTTAGAGAATGAACCAGCTGTAAGAATGCGATCGGTCATTCACAATTGTCACAGTGAAGGAGAATTTTATCATGCTTTCCTCTCAGCATATTGGTCTCAAGCTACACAAGATCGAGTAAAACATAGCATCATAATGATGAAACATTTCGAACAATCTGAATTTTCCAGTCTTGTGAAATATTTTGAAGACATGTTGCACAAGAATCAGTACCTGTCAAACCCATACAGCCCCTCAGAACTCATCCGCATTTGCTTAATCAAATTACCTGAACATTTAAGAAATATTATTTTGGCAGGACGTTGCAAAGACGACATTGAAGCTTTTCATGGACTCTTACAAGAATTAGAAATTGACACTGACAATCGCAGAACGCGAAAACAGGAACACAACAATTACAGGTCACATCCGTCGCAGTTCCACGATGAAAGAAATAATAACTGGACACGACGAGGCTATTCTCACAACACAAATCGTGACCAAAACAGACACCACCCGAATGACAACCACTGGCAGAGTAATAGTTACAGAGAAAGATTGCATTTCCGTAGTAATGAATATGACAGAGACAATCATAGAAACAGACAATATGGCAACCAGAACTATTATTATCACGGGAGACAGAATAACTTCAGACGCAACAGTTCAGCGTGCAGTTACGATTCAGGGAGAAATTCTCCACCACGTGACCGACTAGAAAGAAACGGTGGAATCTACCGACATGACGACAGACGATATGATCGTAACGACAGAGCTGAATTACATCAGAACTGGTGGGATTCAAACAGAGCAGGGCCCTCTCGACAAGGTGAATTTGTAGAAGTTAGGTCTCCCAATCCCAATAACGACGCACGCCAACAAAGAGATAACAGACAATGACTCACACCGCAGGCAGCCACGTGCGCTGGCTGGCTCAGAGAAAAATAACGTAGACGCTAACCTTGAGAAAACTTTGAGCATTTTTTACCGATGTACCAGGAACGACATGATAATTCCGTTGAAGCTGCAGCTCTGCATAGTAGGAAGGGTAAAGGCTTACACCATATTTCACATGGAAAACCATTTATTGAAAGATAATCTGTTTTTTAACTTAGTCTTTGCTATAAAATTTTGTACTACACGTTACTAGTACGCTTTGTCAGACTTAGAAACTGTTAACATGCAACTATGTTTTAAAGTTAACTATCCAGTCTAGAACCTAGGGAACATATTTAGACAGTAATTACGAATGCATTGTTATAATGAACAGTTGACACAGTGTTATTGTGCGTGTACATTCTTGCTTGTTAGTTGTATGATTACATAACGACTATAAGGCTCACATACTTAGAGCATATACCAGTACTGCTGACGAGATTTTAATGCAACATTTTGGTTTACTTGAGAATACATTCTGGATTTAAAGTACTTTCTGTGAGATTAAAGATGACTTAGCATTTGGTTTCTTTGACAGCTACAAGATTAAATCACGACGCTACTAATGTGTGACAGAATTTACATTATTGCTTTTGCGTTGTATCTGTTTTATATCTGCTTAGTTTTTCTGTATTATTCTGGGAAGTAAAACATGTTTTAGTAGTAAATTTTGTGGTGTAGCTACAATGAAACAGCCTTTTTCGTAGCACAACAATACATTACATTATAGCACTTTCTTGATCACGGTAAGGTACGTAATAACTACGATATCTATACGCAAAGCATTTCACTTTCGTTTATGATGAGGTAAGTACATTGACTTCAGCAGAACTTTGCTTACAGAGGACGATAACTACGACACTTCCACAGAATTATCTTACAGCAAGACGCACATTTAGCACTACAGGACACGCATTTGAGTGATTAATTTTGTACTTAAACCATTTATTTTTCAAGATTTTTGAATTACAAAGAAAGTTTTCCGTGATACATTTCATTCAATTGCTGTAATCTGTAACACCTGAGGGTATAATTATATTTATCCTCAGGGGGGTACACGCTTACTTTGTGTATCATGTGTGTGGCAAGCACAAGGAGCCCTAGCTAATATGGTATTTGCTTATACAACTTTACACATCAGTACCATATTTCTCTAACACAGAATTACACAGCTATCTGATTATTTGACAGAGAAACAAACATTCTTTTTACTACATCAGTGATACATATTTACGCAATTGCACAGTTGGATAACTTCACACTTATGAAATTGTATTTTGTCTCTACTTTGTGAACTGTTCATATTTTTTCAGAACCATTGTGATACTATGAGAGCTTTGAATGATGTGTTTGGTATGGGATCATGATTTTTAAAGTACGTTTGAGGTAGATGACACTATTGAAATGAGCAGAGAATTTTTTTTTGGTTTTGAAATTATTGCAGAAAGCTACGACGTTTTTGAGATTTGGCTGAGGTGTTATGGTGTTATTATTACGACGACGATGTGTATTATGCTTTTGAGGTATGTTTATGATCAATGAGATGATGCTATATGAGGAATCTGATTATGCTATGTAGTTATTATGATGAAATATTGAAGATGTGTTGATGATTATGAATATGTACATGTGTAATATGGTAAGGACTAAGGTGTAGTGGTTAGGGACTCTGATTTATGAAAAGGATGTTGGAAACCATGAATCGTACTTTAAGAGTTATGAAATGTGTGTATATGTGTGAATGTATCACAATGCTGGCGAAAATTTTTTGGACGCTGTTATATCTACAGGATTTTGTTTCTACACATTTGTAACGCAAATTTTCGACCTGTGAAATTTTTATATGAGACTGTCACTGTAGCGGAAACTGCTGCCGTAAATATTTCGGTAAGAAAGGTAAGTGACCATGACGTAATGCGTTGTGAGCGGCCAGGTGTGCCAGTCGCCTTGAGAAAAAGCCATTAGGTGGAGAAGAAAGAGGCCATTATCCTCGCTATTGACATTCCTTTGTAGAAAGCATCGCAAATACGACACGCTCAAACTTGAAAACATATGATTATACTGTGGAGCTCTTAATTTATGATATTTCCTAAAATGCCTAATGAAACGGTGAGAAACATTTCACGGCTATTGTCTTGCTAGTTGAGAGAAATGCCATATGGCTTGCTTTATGTATTTATTTACTCAATTTGTTTAATATCTAGTTTCTAGCTGCACTGCAGCACTGGTTAAAATAAAATTTTATAGATGTGCTAATATAAATATTTTCTGTCTACAGATCGAGTAAATAATAATTTTAAAAAAATGAGGGAGAACAAAAAGACATTTACCTTCACAGGAACTGCATTCATAATTGTTTTTTCAAGTACTTGGTAATTTCTTTTGTAGAATAAATTGTGATGCATCACTCTAGTGTTAAGATGTGACATAGGTATTAAACATGGCCATCTTTACTGTAAAAATTTTTCTGCTTGAGCTATGTCATGTTTAGGTATAAGTTATTGCATTTGCTGCTGCTGTTTGCCAGGCATAGTCCTTCTGAATTTTACATTGTATAAAGCTAGTTTTACTACTGATTTATTTTTCTTGTTTGCTGCGCATTGCCTTATATTAGTTGTAATGTTGCATTGTTTGGTAATTTAGATTTACTGCAGCTTGCTTTGACAATTTCCATTTTTTTTCATTGCTGTTTGTATTAATTGTTTTATGTGCTACTGCATTGCCTCATCCCTTGGTACATATATCTGAGCTCAGTAGATTTAATTTAGCTTAAGAGGGGGTAGACTATATAAGAAACTAACTATGATGAATTGGAGGAAACGCATTGAGAAGCTATAAGAAACAGATTTGGCAAAAATGGGTTTGTATTAATTGTTTTATGTGCTGCTGCATTGCCTCATCCCTTGGTATATATATCTGAGCTCAGTAGCTTTAATTTAGCTTAAGAGGGGGTAGACTATATAAGAAACTAACTGTGATGAATTGGAGGAAATGCATTGAGAAGCTATAAGAAACAGATTTGGCAAAAATGGGTATTGTGCACTGAGACGTTATACGAGAAAAGTACAGAAAGCAGGTATAGATAGGACTTTTTGGAAATAATGAAGAACGAAGGGAGATCTCCGAGAAGTAAAGAAAGTTTTGTTTGCAAAATACTGCAGTTCAACAAATTCTGTCCTTTCCTTGTGTTATCCCACTATGTGTTTGTGTACCCTTGTGTATTTATGTTCTTCCTGTCTTTATATGTTTATCTGATGAGAGTTACATTGTTGAATTTTTCTGATAATATGTTATTTACTTTGTAAAGATGTTTAGACGTTATTTATTCTGTTTTGTTGGTCATATGTGAAGGTGATGTTTCAAAAGTTATTCTGATCTTTTATGTATGTACTCATGTCATAATTTCTGTAACACTGATGTATATGTTATTTCGATTCTTTTGTAAAGCCTGTACTACAAATGTTATCTGTATTGTTATGTCCTTTAATGATGTATTTTGTACATTTATAATTGTATTCTTATGTTATAAAATTGTAATTGACACCAGTTCATCATATTATTAACTTGTAAGTTCCATTTCACTGCACACGTTTCTGTTGGTCATAGTACAGGGTGATTCAAAAAGAATACCACAACTTTAAAAATGTGTATTTAATGAAAGAAACATAATATAACCTTCTGTTATACATCATTACAAAGAGTATTTAAAAAGGTTTTTTTTCACTCAAAAACAAGTTCAGAGATGTTCAATATGGCCCCCTCCAGACACACGAGCAATATCAACCCGATACTCCAACTCGTTCCACACTCTCTGTAGCATATCAGGCGTAACAGTTTGGATAGCTGCTGTTATTTCTCGTTTCAAATTATCAGTGGTGGCTGGGAGAGGTGGCCGAAACACCATATCCTTAACATACCCCCATAAGAAAAAATCGCAGGGGGTAAGATCAGGGCTTCTTGGAGGCCAGTGATGAAGTGCTCTGTCACGGGCTGCCTGGCGGCCGATCCATCGCCTCGGGTAGTTGACGTTCAGGTAGTTACGGACAGATAAGTGCCAATTTGGTGGCGCTCCATCCTGCTGAAATATGAATTGTTGTGCTTCTTGTTCGAGCTGAGGGAACAGCCAATTCTCTAACATCTCCAGATACTGTAGTCCAGTTACAGTAGCACCTTCGAAGAAAAAGGGACCAAAAACTTTATTGGTTGAAATGGCACAGAAAACGTTCACCTTAGGCGAGTCACGTTCATACTGAGTTGTTTCCCGCGGATTCTCAGTGCCCTATATACAGACATTGTGACGGTTGACTTTCCCGTTAGTGTGGAAAGTTGCTTCATCACTAAACACAATCTTTGAAACGAAACATTCATCTGTTTCCATTTGAGCAAGGATAAAATCACAGAAATCGATTCTTTTAATCTTATCAGCTGTAGACAGTGCTTGAACCAATTTCAGACGATAAGGTTTCATAACTAACCTTTTTCGTAGGACTCTCCATACAGTTGATTGTGGAATTTGCAGCTCTCTGCTAGCTCTGCGAGTCGATTTTCCTGGGCTGCGAACAAATGCTTGCTGGATGCGTGCTACATTTTCATCACTCGTTCTCGGCCGTCCAGAACTTTTCCCTTTGCAGAAACACCCATTCTCTGTAAACTGTTTATACCAACGTTTAATACACCACCTATCAGGAGGTTTAACACCATACTCCGTTCGAAATGCACGCTGAACAACTGTCGTCGATTCACCTCTGCCGTACTCAATAACACAAAAAGCTTTCTGTTGAGCGGTCGCCATCTTAGCATCAACTGACGCTGACGCCTAGTCAACAGCGCCTCAAGCGAACAAATGTACAACTAAATGAAACTTTATAGCTCCCTTAATTCGCCGACAGATAGTGCTTAGCTCAGCCTTTTGTCGTTGCAGGGTTTTAAATTCCTAAAGTTGTGGTATTCTTTTTGAATCACCCTGTATATGGACAATATGTGAGAAGTAGGGACTGTTAATAATTCAGCAAGGGACTGGATAACAGCATTGCTGGTTCTAAGGACAATTCCAAAAACTTTGTGAGTGCACAAGTGGTGGTTATGGACTTGCTATATTGTCCGCAAGACTCTTCGATTGTGATTGTGCACCTGCACAGTCGCAACAGATGGCTGCTGGCCGTCTCTACAAGGACTGCAGTGGGTCTGCACCTTTGGTGGCCCACCAATACCGTAATCTCTACCAGGACTACAGTGGGTCTGCATCTTTGATGGCCCACCAATTTCTACAAGGACTGCAGTGGGTCTGCATCTTTGATGGCCTACCAATACCATTATTTCTACAAGGACTGCAGTGGCTCTGCACCTCTGGTGGCCCACCAATACCGTAATCACTACCAGGACTACAGTGGGTCTGCATCTTTGATGGCCCACCAATTTCTACAAGGACTGCAGTGGGTCTGCATCTTTGATGGTCTACCAATACCATTATTTCTACAAGGACTGCAGTGGGTCTGCACCTCTGGTGGCCCACAAATACCGTAATCTCTACCAGGACTACAGTGGGTCTGCTCTGTGATGACCTACCTACCAATATTCTTCAAGTGTCAGCACTGTCTTTCCGTTGGAAGGACAGCACTATTTCTTCAAGACTGCATGGAAATCCACTACTTCCGTGTGCATTTTCTTTTACTGCTCAGACTTTGAGAAAAACACTGCAATTTTACTGTGATGAATGATCAGGACTGTCTTTATGGACTGTGAGAAAATTTTAGCTTCTGACCAACATTGTATCAATAAGTGTGTGCATTTGATTTCTTTGTTATTGTAATTATGAAAAATTTTATCACATCATTATTGGCCACTGCCCAAAACAATTTGTAAAATTTTTTGTGGGGAGCATGGGGGCTATGTAAGTAGGCTGTTTAGGTTTTCTTATTGGTAACGTCACGTAGCGCTCTGTATGAAAATCACTGGCTGTGCTGTGTGCAGTCTGTGGCTAGTTTGCATTGTTGTCTGCCATTGTAGTGTTGGGCAGCGGCAGCTGGATGTTAACAACGCGTAGCGTTGCGCAGTTGGAGGTGAGCCGCCAGCAGTGGTGGATGTGGGGAGAGAAATGGAGTTTTGAAATGTGTAAGACTGGATGTCATGAACTACTATATATATTATGACTTTTGATGACTATTAAGGTAAATACATTGTTTGTTCTCTATTAAAATCTTTCATTTGCTAACTATGCTCGTCAGTAGTTAGTGCAGTCCGTAGTTTGACTCTTTTATTTAGCTGGCAGTAGTGGCGCTCGCTGTATTGCAGTAGTTCGAGTAACCATGATTTTTGTGAGGTAAGTGATTTGTGAAACGTATAGGTTAATGTTAGTCAGGGCCATTCTTTTGTAGGGATTTTTGAAAGTCAGATTGCGTTGCGCTAAAAATATTGTGTGTCAGTTTAAGCACAATCACGTGTATAAATTGTACAAAAGGGGACGTTTCAACTGGTATCCGGCTTCGGTGTATTAAGCGAAATTGAGTTATTATTACAAAAAATATGTTGTTCTGACAAGAATAACGAAGAATGTTGTACCTATTTTCAATGTCGGGCGGTACTGTGCCCTTCCAAATTATCAGTTGCCAATTTGAGGTTTAGGAAGGAAATGTAGTGTCGCCCAGCCAGTTAGCCGTGCGGTCTCAAAAAAAATGGCTGAAATGGGTCTAAGAGCTAAGGGACAACATCTGGGGTCATCATTCCCCTAGACTTAGAACTATTTAAAGCTAACTAACCTAAGAACATAACACACATCCATGCCCGAGGCAGAATTCGAACCTGCGAGCGTAGCAGCAGCGCGGTTCCAGACTGAAGCACCTAGAACCGCTCGGCCAAAGCGGCCGGCCGTGCGGTCTAACGCACTGCTTTCTGGGTCGGAAGGCGTGCCGATCACTCGGATTAGAGTCGAGGTCCGGTGTGCCGGCCAACCTGTGGATGGTTTTTAAGGCGGTTTTCCATCTGCCTCGACGAATGCGACTGGTTCCCCTTATTCCGCCTCAGTTACACTATGTCGGCGCCTGCTGCTCAAACACTTTCTCCACTTACGCGTACGCCATAATTGCTCTACCACGCAAACATTGGGGTTACACTCGTCTGTTGTGAGACATTTCCGGGGGGGGGGGGGGGGGGGGGGTCCACTGGGGGCCGAACCGCACAATAACCCCGGGTTCTGTGTGGAGCGGCGGGGGTTGGGTGGTTGGGTGGACTGCTGTGGCCTTTTATGGGGTTATGAACCACTGAGGGCTACGGCGGGGATGAAGCATCTCCGTCGTTTCTAGGTTCCCAGTTCAATACAATACAATACATATGTAGTGTCCATCGTGTTCTTGCGTCTGTTATCGGACACTTTCAGTCATCTGTCACATCATATTTCATCCCGAAAGATTCCATGCCACCTAGGAAAGGTAATTATCACGCATGTGCGACGTTTACTTTTCTAAGATGATTTGGTAACCGAAGGGTCTGAAGTGTTTTAACCAAGTCGTAAGTTTTATGAGCAGATTGCGCTCTAGTTTGCGTATTTATTACAATACGAAATACATCATCTAGAAAATGTTCCGTTCTTAAAATTATAAAACAGGATCACTATTTTTCTGCTGACAACACAATTCCGCATGGAAAGCGTTGCAGATAATTTAACTGTCCACAAATGAAGTGATGATTTTATTCCGGTAGTTATTTGTCGGGTATACCAAATGTTCCGTCGCTACTAAAGATACAGACGCCATGCGTTTAATTCAGCGAGGGCGAGGGATTGAGGAGGGATCTCACAGCCTGCCCAGAATGCTGATGTCTGGATAGGATGAAGCCCCGAGTAACGTTCACTGAACTCTGCCAAAGACTCAGAGCTCGAAGGCTGAAGATCCAAGTCAGATCTGCCAATAAATCCTACTTACGCGTCAAAGAAGACGTAACTGATTTGTGCCCTGGGCAATGCATGTCGTACAGTGGATGTGCATTGTGCAGCTGACGGAAGTGGGTGCAAGGCGGGTCTGTAGCGCCCGTAAATAGAGCAGAGATGAGCGGAAGAGCAGCAGCTTCGCAATGGTCGAGAGGGCGGAAGAGTTCAGAAGGCAAAGGAAGCCTGAGCCCCATAGCCTAGAAATATTGTCGAGTTAATCGAAGAACTCCACGAGTAAAAATTATGCTGCCGGCCGCGGTGGTCTCGCGGTTCTAGGCGCGCAGTCCGGAACCGTGCGACTGCTACGGTCGCAGGTTCGAATCCTGCCTCGGGCATGGATGTGTGTGATGTCCTTAGGTTAGTTAGGTTTAAGTAGTTCTAAGTTCTAGGGGACTTATGACCACAGCAGTTGAGTCCCATAGTGCTCAGAGCCTTTTGAACCATTTTTTTTTTATCTAAAAATTATGCTGTCCTCCAGGATGTGGGTCTGTATCCCGTCACCTGTATATGCCGAGAAAAAATTTCCCGTAAAAATAGTATCGGATGAAAGGTTGGTCTTTCTGAAAAATGAAATTTTGCACGCATAGGTACATGGAACGTCCAGGAAATTGCCGTTAACACCAAGGAAGTATTTCATGAAATAAAGAAATTTAACACGGTCATATTAGGTCTAACGGAAATGAAAAGAAAGTGCAAGACACAGAAGAATAGAACAGTTATATCTATACGTACAGCGAAGTGCCTAAAGAAGAGAGAACAAGAAACGGGCGTCCATAGCTTTTAGGAACAAATACAAGACAGACTTAAGACCCTGGGATCAGATTATTGAAAGGATCCTGCAGTTGTAAATGGAATTATTAAGCCACTCAGTCGTGATCATGGCAATGTATGCTCCAACAGACGACGCCAAGATGGAGTAAAAAGAAAAAAGAAAAAAAACTACACAAAACTGATGGGATCACTAGAGTTTCTTGAAGACTTTGAAAATAATGCATGGATGGTTTAGGCATAAGTCAGTACATTAATATTAATGGGAAGTTAGAAAGTAGACTACGTGATAACACAGAAACGAGACTTTTAAAGGAACCCAAACGTGGATAAGACCATTACTTACTGGTTTCGAGATTCTGCTTTCCCTTTACATGAAAAGAAACAGTAGACGAAGTGTTGGCAAGTGTGAAGTCTTCGGAAAGCCTGTATAACTGCGAAGTTTACCATCTGTCCATCTACCAACTTGGACTTGCAATCAAGGTGTTACACGTCCAGGATGACAGTGTAGAGAATGTGACTCAATCAGTAAAAGTAATGATACAGGAGGAAGCTTTTGCAGTCCCGGGGGAGAAAACAAAATTTGGATAAAGGGGGCAGGAGTCCGTGGTGAAAGTGGGAAGTGAAGAAATTTATGAAGATGTAAAAGTGGGTGTAAAATAAATGGCTGAGTGCTCTGCTTAGTGCAGAACGCAAAACATATGGAGCTAAACGATATGGACCTTTTCCGCAATTGGTAAACAGTCCATTTTAACACGGGTAATGTATCACGAAGCAAATACCGTCCGCACTGGCGGAATGTTACGTGATACCACGTACTTATTAGGTTGTGACTATCATCTATCACAAAGCGAAAAAAGTGGTCCAACTAAAACATTGTTATTCTTTACGTACTACACGAATATGTAATAAAAATAGGGGTTCCTATATAAAAAAACGCAGTTGTTATCCGTTTGACCTATGGCAGCGCCATCTAGAGGGCCAACAATAGCGCCATCTGGTTTCCCCCTTCAAGCTAGACAAGTTTCGTTCTTTGTAGTTTTTTCGTTTGACGCTAATTTCGTGCGATATTTGGCCCGGTCACGACCAATGGACCACCCTGTATATACCATAAAAAGTGTTGCATCACCTCGGTTCGGGAAACTCCGGAACTTCTGCAGAAAACTGGAATAGAAATCGACATAAACATCATTTCCACAATTTTTATTGCTCATGAAAACCGCACATTGCATGTTGTACCACCTTCAGAGGTGGTGGTCCAGATTGCTGTACACACTGGTATCTCTAATACCCAGTAGCACGTCCTCTTGCATCGATGCAAGCCTGTATTCGTCGTGGCATACTATCCACAAGTTCAAAAATGGTTCAAATGGCTCTGAGCACTATGCGACTTAACTTCTGAGGTCATCAGTCGCCTAGAACTTAGAACTAATTAAACCTAACTAACCACGTATCGTACAGCCGGTACCGCGACTTCCATGATCACCAGCGGCGTACGTCGGTCCCACATAATGCCATCCCAAAACAACGGGAACCTCCACCTTACTGCAGTCGCTGGACAATGCGTTTAAGGCGTGCAGCACTACCGGATTGCCTCCAAACACCTCTCCATGCCCGAAGCAGGATTCGAACCTGTGACCGTAGCGGTCGCTCGGTGCCAGACTGTAGCGTCTAGAACCGCACGGCCACTCCGGCCGGCTCCATAAGTTCATCAAGGCACTGTTGGTCGACATTGTCCCACTCCTCAACGGCAATTTGGCGTAGATCCATCAGTGGGTGGTAGGTCACGTCGTCCTTAAACAGCTCTCTTCTATCTGTCCCAGGCATGTTCGATAGGGTTCATGTCTGGAGAACATGCTGGCCACTCCAGTCGAGCGATGTCGTTATCCTGAAGGAAGGCATTCACAATATGTGCACGATGGGGGCGTGAATTTTCCTCCATGAAGACTAACGCCTCGCCAATATGCTGCCGATATGGTTGCACTGTCGGTCTGAGGATGGCATTCACGTATCGTACAGCCGGTACCGCGACTTCCATGATCACCAGCGGCGTACGTCGGTCCCAAATAATGCCATCCCAAAACAACGGGAACCTCCGCCTTACTGCAGTCGCTGGACAATGCGTTTAAGGCGTGCAGCACTACCGGATTGCCTCCAAACACCTCTCCGACGATTGTGTAGTTGAAGGCATATGCGACACTCATCGGTGAAGAGAACGTGATGCCAATCCTAAACGGTCTATTCGGCATGTTGTTGGGCGAATGCCGGACATTTGCCACACCGGACATTTGCCACGCCGGACATTTGCCACACTCGCCCCTTCGCCAGATAGCTTGAGTAGCGATCCCTCAGGTAAGGGACGCCCTTCCCCGCACTACCTCTGTCCGCTTTCAAACCGCCGTCTCCACATCTTACTCGATACAACCAGTACGTAAGGGTCCTTCTTCTTCGACATCTTGGCCAAATACAGAGCTTCTTTTCCGAAATCGAAATATTTATAACTTTTGGGAAACGAAAGCAATACCGACGATTATGTCAGCATGTAATTAGTTCTGCCAAGTATAAATATAGATTCCTCTGTCTGTACGGTAGCTTCCTTTCACGCTTACTGATTGCGATAGAAACAGTCCATTGGCATGGGGGCAACAACAAAGGAACGATGAAACGAGAATGCAAATGTACGCTAATCATTTATTTTTTATCACTGCATTTGTGCCTACTTTAATTACTACAACTGGATACCCAAAATACACTAGGGAAAAAATAAATGGGTTTGTGAATGTTTGAAAAGAAGAACGACATACTCCATATTAATTTACTCTCTAAAAACATTAGTTAATAAAGTGTAGTGGGACTATGTTCAAAACAACTGAAAACACGTTCACTACATAGAGATAAGAACATCTATGATTGACATGTCATCTAAAGTCGACTTACAATTTTAAAATGTTAGAAATAAGGAAATGAAGTAATACAGAATGCTACGCTTGTAACGTACGTTGTTGTTCTACATTGTTTAGCTCTGGTATTTACAGGGTCACAGAGAAAGCATCTTAGGTTCTGGAGGGAAAAGCCGCAATTGTAATTATCTGCGCTACAGCAGAAACAAGAAGGACAACTTAAGGAAAAATAATGTGAGCTCACTATCGACTTTGAAGCAGATAGTTCCTGTGACTTAGTATGGGCAGAGGTTATACTCGACAACCGGAATAAATTAATAACCTGCTCCTTTTGCCGACCACCTGTCTCAGATGAAACAGTTGCTGAACAGTTCAAAGAAAAGAAAACTTGAGTATCATCACAAATAGGTACCCTACTCATACAATTATAGTTGGCAGTGACCTGAATCTACCTTCCGTATGTTGACAAAAATACATTTTCGTACCCTATTGTAAATAGAAAACAACTTCCGTAATTGTTCTAAATGTTTTTTTAAAAATTATTTTTAACAATTAGTTGATGAGGCCATGCAAATTGTAAATGGTTACGAAAACACACTTGACCTCTTAGCCACAAATAATCCTGAGCATCACGACGGATACAGGGATTAGTGAACACGCAGTCGTAGAGACGCTCACTTCCGTAACAAAGAAATTCACCAAAACTAAACGCGAAATATATCGATTTATAAAAGCAGCTAAAAATTCAGGTGACGTCTTTCTAAGAGATAGTCTCCAATCCTTCCAAAGTATGTAAATGGAGACTATATGTGGCTTAAGTTCAAAGAAATAGTATCAACAGCACTCGAGATATTCATACCAAATAAATTAATAAGAGACGGAACTGATCCCCCATGGTACACAAAACACGACAGAAAGCTGTTGCAGGAGCACCGCAAAAGGCACGTATAATTTAGACGAACGCAAAATCTCCAAAACTGGTGAAGTTTTACTGAGGCTCGAAGTTTGGTGCGGATTTCAGTGCGAGATGCATTTAATAGTTTCCTCAACGAAACTCGCTCTAGAAATGTGGCGGAAAATCCAAAGAGATACTGGTCCCATGTTAAGTAAACCAGTGGAAAGGCTCATTAAATATCTTTACTGCGCGACAGCGACGGTAATGTTACTGATGACAGTGCCACTAAAGTGGAGTTAGTAAATGCATTTTCCGAAATTCCTCCACCAAAGAAGACGAAGTAAATATTCCAGAATTCGAAATGAGAACAGCTGCAAACATAATTTAGAAGTAGATCTCCCTGGTGTTGCAAAGCAACTGAAATTACACTGTCAGTGACAGAGGAAATGATCAAATATCTTTTCAAAAAGTCTCTAATGTATAAGAAAAATAGGTCTAATACATTTGTTTCTGATGTTCTTTAGTAACAATTAATTTTCAGTAGCAAGCTCCTTGCTTTTACTGACCTGTTTAAAGATAATCAACAATTTAGTAAGAAATTTTAATTTTTAAAGGATTATATCTAAATGTACTTAAGTAGATTTACATCTACTATAAATGTTTGCAGCTAAACTTAAATAAAAAATATTTGAAGTGCCAAAATTGTCTACCTTAGCATCAGATCAGTTTTGGGATGTCAATTGTAGGTGCAATTCTAAGGCTCAGTTACCATTTTCTTTTACGAAAGCGCGTACTATCAGTTTAACAAACCATGATATTTTAGGTGATAGTTGCGATTCTGAAGCTTCAGAAAATTATTTTAGAGCTCACAATTATTTGATAGTATGGCCATAATATTGGAAGGCAGAAAAAAGTTATCTTAACGTGACAACAATAGGGATACTTTTGTGAGGCTTGAAACACTTTTTAATTTTTACATTAAAGGTTGATTCGCATCACACTTTGCACAGGCTTTGGACCGTGAAAATGATAAATGACCATCTACCATTCTGGCGTGTGTAAAATCAGCCTAAACACGCTGAACTAATGTACACTGTATTTACAATTACAACTTAATATTAGCTCCGATAATGCTGCTTCAATGTTTTAATTATTTTATGTCAATAACCTGCGAGGACTCGGTGGTCTTCATAGTTTTTAATACATTATTTTTAACGTATCTTAGTCCAGTTTCTGAATATGGGCAATGGCTTTCAAGCAAGGCCTAATGTTGCCAGTCTCTTCATATTTCTTTACGATTCTCTCTATCCTGTCGTCCAGCTTCAAGTACTTCTTCTTCCTCTTCTTACCTTCAAGATTCATTTCCAATTTCATGTACATACAGTTTGTGAGCTGTGCTTCCTTTTTCAAGCACTCCACCAAATAGTTGATTTTAGGGTGAGGGTTTCCAATAATACTATTTATTTTGTTGTGCCGCCCTTCAACAGCATTCGTCGTTCGGTGCCTTTTTCCGTAACACTCCCACATTTCTATTGCGATATCCTCATTCTCTAGCCAGTTATCCACAAAGTAGTCAAAAAATTGAGAGAACCTTCCGTTATCAGGAGCTTCTGCATGAATCTCAATCCATCCATTGCTTACGTCCTCCAGTTTTACAACTGCCAGCGCTGCACACATGCTGACGTGAAGTCTTAAATCTTAATTCTCACGGTAGTCCTCAGTTAGACCGATAACTCGAATTCTACTCCATAAACTCTTCTTCATATGGAAATAGAATCCATTTATTTCAATTGTGGGAAAAACTTGACGAATGGCCGATATCGCAGCTGCCTCAAAGTCCACCTTCACTAGTTTAGGACACCACTCAGAGACTGCCTGTTTTATCAGACGAAACAGACGAACGTATGTGTCTTTCTTCTTATTAGGGAGCAGTGCAAATACAGTAGGAAGAATGTTTGTTTCTTTAATCGGACCTCCTAAGTCTACGTGTATGGTGTAGATCTGTGCAAACTGCTTGCTGCATCTTTTAAATGTTCCATCCATAAAAAATGGGAGCATGTTTTTCAACTTTCTTTTCCTTTGCTTCCACTAAAAATCATTATTCTCACCTCTAATCTATCGTCTTCCAGAAGAAAACTACTGCCATCTCCCAGTTTTAATAGATCTTCATGAAGATCAGTTTCATAAGAGTTCTTATGCTCTTGTTGGTTCCCCCACTCTTGACTCCATCGACGACGCATGGTTCTCTTCATAGATTCTGAATTAGGCATCACTGTAACAAAGTCATAAACTTTATTATGTAGATTTCCCATTTCATCCGCGTATATCTCCGATAACTGTGTAGTTTCTTCTCGAGACCTTCTCTTCGCTCTTTCCACTTTCAGAGCTGCATCGTCAGGCGGTCCACAGAGATGTTCTAATACGCTCAACACTTCTCTGTTCCTCGCAAGCAGCTTTCCCTTGCAATGATCCGCTTTTCGGCGTAAGCACATCCATGTAACAACACCTTCTTTAGATTCCCTCTGTTTAAGATGCGTGTAACCTTTGTAATGAGCAGGAGGCCTGCCCTTGTTCGTTGTAATAACTTCCATACTGATGGTCACGTTACGAACTTCGGAAAGCAAACTGGGCGGGCGGGTGACGAGGAGGAGGAGTGGGAGGAGGAGGGGGGAGACAAGGGACCGAACCCTTCGGAGCAGGTAAAACCGTGGCAAATGTCCGGCGTGGCAAATGTCCGGTGTGGCAAATGTCCGGACACCTGTTGGGCCCATCTGTACCTCACTGCATGGTATCGTGGTTGCAAAGATGGATGTCGGCACGGACGTCGGGAGTGAAGTTGCGTATCATGCAGCCTATTGCTCACCGTTTGAGACGTATCACGACGTCCAGTGGCTGCAAGAAAAGCATTATTCAACATGGTGGCGTTGCTGTTAGGTTTCCTCCTAGCCGTAATCCGTAGGTAGCGGTCATCCACTGCTGTAGTAGTCCTTAGGCGGCCTGAGCGAGGCATGTCATCGACAGTTCCTCTCTCTCTGTATCTCCGTCAAGTCCGAACAACTTCACTTTGGTTCACTCCGAGACGCCTGGACACTTCCCTTGTTGAGAGTCCTTCCTGGCACAAAGTAACAATGCGGACGCGATCGAACCGCGGTATTGACTGTCTAAGCATGGTGGAACTACATATAACATGATTCGTGTACCTGCTTCCTGGTTGAATGACCTGAACTGATTGGCCTTCGGACCCCTCCGTCTAATAGGCGCTGCTGATGCATGGTTGTTTACATCTCTTTGCAGGTTTGGTTCAAATGGCTCTGAGCACTATGGGACTCAACTGCTGAGGTCATTAGTCCCCTAGAACTTAGAACTAGTTAAACCTAACTAACCTAAGGACATCACAAACATCCATGCCCGAGGCAGGATTCGAACCTGCGACCGTAGCGGTCTTGCGGTTCCAGACTGCAGCGCCTTTAACCGCACGGCCACTTCGGCCGGCCTTTGCAGGTTTAGTAACATCTCTGAACAGTCAAAGGGACTGTGTCTGTGATATAATATCCACAGTCAACGTCTGTCTTTAGAAGTTCTGGGTACTGGGGTGATACAAAACTTTGTTTGATGTGTATATAATTTTGAGGTACCATTTCAGGGGTTACAGATGCCAAAAGGGCCGATAAAAGCGAACCGCTGGACACGTGGGCATACGGTACTTGGATCTCGCACCTTACTTTGTTGTAGTGGAGCGAGGAGCCTGCGCGGATGAGCGGTCAGAACAGAACAGAGCAGAACAGAACAGAACGGAACGGGGGGATGACGCGGCGTCGCCGGCGCTGGCGAAGTCCGAGCGTCGCGCCGCGCAGCGCCGCGGTGTTTGCTCTCCATTCCGGCAGGATATCCGGCCGCGCCACGCCGCCCCCCGTATTTGAACAAGTGAGTCAGTAATGGCGGCGTCACCGGGGTCGCCGCCGAGCGGCCGCAGCGCACGGGGCGCGCGGCGCAGCGCACACCGTGCAGGTACGACGGCCGCTCTTCCGCCGTGGAGGCCCACGCGCTGTTTGCACACTGCGGGCTGCCCACGCCGCCGTCTTGCTCCGGCCCGCCCCGTTATTGGTTCTCAGTGCCTCTTCGACAGTGTCACACCGTGTTTGACGCAATCGCTTAATTTAACCTTTGAGTGATTTATTTTAAGAGACCACCTGAAATGTTACGTCACTCACCGGCTGCCTACTGACCTACGGCAGCACCGCTTGTCCCAGTACTGCTTTGTCGTTCCACTGTTTTGAACAGTAATCGTTCAGATCTTCCATTTACACACATCAAAAAAAGTTTTTCATCACCTCGGTTCCGAGAGTTCCGGAACCTGAAACTGGAATAGAGATAAACATAATTTCCGCCATTTTTATTGCTTATGAAAACCACACATTGCATGTCATGTTGTGCCACCATACAGCGAGACCTTCAGAGTTGGTGGTCCAGATTGCTGTATACACCGGTACCGCTAATACCCAGTAGCACGACTTCTTGCACTGATGCATGCCTGTATTCGTCGAGGCATACTGTCCACAACTTCATCAAGACACTGTTAGTCCAGATTGGCCCACTCTTCAATAGTGATTCGGCGTAGACCCCTTAGAGTGGTTGGTGGGTCACGTCGTCCATAAACAGCCATTTTCAATCTATCCGAGGCATGGTCGACAGGGTTCACGGCAAGACAACATGCTGGCCACTCTAGTCGAGCGATGTCGTTATTCTGAAGGAAGTCATTCACAAGATGCGCACGAT
Organism: Schistocerca nitens; assembly: GCF_023898315.1. Lineage (NCBI taxonomy): Eukaryota > Metazoa > Arthropoda > Insecta > Orthoptera > Acrididae > Schistocerca > Schistocerca nitens. The sequence continues at coordinate 925,574,495 of NC_064614.1, read as the reverse complement.
GGGGGCGCGAATTGTCCTCCATGAAGCTGAGTGCCTCGCCAATATGCTGCCGATACGGTTGCACTACCGGTCGGAGGATGGCATTCACGTATCGTACAGCCGTTACGGCGCCTTCCATGACCAACAGCGGCGTTCGTCGGCCCCACATAGTGCCACCCCAAAACTTCAGGGAACCTCTGCCATGCTGCACTAGCTGGACAGTGTGTCTAAGGCCTTCAGCCTGACCGAGTTGCCTCCAAACACATCTCTGATGATTGTCTGGATGAAGGCATATGCGACATTTCATCGGTGAAGAGAACGTGATGCCAGTCCTGACCGGTCCATTCGGCATATTGTTGGGCCCATCTGTACCGCGCTGCATGGGGTCGTAGTTGCAAAGATGGACCTCGCCATGGACGTCGGAAGTGAAGTTGCGCATCATGCAGCCTATAGCGCATAGTTTGAGTATTAACAAGGCGTCCTGTGGCTGCATCAAAAGCATTATTCAACATGGTGGCGTTGCTGCCAGGGTTCCTCTGAGCCATTATCCGTAGGTTGCGGTCATCCACTGCAGTAGTAGTCCTTGGGCTGCCTGAGCGAGGCATGTCATCGGCAGTTCTTGTCTCTCTGTATCTCCTCCATGTCCGAACAATATACTTTTGATTCACTCCGAGACGCCTTGACACTTACCTTGTTGAGAGCCCTTCCTGGCAGAGAGTAGCAATGCGGACGCGATCGATCCATGGTATTGACCGTGTAGGCATGGTTGAACTACAGACAACACGAGCAGCGTACCTCCTTCCTGGTGGAATGACTGGAACTGATCGGCTGTCTGACCCTCTCCGTCTAATAAGCGCTGCTCATGCATGGTTGTTTGCATCTTTGGACGGGTTTAGTGACGATCTTTGAACAGTCAAAGGGATTTTGTCTGTGATACAATATCCACAGTCAGCGTCTATCTTCAGGAGTCTGAGAACCAGGGTGGTGCAAAACTTCTTTTGATGTGTGTATTTACGTGACGACTACTGGCTTTTGTATCGGTAAGACATTGATCGATTTCCGCATATGCGCTGCTACATCTGTTACATTGATGTTTTAACCTGTAGTCTTTCTTGCGAGTATGGCTCAGCCAGTGAATGGCGAAGGTTTTTTCGCCTTACTTTGGCAGTCTAGTTTCGAACCGAGGAAGTGGCAGACGGAGTGTATCATTCTGCTGGAGTCTTTTTGTTGTTGTGGTTGCGAGCAGGCAGACAGTCGTGGTAGCTGACTGTTGTATGTGATTGTCAGGCAGCTGTCTGGTACATTCCGTTTTGGCACTGCTGTGGATAGAAGGTGTGGCATTGAGATGAGACGGTAATGAGCGTCGCTACAATAAGACGCGCTGAAAGAGAGAGGGAGCTAGGTGTGAGCACAGTCGTAGACTTCCCGAGGACTGGCCACAAGGTCTGCCACCACTCTATGCTGCTGCATGGCGTAGCTCGGTGAGAAAGGGAGAGTGCACTAAATAAATTATCAGTAGCATTGACATCACAATCGGGTGGTCAAGATGTAAGAAGGATGCTTAGGTCTTGCACGGAGTCTGCACTAGCAACTTGACCTAGGACCCATGAATCGGTAAGCTACTTTTAGTACCTTGGGGGCACTCAGACGCACTAGTATGATAGAATTTCAGGGTCGCCACTAGCCTAAGCCGACTCTTAAGACAAGAGAACCGGCCGAACTGGAAAATGTTTACAAATTTGATTTACAAGTGTTTTCCCCCTTTTTTTGGTCACTTAATTAAATTGTTCTGATGATTTTCACTCTTTTGTTAGTGCCCTTATGTAATGACTCGTCAAAAGGTATAAAAATGAACAGAGCATTCATATTGATTGTACAACTGAAATCGGGATTAACCTTGCGAGGTGCCGGGGCTAGCAGTGTATTTATCACTAAATTCTACTAGAATCCACATATGTAAATCATGCTCTAAGCCCCCCCTATTCTAACTCCGACTTTTGCTGTTGCACAAGGATAAAAAAAATACGCGAACTGACTCTAATCAACCCTGCCAGTGGAGTAGAAGAGAGTTTGGCACCTGCAATAATTTAATTTGATAAATAAGTTAAATAAACAAAGGTTTCATTAGCATAGTGAGGAATGATAGGGTTGCTCTATCGATTAACAGAATGAAAGTTCTGTCCAAAATAACAATAGGATTTATTAAGACTAATCACAAAATAATAAACAAAAACACAAACATTTACAATAAATCAAATTGGCTCAAATTTGATACTCATACAAACACTGTAAAGGTGAAGTTGTCCCTGAACTAGATTGTGAGGTTTAAGTATGTGGAGCCAAATTCCTTGCCACTCAAATCTGAAGGGAGACAGACAGCTAACCTAACAATAATTGCTGCTACTCAAGACAGAACACAGAAAAAAAACGAACAGGCGCGCTCTGCTGAGCTCTGATTATCACCTAGGAAAATCCCTATCTGCCGGTGCTGCGGACATACATTACCAAAACTGTCTTCTTGGCTGCTAGAACACGATCTGGCGTACCGCAGGCGAGGGCTGGTTGCTTCGACGTCCTCGACCGAAAGGCGACTGCCGACTCTCAGAGCACCCGTACAGGCCGAACACACAACATTCCCGCCCCCACGACAGTGGCCGTGGTTACGTTCCAATCAGCAACCCGAAAACCGGCGGAAATTCCACTCCATTGCCGGAGCACTACCATTCCACCAATGGAGATTCTTGGCGCCAATTTCTGTGCTGATTTTGCTACGTCACGGCGCTATGCCCTGAGCAAACCAATCACCGTTACTATTTTGCAGAAAGTGCGGGAATTTTCCCGCCACAACTGCCTGGGTACACAAGTCATTCCCACCCTCGCTGGTAGCCCGCCAGAAAGTGTTTTCGCTAAGTTTCTCCGAAGTAACGGAACCTCTAGCCCAGCCGCTACTTCACACCCCAGCGGGCGTGTCTCTTGACAATGTCGGCGTCTGCAAAGCATTCACTCGACTGCCTCACACACGTCGGCTTAACCCGCCTGTCACCGGACCACCCGGGTGACGAGAGACGCTGCGTGGGAAGTCCGCGTAAGAAATAGCAACCCTCCACCGCATGCAACTAGAGAGGAGAATCGTAAGATAGAAATATGAGAGGGGGCTCATGCCACCTCTCATAGCCCCTACGCCATTTTAGATTGTAATTGGTGAGCGGTTGGCTCACTTAGGAGCAAGGTAGTGAGTCAATCGCCCAAGAACAATCTCGCAAACTGGCTCCACATTCCGCACTCTATAAAGAAAATCACTGCAACTGAAAAATGCAGCTCATAGAGGGAGGATTATTTATGATGTAGCCAACTTCACCTTCTTAATATGGAACACTAACACTCACATCACACATCCATACCCAGGGAGCCCCTTCCAAACACCGATTCATGCAGACATTCACGCTCTAAACATGGCCCGGGCATCTGAGCCAAATATGGAGCAGTTTATTCTTTACAATCAGAGTTGGAGTGCTCCGCAATTAAATGCCCAAGATTTTACAACAATTTGAATCATGAAACTAACCTGAACTCACTCACACATGATAATATGTAAGTTAACAATCTCTTTGTGAGCTTTCAGAATCTAGTTACAACCTCCGATTCATTCGGTCTCCCTGCAGCAAGAATAACCTTTACAAAATGTTCCCTGAACTGATGGTCCATTCACAATGACAGTGGTGGTATCTGCTTCAGTTTATGGGGACTTCAGGCACACTGTTTGCATACACACAACAATAAACACAAAATACAAAAAAAAACATGATGTGGAGAACAATACAGTAATCTGTAATAAGAATTACAGTGTAAAACACAAACGCATACAAGGTATAACATACATTACAAAAACAACATAGGAGAAAGACATTTAAGAAAAAAAAAAACAAGGTTCATGGGGCATCAAATTGTGCGTGCACATTGCACAAAGTTCACGACTGTGCTGAGAATGAGGCACTAAATCATATTGTTAGAAATATCCGTGGCACTTCACTAATTCCACAGTACTGACATCACATAAGGCTAAACGTCGGGTGTTGTTGCTACGTTGTTGCAACGGCAATAGGGTAGGAAGACACAGTGATAGGCTCTCCTCACGTCGATTAATTGTCTCTGAGGTCTATTTGTTGGGATACATCACTAGTCTAGGTCTCTTCTCTCGCTGGACAGTACTTTACGTTTCCCAATATTGCAGTTCGACAAGGGATGATGGCACATGGAGTGACTCCACAAGTGTGTGAGGTCATCCATACAGGATCGAACTAGGAGTGACGATTGCTAAAACTGCTCTCTAAAAGAGAGGAGAAGTTAGAAATGAGACCATACATTTGTTAGTGTGGCACGATACTGCTTTGTGTATGCAGATCGGCCAATGCTAGTGAGTTGTAAAAACCCAAACAGGTGAGTATATAACGTCCCTTTCTGTCCTGAGGCACATGAGGCGCAGGTTCTGACACGATATGTGATCTTCTTCGTGTACTCACGACAACGTGGTCTGCCGCAGGGAATCCCTCCAAACGGCTGCCGCGTCCGGAGAGCTGGCAGGCTGTCGCGTGTGGGTCGCGTGTCAGTGTCAACGGCCAGCCCCACTTTCGCTTGTGGCCCGGCGAGGGCTGTCTGCCGCCTAATCCCTCAGGTACACGGCCCCGTGCTGTCAGCTCGTAGGACCGGATGCTCGCCCTCTAGCAGGTAGCCAAAGACCTCTTGTTTTTGCGCTGGCTGGCCTCTGTATTGCCACGATACCCGTCATCTGCACAGTTCTGACAAAAATCTTATGCCTAACTTTTTCCCATGACCTTCTATGTTATAATAAATTTACATAATGAAACATTGATGGTCTGTCATTTCAGACACTCTTATTTTACTTTTATAGTTATTAATCTATGGCAATCATTATAACATCTAATCTAGACATGGAAATAACTTATTTTGATATATGTGTAGAGACCGATCTCAGTATGTACATGGTGTGTGATAACTGATGCTTTGTAATGGATGAACAACTAAATGTGCGGGCCCGTACTAATATTACTATTACGTATATAGATCGACAGTAGACATGCTCAAGAATTAACTACCATATGCCAACGATCTACATTCTATGTCTTCTAAATAAATTATATTATTATGCAGGCTGAAGTTTTACTGAGCTATAACGAACATGCAACTATTGTACGTTCGAACATGCAACTATTGTACGTTCGCTCGCCGGTCATCCCTCCATCTCGGGTCTGTGGTTTCATGACCTGAAAAATAACATCCCAACAGGCGCGCGCCAAACACAACACTTGTGGTAGAAAACCCCCACAATATTAATCTAGTTATTGTAAAAATCCTAAAGTTTAATTTATCCTAGAATATGGTACTCTATTATTATTATTATTACTTTTTTTTTTAATACAATACTCTTACATAATTCCTGTTACGTTGAGATGTCTCGCTGCTCGCCGCTATTGACGACAGTGATGTGCGCGCCGTACGACATGGCCTCCGAGTTCTCACTACGCCTCACTGAAACTCCAGAGACTGGGTTAGCCATGGCTATACACGACAATAAACTTATAGTTGCAACTTCCTTCTCTATCTGATGCGGTTTTCGGGATCAAAGCACACCTTTCCAGAAGCAATGTAATATGACCAAGCCAGGGGTGGTTCCTGTTGAGGATTCAGTCGCCCAACACACGCCAGCTACACAGTATGTCACGAATATCCAAGTATAAGTCCCTGGTTATTCATCTGTGACAGTCACGAGCAGCACGCTAAATCCCCAACCAGCACATTGGCATGGTAGGCTTTATGCTCGCATTTCTCTCGTCTAGGGCACCATTGGAGTCAAACGCTCACAGGATCACCCCGACTTGCAAGACAACGATGCTGGCGCAGCTCTGCAAAAAAAACTATACTGCCCATATTCATCCTCGAAATCACGCAATATACCACAATCTTGCCGTGCACTGACGCGTGCCTGCAAGCATTGGTACGAACTGGTTGTGGCCGCTATTGAGCGTATCACGACTTCTCAGAACGCTTCTAAGAGCACGTTCTTGTATGCGCCCGTTTGTGCGACATCTCGTCACTCATCATTATCCCTCAACATGGACACCAGATAGGAAGGGACAAAAACATTGCTCATGAAAAGGTAGTGTCTCCCACTCCATCGACATTCGAGATCGCGAACATAAACAAAAAGAGGATAGCAGCAGTAAATTCTTATGCAAGACAACGCAGCGTGTTAATACTTTAGCAATCTTAATCTATTAATGTAACGATTATTGTTCCCCGAAGAAAGGTTCATACATTTGCCTATTCTAATATGTACACCACTTAAACTACTATTATTCCACGAACTTCTTTGTGTGAGAGAAGTGGTGGAGTCCTATGGACTAGCGTCAATCCCTTCTTAGACTCCCCCTCCTCTGACGTGCATTAGGATTTGGAGGTCTAATTTCTATCTCCCGGTTCTCCTGTTGTCCTTGATTTCGCTCTCTCCAATTACGGTCGCTTTGCCGTTCGTCATTCCTCCTGTCCCAGATTGCTTGTCTAGATTGACCCTGTTCCCTGACGTTTTGGTTTCCGTGTCTCTGGTTTCCATAACCTTGAATAGCGTAACCTTGATTTCCGTAACCCTGGTTTCCTAACTGACCAGTCCGATTATGCGATCTGTTGTCGTCTTCCCTTGCTGGCCCGTGGTATTTGTTATTTTGCGCCTTCTTCCTGTCCTTTGCGTCTTGTTTATCGAAGACTACTTCGAGTTCGCGCAGTAGACTCTTGAATGCATCTATGTCAGATCCACACTTCCCGACAAGTGTCTGTTGATACCTAACTGGCAATTTGGAAAAGCAAAATTTAATGATTTCTCCGTTACTATATGGACTATCTAAAAATTGATTCTTCTTGAGTAAATCATCAAGAAATTTGGTTGCGCTCCTATGTCCGGACACTTCCAGTTCAGGACAAAATATTATTTCCTCTTTAATCCTGTCTTGCGTTTCCTTTGACCAGTAGGTCCGCAGGAATGCACCAACAAATTCCTGATAAGTCCGACACGTCACTGCCACACCCCGCATCTTTTCCGCGGCTTGGCCTTCGATGTGTCCACACATGAATTCTAATTTTGCCTGGATTGGCCATGATGCCGGTAATGAATTTGTGAACTGCATCACCCAGCTCTTCGGATGCATCGACCCTCCATTTTCTTTGAACTTCTGGAATTTTAGTATCGACAGGAAGTGATTGTGATCAAAATCCGTTCTGATCCTCGCACTGGTGTTGTCACTCGTTTCCGATACTTGCACGTCTGCTGAGTGTCCTGCTCTATCTTGCTGATAACTGTGATGTGCTACCTCTGTATCACAGTGGAAGTGGCACTCAGAATTCACTCTCCTAAGTGGGCTATAATTATTGGAGCTATTACTCGCTGTTTCTGCGTGTGCAGTGTTAGTTCCGCACTCGGTCAATGGGCTAGAGCACGGCGGGCTTTTCCTCGGAGACACAATTCTTTGTACTCCATCATTGGTACCCGAACGCGCAGTGCTCGTGTGCCCGTTTTGCTATCCGACTCTCTACTTCTTCCATTCGTTTCGTGGTGTTCGCAACCGCGATATTACCTTGAGTTTTTAAGAATGATAGGGATTTTGAGTGGGCTTGTGTCGCACGTCGCAAGCGACCTGCGAGTTGAGAAGTTACTTTTGCAACTTTCATTGCCCCTATTGCTGCCGTTTTGGCTAGGCCTGCTACTTTTTGTGCTACCATTGACATTTGTTTTGCTTCTCCACATTCTTTCTTTATTGTTAATAATTCCCCACGAATTTCCCCTATATGCGAAATTATTGCCTCCGTGTCCTTACGCTGTTCGTCAGCTTCTTCTTTCTCCTTCTTACGCTGTTCTTCAGCTTCTTCTTTCATTGATCGTAGGAAGCTCAGTATTGGGTTAATGTCATCATTTTGATCCTCGTCACACATGGGTGATGTAACTCTGGACACCTGGGCGCTAGAGCTCTGACGTGACCGAGCTGGCCTCTGTCTGCACTCGTTCGTTTGACTATAAACTTCTGCTACCGTCTCGACCTGTGTGCCTGTCTCTGTTCCATCCTCCAATTCACTATCATAATCACGGCCGCGACGTTGCTCTAAGATCGGGTCCAAATCACCTTCCTGATCAATGACCCTGTCGTCCTGTCCTGCTAAAAATGTGCCCATCTCATCTGCGAACCTATCCCCGTCAGTAACGTGTCTCTTATCCATTATAGTATCCACTTTTGTTTTAGCTTCGCTCACTAAAAGTCGTGCCTTACTTCTCGTGATCATTCATGAGAGACAAAATTTATCTAAAATACACAATAAAAATAATCTACTCCCTGTATTTTTTACACATAGACATAAAATTTCAACAACGCTGTTCCAACGCTGTAATTACAAGCACAATTTTATGTGGTACAGAAACCGCACACAAATCCGACAAAGTGCGATGTGGTACGGACACCACATCAACGAAACACAAAAAACAATGAACAAAAAAAATATATACACTGAAAACAAAAACTGTAATCATGCGCCGCTACTTAAAACTAATCACGGAACTACCAGAAAAAAACTTGGGTATTAATCAATAAAAAAATTAGAGAAAAAAAAATTGAATGTTCGTACTAAGAATACTGTTTGTTAATCAGTGATTCTCAGGAAAGATCCGAGGCTAAGGGTCGCCATATTATGCGAGGTGCCGGGGCTAGCAGTGTATTTATCACTAAATTCTACTAGAATCCACATATGTAAATCATGCTCTAAGCCCCCCCTATTCTAACTCCGACTTTTGCTGTTGCACAAGGATAAAAAAAATACGCGAACTGACTCTAATCAACCCTGCCAGTGGAGTAGAAGAGAGTTTGGCACCTGCAATAATTTAATTTGATAAATAAGTTAAATAAACAAAGGTTTCATTAGCATAGTGAGGAATGATAGGGTTGCTCTATCGATTAACAGAATGAAAGTTCTGTCCAAAATAACAATAGGATTTATTAAGACTAATCACAAAATAATAAACAAAAACACAAACATTTACAATAAATCAAATTGGCTCAAATTTGATACTCATACAAACACTGTAAAGGTGAAGTTGTCCCTGAACTAGATTGTGAGGTTTAAGTATGTGGAGCCAAATTCCTTGCCACTCAAATCTGAAGGGAGACAGACAGCTAACCTAACAATAATTGCTGCTACTCAAGACAGAACACAGAAAAAAAACGAACAGGCGCGCTCTGCTGAGCTCTGATTATCACCTAGGAAAATCCCTATCTGCCGGTGCTGCGGACATACATTACCAAAACTGTCTTCTTGGCTGCTAGAACACGATCTGGCGTACCGCAGGCGAGGGCTGGTTGCTTCGACGTCCTCGACCGAAAGGCGACTGCCGACTCTCAGAGCACCCGTACAGGCCGAACACACAACATTCCCGCCCCCACGACAGTGGCCGTGGTTACGTTCCAATCAGCAACCCGAAAACCGGCGGAAATTCCACTCCATTGCCGGAGCACTACCATTCCACCAATGGAGATTCTTGGCGCCAATTTCTGTGCTGATTTTGCTACGTCACGGCGCTATGCCCTGAGCAAACCAATCACCGTTACTATTTTGCAGAAAGTGCGGGAATTTTCCCGCCACAACTGCCTGGGTACACAAGTCATTCCCACCCTCGCTGGTAGCCCGCCAGAAAGTGTTTTCGCTAAGTTTCTCCGAAGTAACGGAACCTCTAGCCCAGCCGCTACTTCACACCCCAGCGGGCGTGTCTCTTGACAATGTCGGCGTCTGCAAAGCATTCACTCGACTGCCTCACACACGTCGGCTTAACCCGCCTGTCACCGGACCACCCGGGTGACGAGAGACGCTGCGTGGGAAGTCCGCGTAAGAAATAGCAACCCTCCACCGCATGCAACTAGAGAGGAGAATCGTAAGATAGAAATATGAGAGGGGGCTCATGCCACCTCTCAACCTAACGATAGTGAAATAATAAGCAGGGTTTATGGTATACAACATATCACTGGTTTATTAGCTCAAATATGGAGGATTCCGTTATATTATAAGAGAAAACGGTTGTTTGATACTGGAACAAAATAACCTGCTTCCGTTTAATGGAAAGATCGTAATATTTGTGAAATTCAAAGGAAGGAAAAGAACGTGTAGTAATAAGGAAATGGCCATACACTCAATTACTCAATTCAGACACAGAAGATGAACTAGGCAAGAACCATCACCAGCATTCGCATGCAAAGGGGGAAAAGTGGGAAGGGAGAATGCTTTTCTATACAGAATAGCAGACGGATAAATCAAATGGATGGGGAATAATTTGGTCCGGCTGAAGGCCTCCACCTGTTCCACACCCACGTGATTCCACACAATAGATTAGTTACGCCAGATTTCCGCACTTGCATGCAAACTTCGAGAATTCATAAATAATATCATAACAAGTAATTATTTAAGGTCACAACGAAAGAAACTTATTACACAGGAAAGGTTGAGCTGTTGGCTCTTCAAATAACGGCAACCGTTACAATTCGAACACAGGGCACGACGATCAGTTTAGAAATCAAGGGCGTAAAGAAATTTAAGAACGGGCACACATGAAGAAACCATCACCATTTTAAATGATAATTAAATAGACACCCTAGCTGCAAACAGGCGTTATGTACTTCACTGGGGACATGTTGAAAATGTGTGCCCCGACCGGGACTCGAACCCGGGATCTCCTGCTTACATGGCAGACGCTCTATCCATCTGAGCCACTGCGGGCACAGAGGATAGTGCGTCTGCAGGGACTTATCCCGTGCACGCTCCCCGTGAGATCCACATTCCCAACATGTCCACAACACTACATTCGTAGTGCGCCTAATAGATGTTTGCCCATCATACTCATTACTCGTGGCAGATTAATCTACCAAGTCCCGTACGAGTTCGGGCATAGCGTGTGCGTTCGCACAAGAAGGTCAAAGGCCGGGAACCCATATTTTTAACTATATATGACGGTAGTATCTGTTCCCGAAAGAACAGTTACCGTCAATGACCATGCAGCTTTGCTAGAAATGTGATGTGTCGGCAGCTGGGCCAACACCTTGTAGATCGAAGTGGCTGAAAGTGCACGCTAAACTAACGCAGACGGGCGCGAAGTACTGGAACATGAGACTTATTAATGAATAAGAAGAAAAGTACGTAGCTGGAATAAGATACTTAACTTTATTCTCTTGTTGGAATACATCTCTTGAATAGTAGTAAGCTATAAGCACTGATACACATGGCGCCTTGCTAGGTAGTAGCTATGGAATAAGCTGAAGGCTATTCTATCAGTCTCTCGGCAAATGAGTGGAAGACTTGGTAGGTCTGGTCGCAAGCTATGTCGTCCGTACAACTGGGGCGAGGTCTATTCCGTATCTTGTGACCTGCCATGTGGTGGCGCTAGGATTGCGATTACACAGTGGCGACACGCGGGTCCGACATGTACTACAGGACCGCGGCCGATTTAAGTTACCACCTAGCAAGTGTGGTGTCTAGCGTTGACACCACATTCCTCCCCCGCAAATCGGCGAACGGTCGTGAGATAAGGCTTCCGCCCGCCGTGGGGAGGACCCCATGTTGACGTATGCGATGAGGTGGGGAGCCTAACAACAGGCGAGGCTGTGCCACCCGCACCCGGCCATTCGGTCCGAGGGGAGCTAGGAAACGCCTGCAAACCTAGTCCAGAGTGCACGTCAACATGAGGTGTATGCGCACGTAATGAGACAGAAGGGTCGACCTCCATGTGGTCGGAGCACCCGACGGGCGAAGACGACATCTGGTCCGGAGCGGGCAAGAGGTCCATGGCGGAGGACGGCTGGTCACGGGAAGCGAGCGGCGGCGCGTGACCCAGGGAGGCGCCAGGCGGTTGCAGCGACGCGTCCACTGCGGGCGGCGCCGGCGGCGGCTGCGGCGGCGGCGCGACGCCATGGGGCAAAATGGAAGGCAGCGTCGGCAACACCTGGGGATGAGGCGAGCCAGTAGATGGGTCCCCAAGGCGCTGACCTGACGGCTCCGTCGCTGAAAGCAGACGGGGAGCGGCAGAACCCAGGCGACGACAGAGGCGCAGCTGATTGAGATGCCGACGCACCTCACCAGAGGCCCCCAAAACCAAATACATCGCGCGGCCGAGGCAGCGAAGAATGCGCCCTGCGAGCCAACGCTGTGAACCGCGATAATTGCGATAATAGACAACGTCGCCAAGAGCAAAAGCAGGAGCCTGCCGCTGCACAGGAACCTGATGCGGCGGATGTAGCAAAGACATCAGGGTGCGATGAGATCGACCATGGAGCAATTCAGCCGGCGAGCGACCATCGCGGGGCTGAGAGCGATACGAAGACAAAAAGAGCAACAAAGCGTCCTCCCGAGAATGCGACTCTTTCAATTTCAACATCTGGGACTTGAAAGTCCGGACCAATCGTTCAGCGGCACCGTTTGACTGAGGCGAAAACGGCGCGGACGTCAGATGTTGAATACCATTGGCCTTGCAGAATGACTGAAATTCTGCGGACATGAATTGTGGGCCATTGTCGGAAACAAGAGTCTGCGGAAGACCTTCAATGCAAAAGATAGCAGACAAGGCTTGGATTGTGGCAGAAGACGTCGTGGAAGACATCCGGACAACAAAAGGAAAATTACTGAAAGCATCGACCACAACCAACCATCGAGCATTCCAGAATGGACCAGCAAAATCGATGTGCAAGCGTTGCCAAGGGGAAGTGGCGTTCGGCCATGCAAAGAATTTACGCGGCGGTGCGGATTGTTGTTCGGCACACGCCACGCAAGAGGAGCACATATTTGTAATCGCAGCATCGATTCCGAACCAAGTACAGTGCTGACGAGCAAGTTGTTTCGTACGCACTATACCCCAATGTCCTTGGTGAAGAAGCTTTAAGACAGAGGACTGTAACGAACGTGGGACTACGACTCTGGATTGATCATTATCGGAACGCAACAACAAAACACCACGTCGTACAAAAAGTCTCTCCTTGTGAGCAAAAAAACGGCGAACCAAAGGATCTTCGATCCGTGACTTTGACAAGGGCCATTGCGTAGCAACAAAACGCAAAACAGTAGCAAGGACAGGATCAGCAGCTGTGGCTGTAGCAACACGACGAAAATCAATCGGAAACGATGCGACCACGTCATCGGCTTCCGAATCAATGAACATGCAAGCAAGTTCGGAAGAATCGAATGCTTTATCCTCAGCAACAGGCAAACGGGACAACGCATCAGCGTTGCCGTGCTTAGCAGTGGACCGATACAAGATATCGTAGCGGTACTGCGAGAGAAAAAGTGACCAGCGAATGAATTTCTGCGCTGTACGTGGAGGTACAGGCTTGCTCGGATGAAAAAGCGATGTCAACGGTTTGTGGTCTGTGATGATGGTAAAGTGACGACCATACAAGAAGTCATGGAACTTGGTAACACCAAACACGAGAGCTAAAGCTTCTTTCTCTATTTGTGAATAATTTCTTTGCGCAGAGGAGAGCAATTTGGACGCAAAGGCAATAGGGCGATCATGCGAGCCATCTTTGTGCGCAAGCACAGCACCGATCCCGAAATCCGATGCATCAACCATCAACAAAAGGGGTTTTCGGGGATCGAATGGCGTAAGGCAAGTATTTGAAAGTAACGCCGATTTCAACTGGCGAAAGGCGCGTTCGCATTCCGTCGTCCAGACGAACGGAACACCTTTACGGCGTAAGCGATGTAGCGGAGCTGAAATGGAAGAAGCATTGCGCACAAACTTATGATAATAATTTATTTTACCCAACACACTCTGTAGCTGTTTCAAATTCTGCGGAGCAGGTAAGTCCTGTATGGCACGGAGGTGCTCTGGACTCGGATGTATACCTTGGGCATTTATGACATGCCCCAGGTAGGGTAAGTCCCGAGCAAAGAACACACATTTGTCCTTTCTCAAGCGAAGACCATTCTGACGCAATACCTGAAATAATGTTCGGAGATTTTGCAAATGTTCTGCTTCTGTCTGTCCTGAGATCACAATATCGTCCAGATAGTTCGCAGCAGTAGGGACCGACGCACAAATAGTTTGTAAATATTGCTGAAACAATGCAGGGGCGGAGGCACACCCGAATGGCAGTCTTTTGAAGCGATACAAGCCAAGATGCGTGTTTACCACCAAGACGCGCTGGGAGTCTTCGTCCACAGGTATCTGCAAGTACGCATCTGCTAGGTCCAATTTTGAAAAATATTTTCCCGGGCACAGTTTGTCAAAAAGATCTTCCGGGCGGGGCAAAGGAAAAGTAGCAGTCACAAGTTGTGGAGTCACAGTGGCCTTGAAGTCCACACAAAGTCTCAGTTTTCCGGAAGGTTTTGGCAAAATTACTAAGGGTGAGGCCCAGAGAGAAGCCTGCACACGTTCAATTACACCTTGAGATTCTAAATCGTGCAATGTTCTTGCGACCTCATCACGCAATGCGTGGGGAACATTGCGCGCTCTGAAAAATTTCGGTTGCGCGTTGTCTTTCAATTCCAAATGTGCAGCATAGTTCTTAGCGCAACCAAGGCCCGGTGCAAAAATGTCTGCAAATTCTTCACAAAGACTAGAAACACTGGCGGAAGGCACAGTCTGATTCACTGATAGGACCTGATTTACTATAGACAAATTAAACAATTGAAACAAATCTAAGCCAAACAAGTTCACTGCACTAGAAGAACGAAGAACGTAAAATGATACAAGTTTTGTTTGTCCCTTGTATGTTGCAATAAGGCTGCACTGTCCTAACACAGGGATCGGCTGTCCTGAGTAACTAGTTAACTTAACATTTGCGGCACGCAATGGCGGTTTGCCCAGTTGTTTGTACGTGTCGTGATTGAGCAATGAAACTGCAGCTCCGGTATCGAGCTGGAATGGGATCACTTTGCCTTCAAAGTCTAAGTCCACAAAAAGTTTATCGTCCTGCTGACGACAAGAGCGACTGTCACGTGCAAATTGAACTGATACAGGTACAGAAGCACTTGCGACTTTACGGGATTTCCTGCGACGTCGACACACACTTTGGGTGGGACGAACACAGTCACTGTTAGCTAAAGTGTCACTGGACGGGTGGGAATGAACTACATTAATGTCCATGGGCGAAGGTCCACGAGCCTGATTGTCCTGGGTTCGATTCCGGCGCGAAGCAAAAGGCCTGGAATTATTGCGATTGTCTGATCGAAGCTTTTTCTGGCAAACACTTTGTACATGTCCTTTCTTTTGACAGTAAAAGCAAATAGCTTGGCGTGACGTGCAATTTTCACGCGAATGTCTAGTTGCACACCGCGGGCATGATTTCACTGCAGTTGCTTGCTTACGCGGCGCACGTGTTTGCGAGCGCGGCTGCGACGGGCGCGAGGGCCGCTTAGCGTCCCGTGCAGCGGGCCCGGCGGGCTGATTAATGTGACACACTGCTGGCGAAGTTTCAAATGAGTCCTGAGCAAAGTCAAGTGTGTCTTGCCTATCCAATATGTCTATCACTTGTTGAAGGGAGGGATTTACGAGTTTCAAAATCTGTTCCCGTATGCGAACATCAGAAACGTTCTGTGCTATTGCATCACGCACCATTGTATCGGAATATGGGAGGCCACATTCACAGGCAAACGCGCAGTCTCTAGTAAGGCCTTGCAAAGTTGCAACCCACTCCCTATTAGTCTGACCGGCCGTACGTTTTGTACGAAAGAACGTATACCGTTCTGCAACTACATTTACTGTTTCTTTGAAATAGGCATCTAAAGCCGACAAAATTTCCTCGTAGGTCAGAGTTGCTACGTCGCGTCGGGGAAACAATTTCACTATCACACGGTAGGTAGACACACCGACACAAGAAAGCAAAAACGGCTGCCGCTCTTTACCTTGTATTCTGTACGCGGCGAGATGAAACTGGAACTGGCTGGCCCACTCAGTCCAGGTTTCGCACTCGGCCTCAAAGGGCCTAAATGGCGGTGCGACAGCGTTGTGTGACTGCGGTAGCGATGAAGCGGCGGCTGCCGCATCGGTTTGCAGCGCACGTTGACCCTGGACGAGCTGTCCTAGGGCTTCCAATAACGCCTGCGTCTGCTGATTCTGCAAGCGAAAAAATTCGGACAGTACATCTGGAGATTGTGGCGAAGCCATGACACAAGCAAATCAGAGCACAAAAAGGGAAAAAGAACAAATCAGTCCAAAGCAGAAAAAACACTGTCTCTCGTCGCCATGTGATGTGTCGGCAGCTGGGCCAACACCTTGTAGATCGAAGTGGCTGAAAGTGCACGCTAAACTAACGCAGACGGGCGCGAAGTACTGGAACATGAGACTTATTAATGAATAAGCACTGATACACATGGCGCCTTGCTAGGTAGTAGCTATGGAATAAGCTGAAGGCTATTCTATCAGTCTCTCGGCAAATGAGTGGAAGACTTGGTAGGTCTGGTCGCAAGCTATGTCGTCCGTACAACTGGGGCGAGGTCTATTCCGTATCTTGTGACCTGCCATGTGGTGGCGCTAGGATTGCGATTACACAGTGGCGACACGCGGGTCCGACATGTACTACAGGACCGCGGCCGATTTAAGTTACCACCTAGCAAGTGTGGTGTCTAGCGTTGACACCACAAAATGAAATGATAATTAAATAGACACCCTAGCTGCAAACAGGCGTTATGTACTTATTTAATTATCATTTCATTTCTAGCAAAGCTGCATGGTCATTGACGGTAACTGTTCTTTCGGGAACAGATACTACCGTCATATATAGTTAAAAATATGGGTTCCCGGCCTTTGACCTTCTTGTGCGAACGCACACGCTATGCCCGAACTCGTACGGGACTTGGTAGATTAATCTGCCACGAGTAATGAGTATGATGGGCAAACATCTATTAGGCGCACTACGAATGTAGTGTTGTGGACATGTTGGGAATGTGGATCTCACGGGGAGCGTGCACGGGATAAGTCCCTGCAGACGCACTATCCTCTGTGCCCGCAGTGGCTCAGATGGATAGAGCGTCTGCCATGTAAGCAGGAGATCCCGGGTTCGAGTCCCGGTCGGGGCACACATTTTCAACATGTCCCCAGTGAAGTACATAACGCCTGTTTGCAGCTAGGGTGTCTATTTAATTATCATTTCATTTCTAGCAAAGCTCCATGGTCATTGACGGTAACTGTTCTTTCGGGAACAGATACTACCGTCATATATACACTCCTGGAAATTGAAATAAGAACACCGTGAATTCATTGTCCCAGGAAGAGGAAACTTTATTGACACATTCCTGGGGTCAGATACATCACATGATCACACTGACAGAACCACAGGCACATAGACACAGGCAACAGAGCATGCACAATGTCGGCACTAGTACAGTGTATATCCACCTTTCGCAGCAATGCAGGCTGCTATTCTCCCATGGAGACGATCGTAGAGATGCTGGATGTAGTCCTGTGGAACGGCTTGCCATGCCATTTCCACCTGGCGCCTCAGTTGGACCAGCGTTCGTGCTGGACGTGCAGACCGCGTGAGACGACGCTTCATCCAGTCCCAAACATGCTCAATGGGGGACAGATCCGGAGATCTTGCTGGCCAGGGTAGTTGACTTACACCTTCTAGAGCACGTTGGGTGGCACGGGATACATGCGGACGTGCATTGTCCTGTTGGAACAGCAAGTTCCCTTGCCGGTCTAGGAATGGTAGAACGATGGGTTCGATGACGGTTTGGATGTACCGTGCACTATTCAGTGTCCCCTCGACGATCACCAGTGGTGTACGGCCAGTGTAGGAGATCGCTCCCCACACCATGATGCCGGGTGTTGGCCCTGTGTGCCTCGGTCGTATGCAGTCCTGATTGTGGCGCTCACCTGCACGGCGCCAAACACGCATACGACCATCATTGGCACCAAGGAAGAAGCGACTCTCATCGCTGAAGACGACACGTCTCCATTCGTCCCACCATTCACGCCTGTCGCGACACCACTGGAGGCGGGCTGCACGATGTTGGGGCGTGAGCGGAAGACGGCCTAACGGTGTGCGGGACCATAGCCCAGCTTCATGGAGACGGTTGCGAATGGTCCTCGCCGATACCCCAGGAGCAACAGTGTCCCTAATTTGCTGGGAAGTGGCGGTGCGGTCCCCTACGGCACTGCGTAGGATCCTACGGCCTTGGCGTGCATCCGTGCGTCGCTGCGGTCCGGTCCCAGGTCGACGGGCACGTGCACCTTCCGCCGACCACTGGCGACAACATCGATGTACTGTGGAGACCTCACGCCCCACGTGTTGAGCAATTCGGCGGTACGTCCACCCGGCCTCCCGTATGCCCACTATACGCCCTCGCTCAAAGTCCGTCAACTGCACATACGGTTCACGTCCACGCTGTCGCGGCATGCTACCAGTGTTAAAGACTGCGATGGAGCTCCGTATGCCACGGCAAACTGGCTGACACTGACGGCGGCGGTGCACAAATGCTGCGCAGCTAGCGCCATTCGACGGCCAACACCGCGGTTCCTGGTGTGTCCGCTGTGCCGTGCGTGTGATCATTGCTTGTACAGCCCTCTCGCAGTGTCCGGAGCAAGTATGGTGGGTCTGACACACCGGTGTCAATGTGTTCTTTTTTCCATTTCCAGGAGTGTAGTTATCACCATTTTAGTAGGTAAATATACAGCTTAGTACGTGAAATTAACACATGGCCAACTCTAAGCTGTGTAATTTTGCCTCAGTGAATTAAATATCGACTCTTAGACAACGTGTATAATAGTGTATTTTAATACGACATTATGCCATCCCAGGCAATTTATAACACTTGTAAGTAAGCATTACAATTATGGATTGTTACGCGGTTATATCACTTGTTATGTATTTTACTGTTATTGTCCAACCTGCTTTCAAAAAACACTTGATAATGGCACTTTGAAGCCGAAATCATAATTGTGTAAGTGTAAATGTAACACTGTAAATAAACAACAGTCTAATGGCGGTACTGACTTTAAATAAAAATGTTATGACTGTTGCCCCGCATTATGAAAAAATTGTTAGAAGATAGTTGTGTTTCGGTAATTGATCGTTTAGTTGGCGTGAGAGCATTAGCGAAATGCTCGAAAAAATCCTGTGGCGGACACTACAAAAGAGACGTTGGGCATCACCGGAAAATTTATTATGGAAATTTCAAGTCCTCCCACGTACGTATCGCGAAAGGACGACGACAAAATTGGAGAAACTAGATCTCATACACAACTTACAGACAATGATTTTTCCTACGTGTTATTCTTTAATGGAACAGTGAAAGACGGAAATGATAGCGGTACTCAAAATACCTCTGGTTACACCCAAGTTTCTATTCCGAATACTATGTGAGCAATATTATCGTTAAAGCGCGTGACTTAATCTTACTCTCTCACTTACGTCTCGTTAATATTTTCTCTATCTGGCCTGCAAGGACGAAAATTCTTCTCCGATAGCAACATGGCTGCTATTTCACTGATCATGGTCGGCAGTGCAACACTGACCCCATCGAAGGCTTCTAAAACAAAACAAAACAAAAAAAATAATCATTTGTCAATGTGCACACCATACGTAGGCCTTCTTTGCTATCCCAGTAGCCGCTTGCTTTGTGCAGTGCATGTGTTACTTACTGAGGGAAATCTACAATTTTCCACCTCATTGCGGACGTTGAGAAATTCACAGCGGTGATTTTTGCAGAATCGTTCCACACTGTGGTTTAGACCTTCAGCTCGGTTGAAAACCTGAGGACTGCGATTGATTTTGGGTACAATGCTGAAGATAGTGAGCCACATTTCTCGTGCGAAACTGGCTGTCTTTAGCAGTTCATCCAACAATCTAAAGCAGCCGCGGATGGCCCCAGGATCGAGGCAGCAGATATTCGTGCCGACATGACTTTGTAGCTGGTTGCGCTTAGTGCGTTAAGTGTCCGTGGGCAGATCCTCCTTCAAGCCTTGGATGAGACCTTTCGGCAATCCTGTCGACTGGACACTGATTGTCTTTCTCAACCTGCCCAAGTGGCCGCCTAACAGTGGACCTCCCAATGACCAATAAAACCACCCCCTGTGCTTCTCCGTACTTGATAGGAAAATAGATTGCAGCATCTTCAGCTGTCACTAAGGCATAAGGGGTAGTTAGGTGGCGTCGTATTTCTTATAAACGACCGACGTTTCGACCCTTCTGCTGGGATTTTCTTCAGGATCTTTGGTGTCCACTGTTGAACACTCAGTCTACAGTGACATCAAGAGATTCCGCAGAAGATGGCAGCAGAGGGTCGAAACGTCAATCGTTCTTAAGAAATACGACTTGGCCTAACAACCCAGAAGATTTTAACTTCAGTGATAAGGGCCACGAAAGCCTGCAGGCTTACTTGATTCACCTAATGTCAGAAGACAGTAAGCACAAGTAAGGGAGGTGTTACATGCAAACTACACTACTGGCCATTAAAATTGCTACACTACGAAGATGACGTGCTACAGACGCGAAATTTAACCGACAGGAAGAAGATGCTGTGATATGAAAATGATTAGCTTTTCAGAGCATTCACTCAAGGTTGGCGTCAGTGGCGACACCTACAACGTGCTGACATGAGGAAAGTTTCCAAACAGCAGTTGACCGGCGTTGCCTGGTGAAACGTTGTTGTGATGCCTCGTATAAGGAGGAGAAATGCGTACCATCACGTTTCCGACTTTGATAAAGGTTGGATTGTATGTAGCCTATCGCGATTGCGGTTTATCGTATCGCGACATGGCTGCTCGCGTTGGTCGAGATCCAATGACTGTTAGCAGAATATGGAATCGTTGGGTTCAGGAGCGTAATACGGAACGCCGTGCTGGACCCCAACGGCCTCGTATCACTAGCTGTCAAGATGACAGGCATCTTATCCGCTGGCTGTAACGGATCGTGCCGCCACGTCTCGATCCCTGAGTCAACACATGGGGACGTTTGCAAGACATCCAACCACCTGCACGAACAGTTCGATGACGTTTTCAGCAGCATGGACTATCAGCTCGGAGACCATGGCTGCGATTACCCTTGACGCTGGATCACAGACAGGAGCACCTGCGATGGTGTACTCAACGACGAAGCTTAGTGTACGAATGGCAAAACATCATTTTTTCGGATGAATCCAGGTTCTGTTTACAGCATCATGATGGTCGCATCCGTGTTTGGCGACATCGCGGTGACCGCACATTAGAATCGTGTATTCGTCATCGCCATACTGGCGTATCACCCAGCGTGATGGTATGGGGTGCCATTGGTTACACGTCTCGGTCACCTCCTGTTTGCATTGATGGCACTTTGAACAGTGGGCGTTACATTTCAGATATGTTACGACCCGTGGCTCTACCCTTCATTCGATACCTGCGAAACCCTACATTTCAGCAGGATAATGCACGAACGCATGTTGCAGGTCCTGTACGAGCCTTCCTGGGTACAGAAAATGTTCGACTGCTGCCATGGCCAGCACATTCTCCAGATCTCTCACCAATTGAAAACGTCTGGTCAACGGTGGCCGTCACAACACGCCAGTCACTACTCTTAATGAACTGTGGTATCGTATTGAAGCTGCATGGGCAGCTGTACCTGTACACGCCATCCAAGCTCTGTTTGACTCAATGCCCAGGCGTATCAAGGCCGTCATTACGGCCAGAGGTGGTTGTCCTGATTTCTCAGGATCTATGCACACAAATTGCGTGAAAATGTAATCACATGTCAGTTCTAGTATAATATATTCGTCCAATGAATACCCGTTTATCATCTGCATTTCTTCTTGGTGTAGCAATTTTAATGGTCAGTAGTGTACGTCCTCGTCCAATCCTACCCGGCAACCCCCTCTGAGTCCGTCGACGCCAGAGTGACTGAGGTTAAACTGCAGCCACCCAACAGGCCAGAGTAATCTTCGGCAGGCCGGCGCCAGTACGCACGCAGCTGGAGCATCGCCATTCGGAGCACGCGCGCCACACGCAGCTTAGCCCCCCAGCCGTCCCCAGCCTGTGCGCGAGGCGCCGCTTCACTCATTGTAATCCCGTTAGGGCCGGCATTGATTTTATTCACGGCAGGAGCGCTAATTAACAGAAAAATCCCCGCGCGCGGCTGGCGCGCTGTTTGCCCACGATAAGCTTTAGGCCCGTCAGGCACCAACACTCGCCTCACATCTCCATCACCTCGCCTTTCGCTCTTCCTCCTTTCCCCCTTTTTTCCTTTCGCGTAGTAGCACAAAATCGGTTTGCGAAAGAATTTAAAAAGCACTTCATTTCACATTTCTTTCCTCAGCGCGGCATTTGTCAAGTATGATTTCCATTGGTTAACATCGCTCTATCTTGTAATCGTGTTTTGTTTTTAATCGTCTATTTCAAACTTACGGTTATACGTTGTGCGATTAATTTATGCCAGTCAGTTAGCCGTAGACCTAAATAAGACGTAAACGATCAATCGTTTTATTTCCGATTTAGTCACTATCTATCACTACTCCGCATTTTCATGTTTCCGCGGTGCAATAGCTGCATAAATAAATCTCGGGTACGGAGTCGCGTAAATACAGCTTCTTCTTCTAATATTTCGACTGCATCTGTATGTCGTTCAGCTAGCTTCATCTGAATGTCGTTCAGCTAGCTTCACAGCGAGCTGAAGGACTGGCGCTCCAGCACTCTCTCCGCCCTACTAAACTCGCGAACCGCGCCACTGCGCATGCGTCCACAGACGACGCCAGAGACGTTGATCGGTGCTAAAGAAGTAGACCCTAAACATATGTATGAATTATATCTGTGGCTGCGCGGTTGACTCATGCTGCGATGTTGATGCATCTTTGTTAGCTAGCGATGCGAAAAACCGAGCGGGTAAAATCGTAGAGTAAATATCTCTGGAGTGAGTATTCACATGCGCAGAACAGATTTTGAGTTGTCAACATACATTGTCGGCCTGGTCACGTGTTCTCGGGACGTCGTGTGTTTGTCCGTAAAGCGCCCTGTATATTTAGAATGTCACTACATCCCTAGTACAGACGGATTCTTTTCGTACGTGTCGTGGATTATTTATATATGTTGCGACAGACATTTTAACACTATCCATTTGATACCGGGAATAAACCAGCCATGTAACTTTTAAGGGCAAGTGATATTGCATTCTGCTTCTTTGTGATAGATGTCACAGTTCAGATGCACTCGATTTTTGGTAGTTTTCGGTATGATACGGCACTTTATAGTATTACAGAGCCTGACGTACATTTTTGCAGTGATAGTCTTGCAAAACGACTTGACAGTACGCTAGTACTTTTGCAAGTGTCCGAAAAACGCCGAATTTGCCACACATTAGCGATTATATCCCTGCTAATTCGTCCTATTTTCTGCTATTTCTGCGTATTTATTTTCTCGTTCTTGCGACCTAAAGCACAATTTTTCTTACTGGTGACACTTTGAAGTATTTATTTAACGCAGTTTACGTACTTGCTCCCAATTTACTAAATAAATAGTAGACTGAGTAAGGAGGGGAGGAGGGGGGGGGGGAGGCGATCGGAGAATAAATGTACTGTAAAGCGAATACAGTTGGTCATGTAACAGTCAACCCATATAACACCATTAAGGGAAGTGGAAAGTGGCAGAAATGATAGAGTTTGGGGACATATTTACTAATATTTTACGCTTCTTAATCAAATGGTGAAGAAATTAAATTGAAGGTAAAATTCACCAAAGAAGATGAATGTGTACTTTGATTAGCTACACTATTGTGTTCTTTATTTGATTTGTGCAGAAATGTATTTAAGCTGAATGAAGAAATTTCACACAATACGACATATCATATAGACAAATTTCATTTTGTTAACAGTCCTTCATTTCAATAAACATTAGCATATATTTAACTTAATGTTTACTTTCAATTTTCTGTGATCTAAAAAGTACACACAGAGAGAGTGAGTTTTACTTGTTAATGTTGCCAATGTTGGTAGGTGTGTCTGCCAAGGGGGCACTATTTTATGAACAATTTGCTTTTGAATAAAACATAAAACTTTATTCATGTTGCACAGCACCATGTGGCAAATATATTTCAGTTTAAAATAAACAAACTGACCATAAATCATATTTACAAATTCCATTTCCTTCACAATCCATTTCAATTTGCCATTAGCATATGTTTAACTTCAGGTTCACTTTCAATTTTCTGTAATCTAAAGAGTACACACACACACACACACACACACACACACAGAGAGAGAGAGAGAGAGAGAGAGAGAGAGGGAGAGAGAATTCTACTTCTCAATTTTGTCAATGCAAGTTGAGTGATTCTGACAAGGGTGCATTATTTTATGAACATTTTTTTTCAATAAAACACAAAACTTTATCCATCTTACACTGTACCACATGGCAAATAAATTTCAAACTGACCATAAATCATCCAGGTGTGAGCTATTAGAGAAAGGGCCCAATTTCTACCAGTCTCTTTTGAAGTTCACAACTGTCGAATGAAACAGACATTTCTTGAACAGTAGTTCTCAGTTGCCTTTCATGTGTGTGAATACCAACATGGAAGTCACTATAAGGAATGATTACTGCAGGTGACCAAAGGCTTTGTTCAACAATGTTAAACTTCTCAAACATAATAGATTTAAAACATTTATATAAAAGGCAACCAAAACAACAAAATACATGAAAATAGTCATTCAACATTCTAAATACTGTGTGCACCATTTTAAAATAACTTTGGCCTATTCCATATCTTCAAATACATGATAAATGTATGTTCTGCACAACAATATAGTTTAACAGCAATCAACTGAAAATATTCCTTTATAATTTAATTTTCATTGATCGTGTATGTCGTGTACAGTACAGGAAAGAACATCATGACATGTGACAGGTGGCAACAGATGTTGTAATTATAGATTATGAAAAACTGTAATTATTCATCTACTGTTCACATACCTCAGTACTAACGCCCCTTGAAATGGACCAACTTATTACTAAGGGACCTGTTTCTTTTGTTTTGTAGCAATGCTGTTATTGCTTTGGCTATGTGCCTTAACCTAACATTGATATAAGTCACCAAAATCAGCTTAAGTAAAAAGTATCTGTGGTTACCCATTGGTTCTTGTTGAAGAATGTGCTGCACCAAACTACAAAATATGTTTTCATGTTGCAGTTCCCAAAGACATTTAATAACAATGATACTCACGAGGCCTTTCTGGGTCAGTTGACCTCTTGCCTCCACCAATCTGACATGGCTCTCAGCACACTTGCACACTTTAACAACATCTTGAGAAGGAAAAACAAGTTCTCCCAAATTTTTCCTTGAAATGAAGGCATAGAGTTCACTGCTGGTATCATGGAGGGATTCCACACACACTCTGCAATGCAGTGCTTTCGAAATCTTTCTTACGACAAAACTGGAAATGTATTCCACAATGTCGTTCACATAGCCAGTGAAGGTATTTTGTAGAGCACTTACTGTCACTGCATACAAATGATCATCCTATGGCAATTGCTCTACTGATCCCCAACACAAATCAGCATTTGGCATATCACTTATTTTTGTTGAACTGGCATTGAGCACCGTTGTCTTATCCAACGGAACACAATTCGCAAAGGCAGAAGAAGTCACTTGATGGTGAACAAGCAAGCGCTTGTAAGCTGCTGCAAATTGTTTTGCAGTGGGGTTGTTATTAAAACCACCTTTACTTCTAATACAACTAAAAACATTTCTAGGTTATCTTGGCTGAATTTGTACGTGAGCAAAATCTCTAATTTCTGTGTTTTTATCAAATCGCTAAACAAATTAAGCACATTTCTTATTGTCACAGGAAATCCGAGGAAAAATGATTTCCTATTTGAGTCTAGTATTTTTACTCCATTAGGCTGGCGCAAGGACTTAATATAATTTTCAGCTTCATTAAGGAATTGAAAAACGCCAGAAAAATTTTGTAGTAACATTGGAGATTTCAAGCCTCTGCTTAAAAGATTACGGTTATTGAGTATATCACAAGCCATCAAAAAATTTTAGGAACTTAACTGTTGCTTCAGCAACTAGAAATTTTCGATCACACCTGTCCTTCTCCATGTATTCAAGGGCTGTAGCCAAATTGCTGCTGAGAGTTTGTGCAGCAAGTTTCACTTTCATTTTCTCCCTCTCCCACTGAACATGTCTTGCCTTTAGCTTAGTTACTACAAAAAGACAAGACCTTCTTTTACTTGAACTTCTTGCACTTTTACAATGTAGTCCCAATTGATTACATTGGACTCGGGGGTCTAAAATAAACTGCCTAGAAGCTAAAGTGTTCCTCACTAACTTCAGCATGTGACAAACGTCCAGTGCAATACATATCTTTCTACCAGTTCCTTTGTGGATGAAATAATTTTGAAAGCCTCCACTATTTACATCCAGATTAGCACTTAGTATATTAGCCATGTTTAAATTGCAACTAGCACCATCAAATGTCAGAGAAACAACTTCCAAACCAATATCTGCAATAAAATCCAGTGCTAAATTGATGAAGTTTGCCCTCTCTGAAGCTACCAAACCATTGATAAGAGAATAGCCATTTGGTATTTTCCCGTGTCCATCAACAGCATTTAGCATGAAAACCCATGCTTCTCTTGCAACTGGAAGCCGATCGTTATCCAGATCTGTCCCATAGTCTATGTAGCCGTTGACTTTTGTCCATCCCATTCTACATGTTGCCTAATCTCAATTTCATCCACCATCATCGCACAATATAGTTTGAGCCCCTTACTTGACGCTTCAGCAACTTTTGCTTTTAAAGCAGTTATAGCTTCTGAAGTAAGGCCAGCTGACCCATTAACAGCATTATACCACTTTCTCAAAGAGGCCTTATGAGGCAAAGCAAGGTCAATAGTTTCTCTTACATAATTGTAAGCTTTTGTAGAATAAAACTGAAGTGTTGGAGCAAATGATGTTAGTTCTGGTAAGAATCGTCCCTTTTCCTTGCCCGACAAAGCCCTCTTGACCAATTCTTTCGAAGGTCCTGGGAGTGAGGCCTGAAAAAACACAAACTTATCAAATACCTGTTAATACTATTCAGAATGAAATAATAACTGGACACAATCTTAATATTTACCTCTAAAACTTGACACACTTCAACTGAAATATTTGTTTTTGCCTTTAACTCATCAAGCAAAGAAGACAAGGAAGTTACTTTCTTCAGGCTCCGTGTGTTCTGAATTCTCAGAATATCAATCCTTCGCTTTTTTGCAGCTGCTTGCTTTCTTGCAATAGATAGCGCTTTTTTCGCTTTTGTTGGAGACTGCATATCTTCTGGTGTGATGTCTCTCATATATCTATAGTAAAAAATTTTTATGTAGGTTAATGACCTACACTAAACAATTTTAATGTCGGTTAATGAAAAACACACTGCCTACCTTCCTTTTTTTAAAAAAAATGCTGTATGTTCCGTTTTGTATTGTCACAAATGCAATAGATGCAGGTATAAAACTCTTTGACAATCTATATATGAAAATAAAATTTTCTGGCAGGTAACAGAAGTGTTTTCAAATGTACATTGAAGGCGTTTCTCTTTAACAATTCCTTCCATGCCATGAATTTATACAGTTTTTAAAGAAAACTACCTGTACATTACCAGCATGTATCCATGTAAATACTACATTTAAATTTTTTTAGTTGTATACGTATGTTGTTTTTCACATGTTTCACATCATAAGGTTTATCATGA
The DNA here is from genome assembly GCF_023898315.1 of Schistocerca nitens. NCBI lineage: Eukaryota > Metazoa > Arthropoda > Insecta > Orthoptera > Acrididae > Schistocerca > Schistocerca nitens. Next base: position 925,546,796 of record NC_064614.1, on the reverse strand, counting down.
ATTTGAGCTATGGAACAAGTAGGCCTAACTACGGTATTAGTTAGAAATATTTTACTTCTTTTACTTTACCTGTATCGCCTTTCCTGCTTACTGACATGGAGGGCATGGAGTCAGATGGCAGATTCTCACTTTCAACATTCACCATGGGCTCATCTTGACTTTTTGCACTATTGTCATCACAGTTTGTCAAGGTTTCAGAGTGTAAAGATGAAACAGACACCTCAGTGTACAAACCTATGCCAAATAATGCAGAATGGAAAACATTTCTCAGTGAAAGAAAGTAGCAAATATGATAACCACAAGTTATATATACGAACCTGACAAATTTGGTTTCACAGGTGGTTTTCGTGTGGGTACTTTTGGTAGTAGGTGCTGTGGAAAATTAAAAATAGTTGGTATAGCGTCTACCTTCAGCCACACACGTCCAAATTTTTCTGTCTAAACATTCCTCTTCAAAGTGTTTTGAACATACTTTGGAATATTTTGTGGGGACAAAATTACTCCTCCTTATTTTCTGGAGTCACATCTTTTCTCGTTGTTCATCCTTCGGGAAATTAAAATATAAATCACACATAATCATTCTCCATGTCCTAGACACACTTAACATGGTCTCCTAATGTAGCTTTATAGTAAACAAAAGGGTTTGGACACATATATTACACAAAGACAATTACAGACTCCCACTCTATTGAATTTATCTGTCTCCCGTCTTTCAAATCTATATACATAATCGAAAAGTCACTGTTAAATGCATGGAGGATAGTATTTGCTAAAACAACTAACCATTCCTTTTCCTCGTCCACTAGCAAATTTACGAGAGGAAGCGATTGTTTGTAAGCTTTTGTACGAGCCGCAATATCTATTATATAGTCATAAAATCGTAGAAAAATAGGTCTACAGAATCAAACCTTAATTATAATGCGTCTCGAAATTTTTAAACATATACAGTGTCTCTTACTAATATGATAACTATAATTAGAGCTACATGGTATGTACCCATGAAAAGTTACTATCCCTCCTTTCACATATTTTTCTTTGCATCCGTAGCTATAACAGTAATTCACCATCGCTATTACACTATCAACAAACGGTGAAAACACAACAAAAACTCTTGATATTATAAACTCCAAACTCTGCGGAAAGCACACACGCACAGCGAAGTCCCGAAAACACGTGACAACCTGGTTTAATGTTGACAACATGTGCAGAACGCAATGCTCACTCCACAGATATTTACTCTATGGGTAAAACTGATGCCATTTATTTTAGTTCTGAATAACGGGTATTTTTCGGAATTTAATCGATCTCGTTTATAATAGATGTTTTTTACTTTTTTACTGATAATGAAGGATAACAGAGTAAAATACGAAATCTCCGTTAGCCATAGCAGCAGTGTTAAAATTTTTCGTTTTTAAATAAACATTTTTTTTAAAAAGGAGTAATTTTTATTCGTAAAATTTGCATTGGTCTGAAACATTGCGTTATTATAGAAAAATGGAAAAGCGATTAGTGATGATGGGAACACGTAAAATAGTCAAAATCTGTCATTACAGAAACTGGTTATTTTGAGTGGTTTTAACAGTCAGTTTAGACTGGCGCTGAGAAAAACCGATATAGGCCCTAACCGACAACTAGTTGTTTCAGCGATAACCACGATTCCCACGGTGTGCTGCACTGTGGCGACGTCTATGTAAGTTTATTACAGAAAGCTCCGGATCCCATGACTTAGCCAGGCTCAAGCCGCTATGTATCAGTTAAATTCGTCGTCAAACGAATTTCAATAGCTTCTTTCGCCACCGTGTTATAAAAAGATGAAGTAAAGCTAAAATTTCGATGTTTTCGTACCATATAGGGCGAGAAGCATCAATACAGTTTTCTGTCACAGCCGATAAATTGGAATGTAAGTGTCGGGTGAACCTGCTGTGCTCCCTCCATCTTTCATGAACCGTATAAGTCTTTTGTCCGATATATGAAAATGGTCACATTCGCAGGGCATCTTGTGAACCCCAGCCTTCCGGGACATCAGATCATCCTTATCGGAACCCAAGAGTGGTGCTGTCTTCGGTGGAGAGCGTAAAATCATTTTTACGAGTACTTTGTGCTTCCTGAGGATTTGTCCTACTTTTGACGTTAGGCTTCCCACATATGGCACCGACGCCATGTATTTATATTTTTCTGAGTCTTCTTCCGCATTTCTTATGACCATTTTTGGTTTCATTCGTAGTGCCTTACGCATCTGCTGTGGAAAATACCCCTTGGCTACAAAAAGTCTCTTTAGTATAGAAGCTTGTCTGCAGATTGCTCTCACCAGCAATGATGTGTGCTCTATGAACCAAAATTCTGAGAACGCGAATCGTCTAGGAAAACTCTGAAGACAGCGAAGTGATTTTTTTCCGTCTCCATCCTTCCCACTAGTTTGATGCAGCCCTCCCCGAATTTCTCTCTTGTGCCAACCTTTCCCTCTCAGAGTAGCACTTGCAACGTACGTCCTCAGTTATTTGCATTTTCAGGAATTTGTTCTTTAAATTATGGCCTATGTTTGATAAAAGCAGACTTCTCTTGGCTGAGTGATATACTTCCTAAATGTTAGAGGATGAAGCGAAATTTATGCGGCTGCACATCTGAAAGTTAATGGTGCAATATCACTATTATTTGTGTTTTGTCTGTTGTTGCTTTCTGTTAGATAATATGTATTCAGAGAGTAATCCACCATCTCTTGGATCTTTCCTCACACCTTACGTATCACTCAATGACGTGCTATAAACACGTGAAAAATCGCACTGTGTTCCAAGCTGCACACGGTTTCAAACTTCCTCCTCGTCTGTCGCTTCGCAATTTCAGTGGAGTCCGGCGTAGACCCTTTCGCGGGCAGCGTCAACGCACACATAGCGCCGTGTGGTGCACGAGCCAAAGTACGCGACTTAGTGCTCCGTAGACTTACTCGGTTACTTCTTCGTCACAAGTCAGTACACCGTGCGATATCGACCGCAAGTGGTCTCGGAAGCCCTAAAAAGACCCTTATCCGTGCAGCGTTCCTCAATCCACTCTCACACCAATTCTTGATCAAAGGCTGGTGCCTTGAAACAGTGCCAGATATCTAATCTGCAGCCGCAACGCGAACATTTTAAAATAAAAAACTTTTCGTTTCAATACAGCGCTGTATTGCTGCCGAGAATAATCGAGGAAGGCATAGGAGTAAATACGGAGTCTATGCCTCGTCGAGTTGCTGCACTAAGCCGCGAAGAAGAAGGTTCGACGCGATATTAAGAAGTATCCCACGACTTTCGTCAACTCAATGTATAATAATTAGTTCTGCATTCAGACTGACTGGATCGCAGTGATAAAGTCAAATATTAGGCAAGTAATTATTTTATTGCTCATACGAGCCTTTTCGGATTTATCCATCATCACATATCTGCAAAAAATCCGATACAAAATATTATCCACAAATCAAAAAAAGTTTTGCATCACCTCGGTTGCGAGAGTTCCGGAACCTGTACAGAAAATCGTAATAGACATCAACAAAAACATCATTTCCGTCATTTTTATTGCTCATGATAAACACACATTGTATGTTTACTACCATATAGTGAGACGTTCAGCGGTGGTGGTGCAGATTGCTGTACACACCGGTACCTCTAATATTCAATTGCACGTCCTCTTACATTGTTGCATGCCTGTATTCGTCGTGGTTCACCATCCACAAGTTCATCAAGGCACTGTTGGTCCAGATTGTCCGACTACCCAAAAGCAATTCGGCGTACATCCCTCAGAGTGGTCGATGGGTCACGTCGTCTTTAAACAGCCCTTTTCAATCTATCCCTGGCATTGTCGATAGGGTTCATGTCTGGAGAACATGCTGGCCACTCTAGTCGAGCTACGTCGTTATCCTGAAGGAAGTCATTCACAAGATGTGCACGATAGGGACGCGAATTGTCGCCCACGAAGACGAATGCCTCGCCAATATGCTGCCGATATGGTTGCACTATCAGTCGGAGGATGGCATTCACGTATCGTACAGTCGTTATGACGCCTTCCGTGACCAACAGCGGCGTACGTCGGCCCCACATAACGCCACCCCAAACCAGCAGGGAACCTCCACCTTGTTGCACTCGCTGGACAGTGTGTCTATGGTGTTCAGCCTGACCGGTTGCCTCCAAACACGTCTGCGACGATTGTCTGGTTGAAGGCGTATGCGACACTCATCGGTGAAGAGGACGTGATGCCAATCCTGAGCGGTCCATTCGGCATGTTGTTGGGCCCATCTGTACCGCGCTACATGGTGTGGTGGTTGCGAAGATGGATGTCGCCATGGACGTCTGGAGTAAAGTTGCGGATCATGCAGCCTATTGCGCACAGTTTGAGTCGTAACACGACGTCCTTTGACTGCACGAAAAGCATTATTCAACATGGTGGCGTTGCTTTCAGGATTCCTCCGAGCCATAATCCGTAGGTAGCGGTCATCTACTGCAGTAGTAGCCCTTGGGCGGCCTGAGCGAGGCATGCCATCGACAGTTCCTGTCTCTCTGTATCACCTCCCTGCCAGAACAAAATCGCATTGGTTCACTCCGAGACGCCTGGACACTTCCCTTGTTGAGAGCTCTCCCTGGTACAAAGCAGCAATGCGGACGCGATGGAACCGCGGTATTGACCGTCTGGCCATGGTTGAACTACAGACAATACGAGCCGTGTACCTCCGACCTGGTGGAATGACTGGAACTGATCGGCTGTCGGACCCCTCCGTCTTATAGGCGCTGCTCATGCATTATTGTTTACATCTTTGGGCGGTATGAGTGACATCTCTGAAGAGTCAAAGGGACTGTGCCTGTGATACAATATCCACAGTCTACGTCTATCTTCAGGAGTTCTGAGAACCGGGATGATGCAAAACGTTTTTTGATGTGTGTATAAAACATTGTAATGGATGGATATTGCATTTCTCTTTGACAATTTACCTGACACAAATTATAATGCACATACGCAGGAGCGATTATGTTTCAAGCTGTATGTGAAGCATCGGCAGACTACTGACTTAATTCTGCAGAGTGAAGACCAAGTAGACATTTTCGCCACCATCTGGCATTAGAAAATATATTGCGGCGTGAAGGTGCATCAACTACTGAACATTGATGAGCCAAAACTTTATGACCACTGCCCAACGCGAGGTTGTATGCTGCTAGTGGTGCCGAGGTCACGTGACGCGGTAACAGAAGTGTATGAGCGAAGGAGAAACAATTGAGGAGTCATTATAGCGACGATGAATGCAGCAAACGTGGAAATACGCCGACTTAAGCGACTTTGACCAAAGCCAGGTAGCTGTGGCCCAGCGCCTAGGAGCGAACATCTTAGAAACGGTGAAGCTGGTCGACTATTCGCGTGCTACTGTTGTGAGCATCTGTGGAAAATGGTTGACGAATGTTGAACCCACGAGTAGACGACAAAAGTCGGACGTCCATACTTTACCACTGAACGTAGGGATGGGAGGCTTGCCCGCTCTCTAAAGCAGGATAGTCGGCGATCTGTGGCGGATCTGACGACAGAGTACAGTGTTGGTTCAGGAAAAAGTGTTTTGGAGCACACCGTTCAGTGCACAGTGTTGCACATTGTGTTCCACAGCAGACGGCACATATTGATTCTCATGTTGACCCAAGAACATCGTCAGTTATGATTACAGTGTAAACGAGATTATCGACATTGGACCACCGATCAATGGAATCGTGGCACCTGGTGGGATGAACCACGTTTCTTGTTAAACCATGTCGATAATCGTGTTCGGATACGTCGTCATCGAGACCAACGGCTGCTCGAAACATGCGGCTCGCCGCGGACGCAGTATGGTGGGAACAGTAATATGTTCTGAGGGACACTCAACTGAGCTTCCGTGGAACCTGCGGCAGTAACACAAGGTATGATGACAGCTGCGGACTACGTGAAAATTCTTAGGGACCACCTGTAACCCCTTATGCTCGATAGCTTCCTCAACATCAATGGCATCTTCAACACGGGTAACTGTGAGTGTGACAAGGTCAGAATCGTGCTGCACTGGTTTGAGGAGCATCACAGTGAACTCAGGTGATGTATTGACCACCAAATTTGGCTTGTCTGAATCATATGAAACACAACTGGAATTACGGGGACTGTGTGTACGCATCTGGTGCCACAAACCTCTGGAAACCTACCAAGTGGAATCTTTGCCACTCGAACAGCTGCTGTCGTCCGCCACCGATGTCATTACGATCTTTGCCACGCGAGGCGTGAATACAGTTTCTGCTTTTGCATGAGTTCTCTATATCCTGTTAAAAAACAGGCACATACTTTATGCTATATAATGAACTATTAATGTTCAGCCCACTTCACCGTGAATTTCAGTTACTACACCATTATGTTATGGGGACATAACTGCTGTGACGAAAAGAAGATTAAACGATTACCTTTCAACCCGTCAGAACTGCTTAAATACAGTAAGATATACAGAGACACGCTGCACGGCGAGACTGAATCCCCTGCCGATTTCCGAAATGAATTCTCCCATGCATCTAGCTCCAACCACCAAAGTCTCTTAACTCCCGTCGTGCGTCCATAATCAGGTCGGAAACCTTTTCACATGAATCGCCTGAGTACGAGTGACAGCTCCGCGAATGAGCTGCCCTTTTGTACCTTGTGTACGCGGTACTACCACCATCTCTATCTCATGACCTTTCTCAGCTCAATCTGTGTAAATTTGCCTGCAATCGTTATGTTATCAGCTTGAGTTTTTCTGTATTTCTTGAGTACATCGATTAATTTCCGACGATGACCCCCCCCCCCCCCCCCGCCCTTCCGTTCCATGAGCTGGTTCTTCACAGCATGTACTCCTCATTTCGACTCTTGCACTATGTATGGTAGATCCTCTATCGGGTAAGCGTTTGGCAGCTGTAGCCCTGTGATGTTCCCATGTGTGTGGAGACAGGGTAGCAGAGGACAGCAGAGGACGGCCCCCAGCTCGCCCGCGGCTAATTGCGCACTATCCGACGGCTTAGCGCCACAGCCGCCCGCCACCGGGACACCGCCCAGCCGGCTCGCACCGACACCCAGCCTCTGGCCGTACACGCCTCACAGGGCACGCGACTGTCTGCTGGTTCGAAACGCACCTGTACAGTTCCCTCTCGCTACACTACAGAGTCACAATCACTCCCCACAAACTGAATTTTGGTTGCCGCTGTGGTAGAGAGGGAGCGATCCCGTCCACACGGTGACTCGACTAATTCGGCGTATCATGCTATATGTAGTCGTTGCATGCCGCAAACGGTAATCGGCAGTCAGCGTCGAGTTCCTTTCTTCGGCAGGCAACCTTTGGCGGTTGCAGTAAAAATCCACAGCGTCTTGGAAATCTCCGATATAGGGAAATGAAGAAGATTGGCTCGCTCACCGAAGCATACAAAAAAGTATTAAGTTAAAAGGTTTAAGCAATAAAAATAATTTATGATATACGTACCGTACTTGATCAGAACTTTCGGGACGCCTATAACTGGACATTAATGTGGATAGTTTGCTGTCCGCTCCTGATACGAAAACGTAGCTTGTAAATAAAGCCAAATTCGTCGTGAGCGAGGTACTGAATAGAAACTGATGGTGGGCGTAACAAAGTTAATGTCCAAAGCAGGATCACGACCTGAATAGCAGCAAGGCGTGACTGGTAGTAACTGATTCAATGTACTGTAGAAGACTGATCTTGCGGCTGCCTGCCTGTCCTCGTTCGCGAGAGAGCGGATCGGATCACATGATGGCCAGATACGCCCCTGGCGCTCGTCGTTGACCATAAGATGTATGGGCTCGCAACTGTGGTACAACTAGGCTATAGCATGCGGCTTTGTGACAGCTCGAACTCTGCTCAGGACACTTTAATTATGTGTGTAAATGCCTCTGGAGGAACGTCAGCTCACTCTTTTTATTTACTTACTTTTTAATTACCGGCTTTTCGTATGTGCCCATGCTGTCATCTCAAGAGTTTTCGACGATTTAGAACATTCATTGGGGCCAAACCGTACCTTGGTACGAAGGCTTACTTTTGTCATGTGAACCCACGGAGGCGATTTTCGTGTCAGTTGTGGCGATACGAAGATAAAGCAATACCGAATCCACGAGCGTAGAAATCTCCGGTCCATCCGGGGTTCGAATCCGGGCCCCTTCTGTTAGCAATCTGCTGCGCTGACCCCGTAGCTACCGAGGAGGATTCAACCGACTCTTCCTCAAGTACCGAAATCAGCGAGGTAGAGCTGTTGGGCGCTGTGGTCTGGAGTTAAGTCGACGTTCTAAATCATCCCGAAGGCGTTCCACTGGGTTCGGCTCCAGACTCTGGCCAGGTCAGTCCATTTCAGGAATGTTATTGTCCACAGATGCTTCTATGACAGAGCAGATTGGCATGCTGATACAACCAATCATCGTTTCCGATCAGTTCTTCCACTGTAAACAGTCCACAATGCTGTAAAATTTTACCCTTATAAAGCTTAATAAAAAGAACCGTAACATAGCCACGAAAAACAGCCTCATACCATAACAAACCTCCTCCGCAGTTCACTGTTCGCAATACACATGATGGTAGACAAAATTCTCCACACGTTAGCCAATCCCAAACTCTTCCACCTGCCTGCCACGGGGTACAGCGTGTTCCCACTGTTTGTTTCCAGTCATCCACTGTCTAGGCGCGTCGCCCTTTATACCACCTTAATGCGTAGTTTATGAGGAGCTGCTCTGGCCTTGTATCCCCTTTCTTTTTAACTTCATACACACAACCACTGTGCTAACTCGATTGCTGGTAGCCATTTGGAACTTACGAATGATTCCTGCCGCTGATATCATGCGATTTTTTACAACGATCCTCCGCAGTGCCGATGGTCCCCGTTCGTCAGTTAATGATATCAGTCTGGACATGTTTTGGTTGTTCCTTCACGTTTCCACTTCATAGTCACATCACCAGCAATCGAACTGGCAGATTTAGAATGTTTGAAAATGTCTCTGATAGAACTGTTACTCAGATGACCTACTACTAATAGTCGACGTTCTACGCCAATGAGCACTTCTGACCGATCTGTTATTTCTTTAGTGACAAGATAATACTGCCTGCCTCAGTTTACAGAGGCCACTCCGCCTATCTCTACATCTTGAGGTCAATTTCGCATTACACAGTTTAGATCAGATAACGTATGTGATACATTTCAGTGTATGATTCAAAACGATTTTCTCGCGTGAGAACATATATTCGTGTATATCTGCGACGTATCTCTGAACGTGTCATGTGTCAAAAATGGTTCAAATGGCTCTAAGCACTATGGGATTTAACATCTGACGTCATCAGTCCCCTAGACTTAGAACTACTTAAACCTAACCTAAGGACATCACACACATCCATGCCCGAGGCAGGATTCGAACCTGCGACCGAGCAGCAGCACGGTTCCGGACTGAAGCGCCTAAAACCGCTCGCCACAGCAGTCGGCTAGGTCATGTGATGGAACAGTTAACGAATTTTCGTGCTGTACATTACACATGACCGTTTATGCATCATTGCGAGAGTTAGAAGCGAATTAAGTGACTGTCACAACAGAAATAACACGATGATGTTCATGAGCAAGCGGTCGATAAACTTCTGTCGTCTTGCTGGAAAAGTGATTACGATTTATGTACGCGAATAGTACTGGAACAATTTAGTCTACGAAAGACTTTTGAGAACTGAGTTGATGTTATAAGAACTGAGTTAACTTAATTGGTACATAAATTTTAACTGTATTGGAACATTCCAGCCTTTGTATGAACGACGGTGTAATGACGCAAGGATACGCTGGCGCTGAAGTTTCGGGTGGGTGGTCTAGGCCACAGTCGTTAAGCAAAATTTTCCTATCGCTTATCCTTCTCGTATATTATTTCTAACTGACTGCTTGCAGTGATTATAATATCATCAGAACCTTTTCTGTCCCCCGACTTGACAATAGAGAGCAGGGTCGAAAACACGGGCGGTAACACGTCACATGACTGCGATCACGTCGCTGGTGGCCGACCAACTGGACACTTAACGTGCTTCTTTGTCAAAAGTGTAATCTGCATACCTCTATCCGTTCTAAATCTGCGTCTACAAATCTCTGTAACGAAGGTAGGTCGTACCATCATACCATTATTATCAGTGTTCTCTCATATTATATTTGCTAACTGAGCCAAGAAAATTCTTGCCTACACGCTTCTGTATATGCCCTGATCGCCCTAATCTTATTCTCGTGAATTGTGCACAAGGTGTATAATGATGTCAGCGTAATGGATGGAGAGTCTTCTTCAAATACAGGTTCTTAAATTGAACCATCAGGGTTCCACAAGAACCACGTCATCGTTCCTCGAAAGATTCGCACGTACGTTTTCGAAACATTTGTGTTGCGCATTCGTATGGATTATACCGACTTGTCACTATCCTACCAGCGCGTCTGTGAATTCGTTCGATGTCTGGCGTTATGCCTACTTGATAAGTACTCCAAACACTGGAATAATATCAAACTTCATGGGAGATTAAAACTATGGCTTGGGACTCGAATCAGGAACTTTGTCTTCCGCGGGCATGTGCTCTGTCGTCTGAGCTACCCATGCATGAACCACTTCGTAACCCATCCTCACAGCTTTGGTTCCGCCAGTAACCTCGTCTCCTACTTTCCAGACTTCACAGAAGCTCCCCTGCGAAACTTGCAAGACTAGTACCCCTCGAAGAAAGAACATAGCGGATGGTTAGCTAAGTGTGAGGCAAGCAGGTGAGAGGCAAGGATCCCAGGTTCGAGCCCCAGTCCGGCACACAATTTTAATCTGCCAGGAAGTTTCAGATCAGCACACATTCAGCAGCAGAGGGAAAATTCATTCTGGAAACTGGAATACTCTCTATAATTAATTGCGCTACCGTCTTCCTTAATATTTCCCTTACACATCTATTGGATTTTCCCAAAACCCTTCCAAAACATACCGTTTTGTTTCCCCAGTACTAATTTCATTCGCTCATCCACCATCATATCACATCTTAGTATTAGACCTAAATACTTATCCGATTTACAAGCTCAAAAGGTTTCTCACTGATATTGTAATCAGACGCTATCGGGTTCTTTCTCTCTGTTGTAAACATGTATCCACATTTAATGAAGACTGCCACTGGTCCCAAAGTCTTGTAAAATGATCTTTCATTGATGGCGACAGGAACTCATGCAAGCCGGCCGTTGTGGCCGAGCGGTTCTAGGCGCTTCAGTCTGGAGCCGCGCGACCACTGCGGTTGCAGGTCTGATTACTGCCTCGGGCATGGATGTGTGCAATGTCCTTAGGTTAGTTCGGTTTAAGTAGTTCTAAGTTCTAGGGTACTGATTACCTCAGATGTTAAGTCCCATAGTGCTCAGAGCCATTTCAACCATTTCAATTCATGCAAGGGCCGAGCCCCAGGTTCAACATCACTTGTTATTGACGGTATCTAGATTTATTTGGTGGAAAAGTTTAAAATTATCCTTTACAATGGAGTGAAGCGAAAAGCCAGTTAACAACAACCAATAATCACAGAGCGCCAGAAGGGCTTAAAAATTCGTTTGCAAATTAATCTCCTTAAAAAAATTACAAAAAGATCAACATCAGTAATCACAGAACGCCAGAAGGCTCAGAATATACTTTAAAATTCCCTCTTGAAAAGAAGTTTACAGCAAGATCAAAATCAATAATCACCAAGCCCCAAAAGGCTTAGAAGTTGCCTCGGAATTTTTCAATATTGCAACAAGGTCAAGATCAATACAGAGCCCCGGGAGGCTTAGAAATATTCCCATAAAAAAAGACTTTAATAGAGTTAGATCAAGATATTTTACAGTTCTTCCAAAACAATTTAAGAGAATAAATGCCCGTTTCAAAACAAGGCCACGGCGGCGGTAGCTACCAGGAATACAACAAATGTCAAAACACTGACAGCAAGCTGAGCTGTAGAGGCTTAAATGTTCGGTAAACTGGCAACAGTTCCATATATATACTGCATATATAATATGTGTTGTGTGTGTATGTGTGTGTTTGTGTGTGTGTGTGGTGAACCAAGCTTGCAATAGACTTTAACAATTTAGTAACTGCCTGATGGTCTGAAATCTTCCTATTCGCAAAATTTTTGATTCCCGGAGGAGAAGGCAAGGGCAAATTTAACGAGGAACGGAAAATTAAGAAGATCCCTGGGGCATAGCGTCGCAGTTAGCATAAGAACTTAATTGACCGTCGACACACAGCCGCAACTGGACACGGAATAGTGGTCCCAGTGAGTTCCTAGTACCGGCCTCCGCCCACAGCCGCGCCCGCTTCCTCTCCCGTCGGCAAGTCTACCGGCTGGTGAAGCACACCGGAACAATCTGTCGGCCGGTCAGACACCATACAATATGGCTAACTAGCCCAGCCTGCAAAACTGACAGGATCAACTTAGGCAGTAACCACGTAAAACACTAGAATAATTCACCACTTGAACCTTCTGCATAGTTGTTCCCTACTTTTTAAAAGAAAAAAGACAAGAAATTATCAAAAATAACTCCTATAAAACTAATATTTGCCCCAGAACAGGATAATATTTAAAAACAAGATGAATGCAAGGTAATTACAACAAGTTGCCTCCACAAATCCAATACTTGGACAGCGTTAAGGTTGACTGCTCAATCAAAAATTTTACTAGAAACAAATTCTGCACCTTAGCAATACAGGGCACTCATCAACAGTCCACAGTGGCCGCTAGATAGCAGCCGTCTCCCTGTACTATTGGATAGCAAATGTAATTCTACAACACAATTAAAAAAGAGTTTAACAACTAGTCCCAATAACTGCCCTGTCTATCCCAGTAGGACTCCTGTTAGTTGGACCCATTCACAGATCCGCCAAAAAGTACCACAGACAACTCAAACAATACTAGAACCAGTTACTTGCAGCAACAGGGACGAACTGCAAGTAATTAGGGGCATATAGACCCCAGAAACGGCCAAAAGACCCAGTTTGTCTTCGGCTGAGACGACCGACAGACCAACCAACGGTCGTTCCCAATGAAATCACAGGCAAGGGAAAAGGTTGCAAGTGAATCGCCAACTGACAGCTTGTTACTATGAGGTCACTTCGACGGACGGCAGCACAATGGGCGTCACAATCGCACACTGTCTTCCCAGCTCGAAGCCCTAACTTCCTCCCAGAGATGTCCAAACGAGACTCGCACGCCTCCAAAATCGGTCCATCGGCCGCGGGGCGGCGGCAGCGCCACCAGACGACCAGAGGAGAAACGAGGCTGAGGAAGTTGGCCAGAAGAGAAATAGGTATCAGTCGGGACGGCTCGTTTTGAAGACAAGAGTCACTGATGACTGTCTAGGTTTCAACGATGATCAGGAGGAAGACACTTCAGCAAATTACTCTCCAGTTTAATGCTGGAAAATAACAACTGGCGATCACATCTATACGATGATTCATAGGCGCTGGAACAGGTAATTAAATAGAAATTTTAAATCCGGTAGTATGAGATGGAATTTCAAGGAAATGTGGTGAGGCTGCTACCAACAATGCGACATGTCTGGAAGCTGGGATCTTGATGTAATTTTCAAATGATGGGAGATGGGGATGGGGGTTCTGAGGGGGGAGGGCGCTGTGACATGTCAGATAGAGAATTACATACCGGGTGATCAAAAAGTCAGTATAAATTTGAAAACTTAATAAACCATGGAATAATGTAGATAGAGAGGTAAAAATTGACACACATGCTTGGAATGACATGGGGTTTTATTAGAACAGGATGGCGCTCCACCCCATATTGCTAGACGCGTGAAAGATCTCTTGCGCGCGTCGTTTGGTAATGATCGTGTGCTCAGCCGCCACTTTCGTCATGCTAGGCCTCCCAGGTCCCCAGTCCTCAGTCCGTGCGATTATTGGCTTCGGGGTTACCTGAAGTCGCAAGTGTATCGTGATCGACCGACGTCTCTAGGCATGCTGAAAGACAACATCCGACGCCATTGCCTCACCATAACTCCGGACATGCTTTACAGTGCTGTTCACAACATTATTCCTCGACTACAGCTATTGTTGAGGAATTATGGTGGACATATTGAGCATTTCCTGTAAAGAACATCATCTTTGCTTTTTCTTACTTTGTTAAGCTAATTATTGCTATTCTGATCAGATGAAGCGCCATCTGTCGGACATTTTTTGAACTTTTGTATTTTTTTGGTTCTAATAAAACCCCATGTCATTCCAAGCATGTATGTCAATTTGTACCTCTTTATCTACATTATTCCGTGATTTATTCAGTTTTCAAATTTATACTGACTTTTTGATCACCCGGTATGTGAAATTGTTGGCTGTCATGCATACGTCCGTTAAGGACGTTACACTCGGCGGCTGTTCTGATATCATTCGAGAGGTATAAGCTATGTGCTGGCAACAGACTTCGGCCTCTGCCTACTGTTCATTCCACAATTTTCCCCGCCAACAGCCGGCAAGGGTGGCCGAGCGGTTCTAGGCTCTACAGTCTGGAACCGCCTGACCGCTGCGGTCGCAGGTTCGAATCCAGCCTCGGGAATGGATGTGTGTGATGTCCTTAGGTTAGTTAGGTTTAAGTAGTTCTACGTTCCAGGGGACTGATGACCTCAGAAGTTAAGTAGGTACCATAGTGGTCAGAGACATCTGAACCGTCATCATCCACAGCAACACAAACACAGCTCTTCACTGGTCAGAGTCATCAACTTGTAACAGGACGCCCTCCGTGGCCTTTGTGTATCATCACTCCATACTCGGGCAGAAGTCGCGGTTGTCTTGGACAATGTATGACTAGCCACCTACCACAAACAACTCACGGTGATTGTTGGGAACTGGACCTAAGGCAGGTGCACCTTGTTTTGCGCCGTCCCAGGACTTATGGTGAGTGAGCTGGGGAGAAAGGGGAGGAGGGTCACAAAGCCCTCATATCTGTGGAGTGATCCTCGCCACTTTCTGACACAGTTCGCTGTTTTGCTGAAGGTACAGGTTATCTTCTGGATACTGTATGAGCCCGAATGTATGCACATGACCAACAGTAGTCTGGAGACAGCAGACGTATTAGCGACTTCTTTTCACTCCAAGTATTCAGCTCCCATGCTAAAATATCTCCACAGCCTGCCTGGACAGTAGAGTTCGAAAATGAGACGCATCATCCCACGTACTTTCTGATGTGCTTGTACGGTGCTAGAGGAGTGAACAGACGTGTAACATAACTAGTCAGTACTGTCGACAGTTTCCCAAGCCAGGATATTCCAACGGCCATGATACTGCCTGTGCAATACCATGAACAATGAGCAGAGATGGGCGTGTGGTGGTGGTTTCTGAGCCCCATAGTGAGGTCGTGGATCTGGATAGTGCAGCTAATCGTCAGTTGTTTTCCAGCCTTGAGAAAGTTAGATGAATTGTGGGTAGTATACTCCCGCCCACAGCAAATGACTCTAGAGAATGCTGTTTTCGCCAAAGTCAGGCATTACATTGGCATTAGAAAAACCGAGTACGTAAACGGACGAGGAGTCGCAGTGACCCATATGTCGGACACTCACGATCAAATGCGTTGATATCGGACGTCTTCCGGACTGTGCGCTCGATAGCACGCCATTGTTCAATAAGGTGCCCGACGGTGGGCAAGTCACGTGCCACGGGCATCTACTGTGCGTACTGAATATGAGTACTGAGACTCGCAGATAGCCCCCCGCGCGGGGTAGCCGTGCTGTCTTGGAGCGTCGTGTCACGGTTCGCGTGGATCCCCCGTCGGAGGTTCGAGTCCTCCCTCGGACATGGGTGCGTGTGTGTTGTCGTTAGCGTAAGTTAGTTTAAGTTGGATTAAGTAGTGTGTAAGCGTAGGGACCCACTACCTCAGCAGTTTGGTCCCATAAGATCTTACTACTCGCAGATAACTTGTAAGGTAAATGTATGGTTGAGTGCTATAGTGAAATTTTTTACAATTACTTGAAACAGAATTACATACTCAGAGGAAACTTCCTGATATATTAAAACGGTGTACCTTTTGTGCGCAAGTGCTCACTGACCCAGCTATCCAATCGTCAAAAAATGGTCAAATGTATGTGAATTCCTAAGAGACCAAACTGCTGAGGTCATCTGTTCCTAGACTTACACACTACTTAATTTACCTTATGATAACAACAACACACACAAGATGCCCGAGGGAGGACTATAACCTCCGGCGGGAGGGGGCGCGCAATCCGTGACATGGCGCCTCTAACCGTGCGGTTGACCACTGTCACAGCCCCATTTCCGCCGTTGCATCATTTCTTGCCTTCCAAACGCCGCAGAAGTTATCCTGCATACCTCGGTAAACTAGCCCTCCTGGAAGAAAGCGTGTTAAGGAGATAACGCTTAGCGACAGCCCATAGGGGGCTCTTTTCAGAATGAATTGCCACTCTGCAGAGGTTCGCGCGCTTATTTGTAACTTCCTAGCAGATTAAAATTTGTGGCAGACCGAAGCTCGAACCCAGAACATTTGCCTTTCGCAGGGAAGTGCTTACAAGTCACTTGACTGCGAATGACGAAGGGCCCATGTTCGGGTTCCCGTCCGCCACACAGTTTTACTCTGTCAGGAAGTTACAAATCAGCGTACATGCCACTGCAGAGTGAAAATTATTTCTGGGTACTCAGAGGAATATTCTCACAACCATCCAAGCAATAACGAACAGGTATTGAAGTTTGGCCTTTGTACTGAGGAAAAAACAAGGCGGGAAAAATTTTACGAGATAGGGATGTAATGCATTCGAGTCTAATACCGTGGCTGTATCTCGCCAACAGTCAAAAGAACGCAGCGGTATTGTTCGTATGAATGTCAAATGCTAGCCGTTTGCAGTGTTACCGAACTGTGTCGAAGTCTTTCCCTAAACAATATTCCAGAGGAACGTGTACAAATCGCAATAATCATCATAGTGGCAGTTAGTTGCGTCGTTGCTGGCTACAAGTCAGAAGAAAAAAAAACAATAGCAATCTGTAGCGTCTATGACCTAAAAACGAATGAACGAAGAATCCGAACTAGTTCAAATGGCTCTGAGCACTATGGGACTTAACATCTGAGGTCATCAGTCACCTAGAACTTAGAACTACTTAAACCTAACCAACCTAAGGACATCACACACATCGATGCCCGAGGCAGGATTCGAACCTGCGACAGTAGCAGTCGCGCGGTTCCGGACTGAAGCGACTAGAACGGCTCGGCCACAGCGGCCGGCAATCCGCACTAGTGTCACACTCAAGTAACATTTTCAGTTCAAGTGACTTTTGCTATCACACTATCGGCTGCATAAAGCGCGGCACTTTAAGAAACCCCTTGTGAAATAACGGAATTTGATTCACATATAATTTACCGTGAATTCATTCGATACATTAGATTGAAGTGTGCACAGAATTAGGGTACGCTGCTCAACTGCTAACGAAAAGAATGGGATGCCCACTTTAAAAATCAAATCACCGCAGTGAATCAGAAAGCAGCTACAGATTAACTGAAATGTCAAAAACAGTCAACAGGAAAAATAACGATGAATGACAAGCAGGCTCATGTATCTGATACGAGCACAATATTAAAGGTTTATTAAGAATGAACTGCTTGAGGGTGATATTATCCTGTGATTGGCTGGAGCTTCTAGCGAAGTGATAACCCAGCAGGACGCGCCTACTGCTCGCACATGCTTTCACTTAACACGGGAACGGCAGGGCTGAACAACGGACTGGACATTCAGGTAACGGTGTTAGAGCTTTGTTCGAACAGAAATTCATTTCCAGCAGTGGTTTCATGATGTAATTGTAAGATCTTTAGGTAAGCATCTGGCCTCACCAGCATATACTACAGGAATTTTGCTCGTCAGCACCAGTTGCTTAGTGAATAGAATTGTAAAATCTTACACCGCAAATGATGTAATGGTGTGTGAGTATTCATCCTGTTCGTTGATGCAGATACTGAGAGGTACCCACATGCCTTGCTCATACTGTGGCATCAAGCAGTCAGGCCTGCAAGATGAGTGGTCTGCCAAGCGAGTGGATTCATTCTTATTTATCGAGTAATATGAACTCTCGTACTCACAATTAAGTTACAATTTATCCTCCTATATGAATAATACAGAACTCTGACTGTTCACTACGCACTGGCAATACCACATTTTCTTTTTGTCTTTTATTTAACGGCTTTTATCAACACGTGGCCACCGCACTGAATATGAATGGCGCACACATTATAAATTCGGGACATTATGACCACATACAATTTGAAGGAAAAGTCCACCAATCTTTTTCTTTTCACTATCTTATTTATTCCGATAAATTCTATAACCTAAACACACAAATTCTATAACCTACAACAATAACACATGAGAAATTCCGCCCAGTGGGCATGGCTTTACATTGGTGAATCTCTATATTATGGTCTCGGAATTATTTAACGCTACAGTGCACTTTCTGGATAGGATGGTGGATCTTTTATTATTTCTCACACTTCGACTCTCACAATCATCATCACGAAACTTTCCTCCAGACCGAGCAGTACAAAAGGAACACGCATAACCCACTAATCTTTTGAAACTACCTCGCTACTCTCCCATGTAAACCACACATACCCAAATTACATGACATACACCACACTACAATATGAAATACTACACAGGGAATAGTCACAACATTATCACTTTCAGCTTTCCCACTTCAATTAATATTTATCCCAGTTTCACACGACACTGCCCCACTTCGTAATTCTACTTTCCTACTATGAACTCTGGAGATATATGCACGTCTTCCTGTGCAATGCAAGCCAAGTGGCGTTGCTGGATAGACGGCCGACTCACCTTGCTTCTCTATCAGAGTTTGAACCCAGCGTCACACGGAATCATATCACGCAAAGTAATATTAAGAACGTATTCATCACACACGCGAGTCCTCAACTGATACCATGGACGAGTACTTCTCTTTATCCTTTGTCTCATACACAGATTGAGACTTGCACAGTACTCACCACGTGGAAGTACTCGTCTCTAATTTCAAGTCCTGCACACGCCATTCCTTAAATATTTCAACTTATGGTACACACGCTATTTCTTAAATATTTCAACTTATTGTACACACGCTAGTAATTCAGCTTAACTTAAGCACACAGAAGTATTTCAACTTATTGCTACACGTGGTTTCATTGTGACCGTTGGTCACTTCCGAAGATTACTACAATCCCATTAATATTACCTGCCTGACATTTAATTCTCCCCACAAAAGTTCCTGAAATAGAGAAATTATTATTTCAAACTACTCTTAAATATTCCACATGCATACCATGTCTCCACTCTTTTGTCATTATGGAGCACAACTAAAACAGGTCTTAACAGCACAAGATCCAGCGGCAGAGTGCTGAAACATGGCAGTTCTCCAGGTCCTCTCGCACCTTTGCTGAAGTGGGGGAGCACCTTGCTACTGTATTGGTCAGCCACATTTCAGGCGCTCAAAGCTCAGGTAAATTTCATCTCCTTGGTCCCACCAAAGGTGGCCAAAGGATCGTCCCAAAGATGATCATATATTCACATTCACTATCTGCAGTTAGCAGACGACCATACATTCATTCATTTCACAGATCTCACGAAACTGGATGTAGGGATTTACTTTGTGGGAGTGCACATGTGATCAATTAAATAAATAAATTGTCATTCTTTCCCACACTGGTATCCGGCTTCGTTGTATTAATTGAAATTGAGTTATTTTACAAAAAAAAGTGTTGTTCTGACAAGAATAATGAAGTATGTTGTACCTATTTTCAATGTCGGGCGGTACTGTACCCTTTCACCACCGGCTACCCATGCAGAAAAAAATGGCACGGTACTATCCTTGCAATGCGAGGGTAATTCCGAACATTTTTTTAAGAAAACTGTATTAGAACAAACGTAGCAAGTCATCAAAACAACCAGGAGGAGACCTTAGCCCCTGGTGACCCCAAATAGACGACCAAATGCTGTTATTTTACGAAATTATTGACACAGTTGTTGCATTATTGTACTCTCCACAATCCGGAGTAACGTACACATACAAATTTATATCAATCCAAATGACAAATAAAACATTACATCATACAAATAAAAAATAATGGTGAGATAAAAATTTGCTTAGTTACCGGGATCTCCGTTATTTTTAGGAGTAATCCAAACTTCACTAATTCTATGACAACTAAGAAAAATACTAATTGTACTCATGAAATTTTAAATAGCTCACCGTCCAAACACAGAACAAGTAATCTGACATTCATAAATTGTGTTGTAAAAACCTTTACACAGCGAAGTCTAAATACAAAACAAAATCCACAAAAGAAAAACATTGCGTACACTAGTTACATGTAGAATGTCAGGCTCCATACCATTACTCTAAAATATACATCAAACCTACGGACAAATTAAACTGTGACAAAAAAACAATGAAATATACCACAAGTTACATACTGGTTACGTAATATAGTCAATCTAAGTCATCATGTCATACCTCATTAACTATCATCACTTAAGCAATTGCCACCACTACTCGACTGTGAGTTTAATCTTATCCTTGTCCACCAGTACAAATACCTGCTGCTGAGCCAGTCAGTCCATCAACTTTGATCAATACACGCAGTAAATAGTTTAGCAATAAGTGCTTGAATCCACCAGTAGCTCTCGTATCTTACTCTACTGCTCATTTCTCTGTTGTCACACATTTAGACGACAAGAACTTGCATTTTGACTAGCCTTCGTTACACTTTAATGTGAAATATCACCACTGTGATAATGAAAATAAGTGGCTTCAGTCAACACACCAACAAGATCATTACTGTCCACGACATTAAAATGCATCAGTTAATTCCGATATTTGTTGCGCAATGCAAACTCTTGTCCCCTGTGACAACCTTACCGACCAATGCAACAAGAGACGCTACGTTAGTATTACGCCACTGGCTAATAATTAAAGCATCATTATACCAAATATTCTAATAAACATGCTACATGAACTTGATAACCCAGAACAAACAAAAAACAAACACTAACTATTCTAAACACAAATGTTAATGAAATACAATTACACTTGCTGTCCCTTCAGGAATGAAACATATAAAAAAATATTTACACAATTACAAATACATTATTCCCTATCTTGCGAGTCACACGGAAACATTTCATTCTGTGATTTTCTTGGGGTCAAAAAGTTGCTGATAGTTTTCCTAGAAACACTATCTCGGTGTCAAAGCTCTCCCATGGTTACCCGGACGAAAGTCTTTAAGTCACTCAAATCGGCATTTTGAACACGCACCGCACAGTAAACCGTATCTCACATTAAACACAAATGTCATAGTCACTCTCAAAGTACCATCCACACGAATCTGGTCGTCCAAAAATGGCCCTACAACTACTTACCCACGGTTCTGTCCTTTCAGTTCATGGTATAATTAAAAGTCGTAAGTTCCAACAAACAGCACTTATTCCCGCACCAATTAAATAAATGTCTCCTACTACAAATGCAAATGTCAATGTCCCACTTTAGTTTCTTGCGTTCATACAATAATTAGTCACCAAACGACAACTGTCCTCTTTAAGTATACCAAGCGTCCCACATGCAATTCACAAAGCATACTTAACAAGTCACTGCCAAAAGTTTATGGATCCCACCGTTCAGTGGTCAAGACAAAACAAAACGATCGTCCTGTCTGCTAAAGACAAAATCTTTTCCACCACTCACAACGTGGAAACACCAGTCCTTCACTTTCCAACTTATGGAGACATACGAGCTGTCATCTTGTTTCACGGCTCCACAGTCCAGTACTAGTTAATAGTTGCTGGTAACAAATGCCCGCCGGACTCTGCCGCGCGTCGTTCATTCTGCCGTCGCTCCGCCGTTGAGCAGAAGAAACCACCCGCTGTTGCCTCCGTGGGATACTTTCCCCAGTCGTAAGGGTGGCGGAACTTATGAATGGCCAGTGGTACGTGCGTGTCGCCCCAGGCCGTTGACCTGCTGTAGCGGGCGCGTGGAGTGTACCCCGACCGGCAGTGGTGTGGGGAGTGCCGCGGCTCTTATGCAGGTACGGGCGCGTTCTGCATGAGCACCTCAGCACTGCGACACCCAATCAGTCAGACCCTTCCGTGCATCTCGCAACATTACACACAAAAGGATATTCTTACAGTATTTAAATACTCATTGATTACATGTATGATCTATTAGATACATTGATAACAAAAGAATCTTTGTTCTAAACAACGTAAAATCATACACCCTAGTTTTCTACACATACAACATCAACATTTATCCATTTTCTATATACAGCCCACACTTGTGCTGTTGATTGTACCTGTCGTCCCTCATACAAAACATGAAAGTGTAAAAAAAAACAAAAGGAATAATAAGCAATCTATACAGCTAATAATTACAATATCAAATAGTAGGCTACTCTAACATCCTACCACAGTGAAAATATTAGAAACTGTTTATTCTAAAACTACAATATACAGTGAACCTTTGTGCTTGTGACAGACTGAAATTAATACTCCTTGAAAGTGTTCTAACAAAGAAAAAAAAAAGAAATAATCCACACAGATCACAATTACCTACCACATGTTATTAAATAGTAAACTACTTTAACATCCTAACACAATAAACATTTTAGAAACTGGTGACTCTAAATCTACAACATACAATGCACCTTTGTGCTTGTGACAGACTGAAATTAGTATCTCTTTATATATTTTACACTTTATTATATATAACAACATTTCTAGGACACGTATGTACCATCCACATGTCAGATCCTGACCTGACATCGAGGTTCGTCCCAATCAAACAATAAAACACAATAATGTTTTAGTTATGGATCAGTAGCATCCCCTTTACAGGAGTGTGCGCATTGATCACACTACTCTACGACTCTCACTCACCAGACATCACATTTTCCTTCTCATTCAATCCATTAATACACTAACAGAGTAGGTCTAGAAGTCAGCTAACCTTAACACCACCACACTCACGACAACATACCATACCTTTGCTCCCTTATACTCAACCACATAACACATGAAGCTGCTTCGGAGATAGCTTTCCAGTCTCCGAATTCGTCCTTTCACTCTGGCACCTCTCTCCATCGGCTTACCTCTGCATTCACTTTACCGATTATTCATCCTGCTAAATACCAACTTAGAATTGCGAGATTTCATCTAAGAACAAAAAATACACAAATTATTCATCCTCCAAAATAACTGTACACATTATTGGTACCGTTTTGATTAGTTATACTGGTACCAGGCTTCAACAACAACAACAAAAATTAGTTTTTTTTATATATCAAATGTTATGGTAAGAATTAGATTTACACTTATATTACATCTTACGTCAGTATTCCACAACGTTCACCATCTGGATCTCATACTCCCTTTATGTCCTTTCACGTTGTGCAGTTGTCCTCATCTCTTCATTCGTATTTCGGCTCTCCGTCTGTCCATTACTCCATCATTTCCTGGTCTTCCTTCGCCATTCGCATCTATCTCGATTGCAGCATACACCGGCCTCTCTGTAACATACATCTAAGACACCTCCACATTATTCAATTCTACTCACCTTTATTTACCCCTGTTTCATCACGTCGACTCTCTCTTTATTAATCACACTGCTTCACGTCGCTTCTCTCCTTAAATATCACCTTTATCCACTACTATTTATCACGTTGCTTCTCTATCTACCATCTTTATCCACTCATTAATCATCACGTCGTTTCTGCTTGATCCTTATTCATATGACAAAAAATACGTATATACACCACTCTGTCGACTCCTGTTCATGACTCATTCGACCAGTCTATTCCATCATACTTCCTGACATCCCGCCTGAAAATTGTTATGTTCGATTTGACCCTGCACAACGTTACAAAAAAATGGTCCAAATGGCTCTGAGCACTATGGGACTCAACTGCTGAGGTCATTAGTCCCCTAGAACTTAGAACTAGTTAAACCTAACTGACCTAAGGACATCACAAACATCCATGCCCGAGGCAGGATTCGAACCTGCGACCGTAGCGGTCTTGCGGTTCCAGACTGCAGCGCCTTTAACCGCACGGCCACTTCGGCCGGCCACAACGTTACACACCACAAATAAATACACTGACTATCTACCATAAATTGCCTACTTTCGATCTATCCTTAACTTTTCCATAATTTGATGTTAGAAATGTGATGAAGCCCACGAGATTGTTTTCTCTTGATCGTCTCAATCAGTACAGCATTTTCATGGACAATCCGCCTCACTCTGAATGGCCCACTATACACAGCAAAGATATTGCTAGTTAGGAATCTGTGCTTACATGAAAATTAAATGTGTGCAGAGAATATACAAGCTGGGAGAAATGGGCAGCCCAAGTGTTAGAAGCTTAGGTGCTAGTGGCCTCTTTCACTAACACCCGATTCCGAACAACCATACACAGCACTTCATTATAACTGTCACCACGACAATTACATCAGATGACATCTAATTTAAAAACTTCGATCACAATGTTGACTCTTTACATTACGTGTTAAGTACCTGCAATAGTCAAACCGCACTAATTAAACTGGACTCATTGGCATTATTACATAACATTTTTAGCAACTGTTTTTTTTCTTTTTTTTTTTTTTGAGGAAACAGTCCTTTTGCTTTACTGTTCCAAATAAAATTTACAAATTTTGCTCTGAGAGACCAGCCTAACAGATGCCATTACTGGTGTTTTATTCTCTGATCAGAAGTATGGTATTTGCATTCCTACATATCAGTAGAGTTTGTCTGTTACATAGACAATTTTCAGTGCCAGCGGCATGTGTTTTAAGGCAAGATGCTAAGGGCTGATATGTTGGATTAGTTTCTCCTATTCTTCAATCCATTATGACAAGAATGAAATGCCAGGATTCCATGCTCTCCTGCCATTCTGATAGTTTCTGCCGTTCCTATCCCCGACACTGTCTGACCTATGAGTCGTGTTCCCGTTTACGATGTTGCTCTCATTACCAAGTACCTGTAACAAGTGCTGAAATGACGAAGAATCGTCTAAGGCTCTGCCTGCTATCACTATATCTCTGCGCAATTTCACTGGCAACTTCGTTATACAGATCCTAAAGAGCTCCCCAGGTTCGTATGGCACATCCAAATACCTATTTCGTCTCAGCATTTCCTGATAGCACGCCACTGGATCTCTTATACCACCTTCGTTACAATTTGGCATCATCAATATCCTTTGCGTAACCTGGTCCTGCTTACTTTTCGACCAGAATTCATTTCAATAGCTACTACAGTCTTTAATAACTTCCTGCATTTTCGCTCTAGCCTCGTCCCTCAAATGGTTACACACAAACTTCATTTTGAAGGGCAGTCCCCACGATGAAGGTAATGAATCTTGAAATTGAGACAGCCTTGGACTATACGCAGTTGGGTTTGCCACCTGTTTTATCCGACACAACCGTTCTTATAACTCTCTGAGTTCGTCTTCCGCTTTCTGCCTATTTTCGTTTTTTGAATTTATCTCACTCTCCCTCTGCAATCTACCTGGTGGTGTGTCACCTTCGCTACTGCACGCTAATTGCAACTGTGCTAGTTCTTCCCTATGTTTCCTACTTATTTCTAATTGCGCCTCTTTAAGTTGTAGTAGTGATTGTATCTCCCCCTGGTTGGCATAAACCTCTCGCTGCGTACTGTCAGAGCCTGTCTCGCCTCTTATACTGAGCTTTTCTACATCTGCACTAATCGTATTCATTCTGACCACTACCTCTTTGATTCGCTCGTCCGGCAACACGTCCCTACGTTCAGTAGTATCACTCTCTATTGCAAATATTCGTACCTCCAAATTATTGGCTTTTTCTTTCACGGCGTCATATACTTGCTTCAACGCACCCAGATTCTTCTCCCCCCTCATCTAACCGATTATTAACTGCGGGCAGACGCTCATCGATAACTGTGTGTAGCTTCCTCATTGCCTCTTTATTTCCCTTATCCATTGCCTCCAGTCTTTCCTTATTTGCATCCAATCTTTCCTTAGTCTCCCTATCTCTCTCCTTATTATCTCTATCCATCGCTTCCAATCTTTTCTTATTTGCTTCCAATCTTTCCTTATTATCTCTATCCATCGCTTCCAATCTTTCCTTATTTGCTTCAAATCTTTTCTTATTCTCCCTTTCTCTCTCCTTATTATCTATATTCATCGCCTCTAATCTTTATTCATCTCTTCCAATCTTTCCATATTATCTCTATCCATCCTCTGTAAAAACTGCAGTAGCACACTGTCATTTGCTACTTTCGGTGCGCTCACCTCGTTCGCCTGAGAAACCGTAGCTTCGCTAAGGGTAGCTGCACTTTCACTGCGTACCTGACCTAGTCCCGGCTCGCCCGCGTCGTTGGGAAAAGCCCCCGATTGTGAACAAAGCTCGCCGCTCAAAGGATCACCTAGCAGCGGTCCACTGAACAATTCAGCCCCTTCCGAGTGTTTGCCGTTCCCGCTCATTAGCCCATGGTCGACACCTACTTCCTGCTGCACTGCTACGTTCACCCCAGAATCGCTATTCTCCATGGTGACTACACTTTTCGACTGCGACCTAGTTACTACGAACATTACACAAAAAAAATTATACAACGATCTTCCAGCCTTGGACGATATAGCAATTAATTACATAAAAAAATAAAAGGTCCTCACCAATCCAGAAAGAAATTGCAAACAGAAAAAATTTTACTTGTTAGCGCTATCACAATACATTCCATTAAAAAAATCTTAACAGCAAACCATAACAGCAAAATATCCTGGCACCCACATGCCTTGCTCATACTGTGGTATCAAGCAGTCAGGCCTGCAAGATGAGTGGTCTGCCAAGCGAGTGGATTCATTCTTATTTATCGAGTAACATGAACTCTCGTACTCACAATTAAGTTACAAATTATCCTCCTGTATGAATAATACGCAACGGAAACGCACATCTGACTATCAGTGATTTACAGAACTCTTACTGTTTACTACGCACTGGCAATACCACATTTTCTTTTTGTCTTTTATTTAATGGCTTTTATCAACACGTGGCCACCGCACTGAATATGAATGGCGCACACATTATAAATTCGGGACATCGTGACAACATACAATTTGAAGGAAAAGTCCACCAATCTTTTTCTTTTCACTATCTTATTTATTCCGATAAATTCTATAACCTAAACACACAAATTCTATAACCTACAACAATAACACATGAGAAATTCCGCCCAGTGGGCATGGCTTTACATTGGTGAATCTCTATATTATGGTCACGGAATTATTTAACGCTACAGTGCACTTTCTGGATAGGATGGTGGATCTTTTATTATTTCTCACACTTCGACTCTCACAATCATCATCATGAAACTTTCCTCCAGACCGAGCAGTACAAAAGGAACACGCATAACCCACTAATCTTTTGAAACTACCTCGCTACTCTCCCATGCAAACCACACATACCCAAATTACATGACATACACCACACTACAATATGAAATACTACACAGGGAATAGTCACAACATTATCACTTTCAGCTTTCCCACTTCAATTAATATTTATCCCAGTTTCACACGACACTGCCCCACTTCGTAATTCTACTTTCCTACTATGAACTCTGGAGATATATGCACGTCTTCCTGTGCAATGCAAGTCAAGTGGCGTTGCTGGATAGACGGCCGACTCACCTTGCTTCTCTATCAGAGTTTGAACCTAGCGTCACACGGAATCATATCACGCAAAGTAATATTAAGAACGTATTCATCACAAACGCGAGTCCTCAACTGATACCATGGACGAGTACTTCTCTTTATCCTTTGTCTCATACACAGATTGAGACTTGCACAGTACTCACCACGTGGAAGTACTCGTCTCTAATTTCAAGTCCTGCACACGCCATTTCTTAAATATTTCAACTTATGGTACACACGCTATTTCTTAAATATTTCAACTTATTGTACACACGCTAGTAAGTCAGCTTAACTTAAGCACACAGAAGTATTTCAACTTATTGCTACACGTGGTTTCATTGTGACCGTTGGTCACTTCCGAAGATTACTACAATCCCATTAATATTACCTGCCTGACATTTAATTCTCCCCACAAAAGTTCCTGAAATAGGGAAATTATTATTTCAAACTACTCTTAAATATTCCACATGCATACCATGTCTCCACTCTTTTGTCATTATGGAGCACAACTAAAACAGGTCTTAACAGCACAAGATCCAGCGGCAGAGTGCTGAAACATGGCAGTTCTCCAGGTCCTCTCGCACCTTTGCTGAAGTGGGGGAGCACCTTGCTACTGTATTGGTCAGCCACATTTCAGGCGCTCAAAGCTCAGGTAAATTTCATCTCCTTGGTCCCACCAAAGGTGGCCAAAGGATCGTCTCAAAGATCTGCAGTTAGCAGACGACCATACATTCATTCATTTCACAGATCTCAAACTGGATGTAGGGATTTATTTTGTGGGAGTGCTCATGTGATCAATTAAATAAATAAATTGTCATTCTTTCCCACTCTGGTATCCGGCTTCGCTGTATTAATTGAAACTTAGTTATTTTACAAAAAAAATGTGTTGTTCTGACTAGAATACTGAAGTATGTTGTACCTATTTTCAATGTCGGGCAGTACTGTACCCTTTCAATACATAAATATTCAGTTGAAACAGACTAAATGTTTTACACTTAAAAAACTTAGCTATGATCATTTAATTATTAATTGTGTTGTAATTCAGCTGTACCTTTAGCTCACACTCTGCTATCAACAAAGCACCAAGACTAGTTGGGAGAGACAATCATTCATAACTCCCACACGCTTTGGTCGAAACACGGTGATAGCCCCTCTCCAGAATTCACGTATTCCCCCACACCTATAGAAATCGCAATGTCTATAAAGACCTATCATCTTTCTTACGAAAGAGAAACTAACCTAATATGACATACAGTTTCAGTTTGTAGGAACCGAGAAGACGTAGTATAGTTTAGGTATAATTTAATTGTACCGAATTCATAAAGGTAAAATACAGCTAAGTGCAACAGGAAATTAATCTTTCAATGTCTCGCATCAAATATTTTAAGTTCAGAAAAAGATTTTTCGAACAGCCCGCCGCACAGGGTTGCCGTGCGGTCCAAGACGCCTTGCCACGGCTCGCGCGGCTACCCCTGTCGGAGGTTCGAGTCCTAACTCGGGCATGTTGTCGTTAGCGTAAGTTAGTATGTTAGATTAAGTAGTGTGTAAGCCTAGGGATCGATGACCTTGGCAATTTGGTCCCATAGGAACTTACCACATATTTCCAAATTCAAGTGGCCCATTTTGCCCTTTCTGACAAAATTAAGCATTCTGTGTTAAATCGAGTTCTTAGCTCACAACAAAGAAAAGATGTTTCATCTTCATCACCCACGCTGCATTATCCCACATTGTCAGAATCTTCCTCGAAGAAGTTAATGGTTTTCCTAACTTTTTTGATTTTGTTGTTGATTAAAGGCCGCAATCACTATGGGACTTAACATCTTAGGTCATCAGTCCCCTAGACTTTGGACTAGTTAAACCTAACTACCCTAAGGACATCACACATAGCCATGCCCGAGGCAGGATTCGAACCTGCGACCGTAGCAGCAGCGCTGTTCCGGACTGAAGTGGCTAGAACCGCTCGGCCACAGCGGCCGGCTTTGTTGTTGTTTTCAACATCTTTTGTTTTCTTTCTTTGTTAGCTTCAAATATAGTGAACCTGTTAATTCTTTTGTCCACTGACTTAGGTACCTCTTCGTCTGATGAGACTTGTCGACACTGTAGTAGAGGTAAAATAAAATGCTGCAGCTGTCAGGAGAGCAGTTTATTGTGGCTACTTCGTTACCTCTTCTTATTTTTCATCACAGTTATAACATCTTCGGTGGATCATATTTTTTTAGTTTACTTTTCGTTTTTCTTTGGGTATCCACACATTACAGCCACACGTATGTAATAATGCGTTGTACAACAGTTGTTACAGCGAGTTTTTTAAAGTCTAATGCGTTGTTTTTTTTTTTTTGGGGGGGGGGGCGGAGGGCGAGAGGGATTCCTGATTAAAATTATTGCACAATAACAATATGAAATGGAGTTTCTTGGATATTGTGTCGCCAAAGGAATAAAAGTGGAAAACGAACCCAGATAAAAAAGATGGAATGCCACTAATCAAGAAGCTTTAAAAACTGATCTGAGGACAGATCTACCACAACAACAATAGCGTGAGCATCTGTGACTGAAATGGGCAGACTGTCACAGAGGAAATGCAATGTAATCTAAAGTGAAACCAGAGAAACGCCCACGGATTATGATGAAACATGTTTCGGCAAACACAAAAACAAATAAATAAATGTATTTCGCTACCCTGTTAATCTTACATTATGCTTAAGTTTGATGAATCTGTTGGTCGATTTGTACTGTCGTCCAGAGCAAGCAGAAGTTCCTAGATCATCGACGGATTGCCTCAGTACAGCGAAGTTTTATTAAGTAAATATCAGTTATTTTCTATTCTTCTTCCATGACGATCGCTTTGTATGTCTTTCTATGAGAGAGTTCAAAAAATGGTTCAAATGGCTCTGAGCACTATGGGACTCAACTGCTGAGGTCATTAGTCCCCTAGAACTTAGAACTAGTTAAACCTAACTAACCTAAGGACATCACAAACATCCATGCCCGAGGCAGGATTCGAACCTGCGACCGTAGCGGTCTTGCGGTTCCAGACTGCAGCGCCTTTAACCGCACGGCCACTACGGCCGGCGAGAGAGTTCAAATTTTATTGTAAGAGCAGAGCTCATCATTTCGAATAGCTATCAAGTTACTGTGGTATTAAATTGTTCACATTTTCTAAACTTAATTTAAAGAGCAAAAGGCTGGTGAAAATATTAAGTAGTGAGATAAAACCAACAGTGACTTTTAGATTTTCCTGCAGCAAAACGAAATGCAGGTCCTCAACGCGAAGCCATTATGACAGGGATCGTGAATCTGGCTTCAGCATGCAATAACCTTGTTGTCACAACCAATTCTGTCAATGGATGGTGAAAACCTTTAGTGTGTTTTATTTAAGATATACTTTTTTGCAAGTTTCTAATGCCTCCGCACAATACACACATATGTCACGAACTTCTCATTGTAGACGAAACTGCGAGACTCCAAGTGAAAAATCCAGCCCCATATAAAGCAATTATTTTAAAAGACGGACGGCAAATCTAGAGAGGGAGAATATTCAAATATTAGTTGTTATCTGCGAGAGTATTCGCTGTAAAGTCCCAGAGCTCACGTCTCTCGGAAAATGCAATCGTCTACATATCACACTAGGAACTGAGAGTTGACTGAAACCCGAAATAGACACTACGCAGAATAAATTTCATAAAGATATATTAGACTTCCCAAGTGGAGGAGTGTTTATAGTGCAAACGGATGATCTAAGGAGATCTAAAATGAATCAAACAGCGAACTAATATGGACAAAACTAACCGGAATGACTAGACTTGAATTAACTGGATGTTTCTTCCCCACCATTACATTCCGACACATCTGTAGGTGAGTCATTCAAAGATAGCACAGATATTGCGTGACCATAAGGTTGTACGCATATGCTGTCGGCTGTATGAGCAATCAGTATTCCTGTAAACATCGTCTGACCACTGCCCCGAGGAACTGGAACAACGCTATGAAAATGCTTTAGACATCCTAGTTACAAACAAATCCGGTCTCTTAGGATCGCCCAAGAGAGAGGGATTAGCCATCATGATAGTAGTAGGGCAAACTACGTTTCAGCAAGTTTGTTAGTGTGGGTTGCCTACATCAGGGGCAGGTATGCACTCAGGGGCAAACGTATTATTCTCCTGTGATTGACAGGCACTTAAACTATTGCTCCCTGCCCCCCCCTCCCCCCTCCCCACCCAGGAAACCGTCCTCCCTCGTTGCTACAGGTATATTTTCAGGTCTGAGTTATTAGAATAGCCCCTCTCACTAATCTCAGTTTCATTGACTACTTACTTAAACTGATAAAGTAATTAACCTCTCGCCCCACGGTAAACCCCCTCCCCTCCCACCCTCCTTCTCGGTAATTGGTGGGAAAAAGGCTCAGTTGATCGGTCATTTGGAGGGAATTCGATTGTAGTGTATGGAATATAGCTTAAACAATTTCTACAACGTATATAATATTGTTTAGTTAAAGAATTTGTCCAAAAATCGAATGCTGTGTATGGAATATTGTTTAAACAATTTAGACAATGTGTGGTATATTGTCTATTTAAACAATTTAGGCGATTCAAGGCAGTGTATGGAACATGGTTTATTTATTTATTTAAAAAATTTGGCAGGAAATCGATCACCACCCCCACCACTCCATTCCCACCCTCCTCACCCACTCCCCTCTCCCCCTCCCTTCCTCTACCTGGAAACTGGCGGCTCTGTGGTGGAGAGGAAAGATCTCATGAAGGGAAATTCATGGGGATACTGTCATTTTATTAAAAAAATCAGTTTGCGAGGCTTGGATTTCACTTGCTCATTATTCTCTGCCGTTTGGAAAGATACAGGTCTTGTGACAAGTATTTACATCGGTCGCATTTCTTTCTTTATTCCGACTGCACAAGAAATACTGTCATGAAACACACATCAGACTTAAATTACACACAATTGAAAACCTTTCGATTACGAAGCACGCACCGCCCAAAGTCCCCTGTCCACTGGACCACACAGGACGCTACCACACACGCTCCCAGGAGGCGGTATGCACCAGCGGCCCCCACGAAGTGACGATGCAGCCGTCAGCTGCCGAACCACGTGCAGGTGTCAGTTCGGGTCCCGCAAGGACGAGGTGGCGGCATCCCTTTGACACATGACACCTGAGAAATGCCTGTCGAAATATGTGTTCACCTAGGCACCCAGAGCATCCCCTAAGAGTACCCGCGCGTTTCCCTTGTCGCATTATCGACACTGATGTTGATTACAGCACACCAACCCGTATGGGTGATATCTTTCCAGCCCGTTCGACCGCGGGGATGTTGTTGATTATCACATAGTGCCGGACGCCTGTGATTTATAACACTTGTTTGAGAGAGTCTTGACAGGATGCAGCACCTTCCGGAAGTGCTGACTGGAAAACTTGTGCGTCAAATAATTTCCTAAAACTGAGGAGAATCGAGACACGTAGCTGGTTTGAATGTGGGAATACCATAATTTTTTCATGTGCTGTACACATATAAACAATAACTGCACTGTTTGTCTGAAATGCGTGTATGTTGCAGTGTAAAGTTACTGTGGCTTATGGCCGTGCGGTTCTAGGCGCTTCAGTCTCGAACCGCGTGACCGCTACGGTCGCAGGTTCTAATCCTGCCTTGTGCATGGATGTCTGTAATGTCTTTAGGTTAGTTAGGTTTTTTTTTTTTTTACGTGGAAAATTAGGTGTGCTATAGATATACTGAGATTCGCTCCAGAACTATGGTCATAAAGAGGAGACATATCCAGTACATTGCTCGGTGTCAGACTGCAGCAGCAATCCTAATATTTAATTGTAGTTACACCAAATAAGGCTGCACCCGTGGTCTAGGGGTAGCGTCTTTGATTCATAATCAAAACGTCTTCGGTCCCGGGTCGATCCCCGCCACTGTCTAAAATCTGATAAATAATCAGCATTGGCGGCCGAAGACTTCCGGCATAAGAAGTCAGCCTCATTCTGCCAATGGCCTTGTCAAAGAGGGCGGAGGAGCGGATAGAGGTTCAGGGCACTCTCTTGTCCTAGGGGTGGGAAATTGCCCCTAAAGGCGGAAGAATCAGCAATGATCAACGACATGAGGATGCAGAAGGCAATGGAAACCACTGCATTAAAGACACGTAAAGTGTATCCACAGGACATGTGGCCTGTAATTGAAGAAGTGTCATGATGATCTCTCCATTGGCAAAATATTCCGGAATAGTCCCCCATTCGGATCTCCGGGAGGGGACTGCCAAGGGGGAGGCTACCATGAGAAAAAGATTGAGTAATCAACGAAAGGATAACGTTCTACGAGTCGGGGCGTGGAATGTCAGAAGCTTGAACGTGGTAGGGAAACTAGAAAATCTGAAAAGGGAAATGCAAAGGCTCAATCTAGATATAGTAGGGGTCAGTGAAGTGAAGTGGAAGAAAGACAAGGATTTCTGGTCAGATGAGTATCGGGTAATATCAACAGCAGCAGAAAATGGTATAACAGGTGTAGGTCTCGTTATGAATAGGAAGGTAGGGCAGAGGGTGTGTTACTGTGAACAGTTCAGTGACCGGGTTGTTCTAATCAGAATCGACAGCAGACCAACACCGACAACGATAGTTCAGGTATACATGCCGACGTCGCAAGCTGAAGATGAACAGATAGAGAAAGTGTATGAGGATATTGAAAGGGTAATGCAGTATGTAAAGGGGGACGAAAATCTAATAGTCATGGGCGACTGGAATGCAGTTGTAGGGGAAGGAGTAGAAGAAAAGTTTACAGGAGAATATGGGCTTGGGACAAGGAATGAAAGAGGAGAAAGACTAATTGACTTCTGTAACAAGTTTCAGCTAGTAATAGCGAATACGCTGTTCAAGAATCACAAGAAGAGGAGGTATACTTGGAAAAGGCTGGGAGATACGGGAAGATTTCAATTAGATTACATCATGGTCAGACAGAGATTCCGAAATCAGATACTGGATTGTAAGGCGTACCCAGGAGCAGATATAGACTCAGATCACAATATGGTAGTGATGAAGAGTAGGCTGAAGTACAAGACATTAGTCAGGAAGAATCAATACGCAAAGAAGTCGGATACGTAAGTACTAAGGAATGACGAGATACGTTTGAAGTTCTCTAACGCTATAGATACAGCAATAAGGAATAGCGCAGTAGGCAGTACAGTTGAAGAGGAATGGACATCTCTAAAAATGGCCATCACAGAAGTTGGGAAGGAAAACATAGGTACAAAGAAGGTAGCTGCGAAGAAACCATGGGTAACAGAAGAAATACTTCAGTTGATTGATGAAAGGAGGCAGTACAAACATGTTCCGGGAAAATAGGGAATACAGAAATACAAGTCGTTGAAGAATGAAATAAATAGGAAGTGCAGGGAAGCTAAGACGAAATGGCTGCAGGAAAAATGTGAAGACATCGAAAAAGCTATGATTGTCGTAAGGACAGACTCAGCATACAGGAAAGTCAAAACAACCTTTGGTGACATTAAAAGCAACGGTGGTAACATTAAGAGTGCAACGGGAATTCCACTGTTAAGTGCAGAGGAGAGAGCAGATAGGTGGAAAGAATACATTGAAAGCCTCTATGAGGGTGAAGATTTGTCTGATGTCATAGAAGAAGAAACAGGAGTCGATTTAGAAGAGATAGTGGATCCAGTATTAGAATCGGAATTTAAAAGAGGTTTGGAGGACTTACGGTCAAATAAGGCAGAAGGGATAGATAACATTCCATCAGAACTGCAAAAATCATTGGGGGAAGTGGCAACAAAACGACTATTCACGTTGGTGTGTAGAATATATGAGTCTGGCGATATACCATCTGACTTTCGGAAAAGCATCATCCACACAATTCCGAAGACGGCAAGAGCTGACAAGTGCGAGAATTATCGCACAATCAGCTTAACAGCTCATGCATCGAAGCTGCTTACAAGAATAATATACAAAAGAATGGAAAAGAAAATTGAGAATGCGCTAAGTGACGATCAGTTTGGCTTTAGGAAAAGTAAAGGGACGAGAGAGGCAATTCTGACGTTACGGCTAATAATGGAAGCAAGGCTAAAGAAAAATCAAGACACTTTCATAGGATTTGTCGACCTGGAAAAAGCGTTCGACAATATAAAATGGTGCAAGCTGTTCGAGATTCTGAAAAAAGTAGGGGTAAGCTATAGAGAGAGAGGGGTCATATACAATATGTACAACAACCAAGAGGAAATAATAAGAGTGGACGATCAAGAATGAAGTGCTCGTGTGAAGAAGGGTGTAAGACAAGGCTGTAGCCTTTCGCCCCTACTCTTCAATCTGTACATCGAGGAAGCAATGATGGAAATAAAAGAAAGGTTCAGGAGTGGAATTAAAATACAAGGTGAAAGGATATCAATGATACGATTCGCTGATGTCATAGCTATCCTGAGTGAAAGTGAAGAAGAATTAAATGATCTGCTGAACGGAATGAACAGTCTAATGAGTACACAGTATGGTTTGAGAGTAAATCGGATAAAGACGAAGGTTGAGAAGTAGTAGAAATGAGAACAGCGAGAAACTTAACGTCGGGATTGATGGTCACGAAGTCAATGAAGTTAAGGAATTCTGCTACCTAGGCAGTAAAATAACCAATGACGGACGGAGCAACGAGGACATCAAAAGCAGACTCGCTATGGCAAGAAAGGCATTTCTGGCCAAGAGAAGTCTACTAATATCAAATACCGGCCTTAATTTGAGGAAGAAATTTCTGAGGATATACGTCTGGAGTACAGCATTGTATGGTAGTGAAACATGGACTGTGGGAAAACCGGAACAGAAGAAAAATGGCTCTGAGCACTATGGGACTCAACTGCTGAGGTTATTAGTCCCCTAGAACTTAGAACTAGTTAAACCTAACTAACCTAAGGACATCACAAACATCCATGCCCAAGGCAGGATTCGAACCTGCGACCGTAGCGGTCTTGCGGTTCCAGACTGCAGCGCCTTTAACCGCACGGCCACTTCGGCCGGCTGGAACAGAAGAGAATCGAAGCATTTGAGATGTGGTGCTATAAACGAATGTTGAAAATTAGGTGGACTGATAAGGTAAGGAATGAGGAGGTTCTACGCAGAATCGGAGAGGAAAGGAATATGTGGAAAACACTGATAAGGAGAAGGGACAGGATGATAGGACATCTGCTAAGACATGAGGGAATGACTTCCATGGTACTAGAGGAAGCTGTAGAGGGCAAAAACTGCAGAGGAAGACAGAGATTGGAATACGTCAAGCAAATAATTGAGGACGTAGGTTGCAAGTGCTACTCTGAGATGAACAGGTTAGCACAGGAAAGGAATTCGTGGCGGGCCGCATCAAACCAGTCAGAAGACTGATGACCAAAAAAAATACCAAACTGATTCGGACAAGATGGAGGGAAGGTATCTACGAAAAGTTCTGAGGTAGCAGGTGTTCAAAGACAAGTTGGAGCAGACCATCCATCTCTGGCGGGGATGCCGTCACTCATCCGCCACTGTGGCCATATGACATCTCCAGACCAGCATCTGTAGGATACCGAAAATTCTAGTCATATTTCTCTTCTGTATGACAGTGCTTCGAATTCTATTTGCGTAATTGTTACGATTTTCCCGTCTGTGCTTAGACAGAGCTCTCTTTCCCAACAACAAGAATGCTTTTATGATTAACGGTGTTTTCGCGAGCGTGCACAGACATGATGAGGTCTTTTAGCAGTGAGAACGTTTACCGTTTCTGAGACGTGTGTTGAAATCAGGACGTCACGATATCCAGGAAGGGAACAAGTGGTGTCTTGTTAGGACCATCAGGATGAATGCATTTGGTGTTATTTTGGGCAAGAATTTCCATGCAGCCAAGCTGAGACGTCGCGAAAGCTCCTAAAAAGCGATGATTAACTGTTTCTGCCTCATTTTACGCATTCCGGGGAAGGGACTGATAAGTAATGGACGGGCTGTCACGTTACATCTCTCTCAGCGCTGGACCCACAGCTCTGCGTCATCGCGCCAAAGGGGTGCCTATGTGAACACGCATTTCACCCGATATTTCTCAGGTGTCACGTATCAAAGGGATACCGCCGCCTCATCCTTGCGGGACCCGAACAGACACCTGCACCTGGTTCGTCAGCTAACGGCTGCGTCATCACTTCGTGGGGGACGCCGATGCATCGCGACTCCTGGGAGCGTGTGTGGTAGCGTTCTGTTTGGTCCAGTGGACAGGGGACAGTGGGCAGTGCATGCTTCGCGATCGAAAGTTTTTTAACTGTGTGTAATTATGTGCTTCACGACGGTATTTCTTGCGCAATCGGAACAATAAAAGAAATGCGATCGATGTAATTACTTCTCACAAGACGTGCATCATTCCAAACGTCAGAGTATAATGAGCAAGTGAAATCCAAGCTCAGTAAACAGATTTCTTTTTTTATAAAAGAACAATATACTCTTGAATTATCCTTTGTGAGATACTTTCTCTCCACCACAGAGGCGCAGATTTCCAGGTGAGAAGGGGAGTGGGAGAGGGAAGTGGGCGAGGGAGCCGGGGGTCGTGATCGATTTCCTGAAAAATTCTTTAAATAAACTCTATTCTATACGCTGCCTTTAATGCACTAAATTGTTTAAATAAACAATCAGGATGCTTGGACGCGGGTTTGAACCGTCGTCCTCCTGAATGCGAGTCCAGTGCGGTAATCACTGCGCCACCTCGCTCGGTTAAGGCCTAGGCTGGGGCCAGCGTGTCTTGGAAGAGATAGCGCTCACCAGGTCTATGTTGTACCCGCAAACGACCATCGCTTGCGTGCAGGCGATGTCTGCTTTCGTAGCTGAAGACCACGGTGCGCCATTCGATCTTCAGAGTGATCTTCTGACAGCACAATTCGACCTGTGGCGTGAGAGGAAGGCGGGCTAGAGATGTGCGTGCCCATAGCCCCACTGCTAATAACCGGTTCGCAACCGTTCACGTTGACACGTCTGGGCTTACAAACCTTTGTATTTGTCCTGTGTTAGCTGTACGCCATGCCTCTACTGCTCTTACAATACGACGTACTGCGTGCTCGTCCAAAACCTCGTCTACGGGTGTGAGAGTGTTCACGTCACCACTGACCGCAGCATCGATGCACAACAACACTGAGACGCCCTGCTAATCACGCAGGACATGACAGGTAGTTTAAACTGCGGAAAGGGGTTAAAATATGTTGCTGTCAGTTACACTTGAACATAGAACTGTCTTTATTTGACCAAACATTACAAGAGCCAAGAAAAGTAAAAAAAAAAACACACACACAGCATTAATTTTTGGAACTTTAATAACCGGCTGAATACGCCATACACTCTCATGCCTTGAGGGCAAGACCACTTTAATTTGAAATCGGTTGGAAGCCAATAACTCAAGACTCGAACCAAAATCAGAAACTTAAAAGGCAGAAGGCCTTATCTTAAATCAGTTCTATCAATTAGGGTGAAGGCCCAAACAATCTGACACCTTAAGAGCAAAACAACTTTTGTTTAAAAACCCGCTGAGGCCCATCACTTAAGACTCAAACCAAAATAAATTTTTAAAAGGCCTAAATTAGGCAGAAGGCACAAACAATCTTACGCCTTAAGGCCAAAAAACCTTAATTTAAAAATCGGCTAGAAGCCATACAAATACAAACAACAAGAACAAATTAGAAAAGGCAGTACACCCAACGGCGCTCAGAAGTTTCCGAGGGTCGGCCTGAAATTCAAACACTAACGCCCAACCATTCTCGATCAGACAACAGCCCAATCGACAGACAGTCAACGGACCCACTGACAAGATACCTTCTGCTCCATCTGACCAGCACACAACAGGGAGTTCAATGGAACGAAGTAGAAGGTATTGGCGTCCACAACCAATTATACAGTGAGCTGTCAAACTACACACCGTGCTGGACAGCGACAACACGATGAGGAAAATACACTGTCTCAATTTACGTCAGCGGCCAGGGCAGCTAACCGGAACGTTAACGGCCAGAAGGCAGAGGATTCCGCTGGCGCACTTCAATTCAAAATAACCAAGTACCGTTAAACTCCACCGGAGGGTGGCTAAAATTTGCCCACTTGAAAACACACGTTGTTGCTCGCGGGAATGTCCAACACCCGACAACGAAATCCAAACGACACAATGTGAACAGTCGTGACTTGCTGGTAGATTAAGTCAAAACTCAACTTTCGTGTCTGGAATCGATGAGCCACGGCCTCATAGCAATGGGAACAGCACCACACACTCCGACACCACATAGAGGCCAAACTACGGGCCGCGGAGATTTCCTCGCTGCTCCACGCCAACCGACCAACTCCCCAGGCCCGGAAACGGTGAAAGGACCAAATATCCGTCGGCCAATGAGACGACCAACAGAACGACCAACTAACGGTTGTCCCGCTCCAATCTCCCTCATTCGGACAGCTCATGTGTGCCGCCAGAGGTCGGCGAGCACTGGCTGTCGGCGCCTCAGTGTCCCGACTGGACTGCTGGTCCGTCCCGATTTGACTGCCAGACACATCACGACCCGGAAATACTATCGGTCGCTCCAACGATGGTACGACAGTGCAGTTATTGATACGCACTGCTGCTGCCGCTCACGGACAAGTAAGGCAGGAAGCTAGTGACGCCAGTAAATGCAATAAGAAAACGAGGCGGCAGTGCCGTAATAGAATATGACAATGAATAAATGGCATGAACACTAGCCGTGCACTCTGTCACAATTTGCCCTTTCAAACCCGCTCAGTTGGCCGTAGGAAGCACAAGTGCGTCTCCACAACATGGCTGCCAGCTTCCTTCACACGTTTGAACCATACTGAGCCTTCTGGCTGTGAGCACTCTCTTTTTAAGGGTAGACACAGATGGCTCTCTAGTAGCTATGCGACTATTCTAT
Source organism: Schistocerca nitens (assembly GCF_023898315.1). Classification (NCBI taxonomy): domain Eukaryota; kingdom Metazoa; phylum Arthropoda; class Insecta; order Orthoptera; family Acrididae; genus Schistocerca; species Schistocerca nitens. The sequence goes on along the minus strand of NC_064614.1, from coordinate 925,506,202 downwards.
CTGTTGACGGCCGACGTGGAAACCATTATCAGTACATATACTATCGCTCTGGCTTATACCGTCATCGGATCAAAATCGACGTCGTCTTTTTCTCCGGCACTGCATATGTAGACACAGATGTATATTTTCGCAAGATTTGTTGTAGGAACTAGGATGAAAAGAATGGGGCCTAATGGTATGTAAAGCAGCGGAGTGGGCCATTGGCTTCCGGCAGAGCGCAGATAGGTGTCGTTCCTCACGTGGTGGGCGGCAGGGCAGGTGCGGCTAACGGCTAACCGCGGCCCGTGGCGCGGCCCTCGTAAGGAAGGGGCCTCACCACACCACACCAGAACAGAACAGCCGGAGCCAGCTGATGGGGGCGTGCGCGCGCATAATGAGCGAGCTAACCTCGGCCGCCCCGCCGCTTGCCAGACCAGGGGTGGGCGGCCCCTGCCGTAATGCCCTCACGGCACGCACACAGGGCAGCCACCTCGGCCAGATTACACAGCACAGAAAATTATTTTCCCCGTACTCAATTCCATCTTCTGTCATAAAAGACTCTGGTGCGTTGTAAGAGAGGGCCTGATGGCCTTTATCAGATCAGGTTAAACAAATAAATAAAACATATCAGGCTTCAAAATGTAGCAAAGAGTTTTCACTTGATCAAATCATAGTTTTCACTTGGGTACATTCTTTTCTTCAAATAACATTTTCTACTAACAGTAACGATTTTTGCATGTTGTTGTTGTGGTCTTCAGTCCTGAGACTGGTTTGATGGAGCTCTCCGTGCTACTCTATCCTGTGCAAGCTCCTTCATCTCCCAGTACCTACTGCAACCTACATCCTTCTGAATCTGCGTAGTGTATTCATCTCTTGGTCTCCCTCTACGATTTTTACCCTCCACGTTGTCCTCCAATGCTAAATTTGTGATCCCTAGATGCCTCAGAACATATCCTACCAACCGATCCCTTCTTCTAGTCAAGTTGTGCCACAAACTTCTCTTCTCCCCAATCCTATTCAATACCTCCTCATTAGTTACGTGATCTACCCACCTAATCTTCAACATTCTTCTCTAGCACCACATTTCGAAAGCTTCTATTCTCTTCTTGTCCAAACTGTTTATCGTCCATGTTTCGCTTCCATACATGGCTACACTCCATACAAATACTTTCAGGAACGACTTCCTCACACTTAAATCTATACTCGATGTTAACAAATTTCTCTTCTTTAGAAACGCTTTCCTTGCCATTGCCAGTCTACATTTTATATCCTCTCTACTTCGACCATCATCAGTTATTTTGCTCCCCGCCGGCCGGGGTGGCCAAGCGGCGTTACAGTCTGGAACCGCGTGACCGCTACGGTCGCAGGTTCGAATCCTGCCTCGGGCATGGATGTGTGTGATGTCCTTAGGTTAGTTAGGTTTAAGTAGTTCTAAGTTCTAGGGGACTGATGACCTTAGAAGTTAAGTCCCATAGTGCTCAGAGCCATTTGAACCATTTTGCTCCCCAAATAGCAAAACTCCTTTACTACTTTAAGTGTCTCATTTCCTAATCTAATTTCCTCAGTATCGCCCGACTTAGTTCGACTACATTCCGTTATCCTCGTTTTGCTTTTGTTGATGTTCGTCTTATATCCTTTCAAGACACTGTCCATTCCTTTCAACTGCTCTTCCAAGTCCTTTGCTGTCTCTGACAGAATTACAATATCATCGGCGAACCTCAAAGTTTTTATTTCTTCTCCATGGTTTTTAATACCTACTCCGAATTTTTATTTTGTTTCCTTTACTGCTTGCTCAATATACAGATTGAATAACATCGGGGAAAGGCTACAACCCTGTCTCACTCCCTTCCCAACCACTGCTTCCCTTTCATGCCCCTCGACTCTTATAACTGCCATCTGGTTTCTGTACAAATTGTAAATAGCCTTTCGCTCCCTGTATTTTACCCCTGCCACCTTTAGAATTTGAAAGAGAGTATTCCAGTCAACATTGTCCAAAGCTCTCTCTAAGTCTACAAATGCTAGAAACGTAGGTTTGCCTTTCCTTAATCTTTCTTCAAAGATAAGTCGTAGGGTCAGTATTGCCTCACGTGTTCCAACATTTCTATGGAATCCAAACCCATCTTCCCCGAGGTCAGCTTCTGCCAGTTTTTCCATGTTTCCATGTTTACATATTTAATTTAAAATTTGTATAACGGTTTTAGTAAACCATTCCGTGTGTTCTTATTTCTTCCACCTCGCACTCAACCTCCCCCCCCTGCCCCCCCCCCCCCCCAAGGGTTTCTGTGTCAACAAAATATAAATCTGCTGTTGTTGTGGTCTTCGGTGAGTAGCTCTCCACGCTGCTCTCTCCTGTGCAAGAATTTCCATCTCCAAATAAGGACTGCAACCTACATCCATTTAGACCGGGCTACTATGTTCAAGCATTGGTTGCCCCCTACATTTCTTACCTCCCAAACTTCCCTCGATTACAGAACTGATGATTCTACGATGGCAATTCAGAAACTAAGATCCGATCGATCGTGAGGCGAAGATTTGCATAGATGTCTAGGACAGTGTCTCTAGCACACCAGACGATCGCATCATGTCTCAGTTCTGAGGGCACAATGTGGACATAAAGATGCACAGAAAATAGTCTCTCCACCAAGTATGAGTGCCTGTGAGAGAACTCGCCTGATTTCATGCAACCCCACACAACATAAGTGTCATGCATTTCCTTTCTCATGACAACTTTCGGCCGCATACTGCCAGGGCAATCAGGACGCCCCTGCAGCGTTTTCGGTGGGATGTGTTTGATCACACACCATACAGTTCGGTCTTGGGTCCCTATAATTTTCAACTCTTCTCACATGAACTGCTGGTAACGGATTTTCCGCAGTGGATACACCGGTTCCCTCAGATCACTGAAGTTAAGCGCTGTCGGGCGATGGGTAACAATCGGGGCAGCCATGCGCTGTTGCCATTTTTCGGGGTACACTCATCCTCGTGATGCCGACTGAGGAGCTACTCGACCGAATAGTAGCGGCTCCGGTCAAAGAACACTATCATAACGACTGGTAGAGCAGTATGCTGACCACACGCCCCTCGTATCTGCATCCTCAGCTGAGGGTTGTCCCGATGGGCCACTTGTGGCCTGAAGACGGAGTGCTTGAGTGCTTCACATGAACTGCTGTATATGAGGACAGCATTTTGGCACAACAAAAGCTGCGAATCAACATAGAGAATTGGCAGAAAGCACAGGAGGCTGCCTTCTATGATGGGAGTATTGCAAAGTTGGTATAATGCTGTGACGAAAGTCTCAGCCACAGTGGCGACAATGTAGAGAAGTAGCTGGAAGGTGTAGCTAACTGTTACAGATAAAATATTTTTGATTTTCACTGTATTTTCCACTTCGTGACCGGTCGGGCCTTACTCTCCGAACAGCTCTCGTATTACACCCCGTACACATTCTGTGTTTTGCATATGTTCCTTTCTTCGCAGATTCTGCGGAGAATCTCCTCATCCCTTATCTACTTCTTCATCGACATCATACTCCGCAAGCCACCTAATGGTATTTAGCGGAGGAAACATCTCGTACCATTAACTGATCCCCCGCTTCCCTTTTTCACCCGCGAAGTGGCGTGAGAAAATAATTCTCGATAAGCCTCCGTATAAACTCTAATTTCTCGAAATGGCTCTGAGCACTATGCGACAACTTCTGAGGTCATCAGTCGCCTAGAACTTAGAACTAATTAAACCAAAATAACCTAAGGACATCACACACATCCATGCCCGCGGCAGGAATCGAACCTGCGACCGTAGCGGTCGCTCGGCTCCTGACTGTAGCACCTAGAACCGCACGGCCACTGCGGCCGGCTCTAATTTCTCGAATTTTCTCGTTATGGTCATTTCGCGATATGTATATGGGAGGAAGTAATACGTTGGCCGATCCTTCCTGTAAAGTGTTCTATCGAAATTTCATAGTAATCCTCTTCCTGAAGCACAAAGCCTCTCTTGTAACGCCTGCCACTGGACATTCTTTAGCATCTCTGTAATAGTCTCATACTGACTAAACGGTCCCGTGACGAAACGCACCATCCTTCATTGGATCTTCTCTATCTCTTCTATAAGCCCACTTAACTTTCAATATTCTTCTACGGCACCACACCTCCAACAGTTCGATTCTCTTCGTTGCGGTTTTCCAACCACTAACATACAATGCTGAGCTCCAAACGTACATTCTCAGAAATTTCTTCCTCAGATTAAGGCCTATGTTTGATACCAGTAGCCTCCTCTTGCCCAGGAATGCACTTTATGGTTGTACTAGTCTGCGTCTTATGTCTTTGTTGTTTTATCCGTCACCGGCTATTTTCTTACACGTTATCAGAACGCCTTAACCTCGTATACTTCGTGACCACCAATTTTGATGTAAGATTTTAGCTATTCTGCTACTTCTGATTACTTTTGTCTCTCGGTCCATATTCCGTATTCATTAGAGTGTTCATTCGATTCAACAGATCCTCTAATTCCTCTTCGCTTCCACTCAGGATAGCAACCTCATCAATGAATCTGATCATTGGTATCCTTTCACCCTGAGTTTTAATCCCTCTTGAATCATTCTTTTATTTCCGTCGATGGTCCTTCGATTTATATACTCCTGGCCATTAAAATTGCTACACCAAGAAGAAATGCAGATGATAAACGGGTATTTGTTGGACATATATATTATACTAGAACTGACATGTGATTACATTTTCACGCAATTTGGTTGCATAGATCCTGAGAAATCAGTACCCAGAACAACCACCTCTGGCCGTAATAACGGCCTTGATATGCCTGGGCATTGAGTCAAACAGAGCTTGGATGGCGTGTGCAGGTACAGCTGCCCATGCAGTTTCAACACGATACCACAGTTCACCAAGAGTAGTGACTGGCATATTGTGACGAGTCAGTTGTTCGGCCACCATTGACCATCCGTTTTTAATTGGTGAGAGATCTGGAGAATGTGCTGGCCATGGCAGCAGTCGAACGTTTTCTGTACCCACAAAGGCTCGTACAGGATCTGTAGCATCCGGTCGTGCATTATCCTACTGAACTGTAGGGTTTCGTAGTGATCGAATGAAGGGTAGAGCCACGGGTCGTGACACATCTGACATGTAATGTCCACTGTTCAAAGTGCCATCAATGCGAACAAGATGTGACCGAGACGTATAACGAATGGCACCCCATACCATCAAGGCGGGTGATACGCCAGTATGGCGATGACGAATACAAGCTTCCTACGTGCGTTCACCGCGATGTCGCCAAACACGGATGCGACTATCATGATGCTGTAAACAGAACCTGGATTCATCGGAAAGAAACGACGTTTTGACATTCGTGCACCCAGGTTCGACGTTGAGTCACCATCGCAGGCGCTCCTGTCTGTGATGCAGCGTCAAGGCTAACCGCAGCCATGGTCTCCGAGCTGTTAGTCCATGCTGCTGCAAACGTCGCCGAACTGTTCGTGCAGATGGTTGTTGTCTTGCAAACGTCCCCATCTGTTGACTCAGGGATCGAGACGTGGCTGCACGATCCGTTACAGCCATGCGGATAAGATGCCTGTCATCTCGACTGCCAGTGAGACGAGGCCGTTGGGATCCACCACGGCGTTCCGTATTACCCTCCTGAACCCACCGATTCCATATTCTGCTAACAGTCATTGGATCTCGACCAACGCGAGCAGCAATGTCGCGATACGATAAACCGCAATCGCGATAGGCTACAATCCGACCTTAACAAAGTCGGAAACGTGATGGTACGCATTTCTCCTCCTTACACGAGGCATCACAACAACGTTTCACCAGGAAACGCCGGTCAACTGCTGTTTGTGTATGAGAAATCGGTTGGAAACTTTCCTCATGTCAGCACGTTGTAGATGTCGCCACCGGCGCCAACTTTGTGTGAATGCTCTGAAAAGCTAATCATTTGCATATCACATCATCTTCTTCCTGTCGGTTAAATTTCGCGTCTGTAGCACGTAGTCTTCGTGGTGTAGCAATTTTAATGGCCAGTAGTGTACATTAAACAGAAGAGGCGAAAACTGCATTCCTGTGCTATGCGCTTTTAATCCAAGCGCTTCGTTCTTAGTCTTCCGATCTTATTCTTTCTCTTGTTCCTTGTGCATGTTGCATATCACTCGTCTCCCCTGTAGCTCACTCATATTTTTCTCGCAATTTCGAATGTGACAGGACATGATAAGACATCAGGCAGTAGCCTCTACGATACTAGAGGGAGTTGCAGGGAGTATAAACTGTGGTGGAAGACGGAGATTGGAACACAGCTAACAAATAATTGAGGACGTACTCGTATGGTGCAAATGCTACTCCGAGATGAAGAGGTTGGTGCAGGACAGGAGTTCGTGGCGGACCGAAACAAACCATTCAGAAGATTGATGACAAAAATAAAAAGTTATACCCCGCCCTCCCTCCTCCTCTACCAGCGTTTCGTTTACATTGCAATTTCCAATCAAATATCCCTGCGCCATTTATTTGAATTCCTGTGTCTCCTAGCAGTTCTCATCATGGAAAACTAGAGCTTCTGCCAGCACATCGAATGTTCAAATAACTTACTGGAAAACAGCCATGTAACGTTTTCGGCAACCACCGATATTTCGAGAACTGAACGCACAAATGAAACAAGAGATCGCTATACGTGTTAACTTAAACCCTCAGAGTAGGGATACACCAACCAACGACCAAAAGATGTAATTGTTTGGGGGACAGATGGACAGAGTTAGCGGTACTTGCTCACAAGTCGTTAATTCATGTTTCACTATCGATAATGCCTGGCGTTGGTCATCTTTAGCCGTGTGTTGGTGCTATCTTATTTACGGAGTGAGTTGTCTCTCTGCATACGTCGTAATTTGGTTGTTGCTCAGTGTAACTCATTTTATCAAGGATTTAAGATGCTATGCACAACAATCTCGCGTTTCATTTCTGTGCTGAAGTCGACGGGGCGTCCACCTGTCGAAGTATGGGCTGTTTTCGAGTACCTCACACCATTCCTTTCCTTTAAGTTAGCTGAGTATTCCCACAAATAATGTTTTCGTTTCCATGGGCAACTATCATGTTCTGAATGGTTTTATGGTTTTCGCATCGAAATTCCCTTTCTAACTAGTTGTAAGAAAGGTTTTATTAAAATGAAGCTTCCTACGAAAGACAGATGGAACACTATCAACTGCATTATTAAAAAATGAGACAGTTACCATACCTATGACAAAGAATGTGGATGATGGTTCACACTAATAGAACTTTGGCATTACTTAGACTAAAATTTAAGTTTAACCAACTTTTACGGAAAGACGAATTTGGTTTTAGGAAAGAAAAAGGAACCAAGGAAGCTGCAGTGACAACTAATAATGCCCTCAGAAAAAAGAACTCAGATGAACGGGGTAACATACCCCACATTTGTTGAGTAAGACAATTGTTCTGATAGAGTGAACTGGAACACACTTCGGTAAACTGAATAAAACTGGAATAGACGGGAAAGGTAAAACATTCACTCTGAATCTTCACTCAAAAATCCGAGTGCCGAAGTAAATTTCAATTGCACTAAAAAGAGCTAGGACAAGAAGAGACGTCTGACGAGGCTCACCTCTCTCTCCATCTTTATTTAATTTATTTATAGATATTGCAATACGGACAATGAAAATCGTTACCAAATGGATCAAAATAATGGTGAACAAGTGCATAGCTTTCGATTTGCTGATGATACAGTAGTCTTAGCGGATTCTGAAAAATAACATGAACTGTGTGCTAAAAATGTTGTCTGATGCCTTGGATAGCCAAAACATGAAAATAAACACAAAAAAGACTAAAGTAATGGTGATACATAAATAGGCAGACAAGTAAGGACAAATATTAAGATATAAAAAAAAATACTCAGGGAAGTAAATCAATTTTGCTGCTTGGGAAAAACAATAACAGATGACTAGAGAAGTGTGATTGATATTAAAAGAAGAGCTGCCGTGACTGGACAAGCTTTAGAAATAATTTATTGGCAAACAAGCGTCTTAATACAGAAACAACAAAGAATTTCATCAAGACATTTATTTGGAAACTTATGAGCTATGCATGTAAAGGGTGAACTCTCGGGAAACATGAAAAGAAAAAAAAGAAAAAAACACAGATGTGGATATGGAGAAGAGCCACAAAAATATCCTGTGCTGAGAAATCTAATGACCAAATTCCCAAAGAAGTTCTCAAGTTATGGCATAGATTAAAATATTATAGAGAATGAAAACTAAATTAACTGGATACACAAGATACTTTTATACCTCTAGTTATCCAGTTTGTTACATGGCTGTTTAAAGTCCTTTCTGATAATGAAGTGGAAAGCTATTTTCAAATAAAGATATGGATGTATCGTGGAATAGATTAAATTTTGTGTTAGCATTTGGTTCATTATAAAAAGACTTCCCACGCGGCCGCACGTAAGGCCTCCCCGGTTTGTCTGACAAACAGGTTCCAGGTGCTGTCTGTGGCTGACACTGTCGCTGAGCAAGATGCTATCGCCTGTCCTGTTTCAGAGGAAACCACTCAGCCAGCAAGATCTTGGCAACCGCAGAGGGTGGGATTATTGGTAGTTGGGAGCTCCAACGTTAGGCGCGTTATGGATCCCCTTAGGGACTTGGCCGACAAGGAGGGTAAGAAATCCGATTTGCACGCCGTGGGCATACCGGGTGGAGTCATTCCAGATGCGGAAAAGGTCCTCCTGGATGCCATGAAGAGCCCAGGGTGCAGCTAACTGCAGATGGTGGCTCACGTCGGTACCAATGATGTGTGTCACTCTGGATCAGAAGAGATTCTCTCTGGTTTCGAGCGGCTCACAGAAGTGGTAAGGGCTGTCAGTTTTGCTTGCAAGATGAAAGCAGAGCTGACCATTTGCAGTATAGTCGACAGGACCGTTTGCGGACTTCTGGTAGAGAGCCGAGTGGAGGGTCTGAATCAGAGGCTCAGACGGTTCTGCGACCTTGTAGGCTGTAGATTCCTCGACTTGCGCCAAAGGGAGGTTGGGTTTCGTGTTCTGCTGAATATGTCAGGTGTCCACTATACGCATGAGGCGGCTGCACGGGTAGCAGGGGCTGTGTGGCGTGGACTGAGCGGTTTTTTAGGTTAGAGGGTCTCAGGAAAATACAAGAAGGGCTTCAGTCACAAAGGGTGCAGGCTGAAGACAGGAAAAACGTAGATACAGGAACCATTGGTATAACAGTTGTAAATTGTCGTAGCTGTGTTCGGAAAGTACCGGAGCTCCAAGCGCTAATAGAAAGCACTGATGCTCAAATCGTTACAGGCACTGAAAGCTGGCTAAAGCCGGATATAAGCTCAGCCGAAATTTTTGCGAAGAACCTAACGGTGATCCGAAAAGATGGCTAAACACGGTTGGCGGTGGCGTGTTTGTTGCTGTTAGAAGTAGCTTAACTTGTCGCGAAATTGACGTAGATACTTCCTGTGAGTTAGTATGGGCAGAGGTCATTGTTGGCAACCGGCATAAAATAATAATTGGGTCCTTTTACCGACCTCCCAATGCAGATGATATAGTTGCTGAAAGGTTCAAAGAAAAGAGTCTAATTTCCAGCACGTACCCGACTCGTACGATAATAGTTGGTGGTGACTTTAATTTACCCCCAATATGTTGGCGAAAATACATGTTTAATTCCGGAGGCACGCATAAAATATCATCCGAAATTGTGCTAAACGCATTCTCTGAAAATTATTTAGAGCAGTTAGTTCATGAGCCCGCAAATAGTAAACGGTTGTGAAAACACACTTGACCTCTTAGCAAACAAATAATCCTGAGTTAACAACGAGCATCAAAAGCGATTCAGGGATTAGTGAACACAGGGTTTAACGAGTTCCTTTTAGCACTCATGTGGATGACCTCACACTTTTCGTTATTTAGGGTCAACTGCCGCTTTTCGCACCATTCAGATATCTTTTCTAAATCGTTTTGCAGTTTGTTTTGGTCTTCTGATGACTTTATTAGTCACGTAATCTGACATATTTTGCATATTTTCATTCAACAGTATCGTGTGGAATATGTTCTGGGGCAACTCACCTTTTAGAATGAAAGTCTTCAGTGTTCAAAAACGTACTATAAGATTAATACGCACATATGGTTCCCACCCACGATCATCTTGGAGATACCTCCTTAAGCAGTTGGATATTCTGACTGCTTCACACTATATTTATTCCCTCATAATGTTGCAAATAATGCACTACGATTCAAAAGGAACAATGAGGAACATAAATACAGCAGCAGAAGGAAAAACGGGTTCATTACTCCACATTACCTTTAGCACAAAGAGCTATGCACAATGCTGCAACAAAATGCGACTTACCCAGTGATATAAAATATCTGACAGACAGCTAAGTAAAATTTAAAAATAAACAGTAAAAAAGTTTCACCTTCGCAACTCCTTCTGTTTAGTAGAAGAATTTCTAATAGTGTACTCCGTGCAAGTGGTGGATATGAATTAGTAAATCATATCTGTAAATTTGTTTCCTTTTTTTTAACAAAAAAGACTTGTAAGTGTTCTGCCCATAGCCATAAATACAAATCAATTTGCGATATGAATGTAAAATGACTTGTTCGATATATTGCGCAAAATTATCCATGGAACATGAAACTAACTAAAACTTACGTCCATATAACATCTTCATAAAAAAAACGTCTCGAAGGATAAATCCTAGGTGAAAAAATTAAAAGACAGAACAAGATATCCATACTGTAAAATATTGTGAGTGCAATGAACAGCATCAACTGCACTCAAAGGGTAAAGATGGCTACATCAACAACATGTAGTGTCTGAAGAGGATAATTATCTAAAGTTGAAAGATGTCTCTTAAACAACCACTTTCAATTTTCTGATACATTATCTTTTATTTCGCGAAGTATCCATTGCGAAAACTATCCAAAAGTCATTCTGTATCAGTATCGACCACAGACAGTCAGTATCTCTGGTGAGATTTGATGGAAGTGTGGTCGCATTTTGCGGCGCCTTAGCTAGTCAGCTACGTTAAAAGAAAAGAAAAAGTTCCTTGAGGTTTATGCTTATGTGCTGCTCCATGACTCTGCTGTCAATATCTTTATTCTTGGCTTGTGTGTAACTTCTGTGTTTTCTTTCAGTAAATGTGGGTTTTTTTCGTATCCAGGGTGTAATTATAAAGTTAATAAAATGTTTTCTTGCCTTTAAAATAATATTTTTCATCGGGTTATGGGTCCAGTACACGTGTAAAGGCAAACAACATAGTTTAATTAAAACAATATTTGAAATGAGCTTATGTCTCTAAAGAAACATGACTGCTAGCGGCGATTATAAGATCAGCATTGATAAGCTTGAAGGGCCTGACGACTGGGCCAAATGGAAATGGCATATTTCTATGGTGCTGCGTTCATATGGACTAGAAGATATTATTAACGGTACACGCGAACGTGTAGAGTTGCCGCAAGATGCGACAAGTGCACAAAAAGAAGCGTATGTGGAATGGCACAAGGACGACGCAAAGGCAGCAAGTCTTATAGCAAGTGCGCTAAGTAAACCTGTTGCAGAACTCGTCTTAACGTGCAAGAATGTTAAAGAAATCTGGGACAAATTACGCGCCCGATTTGAACGTAGCAGTACTCAGCGTTTGAATATGTTGATTGAAACATTTTTCCGTATTAAACGTGATGAAACGGAAGATATTAGTGCACATGTGGCCAAACTGCAAAAGTTATTTGTGGACCTGAACGATGAATTAGCAAAACATGAAGAAAATACGCTATCTGAAAGAATCTTAAATGGTCGAATTTTGTCTACACTGGGAAAAGACTACGACAATTTTAAGGATCTCTGGGATACGATACCGATAGAAAAGCAAAGTTTGAATTTATTGATTGAAAAACTCTGTACTATTGAACTGCGTGAACAAGACATTAATGGAAGTGCAGCTTTTGTCGTTTCTAAAACAAGATAACGGCAAACAAGTAATCAGCAAGTAAAGATGACGAAGTCACAATTAAAACAGAAGTTTCCGTGTAATATATGCAAACAATCAGGTCACTGGGCAGCAGAGTGTCCGCAGAACACTCGTGACAGCAATAAAATAAAAGAGAAGAAGGGAGAAAGTGAACACACTGCATTTACTTCATATGCTATGGGTGTGTGTACCAGTAATCACAGTGACCCAAATAAATGGTATTGCGACAGTGGCGCTACAAATCATATCACTCCCAACAAACAATATTTTGTTTCGTATAGTGAATTTGATGTTCCTCAAGTCATTTAACTGGGAAAACAAGATGTCAAAATGTGTGCGTACGGTCAAGGAACAGTTTACATCCAAATTCGACGAAATAATAAATGGTACAATGCTAGAATGGACAATGTTTTGTACGTCCCTGATGCAAGTGCTAATCTGTTCTCTGTGAGAGCCTGCAGAGGCTACAGTACTAATTTTAGTTATAATAATGTCTGTGTTCGAAAACAAGTCAGTGGCAATATTGTTATGACAGGTTATGTGAAAAATGGACTTTATGTGTTGAACATGCGTGTTGTTAGAAATGCAAAAATAAATCGTGTGAGCTTGATGACTTCTTCCGAAACATTGCAAGTGTACCATGAAAGGTTTGGTCATCAAAATAAACAACATGTGAAGAATATTTTAAAAGGAATGAACATTAATGTGGAAGATGCCAAGAGTGAATTTCGTGACGGCTGTGCGGTTGCAAAGATGCATAGGCTGCCATTCAAAATACGAACAATACGCGCGACCAGTACTGGTGAATTAATCCACGCGGATGTCACTGGACCAATGAGCACGAAATCTTTTGGAGGCAAGCATTATTATGTATGTTTCAAAGACGATTTTAGTAAATTTCGTCGAATTTTCTTTTTAAGACACAAAAGTGAAGTGTATACTGTGCTTAAGCAGTTTTTAAATGAAGCACCAACTAATGGACATGTTGTCAAACAATTTAGATGTGATGGTGGCAAAGAATTTAACAACAAGAATGTCAGTGAACTGCTTGCAGACAGGGGAATAGAGCTACTGATTCCTCCTTACACTCCTGAACAAAATGGTGTGGCTGAACAGGAAAATAGGACCATTGTTGAAGCTGCCCGGTCAATGCTAAATCCGAGTAAATTACCTAAAGGGTTGTGGGCAGAGGCATGTAACACGGCAGTCTACCTAATAAATCGTACTGGAAAATCTTCAGTTGAAAATAAAACACCTTATGAACTATGGTTTAATCGACCAGTAGGACGACTTGATCATCTCAGAATTTTTGGCACAGGCTGCTATGTTCACGTTAACAAACAATTCCGTTCCAAGTTTCATGATAAGGCAGTTTTTGGACGACTTGTTGGATATGTTAATGATTTAAGATGGGTTTAGAGTTTGGATTCCATCTAAAAGAAAAGTGGTGTTGAGTCACGATGTGAAATTTAAGCCAGAAATTGTTTGTGATTTACATAGTGATCATGTTGAATATAGTGATCATGTTGAATTTGAAGTCCCTCAGGAAGTATTTAATGATCCGAATTCATCTAAAGATGACCGATGTAAATCTCCTAGGCTGTACACTTCTGGAGGAAGCCAAACTCAAGAAAAAATTGGCACTCTCGATTCTAGAGAAAGTCAAGAGTCGAGTGAATCTGATGAAAAAAAGAATTAGCAGAATTTCTAAAAGCAGAAGCTGCTGAATCTTCTAATGAAGAGAAACAGAAGAATAAAAGACAACGAAGAAAACCAACCTGGATGGAAATTGGTGAATTTTGTATGGCAACAAAGGTTGATGCACTTGAACATAAAGATCCAAACTGTTTTTTCAGAAATATGCAGTCAAACGAGAAGGCAGAATGGATGCAAGCTATCAGTGAAGAACTTCAATCACTAAAGGAAAACCATACCTGGGTGCTGGTTGACCGTCCGAAGAATGCCGAAGTATTGCAAAACCGAAGAAGAGTTATGCAGATTTCGCAGGTGATAACCAGACAAGGCGCTCAACAACTGGAATTCTTGCAAAGTACTCAGGTGGTGCAGTGTCATGGACAAGTCAGTTGCAGAAAGTAAAGCAATAATTTCATGATTTTTTCTTTTGGAGGAAGTGTTAAAAGAAAAGAAAAAATTCCTTGAGGTTTATGCTTATGTGCTGCTCCATGACTCTGCTGTCAATATCTTTATTCTTGGCTTGTGTGTAACTTCTGTGTTTTCTTTCAGTAAATGTGGTTTTTTTTCGTATCCAGGGTGTAATTATAAAGTTAATAAAATGTTTTCTTGCCTTTAAAATAATATTTTTCATCAAGCTACTTTGCTGGTACGTGGGAAATCTGAGAGTTGTTTAAACTGCTATAGTTCTAGGCGTGCTGTGGACGTTTTCCTTGTTCTTGGCGGGCAGTCGATTGCTACGTCACCGATATGCGTTTTTGGTGAGCCAGTTCAGATTATTGGGATTATCTGTAGGCGTTGCCAAGTTGCAGAGTGATTCCTTTAGGCATGCGAGATATAAGTACTACTTGGTCATATTTTCACCGCGTTAAGCAGTTACGCTTGGCGCGAGTGGAAGCATGTTGGAACGACGGAATTTTATTGTCTTGGAGGTCAGTGATTGTAATCTGCGGTACACGTCCTGAATCCAGTTATTCGTCCAGAAGAGTAGTTCGTTCACCTAAATCACTCTCGCAGCCCGTTTCATTCATGTTTTGCATCGGTTGTGGGTCACGGCGCATTTGCTGTTTGCTAATCTGGTTTACTTACTTCTTGCTTCGAGGCTATGCATTACCCCATTCACTGTTTTTGTTTTAATTATTCCACTTTTAAAATGCATACTTTATTTCATTTAAACTCCCTTGACAATTCATTTGATATTTATTGAAGGAGGACAGCTGTGACTATATAAAACACAGCCATAGCCCAGCTAATTGACACATTTTCTAATTTTCACGTAACATTACTCTTCGTAGAAACATCCCCTCTTATAAATATTACATATTCCCGTTCTCTGCATGCACATTTCAGCAGGTGAGGTAAGTTTTGTCGCAGTTGCTGCTCAGAGAGTCGCTTCACATGTTCCGATAGAAGGGTATCAATACAGTGCTGTATAACCAGTCACAAACAAAGTGATTTCTTGCACCGTTTTCTAGCACACCTTGACGAGTCATGAATTTCAAACTTGTTAAGATTTTATGAGTGATTTATCATGTTTTCTGTTGTTCAGTTACTGACACTATGCCTACTATCTTTTGCGTTGCATGATTTTCTAAAGTTTATTCAAATGGTTCAAATGGCTCTGAGCTCTATGGGACTTAACATCTGTGGTCATCAGTCCCCAATAACTTAGAACTACTTAAACCTAATTAACCCAAGGACATCACACATCCATGCCCGAGGCAGGATTCTAACCTGCGACTGTAGCGGTCACGCGGTTCCAGATTGAAGCATCTAGAACCGCACAGCCTAAAGTTTATTTTGCTCACTTAATTTTCAAATTACTTAGCATTCTGATTTCTATTAATGGCACTGTTAATGGTGCCTCGTATATTCCAAAACGTCGCGCATATAAACGGGATTTTCCGATGCTCATACTTCGCGTTCTGTTGGTGATAAAAAGGTAGGCTCAAGTGTTTTGGGTAGCCCATGGACTAGGGACCATTTGTAGGAAATGTCTTAGTGTCACTATCCTACAGTACAGGCCAAAGTACGAATATTACACACTTCCTCCTGCTTGGAATATGGAGCAAATCGGTTGGTCCTTTATGCATTTGATGTGATCTGTGGTGGGCTTGATGGGACTTATAGAGGCACCATTACTTCATGGGCGGTTCCTCGAGAAGCCCCACTAAAAGGTATTTTTTTTAATATATTTTTGCCGTCATCAGCCGACCAGCAGGATTCCAAGACGACTATACACAGTAAATGGCTGAAATTTTTATGATATATTTCTAAGATCCCAATTTTGAGTAACCTCGCAAATTTTCTTGCTATCTTTGTCCGTTAACAAGTTACATAGGTTCAAAGTTACCGTAATGAAACACGTAAAATCTGGTATGAGATGAAATCTAAATAATAAATAACAGCAGCAAATTGCTCAAATTTTAACAGTATATGCTCTAAAGACGTACCTGGAAGATCTATATCACCGTTTTCAAAAATCTTTGACTTATGGAGAATCACCCACAATAATTTGTTTGTTTGGTACTAAAACCTAGCCGCGGATTTCGAGACGGCTATGCACAGCGAACGGCTGCAATTTTTTCGATGTGTCGGTATGATTCCGATCACTAACAACCTTGAAAATTTTCTGCACGTCTTTATCCTTTCCCGGGATACAGAGGTTCAAAGTTTCCCTACTTGAATACGTAAAATGCCATCGTAAATTGTAGTATAATACGAAATGTAGCTTGTAACGTGACTTGGCAAATTTTTTTCTCTCTCTCTCTTTTTCAACGTAAAATCTGGTCTGGGGTGTAAAATTAGTTTTCCATTATTTCAGTTTCACATAAGTAAACTACACTCCTGGAAATGGAAAAAAGAACACATTGACACCGGTGTGTCAGACCCACCATACTTGCTCCGGACACTGCGAGAGGGCTGTACAAGCAATGATCACACGCACGGCACAGCGGACACACCTGGAACCGCGGTGTTGGCCGTCAAATGGCGCTAGCTGCGCAGCATTTGTGCACCGCCGCCGTCAGTGTCAGCCAGTTTGCCGTGGCATACGGAGCTCCATCGCAGTCTTTAACACTGGTAGCATGCCGCGACAGCGTGGACGTGAACCGTATGTGCAGTTGACGGACTTTGAGCGAGGGCGTATAGTGGGCATGCGGGAGGCCGGGTGGACGTACCGCCGAATTGCTCAACACGTGGGGCGTGAGGTCTCCACAGTACATCGATGTTGTCGCCAGTGGTCGGCGGAAGGTGCACGTGCCCGTCGACCTGGGACCGGACCGCAGCGACGCACGGATGCACGCCAAGACCGTAGGATCCTACGCAGTGCCGTAGGGGACCGCACCGCCACTTCCCAGCAAATTAGGGACACTGTTGCTCCTGGGGTATCGGCGAGGACCATTCGCAACCGTCTCCATGAAGCTGGGCTACGGTCCCGCACTCCGTTAGGCCGTCTTCCGCTCACGCCCCAACATCGTGCAGCCCGCCTCCAGTGGTGTCGCGACAGGCGTGAATGGAGGGACGAATGGAGACGTGTCATCTTCAGCGATGAGAGTCGCTTTTGCCTTGGTGCCAATGATGGTCGTATGCGTGTTTGGCGCCGTGCAGGTGAGCGCCACAATCAGGACTGCATACGACCGAGGCACACAGGGCCAACACCCGGCATCATGGTGTGGGGAGCGATCTCCTACACTGGCCGTACACCACTGGTGATCGTCAAGGGGACACTGAATAGTGCACGGTACATCCAAACCGTCATCGAACCCATCGTTCTACCATTCCTAGACCGGCAAGGGAACTTGCTGTTCCAACAGGACAATGCACGTCCGCATGTATCCCGTGCCACCCAACGTGCTCTAGAAGGTGTAAGTCAACTACCCTGGCCAGCAAGATCTCCGGATCTGTCCCCCATTAAGCATGTTTGGGACTGGATGAAGCGTCGTCTCACGCGGTCTGCACGTCCAGCACGAACGCTGGTCCAACTGAGGCGCCAGGTGGAAATGGCATGGCAAGCCGTTCCACAGGACTACATCCAGCATCTCTACGATCGTCTCCATGGGAGAATAGCAGCCTGCATTGCTGCGAAAGGTGGATATACACTGTACTAGTGCCGACATTGTGCATGCTCTGTTGCCTGTGTCTATGTGCCTGTGGTTCTGTCAGTGTGATCATGTGATGTATCTGACCCCAGGAATGTGTCAATAAAGTTTCCCCTTCCTGGGACAATGAATTCACGGTGTTCTTATTTCAATTTCCAGGAGTGTATTTAAATTTTACTGACCAATACTTTTCTTTTCACATGAGTTTCGTGTCCTGCTGAACCAAGGAAAACAAGGGAACCAGAGGGAAAATGCTTCTATTGGAGCACAAAAAGGTACGAATATGTTCCTCTTTATTTAAAAGAATCTGATTGAAAAGATGGTTACCAGTTGCCTCATTATACCTTCCTCAGCGACTTTAAAAATTCTCTTAAAAATTTGAGCATGCGAACATATTCGCGCTTTTTTATGCTGGGAGAGTAGACGACAGTGGGAATGGCCAATAGACGGAAAAGTAGTAAATCCTTAAAGATAATAAACAGTGGTTGCGCTATGGAAAGAGCGAAGGAGACAGCGGCAGTGTGAGAGAAAGAGAGGGACACTGTGGCAGGTTGGAATATACACTACTGGCCATTAAAATTGCTACACCAAGAAGAAATGCAGATGACAAACGGGTATTCGTTAGACAAATATATTGTACTAGAAGTGACATGTGATTACATTTTCACGCAGTTTGGGTGCATAGATCCTGAGAAATCAGTACCCAGAACAACCACCTCTCGCCGTAATAACGGCCTTGATACGCCTGGGCATTGAGTCAAACAGAGCTTGGATGGCGTGTACAGGTACAGCAGCCCATGCAGCTTCAACAGGATACCACAGTTCATCAAGAGTAATGACTAGCGTATTGTGACGAGCCAGTTGCTCGGCCACCATTGACCAACCGTTTTCAATTGGTGAGAGATCTGGCGAATGTGCTGGCCAGGGCAGCATCGAACATTTTCTGTATCCAGAAAGGCACGTACAGGACCTGCATCACGTATTATCCTGCTGAAATGTAGGGTTTGGCAGGGATCGAATGAAGGGTAGAGCCACGGGTCGTGACACATCTGAAATGTAACGTCCACTGTTCAAAGTGCCGTCAATGCGAACAAGAAGTAACCGAGACGAGTAACCAATGGCCATACCATCACGCCGGGTGATACGCCAGTATGGCGATGACGAATACACACTTCCAATGTGCGTTCAGCGCGATGTCGGCAAACACGGATGCGACCATCATGATGCTGTAAACAGAACCTGGATTCATCCGAAAAAATGACGTTTTGACATTCGTGCACCCAGGTTCGTCGTTGAGTACACCAACGCAGGCGCTCCTGTCTGTGATGCAGCGTCAAGGGTAACCGCAGCCCTGGTCTCCCACCTGATAGTCCATGCTGCTGAAAACGTCGTCGAACTGTTCGTGCAGATGGTTGTTGTCTTGCAAACGTCCCCATCTGTTGACTCAGGGATCGAGACGTGACTGCACGATCCGTTACAGCCATGCGGATAAGATGCCTGTCATCTCGACTGCTAGTGATACGAGGCTGTTGGGATCCTACACGGCGTTCCGTATTAGCCTCCTGAACCCACCGATTCCATATTCTGCTAACAGTCATTGGATCTCGACCAACGCTAGCAGCAATGTCGCGATACGATAAACCGCAATCACGATGGGCTACAATCCGACCTTAACAAAGTCGGAAACGTGATGGTACGCATTTCTCCTCCTCACACGAGGCATCACAACAACGTTTCACCAGGCAACGCCGGTCAACTGCTGTTTGTGTATGAGAAATCGGTTGGAAACTTTCCTCGTGTCAGCACGTTGTAGGTTTCGCCACTGGCGTTAACCTTGTGTGAATGCTCTAAAAAGCTAATCATTTGCATATCACAGCAGTGGAAAAGAGTGAGGGAGACAGAGCCAAGGGCTCGGAGGAATGAAGAGAAAGAGGAAGTGGGCATGGTAATGAGAGACAAAGTATATGACAATGACAACGACGAAGAGAGTAATAGTGACAGTAAGAAGAGAGCAGCAGTAGGAAGAAAGGATTGAGATATTCGCAGTAAGAGAGAGCAAGAGGGAGACAGTGACAGTAAGAGGAGACTGTAGTAGGAGGACAGAACAGATGGGACTGTGGCTAACACAGGAGACAATGACTGAGAGAGACAGATAATGACAATAAGTCAGCTGAATGAGTGAGTGAGACAGGGCAGTTGGGAGTCGATGGGTATGAGCGACTTACAGTGATGGACTTGTGGGTGCGAATAAGCTACAGTTAGGAGAACTTGTGTGAGTTCTACATCTGCATCTACATGGACACTCTGCAAATGACATTTAAGTGCCTGGCAGAGGGTTCATCGAAGCACCTTCACAATTCTCTATTGTTCCAATCTCGTATAGCGCGCGGAAAGAATGAACACCTATATCTTTCCGTACGTGCTCTGATCTTCTTTATTTTATCGTGGTGATCGTTCCGGCCTTTGTAGGTCGGTGTTAACAAAATATTTTCGCATTCGGAGGAGAAAGTTCGTGATTTTAATTTCGTGAGAAGATTTCTTCGCAACGCAAAACGCCTTTCTTTTAATGATTTCCAGCCCAAATCCTGTATCATTTCCGTGACACTCTCTCCCATATTTCGCAATAATACAAAACGTGCTGCCTTCATTTGAACTTTTTCCATGTACTCCGTCAGTCCCACCTGGTAAGGATCCCACACCGCGCAGCAGTATTCTAAAAGAGGACGGACTACCGTAGTGTAGGCAGTCTCCTTAGTAGGTCTGTTACATTTTCTTAGTGTCCTGCCAATAAAACGTAGTATTTGGTTAGCCTTCCCCACAACATTTTCTATATGTTCCTTCCAATTTATGTTGTTCGTAATTGTAATACCTAGGTATTAAGTTGAATTTACGGATTTTAGATTTGACTGATTTGTCGTGTAACCGAAGTTCAACGAATTCCTTTTAGGACTCATGTGGATGACCTCACACTTTTCGTTATTTAGGGTCAACTGCCACTTTTCGCACCATTCAGATATCTTTTCTAAATCGTTTTGCAGTTTGTTTTGATCTTCTGATGACTTTATTAGTCGATAAATGACAGCGTCATCTGCAAACAACCGAAGACGGCTGCTCAGATTGTCTCCCAAATCGTTTATATAGATAAGGAACAGCAGAAATCACTTTTCGCTTTACTCGATGTCTTTCCGTCAATTACTACGAACTGTGACCTCTCTGACAGGAAATTCCAAATCCAGTCACATAACTGAGACGATATTCCATAAGCACGCAATTTTATTACGAGCCGCTTGTGTGGTACAGTGTCAAAAGCCTTACGGAAATCTAAGAATACGGAATCGATCTGAAATCTTTTGTCAATAGGACTCAGCACTTCATGTAAATAAAGAGCTAG
The DNA here is from genome assembly GCF_023898315.1 of Schistocerca nitens. Taxonomy (NCBI): domain Eukaryota; kingdom Metazoa; phylum Arthropoda; class Insecta; order Orthoptera; family Acrididae; genus Schistocerca; species Schistocerca nitens. Next base: position 925,485,062 of record NC_064614.1, on the reverse strand, counting down.
TTGTGTTTCACGGGAACGATGTTTTCTAAACGCATACTGACTGTGTGTCAATAGACCGTTTCCTTCGAGGTAATTCACAATGACAATATATGTTGGGTTAGATAGAGCAGCAATCAGTCGTAGAATTAAGTTGCTTTAATATGGCATTTATAGTCACAACGCAGATCAGATTTCGACCTGTGTCAGGTCACTATCAATGCAGTGCGGAATTGCAGCAGTCGTTCGTGTTCAAGTGAATGTTTACCTGGTGTAAGCATTCACTTGAACACGAACAACTGCTGCAATTCCGCACTGCATTGATAATGACCTGACACAGGTCGAAATCTGATCTGCGTTGTGACTATAAATGTCATATTAAAGCAACTTAATACTACGACTGATTGCTGCTATATCTAACCCTTATATAACCACAGTCGTTGCGTGTACCCACCACATGGAGGGCAACCTGAACAATATATGTTCTAAAATCCTGCTGCATATCGACGTTAATGATATGGGCCTGTAATTTAGTGGATTCCTCCTACTACCTTTCTTGAATATTGGTGTGACCTGTGTAACTTTCCAGTTTTGGGTATGGATCTTTCGTAGAGCGAACGGTTGTATATAATTGTTAAGTTAGAGGTGATTTGCATGTTAAAAAAAGCGGAAATGTGTTCGCATGCCAAAATTTTTTGCGAAACTTTTTAAGGTGCTGAAGAAGGTAGAATGAGGCAGCTGAAACCTCACTTCACAGTCAGTCTTTTAAATAAAGAGAACATGTTCGCATTTTTAAGATCCGATGCGAGTATTTTTTCGCAGATAAAGTAGTTGGGCCATTAATGGGATTATTACAAGGTTTATTTTCTTCACACCAGGACAATTTCTGGAAAGATCAGACGTGGTACAAAGTGTCTGAACAGAAGCTACAGGTCTACGCCAGAAGGGCAAAAGACTCGCACGCTCTTTGGCGGCGTGGTGTGACGTGGACACAGGACGGCATCCTCCCCTGTGTCTGTGTCTGTGTGCGCCGCCCGCGGCCGTCCGCTCTGTGATCGCGTCGCTGGCTGGCCGCGTGCGTGGCCGGCTGGACATTTGCTTATTTACACGCCGCACGGCAACTGCCCGCGGCCAGCGCAAACATGATATACCTGTATCAAATAATCAGCTACCGAACGTCAATATCGAATGCTGTGCAAGTAATGCCGCACCGCAGGCCCACTTCCTGAAATAAAAACACCGCCGGCCGCCAAACACCGCCCGATATTGCACCGCCCACGCAAATAGCGTCGCTAATATTCACAACAATTTGCCCCGGCTTAACATTTTATACCGGCCGCCACGTGTTTTCTTTTACAGGCCATCGAAATTAATTTCTTCGATTCGGGTTCCTGCGGCGGAGGTTCGCGCGGGGGTAGGCCGGGGTCGGGTGCGGAATGTTTTCCTCGCTGTAATTTTTTAAACATCAAAGCGTTTTCGATGCGGCATTACTACGTGCCTTGGGTCCTGTGCGGACCCGAGTGACAAGTTTTTCGAGCTCTCTGCGGGTCGTTTCCAAAAAGGTCACTCCACTGCCCTCTGGGCATCCATCTGCAGCTGTCGACGTCCAGCGAGTATTCGGCGGTCGTCGGTGGCTGCGATCGTTTATGAATTTTGCACCGCGCCAGTGACGGCAGCGATAGCACCCGCTGACATTTATGTCCCTCCCACTCGAAACAGAAATTTGCTCACCCTGTTTCTTTTACCACGATCCACAAGGAAAAGTGGTGAGGACAGAATATTATTGAACGACTCTTTGCTTTATTTGCCGTACTGCTCAAAAATGTTAAAATGTGTGTGAAATCTTATGGGTCTTAACTGCTAAGGTCATCAGTCCCTAAGCTTACACACTACTTAACCAAAATTATCCTAAGGCCAAACACACACACCCATGCCCGAGGGAGGACTCGAACCTCCGCCGGGACCAGTCGCACAGTCCAAGACTGCAGCGCCTCAGACCGCTCGGCAAATCCCTCGTGGCTTGCCGTACTGGTCATGACATAGAATACACTGAGGTGTCATAGGTTATGGGACACCTTCTAATATCGTGCCGGATCTCCTTTCTCCCGGCGTAGTGTAGCAGCTCGACGTGACATGGACTCAAAAAGTCGTTGGAAGTCCACTACAGCAATATTGAGCCATGCTGCCTCCATAGCCATGCATAATTGCCAAAGTGTTGCTGATGTACGATTTTGTGTACGAACTGATCCCTCGATTATATCCCATAAATGTTCCATGGGATTCATGTTGAGCGATCTGGATGCCCAAATCATTCGCTCGAATTGTCCAGAACATGCTTCAGACGGTGACACAGCGCATTGACATTCATAAACATCCTATCGCTTCCAGAATGAGATTTTCACTCTGCAGCGGAGTGTGCGCTGATATGAAACTTCCTGATAGATTAAAACTGTGTGACAGACCGAGACTCAAACTCGGGACCTTTGCCTTTCGCGGGCAAGTGCTCTACCGCAGAAGAGCTTCTGTGAAGTCTGGAAGGTAGGAGACGAGGTACTGGCAGAATTGAAGCTATGAGGACGGGTCGTGAGTCGTGCTTGGGTAGCTCAGTTGGTAGAGCACTTGCCCGCGAAAGGCAAAGGTCCCGAGTTCGAGTCTCCGTCTGGCACATAGTTCTAATCTCTCAGGAAGTTTCATCCCATCTTTGTTTGGAAACATGAAGTCAATTAAGCCCAGGAGTAGCCAAATATAATCATTTCCAGTCAATGATCAAGTCAGCTGTACCAGAGGATCCCGTCCGTTCCATGTCAACACAGCTAACGCCATAATGAAGCTACCACCAGCTTCAACAGTGCCTTATTGAGAACCCGAGTCCATGCCTTCGTGGGGTCTGCACCACACTCGAACTCTGCCATCAGCTCTTACCAACTGAAATTTGGAATAACCTGACCAGGCCACCGCTTTCCAGTCGTCTAGGGTCCAACCGATATGGCAACGAGCCCAGGAGCTGGGTTGTGGGTGATGTCGTGCTGTTAGCGAAGGCACTCGTGTCGATATTCTGCTGCCATAGCCCATTAACGCCAAATTTCGCCGCATTGTCCTAACAGATATGTTCGTCGTACCTACCACACTGACACTTGCGGTTATATCACGCAGTACTGCTTGTCCGTTAGCACTGACAACTTCACGCAAACGCAACTGCTTTCGGTCGTTAAGTGAATGACGTCAGCCCCTGCGTTGTGCGTGGTGAGACGTAATGCCTCGGCACACTCTTGACACTGCGGCTCTCGGAATATTGAATTCCCTGACGATTTCCGAAGCGAATGTCTCATGCGTCAAGCTGCAGCTACCACCGCACGTTCAGTCATAATCCCGGCGGAAACCTTGTCACATGAATCACCTGAGTACAGCTCTACCAATGCGTTGCCCTTTTGTACCTTATGTACGCAATACTATCGCCATCTGAACATGTGCATATCGCTTTCCCATAACTGCCACAGTGTAATGACGATAAAAGGTATCCATGTCGACATGCTTGCCGCTCTTTCTGTTTTATGTAGTGCCTGGGCCACCTACCATGGCCTAGCCAGATGATCAGGACCTGAAGCTTAAAGGAGTGTGTTCATTATGAACTCTGGCGCCGAGGCCCCAGGCATATACCTTCGCTCTGTAGTGTGAATGGCCTTTGATGATTCAAATGGCTCCGAGCACTATGGGACTTAACATCTGAGGTCATCAGTCCCCCAGAACTTAGAAGTACTTAAACCTAACTAACCTAAGGACATCACATACATCCATGCCCGAGGCAAGATTCGAACCTGCGACCGTAGCGGTCGGGCGGTTCCAGACTGAAGTGCCTAGAACCGCTCGGCCATAACGGCCGGTCAATGGCCTTTGAAAAGTGCAGATTCCGGTAATAGTTGTGACTCAGTGACGCTTTGGTTAGACAATATAGAATGGAACCATCTCCACACGAGGTGAAATCAACGATCGCTTCACGAGCTTTTCATCCTAACAGAGTCACATTCCATACCTGTAACCATTAGTATAGATTACCTATGGATATCGAAAGGCGTCGAGTATTTGCGTCGTGAAATAATTCCTTTTACTTTCAGAATGAATTTGCGCTCTACAGTGAAGTGCGCGCTGATTTGTAACTTCCTGTTAAATCAAACCTTTACCTCACGTAGTGAAACTCATATAGGGACGTCTGGTAACATGACCTTGATCCTTGATTAGCTGCCAGGCCACTTGGAGCACTGCAGATTTATCAGTACATCATCTCGCTTTTATTTTTTTTTTTGTTGGCTGGTATTCCTTTCGTTTCGTAGATAACGGAAGCTGGTTTCACCACATTGTGTTTCTGACTTCGACTTCTCGTATGTATCGCAATCTTTCAATTTTATTGTCAATAAATTGCTTGTGCTCTGATTGAGTTCTACTCGCATCCATAATATTTCCTTTGTTAAATGATTCCATAATTGGTTTTGTTTAAAGTACAACAGAAGCGGATTTCGTCACATGGTGTTCTGAATATTCTGCACATTCGTTACTGCTTGCGAATTTGTATGTGAAATGCTCGATTTAAATGGATATTAAGTGTATAATAATAATTTTTATTATTATTTTCGTCAGTCTCCCCTTAAGCAGAGCGCTCAAAGAAATTAATTTTCATGCACATTTTTTTCTGTGTCTGTTTTCTTCCCTAAAACGTCTCATATTCACGGTGTGTCTGCTTTCTTTCTTATGTCTGCTTGTTCTCTGTTTTCTTCTCTTTGGATGTTTGCTGAAATTTCTGCTTTCTGTTGATTTTTTCCTCTGCATTTTACCCTGTCTGTCATATCTTCTCTGGAGCTGTTCAGTTTCTTGAGGTCTTTCACGATTTCTTTTGCCCAATTGGTTTCCAATGTGTTAGTTGTTAGTATGTTAAAAATCTCCTTGGTCAGTATGTTTCTGTTCACCCTATGTATGTCTCCGAAGAAACTTTGCCGTTCTTCTCCTGATGTTGATTTGTAATTGTCTCTGTCTGTCTGTACAGTTCTTTTGTCGGTCTAGATCCCCTATTTATGAACTGGCCCGCAGCTCTTTCTCAGTATTTTCTTTTCTTGTTTTTCCATCTCCTTGATTTTCGTTCTGCCCTTGATTACTGTTTTTTCTGAGGCACGCAAGGCCTCTGGTAAGAATTATTATATCTATAATAATTAATGTAAATATAATAATTATTCATACTGTTAAAGTAGAGCTTACAGTAATTGATTTTGGTTGGAATATTGTAAGATGTCAAACAACTAAGACACTGTACCTTGAATTTCTGAAACAATTCCAGTTAAATCGATATGTCACATTACATAGTGAAACGTCCCCTTTGAAAAATTACTGACACACAATATTTCTTAGCGCAACGCAGTCTGACTTTCAATAATCCCTACAAAAGAATGGCCCTGACTAACATTAACCTATAGCTTTAGCAAATCACTTACCTCACAAAAATCTTCGTTACTCGAACTACTGCAATACAGAGAGCGCCACTACTGCCAGCTAAATAAAAGATTCAAACTACGGAAGGCACTAACTACTGATAGGCATAGTTAGCAAATGAAAGATTTTGATAGAGAACAAACAATGTATTTACCTTAATAGTCATAATATATATAGCAGTTCATGACATCCAGTCTTACAAATTTCAAAACTCCGCCATCTCTCTCCCCACATCCACCACTGCTGGCGGCTCACCTCCAACTGCGCAACGCTATGCGCTGTTAACATCCAGCTGCCGCTGCCCAACACTACAATGGCAGACAACAATGCAAACTAGCCACAGACTGCACACAGCACAGCCAGTGATTCTCATACAGAGCGCTACGTGGCGTTACCAATATAAGAACCTAAACAGCCTACTTACATAGCCCCCATGCTCCCCACAAAAAATTTTACAAATTGTTTCGGGCAGTGGCCAAAAATGATTTGAAGAAATTTTTCATAATTACAATAACAAAGATATCAAATGCACACACTTATTGATACAATGTTGGTCAAAAGCTAAAATTTTCTCACAGTCCCCAAGACTGTCCTGATCACTCATCACAGTAAAATTGCAGATTTTTTTCAAAGTCTGAGCAGTAAAAGAAAATGCACACGGAAGTAGTGGATTTCCATGCAGTCTTGAAGAAGTAGTGTTGTCCTTCCAACGGAAAGACAGTGCTGACTCTTGACATGCAGACAGGTAATAGGCCACAACAGAGCAAACCCACAGCAGAGTCATTCGAAGGTTTGAAGAATATTGGTAGGTAGGTCATCACAGAGTAGACCTACTGTAGTCCTGGTAGAGATTACGGTATTGGTGGGCCACCAGAGGTGCAGACCCACTGTAGTCCTTGTAGAGACGGCCAGCAGCCATCTGTTGCGACTGTGCAGGTGCACAATCACCATCGAAGAGTCTTGCGGATAATATAGCAAGTCTATAAACCATCACTTGTGCACTCACAAAGTTTTTGGAATTGTCCTTAGAACCAGCAGTTCTGTTAATCAGTCCCTTGCTGAATTATCAACACATGTGCAAACACTATCAGTCCCTACTTCTCACATATTGGCCATATACTATGACCAACAGAAATGTGTGCAGTGAAATGAATGCTTACAAGTTACTGAATTTGATGAACTGGTGTCAATTACAATATTATAACATGAGAATACAATAACAAAGGTACAAAATACATCATTAAAGAACATAACAATACAGATAACATTTGTAGTAATAGGGGCTTTACAAAAGAATAGAAATAAAGATATACATTAGTGTTACAGGAATTATGACATAAGTAAATACATAAAAGATCAGAATAATTATTGAAACATCAACTTCACACATGAGCATTAAAACAAAACAGAATAAATAATGTCTAAACATCTTTACAAAGTAAATAACATATTATTAGAAAAATTCTACAACATAACTCTTATTAGCTAAACACATAAAGACAGGAAAAACGCAAATATACAAGAGTACACAAACACATAGGGGGATAACACAATGGAAGGTACAGGGTTCGTTTTCAGTGTAACATTTGGTACTGCAGTCCAACCCAAACCTTCATTCCATAGATCGTTCGTCTTATTTCAACATTTGTTTTCACCAAAACATCCTATCCAAGCATGCTTTCTGTATTTATATGTTCACATATTTCTTACCTCATTATTTATTTTCCATTATCTTACATCATTTATTACCAAGAAAATCCTACCTAAACTTGTTGTCTCTAAACCCTACTTTTTTGTTCATATCCTCTTTCAAAATACTTTTTTTTTTTACAAACCATATTCTTATAGCTTCTCAATGCATTTCTTCCAAATCATCACAACTCGTTCTCTTATATAGCCTACCTCATTTTAAGCTAATTTAAATCTACTGAGCTCAGATATATATATACTAAGGAATGATGCAATGCAACAGCACAAAACAATTAATACAAACAACAATGATAAAAATTACAAAAGGCAAAGTAAGCAGCATAAATTAGCAAAGCAGATGCAATATTACAACTAATATAAGGCAATGTGCAGCAAACAAGAAAAATGAATTCGTAGTAAAACTGGCTTAACAGAGTAATACAAAGTGAAATTTAGTAGCACTATGCCTGGCAAACAGCAGCAGCAAATGTAATAAACTTATATCTAAACATGACAAAGCTCAAGCAGAAAAAAATATTACACTAAAGACAACAATGCCGACAAGGGAAATGTATATTCACATCGTAATGTCTATGTAATTAAAGTGGTGCACCACAAAAACTAATTCTACAAAAAATTACCAAACACTTGAAAAGAAAATTATATATGCAGTTACTGTTATTAGTCCCTTCTTATTGTTCTTTCCATTCCAAGAGCTCCTTTTTCGAAGAATGTAGATCATAAAGTAATTATTTAATAGATCTGTTGACAGAAAGTGTTCACATTAGCAAATGCATTTAATTTTATTTTATGAAACCAATGCTGCAAGACAGCTGGAAACCAGATATCAAATGAAATAAGCAACTATGTACAAAGTAAAGCATAAAATAATCATTCAGTAGTCATGAGTCATTTCATAAGTTAGTGGAAATTCTCTCAATTCTCGTAGATAGACACTTGTCCTAATCAGGTGTGCAGATGTAAGAATGTTTCCAAGTTATGAGTGTGTCGTATTTGCGGTGCTTTTTACAAAGGAATGTCAATAGCGAGGTTAATGGCCTCCTTTTTTCTCCACCTGTGCCTCTGAAAGGCACACACTAATGGCTTTTTTTCCAGGCAACTGTCGCACAGCTGGGTGCTTACAGTGACCTACCTTCCTTACCGAAATATTTACGACATCAGTTTCCGCTACAGTGACAGTTTGATAGAAATAAGATTTAACAGGTCGAAATATTTGCATTCCAAATCTGTAGAAACAAAATCCTATAAATATAACAGTGTCCAAATAATTTTCGCCGGCATTGTGATACATTCACGCATTTACACACATTTCATAACTCTTAAAGTATTATTCTTGGTTTCCAACATCCTTTCTCACAAGTCAGAGTCCCTAACCACTACTCATTATTCCTTACCTTATTACACATATACATATTCATCAACACGTCTTCAATATTTCATCATAATAAATACATAGCATAATCAGATTCTTCATATAGCATCATCTCATTGATAATAAACATACCTCAACAACATAATACACATCATCATCATAATAATAACATCATAAAACCTCAGTCAAATGTCAAAAACGTTGTAGCTTTCTGCAGTAATTTCAAAACCTAAAAAAAAATTCTCTGCTCATTTAAATAGTGTCATCCACCTCAAACGTACTTTAAATATCATGACCCATACCAAATACATCATTCAAAGCTCTCATAGTATCACAATGATTCTGAAAAAATATGAAGCGTTCACAAAGTACATACAAAATACAATTTCATAAATGTGAAGTTACCCAACTGTGTAATTGCGTAAACATGTGTCACTGATGTAGTAAAAAAAATGTTTATCTCTCAGTTAAATGATCAGATAGCTGTGTAATTTGTGTGTTAGAGAAATATGGTACCGATGTGTAAAGTTGTATAAGCAAATACCATATTAGCTGGGGCTCCTTGTGCTTGCCAAACACATGGTTATCAAAGTAAGCGTGTACCCCCCTGAGGATTAATGTAATTACACCCTCAGGTGTTACAGATTACAGCAATGGAATGAAATGTATCACAGAAAACTTTCTTTGTAATTCAAAAATCTTGAAAAATAAATGGCTTAAGTACAAAATTAATCTCTCAAATGCATGTCCTGTAGTGCTAAATGTGCGTCTTGCTGCAAGATAATTCTGTGGAAGTGTCGTGGTTATCGTCCTCTGTAAGCAAAGTTCTGCTGAAGTCAATGTACTTACCTCATCATAAACGAAAGTGAAATGCTTTGCGTATGGATATCTTAGTTATTACGCTTATTGCCGTGATGATGAAAGTACTGTGCTGTAACGAATTGTTGTGGTACGGAAAAGGCAGTCTCATTGTAGCTATACCACAAAAGTTACTACTAAAACATGTTTTACATTCCAGAATAATACAGAAAAACTGTGCAGATATAAAACAGAAACACTGCAAAAGCAACATTGTATATTGTCACTCATTAGTGGCATCGTGATAAAATCGTGTATCTGTCACATAAACTAATCACTGGGTGATCTGGTATCTCACTGAAAGTACTGTAAATCCAGAATGTATTTTCAAGTAAACCAAAATGTTACATTAAAATCTCATTAGCAGTACTGGTAAATGTTCTAAGTATGTAAGCCTTATAGTCGTTACATAATCGTGCAACTAGCAAGCAAGAATGTACACACACAATAACACTGTGTCGTCTGTTCAATATAACAATGCATTTGTAATTACTTGTCTCAATAAGTTCCCTAGGTTCTTGACCGAATATTTAACTTCAAATATTGTTGCATGGTAACAGTTTCTAAGTCTGACAATGCATACTAGAAATGTGAAGTGAAAAGTTTTATGGCAAAGACAAAGTTAAAAAGTAGATTATCTTTCAATAAACGGTTTTACATGTGAAATGTGGTGTAAACCTTTACTCTTCCTAGTACGCAGAGTTTTAGCTTCAACAGAATCATCGTGTGGTATATGTCGGTAAAGAATTCTGGAATTTTTCTCGAGGTTAGCGTCTATGTTATTTTTCTCTGAGCCAGCCGGCGCACGTGGCTGCCTGCAGTGCGAGTCATTGCCTGCTATCTCTTTGTTGGCGTGCATCGTTATAGGGATTAGGAGACCTAACTTCTACAAATTCACCTTGCCCAGAGGGCCCAGCCCTGTTTAAATCCCGCCAGTTCTGATGAAATTCAGGTCTGTCGTTATGATTATATCGCCTCTCATAATGTCGGTAGTTCCTGTAGTTTCCTTCTTGTCGGTTAAGTGGTGGAGAATTTCTCCCTGTATTATCACTGCACGGTGGACCGTTGCGTCTGAAGTTATTCTGTCTCCCGTGATAATAATCTTGTTGCCATATTGTCTGTTTCTGTGATTGTCTCTGTCATATTCATTACTACGGAAATGCGATCTTTGTCTGTAACTATTATTCTGCCAACGGTTGTCATACGGGTGGTGTCTGTTTTGGTCACGATTTACGTTGTAAGAATAGCCTTGTCGTGTATTATTTCTGTCATCACGGAATTGTGACAGATGTGACCTGTAATTGTTGTGTTCCTGTTTTCGCGTTCCGCGATTGTCAGTGTCAATTTCTAATTCTTGTAAGAGTCCATGAAAAGCTTCAATGTCGTCTTTGCAACGTCCTGCCAAAATAATATGTCGTAAATGTTCAGGTCATTTGATTAAGCAAATGCGGATGAGTTCTGGGGGGCTGTATGGGTTTGACAGGTACTGATTCTTGTGCAACATGTCTTCAAAATATTTCACAAGACTGGAAAATTCAGATTGTTCGAAATGTTTCATCATTATGATGTTATGTTTTACTCGATCTTGTGTAGCTTGAGACCAATATGCTGAGAGGAAGGCATGGTAAAATTCTCCTTCACTGTGACAATCGTGAATGACCGATCGCATTCTTACAGCTGGTTCATTCTCCAAATAGCCACACATAAATTCTAATCTGTGCTCTAATGACCAGTTGGGAGGAAAACAATGAGAGAATTGATGGAGCCACGCTTGTGGATGAATGTCGTTGCCAGAATTCTTAAATGTTTTAAATTTACGTGTAGTAATGAACAGCTTATAGTCAAAATCATCAAGTCGGCGAGTCGCATGTCGGTCATTGTTACGTCGTTTCGGCGGTTCCATCTCAAAATTCGGTGTACCTTGCCAATTTCTTTCATAATTTCCGAAGTGCCCTGAGTTATTATTTTGTGGCTTTTCCGTATTTCTATGTCCCTCTTCCTGTATTGGAGCGCGAGTGTCCTATAAAATATGTAATTCCTGTATTACCTGTGTCAACTGATCTTGTACTTCCCGGATTTCTCTTTGGTGTTGCGTATTAATTTGATTCTGATTCTGTTTGAATTTCCTAATTTGTTCACACTCGTCTGTGTCATTAAAGACTACCGGTTTTGTGTCATTCCGATTATCATCTACCTTCGTAGATAAATTATTTTGCTGATCCGAAAGTTCAACTACTTTCTCTGATAATGAACTAATTTCCTCCATGTGTCATTCTGAACCAATTTTCAGAGTATCTACTGTGTCCTTTAAGTTTTCCTGAGTTTTTGCAAGTTGTGTAACCGAATCGGTAGATGCAACTGAGTCAATTTTAGCTTGCAAGGTGTCGTGATTTTCATGAACTACAGTTTGCAGTTCCTTTATGGCTGCTTCGTGATTCTGTAATGCATTTTCATGACGCGAAAAAATAGGTTGGAAATGCTCACAATTTTTCTCTTTTATGTCATTACAGACTTTTTGATATTTCGATTCGATTTTATGTAACTCAGTAGCTAAATCTTCATGTGTTTGTTCAAGTGTGGTGTCTAACTTTTGAAGATGTTGTTCCATTGTGTCTAATTTTTGAAGATTTTGTCCCATTTGTTTCTGATTTTGTTCAAGCGTTGTGTCTAACTTTTGAAGATTTTGTTCCATTGTGTCTAACTTTTGAAGATTTTGTTCCATTGTGTCTAACTTTTGTAGCCTTTGTCCCATTTGTTGCATTAACTGTAATAACAATGCACTGGTGTCTGAAACATGTTCGTCAGTGCTTTTTGGCAGTGAAGTTGCACTGGCAACATTCACATTTTGACAAGCAGAAAATGTGTCTTGACTTATTTGATAAAACGGTGAGGACCCAAAACCTGAATCTGCAGTAGTTGCAAAATTGTGTCCTGTCATTCCCGATTCCTGAGGCAGGCTGTTGCCGACTGATCGATCAATAATGCTTCCCTGTTCACTAATTGTTTCACTGTCTACACCATTGTTTGCCGCCCGCTCCATTTCCCTATGCACAATTACCAAATTACTACTTTGAACATTAGTTAATTCATTACACGGTGGCGGTAACACACTGCTTTCGTCTTCACTGTCATTTCTCAGTTTACTTTGGAGTCTACTATTAGGTTTTCCCACGCCATTATTGTCACAATATTTCACACGACAACACAGAAACGCACAATTTGAAGAGCACAATAAGAAAACACATTAACATAGCATTGAAAATGATATCTCGTTAATTGCAAGCGCAGCTGCGAAATACTTGGTGCAAATCTACATGCATGCCACAACTGTTTTACTGTACAACAATGAAAGACCGCAACTACAAAGGAGATTCTCTTTACAATTATGCGCTAGCAATAAACTAAAGCTACACTAATTACACAAACTACAAGAAAAAATCAGAAGATGCCAGGTTCGAATCCTGGCAGGGTCGCCATATGAAACGTCCCCTTTGAAAAATTACTGACACACAATATTTTTTAGCGCAACGCAATCTGACTTTCAATAATCCCTACAAAAGAATGGCCCTAACTAACATTAACCTATACCTTTCACAAATCACCTCACAAAAATCTTTGTTACTCGAACTACTGCAATATAGCGAGCGCCACTACTGCCAGCTAAATAAAAGATTCAAACTACGGAAGGCACTAACTACTGATAGGCATAGTTAGCAAATGAAAGATTTTAATAGAGAACATACAATGTATTTACCTTAATAGTCATAATATATATATATATATATATATATATATATATATATATATATATATATAGCAGTTCATGACATCCAGTCTTACAAATTTCAAAACTCCGCCATCTCTCTCCCCACATCCACCACTGCTGGCGGCTCACCTCCAACTGCGCAACGCTATGCGCTGTTAACATCCAGCTGCCGCTGCCCAACACTACAATGGCAGACAACAATGCAAACTAGCCACAGACTGCACACAGCACAGCCAGTGATTCTCATACAGAGCGCTACGTGGCGTTACCAATATAAGAACCTAAACAGCCCACTTACAATAGTTACATGAAATTGTAAGAAATGTATTGATATGCAGATCGAGTGAACAAGCTGGCATTTCGTTAATTTAAATCACTAACACTCACACTAGTAATTGTATGCAATAATTTTCCCCAATGCTAGCTATGAGACGCAGTTCTGATGGAAGGAGGATTTTATGATGGCAACGCCTGTCCCATCTAGGCTGTTAAACTTAACAGCGGGACATCTAGCATCACAGTGTGACGTCGGAGCGACCGTGCAGACCGCCGGCGGCAAAAGCCGCCCTTGTCCCAGCGTTTAACGACAACTCTTCGGAAAGCCTTTCTAGAGGAACACGGATGGAGATGGAAGATAAACTCCCGGAGAAATCCAGCGCAAAACTTTTATGAGTTACTGTAGCCAACTGTGTTAAAGCTCGCATGAAAGAAAAAACTGTTTATCTCAGTATTACGTAGCAGAAGTTAAACTCCGCCCTATTAAAGAAATGACGTCTTTAATAGGCTACCATAACTTTAGTGGGTGGAATTATAACAAGTATGAACGCTCTGATTGGCCAGAGAGAAAACATGTGGCCACCAGCTTTGATATAGGCAAATCTAGAGAGAAGAATTCGCCCTTTCTCTTGCGGCAAATCGTCAACCGTTTGAGCAAGGCGACTCGCGCCGCGCTAGGACGATTGTGAGAGTCATTATGTGAACACTTGTTCACAGACTCGTCTTAACTCGTAAGCAGTTAAGCTGCAAAGTCTCCTAGTATGGAGAATCGCACCGAGCACTGACAGTTAAAGCCTGCAAGCGATTTGAGGGCAACAACGTACGCGCTGTTCCAGCCAAATAGCGTGTACCAAGCGAATTAATGTAGCTAGAGAACAGCTAGGAGTCTCGACTTCACCGAAGACGTAGGAAACGCGTCAGACTGAGGTTTAACAGTCGAGAGATATTTGGAATAGATTCTCAGGTTCACACACCTTACACCAACAGCCGCCACTGCCGCCGCCGACGAAAGCAGTTTCGAAACCTACGAAGAGCAGACAGCACCACAAAGATGTCGGGTACCTCAGGCATACTTTTCGGAACAACTTGGACTACATGATGAAGCGGCAAGCTTAGCCAGGCAAGGCAAGCAGCCAATACGTGACAGGGAAACGCAAGTGCGCGAAAGTTATAGCGTAAAGCATACCGACACTTGCGCATAGCCGATGGATGAAATTCATAGCGTTCCATTACCACGACGTCATGCAAGACAAGGCGGAAGTTGCAGTTGGCAATATCCACTGGATAGAAAGACTGAAAGACTGACACGTGAATTGATCGCAAACAGAAGTGGTGAGGATTATTGACGAGGTAGGGCAACGATCACTTCCTCACAGTAAGGAAGTTTCAGCATTTCCTTGAAGGAAACTCACTGCATCCACGAACCTTCATTGATCAGTTCAAAATAGAATTACCAAAGCATTGGACATTAGCACACAAACTAGACTTTATATGTGCCCATATGTCTAGAACAGTAGCAGAAACGAAGCAAACGTAGCAGCCACATGTCGATCATATGAAGATTTCAGAGATATGTGGTGTCACCGCCAGACACCACACTTCCTAGGTGGTAGCCTTTAAATCGGCCGCGGTCCGTTAGTATACGTCGGACCCGCGTGTCGCCACTATCAGTGATTGCAGACCGAGCGCCGCCACACGGCAGGTATAGAGAGACTTCCTAACACTCGCCCCAGTTGTACAACCGACTTTGCTAGCGATGGTTCACTGACAAAATACGCACTCATTTGCCGAGACGATAGTTTAGCATAGCCTTCAGCTACGTCATTTGCTACGACCTAGCAAGGCGCCATTATAAGTTACTATTGATATTGATTCATGTACCGTCAAGACCGACGTTCACCATTAATGCATTAAAGTTAAGTATTCCACCAGCTACGTCCTTTTTTCTAATTTCTAATTTCCTTGTCCTGTTCCAGACCTCACGCCAGCCTGCGTGAGCTAAAACGCGTGCATTTCGGCCTCCTCTAGTAACACGGTGTTAGCTCTCCTGCCAACCAAAACAAGATAAGTTTCTCTCATGCTATTGGTCGAGTGAAGCGCAAAATAGGGTGAAGTATGAACTTCTACAAAATCCATACTTCGAGGTTTCCTGAGAGAAGATAATTGGTCCAAATGGCTCTAGGCACTATGGGACTTAACATCTGAGGTCATCTGTTCCCCAGACTTAGAACTACTTATACCTAACTAACCTAAGGACATCACACACATCCATGCCCGAGGCAGGATTCGAACCTGCGACCGTAGCAGCAGCGCGGTTCCGGACTGAAGCGCCTAGAACCGCTCGGCCGCAGCGGCCGGCACGGAGAGAAGAGCTCTATAAAAGTTTTCGAGGCAATGGCAAAGAATAACCAATGTTTGGATGTGCTATACTGCGATGGAGAATTGATTAAATTGTGTACCATAAAGCTGCCTTTAAAATACCAACAGTCATTGGTACGGCGCGGAGACAATGACGTGGAAGCTTTCAAAAGAAATTTGAGAGAACTATAATTCATATTTTCGGAAGATGAGGCAAGAAAAAAGCGAAACCCGCGTGAAAACGTGAATGAAAGACCGCTACATGCGTCAGAGACCGCACGAAGGAACGTCAGCTATTACGAACAGCATGATAACTTCGCGCCGACAAATGACAATTGATTCCAACAGTGAAATGGGTACGGATGCGGAACAAGAAATGGCAGTGATTATCCACCCAGTAATGGCAATAATTGCTACAGGGAGAATAACGGTAATCGTAACGGGTATTAGAGGACAAACAGACCGACAAATTTCCAGCAACGAAACCCATGTCACCAAGTCGAACAAAGACAGGAAGAACCAAAATAAGACGTGGAGATAAGCCCACCAAACCCCGATGAACGTTCGAATTGACGAGAGAGCGCCCAAGTCAAGGAGAACAGCGCACCTACCCAAGCAAGCAGTAGCAACCTAACGAAAGAAATAAACACTTTAACACGAAAGGTGAAAGATGAAGGAACAGAACCGCAGGGACCGAAAGAAGTCGAGATACCACAAACATCAGGTTCGACAAGAATTAGTTGGGAGGATGTCGCAAAAAACGGACTACTGGAACAAAATGAAGCAGGCATAACGCAATTCGAGTTAAAAGGCAAAGTAGTTAGCATTGTAGAGCTATTTAGTACCGAAACTAGGGAGAGCCGATTCCAAGAAGATAACGTACCGTCTACATAAATAAATATTTTGTCACAACATGTAATAATTGGGGAAATAGGATCGCAGGGATCAAATGAAGGGAGAGATTAATTGGGAGGATACCGATGCAGAAAATGAACTATCAGAGGCAGGCGCAATGGAAGAAGAGAATAGGGACGAAGTAATTAGAATTGCAGAGTTATTTGAGGCTGAGGCCAGGGAAAACGAACTCAAGGAGGGTAATGTGCAGTTGATGGAAGTTGAAAATAAATTACAATTGGGGACAGGTCCAAATGTGTACAATGATGGAAGTTACAGAGATATAATAAGGGCAATTAGATGCGATTATTTGGGAATTTCCGTGAAGAAACTACAGGCAGATGTAGTTGAGTTGAGGGAAGACGAAGTTAAATGTCGAGTCATACCCAGCAGAAGGTTCGAATTCACAGGCGAAAATCCTGTATGAGTCAATAAAGGATGCTTTAATGCAGAGAGATGAGGAAGGTTGTGAAGACCATGGTAGCAAAAACCCCAATTAATGTAGTCATAGACAGCGGAAGCGAGCTAACCGCAATTTTGGAGAACTTATTTAACCAATGCAATGCTAATAAAGAATTACTGATCTTGAAAACAAGGAAGATTAAAGTGAAGGGTCCCGTCAAAAATCATGCTGCGGATGTTAGTTAATAAACAAACAAGGTTAACTCTTTAGTGCCAAGGTCAAAAGATCGAAGCCAATATCGTTATCATACGAAATTAATGGTGGACATGATAATAGGTGAGGGTTTTCTAAATGAAAGACGAGCTGTGATAGGATGGGAAAAGGTAGCGTCACTTTTGAGAACATTACACTCGTCTTTGACCAGGGCAGTACAGTGTCAAACATAGGTGGAAGAGCAGGGGCCTTCCAGACCTAAGGAACGATGTTCCACCGCTCAAACAAAATGGTATAGACAGAACGAACCACGCACAGAGCGAGATAGGTAAAAGACCTTATTAAAAGGTATATGAATAATCACTTATATGCATCAGTAAATAATATCAAAGAAGCCGTCAAGCATGTTGCAGGTAAGACAAACAGGAGTGTGAAGAAAAGAAGAGACAGAGGAGGAAAATCGAGAAGTACACATTTTTATATGTAGCAACTATCATGATATGTAGAGTTTGCAAAGGTGATGATCTGACAGCAGACATACTAACATGCCACATCACAACACCACACATAACGAACATAAGGAGTCTGGTTAGTTTAAGATATCAGGAACAAATTGGAACCTTATAGAGAAACTAGAACTGTAACACAGAAATAGGACGCTGTACCATGTAAAGAATTGGGATGAGAAGTTCCGCCTTATGCAAGACACCTTTTTTCTTTTGTTTCACCCATACATGTTTCAGCACCTCTGTGCCATCATCAGTGGGTTTTATTTTATTTTTAACTTACATTATATTATTGTCCTCTTGTTTTTGTAGCTGTTATGCTACACAATATACAACATGTCATAGTTTTAAAGTTGTAGTACGTTTTCCTGTTTTGTTGGAGAAGTAAATGGGCTTACTTCTTTGCCTGTGTTCGTGTGGTAATGCAGTTTTTCGATTGCTCAAAACATAGGCTGAGTTTTCGCTGCCATTACGTGTTGTTGTGGCCACGAAAACTCAGCCTATGTTTTGAGCAATCGAAAAACTGCATTACCACACGAACACAGGCAAAGAAGTAAGCCCATTTACTTCTCCAACAAAACAGGAAAACGTACTACAACTTTAAAACTATGACATGTTGTATATTGTGTAGCATAACAGCTACAAAAACAAGAGGACAATAATATAATGTAAGTTAAAAATAAAATAAAACCCACTGATGATGGCACAGAGGTGCTGAAACATGTATGGGTGAAACAAAAGAAAAAAGGTGTCTCGCATAAGGCGGAACTTCTCATCCCATTTTCTTAGCAAGCACGGAGACAACAAGAAGAACTGCACCACAAGATGATTATGTAAAGAATTTCTTAAGAGGTATAAATTAGGCATTATGCATAAGGTAGATTATAAGAAAAGATATGTGCACTCAAACCTCCTGCAAGAAACAATCGTCAACTGCCCATGA
Source organism: Schistocerca nitens (assembly GCF_023898315.1). Classification (NCBI taxonomy): domain Eukaryota; kingdom Metazoa; phylum Arthropoda; class Insecta; order Orthoptera; family Acrididae; genus Schistocerca; species Schistocerca nitens. Next base: position 925,466,312 of record NC_064614.1, on the reverse strand, counting down.
CGATGCGGTGAACGACAACTGAAAAAGTATTTGGGACGTCAATGTACGAAATCAAGGATTTTCTACGATGTGGAGGCGCCGGCAAGGGCACGAGAAGGATGGCGATTTGTACCTAACTGCGGTAGTGAGATTGAATTCATAAAGTAAGTACAAGGAGGGCAAATGATTAGCAGAATATTGAGATTGGGTTCACGGTGCAAAAATTCGCTTCCGACCGATACTCAAGTCGGAAGGACTGCAGGGAACGACGGGCCACAAGTAACAAAACAGCAGCCAGCGCGCGGAGTAGAAACAGAAACACCTCGCCGAAACCCCTGCTTAGCTGAGGCACAATTTGACACAAAATTACGTTTAGAATCACACTGTCGCCACCGTACTGCGACATTATATTGAACTACGGAGCTGAAGGAAAATCAGTCAATCAGTGCTGGTCAACACACCCTAATCAACGATTGAAACACTAACGAATGTAACACTTCAAAGTAACTAGTAACCACACAAAACTATATCCTGCCCAGAGAAGAGACAAGGTTCAGGTCTGAAGAACGGAAGATGCTTGGAAGAACAGAAGATGAAGGGCTCCAAGACTGATGTTGAAGAGAAAAGATGGGCGAAAATATTTGAAGACATGCCTTTCCAAACACCCATCCGATTATGAACTAGTTGTCTGCGAAGTGCTACAAAAATATAAATACCTTCATCAGTTGCTTAAGAAGAAATATACACGTTTTAAAGCCAATAATCAATGAGACTCTGCACTAAAAGGTCTACAGTATTATGAGGACCACACCAAACTATGTCAACATCCTGTTGCAAAATTCGAGGAAGAATGACGCTACCCATCCAAAGGTTTGCCGACAAACATCATGTAAAAGTCCTTCAGCTTCGTGCGAAGACATTCGTCGCCAACCTTGCACAAGAACATTCATAGACATCTGTGAAAATAGTGGTCGAAATTCGGTAAAGATCAGTGTCAGACAGTGAAAAAGAGACAAAAAGCACAGCAGTTAACGCAGGACTTCGATGTATTAATGTTGATTCATCTCTCTATACAACTTGTGTAAGTGTCTGAATAAAAAATGTATAACACTCTTTTTATAATCTTTGTTTCAGGAGTAACACATTAGAAACCTTTTTGTAAAGAAATGTGTAATGTACTTACGTTAATTAGAATAATATGTTAAAAAGAAAACCTGTTCGTGTATATTGTATCTTAAATATAACATTTTTGTAAAGTTAATTTACTGTCTATGCGTGTAATATTTTAAAATTTTATTCTTGCATAATTATCAATGCAACACTTCTTAAAAGCTGCATTGTCTTTTAGAATAATGTTTGTTTAGAATAATGCCTGTGTATGAACATTGTTTGCGACTGTAATATTTTTGAATCTAGCATAAATCATTAACATAAAGTTTAAAATTTTGACATGAGTAGGATTTGCTAATAAATTATTTTGATGCTTATATTAGTGTTAGTATTAAGCCGTGTCGGCTCGTATCGTTTGGTCGATCGGGTCGGCATGGTGTGATCTTTGGGCTCGGCCGTTTGACGTGGCTTTTTGGCCGCGATGGGCGTGGCGGCTAGAGAGGGGACAGCCGGAGAACCCGCGCGGCGTGAGAATCGGAGGCGAGCGTGGTTGAGCAGGCCGGGGTACGACGCAGAGGCTGTGGTGTGTTTGGCACGTTTGCAAGACCGAACCTGGCTTGTAGTGTGGGAACTGGACTCGGCCACATTACCCGAATCGAGTCGTGCGGCCCTGATTTGGATCTGTAAAGGATTTTATAAAAGATTTGTGTGTTATAGTGTACTGTGTGCGGCACCCTGTCCAGCTCGCCCGCTTGCTGTTGGTTCTGGGTCTAGCCGCCTCTGGTCTGGGTCCAGCGGGCCCCCCCATCTGCTACTTGAATTTGCCCGTGCCTATGTGATGTCACCTGTTTTGAGAATGTGTCACGAAGGGGCGTATCTGTTTGTATTTTATTTTGTGTTAAAAAAATGGTGATATCCATTATTGGTTAAACTTTATCTCATTATTGTGTGTCTTTACTAAGTCCATCCACTTGGGCATGCCGACACAAGACAACTGAAAAGTATCCTGTGTTAAATGTAGCTTTTTATTTCTAAGCTGAGGTGACAAAAGTCATGGGATGCCTCCCAGGATGTGTCGCAGCTCCTTTTGCTCGGCGTAGTGCTGCAGTTCGACGTGGAATGGACTCAACAAGTCGCTCGAAGTTCTCTGCAGAAATACTCAGCCATACTGCCTCTATAGGCCCCATAATTGTGAAAGAGTTGCCGGTGCAGGATATTGTGCGCCAACTGACCTCTCGATCCTGTTCTATAAATGTTCGATGGAATTCATGTCGGGCGATCTGGGTGGCCAAATCATTCACTCGAACTGTCCAGAGTGTTCTTCAAACCCGTCGCGAACAAATTTGACCCGGTGTCACGCCATATTGTCATTCACAAAATTGCCATCGTTGTTTGGGGACATGAAGTCCATCCAACGGCTAAAAATAGTGTCCAAGTAGCCGAACATATCCATTTCCAGTCTGTGATCAGTTCAGTTAGACCACAGTGCATTCAGTGCAACCGCAGCCCAATTCCCTATGGCGCCACCGTTAGCTTGCACAGCGCCTTGTTAATAACTTGAGTCAATGGCTTGTTGGGGTCTGCGCCGCACTCAGAACCTACCATCAGCTCTTATCAATTGAAATCGGGGCTCACCTAACCGTACAATGGTTTTCCACTCGTCGGGTATCCAACCAATACGGTCACGAGACCAGGAGGGGGGCTGCAGGCGACGTCTTGCTCTTAGCAAAGGCACTCGCGTCGGTCGTCCGCTGCCATACTCCATTAACGCCCAATTTCGCCGCACTGTCCCAACTGATACGTTCGTCGTACGTCCCACATCGACTTCCGCTGTTATTTCAAGTCTGTTAGAACTCACAATGCTCGCAAAGGCTGCTGCTCTCGGTCGTTAAGTGAAGGATTATGTGTTGTCCTTGATGAGAGGTAATACCGGAAATTTGGTATTCTCGGCACAGACTCGACACTGTGGATTTCGGAATATCGAATTCCCTAACGATCTGCAAAATGTTATGTCAGACGCGTCTAGCTCCAACTACGATTCCGCTTTCGAAGTCTCTTAATTCCTCAGGTTACCTTCCATTCGGAAAGTCGGTGCACTCAGCAACTGTTATGTGATATAAATTATAGAACTGTTAGCTGACGCCAGAACAACAGAGACTTATATGCATTGAGAATAGAAAATAGTGCGTTGAGAATGGCTACCTACTACCCAAAATCTGAATTTGCGTAATACACTACTGGCCATTAAAACTGCTACACCAAGAAGAAATGCAGATGATAAACGGGTATTCATTGGACAAATATATTATACTAGACCTAACATGTGATTAAATTTTCACGCAGTTTGGGTGGATAGATCCTGAGAAATCAGTGCCCAAAACAATCACCTCTGGCCGTAATAACGGCCTTGATACGCCTGGGCCTTGAGTCAAACAGAGCTTGGACGACGAGTACAGGTACAACTGCCCATGCAGCTTCAACCCGTTATCACAGTTCATCACGAGTAGTGACTGGCGTATTGTGACGAGCCAGTTGCTCAGCCACCATTGACCAGACGTTTTGAATTGGTGAGAGATCTAGAGAATGTGCTGGTCAGGGCAGCAGTCGAACATTATCTGTAGCCAGAAAGGCCCGTACAGGACCTGCAGCATGTGATCGTGCATTACCCTGGTGAAATGTAGGGTTTCGCAGGGATCGAATGAAGAGTAGAGCCACGGGTCGTAACACATCTGACATGTAACGTCCACTATTCAAAGTGCAATGCGAACAAGAGGTGACCGAGACGAGTAACCAATGGCACCCCATATCATCACGCCGGATGATACGCCAGTATGGCGATGACGAATACGCGCTTCCAATGTGCGCTCACTGCGATGTCGCCAAACACGGATGCGACTATCATGATGCTGTAAACAGAACCTGGATTCATCCGAAAAAATGACGTTTTGCCATTCGTGCGCCCAGGTTCGTCGTTGAGTACACCATCGCAGGCGCTCCTGTGATGCAGCGTCAAGGGTAACCGCAGCCATGGTCTCCGAGCTGATAGTCCATGCTGCTGGAAGCGTCGTCGAACTGTTCGTGCACATGGTTGTTGTCTTGCAAACATCTGTTCACTCAGGGATCGAGACGTGGCTGCACGATCCGTTACAGCCATGAGGAGAAGATGCCTGTCATCTCGACTGCTAGTGATACGAGGCCGTTGGGATCCAGCACGGCGTTCCGTATTACCCTCCTGAACCCACCGATTCCATATTCTGCTAACAGTCATTGGATCTCGACCAACGCGAGCAGCAATGTCGCGATACGATAAACCGCAGTCGCGATAGGCTACAACCCGACCTTTATCAAAGTCGGAAACGTGATGGTTCGCATTTCTCCTCCTTACACGAGGCATCACAACAACGTTTCACCAGGCAACGCCGGTCAACTGCTGTTTGTGTATGAGAAATCGGTTGGAAACTTTCCTCATGTCAGCACGTTGTAGGTGTCGCCACCGGCGCCAACCTTGTGTGAATGCTCTGAAAAGCTAATCATTTGCATATCACAGCATCTTCTTCCTGTCAGTTAAATTTCGCGTCTGTAGGACGCCATCTTCGTGGTGTAGCAATTTTAACGGCCAGTGGTGTAAAATCTAAAAAAGAACGACTATTTGCTGCACTCTGTAATTGATAAGTCTCGTAATTGCCGTCGTGCAGCCATAATCATGTCGGATCACTTGAGTGACAGCTCCGCAATCCACTCGCCTTTTATACCTTGTATACGGCATACTGCCGCCATCTGTATAAGCGCATGCCGCTATCCCATGACTTTTGTCATATCAGTGTAGAATTCCTTACCATTTTTAGCGTCTTTAGTTTTCGCTCTACTTTATTTTTCGAAAGTTAGCTGTGCAATGTATATTATAAACATAAATGCTTCTGTTTCTTCGAGGGTTACCACAGTCACGGCAGCCCCACGCCCCTTTCACACCTCTCCCTTCCCCATTCCTTGGAATCGCCCCTTGCTTTCCCTGTCGGGACCAGCATAAAAGTGTTCCTCGTCACCGCTATAAATTTTCCATGCACGATGTCTAACACATTTAATCTCATGTCTTCAAGGGAACAGCGTTCGAAAAATTTGTTGACAATCTTCCGTTAAAGTCCATCGGTATAAGTTGTCTCTCTCCCTTGCTTTCGATCGTCAAGATAACACTTGTAAATCGCGTTTGAAGAACGTGACTCAGCATGTAGGACTATTGTTCCACTTAAGTGTTGTTCTTGTGCTCCTTCCCTCGCTGCCGGTAGGGTTATTCCCCTTTCGACTCTTTCTACTGACCGACCCCTCTATCAAAGCAAGTGGAGTGCTTATCTGCTACAGAAAGCTTGTTGCGCGCGTCTATAGGTGGGGTATGGACGGGTGCGGGAGAGTGGAGGCTGGCCGGCGGCGATCTGTTCTACCTTACGGAAGAGACAAATTATTCCGAAGCATACGAGAGGTAGGCATAAAGCCTTAATTATCCCCTCGAAAAAATAAAGATACGTAATAATTTCCTTGTTTGTTTAAGGATACATGTCTGCGCCACAGTACCCAGGCCGCAAGAGGAGCCAAAAAAGCCCATCTCCACTTGATCGATGGATAAAACGCTGGCAAGGACAGAGGGAGGCTACTAGAAGGTAAAAAAATGGAAATGAGTGTTTGGCGTCATTGGCCGGGAGGCCCCTTGCGGGGCAGGTCCGCCCGCCTTGGTGCAGGTCTTATTACATTCGACGCCACATTCGGCGAACTGCGCGCCGGATGGGGGTGAAATCATGATGAAGACAACACAACACCCAGTCCCTGAGCGGAGAAAATCTCTGACCCAGCTGGGAATCGAACCCGGGCCCGTAAGAGTGCAATCCGTCACGCTGACAATTTTTTTTTTTCGGACGTCACTTGACATCCGTTCAAGTTGATCGTTGATTCCTTTACTCAGTTTTTTTTTTATTACAGAGGGCCACCGCCTCTCTGACCGAACACGCTGAGCTACCGTGCCGGCACCACTCAGCTATTGGGGCGGACATCTAGAAGGTAAGCAGCGGTGAGTTCAAAAATGGTTCAAATGGCTCTGAGCACTATGGGACTTAACTTCTGCGGTCATCAGTCCCCTATAACTTAGAACTACTTAAACCTAACTAACCTAAGGACATCACACACATCCATGCCCGAGGCAGGATTCGAACCTGTGACGGAAGCGGTCGCGCGGTTCCAGACTGAAGCGCCTAGAAGCGCTCGGCCACCCCGGCCGGCCAGCGGTAAGTTATGTATTACAGTCATTCAGGGCTAACAGAAATGGGGACGCTTAACTACCTAGCAATCCGATGGATGTCTCTTAGGTCACGCTACTATGACCTTTTATGGGTTCAGGGTGTCCATTTGTGCTGTTTAGATGGGGATAAACCAAGTGAAGACAAAGGCGAATACAAGATTTATCGCAAACACGTCACTGTTTTCTACGATTTGTTACAATTAATTGTCAGTTAATGGCCTATCAGTGCCAAAAAGCCTTCAGATCACGGTTAAGATAAAAGTTAAAGTCTAACTTCGTAAAAAAACAAGCGTAGGATTTTGCGAACAGTCTGGCAGTTCATAAGCGCCCAACCAAGCACTAACATTTTTTCATCTTTGCGTCTGTAAAAGATTCTCGGACTTTGGTATTAATTTAATAAACATGTGTTCTGCAAGTATTCGATGTTATTTACATGTAACAGCGCTCTCTCTCAGGAATACTTTGTTAGATTTTGTGAGATCAGTGTGGTTAAAAAAGGGTTAACTGCACTGTTGCGAATGAGACGAGCAGCAACGACATTTATATTCTTCCTTGTCACAAATACTGACATTTTATTTTCGAATAGGTCTGGATATCGGAATGTGTACATGTACAAAATATGCATCACAACACTCACCTTGGACTTGTCTCTTATCTAAGAGAGGTTCTCTGGATTTACCTTATAGTTCTAATTTTTATGACGAAAGGTTTGTCAATTATGACGAAATGTGATGAATATAGTGCACACGTAAACATTAGGTTATGTTACAGGTCAGTCTGTTACCACAACCTTTTTTAGCATTCACATTCATTGCCTAAACCAAAATATTGCCTTCCAGCATAACTTAGAAGTTGGGCTACGCTACAGATCAGTCTTTCATCACAGTCAAGATTTCAGGGGGAGTGGGTCAAGTACCACGTGTTAACCCCCTTTTCGCTCCAGTGCAAAGGTAGCAACTTTTGCAGATTAATGAAAACATCAGGTCATGAAAACAGGTTAGGCTGTTCAGATTTCCAAAATGTGTCTTCTCTGTAGAATAGATCTGCATATGGTCAGAAAATTCACTGGGAAAGTTCACTGGGAAACTCCAATTGAATGTCCTTACTGAAGAGAATGTGATAAATGATACACGTACAAAATCGGACACCCCTATTAAGCAAAACTGAGTTGAATGAAAACGGATTAGCACATCGCCCTCGATCCTTTGGAAGACAATATTATAGGTAAGTAACCAAGAACATTGCAGAATGCCCTTTGTTATTATATTAATACGAATCTTCTAAAAACGCAAAGACAGAAAAAATTAATTTAGAATATGGTAGTGAGCGAACTTACTGCTTTCTACTTCTGACTGTGCTTGAATTACAAGAAACTGGACGTTTGCTTTTACCTTAACATTGATCTGAAGGCCTTTTAACAGCGACGTGTCATTAATTGACATTTAATTATAACATATAGTGAAAAGAGTTACGTGTTTGTGATAAATCTTCGATGTACCATTGCCCTGATGTGGCTCCTCCTGATTTAAACAGCAGAAATGGGCATCATGGAGTTGCAAAAGATCACGGTAGACAGACGATCGCTACGGTTCGAATCCTGCCTCTGGCATGGATGTGTGTGATGTCCTTAGGTTAGTTAGGTTTAAGTAGCTCTAAGTTCTAGGGTTCCCTTATGCTCCCCCTGAAACTCTGTACAACCTCTGGTTTAGTCAGTTTATCCAGATTCCATCTCCTTAAATTCCCACCTTTTTGCAGTTTCTTCAGTTTTAATCGACAGTTCAAAACCAATAGATTGTGGCCAGAGAATGGGGAATAGAAATACAGTAGAAGAAGAATGGGTAGCTTCGAGGGATGAAGTAGTGAAGGCAGCAGAGGATCAAGTAGGTAATAAGACGAGGGCTAGTAGAAATCCCTGGGTAACAAGAAATATTGAATTTAATTGATGAACGGTGAAAATATAGAAATTCAGTAAATGAAGCAGGCAAAAAGGAATACAAACGTCTCAAAAATGAGATCGACAGGAAGTGCAAAATGGCTAAGCAGGGATGGCTAGAGGACAAATGTAAGGATGTGGAGGCTTATCTCACTAGGTGTAAGATAGATACTGCCTACAGGAAAATTAAAGAGACCTTTGGAGAAAAGAGAACCACTTGTATGAATATCAAGAGCTCAGATGGATACCCAGTTCCAAGCAAAGAAGGGAAAGCAGAAAGATGGAAGGAGTATATACAGGGTCTATACAAGGGCGATGTACTTGAGGGCAATATCATGGAAATGGAAGAGGATGTAGATGAAGATGAAATGGGAGATGGGATACTGCGTGAAGAGTTTGACAGAGCACTGACAGACCTAAGTCGAAACAAGTCCTCGGGAGTAGACAACATTCCATTAGAAGTACTGACAGCTTTGGGAGAGCCAGTCCTGACAAAACTCTACACCATCTGGTGAGCAAGATGTATGAGACAGGCGAACTACCCTCAGACTTCAAGAAAAATATAATAATTCCAATACCAAAGAAAGCAGGTGTTGACACATGTGAAAACTGCCGAACTATCAGTTCGGCTGGAAAGTACTAAGGCGAATTCTTTACAGACGAATGGAACAACTAGTAGAAGGCGACCTCGGGGAAGATCAATTTGGATTCCGTAGAAATAGTGGAACACGTGAGGCAATACTGACCCTACGGCTTATCTTAGAAGCTAGATTAAGAAAAGGCAGACCTACGTTTCTAGCATTTGTAGACTTAGAGAAAGCTTTTGACAATGTTTACTGGAATACCCTCTTTCAAATTCTGAAGTTGGCAGGGGTAAAATACAGGGAGCGTAAGGCTATTTACAAATTGTACAGAAACCAGATGGCAGTTATAAGAGTCGAGGAACATGAAAGGGAAGCAGTGATTGGAAAGGGAGTGAGACAGGGTTGTAGCCTCTCCCCGATGTTATTCAATCTGTATTTTGAGCAAGCAGTAAAGGAAACGAAAGAAAAATTCGGAGTAGGTATTAAAATCCATGGAGAAGAAATTAATACTTTAAGGTTCGCCGATGACGTTGTAATTCTGTCAGAGACAGCAATGGACTTGGAAGAGCAGTTGAACGGAATGGACAGTGTCTTGAAAGGAGGATATAAGATGAACATCAACAAAAGCAAAACGAGGATAATGGAATGTAGTCGAATTAACTCGCGTGATGGTGAGGTAATTAGATTAGGAAATGAGACACTTAAAGTAGTAAAGGAGTTTTGCTATTTGGGGAGGAAAATAACTGATGATGGTCGAAGTAGAGAGGATATAAAATGTAGACTGGCAATGGTAAGGAAATCGTTTCTGAAGAAGAGAAATTTGTGAACATCAAGTGTAGATTGAAGTGTCAGGAAGTCGTTTCTGAAAGTATTTGTATGGAGTGTAGCCATGTATGGGAGTGAAACATGGACGATAAGTAGTTTGGACAAGGAGAGAATAGAAGCTTTCGAAATGTGGTGCTAGAGAAAAATGCTGAAGGTTAGATGGGTAGATCACATAACTAATGAGGAGGTATTGAATAGAATTGGGGAGAAGAGGAGTTTGTGGCACAACTTGACTAGAAGAAGGGATCGGTTGGTAGGACATGTTCTGAGGCATCAAGGGATCACCAATTTAGTACTGGAGGGCAGCGTGGAGGGTAAAAATCGTAGAGGGAGACCAAGAGATGAATACACTAAGCAGATTCAGAAGGATGTAGGCTGCAGTAGCTACTGGGAGATGAAGAAGCTTGCACAGGATAGAGTAGCATGGAGAGCTGCGTCAAAACAGTCTCACGATTGAAGACCACAACGACAACAAGTTCTAGGGGACTGATGACCTGAGATGTTAAGACCCATAGTGCTCAGAGCCATTTAGACAGACGTTAGTGGTATCTATTGGTTTGCTGGATAACTGAGCGTCCTCATTTCTATTAGCCTTAAACGCCTGTTTCGTTATTGATCACAGGGGTAGCCATTTCAAAGAGGTATCTTGGCGTAACAGTGGCGTAGACACGGCGAGGGAGACACGCTGTAGATGGTCGCGAGGCAGCCAGAGACAGCCGCGAGCGATTGTCGTGTGGTGTGGTGTGCTACTAGTATGTGGGTAGCGGGCAGCTGGGAGGCAGGTGGAAACTGGGTCGCGGTTAATCCCGCGGAGGCGTCCGCGGGCACGGTGAGGGCGACGCACCGCGCAGCTGCGAAAAGTGGGACCGCCTGGCGCGCGCCTCACACCGCACTATCTGGGCCGCCGCACAGTGGGGCCAAATCCCAAAAACTTGGCCTAAAGTCGAAAAATAAAGTTCAAGTTCCGGTAATTTTTACTCGTGGGTTAGGTTGGGTAAGGGTCCGAAGGTCGAATTCCGGTGGCCAGAACCCCCAGCCTGTACGCCTGCTGTTGTAGGACAGTTGAAGGGCAACCATTCAGCAACCTAGCCGCGTCGCGCAGTGAGCAAATATTTCAACGCTACGCTCAACAGGACGCAAAATCTCTAAAAATCGATATCAATTCTTAAGGATGGAATCAACAGCAGCAACAAAGTAGAAAATCACTCTGTAACATAAAATTAATAACATCGTCCAAGCGATAACAATAAATGAACCATTTATCGGTAAATGACGGGAAAATTACAACGGAAAATTTTAAACACAATGAGAAAAGTTTATAAGTTTTGCAGAGATCCACGATATGATCGATCGCACGTTGTAGATGAAACTATTATTGAATGAAAAAATGAAAACTTACTGCATTTAGCTGCAGCTGTGTCATTAGTACGAATTCTTGCAACATAAAACATAGTTTGTTGTATTTCGTACATCAACGAAACAGAATGTTGCTCCTTTTCTTGAATTTATCTGCGGCCTTCATGGTGTTTCGAGTTCTATGACACGTAATTCACTTTAAGAATATACTCTTCTCCTTTTCAAATAATATTTTGGAATGAATAATAGCAACGAGGTTAAATATGGAATTATCCACCTACAAAGATCGCCTATTATATAGGGTGATCAAAAAGTAGCCGGCCGAAGTGGCCGTGCGGTTAAAGGCGCTGCAGTCTGGAACCGCAGGACCGCTACGGTCGCAGGTTAGAATCCTGCCTCGGGCATGGCTGTTTGTGATGTCCTTAGGTTAGTTAGGTTTAACTAGTTCTAAGTTCTAGGGGACTAATGACCTCAGAAGTTGAGTCCCATAGTGCTCAGAGCCATTTGAACCATTTTTGATCAAAAAGTCAGTATAAATTTGAAAACTTAATAAACCATGAAATAATGTAGACAGAGAGGTAAAAATTGACACACATGCTTGGAATGACATGGGGTTTTATTAGAACAAAAAAAAAAAGAAAGTTCACAAAATGTCCGACAGATGGCGCTGGACAGCAAAACTGCTACCCTGACGGGTGAGAGGTACGCCGATATGTTACAGAATCGCATCATCCCCAGCCTGGCTGATAAACACCTGCTGGAACGTACGATGTTTATGCAGGATGGCGCTCCACCCCATATTGCTAGACGCGTGAAAGATCTCTTACGCGAGTCGTTTGGTCATGATCGTGTGCTCAGCCGCCACGTTCGTCATGCTTGGCCTCCCAGGTCCCCAGACCTCAGTCCGTCTGATTATTAGCTTTGTGGTTACCTGAAGTCGCAAGTGTATCGTGATCGACCGACATCTCTAGCGATGCTGAAAGACAAGATCCTACGCAAATGCCTCACCATAACTCCGGACATGCTTTACAGTGCTGTTCACAACATTATTCCTCGACTACAGCTATTGTTGAGGAATGATGGTGGACATATTGAGCATTTCCTCTAAAGAACATCGTCTTTGCTTTGTCTTACTTCGTTAAGCTAGTTATTGCTATTCTGATCAGATGATGCGCCATCTGTCGGACATTTTTTGTACTTTTGTATTTTTTTGGTTCTAATAAAACCCCCATGTCATTCCAAGCATGTGTGTCAATTTGTACCTCTCTATCTACATTATTCCGTGATTTATTCAGTTTTCAAATTTATACTGACTTTTTGATCACCCAGTATTTCAACGCTACTCTCAACAGGAAGCAAAAATCTCTAAAAATCAGTCAATTCTTAAGGATGGAATCAACAGTCGCAAGTAAGCAGAAAACCACTGTGTAACATAAAATTAATAATAATAGTCGAAGCGATAACAATAAATGAATGATTTATGCGTAAATGAAGGGAAAATTGGAACGGAAAATTTTAAACACAAAGAGAAAAGTTTATAAGTTTTCCAGAACTCCACGATCTGACCGATCGCACATTGTAGATGAAACTATTATTGAATGAAAAAAATTAAAACTTACAGTATCTAGCTGCAACTGCGTCATTGCTACGAATTCTTGCAACGTAAAACATAGTTTGTTGTATTTCGTACATCAACGAAACGGAGTGTTGATCTTTTTCTTGAATTTAGCTGCGGTCTTCATTGTATTTCGAGTTCTATGATGCGTAATTCACTTTTATGACTATACTCTACCCCTTTCCAAATAATATTTTGGAATGAATAATAGCAACGAGGTTAAATATGGAATTATCCACCTTCATAGATATTATATTTTTAAATTTCAAAATCTGTCGCTGATGAAGGTAAAGCGTGTGACGTGAAAAGAGGGGAAATTTTTCTATATTGAAAGGTTGTAAGAGGGCTGCTTCTGTGTTGGCAGCGCTGTGTAGCGCTTTCCATTGGATATCTGACTGCGCTTTCTTTGTGAGAGACTCTGTGGCTGGTTGGACTCGTTGTTGGAAGTTAACTGCCATTAGTGTTGGGCAGTTGGAAGATAGTCGCCAGCAGTGATGGAAATACTGTTGGGCAGTTGGAGGATGTGAGATGTGAGAAGTTAGCATTGATGAAGGGTAGAGGTCTGACGTGTCAGCGTAGGCTAACGATCTGTACATGTTCGACATGGAGATTGAATATTATTCATGGTTATATACCTTTGTACTAGATGTCAATGACGATTTATATTCGTGTTTGAAATGGATGTCACATTATTAAGGTAAAAATACATTATTTGGTTTGCAACAAAATCTTTCCTTTGCTATCCACATGTGTATTAGTAGTTAGTGGCTTTAGTAGTTATAATCTTTTATTTAGCTGGCAGTATTGACCCTCGCTGTATTGGAGTAGTTCATGTAATGAAGATTTTTCTGAGGTAAGTGCTTAATGAAATGTATAGGTTATTCTTAGGATTTCTTTTTAGTCAGGCCATTCTTTTGAATTAATTATTTGAAGTCAAGTTGTAATTTTTTCGAGCAGTCAGATTGCGTTGTGCTAGAATATTGTGGGTCAATGTTGACATGATAAGAAAAAGTAAAGAGAAAGTAGGCTCAGTACGTTCAGTTTTACTCAGCTGTTTCAGAATCAAATAACGTAGGAGTTTCATCTTCTCAGTCATTCTGCAATTTAAGTATAGACACACTCATTTACATAAAGAAATTTCAAGGTCATTTGAATGAGAAAGTGACTGAAGTGTGTGCAGTGATCGAAAAATACCGCTCTAAGATTTTTCGAAAACTCAAGCATTTCTGCTGCTGTAATAGGGGTAGATGAGGACTTGATTAAGCGTTTCCGTTTGATATTGGAAACAGTCTCGAGTGGCCATGAAATCGATATATAAAATTCCAATATTATGCCTCACTTTGCGCAGCTGTATCCACTGTTCTACATACCAACTTCGGTACATAAGGTATTGACTCATGGCGCAGAAGTGATAAACTCATCTGTATTGCCGATAGGGCAGATGTCAGAAGACGCTCAGTAGTCTGCTAATAAATACATAAAAAAGTTTCGTGCCGATTTTGCAAGAATGTGTTCTCGAGCCAAAACAATGGAAGACTTTTTTACGCTTTTTATTAATATCCGATCCATTTGTTGCCTCGAAAAATCTCTAAGTCGTTGCCCCAGAAGCAGTTTCATTGTTAATTGCGCCAGAATACCAGCAAGTACAGTAAGCTCCAGCGATTCAAAAGTTGAATCAACTGATTGTGAATCAACTAATTCTCCGGATGACGATCTATGAACTTTTTTATCAACCGGTTCAATGTTCTATTATATTATACAACATATGGGTATATTTTGTATTTTCTCTATAAAAGTGATTAATGTTAAATCCGCCATTTTGGTTGTTTTTTTTTCAAATTTTGACTTCGGATTCATAATGAGCTACCCAGAAAACCCCGAGTACTGACTTTCAGCCCAATTTATAACGTTTTCAACTTTTGGACAGCTTTTTGAGATTAGGCCCCACTGTGTGCCGTGTCGCCGTGGCTCTGTTCACGCGCTTACGCACTCGTGTTATCCCACGCCAGTTAACGCACCACCATATTCCACCACCAGCCGACATCAACACCCATAGATCTACATCTACATACGTACTCAGCAAGCCACTGACCCGTGGATGGCGGAAGTATGATACACAGGGAGTTTGAAAAATACTTTTACAAACCTTAGGGACAGGTTCATCACACCAAAGAAGGAAAAAAGTTCATATAGACATGTTTCCGAAAATCCTTTGCTTTCGAATTATTAATAGATGGTTAAAATTTAGATGACTGGAGCTGATAATCTTACTTTTTTATCTTAGAGTAGCACTTACAACCTACATTCTCAATTATTTGTTGGAGGTATTCCAATCTCTGTCTTCCTCTACAGTTTTTATCCTCTACAGCTCCCTATGGTACTATGGAATCTATTCCCTGATGGCTTAAGGGGACCACACCGTGGTTCAGGTCGAAAAAAACGATTTTCGGTTTGCATCATATTTCCATAGATTAAGATTTTATTTAAGTACTCTGAGAAGGATTTTGCTGAAAAAAATTTTTTTTCGAGCATTTAAAGAGCGTTTTCCTGCCACGTGTGTTTATATGCCACGCCTACTTTTATGTCACCCACTTTTCTGCATATATTTCAGAATTTTATATCCCCTACATTGCACGTTAGGGATTTTTTTTACTCCCGAGTGTGTTGGCTATCCTTGAAATGCAACGGTCGGTATTCTTTTGTTTCTGCTGTTTGTAAACAAAACGCTTTCAAACACGCGGTTAGTTTTGTTCAAGTGTGATTGCGAGTAGTTGTTATAGAAAACTTGCAGGTATACTATGGGCAGGCAATTAGGAGAAATAAAGAAAATCTGGAGGCCATGAAGAGAGATGTTTGGGCCATATTCTTCCATAAGTCCTCTACTGATGATAAGCCATGTCACGGATTGTGTCCATCAGGAGAAAATTCGTGGTGCAAATACAATAGGGCTCAGGCAACTGGAGAATCTTATTCTCACCAGAATTCTCTTCCTGCTGCTGTTATTACAGCAATTAAACCTATTTTCAGAGACTTGGCTCATCCTGACCTTCTAAAGAAATGTCTGCATGGGCAGACACAGAACCCAAATGAATATTTCAACAGCATAATTTGGAACCGCCTTCCTAAAACTGTATTTGTAGGCATGCATACAATAAAACTAGGAGTTCATGATGCTGTTATTACTTTCAATTGTGGTAATACTGGAAAGTGTTGGTTACTGAAGAATCTAGGAATTAATACTGGTGAAAAGATGATCACTAGGCTGCAACATTACGATAAAATGAGGATAGCCGATGCAGACAGTTCTGCTTCTAATATGGACAAGGAAGCAAGACAAACACCCAGGAAGGTGAAAAAGAAGATGGAAGACCTGCTAGAGGCCAAAGAAGGGCCATCACATGCAGCAGGACACTTTTAATCAACTGTAGGTAACAAATTTCAAAAGTTTTCTTTAAATTCAATTTCCCGCAAACTAAAATTTTCAGTACATATGCCCCATTATATCAGAAACTATCATAGATAAATGAATGAAATTTTCTGAGACTGCATAACATAAAAAGCCACCTTTGGTACTACATTCATTAATATTCCCCCATTAGGAAGCTCACAAAAAAAATTCTGCAGAAAAAACTTAATATTTTTTGTTAATAAATTTAAAAAGTATTTCTTAAAAACTATAAAATGAATAAAGTAGATTTTAGTGCAGTTGACTCTATTAGCATCATGTTACACACAGTAAAACTATTAAGGTCCTGCATCAAATAGTTTTTTTCAGAATCAACATGGGTTAGCTAGGCAGGATGTGGTCCCCTTAACAGATGTCCTACTGTAACCCGAGCTCTATCCCACGAGCAATTCTTGAGTGGATTGCTGGGGAGTTATCCCAATTACAATACCTTAACAACCACTTATTTCAACAACCGAATGAACCAGCAAGCCACTTGGACCACTGCGGCACACACTAATTGCAGATATGCAACGCTGAAGGATATACCTGTTGCATAATGTTCTAAAACTATTATCATCCACGCCTTCCTACCCAAACGCGTTTCAGTCCGGTAATAGCGGAAATCACTGAAGTATAATCTCCGTAGAGTCCAACGCCTGCACTTGCAGCCTTAACAGAAATAGTAAATATCGGCAATAGCTCCCTTCAGTTCAGAACTATCATGGGGACCACCAACGTCAATTTGCAGTTTAATTAATCAAGTCAATAGCTGCCAGCCTGAGCTGCGCAGCATTTAAATCCACAGTAATATATAACAAGCAAAACCTACAGCAACATCAACCATGCCAGCTATGGCTACCCAACTGATATGTGCAATAGTTAAAACAACATGAAAATTTAATCACAACAGCAAAAACCCATATTAATTCAATAACTGCCTAACTCATTCTTGGAATACTTAAAACTGCATTCACATCTGAACATAATTCCAAAGCTACTCAAGACAACCATCAAATAATTCTCTTCAAGGAACAGAAAGGCCGCCACAACGTTCAGCTGGCCCGCAGCACAATCCGTCGAAGAACACTTCCAATCCACTTCCTTCTCGATGTCGCCGCCAGAGCTCCACATGTCCCTTGTCCTGCGGAAGAAGTCATGCCTACTTACCTGCGCGAGACGGATCTGAACTACGGGCCGTTCGAACTAAACGTATATCTGACCCGAGCTGAAACGCGAGAGTCACACCCGCGACAAGTGTCGTATGTCAAGCTATCATCCTTTCCCTTTTTCTTGTCAGTGTTTTCCATGCATACTTTTCGTCGGCGACCCTGTGGAGAATCTCCTCATTACTTACCTTATCAGTCGACCTAATTTTCAACATTCTTCTGTAGCACCACATCTCAAATGCTTCGATTATCTTCTGTTCCGGGTTCGCGTAATCCGTGTTTCACAACCATACAGTTCTTCGCTCCAAACGTACTTTCTCAGAAATTTCTTCCTCAGGTAACACCTATGTTCGATACTAATAGACTTCTCGTGGCCAGGAATACCCTTTTTGCCAGTGCTAATTTGTTTTTATATTCTAAAAATGTTCAAATGTATGTGAAATCTTATAGGACTTAACTGCTAAGGTCATCAGTCCCTAAATTTCACACTACTTAACCTAAATTATACTAAGGACAAACACACCACCCATGCCCGAGGCAGGACTCGAACCTCCGCCGGGACCAGCCGCACGGTCCGTGACTGCAGCGCCTCAGACCGCTCGGTTTTATATTCTCCTTCGTCTGGCCATCATGGGTTATTTTGCTGCCTAGGTAGCAGAATGCCTTGACTTCAGCTACTTCATGATCACCAATTTTTCTCCTAAGTTTCTTGCTATTCACGTTTCTGGTACTTCTCATTGCTTTCATCTTTCCTCCATTTACTTATAGTCCCTACTCTGCACTGAGCAGACTGTTTACTCTATTCGACACATACTGTAATTCTCTTTCACGTTCACTCAGGACACCAGTATAAGAGATATCACTGATATCCATTCACCTTGAGTTTCAGTACCACTCCTGAAAGGCTCTTTTATTTCCATCGTTGCTTCTTCGATGTACAGACTGAACAGCAAAGGCGAAAGGCTTGCACCCGTTTTAATCCGAGCATTTCGTTCTTGGTGGTCCACTTTTATTATTCCCTCTTGGCTCTTGTACATATTGTATATTACCCGTCTTTCCCTATAGCTTACTCCTACTTTTCTCATAATTTCGAACATCTTGCACAATTTTACATTGTCGAACGCTTTTTCCCATATCGACAAACCCTATGACCGTTTCGTGCTTTTCCTTCACTCTTATTTTCATTATCAACTGCAACGTCAGAATTGCCTCTCTGGTGCCCTCACCTTTCCTAAAGCCAAACCGATCGTTATTTAATACATCCTTAATTTTCTTTTCAGTTCTTCTGTATAATTTTCTTGTCAGCAACTTGGATAAATGACGTGTGAAGCTGATTGTGCCATAAGCCCCACACTTGTCAGCTCTTGCAAATTTCGGAACTGTGTGGATGATGTTTTTCCGAAAATCAGACAGTATGTAGCAAGACTCACACATTCTACACACCAGTGTGAATAGTAGTTTTGTTGCCACTTCCCCAGTGATTTTAGAAATTCCGACGAAATGTTATCTATATCTTCTGGGTTATTTGATCTCATGTCTTGCAGAGCGCTTTTAAGTTCTGACTATTAATGCATCCACTAGCTGTTTCCTATCGACTCCTGTGTCTTCTTCCATCACGTCATCAGACAAGTTCTTCCACTCATGAAGGCCTTCAGTGTACTCTTTCCACCTATCCGCTATCTCTCCTGCATTTAACAGTGGAATTCCCATTGCACTCTTAATGTTACTGCCCTTACCTTGAATTTCACCAAAGGCTGATTTGCCTTTTCTATTTGCTGAGTCAGTCCTTCCGACAATCATTAATTTTTCGATTTCGTCTTATTTTTCATGATGCCATTATGCCTTATCTTCCCTGAACTCCCTATTTATTTCCTTTCTAAGTGTCTTTTCAACACACAAACTCATAATTAATGCCTGAAATGTGTTCCTCTTGCTTTTAAAAAGGCACGTAGTCTTCGAATCATCTACTGTCGCACCCTCTAAAATACTCCCTGACGGTGTCAAGCTGTTTTGCAGGCTTCCATGACACGTCGATGGGTGGTTTCTGCATCCAGATTGCCTGTAGCATACACCAATTGTTTAAGATGCCCCCACGGACAGTAATCCAAAGGACTGAGGTCGGGGCAGCGTGCAGGCAGACCATGGAACTTATTCTCCTGTGCTTAACAATCTGTCATGGTAGAAAACAGACTGGTATGTCTTCTTATTTGCAGGGGCACATCTTCTAACGTGTCTTGGAGGGAGTTCCGAATAAAGTTCTGTGGACAACGCTTATAAGAGTACTGGGAGAACGTATGGATTTACCAGACAGTCACCTACAATTCCGGCCCACACATTCATCTTAAACAGATGACGATGTCTTGCCTGTACTGTAGCATGATGACTGCGATCGGCGATCGGCCCATATGTGTAGATGGTGGGAATTTGTTATCCCATCAGTTCCAAACATTACTTCGTCTGTAAACAAACCTGAAGACATAAATAACGGATTGGCAGTTTGTGCAACAAACTATCGGCAAAAGTTTTACATGCTTGGTGATCGGCAGGCGTACGGCCCTGTACACGTCAAAGACGATACTGATACGTGAGTTGCTCGTAAAGTATCCTCCATGGTGAACTTGGAGATGAACCAGTTGTCTTGCACTTCTGTAAAATATTATTGGAAAAACAGTGATCAGTATAAATTTAAAAAAAGCAGTCTTCATCGCAGTGTACCAGCAGACGCCGAGCCGCGCACACGCTCAGCAACGGTAGAAGAGCAGTAGTTGTTTGATACACAGTAATTTAGTTTAATTTCTGTTTTTTTTTTCACGTGCTTCTACAAAGAAGTGAACTATACCTGTGTATTTTACTGTGTAAACCATTGGTTAGAAAATTACTGTAAGTCTTCATTTTCGCGTAAATATTGGTACATGTCCTTGTGTAAGACAACTTCGTACTGTAATTTTCCCGCCTTCAGACCGCCATGTCATGCCACCAAGTTTAAATCTCGTGCTGGTACACAACACATAGTTTAGATCAGTGCATTCTAGTTTGCATGCTTATCCCGTGCAGTAGCTTTCAGGTATTCAGAGTTTCTAGTAACAGGTCACTGTAGATACATCCATTTCAGTAGAGAAAATTATTTCTGTTTAAGAGATTGCCATCTCAGGGCATAGAGAGAAATCTGCACAGCAGTTTTCAGTATTTCTTTATTCTCCTCGTTGTATTTTGACTACATTCCAAACTCAGTAGCGCCATTCGAGATCTTATGCACTATGTGATCAAAAGTATCCAGACACCTGGCTGAAAATGATTTACAAGTTCGAGAGCCCTCCATGGGTAATGCTGGAATTCTGTATGGTGTTGGCCCACCTTGGCCTTGATGACAGCTTCCACTCTCGCTGGTATACGTTCAATAAGTTGCTGGAACGTTTCTTGGACAGTGGCAGCCCATTCTTCACGGAGTGCTGCACTGAGGAGAGATATCGATGTCGGTCGGTGAGGTCTGGCACAACGTCGGCGTTCCAAAACTTCCCAAAGGTGTTCTACAGGATTCAGGTAAAGACTCTGCAGGCCAGTCCATTACAGAGATATTATTGACGTGTAAACACTCCGCCACAGGCCGTGCATTATGAACAAGTGATCGATCGTGTTGAAAGAACCGATCGCCATCACAGAATTGCTCTTCAGCAGTGGGAAGCAAGAAGGTGCTCAAAACATCAATGTAGGCGTGTTCTGTGATAGTGCCACGCAAAATAACAAGAGATACAAGCCACCTCCATGGAAAACACGAACGCACCGTATCACTATCACCTCCGAATTTTACTGTTGGCACTACACACGCTGGCAGGTGGCGTTCACCGGGCATTCGCCATACCCACACCCTGCCACCGGATCGCCACATTGTGCACCGTGATTCTTCACTCCACACAACCCTTTTCCACTGTTCAGTCGTCCAATGTTTACACTCCTTACACCAAGCGAGGCGTCGATTGACATTTACCGGCGTGATGTGTGGCTTATGAGCAGCCGCTCGACCATGAAATCCAAGTTATCTCACCTCCCACCTGTCATAGTACTTGCAGTGGATTCTGATACAGCTTGGAATTCCTATGTGATGGTCTGGATAGATGTCTGCCTATTATACATTACAACCCTCTCCAACTGTCGGCGGTCTCTGTCAGTCAACAGATGAGGTCGGCCTGTACGCTTTCGTGCTGTACGTGTCCCTTCACGTTTCCACTTTATTATCACATCGGAAACAGTGGACCTAAGGTTGTTCAGGAATGTGGAAATCCCGCGTCTATGACACAACTGACATCCAATCACTTGATCACGTTCGAAGTCCGTGCGTTCCGCGGAGCACCCATTCTGCTGTCTCACAATGTGTAACGACTACTAAGGTCGCTGATATGGGGTAGCTGGCAGCAGGTGGTAGCAGAATGCACATAATATGAAAAACGTATCTTTTGGGGGTTCGAAAATGGTTCAAATGGCTCTGAGCACTACGGGACTTTACTTCTGAGGTCATCAGTCACCTAGAACTTAGAACTACTTAAACCTAACTAACCTAAGGACATCACACACATCCATGCCCGAGGCAGGATTCGAACCTGCGACCGTAGCGGTCACTCGGTTCCAGACCGTAGCGCCTAGAACCGTCTTTTGTGGGTGTCCGGATACTTTTGATCACATAGTGAATCTATTTTTACACACTGCGATATGGCTAGGGACTGTGCTTGTTGTGAGGGACCACAAGGAGAGTTGGCTGCTGTCCGTAAACAACTGGAAGCAGCGTTGGCTACCGGCGACATGCTTCTGGCTAATTCTCAACTTGCGGCAATATCGGGCGCTGGGAACGAGACCTGCGACACCTTTGGTGCCGTTGAATCCCCTGGTGACCCGGGTGTCGCTCAATCTTTTGATACGCAACATCTGACAGGTCCGTCTTCATTTGAGTGTGGGTGGCAGATAGTGTGTTCGCGTGTCACTGGATGGAAGGTGAAAGGGGGCAGACTGCGCGGCTGGCTCCCTACGACTTAGCAACAGTGTTGATGATAACTCTGAGCCAGCAAGGGATGCCTCTCGATTTTCCTTCCCAGTCCGGGCAAGTGTGGGTATGCTCGTCATTGGGAGCTCCAATGTAGGGTGGGTGATGGAGCCCATCAAGGAAATAGCAAGCAAGGTGGGAAATAATACCAGTGTGCATTCGATATGTTTGCCGGAGGTCTCTTCCGTGATGTGGAAGGGCCCATGGTTCAAATGGCTCTGAGCACTATGGGACTTAACTTCTAAGGTCATCAGTCCCCTAGAACTTAGATCTACTTAAACCTAACTGACCTAAGGACATCACACACATCCATGCCCGAGGCAGGATTCGAACCTGCGACCGTAGCGGTCGTGCGGTTCCGGACTGTAGCGCCTAGAACCGCTCGGCCACCCCGGCCGACGAAGGGCCCATGAAGGCGACTATCGAGCGCACTGAATGCAACCGGCTGCATATAGTGGCACATGTCGACACGAATGACTCCTCCCGCTTGGGTTTTGAGGGCATCCTCGGCTTCTTTTGGCGGATGGCTGATTTGGTGAAGGCAACTAGCATCGCACGAGGGATGCAGGCTGTCTATTGATAGCATCGTACCCAGGGTTAATCGCGGTTCTCTGGTTTGAAGCAGAGTGGAAGGTCTAAACCAGAGGTTCAGACGACACTGCGACGGTATCCGATGCAAATTTCTCAACCTCCGCTATTGGGTACAGAATTCTAGGGTTCCCCTTAATAGGTCAGGTGTGCACTATACGCAGGAAGCGGATACTAGGGTAGCAAAGTGTGACGTGCACATGGGGCTCTTTTAAGCTAGAGAAACCGCCCTTTTGATCAAAGACGGTTCACCTGATAAATTAGTCACAGTGTCCTCAGAGAATGTTCGACGTCGCAGGTCAGAGACAGAAAGGGTTAATATGATTTTAGTAAACTGCAGAAGCATCAAAGGAAAGGTCCCAGAATTATATCGCATAATGGAGGTTATAATGCACAGATAGTATTACGAACAGAAAGTTGGTTGTAACCAGATGTTAATGACAACGAAATCCTAAGTTCAGATTGGAATATTTATCGTAAGGATAGGTTAGTCGCCAATGCTGGCGGCGTGCTCATTGCAGTACAGAATTCGGAAAAATCTCAGGAGGTTTGATGGGTTCCGATAGTGATTTAATCTGGGTGAAGTTAAGTATCAAAGATCGGTCAAAAATGGTACTCGGATGCTATTATAGACCACCTGTGTCAGGAGTTCTAGTGCTAGAGCGCTTCAGACAGAGCTTAGTCGATTTCGTGATGATGGCGTTGTAATAGGGGATGACTTGAACATGCCAGGTAGGTTGGGAGTGTCATGCTATCAAAACTGGTGTCAGGATGTCTTGTCCGAAAATTACTTTGAGCAGATAGAGCACCAGCTCGTGAGCAACGAAGGGTGCCTCGAGGCTGGAAGAAAACGCAGGTCGTTCTCTTTTTTAAGAATGGTCGTAGGACAGATGCACAAAATTATAGACCTATTTCGTTGACGTCCATCTGTTGTGCAATTATGGAACACCTTTTACGCTCAAGAATTGTGGTGTTATTGGAGAAGGAAGATCTCCTCTATAAAATCAACAAGGATTCCGCAAACAGAGATCTTGAAAAACTCAACTCGCTCTGTTCCTATGAGAGATCCACAGCGCTGTCGACAATGGGTCTCAGGTTGATCCCGTCTTCCTTGACTTCAGGAAGGTATTTGGCACCGTCCCTCACCGCCGTATAGTGAAAAAAATACGAGCTTATCGAGTATCGGAGCAGATTTGAGACTGTATTCAAAATTCCTTGCAGACAGAACCCAACACGTCGCTCTTAAGGGAACAAAATCGACAAATGTAAAGGCAATTTCCGGAGTACCCCAAGGAAGTGTGATGGACCGTTACTGTTTACAGTATATATAAATGACCTAGTAGGAAGCGTCGGATGCTCTCTAAGACTGTTCGCAGATGACGCAGTTGTCTATAACAAAATAGCAACACCAGAAGATATTAACGATTTGAAGAATGACCTCGAGAGAATTGATGAATGGTGCAGACTCCGGCAGTTGACCTTGAACGTAAATAATGTAATGTATTGCGCATACATAGGAAAAGAAATCCATTACTATATTGCTACACTACTGACGACAAACCGCTGGAAACAATATCTGCCGTAAAATATCTAGGAGTAACTATCCAGAGCGACCTTAAGTGGAATGACCACACAAAACAAACAGTGGAAAAAGCAGATGCCAGACTCAGATTCATAGGAAGAATCTTAAGGAGACTATTCATCCACGAAGGAAATGGCCTATAAAGCGCTTGTTCGACTGATTCTTTAGTATTGTTCATCTATCGGACCTCTACCAGCTAGAACTGCTAGAAGAGGTAGAGAAGATCCAACGGAGAACGGCGCGTTCCATCATGGGATCGTTTCGTCGACACGAGAGCGTTACGGAGATGCTCAACGAACTCCATTGGCAGACATTACAAGAGAGGAGTTGTGCATCACAGAGAGATTTTCTATTGAAATTTCGAGAGAACATTTTCCGGAAAGAGTTACACATTATCTTCCCCCCGCCCACCCCACCCCCCACCCCCCTCCCCCCGCACCCCAAACACCCACCCACCCACCCACCCACCCACACACACACACACACACACACACACACACACACACATACGCTTCGCGTAATGACCATGAGGAGAAAATTCGAGAAATTAGAGCCAATACAGAGGCTTACTGACAATCATTCTTTCCCCGCGCCAGTGGAACGGAGTTCGGCGGCTCAATTAGGGGAGTAATGTATCCTAAGTCAATAAAATGTTTGTGGTGAATAAAGGGAAAAAAATGTGGCACTTTAATGTCCCTAAACTTGATGAAAAATACAAAAGGAGAATAAATAAGGTTATTTTTTCTAAATCTTTGCTTTGAAAGTTCTTTCAGATTCATACCGGTTGACGTAATATGGATTATACAATACTGTTAAGCGAATTATGTCCAAGCCACGTAATAGTACATGTCGTTAAAGTCGATTATTACTGTTTGCTTAAAGATGTGACTATCTTCATAAGAGTGTGACGACTACTATTCTCCTAAAGTAGAGAAATCCTTACAACCATCATTTAATGACGTGTAATTGCGCCCCTGGACTTCATAACCACCTGGATTCGGTTAGGAAGTGAGTCCACGATGTTGCACAGGTACGTCGTATCCAGGTTAGACCGCCCGCCGAGGATTTTATCGCTCACAGTCCTAAGGTCCCGGGTTCGATTCCCGGCTAGGTCGAGATTTTCTCCGCTCAGGGACTGGGTGTTGTGTTGTCCTAATCATCATCATTTCATCCCCACCGACGCGCAGGTCGCCGAAGTGGCGTCAACTCGAAAGACCTGCACCAGGCGAACGGTCTGCCCGACGGGAGGCCCTAGCCACACGACATTTCATTTTTTTTTTTTTATCGCTCAAATCCGCCCAACTGCGGGGATGCAGTAAGGTGGCGTAAGGTAGTTGCATTGAACGGAGATATTGTTGCAAAATAGCCAAATGAGTGGGGAACAACACGGTGTACTGGAATCCTAAATAAAACCAACAGCTTTCGGGAAAAAATGTGCTGCGTTACTTACTAGACGCCCCTTGTATTATCAAACACCATTTGAAGATGAAATTTCTGAGAACTTCTGGATAGAAGTGAATGAAGGACTAGAAGGAAAAGAGGAGAACCCAAATATTTTAGATGTGGCGCTACAACAGGTAGTTGAAAATTAGGTAGCCTTATAAGCAAACAAAGAGGAATTTCTCCACAGTATCGACGAGGAAAGAAGGGATAGGATGATAAGACACGTGGAATATAAGCAAGGAATAATTTCCATGGCGCCTGATGGAGGTGTTGAGGGTAAAAACTGTAGGGAAAGGCAGAGAGTAGGACACGTTGAAAAATTATTTAGGACATTGGTAGTCAGAGATGTAAAGGTTGGCACAGGAGCAGTATTTTTAGCGGTCTGCATCAAACCAGCCAGAAGACTGATGATCCAGAAAAGGTACCACAACGAGAATGTAAAAGAGATGCGCGGTGTGTGGAGGCAGCTGGTGACTGTGTGGACCGAGACACTACGCAACGGTCTCCACACGATAAATTTGGCCTCTGGGCGTCCAGTTCGAACACAGTACAGACCACACAGCACTATGGCATACGAAGATGGCTGGCAGGTAAAGGCATGGATCGAAAAACTTATCAATGGCGTCTAGTACCCTGCAGCCACGAGTGCAGGATTCGTCTGACGATGGTCGCAGAAGAGGGTAGGGGCACCAGGTGCCAGCGGGGGTTTCAGGCATGCAGACTGGGAGGTGAGCAAGACATGTTTTGGACCAATAGCAGGTATGGACGTCGGGCACCTCTCAGCGGTATGGAGGGTACTTTGAGGGATGTGGAGTATCCTCCACCCTGCTGTCCAACCATATAGTCAACATTTCGACGACGGGTTCGTCTCTCAATGCGATAACGTACAAACACGCAACGCTCTGGTTTACACAGTATAGGGTAAAACAGGGATAGATGGTCATGATTCTTTGAAATGCCAATATCAAGCCCTAACACATAAAAAACATTGGAAAATGCAAATATACTGCTTTATTTATACACAAAAAGAAAATGAGACTTCTTTCACAAAGTTGTACTAAATTTCAAACTAAATTATGTAACAGTTGGCCAAACCATGTATCAGGGTTAGAAGGTCAGACACGCAAGAGACAGATGGCCACCTGACAAAACACTTTAAAAACAAAGAGAAAATCGTTTAAAAGAGTATCCAATAAGCTTAACATGTTTTATGTAAATACCAGTAACAGGTAAGTTTTATAGAGAAAATTTTAGGAAACCATATAAGCCTTTCCTCATTGGCCAAACCCAAACAGGATCTGGACTCAGCGCTGTTTTTGAATCACAACCCGTTATCATTTTTCGCTCTAGGGCTTTCCCTGGAATATTCAAAGCTGTAAAACCTTTTCTGATTCAATAAATGTCATCTTATATGTTGTGACTTGGCAAGACAGCCAAGCCACTATGAGAGGAAGCCGAAAGGCACGCGTTTAAGCTCACGCAGGATGGCGTGAGGTCTGGAACAGGACAAGAAATGAAGACTAGCAAATAAAGTACGTAGCTTCTGGAATACTTAACTTTAATCCATAACTGGTGAACATCGGTCTGACGGTACATGCATCACAAGATAAATAGCAAATGGTAATGGCGCCTTGCTAGGTCGTAGCAATTGACGTAGCTGAAGGCTATGCTAACTATCGTCTCGGCAATTGAGAGCGTAATTTGTCAGTGAACCATCGCTAGCAAAGTCGGCTGTGCAACTGGGGCGAGTGCTAGAAAGACTCTCTAGACCTGCCGTGTGGCGGCGCTCGGTCTGCAATCACTGATAGTGGCGACACGCGGGTCCGACGTATACTACCGGACCGCGGCCGATTTAAAGGCTACCACCTAGCAAGTGTGGTGTCTGGCGGTGACACCACATTATATTTTATTAATAGCAATTTTAACGTCTTCTTGTCTTCATCTGCCTTTAGTAGAACCTATCTTGGTATTGTACTTAGTCGGCATCTGAAAAAAAATGGTTTCCCGTCGAAACTAAAAAATAAACAAAGCTTTACGGGATGGCTAGCAATCCCAAATAAGGGAAGGCCATCTCTCCCAAACGGCAGGGAGAGATAGCCATAGCGCGTCAGCAAACATGGTGGACGAGAACGCAGAGATAAACAACATGATGGTATGCAGGTACAGTCTTGAAATAAGTTTCGTAACTACTGACAGTCTAGCTTGCAGAAAAATGGAACGGTATTGGCATGCTACATAATATGAAAGAGCTAAAATCATGAAAATACTTAGCTTTGTTGAAATAAAGAGTTAAGGGAAACACGAACGCGTCACTCGCGACAGACTCCCTATTAACCAGACGCGTACACATTGCGCTTGTAACCTGCCCATGTTAGCCAGACAGCCAGGCTGCTGCACGTTATTAGAACGAGCAGCGTGCTTTACTCTCATTCAAGCCAAGCTATGCCCAACCCAAGCCGGCTGGCGGAGTCCTGCTTGCCTGCCAGTCTTCCCGCTGTGCTACGCTACGTAGCCGTTTATGCCGTAAGCCCTCATTGTAGTTTTTTCAGTAGGATTCGGAAGTTCATGAAAATGATCGAGTATCACAAGACATGGTTCAATGGAATATGTATTCATTTTGGGTCATCGTAGTCCAGAGGATGGTGGATCTTATTTATCCTCTCCTTTGCCGCGTATTTCGGGGTTATTTATTTGTTTCGATATGAAAGCTTTAGATACGAAATCTTTTCTCTAAAATTTCACCCTGTTTCTGCTAGTACTGGCTGATCCCAATTCGAACCATCATCGGGTCACTTGCAGCACATGTTTTCTGTAGTAATGAGAACAATCAAGATCCTCTGCACCTAACAACCTGAGACGTATTTTATACTGCAAAACAGAAGTAAGGTTTTCGAAGTCTAGTTTCTGTTATCTTAGAGTGTTCTGACCAAATTTGATCCTAGTTATACCTTTTTTATTACTTTTTACAGGTTGCGTCATGCGGGTTCGCTGAATTCATCCTGAATGTCCAAAACAGTTCATTCAAAGTTCCGTAAACGCATTTTAGCAGACACGAATTTCGTTTTTCTTATTATGTTAATTTAAAAAGCTCATGACTCAGAGAAGAATCATTTCTTTCATACTAAGCTTTCTTTACATTACGTTGCATACCACCGTAATGTGGTTTTTAATATCCACTAGCAATATTTTTTTCCTATTTCGGTCAATATTTGCCCTAAATTTAGGAAGCCTATATACAGCTAAATGGCCTCAAGTCTTAAGCACACATTTCCACACACTTATCAGCCACGGTAAAATGCACAAACATTTCGCAACATGTTCCTAAATGAGTGTCTTTTCACAACATTTATATTACGAGATACCTACCGATTTATTTGAAGCTGCCTCATAAACACAACTTTTTCGCTGCTAGACTTGCCCTATGGTTCGTGACTGGTATATATTAATCAATTCGTAATTTGTCTTAATCGCCCTCAAGTTCGATTTGTTCATTTTGCTGCTGCCACCATTATAATAAATGAGCTGCGTTGAAACTCCCTACGCTAACATACACCTAGTTAGTCACGATGGATTGATAGTGCAACCTGTTGTTAGGCGCAGGCTGAACGGGTCCCGTGAAGCTTGCCATCCTAGCGGAAACCCAAGTTGACCTGCTTTAAGCACAGTGCTTCAGTACACATGTAGTCCTGTGACCCCGTTGGGGCAAGTTGATCTGTTTTAATTTTTGCCGCTGAGATAGGGGCAGGGAGGCTGGAAGAAGAATTTGTACAGCTCTGTTATCAATTGTCCGTCAGCGCTGCAAAGCGGCTATTTGGAGAACCACAGTCGTTGTCTGTCCCCCTTGAGTTATATATCCCTATTTTGCTCTAAACTCGAAGTGTGGATTGATCATTACCAGTATTTCATTAAGTGCTATGTTTGTGGACACAGGTCTGCAGATTATGACCACGTAAGCGTGTAAGTGAGGGGAATCCTGCTACTTCCAGTCGCTTCCACTTGCATTCGGGAAGAAAGTCTTTCTGAACTTTTTTTTTTTTCAGTAGCTAGTGTTTACCTTTCTGTCTTTCTTTATGCAACGTCCTGTTATTTTCCGATTCTAGCTGTGGATTCAGCAACAGTTCCGGAAACTGCTGATGACACCCGATACGGTGAGCCTCTGAAAGTCCATTTGAAACGTCCCCTTTGAAAAATTATACACGTGACTGGGCTTAAACTGCCACACAATGTTTTTAGCGCAACGCAATCTGACTTTCAATAATCCCTACAAAAGAATGGCCCTGACTAACATTAACCTATACCTTTCACAAATCACTTACCTCACAAAAATCTTCGCCGGCCGCGGTGGTCTAGCGGTTCTAGGCGCGCAGTCCGGAACCGCGCGACTGCTACGGTCGCAGGTTCGAATCCTGCCTCGGGCATGGATGTGTGTGATGTCCTTAGGTTAGGTAGGTTTAAGTAGTTCTAAGTTCTAGGGGACTGATGACCACAGATGTTAAGTCCCATAGTGCTCAGAGCCATTTCACAAAAATCTTCGTTACTCGAACTACTGCAATATAGCGAGCGCCACTACTGCCAGCTAAATAAAAGATTCTAACTACTGAAGGCACTAACTACTGATAGGCATAGTTAGCAAATGAAAGATTTTGATAGAGAACAAATGATGTATTTACCTTAATAGTCATAATATATATATAGCAGTTCATGACATCCAGTCTTACAAATTTCAAAACTCCGCCATCTCTCTCCCCACATCCACCACTGCTGGCGGCTCACCTCCAACTGCGCAACGCTACGCGCTGTTCACATCCAGCTGCCCAACACTACAATGGCAGACAACAATGCAAACTAGCCACAGACTGCACACAGCACAGCCAGTGATTTTCATACAGAGCGCTACGTAACGTTGCCAATAAGAAAACATAAACAGCCTATTTACACCTTTAGCTGGCTGTAATGTTACCTGAAGGGCCACAAGGTCCAACTCGTGCACACGCTCTAACGGTAGCAACTGAAAAGCATCCTGTGTTAAACGTAGGTTGTAATTCACAAAATTCCACTCAATTTTAGAGACTCTTAGTTTTTACTCTACTTTATTCTCCGACAGTTATCTGCGACATTTGGACATTCAAAATGATTCAAATGACTCTGTGCACTATGGGACTTAACATCTGAGGTCATCAGTCCCCTAGCCGGCCGCGGTGGTCTCACGGTTCTAGGCGCGCAGTCCGGAACCGTGCGACTGCTACGGTCGCAGGTTCGAATCCTGCCTCGGGCATGGATGTGTGTGATGTCCTTAGGTTAGTTAGGTTTAAGTAGTTCTAAGTTCTAGGGGACTAATGACCACAGCAGTTGAGTCCCATAGTGCTCAGAGCCATTTGAACCATCAGTCCCCTAGAACTTATAACTACTTAAACCTAACTAACATAAGGACATCATACACATCCATGCTCGAGGCAGGATTCGAACCTGCGACCGTGTCAGTCGCGCGGTTCCGGACTGAAGCACCTAGAACCGCTCGGCCACAGCGGCCGGTTATTTGGAAATTAATACAGGGTTATTACAAATGATTGAAGCGATTTCACAGCTCTGCAATAACTTTATTATTTGAGATATTTCCACAATGCTTTGCACGCACATACAAAAACTCAAAAAGTTTTTTTTAGGCATTCACAAATGTTCGATATGTGCCCCTTTAGTGATTCGGCAGACATCAAGCCGATAATCAAGTTCCTCCCACACTCGGCGCAGCATGTCCCCATCAATGAGTTCGAAAGCATCGTTGATGCGAGCTCGCAGTTCTGGCACGTTTCTTGGTAGAGGAGGTTTAAACACTGAATCTTTCACATAACCCCACAGAAAGAAATCGCATGGGGTTAAGTCGGGAGAGCGTGGAGGCCATGACATGAATTGCTGATCATGATCTCCACCACGACCGATCCATCGGTTTTCCAATCTCCTGTTTAAGAAATGCCGAACATCATGATGGAAGTGCGGTGGAGCACCATCCTGTTGAAAGATGAAGTCGGCGCTGTCGGTCTTCAGTTGTGGCATGAGCCAATTTTCCAGCATGTCCAGATACACGTGTCCTGTAACGTTTTTTTTTCGCAGAAGAAAAAGGGGCCGTAAACTTTAAACCGTGAGATTGCACAAAACACGTTAACTTTTGGTGAATTGCGAATTTTCTGCACGAATGCGTGAGGATTCTGTACCGCCCAGATTCGCACATTGTGTCTGTTCACTTCACCATTAAGAAAAAATGTTGCTTCATCACTGAAAACAAGTTTCGCACTGAACGCATCCTCTTCCATGAGCTGTTGCAACCGCGCCGAAAATTCAAAGCGTTTGACTTTGTCATCGGGTGTCAGGGCTTGTAGCAATTGTAAACGGTAAGGCTTCTGCTTTAGCATTTTCCGTAAGATTTTCCAAACCGTCGGCTGTGATACGTTTAGCTCCCTGCTTGCTTTATTCGTCGACTTCCGCGGCCTACGCGTGAAACTTGCCCGCACGCGTTCAATCGTTTCTTCGCTCACTGCAAGCCGACCCGTTGATTTCCCCTTACAGAGGAATCCAGAAGCTTTAAACTGCGCATACCATCGCCGAATGGAGTTAGCAGTTGGTGGATCTTTGTGGAACTTCGTCCTGAAGTGTCGTTGCACTGTTATGACTGACTGATGTGAGCGCATTTCAAGCACGACATACGCTTTCTCGGCTCCTGTCGCCATTTTGTCTCACTGCGCTCTCGAGCTCTCTGGCGGCAGAAACCTGAAGTGCGGCTTCAGCCGAACAAAACTTTATGAGTTTTTCTACGTATCCGTAGTGTGTCGTGACCATATGTCAATGAATGGAGCTACAGTGAATTTACGAAATTGCTTCAATCATTTTTAATAGCCCTGTATATCTTACAATGTGCGTGTTCAGTAAGTAATGCAACACATTTTCTTCTGAAAGCAGGTTGTTTTTATTCAGAACTGCAATATATCATATTTTTTCCCACTCTTTTGGCTAAAAACCTGTTCGGTGCGACGGAATGAAGTCAGCTTACTGGTTACTGGGAGGAGCCTGTATGCCCCCATGGTACCGGTCTGCTGGCGGACGTCGGAGCCGACGCCTCGCTGCATCAATAGCCTCCCCATCATCGTCGTACTGCTTCCCGCGGAATTCATCCTTCATTGGGTCATACAGATGGAAGTCGGAAGGTGCGACATCCGGGCTGTAGGGTGGAATACGAAGAGCAGTCCAGTGAAATTTTGAGAGCTCCTCTCGGATGCGAAGACATGTGAGGTCTCACTTTGCCAAGGAGAAGGAGAAGCTCGTCTGCATTTTTATGGCGACGAACACGCTGAAGTAATTTCTTCAACCTCGTGACGGTAGCACAATACACTTCAAAGTTGATTATTGCACCATGATGGAGGACATCAGAATAATCCCTTCCGAGTTCCAGGGGACCGATGCCACTAGCTGAGGTAGAGGCTTTGAACTTCTTCTTCGGAAGAGATGTGGAGTGACGCAACTGCATTGATTGCCATTTTGTTGCCGGTTCAAAGCGATGAACTCGTCTTTACTGTTCTAAAAAAAATTGTCATGATCAGCCTCGTAATGCGCAAACAGTTCCGCACACGGTCCTTCATTGCTCTTTATGATCTTTTGTCAGGCGTGGAGAATCCCAGCAGGCACATGTCCTTGAATACCGCAACTGATGGACGATTGTGTCAGACGTAACAACACAAGGTCCTGTTGCGCAGCAAAGTGTCTGATTACGATCCGTCGGTCACCTCGAATGAGAGCGTCGTAACGTTCCAACATTGTAGGTGTCACAGTTTCTGGGGCCAGCCGGCACACGGGAGATCTGACAGATTTGCTTCGACCTTTCTGCCACGATGACAGAGACTTCGCCCAACGACTCACCGTGCTCTTGTTCACCGCCGTGTCTCTGTAGACATTCTGCAAAGGCCTGTGAATATCTGCAACGCTCTGGTTTTCCTCCGAAGGAAAGTCAATGACTCAAGCTCTCTGCTTGGAACGCTCCTCCATTACGGATGACACTTTGAAGGCTACCTATGGCGTAGCCACCTATCGCAACTTCATGAAACTATAGCGGTTGACGAGGTAATATTCCACTACGTCCCACAAGTTCCTCAATTTATAACGGAAATTGGCCGAGATAAAAATTGCGTAACATTATGTACTGAACGCCTCTCTTACAAACGCTTCTCGCAAATATTTTTTTGTGGGAAGACGACTACCGTGACAGCTCTTTTGGATACGCTCCTGCGTCTAGCCAGGTATCGAGGTGCGGCGCGGTTAGCGATCCCGGCCGCTGCCGGTCCCGGCTTGCTGCCACCGGCCGCCGCGTGTAATTGCGGCCGCTGTTCAAATTTGCGCGCCGGTCCGCCGGTAAGTGGTCCGCTCGTTACCAGCCATTACCAGCGTCGTTAGCGGCGGGCGGGCCGCAGCCGCAGTCGTGGCCGCGGCGCAGTCGCTTGACCGCCAAGCTGCGGCCGCCGCTCCCCCTCCCAAACAGAGGCTGCCCGGTATCTCTGCGCTCCCAGCACTGCTTTTATTGCGCAGCCTTTCTGCATTTCAGCGGCGTTGCGCTGCTTCGCTTCAGTCCACAGAAGCTCAGAACTTCCTATTTCAGTCGCAACTCCGACTCCGGCTCCGGTACTTGTGAATAAAAATTGCAACACCCTCTAGGACAAACTCATGTTACTGACGAGTAAGGTGGCAGGTAGATAATCATTGTTGGACTGTACAAGGTGATTCACCTGCCCCTACCGCTGCCGTTCTATGCAATCCGCAATGATATTGGGTTGGTGCCTCAGTTCGTAGCGTTTTCCCACAAGTTAGAGTAAGAGGTGTAAATTTGGACACCCTCTTTGGTTTTTGACTTAAAGGTACCTTCTTTTGTAAAAATTCTCGATTTTATACCTTCATTAACAATTGCACTACTGGCCATTAAAATTGCTACATCACGAAGATGACGTGCTACAGACGTGAAATTTAACCGACAGGAAGAAGATGCTGTGATACGCAAATGATTAGATTTTCAGAGCATTCACACAAGGTTGGCGCCGGTGGCGACACCTACAACGTGCTGACATGAGGGAAGTTTCCAACCGATTTGTCATACACAAACAGCAGTTGACCGGCGTTGCCTGGTGAAACGTTGTTGTGATGCCTCGTGTAAGGAGC
Organism: Schistocerca nitens; assembly: GCF_023898315.1. Lineage (NCBI taxonomy): Eukaryota > Metazoa > Arthropoda > Insecta > Orthoptera > Acrididae > Schistocerca > Schistocerca nitens. The sequence continues at coordinate 925,431,175 of NC_064614.1, read as the reverse complement.
AGAAATGCGTACCGCCACGTTTCCGACTTTCATAAAGGTCGGATTGTAGCCTATCGCGATTGCAGTTTATGGTATCGCGACATTGCTGCTCGCGTTGGTCGAGATCCAATGACTGTTAGCAGAATATGGAATCGGTGGGTTCAGGAGGGTAATACGGAACGCCGTGCTGGATCCCAACGGCCTCGTATCACTAGCAGTCGAGATGACAGGCATCTCACCCGCATGGCTGTAACGGATCGTGCAGCCACGTCTCGATCCCTGAGTCAACAGATGGGGACGTTTGCAAGACAACAACCATCTGTACGAACAGTTCGACGACGTTTGCAGCAGCATGGACTATCAGCTCGGAGACCATGGCTGCGGTTACCCTTGACGCTGCACCACAGACAGGAGCGCCTGCGATGGTGTACTCAACGACGAACCTGGCTACACGAATGGCAAAACGTTCCTTTTTTCGGATGAATCCAGGTTCTGTTTACAGCATCATGATGGTCGCATCCGTGTTTGGTGACATCGCGGTGATCGCACATTGGAAGCGTGTATTCGTCACTGCCATACTGGCGTATCAGCCGTCGTGATGGTATGAGGTGCCATTGGTTACACGTCTCGATCACCTCTTGTTCGCATTGACGGCACTTTGAACAGTGGACGTTACATTTCAGATGTGTTACGACCCGTAGCTCTACCCTTCACCCGATCCCTGCGAAACCCTACATTTCAGCAGGATAATGCACGACCGCATGTTGCAGGTCCTGTACGGCCCTTTCTGGATACAGAAAATGTTCAACTGCTACCCTGGCCAGCACATTCTCCAGATCTCTCACCAACTGAAAACGTCTGGTCAATGGTGGCCGAGCAACTGCCTCGTCACAATACGCCAGTCACTACTCTAGATGAACTGTGGTATCGTGTTGAAGCTGCACGGGCAGCTGTACCTGTACACACCATCCAAGCTATGTTTGACTCAATGCCCAGGCGTATCAAGGCCGTTATTACGGCCACAGGTGGTTGTACTGGGTACTGATTCCTCAGGATCTATGCACCCAAATTGCATGAAAATGTAATCACAAGTCAGTTCTAGTATAATATATTTGTCCAATGAATACCCGTTTATCATCTGCATTTCTTCTTGGTGTTGCAATTTTAATGGACAGTAGTGTATTTTAATGGAATGGATTAAAAGAATACAAAATGGTATACTAGACTGCAAAAAGCAACTTCCGTGCATTTATGCATGAAATCTGAAATTATTTACAGTAATCGCAAAATATAAGCAGCTCCTTCAGTGCCAGCACAATCTAATTGTGTGCCCACATTTGGCATATAACACATTTTATCTACACCTCTCCTCTCCTGTCTTGAGAGAGCTTTTCATCACAGAAGATGCAACTTGCATCACTTGGGTCTGGTGTATCCCCATCACTCACACCAAGGACATTATCGCTGTCCACAAGGAGAAGGTTGCAGGAGCCTGAAGAGTCCGATGATGAATCAGATACTTTTGTGGAACAAATTTTGTTTTTTTTTTGAAGTCCCCAGAGAAACTCTACGATCTCTTCTTCACAGCTCTTTTGTCAAGCGGCTTTGTCAACTGTTCGTTGTATGGCGTTCCAATGATGTGGCAGGCGGTTGCTGCTTTTCGTCCCCGTGTTGTGGTTCTCTTCTTAATGTTGGGGACAGGAGGTATGTCGAATGGTGAAACTGCATTTGTTGAAGACCCTTGCAAATTTCCTGGTGTTTCAATGGCTTCATCTACTGGCATAGTTAGAGCCTGATGTGACTGTACATCAGGATAACTCGAAGAAGAAGTAGATGATGTCGATAGTCCAGAGATAGCAAGTAGGGAAGCATGTGATTCAGAAACATCTATGTTCCAGTGTGAAGCAAGTTTTTCTGCAACCAACTCAGCAGCTCTGAAATCAGCGACGGTGAAGATGCAACGGTTCATAAGGTATAACCCAGTTATTTTTAATCCGTTTATTGCTGTTAGGCTTGGGCAAACCCTCCATAACATCGTAAGGTGTGAGAGGATGCCCATTGTGATGGAACCATACTCTCACTGCCTCGCTCTAGCACGTTTTCAGGGGTCCCATGAACGTCTTGTCTAGAGGTTGCAGTTTGTGGCTACAATATGCAGGAAGTGATATGTTAGTCACGTGGTGTTCTTCTGCCAGGTCAATCAGTTCTGGATTTCGAACATGACTATAATGACCATTCAAGATGAGGAGAACAAGCCTTTGTTCAGTCGGACATGTCTTCTGAATGAAGTGAACGAACCATTCAGTGAATAAATTGTTTTGAACCGAACCTGAAGGATGGGCTCCACCAACTGCTTGGGACATGTTGGTTCTAGGAAAAATTATTGTTGGCGGGACATAATATCCCGAAGCGCCCACGCATTCCATAACTGTAATTGTAGCCCCTCTTTCTGAAGACGTTAGAGCTGTAATTTCTTTCTTCCCTTTCATCTTTATTGAACCGTGAATTTACCTTCAAAACCTTTTCTTAAGAATTTACTTTATTTAATAGCGATTCATCAAGACCATTAACACATTTAAACACACTATGTGAGCGTGGAAGTAGTTGCCAGTGGGTAACTGATGAAAACAAATCAAATTTCTTTCAACAAATGGTAATTTCATTCCCAAAAGCCTTTTTTTTTTTTAACAGATTCAAAATTATAATCAGAAAGCACCCTCTAAATATCAAGTTACAATTTATTCAGAGGCAGAAAGAACAAATTTTTGACAGTATGAGCTTTCGGGTTGAGAACCTTGCCGCTCCCTTTCGACACGGCCATAGTCACGACCGCTCACAACAACCTCTGAAAGACTACACTGGTGCAAATCTGCAACACACCAGATTACTATAAACTAAAAATTTTAACAACTCAGACAAGCACATAAACTATGCACCCCATAGGAGGGGGAAATTGTACAAAACACTAACATTAAAAGATTAACTTGACACCGCCGGCCGCTGGTGGCCGAGCGGTTCTGGCGCTACAGTCTGGAACCGCGCGACCGCTACGGTCGCAGGTTCGAATCCTGCGTCGGGCATGGATGTGTGTGTTGTCCTTAGGTTAGTTAGGTTTAAGTAGTTCTAAGTTATAGGGGACTTATGACCTCAGCAGTTGAGTCCCATAGTGCTCAGAGCCATTTTTTGAACTTGACACCGAAGGTGCAACTTGATGTAAAAAAAACTCTTACGGTGGAAGGGTGGCAACTTTATATACTAAAATAACCATTTAAATAAAAACCAATGATATGCGGTCTGCCCGCATCTCGTGGTCGTGCGGTAGCGTTCTCGCTTCCCACTCCCGGGTTCCCGGGTTCGATTCCCGGCGGGGTCAGGGATTTTCTCTGCCTCGTGATGATTGGGTGTTGAGTGCTGTCCTTAGGTTAGTTACGTTTAAGTAGTTCCGAGTTCTAGGGGACTGATGACCGTAGATGTTAAGTCCCATAGTGCTCAGAGCCATTTGAACCATTTTTTGTTCTTGGAGCACCTTCCACAGAAGCTTCGTTTGCTTTCACAGCTGCTATGGCACGTAACGTCTGAGATTTATCCCCCTGATGCCACTGGTTCTTACATTCATAGCGCTTCTTCGTTCTCGGAATTCTGCAAGGACGAGCAAAAGCACTAGGGTCTATTATCGCAATCTGAAAATTCTATTTGTTTGTTTGTTCCTGTGTGAGTTGCATATATGAACTTTAAACAAAATTCGACTAACCATATCCCCCATAAAATTATTTAAATGTTTTGCATCGTTTAAGAGAATATATGGTGTAATTATGGGCCCTCCTTAAATAAGGGCCCATTTTCCCACCAGCCCAATGGGCCACGAATCATTCTTAAGAAACATGGCCACTATCACGTCTAACCTAAAAACGTGTGTTACATAAAACGTGCTTCTAAAAGTAGCTTAGGATTCCGTTATTCCGGATAGCACTGAGAAATTGTTTTAAAATAATCAGAAGGATATAAAAAGAAAAACATTTCACATACCCGTCAAACGTTTGCAGTTCTGAACATACACCATTCTCACAATAACCGACGCTGTAACTATACTCCTTAAAACAATGCTTCCAACTGTTCACTTATATCGTCTATCAACAACATGCACCGTTTTCAGTCCTGGTCGCCAGACTACAGCAATTCCCATATCCTCTTCATGAAGGATGCCTATAATTACTCCTGTGCCCATTTTTACACCTTTTCCTCTAAATAAACACAACGATACACATAACAGAGACTTAAGTCATCAATAATATATCCTTCTCCACTATTTACAACAGTCTCTCAATGCTGGGATAACTTTTCGATTCCACAACTGTAGAAATCACATGGTTTTTAGGCGAAAAACTCGCTCAACCATTTTCGCTGCGCATTTTCACCTGCAAAGGAGGTTCCTTGAAAGTTGTTCAAAAAGGTGAATTTCTGTGGGCGAAAGATCAGGCGAATAAGAAGGTGGGTGGGAAATGACTTCCCAATCCAAATAGCGTTTTTCGTCAGTCTAGTAGAATGCGGGCAGACGTTGTCATGCAGTAGCATCACTTCCTGCAGTCTTCCTGGTCGTTGTTCCTGGACTGCGTCTGCCAGACCTCTCAGCTGTTGCATTTAAAGTCTGCAACGATGGTTCCACATCGGGAAAGAGATCGTAGTACACCGCACCGTCACTGATAATTAGATGCATGACATTATCTTCTCTGGACGTGCGCAGGTCTTTATACAGGGAGTTGCTGCTTTGTCTGGGCTCAACCATTCCTTTCTTCTCCTTACTTTAGAACAAAGACACCATTTCTCATCACCAGTAACGATACAGATAGCAATGGTCCATGTCGTTTACAAGCTAATTGATGACGAGCAAGCAGAGTTGCACATCTGGCCACCCACTGATTTCTCTGATTTTGGCTTTGAGCTTATGGTACCCATACATTCGATTTGTGGACCTTCACCATTGCAAGCAAATCTCGCACGTGGTGGAATGATCAGAGAGCGTCACATTTGCCATTTCTCGAGTACAATGACGTGGATCATTGTCGATTAATATGTTCAAACGATCTTCACCACCTGAACCTGGAGAGTCCCTAACGTCAAAATGAGCCTCCTCAAAACGAGAAAACTATTTTCTTGCTGTGCTTTGTCCAATGGCATTACCCCCATCGACGGCGCAAATGTTTTTGGCTGTCTACGCTGCTGTCACCCCTCTATTGAACTCAAATAGAAGAATATCTCGGAAATGTTCCGATTTATCCGCTTGGCATTCTATTTTCTAGGTCCAAAACTCCACTCAGTATCTCCAAATGTCCTCAGATTGCACAGTGGACTACAAATAGAAAACGACTATCGATAAATAAGCCCACAGCTACCGAAACACCAACATGCAAAACGAAAACGCTACGAATTTATGTACTAACCTAATACATCTGGTCTTAAAAACCATGCGCTGAATTTCTATATTCTCTTGCTCGCAACAGGCAAACTATTAGTCGGAGAGAAAAAATTAACAGGATCTTTTTTGTAGAAATTTTAATGTAGTGAAATTTTGACAGTGGTACGTTTTCGGTAGAGGCCGTAGCTATAGACTTATTCAAAAAAAACTTTAAAAAATGAGCTTCGAACGCACCTTCACCACCGCACTCAGACCCTACCATTCAGAATTTCTAGAATCTTGTTCATGGCACTCCCTCATGCCACTGTATAGAAATTTGCGACTGCACGAATAATTTCCTACATTCGACCTTTTTTGGTCTTCATTCACTGAACTTATTATGCCAACGGCTTAGTCGAGCACTTACAAATGTAAAGAACATGTTTGTATAAATTTTATCTAACAGTTTTGTGGATTTTTAATAGCACAAAATAAGCAATTACATTGTTGTATTTGTAAGACCCTATGACTGTGAGATTACTGTGCTTCTAAGGGCTAAGTGTGGGTCGAATTGCCAACGCAATTAGTTATAGAGTAACGTTTAAAATAGTCGTATTTCTTTCATTAACATCACGAGCACGTTTAAATTAATAATGTTCACGAAATAGTCGACTATCCTCGTGGCGTAATACCTCACTTAATATAGACCGAAAAAAAAGTCGAAGACTGGGAATAGTTTTTGCAGATGGAAATTTTTGTACAGTGGTAGGAGGGAGTACCACGAATAACATACTAGAAATGCTGACTGGTTAGGGATGACTTTGGGAGAGCTTTAGTACGTTTTTTCCCGACTAACTCAAAAACCTTGACTCCCAGCGAAAACTTACGTCAGTACAAAATTTAACTACATTAAATTTCCTACAACAAATGTCATGTTCATTTTTTCTGTAGGACTAATAGACTGCGCGTAGAGAGAATATGAAAAGCTCGCGCGTGGTTTTTGATGGCCAGAGACAGGTGGTGTTGGTCGCATAGAACTACAGCGATAGGGGCAGCTGAATCACCCTGTAAAACAATTTCAGTCCATATGAAACACTCATGTCACAGTAAAGGGCGCTCAAACAGTCACATCAATACACAGAATTACATCCCCCCTCCTGTCGCACTGGCAACAACGCAGGTGTTCGTGTTCTTGCATACAAACGATCATAAAGACGCCGAATGTCATCCTGTGATAGACTTTCCCAAGCATCTTGCGCCTTTTGTTGCAGAATATTAACGGTACTTGCAGCTCTGGACTACGAGTAAGTTTTCCTCTTAATCATGTTTCATACGTGTTCATTCGGCGAAGGATGTGGTTATCACACTGGCCAGGGCAGCTGTTGTGCAGCATCAAGAGAACATTGCGTCGTAGCAGTCGTATGTGCACATCCGTTGTTCTGCTGAAAAAGCACACCACCTTCCTGTCGAAGAAATGAAGGTAGCACGGGGATAATAATCTGTTCAATGTAGCGGACGATGGTTACTTTACCCTGCTGGAACAGCAAACATGACCGAGAGTTGTAACTTATGCCTCCCTCACCACGAGGCATGGGTTGGGACCTTTGTGTCGTGTACGGCCGGCCGTTGTAGCCGAGCGATTCTAGGCGCTTCAGTTTGGAACCACACGGCCGCAACGGTCGCAGGTTTCGAATCCTGCCTCGGGCAATGATGTGTGTGTTGTCCTTAGGTTAGTTAGGTTTAAGTAGTTCTAAAGTTCTAGGTGACTGTGCATGGGGGCTTAATTAAATATAATGCAAATAATTTTAATTTTTTGATTTAATAGCTGTCTGTTCGGTTACGCTGTCTCGTAACCGGTTGGCCCTAACTAGTATTAGTACGCAATCTGACTGCATAGAATAACAACAAAGAATGAAAGGAAATTTCCGTTACCACAATTAATTAATTAAGTCCCCAGCAACTGTAAAAGCTACGAAACAAAAACTACGAACAACAAAGCACAAGTGTAACTGTTCTTGTGTGTGGAAGTGTGATTCAACGTACACATCTGGCACGGTCTTTCCTTAATAAGACAAGATATTTTAAATACCATTTGCACTGAATTAATTAAATAAAACTGAAATACTATAATTGCACATAGAAACCCGAATTACAGTCTAATACATGAACACAAGCCAGATGCTTTGTTGACTGAACCTGTGACCAAGAGGCATTGTTAGTTAGGAAAATTAAAAAAAAAAGTGTTTTTTACCTTCATATATATTGACTAAAAATACACTCTGATGATTACAACATCTCCATTCGAACAACATCTGCTGTCTAGCCCATCAAAACAACTGCACACGACATGGCCTCAAATAATATAGCTATCAACATCCTCTCAGCAAAGCACTAACTACCACCACTTCTGAACAAGCACTGCCAGTGGAGGCGGCGGAATAAAACTCTTTGGCGCAATCTCTGGCGCTGTGACTCAGTGTAGCCACCTTTCATATGCCCCTCCTCCACGGGCTAGAATTTGATGGTATTTTTGCCAGCATTGGTGGTGAAAATACCACCAAATTCGTCAAAAAAAATACAGACAAAAATAAAAAATAATATTAATAAGTAAATATCACATAATTAGATAAATTTTGGTTTTGCACTGACCCTTCAATAACCTAATATATAAAATGCAGTAAGGAATACAAATGCTTGCATACATGTGATTGTACATAACAGTTTACACAAGTATCATATGGTTAAACAATTCAATCAATAGCGTCAGCAATGACGAATATGTGCAGGTAAGAGTCTCATAACATTTCATAAACAGTAAATACACAAAAAATCAGTTTATACAAATATTCACATAAAATCCTTTCAATAGTTCAATAAATAGGTAGCGCTTCTCAGAGTAGTTGACAGTTCCAACAGTAGCACCCAGCAATGGTCAACAGGTGCAAATAGCAGTCTCATAATATTTCATCAGCAGTATTTAAACAGCTCCAACAGTGGCACCCAGAAATGGCGAGCAGGCGCAGACACCAACAAGTGACATCATTTCAGTAGAAGCAGTTCCATCAGTGGCACCCAGTAATGTTGAACAGGTGCAGACACCAACAAGTGACATTATTTCAGTAGAAGCAGTTCCAAGAGTGGCACCCAGCAATGTTGAGCAGGTGCAGACACCAACAAGTGACATGTTCTCAGTAGAAGCAGTTCCATCAGTGGCACCCAGCAATGTTGAACAGGTGCAGACACCAACAAGTGACATTATGTCAGTAGAAGCAGTTCCATCAGTGGCACCCAGCAATGTTGAGCAGGTGCAGGTAACAGTCCATAATATTCACTACCACTAATCAGACAGTTCATCAGAGTTCATCAGCAGAAATTAAACATTTCCAAGTGGCACCCATCATGTTGAACAAGTGCAGGTAACAGTCCATAATATTCACTACCACTGATCAGACAGTTCATCAGAGTTCATTAGCACAAATTAAACATTTCCAAGTGGCACCCATCATGTTGAACAAGTGCAGGTAACAGTCCATAATATTCACTATCACTAATCAGACAGTTCATCAGAGTTAATCAGCAGAAATTAAACATTTCTAAGTGGCACCCACCAATGTTAAACAGGTGCAAGCACGAACAACAGTTTGAATGCACACACAATTGCTTTTACAAAATTATCATCAATGCTCTTACACTAAACATAAAAATAATAATACACACACAATGATATCAGATAATTGTCATATTAAATATTACAAATACACAAATATCAGTAAACCTATAATATTTATGGGTGTCAGTGCAAGCCACAAAAAACAAGTAAAATAATATTTAGGAGATAGGTCGGTACCAATTATTTGGGATTAGGAAAGGAAAACACACAAAACACACTCACTCACCTTTCATCCACATTAAGTACTACTGTGTAATTGAATAGTGTTAACTGTGTAAATGCATTTCTGTCAAAATTTGATGTTCAACATGTGTATCAAGTAGTAGTGGCAGCAGTGTGTAACAGTCAATAATAGTTAGTCAACGTCATAGTCATCATGTCAAGACCAATGTTTGTCAAGCCAAATCAAAATGTACGGTTTCTGAACAACTGTCAGTGTGCCAAGATATGCAAATGCTTCCTCTCTCCAAAAAAAAGTATATACTGCTTAGTGATTTAACAAAGTGTGTGTGTAGACAATCTTCCTTCCACTTGAGTGTTCTAGTCTGCCATCTTCATCCTCCTTGTTCCATATAAACCAACAAAAAAAATATGCTCCTCACTTACTTTACCTCTTATCCACCAAAACTCCAATAATCATCGGCATCACATAATCTTAATACTTCAATAATACCTCTTACGTCGATACATATAAACCTTATCATCAATATCATTTACCTTAACTCTTGTCCACCAAAACTCCAATAATCATCAACTTCACACAATCTCAATACCTCAATAATACCTCTTCAATATCATTTCGCTTCCATAACAACTCTTTCCTCTAGTCAGTCTCCTCGAACAAGTACAGATAAAATTCTAGTGCAAACTTCAATTCATCATCCTATACAATCCGAAGACACAATGTCCACACACAACCTCTGTGTAATCCATCTGACCCATATCTTCTGCTCATTATGAATCATAAAATACATTTTGGTTACCTTGTCCGTCATTAAATAAAAGAAATGCATACATGACCTCTAACAGCCTTTAGTTTGGCTAACTTTCAGTAAGTAAGTACGAGTACGGAATGTGAATGATCTTAATATTTCACAGTGTGTACACCACTTCAAGAATCATGGCAAAACAGAAGCAAACATGTGGAGTATTTCTTGTGTCAAGTGTCACTTACTATTTCAATTGCTCACGAAGAATGCAGTGTAATAACCGTCAATGGTCTAAACCTAGTGTTTGTATGTCATGTCGTTAGCTTCCTTCCTATTAGCATAACTTTATAAAGCTTCCATAAAACCTCCAGCTCATGTGACTTCAATGAAGTTTCTTGTACCAATGTCGTTCGTAGAATTATATCAGTTCATTTTCTTATCTTAAAATATAAGGCACTGAGCGTAAGCAAAACAAGCAATAGCGAGCAAATATACCAGTAGAGAACAGATGTTAACAAGCGGATGCAGCACAATCCCTACAACGAGGCTCTGCCAAGCAAACAATCTATAATTAATACCATTGTGTAACCTAAACTCTATGTTCGTACACCGCATATCAGCATTTCTTTATACCAAATTAAAGAGTAGTTATGACAACAAACAGAAATGTATAAATATGCAATCCATACGCAAAGCAGCAAATATGTATATTACATAATAAACAGGTCATTAGCATCATATCAACATAAGCAAATAAATGTTCATATTTAATCTTAATAAGTAAACATGAAGGCGCAAACAGATAAATCACAAAGTATAACTTACATACATAACCATATCAGCACAATTAATCAGGTGACAATTATAATTTAAATAAATAAGCACAGCTGGCACATAATAAAAAAATGTGACATTAGTAAAAAAGCAGTGCAGCCAAGCGATGTATAATATACTCAAGTAACAACCCTGTTCATTAATCAATCATTGTTAAAATCAGTTAATGTACGCAAGCACGCCGCTTCACAAGTAAATTCATAGAACATGAAATTTAGCACAAAGTATGAATCACGTAATCGCGAGCAGAAAATTACGTCTAAAGTACGTACCTAAGCGGAAATATGTTACCTGAAAAATAAACTCAATTAATAGTTACCTTTTTAGTTTATTAGTTTCTTCTTCGAAATTGCATTCTTCCTGAAAATTTCTCGATAGCAAGTCCTCTTAACGTCGGACACACACAGAATTTACCTGAAGTTCTTAAATATTTTATACAACCGTATCCTGAAAAATACTGAACGTTAATAACATATTTGCTGCTTTGCGTATGGATTGCATATTTATACATTTCTGTTTGTTGTCATAACTACTCTTTAATTTGGTATAAAGAAATGCTGATATGCGGTGTACGAACATAGAGTTTAGGTTACACAATGGTATTAATTATAGATTGTTTGCTTGGCAGAGCCTCGTTGTAGGGATTGTGCTGCATCCGCTTGTTAACATCTGTTCTCTACTGGTATATTTGCTCGCTATTGCTTGTTTTGCTTACGCTCAGTGCCTTATATTTTAAGATAAGAAAATGAACTGGACAAGGCAGATGTGGCTATCTACTGCACAAATGGGGATGGGTTGGCTCTGCAAATTGTGACTGTGGTGCCCCCTCACAGACGATTCATCACATTGTTGCTGACTGCCCTCATCGTACTTTCAGAGGAACTTTAATGGACATTCATCGTACATCGGATGAAGCAGTCAAGTGGATTGAAGAACTAGACATAGAGCTGTAAAATTGTACGAACTTGTGATTGTACATTTTAGTCCTGAAAATATTGTATATAAATGTAAATCAATGTACACATCATACGATAAATAAATAAATAAATAAATAACATAATTTATCAAGTCACTATAGCTTTATACTGAAATTAATCAGAGAAATTAGACTGTGTGTTTGTTTACGGCTGCCAGTGCATTCGCACTGAGCGCTCGATCAGCTGTAGGTACGCGTGACGTAGGAAGTAATTGTTAGCGGTCAACGACTGCCTTGTGCGGCGCGCAGACTTGACTGTTGCTTTGAGTATGTGCCGCCGCCAGAACACGGCGCGGTATCCTTGCATTCTCCGCGTGTGTTCGTATAACTGTTAGTTTCTCAAAGTATGTCATTCCACAAAAATTTTAACGTTCGATATATGATGTATTCCCTTAGAGCGCCGAGATTTAAGAGTTTCTACTTCGACAGTGTTATCATGAATAATTTTGCGAACTCTATATGGACCGTTATAAAGCAGAAAAAATTTGCGACACAAGCCCTTTCCTTTGTGAGACAAACGGTGAGACTTAATTAACACCTTTTGACCAACTGACAAGGTTTTTTAAACGACCAGGACGTTTAGCTGATTTCTCTCTTCTAGCAGCCGCAGATGCAATGTTTTGTAGATCCAGGTTGACAACTTCAGAATGCCGCAGTTTTCGTGAAGGCGGAAAAAGAACGATTTCAGAAATGCGATTTGTCGGTGCTTTATTTTTTAATATCAATATAGGCGGTAAAGAAGTTGAATCATTAGGGAGTTCATTCAGAATGTTTTGAAAAATATGAAGATACTGATCCCACGTTCTGTGATTCTGATGACAATAAAGTCGACACAATTTATTGATTTCCTTCATCCATCACTCTGAAGCATTAGATTGAGGGTGAAACAGTGAAATGAAAATTGGTTTAATCTTACGACGCCGTAGAGTACGAAGCCAAATTTTAGAGCGAAACTGTGATCCATTATCTGATATAACCTTATCAATATGACCCACTTCTTTAAGAAAATGTTTGATGAAAGCATTAGATACTGAACAAGCTGTTGCTTTGCTTAAAGGTGTAAAACACACATATTTTGATGTCAATTCCACTACCACCAAAATGTACGCAAAACCATTAGTAGAACGAACCACTGGACCGAACAAATCGACTGCAGCCATCTCCTTTAATTTTGGAATGTTAGGAAACAACGGTGCTCTGTGAGAAATAGTTGGCGGCTTAGCCTTTTGACATAATTTGCATTTGGCAAGAACAGATCGAATACGTTTTCCATATTACTGAAGTAGCAATTTTCTCGTAATTTATGAAAGCATTTTCAGGGACCAAAGTGTGCATAACTGAAAAGTGTGTACCAAATCAATTTATTAACGCACTCATCAGGAATACAAACTAACCAAACAGAGTTGTCGACAGATTTTCGTTTAAAAAGAATATCATTGCGAACTAAATAATACTGTCTAATCGCTACGCTTTCCTTTCTCCTCCACTTCTCCTTAATGTCCTTCCAGATTGGATCCTTATTTTGCTCCTTAGCGATGTCCTGGAGCGAAGATGAAATAAAATTTTCGAACGCAACACCTTGAATATACATCAAACAATAATTGTTTTCCTTGCAGTCCTCTTCAGCAGCAGAACAGAGTGTTTTACCAAACGGGTATCTTCAGTCTGGTGCATCGGTGGGATGTTTGCCTAAGTGCTCATGGCCATTTTGCCTGATTCGCTTACCGATTCTGGACTACACGGCCATCGAACGGAAACTTTTTGATCGCCCCTTATACGCTCAGGAACACTGAAAATAGCGCACCCAGAGGGAAGAAACGTACAACCGCGAAACTTTGCAAAAAAATACGGTGAGATCCGCTACGCAAATGCTCCAAGTTATGTGCCAATGCGCACGCCCACAGACCCTGCACTGGCGTTTCAATCGGGCAAGGGGCCCTATTTAAAATATGCATAGTGGAGATCACATACGGAAGAAAGGAGGACATTAGTAGGCGCATAAAGTAGGGCAGACGTGTCCGACGGCATTCCTCACAGTTACGCAGGTTGAGAGGGGTCTAAACATCGACGAGCAAACCGCAGACTGGTCAACACGCCGTGTGGCTCGCCAGGTCGATCGTTCTGACTGTTCCGTCGGACGATGTTGGGAGCCGTGGGCACGAAATGGCGCCCAACTGCGACGGACCGGGTCTGGAGCGACCAGGAAAGCGATGAGGCGATAGGTTCGAAGGCTCGTGTGATAAGCGATCAGGGGTGCTACAATGACTCACTCCATGATGCAAACAGACGTACGGGTGTCAGTTATTCCGCATACCATTTCCATATGCCTTGTGGAAGCGAATTTGCAATCCAGGCGACCTTCCGTGTACTGCCGTTAAGACAAAGACATCGGTGACTCCGTCTTCAGTGCTGCAAAGCCAGAACGACGTGGACTGTCACAGATTGGCAAAATATGGTATCTAGTAATGAATTCCAATTCGTTTTGGGGACGTACGACACCGCATATGGGTGCGGAGGCAGCCAGGTGAACGGTACAGTTCCGCCCACGCTGTCTCGAGCCACACCGTCCGCAGAGCTGGCGTAATGATCTGGGGGTGCGGGGGGGAGGCGCATAGCCTACGATAGCCGATACCCTCTAATTGTGGTACGTGGACCCTTAATAGCCCAGTGTTACGTTGATGATATTCTTCAAACCCATGTGGCATCTTTCCTATTCTGTCTATGAGGAGCAGTTTAGCACATTTCGAACCGATGCTTCCCTCTTGATGCACTATTTTCAATGTTCCTGACTGTACATTACCAACGCCTTTAGTGAAGCATTGGCAAAGCATTGCAAATGTCAGCATGTGTAATATACTCCTGATTTTAACATAAACTCACAGTAAATCTTTCCAAAAAATCTCACAACTGTAACAGAAACATAAATGCTTCTTACTTTTTGCGGGCAGAAAGGAGTTTTAACACCACTGTCAACTACCAGCACTGCACGCCACTTCGTCTCCTTCTGTCCATCAAGTCTGCATGAGAAGTCAAAGCCACAAAATCTCGGCATCTCCGCTACTCATAAACTTCACCTCGTCGCTGTAGAAAGAATTCTGGGCAGATGGCACGCTCTGCTGAGTCAGCACCTCTTAAGAATCGCGATGCAAACACAGTGCGCTTATCTCTTTCCCCCCCCCCCTCCCTCCACCACTTTGTCTACGTGTGTTATTGCAATTCAATATTTGTTTGTATTAAGTATTAGTTCTCTTGACTCAGACTTGTCTCCAACCTAAGCTACTATTTCTCTCTTCTGTTAGTATAATTACTGGTGTACGGCTCTAGATATTTCTGCTCTGTTACGGGGGCTGTTCAATAAAGAATGGTCATAATTTTTTTATGGTCACAATTTCTAGCACTAAAATTTAATCTTGTGATATTCTCTTAACTTAATGTGCAACAATCACGCCGTAGTAGTTTCACTGTTGGGACTCCTGGCTCCCGCCTGTCAGAGGCAGGCAGGTCAGACATGTTCAGTATCGCCTACCGCTGCAATGGAGGTAACACGCGAGGAACAATAATGCGGCTTTGAAATTCTGCTTTCGTCTCAACGAATCTTCAGCTGAGGCCTATACAGTGTTACGAGAGGCCTATGGAGAGTCTGTTTTTCCCTGCAGAACAGCTCGATGGTGGTTCACAATATTTAAAGAGGGGAGAAAATCCATTTCAAAGGAAGTTGGACCCCGGTCCTCCAATTACAGCTCTTAGGGAAGAAAACATCAACACTGCTGCTGTCATTGTGAGAGAAGATCGATGAATTACCTTAAGATCCCTTCTGAAATACTGAATATTTCATTGGGTGCCACCCAAACGTTGGTGACAGAAAAATTACACATGACACGTGTTTGTGCGTGATGGGTTCCAACACTGTTGATTCCCGAATAAAAGGACAATCGCCTGCAAGTCTGCATGCAGTTAAAGTTGATGTTAGAGGAAGATCCGGAGTTTCTTTCAAATGTAATCACTGCTGATGAAACTTGGCTACATCGTTTTGATCGTGAGAGCAAATAGCAAAGCTCAGTGTGGAAATGTCCTTCATCACCAACCCCCCCAAAAAGCAAAAGTGGTTGCTTCTGCTGGGAAAGTTATGATCATCTCATTCTTTGATATTCATGGAATGGTTTATCAGCATGTTGTACCAGCACACACATCAGTAACTGGGCAATACTACAGGGATGTCCTGAAAACATTGCAAGTCCATATCAGACGCAGAAGACCACATTTCCGTGAAGCAGGCTGGATGCTGCACCACGATAATGCACGGGCGCATATTGCCAATGTTGTTGCTGACTATATTGCAAAAATCAACGTGAAGTGCATCCCTCACCCTCCCTATAGTCCGGATTTCGTCCCATGTGACTTTTTTCTATTCCCTAACATGAAGAAACGCCTTCGTGGAAAGCATTATCAACCTTCAGAAGCAGTGGTGAAGGCTGCGGAGGCGATCTTGAAGGACCTCTCAAAAAATAGTTTCCAGCATGTATTTGGAGACTGGCAGAGACGCTGGGACAAGTGCATCGCATTCATTGGAGACTACTTCGAGAAGAACAATCAAAATTATGAGGATGAGTAAAGGAATGTTGTCAAAAAATTATGATTATTCTTTATTGAACAGCCCTCGTGTCTCTGACCCGTGATTTGCTAAGACAGTACGTAGCAAGCAGTCTTTCCTAGCCTGGCTGGGCCATTAGATGTCTTCCCCGTTCTCGGGAACCCACATGCGGCAATATTCTGGCCTTCCGGGTGGTCATCTTCGAGAATACGTGCTGTCATTGATCTACAGGTGACAGCACTGTCCGCTTGGAGTACGTGCTGTGCCTAGCGCAGAGAACTCAACGAACAGAATACGAGTTCTTATTTTATTTCTTTTAATAGCTAGGTGAGAGGGAATTTAATTTGTTTGTATTTTCACTATATGGACTCTCACTGTATCCCGTAAAATAGGTACATAATTAACACTACCTGTAAGAAATAAAAATTCAGATTGCTTTTAATAGTAATTTTAGCCACATCGAAAAATCTGGTGTGTGCTTTGGTAAAAGAAATTTTACTATACCAATAAAAGTTTTTTTTTATTTATTTATTTTTTTTTACACGCATGCAAAGCAGTCTCCCTTGACGCTATCTTCCTGAAATAACATTAATAAAGCTCCCGCAAATTCTCATTGGACAGTCATTTTGAATTCGATCAGTCACGTCTTTGGGTGCCCATCGAATAATTCTCAAACGCAGTAATGACGGATTTGCAGTGCCAACAAAAGTTTCTGTAGTTTCCACCCGTGTTGTCATGTACCCGTGAGCCACTTTATGAATCGCAGCTACGGAAAGGATCTTGTGCCTTTCTAAGTCTACGTAAATTACGGCATTAGCACTGTGTTTATCTGTCGCCAGCTTCTCCGACATCAATCTCAGTAGTCGATGTTGTGGCTGCATCTATAGCCCCAGATCCCTGTCCTCTTTCACTACGCTCTGGACAGCTTGTTGATGGCGGGAAAACTCAATTTCACCTCGAACAATTGCGTCTTATAATGATACAAACAGGACGTCTGTCTAACTTCATAACAAGAGTTCTCTTTTACGAAGACCTGTGAACCTACTCAAGTAACTAAGAGGTATTCTAAGAGAAAAACAGTCCATAATTTTTAAAATATTGTGCATTGTAATTCTTTTTGGATGATCGTATTTATCACATTCTGTTAGTATATGCACAATATGCCCCCTTTAGGACAAATTACACGGGAAGAAATGGAAAAAGCTGTGAAGAAGATGAATGGGGGGAAAGCCCCAGGACCTGATGAAGTATCAGTGGACATGATAAGAGCAGCAGGTCCAGTGGGAATGCAGTGGCTATATAGAGTACTATCAAGCGTGCGGAGAAATAGTAAAATACCTGACGGCTGGAGAACAGGAGACATTGTTCCCATCTTCAAGAAAGGCATTAAAAGGCTTTGTAAAAACTACAGAGGAATAACCCTTATGAGTCATACAGCCAAGATTTTTGAAAGAATTTTACTAAATCGAATAAGTGAAAAGGTAGAAAAAGAGCTGAGTGAAGAACAGCATGGGTTTAGGAAAGGAAGAAGCACGATCGACCTGATATTTTCTATCCGTCAACTGATGGAAAAAAGTTGGTAGTATAACAAAAGGGTAATAATGGTTTTTATATACATGGAAAAGACTGAGTTAACAGAGAAAGACTCTGGGAAGAAATGAAGAAGATAGATATAGAAGATGGATACATTAATGTAATAAAGACAATGTACAGAGGACACAATTGTAGAATTGGAACACCATTGGGGAACTCTGAAAACTTCGAAATAAGACAAGGACTTAAGCAAGGAAGTATTCTATCTCCTGCACTTTTTAACGTTGTGATGGAGGGAATGAATAGGGCAGTTAAAGATATAGTAAAAGAAAAAGACAATAAGATGATTTTTGCCGATGATATGGTAATATGGGGTGACAAAGAGGTAGATGTACAGTTACAGCTTGATGCGTGGAAGGAAATAATGAAAAGGTATGGATTAAAAATAAATAAAGATAAGAGTGAAGTAATGTTATTTGGAAGAGAAAAAGGGATCAACGGAAATATTACCTTGAATGCAGCACCCCTCAAAGTGGTAGAAAGTTTCACTTATTTAGGGAGTGAAATATCTAGGGATGGAAGAATAACTAACGAAATTAATAGGAGGTTACAGTAGGGAGGCAATTTCTACCAAACAATAAAACACCTGATTTGGAATAAGGAAGTTTCAGAAAGAGCAAAACTCTTTATGTATAAGAATTATTACTTCCCTATTGTCACCTATGGTGGAGAAACGTGGACAATGACAGAAAGGGACTGGAGCAGACTGCAAGCAGGGGAAATGAAATTTATCAGAGCAGTTAAAGGAAAAACAAGAATGGACAGAGTAAGGAATGTAGAGATTAGAAAGGACCTTAAACAAGAAAGTATGAGAGAAGACATTGAAAAAATAGATTAAGATGGTATGGGCATGTTAAGAGGATGCATGGGCAGAGACGCCCCAAAATTATGGAAGAACTAAAGATGGATGGGAAAACACCTAGAGGGCGCCCAAGAACACGGTGGAAAATGGGAGTGAGAATATCGGTAGAAAGGAGATGTGTGACCTGGCAGCAAGTGGAGGAAGAAAAGTGGTGGGAGGACCGAGCCAAATGGAGAGGACTCGTCAGCACCCAGACCCGGCAGTAGCTGGAGCGGGATTCGGATATAGATAGATAGATGCCCCCTTTTCGTCCTGAAAGCATTTAAAGCAGCCAGAAACATATTTCTGCTCACTGCTTTACTTGCACACACGCATCACCGTTTTTCTCTTCTTTTCAAGTGTGTAGCCAAGTGCATAAATCAAAGTAACTGCCGACGTGAAACGTGTGAGCGACAGGCTTCAAGCAACCATTTCAACACTTGCTGAGTTCAGTAAGGCTTCTATACTGGTTGTTTCCATATACTACTTGTGAAAATAAAACAGTTTACTTTCGCAGAGGTCTGAAGCTACTTTTAACACAGACGTCAAAGGATTATCTGTGGGTCGGACAGGCCATCATGGAAACAAGTTTTCTGAGGAGTCCCCCCGGATTCAATCCGTTCCACTGCTTTTCTCGCTATATTTCAATGACGTTTCATCTGTGCTCCATTCCCATAACTGCTATTTATGTACTGATGACATTCACGTGTATACAGTCTCCAACGTTAGGAACATAGTTATTGCCGCGTCATGTACAAATGTCAATCTTTTTTTAAACACCTGGGTCTTAAACTTAACCCTAAGAACTCACAGGTCCTGCTCATCCACCTACAGTTAAATAATTCCACCTGTTATCGGTGATGGTATCCAAACACCCTGTGGAAAAACAATGAAATACCATGTCATAATCTTGGTTAGGTATTTAAAATTGAAAGAAAAAATGGTCATAGAATGCAGAAAATTTCTCTCTTGCCTATTTGTAAAAGTTAGAAAATTATTTTCACTCAAAAGAAAACAAACACTAGTCAGGCCTTTATCCTCCCAAAGTTTTACTACTGCGGTGTAGTTCAACGTGGAACACACAAAGGAAACTCCAAACGAATGCAGCTAGCCACGATTGATTACGTAAGATATGTGTGTACCGTCGGTTTTTCGTATCGCAAATTCTTTCTATACATGAACTGTATTCGCAATTGCGAATACGAACAACTATTAGCTGTTTGAGGGAATGACGACAGTGAAAATTCGTGCCGGACCGGGACTCGAACCCCGATGCCGAGCGGCCACTTTAACAGCTTTGACTATTCGCGCACGACCCACGGCCTCACACAAATCTCCATGTGTCGTTGTTCCTACATAACTGTCTCTACTCGCACGCACGTTATGTAGTTGCCGTACAGGGGTGGACATTGTAATAGAAAGTCGCTGCTTGGTATCGGCAGATAAATACGATACTGCAGAGCCTGCGTTAAGCAGAACGGTGCAATGCTCTTCTTAACAACACAGCCGCTGCAATAACGTAATTATACCCCCTTGCAGTGTTCAGTGAAAATGGATGCGAGTGGATGTGTAATGTGATTTTGCGTGATCTTTCATCGATGTCAGATTGGAGGCAGTGGTGTGTTACTTAGATTATGTGAGTAATTAAATAACAAGTGTGAGGTGCTATCTTTATTACAACTCGTTGGTTAAACGCCATCGAAACCAGACGGAGCCAATAACACACATAATAAACATTGAGTGACGCAGAACAATCAACATGGTACAATGAAAACAAATTTCGCTGGCCGGGGTGGCCGAGCGGTTCTAGGCGCTACAGTCTGGAACCGCGCGACCGCTACGGCCGCAGGTTCGAATCTTGCCTGGGGCATGGATGTGTGTGACGTCTTAGGTTAGTTAGGTTTAAGTAGTTCTAAGCTCTAGAGGATTGATGACCTCAGCAGTTAAGTCCCATAGTGCTCAGAGCCATTTTTGAAATCAAATTTCTTTGTGTTCTGGAGCATGATTCATGAGCTGCGATATGTTTATACGTTCTTTTATTTTGTAAGAACAAATAATAAGTCACATAACTACCGTGCTTTCGATTTGTTCTAAATATATTGGCTACACTGACTGTCATTCACTTCTAGCGTGATAGTCCCTCCAGGTTTTGCAATCCATGTGAGGTAGCATGTCAACCGCACTTTTTCCTATAGATGTATTGGTCGCGGTCGTACTATAATATGGGCACCGAAATCTGTAGGGTTGATAATGTTGTTGTTTGTGGGGTTGAAGGGAGATGTACAAAAGAAAACTATAAGCGAGATAACCTGCTGAGTTTCACCAGGGAACAGCTGCCCTCGCATAAAAACATATCGCTGCAGTATGACATGTAACGCAATGCTCTCAAAGTTCAAAAGTGCTTTGAAGTAGATGGTGCGTTATTGCTAAATTTGTTGTGAACATTTGGAAATACATTGTAAATTTTTCTAAATGTGCTTTTCACAATTTAAGTTTGTGATCTCGACAATAAACAATCAAATAAAAACCATTTCGTAGTGGTTCTAAGCATTTACAGGTGCTCATCTGGTTTACAACTCAGTTTAGAGCCAATTCATATTTGAACACTTTTGGTTCAAGTAATCGTTTCTGTCATCCCATGAAATTCGTACTTTTCTCTTCAGACAGCCTGTATTACTACATGAGGAAACTGCAAAAAGCGGTAGCTTAGGTGAGTAAGCGATTTATTTACCCGTAACTAGTATTGCGCCTGGGTCCTCCATCAGAAGATGGCATACGTTGTGTGATCAAAAGTATCCGGACATTTATTCGTAGACACTAAAATGGAGTGTATTCGCCCTTCATTTTTATGACGGCTTGAACTCTACTGCGGACTATCAGTGAGGTGTGTGAACGTCTGACGAGCAGTGGCAGCCCATTATCCGTCAAGAACCAAAACGAGAAAAGTTGGTGGTGTTGGGCGCTGGGATCCGGAGTGAAGTCGACTTTCCAACTCACACGAACGGCGTTCTATTGGGTTCACGTCGGAGCTCTGGGAGGTCACATCATTTCAGGAATGTTATTATCCACGAACCACTGCCTCCCAGATGCTGCTTTATGACACGATGCACTGCGATGCTGATTCAAACAATAATGGTGTGCGAGCTGGTCCTCTGCTGTTCGTAGTACACAATGGTGTAAAACCTGCTCACATCCTTCCGCATTTAGCGTTTCTTTAAGCTCAATACAGGGACAAAACCCTAACTACGAAAAACACCTCCATATCGTAACATCACCACCTACATACAAGGTGTACAACATTGCTTCCGCCGCTTTTTCCCCAACATTTGAGGCTTTAATGTAACAAATTGGTTACACATGTATCATTCAAAGTATTTTCCTTCGTTGGCCACTACTTTCTCCCATCTTTCGGGCGGTGTGCGAATCCCGTGTCGAAAAAATTGTTCATCTTTTGAAGCGATCCACGAATCGATCCAATTTGTGACTTCTTCATGAGATCGGAAGTCTTGGTCAGCCAGGCCATGCGCCATTGATCTAAACAGGTGATAGTCAGAGGGAGCAATATGTGGAAAATACGGCGGGTGGGGTAGGACTTCCAATTTTAACGATTCCAAGTGCGTTTTGACCTTTTTTGCAACGTGGGCTCGAGCGTTGTCGTGCTGCAAAATCACTTTATCGTGCCTCTCGCTGTATTGCAGCCGTTTGCCTTTTAATGCTCTGCTCAAACGCATTAATAGCGTTCGATAACTAGCACCTGTGATTGTTTCACTTGGTTTTAACACCTCATAGTACACGATGCCGAGCTGGTCCCACCAAATGCAGAGCATGATCTTGGAGTCGTGAATATTCGGTTTGGCCGTCGACGTGGAAGCATGGCCGGGATATCCCCTTGATTTTTTGCGTTTAGGGTTATCGTAATGAACCCATTTTTCGTCCACGGGCACAATGCGATGCAGAAATCCCTTCTGTTTTTGCCTCTGAAGCAACTGTTCACAAACACACAAACGCCGTTCAACGTCTCTTGGTTTCAGCTCACACGGGACCCAAGTTCCTTCTTTCTGAATCATGCCCGTAGTCTTGAGACATTCTGAAATGGCTTGCTGTGTCACTCCCACTAATCGTGCTAATTCTTCTTGAGTTTGACGCGAGTCTTCACTCAGTAATGTCTCCAATTCTGGATCTTCGAAAACATTCTCTCTTCCACCATTATACCGGTCTACCACGTTAAAATCATCGTTCTTGACGCGTTGAAATCACTCACGACACGTCCCTTCACTAATAGCGTCCTTACCATATATATCTGAGAGCATTCGATGAGACTCAGCCGCTGTTTTCTTCATACTGAAACGAAACAGTAACACCTCCCGCCAATGACGAGAATTAGGCTCGTAAACTGACATTTTCAATCAAGAACAACTTTATGATGCAGACACAAATCGACTCATGTTTGAATGAGGCTATGTTGACCGAGGTCCAAGCTAAATGGCTGACGCCTGCGATCTGTTTCTTTCGACCGCTACTTACTGTTGTCGCCACCTATCGGCAAACGGCGGAAGCAAAGTTGTAGACCTTGTATTTCACTATATTTCACTATTTGCACTATACAAGATGCCAGGTAAACTTCCTGGCATTTGCCAAACCCAAAACTTTACATCGGATTGCGACAGGGTGTAGCGTGATTCATTACTCCAAACCACTAATTTGTAGTCACCTATTCTCCAGTGTCGTCGCTCCTAACACACCCTCAAGCGACACTTGGCATTGACTACAGAAATGTGTGGTTCGGAGGTGCTGGACGACTGTACCACACATTCTTTCTAACTTCCTAACCACAGTCACTGTGCTAGCAGGACTGCTGCCACCAGTTTTGTACTCAGGAGTGAGTCCTTCCTCTGGTTTCACGCCATTTTTAACGACCACCCTCCGCAATGCGCGAGGCTCTCTGTCCGTCAGTACACGAGATCAACATGTTCTTGTTTTAGCTGTGGTTGTTCCTTCGCGTTTCCCCTTCACGATCATTTTACGAGCAATCTAACTGGCAGCTTTAGAAGTGTTGAAATCTCCCTGATACATTTGTTACTGAAGTGACGTTGCATGGGGGCTTAATTAAAATAGAATGCAAATAATTTTAATTTTTTTGATTTAGCAGCTGTCTGTCCGATTACGAAGTCTCGTAAACGGTTGGCCCTGACTAGTATTATTACGCAATCTGACTGCGTAGAACAACAACAAAGAATGAAATGGAAATTTTCATTAACACAATTAATTAATTAAGTCCCCAGCAACTATAAAACCTACGAAACCAAAGCACAAGTGTAACTGTTCTGTGTGTGGAAGTATGACTCAACGTACGCATCTGGCACGGTTCTTCTTCAACAACACAAGAAATTTTAAATATCATTTATACTGAATTAATTAAAGAAAATAGAAATACCATAATTACTCAAGAAAACCAGAATTACACTCTAATACAAGAACACAAGCCAGATGCTTTGTTGACTGAACCTGTAATGACACATTATTCAGGACATTGAAATAATGAGAAAGAAAAGAAAAGTAGTTTGTTACCTTAATTTATATTGATGAAAAGCACTCTAGACATTACAATCTCTCCACACCGACTCGCTACTATCACATCTCAACAAGAACTTTTCAGTGTCACATCTCAGCAAGCACTCCCTACTAGCACATCTCAACAAACACTCTCTGCTACGAGTTCTTAACAAGCACTGACTACCACGAGCTCTCCCCAAGCACTGACTACTACGACACCTCAATAATCACTGCCAGTGGAGGCGGCCGAACAATACTCTCTAGCGCGATCTCTGGCGCTGTGGCTCAGTGTAGCCACCTTTCATATGCCCTTCCTCCACGGGCTAGAATTTGATGGTATTTTTGCCAGCATTGGTGGTGAAAATACCACCAAATTCGTCAAAAAACTACAGACAAAAATAAAAGATAATATTAATGCGTAAATATCATATAACTAGATAAAATTTTGGCTTTGCACTGACCTTTCAATAACCTAATGTATAGAATACAGTAAGCAATACAAATTCTTTCATACATGTGACTTTACATAATAGTTTACACAAGTATTATGTGGTTAAACAGTTCAATCAATAGCGTCAGCAATGACGAATATGTGCAGGTAAGAGTCTCAAAACTTTTCACAAACAGTAATACACAAAAAATCAGTTTATATAAATATTCACATAAACGCTTTCCATAGCCCAAGAAACAAGTAGTTGACAGTTCCAGCAGTAGCACCCAGCAATGGTCAACAGGTGCAAATACCAACAAGTGACATTATTTCAATAGAAGCAGTCCATCAGTGGCACCCATCAATGTTGAACAGGTGCAGACACCAACAAGTAACATCTTTTCAGTAGAAACAGTCCATCAGTGGCACCCAGTAATGTTGAACAGGTGCAGACACCCATAAGTAACATCTTTTCAGTGGAAACACTCCATCAGTGGCACCCAGCAATGTTGAGCAGGTGCAGACACCAACAAGTAACACCATTTCAGTATAAGCAGTTCCATTAGTGGCACCAGCAATGTTGAACAGGTGCAAACACCAACAAGTAACATCTTTTCAGTAGAAACAGTCCATCAGTGGCACCCAGTAATGTTGAACAGGTGCAGACACCCACAAGTAACATCTTTTCAGTAGAAACAGTCCATCAGTGGCACCCAGCAATGTTGAGCAGGTGCAGACACCAACAAGTAACACCATTTCAGTATAAGCAGTTCCATTAGTGGCACCAGCAATGTTGAACAGGTGCAAACACCAACAAGTAAAATCTTTTCAGTAGAAACAGTCCATCAGTGGCACCCAGTAATGTTGAACAGGTGCAGACACCAACAAGTAACACCATTTCAGTAGAAGCAGTCCATCAGTGGCACCCAGCAATGTTGAACAGGTGCTGACCGCAGTCCATAATATTCACTTTCACTAATCACACTGTTCATCAGCAGAAATTAAACATGACTAAATGTCACACATCATGTTGAAACGTGCAGCACCATCACTAATCAGACAGTTCAGTCATGAACAATAGTTTGAATACACATACAATGCTTTTACACTAAACATACAAATCATAATAAACACACAAATGATATCAGATAATTGTCATATTAAATATTACAAATACACAAATATCAGTAAACCTATAATTTTTTATGGGTGTCAGTGCAAGCCACAACAACAAGTAAAATAATATTTAGGAGATAGGTTGGTACCAATTTGGGATAGGGAAAGGAAAACACACAAAAAAACACTCACTCATCTTTCATCCACATTAGTGCTACTGTGTAATTGAATAGTGTTAACTGTGTAAATGCAATTCTGTCAAAATTTTATGTTCATCATGTGTATCAAGTAGTAGTGGCAGCAATGTATAACAGTCAATAATAGTTAGTCAGCGTCATAGTCATCATGTCAAGACCAATGTTTGCCAAGCTAGATCAAATTGTACGGTTGCTGAACAACTGTCAGTGAGCCAAGATATGCAATTACTTCCTCTCTCCAAAAAAAAAGTGTATACTGCTTAGTGATTTAACAAAGTGTGTGTGTAGACAATCTTCCTGCTACTTTAGTGTTCTAGTCTGCCATCTTTATCCTCCTTGTTCCATATAGACCAACGAAAAAAAAAAAATATGCTCCTCACTTACTTCACCTCTTATCCACCAAAACTCCAATAATCATCAGCATCACATAATCTCAATACTTCAATAATACCTCTTCAATACGTCGATCATCAATATCATTTACCTTACCTCTTGTCCACGAAAACTCCAATAATCATCAAATTCACATAATCTCAATACCTCAATCATACCTCTTCAATACGTCGATATATATAAACCTCAGCACCAATATCATTTCACTTCCATAACAACTCTTTCCTCTAGTCAGTCTCCTCGAACAAGTACAGACAAAATCCTAGTGCAACTTCAATTCAGCATCCCATACAATCCGAAGACACAGTGTCCACACACAACCTCTGTGTAATCCATCTGACCCAAATTTTCTACTCATTATAAATTATAAGATACATTTTGGTTCCTTGTCCATCGTTAAATAAAAGAAATGCATACATGACCTCTAACAGCCTTTAGTTTGAATAACTTTCAGTAAGTAAGTACGATTACGAAGTGTTAATGATCGTGATATTTCAGTGTGTACACCACTTCAAAAATTATGGCAAACAGAAGCAAATATGTGGAGTATTTCTTGTGTCAAGTGTCACTTCCTATTTCAATTACTCACGAAAAATGCAGTGTAATAACTGTCAATGGTCTAACTTAGTGTTGGTATGTCATGTCGTTAGCTTCCTTCCTATTAGCATAAATTTATACAGCTTCCATAAAACCTCCAGCTCATGTGACTTCTATGAAGTTTCTTGTACTAATGTCGTTCGTAGAATTATAGCAGTTCATTTTCTTATCTTAAAAATATAAGGCACTGAGCGTAAGCAAAACATGCAATAGCGAGTAAATATACCAGTAGAGAACAGAATGTCAACAAGTGGATGCAGCACAATCCCTACAACGAGGCTCTGCCAAGCAAACAATCTATAATTAATACCATAGTGTGACCTAAACTCCATGTTTGTACACTGTACATCAGCATTGCTATATTCTAAATTGAAGAGTAGTTATGACAACAAAAAGAAATGTGTTAATATGCAATCCATACGCAAAGCAGCAAATATGTATCTTACATAATAAACAGGCCATTATCATCATATCAGCATAAGCAAATAAATGTTCATATGTAACCTTAATAAGTAAACATGAAGGCACAAGCAGATAAATCACATAGTATAACTTACATACATAACCACAGTCAGCACAATTAATCAGTTGACAATTACAATTTAAATAAATAAGCACAGCAGGCACATAATAAAAAAATATGACATCAGTGAAAGAGCATAGCAGCCAAGCGATACATAATATACACAAGGAATAACACTGTTCATTAATCAATAATTGTCAAAATCAGTAAATGTACACAAGCACGTCGCTTCACAAGTAAATTCATAGAACATGAAATTTAGCACAAAGTATGAGTCACGTAATCGCAAGCAGCAAATTACGTCTAAAGTACGTACCTAAGTGGAATTATGTTACCTGAAAAATAAACTCAATTAATAGTTACCCTTTTTAATTTATTACTCTTTTTTTTTTTCGAAATTACATTCTTCCTGAAATTTTCTCCATAGCAAGTCGTCTTAACGTCGGACACGCACAGAATTTACCTGAAGGTCTTAAATATTTTATACAACCATATCCTGAAAAATACTGAACGTTAATAACATAATTTATAAAGTCCCCATAGCTTTATACAGAATTTAGTCGGAGAAATTAGACTGTGTATTTGTTTACGTCTGTCAGTGCATTCGCACTGAGCGCTCGATCAGCTGTAGACGCGTGACGTAGAAAGTGATTGTTTGCGGTCAACGACTGCCTTGTGCGGCGCGCAGACTTCACTGTTGCTTTGAGTATTTGCCGCCGCCGGAACACGGCGCGGTATCCTTGCATTCTCCGCATGTTTACGTATAACTGTTGGTTTCTCAAAAGTGTGTCATTCCACAAAAATTTTTACGTTCGATATATGATGTATTCCCTTAGAGCGCCGAGATTTAAGAGTTTCTACTTCAACAGTGTTGTCATGAATAATTTTGCGAATTCTATATGGACCGTTATAAAGGAGAAAAAATTTGCGACATAAGCCTTTTCCTTTATGAGACAAACGATGAGACTTAATTAACACCTTTTGACCAACTGACAAAATTTTTAAACGACCAGGACGTTTAGCTGATTTCTCTCTTCTAGCAGCCGCAGACGCAATATTTCGTAGAGCCAGGTTCACAACTTCAGAATGCCGCAGTTTCCGTGAAGGCGGAAAAGGAACGATTTCTGAAATGCAATTTGTCGGTGCTTTGTTTTTTAATATCAGTATAGGCGGTAAAGAAGTTGAATCATTAGGAAGTTCATTCAGAATGTTTTGAAAAATATGAAGATACTGATCCCAAGTTCTGTGATTCTGATGACAATAAAGACGGCACAATTTATTGATTTCCTTCATCCATCTCTCTGAAGCATTAGACTGAGGGTGAAAAAGTGAAATAAAAATTGGTTTAATCTTACGACGCCGTAGAGTACGAAGCCAAATTTTAGAGCGAAACTGTGATCCATTATCTGATATAACCTTATCAACATGACCAACTTCTTTAAGAAAATGTTTGATGAAAGCATTAGATACTGAACGAGCTGTTGCTTTGCGTAAAGGTGTAAAACACACATATTTTGATGTCAATTCCACTGCTACGAAAATGTACGCAAAATCGTTAGTAGAACGAACCACTGGACCGAACAAATCGACTGCAGCCATGTCCTTTAATTTCGCTGGAATGATAGGAAACAACGGTGCTCTGTGAGAAATAGTTGGCGGCTTAGCCTGTTGACATAATTTGCATTTGGCAAGAACAGAACGAATACGTTTTTCCATATTACTGAAGTAGCAATTTTCTCGTAATTTATGAAAGCATTTTCTGGGACCAAAGTGCGCATAACTAAAATGTGTGTACCAAATCAATTTATTGACCCACTAATCAGGAATACAAACTAACCAAACAGAGTTGTCGACCGATTTTCGTTTGAAAAGATTGTCATTGCGAACTAAATAATGCTGTCTAATCGCTACGCTTTCCTTTCTCCTCCACTTCTCCTTAATGTCCTTCCAGATTGGATCCTTATTTTGCTCCTTAGCGATGTCCTGGAGCGAAGACGAAATAAAGTTCTCAAACGCAACACCTTGAATGTACATCAAACAATAATGGTTTTCTTTGCAGTCCTCTTCAGCACTTTGTTTCAAACCCATAGGTGCACGTGATAAAGCATCAGCAACAATATTTGAAGATCCCTGTATGTAAACAATACTAAAATCAAATTCCTGTAGGTACAACGCCCATCGTGACAATCTGCCATGAGTTAATTTTGTCGACATAAGAAATTCCAGAGCTCGATGATCAGTGTAAACCTTAGTATGTCTACCGAACAAAAATGTGCGAAATTTTGTGAAAGCCCAAACAACAGCCAAAGCTTCAAGTTCCGTAATCGAATAATTCTTTTCGGATTTAGAGAGAACACGACTTCCAAATGCAATAGTCTTCTGTACTACAACGCCGTTTTCTTCTATCTCTTGAAATAAATGTGCACCTAGGCCTTTGTATGATGAGTCCGTCGCCAAACAAAAATCTTTAGATAAATCCGGATGTGAAAGAAGTGGAGCAGCAACTAAAGCACCACGAAGTTGTTCAAATTCTGATTGAGCTTCCTCATCCCAACACCAATTAGAATTCTTTCCAGATAGTTCACATAAACGAGGTGTGGCCAAATTGTCCAATCTAACAAAGCGTCTAAGAAAATTACAGACACCAAGGAAACTACAAACATCACGTTTTGTGGTAGGAACAGCATAATTACGAATAGCGTCTAGTTTCTCTGGATCAGGAAGAATACCTTCTGTAGAAATAATGTGACCGAGAAATTTCACCTGAGAACGACCAAATTCAGATTTTTCCAAGTTCACTGTCATGCCAACTCGTACAAAAATACGTAATAATGAATCCAAAATTTTGTTATGCTCACTCCAAGAACGTTTAGCAATAAGAATATCGTCAACATATGAAGTAATATTGTCACGAAGATAAACAGGTAAGATTTCGTTTAAACTACGAATGAATTCTGCTGAAGGTACAGTAAGTCCAAATAGTAATTTCCGAAGTCACTTTCGGGTAAAACAGTCAAATCCGGTTATTCTTTACCTACTGTCTAGATAGATTGATAGTAGAAGAGTTGTTTTTTATAGATACAAAGAATAGTGAAAGAGTAGGCAGCGGTGCAGAAAACTAAAAGGGAAATAGCACCACTACAGCTCGGGGCCCTGTGAACGCTACGGCACATATTCACTTAGTATAGTGAATCCCCTGAGGACTTTAATAGCTGCACATAATTTTCAGTTTGTGACTTAGTGGCAAACTTGGCGGAAGTGCGTACGTAAATTGATCTAACCATGCACATGGATGTATCTCATTCTTAGAATTACGAAAGATCTTAAATTTCCGAACAGTCAAGAAGTGTTTACAGTCAAAGCTTCCGCCTCGTGGCGACAAAGACCTACCGCGTCTGTCCCAGTCCCAATGTCGATTATTGTCAAGTTCGCGCGCCTGGCGCTCTCTTGTTGCATCCCGTAAATGAAACAAATTACTTTCTTCAAAGCCCTCTGCTATCTGTGATACTAAAATTCGTCTGCTGTCTTTTCCTACGATTTCGCTTTTAATATATTTGTCTTGCTTTTGTAATGCCTCAAATTCCCTATTCACGCGTTCATTAAATTTTCCCTGATTTTCAACATGCTTACTTATGTTCTGGTACTCTTCGGTTTCTGCAAATGGTAATGGAGCTGTATCATCCGAATCTCTATCCCCATTTAAACTAAGACTTGTCAATTTATCTGGAATCTCCTCATCTCTTTCCAATAAGTTTACGTCTTTCGAAAGTATTGCAACTCGGGTTTCGGTATTGTCACATTTAGTAGTTGATTGTTCACACTGTTGCGTTAAGTTATTTATGCTGTCATTTGATACGGATTCCTCGATTCTCTCAAATATTTCTTCCTTATCATGTGCAAGTTGTAAATTTAACTCTGAAAATTTTTGAACTATCATGCGATCTTTTTCTTCCTGTTCCCTGTCCTGTTCCTCTTGTCTAATTCCTGTTGAAATCGGTTGCACTTCTTCTCTAATTTCTTTCTTTGATTCATCTTTCATGTTTTTGAAACATGTCCCTGTTCGTGAGCCTAACCGTGTTGTCATTGCTTTCATCTCTGTTTCTAAACGTGTTGCCACTGTTTTTAATTCGGATCCTAACCGTGTTTCCATTGTCCCCATCTGTGTTTTTAATTCAGATCTAAACTGTGTTTCCATTGTTCCCATATCAGTTTTTAATTCAGATCCCAAAGTTCCCATCTCGGTTTTAATTGTTCCTATCTGTGATCCCAACTGTGATCCCAGTGAGTCTAACCGTGTTTCCATTGTTCCCCTTTGTAAGTCTAACCGTGTTGTCACTGTTTTTAATTCAGATCCCAAATTTAATATTGCACCCATCAACTGCTGCATATCTTCTGTCGTTAATCTCGTATTCTGTGAATTTTCTGATTGAGAAAAATTTTGAAATGGTTCCGGACTATCTTCCCGACTTATTACATTGTTTTCAACTCCATTATTCATCATCCTGTTCTCCTGTGTTGGCGAGTTCGCCATGTTAACAATTTCGTTATTCTGACTATTCATCATTTTTGCCTGTTTCATCGATCGCGTAATCATTTACAAAACATACAAAGCTCGTCACTGTACGAAAATTACACACAATGACACTTTATCTCCAACAATACCATTCACACGAAATGTTTCCTTCAAACACGATTATTCGAACAATTGAAATAATTGCACTAATTGTCAAACCCGTAGACAAGACACCAGAAATGAAATTTTGCAAAAAAAAAAAAAAAAATACCATTAGAAGAATGACAGTTACCAAATCTACACATGCAAAATAGACTACAATTACTAAACTACAAATTACTACAACAATACTACTGTCTACTATTTTTACAATCAGAAGATTCCAAGGGACGATCCGAAACAGCGGTCGCCACGTGCATGGGGGCTTAATTAAAATAGAATGCAAATAATTTTAATTTTTTTGATTTAGCAGCTGTCTGTCCGATTACGAAGTCTCGTAAACGGTTGGCCCTGACTAGTATTATTACGCAATCTGACTGCATAGAACAACAACAAAGAATGAAATGGAAATTTTCATTAACACAATTAATTAATTAAGTCCCCAGCAACTATAAAACCTACGAAACCGAAGCACAAGTGTAACTGTTCTGTGTGTGGAAGTATGACTCAACGTACGCATCTGGCACGGTTCTTCTTCAACAACACAAGAAATTTTAAATATCGTTTATACTGAATTAATTAAAGAAAATAGAAATACCATAATTACTCAAGAAAACCAGAATTACACTCTAATACAAGAACACAAGCCAGATGCTTTGTTGACTGAACCTGTAATGACACATTATTCAGGACACTGAAATAATGAGAAAGAAAAGAAAAGTAGTTTGTTACCTTAATTTATATTGATGAAAAGCACTCTAGACATTACAATCTCTCCACACCGACTCGCTACTATCACATCTCAACAAGAACTTTTCAGTATCACATCTCAGCAAGCACTCCCTACTAGCACATCTCAACAAACACTCTCTGCTACGAGTTCTTAACAAGCACTGACTACCACGAGCTCTCCCCAAGCACTGACTACTACGACATCTCAATAATCATTGCCAGTGGAGGCGGCGGAACAATACTCTCTAGCGCGATCTCTGGCGCTGTGGTTCAGTGTAGCCACCTTTCAACGTCCAATGACTAGTCCTCTCATAACAAACCGGTTCTGTTGTTGATGCTTCTCGACTGACAACAGAATACTCCCTGGCTTCTTTTATGTTTCCAGGTCCGCCTCTCGTGACACCTGGTGGCCTGTTCCGCATTACAAATAATTTTGATCAGGTAGTATACCCTGTTTGTACACTCCTGGAAATGGAAAAAAGAACACATTGACACCGGTGTGTCAGACCCACCATACTTGCTCCGGACACTGCGAGAGGGCTGTACAAGCAATGATCACACGCACGGCACAGCGGACACACCAGGAACCGCGGTCGAATGGCGCTAGCTGCGCAGCATTTGTGCACCGCCGCCGTCAGTGTCAGCCAGTTTGCCGTGGCATACGGAGCTCCATCGCAGTCTTTAACACTGGTAGCATGCCGCGACAGCGTGGACGTGAACCGTATGTGCAGTTGACGGACTTTGAGCGAGGGCGTATAGTGGGCATGCGGGAGTCCGGGTGGACGTACCGCCGAATTGCTCAACACGTGGGGCGTGAGGTCTCCACAGTACATCGATGTTGTCGCCAGTGGTCGGCGGAAGGTGCACGTGCCCGTCGACCTGGCACCGGACCGCTGCGACGCACGGATGCACGCCAAGACCGTAGGATCCTAGGATCCTACGCAGTGCCGTAGGGGACCGCACCGCCACTTCCCAGCAAATTAGGGACACTGTTGCTCCTGGGGTATCGGCGAGGACCATTCGCAACCGTCTCCATGAAGCTGGGCTACGGTCCCGCACACCGTTAGGCCGTCTTCCGCTCACGCCCCAACATCGTGCAGCCCGCCTCCAGTGGTGTCGCGACAGGCGTGAATGGAGGGACGAATGGAGACGTGTCGTCTTCAGCGATGAGAGTCGCTTCTGCCTTGGTGCCAATGATGGTCGTATGCGTGTTTGGCGCCGTGCAGGTGAGCGCCACAATCAGGACTGCATACGACCGAGGCACACAGGGCCAACACCCGGCATCATGGTGTGGGGAGCGATCTCCTACACTGGCCGTACACCACTGGTGATCGTCGAGGGGACACTGAATAGTGCACGGTACATCCAAACCGTCATCGAACCCATCGTTCTACCATTCCTAGACCGGCAAGGGAACTTGCTGTTCCAACAGGACAATGCACGTCCGCATGTATCCCGTGCCACCCAACGTGCTCTAGAAGGTGTAAGTCAACTACCCTGGCCAGCAAGATCTCCGGATCTGTCCCCCATTGAGCATGTTTGGGACTGGATGAAGCGTCGTCTCACGCGGTCTGCACGTCCAGCACGAACGCTGGTCCAACTGAGGCGCCAGGTGGAAATGGCATGGCAAGCCGTTCCACAGGACTACATCCAGCATCTCTACGATCGTCTCCATGGGAGAATAGCAGCCTGCATTGCTGCGAAAGGTGGATATACACTGTACTAGTGCCGACATTGTGCATGCTCTGTTGCCTGTGTCTATGTGCCTGTGGTTCTGTCAGTGTGATCATGTGATGTATCTGACCCCAGGAATGTGTCAATAAAGTTTCCCCTTCCTGGGACAATGAATTCACGGTGTTCTTATTTCAATTTCCAGGAGTGTATTTGCTTTGACGATCATATTACATTCTTTAATATTTTGCAGTATTTCTATCAAAATGGCGTCTATAATGGAGGTGCCTTCCTAGCAGAGAGCTGTCACTGAGTTTCTTTTGACGAAAAACCATAAGATCGCAGATCTTCGCAAGCACCTGCAAAATGGCTATGGAGATCTGTCAGTGAACAAGAGCGCGATGAGTCACTTAGCGAGGCGCTATTTTATCATGACAACAAGATCGCGCAAACCTGTCCAATCTCGCGCGTGCCGGCTGGCTTCAGAAATTGTGACACCTGCAATGTTAGAACATGCGGACATTCTCATACGGGGTGATAGTGGGATCACAATCAAACACCTCGCTGCACAGTTGCACGTATCTGTCGGTGTGCTGACACACTCGTCCTCTGGTTGTGGTACTCAAAGATGTCTGCGCGCTGGCTTCCTCGCTGTCTAACAGAAGACTATAAAGACCAGCGAAGGAACATCTGTGAGGAATTGCTTGCACGTTACGAGGCTGATCGAGACAAATTTTTGTCGAATATTGTCACAGGCTGTGGAAAACGGACCCTTCATTTTGAACAAAAGTCATGGCGACTGTCTTCTGGGTCTCTGAAAGGGCTATTCTGTGTGATGTCCTCCCTCATGGTGCATCGATCAGCTCTAAAGTCTATTGTGCCACCCTCAGGTAACTGAAGAAGCGACTTCAGCGTGTTCGTCACCACAAAAATGCAAATTAACTTCTCCCTCTCCATGACAATGCAAGTTCTCACACGAGTCTGTGCATCCGAGAGGAGCTCGCAAGACTACACTGGACTGTTCTTCTTCATCCACCCTACAGCCCAGATCTCACACCTTCCGATTTCCATCTGTTTGGCCCAATGAAGGATGCACTCCGCGGGAAGCAGTACGTGGATGATGAGGATGTTATTGATGCAGCAAGAGTTTGGCTCCGACGTCGACCAGTAGAGTGGTACCATACGGTCATATCGGCTCGCACCCAGTAAATGGCCGTCAGACGGGCCCAGTGAGCGGAGATCATGTTCAAAAATTGGGTTTCGTAGCCAAAAGAGTGGGGAATAGTATCCTGTAGTGAAATGCTAAACAAAACCAGTCTGCTTTTAGAAAAGAGTCTGTTGCATTTATTGTAAGCCCTCGTCGCCAGTTTTTGTAAAGGCCTCGTCGCTACTGCTGTGGAGTCCGAGTTGCCGCTGTTGTTACGGTAGGCCGAGTTTGAGTTCGTGAAACTGCTAAGATAATCTCTCCCTGTCACTATTACACATCTGTTCCCCAGGGTCGGGTAACAGGATATGTGGACGAAGGTTCTACAAGCACCCCCTCTTCAGGCCACAAGTGGCCCATCGGGATCATCCAACCGCCGTGTCATCCTCAGCTGAGGATGCGGATAGGAGGGGCGTGTGGTCAGCACACCGCTCTCCCGGTCGTTATGATGGTTTTCTTTGACCGGAGCCGCTACTATTCGGTCGAGTAGCTCCTCAATTGGCATCACGAGGCTGAGTGCACCCCGAAAAATGGCAACAGCTCATGGCAGCCCGGATGGTCACCCATCCAAGTGCCGGCAGCGCTTAACTTCGGTGATCTGACGGGAACCGGTGTATCCACTGTGGCAAAGGTTCTACAAAACTCTAACAAATTAGTAACAAAGACACTTATCTTGGTGACTAGTCGAATGGTGATGTCTGCAATACACAACAGTCTGTTTACTTCTAAGACTTCGGTAAATGACGATCGCTGTCTAAGTCAGCCCTGGACAATGATCTGTAACCAAGTGGACGAGAGCTGCTCTTCTATCTTCCGTTGTCGTCCGGTCATTAGTGGATTATAATCGGCCGCAATTGGCCGAGGCGAAGTCGATATCTTCATCCTTAGCGCCGCCTGTGGCGCCTGTGGAACTCGCGCAAGTGGCGAGTCTCTATGGCACTGGCACGAGGTCGCGTCTTTGCGCCAGTGGTGGTTTCGCCCTGGCTCTGTCTTGCTTCAGAAGACACAGCAGCATTACTTATTGAACGCCCCTCGTAGCACAGAGAGTAAGTAGGCTGTTTAGGTTTTTATGTTGGTAACGCTACGTAGCGCTCTGTGTGAAAATCGCTGACTGCGCTGTGTGCAGTCTGTGGCTGGTTGGATTCATTATTGGAATATTCACAAGTGTAGCGTTGGGCAGCTGGATGTGAGCCGCCAGCACTTGTGGATGAGGGGGGAGAGATGCCAGAGGTTTGAGAGGTTACTATGAGCGGACGATCTGGACATGTGTCCGTCAGAAAATGGAAATTTACTGGATGTCTTGAACTTATATATTATGACTTTTGAACACTATGAAGGTAAATACGTTATTTGTTCTCTATCAAAATCTTTCATGCCTTCAGTAGTCAGAATCTTTTATGTAGCTGGCAGTATTGCCGCTCGTTATATTGCAGTAGTTCGAGTCACGAAGATTTTTGTGAGGTAAGTGATTCATGAAAGGTATAGGTTATTGTTAGTCAGGGCCATTCTTGTGTAGGGATTATTGAAAGTCAGACTGCGTTGCGCTAAAAATATTGTGTGTCAGTTTAGTGATGATCAGAATAAGTAAAGAGAGAACTGTCTGAGTATGTTCAGTTTTGCACAGCTGTTTGAAAATCAAAGAACATAAGAGTTTTTCCAGTACTGTCATTCTTTACATACAAAGGGGAATCTGATGTACCGACGGTAGCAGAGCCAGGATGGGGAAGGTGTAGGCACATTTATTTGGTCCAAGCCTTGTTGACACAAATTTATTATTTAACAATAATTGGTTATACATCCAAGTTAATACAATTAACAGTTTAAAAGGAAATTTTAGCAATAAAAAAAATTTTTTAAACATTCTCTAGCAGAACATGCAGCCCCACTCCGAAAAATTACATAAAGGTACTGTTAGTAAAAGGTATATTATATCGTACAATAGTGCAACATGTACAAATATTAACAAGTACACCAGAAAAATATTGAACTTGTGATTTGTACTGCATGTAAACCAAACCTTAAAAAATCCAATTTGGCAAGAGTGCAACAAATTCCCTACTGCCTGCTAAAAAAAAGTGACACTAACACTCAGTTTTTTTTATTTTTATTTTTATTTTTTTTTTTTTTTACCTCCTGATTTCACTTAAGCTTACGTAAACCCTACACAAATGTCAATGTCATGTGACATCAGTTCACCTTTCGTGACAAATACACAAAATTTCTAAATTATTCTATATCAGTTAAGTAAGCTACAAGACAGAAATAACATTAATGACTGGTGACATGAGTAAACACTGTCAAGTTTTCAATTTCACGACGATTGTGTTATCTAGCAAATTTTCCTTTAAATACTCCACCCACGTGTTCCAAAATCAATTCAGTCAGTCTCGAGAAGAAAGACAACTTAATACACAAATATGGCAATATCCAGAAGTAGATGGGTTTATCCCAAGCAATATTGGTAGAATTAGGAAATTTACAATTTAAACGCACCAATTTCAACAAATTCTTATGTAATAATAGTTTGGACAGAACTTTCATAAAATGATCGATGATAGTGGATACCGTGCCATGACTATGAAACAAACTAAGAATTATTTACAGTAAACACCTGGCACATGATGATATTCTCTGAAGTATTTCAAATCACGAAATGTTGTCTACAAGTACCAACCCCATAACAAAGTAATGATCATGAAATATAATAAAAGTATATGAAAATTTCGGCCTTAGCCAGGTGACGAGAACCACACCAATGCAGTTTCCTGTTACACTCGAGTGCTAGGCCCAATAAAAAACAGCTGGTCATGGAGAACCACGCTAAGCAAGCGAGCACTCCGTCCTCCCCACATGACCGGGCCGTCCTCCCAAAACTCTTCCTTCGCGCACCAGCGCCCAGCGATCACGCCCCCTATTGCTGCGGCGAAAACAAGTGAAATAATCTCGCGGGTAAATCAAAAATGCTGAGCCTTGACACGGCTCAGGGAAGTTTCAGGAGTGTAAGCTGTTCTCTGTGACAGACTGCCGCAAACCTAGGTCTGGATGAGCGGGTGAGAAGCTGCGTACGAATCCAGTGCCATACAGTCTGAGGACCAGCTAGGTCGGTAATAAAGGCGATGGCTTTATGAGCAGGGGTCCCAAACACCGTGCAGTGACTGTGTCCCGCTTGTTTAGGGCAGAGAGGCTGGGGGCTTTACTCGAGGTTCGGGCAGAAGCGCCGGCGGGCCCCGCTTCCTTCCTTCCTCCGGCGGCACCTGCCTATCGACTGGCGGCGGTCGGCGGCGCGTGCGCTGCGGACCCGCGGCCCGGCCCGGCCTCTGCCGCTGCCGCCGCTTCGCCTCCGCCGTCCTTGGGATTCCCCGCCCGCCTCTTTTGTTTCAGCGGCCGCTTAACAGCGTAGCCACGTTCTCTGGGCGGACAACACAGACTGTAGCTTAACCGCGCGCTCTAGGCCCCTGTACTTCCGTCGTGGATTGTACTTTCAGCGGCTGTTTGTGAGTCGCTCACTCATCTCGTCAAGCTGCAGATATTCAAATAATGGGGTGAACACGTTTCATGCGTGCATCCGTGATTTTTTTTTTTAATTCATGTTCCGATATTTCGCCTGAAAACCTTTCAGCCATTCTCAAGGCGAATTGCTTGCAAGTTTTTAAATCACTGTGGAGAAAGCGCGCATGCATCAGAGATAACACTATCGGTAACAAGAGCGTCAGTCATAGAGTAAACCTGATGCATCTAAGACTAAAACAAACAAAACGCAGCATGTCATTCTCAATGGAGAGAAGTCTTCCGAAGTAAGAGTGATTTCAGGTGTGCAGCAGGGGAGTGTCGTAAGACCGTTGCTATTCACAATATACATAAATGACCTTGTGGATAACATCGGAAGTTCACTGAGGCTTTTCGCGGATGATGCTGTGGTATATCGAGAGTTTGTAACAACGAAAAATTGTACTGAAATGCAGGAGAATCTGCAACAAATTGACGTATAGTGCAGGGAATGGCAATTGAATCTCATTGTAGACAAGTGTAATGAGCTACGAATACATAGAAAGAAAGATCCTTTATCATTTAGCAACTATATAGCAGGTGGGCAACTGGAAGCAGTTAATTCCATAAATTATCTGGGAGTAGGCATTAGGAGTGATTTAAAATGGAATGATCATATTAAGTTGATCGTCGGTAAAGCAGATGCCAGACTGAGATTCATTGGAAGAATCTTAAGGAAATGCAATCCGAAAACAAAGGAAGTAGGTTACAGTACACTTGTTCGCCCACTGCTTGAATACTGCTCACCAGTGTGGGATCCCTACCAGATAGGGTTGATAGAAGAGATAGAGAAGATCCAACGGAGAACAGCGCGCTTCGTTACAGGATCATTTAGTAATCGCGAAAGCGTTACGGGGATGATAAAACTCCAGTGGAAGACTTTGCAGGAGAGACGCTCAGTAGCTCGTTACGGCCTTTTGTTGAAGTTTCGAGAACATACCTTCACCGGGGAGTCAAACAGTATATTGCTGCCTCCTACAGATAGCGAAGAGACCGTGAGGATAAAATCAGAGAGATTACAGCCCACACAGAGGCATACCGATAATCTTCCTTTCTATGAACAATACGAGACTGGAATAGAAGGGAGAACCGATAGAGGTACTCAAAGTACCCTACGCTTGCGGAGTATGGACGTAGATGTGTGATGTAGAAAGCAAGGTCAGAATCAACGAATCCACAGCACTTACGAACATTGTTGATAATTATAGATGGCAGGAAGACAGAATATTTCCTTTGAGAACGCGGACGTGAAATGATTTGTCGGCTGCAAGGGCTCATCTCGGTTGAGCAGGTTGTCTACTAAATGCATTTCCACAGCTTATTTGGCCACTGATTCCCAGTAGGATGAAGCTGTAGTCACTGTCTTGAATTTACCGTAATCCATGGAGAAGCCAGTGGAAATGCACTGGTGTCCAAAATTAAACAACAAACTGCTATATCCCCGTCCTGTGTCTACTTCGCGACATAATCATACAAACTGTCAATCACATGGACGTTCGATCGTGTTCTGACTGAAGGTGGCATTCCGATCAACGTGAAACGTCCCCTTACAAAAATTAATGAATTACTCTGCTGATAAACCTCTTACATTATTTGATTTTCAAACAGCTGAGTAGAACTGAACGTACTCAGACATTTCGCTCTTTACTTATCCCGATCAACACTAAACTGACACACAATATTTTTAGCGCAACGCAATCTGACTTTCAATAATCCCTACAAAAGAATGGCCCTGACTAACAATAACCTATACCTTTCATGAATCACTTACCTCACAAAAATCTTCGTTACTCGAACTACTGCAATACAGCGAGCGCCACTACTGCCAGCTAAATAAAAGATTCTAACTACTGAAGGCACTAACTATTGATAAGCATAGTTAGCAAATGAAAGATTTTGATAGAGAACAAACAATGTATTTACCTTAATAATGTTCCAAAGTCATGTCATTTAATGATATCCAATATTACAAATTTACTCTTTCTGATGGACACACGTCCAGGGACGCACGTCCAGGTCGTCCGCTCTCAAAATTCTGCCATTTCTCTCCCCACATCCACCACTGCTTTCGGCTCACCTCCAACTGCGCAACGCTACGCGCTGTTAACAGCCAACTGCCCAACAATGCAAACCAGCCACAGACTGCAAACAGCACAGTCAGTGATTTTCATATAGAGCGCTACATGGCGTTACCAACATAAAAACTTAAACAGCCTACTTACAAACGGACAACCACGTCAGCAATGACGTCAGGGCACCTATCAAGCGCGGTAGTGTTTGCAGGGTAGTCCCAAATCCAGAATCGCTGTGTACACAGACACAGACGGTGCAGTATGGCACATAGAAGACGCCCACAGACAGGGCCATTGGAAGAATGGAAGCAGGAGAGTCGCAAACTGATGTAGCCCGATGGCGTCGTGTGAATCGTTTTGTTGTTTCTCGGATTAGGCGACAGTTTACAGGGACCGAAACTGTATCCCCGTGACCAGGACAGGGTCGACCACATCCGAAAGAGCGGACCGTTATTTGACTGCAAGGGCAGGACGGCACCGCCTTAGTACTGCACTGCAACTGGCATCTGACCTCGCAACATCCTCTGGGCGTGTTGTATCGAGGCAAACGGTGTACAGAAGGCTTCAGTAGAGTGGCCTTCATTGTTGAAGACCTGCTGCCTGTTTGCCCCTGACGTATCTTCATAGAAGGAAACGTCTGCAAATGAGCCGCAAACATGCCACCTGGACAGTCCAACGGTGGGCCACTGTTCTTTTCACAGATGAGTCGCGATTTGGTCTGGTGAGTGATTCTCGACGGATTCGCGTCTGGAGGGCACGTGAAACACGATTTCGGGACCCAGACATTGTGGAAAGAGACCGATATTGAGGTGGATCCCTAATGGTGTGGGCAGGGATTATGGGACCACTCGACCACCTCTTCATGAAAATTGCAAGGTTGAATCAACAAGATTTAACTGCTGTCAGGTATTGTGAGGAGATCTTGCGATCTTATGCATGGTTGTTGCGAATTGGTGTGGGCTCTCGTACTGATGGACGATAATGCACGGGTGGTTGATGTCTTTTTGGAAACGGAAGTTATTGCACGCGTGGTGTGGCCTGCTCACTCTCCCCATTTGAATCCCGAAGAGCATATCTGGGCTGCACTACGGAGACTGCTTGCACCCCGTCAGAATTCACCAACCATTCTTCAAGATTTGCGAGCTGCTCTGCAGGAATAATGGGCGTTATTGTCTCAGTATGAGACTGATGACATCATTCACAGCATGTCCCGTCGTTGTCATGCCTGTATTGCTGCCAGAGGTGGTCACACCCCATACTGAACACATTAACCATTACTCAGAATGTGCGTGCAAATCCGTTAAGTTGGAAAAAAAACGAACACTTTTGTCTACCGTTCCGCATGTTGCAGTTGATTATGTTCTGTATTCTTTGCATTGTTTTTACTTTACTATCACCTGTTTATACTGCTTTGTGGCAAAATAAAAGCAACCTTGCAAAATTTCCGTTTGTTGCTTTAATTTTGGACACCAGCATCCGAAGATTCATTAGGCTGTAAAAGGTGAGTTTATCGCTTGTGTTCAGTGCAACGATCTTTTATAGTGCGCCGGCCGCTGGTGGCCGAGCGGTTCTGACGCTACAGTCTGGAACCGCGCGACCGCTTCGGTCGCAGGTTCGAATCCTGCCTCGGGCATGGATGTGTGTGTTGTCCTTAGGTTAGTTAGGTTTAAGTAGTTCTAAGTTCTAGGGGACTTATGACCTCAGCAGTTGAGTCCCATAGTGCTCAGAGCCATTTGAACCATTTTTATAGTGCGTATTGTTTGTCCTGTGTACGTAGATCTAACATGCCAGCGAACGTAATTCCGATATCGCAGATAGAGATGCAGGGTCATGTACCAGTCAAGGCTTGGGACACAAAGCAGTCCATCGTATGTCTACGTCTAACATTCTTATTTCAGACCTTTGCGGTTTGCATGTGGAAAGAGCGAAGAAAGTAATTACCGCCGGCGTTAAAACTATCACTCTGCATGACTCTGTGAAACTGCAGACTTATGTTCTCAATTTTTACCTCGTGGAAGAAGATACTATCAAAAATAGGGTTACAGCACTTAATAACTATGTTCCTACAAGCTTTCATACACCTAGCTTGACAAGTAGTTTCAGAGGGCAATTTAATGCGATTCTTTTGACAGAAAGGCCGCCAGAACAGCAGCTTCGCGTCTCAGAAGTCACACAAGCTAATGGTGTAGCTGTAATTATGGCAGAATATGCGTGATGTATTCGCAGAATTTTTTTGCGATTTTGTTTTAAACTTTGCAGTCGTTGTCGTGAAAGGTGAAAGCCCTATGTCAGCTATGACGGTAGT
This sequence comes from Schistocerca nitens, assembly GCF_023898315.1. Classification (NCBI taxonomy): domain Eukaryota; kingdom Metazoa; phylum Arthropoda; class Insecta; order Orthoptera; family Acrididae; genus Schistocerca; species Schistocerca nitens. The sequence goes on along the minus strand of NC_064614.1, from coordinate 925,387,359 downwards.
TAGTGCAAATGATGCGGAAGCATTGTTGGCTTTCGTCGACGACGCATGACTTCTCTGCGAAGACCGTGACTTCGTTCAGTTCTCTGAGATCGAAGGTACGACAGAGCTAAACAACTGAGAAGCGCGAAAAATACGTATTCTTTGGCCTTACACTTTCTCATTTAGCGATAGAAGTAACTTTAGTGACAATATTACACACATCACAAAAAGTTTTGCATCATCCCGGTTCCCAGAACTCCCGAAGACAGATGTTGACTATGGATATAGTATCACACACACATACCCCACCCAAAGATGTAAACAGCGATGCATGAGCAGCGCCTATTAGACGGAGGGAGTCACACAGCCTATCAGTTCCAGTCATTCCACCAGGAAGGAGGTACACGGCTCGTGTTTTGTTCAGCCATGCCTAGATGGTCAATACCACGGGTTGATCACGTCCGCATTGTTACTTTGTGCCAGGAAGGGCTCTCATCAAAGGAAGTGTCCAGGCGTCTCGGAGTGAGCCAAAGCGATGTTGTTCGGACATGGAGGAGATACAGAGAGACAGGGACTGTCGATGACATGTCTCGTTCAGGCCGCCCAAGGGCTACTACTGTAGTGAATGACCGCTACGTACGGATTATTGTTCGGAGAAACCCTGACAGGAGCGCCACCATGTTGAATAGTGCTTTTCGTGCAGCCACAGGACGTCGTGTTACGACTCAAACTGTGCGCAACAGGGTGCATGACTCCCGACGTCCATGACAAGGTCCATCTTTGCAACCACGACACCATGCAGCGCGGTACAGATGGGCCCAACAACATGCCGAATGGACCGCTCAGGATTAGCATCATGTTCTCTTCATCGATGAGTGTCGCATATGCCTTCAATCAGACAATCGTCGCAGACGTGTTTGGAGGCAACGGGGCCACGCTGAACATCTTACTGTCCAGCGAATGCAGGAAGGTGGAGGTTCCCTGTGTTTTGGGGTGGCATTATGAGAGGCCGACGTACGCCCTGGTGGTCATGGAAGGCGCCGTAACGCCTATACGATACGTGAATGTCATCCTCCGACCGATAGTGCAACCATATCGGCAGCATATCGCCAAAGCAAACGTCTTCATGGACGATAATTCGCGCCCCCATCGTGCACATCTTGTGAATGATTTCCTTCAGGATAACGACATCGCTCGACTAGAGAGACCAGCATGTTCTCCAGACATGAACCCTATCGCACATGCCTGAGATAGATTGAAAAGGTCTTTTTATTGGCGACGTGACCCACCAACCACTCTGAGGGATCTACGCCGAATCGCCGTTGAGGAGTGGGATAATCTGGACCAACAGTTTGGTGGGTTTGGTTTGGGGAAGGAGACCAGACAGCGAGGTCATCGGTCTCATCGGATTAGGGAAGGATGGGGAAGGAAGTCGGCCGTGCCCTTTGAAAGGAACCATCCCGGCATTTGCCTGGAGCGATTTAGGGAAATCACGGAAAACCTAAATCAGGATGGCCGGACGCGGGAGGACCAACAGTGCCTTGATGAACTTGTGGATAGTATGCGACGACGAATACAGGCATTCATCAATGTAAGAGGATGTGCTACTGGGTATTAGAGGTACCAGTGTGTACAGCAATCTGGACCAGCACCTCTGATGGTCTCGCTGTATGGTGACACAACATGCAATGTGTGGTTTTCATGAGCAATAAAAATGGCGGAAATGATTTTTATGTTGATCACTACTCCACTTTTCTGTACAGGTTCCGGAACTCAATGAATCGAGGTGATGCAAAACTTTTTTCGATGTGTCTATCTTTTTATTTGTGGTAAGTTCCTATGGAACCAAACTGCTGAGGTCATCGGTCCCTAGGCTTACACACTACTTAAACTAGCTTAAATTAACTTACGCTGGGGACAACACACACACCCGTGCCCGAGGGAGCACTCGAACATCCGACGAGGGGAGCAGGGCGAATCGTGTCAAGCCGCCTCAGATCGCGCGACATTAGTGACAATACCCGTCATGGAATATTTGGCCAAGTGATCTCTGATGATTCGGCGGCAGCCTGTGTGAAACAATAGCTTTTGCCTTCCGGAAGAAGTATGGCTGCAAAACTGAAGGTTAAAGGAATTGGCGGAAGTACACCAGCAGAAGGGGAACTTGCGGCTAAATCTGACGCAGCACGGTGATCTTCACCATGCGCAGACACCAGACGTGTTGAGCGACTGATAGCTCTTTCTGGAGTCGGTGGATTGTGGTGGATAGTCGTTCTGGGCGATTTGTCTGATTAACTCGGATAGCGAACGAGACTCTAACCTGATAACTATTCACGCGACGTCCTTCATGTCAGTGATTACTCTTTTTTCTTGCAGGGACAGACTGTCTCCAGTCACAAGAGATGAGGAATAATGGGCCTGTTCAAAATCTGTTTTCATTTTCTATGTATATTAAATTTCTCATTATCGAGTCACAGCTTCAATGTAACACTTGGCATTTTAGATTTACGGCACCAGGAACGATATCAAATAACGAAATTTTACTTATTGTGCATGAACAGTATAGTAGGAGAAATAAAAGAATAAATACGTAGATAATATATTGTAGTTGTAATTTTCTTTACAGGGTGTGAAATATATTATGCCGAGGTGCTATCTCTCGCAGTAAAAATGGCTCTAACACGAAGGGGCGTCGAGTGAAATGTTCGAATGTGTATGAGTTCCTAAGGGATCAAACTGTTGAGTTCGTCGGTGGCGTCGAGTCGAACTGACCGTGGGTGACAGATAAATCTACGTCATTCCGTGCTGTTTCAATAATAGTGGTTTGTGATAGGTGGCATGCCAGTTTGCCGGCAACCCATGACATTGTTTCGCAATGGATGAGACTCACCATGGGAAACATGCGGTCTTCCATTATTTTGTTGACCGATAACGTCACGGAGACCTAGGGGATAGGGCACGACCACCAGTCTAAACACGTCAGAAATGTAACGGCTGCTGTCAAAATAACCCGGCAATGTGAACTGTAGGTGATCGTGTTGGGTACACAACACCACAGTACAACATCACACAAGATGCTGAGCCTTTATGACGGCGACGAATACAATCTGCCCATGTATCACAGCTGACCATCACTGGTGAACTTTCGGAAAATGTATCACCATATTAACACCTAGCTGCAATGCCTCGAAGTAAAATTAAATGGAACTGACACGCGAAATTACACGGTGGAGTCATATTAATGGGATCCCCGCCTATGTCCAATGTCAACGTGCAAAAACCACTCACAGAAGGCAGGCGGCAGCATTAACAGTGGAGATTACATACGGCATGTCGGGGGGACCAGCAAAAGAGTGCAGTCTTTGTCGTAATGTGGAAACTGAGCCATTTATCCGACTTCCAAAACGGCATGATTGTCGGCTTTCGGGCCAAGGGTGGAACCATTTCCGAATTTTCTAATTTTCTAAACTGTTGGCATGCCGCCATGGTTAAAGTATGCAGTGCGCGGCAAAGTGGGTCTGTTCAGAACTGTCGCCGAGGCAACTTTGGCGCACCACGGGCTGTGGATCGCAGGGGTGAAAGATGGCTGCGGAGATGTGGGCGGGCGAAAAGATGAGCAACTTTTGAGCAACTGACTGTCCAAATGAAACAAGGAGCTACCAACAGTGTCTCCTCAACAACAGTTCAGGAAGTGTTGCTGCGTATGGGCCTCCACATCATGCATCCACCCTGACCGCTGTTCATCGGAGACGAAGACTGAGATTTATGCGCCAGTACCACAAGTGGACGTCCACTGTGTGACCTTTTCAGATGGCTGATTGCCATTGGCGTGTACGGGGTGAGACGTCTGAAAATAACCACCCTTGCAACAATCATCGGGAAGGAAATTTTTGGAAATTTGTGGTAAGATCTTATGGGACCAAACTGTTGAGGTCATCGGTAAACTACCTTACGCTATGGACAACACATACACCCATGCCAAACGGAGGACTCGAACCTCCGGCGGGAGGAACCGCACGGACCATGACAGGCTCCTCAGACCCGCTCGTAGGAAGGGTCCAGGCAGGAGGAGGGATCTTTATGGTCTGGGGAACGTTTTCGTGGCTTTCCGTGGGTGATCTCGTCATTCTGGAAGGCACAATGGATGAATATAAGTATGCATATATCCTTGCGGACCATGCCAACCCCAACATGCAGTTTGTTTCTGCTCGGCACAATGGCATCTACCAGCAGGACAATGCAACTGTCATACAGCTTTCAGTATACGTGCGTGGTTCGAAGAGCACCAGAATGAGTATACTATAATTCCCGGTCCAACGTACTCTCCGGATTTAAACCCAATCGAGTGTCTGTGCGACCACCTCGAGCCGGCTGTTCGCGCCATAAATCCTCAACCGAGGGAGTTAGCGCAGCTGGCCACATCCCTCTGTCGGTACCTTCCAGAAACTCAATGACTCTCTTCGCGCACATCTAGCAGCGTCCTGTGCTGCAAAAGATGGTTACTCAGGCTTTAGACATGTGGACACATTAATGTGACTCTTCTTTCGGAATGTCCGAAACAACAGACACTACCTAGAATCTGCAGCTGTGGTAAATATTACGTAAATTGAAGGTGGAGGGGGAAGAAAGCATATCAGCTGCATCGAGTCTTCCTGTGAAATCAGCGGCGACGAGTGAAAATGTGTGCCGGACCAGGTCCCGAACTTGGAGTCTCCTGGCCGTGCGGTTCTAGGCGCTTCAGTCTGGAACCGCGTGACCGCTACGGTCGCAGGTTCGAATCCTGCCAAGGGCATGGATGTGTGTGATGTCCTTAGGTTGGTCAGGTTTGATTAGTTTTAAGTTCTAGGCGACTGATGACCTCAGAAGTTAAGTCGCATAGTGCTCAGAGCCATTTGAACTAAGAGTCTCCTGCTTACTGGGCAGGTGCGTTAACCATTGCGCCACCCAGACACAGCGTTTATCAAAAATGCCTGGACTATCCTGGCACGCTCCCTGGCCGTCCCACACCCCCACCTAGCACTGCCTATCTGCAGTCCCGGTCCATGTCCTCCATGCCCGCTAATTTCTTACTCCCATGAAGCTCGAATGTAAAGGTGCATCTACACCGAAGGTTGTTGTGGATTCATGGGCCATTGAGGCAAATCACTTAAATGAATGCGTGATGTGTATTCTTTCAGTTTTACTGGAAATTTTGCAACTTTTTTCCCCAATTTGAGTTTATGCCAAATTCGGAATAAAGATGGTTCTAGATGGTGACAGGTATACTTGTAATTCGAATATAGCTATATCGTTTTGGGATCTAGGAGTAAATACTCCAAAGGCGTGAAGTATTATTAAATTCTTTTTGAAAAAATTGACAAATTCAACACGTTGAGGATTGTATAAGCACTGTATTCATTACATAAAATCTTTAAATCGTATTATACGGAACATATCAAACAATGAAAGCATTTTCTCAAATATCATATTATAAAGTCAAAGCGCTATATTCTTCAAATAGGTAAATATCTTGTGATGCGCACTTTCTAAAGTACCCTATGTTCTTCCTGAGCGTCCAAGGTATCTCCACACCAAATTTCTTCAATATAGATTATACTGTTTAGTCATGAAAGCGTAACAGACAGAGTGACTTTCGCATTTATTAGTATGGAAGTATGGATATCTTATGAAGATGACACTTCTTAATCATATTAGCATAATATGAGGCTTATTTTGTTTTCTTCAGTTCTGAGTATGGCAATTGTGGTCTGAGACAGAGAGTATGTCGATTTGCTTGTGAATATTGACTGGAATTAAAGAGAGAAATTTTTATTATTATTATTATTATTATTATTAACTCCATGACGCTTTCCAAAAATTCCGTGGGGACTTGGACGTTTTCCCTAGACGTCATCTTCGACAAAGGAGGACAGAGGTCTGAGAGCAAAAATGAATTAGCTTTCCAACACCTGATTGAAGAAACAAGCGTACATTGTGCATAAATAAATATATAAATTGAAAAATTATTTTTATCAAAAACATTTATAACAGCGAAAAAGTCATCCTGTTGATGGAAAATACAGTTGTTTCTCGTGCTGTTTCATGCTTAGAAAGAAAGGAAAATGCGTTCAGTAACGTAAAAAATCTACATGTATTAGATTCGTAGCGTTGTTTGATACGTTTGTAGATATTTTTTCGAGTAAATGAATTTTAATGTTTTGAAATGTTTGGAGGTCACTTTTCCTACTCTTTCACTTATCATCAGAGTGGAATAATACCTTCAGTAAATTACAGTTTGGATTTCAGAATAATTGCTCAACTGATTTTGCCATTTACACGTTCACTGACCAAATTTTACGAACATTAAAAAGAAAAATAACACCGGTTGAATTTTATGTGACCTATCTGAAGCATTCGATTGTATGACTCACAGTACTCTACGACATGAATTGAGGTTTTATGGAATTGATGGAATGCGAAACAATGGAAAATGCCAACTGAATGTAAAAGTAGTACTCAACAGTTCAGCCAATGTAAACAAGGAAGATTCTTCTGATTGGGGAGAAATCATATATTGGGTCCCACAAGGCTCAATCTTAGGTTCAGTATTCTTCCTTAAATAAATGAACGATCTTTCGTCTAATACACAATAAGCTGAGTTGATTGTTTTTGCGGATGACACTAATATTGTAATCAATCCAAGCATATATACAACAGAAGAAATAGTAAGTAATGTCCTTAAAAGTATTCTTAAGTGGTTTTCTGTGAATCATCTGTCCGTAAATTTAAAAAAGACACAACATATTCAACTGTGCACATCTAAAGGTACTGTACCAATGACAAGTGTAACAGATGGTTTAATTTTTAAGGTTTCATATTGACGAGAATTGAAACTGGAAAACAACTTAAGTTCAACCACATTTTCACTTCGTATCATTGCAAATCTTGCTGAGAGACAAATCAGTAACTTCACGTATTCTGTTATTTCTTCTTTTTTTTTTTTTTTCATTCAGCAATAATGTTATGGGGTAAGTTATCTTTAAGAAGGAAAGTCTTTATTGCTTAAATATGGGTCGTAAAAATAATATGTGGAGCTCAGCTATGATATTTAGGTATTTATGTAAGGTATTTTGACCACAGCTTCACAGAATACTTATTCCCTCATGAAGTGTCTTGTAAATAGTCCACTGGACCAAAAGGATCTATGATGTACATAATTACGGCACTAGAAGAAGAAATGATAAAAGTATTGCACGTTAACGCTGTCTTCAGCACAAAAATAAGTGCAAAATGCTGCAACAAAAATTTTGGTTACTTACCCAGTGATATAAAGTATCTGACAGACAGCAAAGTTAAATTTCGAAGCAAGCTGAAAATGTTTCTCTTTGAAGACAGCTTCTATTCCCTATTTCTATTTTTGTAATGTGTGAAAAGTGGTGAATAGGAATTATTAGCTCACATTTATATGTTAAAAATATGAAAAAAAAACTTGTAAATGCTCAGCATGTAGCCATATTTGCAAATGATTGTGAATGTAAAATGACTCTTTCCACATCATTACGATTAATCGCATAAAGGCTCCAGGGAAGACGAAACTTACTTATAACCTGCAGGGTCAATAAATAATAAATAAAATAATGTCACTTTTTTGGTTTATCCATACTGTTATTCTAAAGTTTAGATTCATCCAAGCGTAAGACCCAAAACGAATAGACGCTTTAATCAGAGTAAAGGGAAACAAAGACTATTTATGTGAGTGAATAAAATTTAGATAAATGTATCGATCTTTTACCAACTATCTGTAAATTGTTAAACAGTGAAAATTTGTTGAGGGAAGAAGCTTGTTAGGTCTTGTGATACCAAAGTAGGTACGAGTAACTGGCAAATCTTGTACTTTACATTGTTCTGAATAATAGCTGGGCATAACTATCAAAAGCGTCTACGTTAATGTGCTCACCTACAGATTCCTCACATTCATTTGTATGCTTTGTTATTCTGTTCTAGGAAATGTTACGTACATTGTTCGGTAGCCAACAGCCGACCACATATCGCGCCTTGATTGAACATTTCATTTCCATTGGAATCTGCATCTTTTATCACGAAGTCCGAATTAGTGTCGAGACCACTATCTGTGGTGGAAATTAAGTTAACGCTTTTCACTGTCAACACGCTTATCGAAAAACTCTATGTTCTGCAATACCCACGGACTGATACAACCAGCGGTCAGCAAAAATGTTTATTTTATTCTCAGAAGTTAAATCAGCATCAGAGAGGTCATTCAGTAACTAGACGATGAGATTTACATCTTGCTATCGTTATTATGGTGTGTCCTTTGAACGGCAAACCTTTATTTATGCACTGCATATCACTGGACAGATTTAATGATCTCCGCCACTTGTATTCGTTATTTACTGTCAGAAAAATGATACATTACATGGGCTAGGCGAGGTGACGTGTTGAGACCCGCCGACATCTGAGGTCATCAGTCTCCTAGACTTAGTACTAACCTAAGGACATCACACACATCCATGCCCGAGGAAGAATTCGAACCTGCGACCGTAGCAGCAGTACGGTTCCGGACTGAAGCACCTAGAACCGCTCGGCCACAGCGGCCAGCCCTCGTGTCCGATGGCCTCTATTCTATCAGTCGACGTAATTAATATTAGACTATGGAATAACGCGTTACGATGAAAAATGCACTGTAACTTCATTAGAAATATGAAATGTGACATAAGCTGGCCTTATTTTGATGTATTGTTCAAAATGGTTCAAATGGCTCTGTGCACTACGGTCATCAGTCCCCTAGAACTTAGAACTACTTAAACCTAACCAACCTAAGGACATCACACAACACCCAGTCATGACGAGGCAGAGAAAATCCCTGACCCCGCCAGGAATAGAACCCGGGCGCGGGAAGCGAGAACGCTACCGCACGACCACGAGCTGCGGACAAGGTTTATTGTCAAACCACGCATACGGTTACCGGAATGAGTCATCTAAGTGATCGGAAGGTGACCACTGTCAGCATCCTGGCCACTTATGTAAGAGTTCGGTGACACCAGCCATTGTTTCCGGAAGACGAGACGGAAGTTCTGAAAACAGACGCCAGGCTAGGGGGTAGGTAGGCTGCGCGGCCGCCGCCCATGTCTTCAGAGATGGCGCCGTATTGATCTGGCCGAGTGGCAAGGGGCCGGCAAGAGGAGAGCAAGAGCGAGGAGGAGAGCAGGAGAGGATAGGAGAGAGGGGCGGGAGCGGCGGCAGGAGGAGGGGCGAGGCGAAGCGAGGCCAGGCGCGGCAGGCGCGCTCGCCGCCACCTGGCAGCCCCAACGGGCCACGCGCGCCTCTCGTCAGATTAATGGAGTCCCATATTCCCGAATCTCTGTGAAGCCCTACGTACCAACCCGAGCCGGTGAAAAGCAAAGATCAGAAAAGAAAAACTGAAAAAAAAACAAGGAGGATGAAGAAGCTCTTTAGCTCCCTCACTTAATACTGTTTCCCGAAACTTTGTTACTAGGCTTTCTTGGGATAACTGGGGTCTATATTCGAGCGTCTGTCAACATTTCAGTGATGCTCTCCCCTGAGTAGAAAAAAATCTGTGACATTCGTGCAGCTCTTCTTCGTATAGCGGAAGGGCGGGCGTAATAACCTGTGAGGGCGTAACAGGCACTTCAATTTGAGGGTCCGTACAGTACTGCAACTGCAAGAAGGTGGTCAGTCGGTACCTCCCTCAGTTACGAATAGTCATTCGAATGAGGCAAGTTACCTTGTTTGACAGTCACGTTTTGTATGGTTTTGAGACCTTCTGATCTAAGGTAAGTTCTAATTTCGTGTAATTATTAAGAATTTGCGAAAGTTATGGTTTTCTAATATAATTGCGTTGTTACCGAAAAATTCCCATGTCGACGAACGCCCTCGGGCATGGGTGTGTGTGTTTGTCCTCAGCATAATTTAGGTTAAGTAGTGTGTAAGCTTAGGGACTGATGACCTTAGCAGTTAAGTCCCATAAGATTTCACACACATTTGAACATTAAACAATCCTAATAATTTATTTTTTCCGTACAGCGATGGTGTACACATACAAGCAGGTACTTTATAGTCAAGCATGGGAACCATATGACATGCCGAGACCGATATAGCCAATTTAGGTAGGCCTAGCCCTTAGAGCGGCTGTAACCACCTATCGAGTCCCAATGAAGGGTTTTGAAGAATAATCAACGCGCTAATGGCAACAAGAAGGTCTTTCGAGAGTTTCAGTCCGTTTTTATCCCATAACAAGAAAATGAAATTACAACCACCCCCTGCTGTCGGAGACGGGATTTTTCGGCACGACAGCTAAGGATCTGGGATGTGCAGCATTCGATCTCGTCTAAAGGAATAACCCTTTTCGCCGGCCGGTGTGGCCGAGCAGATCTAGACGCTACAGTCTGGAACTGCGCGACCGCTACGGCCGCAGGTTCGAATGCTGCCTCGGGCATGGGTGTGTGTGATGTCCTTAGGTTAGTTAGGTTTAAGTAGTTCTAAGTTCTAGGGGACTGATGACCTCAGAAGTTAAGTCCCGTAGTGCTCAGAACCATTTGAACCATTTTTTTGAATAACCCTCTTCGTAATATGAACTTAATTGTGTGTTTTCTACGATCTGCTGTTGTTAGCAATGGATAGGTAATACTGCATTGTAGCGACAAACAATAAATTGAAATAAGTTGTCCTAAAAAGCAATTCGCAAGAAGTAGGTTAGCAGAAACAACGTTACAAAATTTTGCTTGGTAGAAGAAGGCCCTGTACATCACATTATTCTATTACAATTGGCAGAGAACTGGGTAAACTTAACAGCCGTGTTCGTTGTCTTTCCTAGTAAGTTACACGTGAGAAGAAACAGCTGTCTGAGAGTGTACAAAGTACTCGCACATCATCATGAAGTAAATCGCAAAGCCCTCTAAGTCTCTTAATGAATGGGAATGATAGACTCCGAAATTTCTCTAAAATCGGTTTTTCTTTCAGTTCAGAAATCACTAGTACGTTCCGAAACAGCAAAATAACAAATTTCTTTTGTTTTATTTCTCAGCCTCGGGTCACAAAATAGATATCAAACCCGGTTTCGGCTACTTACGAGTAATTATCATATGAAGTGTTAAAAAATCAATAACAATTACTAATTTACAAGCCAATTACTGTGCAACGAATAAATATACCTAGACTATTTAACAACTTGTACTCATTTTCATTTCCCCCGGTTTTAAATTGGAAGACTGACACAATTTCCTTTGAGTTACGAACCATCTTCTTTCCTCCTGAGTGATTTCAAATTGTTTCATTTTATAAAACTAAGAAACTCCTAAAATCTGTAATTTAAATTTATGCAGGAACCGAGCCCTAAGTGACGAGATAATTGTGCAGTGGTACGGAACTGATTCTGCTGGATGAGTCGCAGCTAGTGATGGGTTCCGGCATTCCGCTTCGTCTCTAATCAAGTCCAACAGTGTCGTCGTTCCCGTTCCTCAGCAAATCCAATGGACATTATTTACGCTACTAAAATCACAGAACCTGATCGGCAAGGATCCAAGGGCAATTGTTTTATAATTTTTTTCATTTTAAAAAGTTATTTTTATATGTACATTTTTATGATTATTGTTTTCATTCTTCAATAGTTGCAATTAATGTATACGATATCCACTCATAATGTAAGGAAATTTATATTTTTTCGAAATAATTTCATTTATACGAGTACAGCAATGTCACCTCTCTCAAAATAGTCCTCATTAGACATTAAAAACTTACGCTATCACCTTTTATAAGCCCTGAACACACGAAACTGTATCCTTGAGGTAGCTGTAACGAGGGGCGTTCAATACATAAAGGAATACGTTTATTCTAGAAGCAAGTTGGTTTTATTCGGGGTTTCAATCCATTATATTATTCCCCACTCGTTTGGCAACAAAACTGTACTTTTCAACATAATATCCGTTCAATGTGACGGCCTTACGCCACCTCACTGGGAGAGACTATATGCTCGCATGGTACAAACGTCTTGTTGCATCAGTAGCCTCCCATTATTCAAGTACTGCTTGCCGTGGAGTGTATCCAGCACTGGACCGAAAAATTTTCACTATCAGCCTCGTAACAAATGCTCTTTGCAGTCTCTGTTCTTTCAGTACCCCAAATGGTGGACAAGTGTGTCAGCACTACGGACAGAGTCGTCCAGTTGAGCAGCGAGGTGTCTGAGTGTGATCCGCCGATCACTTCGAACGAGACTGTCCGCACGTTCCAACACAGGGGTCCCAGCTGTGTGCTGTCGACTGACACGCGGAAGATCGGAGAGGTTTGCGCGACCTTGTTGCGATGATGGACAGACGCCTCGCACCACAACTCACTGTGCTATGGTTCAGTGTCAGGTGTTCATAGACACTTTGCAAGTGGCTATGAATATCTGCTATGCTCTGGTTTTCCGCCAAAACAAACTCAGTGACAGCTGTCTACAGGGAATCCACCTCCGTTACCGATGCCATTTAGAAGGCTACGCACAGTGTCGCACGTGTCGGCTGTAATATAAGGGCTGTAGCGGGTTGTTCTGCGATATCCCAAAACCAATTCCACACTTTTACAACCGAAATTTTCTGAAAAAAAATTACTACGTTACTTATTGAATGCGCTTTGTAAATCTCTGACAGATACTTTTTTAATCTCATCTATGCTTCTAGAACGACGACCGTTCAAGTTCTTCTTTATTTCTGAGGATAGAAGAAAACCACATTTGGCCATTTCTGGCAAATACGGAGAGCGAGTCGCCACTACAGTATTGCAGTATGTTTTTTGGCCAAAATTTCACAAACAAACAATGAAGTCCCAGAAGCTGCATTATCACGGCGTAATAGCCATGAATTGTGTACGCATAAATACGATCGTTGTTTTCTTCGGATTGCTCTAAGCAAATGGTGTGAACTTGTAAGTAGCGTTCCTTATTGATCAAAATGTTCAAATTTGTGTGAAATCTTATGGGACTTAACTGCTAAGGTCATCAGTCCCTAAGCTTACACACTATTTAACCGAAATTATCCTAAGGACAAACACACAGACCCATGCCCGAGGGAGGACTCGAACCTCCGCCGGGATCAGCCGCACAGTCCATGACTGCAGCGCCTAAGACCGCTCGGCTAATCCCGCGCGGCTCTTATTGATCGTTCCACTGTGTGGGAAGTACTCATATTGCACTATTCCGTTAAAATCGAAGTACACAGTGAAAAGAATGTTCACATTTGACGGGACGTGTCGAGTTTTTCTGGGTCTTGGCGATTCAGAGTGCTTCCACTGGGACGATTGCTCAATCAAGTTTCTGTCCATACTTCTGGTCGATGGTCTGCGGAACTTCGGCTGTTCACTTACGAAATAAAATGAAACACCCGCAGCCGTCGATTTGATATTATTTTATTATACGACGATCAGTTTCGGTGAATCAGTACACCATCTTTAGGCTGTAGCTAACGCTTGAATTAGCTTTCGTAGAATACTGTAACAGCGATATTGTGTCTGCAACCATTACCTACCAACTCACTCCCTCAGCGTCAGCTAAAGCCTGAAGCGGTGTATTGAGTCACCGAAACTGGTTGCCACATAATAAAATAACATCAATACGACGTCTGCAGGTGTTTCATTTTATAACGTGATTGAGCCTCAGTTTCGATATTATACTCCATCGTCCATCACCTGTTACGACACGTTTCAGCAGTTCGCTGTTGGCTTCGTACAGCGATTCCTTAGCAACTTGCCGCTGTTTTTGCCGGAATTCGACAACTGTGGAATAATACTTTCTGAACTCTTTTCATACCCAAAACATCCAAAGAAATTTCAAGGTATTAGCTAATTTACATGTTGACGTCATCAGCAAGATCGTGAGCGAATTCTCTGACAATGATTCGGCTCTGGTCCGTTACCAGTTCTTCCAGTTTGTGCACGTGCTCCTCGGTGGGTAATGTTCTGGGCCGACCACAGTCCTCGCTACCTTCAAGGTGTTGACGGCCTTATTCGAAACGCTTATACACCTTTGTGTTACACATAGCAGACCTCCAAAAGCAATATTTTACGTTCCTAAACTTTTCTGAATGTTGTTCCGTGCTTATAGGAAAACTTAAAGTAAATTGTCTGATCCATTTCTATATAAAATTAATAATCAGCAATATTACCAAAACACCTGATATCTTTTAGACCTCTGACAACAGACTAAATAACCGATATGGCTCAGAATATACAGATACTTTTCAGAGATATTTACCGAAACAACAACGAAAAAAATCGCGCGACTCGGACTAGAACAACACGAGAAATTACAAAATTCCGCCACTTTCTCAAAACATCCCATAGTTTCAAGATCGAGTACGTGAAATTTTTTTATTAGAGGCAGGTGTACGGCTGTATCCTGAAGAAACCGCTGGAGGAAAGTAAATATCATTACAGTTACAATGGTCGCTTGTGGGTTTCACATCTGAAACTGACCCATGCCAGATGTCTTAGTTTGGTGCATAAGTTCGTAGAGTTTTTGTTTTGCATTTTGGTATTTCGGGTCGTACGGGTTTATTTACCGATTGTCATTTTTTGTTTGTAGTTCACTATTGCTATTTGAGTTTACATACTGTTGTTTTGTCATTTGTTGATTGTGAGGCGAGCTGTGGACACTACGAAATGGAGCGCCAAGTGGAGAAATCGGAACGTTTCCGACATATTCTTATGTTTGAGCTCAATGGAGGCAGCGTAGGCAGCCAGAAACATTAGCGCCGTTTATGGAGATAATGCCACTGGGTAGAGCACGGCAAGAAAACAATTTTCCCGTTTTAACTTTGATCGTTTTGACGTCAGTGACGCTTAACGTTCACGAAGACCCTCGGGGTTTCATGAAGATCGTTCAAAAGCATTAATCCACGATGATCCACGTCAGTGTACTCGAGGACTGGCAAATGTGATGAACTGTGAACATACCACCACTGTGCGACGTTGGAGTGCAGTGGGAAAAGTTCAAAAATCGGATGTATGGGTACCGCATACTCTAAGACAAAGTCACAAAAATCCGAGAGGGGGGAGGGGCCTTTTTACATCTCTACTTGCTCGTAATCAATTGGCTCGTGAACGACATCGACCATTCCTATCTCGTATCGTCATTGGTAACGAGAAATGGTGTCTTCATGCTAACATAAGCAAAAGAGAGGAATGGTTGAGCGTAAACAAAGGAGCAACTCCCTGTACAAAGATCTGTGCGCATCCGCAAAAGATAATGTCATATATCTGGTGGAACAGTCTGCGTGAAGTGATGCTGTTCCACGATAAATTTCGTCCGCATTCTGCTTGATTGACAAAAAGCTATACAGGAGCTGTGTTGGGACACACCCACCCTGTTCACCTAATGTTGCGCCCTCACATTTTCTCCTTTTCTGCTGTCGAATAACTTCAAGGCTCTTCCTTTCTTGATGAGAATGTGCCACAAGTACGGCTCGATAAGTTCTTCGCATCTGAATCAGTTGATTTCTACAGTCCGGTAACCGAACAATTACCCCATACTGTTGTACATAGTGAAGGAGAATGTGTTATTGACGATTAAAGTCTCTGTTATGTGTATCTGTTACGTCTATTCAAGTTATGGAAAAACGCTACGGACTTGTGCACATAGCCTACAGAATGATAAGATTGAAAGATTATGCATCTCAATAGTCGCAGGAATCCTGCGATGGCTGCTCGGACGTGGTATCCACGCGGCTTACACACAACGACGGGGCAGCTCCGCGGCAAGGTCGTCGTTGAAAATTACGGAATCGCGCTGCCGGCTGCCGGCTGGCCGTACTTATGGGGAGGACCTGCGCGGGCCTGGGGTCGCTAAGTAAATATGGCGGCGCGGGGGCGTGCGCGCGCACAGCGGACCGCGTGGCTTGGCGTGGCGTGGCGTGGCGGGCGCGCCGCCGCTCAATCGATACCCGTCTCCACAACAATGGAGGCTCGTCCCCATACCTGCAGCACGCGCGCGAGTTGCCGAGTCAACCCCCCGTCCTGAAAGACGGTGAAACTAAAACTTCTCCATACTGCGAAATCACTCTTCCGCCGTGGCTCCCGAACACTGTATAGCAGACGCAAGTGTCAGTGCTTTAAATAGTATTAATAGAGTAGTAGGAAAGCAAGCAGACTGTGGATGGGAATGCTTTGTAGGGTACTAAAAGCTGCCACCAGTGTCGCTTATGTCCGACTGATGAGAGATGTTAGATATTCACAACTAAAAATTTACGACTTTAATGGAGGAAAACTAGCTTTTATCGCCGAATCAGCACGGATCAAGGTCCTTACTCGTGTACAACATGATGCAAATAACAATGCGGCTGAACAGCTAGAATCTGCCTTCGCAGATCTCTGAAAGGCACTAGCGCCCGAGCACATAGTCGACTACTGACCACGATACGATCATGCAGTGTGTCTTCTCAAATATTTAACGGTCTCGACTGACTTAATCCATTACGATACACAGGACAGCGAAAGTTGAGCGCAAGCAAAAAGTTTGTCCCACAAAGCGTAATAGGATATGTAGAGTTTTCAACATACATAAACGATTTATGAAAGAAGTTCAATATGACTAGACAGGGATTAGATCCACAGTGCTCCCAAATATGAATATAGTGTCTTAACCGTAACCTCCCCTCACGCGCACTTGTTTAACATAATACGAGGGGTGTTCAGTAAGTCACGCAACACATTTTTTCGCCCAACTTCTGATGGAAAAAAAAAAGAGGAATTTGCTGTGGGAGATCGAGGCATATTCCCGCTTCAGTCCTTATAATTTCATGAAGTTCGATAGGCGGTAGTGCGACACGTAGCCTCCAAAATGGCGTTTATAACGGAGGTGTGTTCCAAGCAGAGAGCTGTCATTGAGTTTCTTTTGCAGGAAAACGAGCTTTGCAGATATTCATAGGTGCTTTCAGAATATCTACGGAGACCTGATAGCGAACAAAAGCACGGTGAGTCGTTAGTCGTCTGTCATCATCGCAACGAGGTCGCGCAAACCTGTCCGACCTGGCGCGTCTTGGCTGGCCACACACAGCTGTCACTCCTGCAATGTTGGAACGTTCCAAAACTCTATGTCGTCTCTCTCTCTCTCTCTCTCTCTGTCTTTTTCTTTTTTCTTATGAAAGGTACCGTTTTGTTACGTTCGGAATCGTGGATGAAAATACGAGGGCTGTCCAGAATGTAAGTTCCGATCGATCGCGAAAAGGAAACCACAGTTAAAATCTGAAATGTTTTATTTGTAACAGTTAGCTACACCTTGCAGCTACTTCTCTACTTAGTCGCCGTTCTGACTTAGATATTTGTCGTAGCGTTGTACCAACTTTACAATACCTTCATCACAGAAGGCAGCTGCCAGTGCTTTCCGCCAATTCTCTACGCTGCCCTACAGCTCGTTGTCTGTGCCAAAATGTTGTCTTCATAGACAGCGGTTTATGTGAGTAGAGATGAAACTCAGAGGGAGACAATTACGGGCTGTATTGTGGGTAATCAAACATTTCCAATTGAAAACGATGCAGGAGGATTATGATTGTCCCTGCAGAATGCGGCTGACAATTGTCTCGAAGAAGAAACCGCACGACAGTTATGTAATGTTGGATGCATAGCTTCAGGCGAAATTTCTCACCGGGCCCTCGTACTTGGCGAGATACACTATTTTCTAGACATCTTTACTCGCTCACTATGAGCTCAGGAATGAGAAGAGCGACGTGATGTTATCTAGGGTCATACTAGAGACACTGCCCAACACATCTGTGCAAAGCTTTTTCGGATTTTCATAGTTGTTTCCATTTCGCGACCGAACGGAACTTACTTTCTGGACACCCCTCATACTTATAAGTCGTGACGTCACACATATTTCGCGCACTCGTAGTACCGGGTAAAATATAGTATAGTATAGTGTAGTATAGTAGAATAACGCCCATAGTGGTGATGGATTGCAGTAAAAACCTGTAGTGTTAAACATAAGAGCTGCAGATGGAATATAGAAATAGTTAAAAACAGGACCTACTAATGTATTTAGGTAGTAGGTTACATTGTATCATGATAATGATCAAATAAAGATTTTTTTTTAAATATACGGTAACGATCATCAATGTAGGTACGTAGGCAAATAATTCTGAATAAAGGTACCAGCTTAAGATGTAACAATTTATTTGTGTTGTCAGTACACATGAGTAGCTCAAAAATACGCATAGTTTGTTTAAAACTGTAGTAGTTAATGCATGATAAATAAATATTGTTGCAGAGACAGACAAGATATAATCACCTACGTAGCTGCACTATTATTCTTAACGTTACGTAAATTCATTGTTAAACACTGACCTTCTGTAGTGTTAATTATGATTTGAATAATATTTACGGCAGTGAATACAAGGTTTTTTTTTTCAGTCAGCGATTTACTCTTATGCAAGCCCGAGCCTCATACATTCTCTTTGGGGTCGTCGTGTATATTTATTGAAAACTTTTCTGCAAAAATTATTTTCTCTTCCCGATAGCAAAATATTTTAAGAAATTTTTTTATCTTGTCAGTGAATCACAAAAATCATGTGATTATTTATATTTCACGTAATGGCTGGCAGTGTGCCACTACGACAGAAGAATGGCAGATGGCCAGTAATAAAACTTGAATTCTAGCGATAATTAATTACTTCCACTTAATTATATTCGCATAGAGGGACACGTATGAAATGAAATTAAAAGGAGAAGTACTTTTTATACATATATTGTGGAAAAACTTACGTACAATTAACAATTGCGTTCAGAAGCAACCTCGTCCGAAAACGTCTGATAGGTTTAAGAACTAACACCAGAGTGATTCGTTTTATGAATCCAAGTCTTTATCCCACAATTATAAAGAAATTCCATGAACCGATAGTATTTGTTACGAGAAATATGTTTATTATTAACAATTTTATGTTCGAAACACGTAAAGGTGGACAGTTTTCTTATTTCAAAATAATCTTTCATCACTGATAGCACATTTATATACCGGGTGATCAAAAAGTCAGTATAAATTTGAAAACTTAATAAACCACGGAATAATGTAGATAGAGGTAAAAATTGACACACATGCTTGGAATGACACGGGGTTATACTAGAACAAAAAAAAGAAAGTTCACAAAATGTCCGACAGATGGCGCTGGACAGCAAAACTGCTACCGTGGCGGGTGAGAGGTACGCCGATATGTTACAGAATCACATCATCCCCAACCTGGCTGATAAACACCTGCTGGAACGTACGATGTTTATTCAGGATGGCGCTCCACCCCATATTGCTAGACGCGTGAAAGATCTCTTGCGCGCGTCGTTTGGTCATGATCGTGTGCTCAGCCGCCACTTTCGTCATGCTTGGCCTCCCAGGTCCCCAGACATCAGTCCGTGCGATTATTGGCTTTGGGGTTACCTGAAGTCGCAAGTGTATCGTGATCGACCGACATCTCTAGGGATGCTGAAAGACAACTTCCGACGCCTATGCCTCAGTATAACTCCGGGCATGCTTTACAGTGCTGTTCACAACATTATTCCTCAACTACAGCTATTGTTGAGGAATCACGGTGGACATATTGAGCATTTGCTGTAAAGAACATCATCTTTGCTTTGTCTTACTTTGTTATGCTAATTATTGCTATTCTGATCAGATGAAGCGCCTTCTGTCGGACATTTTTTGAACGTTTGTATTTTTTTGGTTCTAATAAAACCCCATGTCGTTCCAAGCATGTGTGTCAATTTGTACCTCTCTATCTACATTATTCCGTGATTTATTCAGTTTTCAAATTTATACTGACTTTTAGATCACCCGGTACATAAACACGCATATTTTTATTCGTTATTGACAGAGTTCACTTGTGGTTATCGTAACACTTTACTGCGGTTTTTAGAAGAGTTTCCAAGAGACGGTACAGACTCGAACTCGAGGTGAACGACGGATTACAATGAGACACCTCGCTGCACAACCGTGCGTCTCTGTTGGTTCAAATGTTCAAATGTGTGTGAAATCTTATAGGACTTAACTGCTAAGGTCATCAGTCCCTAAGCTTACACACTACTTAACCTAAATTATCCTAAGGACAAACACACACACCCATGCCCGAGGGAGGACTCGAACCTCCGCCGGGACCAGCCGCGTCTCTGTTGGTAGCGCTGACACATTCATCTACTCTAAAGTGTATGCCTGCTGGGTTACTCGCGCTCTCCATGGAAGATTTCCATCTGTTTGACCCAATACAGGACACAGCCCGCGGGGATCAGTAACTGGATGAAGGGGAGGTTACTGACGCAGCAAGACGTGGGCTTCGACGTCAACCGGCAGAGTGGTACCACGCGGCCATACAGGCCATCCCAGTAAGGCGCCGTAAGACAGTTGCATCCTTGAGCCTCCGGTTCTAGATGTACCCTTGTCCGCTTAGTGGCTGACGCTACAGATCTTTATTTATGGAAATATAAAGTACAATCAGCTACAAATTTTACATATTCACATACACCTTTACCTTTAACCCAAATAAATACAGATTCATTTTGATTAATTTTTCTTTTGCTACGAGTATACAAAACAAGTGGAGAGGTTGAGTGATAAGCTGATTTACCAAAATCTTTACTACCAATTTCAAACATATGATAGGTACGATAGGCGATTACATCTCTATCATTAAAACTTTCAAGACCAGGTACACTAGGAACTCCGCTACCACCTCTTACTATGGCAACGGTGAACCATCCATTTCCATGTGAGAAAGTGTCGTTTATATCCAAGCTGAAATTAAGAGAACATCCAAGAAATACACAGGGTTCGTCGACGAGGGCGTTAGCTGCAACACTCTTCACTGGAATGCGATTCTTCTTGTCGCCTGATGTTGTTGTAAGTTCAATGTTTTCTATGGTTTTGTGGACAGTTGTGCGGGTACGACGATACCTCCTGTAGGGCATGTTGGCAGCGTTCAATGCAGTTGCCTGTGCAGCAGCGAAACGTTGAAAAATGTTGAAAAATAAGGTTTTTTAGCCAAAAGAGTTGTCAATAATATAGTGTATTGAAATCCTGAATAAATTCAACCTCCTTTCAGAGTGTTGCATTGCTTATTGAGTGCTCCTCGCATGAGATGGTTGGTAGTACCGAACATGTGTACGGAGGTGCTATATCTTTCACATTGGTCACTTCTATAAAAGACTCTCTTGTATGTTTAAGCTGTTGTATCCGTCATTAAATGTTTATGATACAAGTGCAGGACTCTTATAATTTGTCTTCATGTATTTCTGGGTTTACATCTCGCATATTCAACATCGCAAATACTTGTATAATATTTGACGACTGACTGCTTTCAGAAAGCTTGAAAATGACCACGTGTCGAAATTTCGATCGCAATAAATAATTATTTAACAGCCAGAAGCGGAACGATTTCATTTAAAAATTCAATTCTTCTCTAGCACTTAACATGTTACAATTCTCTGTGCACTTGTACCTGTTAAAGGAGGTGTTCCGCGTCGTCTTTCCATTTTGATGAAATCTACAGTGAGTTAAGAATTTTTTAAAACACTTTTGATCACGAAATTTCCTTTCAGACACAAAAACTGTGTGTCGGACCGCGCGCAAGTACTCCAGCAACTGAACTATCCAACTCACAAACCACCCTTACAGGTTCTGGTTTCGGCCCGGCGCACGGTTTCAATCTCCCGCGGAATTTCAAATCAGAGTACATTCCGCTGCAAAATGGAAATTCATTCTGGACATTTGATCATCTCGTAAATCTTGACAAGACTGTGGGATTCGCTTATCCACTTCTTAAGCCTTGTCAACGGGAGCGCTGTAGTCTTCACTTTTGAGGTTATCCTAGACAGATAAATCCAGACAGCTGAGGTCAACGGTCTTAGAGGCCAACATACAGACCCTGCTCGACATATTCGTCTTGGACCGTATTCGCGAGTTACATGTCGCCTTTTTATCTGCAGCGTAATGTGCCAGTGCTGCATTATGCCTATAGCCCAACCACGTTCCCCAGCCGTAGACCATGGCTGGAGTTTGAGGTCAATTAGACACAGACTTAACTAAAAAGTTTACATTTAAAATGTATTTGTGGTAAGTAGAACAATATTTGATACTGAAGCCATTGGCGACTCATGAATACACATTCGCCGTTATTTCGCAACGTTTTTTGTGCTGTTATCGTCCCGGTTTTGGATATTAATTATGATACATCCTGTTAGTATATATCTGGGACAAATAAGTAACTCTGGGTAGATATCCAGTAATTAAATGCATATTTTGTTGCATACTGAGTTTTCTGGGTTTTTAGCCAAATGGTTCATTACAGTTTTTGTCACTTCGTACTGTTTCTACACTGACAGAAGAAAACTCCCAACACCCAGAGGGAGTTGTGCGGAATAGACGAAAGTTGGTAGGCGAGTTTCTACAACTGAAAGATGACGTCTGTTCAAAATTCACGCCAGTCGCTTAAGAGTAGCGCTAGTGGCGGCACAACGAGGACACAATTCAGGTGTAGTGGTAGTAATAGGGGTAAACTACTGGGAGAGTCAAGAAGGAATAATAAAAGTGGAAGACCGAAAGTGAAGTGCTCGGATTAAAAAGGGTGTAACACAAGGATGTAGTCTTTCTCCCCTACCGTTCAATCTCTACTTCAAAGAAGCAATGATGGAAACAAACGTTCAGGAGTGGAATTGAAATTCAAGGTGAAGGGATATCAGCGATATGATTCGCTGATGGCATTGCTATTCTCATTGAATGTGAAGAAGAATTACATGATCTACTGAACGGAATGCTCAGTCAAACGACTACAGAGTATGGATTCAGACTAAAATCGAAGAAATACGAAAGTAACGAGAAGCATTAGAAATCAGAACTGAGAGAAACTTAACATTAGGACAAATGGTCACGAAGCAGATGAAGTTAAGGAATTCTGATACCTAGGCAGCAAAATAACCCGTTATGGATGGAGTAAGGAGGACATAAAAAGCAGACTAGCACTGGCAAAAAGGGCATTCTTGATTAAGAGAAGTCTTCTGGCATCAAACGTAGGCCTTAATTTGAGGAAGAAATTTCTGAGACTGTCCGTCTGGAGCACAGTATTGTATATCAGTGAAACATGGTCCGTGAAAATACCGGAACAGAAGAGAATCGAAGCATTTGAGATGTAGTGCTAAGACGAAAGTTGAAGAATAGGTGAAATGATAAGGTAAGGAATGAGGAAGTTCTTTGCAGAATCGGAGAGGAAATGAACATATGGAAAACACTGACAAGAAGAAGGGACATGATGATAGGACATCAGGGGATGACTTCCATGGTACTAGAGGGAGCTGTAGAGGGTAAAAACTGTAGAGGAAGACAAAGGCTGGAATACAACCGTCAAATAACTCAGGACGTAGGTTGCAAGTGCTGCTCTGAGATGAAGAGGTTGGCACAGAAGAGTAATTCGTGGCGGGCCGCATCCGGCCAGTCAGAAGACTGTTGACTCAATGAAAATGGTAGTTTCCTTTGAGACTGGACGTGATGAGTTGATGATAATCAAGAATGCCTTTAAGACGACGAAGACGCCATTATCAACAACGTACTAACGAGGTCATGTAATGGGTCTGCGAGAAGCTGGATGTTCCTTTCGCGATACTGCAGAAATACTTGGCAGGAATGTGGCAACTGTACACGACTGCTGGCAGTGGTGGTCACGGGAAGGTACGGTAGCAAAAAGATCGTGTTCCGGATGGCCACGTGTCGTTACCGAGAGGAAAGATCGCTGTGTTCGACGTATGGCTGTGGCGCATCGTACTGCATCTGCAGCAGCAATCTGAGCAGCAGTGGGCACTATTTGCATCACGATGACTCAACGAGCTATTGCAAATCAGTTACTTCAAGAAACGTTCCGAGCCAGTCGACCTGTAGCGTGCATTCTACTGACCCAAAACCATCGCCATTTCTGACTTCAGTAGTGTCAAGAGAGAGCTCACTGGAGGGCGAGGTGGAAGTCCTTTGCGTTTTATGATGACTCTGTGCCAGTGATGGCCATGTGTTGGGTAGGAGAAGGGCAAGTGAGCACCTACAATCAACCAGTCTGCGTGCTAGACCGACTGGACCTGCACTTGGAGTTATGGTCTTGGTTGCTATTTTGTATGACAGCAGGAGCTCTCTCGTGGTTATCCCACGCACCCTGACTGCAAATTTGTACGTCAATTTGGTGATTCGAACTGTTGTGCTGCCATTCATGAACAACATTCCAGGGGTGAAACTTTCCTGGCAGCTTAAAACTGTGTGCCGGACTGAGAGTCGAACTCTGAACCTTTGCCTTTCACGGGCAAGTTCAGGAGAGCTTCTGTAAAGTTTGGAAGGTAGGAGACGAGGTACTGGCAGAAGTGAAGCTGTGAGGACGAGTCGTGAGTCGTGCTTGGGTAGCTCAGTTGGTAGAGCACTTGCCCGCGAAAGGCAAAGGTCCCGAGTTCGAGTCTCGGTCCGGCACACTGTTTTAATCTGCCAGGAAAGTTTCATATCAGCGCACACTCCGCTGCAGAGTGAAAGTCTCATTCCGGAAACATTCCAGGGGTGTTTTCCAACAGGATAACGCTCGCCCACTTACCGCTGTTTTAACCCAATGTGCTCTAGAGAGTATTAAGATGCTGCCTTGGTCTGCTCGATCACCAGATCTGTCTTCAATCGAGCACGTATGGGACATCATCGGGCGACAACTACAGCGTCATCCACAACCAGAATTAACCGTCCCTGTACTGAATGATCAAGTTCAACAGGCATGGACCTTCATCCCACAAACTGACAAGCGGCACCTGTACAACACAATACATGTCCGTTTGCTTGCTTGCATTCAGTATTGCGGTAGGTACACAGTTATTAATGTACCAACATTTCACATTGCAATGGCTTTTCTCGCGCGTAGATTAGCCGGTGATCTTGCAATGTTAATCACTTAAATACGTTACCCAGACAAATATGTTCCCAAAATTTCATTACTCTCTTTTTTCCCCCTCAGTGAAGCGTAAGGTCCGTCTTAAAAAGAATTAACAATGTAGAACAAATGGAGACATTAAGGAGAGTGGTAAAGGGAGGCGCAGTGACGCCCAGATGCAATCCATGTCTCCGTAGTACGGTAGCAACGCACCGCTCACAGTCCAAACATGGCGCGGGTCGCGTCATCCCGCCCCTTCCGAGTATACAGCACGGCACAGCACAGCAGACGTGCACAAATCTTCACCGCCCCCGCTGTAGATCAATAAGCCGATGGCAGCTCTCTGCACTGCTCAGTACACAGTCTCATCCGCCGATGCAGGGATACTTTGTGGTAGCGACAAGAACGCGATTCATACTCGTTTAATCATACTTTGTTATTAGGAATTTTTTATTTCCACATTGCCTTTATCTTTGCAGGATTATGTTAGTCTTCGCGTTCACAATTAATAAATCGAAGCAAATTCCAAGCAACAGAGATCTATCATACAAGATTTTACGAAATTGGCAGATCTCGTTCTTCGAAGTCAGAAAAAATTTTATTGGGGTGTGAGAAGTCGCTCCCTAGTTTTAAATGTCCATAAGTGTTGTGTGATTGTTGATATTTATGAATGAACGTTGTTGTAATTTGTTACAGCATCCCTGAAAACACCTTAACCATACGTAGCACCTTATTACGATGAATGACGAGATGGCAGGAAAGTTGCCTTCACATGAGAGTGCCCAGGTCGCTTCGCGGTTTGAAG
Source organism: Schistocerca nitens (assembly GCF_023898315.1). Taxonomy (NCBI): domain Eukaryota; kingdom Metazoa; phylum Arthropoda; class Insecta; order Orthoptera; family Acrididae; genus Schistocerca; species Schistocerca nitens. Next base: position 925,361,676 of record NC_064614.1, on the reverse strand, counting down.
TGTGGCGATCTGTAGCCCTTGTTCAGCGATGGTGGCGCGTTGGTGATGGCTCTCATGCCACACTTGTTGCTAAAACCATTAGAAATTGTCACACAAAGTTAATCACAATTCAGGTTTGGATAAACCATGAAGGTGACGATCTTGTGGCACGATCTCCAGAAAAAAAAGCTGCAGTAGAGGGCCATCTTCACGCGCAGTTCTGCTAAGTCAACAAGCTAGGCAGTTCGTGAGAGTGGTAAGCCGGAAACTCTGGAAACCCCATTATGTTCAGGAGTTATAGTTATAAGATTGTGACAGGAGAATGGAATACGGGGAAATTATGCTGTCATGTCATAACGATTGGCCGGATTAGTTCAAGAACATTATTTGGAGCGATGAGGCGGTGTTTCACGTTGGAAGATTCGTCAATCGACGCAATTGTAATTACTGGGCAGAAACAAATCCAAGAATGACAGTTGAAAAACCACGAAGTCGACCAAACCTGACAGTCTGGTGCGGTATGACAGCGGATCATCTCATTTGTACATTAATATTGCGAGACACCAGGAACAGCGAATGAATAAGTGTAGCCACTGTTTCGACTATGGGACAATGTTTGTGGATAGCTTTTTTTTTAGCAAGGTGAGCACAACTTCATTTTGCCTGTATCATTGGTGACTGTCTATACGAACACTTTCCAGAACTTTGGCTGGAACGGCGTGGGCCGCATGAATAGTATCCGAGGAGTCCCAGCCTCAGCCCTTGCGACTTCTTGTGGGGTTGGGCGAAAGAAAAGGTGCACCGGACAAACTTACGCACTATGGACGAATTTCCGAGTTATCCACGGAAATGTACCCATGACTTTCATGCGGAAAGCAATTTATGATATTCAATACGTTTACGTCGTTTGGTCGACAATGCAGGAGCATTTGTGGAATTTTAGTGTAGTACATACATTCTCGTGGTCCTGAGAACCGACTACAGATTTTTCCGTGTGCAAAAATTCATTAATAAAAATTTATGAACATTTAAAACTAGGGAGCGACTACTCACGCATCCTATATTATGGACGCTGTTAACACCACGCCTGTTCTTGTAAAGGGTAATGTTGATGAATACCCGAAACCATTCACTTTTCAAGGCGCTTAATTTAGAACATGACGGGTTCCATGCCTATACCAGTCTTCACGTGATTACATTCAGTTTCGTCTTCACACGAAAGAAAAATTATGTGCTGTTGACTAATGAGAAGTAAGTCACGGAACTGAAAGCGGCGACTTGATAAGAACAATATACTAACGTACTTACACTCAGATCGACTTTCCAAATAACCACTGCACATTTAACTCGAAAGTTTTGCTGGTGTAAATGATATGCTGTAGCAACTTACTTTTAGTGCTGAAGGATATTTGGATATAAGCGTCCGGAAAAGATTAGCATCTTCGTGTTAAACTTTTCCTATAAATGGGATGCGAGAAACACATCAACGTGAGATCACTATAATGCTACTCGAGGAAAACATCGTGCATAAAGGAACGCAGGCACTCCGATTAACGTAGACCACACCTCTCATTTTACCTTCATTTACCAGCGTAGCGTGCCAGTGGTCGCATGGGAACCCAGGTGAATGTTCCTCATAACATAAAAGTGCCCCCCCCGCCCCACACGGTTTGAGGCTCCATGTGTCACGGATTGCGCGGCCCCTCCCGCCGCAGGTTCTAGTCCTTCCTCGGGCTCGGGTGAGTGTATCGTTCTTAACGTAACTTAGTTTAAGTAGTGTGTAATCCTAGGGACCGATCACCTCAGCAGTTTGGTCCCTTCACACACATCTGAACATAGCGCCCCCGCCGGCCTGCATCTGTGGCCTGGTGCATGTTTCGAGCAATCGTTTGGAATGATACCGTCTCACTTGGGATGTAGGTAGCATTAATGAAGGTACCTATTCCATGGAGCAAACAATTACCTTGGCGTTAGAAGAAACGTCGATTACCGAGGATATCTTCTTACTGCCGCCTTTTCGTCGATTCTTGATGCAGTGTTCTGCTATGGTGTACCACCAGTTCAGACTTCGTCCCAATTGCAGAGGGTCGAGGGCTGCAAAGGAGTTCATATTCTCTATCGTATAATTACAAACTCACGAAACCACCTTTCAGTAATTATATATGTGAGACGTCTGTTCTTTCGGTCATGCACATGCGCACCAAGCTCGAACTCTTGCGGGAATGGCCGAGATGACGCAAGTAATGAGGCTAATGAACTGGGGCACTACGTTAATAGTGTGTGGTGTAAGTTGAGAATTTGGGTACGACGGGAGGCGTGCAAGGATAGTCGGTGCGGTTGTCGTAACCACTGTGTCCAGATGGCATAATGGTTAGTGCGTCTGGCTAGTAAGCAGTAGACCCGTGTTCGAATCCCAGTCCGACACGGATTTTGAACATGTCCCATTGATAAAAATCAATGCCCACTGGCCTCTAATGTCTTTAATTCCTCTGTGTCTTTTCAAAAATTCTTCCGTATTTTAACGTTTCTCGTTAATTTTTATAACACTAATTAAACAGAACTCTTATTTACAATCTCAACATAACTCAAGACAACTCTGCAAATAATAGATCGAGAAGAGATAAGTAAGTGAACAGCAGATTTTACAGTTATAACAAGCTCCTTTTGTTCCGGCGAGAGACCATTGTCGTCTGGAACTGTTCTTTAGAATCCACAGCATCCCAAAGGCGCGTAATAAAAATGTAAATGACTTCTTCAGTGCAAGTAAAGACACACGCTCGTAGTCGCGTCTTGCTGATGGACTGTGTTCACATTGCTCCTGGCGCGCAAAGCACAGTGGGGAGTAATGGCGGTCATCGTTCCTGCTGAAGCTGAATCTCTCACCACAGGGGACTTATGCGGAAGCAGGCCGATGTCCACGAGCGGTGAAGGGTGTTCGACTGCGAAGCGTCTCCTGAGTTTCAGAGGATGCAACGCGGACGACGACTCGACCTCGCTCGGAGGATTCCTTGGCGGACAACTGCGAAGGGGAGGCCGGCAACGGCCATCACAACGCGGAAGTCACCGGGAGCTGCCACAGGAGGTGCGACAGTGTGCTGAAGAACTTGTACACTGGTTCTGATGGCTGCATTTGCCATGGTGGGATCCTGCCCCAAGTCGGCGAAGGCCATTCGCCTTGTCTTGGACTTCAGGACATGCTCCGCCAAGCCGGGGCGTGGTGACATGTCCCCGGTTAGGTTAGATGGGTCCAGACCTCCGAACGTCTGGGGGACCGGCCCGGCACCTGAGTAGGACCGGGTCCTTGGCCTTTGGTGGGAACCTGGACTAGTAAGGGGCGAAGGACGGAGAGTGAATCCGCTCTCCCGGAATGCGGGTGGCATTCGCCGATAAGGGAGCGGGTGAAAACTGTGGTGGTGTGGCTGTTGAAGAGGACTAGTGCGCTGTACCCACGGCGTGCTAAACCTGGCAGCTCAGTTATTAACGGCTCTTGGTCAAGGGGCGGGACCGGTGAGCGAGCTGCATGTAGCCTCCCCCCATGCCAGAGAGGCCGGTCCGGGGCAAGAGACGGGCATCCACTTTTACACTCTCTAATAATCAAAAATGGCTGAGAATATAGAGAGTGGTAATGCGTTAGATACTAGCGAAGTTTCGAGCCTCGAGAATTTGTCTGTCGCTGAGCAACATGCGAAATTTCTGAAATTGCTGGATACTAGCATCAAAAATGGAAAGATCAGCAATTATGCTGTTAACCACATTAGGGACTTTGTGGCCAACTGGGCAATCGCCCACTCTCAGTTAGAGGGTAGGGTAACCGAATTAGTAAAAGAAAATGAAAGACTCAGAGGCCAACCGGCCCGGACTTATGCTGCGGTAGCCAGAGCCCCAGTTGCCAAGGCACCGACAGCAAAAGAAACCATACAGGAGAACATCAAAAAAGTTGCTCCTACAGTGTTTATAAAACCAAAACCAGGCGATGACATTAAAGCTGTTAAGTCAGCGTTTGAGAAATGCATTGATCCTAAGAAGGACAAGATAAAGATAAATAATGTACGTACTGCAAAGAATGTGCTGATAGTTGAGACGGCCTCACAAGAGGACTGTCAAAAGATGTTAAGCAATGAACAGTTAAGTAATAAAGTGAAGTGTGAACCTCCTCGCAAGCGTCGACCTTTGATGTGTCTGTATGATGTGCCTACATTCATGTCAGCAGACAATCTTGTTGACGCAATATATACGCAAAATTTTGATGTAAACATGTCAAGAGGAGAATTTGATGAACAATTCAAGTTACGCTTCAAAGTAGGTCCACGTGAGAAGCTGACAGTACACCATGTGGTAGAGGTCTCGCCAGGTTTATGGAAATTACTAACGAGAGTGGGTCGGTTGTATGTTGGCTACTCTGCGTTGAGCATAAAAGATTACCTGGCAGTGCCGAGATGCACTAAATGCCAGGACATTAATGTGGGTCGGTTGTATGTTGGCTACTCTGCGTTGAGCATAAAAGATTACCTGGCAGTGCCGAGATGCACTAAATGCCAGGACATTAATCATACGAATAAGTATTGTACGCAACCCGATGTTATATGCGGCCATTGTGGCCTATCTGGACATATCAAGAAAGGCTGTCCTAATAAGGACAAAGCAGCAGTATGTGTACCATGCAGAAGACGAGGCCGCAAGTGTGGTGGACCTAAAGATTGTCCAACCCACCGAATGTTCTTAGATAGACTTATCCAAAGAACAGATTACGGCGATATTTAAAGTGGTACAAGTCAATGCCATGCGCAGCCAGATGGTTGCACATGAGCTAAGGAAAGTAGCGGAACAAGAAGGAATAGATGTTCTTTTGATACAAGAACCGAACTCCTGTGCGGGTCGAGTCCCTGGTTTTCCAGCAACAGCACAGGTGTCCTCGGGTGGGAACCCCATGAGTGCGATTATAGTATTGAACAAAACTATTAAAACTACGATATTACATCAATTCTGTACTGAGCACATTATAGTTGTACAACTTAATTTGCTGTCTTACAGTATGTACGTTGTAAACGTCTACTGCCAATTCAGACATGACATCAAGATTTATCTTGATCAGCTGAATTGGATACTAAGAGTTTTAGCCGGGCAGGCTATAATTGTAGCTCTTGATGCTAACGCTAAGTCCCCACTCTGGCACAGTGATATACAGGACGGTAGGGGTGCGGAGCTTGTTGATTTTATAATGGAAACACACATGCAAGTACTAAACTTGCCTGGGTACCCCCCGACCTACTCAGGGAGGGCGGGTGCAACATCAAATATTGATGTCACACTGGCAAGCGAGAGGGCAGCACCCCACGTCCATAACTGGCAAGTTAGAGAACACCTGACTGTCAGTGATCATAACTGTATAACATATGAAATAGCGACAACCATCGCTAATGTGCCAGGTGAGTGGGTGGAACGATTTAATTATGCTCGGACAGACTGGGACCGACTCGTGCAGGTGTTCAGTCCTCCTGAGTTCGGGGAGGACATAGATAATATTGATGAAGCTGTGGAGGAGCTTGTAAGCTCCGTGCAAACAGCCATCACACTGGCTGTACCTCGAATAGCGAGATACATCTGCAGGGAGTCCACCCCATGGACCCCTGAATTGACTGTGCTTAAACGGTCGGTCAGAAGAGCGCGAAGCAACTATCAAAGGAGCTTTTCCCACGACGAACGACAATACCACCTGCGTATTTATCGTCGTCTGAAGCAGAGATACAAGGATCAGTTAGATATTACAAGGCGCCAATCCTGGGAAAGATTTGTGAACGATCAGCTAGGAACGGACCCTTGGGGAGTTCCTTACAAAATCGTTCGAGAAAAGATTAGATCGCCCATGATGTTGACTACGCTACGTGCTGGGGATGGTGACACGACCAAGAACTGGGAAGAAACAGCAAGACTGCTGTTGGACACATTACTGCCAGACGATATCGAGGACGAGGACTCGCAAGAGCAGCGAGTAATTCGTCAGGCGCTCTCGATTCCGTATCTTAACGATACAAACGTGTACCCCTTCTCAGTAGAGGAGGTAGAAGCAACCATCTGCACCTTTGCAAGGAAGAAGGCGCCAGGTCCTGATGGGATCCCTGTGGAGATCTTACAGGGACTCGCCCACTTGGTCGCCCCGGCATTGAGACGTATTTACAACATCTGTTTACAGATGGGCTATTATCCACAGAGGTGGAAAACTGCTGAAGTTGTAATTATCAGGAAAGGCCCTGACAAAGATCCATCGATGGCGAAGTCCTATCGACCTATCTGTCTGCTGGATGTAATGGGTAAAGTGTTTGAGAAGTTGCTGGCTGACCGACTCCTGAGTCACCGAACTCTGCATGGCATGAGTGATAGGCAGTTCGGATTCCGAAAGGGTCGCTCCACTCAGGATGCGATCAATGAGGTTTGCCGGATTGTTCACGCGGCTACATCGAAGTATGTACTGGGCATAATGGTAGACATCTCAGGGGCCTTCAATAACCTGTGGTGGCCGGCACTCTTCTCTCGTCTAAGAGAGATTGGGTGTCCGCAGCTGCTATATGGCTGTCTGGAGGCCTACTGTGATGGAAGAATCGCTAAAATAACGGCTCCAGGAGCCGTTGTATCTAAGAGAGTATCCCGTGGCTGTCCCCAGGGATCGGTGTGTGGTCCCATCTTCTGGGATATCAACATGGAACCTTTGTTGAACGTTCTGCAGGGAGAGACTGCAGTTCTTGGAGTCGTTGCTTATGCGGATGATCTCGTAATTCTAGTGGAAGGTGACACTCGCATTGTGATCGAAGACCGATCACGACTGGCTATTGGTATGTTAACAGATTGGTGTGAGAAGACTAAAATGTCGATCGCGCCACAAAAATCGCAATATATGCTCTTAAAAGGCAAGTTAAATAGAGACCCCACAGTCGGAATTAATGGCCAGGCAGTGTCGCGACAGAGATATGCCCGTTATCTTGGGGTATATTTAGATGAGAATTGGAGTTTCACTCCGCATATTGAGCAAATAACGACAAAGTCCTTAGCTCTGTTCAATAAGATAATATCAATTGGACAAAGAAGGTTCCATCTGCCGTCAAAGGCAATAAATATCTACCATAACAGCATACTGGCACCAATCGTAGGGCACGCATCCAGTGTGTGGGCCCACAGGCTAGCTCTGGTGCGGCCTGCCGCCGCTGTCAGGCGAATACAGAGGAATGTTCTGTTGAGATGCATTGGAGCATTCAACACTAGTCCAACAGATGCGCTGTTGGTAATTATGGGTCTATGTCCACTAGACCTAATAATAAGGCAGCACGCAGCCTTCTATTGGCTGCGCAAACAGAACATCGAAATGGTGCAAAATATAATGGGCATTCCTCTGGTAAGCGTCAAAGCCATCCGTGGAAAAGTGCTTGACATTTGGCAGGACGAATGGGACGGGTCCAGTACAGGTCGTAGAGTCCATGGGTTCCTACCCACAGTAAAGGGAAGACTAAAGAACAAGATAATTAAGCCCTCACAGGGCCTAGTTCACTTCCTTACAGGACATGGTCCCTATCCCACGTACCTGCATAGAATAGGAAGAAGGCCAACGCCGGAGTGTGACTGTGGCGCCCACGAAGGATCGCCAGAACATACTGTGTTCGAGTGCCCAATATATGAACAGGCTGTCTCAGTGGAGAGGCAGCTCCTGCGTACAAGAAACATTAACGAAATATTGTCAGAAAGCGAATTGTTCAGCAATTTCGCAAAATTGGTTAACAAAATCTCAAGGGAGGCCCAGCGAGCCTACCTTGGGAGAGAGTAAACGCGCTTCAGGTCAATTGCGCAATTGTACATATGTAAATAATATGTTGTTTAAATCTTGACTTAGAGTAGCTAGTAGTTGTAGTTCGATCTGCATGGTGGTGGGGGGAATAAAAGAGTGGCATAAATGGAGTGGTTTCTCTAGTAGTAGCGGCCCGCCTCCACGTGGCTAGGGACGGGCAACTCTCTGGCAGGACTCCAGAGAGGCTAAGAGGCCGATAATTAACAAATAGTAAAGCTGCTTAATAAATAGAATTATGCAGTCACTAATAAACCACTTCTGTAGTGCTAATAGCAGTGATAGTTAGTCGTAATCCGCCCACTCAAAAGTATTAGAAAGTGGGTTATGGATGGGTCATAAATTTGGGAAATTTGGGAAAATTTGCTCCTTTCATATCTGAACATAAATTAAAAAGAAACGCGTGTACAGTAAGCATGCCTTTCCGTACTACTAATTAAAATCAAATTGCTCCACGAACATCTTCCATGAGACATGTTGTTACCGTAAATAACAACATGCACCACAGCACGTTCGCCAGGATGGCTGCGTATCATGCTCTATGGGCCGGGCCAGCATCCCATCTCGACATTCTGTGATGTAGCGTGAACATCCAACACTTTGTCACCTGCTCGTGGTCTGACCGTCCTTCAACCACTTTCCACAGAAACTCAGGCCAGTTGCACGATAACACAAAACTTGCTCCTCTGTTTTCGAGGCACTGGTTCCCGGGTTCGGGCTCCAAACATTCTGCCATTTGTCACAGCTTATTGTAATATACTAAGAAACATACAGTTTTTGCAAGTGGAGATAAGAAACTGGACGTCTAAAAAGATATGCACCCACTTATCTAAGCAAAGCTATTTTATTTTTTAATTCATTGGCTTTCGGGACACCGCTGCTTTTATTGGTTTCACAGGCTGGCGCAAGCATGCTCCTTCGGGTACAGCTTAGAGTTATAAAACTATAGTAGGCTAACGTAGACCATCGTAAGTACGCTAATTCTCCTACAAGTCTTCGTCACCGCGTTACCTGTAATTAGGTGTGCTGTATACCTATTCAGCTTTACCTTACTTCGATCGATCGCTTTGTCTGCGTATGCGATCACTGTCTTATCAGATTCCCCTAGAAACCGGAAGTGGTGAACAGTCTAGAAACAGAGAGGTATACAAAGGATCACATAACCTATGAAAATTTTTTGTTCTAGATAATTATCCTCCTGTCTTTTACTTAAAAGCACAGTAATTACAGTAAAATTGAAGCTGTCAATGCTTAGTTCCGATTTTATTCAGCTATTGTTAATTTGTAACGCTAAACAGAGGAAAGTTGTATTAAAAATAAAGAAATGAAGAATTATCATAATCGCTAGGATATGTAATTTCCTCGAAAAAGAGGTAAAATTTAAAAAAAAACGCAAAACAGAAACATATCAAACATGGGTTCAATATTTTGTCGAGCTTATATAAAATAGGTTTCTGTTATTCATAAGCAACTTTCCTATTTACCAGTAATTGCAGGAAATTATTGTCTTTGATCATGAGGAAGAACGTCCGTTTCAGAACAAAATAACAACAATAATTAAATATATTTTTATGATATTAACAGAATCTTCCGTCGGTTCTTGGTAGAACAACATTGTAATAAATGAAATTATAATAAAAAAATAAACAAAAGCAAACTGGTGCTTTTCATTTACTATATTTTTATGTTTGTGCCTGTCAACTGTGCTTGCATGAAAAGTAATTGCTTTCGTTACATAAAAACGCGACCAACGAATTTTCATTACTTATAAAGTGTAATTTATGTTTCTAAAGGATATAAAAAAACACTAACGAGTGGTTCTAATTATGTGCAAAACAAACAAAAAACAAAGAGAAGTCGTCGACTCCCTGTTTCTCTCCCTTCCAATGTTACGATTACTACCGGTAATCCTATCATTTATTAAGTTATTTATTTACTGTACCAAAACTACCGAACTGTAGTCTTAGTAAATCGCAGCTATAGTAGAGCATCATTTCGAGGAAATATCGGGCAAGGCCGATCCGATCCCATAATTAAATCTGGGAAAATGTGCACAACGGTTTGATTCATGATGGTATTAAACTGAATGTTTTCTATCACAGGGGTAGAAAATCAATTAAACGTCTTCAAGGGAAGAGAGTTTTACTCTCAGTCAGTGCCGGAATCACGGAACTCTAAGTCGCTTAGAGGAGGCCGGTATAGGAAATCAGCCGCGGACGTTTTAAAAGGGAATACTTCGGATTTGACAGGAACTGATTTAGGGAAGTGAAGATCTACAAGTCCGGGCAATAATTTGAACCTCGCTGCTCTCAAATAAGTCTTGTGCCATAACTACGGCCCTGCATTGTTCATTGGATGGTCTACAATCAAATCTCATTAAAGTAACAACCAGTGTACGTGAATCAGATGTTACCTACGTGAAGAGCGTGCTGATATTATTTGTAAACAGAACAGTACCATTCTAAGTAAACGTTCACATGTTTACAACGCGCGACAACACAGTCACTGAGATAGTAATCGATAATCGGGAGATGTGACGATAAATTAATGAGCGCAGACACTCAGCTGATAAAGGGCGAGACGCGACACGGATAGCCGGTGGCTGCGACTGCCTGCGGCTGGAGAACGGCTGTGTGTGCGGAGATAATATTAGCTCGTCAAATTAGCAGTGTACTATCTGTAAGAAACTATTTAATACGTCAACAACCTTATCGTACTCCCACCTGTTCCGAAAACAGCAGCGTACGTTTCCCGTTCAGTGCTAACAATAGCGACGCTGTCTGCTTTTGGATCAGCGCGGTGGAGGGAGGGAGCAGCCGGCGTTTGTTTGGTGACGTACTCATTAGCGGCACACTGGCTGTTCTTGCGATTACTGTCACTTAATCTGGCGCATTGGCTCGCTGTACGTTCCTTGAGATCGTTGTGACATGTGAGCACCCTTTGCGACACTTCCTAACAACTTTTGCTTATTTATTTATTTTTATTTATTCTTCACAGTTACAGCCTATTATCTTGGAAGCTAAGATAGGTCGCGCAGCCACATTTTTGTGGGTAATAGTAAGTGTATGTATTGATTATTTATTCCTAGTACTTATAAAGATTACGACAAAAAGAGAAAAATACACTAATTCTACAAAAGAAGAAAGGGACGGAAGATTGGATTTAACGTCCAGACGACATCGAGGTCATTAGAGACGGAACACAAGCTCGGATTGTGTCGAGGATGGGGGAAGGAGATCGGCCGTGCCCTTTCAAAGGAACCGTCCCTGCATTTTCCTGGAGCGAGCTAGGGAAATCACAGAAAACCTAAGTAAATCTCGATGGGCGGACGCGGGTTTGAACCGTCGTTCTCCCGAATGCGAGTCCAGTGCGCTAATCACTGCTAGTACTAGAGGTACAGGATGTGCAAGGTGTCTGCGTACCCCCTAGTCTCGAACGCTAATTGATTTGATTTGTTTAAGCACAAGCAATTACTTACGTACCAAGTTTCCATTATATCGGTATGTTCCCCATCATGCTATAAACACATTTCCATACGACACCATGTTCTTCTTGATATATATTTTTGAATATGTCCAGAGTTATAGAGCAGAATGTATCCTGAACAGCACTGGCAATTCTTCATTTGTAGGATATTTGTGATCTGCTAGAAATGGCACATTTATCAGGAAACATGACCTTGGGGCTGTTCACTGCAGTTCCGCGCTGTCGCCTGATAAACAAAATAAGAGCCTAAAGAATATCAGACCAGCTGTGTGGCTGGATTGAAGAGTTTTTAGCAAACAGAACACAGCATATTGTTCTCAATGGAGAGACGTCTACAGACGTAAAAGTAACCTCTGGCGTGCCACAGGGGGGTGTTCTGGGACCATTGCTTTTCACAATATATGTAAATGACCTAGTAGATAGTGTCGGAGATGATGCTGTAGTATACAGAGAAGTTGCATCATTAGAAAATTTCAGGGAAATGCAGGAAGATTTGCAGCGGATAGGCACTTGGTGCAGGGAGTGGCAACTGACCTTTAACATAGACAAATGTAATGTATTGCGAATACATAGATAGAAGGATCCTTTATTGTATGATTATATGATAGCAGAACAAACACTGGTAGCAGTTACTTCTGTAAAATAACTGGGAGTATGCGTACGGAACGATTTCAAGTGGAATGATCATATAAAATTAATTGTTGGTAATGCGGGTGCCAGGTTGAGATTCATTGGGAGAGTCCTTATAAAATGTAGTCCATCAACAAAGGAGGTGGCTTACAAAACACTCGTTCGACCTATACTTGAGTATTGCTCATCAGTGTGGGATTCGTACCAGATCGGGTTGACGGAGGAGATAGAGAAGATCCAAAGCAGATCGGCGCGTTTCCTCACAGGGTTATTTGGTAAACGTAATAGCGTTACGGAGATGTTTAGCAAATTTAAGTGGCAGCCTCTGCAAGAGAGGCGCTCTGCATCGCGGTGTAGCTTGCTGTCCAGGTTTCGAGAGAGTGCGTTTCTGGATGATGTGTCGAATATGTTGCTTCCCCCTACTTATACCTCCCGAGGAGATCACGAATGTAAAAATAGAGAGATTCGAGCGCTCACGGAGGCTTTCCGGCAGTCGTTCTTCCCGCGAACCATACCGACTGGAACAGGAAAGGGAGGTAATGACAGTGGCACGTAAAGTGCCCTCCGCCACACACCGTCCGGTGGCTTGCGGAGTAGAAATGTAAATGAAACTGAATTAACAAAGCATTGCACGCTAAAACGCACTCATTCCGGGCTGTATCCGATAATTAGTTTAAGAAAGGTTAGTCGTTCGGATGGCAGTCATTAAAACAAAGGCATATTTCGTTGCGACGAGTCCTTTTAGCGAAATTGTCCTCTGAATGCGAAAATATTTTATTGGCGCCAAGTTACACTGGGAGTAATGATCATAGTAATAAAATAAGACAAATCAGAACTCGTACGGAAAGATTTAAGGGTTCATTTTTCCTACGCACTTTTCGAGAGTGGAACAGTAAAGAAATAGCCTGAAGAAAGTGGTTCGATGAATCCTCTGCTAGGGATTTAAGTGTGAATTTCAGAATAATTAAGTAAATGTAAATTAATAAGAATAGGGAAGAAAATAAGTAAGTATTTAAGTAAATGTAAATTAATAAGAATAGGAAAGAAAATAAGTAAGAAGTACATTACAACTAACCAAGAAGTTAAACAACGTTGAAATCTTTTCTGTTTTATTCAGTTTATATATGAATGACGTTGGTAAAAAGTAGAATAAGGTAACAAAAAAAGAAAAACAAATAAATAAAACTAGGTGGTGACCACACTATAAAAACATTAATGTACGCTGATGAGCAGACTATAACAGCCACCTGAGGAGAATTACAAAAAAATATTTTTAAATTAAACCAAATTGGTCGAAATTATAATCTCAAAATATCTGTATAAAAGACAAAAGCAACGCTATTCTTCGGAAAACAACAAGCGTGATGAAAAATAGTGATCGAAAACAAAATAATGGAGCAATCAAGTGCTTTTAACTATATGGGCCGCTACATTTCTTTTGGTCATGACAAAGGCACGATGAAAAAAGAGCAATATTTCAAGGTGTCTGAGGAACAATAAAAAGAACATTAAATAAAATGACAATTAGAGAAACGCAACTGAAATATACAAAAAAATTTGCTGTGTCATTGCTGCTTTACGGATGTGTGGCTTGGATACCAACCAAGCAAGACTTAGATAGAAATAAAATGAAATTTATTAAACCAATTAAAGAATGTAAACTAGAACGTAGGTATTGGAAATGACCCTAAAATATTTGCAATAATGGAAAACATTGACACATATTAGCTGAAGTGGAAGGAATGCAGGAAGGCAGACATCCTAAAAAAGTTTTGCATTATATACCCAAATGGGTAAGGACGTAGGTTCGGCCTACTAAGCTATGGAGCTAACACGCCGAAACCGGAACAGGTTCCTCGAGTCTAATCCATCAATGTACATGATGTTGACGATGGTAGTGATGATGAGTTCATATATTTTGCACGTTTCTGGATGTGAACCACACCAAAGCAGCTAAAATGTACTCTCTTCAGCAACACAAACCCGTCCCAAAATTCACATGAATATCTGACTTAACATTCACTGTGTATCTAGTGACAAATAAACTCAGACATGTTGAATTATTTTCAAATTCTGCTGCCTTCCCCATGTCCAGGATACCTGTCGACTGCAGTCAGGGTTTTCAAAGATTCTGAATAACTTTTTTTCAAAATATTTAACTATTCGTTGTGCTACCTCATCAAGAGCTCTGGTTGATGCGAGCTATACTTCGATTGACGTAACTTAACATCTACACAACACACAACACCAAGCCCGTCATTGGACTACTGATTTGTCTTATTTTAGTAACAGGAGAGCGAGAGCAAAAATATTGCTTATCTAGGTTGGAGGTCTCAAACAACTCGTAACGATATTTTTGCAAGTTTTTTAAACCCGTATAAGCTTTTTAAACTTGGTCTGTTTTGACCACTAAAGTCATAAAAATGGCATGTATAAATCTCTTATCGAAATCCAATATCTGTAAAATACGAGTGAGGACAAGAATTGTAGTAATTTTCATGGTATCGTAGTCGTTGGTTTCGGCAACTTTCACCCAGTCTGTTACCTCTCAACATGACCTAGACCTCGGATTACGCTGCATATTAGTCGGTTACCACAACTTACAAACCAAAAAGTAATCTATGAGCAAAAGAAATATTCGAGAGTTCCATTCTGCAGCGGAACGTGTGCTGTTCTGAAACTTCCTGGCAGATTAAAACTGTATGTCGGAACAGCACTCGAATACTTCGCGGGCAATGCTGTTACGGAATGGGCTCTCCAAAGGCGAAAACTACGAGGACGGGTCACGAGGCAGTAGGTAAGAACGCTGTCCAGGTAAGGCGAGGTTTCAAGTTCGAGCCCCGGTCGTCACACAGTTTTAATCTGGCAGGAAGTTTCAAAACAGACATGGTCAGTGTTCTGTCCTGTTTGTACACGTGTGAGGACACGTGTTACGACATCATTACGGCTTGGGTCGAAGCCAGCCTCCGGTATCGATAGGTTAAACCGAAGCCTTTCGTCTCTCTGAATTCCACTATTCGCGGCATTTACACCACAGCACCGTACACAACTGGATTCTCCTTACTACCGTACACGATCGTACCCTAAAAGCCTAGTTCTGTTGTGGCCCCGCAGCGTTTCTCGTCAGTAGTATTTCCGTGGGGTCTAATAAGGTCTCTAAGCTCTAGGCTGCCAATTAGTGCTTCAACTGGTAAACTGAGTTACGAGATGCTGTTGTGTCTGGCGTTATCCAGTTCCTCCTATCTATAGGGCAAGTTCCTGCCGGGGGCAGGTCAATATCCGTTCAACTTAGTCCAAACTGCCAACCGATGTGATAAAAGGACCGCCATGTAAATGAATCACACTGTAAGATCAAACTGGCAGCGGAAATCATATCTGAAATAAACATTCGCAGCAAATGACACTGAAAGCAGTTCGCGCACGAATAGGTCTTAAAGTAATTGTTTGAATGAACAAATCCACTCTGCTACTCTTTCTGTAGTGTTCCTGTCTGGTGTCGAAACCACAGACAGCTGACAGAAAGCCAAAATATTAAATCTCGAATGTAGCAGTATTTTCATGCATAACGTTACTATCACATCACTGTTTGACCGCCGCACACGCTCAAAAGTGTGAGTTATTGAAATAAGTATCACTGGTATTGAAAACAGTCAAGACCATCCACTGTTTAGAAGGCAACAGACGCTAAATGAATTTCCATTAGTATAGCGAATTCGGTGTGAAATAACTTCCTTAGTAGCTTGCGTTCATCGTGAATATCTTCTACAGATAAAAGTCCCGCGAAGCTGGAAAAGAGCGCAAGCTACTCCTGAATATAAAATATAGTAAAAGTATAGATGTGCAGAATTAGAAAAAGTATTGTTAGCAACATAGTATCGTAGAGTAGGCTACACTCTAAGCTTAAACGTTCTGACGTTCCTGAATGAACGTCATATAAAACGTCTCGCTTCGTTAAGACGCGATATCTTGCATTTAGTTTATGCACAAGTAGAATCTGTCTTCTTAAATTTTCGAAAGGCATTAAAAATTGAATCATATTGCCGAGTGATAAAAAAGACACGACCATTGAAGTACATTCACAAAAAATACAATTAGTTCTAAGAATTTTTGAATATGTTCCGAGACACAAGCCTTGGGAATTAATGAAAGAGAAGGATTACCCATATCATTTAACATGGCTCATAAGCTTGTACTCTAAACCTATCGTCTGTATTTACAATGCGGGAAAAAGATCCCCAGATACAATAGGAACGCCGGCCGCGGTGGCCGTGCGGTTCTAGGCGCTCCAGTCCGGAACCGCGGGACTGCTACGGTCGCAGGTTCGAATCCTGCCTCGGGCATGGATGTGTGTGATGCCCTTAGGTTAGTTAGGTTTAATTAGTTCTAAGTTCTAGGGGACTGATGACCTAATATGTTAAGTACCATAGTGCTCAGAGCCATTTGAACAATTTTTTTTACAATAAGAACCCAGTGGATGATGCAAGGGTCCCCTTCATGAACGGACCTTTTTAACATCTATTGTTATGTAAGACCGGCAAAATAATGTTAAAGATTTTATAATAGAACAAACGTTTTGCAAACAGCTTTATCTGCTGACGATTTGATCACATTTGTACACAACATGACTGGCTTGCAACTGGTCATGCAGCTACTCTTCAACCCAGATTACAGTCTGAAGATCTCGTGAACAAACGTGGAATAACGGCATTTAAGGGAAATACCCAGTCCATTTACAGAAAGTAGTTGAGAATAACATAATTGGACAAAGTTCACCTTTTACAGTGTTTGATATTCTATGATCGAGATGAAGATGTGAGAAATAAATTCCGACTGATGTGTGACACTACAAAGAGATAGCTTACCAACAAAACAAGAAAGAGAACACGAAGGCTACATACACTACCGAAAAAAAAAATAGTACACGCATTTAGAGGTTTCCAGTCTACTCAAGAGTTATTGCTGCAATAGTGAATTTGGAGTACATGAAATTATTACACTTGTAGGTCAGTAGCACAAGCTGTTATGAGGTACCAAGTAGCCGGCCGAAGTGGCCGAGCGGTTCTAGACGCTACAGTCTGGAACCGCGTGACCTCTACGGCCGCAGGTTCGAGTCCTAACTCGGGCATGGATGTGTGTGATGTCTTTAGGTTAGTTAGGTTTAAGTAGTTCTAAGTTCTAGGGGACTGATGACCTTAGATGTTAAGTTCCCTGCTCGCTTCACATGTCTGCAGCACACTGAGCCTTCTTCCCGCGAGCATTCCCTATTAAAGGGTAGACACAGATGGCGCTCTGGTAACCATGCTACTACGCTATTTGTTGGCGGGCGACGTTGAAACCATTATCAGTACATTTCCTGTCTTCCAGGTGGCATATTCCGTCATCGGATCAAAATGACTAATGTGAATTCCTAAGGGACCAAACTGCTGAGGTTATCAGTCCCTAGACTTACATACTACTTAAACTAACTTAACGCTAAGAACAACACATACACCCATGCCGAAGGGAGGACTCGAACCTCCGGTGGGAGTCAAAATGACATCCTCTTTCCAGATGTACTAATCTTTTTGCAGCTGAGAATGTACAGACGTTTACAACAACGTGCAAATAAACGCATCTAAAGAGAGTAAAATTTTTCATGCAGAATGTCACTTAAGACCCGACTGTCAGCGTGCCCAACTACAATTATTTATATTTATTGTCTGACATTCTCATTTGGGACAATAATTCCTTGCCGTCCAGTTTGACTTTCGTGTTGAAAGATTCTACAACAGCACCATAATGTTTAGACGCATCTGTACCTAGCTTTTTCTTATCCTGACACTCGGTATTCACTTCCTTTAAGCCGAACTTCACTCGTCATACAGTTTTGTGGAAGCTGGAAGTGATAAACAGTGATACGGTTCGGATTATACAATAACCTGATGACCCTTGCTTTGCGGTCTGTGACAGCTAATTCAAGCGATTTTGGATTGCACAACTATACCTAGCAACGAACTAGACTATCGTAACTAACTGTGCAGTCGTGAACTGATATACTTCAAAACAGCTGTGCTCTTGACTTCCTTCGCAAGCATTTACTTTTTGTGTAGCTAAGCGCGCCAGCCCCTAACGAAGGTTATCAGACAGTTCCTCTGCAGGTCTAGAAGGCGGACAAATACTCTATTCATACTCCTGAGACGGAAGAAAGAGACCTGGGACTGACTGTGGGGGAAGCAACTCACAAAGGGCTTCACGCCCTCCATACGCAACCTCTATTCCTGCACTTTATTAATGTTTGTTTCCAGACAGGCAGTTGCCGGAAATAATGTAAATTTAAAATGGAATGAAAAGTGAGTCAGGATTTCCATTCAATATTTTCGCCCCTGTCTCGGTACGACAAGTGAGTTAAATTTCTGAAAAGTCAGTTACTCTCAAACAGCAACTCTTAAAGATATCCGTATCTTGAAGCAAATAAAGAAAAAGTCCCTGAAAATAATGCCAGTAAAGGAAGTCAATTAATTTTCACTATAGTCGACAAATTCGTCGTGAGAGAACAACACCTGTATTGATGTTTAAAACATAAAGATCTCGTTTATTCTACAGTCCCAGGTGCACATTTTTTAAATACATGTCACATTTCAATCGTCGCGAATCATCTTCAGATCGATGTAGTTGTATGAGCAACACGTAGTCAGAACGACACACCAGAGTAGCCAATTAATTTTGTTAATAAGCGGAGTGTATGGCCAGTAAATATCCCGTAAACAAAGTAAACGTATCGATGTCCATATTGGTACGGTAAAGATTGTCAGAACTGTTGTAATAATCATATAGCAGAGTTCACACTAAATACCAAACGGGAATAAGGTTTTTAAGGAACGTAAGCTCCTGTATGTGTTTGGAAAAACGCTTAGCGTGGAGGAAAGTAAATGTATGTTTTCCTGCCAATAATGTGTACATCAATAGCTAGTGTGCTTAAATTACGTCCAGCGTTAGAGTTCTGAAAAGTAAACTAATCCTTCGATTTCATCCAAGTTTACTTCAGGATGTATCTTCTTTCAGCTAACTGGTCACTGTCTTGCCTGAAACTATAATAAATACATCAGAGAAAACTTAATAAATACATGCTGTATTTTTTAATTTTTTTAAGTCTTACATTGGTTTGATTTGTGGTTCTCAGAAACGCATTCTGGTTCATGGTCAAGTCAGAGAAGTATTCTTGTGGAGATAGTTCTGGCAGTATAGAAAAGAATCATAAAAGATCTCCCAGATTAGTGTACATTCCTCTGCAGACTTTCAGTTCATTTAATGATCCTTTCGCACACATCATGCAGAATCTATCTAGGAGGCAAGCGATGCACTACAACTCGTTAAAAAAAAGTTCAAAGCATTTTACCAAATCGTAGTTACACTACTAGCCATTGAAATTGCTACGCCAAGAAGGAATGCAGATGATAAACGGTATTCATTGGACAAATATATTATACTAGAACTGACATGTGATTGCATTTTCACGCAATTTGGGTGCATAAATCCTGAGAAATCACTACCCAGAACAACCACCTCTGGCCGTAACAACGGCCTTGATACGCCTGAGCATTGAGTCAAACAGAGCTTGGATGGCGTGTACAGGTACAGTTGCCCATGCAGCTTCAACACGATACCACAGTTCATCCAGAGCAGTGACTGGCGTATTGTGACGAGCCAGTTACTCGGCCACCATTGACCAGACGTTCTCAATTGGTGAGAGATCTGGAGAATGTCCTGGTCAGGGCAGCAGTCGAAGGCCAGTACAGGACCTGCGACATGCGGTCGTGCATTATCCTGCTGAAATGAAGGGTTTCGCAGAGATCGAATGAAGGGTAGAGCCACGGGTCGAAACACATCTGAAATGTAACGTCCACTGTTCAAAGTGCCGTCAATGCGAACAAGAGGTGACCGAGACGTGTAACGAATGGCACCCCATACCATCACGCCGGGTGATACGCCAGTATGGCGATGACGAATACACGCTTCCAATGTGCGTTCACCGCGATGTCGCCAAACACGGATGCGACCATCATGATGCTGTAGACAGAACCTGGATTCATCCGAAAAAATGACGTTTTGCCATTCGTGCACAGAGGTTCGTTGTTGAGTACACCATCGCGGGCGCTCCTGTCTGTGATGCAGCGTCAAAGGTAACCGCAGCCATGGTCTCCGAGCTGATAGTCCATGCTGCTGCAAACGTCGTCGAACTGTTCGTGCAGATGGTTGTTGTCTTGGAAACGTCCCCATCTGTTGACTCAGGGATTGAGACGTGGCTGCACGATCCGTTACAGCCATGCGGGTGAGATGCCTGTCATCTCGACTGCTAGTGAGACGAGGCCGTTGGGATCCAGCACGGCGTTCCGTATTACCCTCCTGAACCCACCGATTCCATATTCTGCTAACAGTCATTGGATCTCGACCAACGCGAGCAGCAATGTCGCGATACGATAAACCGCAATCGCGATAGGCTACAATCCGACCTTTATCAAAGTCGGAAACGTGATGGTACGCATTTCTCCTCCTTACACGAGGCATCACAACAACGTTTCACCAAGCAAAGCCGGTCAACTGCTGTTTGCGTATGAGAAATCGGGTGGAAACTTTCCTCATGTCAGCACGTTGTAGGTGTCGCCACCGGCGCCAACCTTGTGTGAATGCTCTTAAAAGCTAATTATTTGCATATCACAGCATCTTCTTTCTGTCGGTTAAATTTCACGTCTGTAGCACGTCATCTTCTTGGTGTAGCAGTTTTAATGGCCAGTAGTGTATTTGTTTCGATATATTGCCAAACATATTGCTGCCTGCTTCTACTGCTTGTGGCACGGAGGAAGCTCTCTTTTGCGGGAAAGAACTGTGCTGTGCTGCACTGCCAGCATTATCTCTGAAGGAAATCTCTGTCTGCAGATAAGGGAGACTGCAGTCGCGGTCAGCAGTAAAGCCTCGCCAAGAGCAGCTCGCGCGCTGAGATGTGCTGCCACGTGGCCACGGCGTGGAAATGTAACCAAAAACGTACACTGACGGAAATAATCGCCACACAAAGAAAGAGTTGTGAGCTACAAACGATAGTTGGTAGCCGGGTTTCTACACCTGAAAGACGATGTCTGTTCAAATTTCGAACCAGTCGGATAAAAGTGGCGCTAGTTGTGTCTCTGTGAGGATGAAGATCGGATTTGCTTTAAACTCATGTTGTAACGATCGTGAGATTTAGTTACCTTTGAGATTGGACGTGTTGAGTTGTTGTTAGTGAAGAAGTCCTTCAAGGCGACAAAGACGCCATTATCAATACCTCACTGAGTTTGAACGAGGCCTTATCTTAGGGTTATGAGTTGCTACAGAAAGAGTTGGCAGGAATGCAGCCATTGTACCTAACTGCTGGGAGCGGTGGTCACGAGAATGTACGACCGCAAGAAGACCGGGCTACCGAGAGTGAAGACCGTCGTATTCGGCACTATCATACTGCATCTGCAGCAGCAATTTGAGCAACAGTTGGTAATCCAGGGACACAAATAACTGTTACAAATCGGTTACTTCAAGGACAGCTCCGAGCCAGACGCTCTGTGACGTGTATTCCACTGACGCCAAATTACCATCATTTGCGACTTCAGTGGTGTCAAGCAAGACCTCATTGGAGGGCAGCGTGGAGGTCTGTTGTGCTTTCTGATGAAAGCCGGTTCTGCCTCGGTGGCAGTGATGGTCATGTGTTGGTTCGAAGGACGACAGCTGAGGGTCTGCAAGCAACCCGTCTGCCTGTTAGACACACTAGACCTGCACCTGGAGTTATGGTCGGGGCTGCGACTTCCAGTGTCAGCAAGAGCACTCTCGCGATTACACCAGGCACCGTGACTGCAAATTTATACGTCAATCTGCTGATCCGACCTGTTGTGCTGTCATTTATACAACATTCCAGGAGGGTTTAGCAACCTATTCCTGCTATTGGAACCCAACAGACTTTACGCAGTGTCGACAAGTTGCCTTGGCCTGCTCGATCATCAGATCTGTAGTCATCATCATGGGACATCATCTGACGACAGCTCTTGCGTCATCTACAAATAGCATTAACCGTCCCTGTACTGACGGAATGAGTGCAACAGGCATGGAACTCCATACCACCTGTGACTAAGAATGTTGGGGGCGTCTCCGTGCGCTGATCTACGTGACTCTACTAACCACCTGGAGATGCTGCTTTAACGCAGCGAAACCTATTGAGTACATCATCGGTTAACAGCTGTTTGCGGTTTTATTCAGATTCAGTTGAAACGGCTGTGACTGTTCATATTATAAAGTGGAATGTGATGCTTCTAGAAGTCTGAGGGATTTTAGCCAGTCCCATACATTTTCCACACCAGATGGTACAATTTTCTCACGGATCACTCTCCCAAGGATCTCAGTAAGTCCGAAGAAAAGCCATCTGCTCCAGTGGCCTTGTTCCCGCTCAGTGGACAATATACCATCTCAACTTCACTTACTTTCTCTTTTCTTTCTATAAAGTTGTACTCAAGCTTGTTCTTACATAAGACCTCCATATAACCTTCCGCTTTTCAGCTTTCCCTTCTTTGCTTAGTATTGGCTTTCTATATGAGCTCTTGATGATCAGAGAGCTGTTTGTCTCTTCTCCAAAAGTCCTTTTTATTTTCCTAAAGGAGCCATCTATCTTTCCACCAATCATGCATGCTTCTACAGCCTTGCAGCTGTCCTCAAGCCATTCCTTCTCAGCCATTTTGCACTTTCTGGCAATCTCATTTTATTTATTTATCTTTTCAATTCCGTCTCGCCTGCTTCATTTACTTCATTTTTGTCCTCCTTTTGTCAGTTAACTTCAATAACTTATCAGTTATCAAATGATTTCTATTAGGCCTTGTCTTTTGCCTATGCTATCCTTTGCTGCTTTCCCTGTTCAATTTCTCAGAGCTATCCATTCAATTTCTGTTGTATTCCTTTCGCCTGTTTCAGTTCAACATTCGCAAATACTCCCTCATAAACTCTCAACAACTTCCAGTACATTCAATTTAACCAGATCTCATCTCTTTTACTTCCTACCTTTTAACAGTTTTTTTTTTTCAGTCTTAATCTGCAGTTCGTAACCAGTAAATCATGGTCAGGGTTCTTATCTGCCCCTACAAAAATCTCACAGTTTAAAATTTGGTTTCGAAATCTCTGCCTTAACACTATATAATCAATCTGAAACCTTGTTCTCAGGCCTTTTCCACATGTACAGCCTCTGAAAATGATCCTTACACTAAGTATTAGAAATTATTAAATTATGTTCTGTGCAAAGAACTACCATATAGCTCTCTTTTTTATTCATTTCCCCTAATGCCTGTTCTCCTATTTTTCATTCATTTCTTTTTTCCTGCTATCGTATTTCAGTCACTTATCACATTAAATTTTCGTCTGTCTCACGTGTCTGATTAATTTCCTTTCTGTCATCATACATTATTTAAATCTCATCATCTGCGTAAGTAGTTGGCATATAAACGTATACTGTTGTGGTAAGTGTTGGCTTCGTGTACATCTTGGCTACAATAATTCGTACGCTGTGCTTTTCATAGTAGCTTGCCCTCATTCCGATTTCCACATTCTTTATTAAACATACTCCTGCATTACTCCTATTCGACTCTGTGTTGATAAAATTGTTCTGACCTGACCAATAGTCATGTTTTTCCTGCCACTGCACTTTACCAAATATCACTACAGTCGATTTCAGGGTTTCCACTTTCATTTGTAAATTCTCTGACCTACCTATCCGATGAACGGGTCTGACTTTCGTGGCAACAATCCGTAGAATGGGAGTTTTGAATTTACTGATAATTCGTCCTGAGTAGTCCCCGCACGGAGATCCGAATGGGGGACTATTTCACCAGAGGAATATTTTGCACAAGAAGAGGCCGTATCATTAAGCTATACTGTAGAGCTGCATGCCTTTGGGAAAGGAATAACGGCTGCTTTCCTCCCTTGATTTTGGCACAACAAGGTAATGTTGGCTAATGTTACAAAACCAGATGAGTCAATCACTCAGACTGTCGCCCATGGAACCAATGAAAAGGCTGCTGCCCTCTTAAGGAGCTATTGGTTAGTCTGACCTCTCCACAGATAACCCTCTGTTGTTGGTTATCTGTTTTGGTTGCGCCTACAGCTTGACTACCTGCATTGTTAGGAGCACAAGTCACCCCATCTCAATAAGGGGTGGGTATCATCAGATAACCCAAAATTATTTGTAGGAGCCTGTATGGTATCGTTTTTACACTGGCATGAAAAAATAAATAAAAAACCGTGGTATCGTACAAACATCGCACTGCCTCATTGAAGTTGTCAACGCGTATTGATGCCGCAGACATTAGCAAGGGCCCGTTGCAATCCGCAACAACTTATGGGAGACGCGTAACGAAGAAGACGCCGTATCATTAAGGCATACAGTAGAGCTACATGCCTTTAGGAAAGAAATAACGGCTGCTTTCCCCTTGTTTTTTGGTATTGGCAGTACCAGCACAGCAAGACCATTTCCAGTAGACCACGCCTCTCCCCTTAGCACGGCAGCGCCTTCACGCTGAGGTCAATATAGTGTCGAGCTAGCAAGAGCTCTGCCCAGTTCGTGACCTCATCTGAAGGAGTCACCATCATAATACAAGACGAACGTGATGGTTACAGTTTTGATGTACTTGTTCATTTAAGTATTGGACATTGTACCTCAAGAGAACAGTTTGTTAATTAGTACATCAAGTAATGCTTTGCCAGCCCATTACAGTTAGAAATCATCCAGTAATCCTGTGGCACAGAAGAGTGTCTGTTATTCATTTATGTAATAAAGTGAACTAATAATTCATGTGTTCTAGTTTGTTATGTTACCTCGCCGAGCAATCAACAAACCCACAGCGGTAGCCAGACGAAAGTAGTTTCACCCAGTCGTAACAAAAATAAAATAAAATAAAATAAAACTGAAGAAGCCCACTGCATTAATACCGTCAACAGTAAAATATATTAATACAAGTTAAATAATCTAGTACGCTGTCTGCATTGAATTTCCGTGCTTACGTGTGGAAAGTACTCTCCGCTAGTCAGCGGTAAGTCAGCATCTGAATTCCTCTGTGAAAAAACTATCTAGATTTTTACTTCTGCTCTTACAAAATTATCTTTTATTTAATGATACAAGCATTTACTGCTGACGTAATTGCGAATTAAGTGGTAGCGTAATATCCCGTAGATTCTTTCAGAAACTCTACGTGTCACTGATGCAAAGCACGTGCAGCTAAAATGATGCTGCACACACAGAGCCATGTAGATAGTCATTCCTCCCATGCCCCGCCCGTGGATGGAGTGCGGAGAAACCCTAAAATGCCGACAACAAAACAATAATCTGGGCCCTTATGTTTACAGCGATTCGCTTATTACAGTTTTAGAACAAACGAGCCTCGTCTTCTCAAAAGGTGGAGCACACTCTTTCGAACACGAGATTGCAGAGAAACTGAAGGAACGCATGCGCGGTTTTTGTAATAAATATTAATAATTAGATGAGAATCAGTCATGCGACCTGACTCCAATTCCTGTGAGTGGTAAAGCAGATGGAAGGCTGGCTAACAGCAGGCACCTCCTCGCGGGAAACGCCAGTAATATTCACTCAGCCATTGCGTGGTATCGCGTACCATCACGGGGGGACATCGCCTTGACATTTGCGTTTTATTTTTTTATTGTAAAAAGCTAAGAAATTACCGATATAAATATTTTACGCAAAATGTGTACATCCATTTACTTATCCACGTTTCTACACAACGTATATAACCTGTGGACCACACTGACTCTTCCATGTCGCAGCAGTGTGTGCACTGGAATTCTCTATCAGTTAAGACAAATGAGGAATTCCTTATTCGTCCGTCAAGGTACGCAGAGGAGCCTCATAGGAGTTATAGAAGAAAAGTACGGACGAAAATGGCTCTGAGCACTATGGGGCTTGGCATCTGAGGTCATCACTCCCCTAGAACTTAGAACTACTCAAACCTAACTAACCTAAGGACATCACACACATCCATGCCCTAGGCAGGATTCGAACCTGTGACCATAGCAGTCGCGCGGTTCCGGACTGAAGCGCCTAGAACCGCTCGGCCACCGCGGCCGGCAAAAGTACAGACGACCTCAAGGTTCAGCTTCGGCGTGATTCACGCCCGGCTGAAACATCAGTAGAGCGATGCCCACCAACAATCAACTTACACTCACTGTCCGCAATACCGTTGATTTGGTGTACTTTTACTAACATTTTATGTGCAAAATGCGTTCCTTCCTTCGACTGGTATACTCCATGTTGCACAGCATACTCTACATAAAATTTAAGTGTAGCACTATTCACAGAGAGATACTACTTCTAGATTTTTTTGTTAGCTGTTATAAGTACAGTTAAATTTCAACAGTTTATGCAAGAATAATTCGTACTACGCTATATTTTGAGATTTTTTTCCCTGAAATCTCTTAAGCAAAATTTCGCGAATGTTTGCCAAATATTTCACCGTTTCTGTTTCACTGCCTACCGATGTGCACTTGCGTTGCCCTTCTTTGTAAAGCTTTCGACGTTCCATGTTAGAACAAGTGAGTAATATTCAAATGCAGGTCATCCAAGTATTTGATAAACAATTCCTCTCCTCGAAAAACCTCAGCCTTCTAATACTCTACCAATGACTTGAATTTGTAGTCTTGTTGGACCAATGCGTTGTATGTCTTTTAACGACGGTAGGTAATTACGATCTCAAAAACGTTGCTTAATCAGATCGTTTTATTCGTCACAGTAAGCCTGTTTCGGCAAGTACCAACCTTCAGGTTACGTGCAAGTATATGGTACATAATTTCGGTACAAGAACTCCAATATTATGGCTAAATATTAATTAGAAGACATTATTACAAAATTTGTTACATACCTCAGATAGATTTGATATCCATACGCTATCGTGGATCTGTCGCTGTTTCTGTTTCAATTACATTCCGTTAGTGTTCCTGCGCTAATAACGGTTGATTATACTAGGTTTAACTTGTTATCTGATATAATTTTCAGATTGTCTTTCTTTTCTTTAGAGCAAACATTATGTGACATCCTATTTGACAGATATACCAGTTGTCACATAATTACTGCTCTAAAGAAATGGAAGACAACCTGAAAATTATATCAGATAACAAATCATATCTAGTATATTCAACCGTTATTACTCCGAGAACACTAATGGATTGTACTTAAACCAAAGAGATAGCCACAGAACCACGATAACGCACAGATGTCAAGCCCATCTGATATATGCAAAAAAAAAAAAAAAAAAATTATAATGCTGTTTTCTAATGAATATTTTTCTGGAATATTAGACTAATTGTACCAAAACTGTGTACTGTTTACTTACAGATAACCGGACGATAGCTATTTATCTAAATTGGCCTATCGTAACGAATAAAACGTCCTGACGTAGTAGCTTTTTAGGAATCTTAATTACATGATGAATTGAAGTTTTCCATTTGTTTTGCATAAGACAACGTAAGAAGCAGTTCAATCTCATTGTTAAAAGTATCTGTTTCTACAGAATTACTGTCTCCAGCTGTAATTATTAATCATGTAGTCAAAGTAAATTACATTCTATATTAACTATTACATTATGTGTGAACCACTTCACGTTTCTTCCGATTAAATGCGAGTTGCCGTTATTTACATCTGACTAAAATGTTGTGAAGCTCTTGCTAGATATTACTGCAAGTTCTATCGGACAAGACTTCTTTATAGATAATTTCGACATCTGCAACGTCATTTGTCGAATCAGTCTGGGTAACCATCTTCGTGCGCCAGCGAAGAATGCAAGCTACATGTCGTATAATTCACAGTTTCGAAACCCACGCTTTGTTAAAAACGTGAAATGAATGAAAACAAACTGTGGACAAGTGGTAGTGGTTTTCGAAGAACTGTTTCAAGTAAGTGGGCAGAGAAGCTCACGCCGTCTAATTCATGGAGAATGATCGCAGGGGATTCTCTTTCTTCTGTAAGCACGTGGCATTGGCGATACAGTCGCCTCTGGATAGTTCTAAGTTCCAGAGACATAATAAAAAGTTAGAATAATTGAGTACTCGATTTCACTGGAGTTGCACTGATCAAGGCCGAATCAGGAAGAAGAGGAAATAAGACTATAAACTAAAAAATGATACTGAAGTTTCAACAAATTGTAGTTTCTTAACAAATACAAACAGAAAATAACAACTCAAGGTCAGAATAAAGTTTATTTTTTACCGAATTCATTACTTATTTTTTATTTATTCAAGCGAAATACATACAAATTTCCGAGAATGCGTAGGAATACTTCATTAATTTTTCCATGCTGAACAAACTGCGCCATCAACGTTCGCATTTTCTCCACAAAAAATGAAGTTATCTCTGTTTCTAAAGTTAATGAGCGACTCTTTACTTGGGACAATCACATCACTGCTCAGATTAACAGGGAATCACTTACGCATTTTTGAAGCATATAAAGTCAATGGTTCAAATGGCTCTGAGCACTATGGGACTCAACTTCTGAGGTCAACTTAGAACTACTTAAACCTAACTAACCTAAGGACATCACAAACATCCATGCCCGAGGCAGGATTCGAACCTGCGACCGTAGCGGTCTTGCGGTTCCAGACTGCAGCGCCTTTAACCGCACGGCCACTTCGGCAGGCTATAAAGTCATGCAGATACGTTTTGTCTTCTACACTAACAAAGCGATCTCAAAAAGCATTCTGCGGGTGGAGGAAATTCACCTCGCTTGGCCACTTACTCCCTCCTTATGACACGTTTTCAGCAATCTTATATTTCTGCTTCTGGATTGAGGACAGCGTGGTTGACGGAATCCCGAAACATTTCGCCATATCTGCTTTTCTTTTTCTCGCTACATTTCACGGCCTCGCTAACCAGTTTGTTTTATGTGACAATCGAACAACTGCATTGCTCTGAAGTATTTTTTACAACTGATTTATGTACTGCGGTAAGTTATGCGTTGCTGACAAAACAAAGGAGTGCTACGAAGAGTTGAATGACGGAACAGTTATCGGAACAAGTGACGACACATTTCCCGTTAGCGAGTGTTAGACTGCAGCTGATATCGAATTATATAGTGTTCGCGGTGCGGTCTCTCTTCAGAACCGCTTCGATTTAGCGAGTGTACCAAAACACACAGGATTCCTTCAATTTATCGACAATTTTCCATGTGGCCTCCATAAGTTCAACTTATCGACAAGCTCGGTTTGTTAACGAATTCGATAAATCGATGCTCGAATTAGAAAGAGTCGACTGTGCGTCGGTTGCAAACTGGTGAAAGCACATAGCCGGTATACTGGTTGCGGGAGAATTCAGCGGAATTTATATAATATCATTTATTTTTGCGTCTCAGCGGCACATTTTTTTACAACGTGTTTAGTTTAGGTCACATATGATCATCTTTCCGTGTACGTAGTTGCCTAAGCAACCACTTGTGTCATGCAAAAACTACACATCAGAATACGACATAGATCTGAAGTTAATCACACGTGACCGATACTGCAGTAGTGGTAATCAGTATAAAGGCATGGATATTTGGAGGAAAATTAACGGTGTCCGTTGGAATATTTGTGCATAGTGTATACGTAATAGCATGAGATCCAGTATACCGACAATGCAGTCAAATGGTATCGTATTTGATGTCGTAGTACAGTATGTAACAAAACATTAACGATTCAGGTGGTAGGAATGTAACTGAGAATAATGGCAGTCGACTCTGAGCAGTAGTAGTGTGTGCAGATAGGAAACAGACAACATTAGTGGCACTGGATGTTGTGTACATAAACCGAGCTTGTGAGAATGCCATGTGGAAAGCAGTTGTCATGTGATGAAAAGCCGGCCGTGGTGGCCGAGCGGTTCTAGGCGCTACAGTCTGGAACCGCGGGACCGCTACGGTCGCAGGTTCGAATCCTGCCTCGGGCATGGATGTGTGTGATGTCCTTAGGTTAGTTAGGTTTAAGCAGTTCTAAGTTCTAGGGGACTGATGACCTCAGATGTTAAGTCCCATAGTGCTCAGAGCCATTTGAATCATTTTTTGTGATGAAAAAGCAATCATCGGTGCGTACAAGGATATTGGACTCTCTAATCATCAAATCGCCAAGAAGTTGAACCGTTCAGGTACAGTGACTGATAACTTCGTTAGATTGGACGCACGATATGGGCAGAACGGAAAATATGGGCAAATTAGAAAATCAGCTGAGATATAGAAAGGGTTACTTTTGCGCAAAGCAAGGGCCATTGTTATGCTTCTCATCTTGTTGCTGATTTACAGTTGCCAGTAACCGCCAGACGTGTACTAGAAATTTTCTCAAATGACAAGCATTTTGCATTCAAGAAAAGAGTGCAGAAACTTGTTCTGTGATGTTCCCTGAAAAACATACTGTGCGGAATTCAGAATGGGACAAAGTGATCTTCGGTGATGAGAAGAAGTTTAATTTGGGTGGGCAGGGTGTATTTCAGTATTATCGACATGATCTGACGACAGAGCATCAGCAAGGATGAGCAGAAGTTTGGGTGTTGGAGTTGTGGAAGCGTTATGACTTGTGCAGCCTTCTGCGCTAAAGGTAAATCACGCACTGTTTGGCTGAACACCAGAATGAACTATGTCATGTATACTGAGGTCATAGAGACAGAACTGATTAGAACGTACGAGGGCCTAGGGGACGAAAATCTTATGCTTCAACAAGATAATGCATCTGGTGCAGGTTTCAGCTACAACGAAAAAGTGGTTTGGTGATAAAGATATCGATGTCTTGCCCTCGCCTGCGCGTAGCTCGGATATGAAACCCTTGGAAAATGTTTGAGGAATAGTTGCAAGGCGTGTTTATCGCAATGGAAGGCAGTTTGAGACCGTATGTGAGCTGAAAAGAGCGATACGATAAGAGTGGGCGACAATTTCACTGCAAGAACTACAAACGGTAACATAATCAATGCAGAACAAAATTTTTGAGGTATTTAGGAAGCACAAAGGTCGGACACACCACTAACAATGTATTAACCTAACAGGACAGAACTGCGTTTCTGCCTATTTCCATCCAAGACACTCAAACGCCTTATTTCGTTATTCGTATTCTGAAGGATGTAGTTCCGTGTAGTTTGTGCCTTAAATGTATCTGCGACTTTCATAACACATTCTGTACATGTGTGCTTCAGAAATTGTACTACTACTTTCGTAGGAAACCAGCCTTTATACTGATTTCCATTGCTGTAGTCCTATTGTTGCAAAAATATGAAATAAAACGGAAAAATAAACGATGAATTACAATTTTTTTAATTCAGTCTAGTTTGCAAAAATGTGTTTCGCCTTTTTGAGGCATGTTCAGGAATGCACATGGAAAAATCCATAAGAGCAGAATAAGGATATGGTCCTCTCTAGCATAAGAAGGTGGTAAAAACTTTTTAAAATACCATAAAAACATCAGAGTGGAGGGAGACTTACGTACAGAAACTGCAAGTAATGCATTAGTCATAAGAAGTCGAAATTTTGGTGTGCACCTAAAATTCAAAAGTAAAAGAATTTTCAAAAACGTTGCCTTACACTCGGAACGAAGAGCCAAATTGCAAATTTGTCGTGGAACCGTGAGTGTGGCGCCGAGCCTTACCTTCGGCGAAGGCAAGCAGATATGCATAGATAGGACCACACTTCCAAGCTTAGTCGCAAGAACAGGTATATAAATTGTAGTGGCCGTTAACACATGACTGTATGTGCACACACTATGTGACGCTGGCAGCAGGACCGAAGTTCCGCTAGGTAGAGTTTGTACTTTGCCTGAGGAATTGGAGATTGTGAAACATCTAGCTAAAGATGTAAGCCTTAATGACCAACTAATTACCAAGAATCAGACTTTTATGATTCAATGATGAAAATTTTTCAAAGAGTATAACTGAGCAGTAGCACAATTCTCATATGGATGTCCATTTATTTCTATATCCTATATTTGACGTTTGACTTATGGAATTTTTATGTAATATGTTTTATAAACATGCTATTATGTCCTTAATCCTGATTCTAGCATATGGCGCCACGTTTGAGATACTTCATCTCTTCTTAAATGGTTTGTAATCTGTTTTGCTATTACCGCGTATTTTCAGCCCTGTTTTCATTTGGATGGACGTTAACTATCAGTGTGTGATTTACTTTATTCTTATTCATTGTACTTTGGAACGTGTAAACGCTACCTAGAGGAGCTTGCGTCCGCTGCGTCGGCAGCGTCCTGCGTGCCACCATTGTGTAATGTACGCACAAACCACTTACGTATTCACGTCCACTACAATTTTTATACCAGTACTTGTCACAAGCTTGGAAGTGTGACCCTTTCTAAGCATAGCTGGATGCCTTCGCCGAAGATAGGGATCGATAGCTCATGCTCGGTTCCACCTCTAATTGGCACTTTGGCTCTTCGTTCTGAGTGTAAAGCCTAGTTTACACGGCGACACTAAGTTGCAGGCAACTGCGCTACCGGCGTTTGCGCAACTCGCCGGTGAAACTAAACAAGTTCGACGTGTTGCTTTGCTTTGCATAGGTGTTTCTGGGATTTCATTGATGCTGGTTACAAAAATAAGTAACATATTGCTGCTCCTGGGACCGTCATGTGCGATCAGAACATAGATAGTTTAATAATATCAGAGCTGCAGGGCAAAATTTATTGAATTAGGAGCACATGTACAATGAATTAAGAAAAATACAAACAAATGTAATTCTAGCTGTAGAAATGCTCTTGTCTACAAGACTAAAATCCCATCGTTCGAGTTGGATCACTCTTTTTTTTTTTTTTAAAGGAATGTTGTTGATAGGACGGAAGGCTACGCAAATCAAGAAGCTGCATTCTTTATTCAATATTCATCTGTTTAAAACGTCGCAGCAGTGCTCCCCATTCACAAATGTTTGAATTTTGAAATATTGACCCTGTACAGATCTATCTTCAAGAGAGTAATTTGCAAACCATTCTGTTCTTAATGTGGCCTGCTTCGAATAATTACTGCTGTTAATGTTAATAATTGTTATTGTTAATAATTACTGGTGTTAGTGAAAAAGCGTCATCAACTAAAACCGCATCTTTTAGCATGCCGAGTGTTCTCGATTGTAAAACATGCAATGTGATATGTAATGTCAGTTTTGGCGGTGCTTCATGCATCACAATATCTTTATTACTTATCGCATAATTAACTCTATTTAGGACAAATATTAACAGTTCTGGTGACATTCTAAGGTAAGTAAAAGAACATCTTTGATCTTTCATTACAAATTAGGTCTGCAAGGATGCTGAGCTACCGAGCTGACGTCTTTTCTTCATTCAGTCACGAATCGAAACACGTTTCTTATTTTTTTTCTTATGCAGCGATTCCACGCAACAAGCTTTTAACTCCAATACAACTCGTGCGACGTGCAGCTGCCAAAGCTTTCATTTCAGACACGACTCAGGAACCAACAAAACGACGAAACTGAAGTATGTACTGCTTTCGCCGTGTCTACAGTCAAACATGAAACCATTGAGTGCAACTGATCCCACATAGCGAGCGGCGCAAGTCAATGTCGTCGTGTAAACTAGACTTAAGGCAACATTTTTCAAAGAATTCTTTTACTTTTGCGTTTCAGCTGCGCACCAAAATTTTAACTACGCATGACTAATGCGTTACTCGCAGTTTCTATACGTAAGTTCCGCTTCACTCTGATGTTTTTATCGTATTTTCAAAAATTTTTACCTTCTTTTCATGCCAGATACGACCATACTCTGAATCTGCTTTTATGTACTCGTATTTTTCCAGTGTGGATTTCTGAACATGCCTCTAAAAGGCGAAATGCATCAGTAAATGTTACGTTATTTTTGGAACCTAGACTACTTTTTCCAACTGAACATATATCCGCTGCAACCACTGTACACCTCTCTATGTCCACATGACAACCAACGAGCTGTCCATCGGAATGAATGCCCACTGCCAAATTGTGGCCAAGAACAACATTGACCACCCTGTGGCACATCATCTTCATCATGCTTCACACTTCAAATTGCTAGTTGGTAAGTATTAGGTTCTTCATGTTCTGTTGCCAGTACCCACCAGTTACACATTCAGCCCATACAACTGCCACCCCTGCCTCCTGCATTTTTGTCCAGCAAACCTGCTGCCTCGCTTTGAGCCACTAGCTACCCATCCCCAACACAACTTCCTGCCTCCCACCCCTCTCTCCGTCTACCAGCTCCATCCGACACAACCCACATACTGAAATGCAATCCCATCTTTGTGTTGCCGACCAGTCAACAAGTACAACGAAGGAGCACAGGTCTCTCTCTCTCCCTCTACTGCTCTCGGCCTTGCCGCAATCTAACACTGCCTTTCCCACACCTTTCAGATTCAAACATCCTACCTCATTGTGTGTGTGTGTGGGGGGGGGGGGGGGGAGGGGGTGCATTCATATGTACTCTAGCTCATCAAAGGATTTATTCCGAAAGTTCAAAAGTTTTCTTTATGTTTTGTGGGTGCTTGTTGATGTCTCAACACCTGTGCTACTCTGCGAGTGCTCTACTTTACTCCTAAATTATTTTTACATTCTGCTAGAACTCTCCACACTATACTACTTAATTGTGTTAATCAAGGGGAAAAAATTACCTTCGTTCAGACAATATTACATTCATTGAGAAAACAGGCAACGCCTTGCAGTGGGTGCAAATGGAATTGTCGAGGAAGTTTACAATTGGTCTGTCGCAATGAAGTTACACTGGACACATAGAAAACAAATACCATGAATTTCCTGTTGAAGACAGAAAGCAACATCGTTAAATTAGATGTAGATGGTACCTCTGCAGATCGTATTTTCAAAACTTTTTACCTTCTTCTCATGCTAGATACGACCATACTTTTAATCTGCTTTTATGTACTCGTATTTTTCCAGTGTGGATTTCTGAACATGCCTACAGAAGGCGAAACGTATCAATAAATGTTACGTTATTTTTGGAACCTAGACTACTTTTTCCTACTGAACATATATCAAGGTTGCTGCCCCAAGGCCATGGAGTGGAAGGATTTATATAATTTTTAAACTGATGGAATTCTGGATACGGCTTGTTAATTGGACAGAGAGGGCGTGAACGTGCGTGCGGCGCGGCTCGGCCTTAATAATGGTGGCCGGGCGTGTGGTGAGAGCTGGCAACAGCTGCTGCGGCCGCGCGGCTGTGGCTGGCCCGCCGCCGCCAGATAAGATAAGCGCCGCTGCTCTGCGCTCCCTGCCGGGGACGCGCCGCCCCGCGCCGCCGCCGCCGCCGCCGCCGCCGCCGCCGCCGCCGCCGCCGCCGCCATGGCGCAGCCCGGAAAACGTGAGGCCTTCTCACCAACGACCGCGCTTCCTTCCCAAAATATCTCTCAGGAGTAATGCCGGTGGTGTAAAGGTGCGTTTACGTGGGCCGTAAACATTGCACATTGCCGACAATATCTCTCGACAATTTTGTCCAGCAACATTGCGGCCACACGAATCGTAGCCGCATGTACTACGACGTTAGCGGTCATTATTGCCCGGCAATGTTTGTGGGAATACATTTCCGGGCGAGAAATGTTTCCGAGGGACCATACTACTGCCACAAAATGGACGAAAGGAGCTTGTGTAAGTGAGTGTGGCTCTATTGCTTTCATATCGCACAAGGAATCAAGTCAGGAAAAAACGAGAAAATCGGCATTTAAAAAAAAAAAATTCTTTATTATCAAACCATTATAATTATACAAATTTAACCCACTACCTTAATACATTAGTGGGTCCTAACAGTGATACATTTATTTTAGAAATTTTTGCAGCATTAATATAGTTATTAGTGAGTGAGCTACAGTTAAACATTAGTAACAATGGGCTTCTAATATCTACTTATATTATTTAAGCCTAATTCCTATTACTAATCTAATTTATATATGTACTGCAGCGTCACATGTGTGCCAGTGAAGATATAAACCTACTTTTACTTGCCCTGCTCTTCGAGCTAACCCCGAAGAGCATGCCCCTGGCACTGGGCGGGCCTCGATGTTAATTCGCTGCAGTCCCTAACTAAAGTAATTTCCTATATCTAAGTCCTACAAACTAACCTATCCTACGTCATGTCCGGTGTATGTGTCGCAATCGGTAGTTGTTCCCCATTCCCCCTAGTCCTGCACGTGGCGGTTCCCAACTTAGAGGTAGTCGGCCAGTCCTCGCACAGGCGGTATGGGAATAGGGCTCTTGACTCAATTGGTGGTCATTGTCACTCATTTTTACTGTATTTCTCCTAAATAGTCGATTAGTACTTTTCGAGATACCTCGTTTGCCAGAGTGTTCAATGTCTGAAAAGTTTCTTCTCGTCTAAGTAGTTGGTATGTATCGTGGTTGGGTAGTCTGTCTCGTAGTCCATTGGCGATATCATTGAAGAGGGGACACTCGTAAACTACGTGCTCAGGCGTGCCCTCCGGATCGCCACAGTCGCACGCTGGTGTTGCCCTTTTCCCAAATCGACATAAATATGTCGGGTAGGGTCCATGGCCAGTGAGAAAGTGGATCAACCCTCGCGTAGGCTCAAAGTATTTTAGTCCAAGGCGTTCCCTCACATCGGGTAGGAACTGGAAGGTTCTTCGTCCAGTCTCTTCTGCCTCCCAGGTCTCCTGCCAGAGCTCTTACCCTCTTATCCTTATCTCTCTTTTATCCCTCAATCTAATACCCATGATATCCGCTATCTTCTCATAATTTTCCTTCTTGGCCCAATACCAAGCCGCCTGTTCTCTAATCTTTATGTCCAGAGGGCAGAGCCCCATTATGAGTAATAGGGCTCCCCCTGGAGATGTTCTATAGGCACCTACAGATCTTAATATCATACTTCTCTGGACCCTTCTCACTGCCATGGCGGGCACAACCCTCGTGAGCCTGTGCGCCCAGACTCCCGAGCCGTAGCCCACAACTGAGGTTAAGATACTATTGTGGTAAAGTCTGATTAGGTGTGGAGGAAGGTGAAATCTTTTGTGGCCTATGGAGATTAGGTTATTTAGAATCTGAAGGGCTCTCTGGGTGACAGTTTCAATGTGCTTCCCAAAGCTCCACCTCTCATCAATGATAACTCCCAGGTAACGTGTCTCTCGTCGTCGGAGAACTGGTGATCCGTCTATTCTAACAGTCGGGTTTCTAATAAGATTTCCTTTTAGTAGTAAGTAGGTGGATTTACTGGGTGATATCGTCATTTTTGTCGCTTGGCACCACTGCTGGAGTTTGTCTAATGCTGTTACTATTTTTGGTTCAATGTCTTCGCGGCTACGGCCGCCAACCAGCAGGAGGAGGTCATCTGCGTAGGCTATCACCTCTAGCACCTCTTCACTCTGTTGTAAACTATCTAACAAAGGCTCCATATGGATGTCCCAGAAAAGGGGTCCTAAGACGGAGCCTTGAGGACATCCTTTAGTGATTGTCTTGCCAACTCTTTCACTAGAGGATGATAACCAAACCTCCCGATCCTCACAATAGCTCCTCAGGCAACCATATAGCGGCCCTGGACACTCTTTCTCCCGCAGGCAGGAGAAGAGCGAAGGCCACCACAGGTTGTCGAAGGCGCCACTGATGTCAACCATGATGCCAACCACGTATTTGTGCGGGGTCGAGCTGCAGACCTCGGCCGCCAGGGCGATTGCATCAGATGCTGACCGCCCCGGCCTGAACCCGAACTGCCTGTCGCTCACCCCGCACAACACTCGGTGTGCCGCCAATCTGTCAGCCAGCAGTTTCTCCAATATTTTACCAAATATGTCCAACAAACAAATCGGCCTGTAAGATTTTACTTCTGCTGGGTCTTTGTCCATCCCTTTCTTTATAATAATTACATTTGCCGTTTTCCATGTCTTCGGAAATTTCCTCTGTCGGAGACATTCGTTATAAAGATATGTTAGTGGCGCAGTTAACTGAGGCGCCAGAAACTGCACTACCTCCGCCACAATGCCGTCCGGCCCAGGTGCTTTTCCTTTTTTCAGTGATCTAATGTGGGTTGCCACCTCCTCCTCCGAAAAAGGGTAGACAGCCGTCTCATTACCGTATTCCTCTTGATCTTCATTTCTGAGTCGTTTCTGTTCCTCTGTTTCCCCTTCCGCATTGTCGTCAGGCAACAGGGACCGGAGAAGGACCCTCGCAGTTTCCTGCCAGGACTCCGTCATCCTGTCCCCGTACCTGACTGTTGATAACTCCAGAGGAGAGCGGATTTTTTCCCTTACCAGCTTGTATGGAAGCCCCCATGGGTCCGTGACTAGCTGGTTAAGCACGAAATTCTCCCAACTTCTCATTCTGACTTCACGTAGTTCCTTTTGGAACTTCTGCTTTTCTTCCCCGTATAACATCTGCCACCTTTGACGTTCCTGCCAGACGACACTGCGCTGGTAGTGCCTCCTTAGCCTTCTGACAGACTGACGCAGTTCACCTAGTTCAGCAGTCCATGGTGACGGTGAGGCCGCCATGGCCCTCCTCCTTGTAGGTACGGCTGCCTTCACCGCTCTTGTCACTGCATTCACCAGTTCCTCTGTTCTCTGGTCTACGTCTAAAGTCATGTCACCTTCCGGTAATGGAGGAATGTCACACTCCCTTGCTAGGCGCTCCCAGTCAGCTCTTCTATAATTTAATTGCACCTCCCACCCCGTGGCCCAGCGGCACTCTCTTTCTCCCAAGGTAAAGGATATCAAGTTGTCAAAATCGGCATTTGTCGATTTTTTTTTTTAAGTGAGCAGAATACTTCAGAAAATTTGGCAAAGCAACTGAGGCTGTATGTGGTATCGTCCAAAGCTCGCGGCGCAACAACAAAGTCAGAAACGCGGTAACACAGACATTAGTGATGTCTCGCTGCAGCTCGCAACGAGGAATGGAAGAGGCTGAAAAATGACACACTCTCTTTCTCACAAAGCAGCACCCTCGCACGGAGGTTAATGTGGAGCCGAGCATGGAAGCACTCGGCCTAATTCATGAGCTCAGCTGAGCGGCCAACATCATCGAGTACGACCAAAGAATTATTTAAGTCTCAGATGCAAATGAACTTTTGTAAATGTTGAAAATTGTAGTTCAAGAAAACAGTTTGTTAATCAGTGCATCGAATGACGCTTTAATAGTCAATGACAGTTTAAACCATCAAGCACTCCTGTGGCAAAGAATTGTATAAGGTTAAGTACATCCTTTTATTCATTCGTGTAATAAAGTCGACCAATACTTCACCCGTTGCAGTTCCTTTGAGGCGTCTCCTAGAGCAACCAAAGAACCAGCAGCTATGATCGGACAGTTTCAGTTTCGTCTGGTCATAACGGTGGCGACATACCTGTTTCAGAATTTTAGCAGACTGTGAGAACACCATTTAGAAT
Organism: Schistocerca nitens; assembly: GCF_023898315.1. NCBI lineage: Eukaryota > Metazoa > Arthropoda > Insecta > Orthoptera > Acrididae > Schistocerca > Schistocerca nitens. Next base: position 925,322,392 of record NC_064614.1, on the reverse strand, counting down.
ATCTCGTACAAGTCAGTCCAGGAATTGCCAAGAGAGTGTATAACTGTTGGAATCCGGCTGGCATGCACACTTCGCTTTTCAGGTACTTGTGATTCGTACAAAAGTTTAATGTAGCTTTTTAAAGTTCATTTTTGATCAGTTATCCTCATGGTACCAAAAGTAAGCAATGCTTTGGTGAGAAAATAAGAGATTTCATTAAGGGGGATTGAAATAAGAATACAGTTTTTATTATTACTCTATTTTTGTTCACGAGCACACACCACTCTCTATTCTCTCAAATTCTGTTCCAGGTACGCTCCGAGATAGTGTGATAGTCATGACATTAAATACAAACCCTGTGGTTGGAAAGCTATCTGCTGTTCCACTCCTCCTTCGCAACGTTTTTGCTTCGCGCTTGGCATGAGTTCAAAGACTTAGGATACATTTCTAAGTTCCATCAACCGTGATTATTTATTTTTTTCAGATTGTGATGTTTGTATGTATTAATTTCGACGTCCCGTAGCTCTGCTCGTAGATGAATCTCGCATTTATGAAATTCATAGTTCTCTCGTTTGTCCACTTATCTATTGTTGTACTCAAAAAACAATTACAAAACACTTGCCTCTATCTATCCGTACAAACTTTCTAACAGTGTCGAAACGATACAGTTTTCGCTCGGACACGTGACTGCCGCATTATAGGGAAAGGAAGCAGGATGAAAGTGAGAGTCAGAGGGAACCATTTACACAAACGAACAGACATCGCTGTTACCTTGCAATACGAAATATTCGTCGTCCTTGGTGGACAACAGCGGCGACCACTTGGCAGTACGCCGGCATCGCCTGCAGTAGCCTACAACATCAGCACAGCACAGCACTATTGTCCAGCCACACAGGAATGTTGCCATCTATTGCAGCCATATTGTAGCAATGTTGACAGCGACGCTATTCCGGCCAAATATTGTCGTAAAATATGGCCAATCTAAAGGCACCATAAGAAACACACTGAACTGTTGTAGTAATGACCCTGGAGCCCTTCTCATTTTCCCATAACATCTTCACCTACACTGGTACTTTTCAAGGCTAACTTACGGTGTGTCTTTTCGCGAGTTTTTGCAGGAAGAAACATCATATCGGTTGATGCTTCAGGCAACAACCGCTCTCGGAAATTTAACAGTAAGCGACACCGTTACGCACAACGCATCTCTTACAGCAACATGACACATTTCTTTATATTTGAGGTCAACTGCCAATCCTTGCACCAAGCGTCCGTCCTCAACAGGTCTTCCTACATTTCTCTACATTATTATTAATTAATCGAATAGCAATTTACATATCACTTTAGAAATACAAATAAAATATGTACTCAATTTACAGATTTACAGACATTTCATTTACATAATTCGTCGCATCTGCTGTAGTCCCAAATTTTGGGCTGAGGGGGGTTCCGAGGAACGAAATTCGAGGGCACTCGTCAATAATACGTCTGACAGCATGCGTTGGCAAGCCATAGTTGCATTCCATAGTGGTAATCTTCCGTTATCTGTATTAATGGGTCGCCGCAGCTCCCACGATTAGGCCGCATCTTGTTAAGTATACTCCATGTCTTGCGAGGCAGATCAAGCTCCCACGATTTGTTGTTGACGTGGAAAAAGCTGTGAAGTTATGATGGAGGGTTAATATATCGTTGATAACTCCATGCTTCGGAGAGGTTGAAGTTATGGTCCGTAAGGTTGCAGATTTTCTTATATTCCCGCAGAAGGATGGAATGCGGTTCAAAGCAGGTAACCAGAGTACTATCGCTACGGTTTTCCAGCCTTACGAGTTCTCGGTATACAACAGAATCATCCGCGAAGAGCCACGCGGAACTTCCGTCCTTATCCACACCGTGTGAATTAATTGTCCTGTAACCGTACCTTGCGGTATACACGACGTTACTTTTATGTCTGAAGGTTTCTCTCCGTTAAGAATGAAACGTTATGTTCTGATTTCTAAAAACTCTTCAATCCAATCACACTGCAGATCTGATCCTCCGTACGTTCGTATTTTCTTCACTACACGGCATTGCGGAATCGTGTCTAACACCCAAAAGGCAAGAAACACGGCCTCACGAACCTACAGAGCGAGCTTGGTTTCACACGGTCGTTGTTTGCCGAAACCGTGTTGATTACTATAGGGAAGATTTTTAGTCTTTCAGATCTGATAACCCAGGAGCATAACTGAAAATTCTACAGAATACTAAAGTCCTGTTGTGGGGTACAGTCTTGTGCGTGTAGGTTATCCGAGGACTCTTCTTGAAAGCGCGAACGACCTGCGCTTTTCTGCTAACACTATGAACACTTTTTCGCAGGGTCACCTCCCCCTTGGCAGTCCCTTCCCGGGGATTCGAATGGGGACTATCCCGCAATCTTTTGCCAATGCAGAGACTATCGCGACACTTGTTTAAGTTATAGGTCACATGTCTTGTGGATACATGTTTGTGTCTTTAATGCAGTGTTTTCCATTGCTTTTGGGATCCTCATGCCGTTGATCATTGCTGATTCTCCCCCCTTTAGGGGCAATTTCCCACCCCAAGGGCAAGAGAGTGTCATGAAACTCTGTCCGCTTTTCCGCCCTTTCTGACAAGGCCGTTGACGGAATGAGGGTGAGTTCTTATGCCGGAAGTGTTCGGCCGTCAATGCTGCAATGCTGATGATTCTTATCTAAAATTTAAGAGGTGGGGGGGGGGTGTCAAGCCCGGGACCGAGGACGTTTTGATTACTAATCAAAGACGCTACAACTACCTCTTTTTCCGTCGTTGGTCCATCATTTTGCTCGTAATTGTTCTCCTTGTTCACCTCGTTTGGTCTGGGCCACATGATGAGAAATGAAAAGGATCAAACTAGATATGTTGGGGATCAGTGAAGTGAAATCGAAAGAAGACAAGAATTAATGATCAGATGACTGTAAAGTAATATCAACAGCAGCAAAAAATGGCATAATGGGAACAGGATTCGTTATGAATAGGAAGTTAGGAGAGATAATGAGTTACTGCTAAGAGTTCGGCGATAGGGTTGTTCTCAGAATCGACAGCAGACCAACACGGACAATGACAGTTCAGGTGTACATGCCGACGTCAGAATCTGACGATAAATAGACAGAGAAAGTATATGAGAATACTGAACGGGTAATTCAGTACATAAATGGAGAGGACAACTAATACTCACTGAGGACTGGAATGCGGTTGTAGGCGAAAGATTAGAAGAAATTGTTACGAGGCAGTATGGGCTTCGTGCTAGGAATGAGAGAGGAGAAAGGCTATTGAGCGCAGCAATAAATACCGAATACTCGGTTCAAGAATCACAAGAGGAGGAGGTATACTTGGAGAAGGCCGGCAGGTATGGGAAGATTTCAGTCAGATTACATCATTGTCAGGCGGAGATTCCGAAATGGGATACTGGATCGTAAGGCGTACCCAGGTGCAGACATAGATTCTGATCACAATTTAGTAGTGATGAAGAGTAGGCTGAAGTTTAGGAGAATAGTCAGGAAGAATCAGTACGCAAAGAAGTGGGATACAGAAGTACTAAGAAATTAAGTATACGTTTGAAATTGTCCAAGGCTGTAGATACTGCGATAGGGAATAGCTGAGTAGACAGTTCAGTTGAAGAGGAGTAGGCGTCTCTAAAAAGGGCAATCACAGATGTTGGAAAGAAAAACACAGCTACGAAGAAGGTAACTGCGAAAAAAATCATGGGAGTAGTGGAGCAATGGGGCTTCAAGCACCAGCGACGTCACAGCCTATCTCTGACGTCACAACGACGTAATGATGACGTCACAATGACGTAATGATGACGTCATAATGATGTAATTATGACATCACATTCACAACCTATCTATGACGTCATAATGACGTAACTATGACGTCATAATGACGTCATGATGACGTAATGATGAATTACGTCATAATGATAGTGTAATATTTTTATGATGACATACTTGGAGGACTTTTGCCAACAGCGTTGACCTTATTTCCACATTTTTTTATACTGACCTTACATAATATGACGTCTTTAGCTCACCGCGACACTTTTGTCAACAGCATTGACCTTATTTCCACATGTTTTGATACTGACCTTACATAATATGACGTCTTTAGCTCACTGCAATATTGTTGACGGTGCCACAACCTACATAGCTATATTTTGTTAAGTCATGGTGATGTACTTGATGGCACTGACCTTACGTAATATTCACACACACACACACACACACACACACACACACACACACACACACACACACACACACACTGAAGTGACATTGAATTTTTTCATATATATTCTGCATGTATAAAGAACAGCAGACATGTGTAAATGACATCACTTTTCTCTAATTACACAACTCAATATGACACAACGTGCCATTGCTAATGAGCTCCATCGTAGTGCTCGAAAAGTGTATCCTAGGCGGACAGTTATTACCAAAGGACTTGATGACTTGCATCAAGCTGATTTAGTGGAAATGAGTGCATTATCTAAATACAATTCAGGTTACAAGTATATACTAACACTGATTGACGTGTACTCGAAATATGCTTGGGCAGTTGCTTTAAAGACCAAGTCTGGAGATGAAGTTACTAAAGCTATTAAGAAATTGTACAAACACAGTGAGAGAGTACCTGCATTTTTACAAACAGATTTTGGGAAAGAGTTCTATAATTCAAAATTTAAAATGTTAATGATGCGACTTAACATCCATCATTATTCTACTTATTCCAATCTGAAGGCTTCAGTTGTTGAACGTTTCAACAGAACATTAAAAGGACTAATGTTTAAAGAATTTACAGCTACAGGCTCTTACAGGTGGATTAACATTCTACCACATTTAATTGATAAATATAATAGAACAAAGCATTCCACAATTAAGATGCGACCTTGCGATGTTAATGATAATCACCTTTTATCCACAGTATATAATAAAATACGTACCATAGACAAATCAAAGCAGAAATTTAAAGTAGGAGAGTTCGTAAGAATCAGTAAAAACAAAGCCATTTTTGATAAAGGATACACACCAAATTGGTCTACAGAAATATTTAAGATAATTGGAGTCCAAGAAACAAATCCTAGGACATACACTCTGCAAGATTTTGAACTAAATAATATTGCTGGTGCGTTTTATGGTCATGAATTACAAAAAACAAAATACCCCAATACTTATCTAGTAGAGAAAGTATTGTACAGGAAAGGAAATAAAGCATTTGTGAAATGGTTAGGCTTTGATAGAAAACATAACAGTTGGATTACAGTAACATAACATGTAATTTTATTATATAAAATTACAGTTTTTTTAAAGAATTACATAAAATTACAGTTATGTTTTAAAGATATACCAAACGAACAACTGCTTCTTCAAGTTCCTAATAGTTATACCACAGATGCACACCATCAAACAACACATCAGGAATTTTAAAGCATTTACAAAAAAGGTCTGAATACTAGGAAATGAAAATAAGCTTCACAGTTTTTCACAGGAATCACAATTGTCTAACAGTTCACACTTGCCTGTTTTAGTATGGGTCCATTACACTCTTTACACCACACTGTTTGGCATCATTTTTTAAGTAGTACTCTTTGTACCACTTCACCAGCAGATTTGTGTTCAATTTCGCAGTTACTGGTTGGTACCTGCCAATACCATTCAGCATACGTAGAGCATGTAGTGAAGGGCAGCCTTTCTCCTCCGCATTAGTTATTAGGCAGTCAGGTAAGAACTCTCTTACCCATTTCACTTTTTCAGTACCTTTAACAAGTACAGTGCAGTTTGTTGGTACCACTGATTTGATGGAGTTTAATGCACTATCCAGTGAGACTCCAACTGAATTAATGTTGTAGTGGTGATGGTTCTCTGCCAACCATTTTGCTGATTCGATATCAAGTTCGTAATACGGTGTTGTACATTGAAGAATGTAACTTCCAGAGGCAAACACTGTTCCATCATCGCACAGCATTTGGAATGCTAAGTCCTTAGGAACAAATTCATTCGCACATGTCTTGAAGCCTTGACAGTCGAAGATTACAGTATACATCTTGAAAGAAGTTTACACACACACACACACACCAGAATGGTGAAGAGTGAACTGACTAATATGCTTCACAAATTTGTGGTATAAATACCATTTTAGTTTGGTTGAGGAGATAATTTACAGATAAATAAATATAACGCCTTTAGTTCATTGCAATGTCGTAAATAGCTTCCACTTTATTCCCTCCTCCAAGGGCTGGCTATATAATAAAGAGCTGAGTATTTTTAAGCAGTGTGTTGACCCTATTGTCATTAGCTCATTGCAATGTCGTAAATAGCTTCTTCTTTATTCCCTCCTCCAAGGGCTGGCTATATAATAAAGAGCTGAGTATTTTTAAGCAGCTTGTTGACCCTATTGTCAACCTTTTGCATACGCTAAACATTTCGTTAGGCAACAGACTGATACCACTTATCGATTAATTATGAGTTGCTGGTTGGAACTAAGACCACCAGCTCGCCGACCTATGAATAACGTTTTCAAAGTGCGTTTCTCCATGGATTTAACAAATCATTACTTTTATTGACCTATGTAGATAACCCTATGCTTGTGGTAAACATTTCGTCAGCCAAGAGACCAGTATTGCATATCGTTTATTTAGCAGATACTGGGTGTAATTAAGACTATTAGCTCGCTGACCTATGGATAACCCTTTGCATGTGGTAAAATTTTATCAGCCAGCAGGCTGGCGTCACAGTTCAAGATGCTGACCTGATGGATAATCTGTAAACATTTCGTCAGCCAACTGGCCGGTATCAAATCGATTAATTAGCAGGCTTTCTGTTATAATTAAGACTGCTAGACTGTTGACCTATGGATAACCCTTTGCATGTGGTAAAATTTTATCAGACGGACCAGAATTGCATATCGTTTAATTAGCAGACACTAGGAGTAATTAAGACTACTAGCTCGTTGACCTCTGGATAACCCTTTGCATGAGGTAAAATTTCATCAGCCGGCAAGCTGATGTCACAATTCAAGCTGTTGACCTGATGGATAATCTGTAAACATTTCGTTTGCCAGCTGGTTGGTATCACATCGATTAATTAGCCAGCTTTCAGTTATAATTAAGACTGCTAGATTGTTGACCTATGGATAACCCTCTGCACGGGGGGCACAAATTTCATCAGCCTGCAGGCTGATGTCACATTTCAGCACGTTGACCTGATGGATAACCTTTTAGTTTTGTAGAAGCTGCAAAGCATTAAATCTTCTAACCTTCTGGATAACCTTTTAAGTCAAAAAAGTGGAACTTTAGAGATATCCTGGTGGAGTGTGTATATAAGCTCATTCACAGATCAGAGAAGTTAGAGTTCTACGAGTCAATAGCTGTGTTATTGATCTTGCTGCAAAGACCTACCAAAATGTACGTATATGTTATTGCTTTAAGCATAGTTAAGCATTAACATAAAGATGAAGTAGTTTATATTATATCTTAAGATAGGAATCCTTCATTGCAGAACCTTAATGCTCTTGGCAGTGGGGCTAGCATACAGAAGGCAACAACGAGGTTGTCAACATTACCTATAAATGAGAAGTTCATAATACTACGAGCAAAAAGGGTTACTACACCCTTTGGACCAGCGGTGCTTGTGGAATTAGAAAGCACAAAAGTCTTTCTTCCTACTCGGTTTTCTAAGATGAGCGATGACGATTTGGAGTACCTCAACAGTGGAAAAGTTCATTTAACATATACTGGAAGAGTTGAGGAAAATAATATGGACACAGTTAGTTTTTGTGTAGACTAAGAAGAGTGTTTATAGTGTGTTTTATAGTGTGTTTTGTAGAGTGTTTTATAGTGTGACTAATTACTTTGCGTTTAGAAAGAAGAAAAATGTCTTTAGAATTTAATAAAATATGTGGACATGGGAATGTGAAGGTTGTAGATGTTAACAGTTTTGTGGATGATGGGTGTGATAGAAAACTTAAAGATGAGGATACACTCAACTTCAGATTTAGATTACACAGTGTCAGTAACAATTATTTAGAATATAAAAGGCTTCTGGAAGAAGTAATTTTGAAAGAAATAAATGACAAGTTCTGTAAAGGTGAGCATTACTTAGCTTATCTGAGATACAGCAAACTCCAGTGTACTTATGAGACTGAACTTTTCGTATTCAATCCAAAAGAACTTGGAGTACACTACTTCAAAGAATTGTTATATATATTACAGACATCTTCGATATCAGATTCTGTGTTCTGTAGATATGACCAATGTGAAGCAGAGTATCATTTGAAAACAGATTTCTCAAACAGAGAAATCAAGTGTGTATATTCAAATTGTAAGCAATTACTTCTCGGTACAGACAGACTGTACAAACTGTGGGGGCATGGCTACTAGTGCACTACCGCAAAAGCGAAGAAGTGAGGAAGCAGATGTAGAATTAGAATGGACTGATAGACAATCGGCATTCCGAAAACGTATTTGTACTGGTGAAATATATAATCACAACATTCAAGACCCTCGACTTTTTTTGGAAAGGTGTTTTCCATTGTTTAAAACAAATGTTGAAACAAAACATCAGGCTTTGAAAATCAATTGTTCTCTTTTGTGCATATTCCTCTCACCAATATCTGCTGAGGAAAAGGAAATTTATATTTCGTCTAAAAATAAAGAGTTTTTTATTTCTGATGATATATATGCATGGTACACAGAACATGTTGTGGAGGCAATCATGAAAAAATTTGATTCATTTCAAGAGAGAGATTCAGGTTTAGCATTAAAGGAAATTGTAAAGCTTTGTGTAAATCTTAATGTAAATAAAGGCTTTCGAGTTGGGAGGAATCATGAATTGCCTGATGTAATTAGAGACAAGAGAGCGGTAGTTAGCATACATAGTAGTCATAATGAATGTTTTAAATGGGCAGTGTTATGTGCTTTGTATCCAGTGAAACAGAATAAGTATAAGTTGTCTAATTATAAAAAATTTGAAAATGAACTTAATTTTACTGGAATTCCATTTCCAATGGAGTTTAAATATCTTACTCAATTCGAGAGGCAGAATCCAGGTATATCAGTTAATGTCTATGGAATTCAGTATGATAATGGTGATTGGATGGTTGCAAGGAAAAATATTACTCAAAATAAAGAGTTTAATTTTGTACCTATACATATAAGCAAACAAAGATATAATAGGCATGCAAATTTATTAGTACTTCAAACTGCTTTTTCTAATATTTATCATTTCTACTGCATAATCAATCTATCTCGTTTGATGAGATCTTCACTAACAAGCCATAAACAATCGATTCACTTCTGTGAAAGATGTTTGTGTTACTTTTATACAGAGGATAAACTGAAGGTGCATTTGACAGATTGTATTAAATTTCAGGCTGTGAGAACAGTAATGCCAAGTAAAGAAACTAAAACTATACAATTTCAAAACTACTGCAATAAGGAAAAGGTACCATTTGTTATTTATGGTGATATTGAATGTATGTTACAACCTCTCACAACATGTTCTCAAAGTAGTGAGAGATCTCATTCAGAACCTGTACATGTTCATGTTCCATACAGTGTTGCAATGTATGTACATTGTACTCATGATGAAAAATATTCCAATTTTTACTTGTATAGGGGGTTAGATTGTATGAAGTGGTTTACTGATAATCTAAATGCAATTTCGGATAATATATTACAGTACTTTAAGAATAAAAAGCAATTACAGATGAATGATCAGGACAAAGAATTCTTTGAAAACGCTAAAACATGCCATATATGTAAAAAACACTTCCTTACAACTGATGTAAGAGTGAAGGATCATTGTCATTTTACTGGAAAATTTCGTGGAGCAGCACATCAATCTTGTAATTTAAATTATAAGCCTAGTGTGATAGTACCAGTAATATTCCATAACTTAACAAACTATGATGCTCACTTTCTTATAAAAGATTTATGTGAATGCAAGGTATCTGATGAGGAGAAGGAAATTTCAAAAAAGAATGAAAGCCGTGTCACCTTAATACCTACAAATACTGAAAAATACAAGTCATTTACAAAATATGTGAAAAAAGTAATAGGTGATAGATCATTTGGCTTCATTAAATACCGATTTATAGACTCTCTAAATTTTTTAGCTTGTTCATTAGAAAAATGTGTCTCATATATGGATAAATGCTCTTTACAATTAACAAGAAAATACTTTAATGATGAAAATCAGTTCAGTTTAGTATGTCAGAAAGGTATCTTCCCATATGAGTATATCACTGATGAAATGAAATTGCAAGAAACAAAACTACCACAGAGAGAACATTTCCAAAGTCTTCTAACTGGCGAAACTGTATCACACTTAGAGTATAAACGTGCATATGATGTATGGACTCTTTTTAAATGTAAAACTATTGGAGATTATTCAGATATATACTTAAAATCTGATGTTCTATTGCTAGCTGATGTATTTGAAAATTTCAGAAAATTATGTCTTGATACATATGAATTAGATCCTGCTCATTATGTAACATCACCAGGTTTAGCTTGGGATGCACTTCTTAAATCTACTAATGTAATATTGGAGTTAATTACAGATGTAACCCAATTACAATTTGTTGAAAGAGGAATCAGAGGAGGTATTGTTCATTGCTCACACAGACATGCTGTAGCTAATAACAAGTATATGAAGAGTTATGATTCTTCTAAGGAAGAATCATTCATTGGATATTTTGATGTAAATAATCTGTATGGGTGGGCAATGATGCAATACTTACCTGTTGGTAATTTTAAGTGGTTAACAGCAGATGAGGTACAAACATTCAATGTAATGAATGTATTGGATGAAGCTGATGTTGGATACATATTAGAAGTTGATCTGAAGTATCCCAAAAAATGTCATGATCAACATCAAGATTTTCCTTTGTGCCCTGAGAAAATGAAATCTCCTAAGAGTAATAGTAAAGCCCCACCTAGATTAATGTGTACACTTTATGATAAAACGAAATATGTTTTACATTACAGAAATCTTAAACAAAGCCTCTCTTTAGGTCTTGAATTAGAAAAGATTCACAGAATTCTATCATTTTCTCAGAAGGCATGGATGAAACCATATATTGAAATCAACACAAGAAAAAGGATTCAAGCTAAAAACGATTTTGAAAAAAACTTTTTTAAGTTAATGAATAATAGTACCTTTGGTAAGACTATGCAAAATGTAAGAAAAATGCGAGATGTTCGATTGGTAACCTCATGGAATGGTAGGTATGGTGCAGCAGCATATATTGCCCAACCAAATTTTAAGAAGAGGGTTATTTTCGATGAATCTTTAGTTGCTATAGAAATGGCAAAAACATCAGTAGTATTTGATAAACCGATTGTGGTAGGAATGACAATCCTTGACATTTCTAAAACAAGTATGTTTAACTTCCATTATAATTATATGTTGAAAAAGTATCCTCTACAAAAAGTGAAAATGTGTTATACTGATACTGACAGCTTTGTATATCTTATATCTACAAGTGATTTGTATAGTGATATCAGACCCGACATTAATTGTATGTTTGATACCTCTGGATATCCATCTGAAAATAGATATAATATTCCAATATGTAACAAACGTGTAATTGGTTTAATGAAAGATGAATTTAATGGAGAGATTGTAACTGAATTTATTGGTCTAAGAGCAAAAATGTATGTAATAGATACTGATTCTCATTCTACTATAAAGAAGGCGAAAGGTGTGAAACGTGCATCTCTGAAGCAAATAAGTATTGATGACTATCGTAGTTGCATATTGGATAATGTACCAAAAATGACTACACAATACACTATTCAATCTAATTCTCATATAGTACACACTATAAAGCAAAGAAAATTAGCATTAACATATGATGATGATAAAAGGTATGTGGAAAAAAATGGTGTATATACATTACCATGGGGACATTATAGGATAGAAAAACTTCCAGATGTATAGCACAATATGTCATTATCAAAACTTGTGATATGTAAAATGTATACTTATAAAGTTAATAAAAATAGCAAGTCTATATAAGTTGTTCAGTATTTTATCAAAAAAATAAACCTTATCACTTACATTCACATTTAACAATTATCTCTAACATCATTGGCATGAAGTCGATAACAATATTGATAACATTTTAAATATTCATCATCTTGCATACATTGTGGTAACAGTTTAAAGATTTGTGGAACCGAGATTAACTTAGGTAAGAGCTTGACAGGAAATAGATAATAATCTAAACCATTTAGATTCTGAGGTTGTCCCAGTTTTTGATATATTCTAAATATAGTTTTACAAACATTTATTGACTTTAACCATTGAAACACCATAAAAACGTCGCACTCATCTTCTTGGAAACCATAATCTTCAAGTTGTATGAGATTTAAGTCATCTGGAATAACATTCTTCAAGCACCGTAGAATTTCCATTTGCAGATGATTTCTAGAGTATGCAATTGTTTTACACTCACTGTGCGCTAGAAGCAAGGTTCTTATAAGACTTTCCAGTGTACTTGCTGAATAAGGTACAGTATGAACACTTAATATTTTTTCTGCATCCTCAATCAAGTTCACCATTAAACAAGTCACAATATTGTGTCTTGATTCAATGATTATTACCTTATTCATTTTGATTCAGTCTGTTACAAGAGCGGTACTAACAGTAGAATATAACTTTATAAGCTTATATCTGCACACGTTTTATCACACGGTTGGTAGTGGGGTTCATATCAATAATAACATCATGTATTACAAGACAGTATGCCATTGTGTTTCTTTTAAAAGGATTCTTTGTTTCTACCTCAATCTTCATATCTATTATGGAGGATTTTATTGATTCATTTTGATGTGAACAATCAATAACAAATATGGGGTTGTTATGGAATTCAATTGGACTCAAAAGTGGTTTACTTAATCCGTTATGAATATAATATGAAGGCTGAAATCTTGAATATAAATCATATGCTTGAGCCAATGTTTTGGTTTCAAAATCACATAGAAAGTTTTCTTCTGGATATCGCACAGAATTTAAATACACTTTCAAATTTGTTATATCTACAGTATCAAATATACTAGAATCTTTGTCATAGGCTTCCCTATCAACTTGAAAACCCAAAATTACATATCTAGCAGTTTCCAGATGTGTTGTGAACTTAATTTGCCAGGACCAAAAATTAATCTCTGGTGCTATGCTTTCTATTAAATCCCAATGACGAAAGGCAAGTCTTAAACTTCTATCATTTTTCAAAATATTCCACAATGGAATTTGATTTTTATCTGCTACATGCACATGAGGCATTTCCCACCACACTTTTTCCAGTATTATTTGCACATCCGGATCTGATTTAGTTGCTAATACAGAAGATGTATCATTCCTGTTATGAATTAAAACTAATTCATGTCGTGCATTGAGTATAATTTTTTTATAATCTTCGCAAAAGCCAAATATCATTTTCAAAGGAATACAGAAGTTGAAATGACCTTTACTATCTACAAGTTCTTTGATGTTTGCAACTGAGCCCCATCCTGCATTTAACAGTATATTGGAATGATCAGGTGTAAAAGATGCAGTTCCCTTCAGAAGTGTAGTAATTCCAGGATTACGAACATGGTCAACAACTTCATTATTAAGACGATATTGAAGTTCTGAAAATAAGAAAAGTGCACAGTTTTTGCCTAAATTAGCATCAGTTGCCTTAGTTTTAGCAGTATTTACTATTTTTCCTTCAATGAATAATCTACTTTCTGAAGGTAATAAGTAACTGTTTTCATTTTGAATGACAATTGATACTGAATCATTATACCCAAATACTGATTGTCCATAAGGTTTGTATGCATGGTTCTCAATTCGATGAATTGAATCATCGAAAGTTATGTTTTCACGAACATTCAAAATACTGCTCATCGTTCCTTTTTCACTGTTTAGCAATCCACGCAGAAGTGTTGTTACCATCTATGGTGTTATAGTATTTATACTAATTTGTACCCTAATGACTTCAATAGCTGTTTACTGTATATAGTTAAAAGCTTTTTTTTTATTTTTTCTTACTTTTTTGGTAGTGACACCACTTCCATTACTAAAATTACAGTTCTCCTTATACACAATTCCCATTACTTAATTCGTCTCAAGTGAAGTCTAACAGTTATTTCGTCTTCATCTAGTGGTACAACGTGCCCGTCTTGGTCACAAATAGATATTATCAAATCTGTTATGTATCTTGTAATGACTGGCATATAAATGGGTGAATTTGGTGTTTCCACAATCTTATATCCTGGAGCTACTGTTGGCCAAAACTGGTGAATAACATGAGAAGGTTCACCATTAATATAGGAACCACCTGATATATTACATTCTATATTTAAAACATTTATGTTCTGAATATTCACAGGATGGTTAGCTGTTGATACAATGCTATGATCTTTATTGCCTTTAATCACTCCTTTTGTAAATCCTAGAAGGGATCCAAGATTGTTATTTAATTCAAAGTTTAGTGTAACATTGTGCTTTATTTTGCATCGATTAATACGTTTATCATAATCAAAGTCAAGAAAAATTTTGAAAGATGAACTTGCTAATTTTGCATTATATTCATCTGTTTGTATTATCAGTTGAGAGAAAATATCTTGCAATTCGTATGAACCAGTTGGAATGACAAACTTCTGGAATATATCATTACGTTTAGAAAAATAGAAATTGCAATTCTGTGGAGTAACATTAGGTATCGAATTGTACGAAAAATAGTTCAGAAGCGCTATTTCATAGACACCATTTGATACATCCAATGCTGGATTAAATTTTGTTACCAGCACAGATTTTTTTCCACTAACAGTTAATGTCTTACCTTGTCCAATATCCATTGTGAGAATGCATATGTATGTTCACTTGTAGCTCCTTTTATTCTTTACAATGAAATTTCAAACACAGGTGACCGCAATTGTAACTATTAATTGCTTGAAAGGTATTGTAATTATATTTAAAAGTGCAATGATTCAAATATTTTACGATTTCACAAGGTGGTGGTAGATTACCAAAGCTATCAAAGTAGTAGACAGTATCATTCTTCTTTTTGTATGCAACCCAGTGTGATCCAGGCTCTTTTGAAGTGTTCAAGTTCACAATTGCACTTTCAAATTTTTTTGCTGTTTTAGGTAATGTGTCTCTCATGAAAACACCTCAGAAATTAGGTATTTTCAACTTTTTTGCATAGAATCTCAAATCGATATTTGTAAGAGGTCGATCTGGTAAGATCAACTGAATTTTTTTTTTTTAGTTCCTTTATTTAGATAAAGTCCCATACCATTCTTTTTGTATGGGGTTAAATAAAGGCCTTTACCCTTTTGCAAAGCTATAGCTTCAATCTTTCTATTATGTTGTTGCATCTCTGCCAACTGCTTACGGGCACTTTTTGCATCATTAACTGCTTTAGCTATACCAGAGGCTCCACCTGCAAGACTGCCAATAGCAGAAAGAGCTGCAAAAATTGGAATAAGAGGTAAAGCACCACCTGTTTTTGGAATAGGTATAAAACGAGTCTTATTCTTTTGTAAATTTTCGACTCCTGTCTTTCGAACACTGTCTACTGCTATTTTATGAGCAATCTTAGCTGTACTAAGAAGATTCCCATTCTTCTTTAATCCCTTCATAGCTCTACCTACCTTTGTAATAACCTTCTTCAATGCGTCTTTCTTCCTCCTTGAAGAATTTTTTGCACCCATCCCCAATTTAACTTTTGCTTTCATTGTTCCTGCAACTCCTAATGCCGCCAGTTTCTCACCAAGCTTTGCGGATTTCGCTTTAACACGTTCCCAAGCTTTCTTTGCTAACATTTCATCAGCTTTATGTCTTTGTGAAAGATTATCTGGAAATGTGGCATATGCTATGTCATGCTCTTTACATGCATCATCTAGTGGATTGCTACCACGATCACCACGTTGTAATCTCTTCTGTAGTTTGGTACCTGGACCACAATAATTGTATCCTGGTAGGTGCAATTCTATAGGGAGTTTGTTAATAGCTGTGTTTAAAATACCTCTGCCAACCTTCCTCTGAGCGTGTCTAGCCATTAAATGATTAGGTTGGTAGGAAAAATCTACTTTTATATACATTACATCAAGCATCTGTAACACTTTTAACCAACATGCGCTTGAAGAAACATGTACTCCAACTACCAGTTACAAATATTTCATTTGATAATGCAGATGGTAAGAGGAAGAAACATGGTGATTTGTTACCAGATACTGTGCGATGCATTATTTGCGGTCCCTCAAATTGTGGAAAAACTAACGTTGTAGTGAATCTTCTGATTCATGAAAATGGTCTAAAATTTCAGAATCTTTATATATATTCAAAATCGTTGCATCAAGCGAAGTATAAATTTCTCACAAACATATTATCTGGGCTTGAAGGGATCAAATTCTTTACATTTTCAAACAATGAAGATGTTATTTTACCTGATAAACCCTTACCATCTTCAGTTTTTATTTTTGATGATGTTATATGCGACAAACAGGACAACATAAGGGCTTATTTTTGCATGGGGCGACATTATGATATTGACTGCTTTTACCTATGTCAGACATACAGCCGGATCCCAAAGCAACTGATTAGAGATAATGCTAACATGATTATACTATTCAAACAAGATGAGTGTAATTTAAGGCATGTATACAATGATCATGTTAATACAGATATGGATTATGCTCAGTTTCTAAACTTGTGTAAACAAGTTTGGGATAGTGAACCACACAGTTTCTTAGTTATCAGCAAAGATGATAAAATTCACAATGGACGTTATCGCAAGAAGTTTGATGAGTACTTTTGCATTTAAGAAGACTTCGCATTACTTTTATTTTAGTTTGCACAATGCAGTCCTCTGGAAACGTTCAGCTTGTTCTCTCTGAACCACAAGCAGTGAATGATGTAGCTACAAAGCAATATGTTGACAATTTCTTAGCTTCAATCAGTAAATGGATTCCACAGCTAAAATCATTTTTCAGTGTACTACATCTTTCACATGATGCAGTCAACTTTGGAAACAAACGTGTTTCAGGTTTGCGAGATCCACTGGAGAACAGTGATGCATCTACCAAAAAGTATGTTGATAGTTCCATAACTAGTCTTAGAAGGTTTGTTGACAATATAGTTACCTGGAACAAACTTAATGTTGTTTTAAGTGCATTAGATGTCTTAAGTGATTCTATCAGACTTAACTCGAAACGCATTAGCAACCTTTCTTCTCCTAAGGAAAATAATGATGCTAGCACAAAGAAATATGTGGATGATTCATTTATACAGCTTAAGAAGCAGTTTGAGCAAAAAATGGACTTGAAAAACAAGAGCTTCTTAGAGTCAGATGATAGAACCAATGTCATACGACTTAAAGGTAAACGACTAAGTGGGGTCATAGATCCATTAATATCAAATGATGTGGCTACAAAGGGTTATGTGGATGGAAAATATAATCAGTTAGAAGTAAAAGTCAGACCACTTGTCGATTCCTATAAGATTCCTCAGAATGATTTACTACTGAATAATTTATCAGTCAAGGAAGGTGTTCTTGATATAAACAATATGAGAATTGAAAATGTTTTGGATCCAGTTAATATGTATGATGCTGTTAATAAGAAATATGTTGAAAATATTGTAAAAAAAATCGATCATAAAGTAACATCTATGTTAGAAAATGAGAATAATATTCGAGTTAAAATGTCACAGCCTAATATAAATATGTTAGATCACTTTGATGTAACAAATCGAGTGTTTGATATACGACATAAGCGTCTTGTAAATTTGCGAGAACCAATAATAGAAACCGATGCAGCTAACAAAGCATATGTAGATAAAACACTCTCTAAAGTAAGAAATTCATTTTACGCATAGATAGCATACCTTCCACAAATCCTAATTCTATACAATATTTGTTACATAATGGGAAGTATGAATATGATATTCCTTATACAGGAACTATGAAACTACGCTCAGCATCACCTGATTTGGAAGTGATTACATTTGTACACAATGGCAAGGAAACTGAGCTTGCGTTAAATGTACCTTTAAGTGTAAAGGAAGGAGATAAATTCAGTTTTAAACAACCACACCCATTTCAATTGGGAAATTATGGTCTTCATGTGGAATTTGAGTATGAGGTAATATAAATATGCTGTAATTTGACTATATTTCTCAGATGAGACGTAACCTCAGTACCTGTTTCAATCATTATCTAGTGCCAACCATACAAATAACTTGAAATGCTTCAACAGGCTGTAAACCGCAATATAAAATTGAAAAGGCAAATTATGTCTGCTAGAAGAAATATACGTAAAAAATTTTTATCCCTTAAGGAAAAAGAGATTAAAAGAAAAAAACAATTGGAGGAAGAATTGAAGCCAGTTTCCGATCCTCTGAGAGAACTTGTTTCTATTAGTAAAAGAGAAAAACTTTCATATCCTACATTTACATCATCTCATTATAAAGAGGAAGTGAAACCAGAAAATCTTATTTCACCTGATGTTATATCATCCGAGCAAGAGGAAAAAGTGGAAGATGATGTGGAACCAGGTATTCTCACTCCACCTGATGAGACATTAGTATCATCAATATTAAGGCAAATTCCTCCTAAAGAACGTGATGAAGTGTATGGTATGAGATATGACCTCCGTAATGGGTGGATGATAGGGAATGAAAAAGCGATAATTGATGGAGCGGATATAATCATTAATGATGTAACATACAATGGTTCAAAAGGATTATATAATCTACTTCTTAGAAAAAAACCTTTAGCTAGAAGCTATACAAAATCTGATCTTCTTACATATGCAAAAATTTTAAAAGCTACCAATGCCCATAAGAAAGGTTATTCTGCTCATAAACCAGTTAATATTAATAACAGTATAAAATATAAAACAATCATACGACGCATTCTTCATTTAAATCGGTCTGATGTAAGCGAAGTTCGAAAATCATCTCGAGCAAATTTACTAAAAGCACATCGTCAGCTAAGTGAGGAAACTTTGGAAAGTGAACCTAGTATTCATAGTGGTAAAGGAATTACTGTAGATGAGAAAGAAACAGAAGGTAATGTTCCAGAAGTAAAACAGTGGAAGACACATAGCAGCAATTTACCTCCTGATTATGTGTACTGGGATGACCCAAATGAACTTGTTGAGCGTCTTTTCTTTTTGCATGGGTCAAAAGCAGCAGGTAATTCATCACATGACAATGAGATTATTTCTATTGAAGAAGAATTACGAGAAGCTGGAATAATTATGTAAGAATTGGTTATCTAATCATTAGAATATATAAAGAGCAAATAACAAGTCAGTAACTGCATAACA
Source organism: Schistocerca nitens (assembly GCF_023898315.1). Classification (NCBI taxonomy): domain Eukaryota; kingdom Metazoa; phylum Arthropoda; class Insecta; order Orthoptera; family Acrididae; genus Schistocerca; species Schistocerca nitens. The sequence goes on along the minus strand of NC_064614.1, from coordinate 925,303,065 downwards.
CATCTGCACTAAGAATTGTAAGCAGGCTACACAATGTACCCTACATTTGCTGAGCGTCTAAAGACTTTTGAGAATGGTAACTGGCCCATCGACTTTTTGAAGCCTGAAGACGTAGCAGAGATGGGCTTCTATAGACCAAATCACAACAGTAACGATGATACTGTGAAATGTATGTATTGTAACATTGAAGAGAGTAACTGGCAATTGGATGACATACCATTTCTGAGACATATATGTCCTGCATCATACAATCTTGCAGGTATCAACACATGTTGTCCTTGTTGTACAGTTAAAAAACTCTCTTTGATGCATACAGCACAACCAGCATGGCCTCAGTATTGCTGTCAACAAGTACGTCAACAATCCTTCCATGATTGGCCCTCGTATATCCCAGTAAAGGCTGAAGAACTGGCTGAAGCAGGTTTCTTCTACTCTGGTACTGCTGATCACACGACCTGCTTCTACTGTGGTGGCACACTGCATGATTGGGTTGATGGTGATGATCCATGGGGTGAACACTATCGCTGGTTCCCTCGTTGCATGTATTTATGGTTGAAAAATAAATCTGATCTGGCAGATGATGAAGTAGATTTAAGTAAAAGTGTAAAATAAATTAATAACATTTTGTAACAAAATTATTTTTCTTGCATTAAATTATATCTGAATAAACATATAAGCTTGTTTTTATTGCATACCTTGTGTCTGTGTGTGTGTGTGTGTGTGTGTGTGTGTGTGTGTGTGTGAATATTACGTAAGGTCAGTGCCATCAAGTACATCACCATGACTTAACAAAATATAGCTATGTAGGTTGTGGCACTGTCAACAATATTGCAGTGAGCTAAAGACGTCATATTATGTAAGGTCAGTATCAAAACATGTGGAAATAAGGTCAATGCTGTTGACAAAAGTGTCGCGGTGAGCTAAAGACGTCATATTATGTAAGGTCAGTATAAAAAAATGTGGAAATAAGGTCAACGCTGTTGGCAAAAGTCCTCCAAGTATGTCATCATAAAAATATTACACTATCATTATGACGTAATTCATCATTACGTCATCATGACGTCATTATGACGTCATAGTTACGTCATTATGACGTCATAGATAGGTTGTGAATGTGATGTCATAATTACATCATTATGACGTCATCATTACGTCATTGTGACGTCATCATTACGTCGTTGTGACGTCAGAGATAGGCTGTGACGTCGCTGGTGCTTGAAGCCCCATTGCTCCACTACTCATGGGTAACAGAAGAAATACGTCAGTTGCTACATTAAAGAAGAAAGTACAGAAATGTTCCGGAAAATTGAGGAATACAGAAATACAAGTCACTGAGGAATGAAACAAATGGGAAGTACAGAGCAGCTAAAATGAAATGGATGCATGAAAGCAGCGCGGGGTAGCCGTGCGGTCTAGGCGCCTTGTCACGGTTCGCGCGACTACCCCCGTCGGAGGTTCGAGTTCTCCCTCGGGCATGGGTGTGTGTGTTGTCCGTAGCGTAAGTTACATTAAATAGTGCGTAAGCTTAAGGACCGACGGCCTCAGCAGTTTGGTCCCATAGGACTTCACACACATTTGGACATTTGGATGCATGAAAAATGTGAAGAAATCGAAAAAGAAATGTCTGTCGATAGGACTGACTCAGGATTTAGAAAAGTCAAATCAACCTGCGATGAACTTAAAAGAAATGGTGGTGACATTAAGAGTGCAATGCGATTGCCCGTTACACGAGCACCGTGTCTCTGTACATTGAGGATCACGTTTTTAAGGAACTGGCAGAAGTGAGGCTGTGAGGACTGGGTGTGAGTCGTGCTTTGGTAGGTCAGTTGGTAGAGCACTTGCCCGCGAAAGTCAAAGGTCCCGAGTTCGAGTCTCAGTCCAGCACACGGTTTTAATCTGCCAGGAAGTTTCACGGTTTTAAGTGTTTAAAAGATTTGTCAGTGTTTCTCTGGGCTCGGTATGTTGTTACTTTACCATTATGGTTAGAGAACACCGCAACTGTTTTCTTAAATTACACTTAGGAAGTTGTCGCTGGTTGCAGTTTTCAGTACGTTGTCTTTGCATGATGTCTGCTACAGGCAGAAGCGCTACGGAGTAATCCCACACAAGATAAATTATAACAATCTGTAGCAAAGTCATGACCCGAATATTAAGTAGCAGAATGTTTTACGATCACATGTCTAAGCTCGTGGACAATTTAATTTTCCGCAGACATGAACGGTATCATTTGTGTAAGCTCGTAGGCCACCTCTCTATCCAATACGACTTGCACAACAAGTCAGAAACTTTCCGCAACTGAAATGTATAAGACGGTAAGTAAATTCAGGTGCGAAGGTACTATAGAGATTAAGTGCGTTCAGATATCTACTAACAAGCGGTCACAATCGACCATATAACAGTGCGACTTTTATTCATAGAAATGTTCCATGGGAAGAAATAATTGAAATGCACGTCGAACATTTCCTCCATTCCCTCTACGCCCACAGCAGTCACTGAAGTCAGAAAGACGTTCTTTCACATGAAGTGTTATCAAGAGCAAAGAGAAATGAAAAATCCACGAGCCTCATACAGATTCGTTTGGTCCTTGTCAAAACAAGGCAGGACTTTTAGAGAAGTGGATCTGTGCTTGAAGACATATCGCATTCTTATACCATACGAATATCTCACTTTTCCATGAATCCTCATTTATGACTGCTGACGAATGCAATATGGCGGACTACCGAAACATGAAACACTGAGCGGGTATTCGACCAGCCGCCAATGTGCAACTCCCGCAGCTCGTGGTCTCGCGGTCGCGTTCTCACTTCCCGAGTTCGATTCCCGGCGGGGTCAATGATTTTCACCTGCCTCGAGATGATTGGGTGTTTGTGTTGTCCTTATCATTTCATCATCTTTCGTGAAAGTGGCGAGATTGGACTGAGCAAAGGTTGGGAATTTGTACGGGCGCTGATAACCGCGCAGTTGAGTGCCCCACAAACCAAACATCATCATCATCAGCATCCCAGTAACATTACGCACAACGGCGGAGGACCCGCCGCGTGGGCCATACAGCAACAACCTGCTCGTTTCCCAGGGATCGAGCCCATCCGGTATGAACCGCTTCTCGTCCGCGGTTTCGCAGCCACACTTTGTGATGCAATATCACGCTTCTCCCTCGCGAGATGTTCTTCCTTCAGCGTACGTAGACCAGGGCTAGCAAACGACATTCCACATTCACTGGTTACGCTTCGCATGAGGCCACTAAAACAGTTTGCGAAATTACACTACACTATTGAAATCAACGTGTAATGTCAGATACTGAGGTAGCCGGTACGAACACAGCGTCAGATGTGCACTTTAAAAGAACAACTCAAACTTGGCCAAATTACTGAACGACTCCAGGTACGACGTCAATAAAAGATTGCTAGATAAGCTAACATTCGTCAGCTGCTTTGGGTGTCTATTCACACAGCGGAATGGACGTGAGACACAAGATGTGTGGAGACGTGGAACATTCTTTCCGCGATTGTGTGGGTATTTATTAAATTTATGCGGCTGTGCTGGGTCAGTCCCTGTCTAATGTAACGTTGCGTCAATACCGAAGAGAAAAAGGAGAGGGGGGGAGAGGAACCCACAGCCGCAATATTGGCTATTTTTCTTTAATAGCGAAAAACAGCAGCCATCGAACGTAACATGAGCATTCGAATGGCCGATCACTATCAAAAATATCATACGAGGCATGTTCATAAAGTAAGAGCACCGGACTTCTATACTTTTTTACGAAAAAGTGTATTTCAAAAACATTACTGGACATTGTTGATACCCCTGTTGATTAATTTTCCACATAGTCGCCATCCCATTCAGTACTTGTGGTGAACAGTGGCCCAAGGTCCTGTATGCCCTCCACGAAGAACTCTCCCGCCATCTTCTTCCCCAGTTTAGAACCTCTTTCTGCACATGCTCGTCGACTGAAAATTTAATTCCACTCGTGTGTGCTTCAGGGAGGTGAAAAGATGATAATCTTCAGGCATCAAGTCAGGGGAAATTGGAGGTTGTTCAAAACATCCCAACCAAATGAATCCTAGAGCGCATCGGTGGCTAAGGCCGCGTGGGGACGGGCGTCGTCCTGCAACAGGCACACTCCTCTCGTAAGCACGTCCCTTCACTTTGCTTTGAAAGTTACTTTCGTCTTTTCTTAGGGTCTTATAACATCGCTGATCATTGACGGACATCGCCCGAGGCAGAAATTCGACAAAAACGATGCCTTTTCGCTCCCAAAAACTGAGGCCATTAACGTTTTTTGCCCGAAATTGTGGTTTTGAGTTATTTGGCAGATGGGGAATTCATGTGACACCACTGTGACGACTGTCTCTTTTGTCTCACGTGTGTGACGAGCCACCCACGTTTCATCTCCAATCATAACAGATCTCAGCAATTTCGCAACATCCAATTCAAGTCGCTTAAGAAACTTGCAGGCGCTATTCACCCGATTTTTGTCGAGCTGCACGGTCAGTTGTTTTGGGACTCACCCCAGCGTTTCTTTGAGTGTCTCGTATACGAGAGTTCTGCAGAACTGTAGAAATGTCGTCACAGAAATTTCATTCTTTGTCTATAGGCGGTCTTCACGAGCAGTTCCCCCTATTTTTTTGCGTCAACTCATCAGTCAAAATGGGAGATTTTCCATTCCTCTGTTCATCATAAACGTTTGTTCTGCCGCCGCTAAGCTCCCTACAACATCGAAACACACTCGTTCTGTTCATAAAACATTCACCGTAAACCTTTTTGATTGGTGAAAAAATTTCGGTACGTGTTATTCCTTCCGCGAGTAAGAAGCGAATGATATCACTTGGCTCGGACTCGGCGGGCTCTCTTGCCTACATCTTCCACGCAACTGGAGACTATAACGTGAGTTTGCGAAGTACCTTGTTTCTGCGATGCTTGATCTGGTCTACCACTCAATGTTGCCAACATTCAAATACAAAAAATGGCAGCCCGTTACGATCAGACAACGCATACTTTCTGAACAAGCCTTGTACATCCTTACCCCATCAGACCCTGAGGAAGAGTGTGATATACAATCCAGGACACGGATGCACCGCCTGATATCAGCAGTCGTACGCCACCGCAGCCCCTCTATGTGCCGAACATATCATGCTGATCCTAATCTCTTCCAGCCTTCGGGACTCAAACAGTTTTCCTTCCATTACAGAGCCAGGCAAATAGGTAAGATTGCCTGCTGTCCATATTTATACGTTGCGCGGTTTTCTGGTGCTAACCTTGTCAAGATAAGGGTATATGGAGAAGACAGAGACCACATTACATTTTTTTCCTGTAGCGTAAGAAGGTACAGTAGTGAATGCTTATGGGTGGGAGGAGGGGGGAGCGAAGGAGAGGAAGTAGAGGAGAGACCTGTAGTTTCATTTCGAAAAGACATACTATTTTTAGAGTAATGCCAAGAAGCGGTACAAAATCGGGCGAACAGGTAACGTTCGTATTAGAGAAAGCTAATGAAAGGGTTCTGGGAAGATGGAGTGTGCATCAGTAAATGAAATTGTATACAAGACGCTACTGCTGACCAATTATAAAGTATTGTTCCACCGTGTGGAGTCGTTATCAAGTAGATATGACAACAGACATCGAACAAATTCAGAGAGGCGGTGCCAGAACCGTAAGATGGCCGGTATGGCCCATACGAGAGTGCAACAAGAACGCCCGAGCAACTTAAAAAGTACTTTCTGGCAGATTAAAACTGTGTGTCGAACTGGGACTCGAATCCTGGACCTCTACCTTTCGAGGATAAGTTCTCTGCTCTGTGAGCTACCGGAGCACGGCTCACGACCCTTTCTTACAGCTTTACCTTCGCCATCACATTCCCTGGTACTGGTAGAGCACTTGCAACAAAAGACAAATGTCCCGGATTGGAGTCCCGGTCCGGCACACAATTTTAAACTGTCAGGAAGTTTCATATCAGCACACATCCCGCCACAGAGTAAACGTTTTCAGTGTGGAAACTTAAATGGTATTGTTTGGAAGAATGACTACGCTGCTCTAGTCAATTCCTGTTCAACGAAGTTGGAGAACCTGCCAGGAAGGGCGTATCACAATTATGCTGTCACAGCCATATGTCTCTTGTAGGGATCATGAGAATAAAATGACAGAGATCAGAGAGCGCATACAGGCCTACAAGTTGTGGAAACAAATACCGACAGACTTCGATTTATCGTAGAGGATATCTTGAGAAACAAATTGTAAATAAAAACCCGGCAATTAGAATATACAGATGACTGTGATGTAACGCAGCTTTTAGTAAAACGAGGATCATTTCAAAAGTGCTGCTCACTGTAACACAAGAGTTTACAAAACTAATTTATTTTGCAACACCTTTACAGGCTTTAATATAATCTCCATTTTTGCGTACGACAGCTTCCCAACGATTTGGAAACTTCTGTATTCCGGATAGGACACCACCATTGTTAAGCTGTCTGATTACCTCTCTGGAAGCTTCATCAGTTGTATGAAAACAATTTCCATGGAGTCGCCCCTTCAATTTGAGAAACAGATCAAAGTTTGGTGGGCTCATATCAGGACTGTATGGTAGACGGGGAAGAATTTACCATCCATATTTGTCGAGCGTTGTCTCACTGTTAGGGCAATAGCCAGTCTTTCATTGTTGCGCAAAATGAGAACACCAGCTGCAAGCACATGGACCACATTTGACGAATTTCCTGTAGCCAAATATTTTGCAGAAACAGCTTGTAGTATGCACCTGTTACTGGCATCTCCTGGGACACTATTTGTAGCTATGTCTCTATTCACGTCATATGCAAAAGTCATCATCAGTTTCACCTTTGATTATTGGTGGCGGAATATTTTCTGGCGTACAGGTTCCGAACTTTCCTTCGTGACGACTGAGGCTTCAGTTGTGACTCAAAATCTCGTATCCAGGTTTCATGAAGTGCTATAGACCTCCTTCTTTTCGATAATGTTGAAGTAATTTTTCATTTTGCGACTTGCTTTCTGCTCTTCACTTAGATAATGCGGTACCCATCAGGCAGCATCTTTACAGCTATGATTGTGTAAACTGAAGTGACAGACATTCTGGCCTCATACTAAATGTCCTCAGATGATATTCGTCTATCCTCTCTCACAATGTCATTAACAGTAATCTAAGAGGTGTAGTCTGTTGCAGTTGATGGCCTTCTACTTCTTGGGTTGTCCTCAGTGCTTACACGACCATCAAGGAAACGAGCAGACTACCGTGATATTGTGCTACGATCCACTGCACTATTCCCACATACCTCACTCAAAGCGTTATAAATTTCCATTGGATTCTTTACTCGTAGGTTTTCGATTTTGACGTAAGAACACAGGTCCTTACGTGTAATCCGACCTGACTCGGCTTCAGCGGACATTTTAAAACTGAATTACTCACGATACAGCCACGCGAACCAGCAAACACATATACGACCTTCACGTCTAAAATCTAGCTGTAATTGACATGAATTTCAACTTGATCATCCTGCCACCGCATCGGTTGTGCAGGGTCATTGTGCAGGACTTTGGAAATTACCCTCGTAGGGTGCTAAGACATCATTTCGGAAGTTAGACATTCAACAGCCTTGGTGTTAAACAAGTTTTTTCTATTTCTTGATGGCAGAACAGTGTCTTGCACGCTGACATTCAAGCCATGTTGGAAGACACCAAGATTTCCTTTCGCCATCTGGTAAGTGTTAGTAGTGCGCTCCACGGAACAACGTAGTCAGTATGCGAAAGATGTAGAAGGCGGTTGCCATCCTCTCTTCCGCACTTAAAACTTGTGCCGGATACTTGCGAGTAGAGCAAGATGCAAGATGTAGACGTAGGGGAGGGGGGGGGGGGGGGGAGCATCAGCTGGCGCGTCGCCAGCGGGACGCCGGCAGCTGCAGCTACGTGCGAACCGAGGCAAACAGCGTAATTAGGCGGCGTGTATCGGAAACAGCTTTGCGGGCGCGGTTAATATTAAAGCTGCGCACCGCCGCCGCTGCTGGTGGGTTTTATTTTTTAGCCGCCGCCGCTTCGCGCGAGCGCAAACAAAGCGCGCGACGCCGAATTAGCCGCGTCCCAGGTGGCACTCGCCTCCACAGCCCAGGCGACGCCTGCCCCGGTACACCGCTACCTCCTACTGCTCTCTCCCTCGCTTGCCCAACTCGTCCGTCTTCTACTATAACTTCACCATGTCCACTGCTTAATTCTTCTCATACGCTATGTGACCGCTAAACAGGGTAGGGACAGTAGTAAACAATCCGACAGTATGGTCTGAGCTCAAACACGAACAGAATGACCTCCTCAATGCCAACCAGGATGGATCTTATAAAAACCCAACTCGCACTTTTCTCATATGGCATACTGAAAGCTATGGGTCAATGCAGTCAGGTAGATGCTGTATTTCTCGATGTCAAAAAAGTATTTGACTCAGTACCATTCGGAAGTAACTCCACGTGTGCCCCAGGGAAGTGTGCTGGGACCCTTGCTGTATATAAATGACCTTCCAGGCAATACTAACATTAACCTCAGACTTTTTGCAGATGACAAACTATCCCGAGAAAGTTGAAACGTCCCCTTTGGAAAATTATGAATCACTGTGCTGTTAAACTTCTACGTTATTTGTTACAGAGACAGCTGAGTAAAACTCTTTACTTATTCTGATCATCAGTAAACTGACATTCAATTTTATATATATATATATATATATATATATATATATATATATATATATATATATATATATATATATATATTTTTTTTTTTTTGCGCAACGCAATCTGACTTTCAAAAATCCCTACAAAAGAATGGCCCTGACTAACATTAACCTATACCTTTCATGAATCACTTACCTCACAAAAATCTTCGTTACTCGAACTACTGCAATACAGCGAGCGCCAATACTGCCAGTTAAATAAAAGGTTCTAACTACTGAAGGCACTAACTACTGATAGGCATAATTAGCAAATGAAAGATTTTGACAGAGAACAAACAATGTATTTACCTTAATAATGTCCAAAAGTCATCGCATATGTATGACATCCGTCTTTACAAATTTCCTTTTTCTGGCGGACACACGACCAGATCGTCCGCTTATAGTGACCTCTGAAAACTCTGCCATTTCTCTCCCCACATCCACCACTGCTGGCGGCTCACCTCCAGCTGCACAACGCTACGCGCTGTTCACATCCAACTGCCCAACGCTACACAAGCGAATATTCCAACAATGAGTCCACCCAGCCACAGACTGCACACAGCGTAGTCAGCGATTTTCTTGCAGAGTGCTACGTGGCGTTGCCAACATAAAAACCTAAACAGCCTACTTACAAAGTCTATTAGCAAAGTTTGAAGAATTGGCTTTAAATGATGACTCTATGAATATACTACAGCCCCCTACGTATCGCTCATATAGGAATCGTTAGGGCAAGATTAGAGTAATTACAGTACGCACAGATGCATTCAGACAATAATTCTTCCTCGCGCTCCATACGCGCCTGGGACGGGAAGAACCGTAATAATTGGTATAATGGCACGTACCCTCTACTACGCACCACACAGTAGTTTGTAAAGTGCAGATGAAGATGTAGATGTTGATGGTCAGAATTGGGCAAGGGATATACTGAGTTATTCAAAAAGGAAGAACAGATTTCAATTGGCTGTTACAGACAAACTATAAAAAAAAGAAACACATTACACATGTCACTGGATAGAGAAAAGTTCAAACTTTTGACAGAGATGTGCTGTTGTTTAGCTGTAGCAACATGGCGGCTGTACCATAAGAAAAATCATTTTGCGTGTCGGAATTTGCGCGAATTCAGTGCGTTCTTCAAGAGCAACGTGCACTCCACCGTCGCTTCCACAAGAAGGCGCCTCTGTACAAGCAGATTTGTGACTGGCATAGCAAAGTCTTGCAAGTTGGTGGCAAATGCACAAGGAAGACCACTGGTGGGCCACGCTCGTCTGACGAAAATATCGATAGTATCCGAGATGTGTTCTCATTGAGTCCTTGAAGTTCCACAACACGGTCAGACCAGAACTGTAACGTCCTCAAACAGCTGTGTGGCGTGTACTGAAACGATGCCTGCACATTAAGCCTTACAAGTTGCAGCTACTACAACAACTGTGACCCGGAAACCATAATAGACGGTCGGAATTTTGCATTTCATTTCTCCAGGATATGGCAGAGGACACTTTCTCCGAACGACTCATCTTTTCGGACGAATCGGCGTTTCATCTATGAGCAAAGTAAACCGACATAATGTTAGAATTTGGGGGTCACATAAATCCTGGCGTCGTAGTCGAACATGAGTGACACTCACAAAATTGAATGTGTTTTCTGTTGTTCCTGTTCACAAAGTTTATGGACCTTTCTGTTTTGCGGAAGAAACTATGCTGCAAAACTGGCTGTTTCCTCAACTTCATAAAGATTTCAATTGTTTCATTTTTGCGTAGCGCTCTGCCTCACTTTCATCTTGAGGTGCGGCGTTAACACCACCCCACACCAGTTCCCCATCTGCCAAATAATTCGAAACCATAATTTCGGGCAAAAAAAATTAATGGCCTCAGTTTTTGGCTCAAATGGCTCTGAGTACTATGGGACTTGACATCAAAGGTCATCAGTCCCGTAGAACTACTTAAACCTAACCAACCTAACGACATCACACACATCCACGCCAAAGGCATGATTCGAGCCTGCTACCGTAGTAATCGCGCGGTTCCAGACTGAAGCGCCTAATACCGCTCGGCCACAGCGGCCGGCTCAGTTTTTGGGAGCGCAGTAAACTTGTGCAACATGTCCAGGTAAATACCACCGTTGAAGACAGACGCGACGAAAAAGAATGGGCCAATGATGCACTTGTGCGTCACTCCGCACCAAACATTGACCTTGGGACTGTCTCTTTCAGTTTCACGTGTAACGTGAGGGCGCTGTGAACCTGTCATACGATCGTTATGATGATTCAATTTGCCGGATACATGAAACGTTGCCTCATTGGAGAAACAAATCTTTTACTTAACTCTATGGCTGCCGTACGCACCGATTTCGTCGGATTGCTTGCGAAAACTGCAGTACGTTGTCCACGTTGGCGTCTGGATGTGTGACCCGTCCCCTTTTTATGGAGAACACTACCTTTTTCAATAAACGTCGTTGCCCCATCTTGCTGGAATGTGACTTCAGGCTGCAGACGTTCCTGTTGTGGCGTTGTAGAAAATAGGAGTGGTAGTCACTGAAATGATACAAAATTTGATGCTGACATCATTAAAACAAAGGCGTTTTTGTTGCAGCAGAATCTTCTCACGAAGTTTCAATCACCAATTTTCTCCTCCGAATGCGAAAATATTTTGTTGACGCCATGAAACGGAAGAAACGGTCATCATAATCAAATAAGAGAAATCAGAGCTCGCACGAAAAGATTTAGGTGTTCGTTTTTTCCGCGCGCTGTACGAGACTGGAATAACAGAGAATTATTGTGGAGATGGTTCGATGAATTCGATGAACCCTCTGCCAGGCACTTAAATGCAATTTGTAGAGTATCCATGTAGGTGGAGATGTAGAACTTTTCTCTTATAAACTGAGAGACATACGTATGCCAAGCCCGAATAATTAGTCGGACTGTGATTGCCTTCCACACCATGTTCGACGAAAGTTTCGTTACACTTGGATATCTGACGCCGTCTGTATGAACCAGGCCACACACTGAGCTTTCTCCTGCCGCGTCCAAGTTTTATCAGCTTTTCAAGTTCAATTTTGCGTCAAAATTGCGACACCTTGAATGTAAAAAAAAATTATGAGTTATCACATGTTGAAAACCATTTGTTAATATCTAGTATACTTTTAAACTTATTAAAATCTTACGTTGTAAAGATAATTTATGGACAGCCTGTATTTTGTTCCGTAGTATAAAGTGTAACTATGTTATTGCTTTTATTACGTGCTGCTATGTACTTATTATTAACAAGTTTAACTTTAGGTGAAGTGATATTTCAACTTCATGTAACACTGTTTCGTAATAACCACATTAAATGGAATTGCTATATGTGGGGCAGAGAGCGATGAAACGTCGATAGTCAGAGTCGAACATGGAGTGTGACTGCGAGAGTTTGCGTGTACGCCTAAGTCGTGTCAGAATAAAACATGTGGCAAGTACTGACAAGCACATACATTTCAGACCCGTGACTGATTCAAAGAGTGCGAGCCTCGTGAAACGCTACAGACTATAATGACGATGTATACGTGAGTAACCCGGAGCTGTTGCTTGGTTCAAATGGTTCAAATGGCTCTGAGCACTATGGGACTTAACATCTATGGTCATCAGTCCCCTAGAACTTAGAACTACTTAAACCTAACTAACCTAAGGACATCACACAACACCCAGCCATCACGAGGCAGAGAAAATCCCTGACCCCGCCGGGAATCGAACCCGGAAACCCGGGCGTGGGAAGCGAGAACGCTACCGCACGACCACGAGATGCGGGCAACTGTTGCTTGGCTGGAATGAATTGGCACCTCTGTCGTGAGTTGCAAAAAATAATGTTTCTTTGTATTTTTTATTTGCAACCTAATTCGAGTTTGCTCGCATTAAGACAGTAAAGTTGGTTATAAAAACAATTAAACAATTTTCAACACGTGGAAGTTATTCGCCAGACGCGGCTGTTACACGATTGGCAAAAACGGACGGTATGCAATTTCATATAGCGCGAGTTCACATGTTTTTTGTACATTTTAAAAACTTTGACTGTGACCTTAACAACTGTATTACGTGGCAGAATATACATCGTCGACCACATTCAAGCCTTGTTTCCGTCCATATGCGTCTACGTGGATGGATTAGGAACACTTCAAGAGGATGTAGCGGCCGCATTTTCACGTTGACGGACGGCCTACAATTTCGCTGCTGCCACCGTCTAATTGCTGACATCACCTGACGTATCCGTCATATATAGATAAGCAGTTTTAAAATTTAGCAACTCCCTAAACTCTCGCCCCGCAAATATTCTAAAATCAGTCAAAATATTTTATAATGTAATTTCATTGACTTTATCAAATGAGTGTTTCTTAGAATAAATGCACACTTTAAGGCAAAAAATCGCACCACGAAAGAGTTAAGCAAATCAGTTGATATTCAGACGAGTATCGATGCAAAATGCAAAACTGTAGACTTTGGCAGCCGACGGATGAGTGTGTGAGCTGAAGCGCAATTCCATCGCGCAGCTGGCGTGGATAGTAAACAAGGGACATGTCGATGCCAGCGCAAGAAAGTCTTTGAGTATTCCATTCCAAAAAAATATTCAAATGACTCTGAGCACTATGAGACTTAACTGCTGAGGTCATCAGTCCCCTAGAACTTAGAACTGCTTAAACCTAACTAACCTAAGGACATCACACACATCCATGCCCGAGGCAGGATTCGAAGCTGCGACCGCAACGGTCGTGCGGTTCCAGACTGTAGCGCCTAGAACCGCTCGGCCACCTCGGCCGGCTCCATTCCATGTTTTCAATTGGACAGTAACTGTGCCTCGCAGACAGGTGCACGAACGATTGACACGATCTTGGGAAAGGATGTGTAGTTCGGTTCAAAGAAGCCAGTTAGAGTAATCGGAGAAAAATGGTTCAAATGGCTCTAAGCACTATGGAACTTAACATCTTAGGTCATCAGTCCCCTAGACTTAGACCTACTTAAATCTAACTAACCTAAGGACATCGCATGCATCCATGCTCGACGCAGGATTCGAACCCGCGACCGTAGCAGCAGCGCGATTACGGTCTGTAGCGCCTAGAACCGCTCGTCCACAGCATCCGGCAGTAATCGGTGAATCGATCGAGATTTCAATACGAGGTATGCCACTATTCGACTGTGTTAACAGATATGGATGAACCATGGCCGAACACAGAGTCAAGAAGGGAGCGTCGACCTAGACAGAAGACAGAACGAGAGGACCGAGCAATCGTCAGAGAAGCACTTAGAACCCCGAATTCATCATCATCGTTCCGACGTGCAATCGGTGCTTCAATGAGCACGAGGACCATCACCAGGCGGCTGACAGACAGGGGGCTGAGCTCACGATGACCCTTGCGCCGACTACCGTTGACCTCTGTACGCCAACAAGCCCATCTTCAGTTGTTTCGGACATGTTCGACCTGGAATCTCATTGACAGGAGTAGAACTGCCTCCAGTGATAAGTCCCGTTTCGAACTGAGCTCCGATGACAAGCGAAGACGTGCCTGGAGAGACCCGGGGCAAATGGGAAATAATTGAGAGGTCACTACGCGCACAAAATTCTGCACCGGCAACTCTTTCGCAAGGGTCGACGGCTATAGAGGCAGCGTGGCTCAATATTTCTGCAGGGGACTTCCAATTATTTATTGAGTCCATGCGACGTCAAGGTGCTGCACTACACCTGGAGAAAGGAGGCCCGACCTGATATTAGGACGTAACCAATAACGTTTTCAATCCAGTGTAGGATACATCGCTCCAGAGTACGTTTGTTAACAAAGGGCACTGTATTGCGTATGAAGAATGACGATATTTTATACGACAGTTTCTGCAGCAGGACAGCGTCAGCTATTTTTCGTCCTCACAATAATTGCTATGAGTTACATGTAATCATTAACAAGTGGTCTGCGAACATTCGATAATGGCTTCACGAATAATAGTTATTATTGTTGATTTAGCTTTATGTTCTTGCAACAAGGCCTTAAAAAGTAATGTTCCCTGATTTCAATTTCACCACAGATAATTAAGAAAAATTATTTTTAGTTCCTCAAAATTGCCTTTCCTTGGAAGTATCATATTTGATAGATTAGGTCTCTGCGACTGCGTTTCATATACTATGAGCAACTGACATTTGATATCATTTCACTCTCTTCTTTCGTAATTTTAATAATATTCTGTTGCTCTTGTAGCATTTATGTCTATTAATTATCAGGTCATTTATTGGTTTCCTAACCTTAGGACACACTGGGAACAGCGAGCAATACTACTTTCTTGACAGTTCCTGAAATATGCATTGCATATGATTCACTTGCAAAGAAATGGCAAAAAAAGAACATTTTTTTCAAGATTAATGTTGCCAAAAATCAACCATTTACAATAACGTAGAAATAGAAAGTGTCAGCCTAGGGAATCTAAGATTAGAGGAAGAGGGAGATTATGCAGAAAGAGAGGAGAACAAAACGAACAGAAAATCACTACCACCACTGTCCAAAAGACATAAATACGCTTTCCTTATGCCAAAAATCGTACTTGAGAAAGGAGCAGATTAACATGAAGGCTATTTGATTATTCAAGCTAGACATACACAGTGATTACAATTGGAGTTAAACTTTCAAACCGCCATAGAAATAACACAGCTGATCAGAATGACCTCAAACTGCAACGGAATATTATCGGAGATGGGGGAAAACGTATGGCAGAATAAAAATAAATTGTTACTAAATGTAGCAATAGATGGCGCTGTAAGCATCATAATTTAATATTGGTCGACTATAAATGACAAATGAATCGTACAACAATGCCTAAGGTGTACGTTTGACGTTAAATAAACTGTACTACTCAGTGTGTATGGTTGTACGGGTGTGATACTGTTGTCTTGTGACAGCCAGAGCGAGAGCACCAGCAGCAGCGAGTACTGTTTGTATAAAGCGTTTATTTTTCATTTTGTTTACGACCTTCCACTAAGGAAGGGATTCTATTAGTGTTTATCTGCTCTGCATAGTAACTAACAGTTCTTGATAAAACTTTACGTAGTTTTCGTGTTAGATTTCTTAGTGTTTTCTTGATCGTTTAGAACAGAAAGCGCCCTAAAACCGTCTTTTGTTTGTTTCGCGGCCGTTAGCCACTAGTCACTTGAATCAGCAGTTGTCTTGTGACAGCCAGAGCGAGAGCACCAGCAGCAGCGAGTACTGTTTGTATAAAGCGTTTATTTTGCATTTTGTTTACGACCTTCCACTAAGGAAGGGATTCTATTTGTGTTTATCTGCTCTGCATAGAAACTAACAGTTCTTGATCGTTAGGAGAGAAATTTATTTTGTACTTATTTGCTGCGCTTAGCTTTTAAATAGTTTTTCTGGGAAAACCTAGCGTAGTTTTCGCGTCTCGTATTTCAGTGAGTGTTTCTTGATTATCAAAGTAGCTCATCAGAAGATTATCTTGGGAATTTGTCACCGTATAGAGTAGGGTAAACATAGTCATGTGTAGGGACTGTGGTTGTTGTGAGCGGACGCAAGGAGAATTGGCCACTCTTCGGGGGCAGGTGGAGGCTTTGTCTGTTAGGCTCATCGAGCTCGAGGCGCAGGCGTCGGCTCGTAGTGGCGTTGGGGCAACTGTGGTGAGACCTATGCCTACTTCGGTGGCCTTGGAATCACATGGAACCCCTGATGTCGCTGCGTCTTCCGGCAGTGAGCATCTTACCGGTCAGCCATCACTCCAGGGTGAATGGCGGACAGTGGTGGGCTCGCGCGTGCCTGGCCGAAAGGCGAAGGTGGGATCTGGCCGCGTGGCAGCTGCCTTACCCCTTTCCAACAGGTACGGGGTGCTTCCTAGTGGTGATGACATCGTTTCCGAGCCACCACAGGATGCCTCGCCTGTTGGGCCAGTGGCCGATTCTCCGGCAAGGTCCCGACAGTCACAGAGGGCGGGCCTATTAGTTATAGGGAGCTCCAACGTTAGGCGGGTTATGGAGCCCCTCAGGAAAATAGCGGGTAGGTCGGGGAAGAATGCCAGTGTGCACTCGGTGTGCTTGCCGGGGGGTCTCGTCCGTAATGTGGAGGAGGCCCTTCCGGCAGCTATTGAACGCACTGGGTGTGACCGGCTGCAGATAGTAGCACATGTCGGAACGAATGACGCCTGCCGCTTGGGTTCTGAGGCCATCCTTGGTTCCTTCCGGCGGCTGGCTGATTTGGTGAAGACAACCAGCATCGCACGCGGAGTGCAAGCTGAGCTTAATATCTGCAGCATAGTGCCCAGAGTCGATCGCGGTCCTCTGGTTTGGAGCCGTGTGGAGGGTCTAAACCAGAGGCTCAGATGACTCTGCGACTATAATGGTTGCAAATTAATCGACCTCCGTTATTGGATGGAGAACTGTAGGGCCCCCCTAGACAGGTCAGGCGTGCACTACACACCGGAAGCAGCTACTAGGGTAGCAGAGTACGTGTGGCGTGCACACGGGGGTTTTTTAGGTTAGAGGGACCCCCCCTTGGGCGAAACGATAAAATACCTGACGGCTTACCAGAGAGAACATCAGCATCGTTGATAAAGAACGTCCGTCCTCAGAGACCAAAAACAGGAAAAGTTAACGTAATATTGGTAAACTGCAGGAGTATCCAGGGCAAGGTTCCTGAATTAGTATCGCTTATTGAAGGAAATAGTGCGCATATAGTATTAGGAACGGAAAGTTGGTTAAAACCGGAAGTGAACAGTAACGAAATCCTAGACACAGAATGGAATATATACCGCAAGGATAGGATAAACGCCAATGGTGGAGGAGTATTTATAGCAGTAAAGAATTCAATAATATCCAGTGAAGTTATTAGCGAATGCGAATGTGAAATAATCTGGGTTAAGTTAAGAATCAAAGGTGGGTCAGATATGATAGTCGGATGCTTCTATAGACCACCTGCATCAGCAACCGTAGTAGTTGAGCGCCTCAGAGAGAACCTGCAGAACGTCGTGAAGAAGTTTCGTGATCATACTATTGTAATAGGGGGAGACTTCAATCTACCAGGTATAGAATGGGATAGTCACACAAACTGGAGCCAGGGACAGAGACTCTTGTGACATTATCCTGACTGCCTTGTCCGAGAATTACTTCGAGCAGATAGTTAGAGAACCAACTCGTGAAGCTAACGTTTTAGACCTCATAGCAACAAATAGACCGGAACTTTTCGACTCCGTGAATGTAGAAGAGGGTATCAGTGATCATAAGTCAGTGGTTGCATCAATGACTACAAGTGTAATAAGAAATGCCAAGAAAGAAAGGAAAATATATTTGCTTAACAAGAGTGATAGGGCACAAATCGCAGAATATCTGAGTGACCACCATCAAACGTTCATTTCTGAGGAAGAGGATGTGGAACAAAAATGGAAAAAATTCAGAAACATCGTCCAGTACGCCTTAGATAAGTTCGTACCGACTAAGGTCCAAAGCGAGGGGAAAGATCCACCGTGGTATAACAATCATGTACGAAAGGTACTACGGAAACAAAGAAAGCTTCATCATAGGTTTAAGAGTAGTCGAATCATAGCTGATAAGGAAAAGCTGAACGAAGCGAAAAAGAGCGTAAAGAGAGCAATGAGAGAAGCATTCAACGAATTCGAACATAAAACATTGGCAAACAATCTAAACAAGAACCCTAAAAAGTTTTGGTCATATGTAAAATCGGTAAGCGGATCTAAATCCCCTATTCAGTCACTCGTTGACCACGATGGCACCGAAACAGAGGACGACCGAAGAAAGGCAGAAATACTGAATTCAGTGTTCCGAAACTGTTTCACTGCGGAAAATCGTAACACGGTCCCTGACTTCAGCCGTCGCACGGACGCCAAAATGGAAAATATTGAAATAAACGATATCGGAATTGAAAAACAACTGCTATCACTTAGTAGCGGAAAAGCATCCGGACCAGACGAGATACCCGTAAGATTCTACAGTGATTATGCTAAAGAACTTGCCCCCTTTCTATCAGCAATTTATCGTAGATCTCTGGAAGAACGTAAAGTACCTAGCGACTGGAAGAAAGCGCAGGTCGTT
This sequence comes from Schistocerca nitens, assembly GCF_023898315.1. Taxonomy (NCBI): domain Eukaryota; kingdom Metazoa; phylum Arthropoda; class Insecta; order Orthoptera; family Acrididae; genus Schistocerca; species Schistocerca nitens. Next base: position 925,284,318 of record NC_064614.1, on the reverse strand, counting down.
CCCATTTTCAAGAAGGGTCATAAATCAGATGCGAATAATTATAGGCCTATTTCGCTTACGTCAATCTGTTGTAGAATAATGGAACATGTTTTATGTTCTCGTATTATGACGTTCTTAGATAATACAAATCTCCTTCATCATAACCAACATGGATTCCGCAAACAGAGATCATGTGAAACCCAGCTCGCCCTATTTGTCCAAGAAATTCACAGTGCCGTAGACACTGGCGAGCAGATTGATGCCGTATTCCTGGACTTCAGGAAGGCATTTGATACGGTTCCGCACTTACGTTTAGTGAAAAAAATACGAGCTTACGGAATATCGGACCAGGTTTGTGATTGGATTCAGGATTTCCTAGAAGAAAGAACACAACATGTCATTCTTAACGGTTCAAAATCTGCAGATGTAGAGGTAATTTCGGGAGTACCGCAAGGAAGCGTGATAGGACCTTTATTGTTTACAATATACATAAATGACTTAGTTGACAACATCGGTAGCTCCGTGAGGCTATTTGCAGATGACACGGTTGTCTACAAGAAAGTAGCAACATCAGAAGACTCGTACGTACTCCAGGAAGACCTGCAGAGGATTAATGAATGGTGCGACAGCTGGCAGCTTTCCCTAAACGTAGATAAATGTAATATAATGCGCATACATAGGGGCAGAAATCCATTCCAGTACGATTATGCCATAGGTGGTAAATCATTGGAAGCGGTAACGACCGTAAAATACTTAGGAGTTACTATCCGGAGCGATCTGAAGTGGAATGATCACATAAAACAAATAGTGGGAAAAGCAGGCGCCAGGTTGAGATTCATAGGAAGAATTCTAAGAAAATGTGACTCATCGACGAAAGAAGTAGCTTACAAAACGCTTGTTCGTCCGATTCTTGAGTATTGCTCATCAGTATGGGACCCTTACCAGGTTGGATTAATAGAAGAGATAGACATGATCCAGCGAAAAGCAGCGCGATTCGTCATGGGGACATTTAGTCAGCGCGAGAGCGTTACGGAGATGCTGAACAAGCTCCAGTGGCGGACACTTCAAGAAAGGCGTTACGCAATACGGAGAGGTTTATTATCGAAATTACGAGAGAGCACATTCCGGGAAGAGATGGGCAACATATTACTACCGCCCACATATATCTCGCGTAATGATCACAACGAAAAGATCCGAGAAATTAGAGCAAATACGGAGACTTACAAGCAGTCGTTCTTCCCACGCACAATTCGTGAATGGAACAGGGAAGGGGGGATCAGATAGTGGTACAATAAGTACCCTCCGCCACACACCGTAAGGTGGCTCGCGGAGTATAGATGTAGATGTAGATGTAGATACGAAAGCCTATCCACCGCGGCATGATCATATCGCATCGGATGGGAAAAATCGGTTTTTAATTGTCCTGAGGCCAAAACCCACATAAAAAGCATCAACCACATGCGTTTTTGATTGTCCTGTGGCCGAACACCGCATAAAAAGCATCATTCAAAATCAAATCGGATTATTAATTTCCTTGTGACTGACGCAAAACATGTTCAATATGCTGTCCACCGTTTTCTGCAACAAGTTGAAACCGAGAAACAGCATGGTCCACAGCCGATCGAACTGTTGCCGGGGTCAGGTTCAGAATATATTGCGCAATGCGTGTCTTCAATGCACCTAATTTTGCAATCGGAACACTGAACACAACATACATTCCTGGAAATGGAAAAAAGAACACATTGACACCGGTGTGTCAGACCCACCATACTTGCTCCGGACACTGCGAGAGGGCTGTACAAGCAATGATCACACGCACGGCACAGCGGACACACCAGGAACCGCGGTGTTGGCCGTCGAATGGCGCTAGCTGCGCAGCATTTGTGCACCGCCGCCGTCAGTGTCAGCCAGTTTGCCGTGGCATACGGAGCTCCATCGCAGTCTTTAACACTGGTAGCATGCCGCGACAGCGTGGACGTGAACCGTATGTGCAGTTGACGGACTTTGAGCGAGGGCGTATAGTGGGCATGCGGGAGGCCGGGTGGACGTACCGCCGAATTGCTCAACACGTGGGGCGTGAGGTCTCCACAGTACATCGATGTTGTCGCCAGTGGTCGGCGGAAGGTGCACGTGCCCGTCGACCTGGGACCGGACCGCAGCGACGCACGGATGCACGCCAAGACCGTAGGATCCTACGCAGTGCCGTAGGGGACCGCACCGCCACTTCCCAGCAAATTAGGGACACTGTTGTTCCTGGGGTATCGGCGAGGACCATTCGCAACCGTCTCCATGAAGCTGGGCTACGGTCCCGCACACCGTTAGGCCGTCTTCCGCTCACGCCCCAACATCGTGCAGCCCGCCTCCAGTGGTGTCGCGACAGGCGTGAATGGAGGGACGAATGGAGACGTGTCGTCTTCAGCGATGAGAGTCGCTTCTGCCTTGGTGCCAATAATGGTCGTATGCGTGTTTGGCACCGTGCAGGTGAGCGCCACAATCAGGACTGCATACGACCGAGGCACACAGGGCCAACACCCGGCATCATGGTGTGGGGAGCGATCTCCTACACTGGCCGTACACCACTGGTGATCGTCGAGGGGACACTGAATAGTGCACGGTACATCCAAACCGTCATCGAACCCATCGTTCTACCATTCCTAGACCGGCAAGGGAACTTGCTGTTCCAACAGGACAATGCACGTCCGCATGTATCCCGTGCCACCCAACGTGCTCTAGAAGGTGTAAGTCAACTACCCTGGCCAGCAAGATCTCCGGATCTGTCCCCCATTGAGCATGTTTGGGACTGGATGAAGCGTCGTCTCACGCGGTCTGCACGTCCAGCACGAACGCTGGTCCAACTGAGGCGCCAGGTGGAAATGGCATGGCAAGCCGTTCCACAGGACTACATCCAGCATCTCTACGATCGTCTCCATGGGAGAATAGCAGCCTGCATTGCTGCGAAAGGTGGATATACACTGTACTAGTGCCGACATTGTGCATGCTCTGTTGCCTGTGTCTATGTGCCTGTGGTTCTGTCAGTGTGATCATGTGATGTATCTGACCCCAGGAATGTGTCAATAAAGTTTCCCCTTCCTGGGACAATGAATTCACGGTGTTCTCATTTCAGTTTCCAGGAGTGTATTTCAGATAGGTTCACAGCCAGAAGTCACACGGATTAAGATAGGGACGCCCAGGACGTAGGGAAATGGTGGCTAATAATTCCATGACAGGTGTTTTCATTTACGTATTCTGACACATACAGCGCCATCTATTGATCAATTTTCACACTATTTCTTTTCTTCTGCCATACGTTTTCCCCCTTCTTCGGTAATATTCCGTTGCAGTTTGACGTCATTCTTACCAGTGGTGTTATTTTTACAGCGATTGAAAGTTTAATTATAATCACCTTCTATGTCAGGTGTTCGGAACCTAAGCAGTTCTTTGTTACATCGGTAAGAAATTTTTTCTCTAAGTTTCATGTTTCATAGAATATCAGTATTTTGTAGTTTTGTACGTATAATGTACTTTTTTAAATTTTAGGATATTTTTAACATTTTTTGTCTCACTAATAACAGCAGTTGGACAGTAATCAACACGCAGTTGAGCGTCCCACAAGCCAACAGCCAACAATCCTGTGCACTAAAGATTACAGCTCGCAAGGTTGCTTGTATTACATTAGTAATCTAAAACAAAATAATATTTATTTACCTATGTTTTATTTCGTCTTATTAACGACCATGGAGTGTGAGACTGAGATAGTCATGAATATGTTGTCATCAGTGGCGTCAACCAACTCGTTACAAGTCGTTTGCTTCAATTTCCATTACAAATCTGCTTCGGGACACTAGAGGACAATAGTACCACTTACGGTTGCTGAGGTTGCTACGCGACTCAAGCTGACGATTAATCACCAGAAGGGATGGTTGGTTTATGCAGGTTCAGGAAACTGATTTTATAACACAATATTAGTAGTGATTACATGTTCTAAACTGTGATACTTTATAAATTCTCGATCCACTAGGTTGATGAAGTATGTTGCGTCTAATGGAAACTACCAAAGTTTTAGGCTCCTAGCAAATAAATGGCGACAAATATATGCCTGAGAGTTTTACCTGCTGTTCGGTCCGAGCGAGGTGCCGCGGCGGCTTGGGTCTACTGCCTGTCTTCCATGTCGTTATGCGCAAATGTTGGGGTGGATCCTTTGGAAATGACCCTGCTGGTTTCCTTCCCCAGCACTGTTCTATGGGAGCTTCTGCTCCATCTCTAAAGAACTCCCCACCAGTAGTACAGTTCTGTCCTCCAGTTTCCTTCTGCCTTCCTGCTAACACTCTCCAGCACAATCACACTCGTGGCGCACTGGAAAGACATTCGAAAGTACAGTCGTTCACTTCCCCGTCTGGCAAACCAGATTTAGTTTTTGGTCAGATGTTTGAATGTATCAAAAACATGTCTCCCTGTAAATTACACATTGTATTATTGTGCTAGTTTTCGTAGCTAAAACTAAGACTGGGAAATGAGCAAATAGGTTACCAAATTCACTGGTGTAACGTCTAGTTTTGCAAATAAGGATTAACTGCTTGAAATTAATCAGGGTAATTACGAAAAAGTAATTACTTATTTCAGGGATTCTTTTATCTGAATTTTCGTGCCGAAAAGAAAAGTGATAAATGGACAAATATTGTATAAAATTGAGTAGCGGGAGTTGTAGGTTTCAAAATATATTCAATTACTATAAATTGATTATGTTACTTAAGAAAGCTTAATTAGTGATTTGAGCAAAAGTTACACACTGAATTTTTGTTAGATGCTCGATAGACGAACGAAGAATAGGAAAAACGACCAGCGTGAGGTCTAGTTTTGGAAAAAGTTTTATTACTTGCAATTAATGTAGGTAATCAAGCAAAACTTAAGTAGTGATTAGAAAAAAATTGAAATAATTCACGAACACCGGCTGCTAGCTATAAATAATGTGTTAAAAAGTTCATCTCTTCACGGCCTAGCCATTTTGCATAAAAATGGTTGTATGGTACGATATTTGAAGGCTTTCTTTAAACTGAGTCCTACATTTAGGTCTTTTAGAGGATGGAAGACGCTAGGAAGGCAAACGAGCTGTCAAAAGTCTCATTTCTTCGAGGTCTAGCTGTTTCGACATAAAAGGTTGTATTGGTGTGATATTTACCTGTCAAAATGGCTCTTTCGTACCAAGTGCTAAAATCAGAAGACTTCGGGAAAGGAAGACGCTGCGAAAGCGGTTTGTAAACGCCTCTATGGTAATGCCCCAATGTTGACACAGCTCTACAGATGACTAATGTTTCTCTTGCAGCCATAAGTGCTTCACAGTCGACAGCTGGCAACAACGACGTTAGCTGCGTTCTGATCAAAACTTGGAAATAAAAGCTAAAATTGAAGAAAACGGTCAACTGTTTATGAAAACATTTGCCTAAAAGTAAGAATTAAAACAGATTTGAGAAACATTTGACGCGGCTTTGAATGATACTCGATATCGTGTACAGGAAGTGATGTTACGACCCAGAATTTAAAGTCCATCTTTAACTTGCAGTCTTAGAATTTTAAAGAGTACTAGAGGATATTTGTCTGGTGGATTATGTAGACCAAGAAGTCCGCTGACCTGTCTCCTTGACATACTTCTATCATCCACACACGGAGTACAAAATAGTTCTAACAATTTCAGTCTCAAAAATGTTTCAATAGAGAATTATCCATACATCAGGGTGACGCGTGTGAAGGAATAAGAAATATCTCCCTTAAAAGGGCTGCCATCACCATCGTCCTTGCTCACATTTTCCGACAGAAAAGTACACGAGGTGCGTCAAATGTTTCTCTAATCTGTTTTATTTCTTATTTTTAGACAAATGAATTCACAAAACATTTAACCATCTCATTCAAAAAAATGTTTACTAAATGGTTTCCCTAAATCACTTCAGGCAAAAGCTGGGGTAGTTCCTTTGAAAAAGACACAATTGATTTTCTTCCCCGATCCCTCACATAGGACATAAAGTTGACCCCCAAAATCCCAAGCCTAGCCCTAACGTTGTCAGAGGTGCCACCTATAAAAACTCGTCCTCTTGCCCGAGTTGCAAAGCCCTTTACTTCCCAAAACAGTACCCAAATCTCGCCTCCCCTCCCTACTGTTACAGCTGCGACCAACCACACCCCACTTACTCCTCCAAGTGAAAAGCCAGGCTGTTACCCAGAGAAACAGGATTAACTGTACCCATTCGTCCCACTGATAAGCCACTACATTCTAACATTTCCCTCTAACCAGCTCCCACAGCTGAAGACATGTTCAGAACTTCAAGCAACGTTTTATAACATGCGCACCTCTTCGAAACACCACACACCCTCCGACAAATCCCCTTTACAGCCTGGTCTCTATTGCACCTAAACACTCAAGCCATTTATTCCCATAACCAACTATTCTTCGTTTTTAAACACCTCGAAGCCCTGGTGTTAACTCCTTCCAGCCCTTGCCACTACCTAAAAGTATGTCGTGGTGCAGCAGCACTACAACATCTAAATCCACGATATCCGGTTTTTCCTAACAAATAAACCACACACTCTTTCCCAACACCAAGTCCATACTTTTATCCTCTATGAATCCGTCTCCCAACCCTATTACACCATCCAAACCTCCCGGCATATCCTACGTTTACATATCACCCACCCCTCATGGCTGACGGCAGTTGCTAATGGCCGACAGGACATCCTTATTCAGACACACCCCTGTATATTACTCCTCCATCTCATTTTCACCCTCCTCTTCAGAACCTTAACCATAACCAGAGCCACTATATACACTACCTAACAAGAAAAAAGTGAAGCACCCAGAAGACATGGTCGGATGGTCATCACTTTGTACACTTACACACCATCGACGAGTATGTAAATGATTAAGAGTTGCAATTCTCTATGACAGTAGATCGACCACATGAGTGCATTAGTACATATTCTTCTTCGTGTTTGGTGTTATGACCGGGCTTGGAAGGTATGCCCGCACACCCACCGTCGTTGCGACTGCACAGATATCGCTTCGACGTCAACCTCCCCCCCCCCCTCCCCCCGCCTCCGGCCCCCGGAGCTGATCCAAAGAGTTAGTGTATATATTGTCCCGGCTAGTTAAGAAACATTCCCTGCCGTGTGGGTCGGGCATAAAACATCTCTGAATCACGTTGTGAGCCTGGTCGTGTGAACTAGCAGTTAAAAATTGATCGCGTTTTTTCCAGAGATAATTTATACACTTTCAACCACGACGGATCCAAAGACAGTTTTGTTTTTTATTATTCTGGAGTAAGATATTAATTGAGTTACAGTCTATTTTTACTAATTTGCTTCCCTGAGTAATATGATTTACTTACTTTAGCAGTCTGTATGCATTCGTTGAATCCTATTAAATATGTTTGTAAAAGGTTTATCAGCTTCCTTCAATAACCCTTGAATGTTCACAGATATTATTGGCTATGTACTAGCTGATTAAGCAATTTAGTAAACACGGAGAATGTCTCGTATATTTCTGCTCTGTTGACACAATTAAGTTCTTAAATTAATGAGAGATACTGAAAGGAGAGTTGATCCTATTGGGTATTGTTTCAGTATGATAACAGTCAGTTATTACTACATTCCTTCGTGTACCTATCACCAAAGATATGCTTTCCCATAAAACTGTCCTTTGCCATTAAGGTCCGATAAATTATAAAAATGTCTCTGGGCCTTACAATGTCTAAGCTTCTCAATTCTCACGACACGATATTAATTATGGGTTCGAATCCTTTCAATGTCTGTTCAGCACAAGTTGAGTCTTTTATCGGGCACTATTTTTCACTTCTCTTTTATTAGCGGAATCACCTTGACAACGAGCGGCAAAGATACTAGTGTGATAAGGTCCAAGTATTTTCGGTGCTAACATTCTTTAATAATTCGCATACAGCGAATGAAGTCCTAATTCAAGATAAAAGTTACTGTATTGTCAATAAATCTTTTCACAATCGTAATTATACCATCGTAGCGTTTCGTTTAACACGCACAATCACCATTCACTTGAATATCAAAGTTCGTACACCCAGTCACCTCTAATTGACTCCGTCTCTGAAGTTATCCCAAAATAATCTATTCTCCACCACTCCAATGTCTAATCCAGTTCTAAGAATGCAATTTAATTAGGCTTCTAATCCCAAAATTCCGACTACCACGGAGGAACTGCGAACACAGTCGCCACCGCTGGAAGCAAAAAATCAAGAGACCTAACAATGCAGCGCATTGGTTTATATATTACATTCAAAACAGAACGCAGTTCTGTTTTGTCTTCCTTGGATTCCCTTTGTACTACTTTGCGTTACTCTATTTCGAATATCTACTCTTTGTAAAAATTTTAACTATTACTTCGAAATACTACTACCGTTTTTTGGCTCTTAGGTCATTTCGTATTACAGAATTTAATCTAATACTCGTTTATGTGTAACCACTCTCTAAAAAGCGGTTACAAAGGGTATATAAGGGGCGTGAACAGCGTCAGCCGTTGAGTGGTCACTGCGAAGAACACGGAGATACTGTGTAAACGTGTGAGACGTTGTCGACACCTCACAGTTTGAAAGAGGCCACATTGTGGTCTCCGTTTGACCGGCTCGTCGAATCTTGCGATATGCAGATATGTGGGACATTCGGATGTGACTGTAGTACGATGTTAGAGGTATGTAAAAGTGATACAGCCATACTATTTATCAAAGTTCTGGTCTGAGCATCATAAGGGAGGATTGAATTGGACTCCAAGCACATCGTAAGTCCTTCACATAAGCGCGTGCCATTCGAGAAGAAGTCATTGACTCCCTGCAATATTCTACGTCATGCTGCGCATTACTCAAAGGCTAGCAGCAGCCGAACTAGATAAATTACCAACCCCTGCGCAGGCTGCTGTTAAGACCACAACACAAACGGCTGCATTTGACTGGTGCTGTGACGAGGCAGTGTTGACTGCTTATCAGAGGCCTCACAATGTGTTCAGCGATGAATCGCGGTTCTGTACTACACTGGATGACCATCGTCGACGAGTATGGCGGTGACCTGGTGAGAAATCCCGTTGTTGCAATGTTTTAGAGAGGCGCAGCGGTGTTACTCCTGACGTCGTGGTGTGCGGAGCCATCGGCCATGACTTCAAATCACGGCAGGTAGAGACTGAGGGAAACCTGACGACGCAGCTTTGCATCATGGACATCCTGTGGTTCTCATGTGTAACCTCTCATGTGACAGTATCGTGGTCCAATTTTTCAACAGGACAATGATCAGCAATACATGACACGTTTCATTATGGACTGCCCAAGTGATGTTGAGGTACTCCTGTTGCCAGCAAGATGCCCAGATCCGACCTGATAGAACATGTGTGGACGTAAAATCCATTCCAGCACCAGTATCCAGAATATCAAGGACCACTTACCACAATAAGATATTGCAGTGCCTGTCTTATTATGATTTAGGATGCAAAGTTCCTCTTTGGCGACCACAGCCCTTATGACATAAATTAGTGTTAGAAATTGAGAATATGGACAACCATCAGCTGTAGAACGAAATGACGACAGTCGACGTTTGTGCCGTTCCGGGATTCGAACCCGGAGTTCCCGCTTATCGCGAGCGGTGGTCTTACTATTTAGCCATCCGTTGACGACTCACGGTCAGACTCAAACTTCCATATGTCGTCAACAATGCGTCTACAACCTACACTCGTAGATTTTTTGTATACTAGGTGCGACAATAAAGTAATGAGACTGATGTGAAAAAAATATTGCTTACCGTTTTAGTCAAGTTTAGTGTTGTCTGCTTCAAAGTAGTTCCCTTCTGAAACTTCTTGGCAGATTAAAACTGTGTGCCGGACCGAGACTCGAACTCAGGACCTTTGCCTTTCGCGTGAAAGTGCTCTACCTACCCACGCACGACTCATGCCCCGTCCTCACAGCTTTACTTCTGGAAACATCCCCCAGGCTGTGGCTAACCCATGTCTCCGCAATATCCTTTCTTCCAGGAGTGCTAGTTCTGCTAGTTTCGCAGGAGAGCTTCTGTGAAGTTTGGAAGGTAGGAGACGAGGTACTGGCGGAAGTAAAGCTGTGAGGAGGGGAGGTGAGTCGTGCTTGGGTGGCTCAGATGGTAGAGCACTTGCCAGCGAAAGGCAAAGGTCCCGAGTTCGAGTCTCGGTCCGCCATACAGTTTTAATCTGCCAGGAAGTTTCATATCAGCGCATACTCCGTTGAAGAGTGAAAATCTCATTCTAGTTCCCTTCTGATTGCACACACTTTTTCCAGCGCTTCTGCCATTGATGGTAACATTTCTGGAACTCATCTTCTGTAATATCCCCCAAGACCCTGGTAACAGTTTTTTGGACATCTTGTTTGAAAATGTGTCCCTTGACCGCCGTTTTGACTCTTGGAAATAGAAAAAAGCCGCACAGAGCGATATCTAGTGAATAAGGTGGCTGTGGTAGCACTGAAATTAGTTTTGAGGTTTAAAAATTGCTGTACTGACAGAGCAGTATGGGATGGCGCATTGTCGTGTTGCAGAATCCAATTATCAGCAATGTTGGCACGGACACGAAGAACTCTTTCATGAAGTTTTCACCCAATTTAACGCAAAAAGAAATGGCATACCGTTGCGCAATATTATGGGGTTCCATTTCTGTGACGAGAGACACAAACATGTATTAACTTATTACAGTACAACTCACGACTGAGTAGTTCAAAATGGTTCAAATGGCTCTGAGCACTATGGGATTTAACATCTGTGGTCATCAATACCCTAGAAATTAGAACTACTTAAACCTAACTAACCTAAGGACATCACACACATCCATGCCCGAGGCAGGATTCGAACCTGCGACCGTAGCGGTCACGCGGTTCCAGACTGAAGCGCCTAGAACCGCACGGCCACACCGGCCGGCGACTGAGTAGTTGCATCGATGTGCAGCTTGGACTAGAAGCAGCATATAGACCAAGATCAAAGATATTGTGCCTACGCAAGCCTGTAGGGTTGCCACATCTTACAAAGCAAGTCAGTCTCATTACTTTATTGTCGCACCTCGTATATTCTCATACAGAGGAAAGTCAGTGAAATTGTGCGTGCTAATCGAAGGCTGAATGTCAGAGAAATTGCAGCGGAATGTAACATTACAGTTGGATCATGTCATGATATCCCGCCACAACATCTTGGAATGCATCGTGTTGTTGCCAGGTTCGTCCCCTATCTACATCTATACTCCGCAGGCCACCTTAGGGTGTGTTGTCTAGGGTACATCGTTTACCGTTGTCACCCCCTCCCCCATGATCCGATTCAAGTTACAAATGGTGTGCGTCAAGAAATATTGTTGGTAAGTGAGTGTTCACCAGAGCACAATGTCCGCCCCCGGTAGCTGAGTGGTCAGCGCGACAGAATGTCAATCCTAAGGACCCGGGTTCGATTCCCGGTTGGGTCGGAGATTTTCTCCGTTCAGGGACTGGGTGCTATGTTGTCCTAATCTTCATCCTTTCATCCCCATCGACTCGCAAGTCGCCGAAGTGGCGTCAAATCGAAAGATTTGCATCCGGCGAACGGTCTAATCGACGGGAGGTCCTAGTCCCACGACATTTATTCATTCATTCACCAGAGCACAATGGAGCCGGTGCCAACCTGTCTTCGTCTCGCAGTACAGGTGTCAAGGAAATGTTCCCATGGAAGACGACGGATTCGCGTCCTACCATCGGCGTGAAGAAGGCTATTGCGTAGCTGCCTGCATCCACAGCTGCCCAAACTGCTCTTCTACATGTTATATTGTGTTACTGCTCCTGCAGGACCCTAAGCAGGAATCAGTCTGGGGGGGGTAGCGGATAACATTGAAAATCTCTCCGTCGCTATATGTATCTGCTCCCTCAACTGTCACGCTAAGCGATGCGGTTGCTGGTCCATATTTTCTGCTGGTCATTTTACTTGTAAGTCGTTGGCCCGGTGTCGGCGGATAAATACGATATTGCCGCGCCTGTGTTATTCCGAATTACGATGCAAAGTTCCTTTGGCCATGCATGCATCGTATTTATCCGCCGACACCCGGCAAGCGTCTTCCAAGTAAAAAGCCTCACCTATGCGAGAATTTACAAAATGGATGTACGAGTACAGGTTATAGACGCATGGTTGATGACATATGAATGTTCTGGTATGGGCGTGGACATGGATAGCCTAATGGTAAGGCGTCCGCTCGCGATAAGCGGGAACTCTGGCTTCGAATCCCGGTACGGCACATATTTTCACTGTCGTCATTCCATTCTACAGCTACTAGTTTTCCATATTCGCAAATGCGAATACATTTAATGTACTTACCAGATTTGTGGGACACCTTGCCTCAGGAGACGATACAATGGCTTTATGGCACTCTCCCAACCGAATAACAAATGCTTTCACGGCCACCGTCTTCAGTAATTAAAACTTCCGGGCTAAGAGGCCGTGGTCCAATAGTAGAAATACTTCTCCCTGACGTTTCGTTGCCAGCTGCGGGCAACATCATCTGAGGTGAATGCTTAAGATCGGCGAAAGATGCACGACACCCTCTAGCTACTCCTGGTGTCTATAAGATTCCGTGTAGTTGTGGGAAAGTTTACATTGGAACCACAAAAAGAAGTATCAATACTCGCCTAACTGAACATAAAAGGAACTGTCGACTGGGACACACGGACAAATCGGCTGTAGCGGAACATGTTTTTGAAACGGGTGACCATGAAATAAAATTTAGTGAGACGAGCGTGCTAGCTAAGACATCGCATTATTATGCACGTATGTATAGAGAGGCTGTAGAGATTTTTAAACACCACAATAATTTTAACAGGAAAGAAGAAGGCTTGAAGCTAGATAATATATGGCGATCGACTCTGTACCAAAGATGTGACAATCGATTACCTTCGATCGAGAGTAATGACGCCAGCCAGAGATAGTTTTACTGTTGACAACACGTGACGAGTGGTGGCGCCCTCTACGCGCTCTATATAAACAGGACCTCCACGGCCTAGCAGCCAGTCGTAGACTCACCTCAGATGATGTTGCCCGCAGCTGGCAACGAAACGTCAGGGAGAAGTATTTCTACTATTGGACCACGGCCTCTTAGCCCGGAAGTTTTATTTACCGAATAACAAATGGTTCAAATGGCTCTGAGCACTATGGGACTTAACATCTGAGGTCATCAGTCCACTAGAACTTAGAACTACTTAAACGTTACTGACCTACGGACATTACACACATCCATGCCCGAGGTAGGATTCGAACCTGCGACCGCAGTGGTCACGCGGTTCCAGACTGAAGCGCCTAGAACCGCAGGCCACACCGGCCGGCAACCAACCGAATAACAGCATGCGTCTCGGCCAGAAGGGTGCAACGTCGTACTGATAAGTGGACTGATACTGCCAACTTCTTTATAAATTTGGCTCGATTTTGTTATCGCTGAAACGACTTCACATATTCTCTAAATCCGTGACGTTTCATTTATTTTTCTTCTGCCCTCCTCGGCGCTTCACTTTCGTTGTGAGGCAGTGTATTCTACATTTGTACGCCTGCCAGTGCTACGTATTCCGGGTACCACGATCGCATTAGCCATGTGGGAGGAAGTTGACAGCCCACAACCCACTGTCTCGGAACAGTTAGGGTTCTGTACTTAAAAGACATCAGGAGAACGTAAGAACTTAGGTTTACAGAAGATCGTACGTACCGAATACGTGAGTGTTCACACAGTACGCCACCTTTTACGTTTTTCCCTCCTTTGGCTAGATGTAAATCGTGGAAGACGAGAGCACCATTGTGGTCTTCTATCGGCACCTGCTGTATCAAGGGAAGTGAGCCGCGGGCGGCGTCCACAAGCAATAGAGATGTCGCACCGCACCTCTTCCTGCTCTCCTCTGACTCAGCGTCAGCCTTATGCCTTATGCTGTTCTGCGCCGCGGAAAACGAGCGTGTTGCCCGATACCGACCAGGCATAACAAAATTTTAAAAATAACTCACACAGGTAATGCCTACGTTTTAGTCATCTACATACAAGTTTATGAGTTTCGTGCGAGTTGCAGAGCACTCAGCGTACAAAACGACAGCCTTTTAGGTACCTATGGAGCGAGGTGGCTCAGTGATCAGCACACACTGGACTCGCATTCGGGAGGACGACGTTTCAAACCCGCGTCCAACCATCCAGATTTAGTATTGTGAAATAAAATAACGCTTACAACCGTCCTTATGATGTTATTTGTTTTGTTTCAACCAGTTTCGGCGCTTCAGTGTGCCATCCTCAGGCCTGTATGCATAAAACAGTAACGGTAGCATTATCAAATTATCAATCAAGCATCATAAAAACAGATTAAAAACAGAATGAGAAACAGGGACAAGACTCTAATGGCTGCGACAAAATAAATAACATCATAAGGACGGCTGTAGGCGTTTTATTTTCTCACAATAGTAAACGGCCGTAGTCCCAAAGACCTCAAATCGCTGCAGGCGAATGCTAGGATGGTTCCTTTGACAAGACACCGAAAACTTCCTTCCCCATCCATCCCTAATCCTACGGGACCGATGACCTAGCTGTTTGGTCCCCTCCGCGAATCAACCAACGAACCTTTTAGGTAACTGAGGATAATGAGACATGTAAGCCTGCGAGTATGTCGCAAACGTAAGGTCTGCTGCCTCAGTCGATACGCACTCGTTGCAGTAATCCTTCCTTACCAGTTTCTTAGCACAACATTCATTCTCCGCAGGTGTGGTGGATAGCGACGTCCGATAAGAGAAGAAGCGTTACGCTCCAGAAACGGAGCTCCGCACACCACAGATAACGCCGAGCTTCCGGCCGTCACATCGGCTCTCGCTCTTCCACAGAGATACGTCGTCCGTGCGTCGCAGTCGTAGAAGTGGCGACGTGATGTTTGAGTATCGAGCCGCCTTACGGCTGCCACACAGTAACCCAATTCTAGCTTTTTTTACCACAAAGCAGAATCGCTGCACCGCGAAGGGAATGGGTCCCGTGACTTTAATGACTTTGCAATAGTTGGAAGTGTTTTAATCTAAAATTCCAATTTCCGTCATTTACGAGTGTACAGATCTAATTATAGTCTTACATGCAAATGTATCACATTTCAGTCGTACGTTGTCTCGTTCAAGCGATATTTCGTTTTATACACATGAATTTTGCTTGCACTGCTTACTTGTATTATAGTGGTTTTATTTCTAAAATTTGGCTTTAGATTTCCGATCAGTCCAACTCGAAAAGGCCTCTTCATGAACTTTGTGAGAGGGAAAGACTAAAAACCGACCAAACATAGCAAAAATATCCTCAGCATTTCCGAGAGGACATAGATCGAACATCACTTTCGTCAGCCGATATTAAGAAAAACGCTGACTTACGAAAACAGCCTTTTCACATGACATAGTTCTCTAGCTTATCCGAAATGTACAACAAGAAAAGTTACATAAGGAAGCCAAAAGCGTCGTATTACTCGATCAAATACGCTTTTAAGACCAAAAAAAGCTTCCTGATGCTGTGTTATTCACAAAAGCACTGTAACATTTAATTTTCTATTTAAAACGACAGTACTTGAGAACAAGAAACAATCGTAAACAGTACTCCGCTAATGTTTTCGATGGAAGGCAATGGGCTGGCCGCCGTGGCCGAGAGGTACTAGACGCTTCAGTCCGGAACCGCGCGACTGCTACGGTCGCAGGTTCGAATCCTGCCTCGGGTATGGATGTGTGTGATGTCCTGAGGTTAGTTAGGTTTAAGTAGTTCTATGTTCTAGGGGACTGATGACCTCCGATGTTAAGTCCCATAGTGCTCAGAGCCATTTGAACCATTTTTTAAGGCAACGGGAAAATCACTTCCCTAGACGCTCATGCAGTGGACTCTCTGACGAGGCGTCCCCCATGACAAGACCTGCCGTAAGGCAAAACACAAAAAGTTTAAAAAAGTTTTCGGGCATCCAACATGGCGGCACATCCTTCAAAGCAACGGACAGGGTAAATCTGTGGTTCCTTCTTCCCTTATTATACTTCCATGGATAGAACATAACATAGATGGCATTAAACTTCCTGGCAGATTAAAACTGTGTGCCCGACCGAGACTCGAACTCGGGACCTTTGCCTTTCACGGGCAAGTGCTCTACCAACTGAGCTACCGAAGCACGACTCACGCCCGGTACTCACAGCTTTACTTCTGCCAGTGCTTCGTCTCCTACCTTCCAAACTTTACAAAAGCTCTCCTGCGAAACTTGCAGAACTAGCACTCCTGAAAGAAAGGATACTGCGGAGACATGGCTTAGCCACAGCCTGGGGGATGTTTCCAGAATGAGATTTTCACTCTGCAGCGGAGTGTGCGCTGATATGAAACTTCCTGGCAGATTAAAACTGTGTCCTACCTTCCAAACTTTACAGGTTACCCTTGGCGCTGCAGCACGGACAGGAGCACCAGCGATGGTGTACTCAACGACGAACTTGGGTGCACGAATGGCAAAACTTCATTCTTTCGGATGAATCCAGGTTCTGTTTACAGCATCATGATGGTCGCATCCGTGTTTGCGACATCGCGGTGAACGCACAATGGAAGCGTGTATTCGTCATCGCCATACTGGCGTATCACCCGGCGTGATGGTATGGGATGCCATTGTTTACACGTCTCGGTCAACTCTTGTTCGTATTGACGGCACTTTGAACAGTGGACGCTATATTTCATATGTGTTACGACCCGTGGCTCTACCCTTCATTCGATCCCTGCGAAACCCTACATTTCAGCGTTATAATGCACGACCGCATGTTGCAGGTCCTGTACGGGACTTTCTGGATACAGAAAATGTTCGACTGCTGCCCTGGCCAGCACATTCTCCAGATCTCTCACCAATTGAAAACGACTGGTCAATGGTGGCCGAGCAACTGGCTCGTCACAATACGCCAGTCACTACTCTTGATGAACTGTGGTATCGTTTTGAAGTTGCATGGGCAGCTGTACCTGTACACGCCATCCAAGCTCTGTTTGACTCAATGCGTATCAAGGCCGTTATTACGGCCAGAGGTGGTTGTTCTGGGTACTGATTTCTCAGGATCTTTCCACCCTAATTGCGTGAAAATGTAATCACATGTCAGTTCTAGTATAATATATTTGTCCAATGAATACCCGTTTATCATCTGCATTTCTTCTTGGTGTAGCAATTTTAATGGCCAGTAATGTAATTCTGATTGCGTCAAAAGTTCGCAAAATATTGTGGACTAAGGTTGAACATTTGAGGGGTGAAAATGGAACAATTGTTTTTTAATTTGTAATAGATGAAGTATTTCATTCCATTTCTTCGTATTCACTGACATTCCGTCAATTTTTGAAGTTTTGTGTATCATAAGACTTTGGATTTAAATAAAATTCGAAGAGTTTATCCCAAAAACTAACGACTGTTTTATTCTCTGTTGTTTTTAGTGAGCTCACTAGCTGTGTTACATGATGCTATTCCAAACAGAACGTTAAATGTATCTGTGATACTCAGCCGGGTGACATGGTCTTTGGAGCCGGCCGGAGTGGCCTTGCGGTCTTAGGCGCTACAGTCTGGAACCGAGCGACCGCTACGGTCGCAGCTTCGAATCCTGCCTCGGGCATGGATGTATGTGATGTCCTTAGGTTAGTTAGGTTTAAGTGGTTCTAAGTTCTAGGTGACTGATGACCTCAGAAGTTAGGTCGCATAGTGTTCAGAGCGATTTGAACCATTTTGAACATGGTCTTTGGTCCCGAATGACGCTGACAAAGCTACTAGCTCCTGCAGTGCTCTTTCTCGTGGCGTGGTAGACACACTGAAAAATTGTGCTTCATACTTTTAAAGTATTCCCAATCAACAAAATATAGAAAAGAAATACCAATAGGTCGATTATGAACATTTTTACCTCAGCCTTTGTCATTCCCACACCCATCCCTAGGGGTAGTAGGGTCTACCTCTCAAACTACTTTTATTCAATTATGAGTCATGTGGCTGGGGATGTCTTAACTATCACAGTAATTGTTTTCCAGGTAGAAAGTTATACATGTGACAAGTTTGATAGAAATTGCTTCAGACATTATAGAGATATGCTCGTATGTCACTGTATTTGTGCCCCCACCGCCAACCCTTGGGGTGGTAGGGGCATATTATCCTCAACGTACTTTTGTACAAATAACTATTCAAATAACAGATTCTTTCCTAATCCGGCTTGTGTTCCGTCAACACCAACCTCGTCGGCCGCGGGACATCATACGATAGTCTACCTTCTTTCTTCTTTTTGTCACGCACACCACCTACGTAATTGTGTCTCCTTCGATGTTTACAGCATAATTGGGGAACCTTCATTCTAGGAGACTGAGGATTTCTCTAAAGCATTCGGTTATACCTGGGGGGTGAGTCTGGTCGTCGATGGGAGGATGCGGTTATAATTTTTTGCCCACCGTTGATACTGAGCCTTGCCCAAAAGTCCTCACACGTACATTAAATTTTAATTCTGGTGGATTCGAGTTTCTTGTGTATTGCGACAAATACATAACGTCCGTTTTCCATAACCTAATCCTTTCTATATAAATTTAAATTTACCCCCAAAATTCCAATACTACGTATTTCGTAGAGTATGGATTTAGATGAATCGCTTAAATCGATGTGAAAATGAAATAATGAATACTGCGTTGCTCTTGAAACTTGTGTACTAATTTGTTTATATGTTTTGGAAGTAGGCTGTTTAGGTTTTTATGTTGGTAACGCCACGTAGTGCTCTGTATGAAAATCGCTGACTGCGCTGTGTGCAGTCTGTGGCTGGTTGGACTCGTTGTTGGAACATTTGCTTGTGTAGTGTTGGGCAGTTGGATGTGAAGAGCGCGTAGCGTTGGGCAGTTGGAGGTGAGCCGCCAGCAGTGGTGGGTGTGGGGAGAGAGATGCCAGAGTGTTGAGAGCGGACGATCTGAACGTGTGTCCGTCAGAAAAAGGACATTTGTAAGACTGGATGTCATGAACTGGTTATAAATATTATGACTTTTGAACACTATTAAGGTAAATACATTGTTTGTTCTCTATAAAAATCTTTCATTTGCTAACTATGCCTATCAGTAGTTAGCGCCTGCAGTAGTTCGAGTAACGAAGATTTTTGTGAAGTAAGTGATTCATGAAAGGTATAGGTTATTGTTAGTCAGGGCCATTTTTTGAAGGGAGTATTGAAAGTCAGATTGCAGTTTAGTGATGATCAGAATAAGTAAAGAGAGAACTGTCTGAGTACGTTGACTTTTGCTCAGCTGTCTGAAAATCAAATAACGTAGAAGTTTACCAGCACAGTCATTCTTAATTTTCTAAGGGGACGTTTCATAGTTTATTCGTCAAAATATGTAGATAATGCTACGTTCGTGCATAAGTTCGCAACGTTTCCCCACAACTATTACATAGCAGTGACTTTACCCATCAGTAATGTATTCTCTTTCGCTTTTTACAAGTCTGCCAACGCTGTGGTAACTTTCCAGTTCCACGACTGTAGAAATAACGTGGCTTTAAGGCGAAGAACTCGTCGAGCCATGTTTGGAGCACATCCGAAATGAAAGTTCCTTAAAGGTTGTTCATAGAGAGCGGAAAAGTGAAAATCTAAGGGAACTAGATCAGGTGAATATTGAAGGAGCGCGATCAAGTGAATAACGCGGGTGCGGAATGACTGCCAAATCCAACTCCTGTACAGCGTTTTTTGTCAGTCTAGCAGAATGCGGGCGAGCATTGTCGTGGAGTAGCATCGTTACGCGTAGTCTTCCTGTGCGGTGTTCTTGGATTGCGTCTGCAAGGCGTCTCATTTGTTAACAACAAATGGCACCAGTGCTGGCTACACGTCAGAGAAACAACTCGTGGTGCACCACAGCCTCTGTGTTGCACCAGATGCGTAACATTGTCTTTCGTGAATGCGCGCAGGTGTTTTTACGGGGAGTTGCTGCTTTGTTTGGTCTCAACCTGTCTTTTCTTTTCCATATGGAGACTCTATCTCTCGTCGCCAGTAACGATGCAAGATAGGAATGGTCGGCAGTGTTCACGAGGCAGTTGATGTCGTGCAAGCAGGTATGCACATATGACCACCCGCTGATTTTTGTGATTTTGATTTAGGGCATGCTGTACACATAGACCCGATTTTTGGACCTTTCCCAATGCATACATATGTCGCACTGTGGTGGAATGATCACAGTTCATCGTATCTACCAGTTCTCGAGTACACTGACTTGTACTATTTCTTGCCGTGCTCTGTTCAAAATAGTTCAAATGGCTCTGAGCACTACGGGACTTAACACCTGAGGTAATCAGTCCCCTAGAACTTAGAACTACTTAAACCTAACTAACCGAAGGACATCACACACATCCATGCCCGATGCAGGATTCGAACCTGCGACCGTACTGGTCGCTCGGTTCCGGAGTTAGGTTTAAGTAGTTCTAAGTTCTAGGGGACTGATGACCTCAGATGATAAGTCCCATAGTGGTCAGGGCCATTTGAACCATTTTTGAACCGATATCTCCGCTTGGCACTGCGTTTTCTAGCGCCCACAGCCCCACTCGGTGCCACAAATGACACAATGACAATATGTAAACTCAAATAGCAACACTGAACTACAAATAAAAAATGACAGTCAATAAATAAATTCATAGTGAACGCAGTATCAACACGCAAAACAAAAACGCTACGAAGTTATGCAGTATCCTAATAGTTGGAAGATGTGGTTCCAGCGTAAACTTTAAGATTCGAGAGGCAGCCTTAATGCCACTCATAGACCCTCATGACTGCAGTGCAGCTCCGCGTACAAGGTGATAAGGACTGTGCAGGCAGGCAAGTGTTTGCACACCCGCAGGCCTTAGGCTGCGCTCTGAGCCGGCCTCAGGCCGCCGCGTTATCTGGCGGTGACGTGTGCGCCGCACCTGTTGCCACATACGGTAATACACTGAGAGCGCAGTCGAGTACACCTCTCCATCACGAAGATGAGCCGGCCGCCACGCTGCTCACCTACCCGTACTTTGTCTGCGGGTGTTTCTATCAACGCATCTGGCCTGAGCGGCTCCTCTCCTGGTGCTCAGCTCTAAACTCTTGTAGCTCTCCTTCACGTGTTTGTGAGCTCTACAACGAGATCTGAAACCAGTACCTGTACGCACAGTAGGACCATTGCTTACGTAAGCGTATACGAAATCTCAAATGAAGTTAAATGCCACAGTAACACATTAATGTGACTCCCTGTCAAAAGCCTGAATAACCACATTTTGCTGCGCTAGACGTGCAAGAAGAGAGTCAGTGAAGTTCTGGAGGGTACCAGAAGGGAAATGGAGGCATGCCGATTCCATTGCCGTGGCCAGCTGAGCTATATTTCTCGGTTGAGGGTTCATGGTGCAAACAGCACGGTCGACGTGATCCCACAGATTCTCGGTTGGGTTTAAATCTGGGAATTTTAGCGGCCAAGGGAGTGCGGTAAAGTCATCCCTGTGCTCTTCGAATCCAAAACTGCCAACTGTGTGGCGCATTGCGTTGTCCTGCTGGTGAAGGCCATCATACCGAGGAATAACAAACTGCACGTAGTGGTGGATATGGTCCCCAAGGATAGATGTACGCTTGTGATGATTCATTGTGCCTTCCAGAATGACGAGATCACCCAGGGAATGCCACGAAAACATTCCACAAAGGGTAACGCTCCTTTCTCCAGCCTGCACCCTTCCGACGTTTGTTGTAGGATATTTGCTTTCAGACGTTCACGGCGATGGAGCATAAAATGTGATTCGTCTGACTAGACCACCCATCGTCACTCATTGAGCGTCTAGTTGTGGTGCTGGCGTGGATACACCATCCTCCGTTGCCGATGAAGAGGCACGTGCTGCGGAAGCCCATATGCAGCAACGTTCACTGAACGGCCTTTGAGGGCACACTGCTGGTAACCCCGTTGGTTCATCTGGGCGGTCAGTTACTAAACAGTTGCACGCCTGTTCGGCCGTACACATTTCTACAGCCATCATTCGCCCTAGTCATCTATGGTCCATCATCACCACAGTGGCCTCGACGCCGATTTTGGATAGCGCCATTCTGCGTGCACTGTATACTTAATCCTCGGCGGCACGTGAACAGTGAACTTTGCCTTGTGGAATTGCTTCCACACTTGGCCCGAAAGCCAAAGATCGTGCCCTTGAGGACGTCAGATAAATCGCTGTGATTTCGCATTTCGACAACGACTGCATTGTTTTCCGCGTGTTCCCAACACGTTGTACATACCCTTTATTGCTAGTGCTGCCATCTGCCATCTGTGAGTGGTTACTGCGTGTTGACGTCGAACATAGGCGGAGGCCACGTTAATGTGAGCGGACAGTGCATTTCGCGTATCAGTTAACGCACATCTCTTGGAAAGACAAATTTCTGCACTTAGTTATCGATTGCGAACAGCATAGTTGATCTTTGGGACGACTGCAAGGCAATCATGAAGTGGTCTTTGAATTTCTGTTGAATTGACCAACCAGGTCGCCTTCTATCTCGCTGCATTCTAAGGTGCGAGTTTGAAGAAGTGGGCTGTATCTTGACGTGCGTAGAGTAAATCTTATTTTACAGTCTGGTACAGCGGTTGTGTGTTTGCAGCTTTGTAGTATGGTAAGATGTACTTCGACGGTGTGCAGCATTCGTAGTATGACCTTGCTATTCGTACACGGAAATCGCGTGGTTCATCCGTAAATACTTTCTTGGTTCGCGTCGCGAAACTGAAGACGGAGAATTTCACTGAAACTTTCGTGGCTTGGGATCGGATCTCCCATGTGGAAAAAAATTGGAAATGAGCGTCTGGCGTCATTGGCCGGGAGGCCCCTTGCGGGGTAGGTCCGGCCGCCTCGGTGCAGGTCTTATTACATTCGACGGCACATTCGGCGAACTGCGCACCGGAGGGAGATGAAATGATGATGAAGACCACACAACGCCCAGTCCATCACAGGAAAAAATCTTCGACCCAGCCGGGAATCGAACCCGGGCCCGTAGGACGGTAATCCGTCACGCTGGCCACTTTTTTTTTTTTTTTTTGTTCGTTGTCGATCGTTGTGTTTGGTCGTTGCGGACGTCACATGACATCCGTTCAAGTTCGTTACTGATCCTTTCACTCAGTTTTTTTACAGAGGCCAACCAGCTCTCTGACCGAACAAATACCACTGAGCTATCGGGGTGTACTCCGATGCTGAGATCTGTTTCTTGTGCTCTGGTGAGGAGAGTAGATCTGTTTCTTCTCTCGGTTACCAGAATAGTAGGACATTTAATTTCGTCACAGTCCTTAGCAAAGGCAGCTTGTCAGTTTTTTGTGACGTATGTAGATTTTGCTTTGTATGATTTTCTCAAGTGATGGAACAGTGTTCCACGAGTTTTACGAGCATTAATGTTACGCGTCCTACTGTAGTTTAATTATAAGGGTTTATATTCGAACGTTCTTTCAGATCAATTTTTCCTAGCCAGTCACTTTCCTATTTAACTGAGTTTACTCGTCTTCGCGCTCAATAGTCAGCATATGAAACGTACTACTTGCCTTCAGAGATAGAATTTCAGCAGCAGAAGTTCGTGGATTTCTCACTGCAGTCAACATCAAAACTAGATTCAGCCGTTATGAATGCAGCAGAAAAGTAGGTATTAGAAATGCTGTAGTTGGCATAGTGGCTGGCTGTCCTTTCTACATAAAGTGTGATTGTTTCATGCATTTATTGTTAGCTTTTGTAATAGACTAGGTCCACATGTCCAGAGCACTGCACGCTGCTGTAAGCCGCTTTGCATTATACACTCACACGCATCGGGACATGTTTCTTACGATTATTCTGGTTCGCGTAAATTTAGTTTCCTTTTGCTAGGCCCAGACAGATTGATTCTGGGTTTATTACTACAATGACACTGTGATACGGTGACCTCCGTCACTAAGTGAGTTGGATCTGTTGATGTAGATTTGTGGCAAAGCGGCCGAGCCAGCTGAGTAGTGGTTTACAGATGAGACCCGCACTGGCGAGGAGTGGTGTTCAGATTCACGACTGTCCATCCAGATTTATGTTTCTCGCACTTTTTGTGAACTAGTCGGGAACGCGCTCTCAGAAATGAGTGACTGTGGAACTTTCGAGTAAGTAGTATTAGATTCTCCACTTCAGTTAGGTGTTATGGAGCAGTTTCCTTCAGACGATTTGTGTCTCCCTCTAAAGGATTCAGTACCGTGGACCTCAGTGGACACAACCGACCAACTTAGCTTCCTTGCGCGACCGCTTGCCAGCATTATGTGTCTATTTATATTTAAATGTTGGGATCAACCTATGGTTTATTGCTTACTTTAAAAAAGCGGATTCCCATTAACAGATTCTCGTTGGTTGCCCAGGACTTCACGATCGCAACTTTACATTGTGACTGAGCCGTTTTTTAAACTTCTTAAATAACAAACAAAAACTTTGAATAATATTTCTTTACTTGGATTCAAAATTAAAAAATCACCACTAGCGTGATGTACTCCACCATCTCTCTGCATCAGTGCTGCCATCTTCACGCCAGGGAGAAACAATACAGCGCCTCTTGAAAAATACGTGTAGCTACCAAAACATATGCTTCCCGCACGTCGATGGCGTGCCAAGACACACCCCACAACTGCCAACCTTCAACTGGGTTCCTCTTTGTAGCGCCGGGGCTTGTAGCACCATTCCCATGGCGTCATACAAGCCCTACCTCGGAATTACGACGTGTCTTATGAATCAGATTAAGTTTAATATTATTTTAAGTTATGGTAATGTCCAATTATACAGAAAATCCAGTGACGCTGAGGTCCCTCATAACTGGTTGATTCTGACTGCATTAATATCGTTTTTATAACATAGTAATTGAACCGGGCTGTAACCAAATGCAAGAGCTAAAATCTTACAGAGCTTTTCAGAGCATTCACACAAGGTTGGCGCCGGTGGCGACACCTACAACGTGCTGACACGA
The DNA here is from genome assembly GCF_023898315.1 of Schistocerca nitens. Lineage (NCBI taxonomy): Eukaryota > Metazoa > Arthropoda > Insecta > Orthoptera > Acrididae > Schistocerca > Schistocerca nitens. The sequence continues at coordinate 925,259,388 of NC_064614.1, read as the reverse complement.
GGAAAGTTTCCAACCGATTTCTCATACACAAACAGCAGTTGACCGGCGTTGCCTGGTGAAACGTTGTTGTGATGCCTCGTGTAAGGAGGAGAAATGCGTACCATCACGTTTCCGACTTTGATAAAGGTCGGATTGTAGCCTCTCGCGATTGCGGTTTATCGCATCGCCACATCGCTGCTCGCGTTGGTCGAGATCCAATGACTGTTAGCAGAATATGGAATCGGTGGGTTCCCAACGGCCTCGTATCACTAGAAGTCGAGATGACAGGCATCTTATCCGCATGGCTGTAACGGATCGTGCAGCCACTTCTCGATCCCTCAGTCAACAGATGGGGACGTTTGCAAGACAACAACTATCTGCACGAACAGTTCGACGACGTTTGCTGCAGCATGGACTATCAGCACGGAGACCATGGCTGCGATTACCCTTGACGCTTCATCAGAGACAGGAGCGCCTGCGATGGTGTACTCAACGACGAACCTGGGTGCACGAATGGCAAAACGTCATTTTTTCGGGTGAATCCAGGTTCTGTTTACAGCATCATGATGGCCGCATCCGTGTTTGGCGACATCGCGGTGAACGCGCACTGGAAGCGTGTATTCGTCATTAACCGGCGTGATGGTAAGGGGTGCCATTGGTTACACGTCTCGGTCAACTCTTCTTCGCATTGACGGCACTTTGAACAGTGGACGTTACATTTCAGATATGTTAAGATGTGGCGCTACCCTTCATTCGATCCCTGCGAAATCCTACATTTCAGCAGGATAATGCACGACCGCATGTTGCAGGTCCTGTACGGGACTTTCTGGACACAGAAAATGTTCGACTACTGCCCTGGCCAGCACATTCTCCAAATCCCTCACCAACTGAAAACGTCTAGTCAATGGTGGCCGAGCAACTGGCTCGTCACAATACGTCAGTCACTACTCTTGATGAACTGTGGTATCGTTTTGAAGTTGCATGGGCAGCTGTACCTGTACACGCCATCCAAGCTCTGTTTGACTCAATGCCCAGGCGTATCAAGGCCGCTATTACGGCCAGAGGTGGTTGTTCTGGGTACTGATTTCTCAGGATCTATGCATCCAAGTTGCGTGAAAATGTAATCACATGTCAGTTCTAGTATAATATATTTATCCAATGAATACCCGTTTATCATCTGCATTTCTTCTTGGTGTAACAATTTTAATGGTCAGTAGAGTAATTTGCACTAAAATGGATTTTGATACACTAATACTGAAGCGCTTCTTATATTCTTTACTTGGAGTTCAAATGGTTCAAATGGCTCTGAGCACTATGGGACTTAACATCTGTGGTCATCAGTCCCCTAGAACTTAGAACTATTTAAACCTAACTAACCTAAGGACATCACCCACATCCATGCCCGAGGCAGGATTCGAACCTGCGACCGTAGCAGTCGCGCGGTTCCGGACTGAGCGCCTAGAACCGCCAGACCACCACGGCCGGCTTACTTGGAGTTCCCCTAACATCACGCGAAGACCACTCGCTACCTCAGGTCAGATTTCTAGCACTCTTAGTGAAGTACGGCGCGCTCCATCGATCTAATCGGAAGAGTTCACTAGCGATTAATCCACTGCACTGCTTTACTATTAAAACTCAGTCTTAAGGACTGACGGCCGGCTCGCCAACTTCACGAGCTCCCAGCCGCTCCACGATATTCTTTGTACATCCATTCCGTTTAGCCCATCAGCCACAGGAGTAGCATAAAGGAATCTTCGCTGCCCCTGCTAGTAGCACTCCTCTGAAAAGTGCTTCACCCTGCCAGGTCTTTCAACAGTTTCTTTTCGTGCTCAAAAACACTTTACATGATGAAAAAGTGAGTAAAGTAGACGTTAACCACAAAAGATTTCATAATGAAAGAGCCATTATCTTCCAGATACAGTAAGCTTGCTTGGGACCTACAACAGCCAAGATGAAGGGTCCATGCGGTTAGACGGGAATTATATATTACACCACATGGGTATTAAACGACCTATGATAGAGACTCAATGAGGTAGGACTTGATAAAGCAGCAGTTATAAGCGAAATAAATAAATTTCCGTAAAAAGATTAAGGCGAATATTGGTATGGTCACTTTGAGAAGGACACAGCCTATAATCCTGTTCATGCTGCTCTATATAGGCTTGTGCACCTCCGATGATTTCGTCGAAGACTGGATGTTACACACTAATCTTTCTTTTTGAATTCCTTTCTGTGATGACGATGTCATCTTCATTCATGGCAGCGGAAACAAGGAGAAATTCAAATCATCACAAGAAAGAACTTTAGGCCCTATCGTGACCGGGATTAGCCGAGCGGTCTGAGGCGCTGCAGTCATGGACTGTGCGGCTGGTCCCGGCGGAGGTTCGAGTCCTCCCTCGGGCATGGGTGTGTGTGTTTGTCCTTAGGATAATTTAGGTTCAGTAGTGTGTAAGCTTAGGGATTGATAACCTTAGCAGTAAAGTCCCATACGATTTCACACAAATTTGAACATCAGGTTACGACGCTGCATACATAATCTCAGTTCAAATGAAGACATCGACTGTAAACAACAGTAAGGGACAGTACAGCAGAACCAGAGTTATTGCATGTAAAATTTGATACATGATGTGCATTATTCATATTAATTGATATTTCGACGATAAACCTAGTAGCGGCAGCTCTTTTTCTGATTTCAGGTTCTCGCTAGTGGCAGCTTCGTCAGCACGTGTGCATGTACACATTGGTAGGTGCCAAGCACATGGCTGCCTGTAGAAGTAACACGTGAGGTGTTCGTGCCAGGAAAATGCTTTTCCGGGATGGTTTGTTCGAATCTAAAGGTGGTGTGGATAACTACGATCCATAAGGGAAACTCATCGTCACACACCCCTCAAATTTAGTGGTTAGATGTCGGTCGACAAACCGTCAAAAACTCAACACAGATCGTGTGTGAGAACTGGAAGAAGGTGTACTCAACTGTGAATACAGAAGCAACGAACAAATAGTGAACAGCCGGCCGTAGTGGCCGAGCGGTTCTAGGCGCTACAATCTGGAACCGCGCGACCGCTACAGTTGCAGGTTCGAATCCTACCTAGGGCATGGATGTGTGTGATGTCCTTAGGTTAGTTTGGTTTAAGTAGTTCTAAGTTCTAGGGGACTGATGACCTCAGAAGTTAAGTCTCATAGTGCTCAGAGCCATTTGAGCCACAAATAGTGAATGGTCGTAGCTAAAGGTATGCAACATCGAGCGAACTGCAAGAAGAACGGTGTTGCGGCTGTGTGGTCCTGACGTCGAACTGCAAAGCGGCAGACCCTTGTTCAGATCCCCTCCCCACATCATTCTTTTTTTTCACAAAATTATGAATTGTACGTCCAATCATTGGGGGAAGTGGCAACAAAACGACTATTCATGTTGGTGTGTATAATATATGAGTCTGCCGACATACCATCTGACTTTCGGAAAAGCATCATCCACACAATTCCGAAGACGGCAACAGCTGACAAGTGCGAGAATTATCGCACAATCAGCTTAACAGCTCATGCATCGAAGCAGCTTACAAGAATAATATACAGAAGAATGGAAAAGAAAATTGAGAATGCGCTAGGTGACGATCAGTTTGGCTTTAGGAAAAGTAAAGGGACGAGAGAGGCAATTCTGACGTTATGGCTAATAATGGAAGCAAGGCTAAAGAAAAATCAAGACACTTTCATAGGATTTGTCGACCTGGAAAAAGCGTTCGACAATATAAAATGGTGCAAGCTGTTCGAGATTCTGAAAAAAGTAGGGGTAAGCTATAGGGAGAGACGGGTCATATACAATGTGTACAACAACCAAGAGGGAATAATAAGAGTGGACGATCAAGAACGAAGTGCTCGTATTAAGAAGGGTGTAAGACAAGGCTGTAGCCTTTCGCCCCTACTCTTCAATCTGTACATCGAGGAAACAATGATGGAAATAAAAGAAAGGTTCAGGAGTGGAATTAAAATACAAGGTGAAAGGATATCAATGATACGATTCGCTGATGACATTGCTATCCTGAGTGAAAGTGAAGAAGAATTAAATGATCTGCTGAACGGAATGAACAGTCTAATGAGTACACAGTATGGTTTGAGAGTAAATCGGAGAAAGACGAAGGTAATGAGAAGTAGTAGAAATGAGAACAGCGAGAAACTTAACATCAGGATTGATGGTCACGAAGTCAATGAAGTTAAGGAATTCTGCTACCTAGGCAGTAAAATAACCAATGACGGACGGAGCAAGGAGGACATCAAAAGCAGACTCGCTATGGCAAAAAAGGCATTTCTGGCCAAGAGAAGTCTACTAATATCAAATATCGGCCTTAATTTGAGGAAGAAATTTCTGAGGATGTACGTCTGGAGTACAGCATTGTATGGTAGTGAAACGTGGACTGTGGGAAAACCGGAACAGAAGAGAATCGAAGCATTTGAGATGTGGTGCTATAGACGAATTTTGAAAATTAGGTGGACTGATAAGGTAAGGAATGAGGTGGTTCTACGCAGAATCGGAGAGGAAAGGAATATGTGGAAAACACTGATAAGGAGAAGGGACAGGATGATAGGACATCTGCTAAGACACGAGGGAATGACTTCCATGGTACTAGAGGGAGCTGTAGAGGGCAAAAACTGTAGAGGAAGACAGAGATTGGAATACGTCAAGCAAATAATTGAGGACGTAGGTTGCAAGTGTTACTCTGAGATGAAGAGGTTAGCACAGGAAAGGAATTCGTGGCGGGCCGCATCAAACCAGTCAGTAGACTGATGGAAAAAAAAAAAATCCAGTCATTGACGTGTCTGTTCGCTGTATTCAAATTTGTTGTTGTGTTTGGTGTAACGTCCCCGTTTGCAACAGCGAGGTGTAAGGTATCACCAGACGTACGACTCAAGTACCACATGTTATGACTCTTGCGTCCGTCCTGTAGTTTTGACTCCAGAATTCTTTTGTTGCAACATAGTTCACACCTGTTTATTTGTCGTTTCCTTTGCTACGAGAGGTCCACGTGACGGCTCGCCTACTCTCACCATTCATCAATTTACTTGCGACTTTAATATATTCTTACCACATGACTCATATTCTGTGACTAGTGAACAGTATGACAATTGCCAAGACTACAGAAACGGAGCAGGCACGTCAGTAGCCGGACGGACAGTTCATAAATTTGTGGAAAATATGGTGGACGAGGAAGGTTTGAACACGGATCAACTTTGCAGTCCTACACCGTGACCACACAAACACGACGTCGTTGTTCTTGTAATTCGCTCGATGTTGCACATCATGAACTTCGGCTGTTCACTGTTTCTGTTCTGCTACTTTTTTCACAGTTCAGTACATCTTCTTCCAGTTTTCATGCTAGATCTATGTTCAGTTTTTGACGGGCTATCCACTGAGTCTTTTACCACTAAGACTGAGGAGGGTGCGATGGGAAGTTTCCCACGCCAGATAAAGACCTGAACATGTTTCTGAACACAAATGCGCTTCAGAAGTTGTTGCTAATCAGGTTAATGTTAATAATTATTTAAGCAAGTTAACAATGTTGTGCCTTTTACCATAATTCACGTGAGTATTCGTGACAGGGTGATGGCAGAAATGCTAAGGACAATCCTTAACACCTTTCACATGCTGTATTAAGGTGTTTGCTAAAATTAAGTTTAGATTGTGATAAATCAAACATTAGTTTTTGAAGTTGTTATACTTTATTGTTGGAAAAATAGTTAGCACAAATCTTACTATCAAAAACTGAAACAACTGGGACTATCTAAATTTGTATTTTTGCGAAGTTTCCCTGTATTGTTTCGTTAATTCGCCCAGGAATTAAACAATGCTACGTCAAAGCTGACACCGTCAAATGTAGTCAGTTTGCGAGTGAAAAGTTGTAAGTACCCAGTGATGAAATTCTAAGAACAAACTTCTCCGTGCAAGTTACCATTTTAAAAATGTGTCGTTACTGTGTACTATCTGAAAACAATGACTTATATTAACAGAAAAATCAAAGTCCATGTACATGAAATCCTTATGAAATTTCCTTGAAACTTGACTGCGCAGTTTCTCAAAACAATCAATTTGTACCTTACCACTGTTTACAGACGAGGTCTTCAAATGCCCGAAGACCATCCATGTTTAGGTTTTCCATGGTTTCCCTAAAAGGATTAAGGCGGGCGAATGCTGAAATGATTGCACATGGACAAAATAAGCAAGAAGCATCGTATGCAGATAAAATAAAGCAAGTCAGAGACTTTACTGGTCTCATGCAGATATGATTTTTATGTACATAGACTGCAGCGGCGAGTAAAAATTTGAACCAAAGCCGGGAATCGAACCCAAGTCTCCTTGTTACTAGGCACGTGCCTTTACCGTGGCACACTTCCTCCCTCGATCCAAATTCTCACTGCCGCCCCAGTGTACTGTACTCGTAAATTATCCCTTACACACAAAGTGAATCACTTAAGCTCTCCATGTTCTGGAATAGCATGTCAACACCAAACATAAATGAGGGATCGAGCCTGAAACCCAGGTACAAACTTTCATTCTCCGCTTCAGTCCATATACATAAAATCATATCTGTAAGAGACCAGGAAAGTCTCCGAATTTGTGTCATTTCATTTTTATAAATATCTGCACCTGGGTTTCAGTCTGCGTCCCCCATATACATTCGATGCTGAGTTGCTATTCCAGAATATGCAGGCCGTCGGAAGCTGTTTGTGTGTAAGGGTGGAATTTACAGTAGACTGGGACGGCAGTGAGAATTTGGACAGGGTAAGAAGGCGTGCTAGGGTAGCCCGTGGGTGTGTGTGGACCGCTGTGTGAAGCTGGCTTAGTAGATCGTAGACGGCTTGGTCGAGCTGGGGCGGTCGCTCAGGGTGTTCCGTCAGAGTGGTAGCTGCCCTCTGTAACAAAAAAAAAAAAAAAAAAAAAAGTGAATGGATCAACAACGAACTTCAACGTATGTCATGTGACGTCCGTTACGACCAACTACGACGAACAATAGCGAACAACATGAGGGAAGAAAAGTGGTTAATGCAGCTGCCTACCAAGCAGGTGACCCGGGTTTGATTCCCGGCCTTCGTACAATTTTCCGTTTGCTGCTTCAGTCTATATACTTAAAATCCATCATATTTCTTTCCAGCTTGAGTAGTTCTTTCTAGTCACAACCACATTGATTAAATATTCAAATGCAAAAGGAATAGAATAGAATGTATCGTCGACTGCTTGGTCGGTGCAGACGTAGGACAGTACCGAAAAGGACAAAGTGTTATGTTAGTTTACTGACCAGGGTCAATCATTTTTGAAAATAATCTCCATTACCACTGTTTGCGTAACCGCTAATACAGAGTGCGCAAAATGAAACTGGCCCAGGAAATATTTATGAGACTGGGGTGGAACTGATCCTTGTTAGTGAACAGTGAATCGACATTTCGCATCTCTCGCATGATCTGTCCGGAATACTTCGTTGCGTCATTACTTTTGAATGAGTGAGATGAGGAGGCGTGTTTAGTGACCAGTTGAATGGAACACATAATTGTGATCATCACAAAACAGCGGGTGTTCATTGTTGAGTGTTATGTGTAGAACAATTCATAGAAAACGTGTACGGATCTGTTTGCGGAACAGTTTAATAATGGTATTGTTTTGGCAAAAATTCAGCAAAGTCTGAAAAGCAAAACTAAACAGTTAAAAGGCGCGAAACGAACGCCGTAGTGAACAAAAACCGTAATTATCTGAAAAGGGCATTAAGACCAGGGACAACCCGCATCGGTCCTACTGTAAATTACTTCCCGGCCAATTTTACTTTATCTGACAAAGACTTCTGGATGCCTCACCTACAATTTTGCAACAAATATAACCTTCTGCAATAAGCATGCTTGTTGCTCCTGTAAAATTTCTAAAGTGATCCACCCACATTCAGTTAGGTTGTGGTCTGGGTATTTTCTTATTTTGTAAAATGCGTAAGTAATGTCCTTGGTGAACCTACCAGTCGTCCACTCGGCTACATGTTCCACCCCACTCCATTTGTGTTCTTTGAAGCCGTAGTCTGTTTCTCCATCTATTTGCTGTTTTCCTGTTCTTTCTAGTAATGCCCAACTCGCATGTGCCGCGCGGGGTAGCCGAGCGGTCTGTGGTTTTTTGTCACGATCCGCGCGGCTCCCCCTGTCGGAGGTTCGAGTCCTCCCTCGGGCATGGGTGTGTGTGTCGTCCTTAGCGTAAGTTAGTTTAAGTTAAATTAAGTAGTGCGTAAGTTTAGGGACCGATGACCTCAGCAGTTTGGTCCCATAAGACCTTAACACAAATTTCCAAATTCCAACTCGCATGCCATAGCTTTCCGCAACTTTTCAATGGTTTTCACGGTACAAGTCCCTGTCTCACTGCCACATGTGAAAAATGCTAGTACACACCGACCGTAAACTTCCAGTTTCAGAGGCATTACGAGCTTCTTTTTCAAAACTTGTTTACTAGAAGGTTCAAAAATGGCTCTGAGCACTATGGGAGTCAACTTCTGAGGTCATCAGTCTCCTAGAACTTAGAACTACTTAAACCTAACTAACCTAAGGAAATCACACACATCCATGCCCGAGGCAGGAATCGAATCTGCGACCGTAGCGGTCTCGCGGTTCCAGACTGTAGCGCCTTTACTAGAAGGACGGCTGATCATTTTTGCTCATCTGGGTACCTCTTTTACCGCCCATCCAGTGGTAGTAGCATCCTATGACATCAGTACTTCCACAGGGCGGTATATCGGCGTGGAACAAAAAACAGGCAGATAAACAGAAATTTAACGTCCGGTAATACGAGGAGGCCGTGAAGCTATGCTTCAAACGTGGCAGCCATTTTGGAGGCTGTCGTCTCGGATGTAACACGTAGCTTTCAGATGGAAAGTGGACAGAAAATTACATGAGAAAAACCAAGATGCCTTTCATTTGAGGATAGTTTTAGGCGTTTTCAATAAGAGGCACTCAAATAAAAACCAAAAACTCGCCACAGCGGGACCATGGAATGCTTCCTTTCAAAAGTAACCACCACACTCGTTAAGACATTCATCTTATTGGGAGACGAGCTGATCAATTCCTGTTTTGTAAGACGCGATTGGCCCCTGACAGATCCACAACCGCACCCAGTCTTTCATTCCCTCGTCCGGTTGAAACCGACGTTCACGTACATCTTTCTTCAGGTCGCCAATGTCACCAACGATGTGAAAACCAGACGGTCAACGACCCGATCTGTACGGAGGATGTTGCAGTATTTCCCGACCAAATCGTTGAAGCGTAGCCTTTGTCCGATTGGCAGTGTGGGCCGGGCATTATCGGGCAACTTCGACCGCGGGGGCCCTCTCTGTTCTTCAGTTCCTCGAGCATGGAACCGCAATCAGTGCGCAGCGCTATGAAGAAACTCTGCAGAAACTGCGACGCACCATCAAGTCAAAACAACCAGGAATGCTGTAAGACGGAATCGTCCTTCTACATGGTAACGCCGGCCCCTACACTGCCAAGCGGACTAATGCTGCGCTTCAGTGATTTTGTTGGGAAACACTGCCACACCCTCCGAACAGCGCAGATCGTTTGCCGTGTAATTTCACATCGGCGGTTACCTGAAGAAATACATGTGTGGACGTCGGTTTCGGTCGGAGGAGGAACTGCAAGAGTAGGCCTACCGTGTTTCTCGAAACAGGAATTGATCGTCTAGTCTTCCAGTGCAATAAATGTCTTGACGCGCGCTGTAGTGGTTAATAAAAAAAAAAAAGAAAAAGAGAAGAAAAGAAAAAGAAAAGGTTGAAAATGTGGGAAGAAATCGTGAATAAAAAGGGGGTTTTAAAATCGTAAATGACCGTGAAAAAAGGAAAGAATGAAATGCAAATCGGACTTCGTATTACAGAAAATCTATCGGACTTCGTTATTCGGAAAATCTGTTGTTGGGGTGGTCCTTGTGGCGTTTTTGAGCAAAAGTTAAACCAATTTCCACTACAAAAATTTTTGAAAAAGAACAGAGAACAACAAAATGTAACTGACAGGGGGAAATGGCGTAGCTTTGAGTTCATTCTTTACCAGGTTAACATGTCTTCTTTCGGGCGGCGTCCAGGTCTTCAAAATTCTCCTTCATTTCTGCGTGAAAAAACTGCTTCGAAATCTTGCAATAGTCCAGGAATCGCTAATTTATACCAATTAAAATCATCTTGATACTGTATGCAATTTAATTTACTTTGCTACTTCCATCCTCCGAATTTCTTAACAATTTCCACAATATGTCTATACATTAAAATCAGATCAAGACTAGCTAATAAGTATTTTTTTTACGTCTTCATCAGATCACGTCTGCCTTAAGCTTCGGCTAACAAGAGACAATTGAAAACGGATAGAAAACAAAAAAGGTTACAATTTTGGTATTTTCTCTGCCATCGAGCGCTCATACCGCTGCGACGGGATATTTTTATCTGAGGGAACGAGTGTAGCGCGGCGAAATTCAAAGTCCCGCTACAGCGCCATGATGACTTTCGAATGGAACCATTCCATGGGTCCGCTGTAGCGGGTGTTCGGTTTTCATTCGACTGCACCTCATAAGTAAGACTGATAAACAGTAATATCAAAAAAACTAGTTTCGGCGACAAATATCACCATCACAAGTGGGTTTTTTAAATCTAAAACAAGCAGAAAAATAGCATGGTTATACAAACACTGTAGCACATTATTACATTTTTACTATTCGTTTTTTGAAATATAGTTTTCTATGGATACTTTCATACTACCTTATTTATTGTATGTTACAGAATGTTTTAAGCAATTATTGTCGCTATTTGCGACATATTTTCTGTGCGCTTTTTTCTGTTGCCCATTTTTTACTTAGCGAACATCATGCCATCTGCAAACATGTGAGCGGCTATTAGTAAACAAAATACTAAAAGGTAAACTTAGTATGTCAGCAATATATACTTTGGGTTGTGGTAGTGTTGTGGAAACCAGTTATTTGGTGTGTACTGAACTGTTACTTAGCTACTCGTGTACTCACGTTCGTCATATGATATGTAGCTGCTTTTATACACAGAAAAACGAAACTTCCGCACTTTGTTTCTGATCCAGAATATTACGCTATCTTGCTGTTCGCGTGTGTAGCGAGAGGTGTATCACATGTGGCGAGAAAGGTTATGAAACACTGTAGCGCGAATTACGACGACTTCTGTTCATTATTTCTCTGTGTGTGATGTGGAAGTGGTTCTTTTGCGTGTGTGTGCTTTCTGTTCTGTGTCCGTGGTCAGTTCTCTCAGAGCGATAAAGAGTGTGTTGTTGCAAAGTGTTGTGTTTTCGTTTATTACATTTTTCCCATCGACTGTAGCCTTTTGTATGTAGTAATTTTCTTCTATTGTTAGTTGTCGGTATAGACTGTTGCTGTTTCTCAGAATGTGTAGATCGTTTTCCATATTAGTGGGGTTATGGTTTTTGTTCATTAGATGTTCTGCAAAAGTTCAATGTGTGCTGTCACTCTTTAGAGCTCTCATGTGTTCTGTGTACCTCGTTCGGAAGTTTCTGCTTGTTTGTCCTATGTATTGGGTCTGACAGGAGTTGCAAGTGAGTTGATATATTCCAGCGTTGCTGAATTTGTCTGAGATTTTTCTGACTGGTCTTCGTCTTTTCTGAGTTGTTTATTCTGAATGTTATTGGGATCCCTTGCTTTTTCAAGATGTTTCCTATTCTATGTGATATTTTGTTATTGTATGTTAGTGTGTACCATCTTTCTCGTTTTTCTGAAGTGGTGTGGTCTGCTGTGTTGTCTGTGTGTACTGCATGATTCAGTTTTACCTTGTTGCTGAGTTTGTTTATGATGTTTGTTTTGTAGTCGTTTTCAACAACAATTTGTTTGATTATATTTAGTTCCTGTGTGTATGTTTCTGGTTTACGAGGTAGTAAGACTGATATTCATTCCTTCTTATAGGTGACTTAAAATCCTATAGTGATGACACAAGTCGGAATATACTGACACCGACTTGGTATCTGGAGAGAGAAACACCCATTTTATCACAGAGGATATCCACCAACGCTAGCCACTCAGATCTCCCATTACCCACAATGCTGTTAGTTTCTCGTGAAATTCCATCAAACTGGCTGTGTCACATAGAATGCTTGAGCTGGACAGTCGAAACTGGCGACGGATGAAGTAACATCAATCACTGTTCTGGCACTGTTCATCGAAAGTCGCGGGTGCATCACTTGCCGCAACTCACAGCAGACAGAGATCAGCCACATATCAGTAATGAGATTCATTGTCGCACATAAATGGCACACTTGAAAAATACAATGTAAGGACGATCCAGATAACCGGGTTCAATTTGCAGAATGGTGATAGGCAGGCTGCACAAAAACCGTCGTTTTTGCCTATGATGTACTTCTTATGGAGGAAGCGACTTTCTACGTGGACGGAGAAGTAAATTCTTTAAGAAGCATAGATACTGGTCAGAGGTCAGCCCTCAGGGGATCCATGTATTGAAGACACCTGGCGCATCGAAAGTGTGATGATTTGTTGTGAAATACGAGGTCCTCTTATTGTTGAGCCCTACTTCATTCAGGTCCCAACTCAACATTTCCATCTTTCTTTCAGCATCATTAAAGGCCAGTTGTCTAGTCATACCTAGACGTCCAGTTTCTTCGCACATGAGTAGGCCGCTGAGGTCTGGTGGAGTTGCCATCACGTTCCCCGGATTTACGTCCATTAGATTTCCATCTGTGCGAACACGTGAAGGTAGCTGCAGTGATGATCACAAACGTATTACAAGTCACAGAGCGCGCTGCGAATGCTTGTACCCACATTCTGTTGCGTGGGCGGAGCGGTTAATAGAAACTTCACTACAAGTTGCTGAATAACACATAGAGCACATCCTGTGCCCCTTATGTCTTATCACCAGTACTTGCCTCCTTTTGTATGAAGTGCGTCATAATTCGAGAGCCAAAAAACTCGAGAGCCAGTAAAACTATTCTCAAATGAAAGGCCGCATTGCTTTTTTTTTCGTGTAGTTCTCCATCAGTTTGACATGTCACACTGCACCCTGCCCTGTGAAAATGACGAGTTGCATTCACGACAACAGCTTCCAAAATAATCGTCATGTTGGTGTCATAACGTCACATGTTTTCCCCTCTCTTGTATCTCATATTATTTGGCTCTAAATTTCTGTTCATGTATCTCTTTTTGTCTTAAAACGATAGTTACATATCTTTAGACCACCCTGTAATTTTCTGATTTGGAAAATCGAGAAGGAAATGCCTGCATTATATGGTCATTTCCAGAGCAGGGAATCACTATTTTCGACAAAGTAAGATTTCTAGGACCCCGCAAAGACAATAAACTTAAAAATGATTTGGGTAAAACAGAAGCAATATTATTTTGGCAGATGGTAGGTGACTAGAATCCATTATTATCGGAAGAACTCTTAAGAATATCAGTCGCATTCGCCCCAACTTACAGATGTGGAAGTAGCCTTTCGACTATAGCAGCAATGAAAAAAACGCAAGGAGCGGAATGGACTTGGAGGATTACGATATGCGTTAGCAAATAACAAACCAAGCATACAAAAATACTGTTACAGAAGTGCAGAACGAACCCACTCATTGACTATTTCTAGGTTTAGTAAATAAAATGCATTCTATATGTCTGAACGTTACCTATTAAATATCATTCGTACTTTAAATTATCTTATTTAATATTTAGTTAAAATACACTATAGCTTGGCTGGCACCTGATCTCTACCTTGCGCGTAGGCCGCTGTGCGAGCAACGGGCAAGCAGAGTCAACACTGCACACACAATCCCTGCTACAACGTCGTGTTGCTATCGCGGTCTGTATTGTTTCCCAGCAACGGTTGGCGAGAGGCGGAAATAATCTGTACCGGCCGAAAGCCATCCGACTTCCACTGAATCCTGCACTCCTAGAAAGTGTCAAGTTTTATTGTGCATATGGAAGATGACAGAGCTTGCTTTTGTGTTGGCGCCGACAGGGGTGGCCGAGCGGTTCTAGGCGCTACAGCCTGGAACCGCGCGACCTCTACGGTCGCAGGTTCGAATCCTGCCTCGGGCATGGATATGTGTGATGTCCTTAGGTTAGTTAGGTTTAAGTAGTTCTAAGTTCTAGGGGACTGATGACCTCACAAGTCAAGTCCCATAGTGCTCAGAGCCATTTTTTTTTTTTTTTTTTTTTTTTTTTTGTATTGGCAGCTATCTGATTTCCTGATTTCGTTCAGGGGTAACGGTCTCAGAAAGGACGGTGTTAGGGCTCGCTTGGAAAACCTAACCGTGGATTTGAGCCTCATGTGCCTGTCAGTTCCTCCAATAAGTGGAACCCAAAGATGGGGGGTGCTATACCGACTGACCTTGCGAGCATTTGACTCTATCTTACCTACAGCTACTTAACGTCAGTAAATCGGAGCTTAACCTGGAGATGAAGGTGAACAGGAAGGGTCGCCCCATAATCATTATAAAGGGACGATCCCAAATTTGACCCATTAATTGAAGTGTAGCCTGAATTTAAGATTTACAATTAAACATGTGTTAAACATCGGAATCCGAGAAGAAAGAGTGCACTAGTATTCAGCACCAAGAGGCTCATCCGAAACATTCGTGCTTTTATCGTTTTAAATGATGACAATATTTGTAATAAGTGCAGTCGTTGGAGTAAGGTTAATTGTCGGGATCAAGAGAAAACATCGCTAAAATTAACAGAACGACGTGAAATAATAATAACCAATTAATGATACATCCTTGTATAAACGTTCCCATGCACATAATTTTAAACAAAAATTTTTACAGAGCATTACAATACCTCGGTGTAAACGATATTTAGCGTAAGAATGCAATCTTAGTGTATTTTTTTGTTTTTCATTTTCTTTAAGGGATACAAAAATGTTAGCTGATGTAGCTGAGTAAAGACGGAATTTGAGAAAACGAATACAGTTCTGCTCTTTGAAACATTTGTCCCTGTGACTTATTCATAGTGATGCCAAGTGCAATTTTAACAGGCAACTGTGTTATTGTCAACTGAAAAGGCATGCTTGGATCAGATGGTGTTACATTTATCCGTGGTATTACAACAGTTTCCCCGGCATCAATCAGCTGATCATTCATTGTAAACAGGGGATCCCGTGCGAAACTTCCGCATTTTTTTAGTTGTAAGTAATGTTAGTATTTGGGATAAGTGTAGTCGTTGATATGAGGGTAGTTGGCGATAATGAGAAACATGTCTGTCGTTTCGGGATGTACGGGATGAGTATAATTAAACTTTCGAACCGCTTTAGAACTGACACCACTGGTCAGAATGACGTCAAATTGCAACGGAATATTATCGGAGAAGGGGGAAAACGTATAGGAGAAGAAAAATAAATAGCTACAAAATGTAGGAACAGATGGCACTGTAAGCATAGTGGTCGACTACAAATGACAAATGAATCATACAACAACGCCTAAGATGTACGTCTGACGTTAAACAAACTTCTCAGCGTGCATAGGTATACAGGTGTGATAATATTAGTTACGTAAGCCCATCCACCACGGCAAGGTCATATCACATAGGATGGGAAAATCGGTATTTAATTGCCCTGAGGCCAAAAACCGCATAAAAAGCATCAATCAAAACCAAATCGGATTATTAATTTCCATGTGACTGGCTCAAAACATGTTCAATATGCTGTCCACCGTTTTCTGCAACAAGTTGAAATCGAGAAACAGCATGTTCCACAACTGATTGAAGTGTTTGCGGAGCCACATTCAGAATGTGTTGCGCAATGCGTGCCTTTAATGCAGCTAAGTTTGCAATCGGAACACTGAACACAACATCTTTCAGATAGCCCCACAGCCAGAAGTCACACGGATTAAGATCAGGTGAACGGGACGGCCAGGCTGTAAGGAAATGGCAGCTGATAATTCTAGCACTTCCGAAATGGCGCTTCAACAGCTGCTTAAATCGATTTGCAATGTGCGGAGGAGCTCCATCGAGCAAAAAAATGATTCCACCCACACATCCACGTTGTTGGAGAGCAGGAATGACGTGGTTGCGCAAAAGGCACTCAAAGCGCTTACCAGTGAGGGTACAGGTAACTGGACAAGAAGCACCTGACTCTTCGAAAAAATATGGCCCTATGATAAATGATGCCGTAAACCCGCACCACACAGTGACCTTTTCAGGACAAAGTGGCACTGGTTGATTTGCGTGTGGATTTTCCGTTGCCCATATTCGACAATTCTGTGTATTGAGTTATCCTGTTAGATGGAAGTGGGCTTCGGTTGTCCACAAAATCTTTCACGGCCAATCATTGTCTACTTCCATGCGAGCAAGAAATTCTTATGCAAAGGTCTTTCTTGCTGGCAGATCAACAGGAAGCAACTCGTACACATGGGTAATTTGGCATGAGTAGCAAAGAAGGATGTTTCGTAGGATTTTACGCACCGAGCTCACGGGGTCCAATGTTCGCTCCGTGCACTACACATTTGCGTGTTTATACCAACTTCAATGGGTCGTGCGCATGACGTTTTCATTTACGTATTCTGACACATACAGCACCATCTATTGATCAATTTTCAAACTATTTTTTTCTTCTGCCATACGTTTTCCCCCTTTTTCGATAATGTTTCGTTGCAATTTGGCGTCATTCTGACCAGCGGTGTTATTTCTACAGCATTTGAAAGTTTAACTTTAATTATAATTACCCTGTATATTAGTTTAGAAAAAGCAACTTGTACGACGGGCAGGATTAATGGACTCCCGCAGTGGTCACGGTTATTATATTTGACGTGCTGTATACAAATTATCCAGTTAATAAATAGTTGAAAACAAATAAAATGGTGTTTGTAATAAGGTAATATGAAAAGGAAGTCTCTTATTCGTGATTAATGAGTTAGTTTCGTAAAATATAGGTATGAAGCTGGATATCCATGATCCCCTTTTGCCTGTAATAGTTTAAAGTCTTTTTTATGTTAAAATTTTCCATAGACAGTAAGTTTTAGTACAAAATGGGTATTCAATGTCAGAAGACGATTAAAAAAAAGTTTCTAACGATAGCTCATTCATCCCTGTACGATTGGTAGTGTTGGGTAAAAGAAATGTTGACCTGATACATAATATAGATGATCAGCTTTCACTTATGATCAGGGATCAACTGAAAATAATTATATCGAGTACGCCACTGCTCGATTGAGACGAGCAAGAGTGAGAAATAATAGCAACAAAAAGCAACAGTGGAAATTATGGCGTGTTACCTAGCACATACACCGTTGCATCTCACTGTGTTTTACACGACAAAAATGATGCTGACTGATCCCGGTGGGTCCTATTTCAAAATTCAGTCTCTGTAATAAGGCTGTAGGCCATCAGTGAAAGCAAAATTTTCTAATGCCGCCCTGAACGGCCGTTTCAGCGAAAAGCTGTGTCCGTGTTACGAGCAGGTTCTGAGAGAAGTTTCGAGTTCAGTTAGGTTGCCATTACCTGGTAGGTCGTAACCTCCTAACTGCCAAGAATCTCACTGCGCTCCTGACGTCCATCTTAAAATGAAGGGACCTCTCAACTGTCACCAGTACCTTGGTCAGCATGAACTATTACAGTCTAAAAGGCTTTACATTACAATTATCAAAAACTACTCTTGTACAGAGGTAAAGCTTACGAAATAAAATAATGCAACATTTTTGTTTAACCATACTGTCATAATAAAATGCATCCATCCAAGCGTAAGATAAAAAAGAAAATTGACAATTCAATGAGTACAAAATCAACGACTATTTATGTAAGTCAATCAATTCAGATAAATTTATCGATACGTAAAAATCTGTGAGTTGTTAAAGCAGCAGAAATTTACTGGGGGAAGTAATGCAACATTTTTGTTTAACCATACTGTCATAATAAAATGCATCCATCCAAGCGTAAGATAAAAAAGAAAATTGACAATTCAATGAGTACAAAATCAACGACTATTTATGTAAGTCAATCAATTCAGATAAATTTATCGATACGTAAAAATCTGTGAGTTGTTAAAGCAGCAGAAATTTACTGGGGGAAGAATCTCCTTCTAGCTAATCACTGTCACTGTTCTGTCTTTCAATACAAACTTAGGTATGTGTAACTATTTTGTACTTTATGTTCTCCGGAATAATAACTTGACTTCAAATTGTCTACCATTAATGAGTCACCTATAGATTCCTTAAAGCTAATCAACAACGTCCATTTCGACAGTCATATGATTATTCGTTCCAGCTAAACACAGCTTTTAACTTAGTGCAGGGCTGAACTTCAGTCACACATTGTTGTAATTTAAACGTCTGTGTAGCTATGGCGTAGGGCTGTCGTTACAGACGTTGCTGCATAGCTTAACAGATGATTTGATAATGAGCTTGGGCTGGAAACTATTCATTAAGGAGCCCCAGAAAGCCCTATCTTTCCAATGTTAAAATAGCGGTTGTAAATTACATGTTTTCTCAAAAAGTATTTGAGCTATAAAGTTGAAATTTTTACATGTTATTTTTTGCGGTATTGGCTACAATTTCTCACACTGATTTTTAAAAATTTGAAATGAGTTGTTAGAGATTAATTTTTTCTATTGTAATGAAAATTCACTAGTTTTTGTGCCATTTTTTGTTTATAAATTGAACGGTATATAGGTTTTTGGAGAAAGGCTGTGTTAAGTTATTTAGAAGGGACTGTGTAACATTTCCTGAAAGTCTGAAGCAAATTGGTGCTGTAGATTCTGAGAAAACACATAATTTGTATGAAAAAATAAAATTTTTGGGATGGATAGATTATCTTCATCTTCTGCAAACTCCTCCTCCAGATTCTTCTTTGTCCTGCTCCTGTTTGCTCCGGATTGTATTTCTAGGCTACTTGCAGAGCTGTCAGCAGCCCGAAGACGTTCCTTGTCTAAAGCAAGCATCGTTCGTACCATGTTGAAACCTATCTTCATTCCCATGTATCGAAGAAATCCTTTGCACCTTACAACGTTGCCATCATTGAAAGTAGCAACAGCATCATCTACACCACAGTGAAGTGTTTCTATTCCAACAAACACAGTCTTGGGGATTTTTGATCATACAACACTATTTACAGTTTTATTGGGGTTTTGAGTTTTTCCATTAACATACTTTTTCAACAGTTCAGGTGCTGCTAAGTCTCTGAAAATAAATTTCATCGCCTCCATTACCACATCAGGCTGACTATGTTAATGACTGTACACTTCATCAGTTAGCAATCTCTTGTTGTACTTACACCAACTGTTTTCTCCTTTGGAACCCTAGTAATGATGGGGACTTTCATCGGTTTAAAAAGAGCCCAAACACCTCCTTCATTTCATCGACCTGTGTGTGTTTTTCCTAACAGTTATTCCATAATAGTTCTGTATTTTGTCAATTACACTGTCAGTTAAGCTCCCCTCCCCATCCAAGTCTTTACCATTACTGAGTTTTTGTTTTTTTTACGAAGCTTTCAGTCGCCGAAGTCTTGATCCCAGTCGTTACTGTACGTGTCCAGCACACTCAAATTTCTCCATTACAACATCATCACCATATTCAGTTCTTGAATATGTTTGAAACTTTTAGAATCGCCGTCACCAAAGTAATCCACGTTCGCCTTTATCACACGCAACAGAACGTTGAAATGTACTAGCACCACCATCCACTTCCGTTCTTCCACTACTGACACTATAGTTAGCTGTACAATTATTTTCATGTATGCCTATATTTTTTGTGGATACATACAGTATTTAGAAATTACTGCTACATCTGAAACTTTCCCTGTATACATACTGGTGGCAGATACTACAGTATGGAGAGATGGGTGTCCCCGTCTATGCCAGGTAACATCGAATGCTGTAGTCAACACTCTATTACCATTTTTTCTATTAGTCCTCTTCCACAGCTTTCTTCATAAATTCTATATAGATATCTTCTACGTTATACCCTATAAATCAATTATAATTCGTAAACTTGATGGTGGGATTTGGAAGATTCATCATACCACAGAAAACTGCACCTGCAGTAGCGCCCTTACCAACTGTACGCAAGACATAAACAAAGCTAATCTTGTGTTCATAGATTTTGCTACCACTTTCCTCATTGGGTGTTACTGCAGCACTGTTCCAAATGGTGGTCATGTATGAACTTTTACCACACTCCAGTTCCATTTCACAGGCAAGTCCTACGTGATTTTTTATGAGAGCTCCAGACCGACTTCATTCCACTGAATACATCTTATACAGTTTACAAAAATTCCGTTGAGAACTGACAAATCAAACATTTCATTCACATCCGGTTTGCCCATAAAACATTCATACGTTTCACTAACTGAACCAAACTTCCCCTTCGAAGTACTTTCTTTCTCACTTTCATTGCAATCGGCAGGTGTACCGGCAGGATTAGGCTCACAGACTTGGTTATCGTCTTTATTGTTTACGGTAATAATACCTACCTTAGGCTTCACAACACTTCTCGTTTCCTTAAAAGCCTTCAGAGAATTTCTAGTCACTTTACGTTTAGCCATAATTATCCTTCAATAAAACAGAGATTTCAATGAACAGAATTCACTACATATATTTTGAGAATTACAGAAGAATAAATAAACATGAAACACACGACAATCGAGCGAGCGATGTATATCGAAACATCACAGGTTAGCCACAACATTTATTTTGTAACACTCATTTTCTCGTACATCACTAAATGGCGTATGATGAGCATGTAGATTCATGAGTACAACATTTCATAGCAGTTTTACAGTGCCACAGTGGGTCATGTCCATTCAGAACGTATTTCAAAAATATTTTAAAAATTGTAATAGTCTTGTGAACTAAATAAATTATACATCAATTGAAAGAGGGAAGTCTGTAGATTTTTAAAATGCACAAAAATAAAAATTGAACATTTCATGATTTTGAACCTTTCTGGAGTCCTTTATGTAATAAAGAAAGTTAATACTCCAACTTGGACGATGTAAGTGAGTAGCCTTTACTTGGATATGTGTATTATCTTAAATACAAACCTGGGAATGTGAACCGACAACCTAAATGTGCTACTGGGCTCAAAGCAACCTCACCTACATGAAACTGAAAAGAATCCTGTGTATGTGTGTGTGTGTGAAAACCGATCTCATTTATAAGCAAATAAATAAGCAAACCAATAATTTCATGCTCAGTAGACTTGGCCAGTGCGAACTGTTTGAAAAAACCTAACAGTTAAAAAAAAAACAATAATGTCGACCGGTAATTTCTGCACTGACATATGTTCCTGGTAAAATAAAGAAACTGACAGATCCTACATTGCACAAAGGAAACGAAACAATCATGTGTTATGAATCTCACCTGTGGAATGAAGTACTGGCAGAAACAGCAACACAGCAAGACTCCGCAAGAGCTAAAAAAATACTGCTAAAAACTAACTACAGTTCGTCAGTGAAATTTGATTCAGTATGTTGACACAGAAAGCAAATGAAACACATGACTCAACCTTTAAGTTCTGAAATTTCAATTAGGAAGGAATTTATCAAATTACAGACTCTAATATGAAAATTCATTTAATCTAATGGCTTCCATGGTACAGCAAAGTAACTCAGAAGACCAATCAATAGAATAATTATCGAAAACTCGACCGTGACGGGGGTGAAGTCGACCAACAATACAAGTCTATAAAAAAATAAAAATAAACTCTTTAGCTCATACACTATAGCTTGGCTGGCACCTGATCTCTACCTTGCGCGTAGGCCGCTGTGCGAGCAACGGGCAAGCAGAGTCAACACTGCACACACAATCCCTGCTACAACGTCGTGTTGCTATCGCGGTCTGTATTGTTTCCCAGCAACGGTTGGCGAGAGGCGGAAATAATCTGTACCGGCCGAAAGTCATCCGACTTCCACTGAATCCTGCACTCCTAGAAAGTGTCAAATTTTATTGTGCATATGGAAGATGACAGAGCTTGCTTTTGTGTTGGCGCCGACCGGGGTGGCCGAGCGGTTCTAGGCACTACAGCCTGGAACAGCGCGACCGCTACGGTCGCAGGTTCGAATCCTGCCTCGGGCATGGATGTGTGTGATGTCCTTAGGTTAATTAGGTTTAAGTAGTTCTAAGTTCTAGGGGACTGATGACCACAGATGTTAAGTCCCATAGTGCTCAGAGCCATTTGAACCATTTGAACCTTGTTCTTCATTTCAGAACGTTTTCCAGCCATAGTTCTCAGTCATCATTCCTCCTCGTAATAAATCTGCAACTCACATAGTTCCAAAAGTGCGTCCATGCATTACACTGTACACTCGACGAATCCCGCCTGCTGCACAACGCACCTGTCCATTACTGACTGTCAAAGATTCCACCACTCCACAGTGCTGCCATCGCTGACACAGATACTGTTGCCTAGCAACTGTTTCTCTGACCACAATTCTTCAAATATATCATTTTCCTACACAAATATTAACACATCCAATAACATCACACAGTTGCTGACGTTATGCCTTCCAGAATCCTGGAAATTAGGGGATAATTAATATTTACAAACGTTTGGGTGCAAATCCAATACGTCATGCCATCGCTTCTGTGATGTGTCATTCCGATGGCAAATCTTTATTCATTCATTGCATATTATTCAGCAGATTCAATTAACTTTACCATTTTTTATGCTTGCTGATTATTGCCTGACAAAGGCTACATTACAGACGGAATCAGGATGCGTAAATATAGTAAACTTGTAGACGAGATTTTTTTCCTTTATAATTTAATTTTCTAACAATCTAGATGTCGAATAAAACTGCGTGAAAGACCGCGAATCGAACCTGCGACCTTTACCTTGAGCGGTCGAGTGTTGTAGAGACTTAGCTGTTCAAGCACGACTCACCACTTGCCCACACAGCTTCACTTCTGCCACTACTCTTTTCCTACCTTCTTCCACCTAAAACTTTGCTACAGGAATGCTAGTATGCGAGGTACGCAGAAAAAATTCTATTTGACTAAATTTTCTCATTTTGAGGAATTAGAAAGAACGATCCGTTTTACTTGGTAAAAAATAGCGAAGATCGCGTAAATTCTTCTCTATTTTTGAGGAGCGATTTCCACAGGTATATCTGTCGTCCTTTGGTCTTCAAAAATTTTTGTTACAAAGCGTGTTAATTGTAATTTATAAGGAACGAATCCACCTTCTTCAGTGCGGATGCATAATTACTCTGACCTCCTTTGGCAATCTCAAAGTAGCGTGGATAGAGGACATGGACAAGGGACTGCGGATAGGTGGGGCTAGGTGGGAGAGTGGGTCGGCCGAGATAGTCGGAGGAATTGCGATAAATACGGTGTTCAGGAGGCAAATGGGCAATGCAACTGCCTAGTAAGCAGAAGATCCTTGGTTCGAATCCCAGTCCGGCAAACGTTTTTCAATCGGCTTCGCTGATTTCGTGTATACTCCCGATGCACCTGACATCAGAAGACCCTTTCCTCTCCTTTCTTTCTTCACCCTCGACCTTCAATTTACATTTTAACTTCATGCCATGTTGTCACGGAGGGTAAAATTTAGCACGTTTCAGAAATGTGTTTCAGAAATGAAACATTTACAGTCAAAAAGCGCTTGTGCACGTGGTCATGTCTGTATACGTAGCGCTCACAGATTACTGTTAACTCTGCAAGATGTGCAAAAGTGTATTGTATTGTATATTGTGGTTTGGACTTAACGATCATCTGTGAGCGCTACGTATACGAATATGGGTATGTCCACATTGTGCTTCTTCATTGTAAATGTTTTATTTAAGACAAACCTTTGCATAGTGTGCTACATGCTATCCATCATAATGACAACATGGAACGAGGTCTTAAGTCACAATGAAATGGCTTCGTAACAAAAAGAAATTTGAAGACTATATCTCGATCTCGCTGGCAAAACTAAGAAGAATCTACGCGATCTTGGCTATAGACAGTTCTTTACCAAGAAATTCTATTTGTAAGGTAGGAGAAGAGGTAGTGCCGGAATTGAAGCTGTGAGGCGGGTCGTGAGTCGTTCTTGAGTAGCTGAGTCTTCAGAAGACTAGCCTGCGAAAAGCGAACTTCCCAGGCTCGAGTCCCGGTCCGACACACAGTTTTAATCTGCCCGCAGGCTTCTAATCAGTGCAGCACACTCCGCTGCAGAGTTAAAATTTATTCTGGAAATAAATGTCGTACCACAAACTAAGCTCGTCCCTAGAGCCTTAACAATTGCTCCACCAACTGTGGCAGTCCCCGATTTTTCTTCCATTTCGCCGACGGGACGTCAGTGTGGCAGTGGCCGGTTCATCGGCGACTGCTAAGGAATGACAAAATGACGTAATTTGGCGAGAGCGGAGAGGGTGCTGGCGCCTTTATGACGGCAATAAAACGCCGCCGGCGGAGCGGCTGCGGCCCGCCCCGGCCCCAGAGCGCTGGCTGGCTGTGGGGAGCGGCGTGCGGGGTGCGCCTGGCGCGATAAGATAGCCGCCGCCTCGCTGGCTGGCTGGCTGGCCACTGCTGGCGGGCGCGCATCGACCCGGCGGCGCGCTGCTCTGCACAGCCCCGTCTGCCTCTCAGCAACGCAGCACGGCCCGACAGCGCTCCACTGTGCTCCCCACCGTCGTTCCCTCCGGTGTAGTTTCCGTCATGGCGGAGCGGAAAGCAACGAAAAAGTCGAAATTGGACCGATAGGAACTTTGAGTTGTTATCATCACTTCAAACTTCAGCTATGTCGATGACGCTTTCATAACGTGGACACACAGTGAAGAAGAATTGGATGCCTTCCTCGCACATTTCAACAGTATCGACCTGAAAATACAATTTACTATGCAGATGGAGAATGATGACCAAATGAATTTTTTAGGTGTGTCTGTTATCAAGCGAGGAGACGGCACGTTGGACATACGGTATACAGTATGCAATGAAGAGCTAAAGAAACTGGTACACCTGGCAAATCGGTGACCGACCGGTTCTAGGCGCTTCAGTCCGGAACTGCGCGACTGCTACGGTCGCAGGTTCGAATCCTGCCTCGGGCATGGATGTGTGTGTTGTCCTTAGGTTACTTAGGTTTAAGTAGTTCTAAGTGCTAGGAGATTGATGCCCTCATATGTTAAGTCCCATAATGCTCACAGCCATTTGAACACCTGACTAAAATCGTGTATGGTCCCCGTGAGCATTCAGAAGTACCGCAACACGACCTGGCATGGACTCGACTAATGTCTAAAGTAGTGCTAGAGGGAATTGACACCATGAATCCTGCAGGGCTGTTCATAAATCCGTAAGAGTACGAGCGGGTGGGGATCTCTTCTGAACAGCAAGTTGCAAGGCATCCCAGATATGTTCAATAATGTTCGTGTCTTATGGCCAGCGGAAGTGTTTAAACTCAGAAGAGTGTTCCTGGATCCACTCTGTAGCAATTCTGAACGTGTGGGCTGTCGCATTGGCCTGCTGGAATTGCCCACGTCCATCGGAATACACAATGGTCATGAATGAAACTTCCTGGCACATTAAAACTGTGTGCCGGACCTAGGCTCGAACTCGGTACATTTGCCTTTCGGGGGCAAGTGCTCTATCGACTGAGCTACCCAAGCACGACTCATGACCTGTCCTCACAGCTTACGAGGTGCCGGGGTGGAGAAGAGTTTGTACCTCTTTAATTCAGATGAGTCTTGCATGAGAACGAGACATGCATTCGACCCCCTCCTTATATACCAGCTAATTAATTATGCGCACAACGGTATCGGAAGGAAATGATGGTGGACCCTGCTAGTTGGTAAAATAAGCAGTTCACACTCACAATAATTTAATAAAAATCGTAATCTACTCAAAAAAGGGAACTTTATCATAATAAACAACAGGAAATGGGATTCTACCTATATCTACGAAATGATATGCGGATTAAATTTTACAAAGAGATTTATTATACATCAGAACGTAAATGCACATGATTGTCGACACACACAGTAAGTTAAAGGATAGGGTATACCGAAATATTATGAGAATAAGAGTTGGCTCGAGAACAAGGGGTTCCTACTCTCTGTGATACAATAGATTGACGATAATGACTGGAGGTCCTAATGAATCAAATATTAATCTCCCAACTATATAGCAGTATCGCAATTAGTAGTGAGAGGTCAAATGGGATCACATGGAGAAACAAGCAAGGTGGACTTGTAGTAAAGTGAGTGCGCGTGCTGCTGAGGGATTCAGTATAAAACTGATAAGGTCCCACAATGCCGGAGCCGCAAAATACTGTGCCAGTACCGAAATCTGCAGCACGTCGTCGGTACGTAGCGTCCTGATGATGTAGATGCCGACTTCTGCCGTGCAGCAACTCTGTGTCAACGCCTGGGCTCGAAGGCTGTCCGAGAATTGTAAGTTCTTCCGAAAAAGAGCGACCAAGTCGCAAGACTGTCCGACTCTGACGAAGATCAGATCCCGCATACACTGCCCGCACAACACAAGAGCGAAGCCAACATTGCTCTACTCCTTATCTCCTCGAAAACTGCGAATCACCACTCAGTTCTGATTCCAAAATTCCCCCACACTGTCTCAGAACATCATTCGCGCCAATAGCGACCGTTCCCTCCAATTTCGAGCACAGCTTTATGACGTCAACTAGCCTCA
Source organism: Schistocerca nitens (assembly GCF_023898315.1). Taxonomy (NCBI): domain Eukaryota; kingdom Metazoa; phylum Arthropoda; class Insecta; order Orthoptera; family Acrididae; genus Schistocerca; species Schistocerca nitens. The sequence goes on along the minus strand of NC_064614.1, from coordinate 925,232,839 downwards.
GTTTAAGTTGACCAATCATGTGTCTGCTATTCGGCTGAGGGCACTGAACTTGCCGTTTCACCGACTACGAAAACCTCCTGCCTAGACAACCGGCCATCTGGCGCCAGACAGTCGCACACAAACAAGTATTCTCAGAATCAAGAGGACAATGTAGTCAGTCGGTGCCAGGAATCTTCGTTCCACATGCACCGGAACGATAAACACATTAACTGTAGCGACACTCAGACGTCTCGCAGGTCGTTTCGCCCTGCATACAATAGGCGAAACTTGACCGACGTCAGTCGTTCCGCCACATGCTTAAGCCTATTGTACGAACCTCTCAGAATTCAGGGAAGTGCAGCCCCCAGCCCTGTGCCCCGTCCTCCGATGTTCGCCTCGTACAGACCACCCAGGGAACTAACCCAACATGTTTAGGAATCAAGTGAAAAGTATTTTTTTGGTCTCTCAGTACAAATACTCTCACTACAATAACCTTATTCGGTCTGTTACTACCGTGAAATGACATACGACATTAATAAAATTGATGAAAATGAGAGGAGACATGCAAAAGAGGGCATGGAACCTCTCAAGCTTCAATTCTGCCAGTACCTCCCCTCATAATGAACATGAATGGATGCAGCTGATCATACAGGATACTTACGTACATGTCACCTGTCACAGTAGTATTTAGACCTATCAGGGGTCCCATATCATTCCAAATGCAGACGCCCCACTCCATTAAAGACTCTCCAGCAGCTTGAACACTCCCCTGATGACATGCACGGTCCATGGATTCATGAAGTTGTCTCCATACCAGTACACGTCCGTCCGTTAGACACAATTTGAAACGAGACTCGTCCGACCAGCAACAAGTTTCCAGTCATTAACAGTCCGATGTCGGTGTTGATGGGCCCAGACGAGGCGTAAAGCTATGAGTCGTGCAGTCATCAAGGGTACACGAGTGGGCCTTCGGCTCCGATAGTCCACGTTTCGTTGAATGGTTCGCACGCTGACGCTTGTTGATGGCCCAGCGCTGATATCTACAGCAATTTGCGAGATGGTTTCACTTCTGTCAGGTAGAATGATTCTCTTCAGTCGCCGTTGGTCCCGTTCTTACAAGATCTTTTCCCGGCCGCAGCGATATCGGCGATTTGATGTTTTATCAGATTCCTGATGGTCGCACGGGAAAATCCCCACTTCATCGCTACCTCGGAGATGCTGTACTCTGTCCCTTCGCTTGTGCGCCGACTATAACACCACGTTCAAAATCACTTAAATCTTGATAATCTGCCATTTTAGCAGCACTAACCTATCTAACAACTGCGACAGACACTTGTTGTCTTACATAGGCGTTGCTGACCGCAGTGCCATATTCTCCTGTTTACATATCTTTGTATTTGAATACGCATGTCTATACCAATCTCTTTAGCGCTTCAGTGTAGAAAAGTCACACATATTGATTGTTACCTTCACAAAAGTTCTAACGACCACCCCAGACAAGAAACAGGTGTGATTAAAACTTTGGCAGGCAAGGCGTACAACATTCGTGAATCGATTTACTTGAAAGATTACACAGAACGTCTGCAGTCGACATTCAAGAGGACTGCCTATATCAACATGGAGATAGATCGAGCCCTTCACCCTAGGGAGAGAATCAAGATCGGCCAAAATCAACAGCCGGCCAAGGGAAAAGTTTTCCTTCAGTTCATTAGTACGATAGCCGGCCGAAGTGGCCGTGCGGTTAAAGGCGCTGCAGTCTGGAACCGCAAGACCGCTACGGTCGCAGGTTCGAATCCTGCCTCGGGCATGGATGTTTGTGATGTCCTTAGGTTAGTTAGGTTTAACTAGTTCTAAGTTCTAGGGGACTAATGACCTCAGCAGTTGAGTCCCATAGTGCCCAGAGCCATTTGAACCATTCATTAGTACGATAACAGATCGCACTGGGAAAGTATTGAACAAGTATGGTGTGGAAACTACCTTCAGACGCACCAGGAAGATAAAAGAATATCTAAGATCGGCAAAAGATATACGACAGCCTTTGGTTACATCGGGTGTATGTAACATTCCTTGCAGTTGTGGACTGGCTTATGTTGGTGCCACAAAAACAGATGTTTACGCCTTCTGGTTGAACACAAGGCGAACTGCCGGCTGGGACATGCGGTTACATCGGTCGTGGCGGAACAAGTTTACTAAGACGCGAGCGTCATATCGAGAACATCACATTATTACACGCGCATGTATGGAGAGGCTATTGATATTTATGAACACCGAAATAACTTTAACAGAAAAGAGGAAGGTGTCAAATCAATTAAAATTTGGATGTCAATGTTGCAAAGTAGGAACGACGATCGATTGCTTTCAATCGAGAATGTCGGCGTCAACAGAGATAATCTCGTAGCTGACGCCACGTGATTGACTGTGGGCACTCACTTGAGTGCTGACTGCAGTTCGCCATTTTAACTCTGAAGACGTCTCCCGCAGTCGCAGAGGAAACGTCAGGAAAAAGTTTCATATATCGGCCGCGGCCTATTAGCACGGAAGCTTTAAGTCATGCCAGTACTGGCCGTGAAAGCTTACATTGTTTCAGATGTTAATTTGTCTCAATGTCTATCTCGGAGTATATTCCACCATAAAGTAAAAATACACTCTTCAAAAAAATTAGGGAAACACATGAATCAACGTTCAGTACATTATACAGTACCTATTTGGATGCTGCCGGTTCCTGTGGACTTATTGCATGACTTGAGGTATTCATTTTCATGTAAGCGACAGTTAAAATCATTCACCATCCTTTGACTGCATCATGCATTACAGTGTCAGGTAACCCGTCATAAGGAAGTGAATACCGATGTCCCAGTGTTTTTAGTGAGGTTCACAGATAGCAGATTTCATTTTTGGACGTTGTATTCAACCAAGCAGATGCAATGCGACATCTTAATGTACTGCAAGTTGCAAGGATGGTCTGTTTGATCCAAAAAGGATGGACTTTCTGTCAAGCTGCTGCAGACGCCAATGTTTCTTCATCTGTCATCCATAGGTTGTGGACACGCCACAGGGAGAAAGTCAGCATAAAAGGAGAGTTGGACCTGGTCACCGACGCGTTACAACAGTATCCGGCCATCTGTGTGTTGCGGCGCCTCTACGGGTATCGCCAGAGAACTGAAGACGACCTCAGAAGAGCCACAGGGGCCGTTTTGGCCGATCGAACTGTAATGAACAGGTTATGAGAAAGGACCATGCGATAGAAACGTCCTGTTTGAGTGCCCCGCTTGACACGACAACATCTTGCAGCTCATCTTCAGTTCTGCACGTGGAAAGTGCTTGACAGACGTGTTCGTCGTCGTCCTGTTCCACCAGACTCTCCAAGAATTGTCATGGACTGTCATTCAAGACTGTGAACAGGCAGCACAGGGCAACCACGTAGGTGTCAACAGTTATAACTGCTGCTAGGGGCACACATGTTATTGAAGCTCTCCAAGTCCAATGAAAAACACCGAGGATGTCGGGCTGAATGATTGTTTCCACATTGTTTCGACACTTGTCGGATGTTTCAGTTCTTTTTATGTAAACGATTGAGGAAGTAATGATGTTTTTTTGTGTACCTACTTAATTTGTGAAAGATAAAGGTATAATTTGGTAACATACTCACTCCTCAATTGTTGCTCAATGGAGTATGGCAGACGCCCAAAGTCATGATCCTCTAATTCTTTTGAGCATTGTAAATTGCCTGATTAAAAGTATTCGAACACCTCGTAGTGGACATAAATATGTTATGTGCCCACCCTTAGTCCTTATGATGGCTTGAACTCTGAAAACTACTGGGGACCATTTCTTTGAGGTATCTGATTGATTGTCGATGAATGGCAGTCCGTTCTTCTTCAAAAGCCGCAACCAGACAAGGAACTGATATTGGACGCTGAGATCCGGAATGAAGTCGACGTTCTAACTCAACCCAAAGGTTTTCCACCGTTATCAGGTCAGGTTTCTGGACAACACGGCCGATTTCAGGAATGATCTTGTCCACAAACCATTGCGTCACAGATGTCACATTATGACAGGCTGTATTGGTTTATTCAAATGGTTCAAATGGCTCTGAGCACTATGGGACTCAACATCTTAGGTCATAAGTCCCCTAGATGGTTCAAATGGCTCTGAGCACTATGGGACTCAACTGCTGAGGTCATTAGTCCCCTAGAACTTAGAACTAGTTAAACCTAACTAACCTAAGGACATCACAAACATCCATGCCCGAGGCAGGATTCGAACCTGCGACCGTAGCGGTCTCGCGGTTCCAGACTGCAGCGCCTTTAACCGCACGGCCACTGCGGCCGGCAGTCCCCTAGAACTTAGAACTACTTAAACCTAACTAACCTAAGGACATCACACACACCCATGCCCGAGGCAGGATTCGAACCTGCGACCGTAGCAGTCCCGCGGTTCCGGACTGCAGCGCCAGAACCGCACGGCCACCGCGGCCGGCTATTGGTTTATTGATACAAACATTACCTACGAACTATTTCTTTGTTGTACATAGTACATAATACTGTAAAATGAGTTCACATTCTTACGCATTTAGCGTTTTCTTAAGCGCAATAAGCAGATTACATCCTAACTATAAAAACCTCACTATATCATAACATCACATCTGGATTCTGTGCTGTTGGCACTGCAGATGATAGCAGGTAACACTCTCCAAGAAGTCGCTAAACCCAAGCCTTTCCGTCAGATTGCCACACAGTATAGAGTGATTCATCACTTCAATCACTCATTCCCAGTCATTCACTATTCAGTGGCGTCACTCTTTATGTCACCTTAAGCAACACTTAGCACTGACTCCAGAAATGCGTGGCTGACGAGAAGCTGCTCCACCACTGTATGTCATTCGTTTAGTTCCCCTACAGTCATTATGCTAACTAGGCTACTGGTACCATTTTGGAGATCTTGAGTGATTCCTTCTGCCGATTTAAATCGTATCACCAACAGTTGACATGGACAGCTTTATAAGGGTTCATATGTCCCTGAGAGAAATGTTGCTCAATCGACATCCAATGACTAGTCGTCATAGAATTCACTGTGAGTAGTGGGACGAGCGGCCTAAACACAGGCTGTACTGCTGCCACACTCCCCCCCCCCCCTCCCGCCCCTCCCTCCACCCCTGCCACTTGCCTTTCCCCCTCCCCCGCCACTTTTCCATCCCCCATTCCCTCCTATGATGCCTTGCTACAGTGCCAGAATTCCGTCCATCCCTCTGAGCCGGCCGCTGTGGCCGAGCGGTTCTAGGCCCTTCGCCGGCCGAGCGGTTCTAGGCGCTAAAGTCTGGAACCGCGCGACCGCTACGGTCGCAGGTTCGAATCCTGCCTCGGGCATGGATCTGTGTGATGTCCTTCGGTTAGTTAGGTTTAAGTAGTTCTCAGTTCTAGGGGACTGATGACCTCAGACGTTAAGTCCCATAGTGCTCAGAGCCATTTGACCACCCCTCTGACATCATAGACTAATTCACCCTTGAATAAAATAATGGGCATTTCAAACATCCAAGATAGGTAATTATCTTACTGGTTGAAAATACAGGTAAGTCATTTGTTCTAGCAGCGCGGAGTGGCCGAGCGGTTTGAGGCGCCATGCCACGGATTGCGCGGCTCCTCCCGCCGGAGGTTCGAGTTCTCCCTCGGACATGGGTGTGTGTGTTGTTCTTAGCATAAGTTAGTTTAAGTAGTGTGTAAGTCTAGGGGCCGATGAGCTTAGAAGTTTAGTCCCTTAGAAATTCACAGACATTTTAACATTTCCATTTGTTCTAAGTATAGAATCCAAAACCGCAGGCCCAGTTGCATGAGTGTCAGATTTCCTCAGCCGTGTTGTTGTTGTGGTCTTCAGTCCTGAGACTGGTTTGATGCAGCTCTCCATGCTACTCTATCCTCTGCAAGCTTCTTCATCTCCCAGTACCTACTGCAACCTACATCCTTCTGAATCTGCTTAGTATATTGATCTCTTGGTCTCCCTCTACGATTTTTACCCTCCACGCTGCCCTCCAATGCTAAATTTGTGATCCCTTGATGCCTCAAAACATGTCCTACCAACCGATCCCTTCTTCTAGTCAAGTTGTGCCACAAACTTCTCTTCTCCCCAATCCTATTCAATACCTCCTCATTAGTTACGTGATCTATCCACCTTATCTTCAGCATTCTTCTGTAGCACCACATTTCGAAAGCTTCTATTCTCTTCTTGTCCAAACTGGTTATCGTCCATGTTTCACTTCCATACATGGCTACACTCCATACAAATACTTTCAGAAACGACTTCCTGACACTTAAATCTATACTCGATGTTAACAAATTTCTCTTCTTCAGAAACGCTTTCCTTGCCATTGCCAGTCTACATTTTATATCCTCTCTACTTCGACCATCATCAGTTATTTTACTCCCTAAATAGCAAAACTCCTTTACTACTTTAAGTGTCTCATTTCCTAATCTAATCCCCTCAGCATCACCCGATTTAATTTGACTGCATTCCATTATCCTCGTTTTGCTTTTGTTGATGTTCATCTTATATCCTCCTTTCAAGACACTGTCCATTCCGTTCAACTGCTCTTCCAAGTCCTTTGCTGTCTCTGACAGAATTACAATGTCATCGGCAAACCTCAAAGTTTTTACTTCTTCTCCATGAATTTTAATACCTACTCCGAATTTTTCTTTTGTTTCCTTTACTGCTTGCTCAATATACAGATTGAATAACATCGGGGAGAGGCTACAACCCTGTCTCACTCCTTTCCCAACCACTGCTTCCCTTTCATGCCCCTCGACTCTTATAACTGCCATCTGGTTTCTGTACAAATTGTAAACAGCCCTTCGCTCCCTGTATTTTACCCCTGCCACCATCAGAATTTGAAAGAGAGTATTCCAGTTAACGTTGTCAAAAGCTTTCTCTAAGTCTACAAATGCTAGAAACGTAGGTTTGCCTTTTCTTAATCTTTCTTCTAAGATAAGTCGTAAGGTTAGTATTGCCTCACGTGTTCCAACATTTCTACGGAATCCAAACTGATCTTCCCCGAGGTCCGCTTCTACCAGTTTTTCCATTCGTCTGTAAAGAATTCGCGTTAGTATTTTGCAGCTGTGACTTATTAAACTGATAGTTCGGTAATTTTCACATCTGTCAACCCCTGCTTTCTTTGGGATTGGAATTATTATATTCTTCTTGAAGTCTGTGGATATTTCGCCTGTCTCATACATCTTGCTCACCAGATGGTAGAGTTTTGTCATGACTGGCTCTCCCAAGGCCATCAGTAATTCTAATGGAATGTTGTCTACTCCCGGGGCCTTGTTTCGACTCAGGTCTTTCAGTGCTCTGTCAAACTCTTCACGCAGTATCTTATCTCCCATTTCATCTTCATCTACATCCCCTTCCATTTCCATAATATTGTCCTCCAGTACATCGCCCTTGTATAAACCCTCTATATACTCCTTCCACCTTTCTGCCTTCCCTTCTTTGCTTAGAACTGGGTTGCCATCTGAGCTCTTGATATTCATACAAGTGGTTCTCTTCTCTCCAAAGGTCTCTTTAATTTTCCTGTAGGCAGTATCTATCTTACCCCTAGTGAGACAAGCCTCTACATCCTTACATTTGTCCTCTAGCCATCCCTGCTTAGCCATTTTGCCCTTCCTGTCGATCTCATTTTTGAGACGTTTGTATTCCCTTTTACCTGCTTCATTTACTGCATTTTTATATTTTCTCCTTTCATCAATTAAATTCAATATTTCTTCTGTTACCCAAGGATTTCTATTAGCCCTCGTCTTTTTACCTACTTGATCCTCTGCTGCCTTCACCACTTCATCCCTCAGAGCTACCCATTCTTCTTCTACTGTATTTCTTTCCCCCATTCCTGTCAATTGTTCCCTTATGCTCTCCCTGAAACTCTCTACAACCTCTGGTTCTTTCAGTTTATCCAGGTCCCATCTCCTTAAATTCAGACCTTTTTGCAGTTTCTTCAGTTTCAATCTGCAGCTCATAACCAATAGATTGTGGTCAGAATCCACATCTGCCCCTGGAAATGTCTTACAATTTAAAACCTGGTTCCTAAATCTCTGTCTTACCATTAAATATCTATCTGATACCTATTAGTATCTCCAGGATTCTTCGAGGTATACAACCTTCTTTTATGATTCTTGAACCAAGTGTTAGCTATGATTAAGTTATGCTCTGTGCAAAATTCTACAAGGCGGCTTCCTCTTTCATTTCTTCCCCCCAATCCATATTCATCTACTATGTTTCCTTCTCTCCCTTTTCCTACTGACGAATTCCAGTCACCCATGACTATTAAATTTTCGTCTCCCTTTACTACCTGAATAATTTCTTTTATCTCGTCATACATTTCATCAATTTCTTCGTCATCTGCAGAGCTAGTTGGCATATAAACTTGTACTACTGTAGTAGGCATGGGCTTTGTGTCTATCTTGGCCCCAATATTGCGTTCACTATGCTGTTTGTAGTAGCTAACCCGCACTCCTATTTGTTTATTCATTATTAAACCTACTCCTGCATTACCCCTATTTGATTTTGTATTTATAACCCTGTAATCACCTGACCAAAAGTCTTGTTCCTCCTGTCACCGAACTTCACTAATTCCCACTATATCTAACTTTAACCTATCCAGTTCCCTTTTTAAATTTTCTAACCTACCTGCCCGATTAAGGGATCTGACATTCCACGCTCCGATCCGTAGAATGCCAGTTTTCTTTCTCCTGATAGCGACGTCCTCTTGAGTAGTCCCCGCCCGGAGATCCGAATGGGGGACTATTTTACCTCCGGAATATTTTACCCAAGAGGACGCCATCATCATTTAATCATACAGTAAAGCTGCATGTCCTCGGGAAAAATTACGGCTGTAGTTTCCCCTTGCTTTCAGCCATTCGCAGTACCAGCACAGCAAGGCCGTTTTGGTTAATGTTACAAGGCCAGATCAGTCAATCATCCAGACTGTTGCCCCTGCAACTACTGAAAAGGCTGCTGCCCCTCTTCAGGAACCACATGTTTGTCTGGCCTCTCAACAGATACCCCTCCGTTGTGGTTGCACCTACGGTACGGCCATCTGTATCGCTGAGGCACGCAAGCCTCCCCACCAACGGCAAGGTCCATGGTTCATGGGGGAAGTCCTCAGCCGTATGATGTTAGAATCCAAGACGATGGATTTAAGGATATGAGCCCAGCCTGCGTGGTTGTTAGACTTCCTGAGCATTACGCTGTCGATGCCGAATTATGTCTTCCCATAACCTAAGAACATATTGCTCATTAACATCTGTCCTTATCGCCACTGAGAGGTACGACTTTATATGCAAGATGACAATTATCTGTTGTCAGGGACATATCGATTATGATTCTACTAATGTGACTTCATCACTGTATAAAATATCCGTTGGAATGTCCTAAGATTAGAAGACGAAGGCATTAAGCGCTGCAGAGGTCTCTACACGCACGATAGCGTGCACAGTGCATCGTTCTACGACTTCTCCGAGAGATATTTATGCTCCTGTTTACCTGCTGTGTGCAGATAAGAAGTATCTACTCGCTTTCGTTTCCGCCATAGGGCATACCGCTCTCCTTCAGGGGCAGCCGCAATCGGTATCGTGTGATGAACCCACAGACGCAAGTTATCTCCAGATTTAGTCTTGTGTACATTCTATGATGTAATCTTATTAATTGTTCAATTCTGTAAGATTGTAATCTTTATAACGACGCGATCAGTTTTCGATTACCGTTGTCGCCTGTTGTTCCCTGATCGTTCCAGTTATCTCCAGCCTTGTAATGGTTTCGTGCTGCGATAAGGTCGCTATTGAAGTCCACACTACTGTCTCTGAACACAAAATGAATAAGCATCCCTCATATTGCTATGATATAATGACTAGAATAATAATAATATTACAAGAAGTAATGGCAAAACGAAGATTAATCTTCTACAGATACCTCTGACGATAGGCTAACGAAAGAAATATTAATATATTTGTGGAAAAATAAATCAACGGTAGCATGGATTACAGAAATAAGAAAAGAATTAGAGAGAAACAAACATGAAAGAATCGGAAATAAAAGAAAGAAACCATTGTAAAAATAAAATACTAAATTTGAAGGTTTTCAGATCACAAGGGATAACATATCGCTAACAATATCGGCAAAAGAAACGAAATGATAACATAATAAGAAGGGGTACTGGAAAAATAGGAAACAGCAAAGAAAGAAGAAGAATTGTGATTGTTACGTGATCCTAGCACGTCAGTACGAAAAAAAAAAACTTTATACGGGGTTTCCAGGCCGTCGTAAACAGCTTTGAAAGTTTTTAATTTTATAGATCTTGACGTTAAGATTACAAGAAATGATAGCATACAAAGGAGAGAACATTTATTGAAACGCTACCGTATGTAGAATTCTGTTATTCATATAACTACAGTTTCAGTAATGAAATAAAGTTTTTCCGAGAAGTACAACGCTAGTGAAAGGAAAATTACACCGATAAAACACCAACATTGTAATGAAGTTTGTTGAAACTGTCGGCTCGATGCGGAAGCGGCGAGGATTGCCTTGTTGCTGCGCAAACATGACCCGCCGCACTCTAAGATGCTGACAGTAGCACGAATCACTTGCATCCTGCCTGAGGCCTTCGCCCTAATACTTAAACCATATATATAAGAGTTATGTTTACAGGGAGATACTTCGCAACAGTCGTCTCAGGACTTGCTAATCTTTTCTACAGCTACACAGCGAGTTCAATGGTTAAGCAATTAAACTCGTACTAGTGAAATTGTTGGAAATAGATATATACGTTTTTTTTTGCGTTTTCTCTTAACGGGAATGTCCTCCTCATATAACACATCGCTGCGACCGGAAAAAGATCCTGCAAGAAAGGGACCATCGACGACTGAAGAGAATCATTCAACGTGACAGAAGCGCAACCCTTCCGCAAAATGCTGCAGATTTAAATGCTGGGCCATCATCAAGTGTCAACGTGCGAACCATTGAAGGAAACATTATCGATATGGGCTTTCGGAGCCGAAGGCCCACTCGTATACCCTTGATGACTGCGCGACACAAAGCTATACGTCTCTCCTGAGACAGTAAACACTGACACTAGACTGCTGATGACTGGAAACATGCTGCCTGGTCTCGTTTAAAAAGTGTATCGAGCAGATGGACATGTACGGGTATGGAGGCAAACTCATGAATCCATGGATCCTGCATGTCAGCAGGGAACTGCTCAAGCTGGTGGAGGCTCTATAATGGTGTGGGGCGTCTGAAGTTGGAGTGATATGGGAGCCCTGATAGGTCTAGATACGACTCTGACAGGTGACACGTACGTAAGAATTCTGTCAGATTGCCAGCGTTATTCATGTCTGTTGTGTATTCCGACGGACATGGACAATTCCAGCAGGACAATGCGATACTCCACACGTTCAAAATTGGTACAGGATGGCTCCAGGAACGCTCTTCCGAGTTTAAACTCTTCCGCTGGCCACCAGACTCCCCAGACTTGGAAAAAGTATGAATTGTTATGGCTCTTGCTTGAAAAACAGCTTTTCCGAAACGACGAAGCTGGACGGCTGTTGGCGTCCTACTGTTGTGAGCAACTAACGGAAGTGGTTGAAAGACAGTCAGAACACGAGTAGGTGACAAGTTGTTGGAAGTCCACGTATCATCACACAACGTGGAGGTCGGAGGCTTGCCCTCTCCATAAAGCAGGATAGTCGGCGATAAGTGGCATATCCGACGACGGATTACAGTGGTAGTCCATGCACAAGTGTTCCGGGCACACTGTCCGGCACATGCTGTTGATCATTGGACTGCGCAGCAGAAGACCCCTGTGTGTTCCCATGTTGACACCATCAAGACCGCAAGTGCGGCTGCAGTCGGTACGAAGTCACCGAGACTCGATGATGATGACGATGATGATGTTTGGTTTGTGGGGCGCTCAACTGCGCGGTCGTCAGCGCCAACAAAGTCCCAACTATCATGCAGTCTAAGTTTTACACAGCCCAATGTCACGAATGATGATGATTATGATGATGAAATGATGAGGACAACACAAACATCCAGTCCCCGGCCAAAGAGAATCACCAACCCGGACGGGAATCGAACCCGGGACCCCGTGATCCAGAGGCAGCAATGCTAGCCACTAGACCACGAGCTGCGGACACCGAGAATCGGTCATGGATGAATCATAACGTGTCGCCTGACAGGATGAATCCCGTTTATTGTTCTACTAGGTCGACAGTCGCGTCAGGACACGGAGCTTACGCAAATCATTCACCGCGCCATGGACCCAGGCCGGTGGTGGCAGTGTATGAGGAACATTCACCTGACCTTACACGTGACCTGTGATAGAAAGCTAAGGCACAACGGCAGCTGTGGGCAAGGGCGCGAACATTATTGAGAACCATCTTCATACCTCATGCTTGATGTCTTTCCTGACGAGGATGACGTCTACCAGTAGAATAAATGTTCATGCCACAAGACCATAACCGTTCTAGGGTGGTTTGAGGAGCGCAATAGTGAACGCATGTTGCTGTCTTGGCTACTAAGTGCCACTGATCTGTACCTGATGCATCACACTGGGACGCTACCGGGAGCCAGTTCCGTACCCACATGCAACCGGCCCAAAATTTACGGAAATTGCATGACCTGTGGTCGTAGACCTCCGGAAACCTCCCAAGGACTTGTCGAAGCTGCTGTATTGTGTTCCAAAGGTGGACCGACGCGCTGTTAAGCAGTTGGTCATAATGTTTTCAGTAATCGGTGTCTATAAAATATCTGTCGGCATTCACAGTGGCCTAATGATTATTTGTACTTGTTTCATAGCTAATGATCAGCATATAGACTACCAAATCTACGATGTCGTCGGGATACTGCTGCGCAGGAATATGGTAATTTTTAATCTAAAGCATGTAATTACTTCTAGAAGGTTTATTATGACTTAATCTACTTCCTTGCAAACTACCGTATTTGACACATTTTCTCTTTTCAAGTGACCCTGTTCGAACAAAACATGCCACAGGGCACTGCCTTCAATAGCTATCATAGATTTCAGACAGGAGAAAGAACATCTACTTATTGCATAATGGGGATAGGGGTTGCTGACAGTTTCATCACTGTGTGATATCTTTCCCTGGGGGACTAGCAGAGCTTCTGCTCAACGTTGCTGTTCAAGCTGAAGAAATTTTAAATAACCCCAGTTTAGTCTTTTTGTTTTTGTGTTACCAATAAAGTTACTGTAACATTTATCAAGTTCTCTAGTAGAACGGAATTTATTCCCTGATGTCTTAATACTTGTTCTATCATCAAGTCCCGTCTTTTTATCAGTGTTTTCCGCTCATTTCTTTTCCCGCCGATTCTGCCGAAAGTCGTCTCTTTACTTATCTTATCAGTCCACCTAATTTTCAGAATCCTTCAGTAGCACCACAACTCAAATCCTTCGATTTCTAGTCTTCCCACAATCCACGGTTCACTTTGATACAATACTGTTCTCCGAAGTCACATTCTCCGAAATTTTTTCCTTAAAATAAGGCCGTTGTTTGACAACAACAGACTTCTGTAGGTCAGGAAAGCCCTTTCACCTGTGTTAGTCTGCATTTTATGTGCTCCTTTCTTCTTCTTCCACGTTATCAGAGTTCCTTCACTTCGTCCACTTCCTGTCCGCCTCCGTAGCTGAGTGGTCAGCATAGCTTATTACTATGCGGAGGACCCTGGTTCGGTTTCCGATACTATCAGGGATTGTTTTCTGAGTGGGAGGGCTGGAATGGGGTGCGTTCAGCCTCGCGATGCCAGTGGAGGAGCTGCTTGACCGAGCGGTAGCGGCACCACGTCTGGTAACCCCACAACGGCCGGCAGAATGGTGTGCTGACCCCACCCCTCCATACCGCATCTTGATGACGCCACTGGCAGAGGATGATATGGCGGTCGGACGTCACCTTTGGCCTGTATGTGGCCAGAACGGCGGTGCTCGTCTACTTCGTGATCACCCAATATTATACTAAGTTCTGTTCTGATCTCTTTTTTGCTGCTCCTCTTTACATTCGTCTCTCTTCGCTTTACTCTAAATCCATAGTGTGTGCCCGATGGATTGTTCATTTGAGTCAACAGATGCTGCGTTTCTGCCTCACTTTCACTGAGGCTAACAGAGTCATCAGCGGATCTTTATCGCTGATATCTTTTCACCGTGAATTTTAGTATCACTCCTGAACCTTTAAATAGTTAACTGAAAATGTGAAAACTTGCAGTGTACATGAACCGAATGGAAACTATAGTGTTAAGGAAGAAAGGATGCAACTAAAGAGTTTAATACACTGTGTACGTCGATTTCATTACAGAGTATGTACGAGGTAAGCTAGGGCAGGTTAAGAAAGAAACTGGAGTTGACCTTTTATAAACAACGTACCTTGAGTGGTTAAGAAAAACGACCCTAAATTGATCATACAAATAGTAGGGCGGTTCCTTAGAAAAGAGCACAGTCAATTTCCTTCCACGTCGCGCGGAGTGGCCGGGCGGTTTGAGACGCCATGTCACGGACTGCGCGGCCCCTCCCGCCGGAGGTTCGAGTCCTCCCTCGGGCATGGGTGTGTGTGTTGTTCTTAGAGTAGGTTAGTCTAAGTAGTGTGTAAGTCTAGGGACCGATGACTTAAGCAGTTTGGTTCCTTAGGAATTCACACACATTTAAACATTTTTTCTTCCACAATAGGATCTTGTTCTCCATTTCCTCGTAACCGATGGGACGTTAAACCCCATTCTCCATTCTTGGTATGTGAATTGTGATTAGCGGATGAGGGTTTTGAGGCCCACTCAATACCAACATGAATCCACTGTGCCATATGGCTCCGAGGAGGTTACGGCACTGGTCCCGCATACGATATGAACAGAGCTCTAATGCACCTCGACTAATCCTGCATTCTGTACAGCCAGAGGAGACACCTGACAGAGCGCACTTAGCGTCAGTCTACCATGACCAATAACTTAATGTGACATTGTGTAGTCTTTTACGTGCAACAGCGCCGCAGGCTGTGAAGAATCTTTCCTCGCCTTACAGAGTACAGATTAAGTACTCTGTCGTTTCCTTAGATCAATGCAAGAGAATTGAATGCCGCGGCAGATCCTTTACATAGCTATGCCCAGCTGAGCTAGTGTTCTGTCTCTAATGGCTTTAACGTCGACAGATTATTCAACTTCATACTTCCTTCCTTAACACTGCGATGAGGTTAAACATAGCTAACTTCGTCACATACTTTATATCGTAATAGCCGATGCATTCTATGTCCTCAAATAAGGTAGGCCTTCTGCACACAGTTCTAACCACCTCAACAAATGGCAGGAATGTTTTCACACGGTAAAGACGTTCTGGGCGTCACTGAACGCTGTGTGCGGAACAGGTAATTTATTGTTTGTTGTATGGAGGGAAACACGTCGTTTGCTGCGCTGATCCTTTAATACAATTTGAATTTGATCAAATAATTAGATAACATTTATATGCAGTTGTATTACCAATGAAATATACTTACAATCTTAGTCAACATAGTTGGAATTAAATGCCTTCTTACTGAATCATTCGCATAGGAAAACGGCATCATCTCTTAACGTTTGTGTCCATTTCAGAAACAATGGCTCCATCTCCAAGAAAACGTGCGAAGGAGCACCCAAAAATGTATTAGCTGAGCAAGAGAATATAATCTGCTCAAGTGACATCCTTCGTGGTGCACTTCAGAAGGTTTTGGAAGAAAAGTGGTCGATATATAAAGCTATTAGACATTTCTCCGTTCCACGAAGTACTTTAAAAGACATAGTAGACTGCAATGATAGTTACACAGACATTGTAGTCACTTGCAAAATGGGTAGACCGTATGCTTTTAGGAGTGAACTCTAAGTTCAGTTAGTTATCTTCATAATACAAATGCAGGAAATAGAGTTTGGCCTGAGCGTTAACTGAACAATCCACTTAATAACAAGAAAATCTGGTGGGAGATACCAGTTTCCTCACGTAACTGCTTCAGCGTTCATCACATTTAACACAAAAATTGCCTTATCAAAGTCAAACGAGTTTTAAAAACAATCAACAGTAAAATTCACTGTGCAGACTTCAGAAAAATGACATTTAAACAGCTGTAACTAATTGTGAACCACCATCCATTAACTATACATCAAAACTACAGAATTTTAAAAAATTAACAACAGTTAGCAAAATTCACTGAGTAATTTTTTTAACTAAATGACCTTCAAGCAGTCGCCATTAATAATGAACCCACTGTCACTCAGTATAGAGCAAAGGTTAAGAATTTCAAAAACAATTAACAGTCGCTGAATTGCTGCTACAGTTAACCAAAATTCCCTCATCAGATTTTAAGCAATCATTTTTAAACTGCTGTTATCAATTATGAACCCACTGACATTCAACAGAAAGTAAAACACGGAATTAAAAAAAAATAATAATAATAATTTGTGTGACCGAATGCACAGCTTAAGTTAGTTAAAATTCACTGATGATATTTTAAGCAAATTACTTTTAAACAGCTGCTGTTAATTATGAACCCACTGTCATTCAGTACATACACAAAGCACAGAATTTTAAAAACAGCAGTCGCGAAGAAGCAGCTACAGTTGGCCAAAATTAACTGATCAGATTTAACCAAATGGCTTTTAAACAGCTACTATTGACTATGTCTGGTGGCTGCATGAAGGGGAGAGGGAGGGAGGAAGGGGAGGGGGGGGGGGGGAGAGGCAGAGCGAAAGGTAAGGACATACACGGAAGTTATTCGACAGGATGGCTGCCATCCTTCTACTCCTTAAGTCTGCATGAAACCGAATCCCCTTCACTAGCATCAAACTGGTCGAATAACCTCTAAGTCAATAGTGTGTTTTCCAAAACATCATGCCCACTCACGGAAACCACTTCACAGGACATGTGATAACCGACAGTCAAAATCAAGCTCAGTGCCTTCACGGGAGCTGATTCGTTCTCTCGTGCAAGATCCACAACTCCAATGCTCACGCGTCTCCAACCGATTTACTCTGCACCCTACACACTCGTTGCCCAAAACATTCCTGCTTCGCGGCTTTTGTCCCCACCGATGGCACCACCAGCATGTCTCTAAAGTTATCTAGACAAAGATCGTCAACGAGCGACGAAATCGATAGAAGGTCGGACCTGTATGGCTCAGTCTCACCTACTGAAACCCAAAGATGCCTTGCCGGGGTTCTCGTCAATGGCAAAGATTGGGCTTCCTTATCCTGACTAACATGTATCCTAGAATCTTCCCTTCGGTTCGTAATGGACCAAGATATTAACTAGTCTCAGAAATGTGGAAATTTTACAAGGGCCTATAAAATGATGAGCCAGTTTATCAGAAAGAGTTACTCCAGCCTTGGACCCGACCTTAAACCTACGCACAAACACGTGGTCTCTGACTTTCCCCTTCAACACGTGCGTCCCACAATTGCATCTACGTGCCTGACGCCTACGCGAGAGCTCTGTACTGTTTCTCGCTCTCTCCCATTTATGTTGTATGGTTTGGGGGGTGACTCGCTCAGGGAGCAGCTCATCAGTGGTTCAAAAGTTACTCAAGGGAGATTTAATCGGATAGACCAGGATTAACGAGGCCGTAGTGAAATTGATGGCCTCGTGCTGAGCAGTATTAAAAGCCATATTTGACCACAAGACTGAAAGGTCCCTGGGGTTTTGGGACCTAGCATGAAATATTGTCAACAGAGCCTTCAAATTCCTATTCATGCGTTCAGCAAAGAATGCCTGGGTGTAGTAAGGAGTAGTTGTAGCATGCCTAACACCATGATCGAAACAAAATCTCCTGAATCCCCTAGATGTAAATGTCGGAACATTATCACTTACTAGGGTGCTCAGTGGTCCAAAGACGGCAAAGATTTTGGTAGGATGCTGTGAAGATTGCGCACTGTGCCGAAATTGCCGCCCACGAGTGTCCACGTATATAGCCTTGATAAAATGTTCCGGTATCACCCCAACAGTACAAGAGGGAACAGAGAAAAATTAAATAGAGATGCAATAAACTGCTAATTATTCGTGGAGAGATGCAATAGATCTCAATCTAACCTCCCAGAAAGTAAAAGGTTGTCTGAAACACTTTATGAGCAATTCTGAAAACCGTCGGCACTCGTGTACCTGATCTAAATGGTAAATAATATTTCCAACACTATAATACTATAACGATCACAAGGATTTTTTTGAGTGAAATTCATAAATAATTATAGAGATCATCAACACACCACAAATGGTTGAACTGCACAAATTACTGTTAATGAAAATTATACTTGGCAGTTTTACTCTAGCACGTAATATTGATACCTCTTAGCTCGTTAGTTAATTATTTCAGTTAATGAATACCAATTCTTAATTATAGCACCTACTCATTCCAAACTGTATAAAAAGTTTCTGCACTTAATTATTTTTATAAATCAGTTGATGTCTCAGGCCAAAAATTATTTGTCATCCATGGAAATAAACAACAGATATTTACATCCTCTGTTTAGCGATACCCCTGCTAATAAAGTTTAAATATAGTCTTTCGTATTAAATCAGAACTCTTTTGTAAGTAAATCTTGACTTAATTCCTTAAGAGGTAACATTGGAGCTAAAGCTAAAAAATATTTTGATTTACAATTATAAACTATTACAATTGTAAATTAAAATATAAATAAAATAAAATATTTTAATTTCCAATTATAAACCATTGTAATTGTAAATTAAAATATTTTTAGTTGTAATTCCAATGTTACCTCTCAAGAAATTGCGTAAATAGTAAACTTCGTTGAAATACTTTCCTGATTTGTTTTTAAATACTCTTCACTCATCTATGTATATTATATCGCTGACTTGAGCGTGCTTGCTCAATTTGTTATAATTCAGATCACTGAACTTTAAATATTTTTTCTTCCCTCCCAAAGTTCAAAATTGGGTGATTCTCTTTCATTTTATTTAGAATAGTGCGTAAAATAATAATATGTGGTCTTAGTTTTAATTTTAACGAATCAGACTTTATTTTAGCTCTTTAAAATGAATCAGGTCTTTACTTGGGCAAATGTCGATGTGAGCGAGTGACTACAAATCTAATCCCCATACTAAATGAAATAAAAAAAAAGAAAAACACACACAAAACCTACGCATCACCGCCAGATTCAAGCTCAACTTAAAACAATAATTTCAAAAACTCAGCCACTTCAGGTGTTGGCTTGTCGCGTACCCACTACAAAACTAATTCATTGTCACTCGTCACGTACTACTAGAATAATGGTAGCATTTGGATTTTCCGCCTTGAAACGATTCATCTAGATCAAAGAAATCTCTGTAATTGGGCACTACTAATGAGTACGGGCAAAATACATTGGTAATCACAATTCACTTTTGGTCCATTTGCTCCTGTATTTGATCCTACGATCAAGAAAAACTAGAGAACGATGCTCGATTATTAAATATTCCACATTATGCAACAAGTTACTACCTCCTAGTAACACTATTATCCGCAAATGTACACGAAAAGCTAACACTCAGCTACCTTAGAGCGAGCTTATCCCAAAATCTCCGAACTATACGCAACAACCAAATCCTTTGGCATGTGCAACAATCTATCTCAGGCAACAAAACCAGACCTCATCAGACGCAATTAATGACATTAAGACTTTCATTTACGATCTTACCTACGACACACACACCAATCTTCAAACTAACACAGCGTACCAGCAACGCTACACTAAGCCTGGGACTAGTGCAGCAGGGGATACAACCCGTCGGCTTTGAACAATGACGTCACAAGTCGCCAGAGAGCATGTATTACAGAGATGAAAGAGCTGAGGAGAATGTTGAGAAACAAAGGAATGCGAGAGAGATAAACATTGATCTTGTCAAAAGCATAAGTGTTTTTTGACTTTAAAAAAAAATCTCACGAGATAGAATAAACTGATCCTACTTTATTAAGCAATATCTTGTCAAAAGCCGAGAAGCGATTGTTCTTAATGTTCTAGCTCCCTTCAGTACGTAATAAGTGTTTTTTGACTTTAAAAAAAAATCTCACGAGATAGAATAAACTGATCCTACTTTATTAAGCAGCTCCCTTCAGTACCTAATAACTGTTTTTTGCCTTTTAAAAAAAAATCTCACGAGATAGAATAAACTGATCCTACTTTATTAAGCAATATCTTGTCAGAAGCCGAGAAGCGATTCTTCGTAGTGTTGTAGCTGCCTTCAGTAGCTGATAAGTGTTTTTTGGCTTTAAAAAAATCTCACGAGATAGAATAAACTGATCCTACTTTATTAAGCAATCAGTAAAAAAACGAAATGGAAAGATAACAGCAAAAGCTGTTATGTTTTAGTTTAGTTTTTTTTATTGATTGCTGAATAAAATAGGATCAGTTTATTCTATCTCGTGAGACTTTTTTTTAAAAAAAGCCCAAAAACACAATCCACATTACCTCAATATCATTACGAAAAATATTAAGTACCGGACGAATAAAAAACAAACAATTAAGTTAATTAAATCACACATTTAATGATGCACCGAATATCAAGCGATCGCTTTTAGATTAACATTCAATTATTGTAATGATAGTGCTTATTAGAACACAGAACTGCTTTATTATCTACGCCTCGAAGTGAAGACATTACGATCTATGACTAAGGAATGACGTCATTGTTCAAAGCCGACGGGTTGTATCCCCTGCTGCACTAGACCCCTAAGCCTGCCACTCAAAGATCGCTTGACCACACGTTAAGTACAAAACAAAATTACGAGGAGCTTCTTTCAAATAAAATTCATAAATCAATTCCACTAATTGTGTCCTAGTATCGTTACTGCATTATCCAATGCTGCATTTAAAATTCTAAATCCACGCATTACAAGTTTCCGAAACCTTTTCAACAAAATTTAAGGAAAATCGCCAACTGTCTTGATAATCGATACCGAATTCTCCTTGCACAGTATCGATAGCGACACACGTAAACGTGTCTGGACCCACGTGCAGTAACACCACAGTCGTCTTACCGACTGAAGCTCACGTACTCTTCGGCTCCTCGGTAGTGACTAACTGCTTCTACCCACAAAACCATAGCTGAACCATAAATCTAGACAAAAGTAGTGCACTTCTATTATTCTTTAACAGTCAATATAATTTCGTGTGGCTGTCGCTTCGCTGTACAGCGGCCAGCTAGCCCAGGAATCTCTGGCGCGCGTTGCTGCTGTCAGCCACCACCGCATAGTTTGTCTTTGAACACTTGAACAGCTGGTTACGATACTTGTTTTTCTAGAACACACGCACACACACTAACTTTAGTTAACAGAAATAAAGCATTTTTAAACCGTTTATCTGTTCTACGACATTTTGCTGCTGTCATAATAAATTACAACGCCCACATTATTTACGTAAAGACACGAAACTCTTCAAAATTAATTTTGACACGTTACAATTGACCGCTTGTGACCCCGCGGCTGGGAATTAACCAGCTGAAACGGGAAAAGCCGTTCAACACAACCAGAATGTAATGGTCCCCCTCCCCTCCCCCGGTGAAGGTGGAAGAAGTCCTACGTAGTCGACAAAGAGACGGTCCATGGGTCTGCTCTCATGAGCGGACTCGAGAAGATCCTTGCGTAAATTAGAACTAGATTTCCCTTGTTTGTATAACTGGCACCCTCCTCCCCCCCCCCCCCCCCTCAACTAACCGACGTATATCCTTACACATAGACGGCTAAACCACTTGTTGTCTAATTTTGGC
Organism: Schistocerca nitens; assembly: GCF_023898315.1. Taxonomy (NCBI): domain Eukaryota; kingdom Metazoa; phylum Arthropoda; class Insecta; order Orthoptera; family Acrididae; genus Schistocerca; species Schistocerca nitens. Next base: position 925,211,109 of record NC_064614.1, on the reverse strand, counting down.
CAATGTCTTATGAAAACCTGGATTACCGCCCAATACCGAGTTATGAAATACCTAAAAACAGCGTGAACCAATACCTGAGGCAAACAAATTTTTAATATGTGGTTGCCCTTCCCTTTTGACACACAACACCTTTATTAAGAACATATCCGTCTATCTGCTCGCCATTTAAAAGCCTTTTTTTTTTTGCCTGTAAAATAAGGAAATTTTCTTCCCGTCTCCCCCTGCCCGCAAAAGAGTTCAGTAACTTCAGTCAAAACAGCCCCGTCCAAGGCTAGTTGGCCACCGTCCTCTGCTTACTGATGGTTGTCGCAGTCTTCATATGTGCGACTTACAGCGTTGACCACGCTGTTGTCTGCACCCCTGATATGATGAGAACTTTAAAGCGAAAGGTGGAGATGCGGACTGCCCAATGAGCAACCCTACCAGTTTTTCTGGGGCGGGCCAATACCTAGCTCGGGGCCTGATTATCACTCTCGAGATCCAATTCCCTATGATCTAGGTAGAACTTAAAACTACTGCAAGGCGAAAAGAACTGCTAAAGTTTCCCCTTATGCAATGAATATTTTAATTCAGTGAGAGATATTAACGCCGCTTCCCTGATGTCCTTGGAGGAATACCGCCGGCTACCCCAGAATTGGTTGCGCGGTCTGGACAATAAAGACCTTGTCGAAATCCAGGATAGCTAACGCAGGAGAGTTGCTAAGGGCGGCTTTAGTTACCTCAAAGGAAGCTTGATGACCCCCCCCTCCCCCCCCCCCCCAAATGATGGGCTCGCCTTTCTTTAGCGAGTTATTCAATTGGACAAAATCAGGAACATACGTAGTGTTTTAGGCCCTCTACCGTTCATTAACAATATAAACGAATTAGGAGACGATCTGAGCAGCCGTCTAAGGTTGTTTGCAGATGTTGCTGTCGTTTATCGACTAATAAAGTCATCAGAAGGTCAAAACAAATTGCAAAACGTTGCAGAAAAGATATCTATAAGGTGCAAAATTTAGCAATTGACCCTAAATAACGAAAAGTGTGAGTCATCCACATGAGTGCTGAAAGAAATCCGTTAAACTTCGGTTAAACGATAAATCAGTCAAATATAAAGGCCGTAAACTCAACTAAATACCTAGGAATTACAATTACGAACAACTTAAATTGGAAGAACCACATAGAAAATGTTGTGGGGAAGGCTAACCAAAGACTGCGTTTTATTGACAGGACACTTAGAAAATGTAACAGATCTACTAAAGAGACTGTCTACACTACACTTTTAGAATACTGCTGCGTGGTGTGGGATGCGTACCAGATAGGATTGACGGAGTACATCAAGAAGGGCAACACTTTTTGTATTATCGCGAAACAGGGGAGGGAGTATAACTGAAATGATACTGGATTTGAGGTGGATATCATTAAAACAAAGACGTTTTTCGATGTGGCAGAATCTTCTCACGAAATTTCAATCACCAATTTTCTCCTCCGAATGCCAAAATATTTTGCTGACACCGACGTACATAGGGAGAAAATTTCATCATAATAAAATAAGAGAAATCAGAGCTCGCACGGAAAGATATAGATGTTCGTTTTTTCCACGCGCTATACGAGATTATAATAATAGAGAATGTGAAGGTGGTTGGATGAACTCTCTGTCAGGCACTTAAATGTGATTTGCAGAGTATCCTTGTAGATGTAGATGAAAGAAATTCGCCATTCCAATAATTCTGGCCACTCCCTTCTTGCTCTTAGGGAGGGAGAAGTCACGCAAGGAACGTATCCACTCCTGATCAATGCTGACTCCTTGAGTCGAAACCAGGTGACCCAAAAAGGATACAAATGGGCGAGCCAAGGTGATCTTAGAAGGCTTGGCAGTAAGCCCAGCCTCCCTAAGACGCAACAAAACTTCTTCGAGGTGGTGCAAATGCTCCGCGAACATGGCACTGTAAACCACCACATCATCACGGTAGTGATAAACAGATTTGAACTTAAGATCTCCCCAAACATGGTCCAAAAGACGAGACAACACAGCCGCGCTCAGACAGTCCAAAAGGAATCGGATTAAACTCATACTTATTCCAATTAGTACAAAAGACAGATAGTGGTTGGGAATCTTCGGTCAAGGTATCTGATGGTAGACTTGATTGAGGTCCAGTACAAAGAACCCACGGGCGCCCGCTAACCAGATGAAGCAATTGTGAAGGTCAGGCAACGGAACTGATACCAAGACGACTTTCTGGGGCCATTATAATCGACTACTGGCAGATGATCGCCACTCTGTCCTTTAGGAACAGGAAAAATGGCTGAAGCGTAGGGAGAAGTCGAAGGTCTAATGACACCATCCCCAAGCATATTATCAATTAGCTCACACAAAATCCTCAGATTGGGTGGGGATAATCTCTAAGGTCCCGACAGTCACAGAGGGCGGGCCTATTAGTTATAGGGAGCTCCAACGTTAGGCGGGTTATGGAGCCCCTCAGGAAAATAGCGGGTAGGTCGGGGAAGAATGCCAGTGTGCACTCGGTGTGCTTGCCGGGGGGTCTCGTCCGTAATGTGGAGGAGGCCCTTCCGGCAGCTATTGAACGCACTGGCTGTGACCGGCTGCAGATAGTAGCACATGTCGGAACGAATGACGCCTGCCGCTTGGGTTCTGAGGCCATCCTTGGTTCCTTCCGGCGGCTGGCTGATTTGGTGAAGACAACCAGCATCGCACGCGGAGTGCAAGCTGAGCTTAATATCTGCAGCATAGTGCCCAGAGTCGATCGCGGTCCTCTGGTTTGGAGCCGTGTGGAGGGTCTAAACCAGAGGCTCAGACGACTCTGCGACTATAATGGTTGCAAATTCATCGACCTCCGTTATTGGGTGGAGAACTGTAGGGCCCCCCTAGACAGGTCAGGCGTGCACTACACACCGGAAGCAGCTACTAGGGTAGCAGAGTACGTGTGGCGTGCACACGGGGGTTTTTTAGGTTAGAGGGACCCCCCCTTGGGCGAAACGATAAAATACCTGACGGCTTACCAGAGAGAACATTATCATCGTTGATAAAGAACGTCCGTCCTCAGAGACCAAAAACAGGAAAAGTTAACGTAATATTGGTAAACTGCAGGAGTATCCAGGGCAAGGTTCCTGAATTAGTATCTCTTATTGAAGGAAATAGTGCGCATATAGTATTAGGAACGGAAAGTTGGTTAAAACCGGAAGTGAACAGTAACGAAATCCTAGACACAGAATGGAATATATACCGCAAGGATAGGATAAACGCCAATGGTGGAGGAGTATTTATAGCAGTAAAGAATTCAATAATATCCAGTGAAGTTATTAGCGAATGCGAATGTGAAATAATCTGGGTTAAGTTAAGTATCAAAGGTGGGTCAGATATGATAGTCGGATGCTTCTATAGGCCACCTGCATCAGCAACCGTAGTAGTTGAGCGCCTCAGAGAGAACCTGCAGAACGTCGTGAAGAAGTTTCGTGATCATACTATTGTAATAGGGGGAGACTTCAATCTACCAGGTATAGAATGGGATAGTCACACAATCAGAACTGGAGCCAGGGACAGAGACTCTTGTGACATTATCCTGACTGCCTTGTCCGAGAATTACTTCGAGCAGATAGTTAGAGAACCAACTCGTGAAGCTAACGTTTTAGACCTCATAGCAACAAATAGACCGGAACTTTTCGACTCCGTGAATGTAGAAGAGGGTATCAGTGATCATAAGTCAGTGGTTGCATCAATGACTACAAGTGTAATAAGAAATGCCAAGAAAGGAAGGAAAATCTATTTGCTTAACAAGAGTGATAGGGCACAAATCGCAGAATATCTGAGTGACCACCATCAAACGTTCATTTCTGAGGAAGAGGATGTGGAACAAAAATGGAAAAAATTCAGAAACATCGTCCAGTACGCCTTAGATAAGTTCGTACCGACTAAGGTCCAAAGCGAGGGGAAAGATCCACCGTGGTATAACAATCATGTACGAAAGGTACTACGGAAACAAAGAAAGCTTCACCATAGGTTTAAGAGTAGTCGAATCATAGCTGATAAGGAAAAGCTGAACGAAGCGAAAAAGAGCGTAAAGAGAGCAATGAGAGAAGCATTCAACGAATTCGAACATAAAACATTGGCAAACAATCTAAACAAGAACCCTAAAAAGTTTTGGTCATATGTAAAATCGGTAAGCGGATCTAAATCCCCTATTCAGTCACTCGTTGACCACGATGGCACCGAAACAGAGGACGACCGAAGAAAGGCAGAAATACTGAATTCAGTGTTCCGAAACTGTTTCACTGCGGAAAATCGTAACACGGTCCCTGACTTCAGCCGTCGCACGGACGCCAAAATGGAAAATATTGAAATAAACGATATCGGAATTGAAAAACAACTGCTATCACTTAGTAGCGGAAAAGCATCCGGACCAGACGAGATACCCTTAAGATTCTACAGTGATTATGCTAAAGAACTTGCCCCCTTTCTATCAGCAATTTATCGTAGATCTCTGGAAGAACGTAAAGTACCTAGCGACTGGAAGAAAGCACAGGTCGTTCCCATTTTCAAGAAGGGTCATAAATCAGATGCGAATAATTATAGGCCTATTTCACTTACGTCAATCTGTTGTAGAATAATGGAACATGTTTTGTGTTCTCGTATTATGACGTTCTTAGATAATACAAATCTCCTTCATCATAACCAACATGGATTCCGCAAACAGAGATCATGTGAAACCCAGCTCGCCCTATTTGCCCAAGAAATTCACAGTGCCGTAGACACTGGCGAGCAGATTGATGCCGTATTCCTGGACTTCAGGAAGGCATTTGATACGGTTCCGCACTTACGTTTAGTGAAAAAAATACGTGCTTACGGAATATCGGACCAGGTTTGTGATTGGATTCAGGATTTCCTAGAAGAAAGAACACAACATGTCATTCTTAACGGTTCAAAATCTGCAGATGTAGAGGTAATTTCGGGAGTACCGCAAGGAAGCGTGATAGGACCTTTATTGTTTACAATATACATAAATGACTTAGTTGACAACATCGGTAGCTCCGTGAGGCTATTTGCAGATGACACGGTTGTCTACAAGAAAGTAGCAACATCAGAAGACTCGTACGTACTCCAGGAAGACCTGCAGAGGATTAATGAATGGTGCGACAGCTGGCAGCTTTCCCTAAATGTAGATAAATGTAATATAATGCGCATACATAGGGGCAGAAATCCATTCCAGTACGATTATGCCATAGGTGGTAAATCATTGGAAGCGGTAACGACCGTAAAATACTTAGGAGTTACTATCCGGAGCGATCTGAAGTGGAATGATCACATAAAACAAATAGTGGGAAAAGCAGGCGCCAGGTTGAGATTCATAGGAAGAATTCTAAGAAAATGTGACTCATCGACGAAAGAAGTAGCTTACAAAACGCTTGTTCGTCCGATTCTTGAGTATTGCTCATCAGTATGGGACCCTTACCAGGTTGGATTAATAGAAGAGATAGACATGATCCAGCGAAAAGCAGCGCGATTCGTCATGGGGACATTTAGTCAGCGCGAGAGCGTTACGGAGATGCTGAACAAGCTCCAGTGGCAGACACTTCAAGAAAGGCGTTACGCAATACGGAGAGGTTTATTATCGAAATTACGAGAGAGCACATTCCGGGAAGAGATGGGCAACATATTACTACCGCCCACATATATCTCGCGTAATGATCACAACGAAAAGATCCGAGAAATTAGAGCAAATACGGAGACTTACAAGCAGTCGTTCTTCCCACGCACAATTCGTGAATGGAACAGGGAAGGGGGGATCAGATAGTGGTACAATAAGTACCCTCCGCCACACACCGTAAGGTGGCTCGCGGAGTATAGATGTAGATGTAGATGTAAGGCGCCTGACGAACAAGAATATTGTCGACCAAGGGAATATTATATCGGATGTTACTAGTCACGCCTAATTTATTAGTGAGGACGTAGGGAAATCGGGACAACATGCTGATCAGTAGAGTAGCCTTGCCAGGTTCTAAATGATCAGTGGTAAATTCGAACCACCCCGGCTGCACTTTACTAATTGGTTGAGAGCGCCAGCCATGCAATCCTTTTGCTGCGCCAGGAATAAGTACTGGCGTGGATTTGGGAAATACTTGTTAATTTCGTGCAGCTGTGGCGGGAAGGCGGTGCTTAAGGGATTTATTGCCACATCGGATGGCAGGATGGGGCGATGTTTATATTTATCAACCGATTCTGCTAGGCAGGTTTACGACACAGCTCCCAGGCTAGAAGGCAGGGCCCAGCGGGCACTGTATACGGCTGTGAAGTAATCAGGCAGCGCAGGGCGCTGACTTGCTATGAGGAAGCCACACGTTGCAATTACAACACCTAAGTGACCTGTGTAAAGCGGCCGGAGTGGGCTGAGGAAAGGTGACGCTGTAGTTATCAAAGGGCACTCCACTTGTCCCCTCCAGAGGAACTACGTCAGAGGTTTAGGGAAAAGACGTGTAAATAAGCGAGCCCGGAGGCTCGAAGCAGGCAGTCGTGTCGCCATTTTGTCCGCGTCTAGAACCGGAGAGAATGTCGAGTGGTTAAGTTGCAGGCCAACCACGACGATCTTTTGGTGACGGATATGGCCGGCCAACCGGCCCGCTGAAGCTACCTCCGATCTCCGCTGCACAGACGCATCATTGCTGTGGCGGGGCGCGTCGCACCTTGGAGCTATACCTGCGCGAGAAGCGATAGCGCTGCTGGCCTCCGCTCTCTGAGTGACATCGTCCGGCCGGGACGAGGCACGAACTCGCGGCCTCTTGGGTGCACAGCTATTTGCGGGCACTGTTCGAGCTGCCCTTGGCGGACGGCTGCAGCTGCTAAGGCTCAGTACGAAGACGGCGATCGGCTGCTTCCCTTCGGCGCTCTACACAGGGTCCACGAGCCGCGCTTGAGGGAGCAGTCAGCAGCGTTCCGGGCGACGGGCACAGTTACCGCACGCAGCGGCCACTTTATTCGTGGCGCGAGTAAGGACCGCTACGTCCGCAAGGCTGCCCAACCGGATTCCGGCATTCGCATTGGCGCTAAGCCCGCACCGTGTGCGGCGCCATAGCCGAGTTCAGCAGAAGGCCCGCTGTGTATCTTCGATGTGATAAAGTCAGTGACACACTTGCCCGTGTTTCTCTGGACACTTCTGCGTGAGTCATCCACCTCTCCCAAACCTTAC